>NC_059076.1:132285080-134785080 GCF_020497125.1 Mauremys mutica | reverse complement strand
GCACTAGCAGCGAGGTTCCTGCACTGAGAGCTCAGCTGAAATCACAGAGAGCTGGTGGAACCTCAAGAGACCAACTGGCAGAGGTCACAGTGGTAGGTGACAGCAGAAGGTGACTGTGCAGGGCCATTGGCAACAGAGCGGTGGAGTGAACGATGGCACAACGAACAGCCGTGGCCAGAGCAAACTGTGCCTTTTTGTCCCCCACCTGGAAGGTGTACTCACGTGAAAGCACCTCTGAACTCTGAGTCTCCACTGACCAAGGACAACACCGGTGAGTGGAGTGGTGGAGGGAAAAGTGAGGGGCATGTTAAATAAACATTTGTTTGTTGGACTATATTTTAGTCACTTTGCTCCAGAATGCTGGATTTGTGACTGGGAATGGAAACTTATATAAATGTTTCCCAGTAGGCCAAGATTTTTAAAATGCAGTATTTTCCAAGGTTGTTATCTCACATTGTTGCTATCTTGGGAGGTCATTATGTTGGGGAGTTTCTGTACTAAACATTTTTATTATAATTAATTTTTACATAAGAATGGTCATACTGGGTCAGACCCATGGTCCATCTAGCCCAGTACCTTGTCTTACAACAGTGGTCAAGGCCAGGTGCTTCAGAAGGAATGAATAGAACAGGGAATCATCAAGTGATCCATCCCCTGTTGCCCATTCCCAGCCTCTGGCAAACAGGCTAGGGACACAGAGGCTATGGCTACACTTGCACTTCAAAGCGCTACCGCGGCAGCGCTTTGAAGCGCTAAGTGTAGTCAAAGCGCCAGTGCTGGGAGAGAGCTCTCCCAGCGCTGTCCGTACTCCACCTCCCTGTGGGGAATAACGTACAGCGCTGGGAGCCGCGCTCCCAGTGCTGGGGCTTTGACCACACTGGCGCTTTGCAGTGCCGCAATTTGCAGCGCTGGAGAGGGTGTGTTTTCACACCCTGCTGCAGCGCTGCAAATTTGCAAGTGTAGCCATGGCCTCAGAGCATGGCGTTGCATCCCTCTCATCCTGGCTAATAGCCACAGATGGACCTGTTCTCCAGGAATTTATCTAGTTCTTTTTAAAATCCTGTTATAGTTTTGGTCTTCACAGCATCCCCTGGCAAAGAGTTCCCTGGGTTGACTTTATATTGTGTGAAGAAATACTTTCTTTTGTTTTTTTTAAATCTGCTGCCTATTAATTTCATTGGGTGACTGCTAGTTCTTGTGTTATGTGAAGAATTAAATAAAATTTCCTTATTCACTTTCTTCACACCAGTCAAGATTTTGTAGACCTCTATCATATCCCCATTAGTCATCTCTTTTCTAAACTGAAAATTCCCAGTCACTTGAATCTCTCCTCCTGTTTCATACCCCTCATCATTTTAGTTGCTCATCTCTGTACCTTTTCCAATTCCAATATATATTTTTTAGGATGAGTGACCAGATCTACACACACTATTCAAGGTGTGCACATACCATGGGTTTATATAGAGGCAACATGATCTTTTCTGTCTTATTATCTATCCCTTTCTTAATGATTCCCAACATTGTTTGCTTTTGTGACTGTTGCTGCACATGGAGTGGATGTTTTCAGAGAACTATCCACAATGACTCCAAGATCTCTTCCTTGAGTGTTAACAGCTAATTCAGATGCCATCATTTTGTATGTATAGTTGATATTGCTTTCCAATGTGCATTACTTTGCATTTATCAACACTGAATTTAATTTGCCATTTTTTTGCCCAGTCACCCAGTTGTGTGAGATCCCTTTGTAGCTCTTCGCAGTCTGCCTGGGACTTAATTATCTTGAATAGTTTTGTATCATCTGCAAATTTTGCCACCTCACTGTTTACCCATTTTTCCAGATGAATATGTTGAATAGGACTGGTCCCAGTACTGACCCCTCAAGGATACCACTATTTATCTGTCTCCATTCTGAAAACTGATAATTTATTCCTACCCTTTGTTTCCCATCTTTTAACCAGTTACTGATCCATGAGAGGATTTTCCTCTTACCCTATGATGGCTTACTTTTCAAAAGTCAATTTAAATTAAATACTTTTTTTTTAAATGTATGGTTTTTTAGAAATCTAGACCTGTTATGTTTTTTGGTGTAACTTGCATTATTCTTATGTTAAATTTGCATAATCCTAACAAAACATTTACTTTATTCATATCTTTTTTATATATCTCATTGGTCCTGACACCCTCCTGTAAATTCGAACACCCCCCCTAATTTCAATTCCTGGGGAAACCACTGGGAAGAGGTCATTGTTAAGAACGGTTTCAGTGGAGTGCAAGAAGTGGAAGCCGGACTGGAGAGGGTCTAGGGTGGGATTGGAGGCAGGGGCGGCTCCAGGCACCAGCCCTTATTGGTGTAATGTGGCTACTGTAGCTTAGCCCTTGTTCCTTCACTGTTGGAAAAGCCGTGCATTTTAAAAGCAGTGGGAGAGTTCACTGAAGTTTAACACTGGTTGTTTTTCTCCCAGCTGAATTTTGTGTACATACCAAACCTAGGGGCTCATTAGCATCGCTATTAGTATGCAAATATGCATGCCCCAAAGAGACACATATTGAGTGCATCCATAATTCATCCCACCGCTTGCAGTGTGATTATGCAGCTCATATTTTATGTCCTTGGCTAGTAACTTTATATACATTTAAGCATTCATCAGTCTGGTAGTGAGGAATAATGCTGAGTCTTAGATAAGGCAGAAAAATCATTAGTAAGAAAGAACTAGTTCTCTCTACCTTCTCACCCACATAGCCACATGGAGAGGGAGGGCTTTCAGGATTGGGGCTACGTTATATAATAGTTACACTGCAGATGCTATTCAAGCATGGTGTGAGAACACTGAATATTGAACACACTAAGAACCCAGGATAAAATTTCCAAAAGCACTTAAGTGACTTAGGAGCCATAGTCTCCTTTTCAAAACTGATTTAAGCACTTAAAAGCCAAAATCCGAGCAATTTTCAGTGAGATTTAGGCACCTAAGCAGTTAAAGGACAACTAACTGTCACTGAAATCACTCTGAAACCTGAAATCAATAGTTACCTTTAAAATTTTGACCCTTAACTGCCTACGGCATTTAGGCATTTTTGAAGTTTTTGCTCCAAATCTTGCAACCCTTGTACAGTCCTTCATTTGGAGTTTTGCATGAGTAAGAACAGCAGGATGAGTAAGAACATTATAATTATGTATCATTATCCTATGCTCCAGTAGTACCTGCCATAAATAAAACCGCAGAACAATTTCCATTAAACCCTCTTGTTTATGTGCTCCTAACTGTCCAAGCCGTTCACCTTTGGGCTATGTTTGGATTTGGCCTGCAGGTGAATTTGGAGCAATAGCTGTGGAAGTGTTTTGGGGTCAGGAGAGGGCGAGAAAACACATTTTTGTGTGTGTGGCCTGTCCTGAGTATGTGCCTTGGGGACTCTGAGACTATGTGGGTGCAGAATCCGAAAGTGCAATGGCTTTAAAACCTACGTCGGCAGCAACCTTTCCCTCAAAAGTGACAGCTGACCCCAGCCCCTCCTCCTCTCCCAGGTTGAGGCCTCGGGCATGGGGCTGCGTGGTACATAGGACGGCAATGGGACAAATGTGCTCTAGAGAAATGAAGTTGCCTGGGTGGGAGATGTGCAGTCTCATGGGTTAAAGGTAGAAATCTGAACCAGGGGCTCCAGTCCTGGCTGTCATTTTGGCTGACTTTGTGACCTTGGGTAAGTCACTTTCCCCCTCAGTTCTCCATCAGGGTACTGATGTTTTCCTACATCATAGAGGCCTGGCTGAATTATGTTCACAGAGCATCCAGGAGGCCAATTAGTTTTCCTTCTTACCTGCAGCTTTCCTTCTGGCTCATGGGTGAACACCCTCACCTTCTGTTTATCATGGGGTTTTGAGGACACCTCATGCGGCCATTCCCAACTGGGGTACCCCTTGGCTGTCTCACAGGATGTCTCGTGGGAAGCTCAGTTAGTTATAACCACAGTTTCTCATCTCTGTATGGGCAGAGCATCACCCACTGACTCACCATGTAGATATGCATGGAGGTCTCCCATCCACTCACTGACCAGCCCTGCCCCTTTCTATGCTGCCTCCATCCCATCACTTTTGCTCCTTCCCCCAGGCAGTGAATCAGTTTAAGGTGCTACCATTCGATTGTTTTGTGAGTTGCCAGTCACGGTTTTCAGTGAAAATGACAAATGCACAAATGAAAATGGACTGACTCCAGTCGAATTCTGGCCTCAGCTCCCTGGATGCAGCCAGAATCTCTGAGCAGCTTCCTTCCTGACGCAGTTGGTGCGGGGGGGCTGGTCCTTTCACAAGGACACTGGTTACAGCACGCCCTGAAGAACCGCGGAAGAGAAATGCCACAGTGTCTCCAGGCGCTGGCTGGTTACGACTACTGTTCAGAAATGGGTGTTAGCCCCAAACCCAGAGATACTAAAGACATCAGAGAGGGAACCCCAGCCTCTTGACGCTAAGTCACTGTGTGACCTTGGGCAAATCAGCTCTGTCTGTCCATCCAGCCCACACCCTTCACCATGGTATCGAGATGCTCAGCTAACACAACCATGGGCACAGAATCTAGACAGGCAGGGTTGAGGACCTGACCGCTCTCTCTGTACCCAGTGGGGATACTGACACTTCGCCACTGCAAAGGGGCTTTGTCCCAGGAGGACAGCACTCTGCACACTCACCCAGTACCAGTCTATGTGACCCTGCCAGCAGAAAAGTGAGATAATGGTCTGGAGGGACTTTAAAGGGACTCCCTTACCTTCTGATCTCCCCCACACCCTCCCCACAACAGAACAAGGGGGTTCTCGCTCAGTGGCGTAGCTAGGACAGGAAAACTGGGTGGGCCCTGGCTTTCAGGTGGGTGGGTTCTGATGGGGGGCGAGAGGTGGGGCAGGAAAGATGGGAGGCCCTGGGGAGGGGGACAGAAGGGATGGGGGCCTGCCTCCCCTCTCTCCCTCTTACCGCTCAGTAGGCACCTGGGGCACACAGGTTGTGGGGCGCATCCATGGGGCAGATGGGGGCCCCCAGGGGCTCGAGCTCCGCCCACCTCTCCTGACCCAAGATCAGTATCTGTCAGCCGGATGTACCCCCGTCCTGCCGGCACCGGGTGCTGCTGACCCTGTCTCCAGCCCCAGTGTTAGCCCTGCCCAGATCCGCCCCCATGAGGCATGCCCCCCGCAGGGCTATGCCCCTGCTCTCACTTCCTTAGCCCTACTAATCCCCCAAACCCAAGGAGGCCTGGCTGTGCCTCTCACTCCCTATCCACCTGCCTCACCTTGTCCTGCTGGTCCCCACCGGATGTGAGCTCCAGACTGACCTGCATCGCACCGCCTTGACATTCAAGTCAAGAATTGGGCGCAAGGGTGGGGAATCAGTGAGGGTTTCTGGAGGTGTGGGTGGGTCAAGATTCCCGACACTCTCCCGCCTGCCTGCTGGGAGACCCTGACCGACCTGCTGCTCCAGCCCCTAAAAAACACTTCCTCCCAGCCTCTGTGAGAGTGGTGGGATTGGTAGGGGCCAATGTTTCACTGCCCACTGGGATGGCCGCGTATACTGGGGTGGCTGTGGAGGTCACTCCACTGTCGGGATGGCAGTAGGGAGTTGCCTCGTCCAGGGCAGAGAGGAACATGGGAAGCTGCCGCTGACAGCATGTTTACAGCGATGAGAGCCGCTGCTAGGATCTCAAGTGGCCCAGCCCTGGAATTCCTCAAAGATTGTAAATGTCCCAGATGCAGTTCAGCCCCATAAACAATCTAACAATAACCAATGGCTTCCATCATGCCACCAAAACCCCAAACACCATGGCATCTGCTAGAGGCTTTTAAGAGGAACGTTCCCTGAATTCAGTGCTGTGGTGAGGAGCGAAAGCATGGAGCATGTAACTCTTTCCCAGTGACTATAAGTCCAGAGCCCCGAGTGAGCCCTGCTCGTAGATTGCCATCAGCAGCGGCACTGGCCAGTTTTGATCTGGGGATCTCAAAGCACTCCGGCATGGTAAGGAGGTGTCTCTAGCTCCTTTTCACAGGGAGAGTTCAAATGAATTGCTTACAGTCACACAGCAAGCCAGTGGCAAAGGCCGGAACAGAACTCCAGTCTCCTGATCCTCTGACCTGGCCCCTAATCGCTAGCCCACTTTATCCCTGAAGGTGATGCTTTGGGATCTGCAGATTTAGAATATGCTGTGGCTCTAGGGGCTCAGATTGCAGCTGGGTCGCTGGAAAGCCCTTCGTTGTCATATGTGTTGTTTCCAGATGACACCTTACAGAAAAGAGGCCACGTCTGCGCTGCATGAACATTACAAGGCCTGACTCACGGCATGGTACAAGGAGGGGTTTGTCCCCAGGTCCTCAGCCAGAATGTCTTCCACTGGCTGCCCCCACTTCTCCACTGCAGCTCCTGACAGCGAAAGAGCTGGGTTCAAATCTGCTGCAAGGTGCAGATGACAGGGGCAGAGCAGTTTAGTTTAGGTCTCCGTCCACAGCAGAAAATCACCAGATAATTGTCCGTCTAGTGATTTCAGTGGGAATTGAAGGTGCTCAACGCCCTCCCAGGAGGCACTCAGTATCTTGCAGGACTGGGCCTCCAATGGCTCTGCACCTCCGTCTCCTCATCCAAAAATGGGACTAAGAAGACATACCTGCCTCACAGGTAGGAGCTGAGGCTAAACTGATGAATGCTTGTAAAGCCAGGGCTGCCCGGGGGGGCAAGTGGGGCAATTTGCCCCAGGCCCCCATGAGAAGATAGTATTCTATAGTATTGCAACTTTTTTTTATGGAAGAGGCCCCCGAAATTGCTTTGCCCCAGGCCCTGTGAATCCTCTTTGCAGCCCTGTGTAAAGCCTGCTGAGATCCTCAGCTGGCCAGCATTACAGATGTGCATGTGCTCAGGGGCACTATTCGCTCCTCCAATAGAGCAGGACTGTTCCCTGTCTTCCATTCCTTTACACTTCACCCAGCTCATGGGTGAGCCTGTTCTTTAACCCGGCGTCAGCCCAGAACAGTAGCCACAGATCTCTAGAGTCCTTGCTCACTGTTATGGGCAGGGCTATCTGTAAAGCTCAGGGGCTTCCAGCAAACTGGACCCCTATGCAATGGACTGCGGAAAGTAGACCAGACGGGCCTCCGAAGCTGTGACCGATGCACTACGGAGGGTAGCGGGAGAACCATTCTCCCTGTCGGGGCTGCTCCACCAAGGTCTCCATCCACACTGGCACGGTGCTGGTGGGCATTGGCCCAGTGGAGGACAACTCAGTGGTTAGCCTTCCTCTGAACCCAGTGTTGTGATGGCTTGTGCACTGCTGGAAGCATTTGTCTGTGTGTGTGACATATTAGGGGGACCAAACAGGGTGTCAAATTCCTTTTGGGTAGAAAAGGCCGTAGTGATGGAATAGCGCCACCTAGTGATACATCACTTCCCAGGGCAACGGACGGTGCAAGCCGAAGACCAATGTGCACCGGAGCTCTTATACAGGGACAAAGATCTGAAAGCCACAGCAGAAGGGGCCCAAAAAGTTACTGCACTAATAATACCAGGCACTTCCACAGCACATGCCAGCTGGGGATCTCAAAGCACGATGCTGGCATAACACATTAAGCTTCATTACACCGCTGTGCCGTGGGACGTATCATTGCCCTGATGTTTAGCAATGGAAAGTCTAATCCACAGGGAAGATGAATGCCTCAACCAAGGCAACAGAGGAAGGGCCAGCCTGCCCCACTGCTGTAATGCCATTGACTCCATGGGAGTGACTTCAGGGATGGATATGGCCCTAGGTCTGTATAAGAGCCAGGAACAGAACCAACATTTCTTGGTTTCCCGCCCTGCGGTGTGACTACACACCCATCCCCTCCCTCTATTACACATGCCATTAATCTGCAAGCTTCACCATTCACACGCAGAGTCGTGACAGCCTTTCTCCCCATCTTACGATGGGCTAGCAGAGGGCGGCGGTGAGGGCGCACATTAAAAAGAATGGGTTACATTTGAAACCGAGCATTGACGGGGCCAGCATGAGGAACTGTCAGAAACACTTAAAATGAAACGCCAGCTGTCAAAAGCAATTGTGCGATTGCTGGGCCTTGTTCTGATTTGTACGCGCGAGTCACTCAGGGTACAGCTACACAGCCAAAAAACGAAAAACCAAACCAAACCTTGTGGCGCTGAGTCTCAGGTCAGTTGACGCAGGCTCAGGGCTAAAAATAGCAGCGCAGACGTTAGGACTCAGGCTGGAGCCCAGGCTCTGAGACACTCCCTCCTCCCCACCCCTGCTGGGTTTCAGACCTCGGGCTCCAAGCTTGAATGTCTACACTGCTATTTTTAGCCCTGCAGGACATAACCCGCAAGCTTGAGTCAGTTGCCTTGGGCTCAAATTTGCTAATGTGGGTTTTTTGTTTTTTTTTTGCTATGTAGCCATACCTGAATTTCAGTGAGTCGCAAAGCCTCTCCAAATTGTTAGAGCCGTTCTGACTGTAATGGTGAATTAACTGTTCCGAGAACACAGACTGCAAGGCCAGATGGGATCACTAGCTCATCTCACCTGACCTCTGGTATAACACAAGACACAGAATTTCACACTGTTACCTCTAACTTGAGCCCAAAAACTTGCGTTTGGCTAACTCATGTCTTCCAGAAAGACAGCCAGTCTTGATCTGAAGACATCAAGAGATGGAGAATCCACCACTTCCCTTGACAGTTTGTTCCTTTGGTTAATCACCCTAACTGGTAAAAAATTGTGACATTTCTTGTCTGACTTTAACTTCCAGCCATTGGTTCTTGTTATGTCTTTCCCCTGTAGGTTAAAGCACCCGGTTTAGTGCCCCTTTTCTCCAGTATGTTGAACTTCCAGGTCTCATATTTGGACAGCACCTTTCATCCAGTCAGATCTGCAAACCCTTTACAAACAGAGGGCTTTCAAGAGAGACCTGCTGCATGGCCACCAGCAAGAGCTGCACACAGGAAGCTGTTTGCAATGCAGAACAACAACAACTTTATAGACAAACTTATGAATCATAGATTATTAGGGTTGGGAGGGACCTCAGGAGCTCATCTAGTCCAACCCCCTGCTCAAAGCAGGACCAATCTCTAAATGGCCCCCTCAAGGATTGAACTCACAACCCTGGGTTTAGCAGGCCAATGCTCAAACCACTGCAACACATGCTGTTACTCTTACTTGCTCCTAGACAGCACTCTTTGCATATACTGATGCTATGTACATAGCCAGACGGATACTGCTTTTTATCTGCAACTCTTGTAACCGCCATAAGATCACTCCACTTAGTGAGTTAGATCTGAGAGGGGACAGCATAGGCAAGCACTTCAATGGAAGGGTGATGACTGTTTTGACTCATGTCTCCCCCACATCTCTTTTCGACCCTGTTTCATGTACCATGTGCTGGGGAATGACATGGGAGGATGCTATTCTTGTTAAACTCACCTGGCTCTTCTATGAAAGCTACTATTTACACAGCTACTTCAGCTGCAGGTTAGCATTCCCAGCCACGTGCACACAACGTGATGTCTTGTCACCTCCTCCAACATCTGTTCTGCCTTCCAAGTTTCAGGCAGGGTCTCTGTGTTCTTGTGAGTAAGGGGGTAGGTATTTGAGGGCTTTGAGACCGACCGCGGCTCAGCACCAAGGGCTAAACCTATCGTATAACCTTACTTGGTATTTAGACCTAGTGCAATTATGCAGTTTGGACACTAGGGTAATAAACTTTATCAATATCAGTATCTTGGCTAGATTAGGCAGGTGATTGACCTCGGTGCAGTGCAGTGCAGAGTTGGGTTTCCTTGTGCTCTTGTATCTTCTTAGCATTACTTATTTTGTGCTTATACACGCAACCCTGTACCTATGCTGGGTAGGATGAAGCCTTTAATGAGATCATTGCTCTGCAGCTGTCATGTTACTTTTACTTAATGTAGCAACTTGCATGCAACTTGGAGGGAGGAGCCCAGGTTGCAGGAGGGAATAGTTTGGAGGAGGCACTGGGAAGTCAGTCTGTGTGCACATGGCTAGACTGTTAGCTGTGGTTGCAGAATCACTGTATGTAGTTCTCTTAATAAAAAGCCAGTTTAGTTTATAAGCCTGGAGTCCTCACATATTCTTACCCAGTGTGTGGTACATGAAACACTTAATAGCCGGAATCATGCACAGGGAGACAGTGTACAGCTAAGTGCCTCATTTGCATGCTGAGGATCACAGCACGTCTTCCCAGACAAACCCATTGTTTAATTTGTGCTCTTGAGAGTAATGGAACCAGCCTGCAAGGGGCTTGCGATTTACTCCAACTCAGTGCAGTGGGCCATGGATAACATGCAATCTTAGTTGTGCCCCCCATCACCTGTGCTTCCACATGCACTGGAGTGCAACAGCCTTGCTGTGAACTGTGTCAACAATTAAACAGTGTTAAGGCTGAAATGAGTAAAGAATATAGACAGTGCCTGATACTGCACTGGCTTGCACCTGGTCATTTACACTAGTACAAAGAGGGTGCAGAATGCTACAAAGTCAGGATCAACAACCACACCAGCGGTAGCCTTTTATACTCACTTGCCATGCACTTTACACAGGTGGAAATGACAACAGGCAGCAGAGAATCAGGCCCCAGAATCATAGATTGTATGCCTCTGAGGGCAGAGACTGTGTCTTGCTGTGTGCATGGGCAGCGCCTAGCACATTGTGGTCTGTATCTGAAGACAAATAACATACAATAACAATCACTTTATGGAACAGTCACAACTGTGTGCTTAGTTACACAGCAGTAGTAATGGCCAAGGCCATCTCCAGTATCGCCGATCCCAAAGTATCAAAAATCATATCAGTCTCTTCCCCCAAAAATGATGCGATTGACTGAAAAATCATGAGATTTTTTTAAAAATTAGGTTCTTTTATTTGAGTTCTGATTTTGGAGCCTTTTAAGGGTCATATTTTTAAACTTCTCACAACCACGAGGATTAGAAATGTTCTTTTTAACTGAAAGCTGAGACTCTCAGGAAGCAGCCTAAGTCATGAGCCAGAAAAACCTCTGGATCACTAGACTTGTGAGAATTGGCCACCCTGGAAATCTGTGGAAAGGCCTCAGGGTGACTGTTATTTGTGCAGAAAAACCGGGGACTCCAAATAAAAGACATAATTTGTCTCTTGAGAACAGGGAACACTCAGGATAATTGAGTTTAGATCTTCTAGTGTTTACATCTTGCTAGAGGTCACAGGGCTAGAAGAACGGAAGTCATTGGATGGAACTAATACAAGGTAAATATGCACTAGAGAGATTATTATAAGATCCTTGTTTGGATGGTTTGTATTTCATCTGCTCAGATGACACCGGGTGACGCCAAAGAGCCTTGAGCTTCAAGTGCTCAAAGGTCTTCAGAAAAATTCCATCTGCATCGGGGGCTGAACGAACACAAGTGATGCATGATGTTCCCAGGAACCCTTAAGGATGATTCAAAATAAATGTCATGCAGAATCTATGCCATCACAGGTGACAGAACCCAGAAACAAGGGCTCTTGTTTTTCTGTAATATGAGTCAATTTCCTGATTGCTTTGGCATGGCAAATAGCTGCAAAATGTCCATAGTTCATGCATTTATTACACTGTGTGCCTCTAGTTGCACATGCATAGTCTCTTGGAATATGACTTTATCCACACCTTGTTCATGTAGGCTGGACTTTGTCCCTCTTGCCTGGGAGTTCTCTCTCCTTCCTTAGGCGTTTTACAATTATGACTTTTAATACTCAAGTATCTGTTTATAGCTTCTAAGCTAGCTTTAGGTTTTTCATGTTGATCCTGCCTTTTATTCTGTTGTTTGACTAACTCTGAATGCTTTCTATCTGCATAGGTGTGGCTAAGGTTAAATCACTCTTCAACTGTAGCTGCTGTGAAATTTTTTTATCTGGTAACCCAGTAGCCAGCCTGTCTCTGATATTTTCATGTTTTGCATCCCCCAAATCATAATTTTCAGCCAATGTATGCAGAGCTCTTATAAGCCATTCAACACTTTCCCCCAGTTCTTGAATTCTCTGGTGAAAACATGTTCTTTCATAAACCACATTTCTGAAGGGTATAAAGTATGGGTCAAATATAGCCAGAACCCTTTCATAGTCATCTTTATGACTGTCTTCAGTAAAGTCAAGGTATTTAAAACTATACTCTGCTTGCTTCCCCGTAGCGTAAATTAGGTATCCGCACATCTCCAGTTTCTTTATGGCATTTGTTTGCAAGGTGAAATCTTGCAAAATACTGCTTCCAGCTCGTCCATTCTGTAGGTTTGTGGAAGCTGAAGTTCTCTGGAGGCATTGGCATGTTGATGAGATCATGCAACTTTTGTTGCTTTGTTCTTTCTATCTGCACCCTTTGTTGCTGTTCTTAGTTTACTCCTGACACCACGTCATGTTCCTGCACCAGATACGGACTGGTCACAGAGCCTGCTTATACACACCGGATGTGTTCATCATAAGATCTTCTAATGCTCTGCCCGGTAGGGACAAGGTTCATTTAAATAAGGTATTTTACACACAGTGCCATATTGTGGGTGAACAGTATGATACAGTTTAGCGTTCCATTACAACTCCTGCAGATTTCCATCGTGCGAGCTCTGGTGTTTTTTAAGCATCGGTGCTTGAAGAACTCGCAGCATCTGATCACAGAATCTGTGTGCACAAGACTGTCTGATCCTTTGCAACCACATCCTGGGATGCTGTAGCCAACTCTAGTGGGACAGGGAGTGTTTAGTTCAAAGCTGATTGGCAGCAGTGGCAGAGTGCAATGGATGGGTTATGAAATGCGCCATATGGGGAATCCACTCTTATGCAGAGGGCTGGCAAAAGGCCTCTGAACCACTTGTTCTATTTAAGCTGACGTGATTCGGTTGGTGGCTAGGCCCTGTTCTGGCTCTCTGCATAGGGGTGTATTTCCTCCCTGTGAATTGTCAGAACACTGAATAACTCTACCCTGGACAACTGGATTGTTTGCTGCCGTACCATATAAAGCAACTTCCATTCCATATGTTGCTCTCAGGTTGGGTGTGGGGGAGGCAGGAGGGCTTAAATTGTCTGTCGGCTACAGACAATTTAACCCCTTCTGCAAAAATAGCCTTTTCTGGCTACCTGTATCCAACCTGTGTGCTGGGGCTTGGGAGATCCTGACTTTTTTATCAGCTCACAGCTTCAAGACAGCACCAGATCCAGTTCAGCCAAATTGGCCACACAGTTTTGCAGTTCATTGGCAGCTCTACCGCCTTGTGTTGTGATCCTCTCCTATTTCCGAAACTAAACAATGTTGAGCCAGAGCAGTGCCAGGACCAGCAGTTTAATCCCCCAAATCCTTACTACCCGAGTAGTCAAAGTCAGCCACATTGGCCTCTTCCAGCTGTTACGGGCTTGGGAGAGTAGTGGTTTACCAGCATCAAGCCCTCCCCTACATCAAGGTCTTGCTACCAGTGATCTCTCTGCAGAGATCCCCTACAACTGTCTGGGGGAGAAGGCCCATAACCCCTGCTTACAGTTCCTCTTGTGGGCTGCCAACTTGCTTCCAGTGCCAGTGCAAGACCTTGGACCTAATCTGCAAAGTCATCAACTCAGCGACATCAGCGACTGCCTCATCTTCATCCGTGACACCCTCAGGCAGCCGCATTCCTCGGGAAAAGGTCATTCGCAAAGCCCAGCGTGACGTTTGTGGAAGGCAGAGATGAAGTGTTCTCAGCTGAGTGTGTTTGGCTGTGGAGGAAACTCCCAGAGGAAGGCAGACTAATCCAGAGCCTAACCAGCATTAAGGCCTTTTGCCAGATCCTCCTGTCTGAGAAAACGTTCTCATAACAACTGGAACGATTCAAATTTTTAAAAATAATTGAACAAACAACAATAAATAAAGACCAGGATGGAAGAAAGTGTGTGGATAGGCTGGTAGAAGGGGAACTAGGCTGAATATATATTTAGCCAAGCAGAACCTTCTTTAACCTAGGGTGAGAAAAGAACGGAAGACTCCATGAAGTCCACTAGAGGCACACCATGCCATGTAACTTACTTGAGAAATGCTTACATACTACCACAACAGTTGCGATAGAAAGCCCACAGATAAGTAGACAGAGCTTGGAGATTTCTGCTATGAGCCTGTTACCAGAAGTCATATATTTTAAAGAAGGGGAAATCTGGAGAGAAGACCATTGCCAGACCCTGTTACAAGAGTGCTCTGTGCCTGCATATACATAAATAGATAACGGATAAGGTGCCAGTAGGTGACACTCAAGACTCTGGCACATAGCTCTTGGGTTTTGTAGTACCAATAAAACTTTGGGCAGTGACCTGCAAATGGCTTCTTTTGTGCAGGTCCTAACATACTCTTCAATCTCCCTCCCCATTTACCCACTGCTTTTTCTGAGGAGAAGACCAGGAGACGTCTGGTTTCAACATACCTCTATGATAAAAGGTAACTTGCAATCAAGCTCTCTTCTCTGCTAGAAATAGGGAGAACATTTTTTTTTTTAAAGTGAGAGCTTGGGGAATCCTGGGGAAAAGGAAATAAAAGATTCTCAAACAAGTCTCAGGACTCTTGGAAAAACCTCTGTGTTTGCTGGGCCTGTCCCAAGACGACTCTTTGTTTTTCTAACTCAGAAGTTCTTGTCTTCTCTCTTGGTTTTCTAAGAATGTGAACTTGGAGACCCCTCCCTCCCCCCGCTCCTGTTTAAACACTCATAAATATGAAGTTTAGACTTGGCTGCAGGATCAGCTTTGGAGTATCTGAATCCCACTGGGAACACATGCATTTTTATACGCTTTGGGGCCAGATCCTAGCTTCCCAAGAGAAGGGTGAGTTCCACCCCCTCGCCTGCCAGAATGCCTTTCCTGCATGAAATTCACTCAGTGTATCTGATCCGATGCCCCACTTCAGCCCTTAACATGGCCTCAAGCACGCTCTCTGCTCTAGGGTGAATGTTTCCTGAGTCCAAGAATAGGTGGAACCACTGAGGGCAGAGAACTGCCCACCTGAAAACGATGACTGGGGCTTTCTGCCTTCATCAGAATTCAACAGCCAGAACGTCAGCAGCTGCTGCTCCCAGTGCAGTTCGACTCCTGCACCTTCACCGTGGCTCTGACTGTAAATGCCACGTAAGAGCACAATAGGCTGACCAAACAGCAAGTATGAAAAATCAGGACAGAGGGTGGGGGGTAATAGGCACCTATATAAGCCCCAAATATCGGGACTGTCCCTATAAAATTGGGACATTTGGTCACCTTAGAGCACAAAAATTCTCACCCAGGTGGCTTGAGAGCAGCAAGCCCTGGGTGTGGGCAGAGGGAATGGGCATTGTGATGTCACAAAGGAAGGGGGGGAATCTTTTGAGGCTCTGCTAAACCTCTTAGTGGATCCCTACTGAGCGTGCTCAAGAGTGGTTATTCAGAACCAGCCAAGCAATTCCTCATGGCCCTGGGTATTCTCCAAATGAGCACTAGTGAGTCGCCAAGGTTAAAAGTTCAGCCCTTCCTGAGTTAGTCTGTGTGAAAAAATGTATATCATTTCCCATCGTTTTTCACAGTGGGAAAAGTGTTGGTGGTTTGGTCCCCTTCATCCACCTCACTCCCCCGCCAAGCTTGTATAATTCAGAAAAGATGGGACCCCGGTTTCTCAAACTGCCAAAAGATATTCATCTTTTGGCTGAGACCAAGACCTGAAAATTACAGCCCCAAAGACAGACAAGGTGGTGGAGGTAATCTCTTTTATTGGACGAACTTCTGTTGGTGAGAGAGATTTATGGATTTACAGCTTTTTACAACACTCTAACCCATTAACCACCTCTTTCTGTCCTATGACTGCTGAGGTGTTAACGGGCCACTCGACCTCGAATAGTCCCTTACAATATTACTTATGCCAAAAAAATCTGCTCCACCTTGCCTTTTGCTGTGATGCTGGGAGTTCCTTTCCCAGACCTGAAGAAGAGCCCTGTGTGACTTCAAAGCACGTCTCTCTCATCAACAGAAGCACGTCCAATAAAAGATATGGCCTCACTCACCTTGTCTCTCTAATATCCTGGGACCAACATGGCTGCAAAGCCCCAAAAGAGACGTTTCCAGAAAATGAGGAGCAGGCAAAACACAGGTCACTATATAGGAAGCTGTTCTGCAGCCTTTTCTTGGACATTCTCTATCATGCACCAATAAAATAACAACAGCAACATCAGAACTGGGGTTCCAAGGTGATGCCAATTAACAATAAGAAGAGGAACCACCTCCAACCACTTCCTGAGGCCCTGAATAACTTCCTGCTTTGGTTTATATCATCCTCTTGAAGGTATGGAACACGATTTGTACAGCACCTAGCACAATGGGGCCCTGGTCCATAACTAGGGCTCCTAAATGCTATTGTAATACAAATAAATAATAATAATAATAACAATAATTATTATTTAGGGCCTGATCTAATTCTTATTGAAGTCAGTGGAAAGGCTGCCATGGACTTCAATAGGAACAAGCCCTTCAGGTCCAACTTTGCCATTGCACCGTGTGCAGACGTTCACACGAGTGGTGGTATGTAACCATTCTGATTGGGCAGTGCTTTACCTCCAGGACTGGCCTTACGGGTGGGTGATATGGGTGACTGCCTACATCATGGTCAAGAGGCAAGGAGCGGGGTGGGCCTAGGGTGTGTGTGAGGCCGCAGAAGGGCGCTCGGGGCAACGGTAGGGGGAGGCAACAGGGGCCAGAGGGGATGAGTGGGTGGCCTGGGGAGGCAGCGGGGGCCAGGAGCACCAAAATACAAGTTCGCCCAGAGTGCCATTTTCCCTAAGGCCAGGCCTGGTTACATCCAGTTATGTTATTATTTGTATTACAATAGCACCTAGGAGCCAGACACGCCAAACCCATGAAAAAAAAATGCAGAAATTGAGCTTGTTTTTGGCTTAACTGGCTTGTGAGTTGCTCGCTGGCTAGTTTTTGGCTTGTAGCTTGTTTGGCTTGTAGCTTGTTGCTTGTTGTAACTTGTTGATTCTTTTTTTTTTATCAGTTCCCGGCAAGCCTGAGAAGGGGCAAGGGAGGGAGAGAGTCAGGGGTGCACAGCGGGCCCACCACAGTCCCAGACTGCAGGCCGGGGGGATCGAGTCACATAGAGTGTTGGGGTTCTTAGGGACTGGCTTGTTTTGGCCTTGTTTTGAAACGGGATTAGCTTGATTTTTGGCTTATTGTGAACGTCGGGGGGCTTATTTACCGCGTGAACGTTGGCAACTGTGCTAGGAGCACCAGTCACAGACCAGGTTCTCCACAAACACAGAGCAAAGAGATGGTCCCTGCCCCAACGGGCTTACAAAGTATCAGACAAGAGACAACAGTTTGATACAGAGAAGAGAGAACAGGGAAACAGTGAGATGATAAGGTACAGCACGATCAGCGGTGGTCTCAGTGCACCAGCAGCCTCGCTGTTGCCAAGTTTTTGGTACGGATTTGAAGGAGGATCATGAGGTAGCTGGAGCGCTGGTGTAAATGGCTCCATGAGGTACAGGGCAATGGGATGCGGTGACAAGGAGAGTGGTGCTCTGCCGCTGCCATGTTAATCCAGCCTCGTAGCAAGTGTTAGGCCTCAGAGCAAGGTGTAGCTAAGTGCCTTGTTATCATGATGAGGTCAAGCTGGAGCCTTTTTCTTCACTGGCACATTCATTCTCAGTCTATGCCTCACCCCCTTTTTTACTCTGTGCTCTTGAGGAGAACAGGGTCAACGCTCCATCAGTATTTCTTGGCATGGGCCCATCTCCAATTTAAATGCAGCCTGTGTGGTAGCTGCCTTCCTCACTGTTGCCTTTCAAGCTGGATAAGCAAGACTTCTTGCCTACTCTGTTCTTTAATTCACTAGCCTAAGGGCTAGCTAAGGCATCCACGTTACACTTTCATATCACTAAGTGTCCTCAGTTGTTAATTAGTGTTTGAATACTCAAAAGGAACAGTCCCCAGCCTCTTGAGTCATCCATATTAAAAACCAGACGACTGTGACAATTCTCATACTGCAGATAACAAATTAAACATCATAATCTCAGAAAACTACTATTGCCCTGTCTTCTGAAATTAGTCTCCTGCTTCTTATACCAATCTTGCCACACTGCTGAGTGGCAGAAGAATTCTGGGGCCTTGCAGGTTGGCTTCTCATTGGAGGAAGATCCATGATGTGGAGATATGCTTAATTTACACACATACATCAGACAGAGGCAGTCACAAATGGCATGCAGGAAACACCCTCTTTGAGAAATCCCAGCCTACACACCAGTATCTGGTTCCCAGGAAGCTTGTCTGTCCCCAGGAATTGTCTCCAATTATACAGAAGAAAGAAATGAACAAACTCTCTGCTATCTGCCACAGCTTCTCTCAGCTGCAACACCGGGCAAAATGGCACTTCAGGGAAATGCCTTTCAATGCTGGTTCTGTTGACTGACTGGTGCTATGACTATTGTTAACGACCTCACAGAAGGATAGACACTAGAGCAGATTTGGAATTTTCTGACAAATCATTTTTTGGTGGAAAATGCTCATTTGTCAAAACTAGAACTCTTTGTGGGAAAGGGTGGTTTCTGACAAACCTCCCAAGTCAAAAACAATTTTGGAAGCAAAGCGAGTTCCAAAATTGCTGAAACATGATGTTTTGACATTTTCAAAATGAAGGGTTTCATTTTTTTTTGCTTTGAAACAAACTTTTGTTTTGAAATGTTAGTTAATTTATACTTTTAAAAAATGATAAAAAATAAAAAAGGTCAAAAACAAAATAGAATGTTTCAAAATGTTTTGATTGACCCTATCTGATTTTTTCCCCCAGCTTATTTACAAAATTTTTTGACATTTGTCCTATTTGGGGATGAGAAAAAATGTGAAATCTCAAAAACACTTATGGTACAGGAAAAGCCCTTTCTTGCCCAGCTCCACTGGTGATGTTTAACTAACTAATGTTTATAAAAGCTCTTTGACATCCGCATATAAAAGACGGTACAGATATAAGGCATATAACAACAACCAAAGCACAGAATAATATGTAACAAGTCAAGAATGGGAACAGATCATAGAATCTCAGGGTTGGAAGGGACCTCAGGAGGTCATCTAGTCCAACCCCCTGCTCAAAGCAGGACCAAACCAAACTAAATCATCCCAGCCAGGGCTTTGTCAAGCCTGACCTTAAAAACCTCTAAGGATAGAGATTCCACTACCTCCCTAGGTAACCCATTCCAGTTCTTCACCACCCTACTAGTGAAAAAGTTTTTCCTAATATCCAGCCTAAACCTCCCCCTCTGCAACTTGAGACCATTACTCCTTGTTCTGTCATCTTCTACCACTGAGAACAGTCTAGATCCATCCTCTTTGGAACCCCCTTTCAGGTAGTTGAAAGCAGCTATCAAATCCCCCCTCATTCTTCTCTTCTGCAGACTAAACAATCCCAGTTCCCTCAGCCTCTCCTCATAAGTCATGTGCTCCAGCCGCCTAATCATTTTTGTTGCCCTCCGCTGGACTCTCTCCAATTTATCCACATCCTTCTTGTAGTGTGGGGCCCAAAACTGGACACAGTACTCCAAATGAGGCCTCACCAGTGCTGAGTAGAGGGGAATGATCACATCCCTTGATCTGCTGGAAATGCCCCTACTTATACAACCCAAAATGCCATTAGCCTTCTTGGCAACAAGGGCACACTGTTGACTCATATTCAGCTTTTCGTCCACCATAACAGATGAACAGGACCAATGAAGAGGACAAAATGGAAATCCCTCATCTGGAATAGGTGTCCGATTTCAGAGCCCACACTTCAAAAAGGAAGTTAAACAACTGGAATAGATTCAGAAAAGAGCCATGAGATTGAGTTATAATTTGGAAAACCTGCCTTGTAGTGGCAGACTAAAAAAGCTCGATCTATTTAGTTTATCCAAGAGAAGATTAAAAGGTAGCTTGATCACAAGGCACGAGTACCTATGCGGACAAGGGATTTCTGATAGTAGATGGCTCTTGAACATAGCAGATAATGCTCTATTGAGATCCAGTGGCTGCAAGCTAAAGCTAGACAAATTCAGACTGGAAATAAAGCAAATATTTTTCACAATGACAGTAATTAACCACTGGAGCAACTTATTAAGAGATGTGGTGGATTCACGATCACTTGAAGTCTTTAAGTCAAGACTGGATAGATGTCTTTCTAAAGGATATAAAACAACTCACACAGAAGTTATAGGCTTGGTTCAGAAATTATTGAGTGAAGCTCTTTGGCCTGTGTTATGTAGAAGGTCAGACTAGATTGGGAGTCATTAAGAAAGGGATAGATAATAAGACAGAAAATATCATATTGACTCTATAAAAATCCATGATACACCCACTTCTTGAATACTGCATGCAGATGTGGATGCCCCATCTCAAAAAAAGATATATTGGATTTGGAAAAGGCTCAGAAAAGGGCAACAAAAATGATTAGGGGTATGAAACGGCTTCTGTGTCAGGAGAAATTAATAAGACTGGGACTTTTCAGCTTGGAAAAGAGGCAACTAAGGGAGGATATGATAGAGGTCTATAAAATCATGACTGGTGTGGAGAAAGAAAATAAGAAAGTGCTATTTACTCCTTCTCATAACACAAAAACTAAATTAAATTAATAAGCAGCAGATTTAAAACAAACAAAAGGAAATATTATTATCACACAATGCAAAGTCAACCTGTGGAACTCTTTGCCAGAGGATGTTGTGAAGGCCAAGGCTATAACAGGGTTCAAAAAAGAACTAGATAAGTTCATGGAGGATAGATCCATCAATGACCATTAGCCAGGATGGGCAGGGATGGTGTCTCTAGTCTCTGTTTGCCAGAAGCTGGGAATGAGCAACAGGGAATGGATCACTTGATGATTGCCTGCTCTGTTCATTCCCTCTGGGGCACCTGGCATTGGCCACTGACAGAAGACAGGATACTGGGCTAGATGGACTTTTGGTCTGACCCTGTATGGCCATTCTTATGTTCTGATGTTACGTTCTAGATGCTCATAATGGTCCCTTCTGGTCTTAAAATACTTGAATCTATGAATCTGGCTTTGGCTAGAGCACTCCTTCTAGTGGTCAGAATTAACAGAACTGGTACAGATAAGACTTCAAAGTTCAAAGAGCTGTGGAAGGTAGTTGTGGAAAACAGCAGTGTGGTACAGAGCACTCTAGATCACCACAACTGATGAATTACTAAAACTGCTCTAATTATACATAGCAACAGAGCCTTATAATCCACCACAAGGTCCTTCGCTGTGTTCTCTTCAGAGTGCCTACACTAGGGTGTATTTTGTGTGAGCAAGAAATTACAATGAATCAAGTGTCCCTGCTAAGAGGTTTAATTGCATCTAATGAATGTTTTGGTCATTGGGGGTCACTCCCCCGGGGCACTACAGACCTGATGCCAAATCCATGTTTAGGTAAAATTCACCATCAGAATCCAAGGGAATTCTGTCTGAATAAGGAATGCAGGGCCAGGCTCAATGCAGTACGTAGGGAAGGTTAGCACTGAGCATGGTAGGGTGCAGACAGTGGTAGTGTCAAGGGTGGGTTACAACTTGATGGGCCACAATCAAGAGTATGGCTCTTGCTGCTGGAATGGGGAAAACCAGGCCTTGAGTTGCTTCCTCACTCTTGTACTATTGCCGCAGGGGATTATGGGAACCTGGCTCCGTTTCCTCTCTGCATGCTCCTGTTTTGGAGGTAGAAGGAGCGGGGAAGCATGTGAGCTGAATGGGTTGTGATGTCCCCATAAGAATGGCCACCCAACCAGTCACTCATTTTACTTGTGCCATAGGCCTGCCTTGAATCTCTGGGCACTGCACCCAGGGCCTAGGCAGGAGAGGTGGCTGGGCTAATGAAATCAGTGGGCCTTCATGAGTTATGTCCCTCCATCCCAGACACTCCCATCTCCTCCCTCATCTGTTCAGACATGAGCTCTCCTTGCCTGCCCTTACAACCAATAATGGCAACAGGAATAAACAGTTCATAAATCTCCTCCTTTCTCCTTTGGGGCTTTCACAACATTTTTCAGACTCTGCCTTGGAGGGGCTGAGCTTGCTCAGGGCTGTGGAATCTGTGCTTGGATCCTGAGGGAACAATCTGTTTCCTGCCCTAGCAGGAGACAGCGAGCTCTCTGCATGTGTCCTTCTCAGGCTGCCTCTTCAGACGCCCATCGAGCCTTTGCTGATGCTGCTCGCATACACTAGGGACATGTGGCAAAGGACACACGCTAGCTCCTGGCCACAGCCCAATGAGGGAATTCAATCCCTGCTGGTGCAAGTAGTTGGCAAACGCTGCCCATGGGTCAGCAGAGACAGAATCCTGAACAGAATTGGCTTTAGGATTTGCAGGGCTTTTCCCATGCCCTGCCTTGCGATTCTTCTGCTGGAGGTGGGAGAATAGGACTGTGAGGAGCCTCCTCCTCCATTCCCACTTTCAGAGTAGGTCCTTTAAGGTCTTCCCATCTTGTCCTCCTTACCAAACATGGCCTCCTACTCCTGACCTACTGCCAGAAGTGTGTGGGTCGGGGAGAGGGTGAATTAGGCCGCGTGTTCCTCCCTTCTTCACTCCAGCAGCTAAGGAAGGCTGCCAGTTGCTGAGGCAATGGAAGGGTCTCAGAGAACAGTTGCTTGTGCTGAAAGCCAGCCTAGGAATCATATTAACCAATGGCGGATTAGCCAGTGGGCCAATGGGGCCTGTTCCCAGGGTCCCCGGCCAACTCCATGCCCCAACTCCGCTTCCCTCATCCACCCAGAGCTCCTGTCAGGGATTGGGGATGGGGCAGGAGGGCTTGCCCTGCTTGCTTGCCCAGTGCTCCTGCCAGTGAGTGGGGCAAGACCCCGTGCCCCGGCCCCACTCCCCAGCAGGAGCACCGGTGAGGGGACTGCGGGGCAGGGACTGCAGGTGGCAGGGGTGGGGAGGAGGCCCCACTTGCTCTGGGCCAGGGCCCCACAATACCCTAATCCACCTTTGATATTAACACAAGTGGGGATGGGATAAGACCGCCATTAAAGCCTTGGGACACGGGACCGTTGTCGAGATAGGGCACTCAGCCCCGGGGGGGAGGGGAGGAGGCCCTAGCATCGCTGCTGAGGTGCTAGACTTGCCCCAAGCAGGTGGGACAAAGGGCCAGTAGCTGCAAAACCCTGTTGCTCATATTTCTGAACAATATTAAACTCCACGGGCCTGGTCGAAAGCCTGCTGAAGTCAATGGGAATCTTTCCTTTGACATCAGTGGCCTCTGGATCAGCCAAACTTACCTGAACAGCCAGGATCTCCTATTTTGCCTCGCTGTGCACCCCGTTTGGGAGGAGATGGGATCATATTAAGGTGCTGAATTCATAACTTCACTGGCCTCTGTGCAATCACAGAATCATAGAATCATAGAAGATGTGGTCTCACCAGTGCCGAACAGAGGGGAATAATCACGTCCCTCGATCTGCTGGCAATGCTCCTACGAATGCAGGCCAATATGCCGTTAGCCTTCTTGACAACAAGGGCAAAAGGGCACACTGCTGACTCATACCCAGCTTCTCATACACTGTAACCCCCAGGTCCTTTTCTGCAGAACTGCCATTTAGCCAGTCGGTCCCGAGCCTGCAGCAGTGCCTGGGATTCTTCCGTCCTCAGTGCAGGACTCTGCACTTGTCCTTGTTGAACCTTATCAGATTTCTTTTGGCCCAATCCTCCATTTTGTCTAGGTCACTCTGGACCCTATCCCTGCCCTCCAGCATATCTACCTCTCCCCCCAGCTTAGTGTCATCTGCGAACTTGCTGAGGGTGCAATCCATCCCATCATCCAGATTATTAATAATGATGTTGAACAAAACCAGCCCCAGGATAGACCCCTGGGGCACTCCGCTTGATATGGGCTGCCAGCTAGACATCAAGCCGTTGATCACTACCCGTTGAGCCCGACGATGTAGACAGCTTTCTGGAGTTATGCCAGGGGTGTATTTGGCCCTGTAGATCAAACGGCCTGCCAAGTAGCTATGGCTGATGAATGCTTTAATAAATGCATTCTACTGCAGGCATCCCTGGGCTCGGTATTTTCTGTGCTGTTGAGCTAGGTGTTTTCTGTGCTGTTGAGCTATACAGTGATGTCACACTAAGTGACCTGCTGGCACTTGCATCCGGGAGAAGAGAGACATTTCCCACTTTCCAAACACAGACATTCAGATGTGGTATCTCTTGCAGCATCATTTGTGCGTAACTGGAAGACAATCAGGTAGTTTGGTCCTTTCCCTGTTTGTGTCTGGCTGATAGAGGGCATGACTCGAGGCAGCAGACACAGTGCAGTAATTACATTCTGCAGTCAGATGGCTCTTCTGACTTTGAAAAAATTGTTTTTCTCACTGAGGAATGACCTTATAAAATAATCCAAATGTCTGAGGGGCTTCAGAAAATATTGATTGGCCCAAGCCACAGAGGGCACAGACAAATCTGGACTTTCCTAAAGTGCTAGAGAATATTTGTTTCAGCCTGCTAGAATCATAGAATCATAGAATATTATGGTTGTAAGAGACCTCAGGAGGTCATCTAGTCCAACCCCCTGCTCAAAGCAGGACCAAACCCAACTAAATCATCCCAGTCAGGGCTTTCTCAAGCCGGGCTTTAAAAACCTCTAAGGATAGAGATTCCACCACCTCCCTAGGGAGCCCATTCCAGTGCTTCACCACCTTCCTAGTGAAATAGTTTTCCCTAAAATCCAACCTAGACCTCCCCCACTGCAACTTGAGACCATTACTCCTTGTTCTGTCATCTGCCACCACTGAGAGCAGCCGAGCTCCACCCTCTTTGGAACCTCCCTTCAAGTAGTTGAAGGCTGCTATCAAATCCTCTCTTACTCTTCTCTTCTGCAGACTAAATAAGCCCAGTTCCTTCAGCCTCTCCTCATAAGTCTTATGTCCCAGCCCCCTTATCATTTTTGCTGCCTTCCACTGGACTCTCTCTAATTTGTCCATATCCCTTCTGTAGTGGGGGCCCCAAAACTGGATGCAATACTTCAGATGTGGCCTCACCAGTGCCGAATAGAGGGGAATAATCACTTCCTTTGATCTGCTGGCAATGCCCCTACTAAATCATGAGCGATGTGGAGAAAGTTAATAAGGAAAAGTTATTTACTTGTTCCCATAATATAAGAACATGGGGCCACCAAATGAAATTAATGGGCAGTAAGTTTAAAACAAATAAATGGAAGTTCTTCACACAGCGCACAGTCAACCTGTTGAACTCCTTGCCTGAGGAGGTTGTGAAGGCTAGGACTAGAACAGGGTTTAAAAGAGAACTAGATACATTCATGGAAGTTAAGTCCATTAATGGCTATTAGCCAGGATGGGTAAGGAATGGTGTCCCTAGCCTCTGTTTGTCAGAGGATGGAGATGGATGGCAGGAGAGAGATCACTTGATCATTGCCTGTTAGGTTCACTCCCTCTGGGGCACCTGGCATTGGCCACTGTTAGTAGATAAGATACTGGGCTTATGTTCTTAATGCAGCCCAAAGTGCCGTTGGCCTTCTTGGCAACAAGGGCACATTGCTGACTCATATCCAGTTTCTCATCCACTGTAATCCCCAGGTCCTTTTCTGTAGAATTGCTGCTTAGCCAGGCGGTCCCCAGCCTGTAGCGGTGCATGGGATTCTTCCAGCCTAAGTGCAGGACTCTGTACTTGTCCTTGTTGAATCTCATCAGATTTCTTTTGGCTCAATCTTCCAATTTGTCTAGGTCACTCTGGACCCTATCCCTTAGAATGAGAGAGGTCAAACATAAGGACCCAACCGAGATGTGAAATTCCCAAAGTCTGGGTGTGTTCAGCTCTGAAGGGTTATTTCAGGCTCATTCTCTCAATTTCTTCTTACTTGTTGGTACGAGTTAAATACCACCACCCTGTGATGTTCTCTACAGATAGGGAAAATGAGTCACTGAGATGTTAAGGAACCCACTCAAGTTGTTTGAGGTAGTCAGTATTAAGAATGAGAATTAAAATACAGGTGCTTGTAGTTCCCATCCATATGCACATATCACTAGACCACATCCACCACCTAGAAAAACCTCGACACTTGTTTGATCATCCCTTATGGAAACCTCAAATCATCCAGCGTCATCCTTGGGGCTTCTTTTTGCATCCTATCTACTTTGACATGCTGGACTCCTTTGACATTTTGACCACATATTTGGGTGCCCAGACGGGAGCTGATATCTTTGGGAATGACCTTCCTTCCTCTCACTCTTTAGGATAGGTCTACACTATTGTGGATCGAAGCTGTGGTGATCAATCCCTTGGGGGTCGCTCTCCCATCCACTCCGTTACTCCACCAGAATGAGAAGCATAAGGTAAGTCAACGGGAGAGTTTCTCCCATTGATGCAGCACAGTGTAGACACCGCAATAAGTTGACCTAAGCTATGTCGACTCCAGCTACGTTATTCATGTAGCTGGAGTTGTGTAACTTAGGCCGACTTAACCCCGTAGTGTAGACCTGTCCTTTGTCTGTCTTGTCTATTTGGACTGTTAGCTCTTCAGATAAACCATCTACACAATGTGTCCCTGATCCCATTTGGATTCTCTTGGTGCCACAATAACACCCATAATAATAATAAAATGTGAGGATAGACTATTGCTGTACATTCAAAGGCAAAATGAAATCGATGACCTTAATTATAATGTTCCTACTGCATATATAAGTAGAACGGGTTGGAAAATAGAATTTCCATGCTGTGTGAAATTCTGACTTTTCAAAATTTGGTTTAGCTCTGAATGAATGAAAAGTCAACATTTTTTGCAGAACAGAAATTCTGCAAAATTCCAAAATGTTTGATTTGGAAATATCCATCATTTTGTTTTGATAAGGTAAAAATGTTTTGCTTGTTTTATATTATAATGTTGACGTGAAACATTAAATACAATATATATATAGTATTAAATAGCTAAATGTACTATATTATTAAAATCAATAATTTAATACAATATAAAATTCAAATCTAAATGAATTGAAATGATAAAGTTGAAAGTTGAAACAAAATGTTTTGACGTTACTGAAACGAGCAAGTCAAAACAATTGATTTAGTCACTTTCCCATTGAAAATTTAATCAGAATCGATATGATTCCATGAAATATTTTGATTTTGACAAAACTGCAATTTCCGATGGGAAACCGTTCTCTGAGGTAGCAAGCCTGAGAGCCTGAGACCCTAAGACCCGGGCTCAAGCTTTGGCCCTAAAATTAGCTGTGTAGACATTTGGGCTCAGGCGCTGGAGCCCATCCCCTGCCCACCCTAGCTTCAGAGCCCAAGCTCCAGCCTGAGCCGGAATGTCTACACAGCTATTTTTATCGCTGTAGTATAAGCCCCTTGTCATGGAATGTGGGGGAGTCAGGGCCCTGCACCCCCCGACTTCCTGCGATTCACTGTGACTCTCAGCCAGCCAGTAAAACAGAAGGTTTATTAGACGACAGGAACACAATCCCAAGCAGGGCTTGTAGGTACAACCAGGTCCCTCTGGGGGGCAAGGATCTTAGACTCCAGACTTGGGGTTCCCTGCCTCTTCCCAGCCAGCCCAAAACTGAAACTAAAAACCCCTCCAGCCAGCTCACCCCCCTTCTTCTCTCCCCCTCTCCTTTTGTCCAGTTTCCCGGGCAAAGGTGTTGCCTCGCCCCACCCCCTTCCTGGCTCAGGTTACAGGCTCAGGTACTGTCCTTCACCTAAAGTCATCCCCTGCTCTCCCATCCCCCATGCAGGCAGTCCCAGTAAAACTAAACAACATTCCCAGGTCAATCCACCCTGCTCCCTACTGCGTCGCACCCCTCAAGCCTGAGTCTGTAGACCAGCATTCCAAAGGGAGTGTGGGGGCGAAAACAACCTAACTGGTTTCAAGATTGCGCTTGATAAGTTTGTGGAGGGGAACGGTGTGATTGGGGTTGTCTACAAAGGCATGTGGCCCATCTGTGACTGCTAGTAGCAAATATCCCCAGTGGCCAGAGAGGGGACACTAGAGGGGGAAGGCTCTGAGTTACTACAGAGAATTGTTTCCCAGGTGACTAGCTGGTGGGTCTTTTCAACATGCTTAGAGTCTAACCAATCACCATATTTGGGGGCTGGAAGGAATTTTCCCTGCAGTCAGACAGGCAGAGACCCTGAGTTTCTTTGCCTTCCTCTGCAGCACGGGTCGCTTGCTGGTTTGAACTAGAATCAATGGTGGCTTCTCTGTAATTTGAGGTCTTTAAATCATGATTTGAGGATTTCAGTAACTCAGCCAGAGGTTATGGGTCTATTACAGGAATGGGTGGGTGAGGTACTGTGGCCTGCGATGGACAGGTCAGACTAGATGATCTCAGTGGTCCCTTCTGGCCTGAAAGCCTAAGGGTTCTGAGACTTGCTGCTGCTTGATGTGTAGACGTAACTTAAGAGGCTCAGGACTAGAAATTCCATGTCAGGTTGGAGACACCGCCACGGTGTCTATCCATATCAGCTCCAGTAACAAATTAAGAAGGTGATAGTGGTCCAGCCTTTTGCTAATGACTTTTAATTACAGACACAGCCAACAGTATTTGAAATGCTGAAGTGCTTCATGAACAAGTCCCCAGGTAACCATGCTACTGGCATCACTCCCACCAACCAGGAGAAAGGGCAAGCTAACCGATCCTTTGTCTGTGGGGGGAAATGGGGTCTGATTCTCTCCTCTCACAGGGGTGGCTGCTCTGACGTCAATGGGGTTACAAGGATGACACATCGGTGTGAGGAGAGACACGGGCCCCAAGTGTCTAAAGTGCCAGGTTGCCATCCCTTACTGATGCTGTTGAGCAACTTCTGGCAACGGTGACCTCAGTAGGTGTGCTCACCACGGTTAGAGGGGCCTTTTCACAAAGGGCTTGTGAGCTAGCAATATGATTCACATGGTCTCTGGGAAAGTCTGAGCGACTCTGTTCACAACCTACTTGCTTTTACTCCAGCCTGATGCTGAGACCAGAATCGTTGATCCGAACCCTGTTCTGTTGGGGGATGGGGGAGTCTATGGGCCTCCACAGCAGACCAGAAGGGCCAGAACACACTCCCTCTTCCCCCTCCCCCGTCACATTCCTTGAATGCCACTATGGTGCAGGTTACGTGTGTATGTGCGTGTGTGTGTGGGGGGCGGGGGGTAGGGTGACCAGATGTCCTGATTTTATAGGGACAGTCCCGATATTTGGGGCTTTTTCTTATATAGGCTCCTATTGCCCTCACATTCCCTGTCCTGATTTTTCACACTTTCTGTCCGGTCACCCTAGTGTGTGTGTGGGGGAGGGTCGGGGGGGTCAGGAGACCTTTGCAGGCCCCTGGGATGACTGTTTAATCCAGGTTTCGCTAATCAGGGATCAATCTGCATGAACAGCTCTAAGACTTCCTGTTGAAAAACAAAACTACGAGCTGTACAGAAGAGGTGACAGGGAGATGATTTTTGGATGCCAAACTATTACCACCCACTACTCATAATCCCACTGCTTTCATAAGAACATAAGACCGGCCGTACTGGGTCAGACCAATGGTCCATCTAGCCCGTATCCTGTCTGCCAACAGTGGCCAACGCCAGGTGTCCCAGAGGGAGTGACTCTAACAGGTAATGATCAAGTGATCTCTCTCCTGCCATCCATCTCCACCCTCTGACAAACAGAGGCTAGGGACACCATTCCTTACCCATCCTGGCTAATAGCCATTAATGGACTTAACCGCCATGAATGTATCTAGTTCTCTTTTAAACGCAGTTATAGTCCTAGCCTTTACAACCTCCTCAGGCAAGGAGTTCCACAGGTTGACTGTGCGCTGTGTGAAGAAGGACTTCCTTTTATTTGTTTTAACCCTGCTGCGCATTAATTTCATTTGGTGGCCCCTAGTTCTTGTATTATGGGAATAAGTAAATAACTTTTCCTTATCTACTTTCTTCACATCAGTCATGATTTTATATACCTATATCATATCCCCCCTTAGTCTCCTCTTTTCCAAGCTGAAAAGTCCTAGCCTCATTAATCTCTCCTCATATGGGACCCATTCCAAACTCCTAATCATTTTAGTTGCCCTTCTCTGAACCTTTTCTAGTGCCAGAATATCTTTTTTGAGATGAGGAGACCACATCTGTATGCAGTATTCAAGCTGTAAGGAGGCGAGATAGCTCAGTGGTTTGAGCATTGGCCTGCTAAACCCATGGTTATAAGTTCAGTCTTTGAGAGGGCTACTTAGAGATTTGGAGCAAAAATCAGTACTTGGTCCTGCTAATGAAAGCAGGGGGCTGGACTCAATGACTTTTCAGAGTCCTTTCTAGTTCTATGAGAGAGGTATATCTCCATTTATTATGTGGGCATACCATCAATTTATATAAGGGCAATAATATATTCTCCATCTTATTATCTATCCCCTTTTTAATGACTCCTAACATCCTGTTTGCTTTTTTGACCACCTCTGCACACTGCATGGACATCTTTAGAGAACTATCCACGATGACTCCAAGATCTTTTTCCTGATTTGTTGTAGCTAAATTAGCCCCCATCATATTGTATGTACAGTTGGGGTTATTTTTTCCAATGTGCATTACTTTACATTTATCCACATTAAATTTCATTTGCCATTTTGTTGCCCAATCACTTAGTTTTATGAGATCTTTTTGAAGTTCTTCACAGTCTGCTTTGGTCCTAATTGTCCTGAGCAGTTTAGTATCATCTGCAAACTTTGCCACCTCACTTTTTACCCCTTTCTCCAGATCATTTATGAATAAGTTGAATAGGATTGGTCCTAGGACAGACCCTTGGGGAACACCACTAGTTACCCCTCTCCATTCTGAGAATTTACCATTTATTCCTACCCTTTGTTCCCTGTCTTTTAACCAGTTCTCAGTCCATGAAAGGACCTTCCCTTTTATTCCATGACAACTTAATTTACGTAAGAGCCTTTGGTGAGGGACCTTGTCAAATGCTTTCTAGAAATATAAGTACACTATGTCCACTGGATCCCCCTTGTCCACGTTTGTTGACCCCTTCAAAGAACTCTAATAGATTAGTAAGACACGATTTCCCTTTACAGAAACCATATTGACTTTTGCCCAACAATTTATGTTCTTCTAAGTGTCTGACAATTTTATTCTTTACTATTGTTTCAACAAATTTGCCCGGTACCGACGTTAGACTTACCGGTCTGTAATTGCTGGGATCACCTCTAGAGCCCTTTTTAAATATTGGCGTTACATTAGCTATCTTCCAGTCATTGGGTACAGAAGCTGATTTAAAGGACAGGTTACGAACCATAGTTAATAGTTCCGCAACTTCACATTTGAGTTCTTTCAGAACTCTTGGGTGAATGCCATCTGGTCCCGGTGACTTGTTACTGTTAAGTTTATCAACTAATTTGAAAACCTCGTCTGGTGACACTTCAATCTGTGACAGTTCCTCAGATTTGTCACCTACAAAAGCCGGCTCAGGTTTGGGAATCTCCCTAACATCCTCAGCCGTGAAGACTGAAGCAAAGAATTAATTTAGATTCTCTGCAATGACTTTATTGTCTTTAGGCGTTCCTTTTGCATCTCAATCATCCAGGGGCCCCACTGGTTGTTTAGCAGGCTTCCTGCTTCGGATGGACTTAAAAAACATTTTGTTATTACCTTTGGAGTTTTTGGCTAGCCGTTTTTCAAACTCCTCTTTGGCTTTTCTTATTACATTTTTACACTTAATTTGGCAGTGTTTGTGCGCCTTTCTATTTACCTCACTAGGATCTGACTTCCACTTTTTAAAAGATGCCTTTTTATCTCTCACTGCTTCTTTCACATGGTTGTTAAGCCATGGTGGCTCTTTTTTAGTTCTTTTACTGTTTCTTAATTTGGGGTGTTCGTGTTCTAAATGTGCTACTTGCCCATCTAGCATGCTAGACACTTTAATTTTATACGAGCATCAGCTGCATCTATATCCACAAATAAGCTCTCCCTAACCCACCAAGAGGCAGATCCTCCCCTAAGGCCCTGCTTTGTTCCACCTTCTCGGGGAAAGCTGCAGGCCCTTCAGCAGGCTCTAAGGGCAAATGATCTAGGCTCTGTCTGGCCAAAGAGGTGGTGGTAGGGGGCGGAGGTGTGAGCTCAGAGTTGAGTGTCCGTCCCTGAGAATGTCCTGCCGATTGAACAAGGGGCTAGCACTTCTACTGATCGCAACTGTGACTGCGTCAGCCCAAGAGAGAGAAGTCTTTCAGGTACCCAAAGAGTAGAGGCCCAAAACCTGATAGCTAGGCAGTATTCAACAGGCACAGGTATCGGAGTTGATCAACTGTGTTGCTGGTGGAATAAACTCAGATCACAACGCAGCAAGGTTAAGAAAAGGCATTTATACAGTCCTAGATTTGGGAAATTCTCATCCAGAGCCTGATTAAAATTGTTTCAAGCAGAAATAGGAGAGGGAGAGAAAGAGAGAGAGAGAGAGAGAGAGAGAGATATGGGTTCTGGGACCTAAGTAACTGGGATTCTTGAACTTCAGCTCAATGGTGAAGTAAGAGACTATTTGCTTCACTGAGTGTGCCTGCATTGAATGAGTATCCACCCAATACTAGCTTCCTGTGCACTGGGCCAAAGGTACATCTCTAGAAGGATTGCTTGGGGGCTGTCATGCCTTGGATTGTTCCAAAGTCCTGCCCAGGAATCTGGTGACATTCCCAGGACATTGCATCAGGCAAGACAAACACATCCTGGCTACAAGTACATGCTGCCATGAGCACCTGAATACTGCTCAGTTTTGAACAGTCCTAAAGGTTTCAAAACAAGGGACTATACCCATTGCTCTGCACCTTGTGAGGTCATGTACAACAGGGCAATGTGTTACCAAACCGGATATTTCCCAGATGGAGGGAGGCTATAAGGAGGAGGTCCCATACAAATTAGTCCAGTTTAGATGCAGAGTCAAGGAGTTGAAGGGCAGAAGGACCACCAGATCATCTAGTTTGAGCTCCTAAGATCACAAGGAACCAACACCACCCAGCCACCCCCAGACCTAGCCCAACAACCAGAATTAGATCAAAGTATTACAGCCCTCAGGAGATTACACTAGAGAAAAGGAGGCACCCAGGTCCAGCAATGCCCAAGACTCCCGCAATGACCGGGAACTGATTTAGTGAGATATACCCAGATGATGCTAGCATATAATATAATAGTAATATAAATATTTCCGAGCAATATGTGTATTTTGACTTTAGAATGTGCCAGGTTGCACAAAATGGCTTGTTCACTGGACCCCACTTAATAGCTAAACAGCGTAGTTGTCACTTTTAAGTTACTACACGGCTCTTTCTAAGCAAGCACTTTTATTCTAAGGTAAAAGCACTACAGAGAAAACATAGTAAAACAATAAAAGAACTTTCATGCGTGATAACAAGCTTACCAGAGATCAACTCAGCTCCACCAAGGGCTCAAACCCCAGTCCAAGCAGCCCCTCCCACCAGTCAGCTTCCCTGCCCCCACCAGCAAGGTCCTTCTGACCAGCTCCCCCCAGCTTTTCCCACACTCCATCCGTCCCACACAACCAAGCCCCTCGCCCCCCTCCTACTCCATCCAACCCTCCCATGAGAAATACCACTGAGCTGAGCATGAGACCTCTCTTTGCTCAGCCCGTTACCATTATACTCTGCAATGTGCTGGCCACTGTCCCCTCACATGGAAAGCCATTCTCCGCCCCAAAGAACTTGCAGGCTGACTCTCTTTGCCCCATGGCGTCAGCTGACCGAGGATGCAAGTGGTGACTGGTAGATCAGATTGTGTAAAACCCTGAGGGACTAATTTTGCAAGGGGACGAGCATCCTCAATGCCAGCTGAATTTAATGGGCCGTGAGCATCTCAGAGCATTTGTCGAACATAAACTGCTGTCCTGGACCGTACACTCTCCTCCACAGGGGATAATAAGTATCAGGCTTTACAACGTGGAGAAGTAATGGTACAACAGTTAAACTGGTGACGCAGCAATCCCTTGGCTGGCATATCGGAATGACCGCTTATGTTTGCGTGCCCACAACCGAAACAAGTTTATAAGGCACAACATTCAATAGGCCCTTTTCATTACAAAAATAAAAATGCCACCTCCCTTCCCGCACCAAACTGTCAACGTAACATATGGGCCCAGACTTACACATCACACATAATTATAGATTCAAACTGAATCACTTCCTCCTATTCCTGGAAAGAAAACAGACCTTCTCTGAAAATGGAAAATAGAATGAAAAGAAACCCCCCCGAGATCATGCCTAATGCACAACCTTAGTTTGTGTTACCATGAATGGAAAATGGAAAGAAAGGCTCTAAAAGAAAAAATTGTTGTACAAAAGAGCCTTGTTTTCCTCAACCAGAGACAAGGAACAACTCAACTGCGATAAAGTGACATGGAAGTGGGGTGTGTGTCAAAGCTCTCTGTATAATCCATTCATCCGGGGCTTCGAGAAGAGGATGAGAGTTGGTCTCACCCCTTTAGAGGCCAGTCTTGTGCAAGGCCTCGAACTGTCTTCCACCACACAGGGTTAGCCCCCGGAACTCCACACCAGCCATACTCCTTATTTGAAAGCCTTTCCCCAATATATCATTGAGACCGAGGGCTAAGCAGGATTAAAAAAGGAATTAGTTATACTATGGACAACAAGAATATCCTGACCCCGCCCCCCAGCTGTGGTTGGGAGTGCTTGTTACAGCTGTGTGTGCGGGGGGATGGATGACACAAATGTCCCCTTTCCACCTCCCTGATCCTGAGCTGACTGGTCATTGGCATGAACTAGAGCCACCTGAGAGCTGCTCTAAGTTATGTCAGAGGATTCCTGAGGGTATTCCAGCAGCTGGGGATTGGCAGGGTGTCCAGACACCCCAGCTATGACCCTTGCCTTTCTTTCCCCTATACCAATGGCTGGAGGGCGGATGGCAAAGGAGCAGCTGTAGTGGCACTATGAAGGGGGAATCGCCAGTGGCCAGCTAAGCTCCATTTACATAGCTCTATTGCTTTCAGCCATGTACGCACAACCGAGGATCTAGCCCCATCTCTCTCCGTCCAGCATGCATGAGGCTGAGGCAGATAGCTTGGAATCCTATATAGCCACAGAACGCAGCTAGCCCCAGGCCTTTGCTGTTACTGCTACAGAGCTTGCTGCTGCTGCTTTTCTTGGCATTTCTCATGGCTCTTACAGCCAAGACGGCAGATACATCACAGGCCAAGAATGTCACATTGGCCCCTCCAAACAGGATGGCGCACGAATTTCACTCTGAAAGCCGAGAGACCCTCTTATGATTGCCCACAACCCTCCTTCAGCTCATAGGCTTGGATTTGCAGCAGAGCGTGCAAATGCGAGATGATGCCCATCTGGCAGCTTTCCGGTGTGGCGTCAGGAGGCAAATGCAGCCAAATATCCCCCCCGATCCTCCTCCCTCTCATGAAATGCCATGGCCAATCAGCACGGGATAGGCTCCAACCGCTCGTTTAACCCCGTGACTTCAGAGTCTGGAGATCTCATCAACCTGTCCTCTAGCCCTGAGAGGTTACGAGCTCTAAGGCTGCTCCCCAGCCTGGTCAATGGGAAGGAACTTTTAAAATTTCACAACAATACTGCACCACAGGCTGGTTGTTACTAAGAATAACAGGTGGTTGCATAGCACCTTTTACTCAGAAGGAATACCGAGAGCTTTACAGACGGGTGTGTACGGAGAGATCACCTCTTCACACAGCTGGGCAGAGACAGAGACTACTCCGGATTACCTACACTGTGTCTACACTTAAATCACTGTAGCCCTTCAATGTAGCCACTCACGGCAGTGACGGGAAGGGCTCTTCTGTCAGCAGAGTTACTCCATCTCCCTGAGAGTTGGTAGCTGTGTCTAGGGAAGAATTCTAGTGCTGTCTACACTGGGGGTTAGGTTGGTTTAACTCAGGGGGTCTCCACCTTTTTCTTTCTGAGCCCTTCCCCCGCAAAAGGCTATAAAAACTCCATGGTTCACCTGTGCCTATAAAAGCCAGGGCCAGTGTTAGGGGGCAGCAAGCAGGGCAATTGCCTGGGGTCCTTTGCCCAGGGGGTCCCACAAAGCTAAGTTGCTCAGGCTTCAGCTTCAGTCCCAGGTGGCAGAGCTCGGGGCTCTGGGCTTCAGCTTTCTGCACTGGGCCTCAGTGAGTCTAATGCCATCCTTGCTTGGAGGATCCCCTGAAACTTCCTTGTGGCCCCTCGGGGGGCCCCGGGCCCCTGGTTGAGAACTGCTGAGTTCTTTATCTATCTCACTCAGGGGATGTGGATTTTTCACACCTCGGAGTGTTATAGTTGGGTCAATTTAACTTTTTAGTGTAGACCAGGCCTCAGATTGTAAACTCTTTTGGGCAGGAACTATCTTTCTGTTTGTACAGCACCTTGCACGTCATGGGGGCAAGTCAATGACTGGGACTCCTGGGTGCTACTACCACCCCACAAGTTAATAATAACAATAATAATAATACTCTCAAATGATCAGCCTTTTCACACTCTCGGTGTTTTAATAATGGATGACCATTGCTAAATTCCTTTTCCTTCTTTCACCTGCTTAGACCTTTTAACCTTGGTTTTGCCACCATTCTGGTGCTTAGCTCAAACGTTTGCCTAGGGACAAACTGTGCTCCCAGTGACATGAGTGTGAAATGGAGTAAAGTCAGGGGAGGCACTCCAGATTCACACCGATAGCAGGATCTGGTAAAATGTGCCGAATCCAAATTATAAGGTCTATACAAAAGCTGCGAAGGGACAGCAACTTGTTCTGCACTAGAAATTAAGTTAAAGAGATGAAATTGAATAATTAAAAAGAAAATCAGGGAAAAACTTTGTAACTGTGAAACTTTCAAACTGCAGAATAGACTCCCGAGGGAAGTAGTGTAAGCCTCGTTGCTTGGGATGTTACAACTGGAAGGAGAATGTACAGTTAAGAACAACGTTGTGGTGGCAGGATGAGATGGCCTAATTGGTCTTTTCCATCACTGTTTCTATGATTAGGAGTCCAAAACTTATCATTATGTTTAAATGAATGAAAAAGAAATGCCAGTACTATAAATACTGCATCACTTTAAGCTACAAATGGGCCCAGATCCAGTCAAGTTCAGAGTTCAGGCCAAATCAGGACTTGGATTGAATGGCGCTGAAATCTTGCAGCCTGTTCTCACCAGATTTCCACCCCCTTGAGTAGCAGAGCTGTCATTAAATCAGCTGTTTGCATGAGATTCCTCCTTCCCTGGCTTGGAAAGATGTCAGCTGCCTTTGAACCAGCACTGGGAAAGGGCGCCTTCAGAATTCACCTCCACCAGTGGCCAAAATCACACCGGCAGAGATCTGAAGTCAAGCCAACAAACCCTATCGAACGGCATTACACACGCAGGGGTCTATTTTATGTTACAGTACCTAGAGGAGAGCCTCTGACTGAGAGCTGGTCCCACTGAGCTAGACATTGCACACCCATAGTAAGAGATAGTCCCTGCCTCGAGGAGCTTAGTCTAACTAGCCAAGACTGCCCTTTCTTCATTTTACAGGTGGGGTTTTTTTTTATTTATAGGTTTTCCTATGAGCTTCCTGGTTGATGTATGTAAGTGGAAACCACCGGTGTTACAGGTGCTGATCTCCAGGGGATATGACTCTGTTACAGACCCATCTACTGAATCTTGGTGCTTTAATGGCTCATGCTTTTAGCCAGGGGCGGCTCTAGGAATTGCGCCGCCCCAAGCAGGGCGGCACGCCGCGGGGGGCGCTCTGGCGGTCGCCGGTCCCGCGGCTCCGGTGGACCTCCTGCAGACGTGCCTGCGGAGGGTCCGCTGGTCCCGCGGCTCCGGTGGACCTCCCGCAGGCACGCCTGCGGATGCTCCACCGAAGCCGCGGGACCAGCGGACCCTCCGCAGGCATGCCTGCGGGAGGTCCACCGGAGCCACCTGCCGCCCTCCCGCGGCACGCCTCCCCAAGCACGTGCTTGGTGCGCTGGGGTCTGGAGCCGGCCCTGCTTTTAGCTCTCCACATCCCCAGTCTAATCTGCATCGCCTCAGCCAAGATGGCGGCGGTCACATAAGCGCCTCACAGACATTAATGGATTTCGCCTCATCTCATTCTTGTGAGGGATGGGAGTATTCGCATCCCCATTTTACATACAGGGAACCTCTACGCACAGAGAGATTGAGTGACTTGATCAAGCTCATTCAGGGAATCTGTGGCAGAGCTGAGAACTGACCCTGTCCCTCCTGAATGCCAAGCCAGTGCCTTAGCCATGAAAGCATCCTTCCCACCCTGCTTTTGTCTCATCACTGTTTTGAAGCTGAAAAAGAGGGGTCCTTTTTTATTAAGGGGCCATCAACAATGGCAGGATGCCCATCAAACTTCAGGGTGTCAGTCCTAAAGCTGCAGGCTGCTGTCTCCTCCATGCACACCATTGGACAAATTGTCTTGGTGCATTCTGTGAGCGTGTCTGCTTTCCCTTGATACTTCGGAGCCTGGACAGTGGGAGGGGTGGGATAGGAGCCTAGGTGGATCCACCTAGTGTGGCACATCCTATCTGCAACCTGGCAAATGTATCGCAAGTGCGTCTGAGGGCAAAGAAGGACAGAATCTGGGGGAGATGATCTCTCCTGCACTCTCAATTCCTCTGCCACTCTGTCCTTCAGAAACAAACTGCTTATGATGCTCTCTGGAAGGCAACAGGTATTGAGAATGTGAGCAGCAGAGAACGGCTAATCAGCGAGTGCATTTCCAAAAGGATTAAACGCACCTCAATCCTTGGTGGATGGGGCACTCCCACGAGGAAGAGAAAGAAAAAGAGACATGAAAGTGACAATAAACAAACAAATCAGGAGAAAATAAAATTGACTTTCCCAGCTCAGATTTCCAACCCACTTGACCCAGTCGCCATGGTGATTGTACCCATGAGATTTGGAGACAAGATGACGCCCATCTGGCAGCTTTCTGATGCGGCATCAGGAGGCAGACACAGAGAAGTATTCCCCCCATCTACCTCCCCCTCATGAACTGCACGTCACAGTTGGCTTCTGCGGAGTCAGAAGGCTTTAAAAAGCCCCCGACATGTGTTTTCTGTTGTGTGATTTGCAGAGCTATTTTAAATCTGGCTTTGGAGGGAGGTGGAATGCTGCTGACTGGACAAGCCTTGGCCCCGGTAAGCAGATAGACTCTAGGAAGGAGAGGCAATCATATGAAATAGCCAATCTGAAGCCCTCCCTCCAAGGACGTATGTTGGGGGTAGGCCGGGGGCATGCTTTTTTGGAGGGACTCTACCCTGGGATTTGTAACTGGCTTTGTGGGTGAGTTGATGACACTCTCAAGAGCCAGAAGCTGGTGTTGGCCAAGCATCAAGCTTGAAAGACCAGAGTGACTCTTAGCTTGAATTGTGGGGAACTGTCCACTCCTCACAGCTGGCTCAATGCCATAATTCACTGCCCTCTTCAGGAGGGCAAGCGTAGTGCATCCTCGAATCATCATAACAAGAGCATGACGGACTGTTCTCCCCAGGTTCCAGAGGTCGCCAAAACTCTTTGGCTGAACAGATTCATAGAATGTAAGGCCAGAAGGGACCATTATGGACATCTACGCTGACCTCTGGCAGAACGCAAGCCTTACAACCCCACCCCATGAACTGGCCTCCCTTCCCACACAAGTGAGCCCCCAAAATGTCTGGTTGACCAACAGCATCCCTTTTACAAAGGCACCGAGTCTCAAATTAAACATTTCCAGTGGTATCTGTATGCCAGAGCGGCAGCGATCTGCCAGTTAGCATGTGGAGAAGCAAGGATCAGTGAGGGGCTGGTGGGTTAAGAGGTGAGGACCATGAGAAGCTGGCTCGTAGGAAGTGGTGCGCAGAATGAAAATGAGTAACACCCACTGTGTCAGTGTCAAAAACACAGCTGGCAATGTCTCTATCCACTTTGCTAGCTGGTAGGATAATATCTTGCTTGTTTATTGGGCTTTTCATTTGCAATGATCCCAAAGCACTCGCTCTACCAGCGAGTTACAAAGGAATCGCTTCATGCAGCACTGAAATGCAGCCATCTCTGGGGTGGAAGGCTGCTGCTTTTTACCAGTGCCCAGTCGAATATATTGCTAATGTGTACATGTTTCCACTTGCTGTTCTCTACATGGTGGAATATCAGACCTCAATAGGGTGACCAGATGTCCCGATTTTATAGGGATAGTCCTGATTTTTGGGTCTTTTTCTTATATAGGCTCCTATTACACCTCACCACCTGTCCTGACATTTCACATTTGTTATTTGGTCACCCTAGACCTCACCAAGTGTTTAGCAGCTGACATAACTACAGAGACTAGTCTTAAACTATTTAAAGAGCATTTAAAGAGCTTCTCCTTTAGATCAAGAGGCAGATGCCTGTGGTTTTGGAGCTGGATGGTTTTATCACCCATGCTCCAGGTGGGTGGTTTAGCTGGTGACCACAATGTCTTTAAATGTGTGGTCTCACACATGCATTACAACAGCAATACCACACAAAAGTGCAGGAGAGAACATGAGGGAGCAGACCTTTTCCAGCTAAAAATGCAGAATCATTCTTTAAGTGGTGAATAGTATATTCAATATAGTAGAGAGAGATTTGAATTAACTCCCCTAACCTGCCCCAGTCCAAACAGTACCAAACTTTGGGGAAGTGCTGATCTGAACACAAACTTTGTCTTGCTCCCCTGTGACTGCAATGGGCTGAACAAACCCCCCCAAATTCCAGCACCCCTGAGCATTGAGGCTGTTCAGAAAGGGCCCTCCCCCGATCCCATCTCTACGTAGAGAGACACAAAGTAACCAAGCCGTGTGCAAGCCGAGCGATTTGCCTTGTGTGCCGGGAGTGCAGTGATGCTAAGGGAACCACAGAAGCACCCTCGTGCCCCATTTTGCTGCCTCTGGTTCCTGGCCCAGTTTCCACATCTCAGTGCTACCAGGTCCAGAGCGCAGCAAAGCTGTAAATGGGGCAAGATAGTTGGACTCCGCGGAATACAGTCTTATTTCAAAGGACGTGCACTTGCTAGTGTTGTGCTCCAGTGCCATTTCTCAGCAAAGAAAACAATATTGCTACACACAGAGCCTCAGCCCATGTGACTCAGCCCAGCCTCGCTAGAACAGCACCAGCTGAGGATCTGACCGACAAAATGCAAGTGCCAGGGAAATTATCATGCATGGTTTTCTCTTCCTTTCTTATCCCCCCGCCGCTCCCCATACACAGCTGTATCTTCAAGCACAGATTAAAGCGTACTGGCATTGTATTCGCAGTCATGCTGCTCAGTACATCAAGACGTTAGTCCCAGTCCTTTTTCCTTTCACAGCGGTACAAGTGTAATGATTTAAGCAGTCTGGCAGGAAAGCAGCAGTTATACCTTCAGGCTGCCATGTTCATGACTCGGCTCCAAAATTAACCTGTGGGACCCATTGTCACAGGATATTATTCAGGTACCAAGAGCTCATGCTTTAGGGCACAAACAACATGTAACTAATGGGAGAGTTGAAAGAAGCTTTCCCGGTGGGAAAGCTATCCCATAAATGCCTCTTGCAGGATGTCTGGGTCTCGCTTGTAATTATCTAGTGGATTTACTCCTGCTTTATAGAAGTGCTGGTGAGACAAGGCTCAAGCCTTCTGTTTTATTGCCTGATTTCCACACTTGTTTCACTAGATCCCTTGGGAATCTTGCATCATGAGTGGAAGTTGGGATGTGGAAGAGCCCAGAGAGGAAAGACACAGGTGGGGGCTCCAAAAAGATTTGGGCTGGCTCTGGTACAGGCTTCCTGTAGGACCTCGGGCAAGTCACCTAATCTCTCCGTGTGTCTGTAAAATGGGACTAGCAATAATACTTTCTCTACAGCGCAGGAGTGTGTGAGGATGAAACTTTGAAGTAGCTACTGTGAGGTAACCAGAGCATGTCAGTAGGTAGCTAGAACGCTTTGCTCCACCTTGAAAAGGAGTGCCCCAACATTGTGAACATTTTCAAAACAATGGGGGCAATTTTGCATTCCTAATGAAACCCCAATATTACTTTAAATAACGTTCCATCTTGTTGCAAATATTTCACACACTTCTGCAGCTCAAGCGCTAGAGAGATTAGTGCCTAAATTCTTTGGGGGCAGGGCTGTCTCTTACTGTGTGTATGTACAGGGCCTAGCGCAGTGGGGCCCCACTTTTGGTTGCTATTGTAATACAAAGCAGTAGCAATAATAACTATCACAAATAACTTACCCCAACAACGTGTACCCCTATTAATCTCAATGGGAGCTAGCGCTGTTGAGGGCTCAAAGATGGTTTAGTGGGTGGCATGGACTTGCAAGGACAGCGCAGCTGCAGAGCCGCCGCCTGAGCTGGTGCTCTGGGCAGCGCGGCTGTAGCGCCACCAGCCACTGGTGCTCCAGGCAGCGCGGTAAGAGGACAGGGGAGTTCGGGGTGGTGGTCGGGGGCGGGGGTGTGGATAGGAGTCGGGGCGGTCAGAGATTGGGGAACGGGGGGATGAATGGGGACAAGGGTCGGGGGGGCAGTCAGGAAGGAGAAGGGGGGTTGGATGGTATGGTGGGGGGCAGTCAGGAAGGAGAGGAGGGTTAGATGGGGTGGCAGGGGGCAGTCAGGGGACAGGGAGTGGTGGATGGGGCAGGAGTCCCGGGGGGGCCATTGGGGGACAGGGAACGGGGGGGGTTGGATGGCGTAGGAGCCCCAGGGGGGCTGTCAGGGGGCGAGAAGCTGGTGGGGTTGGATAGGGGTCAGGGGCCGGGCCACGCCTGGCTGTTTGAGGAGGCACAGTCTCCCCTAACCGGCCCTCCATTCAATTTTGGAAACCTGATGTGGCCCTCAGGCCAACAAGTTTATCTGCCCCTGCTCTATAGCCTGTTTTACACTGGGGAGAATAGCACTGCCCTTCCTCACAGAGCCATCGTGAGGATAAATACACTAAGAAGTGTGTGGCCTACAGGGACTTCAGTCATGGGGGTCCTGTAAGTACCTGAGCTAGATAGATCAGGTCCCCAGGCAGTAAGGGCTACCCACGTAAGGGTGTGCAAGATCTGGTGCTAAAGTAGCACAGTACATCTTGAAATGAGGCCCTGTGTCTGACTGACTTTAGACCAGTCTGGCTTTTACAGTCCAGGGCGGTGGCAGAGAGAAACCGGCACTGAAGCAGATTTGACATGACTCACGATGAACTCGGTCCCACAGCAAACACTGTATCTTAACGGATTTCGTTTCCCAACTCCGCCGTCCGATCTTGTTAGCAAAGAAGGCAGGCGAGCCTATGGCGGGGTGCCAGCCTGACTTCACAACGCTGCCTCGCAGCCGTCAAGATAATTCCTACAGAAAGGACCCCAGATGCAGAAATAGCAGGAGTTCGGAGAAGGTGCATTTTGTAAATGTGGCTCCTAATTAATTTCATTTTAAAAACATAGATTCCTTGGCAGCTGCCTGCTGAGGTTTGAACCCAAGACCTCCACAGGCTGCGCTCAGATACGGCCTCAAGACCAAGCAGCTGACAGTCTTCTTTGTTTCTGAGGTGTCTTTTTTTTCCTTTTGGTGCCTTGAGCATTCCCTGTCTTACCCCGCTACGTTTCTCAATCCAAATCCCAGCTCTGCTGCCAAATTATTGTGTGACTTGGACAAGTCAATTAATCTGTCTCAGCCTGAGCCATCCCCATGGGGTAGCGATGAGAGAGTGGGGACTGAAAGCTGATGAACAACTATTCATTGACTTCAGTGGGTTTAGGATCAGGCCCCAGAAGCCTGGGTGTATAGCTGGGGCTTTAGAGTGGCCTGATCCCAAACCCACTGAAGTCAATGAACAGATCTCCCTTGACTTCATTCAGCTCTGAAAAGCTACTGACGAAGGCAGCCAGGGATGAATCAGTGCCTATGTCTGGAGCACTAGTCACAAGCCTTCTCCAGCCAGCCCTGCCCACTTCTTGGGCTGCACTGGCTGCTTCTCGACCCCCTAGGGGAGTGTGGGGGCTGCAGGTGCCCTGTGCCACTGCACTCTCCCTTCCAACAGTCGTACTGCCCCTGGGACGCTGCCTCAGTCAGCGTGGAGGGAAACGCCTGGTGACTCAGTTTTCCCATCTGTAAAATAGGGATAGCAATGCACCTGCCTCACAGGGGTGTTGTGAGACTCAATCTGGGTGTGTCTGAAGGGGCTAGAACCTATTAACAGATGCAGAGGGAAGACATCACACATGGAGAAAGGACTGTCACTCAGAACGGAGTGTTCAGCTGATGTCTGATGCAAGCCTGCGGAAGCTGCATGGACCTGCCACAGCAAAGTCTCTTCTTTTCCCTTACAGGAAAGCCGATGTTGCCTGCAAATACTGGAAGTCCCCCTGACATGGAATCTCATGCCATGGAACCACGCTGCAGCTTTTTGTTTCTAATCAACCTGCACCAATGGGAGATACGAGAAGGGAAGGTCCTTTCATGGATTGAGAACTGGTTAAAAGACAGGGAACAAAGGGTAGGAATTAATGGTAAATTCTCAGAATGGAGAGGGGTAACTAGTGGTGTTCCCCAAGGGTCAGTCCTAGGACCAATCCTATTCAATTTATTCATAAATGATCTGGAGAAAGGGGTATACAATGAGGTGGCAAAGTTTGCAGATGATACTAAACTGCTCAGGATAGTTAAGACCAAAGCAGACTGTGACGAACTTCAAAAAGATCTCACAAAACTAAGTGATTGGGCAACAAAATGGCAAATGAAATTTAATGTGGATAACTGTAACGTAATGCACATTGGAAAAAATAACCCCAACTTTACATACAATATGATGGGGGCTAATTTAGCTACAACTAATCAGGAAAAAGATCTTGATGTCATCGTGGACAGTTCTCTGAAGATGTCCACGCAGTGTGCAGAGGCGGTCAAAAAAGCAAACAGGATGTTAGGAATCATTGAAAAAGGGATAGAGAATAAGACTGAGAATATATTATTGCCCTTATATAAATCCATGGTACGCCCACATCTCGAATACTGTGTACAGATGTGGTCTCCTCACCTCAAAAAAGATGTAGTCTCCTCATCTCCCTGCCCCCATTGAGTTACCACCCCTAGGATGAGACCATAGCTGCCGGCCTGTGTGATGGAGGAGGTCAGATTGGATGATCGTAATGGTCCCTGCATATCTTAAAGTCTATGAGTGAAATCCAAACCCCACTGAGGCCTCTTTAATAGGCAGCAGGTTTAAAACAAATGAAAGGAAGTATTTTTTCACACAACGCACAGTCAACCTGTGGAACTCCTTGCCAGAGGATGTTGTGAAGGCCAAGACTATAACAGGGTTCAAAAAAGAACTACAAAAATTCATGGAGGTTAGGTCCATGAATGGCTATTAGCGAGGATGGGCAGGGATGCCAGAAGCTGGGATGGGAATGGGCAACAGAGGATGGATCACTTGATGATTACCTGTTCTCAGGGGCGGCTCTAGACATTTCGCTGCCCCACGCAGGGCGGCATGCCGCGGGAGGCGCTCTGCCGGTTGCCGGTCCTGTGGCTCCGGTGGACCTCCCACAGGCGTGCCTGCGGAGGGTCCGCTGGTCCCGCGGCTCCACTGAAGCTGCGCGGGACCAGCGGACCCTCCGCAGGCACACCTGCGGGAGGTCCACCGGAGCCGCAGGACCAGCGAACCCTCCACAGGCACGCCTGCGGGAGGTCCACCGGAGCTGCCTGCCGCCCTCCCGGCGACCAGCTGAGCGCCCCCCGCAGCATGCTGCCCCAAGCACGTGCTTGGCATGCTGGGGTCTGGAGCCGCCCTTGCTTGTTCTGTTCATTCCCTCTGGGGCACCTGGCATTGGCCACGGTCAGAAGACAGGATACTTTGGTCTCACCCAGTATGGCCATTCTTATGTTCTCTTTTAATCTATTGTTTAGCCATGGCGGATTATTTTGGTCCTCTTGCTGTTTATTTGATTTGAGGTGTATATATATATAGTTTGAATCTCTATTATGCTGTTTTTAATTAGTTTCCATGAAGCTTGCAGGCATTTGACTCTTGTGACTGTTCCTTTTAATTTCTGTTTAACTAGCCTTCCCGTGTGGTGTAAGTTCCCTTTTTGAAGTTAAATGCTACTGTGGTGGGTTTCTATAAGGATGTTAAATTTAATTACATTACGGTTGCTCCAAGAAGCAGTCACTAACAGTGTCCAGAAATTTTATCTCTGCAGCCCATCCTGAGGTGACATGTGCCCATCCTGGAGCATCCGTGGAAAAAAAATAGTGGTGCTTAGCACCCACTAGCAGCCAGCACTCCCACCTCCCCTCCAGAGCCTCATGCCCACCCCGCTGATCAACTCCTCCCCCTCCCTTCCAGCACCTCCGGGCTGCCGTGATCAGCTGTTCCACGGCATGCAGGAGGCTCTGGGAGGAAGCGGGAGGAGCAGGGATGAGGCACGCTCAGGGGAGGGGGCGGAACTGAGTGGGAAGAGGTCGGGGGCTTGGGAGAAGGGGTCAGGAGGGGCAGAGCAGGAGGTTGACCACTCCCTGGGCGCGGAGGAAGCCAGCGCCTATGCCCCAGCAGACCACACTATGTACTTCGACAAGCAGGCAGAGGGCATGCAAAGAGGCACACAACAACAGACAACAAACTCACCCCAAGGGTCACACGGTCGCTTCTTCTCCCCCCAGAGAGCTGCCTCGCCAAACTCCCCTGTTCACTGTTCCTGTTCACTAGCTGAATCCATAGACCTTACAGTGCTTTACAAAGATGAGTCTCATTACCTGCATTTTATGTAGGGGGAAACTGAGGCACTGAGTGGCAAAATGACTTGCTCAACGTCATGCGAGGGGAAGAGCTGGGACTAGAACCTTTGCTGCCTGACTCCCAGTCTTGTATTGTGCCGTCCCAATGTTTAAGGGGTAGATTTTCAAAGGCAGCAGGACCTGTGTTCCTACCTGCTCATTGTGCTGTTGTAAATCTTCCCCTAAAATGCTCTAAAAGCAGCTGGGATTTTTCTCACAGTGCGAAAAGGATCAGTTCAAGCCTCTAATGCCTCATCTGTGACAGGCAGCCCATTCAGGACATCACAGGCATCAGAAATGACCTCTCTTCTGTGAGCTGGCAGGGAAATTTTTGCTATGGGAGCCTATGGCTTTCTGGCTTCATACCAAATGCATTAGCAAAGGACTCTTATCAACAAAAAGCTATCCATTAGGATTAGCTAAAGAGCCATATCCGCCAGCCACTCCAGCAATTCCATTCTTGCACTAACCATGCCAATGAATATTGGACATGATAAAATACAGCATTCTGTGTCAGCAGGGCAACTTTTATATGGGAACGGCTTTGTGGTTAAGGCATGGAAATGTGAGGTTGCTGCTGCTGACTTCTTCAGTGACCTAAGAATCTTGCCGTGCCTCAGTTTCCCCCGCTGCAAACTACGTATAGTAAAAGCTGTAATGACCTGGCTGGTCCGCATATGTACCTCTTCCTTGGGCTGCATGCTTTTAATCCTAGAACCGGTCCCACTAGCAGAAGTTCTTCTTCAATGCAAACAGTAAAGCCCCATTCTTTGTGAGCAGGAAGATTTGAATTCTATCACCATGAAGTTCAGAACAGCCTGACAACCTCCCTGTAAGAGAGACAAGGTGGGTGAGGTAATATTTTTTTATTGGACTGACTTCTGCTGGTGAAAGAGAGACGCTTTTGAAAAGCTCTGTGCAAGCTCAAAAGCGTGTCTCTTTCACCAACAGAAGTTGGTCCAATAAAAGATATGAGCTCACTCACCTTGTCTCTCCAATATCCTGGGACCAACACCGCTACAACAACATCCCTGCAAGGCAGTTAAATGTTGCAACAAATCCATGATCACCTAAAGACTTCAAGTTGCAAAGTGACAATAGTGAGGTTTCTAGGGATGTCTGAGAAGCTTAATAATTCATTAATATCTGTTAAGGGCTTGGAGACATAGGCGCCAACTCCATGCGTGCTCTGGGGCTGGAGCACCCAGGGGGAAAAAAGGGTGGGTGCTGAACACCCACTGGCAGCCCCTCGATCACCCACTGGCAGCCTTCCCCCCAGCATCTCCCACCCTGCCAGAGAAGTGTTTTGGTATTCTCATCCCTGTTTTACAGATGTGGACACTGAGACAGAATGGACCTGATTCTCCACTGCCTTTGTACCTCCTGTGGTCATCTACATCTACGCAGAGTCAACACAAAACACCACCCAACGAGACTTCTCCACTCACAAACCACCACCCCGTCACGCTGTCGGAAGTGGCTCATGAGCGTGACTGCCAACCTGAGGGTAGACTGTCAAAAAGCAGGGCAGACACTCCAAACTGGTTGTATGTTCTATCATTAGATTTCACCAGCCCAGTGTGAGTGTGAATTCCCAAAGCACTGTAACAGCCTTGGAGTCACAGACAGCCAGGGGCGGCTCCAGGCACCAGCAAAATACCTATAGCCACCCCGGCAGACAGCCCCCTTGGGCATTCCAGTCTATCTTGCCACCAGGGCAAGCTGGACGATGGGATAAAGGGTCACTTGACACCAAAAATCACAACAATATTCAGGTTACTCTCAGTCCCAAAGGACCAGGCACTTTGTACTCAGATCTCAAACCAAAGGCAACACCTGTAGCCAATCCTGCAATAAACTAACGAAAGATTTATTAACTAAGGAAAGGAATGAGAGTTATTTACAGTGTTAAACAGGAAGCATACACACGCAAATGTGTTACAGTGTTAGATTTAAAAAGGTAATATCAGCATCTATAATTAGCAGCTCTATCCGCCAAGCTGCAGGGGGAATCTCTTGCTTACATTCAGGAATCTTGGCCCCCTCAGAGTCCAGACAGCATAAAGATCTCAGTTTCTCCTTGTCAGGGATTTTAAATTCCCTTCACCGCGGAGTCCAAGATGATGGGATGAGTTTATGAGCAGGTCTCCCCTAACTGGAGGGAGTTCAGAATGCAATCAACAAGGTCTCTGTCCTTTGATGCTACACAATGCCTCGTTTGCCTTCAATGCGCCATCTTGCGTGCAGGACGAGCACTTTACCTTAATCAATGCTTCTTTTCCTGTTTGGTGAGTTACACGGTTACAGAGGTTTACAATGCAAATTCTCAATATAACTTTATACCCTGTAATACCACAATAAGTGAGATTCATACATGCAGCATCCTACAAGCATTCCATAAAGTCTAACAACTAAACATGTTCTTATAACACTAATATCCATTTGAACCATGCTAACCAACAGGTGAGCCAGACTGATTTCCAGCTATGCATTTGTCAGTGTTCAGTGAGGATGGGTCTTGGCATGAGTTGGCACCTGCTCTGCCAGCATTACCCACCCAGTGAGAATTCTCCACTCGTTTACAATGATGGGACCATTTTATATTCATGTGGTGACACAAGATGCCAGGCAAGGGAAAATCAAGCCTGTTTGTTTTCTCAGCAGTAGAAATCATATTAATCACAACTCACTCCATCTGGGCCCTGATTCAGCAAAGTAATTAAGCACGTTCCCAACTTTCAGCATGCCAGCAGTCCCACTGAAGTGAAAAAAAGGTTACGTGCTGTCAAGGTTCCTTCCCCACTCTGAACTTTAGGGTACAGATGTGGGGACCTGCACGGACACTTCTAAGCTTAATTTCCAGCTTAGATCTGGTATCGCCGCCACCACTCCCAAGCACTACTTTTTTTTTTCTTGGGTAGTCTTGAGGGACTTCACCAATTTCCTGGTGAACACAGATCCAAACCCCTTGGATCTTAAAACAAGGAGAAATTAACCATCCCCCCTCCTTTCTCCCACCAACTCCTGGTGGATCCAGATCCAACCCCCTTGGATCTAAAAACAAGGAAAAATCAATCAGGTATTAAGGAAAAGGCTTTTAATTAAAGAAAAGAAAGGTAAAAGAAAACCCTCTGGGAGAGATTAGCATACCAGCTATTCTCACAGACAACAGATTCAAAACACAGAGGATGTTCCCCTGGGCACAAATTTAGTTACACAAAAATACCCAATTTTGATAATTCCCTTAATGATACCAAGACAAGTTACAAAGAAAATAAACATAAACCTATTTATTCCTTTCTAAACCTTACTACTCTGATAAGAGGCTGGTTCCTTGATCTTTTTCACTCCGGCTGAAAACTGAGACTCTAAACAAAGGAAAACTTCCCTCCTTCCTTTTGAAACATCTTGTTCCCCCATTGGTTCCTCTGGTCAGGTGTCAGCTAAGCTAGGTGAACTTCTTAACCCTTTACAGGTAAAAGAGGCATTAACCCTTAACTATCTGTTTATGACACGTGCCTTACTGAATTGGGGCCTTTGTCAATTACTGCAGCTTACCGAGGTAGAAGGTGACTGAACTTTGCGTGAAAGGCGTGGAGAGGGGAACGCTGGGACATGCTTACTAGGGCTGGTCAAAAATTTCTCATTGAAACTTGTATTTGACAGAAAATTGGGTTTCTGTCAAAAGTGAAATTTTGTATGAAAAGTGTCCACTTTCTATGAAAATGTTGATATTTTCTCAAACAGCTTCAATGTTTCAATCTGGAAATTCTGCCATGGTGCCTTATGAGAGTTGTGGTTTGAGTGCCTCATGCTCCACATTCTCCTCTATAGAATAGGCTCCCCAATTAGACTACACCTCCCATGATGCACCACAGCCAGAGACTTCCATGATGCACCACTTTCTCCTTCCCAAGGTTACTTGGGAAACATTAATTCTGACACATCCTAACTTCTGAGTGCTTGACTTTGCAACCTTAATAAAGTTCTCTTTGTGTAGCTTTTTGTGCGTGTAATTTCCTAGGTGTTTAAAAAAGCAAACCCATGCCCATGTGGATCAACAGCAAGGCTGAAACCTTTAGATCTACCTCACAGACACCTGCCACTTAGGGAGTAATGGACAGCAGTAGTAAGTTGTTATCCTCTATGTAGACCAGCACTATTGGGGGATGAGACACACACTTCCAGTAGGTTTCACAGATAATTGCTGACCGCAGAGGAATGATGAAACTCTGGAGTCTTGGATTCCATTTTCGGCTTTAGAGGGGAATATTCTCTACTAGGCACAACTTCTTCTGCTCCTTCCCTCAAACTTGTCCCCTTCTGTTTTGTCCCCTCCCACCTGCCTAGGAGAGGCTCGTGTCTTCCCCACCCATTGCTCTTCATCCGACTCCCATTCTCTTCACCTAGCCAGCCCCATTCCCCACTCCTCAAGTTTCTTAACCCAGTCCCAGTCTCCTTGCCCAACCAGTCCTAATCTCCCTCTCCGGACAAGTTGTCCAAGACTCGGTTCCCACCCTGCTATCCCAGACTTCCCCCTTCACGCAGCCAGTCCCAGTCTAGTCCCAGTTTCCCATCTCTCAGCTCCTCATCTGATCTGTCTGCTTCCCCCTTGCCTCCCAGTTGTGCCCTGCCCATACTTCTCACTCCCACTGGTTCCCAGTCCCAGTCTCCCTCCCTGGCTTCCTTGTCCAGCCTCAGTGTCGTACTCTCCACACTCCTCCGCTTCCCTCAGTTCCTTGTCTCAGTCTATTCCATCTGCCCTATAAGTCTGTCTCTTGTCCATGCTGCAGTCAAATCAGGCAGCTTCCTCCTCCATGCTACCTGGGCCCAGCAAGGGAGTCATTGAAAGCAAAGGAGAGAAAGACTCCCTGTCTTCAGTTCTGGTGCCGGGACCCAGAGCCAGCACAGCCCGAAACATTCCAGATGAGCAATTGCTGGGAAAGTCCAGCTCACCCCCGGGAGTATGCGTAGCGCACATGGACTCTGCCGAGATTTTTGCTCTAAGAAGTCTTTACTGAACAAGTGCACGCTGCAATTTTGCAAAGGCTTGTAATCGGGCTACAACTGAGTGGATTGTCATGGGGATGGCAAAAGGCACATCCCTGACATAGCCGCTCCTCTGCAAAATGTCAAGTCCCTGCGCCAAAGCATGGAGGCACTGGAGTCTTTTTTTTTTAAACAGTCACCAGAATTTAGCATGGGCAAAACAATGTAATTTTTTCTTAGCCTCATTCTCAAAAACGGCTGTGCAATTTTAGCCATGCGAGCTGAATTTTTCCAAAATTACAGCTCTATAGATAACATCGCTTGATGCCTTTATTAGATGGCTTGTTATCACCACAACATTGTTAGTAGCTCTAGATAATTCTATTTGTTCTGGCAGAATCAATTCAAAACAAGCTGATAAAAGATGAGCAAGTCGCTGCACTGTAATATCATTCAAAACGGCATCCGCACCCAGGTTTAACTTTGCATCAAGCTTGTATCATGTCTCATTAACCACATTACAAGATGTGATCAGCAAATACTGGCCCAGATTTGGGTTAATGGAAAAGGAACAGGTCATTAAATGCTCCATTCTAGAACTCTGGCATGGGCAGCAGGGATCGTAGGAAGGGAGAGGCTGTGCCTCCCCGAACAGCCTATTGTGGCCCCGCCCATGCTCCGTCCCCAGGCCAGGCCTCCTCCTGCTGTTCCCAACGCTCTGCCAGGGCTGGGCGAGGTTGGCTGGGGCTGGCTGGCCTGCCTCCTGCAGGGACTCAGGGCGGCTGGTTCTGGGGCCGCGCTGCCCGCCCAGAGCCCCGGGGGCCGGGGGTGCTGTGCCCAGCTGCCTGGAGCCGTGGGGCTGGAATCACTGTGACTGCACCTCCCAGAGGCTGGGGGTGCTGAGACTGCACTGCCCCATGCACCAGGGCTAGGGCCTGCCCCCGCAGCCACCTGGTCCTGGGCCAGGGGGCTGCAGTGGGGGTGCTTTGGGTTCTTGTGGGGGAGGGAGATAGATGGGGAGGAGCAGAAGGGGAGGGGCAGGGCCTCAAGCAGAAGGGGAGGGGCCGGGGGCTAGTCTCCCTGGGCGGCTGGGTCACCGGTTGCCCATGAACAAATTCTATGCATTTGAATGTAACAAGGCCATGGAGCCAGTTTAAAAAAAAATCTATTTATTATGCAGCACAGTTTGGTTTGAATTCATCAGTTTTTGCCCCTTATAAGAAATCCAAAATATTTAGGGTGAAAGATCAGGAACAAAGAAATGTTAAGTGTCAAAGCAATTCCCCTGCAAAATGTCAAACTAGCTACCCTGGGCAAAAGCCTCTGTTGCTGTAAACTGTCACAGCATCACTATCTGTACGTCAACAGAGAGTCTGGCCCAATAATAGCAACCCTTATTTTCAAAGCACATCACAGGCATTAATAAATATATCCACAAAACACGCCGGGGAGGTTAGCTGAGGTCTGCGAGGCAGAATGAGAATTTCTCACTTCCAATCGTGTGTACGGTTCACTCAGCTATGGGTCTGATTCTCAGGTCTACTCCAGCTCCTCTGCAACACTCTGTAAGCAAAAAGCAGCCAGAAAGCCAGCTTCAGAGGGTCCCTGAGCAGCCCCCTTGTGGCTGTATGCCACCCTCTTCCAGACTCTTCTACACGGGGATTTCCCAGGAGAAAGACGACATTGATAGGGTGTCCATATGGCAGCAGTCCGTAAGGCCGCTGGACATAATTTAGAACAGCCTGATACAGTCTTGAGGCTGCTCTAGATTACAAAGGGACCAAGCAGGGCCAGCTCCAGGCACCAGCTTATCAAGCAGGTGCTTGGGGCGGCAACTCCGGAGCGAGGCGGCACTTTCAGGTATTCGGTGGCAATTCGGCGAAGGATCCCTCACTCCCACTTGGAGCGGAGGGCCTCCCGCTGAATTGCCGCAGATCGCGATCGCGGCTTTTTTTGTTTTTGTTTTTTTTTTTGGCTGCTTGGGGCGGCAAAACCCCTGGAGCCGGCCCTGGGGACCAGACTGGCTCCTGGATAGTCCCAGGATTTGGCAATGTAAAAGTGACTTAAAGCCACCTTTCCTATCTCCTATCTCAGATGGGCCTTTAATATACACAGCTAAGGCTTCAGCCCCATGTCTTGCTCTTACTTCATATTATTTACAAGTTAGCCCTTGCCCTTGATACTGTTACACGTGATAGTGTTAACCAGTACACCCTGCTGAAACAAATATCCTATCTAGCGAAACTGTGTGTTGCCTGACATTATAGATTCCGGTGCAGAAATGAATTAAATTGATATATGCCCATATAACCCTATATACTGCAAAACCTCTGTATTGCTGCTTGTTGAGTCCAGAGTGCTGCATAACCCAGGCTTCAGATAGTTTATTTAACAGAGTACATTTTTCCGTCGTTTCACAGAGTTTGTCTAGAGGTTTATAGGATTTTGCTCACTGAATCACAGTCATTTTAAATCTTTCAGGTTCTATGTTTTTGCCTGTTTGTATGACATTTCCCATTACAGAAACTGTATTCAGACTCAGTGACAGGCACCAACCTAAACCAGCCATTTGGCTTTAACTGTCTCTCTTTGGGACAGTTTGGCAATCCGCTGCTGCGGTCTGGTGGCAGAGTAACTCGATGGTTTCCATGCCCAGCTCTGTCACTGCCTCAGCGCTTCACTTAGGGCAAGCCAAAGCAGACCCAATGTTCAGCCTGGGGTGTCTACACTGGATATTTGGGAGAGAGAGACTACCATTTCCCCAGCTCTTCTACTGCTGCTCTTCCAGCCAGTGGCCTGCAGTGGGGGATGGGAACCCAATGCATGCCATCTGATGGAGTTTATTGCCAACTCTTGCGATTTCCTCACAACTCTAGGAATCTTGTGGTGTTTATCTATCTGCCTCAAGAAAATATGATGAAAGTTGCCAACTCATGAATTTTCCCAAATTCAAGATGGCCACCATCTCCTATTACTGTCAATGGGGCTCAAGCCAGCAAGATGGCCGCCATTTCCCTACAGTCTCTCTGCATGTGGAAGTGAAGCTGCCCTTAATAAAGTTGGCTGCTATCTCCACTGTTTTCAATGAGACCAAAGCCATGTCCACAGGCACAATGGCTACCACCTTATGGTTCAGGGGACTAGACAGGGCACAGGGACTATAAATAGTTCATCGTCACTGGATTCTTGTTATCAGGGTCCCCAACCCAGCCTGGTTCCAACTAGAGTTGGGCAAAATTATAAATGTCCATTTTAGGCACCTAAATGCCAAGTCCTTTATGCAGAATCAGAGACCGTAAAAACCACTAGGACCCTTGCTGTAGCTTTGCTCTCTACACCAGTCGCTCTCAACCTGTGGTCCACAGACCCTATGTCTAAGGGGTCCGCAAAAGACTTAGACTGGAAACGGAATGAACAGAATTCAACTATCTATACAGACAATAGATTTCCAAAGGGGATCCATTCGAAATTTTGTAGGGGAGTCCTCAAATGAAAAAAAGGTTGAGACTCACTGCTCTACACAACATTATGATTAGGAGGAAAGCACACGGATACAGCTGGTTTACAATATATAATTTTTACTAACCACACACAAACATACAAAACCTAACTACATATATATACACGGCCGCTCTGTTAGATTCTGGTGGCTTACGTGACAGAAGACAACGGAGGACCACTGGATGGACCCCAAACTATTTAAAGAGACGATACTCAATTCTTATGCGCTATATACTCCTTCCCTCTAAAAGGAAATTAAAAAAAAAAACCATTTACGAATGCCTTATATCAAAACTCCTATAATTAAATATATGACAACCCTTTTGTTTTTTTAATACTACCAGGGAGTTTTCACATGGGAAATGTATCCCAGACTGTTCTAACCCCAGCAAGAACATCTGGTGCTCTTTTTTCCCCAACCTTCAGCCAGGAGATATGAAATAAGCCTGGTGATTTTCAGTGGGTTGGTTCTTTATTTGGGAAGGCCCAAACGAGTTACTAAAAGGACAAAGGACAATTTGTTGTTTCCAAAGTGAAGCCTAAGACATACATGCAGGGCCAATCCTCAGCTTCAGCCTAGGAGAACTCAGTGAAACTGAAGGAAAGATGGGGATTCTGTTCCAGATTTCAAACATCTTCAAATTTGTCGGAGTTTGGGTATGGAATTAATAGGTCTATTTGCAACATTCAGTTTAGGTTTCAAGCACTGGGTAGGTATGTTCAGATCCAGGCTTTTAGGGCTTGGGTGTATCTCTTTTAGGAAGTGATCCCACAAAGTGTTAGTACCTTCAATTAGAGCTAGGTAAAATTTTTCGACCTAAACTTTTTTTCTGGCAAAAAAATGCCTATTCAGTTTTGCGTAAACTTTTTGTGACTTTGTGTTGATTTTGCCAGTTTCTTTTTTGGTTGGGAAAAAACAAACTTTTTAAATGTTCTGAAAAAATGTTTCATGTTGACATTTTTAAATGCAACATTTTGTTTAAGGTGACTTTATGTTTAGAAATGTCCCTCAATTTTATGTAAAAAAAACCCTTAAACGTTAAAAAAAACCACCCTGCTCAAATCAAAAGAGAATGTTTTGTGGCGGGTCAAGTGAGACATTTAATTCGACCCAAAATTATTTTTTTAAACTTTTTGATCTTCCAGAAATTTGAAAAAAAACACCATTTTCATGTTGACCTGAAAAAAGACTGTTTTTCAATTTTTCTGAATGGCCAGTGAACTGAACAATCAGTTATTCGCCCAGCTTTGCCCTCAGTTCCCACTGAAGTCAATGGGAATCAAGGACGTTCAACGCCTTATACCTCCAAGAAGTTTACAGGGTCTTGAGGGGGTTAGTTCAGATCAGACTCCAGAGGTCTAGAGCTGAGCCATTCTATCCGAGCCTCCTGCTTCTGAAAAATGGAGCAAGAAAACTCAAGAGAAAGGGGCTTCTCATGGGCTTCTCAGCATCTCCTCTTCTGCCCTCAGGCAGAAATATCCTGTGACTCAATGGCTGTTCTCATGATCATAGAATCATTAGAGGGGGGAAAAGACCTCAGGAGGTATCTAGTCCAACCTCCTGCTCAAAGCAGGACCAATCCCCAACTAAATCACCCCAGCCAGGGCTTTGTCAAGCCGGAACTTAAAAACCTCTAAGGATGGAGATTCTATCACCTTCCTAGGTAACCCATTCCAGTGCTTCACTACCCTCCTAGTGAAATAGTTTCTCCTAATATTCAACCTAGACCTCCCCCACTGCAACTTGAGACCATTACTCCTTGTTCTGTCATCTGTCACCACTGAGAACAGGTGAGCTCCATCCTTTTTGGATCTCCCCCTTCAGGAACAAAATACATAAATAAAAGTCCAAGTGATTGGCTTTAACAAACATCACCTCGAGGGCTAAAGTATGAACTTCAACAGCGTGAGCTGAAGGACTGAGGGTACATCTACACTGCAAAACCCAAAAGGCCGCAGCAGAGAGTCCCAGCGGCTGGGTCAACTGATGTGGGTTCGGGGACTCAGCGTTGGGGCTAAAAATAGCAGTGTAGTCATTCCCACTTGGGCCGGAGCCTGGCCTCTGAGACCCTCCCCACCATGCCTGAGTGGGAACATCTATACTGTTATTTTTAGCCCCATCGTGTGAGCCTGAATCACTTGACTTGGGCTCTGAGACTCCTTGGTGGGGGCCTTTTTTTGCAGTATAGATGCACCTTAAGTCCTCAGCTATACCTCTAGCAGACTTATATCCTCCCTGGATCAGGCATGGAAGAGGTCATATAGCAAACTTGACTGTAAGTTACACTAGCGTCCATAAAATGGTTTGATTCTAATTTCAACAAAGGAGCAGTCCAAATTCTTCCCCGGTATAAACCCAATTCAGCCAGTGGAGTTACACCACTGATGTATTTGGCCCAGTTGATTTACACCAGGGTTCAGCTTAGTGCATTGTGTTTTCCATACCAGTTCTGCCATCTCTAGGATGGATGACCACCTTATATAAAAGGGAATAAAATCGGAGTAATACTTAATGATACTTACTATACATCCTTTCACACAGCCTTCCTGAACCCCATTTAAAACAATCCTCCATGCATCCAATATAGATTTACATTCCCCCTTCATGACCGAACTGACTGCAGCTCCTTCTCAGATTTGCTGCAAAACAAATACCCTTTCCCTGTCACATAATTTACAAATGATGGAATCACTGAAGTCAGAGCCACCGTTGTGGTGCCATAAGCCTGGATTTTCTGCAAAACCCCGTGGGAAAGCAGTCTAATATACATACGTAGATTTTTAATCCATTGAGAAACAACCCAAAGAATACAAATGACAATCTAAAACCTGACTTGGATTGAGATGGCTTAAAATTTAGGGCTAGACTGTGGCTCTAGGCACAGATTTGAGCAATGCGGAGTGAATAATGTGCATCATGCTAGAGGTACGTCTACACTGACAGCTGTGCGTAGAGTACAGATCTGGCAAGCTCAGTGAGCATGGGTATAAAGAACAGTGTAGACGATGAGACGCAGGTTAGGTGAGTAGAGTACAGTGCCCTACGTGCCTGAATGCCCAGGGCCAATGCTTACATGGGCTCTCTACACACCCAAGCAGTGCCTCCCATGTCTACTGTTCTATTTTTAGCAGTACAGGGTCCTGCTACCTCTCTGCTGCTGGAGTCTTTCCCTGTAGTGTTTAGCTCCATGTGTAGTGCCTGTACTCTAAATGCTGCCGTAAGGGTAGACACAGCCTAGAAGTAGCACCTGGAAGCTTTGTGACTCAGGGCATGGCTACACTTGCAGCTGTAGAGCGCTGTGAGTTAAACCAGCCTTCGCAGAGCGCAGTAGGGAAAGCGCTGTAGTCTGTCCACACTGACAGCTGCCAACGCACTGGCGTGGCCACATTAGCGGCTCTTGCAATGGCCACAGAGAGCAGTGCATTGTGGTAGCTATCCCAGCATGCAAGTGGCTGCAACGTGCTTTTCAAATGGGGTGGGGTGGGGTGTGACAGGGAGCGTGTTGTGTGTATGTGGGGGGAGAGAGAGTGGGTTTTGGGGGGCGCGGAGACCATGTCAGCATGCTGTCTTGTAAGTTCAGACAGCAGCAGACCTCCCTCTCCCCCCCGCCTCTCTCTCTCAGGGTATGGCTACACTGGCGATTTGCAGCGCTGGAAAGCCTCCACCAGCGCTGCAATTAGTAAGTGGCCACACCTGCAGGGCACTTCCAGCGCTGCAACTCCCTGGCTGCAGCGCTGGCCGTACACCTCACTCGGCATGGGGAATAAGGATTCCAGCGCTGGTGCTGCAGCGCTGGTCACCAAGTGTGGCCACACACCAGCGCTGTGATTGGCCTCCAGGGAATAAGGTGTATCCCAGAATGCTTTTATAAATTACTCTCTTTGTTTTGTTATGCAGCCTCTCTTTGTTTTGTTGTGAACGAGCTCCGATCGGAGCTCCGAACAAACAGAGCTCCTGTTTGCTGTGATCATCTGTACCTGGCTGTAAACAATCAAATGAGAGGCAGGCAGGGAGAGTGAATGAAACAGAACGGAGGAGCTCCGTTGAACTGCTTATCTAAAAAAACAAACACTGATCACAGCAAACAGGAGCTATCTGTACCTGGCTGTGAACGATCAAATGAGAGGCAGGGGAAACAGTGTTGGATGCAGGCTGTTAGGGTTCGCAAACATTTTGTGATTTTTCCAATCTCTCTCTTCCCCGCTCCCTGTCACAGTACACCACAGGGAGTGAGTGAAACAGGGGGGGAGTCCGTGTTGGAGGCAGGCTGTTTGCAATTAGAGTTAAGACTAAGGGCTCATGAACATTTTGTGATTTTTCCAATCCAGGAAGCTAACACACAGTGTTGGCTCCAAAAATCCACTCTCTCTATCTTCCCCGCTCCCTGTCACAGTACACCACCCTCCACCCCCCTCTTTTGAAAAGCACGTTGGTGCACTTGAATGCTGGGATAGCTGCCCATAATGCAGCACTCTCAACAGCGCTGCAAATGCTCCAAATGTGGCCACACACCAGCGCTGGTAGCTGTGAGTGTGGCCACACACCAGCGCTGCTCCTACACAGCTGGATGACCAGCGCTGCAAACTACCAGCGCTGCAAACCGTAAGTGTAGCCATAACCTCACACGGCATTCCACAGTAATGGTTGCTTTGTCTCGGAGCAGATAAACAGCCGGCGGAGCTTTCAAAGGGCATATCCAAAACAATGACAAGTGACCACTTGACTTAAGGGGATTATGGGATGTTTCCGGAGGCTGATCAGAGCGCAATAATGCAACACCTCGTTCACACTGATGCTGGGGCGCTCCAGCGGGGGCGCAGCAAACGTTATTCTACTCGCCGAGGTGGAGTACCAGGAGCGCTCTAGCGGCGGCGTCAGAATGCTCTACGTGCCTTGCCAGTGTGGACGGGGAGTGAGCTAGGGTGCCCGGGGCTCCTTTAATGTGCTGTAACTTGCAAGTGTAGCCAAGCCCTCAGAGACACGCCTCTGATCCTGACCCTGCTCCCTTCTTGCTCTCAGGAGGTAGCAATGTACTGCTGGCAGAGTACCCAGGCTGGATCAGCCAGTCTGCCCAATGAGTAGGAGACAAGGCTCTGCCCATTCCCTCCCTCTCTGCCCACGTGCCCCGGGGCTGGAGTAAGCAGGTGACAGGCCCCATTTACTTCTATGCACAGAGATCCAAGGTCCAGACAGAGCAGGGGTGTAGAGGGGGCAGGGGTATTCTGACTCTCCCCTGAATGGGTGCATAGCCTGAGTAAGAATATAGCCCTTTACTGGTAAAAACAGATGTCGGCCCAGTTGACACATTCTGCTCTGGACTGGAGTGGGGGCCGACGACTGGATCCGGTGTTCAGTTTGGTCCCATCTCTAACCTCTACCCTGCAACTGATTTCGGGACATTCCTTTTAGAAAACAAACACAGCAGGAATGGGCCCTCTCCACGCATGAAGGATAAAGTAGCTGCCCTTTAAGCAGGATAATTAATGTGAGCCTGATGTACTATCTGCCCTGTAGGAGCCTTGTCTGTGCCTGGCCCAGGGTCAGCTCCCTGCCACAGGAACAGAAGCCTTCCCCTCTCAGCCCAAGCCGGCTCCATGGTCCCACTGCAGGTGAGCAATACTTATGCTCCAGGGGAACGCTGGAGGGCTGGGGGGTGTGGAGCATATCTCTTGCTTATCTGCAGAGGGGCGTGCTTGTGCGGCCTGTGCCCAGAGGTGTCAGGGAACTGACCTCTGCCAGACACAGCTAAGGCTCCCTCACGCTGAGGGTCGGTGGTAGCAAAGTGCCTCTCCGCAACCAACCCCTGGGGAGCATCACAACTATACAGCACTACACAGGTGGCCTGAGATCAGATACAGATTATGGGCTGGAGTTTTGAAGGTATTTAGGGGCCTAGCTGAATCTTTAGATGCTTAAACACCTTTAGAAATCCAGCCCCTAGTCTCAAAAGGCATTCACCTGGATCCCTGCTAATGGGAAAGGTGCTATGGCATATCCAGCCAGGGAGTAAGTTTAACTCCAGTGGTTTACTTCACAGAGTCCATGCATTCTCTTCAGGGCCGGCGCAACCCATTAGGTGACCTAGGCGGTAGCCTAGGGCACTAACATTTGGGGGGTGGCGACTGCGGTGGCTGGATCTTCGGCCGCCATGGTCGTCGTCGGTATTTCGGGGGCGGGACCTTCGGCCGCCTCTGTCGGGGGCGCCATTTTGGGGGCGGGACCTTCTGCCACCTAGGGCACCAAAAAAGCCGGCGGCGCTCCTGATTCTCTTCTCCATCAGACCGTAGAACTCCTATTACTATCAACAGGAGCTGGACATGCCAAGAAAGGGAAGCATACACTCTGGGTGTGATTAGGGTTTTGTCCCTTGCTAAGCAAACAGCTTCCTAAAGTGCCTTATTAGCCAGGCAAACATATTCTTATTAATTGCACCAATACTCTTGACGATTGCATCGTATGCTGGGGATAGGTATCACAATACCAAGAAGGGTGTAGGTTATTCAGCTGATAAAACTCCACAGAGGTACTAGGGAATACATTTAGATTTCAAGCAATATTTTTGCAGATTGGTCTAGGACCAAAAAATGAATAACACCACTGCACTTATATGCAGAGTTATCAAAGATCTCACAGTGCTTTTAAAATATTCATTAGTTAAGCTCCCCAACCCCAACAAATTAGGTAACTATTATCCCTGTTTTACTGGTGGGTAAGCAGCGGGGTCAAGTGATATGTCCAGGGTCACACAGGAAGTTAAGAATAGAACCCCAGAGTCCTAATTTCTAGGTTCCTGCTAATCACTAAGAATTGCTCTTTTCCACAGAGGACAGATCCTCAACTGGTGGGAAATGGTGTAGCTGCACTGATTGCAATGGAGCTCTACTGATTTATATCCAGTGAGGAGCTATATTTGTGTCTGTAAAGCCACACAGTATGTTTGCAAAAACTCTCCTGCTAAGCACTGTTTAGGCATTCACACATTTGAAATGGTGCAACGCAATGAAAAGAAATCAAAGGCAGCCTGGGTTGTTCTTTTGAAAGTCGAACCATAAATGAACTTGTGCAATTTAGAAAAACATATCGAAAAGCCACCGGGAAGCTGACACCGAAGTCGTTTTTACACTGAAACTGTCAAGTTGCACAAACGGAGAAAGAAAAACGTAGTTAGGAAATACTGGCTCCAAGGAGAAGGACCAGAATTTCAGCGGGTGTAAATTGGCATCACTCTGTTGATTTCAATGGAATGACACTGATTTACACCCGCTGAGGATCTAGCCCAACTTTCCAACTGGAAACAGCAAACACGTTTATTAAAAAGAGATATTGTCGGACAATCTTTCCCCTCTGTTTCCTATTTGAAATAACTCTGTAATAGAGCTTCCGAACTCCTAGGCTCATTAACAGCATGCAAAAGCGTTGAGGCAGGATTTAATGCTGGAGTTTTAACCATCCGGGCCCTTCCAAGGGGTGTGCATAAGGGTGTGACCATATGTCAAATACAAAGCTGATGAGAGAGACTGAATTTATTCCACTCGTGTTTCTATAATCAAACTTTTCATTTCCATAGCACACTAAGTCCAAAGATCTCAAAGCTCTTTACAAACTATTAAGCCTCACAACATACCCCAGGAGGTAGGTCAATAACATTATATCCATTTAGTGCAATAGAAAACTGAGGCACAGAGAGGGTTAAGTTGCTTACTTAAAGTCACACAGTGAATGAGAATCCTGGCTCCTGGTCCCATGCTCTGAGCAACATGTAATATGTGACTAAGGGGAGATATGATAAAGATCTGTAAAATCATGAACGGTGCAGCAAAAGTGAATAGGGAAGTGCTATTTGCCCCTTCACATAACACAAGAACTGGTGGCCAGCCAATGAAATCAAGAGGCAGCAGGTTTAAAACAAACCAAAGGAAGTATTTCTTCACACAGCGCACAGTCAGCCTGTGGAACTCCTTGCCAGGGGACGTTGTGAAGGACAAAAGTGGGTTCAAAAAAGAATTAGTTAAGTTCATGGAGGCAGGGGCGGCTCTAGCAATTTCGCCGCCCCAAGCACGGCGGCACACCGCGGGGGCTGCTCTACCGGTCGCCGGTCCCGCGGCTCCGGTGGACCTCCTGCAGACGTGCCTGCGGAGGGTCCGCTGGTCCCGTGGCTCTGGTGGACCTCCCACAGGCACGCCTGCAGATGCTCCACCGAAGCTGCGGGACCAGCGGACCCTCCACAGGCATCCCTGCGGGAGGTCCACCGGAGCCGCCTGCCGCCCTCCCGGCGACCGGCAGAGCGCCCCCCGCGGCATGCCACCCCAAGCACGCTCTTTGCGTGCTGGGGCCTGGAGCCGCCCCTGCATGGAGGATAGGTCTGTCAATGGCTATTAGCCAAGGTGGTCAGGGACACAACCCCACTCTAAATCTTTGATTGTCAGAATCTGGGACTGGATGACAGGGGGACAGGATACTGGGCTAGATGGACCGTTGGACTGACCCAATATGGCTGTTCTTATGTTCTTATACTTCTTCTTTTACTTAGGGTGAGAACTGGCTCTTAAATATAGCTAATTAATCCTTACAACATCCTGATGAGGTAGAGAAAATAGCACCATCATCACAAAAGAGAAACTGAGGCAAAGCAGAGAAGTGACTTGACCAAGGCCACACAGCCAGAGGCAGGATTAGAACTCCCAAATTCTTGGCTCCCTACTATGACCTTTAACCATGATTTACTCAACTAAATCTCAATTTTTCAAAGTGTTGTTAGGAATGGTAAATCCAGAAATGATTTTTAAAAGGGACAAACCCACCACAACAGATATCTTCTAAAAGTGTTCCGACAGAGCGGCTGTGTCCCTGCATGCTTTTTGTCATTGATTTTTCCAATGGGATAAATTGCTGCCTACAATAAGCAGTGAGGCGTTTCATGTAATCTAAAGCTCAGATGCCCGGCCTTCGATCACGTGACACCTCCCTGTAGCCTCAGATGACAACAGGACGGGAAAAAGGCCTGGCTAGTGTCAAGAGGATGCATTCTGACCCCTCCAACACCCCCTCAACAATAACTAAGGGCATGAGAAAATCCGATGCAGAATGGGCTGTAAGATTTCCTGGACCATAGGACTTCCCTAAAGCTGTTTATTTAATGAGTTGTCTGTGACTGGAGAGGGATGGTTGACGATGCGGCGTCAGAGCTCAGCTGGTGTACATGGTCTACACTGACTTCTAGGAGCTATTTTGATTTCCATCAGCTGAGGATCTGTCCCACTAACTATATTTTGGGGGGGTCTGAAAGAGAATAAGGGGTATTTAAACTCCCGTTTCTTTATGAACTAGCTATGCTGCTCCAAGAGGAAGATCTGCCGGCATGGGTGTAGATGCCTCTGTCCTTCCTTGTGAACTAGTACTTGTGTTTCTAACCAAGATCATGAAACCTGGCTTTGGAGCCGGGGGTTGCCAGCTCTTCTTCCCAAAGCTACAGAGGCTGCCTGCATGCCAGAGCAATATTGGCACAAAGATTTTAACCCTTAGAATACTGGCTGGGGAAATGCACTAAGCGGCACAGGGATGATAGTCTTAATACTGCTTTGCATTTTACAGCACCTTTCATTGGAGGATTTCAAAGTGCTTTCCAGATACTCAGAACTAAGCCTCACATCTTCCGTGTAAGGTAGGTGGAGCTAAATTGTATTCATTTTACAGATGGATAAACTGAGGCACAGAAGGGTGACATCACTTGCCAAATGCACCAGAATAAGCCAGAAGCAGACTCAGGAATAGAATCTAGGAGATCCTACCACTAGGATGAGAATGAGGAAATCAATAGGCCTTGTGTGTGGCACATCACAAGGTCTCAGCGAAATGCAGACAAAACAAGAGTTTCGTCTCTCAGCAATCAGCACAGAGACTGGTAGCAGCCATGGGAAATCACACAGAAAAATGCTACCATTCTAGAGAAGACTTTGGCTTGTGGTCCAAAATACACCCCTGGCATCACATTCCATTGAAGGCAACGGTGTTACACCAGACACAGGTTTAGCCCAATGTTTTTGCATCCATAGTCAAGAGGAGGATGCCTTCTGCCCATGTCTGCCCTCTTCATTTGCAAATGTGGTGCCCGATCCAAAGCCCAGCCAAGTCAAGGAGAGGCTTCCCATTGATCTGTGCGGACATTGGCTCAGGGCCTCTAGACTTTGGCAACTTATTGTGATGAGGCTCAGGGCTGCCAATCAGGAGCCTGACTCATGGGGAACTGAGAAAGGACCAGTGTAACCTAGTGTGGTGTTCTGTCACAGCTAGTGGCACCGAGACCACTTAGAGTTAAATGGGTCTGCTACTGTCTTAGCTCAGGGCCATATGGCTTTTCGCTCATGCAATAGAGGCTCGTGCATTTAGCTTCAGAGGTCCCAGGTTTGATCCTGGACGGCTTTACACCAGGACAACCCAATCCAAGAACACAGAACTTGGGAGAAATACACCAAAGTAACCACTGATGCTCCTGACCATGTTAAATAACTTGATTCTTTCCCCCTGTCTCTTTGCCAAAATGATGCCTCGCCCTCGGGGCGGTTTGGGCAGTTTCAGAATGATCACAGCATAAAACCCGAGTTATTCTCCCCCCACCCGCCGCTTACCACAACCTTAAGTCAATTTCTGACCCAGGCTAGCGCCAGCTGCTGATGGACGTTCCGCCGCGGTGGGGAACAGGGCGCGCAGACATTGCCAGGTTCTTTGGAGAGTATCGTTATTATTCCGCCCTTGAGAAGGACCCCGCCCCCCTTTAATTGCCACCAGCGCTTGAAATGAAGCCTGGAAGTTTACTCATGGCGAGAGGGGTCGCGCTCCTCCGCTTCGCTGGGGAGGAGAGGACAGCGCAGCTGGGGGGAGGGGGGGGGTTCACTTACCGAAAGGCAGGACGAAGAAGAAAGGGAACCAGCAGAGAATGAAAACCCCCACGACGATGGCCAGGGTCTTGGCCGCTTTCTTCTCCCGGGAGAACTTCAGGAGGCGCACGGAAAGCGAGCTCCTGAAGTTGTGCCCTTTGCCCCGGGCGCTGGGCAGCGAGTCCTCCAGCACGCTGCGGCAGTGGATCCGCAGCACCACTTCCATGGACTTGCCCCGCTCCTTCTTGACCCCCGCCTCCAGGCTCTTGGTGGTCCGCCGGGCCACCACGTAGATCCTGAAGTACATCACCAGGATGACCATGAGGGGCAGGTAGAAGGAGAAGAGGGAGGAGAAGAGGGCATAGCCCGGCTCCTCGGTGATGCTGCAGATGCTCTCGTCCGGGGGCGGCGGCTCCTTCCACCCCAGCAGGGGCCCGATGGAGATGACCATGGAGGAGAGCCAGACCACCCCCAGGATGACCACCGCCTTCCTCTCGGTCATGATGGTGGGGTACTTCAGGGAGTACTTGACCCCGATGTACCTGTCCACCGAGATGATGCACAGGCTCATGATGGAGGCGGAGCAGCACAGGACATCCACCGCCGCCCAGATGTCGCAGAAGATGCGCCCGAAAGCCCACGAGCCCAGCACCTCCAGGGTGGCCGAGAAGGGCAGCACGGTGGTGCTGAGCAGCAGGTCCGCGATGGCCAGGTTGACGATGAAGTAGTTGGTGACCGTCTGCAGGTGCCGGTTGCAGGCCACCGAGAGGATGACCAGGATGTTGCCCACGATGGCCGACAGGATGAAGAAGGCCAGGAAGACCCCCACGCCCACCGCCTGGCGATCCAGGGCCAAAGGCAGGGAGGTGCCATTGGTCTCCGCGTCCTCCCCCGGCAGCCCCCACTCCCCCCAGGACCGGTTAGCGCTGCCCTGTCCCGTCCGGTTCCCATGCAAGCTGGCATTGATCAGACCAGGGAAAGTCATTTTAAAAGGGTCCGGGCTCCATGGAGGGTGGCTCCGCTGTGAAAGGGACGCCGGGCATGCTCCCCCCCCCGCCCGCGCCCTCCCTTGCACTGCAGAGAGTTTCTTCCTCCTCCACTCACCCCCAGCCAAGTCCCCAGCCACCCCCCGCTTCCAGCCCGCCCCACACGGGCAAGTCTCCCGGGAAGCGATGGGGGGAGCAAACGGAAAGGAAGAGCATGGGGTACCCTTGGCTCGCCTTCATCCAAGAAGATGCCTCGGCTGAGGATGCAGGAGTTGGCCGGACGGATGCAACAAGAGACCGCTTGCAAATTTCACGCCCATCCTCCCCTCCCTTCCCAGTCCAGGATGCAGAAAGGAAAATCCAGCGCTAAGGCGGAGGGAAAGTACCAGCTCCTCGGATGCTCAAACTTTGCATTCAGTGGGTGGCACGGCTGAGAGAGAGAGAGAGAGAGCGAGATCGGTGCCTCGCTTCCCGGGGTGGTGGCAACCTCAGTTCTCCAAACTCCTCCTAACGCGTCTGTTGCATTCCCCTGCTGATCGGGGCGGGCGGGATGCTGGAGGAAGAGGAGGGAGCCGTTACTTTGGAAAGAAAAGGGATCCCGGAGCCTGGCACCCACGAGGATCCATTCCAGCTCCGCGCCAGGAGGATGCAAAAAGCTGCTTCTCTGCAGGGCACGCGTTGGGGGAAGGAGCCACTCCGGGGCATTTTTAAAGACCGAGGCAACCACACGGCTAAATATAGACCGCTACCCCCGGCCGCAGCGGCACCGCTCAGCGCTTCCCGAGGCAGGCGCGAGGCCCCCGTCCAACGCTAGGGGGCAGCAAATGGCTGGAATCCTCTGCGGCCGGAGCCACGTGGGCTCAGACTCCCGGGGAGGGAGTCGCAGGCTCGAGCCCAGCGCCAGGCTCCTGCAGGGGGGTTGCCTCCCGGGGCCTGACCCAGCCTCCCTAGGCACAAGTGGTGCCCGTGGTGCAGAGCCCCTTTGGGGGAACACCCCCCCCCAGGGGAGGGCTGCTGACGCAGGCTTGGCTTCTGCCCCCTCCTGCTGCTCCCCTTCCTGCCCCAAGCATCGCTGCCTCCTCCAGCTAGCGCCCCTTGCCCACTAGCCTCGATCCAGCAGCCCCCTCCGCCAGGCAGCCCCCTAACCCCCCTACCTGTCATGGCCAGCACTGCCGCCTCTCCAAACCGCCCCCTGCTTCTCTCATCCCCGCCCCATCCTGCCGGGAGCTCCCATCCACCTCTCCCTGCACCGCCAGGTATTGTCCAGCCTTCCTTTAGCCAACCCCCCAGGAGCGCCCTCCTTCCCCCTGCAGCCAGGTGCTGGAGCGCCAGCCTACGTAGGCAGCGCTGCCTTCAAAGACCCAACCCCCCAAAAGTACAGGGCAGGAGAAAGGCACTTGGGCAGGGATATTGCGCGAGCAGGAAATCGCCCCCGGTGCTGTTTGCAAGGCAGCTTGTGGTTAAAATGTCCAGGCATTGCTTGGGGGCTTGTTTATCCAGTCACTTTCCCCACGGATAGACCCAAGCCCCGTCTCCAGTGGTTTGTTTCTAACGAGCCTGCTTCCCCTCCTGCCTCCATACATTATGGCAGGGCAGCGACCTGTATGTTTCGCTGGGATGGTTCCGAAGCTAGTTCCTACTGTACACAGGAAATATTTGCTTTCAGTTATGTTTATCTTGCATTTTAACAACTATTCCACCCGCCTCCCCAGCGGCCGCAAACATTTGCAGCGAAGTGATTTAACTGCAGCCTGAGCAGAGGCTGCTGCTGATTCATGTTATGAGCAGAACTGGTCCAAAATATTGTGTATTTTTCTGAAGGAAACGAAAAACAAAACAAAATCAAAACAAACAAACACACACACACAAACCCAGTTCCTTCCCTTTGAATGTTTTGTGTGTGTGTGTGTGTATGTGTGTGTGTGTAAGTTTTTTTTGAAAGGGAGATTATCATCCTCCTTCCTTTACATTCCAGCTTTTCCCCCCCAATGCAGAAGAAAGGGGGCAAGGGCTGAAACCCCCCTCAAACATGCCCACACTGATTTTTTTATTTAATAATGTATTTATTTATTTGGTAAGAACAAAACCTTTCAAGCAAAATGACAATTTTCTGTTCTCATCAAAAAGCCATTTTCATTAAAAGAAAATGTTTTGAGGAAAACATTTCAACTGGCCCTATTTATTTCTGTTTCTTCCCGGGAAGCCAAGTTCAGCTTGCTAGCATCTTAGCCCAACAAATTTTGTAGCTATATCTGTATGACTTTAGATAGATCTCACTGTGTCTATCACTCTTGATAAATATATCTAATCTAATCTATGTGCACACACAGAGACAGAAAACTTACATTTTCCCATAGTTAAGGAGGAGTTGACTTTATGTAAAGCAGTATTTAAATTTCCTTTTTAACGTGTAGACAGATTGCTTAATGCACTACTGGACAGTGCTCTGATACTATGGTGGTGGGTGGCCTATAAAAACCTACATAGAACAGAATAGAATAGAACGTTGCTCACAATCAGAATTACACTAAATCTTTATCCTAAAAGTATTTAATTTTCTGGATGTTGGGGCCCTGAGCTACAAAGGTATGGACGTTAGGACCCTAAATACCTCTGTGGACCTGGGCCTTGGTGCTTGTTGTTATACAAAGTTGCAATGGTTAAACTGAATGTTTGATTTAAAACTAATTTAGTTAAACTGGTGCAAATGGCTGTGTGGCCACTTATTTCAATTTAAACCAGGATTATGTGGTTTAATTTAAATTGATTAGCTAAAGCTTTGAGCTAAAACCGAATAAGCCACTCTTTAGCAGAGAAAAGAGTGTCCACATTGGGTTTTGCACTGGTTAAACTCAATTGGTTTAACAAAACAGGTGCCACTTTGTGTGTAGATAACACTGTGCAAGTCAATCTGATCAGTTTAAGAATTCAAAGGAGTTGCAACTATAGCTGGTTTGAAATTTTATGTTGAAACTGTTTTGTGTCAGAAAATGCCGTATCAATGAAACTGATTTTTTCTGCAACATCATATAGGTATGATAAAATGTCCTGCACCAAAACATTTTGAAATGTATGCAATATATGTGTTACATTATAGAGGAGAGGCTGTTTTTATTATCTTAGAAAAAAATGATTTCAGGCTAACACAAGGACCTTGAAAACAGAAACTCAGCTAATTAATACATTGAGTCTTATTGAAAGTGTCAAATTGTTTCATTATAACACAAACAGAAGATACTTTGATCTAGAAATTAAGATATTTCAATTTGTACTAAATAGCTGTTTCCCCAATGCTTATTTTTAAATGAAATTAAATAAAAACAAAATACAAAATATTTCAGCTACTGTATTATGTCATATTATGATAAGACATCATTCGCTACTATTACTTGCATGACATAAAATAATACAAAATAATGGAAAAATTAAAAATTAAAATAAAAATTGAAACAAAAATTTCATTTTGAAACAAAATTTGGAGCTTTTTCAAAAACAAAATTTTCTAAACAAACTTTTATTTTGAATTTTTATTTTGCAGGAAATTTGAAAATATGTGTTTTCATTTTGATTGTGAATGGATGAAATTAACGAAACAAATTCTGAAATGTCAGAATATCCCGTGAAACAGAAATTCTGAGTTTTGACCAATTTTAATGACAAATGCTTCCTCTTTTGACATTTAAGGCTGTTGTCTCACAGTTCCTCAGCCTCCCCTAGCTTTCTATTGACTCTGTTGATAACATTTGGAATTTTATGGAGACATAGTGCTAAATGCACTCTTGAGCACAGGGTAACTTTTAAAATTAAAATCAGAAATTTAAAACCACCAAGTGATTGCTATTATTTGCTATTAACATTAATATTGTAGTTACACCACAGGAAGAAACAAAGCAGACACATATTTTTAAAAAGGAAATACAATTTTTTCTGTGTACAATACCAGGGCTGAACATGTATTTTATTTGTGATGTTATTGACATGAACTGTGACCATATAGATCATTGTTGCAACCAGAGTCCTATGGTTGTGCCAAGTCTTGTACACAGGAGGTCAAGTGGGATGTCTATGGAAAGGTTGTAGTTTGCTGGTTATGATTATGCTGTCTGTATGTGTGTATCATTTTTGTATTTGAAGTTATGAATATTGGCTATGTACTTGTATCTCAATGTGTTTGATTCTAAGAAGCCTCAGTGAAGCATTTGGTCAGCTTCTTGAGAAGGGATTATTCTCAGTAAGTGTCCAATCAAGAAACATTTAACTGACAGTGGACTTTGGGAGATGCCAATCCACATCTAAGCTTTCCTGGTAACGGTTCAAACTAACATGTAAACAATGGCGTCGGCCTGCAAAAAGCTGAATCATTCATGGACATGTAACTTGCCCAAATGGCTACAAACTCCATCTTGTCGCTGTGATTTTGCACAGGAGAACAAAGGGGTTTCTGCCCACAAGAGAAAGAATATAAAAGGCCCTGGAAACCCCTCCGTTTTGTCTTCAGCTGGCTTAAGAGATGGCATCTCCACCCCCAAGAGATGCCTGAAAGAAACTGGAACAAAGGACAGTAACTACGGGGGTGTGAGTGATTGCTGGACCCAGACTAGGAAGGAGTCCAGTCTGTGAAAGAAGCTTATTGGAACATCTCTGTGGGTGAGATTTTATCTGTATTCAGTTTCCTACTGTACTAGGCTTAGACTTGCATGTTTTATTTTATTTTGTTTGGTAACTTACTTTGTTCTATCTATTACTTGGAACCACTTAAATTCTACATTTTATACTTAATAAAATTGCTTTTGCTTATTAATTAACCCAGAGTAAGCAATTAATACCTGGGGGAGCAAACAGCTGTGCATCTCTCTCTTTATAGAGGCTGGACAATTTATGAGTTTACCCTGGATAATCTTTATACAGAATAAAATGGATTTATTTGGGATTTGGATCCCATTGGGAGCTGGGTGTCTGGGTGCTAGAGACAGGAGCACTTGCTAAACTGTTTTCAGTTAAGTCTGCAGTTTTGGAGTGCGTGGCTCAGACCCTGGGTCTGTGTTGGAGCAGGCTAGCATGTCTGGCTCAACAAGGCAGGGTTCTGGAGGCCCAAACTGGCAGAGAAAACGGCAGAGAAAAAGGAGTAGTCTCAGCACATCAGGTGACAGTCCCAAGGGGTTTCTGTGACCCAACCCTTCAAAGTATTGTGTACAGTTTTGGGCACCACATTTCAGGAAGGATGTGGACAAATTGGTGAAAGTCCAGAGAAGAGCAACAAAAATGATTAAAGGTCTAGAAAACACGACCTATGAGGGAAGATTGAAAAAAATTGGGTTTTTTTAGTCTGGAAAAGAGAAGACTCAGAGGGGACATGATAACAGTTTTCAAGTACATAAAAGGTTGTTATAAAGAGGAGGGAGAAAAATTGTTCTCCTTAACCTCTGAGGCTAGGACAAGAAGCAATGGGCTTAAATTGCAGCAAGGGAGGTTTAGGTTGGACATTAGGAAAAACTTCCTAACCGTCAGGGTGGTTAAACACTGGAATAAATTGCCCAGGGAGTTTATGGAATCTCCGTCATTGGAGATATTTGAGAGCAGGTTGGACAAATACCTGTCAGGGATAGTCTAGATAATACTTAGTCCTGCCATGCATGCAGGGGACTGGACTAGATGACCTCTCAAGGTCCTTTCCAGTCCTATGATTCTATGTTTTATGCATTAGATGTTTCCAAAAGTCACAATGGTAGCTTATGTCAGTGGTGTCTAAACTTCTCAGCCTCATGGCCAAACATATTAATTCAGGAAGGTTGAAAGGACCACGACCAATACAGGGGGAATTCTGGGAAGGCACTGGAGGACTGCGGCACCAAGCTATTCTTGTCTGTGTCCACACTACGGATTTGTAGACTTAGTACAGTTAAGGAGTGGTACTAACTCAGGCTTCCTCCTATGCTCCCTCTTGTTCCAGCCAACTGGAATTAACAGCATCACCCAACTCCAGCGAGGGGTTTGTGTGTGTGGATGTGCGTTTGAGTGCAAGGTAACACTCAAGCTATAGCTCAACTTACCTTGAAGACAGAACCTCTTTGCGTTGCTCAGGCAATGCAAAAGGGAGTGGCTGGAGCATGCTGCTTTTCCCAGCTGGGCTATGACCTCGTGGGTTTGAGTTAAGTTCAGTAGCCACAGTAATATCACTGAGAAGGAAAAGCAGAAACTCAAGAAAAAGCAAGGAAAACCAATGAAGAAGAGGCTAACAAGCATTGGAGGTATTCATAGGTGCCGTCTTCCTCTCTACCCAGGGGGATGCTTGACCCCCGCCTCCACCCCAGGCCTGCCCTCACTCCACCCCTTCCTCCAAGCCCCTCCCTGCTCCGTCCTCGCCACCACTCCACACCTTCCCCCCAGACCCCATCCCGCCTCTTCCCATCCCTGTTCCACTTCTTCCCACCCCTTCCACCAAGCACATCCCACCCCCACTCTTACCCCTCCCCTCCCAGTGCCTCCTGCACACCGGGGAACAGCGTTCCACAGCATGCAGGAGGTGCTCGGAGGGAAGGGAGGAGTTGATCAGTGGGGCTGCCGGTGGGGGGAGGGTGGGTGCTTGGCTGCCAGTGGGTGCTAAGCACCCACTCATTTTTTTCCATGGGTGCTCCAACCCTGAAGCACCTCTGGAGTCAGCGCCTATGGAGGTATTACACTTTCAAGCTGCATTCTTAGTGCAGCCTAGAAGACTGTGGTCTTAAGCCAGCTCTGGACTAACAGTTAAAATACTCTTGAGTAGGAATTAGTTTGGATAAAACAACCAGGACAGCAACATGACACTGCACAGCACAGGATTAGTTTGCAAAGGGGCTTCTGAACTCAGATTGTCCAATAAGTAACATAAACCAACTTGAAGTGTGGCTGTGTTGGTAATCATCAGCTCCTGCTATAGGTGGGATAGAGTCTAACATAGGGAAAACTACCAACCCCAAACCTAAAACCTTCAATATGTCCTAGAATGGAAGAGAACCAAGAAATTAGGATCTACTGGTGTGTTTTTAGGGTTTCCGTAAGAAGCTCACACAATGCAGGGATGAGCATCATATCAATGCTGAGATAGATAACATGAAGAGTAGAGCTGGCTGAAAATTTTCCAACGGAAAACTTTTCCATTTGAAAATGACGATTTGTTGGAATCAAAATGTTTCACAGGAACATGCTGATTTTCACAAAATATTCTATAGAAAATAATAGAAAAAAAGCAGTAATGTTTTGAAATGCCTTATTTCAAAAATCATATATTACATCATTTACAATACCAGTTACTAATTACCAAGTAGACTATCGGTTGAACAAATCAATTAACAATTAGGATACCACTCATCAAGTTTATATGTATATATATATATCAAATATTTTGTAGAAAGAAAGAGAGAGAAACAATGTGTGTGTGTGTGTGTGTGTGTGTGTGAAAATGTCAAAATATGAATGATTGACCTGAAACAATTTCTTTCAGAAATTTCGTTTCACAGGAAATTTCAAAAGCTTGACCTTTTGTTCCAATTCAGAATGAGTTCTGTTTTAGTTTTCAGAATGCTGAAATGTCTGTTTCTTGGGAAGTTTGGAGATTTGACCCGCTCTAATGGATAGATACCGTAGAAGCCTGGATCTTGAACACTCCTGGACTTGGGAAGCTCATGGCTGGCCCTTCTACCTACAACAGTCTGCACCAAACTCAGTGATATAGCCTCAGGCTTTGAGAAAAGATGCTGAATCAGAATCTGGCCCAGAGATTTGCATTATGGCTCTGGAATAGTAATGGCATCATTGCTTCACAAGATTAAAAGTTCCCCAGATCTTGCCATCTAAATAAAGACATGAGACTGCAAATGGATATAAGCGAATATAAAGGGTAGGGAGGATGAAAGAAGGATAATGGTTATCAGACGGTGTGGTTGTTAAGACAGGAATGCCAATGTCTGAATAGGCATTGGAGTCAGTGTGCCTTAGCTAACGTGATACGTAGGCTACAACCAATTGTATGTTTAGTTTGGGGGTCTTCTGGGTGAGTGCATGCTGGGATGGAAGTGGGGAGGGGAATGGTAGGAAGGGGAAGGTTTTGTGGGAGTAAAAGGGGGAAAGGGAGAAAATTAGACAAGAGGAAAGAGGGAGAGGAGGAGGGAGAGAAGCACAATGCGCAGGACAGGAGAGTGAGGAGGAGCAGTGGAGGGGTTACGTTGTTGGGAGAGGATGGGACAAAAGTGAACCAGCAACTCATGGCAATGGAGGAAAAATGATATTGCCCTCCTCTGTGACAGGCAGGGATTATTCCAAGCCTCCGCCACCTCCCATGGTTCAAAATCGTCCTTGAACTTGCTCCAGCTTCTGTTACTAACCTCTACTCCCTCCTTGTCCACTCCACTCTTCTAATACCCAGCTTCCTCTCGGCCCTTTTGGGCAGTCTGTCGATGGGACAGCTGTTTTCTGGACAGCTCCTGCTGCCAGTACAGACCCACTGTTTGCTTCTGCATGTGCAACTCATTTCAAGTCTTCGCTGAAACCCCTGTCTTCTCTCCCTTGCTTCCTTGCCTCCAACTCTTCATTTCTTTTCCTTCGTGCCATTATTTAAGGGGACAATCATGGGAAAAAACCTGCCATGGATTTTCCTAGCTCTTTAAGTCCCTGATCCAAAGCCCGATGCAGTCAACGGGAGTCCTTTCATTGACTTTAACGGATTTTAGATTGGACCCTAAGACATTTGGAGATACAGTTTGCAACATAGACCCTACCTAAAATAAAGCTGTCGTGTATACATTTTACATGCTCCCGTAACATCTTCACTTCCTCATGAAGACATAAGGATATTTCAGATGGCGAATATTTAATGTAACACACATTAGATGCAAACACACGTAAACAAACAGCATGAAAACAGGTGGCACAGACCTAGGCTATAATTAACCACTGCAATCTGGATTCCATACCTTTGCTGTCCTTTCTTCTAGGAGTGAGCAAAATTAACTCTACACTTATCCTATGATGGGTCAAAATTCTGATCAGCCCACCCTGGGAAAAGGGATGTCTGGGTTTCCTTTTTGGTTTTACCTCCATTGCAAAAGAAACATGCAGATATTCAGTAGAACTTGGCTAAAATATTAGCGAATTAGGGCCCAATTATCTGCTGAGTTATGACTGATGGAAGCCCACTGAAGCTAATGCAGCCATGGAGGTGTAAGTCAGCGTAAGCCCTTACGTACTAGGCAGTGCTGATGAAGATAATATTTCAGTGGTCCTGTCCGGTGTACGGAAGAGACTGCATCCCACGGTCTGAAGAGCTGGATGATGGAAAATGTACACACGGCCAGGGAAAGGAGAATGTTGTCGAGCTACTCGTAGAGCTTCCACCAGAGCGGTATTGACACAGAGCAGGCTGGCAATGAGTAGGTGGGGGAAGGTCTAGCTGCTGATCAAATGACTTAGCAGCCAACAGGATATAATGGAGTGAAGCTGTTTGAAGGTAACTGTCAGTGTGATCAGAAAACAGAGCTCCTGTTGTGGTGTTAACCACAATTGCAGGCTGTACCTCCTCCCCACTACAGCCCCACCCCCCGAGCAGCATTAACGCCCCTGCCTGAACTGAACGGATTGTCTTGGCCACAGCCATGCTGACGAGGGGCAAAGCCTGCTTTCTTTGGTCACCAAGGGCCAGACGCTGTCCCTCTCACTCTGATTTGGCAAGTAGCGGCACCAATTTCAATGGGACACTCATGGAGTAAGGCAGTACTCACTGTGAACAGGGCTCTGACCCAAAGTGAAAACTGTCCCGCATTAATAGTTCGCCACTTTTGTTACTGTCTTCCCCCTTCATCTCTGTCCTTTCCATTTAATGTCCTAGCCATTAAAAATGATGTGGGTCAAATATTGCCCTGGTGCAAGTTACACTGGAGTTACCTGCATCTCTAGTGGTGTCTGAAAAGCAATGCCATGATAAAGCATCATATATTACTCTTGCTGCTCATAATACCAACAATAAGTGGCTATCGTCAATGGATATCCCTGTAGACTCCACTAGAATCCTTCAGATGGTTTCTATTGGCCTCTTTTGGGACCAGATTCTGCTCTCCTTAGTCCTGTTGAAATCAATGGAGCGATGTTAATTTAGACCTGCTGAGGATCTGTTTCTTGTACCACAGGCTGGGAAGTGATATAAAGGATTACCTGCTTGTAAAACTAAACTGGATCTTTATTAAGAGAACTATTTACAGAGATGCTGCAACTGTAACTAGCATTCCAGCCATGTGCCCACAGGCTGACTTCCCAGCACCTCCTTTAAATTCTTCCCTCCTGCAACCTGTGCTCCACCCTCCAAGTTTCATGCAGGTTGCTGCACTAACCGTGTTTGTATTTTACAAATCTAAAAGGGCCCTAAGTTATCAGGTATTCTTACTGCTAATGATGACCCATAAACACAACCCAATCTTGGTTCATGGTTCACCAAGCTGCTTCTAATCCAAGCGACGGATATTTCAGAACCATGGCAATGTTTTACATTTCTATGGCTCTTGCTCTATTGAAGTCAGTGGATACAGAATAGGGGATGTCAGGCCTTCTGTTTCAAAATCTCAAAAGTGCTTTTCAAATACTAATGAAAAACCTCCCTCATAGGTGTGTGGGGAGGCATGAGTAGTCCCATTAGTATCCATTTTTACTGATAGGAAAACTGAGACCCTGAGCAGGGGAGGGATAGCTCAGTGGTTTGAGCATTGGCCTGCTAAACCCAGGGTTGTGAGCACAATCCTTGAGGGGGCCGTTTAGGGATCGGGGCAAAAATCTGTCTGGGGATTGGCCCTGCTTTGAGCAGGGGATTGGACTAGATGACCTGCTGAGGTCCCTTCTAACCCTGATATTCTGTTCTGTGAATGTGATATTGAGGCTGCAGAAGACATCTGGTAGAAGGGAGACTTATACTCACACCTCCTCATTCCCACTTCAATGCCTTAGTCACTAGAGGTGCTTTTTTTCCCTTTTAAATAGCCAATGTGTTTCTATTTTCCTCTCTAGGAATCCTCTGCTCGCTTAATTTAACCTGTCAGTTCTCCCTGTGTTAACGCCAAGTCACAGAGTGATGTGTCCAGTGGCTGCTGTTAGTTAGCACGTACGGCTCCCAACACTGCTCCTGGCGTTTCCACTAAAATCTCTATTAGCTTTTGTCCTTCAGTGTGACTGCAGGTTAATTCATTATCATCATTTTTCTAAAGCCAAAAAAAAAAAGTGTAAAAAACCCCAAAGTTATAAAAAGAAGAACCGAGCCATATACAAACACACTGGGCCAGATATCCCTGGGGTAATCCAACTGAAGTTACACTGGTAATTAATTTAGCAGACCGTGTTATAGAATCACAGATTCCAAAGCCAGAGGGACCATTGTGATCATCTAGTCTGACCTCCTGGATAACACAAGCCAAAGAGCTTCCCTAAAATAATCCCTAGAGCAGAGGTTTTAGAAAAACATCCTATCCTCATTTAAAAATTGCCAGTGATGGAGCATTCCCCACAACCCTTAGTAAATTGTTCAGGAAGCAGGATCTGAATGAGCTCTCCCCTGACATCTAGTAATCACTGGGGGAAAAAGATTTCAGGAACACACCTACTCTACCTACGTGCGCAACATGATAGAACCACTTTGCCAAAGTCATCAATTTTGGCTGGTGCTGGGCTACAAAACACTTCAGTATTGAGTGCAGGGTTAATGAAACGTTGTTATCCTTACTGAATGAGTAAAGGGCAGCAGAACTGTATGTAGCCTACCCTGATTGATACCTCGTTTGCTAAGCAGAGAGTAGGCTTGCCAAATCCCGGGGAAGGGTGACCTTCCTGCATGCTGGTTTGGCTTCTGCCTGAGAATCCCTAGACATCATTGGATCCTTCTCTATCCATCGGTTAAAGATAGAACTGATAAGGCTCATTTGAGAGTCCTAGTTTTGTTCAGTGATCTCTAGAGCTGAAATCACTGATAACCAGGTGCTGAGCCTTATACCCGCCGTGGGACGGTGTTGCAGTGAAAGAGACTGCACAGCCTGCACTAGCAGTGAGGTTCCCCACCAGGGCCGGCTCCAGGCACCAGTGTGGGAAGCAGGTGCTCCTGTATTGGGGCGACACGTCCAGGTCTTTGGTGGGAATTTGGCGGCGGGTCCCTGAGTCCCTCTCTTCCTCTTTGAGCTGCCGCCGAATTGCTGCCGAAGAGGAAGAAGGGGAGGACCCGCCGCCGAACTGCCGCAGAAGAAGCGGCGTGATTGAGCTGCCGCTGAAGTGCCGCTGCTCTTTTCTTTTTCTTTTCTTTTTCTTTGCCGGTTGGGGCAGCAGAAAACCTGGAGCCGGCCCTGTTCCCCACAGTCTGCTGAAATCACCGAGAGCTGCATTAGCGGTGGAACCTCAGAGCGTGAGGTTGCAGCAGAGAGACAGCAGTAGCAGAGGATGGCGGCCGTGTCAGCCAGCAGCGATGGCAGCATCTGTGAGCCAGTGCAGCACTGAGGCTTGAAGTCTTCTGCCCCGCCCCCGGGAACTCTGTGAACGCCCTTGTGAACGCTGGGTCTTCACTGGCCAAGGACAGCAACTGCGAGTGGGGTGCAGCGGCACGTTAAAGGAACATTTGGTGGTCAGACTTTCACACGGCCCGGTGAGAAACTGAGGCAATGGACGCCGCTGAATGTATGCTGGGTTTTTGCTCACGGCGATAGGCTTTTGAATTGTGGTTGTGGTGTTTTTCCCAAATTAATACTAGGTTCCTTTTCCTTTCTTATTAAAAGTTTTCTTTGCTATTCACAGGCTGTGCTTTTGAGAGGGGGAAGTATTGCCTCTTAGAGGCACCCAATGCTTGTGTTTAATTTTCCCAGATTACTGGGTGGGGGCTCAAGCCGGTTCTGTTTTGTAACATTAAGAGGAGCCCCCAGATATTGAACTCAGGCCCTTGTTGCTGCTGCCTCCACACGACAGAAAGGTGACATTTCCAGTGGTTAATTACCCTTACTGTTAAAAATATACACCTTACTTTCAATCTGAATTTGTCTGGCCTCAACTTGAATCTGCTTTTCTCAGCTAGATTGAAGAGCCCATGATCAAATATTTGTTCTCCATGGAGCTACTTGTGACACTGGCAGACCAGCCAACCTGTGTATGACCCATAACAAGAGGCATTACAATTGTAATCAAGACAATCCACTTATGCCAGGGCATCAAAGACATGTTAATTAGGCTAGCAATCCCCAACTCATTCACTTTGTATTGATAAGAATAAAATAATAGGTACTAAGTGTATTTGTCTGTGTTTACCTATATCCTGTTAGAAGTCTAACGATTACACTGTGTAAATGGCTAACTTTTTAACATACTGGTTTTCCTGTGGCTCTCACCTCATTGGATGGCCATGCTGTCCCTATTCTAACTCACCTTTTCTTTTAAAGATGTTTGGGATCAGACAGTATGTTCAAAGGTGGCACTAAAAGCTGGCGAAAATGGGGCTGGTTGTCAAAATGCCAGCCAGGTATCAATTGTAGCAATAGAAGCATCAGCTGGGAGAATGCATGCAGCTGGGCTGAACTCCAGAGGGTTCCTGTGCATGACTATCTATCAGGAGAAAATCAGAATGGACATGTCCTGAAAGGCATTATCTGACTCCATCTTTCTAATTTCAGCCAATGAGGATCTCAAAAGCTAATGAGTCAATCAGGCACAAGTGCTCCTTCCAAATGACTCATGGAAACCATTTCCGAGAAGACAATATCATCCCTGCATTGGCAGGAAAAACAGCTTGGTTGGATCAACTAGAACTCAGTTAATTATTACTATTATGTTTAGTGGCATCAAGAAGCCCTAATGTGATAGACACAGTACACACAGCGGTAAAATACACATGCCCTGCCCAGAAGAGCTTACAGTGTAAACGGACGGTGGGAGAAAAAGGTACAGCCTGCAGAGGATTAGAAAGTGAGGGTTTGCCTAAAATGACAGAGTTTATGGCAGAGGTAAGAATTGATCTGACATCCCAAGTCCTAGGCCAGTGGTGGGGGGACTAGATAGTCCTTATCCCTAGGAAGAACTTGGATATACTATCTGTTGTGTAGGGTTTGGAAGAGGACGCATTAATAAAATCTTGAGTTCTGGGTAGGAAGTTTGTAGGAGGCCTTCTAGACTGAGAAGCTATGGGACCTTCTGAAGTTGGTATCTGCATACTGCCCAATTCCTAGTTTAGTGTTGTGTTGATCACAGCTTGTATTGGCATAGCAAGCAGAGAATTACCATAATCCAGGACAGGTGTTTTAGCAGCCAGTGAATCCCACATTTTGACAACAGTTTTTCAGTGTCCTGGAAATTATTGTGATTAGAGTTTAGTACTTTCTACTGCCGCTTTGCTATGGAATGAAAATGTGGATTTCACAAGCACCAATAATGTAATTTAAAAAATCAGTTAAAGTTCAAGGATTGTTTTTATTGGATGGGAATGGCAGAGAAGAAAATAAATGCTGTTTTGTCTTATTGGGAATACACCCATTTCTCAGCATATAATGATCAATGCGGTGGGGAAACAAGGAACCCCAAAGAGCACCCAGGCACTGACACAACTTTGTATGGTAGTTGTCTTCTTAATACTAGCACAAGATCAATAAATCTAGGTTCTCTATACAGGGCACAATTAGCCTTGTAAATCCAGACAATTCCACTGGCTGAGAAAGCTGAATGGGAGAACCTTAACACAAGCAAGAAAGGACAGGAGAGTGAGATGAATTCTAGTAAATACTTTCAGAACTATTAGTCAAGGGCTATGGACCACCTTCCATATAAGGAGAAATTAAAAAGACTGGGACCGTTCAGTTTAGAAAACAGATGACTAAGCGAGGAAATGATAAAGTTTTATAAAATAATGCGTGATGTGGAGAAAATGAATAGGGAAGTGTTATTTACCCTTTCATATAACACAAGAACTAGGAGGCACCCAATGACGTTAATAGGTAGCAGGTTTACAATAAACAAAATGAAGTATTTCTTCACACATCACTCAGTCAACCTGTCAACTCATTGCCAGGGGATATTGTGAAGGCCAAAAGTATAACTGGGTTCCAAAAAGAATTAGAGAAGTTCATGGAGGATAGGTCTCTCAATGGCCATTAGCCAAGATGGTCAGGGATGCATTCCCATCTTCTGGGTGTCCCTAAGTCTCTGATTGCCAGAAGCTGTGACTGGATGACCGGGGATGGATTACTTGATAATTGCCATGTTCTGTTCATGACTTCTGAAGCATCTGGTACCAGCCCCTATTGGAAAACAGGATACCGGGCTAAAAGGATCATTGGTCTGTCCCAGTACAGTCACGCTTATGTTCTTAAGAAGATGTTTTAGGACCTGATCCCATTGACTTCAATGGGCTTTGGATCAGGCCCTTCTCGAATAGAGAGGAGAGAACAAATGGTTCTAGTCCAGAGATCAAATTGTCCAGAGCTCAAACAAAGAGGAGGTTGACCATGGAGTGTTTGATTATAAAAGTAAACTTTGGCACATCCCCCATAATTAATGACCACAAATTGTAAAGGAATGTAGGAAAACATATGGCAGACAGGGAATCCCCTGGGCCTGGAACTCCTCCTCCTGCTTCCTGCGCTGGTGCCTGGAGCCGGCCCTGGTTATTACATGGGGGTCGCGAGCTGTCAGGCTCTATCCCAAAGCCCGCTTTTCATCCAGCATTTATAATGGCGTTAAATAGATAAAAACATGTTTTTAATTGATAAGGGGGTCGCACTCAGAGGCTTGCTGTGTGAAAGGGGACACCAATACAAAAGTTTGAGAACCACTGAGGTAGGCATTGCACCATAGTGAGATAGAGTCCTCAAAGAGCTAATAACCTAAACGGACAAGACAAATGGTGTGAAGGGAAACAGAGCTAAAGTGACTTGCCCAAGGTTCCACAGCAGGTCAGTGGCAGAACTAGGATTAACACTCAGATCTCCTGAGCCCCAATCAGATGCCTGCTCCAGTACATCACCTCACTTCATTTACAAGCTGATATGACACAAGTTATAGTAATAAACAAAAAAGTGGTGGTGGTGGTGGACAAAGGTTATGGAGTCATCGTAGATAGTTCTCTGAAGACGTCCATACAGTGTACAGAGGCGGTCAGAAAAGCAAACAGGATATTAGGAATCATTAAAAAGAGGATAGAGAATAAGAAGGAGAATATATTATTGCCCTTATATAAATCCATGATACACCCACATCTTGAATACTGTGTACAGATGTGGTCTCCTCATCTCAAAAAAGATATACTGGCACTAGAAAAGGTTCAGAGAAGGGCAACTGAAATGATTAGGGGTTTGGAACGGGTCCCATATGAGGTGAGATTAAAGAGGCTAGGACTTTTCATCTTGGAAAAGAGGAGACTAAGGGGGGATATGATACAGGTATATAAAATCATGAGTGATGTGGAGAAAGTAGATAAGGAAAAGTTATTTATTGATTCCCATAATACAAGAACTAGGGGGTCACCAAAAGAAATTAATAAGCAGCGGGTTTAAAACTAATAAAAGGAAGTTCTTCACACAGCGCACAGTAAACTTGTGGAACTCCTTGCCTGAGGAGGTTGTGAAGGCTAGGACTAGAACAGGGTTTAAAAGAGAACTAGATACATTCATGGAGGTTAAGTCCATTAATGGCTATTAGCCAGGATGGGTAAGGAATGGTGTCCCTAGCCTCTGTTTGTCAGAGGGTGGAGAAGGATGGCAGGCGAGAGATCACTTGATCATTACCTGTTAGGTTCACTCCCTCTGGGGCACCTGGCATTGGACAGGATACTGGGCTGGATGGACCTTTGGTCTGACCCAGTATGGCTGTTCTTATGTCCTCATTGAAATTCCTGGTTCACTTCTTTGTGGTTGTGTTACTGTGTGTGTGTATTGACTCTTTCTTTAGAACAGTGGCTCTCACCCTTTCTAGACTATTGTACCCCTTTCAGGAATCTGATTTGTCTTGCGCACCCCTCAAGTTTCACCTCACTTAAAAACTTCTTGCTTACAAAATCAGACATGATATAAAAGTGTCACCGCACACTAGCACTGAAAAATTGTGTATGTTCTCATTTTTACCATACAATTATAAAATAATTCAATTGGAATATAAATATTGTACATACAGTTCAGTGTATAGTATATAGTATAAAGAAGTCATTGTCTCTATGAAATTTTAGTCTGTACTGACTTCACTAGTGCATTTTATGTAGCCTGTTGTAAAACTAGGCTAATATCTAGATGAGTTGATGGAAGACCTCTGTGTACCCCCAGGGATACATGTACCCCTGGTTGAGAACCACTGCTTTAGAGGGCCAAACCAACTGCCATTAACATCAGCTGAAAGACTTCAGCGGGAATTGGATCAAGCCATAGATCTGTCTTTATACCTTATCTTTATCCTTGTCTGGAAAAGTGAGGCTGACGTGGCATGAATGTCATGGTATATCTTGCTCAAATCCTAGTTTAGGTATTTGTAGCTGGAGTAATAAGACAGAGTGAATTCACCAGTAGAAACAAGTGTGAAGGGGTTTGAAATCAGCTCTGATGTTAGTAAAGTTCTCAGGAAATAAAAAAACACTGATCTACAGGCAGCTGGCAAAGATGGAAGTTTGGACAAGGAATGATTTAGCGCTCGCATGAGTCACTCATTTTACTAAATGTTTAATGAACCACACAGGCTCAAAGGGAGGATTCCACTTGCTCAACCATTTCCTAGAACAAGGCTCATGTCCTTCCAAGTTATGTTGTCAATACAGCAGGCTTTGGTTAACGAGAATACGGTCAGTTGGGAAATTCACTCAGTGGGAACATCTCCCCAGGAACCGGTTTAACCTAACAATAATGAATGGCAATGATGGCTGCTTAGTCAGGAGAGCGGGAGCCAAAGTTTTGCTTCCTGGGGCACATTTGGCTGGTGCTGAGGGTGCTTTACCAGGACTGACAAATAGTGAGAGGTTTATCCAAACGATCTTGCATCTGCCAATCCTTCTTGGCTTGCTCATCATTGACGTCTATATTGATTTGTATTAGGTTATGGTATGCTTGTTGTGGTAGCAAGCGGGAGTCCTGATCATTGATCAAGACCCCACTGCTCTAGGTGGTGAACAAACACAAAACAAAAAAGTCAGTGCCTGTCCCGAAGACAGATCGGGGTGAACAAGTAAACAATGAGACAATATTAGCCAGCTTAATGGGCCGTGGCCTCAGCTGCCTGGCTGTTGTCAAGTTATATATATTACAGTGTTCTTCCTTCTGCTACCCTGTGTTCCAACATGCATCTCAGAGACAGTCTGGGATAAATGAACGAGACATGTTCATGTGCAAGCTGAAGAGTGAAAACTGGCTCAAGGGGAGGTGTAAAGGGAGAGATCCAGATCCAGTAGATGGCGCAGCATGGCTGAAAGAGTGGCCCTACTCCCTCCCTCAGCCCTGAGGAGTTGAAGGCAGAGAATAAAGACTAGCTGGGTTTAGGGTGCTGACCTGAATGGCTTTGGTTGGGGGAGTAGGTCTTTATTTATTTAAATGTGTATGACAGGAAATGAAGGGGAGCCCAGCCTAGTGTCTTTGGGAAATGTTTAAAAGGTCATCTCCTAAAATAACCCTGCTCCAGTAATTACCCACAGAGAATGGCACTGTGGCGGCAAGACAGAAATCCAAGGTTAATAAACCCCACTGAGAGAACCACTACCAGTGTGCCTTGCCAACCTCTCTCCTCTCCCTGCCTCCCACAAGCCAGGAAGGAGAGATGAGCTTGTGTCTGGAAGGTTAACGTTCTTGAGCAGTTGCAGACCAAGTGGGGGAAAAGAAAGCATGAAAGGTGTAGGGCCTAACACACAACACCCTACCACAGTCCCTTCCCATACAGAAGCAGGAACATGAGGATCCGAAAATAGGTAGGAGTTTACATTGAAAGGAGGAAGGTCATTAGGAATTGGATTTCAACATGGAGAAAATTCCCACAAAGGTGAAAGGTGATATGATCCCATTTCAAGTCTAAAGGGCCTTTCCTGGAGCAATATACCCACATGGGAAGGGATGGGAAACTACATTCCCATCACTAGACTCCTGACTTGTGGGGATCAATTCTCTCTTTGGTCCTTTTGACATCTACATCTACATCACCACAAGGTGAACTAGTGAGAGGACTTGGACTCAAGTCCCACCAATATGCTGATGATAGACAGCTCGACCTACCCTTTGCCATACACAGTCTCACCACTACCACCAATTTGGTCTAGTCCTCGAACAATATCAGTTCATGGATGTAGAATAGTTGGCTGTGGCTGAATTCAAGCAAAACAGATGCTGGTGAGCAGAGGAAAGTATTTTGAAGAGCTTGCAGCCGCAGTTCAGTCTTCTTTGGTTGGAGACACACGCCTACACTTGGCCAATTCAGTCTGTAGTCTAGGTGTGCTCTTGGATTAATCACTGACACTAAATGCTCACAGAGCAGCATCCACAAATAACACTTTAATAGAGTCCAAGTCCAGAAGAGACCACTGGGATCTGACCTCTTGTAGAACACAGAGCATAGATCTTCCTCAAAATAATTCCTAGAGCAGATCTTTCTGAAGAACGTCTAATCTTGATTTAAAAATCATCAGTAATGGAGAATCCACCACAACCCTTGGTAAATTGTTCCAATATTTAATTACCCTCTCAGATTAAAATGTGTGCCTTATTTCCAGTATGAATTTATCTAGCTTCAGCTTCCAGCCATTAGATTGTGTTATGCTTTTCTATGCTAGATTGAAGAGCCCATTATTAAATTTTTGTCCCTCATGTGGGTACTTCTAGACTAATCGAGTCACCCTTTAACCTTCTCTTTCTAAATAGATTGAGCTCCCTGGAGTCTATCACTCTGAAGCATGTTTTCTAATCCTTTAGTCATTCTCAGGGCTCTTCTCTGAATCCTCTTCAATTCATCAACATCCTTCTTGAATTGTGGGCACCAGAACTGGACACAGTATTCCAGCTGCAGTTGCACCAGTGCCAAATTAGGAGATAAAATAATCTCCCATCTCCAACTGGCTAGTAGACTCCATCCTATCCTGGTCTCAGTTAGCCACACCTTAGTCACCTCCTGTCTGGACTACAGCAATGCAAAATATTTGGGTGAAGCCTTCAGCACACAGGGAACTTCAGCTCTGCTCAGCCAAACAGGCTACTCTGAGCACTCTGGCCTCCACTTGCTACACTGCCTTCCCATAGAAGTTTGAATCTGGTTCAAGGTCTCGTTCCTCCTCTTCAAGGTGCTCCATGACCTCAGCCCAGGATACTTAAAAGATCGATTCAAGCTCCAGAGGAGAAAAACTGCAGGAGTTTGCCTGGAAACTGTCCGAGAAGAGCTACAGTGAGTGCTGCATTGCGGGGCTGTGTTGTGAGCTGGTGGGGTGAATATCAGAGTGTGCTGTTTGCTATGACAATTTGTTTGATTCATGCTAGTTGCAGGGACTGTTTGACTGTGTGTTTGTTTGAAAAGTGTGAATTGGGAGTGCTTTGTTCCAGGTGGGCCTTGAGTGGTTGATTAGAAAAAAGGCTTTGAGCCAGGGCAACTGCTTCGAGCTAGCAACCTTATTTTTTTTTTAAAAAAGCAGCCAGTTGCAAACTGAGTGAGCTGCAAACAGAGGGAGAGAAGCAAAACAGAGGAAGTTTGCCTGGGAGGAGTTCCCACAGAGTTTTTTTTGCCTTCCAGGCTTGTGTGAGCAGTAAATACAACATGTGAAGAGGCTCTTAGAAGGAAGACAATATGGAGCGTGAGCGATCATCTGTTGTGACCTGCACAGGATGTGCCATGTTTGTCTTTCTCCCAGAGGATAGAAGCGACTTTGTCTATACAAAGTGCAAGCTGGTCTCCATATTGGAAGAGAAGGTTAAAGGACTAGAGACCCAAGTATCAACACTGCATTGCATCAGAGAAAACGAAGACTTACTGGATAGAAGTCAGCGTTTGGTACTGGAGGCACAGCATGCTGAAGAATCAGAGAGGGCAGTGCAGAACGGGGAAGAAAACTGTCAGCGTGTGACCTCCAAAAGAAGAAAGAGGAGAACCCATATACTCCTATGCAGATAGAGGCAAGAAACTGTTTTCAGGTTCTCTGCACAGGTACTATGGTGGAGAATGGTTTGGAAGAGTCATCTGAGGGAAGGGATCAGAAGGAGATCCCATTGACCGGAAGGCATGGGATGCATTGTCCTAGGGATGGGGGAGAAGGGTTCCACAACCACCAATCCCAAGAGGAGGAGAGAGGTGGTGATGGTTGGGGACTCCCTCCTAAGGGGGATGGAGTCATCTGTCTGCTGAGCAGACTGGGAGACTTGAGAAGTGTGCAGCTTGACTGGAGCTAGAATTCAGGATGTGACGGAGTGTCTGCCGAGACTGATCAAGACCTTGGACTGCTACCCCTTCCTACTTCTCCATGTGGGCACCAATGATACTGCCAAGAATGACCTTCAGTGGGTCACTGCAGGTTATGTAGCTCTGGGAAGAAGGATAAAGGAGTTTGAGGCACAAATTGTGTTCTCATCCATCCTCCCTGTTGAAGGAAAAGGCCTAGGTAGGGACCATCGAATTGTGGAAGTAAATGCGTGGTTATGCAGGTGGTGTCGGAGAGAGGGCTTTGGATTCTTCGACCATGGGATGTTGTTCCAGGAAGAAGGATTGCTAGGAAGAGATGGGATCCATCTAACGAAGAGAGGGAAGAGTATCTTCGCAGGCAGGCTTGCTAACCTAGTGAGGAAGGCATTAAACGAGGGTTTGCCAGGGGATGGAGACCTAAGCCCTGAGGTAAGTGGGGAAGTGGGATACCGGGAGGAAACACAGGGAAGAGGGCGCAACAGGGGAGGCCTCCTGATTCATATGGAGAAAGAAGGGCAATCGGTTAGTTATCTTAGGTGCCTGTACACGAATGCAAGGAGCCTGGGAAACAAGCAGGAAGAATTGGAAGTCCTGGCACAGTCAAGGAACTATGATGTGATTAGAATAAGAGACTTGGTGGGGTAACTCACATGACTGGAGCACTGTCATGGATGGATATAAACTGTCAGGAAGGACAGGCAGGGGAGAGAAGGTGGAGGAGTTGCACTGTATGTAAGAGAGCAGTATGATTGCTCAGAGCTCCAGCAAGAAACTGGAAAAAATCCTGTTGAGAGACTTTGAGTTAAGTTTAGAGGCGAGAGCAACAAGGGTGATGTTGCGGTGGGTGTGTGCTATAGACCGCTGCACCAGGAGAATGGGATAGATGAGGCTTTCTTCAGACAACTAACAGAAGTTTCCAAATCACAGGCCCTGGTTCGCATGGGGGATTTCAATCACCCTGACATCTGCTTGGAGAGCAATACAGCAATGCACAGACAATCCAGGAAGTTTTTGGAGAGTGTTGGGGACAACTTCCTGGTGCAAGTGCTGGAGGAACCAACTAGGGGCCATGCTCCTCTTGACCTGCTGATCACAAACAGGGAAGAATTGGTAGGGAAAGTTGCAGTGGGTGGCAACCTGGGCAGCAGTGACCATGAGATGGTCGGGTTCAGGAAACTGACAAAAGGAAGAAAGAAGAGTAGCAGAATACGGATCCTGGACTTCAGAAAAACAGACTGACTCCCTCAAGGAACTGATGGGCCGGATCCCCTGAGAGTCTAATATGTGGGGGAAAGGAGTCCAGGAGAGCTGGCTGAATTATAAAGAAGGCTTATTGAAGGCACAGGAACAAACAATCTGGATGTGCGGAAAGAATAACAAATATGGCAGGAGACCAGATTGGCTTAATTGAGAAATTTTCAATGAGCTTGAACAGAAAAAGGAAGCTTAGAAGTGGAAACTTGGACAGATGACTAGGGAGGAGTATAAAAATATTGCTTGAGCATGCAGGGGTGTAATCTGGAAGGCCAAAGCACAACTGGAGTTGCAGCTAGTAAGGGATGTGAAGGGTAACAAGAAGGGTTTCTACAGGTATGTTAACAACAAGAAGATGGTCATGGAAAGTGTGGGACCCTTACTGAACGAGGACGGCAACCTAGTGACAGATAATGTGGAAAAAGCTGAAGTACTCAATGCTTTCTTTGCCTCGGTCTTCACAGACAAGGTCAGCTCCCACACTGCTGTCCTGGGTAGTAGAGTATGGGGAGGAGATGAGCAGCCCTCAGTGGTGAAAGAACAGGTTAAGGACTATTTAGAAAAGCTGGACATGCTCAAGTCCATGGGGCTGGATGCAACGCATCCAAGGATGCTGAGGGAGTTGGCTGATGTGATTGGAGAGCCATTGGCCATTATCTTTGAAAACTCATGGCGATAGGGGGAGGTCCTGGATGATTGGAAAAAAGGCAAACAGTTTCCATATTTAAAAACAGTAAGAAGGAAAATCCTGGGCACTACAAACTAGTCACCCTCACCTCAGTTTCTGGAAAAATCAAGGAGCAGGTCCTCAAGGAATCCATTTTGAAGCACTTGGAGGAGAGGAAGGTGATCAGGAACAGTCAGCATAGATTCACCAAGGGCAAGTCATGCATGACCAACCTGATTGCCTTTTATGATGAGACAACTGGCTCTGTGGATATGGGGAAAGCGGTGTACATGATATACCTTTACTTTAGCTAAGCTTTTGATATGATCTCCCACAGTATTCTTGCCAGCATGTTAAAGAAGTATTGATTGGATGACTGGACTATAAGGTGGATAGAAAGTTGTCTAGATTGCCGGGCTCAATGGGTAGTGATCAATGGCTTGATGTCTAGTTGGCAGCCGGTATCAAGCGGAGTGCTCCAAGAGTCGGTCTTGGGGCCAGTTTTGTTCAACATCTTTATTAATGATCTGGATGATGGGACGGATTGCACCCTCAGCAAGTTCATGGATGACGCTAAGCTGGGAGAAGAGGTAGATATGTTGGAGGGTAGGGATAGGGTCCAAAGTGACCTAGATAAATTGGAGGATTAGGCCAAAAGAAATCTGATGAGGTTCAACAAGGACAAGTACAGAGTCCTGCACTTAGGATGGAAGAATCCCATGTACTGCTACAGGCTGGGGACTGACTGGCTAAGCAGCAGTTTTGTAGAAAAGGACCTGGGGATTACAGTGGATAAGAAGCTGGATATGAGTCAACAGTGTGCCCTTGTTGCCAAGAAGGCCAACGGCATATTGGGCTGTATTAGTAGGGGCATTGCCAGCAGATTGAGGGATGTGATTATTCCCCTCTATTCGGCACTGGTGAAGCCACAGCTGGAGTATTGCATCCAATTTTGGGCTCCCCACGACAGAAAGGATGTGGGCAAATTGAAGCGAATTCCGCGGAGGGCAATGAAAATGATTAGGGGGCTGGGGCACATGACTTATGAGGAGAGGCTGAGGGAACTGGGCTTATTTAGTCTGCAGAAAGTGAAAGTTGGTCTTTAATAAGTGGTGGAATCTCCATCCTTAAAGATTTTTAAGGCCCGGCTGGACAAAGCCTTGGCTGGGATGATTTAGTTGGGGTTGGTCCTGCTTTGAGCAGGGGATTGGACTAGATGACCTCCTGAGGTCTCTTCCAATCCTAATATTCTATTATTCTATTGTATATTCTAATTCTGCTCACTGTTAGATAAGAGGCTTTTACGCTATTCAGCCAATAGCCAATACACTAGTAGTTTTTGTTAAGAGACTAGAAGAGCTTGGCTTGTTTAGCCTAGAAAAAAGGCGGCGTTTTGAGGAGATATCATTGCCCACTATAAATATATTGGGGTAAACACAGTGGAGAGATAAGAGCTATTTAAGCTAACAGGCAATGTTGGCACAAGAACAAATGGGTATAAACTGTCTTGTGAATATATTTAGGCTGGAAAGTAGAAGTTTTCTAACCATCAGAGAGTGAGGTTCTGGAACAGTCTTCCAGGAAGAATAGTGTGGGACAAACAACCTAAGTAGTTTAGCCTGATAAGTTTATGAACAGGATGATACCATGGGATTGCCTGCAAAAAGCTGGAGACTAGACTGGATGACTCAGGAGGTCCCTTCCAGTACTATGTTCCGGCTGCCATCCTTCCTGGAGATTTCCAGTCTTGTCTTGTTTATTATTGGGGCACTTTCATTTCCTGTATGGGTGCAACAGGTCCCCAAACCAATGTAAGGCCTATGCCACATTTACATATCTTAAACGGAGTATCAGCTTAAAGCTTAAAGCAGGTGGATTACAGAGAGCAGTTTCAGTCTTACTATTATCATGGTAATGTAAGATACGATCATGCAATGCCAATAGGCCACAACGAGTTGCAGAGTTAAATAAGACCGCAAAAGATTTTAGCATCAGCAAAGAAACGAACACAAGAAAAGCTATTTGAGTTAATTTGGGGACAGCTGATCTCTTTTCTATTCTGTAACGATTACAATGTTTGGAAAATAAGATAACAGACGTGCTAATGTCCCAAGTCCAGTAATATTTTGACTGGCATGAACAAAATAAAAAATCAGACGCAGTTAGAGCTACTCACATCCATCTAGACAGCTCTGTGCAAAATTTAAAAAAAAAAAATGGAAGGAACCAAGGGCATGATTCTGCCAACGCTTACTCTTGCACGTAAACTCACTGAGTCCAACACAGCTACTCACATGGCGAAGTGTTTGCAGGATCAAGCAGCAGGCTTATCCTTTAAACAGATTAGTCTGTGATTCTTGGTCAATGATCATTTTTAAATCATATTCCATTCCCAGGCCCTTTGGAAACCTAAACCTGGCATTAGGTTTGTTTATATTTACAAGCACTATAAATTATAGATGTCACATGAGCAAATATCTGTAGCAAAGGCTATTATTTTCAGAGCCTATGGTTAGTAATGGCAAGTCCCATAAAGGCTAAACATGATTTCCCATTTGAAGGCATTTAAAGAATGATTTTTTGGCAGGACAAATATACTCTTAAAATTCAGCAGAGAAAAACAATTTGCTTGCCCTCTAAAATTCTCAATTAAACCAGCTTACCTTATATACACACACACATCGTATGTATTGACGTGGAGCCTAAAGAGACAGCTGCATACAGTTAAACAAATAATCTAGACTTATGGAGAAAGGCTATAACTAGAGTTGGTTGAAATTTTTCCTTTTCATTTGTGAAAAATTTCAAAAACATTTCTATTTTGAAGTTTTAAAATGTATATATTTTACATTTTTTTCCTTGGTTACCAACATTTTTCCAAACCACAGTATGACCAGGTGGCACCCTACAGGAGGCCCCTGGGTCCTATTACACTCCATCTCAGGAAGCAACCAGCTAGGAGGAAAATAGTAGCGAAGGTGGGTCCTCCAAGATTGCCTAGAAAGAACTCTCCAGAGCAGCCATTTTGGAAATTACAGAGATCTGGTCTTCCAAGAGGGCTAGCAGGGCCCTGTTGGCTAAGATAAAAAAATGCTGGCTGACCTTAACTGTTCAGCTCCTGACTGGGACCAGAGGAGTGAAGAAAGATGCTCCTCTCTGGCCAAAGTAGCTTGACAATCAGACAGAGTTTATGGCTGGCTGAACTTATATAGCTGGGACTGCAGAGAGAGAAGAACCTGATGACACTGGCCCTGAGACAGGGGTGGATGTAAAAAAGGACCTTGTAGGAGGAGGACCAGGGAAATAGCAGCAAAGGATTGAAGTTGAGCACTACGTGGCTGCTGCGTATAGGATCCCTAGGCTGGGATCCGAGGAAGTGGGTGGGGCCGGGTCCCCCCCACACCACAAGTATAATGGAATAAAACCCAAGAAGGAGACTAGGTTTATTTGGGAGCCTGAACAAAGGGCTGAATTTAAAGGGCCCAGAGCCTGGGCTGAAGTAGGGCCTAATGAGGGCAAAGACTATTGATTGGTTTCTAATATCCTGAAAGGGGTTCATTTAGACTTTGTGACTTGGCTGGTGGGCCAAACCACTGAAGACCCACAAAGGTTGACTAGCAACCTACAGAGGTGCCAGGAGTGGAGAAAGATCCACAATACCACACCCAGCTGCAAGGAGGCACCGAAGAAGAAGGTGTCCTCCTTCACAAACGGGGACCCCATGTGTGACTGAACTGGAATGGGTGTATCAAGCATTTATGTATACACTTAGCCAATCAGTCAGGAAAACACGACAACACCAGGACCCAATCAAAAGCTGCACAGTGGCAAACAAAAAATATTCATTTAAAAAAACCAAAACCCTGCATTTTTGCAAAAACAGCACACTTTTTTTTAAAGTTTTTGTACAACCAAAATATTTCATCAGAACCTGGCAGCAATGACAGACTGCCTTGTGCAAAGTCCCAATTCAAGTGGCCTAGGTCAGTCCTGGATCCAAGCAGCAGTGGCTTAAATCTGATCAATGGAAAAGTCCATAAACATAGCATAAATGAGTCAAAAAGCCTTTAATCCTCAGGGCTCCTGTCTCCAGTTTCCCCCTTGTACTTTCAGGAGGTTATAAGTCTCTCAGAGCCAACGTGATGCTAGCTCAGGGGTCGGCAACTTTTCAGAAAAGTGCTGTGCCAAGTCTTCATTTATTCACTCTAATTTAAGGTTTCATATGCCCGTAAAACATTTTAATGTTTTTAGAAGGTCTCTTTCTATAAGTCTATAATATATAACTAAACTATTGTTGTATGTAAAGTAAATTAGGTTTTTAAAATGTTTAAGAAGCTTAATTTAAAATTAAATTAAAATGCAGAGCTCCCCGGACCAGTGGCCAGGACCCGGGCAGCATGAGTGCCAATGAAAATCAGCGCGCGTGCCGCCTTCGGCACGCGCGCCATAGGTTGCCTACCCCTGTGTTAGCTCATCTGGGAGAGAGTAGTTATTCCTTTGAATTCTCAGGTTCTTTTGCCTCTTTCTCATCCAGTTCCTCTCTCTTTATATTTGGATTTTCCCTCATTAGCTACAGCAGCTGTGAGTGTGTGTGTGTGTGTGTATCTCCATCACTGACATTTATCCACCCCTTCCTACCTGTGTTTTGTGTGTGTGGTTGCCAGGGGGATGGGGGAGAGGGGAGGGAAAGTTGTAGACTCCATCACAGAACCAAAATGTCTTTGCAAAGATTTGTTTTCAAATATGCTATTTTTCAATGAAAGCAAATTGGTTTGAAAACATTTGACCTGTTCTAACTATAACGCCGTAAAACTTTCACTTCATGTTTTTAGTAAGAGGGAATCTGTTGGGAAGAAGAAACTATATAGAAGAAGGTGAATATTTATAGACATTTCTGATCTATTCTGCCACATCAAATTTAACCTGGCTTTGCATCACTTACCCATCCCTGTGGTATCCTTGCTCTAATACAGTACCATATGCAGGCAGACCATTCAAAAGAATCCTTTCTCCATTTCTTCCTTATGGACACCATTGGCAGTATGCTTCAATTCCCACCCCCCTTCATCCCCAAACACACAATTCTCTCCTTGGAAGAAAGGACTCTTGCTGGCTTATTGTTGAGAGAAATCTCGTGCAAAGAGAGAGAAGCTGTACATCTTAGCTGGCCCATAGTGGGATCCAAGGTCCTTTTATGCTTAGTGGGAAGAAGTTCCACAACTGTGGGCCAGCCAATGAGAATGTCCAGTCTATTCTGGCCATGAATCTCATTCTTGATTCTGATAACTATCATTCTAGTGATCATCTTAGGTCATAGTCATGGAGATGGTCTCTGAGTAGGTAGGGCCTAGTCCCTTGAAGATCTGGATCAAAGCCAAATAAAATCTTGTAGTGGACAGGGAGCTGTCTACTGTGCAAAGCCTTGGACAGGTGTACATGGGCTGCTATTTTTTGGCACAGCTGTAGCTTTTTCCATGACACCACTTCCCACCTTGGATGCAGTATGTTGCAGTAGTTGAGTATGGAAGTGATGAGCACCTGGACCACTGTGGCCAAGTCCTCATCTGAAAAGAAGTGGCACATCTTCCTAGCCAGCTATCTGCTGATATCATTAGGGTATCTAGGGGCAAAGTGGAGTCTGGAAGGACCCTGAGACTGCATAAAACCTTCACAGGTCTGTGACATCAATGACTCTGGGTTAATTCAGCCTAGATTGGCAGAGAAAAAGTCATTGCTATCCATACAAACATGGACAAATTGCCAAGGATGAATAAAAATAAATAAATAGTGCAAGTATGTAGGGACAAAATCAGGCTAAGGCATATCCAGGGACATAAAAAGCAACAAGAATAGGTTATTTAAATACATTAGGAGCAAGAGAAAATGAAGGAAAGATTAGGGCCATTACTTGGCAGGGAAGGAGAGGTAATAAAGGATGACACCAAGAAGGGTGACGTGTTTAGTTCCTATTTTGCTTTAGTGTAAAAATAAATAAATAAAGTTAATTGTGACCGGATACTTAACAAAAGTAATATTAACAAGGAGGGGAAAGACGGGGGGAAAGAACACAAGCCAGATTAGGGAAGGAATAAGGCTAAAGATTTTTAGATAAATTAGATGTATCCAAGTTGGCAAGGCCTAATGAAATTCACCATAGGGTACTTAAGGAAGTAGCTGAACCAGTCTTGGAACCATTAGAGATTATCTCTGAGAACTCATGGAGGACAAGAGAGGTCCTGGAGAGTGGCAAACTTACTATCTTTACAAAGGGAAACAAATTGGCCCTGGGGAATTATAGACCAATCAGCCTAACTTCAATTCCTAGAATGATACCAGAACAAATTTTTAAACAATCAATTTGTAAGCACTTAGAGGATAATAGGGTGATAAGTAATAGCCAGAATGGATTTGTCAAGAGGAAATCATGCTAAAATAACCCAATTTCCTTTTTTGACTACTTCTTAGTGGATAGGGTGAAGCAGTAGACATATCTTGATTTTTAGTAAGGCTTTTGACAGAGTCACACATGAAATTCTCATAAGCGAACTAGAGAAATGTGGTCTTGTTGAAATTTCTAAAAGCTGGGTCCACAACTGGTTAAAAAAACGTACTCAAAAGAGTAGTTATCAATGGCTGACTGTCAATCTAGGAGGATGTGTCTAGTGGGGATCTGCAGGGGTCCGTTCTGGGTACATTTCTATTCAATATTTTCATTAGATAATGGAGTGAAGAATGTGCTAATAAACAAAGATCAGAACTGTAGCCAGCGTCAGGGCTCCCCCCTTTGAAATGCAAAACAAACAAACAAACAAAAAAGCAACACACACACACAACAAACCCAGTGCAACCCCAAGCCCTAACCACAAGGCAACTCATAGAATCTAGAGAGATATCAATCTTATCTATCTGTGTTAGCATTGATAACAAAGAGGGGGCGTTTGTTTTATCAGCACATTTTGCCAGCCAGGCTTTGTAGTCCGTTTTGTTTAGCCAGTGGTCACTGAATGTGCAGTTTCTGATCTGAGTGTTTTCCCCCGCCCCAGGAATGTAGTAGGATCACTTGCACCACTGCCCAGTTCTGACCACCCCATCTCAAAAGAGAGCAGCAAAAGGAAGTATCAGGACCAGGCAAAGAAAATTACTGAGGCCTAGAGAGTTTTCATATGAGGCAAGATTTACAAGAAGTGAGCTGTAGCTCACGAAAGCTCATGCTGAAATAAATGTGTTAGTCTCTAAGGTGCCACAAGTGCTCCTGTTCTTTTTGCGGATACAGACTAACACGGCTGCTACTCTGAAAAGAGTAGGACTGTTTAGTTTAAAGGGGACAGGACAAATGGGGACAAGAAGGATTCCTATAAAATAGCCAGTGGTGCAGAGAAGGTACATCAGGCAGTCTTCATCCCCCTTTCCCATAAAAATAAAAAATAGCCCTCCCCATCATATAATTTACATGTGGAACTCACTGCCACAAGATGGCATTGAGGCCAAGGAAATAGAAAGACCCAAAAGAGCTTTAGACATTTATGTGGATAATGAGAACTTCCAAAACCACTAAGTTACTGTGTTTTTACTATGTGGGATATAAATCTCAATGCTTCTGGGAATAAGCCATCTACTAACTGGCAGGGGTTAGGAAATGTCCCCCTAGAGGCGTGTTGTTCCACAATTATGTAGAAGACCTGCAATCAGAAAGCACGCCCCTGCCCCTGAAATGCGGTCAGCCATCCAATTAACGCTGATTACCTCCAAATATGAGCAGTCAGCCACTGTCTAGGCTGCTTGCATTGATCTCTGATTGCATATTGTTCATTAAATGGTGAGAGACAGATGCAGACTGATTTTATTTGCTGTATTCTCACTTTGGTATTTTAAAGAATGAAAACAAATGCACACACAGAGCAGCAAGCTACATATACAGGTTTGTTTATTTTTGGTGATGAAAATTTGGAGAAGGGTTTAATGGACTTTAACAAATGTGTTTTTTCCATTAGGTAAAATACAGTGCACAAAAAAATCCCAATACAAAAAAAACCCTCTAATGTTCCTAAAACAGAGGTGTTTTATTCTATTATCATAACAGTATATTTCAGCATTAAAGAAAACCAAATCCCCAAACAAGGCAAGCTGGTCAAAGGAGAAGCTAAAATATAGGCAAAAGACAGTAGCAGCCAAATCATCCCTGCTGTCTGCCTCCCCCAATGAGTGTGCCCACATCCCAAGAGGTGTGGGTGTGGGCATAGCACAGAGGTTTGAGCAGTGGCCTGCTAAACCTGGGGTTGTAAATTCAATCCTTGAGGGGGCCATTTAAGGATCTAGGGCAGAAATCTGTCTGGGGATTAGTCCTGCTTTCAGCAGTGGGGTGGACTAGATGATCTCCTGAGGTCCCTTTCAACCCTGATAGTCTACAATTTTGTCCTTTCCTTGGTAAAACCCCCATTGTGTTTTTAAGGGTAAATCTTCAGCACTGTTCAGAGGCAGCATAGCTGGTCTGGGTGGTGGACAAATGAGCAGAGGGAGTTGAGCAGGGGGACACTTTCCCCTGGGAATATTGAGCAACTGCAGAAGCATTGCCCGGAAGCTGCTCCACTTCAGCGGCTGGAGACACTTCTGCAGCAGGTCCTTACAGGCTGAATTTTCATTGGGAGTTGCCAGCTACTGAGGTCTTTTGAAAATCTGGCCCTGAGTGTCTCCCCACAATAGGAAGAGGATAGAAGGATCTAAGTAGTGGCAGGGTCTCCTGCCCAGTCCCTTCTTCGGAGAGTCATCAAATAAAAGGAAATGTAAAAGTGTTCCCTTTAACTGGGATGGCAGCGTGTGAAGAATTGGATTGCTAGGGCCGCGATGCATGCCAAAGTGGAGATTGGATTCCTGCAAAGATATACTGGAAATTCATACATTCCAAGGCCAGAAGGGATCACTGTGATCATCTAGTCTGCTTTCCTATATATCACAGGCTATGGAACTGCCTAGAGCAGGTCTTTTAGAAAAAACGTCCAATAATGATTTAAAAATTGTCTGTGATGGAGAACTGGAAGAGAGGCAGCTAACAGGAGAGGTTTGGAGTAGCTCCAGCTGCAGTCTCTGTACCTGGAGCTCGCAGGCCTTGGTGAGTGGTGATTTGGTTCATCTGTGGGTTGGTTGGTGGTGGTTGTTTGTATGGGCTGTGTAGGGGGCTTGTGGGCCCCTGAGTAAACCCTTGGAGCTTTGATTAGCCAGCTGTTTGAAGTCTGAGTGTGTAATCACTCCCTGGTGATGATAATAGCACTTTCCATTCCACGACTATCTATGGAGAATGCTAAACAGAAGCCACTAAAATGAGACATTTTTAAATCAGCGGGTCCAGACATCAGCATCCAATAATTTTAAAAGAGCTGGCCGAGGAGCTTGCTGGACTGTTGATGATGTTTTTCAGGAAGTCTTGGAGCACTGGGGAAATTCTAGAAAACAAGAAGAAAGCGAATGTTGTACCAATTTTTAAAAAGGGTGAACTGGATGACCTCAGTAATTGCAGGCCTGTCAGCCTGACATCGATCCCAGGCAAGATGATGGAGTGGCTGATATGTGAGTTGATTAATAAAGAATAGAAGAGGGTAATGTAATTAATGCAAAAAATGAGTTTATGGAAAATAGTTAATTTGATAGGATTTTTTTTTCACGATGTTATAAGTTTGGTTGACAAAAGTAATAGTATTGACCTAATCTACTTTGACTTGGTACCACATAACATTTTGATTCTAGTTTTCTTAAAGATATAAAATTAACATGGCATACATTAAATAAATTAAAACCTGGTTAAGAGGTCTCAAAATGTAACTGTAAATGAGGAAGCATCGTCGAGTGGGTCTGTTTCCTGGGGGTGTCATTGATTCTTGGCCCTACGTTCTTTAACATTTTTATCAATAACCTGGGAGAAAACAGAAGATTATCAATGCTAAAGTTTGCAGATGACTCAAACTCGGGGAGGAGTGGATAATAAAAGGACTAGACACTGATTCAGGGAGATCTGGATTGCTTGGTAAACTGGGCCCAAGCAAATGTGTTTTGACATGGTTAAATGTATACATCCAGGAACAAAGAATGTAGGCCATACTTACCAGGTGGGGGACTATCTTGAGAAGCAGTGACTCTGAAAGAGATTTAGGGGTTATGGTGAATAGTCAGCTGAACATGAGCTACCAGTGTGATGCTGTGGACAAAAAAAGCCAATGTGATCCTTGGATGTATAAACAGGGAATCTCAAATAGGAATACAGGGGTTATTTTATCATTGTATTTGGCACTGCTGCAACCACTGCTGGAATATGGTGTCCAATTCTGGTGCCCACCCATTCAGGAAGGATGTTGATACATTGGAGAGGGTTCAGAGAAGAGCCATAAGCATGATTAAAGGATTAGAAAAGCTGCCTTATAGTGGTGGACTCAAGGAGCTCAGTTGATTTAGCTTTATGAAGAGAAGGCTAAGGGGTGACAATTTCAGTCTATAAATATCTAGACGGGGAACACTAATGGGCTCTTCAATCTGGCAGAGAAAATCTAACACGATCCAGTGGCTGCTGTCAGGTGTACAGTTCAGAATAACAGAGTAATATCTTGCTGACTTCAGATCTGCCACAATCTTCTGTTTGACTTTTGTTGCCAGTAACTGTATGCTCTCATTTTGAATTGTTTTTCCAAGGTAGGCTGTGTGTGCATTCCTTGTGTGGTGACTCTTCTTCGATGCTCCTAGAGTACAGCATCAAACTCAGCCATCAGCTCCACAATTTTAAGGAAGGTTCCATTGTTTGGCACATACAGCTGATCTGCAGTGCCACGCAGTGCTAGGTTTTGGGTAGCAAGCATTCTCACAATGGCAATGAGTCTTTTCAGAACATTTCGCCAGTAGAGAGACTCTGATGCAATCTTCTCTTGATGCTAATCATCTATGGTGGCCTTTAAGCTTAGTCTCATCTCAAGCTCTTTCCACCTATGGAATGCTCTCTGGTGATTTGCTGCCTTCTCATGGCATGCCAGATTTCTAGCCAGATTTTTCCAGTCCTTTGTTCCAGTAGCACCCAATGTGGCCGGAACATTAGAATGGAAGTTTGCAACAAAAACAGTATGCAGCATTCTGAGTTTTTGAGTACATAAGCCATGGCCTCTCCACTTTGTCACTATTGGGGATTTCACGCCAGTAATATGTTGGATGGAAACTTCTATTTTCATTGGCTTTGGGGAACATGAAGTTTTTCACTTGCTGTGACCTATGCAATACAAGGAAGTCCCTCAGGCTACTGCTCAAATGGGTCCACAGTCCTGGATCATCTAGACTTAAGGAACTAAACTCAGCAGCAGCTTTTCTTGCGCCTCCACCACACTCTTCTCTGATCTACACTTTTCTTCAGGAATGTGCATGGTTACATCCATTTGAGATGGAGATATGGATGCTGCAGTAGCTGCTAGGTCACTTGCACTCTGACTAACTGGAAGATCAGGCATCTCCTCACCACTCACATCCTCACTGGGGCCGGAAGGCTCACCCTGAAAATTTGTGTCTATGTATCTCAGGAGAGCTCCTTCCTGCTTAGATAGAAAAGCTTCCTTTGCTTTCTTTCTTTTTCTGAATGCTGCCCCAGAGGGGCGTTTTCTTCTTTCACTCATGACTGCAGTTCTGTGCCAGCTATAGTGGCTCTCAACACTCAATTGAAGGGGACAAATAAGCAGGCTGGTAGCAGGGCCTGAGTGAGAGAAGATATCAGCATCTTAAGGGCCTAACTGGCTCATACTACTTCAGTTGACTGCCTGTTCTCCTCAAGTGGGTTCAGGGAAGCAGCAGTAAACAGGAAGCTCCCTGAGAAGCTGGTGTTAATCAGTCCAGGTTCCTGGAGGTGCTAGAGGTACATAAGAGGCTCCTTCTCCTCTCTCTCCCTGCAGCTCCTGTTGCTTTCTGTTATTGCCTCTCACCTTTTCTCCTGCCTGCCTGTTATGTCTCTTGTGCCCTCCTTCTTCTAGCACAGCACTCCACCATCTCTGTGCATCTAGAGCAGAGAGAATACATATGCACCAGCAGCAGACACCATTTTCTACACTTTGGATCATAGAAGAATATCAGGGTTGTAAGGAACCTCAGGAGGTCATCTAGTCCAACCCCCTGCTCAAAGCAGGACCAATCTCCAACTAAATCATCCCAGCCAGGGCTTTGTTAAGCCTGAGCTTAAAAACCTCTAAGGAAGGAGATTCCACCACCTACCTAGGTAACCCATTCCAGTGCTTCACCACCCTCCTAGTGAAAACCTTTTTCCTAATATCCAACCTAAACCTCCCGCACTGCAACTTGAGACCATTACTCCTCAGTTTGCCTCATGGTAAGGCCGGCCCTGATTCTCTACCCTTAAAGGTACCGGGTGCCTCAGTTTACCAGTTATACCTTAAACCACTGCTCCTGTAACCCACACAGGACTTGTGAGCACTTACAATACAGCAAAAGTATGTTTATTTAAGAGAGAGTTAAGCTTTAACTAGAAGTGACAGAGAGAGATGGAAACAACCGGTAACAACACCAAACAGAATCATAAAATGCAACCCTGGCTCTACACTTATCAATAGCTACCTTCCCTAGATAATAAAGTAGATTTTCCCCAAAAGTCTGGTCTCTTGCAGAGCTGCTTGGAGCCACAAGAACCAGGATCCCCTTTTTCATGAGAACACCTCTCTCCTCAAAAAGTCTTCTCAGTGAAAGGATTCAGAGTACTTCTCCCTTCTCTGAGTTACACTGAAACAATCTGTTCTCTCTGTTTGTAGACAAGGTGATCTCCTGTCTGGTGGAATATTGCTGTTCTACCTTTCAGTGGTTTAGGTTGTTTGCAGTTGTCTTTGATGAGTTTCCATTGAAAGTTTTGGTATTGAACAAGGCTAAACAACTGAGCCTTGCATTGCATCCCTGGCTAAACAGGACAGGATACAACTCTGTCCTGCCTGAATGGGCCATCACCAAGACACATTACCCCACTGACTAAATTTTTGTTCCAAGTCTACAAAGCATACTTTCAACATGAATTCATTATTCTTAAATAATAACCATTGATGGACCTATCCTCCAGGAACATATCTAGTTCTTTTTTGAAACCTGTTATAGTCTTGGCCTTCACAACATCCTCTGGCAAGGAGTTCCATAGGTTGACTGTGCGTTGTGTGAAGAAATACTTCCTTTTGTTGTTTTAAACCTGCTACCTATTAAGTTCATTTGGTGACCTCTGGTAGATACTTTATGTGTTACTCTTTATGGATAGCTATCTTTTAGGATGTGTTTGGTGTGAGGAGTTTGTCCTTCTGAGCATAGCTAGAAAAATCAGACCCACGCCTCCCAAAAACCAGCCATTGCTCCATCAGTGAACTGGCTGCTTTGCATTATTTGGTGGTGATAACTTATTATCCTTTCATTTCCCTTAGCAGTGTCTCCCAGCAGGAGGGTTTGAATATGCTGCATTTCAGTTTGTGTTGTCAGCATGTGCCAAGGGAGCGCGAGGTGCTGTGCAAAGAACAAATCTTTTCCCTAAGCTACGGGCTGTACAGTGTCCAAGGAAGGGAGACGGGAAAGTGAAAGCCCAGTCACCTGACTAAACAACCCCTTTAAATAGTTATCATCAGCAGGAGGAAAAAAACTTTTTGAAGTGATAATTAAGATGGCCCATAGAAGGTGTGAGGAGAACTTAACATAGGGAAATAGATTGCGTGATGGCGTGTCTGATGTGATTAGGTCCTATGATGGTGTCACTTGAATGGATATGTGGACAGAGCTGGGATTGGGCTTTGTTGCCATCAGGGGCTCGTACACCTGCACATCTACCAACGTGATATATGCCATCATGTGCCAGCAATGCCCCTCTGCCATGTACATTGGCCAAACCGGACAGTCTCTACGCAAAAAAATAAATGGACACAAATCTGACATCAGGAATCATAACATTCAAAAACCAGTGGGAGAACACTTCATCCTCTCTAACCACTCAGTGACAAACATGAAGGTGGCAGTTTTGCAACAAAAAAACTTCAAAAACAGACTCCAAAGAGAAACTGCTGAACTCGAATTAATATGCAAATTAGATACAATTAACACTGGCCTAAACAGAGACTGGGAATGGTTGGGTCATTACACTAATTGAATCTATTTCCCTATGTTAAGTTCTCCTCACACCTTCTATGGGCCATCTTAATTATCACTTCAAAAAGTTTTTTTCCTCCTGCTGATGATAGCTCATCTCAATTGATTAGACTTTTCCTGTTGTTATGCATACTTCCACCTTTTCATGTTCTCTGTATGTATAAATATCTCCTGTCTGTATGTTCCATTCTATGCATCCGAAGAAGTGAGCTGTAGCTCACGAAAGCTCATGCTAAAATAAATTTGTTAGTCTTTAAGGTGCCACAAGTACTCCTGTTCTTTTTGCGGATACAGACTAACACGGCTGCTACTCTGAAACCTTAAAATAGTTAGCGGATGTTCACAATGCCTTTCACACAGTAGATGCACTCTATCCCTTCCTTGGCTGACTACCAAGACTGGGCCTGTGAAAACGTAATCGGCCAGATTCTCCTCTCTACTAAATTCACATGGCTCTGAGCAAATGTCTTGCTTTTACCCTCTCTCGATACCCATGGGTTGGATGTGTCCCTGCATCTGTGTCTCAGAAAGCATACATAGGGCTTTCTCCCACCTTTCGTCAAACTAGTTTATGTAGGTTGGTAGCACTTCAAAACAGGGACCATCTCTTATTAGGTGTTTGTACAGCACAGGAGCACCACCTGTACTTATATGGCCCTCCTCACTGTTGTACTTCAGCACCTCACAATCATTAACAGATTTTATCCATGTGATACCCCTGAGAGCTAAGGAAATATGATCCCATTTTACAGATGGGGAGTGGAGCACAAGGAGGATGAAGTAGGAGCTTGTCTACACATACAACTCTACAGTGGCTCCGCTGTAGCACTTGAGTGTAGACACTACCTGTACCAGTGGGAGGGGTTCTCCTCTCAGAGTAGGTAATCTATATCCCCAAGAGGCGGTAGAAAAATTGGCAGAAGAATTCATCTGTCAACCTGACACTGTCTATGAGGGGACTTAGGTTGGCTTAATAAGGCTGCTCATAAGAACATGAGAATATCAACATAAGAATGGCCATACTAGGTCAGACCAAAGATCCATCCAGCCCAGTATTCTGTCTGCTGACAGTAGCCAATGCCAGGTTCCCCACAGAGAGTGAACCTAACAGGTAATGATCAAGTGATCTCTCTTCTGCCATCCATCTCCACCCTATGACAAACAGAGGCTAGGGACACCATTCCTTACCCATCCTGGCTAATAGCCATTAATGGATTTAACCTCCATGAATGTATCTAGTTCTCTTTTAAACGCAGTTATAGTCCTAGCCTTTACAACCTCCTCAGGCAAGGAGTTCCACAGGTTGACTGTGTGCTGTGTGAAGAAGAACTTCCTTTTATTTGTTTTAACCCTGCTGCCCATTAATTTCATTTGGTGGCCCCTAGTTCTTATATTATGGGTACAAGTAAATAACTTTTCCTTATCCACTTTCTCCATACCACTCATGAGTTTATATACCTCTATCATATCCCCCCTTAGTCTCTTTTCCAAACTGAAAAGTCTTAGCCTCTTTAATCTCTCCTCATATGGGACCCGTTCCAAACCCCTAATCATTTTAAGAGCAGCAAAGAATCCTGTGGCACCTTATAGACTAACAGACGTTTTGCAGCATGAGCTTTCGTGGGTGAATACCCACTTCGTCGGATGTTAGTCTATAAGGTGCCACAGGATTCTTTGCTGCTTTTACAGATCCAGACTAACACGGCTACCCCTCTGATATTAATCATTTTAGTTGCCCTTCTCTGAATGGCCGTACCGGGTCAGACCAAAGGTCCATCCAGCCCAGTATCTTGTCTTCCAACAGTAGCCAGTGCCAGGTGCCCCAGAGGGACTGAACAGAACAGGGAATCATCAAGTGATCCATCCCTTATAGCCCATTCCCAGCTTCTGGCAAACAGAAGTTAGGGACACCATCCCTGTCCACGCTGGCTAATAGCCACTGATGGACATATCCTCCATGAACTTATCTAGTTCTTTTTTAAACTTGTTACACCCCTGACCTGTGTAGTTAAACCAACCTAATTTACTAGCATAGACTAGGCCTAACTTGCTCAAGCTTATGGAGAGAACCTGTGGCTGAAAGGAGAACTAAAGCTAATTCCCTTGGGTCCTCTATTCAAGACTTCACAAGATGGAGGATCCAGCACTTCTTGGTAGCCCGGGCAATGATTAATCACTCTTACTGTTAAAAATTGTGCCCTATTTCTAATTTGACTTTGCTGGCTTTAATATCCAGCCATTGGTTATACCTTTCTCTGCTTGGCTCAACAGCCTCTTTATTCCTGGCATCTACTCCCCATTAAGGTATTTATACACCATGATAAAGTCACCTCTTGATCTTCTTTTTGATTGGTAAGACTGATTGACAGATTCCCTTAGACTTATGGGGCTGAATTCTCTATTGCCCTGCACCTTCTATGGTTGTTTATACCAGTGCAAAGGACTTATATCTCCTTAGAACCATCTGCTAGCTGCTTTCTCTGCTACGCTCCTCTCTTCAGAGTGACACTAATTTAGACTCCCTTGGATGCAGTGGTCCAAACTAATAGGTGACATATATGGGGGAAAGAGGGTGGATGTCCATGTAAATGCCTGATCCTGTTTCCTGTGGAGCTGATTCTTCATGGCCTGAGACCTTGTGTAATCACCTGCACATGGGCAAAGCGGGCCAGATTCTGATCTCATTTACACTGGTGCAAAGCCAGGGTAATGCCAGTGACTTTGATGGCATTACATTAGACTTGCAGTGGAGTAACTGAGATCGGTACCTGGCCCAGGGTGATTTAATGGCATTTCACTTTCACTCGCTTTGCACAGGTATAGATGGCAGCCCAAGGTGGTGGACAATCAGCCCTCCTGAGTGTGGCTCCTAGAAACACGGACTTCACAGAGCTCAGTCAGCATTGCATGCGGCACTCAGCAGCTAACTGCAGCGCAGGCAGGGCACAGAACACTAGTGAAACGTGTGCGTGTCGGTTCGCTTCACACGAAAGGCATTTTCATTGTTATCAAAGGACGTTTGAAGCTGTAACTCCTGAATACTCATCAGGGTAAGCCCCAGGTAGACCGTTGCATGGGCTGAAAGCAACAGGATACACCTGTGGATAAAGGTTATTCATGTGAGTAAGCACTGCAAGATGGGTTCCCTTGCCCCATATGCTGCATTGGGATCCACTAATGGGGGTTTGTGCCAGGGGATCTTAGGCCTGGTCTACACTAGGACTTTAATTCGAATTTAGCAGCGTTAATTCGAACTAACCGCTCAACCGTCCACACCAGGAAGCCATTTAATTCGAACTAGAGGGCTCTTTAGTTCGAATTTGGTACTCCACCCCGACAGGTGGAGTAACGCTAAATTCGACATGGCTAGCTCGAATTAGGCTAGGTGTGGATGCAAATCGAACTTAGTAGCTCCGGGAGCTATCCCACAGTGCACCACTCTGTTGACGCTCTGGACAGCAGTCCGAGCTTCGATGCTCTGAGCAGCCACACAGGAAACGACCCGGGAAAATTTGAATTCCTTTTCCTTTCTGGACACTTAGAATCTCATTTTGTGGTTGGACATCGGGGCGAGCTCAGCAGCACCTGCAGCAATGCAGAGCTCTCCAGCAGAGGAGTTCATGTAATCTCTGAATAGAAAGAGGGACCCGGCTTAGACTGACCGGGAACTCTTGGATCTGATCGGTGGGTGGGGCGAGGAGTCTGTGCTTTCGGAGCTGCGCTCCAACAAACGGAATGCAAAGACCTACGAGAAGGTCTCCAAAGCCATGATCCAGACAGAGGATACAGCCGTCATGCAACGCATCGCCGCGTGAAAACCAAGGACCCCAGACAAGGCTACCAAAAAATCAAAGCGGCAAACGGATGCTACGGAGCCTGCCACCACTGCCCCACCAGTGACCATGGACTCTGATGATGGGACAGTGTCGACGGACAGTTCCTCGACGATGTTCACGGACAGGGAAGATGAGGAAGTGTTTGTGGAGGACGAGGCAGGCGAGAGAGCTTACAACGCTGGTTTCCCCGACAGCCAGGATCTATTCATCACCGTCACGGAGATCCCCTACCAACCCTCCCCGGCCATGAATCCGGATCCTGAATCAGGGGAAGGAGCAGTCGGTAAGTGCTTTAACCATGTTAACTTTTATTCTTAATATAACAGGAATCTGAAGTGTGTGAGAAGGAGGTCTCTCTATATATGGTGATAGATCAGAAATCCTCCTGGGAGATCTCCACGAAGCTCTACTTCCGTTAATCGACAAGCATCAGCAGGAGGTTCCTGGGGAGAGCTGCCTTATTGGGTGCTCTGTGATAGCACCCTTTTCCGCGCGAGGCTTTCATGCGGTATTCAGGGAGCATTGCCTCCCCGACCACGGCTGCATCGGTCCGTGGTTCGTGATAGATTTCACGCAGCATGCGCTCTCTATCTCCTTCAGTGCCCGTCCTCACGGTGATCTCGCTAGGAGACTCATGCATCTAATTAGGGTAATTACTGTAATTTTACGCCTGGTCCAAAGTATTTTTAAAAAATCTCCGGACAGACGGCATAGCACAGACTCAGCACGCTGCTGCGTGACGAGCGTAACGGAAAGCCAAAGAATCAAATGGACGCTCATGGAGGGAGGGGGGAATGAGGACGCAAGGTATCCCACAGTTCCTGCTGTCTCCGAAAATCATTTGCATTCTTGGCTGAGCTCCAAATGCTTCTAGGGACAAAAACAGTGTCCGCGGTGGGTCAGGGCATAGCTCGGCAATTTATGCACCCCCCCACCCACCCCCAGAACTGAAAGGGAAAACAATCCTCTCTTGACTCTTTTACATGTCACCGTATCTTTACTGAATGCTGCAGATAGACGCGATGGTGCAGCACTCAACACCAACATCCTTGCTTCCCCCATGCTATGGATGGCTGATGGTACAAAATGACTGGTACCCGTCCTCATCATCAGCCTATTGCCACATGGGGCAGTGCAAAAGGACTGGTAACCATGCCGACTACTATCTGTCAGGTTCCCCAGTGTCAGGTGAACCTAATTTTTCATGGTAGATGGTACAATATGGCTGGTAACCATCGTCATCATAGCAACAGGGGGCTGAGCTTCATCAGCCCCCACCCTTCATGTGTAAAGAAAAGATTCAATTGCCCCTGGACTAGCAGCAGGATGCTGGGCTCCTCTCCTCCACACTCCTTAATGTCCTATGTGGACTATCATAGCAACTGGAGGCTGCCTTCCACTCATTTCTCACTAACAAGTCACTGTGTATTATTCCTGCATTCTTTATTACTTCATCACACAAGTGGGGGGACAATGCTATGGTAGCCCAGGAAGGCTGGGGAAGAATGGAATGAACAGGTGGGGTTGTTGCAGGAGCACCCCCTGTGAATAGCATACAGCTCATAATCTATGCAGGATCTGACACAGAGCAGCTGTGCTCTCTGGTTCTCTGATACAGTGGTTCTCTAGTACACTTGCCCATATTCTAGGCAGGACTGATTCTATTTTTAGATACCAAAAAGGAGGGATTGACTCAGGGAGTCATTCCCAATTTTGGCTTTTGCGCCCCTGGCTGCTCGGCCAGGGGCACTTATGACAGCACCAAATGGTGCAGTGCAAAAGGACAGGTAACCATGCCCATCTTATTACCATCTTATTACCAATTTATGGTATGGTAGATGGTACAATATGGCTGGTAACCATCTCTGCTGTCATGCAAAAGCAAAAGCATGCTGCTGTGTAGCGCTGCTGGCCCGCCTCTGTCAGCGGCATCTAGTACACATACAGTGACATACACAAAAGGCAAAACAGTGTCCATGGTTGCCACGCTATGGCGTATGCCAGGGCAATTCTGGGAAAAAGGGCTTGAAATGATTGTCTGCCGTTGCTTTCCCGGAGGAAGGAATGACTGGCGACATTTACCCAGAATCCACCGCGAAAATTATTTGTGCCCCAGCAGGCACAGGGGTCTCAACCCAGAATTCACAGAGACAGCCTAGACTCAGTTAATTGTTCGCAAAAATGTATCTTTGCAAGGAATTCACTCCCTGTTTCCCATCTCACAGCTTCCACTGTCTCCAGACCTGCCACAGCATCCCCCTCGCAGAGGCTGGCAAAGATTAGGCGGAGAAAGAAAAACACAAGGGATAAGATGTTCGATGAACGTATGGGCTGCTACCTAGCTGAGGCGGACCTGCAGAGCCAGTGGAGGGAGACCGTCTCTCTGTACCAGCGCTCACACAGCGAACGGGAGGAGAGGTGGCGTGAGGAAGACAAGCAGGCGACTCAAACAATGTTTGGACTAGTGAGGGAGCAAACGGACACGCTCAGGCGCCTTGTGGATGTTCTGCAGGACCACAGGAGGACAGAGCCCCCCTGCAGTGTATCTGCAACCGCCCTCCCCCACCACAAAGTCCCATACCCCCCTCACCCAAAATAACCAGAAGGAGGGGCGCCAGAGGCCGTGTAAACTGTCACTGCACCCCAGCAGAGTGCTCAAGTACCAAAAAGCTCTCATACCCTACGTTTGCAGAAGTCGTTCCCTTCCGGACTCACACAAGTCCCAATCCCAGTTCCATCCCCTGAGTGTCTACTTAAGTAATAAAAATACTTTGCTGTTAATTACTGTTTCCGTCATGTTTTTTCAAAGAAGACTGTGTTTGAATGGGGGGCGTGGGGAAGGAGGTTGTTAATTGCATAGGACAGTCACCTTTCCCAGGGTACAGACACGGGGGCAGGATCAGCAGTGGGTCACACACACAGTGCAGTCAGTAGGCACCATGGTCGGTATGGGAGGTGGTTTCCAGGTTCTGTGTGGGCGGGGGGGATGTGACTTTGTAGCGGGGGAGGGCGGTTACAGATCTTATACAGCGGTCCTTGTCCTGGACCTCTGAGTCACGCAGCAGAGGAATCTGTATCCGTACTCCTCCGCCACAAGGTCACATATCCCCCCGCACACAGAATTCGAAAAAGAGGGATGGCAGGCTCCGTTGAAAGAAGCATTCCGGCACTGCGGACCGCTCTAGGAGCAGGAGCCTGTCATTCCTTGAGTTTAGAGGCGGTCTTTACATCACCGCACACCCTACCCAGCACAGTCTGCCTCCCAGTTTCAACCCTTTAACGCAAAGTCATGAATAAAGAAACCTTTCTTCAGTAACAATGGGACATGTATTTTATGTTTACACGTGTGTTGGAAGTGGGGGAAACGGGGTGAACGGGGTATGTAACCGAAGAGGAGAGTCAACAGTAACTGGGTAAAGAAACAGGGGCAGGTTCAGCTTCTCTGTAAAGAAACTGAACAGTCACAGGTCACGCTGCTCGCTGCTCGCTGGTATTTGAAGAGTTCCTTGTTGCTGTCCCAGGCGCCTGTATAGGGCTTTCATGAGCAAGTGCATTAGCGGGCAGGCTGGGTCCCCGAGGATGACTTTAGGAATCTGCTCATCCACAACAGTTATTTCGTGGTCCGGGAAGAAACTACCTTCCTGCAGGCGTCTGAGCAGCCCACAGTTCCTGAAAACACACGCATCATGAACCTTGCCCGGCCACCCGACGTTGATGTTTGCAAAACGTCCCCTATGGTCCCCCAGTGCTTGCAGCACCATTGAAAAGTAGCCCGATTTCTCATCAGCTGACTGTGGAAGAGGTGGACGATAAAGTGCGAGGAGGAGAAAACGGCGATGATCGCAGCGGGCTCCATGCTTGCAGTGCTGTGGCGTCCGCGCTGTCACTGACCAGAAAAGTGCATGAACAGATTGCCCGATGGCGCTTTCAAGGAGGGAGGGAGGGAGTTTGTGATTGACGGTTCAATGACGACACTTACCCAAAACCACCCTCGACACATTTCTCCCCCCAGCAGGCATTGGGGGCTCTACCCAGCATTCCAATGGGCAGCGGGGACTGCGGGAACTGTGGGATAGCTTCCCACAGTGCACCGCTTCCAAAGTCGACGCTGGCCCCGTGAATGTGGACTCAGAAATTCGAATTAGTGTATTTAGTATGGATACACAAATTCGACTTCAGAAGGTCGAATCCACAAATTCGAACTAAGTTGATTCGAAATAGTCTTGTAGTGTAGACAAGGCCTTAGTATAGGATGGGGTCTCAGACTGTAAACTCCCAATAAGGGCAAGGACCGTTCGTGTTTGTTAAGTGCTGTGCACACCTCTGGCACTGTCTAAATCCTAAATAGAAGCAATGGATGCAAACAGTCTCAAATGTTATGAATTTCATACCTATCTCATTGCAGTTGCATGTTCAAAAGAAGACAACTTCAGGGACTGGCTGTCCTTGTAATGATATTTCAGGTTGTGTTCATCAGTAAGCCTTTTTGCCTGTGAAGCGGGATGCAATTTCTTCTCTCAGTGTCTCTCTTTTCCTCACTGGGAGGGATAAAGGGACGAGGTTTTCTTCTGCTGACACAGGAACGGATCCTGGAAAATGGACTAAAGGGAGCAATTTTGCAGCAGCAGGGGGATGGACTAAAGAAGTTAATATGGTAGCTCTTTTCAAGCTGTATATTCTGTTTTTCTACATTAGGGACTAGATTTTCAAAGCTCAGAGTCATCTTTCCAAGTGTTGACACAATCAATATGTCCATATAGATCATTGTTGCAACCATTGTTATATATTTGCAACAAATCTTGTACAAAGGTTGTCAGGTGAGGTGTCTGTGGAAAGGGTATGATCTGCTGGTTATGATTATACTATCTGTATGCATGTATCATTTTTGTATTTGAAGCTATGAGTCTTGGCTCTATAGCTGGATTTCAAAGCCCAAGTCAGCTGACCCAGGGTTGTTTTATCGCAGTGTAGACATATCCTATGTACACAAGCTGGGACTCACACCCCTCGCTTGTAGTGTAAACGTAGCCTACATAAGTGTGCTTAGATCCAAGACCAGGTGTAACATTTGCAATATCTGGTCCCATGCATAGACAAATCTGTCTCGAGTCTGTGAATCTCAATGTGTGTGAGGAGCATGTGAACACTGTTGCAGCTTTCTTGTCCATTGAACAGTTCAGAAGACTTTTAAGATAAACCAAAACATTCCTCTGGTTTTTTTATCAGACATCTAATAATGATATTCAATTTTTATTATTTCCAAACACAGAACGGATTCACGCTGGTCCTAACTAATGAAGAACAAGAGTCTGACTCCAGTTTGTAGGAGGTGACTCAGTGGGCAAGCATCATCCCACTGAGGATTTTGAAATTCCACATCTGTTTGTGGTTAATGGTTCCTGAAATACACCAGGTTAACAGAAAGCAAAATGCACCACAAACTAATGTGTGCAAAAGTGGAGGTGCACTCGTCCCTCTCCTCCGCCTCACTGCTTCATCTACTTCCCCAGGTGAGACCATCTGTAATAAATACATCTCCCTCCTAGCTAGATCCAAGCAGAGCATGTGCTGGGAACATGCAGCATTTCATTCTGTTTATGGAAAGGTGAACTCAGGGGGAAGAGAGGCTGTGCATTCTCTATTGTTCCCGATCCCATTCTGGGCAGCTTGACAAAGAACATGCAGGTTCCAGAATGAGATCAGGATTACGTTTTCGGGGCCAGCTTTGACGCTATACCTGAGATGAAATATCTCCAGAGGTAACCTTTGCCCTATCACTTCCCCTTGCTGGAGGACACAGAGCAGAGAAATCATTGCAAGCATGTCAACACACTGCAGTGGTTCTAATTTGCAGAGGAAAAATCCCTAATCATGCCTGGAGAGCTGAATGTGGCATGGACACTATGAACCTCTTAACATTATTTTTCAAGGCGAGTGAGCAGAGGTTTATATATTTCAAAGGAAAGGCCTGTGACCAGCCTTAAATTGCTGCCACTTGCCTGGCTCTTCCTGGCTTCCCATCATCTGTTTGTTCCATTTGAGTCACTTCCTTTAGGTTTTTCTGTAGCACGGGTCAGAGGTCGTGCAGCTTTCCTTCAAATTGTCCTCAGATGACCTCAGCTCAGTAACTGCTTCTATTAATTGCTTTGCTGGTCTCCGTTGAGCAAAATCCTGCCAACGACAGGGCTCAGAACAGGGTCTAAAACAACTTTCACATCCAATTACAGCCAAGCACGGTCTGCAACACCATTTGCGTTCACACTTGGTTACAAACCATGGGCCTGATCTACTCACAAGAGAAGCCCTTGCGTGTGTGTGCATTGATTTCAATGGGACTATCTAGAGTAATAGTTAATATATGGCTGGAAGGGACCTTGAGAGATCATTCCCTGTGCTGAGGCAAGATTAAATATACCTACCTACATGAGTAAGGTTTATTGTGGTGAGTAAAGGGTAGGAGGAGCAGGATCTATGTTAAAGAGCCATACTAAACATTTGTAAGGGGGAAAGGTTATACAGCATGATTCCTGTCCCCACTGGAAACTTAAATCATACGTGACAACAGTTTTAGCTTGCGTGGCTCAGCTCTGAGGGTGGGTGGATGTAAGAGTCCCCTCAGATATTTAGAAGACGTGGCAGGTTGGGATCTGTCTGTCAATCCTTTTTGTTGGAAAATGCAGTTTCTACAAAAATCAAAATTTTTTGTGGGAAAATTTTGATTTTGCCAAAAAAAAATTGTTGGGAGAATCGAAAAGAAATGTTTTGGTTTTGTTTGGGTCACCCCAGATCAAAATGTTTTGGTTTGTATGAACAAAATTGAAACATTACATTTTGATCAGTTCAACATTAATCTGCGTCTGTCTGAGCTGCCGTGGTGCTTCATGGGAGCTGTAGTTTGGGTACCTCATGCCCCATTCTCTGTGCGACGGGATGCAGGACCAGACTACATCTGTCATAATGTGCTGCAGCCAGGAGACTGCAATGATTCATCACCTCCCCTCATCAAGAGGGGAGACTGGTGCATCATGGGAAATGTAATCCTATCAAGGAGCCCCGCCTATAGAAGAGAATGGGAACATGAGGCATGTGAACTACAACTCCCACAAGGCACTACAGTGGCATTTCAGAATCAAAATATTTTGATTTTCGTCTGAAATATTTTGGATTTTGATTTTTTGCCAAAAACTTGAAAACCAGAAAACAAAACAAAATCTAAACATTTTCTGACCAGCTCTACTTAGTAGGAAGCAGTGGACCAAAAGCTGAGTACAGAGTGTAAGTATTTCAGTATGGGATTTCCATAGCATATGCTGAAAGTTTCTTGTCTCTCCCTTTGCTTCACTTCTCCAAGGCCAGAGAAGCAGACTTATGAGCCAGCTCCAGTTGCAGGGACTGAAGATTGGGTAGAACCTTCCAAAGCTGGGTCAAGGTGAACTCTGTTCCTTTGAGCTCAAGACTGAGATTGTGATTGTTGGTCTTTACTTTTGTAAAAGGCTTTACCATTGTTTTTGTTGTGCCTTCTCCTGAGCTGGGTCTCCACATGTGCTGCTCATTATGTTCTACAGCTGCAAAAAGAGAAAGCTCTTGCAATGTTATGCATTCCAGCTCTCTGCTGACCTCTGGCACAGATTTGGCTTGTGGATAAAATGCCTAGAATGTAAAATGTTAAGGGCCATGGGCTGTTCTCTAACAAGGCTGGAAGCTGACAAACTGTGGCAAGAATGGCCCCAAAGGCAAAGAGGAATAACTCCACTGCATCTCTGCCACCTGGCTCCCAGATCCTTTAGGAGCCCCGCACTGGGACACGGAGAGCAGGCCCCGAGGAACAGCCCCTGCATTAAGCATACTCTACTTTCAGGGGTGAGGATTTCCCAGTGGAATCTGCCTGAAAGGTATCAACAGTGATGCTGACTGTGGGGAGGGTGGCGGCAGCCTGGGGATCAGTGTGGGTGGCTCTGCCCTCTGTGAACATCCTACTAACCACACAGCTCTCAGGCCTGGTCTACACTACAAAGTTACGGCAACATAAGCCATCTTGCGTCGACCTTGTGCATGTATCGACACTTACATTTGTTTCCCACCTATGTAAGCGCCTCTTTACAGCGACACAACAACACCACTTTGCCAAATGGTGTTGAGCCATGGTCAATGCATTGAGGTTGACACAGTGCGAGTGTAGACACTGCATTACCTATGTTGACCCTAACAGTCCTCCAGCAGCTGTCTCACAATGCCCAGCACTGACTGCTCAGGTCACAGGTGTGAACTCCACTGCCCAGGGGTCTCGGAGACCAGCAACCTCCGCCCCTTTAAAACCCTGTGAATTTTTTAAATGCCTTTTCCCGATTGTCCAGCTTGGGGAGTACACCAACTTCACAGCTATGGACGTTTTATTGATTTACTCGTAGAAGAGGTAGAGTTAGTTATCTGCTTTTCATTCCCCTGGAGAGTAAGGCAGGGAAGAGGGCAGAGAGGGACGTGCAGAGCAGTTTGTTTATATATGCAGGGATGTCTCTTCCATCCTCATGGGAGACCTCCACTGCTGTGTGCAGCTACTCAGCTGACCATGCATGCCACACACTCCAGACACTCTTCATCATGGAGCCGATGGGAGATATTAAATCTCCTGGACCTGTGGGGAAAAAGAGGCTGTGCAGGCACAAATATGAACCAACCATAGAAACTTAGATATCTATGAGCAGATTGCATGGGAGATGCAGGCAAAAGGACACAACAGGTACCCCCATCTGCCACGTGAAAGCAAAGGAACTGCGGCAGGTATATCAGAAGGCCAGGGAGGCCAACAGTCAATAAAGTGCTGGGCCGCAGACTGCTGCTTTTGTAAAAGCTGCAGACCACTGGGGTTCCCCCAAGGAGTGTGAGACACAGACCCCAAGACACAGACCTCTGATGTGAACAGCGAGAATGAGGAGGAGAATGGGGGACGTGCAACCAGGTGGGCCAGCTATGCCTCGAGCCAGGACCTGTTTGAGACTCCACCACAGTCCAGTCAATCCCAGCAGCTGAGCATGGGCAAGCCTGATGCAGGGGAAGGAACCTTGGATAAGCGTGTCAATGTATTTCCCATTACAATGATGTACTGATGGACCCTAACTTAACAGCTACGGATGTTTCATTGATTTACTCCTAGAAGAAGTAGCGTTAGAACAATGAGAGGTAGAGTTGTTATCTGCTTTTCAGTCCCCTGGAGAGTTTGCCAGGGAGAGTTGGGGGAAGAGAGGCATGCAGAGCAGTTTGTTTATGTACGCCTGGATGTCTCTTGAATCCTCCTGAGAGATTTCAATGAAATGTTCAGGGGAGAACTCTGCAATCCTTTCCCGAAGGTTTCTAGGGAGGGCAGGCTTATTTCTTCCTCTAAGACAGACACTTTCCCACGCCAGTTGGTGATAACTTCGGCAGGCACCTCTGCAGTACATGGGTTAGCAGCATACGGACCAAGGCAGCTTCAGGACACCACCAGCAGCGGTTCTCTCTCTGCCTTTGTTATCCTCGGGGATGAGATAGCAGCTAAAATCATCACCGCCTGTGGGGAACGTTGCCAATATTCAGTGTCGTTGCCCTATACTGAGCAATTCCCTCCCTTTTTCCCTCGCCCCTGGTGGGCCGTACCATGACATAGTGACATGGCGGGTGCTGTGAGAGGTACCACGCACAAGCACTCCGAAGCAGAAGGGTCGATCAGCAAGTCTTGTTTAAAATTTTAGGGGAGCAAGAGAAGGGGACTTGTGGATCTAAACTTTAGCTTTCCATTGTGACTATACTGACAAGGGCACCTGTGTGTGTTTTATCTGCAGCTGCTGCCATTGTGGCCTTGGGGGGGTCCCCCCTCCACACCTGCAGAACGCCTGAGCCAGATAAGGAGGGGAAAGACGAGGACTTGGGATGACACGTTCAGCAAGATGCTGCATCAGACCGTGTGTTGAGGGCCAGGAGAGTGAATATTTCAGACCTATGGGGAAGGAAAGAGCAGAGAGGAGAAAAGCCGAGGAGCCCCAACAGGAAAAGGAGAAGGAGATGCACCAGGACATAATGCGGCTTCGCCAACAGCAAACACAGATGCTGCAGACTCTTGTGGACCTACAGGTTCAGCAGTCACTGGCTCACATCCCTTTGCAGTCTCCGGAGAACTCCATTACGGCACCTCCCTGTACCATCCTCGTCATTCCATGGGGCTGCATCCCTACCCCGACTACTCTACCAAGGAGGCAGCTAGGACAGCTACAGGGTCACATACACTGAGCTGTGAGACCCAAGGTTGCTGTATGTGTAGCCAAAATGGACATGACTTTTCTTTCCCTTTGTTAAGCTCTGTTCCATTAAAATGTTGTTTCTAATGCAGTTGCTGTTAAATTGCACAGATTTTTCTGAACTAATTTTGTTACTCAATAAAATTCTATTGTATGGAAAATAATTCATCTTTATGAGTTCTCAGCATATGCTGCAGAATGCCTAGCGGTACTGACAACACCCACTTGCTTTTTATTGTACAGTGTGACACAACTCGGAAGACCAGTGATGAACACAATGTAATAATCAAGCACCACAGACTGAACAGGTGGTGTTATAGTCAGAGATGTACATCAAGCACTGCACAATTCCTAACAGGCCCCGAAACTGCAGGACCCGGTAGCGCATAGAACACCACAATGCATAACTCATTGCTGTGGCTCACTATTAAAATGCTCTTTCAAGGTCCCCCTTGGCTCCATGCTGAGCTCTTCTAATAGCAGCAAACTCATCAGACAGCCACTCCACATTCGGCCTCCTCCCCAGGGGCAACTTTTCCCCTTTGCCTCACAGAGATCATGCAGGACACTGAAGGCGGCTATACCCATGGGGATGTTTTTCTCACAGAGATCCAGTCTTGTGAGTAAACATCACCATCATCCCTTCACTCTACCAAAAGCACATTCAACTGTCATTGTGCAGCAGCTGAGCCAGGAGCTGAATCTTTCCTTAATGCTGTCGAGGTGGCCAGTGTATGGCTCCAAGAGCCAGGGAAGCAAGGGGTAGGCAGGGTCCCTAAGGTTCACTATTTGCATTTCAACGTCCCCAATGGTAATCCACCAGTCAGGTAAGAATGTCCCTGCTTGCAGCTTTCTGAACACTCCTGTTTTCTTTAAGATACAAATGGCATGCATCTTTTCTCACCAGCCAGTCTGTGTAGCATCCTTGGTGATCCACCAATATTTTCATAACCGTAGAAAAGTTTCCCTTCCTGCTGATGTACTCTGGAGCAAGGTGTTCTGGTGCCAAAATAGGGATGTGTGTGCCATCTATTGCCCTACTGCAGTTCGGGAACCCCATTGCTGCAAATCCGTCCACTATGTCCTGCCAAGAGTTACAGTCCTGCATCGCAGGAGATGATTAATGTTCCTGCACATTTGAATGACAATGGCCCTCAGAGTGGATTTTCCAACTCCAAAATGATTTCCCACTAACCGGTAGCAATCTGACATTGCAAGTTTCCACAGTGCAATCACCACTCAACTTCTCCACAGTCAGTGCAGCTGTCATTCTGGTGTCCCTGTGCTGAAGGGCCGGGGTGAGCTCAGCTCACAGATCCAGGAATGTGGCCTTGTGCATCCAAAAATTCTGGAGCCACTGTTTGTCATCCCAAAACTGCATTTCAGTGGGATCCCACCAGTCAGGGCTCATTTCTTAGGCCCAGAAGTGGCACTCTACTATCTGCAGCTGCGCCATGAATGCCACCAACGACTTTGAATTCGTTTTCACTGTGTCTCACAGCAATCAGTCCTCCACAAAATTGTCATGTGCTCCGCTGATTCAGTTCTTCTTGCAGCTCTGCAGATACCAGAGGATCATGTGTCTGGTGCTTGCAATGCTCATGACAATAGTGCAGAGCTGTGCGGGCTCCATGCATCTGGCAGAGGTGGTGGATAGTGATGGGGGGGAGGGCTGAGCAAGATTTGGGGGATTTTTAAAATTATGGGATATTGGCTCCAGCCTGAGCCTGAACATCTACCCTGCACTCTTTGGACCCACAAGCCTGAGTCTGTAGATCCAAGCCAGCCACGGCCATGGCGCGGGTCTTTTATTGCAGTGTAGACATCGCCGCTGAGGTTTGAGCCCACGTTTTCATGTCAGTTACGACATTTGGAAACCCACGAGGAGTCTCTCTCACAATAGCTGTTTAGAAAAAACAATCCCCAACCCTGGGTGGCAAGGCCCTGTGCCGGGTATGAAATGATCTTCGGGAGCGAGTAAGAAAAGAAAGCACAATGACACCGTTGGGCTTTGTCCCTTCTCTGTGCTTTCGAGCTCAACCCAGGGCACAGATTAAACCCGGTTATAAATAGACCAATACAAAAACAAAAAGCATCATGTTAATGGTGTCTGACCAGTTCATGTGCTTTCTTAAAGTAGGAAATTCCTCCAAGTGGAATGTTCAGTAACACTCCAAATAGTGGCTATTTATTTCTAACCAGCCTTGGCGTTGAGTTTTTGACTCTTCTCTTTGACTATATTTCATGCGAGGCGCCAGGCAGTCTCGCCCCAGTCACTGGCCTCTCTCCATCATTTGGCTCGCCTTGTTTGGTGTCTAAAACGTATCCCCCGCCTCCCGCCGGCTCAGACAGAGGGTCCAGCTAGTCTCGGAACACGTGGATTTTTCAGACGATGCAGGAAGATGCCACCTATGCTAAGTGTGGAGTAATGCTAATAATTAATAGACGCTTTGCAATTATATACAGTGCAGCCTGAACCATCCATACTAGGCAACATACTAGCTGAAGAGCCTGCCCCATGGCAACCCCAAATGTACTGGCCTGATTTCCCCATGCCTGCCATGGTCAGTTAAACAAGAATGGTAATATTTTGCAGACACTTTGCCCAGGTGTGAATGGCTACACAAGGTGCAAGGCAGTGTAGAGTCTGACCCGTTGAGTATAATACCGCTCTGTCTCGTTTTAGGAAGCCAGCCTTTGTTGGGCAACCAATTTTTGTGTCCTTTAAGCGGTGGGTAAAGACTACCTTGACTGAAGTTTCTTTCATCCAACAATCTCGACGTGCACAGGTGCTGACTTTTATTTTGGCTGGTGGGCGTGCCTCTCTGCTCCCTCTTCCCCCTGCGAGCAGGGGCAGGGGCTCGGGGCAGAGCGGCGGGTGGAGCAGGGCCATGTTCTGGCATTGGGGCCCTGTGGCAGGGCGCTGGGCTGAGCCAGGCCTCTGTCACGCTAGCTCCAATTAAGGGAGTTAGATTGGAGCTGCCTAGAGAAACCTGCGCCTGATTGGCAAAGGGGAAACAGCTTCCAGCCCCGTTAGTCTGGGGCTGCATAAAGGAAGGAAGCCGGGGGCAGACAGAAGGGGAGAAGCCAGAGAGTGGGAGCTCTTCTCTCTGGGCTGCAAAGGCTGGGAAGTCCTTCAGCCTGAAACCCCCACGCTGTATACGGTGAGAAGGTGGTGGGATTGCATGCTGTAAATAGACTGCACCAGTGATTGCTGAGCCAGAGGGTCTCGGAGGGGTTTTTGGAGCAGAGCAGTGGCAGGAGCAAAGGGGGCCCTGCTATGCCCTGTTACAAGCCTGTGAAAGATTAATCCGGCCCAGTGGGTGCTGAGCACTCCCTATTCTTTTTCAGTGGTGCTTGAGCCCCAGAGCACCTGTGGAGTCGGCGCCTATATCGATGTGCTTTACCGACAGTGAAGCCTGTGAGGCTGGTTAATGAGTATCAGCTTTATTCCTAGATGGGAAAATGGCAGCACAGAGAGGTTAGATGATGGTGGGAAGGGGAAAGGAAACCATGGGCACATACATGCCTCCACCCAATGAGCTGGACCCTTCTATGGTGTCACCACCCTGCACCTCGCACTGTACTCCCACTGGCCATGCTAGCAATGTTTGTGCCCCCCGTTCTGTGGGGAATCAGTGAGAATGGCACAGAATGGAACAAGTCAACCAGCAACAGTGCCAGGCTCAGCGGGCGCTGACGTGTGCAGGCGTGACAGCCGTCCCCTTGGCCGACACACCAGGGATTGAACCAGGGACCCCTGGAGCTAAAGCCAGGAGCTGCTATAGCTTGAGTGAGGAGCATCGCTGTAGCAGATTCAGTTCCTCGCAGAGGGGCACCTGTTACGCCCAGTGGGTTATATCAGGCAGCGGTGTGCTGCCGATATTTTAAAAAGGGGAGCCACAGATATGCCCCCCCTAGTCTGTGAGACACCCTGTGCCAGGGCTGCAAGTGACAGACCTTCTCTGCCCAGGCTACATTGCCACAGTTAAGCTCAGTGGGGGTGGCTAAGCAGGAGACTCCTTTCCAGGGCATTCTTTAAAAGGCCCCTTGGGCTTAGCAGCTTGCTCACGTCTGCTCTACACTACAGGTAGGTCATTGCCAGGCAGCTTACATCCACCTGACTATGGAAGCGTATACACTTACATTTCGCTCCCTCTGATGGAACTGCCCCACTATGTCGACTTAACAACTCCACCTTCCCCAGAGGCATAGAGTCAAGGTTGATGTAGTTAGCTTGACACCATGTCAGTAAAGAAGCTGCCTTGCTTATGTTACTGGCTTTCAGGAGCTGTCCCACAACGCCTCACACTGATAGTACAATCAACACACGTGCTCCTGGTGGGGATGTGCACCGCTGACTCAAGGAGCAAAGTGTAGACACGCACAAGTGATGGAATTACTTTGGTGGCTATATGCCAACGTAAGTTAGGTCAACTTAATTTTGTAGTGTAGACATGACCTTATAGTCACAGTCTACTGCCTGCCAGGCCATGCTACAGAGCCCAGACCCCAGCCAAGAGGTGATGGAATGAGAGGACTCTGCTGAGAAAGCATAAAGATTGTGCGTATGTTGTCAGCTCCTGGGTTTTCATAGGTTTATAAGTCAGCTGAAATTTTGGGCGGTTACTGAAGTAGTCTCTTGGTATAACTATGCTTTTAAAATGAGAGACAAGGTGGGTGAGATAATATCTTTTGTTGGACCAATGGCTGATGGTGGCAGAGAGACACTTTCGAGCTCCACAGAGGTCTTCTGCAGGACTGGGGAATGTACTCACCATGTCACGACTAAATACAAGATGGAACAGATTGTTTAGCATAAGGAGTTAACACATGTTGCAAGAAACCATTCAAGGTGAAGTGAGCAGTAAACACCTCTACAGTCATAGGACAAAGGAGGGTTAGTGGGTTACAGACTATTGTAATGAGCCATAAGTCCAGTGTCTTTACTGAGTCCCTACCTGACATCTTAGTCCTCATCCTCAAAGGAATCCTGCCCAACACCTTCAAAAAACAAGCCAGGGAACTTAAATTCATAACTTTACTTGACACTAAAAATCATGGATTTAATATCCTGGGGCCAACATGGCGACGATGCTTTTTAAAATGAGCCATGGAGCACCTACAACAGAGGAACGTGCTGTTGCATGGAATGAGTATACACCCCAAAATGACTAGGTAAATAGCGGGGGAAGGCGGTGGTGTCTAGTGGACAGAGCACTGGGCTCAGTCTCAGGAGAGATGGATTCTCCCTTCTGCTGAGGATCGTGGGCAAGTCACTTCACCTCTCATTGCTTCTGTTTCCCTCCTACTCTGTGTCTGTCTTGTCCATTTGGAATGTAAGTTCTTCAGGACAGGAGCTACTTCTTATGATGTGTGTGTACAGCCCCTAGTACAACAGGGCCCTGGTCTCTGACCAGGCCCCTTGGTACTGCTGTACTACTTATAATAATGGAGGAACCTAATCATTTGGTCTGCCAGCTAAAACCACGCCCTCATCCCCATAATCCGGGAGGGAGAGAATAGTGCTTGGAAATCTCTTCTAAACTGTCTTCCCTGGTAGTATCTTTAGACGTTGTTTCCTGAGCACACTGACAACGAATGGGAATCTAGTGGTGTCTGAGCCCTGTGATTTAAAACAGGGTCTGGGGTGGAGGTTCCCTGTGAAAAATGTGTGCTGGGGTTTTACCCTTTCCTGGGACATTTGTTTAGAAGCAGCAGCCAGATGGTACAATCTGGCCCATTGCAACAGGCCGAAATTTTGCTCTTCAGAAGCATTTTTATGAGCCCCAGGGGCAAGTCACTTTCGGCAGGGGTGGTTATCAGTGTCCAGAAAGGGGGTGGTCCCAGCAGCTGGTTCCTTTCCATGGTAGAATGTTAACAGGGTCTCCCTTGAACGCCCTCCAGCCGCTCCCTGCCTCTAAGCATCAGCAAAGGTTAAACAGGCGTTCACAAGCACTGCAGAGTCAAAACCATAAGCAGCTCCTGCTTGTGGGTATTTCAATGAGTCAGCCGTGCAGCTGCGCACTGCTGAGACTCGTGCTCAAATACAGCTTCCACAGACTAGGGAAATGGGCACGAATGCAAACCAGTGAGCAAAACTCTGCTAGGGCAGGCGTCTGGGGCTCCGAGGGCCTGAAACTGGATGACAAGAGGATGGTGCTGGCCGCACAACTCCTCGCTGAGTCCCTCTGGCCTTCACTCTTCCTCCCTTGCCTTTACTCCTATGAATCTGAGGGCGGACGTGGGGTGACGATGACCTTCCCCAGCTGTCCTTGGGGGCAGATGAGATCCTGCTGCCACACTGTGGGATGCTGCAGTGGCTGAATTAGGGCTTCCCGAATCACAGCACTGGCAAAGAGCAGGGAGTGCACATGTGATGCTCCTCCCTGGGGAGTGGGTGCTGGCTTGCACGGCTGTGGGGGGCCCATGCTGCACCCCAAAAAGTGGCAGAGTGAATTTCTCCTTCTGCCCCAAGGATCCCTGGGAGCCTTTGAGCTTCTCTGAGTCCCAGTGCCTTCTGGGCTCCACCTTTAGTGGCACAGCTATATACCATCCCCTACCGATGGTGTGGAAAACACCATGCCGTAGTCCTCCGGGTCAACGGTGCAGGGAATGTGAGCTGCCAAGGGACCGGCCCTTTCTGAGTGTGTTTCATCCAGTATTTGAGTTGCATCTGGCTGACAGCGTAACCCAGCAGAGTGGCTGCGCAATGGATCTGTGCGGGTGCTGATAATGAACATTGATCTGGACCCCATGACGTGTTTTATGTGTAGGGTGCCTGAGATGGAGGGTTGGAACAACAGGGAGAGCAGACTCCCCCACCCTTAGAAGGCCTGTGGTTGCAAAACCAGGGGTCTAACTGCCAAACAACACAGCAACCGTTACCAGGGCGGTATCATAGATAGCCAGGCTTTGTCACCCCTGCTACAAAAACCACTAAGCGCTGTGGCCACTGGGCTCAGGCTGAACACACTAGGCCAGTGGGGCTCTGAGAAAGGGGTGTCCTCAGAGACTGGGAACAGGCGGGGGCATGTGCTCTGGGGGAGGCACACTGAGACATGGCTGGGTCCCAAGAGCTCCTGGGCTTGCAAAGAGACTGTAAACTGGGCCTATCTGTTCCTGTACCGCCAGAGGGAAGCCCGTTGAACTTAGCTTGCAGCGAAGCGTAAGGTGAAGCAGTTGGCACAGGTGGGGCGTTGTACCCAAGTGACAGTCTAAGAGTTGGAGAATTGCACAATTTCTCCCATAGGCAGGTAAGGGCCTGATAACTGAGTAAGTGACTCAGCAACACCAGACAGGGGACGGACATGTGGGAAGCCCCATAACCATGACATGAGCCATTATGTTGAACTTTTGTCTGTCGTGACTACAGAATCTGTTGTTACTTAGTTTTTCATTGGCTTCACCTTCTGCCTCTTCAGTCACCCAATTGTTCTCTTTCCCCCAGCACAATGCATAGTCTCCATTGAGCCTTAAGGCTTGTCTACACTACAGCAGCACAACTACAACCACTGCAGTGCAAACGTTTTTCACAGCAACATTGCTGTAGGTAATCCCTCCCCTCCCAGAGGCAGTGACAAGGTCGATGGAAGACATCTTCCAATGGCGTAACGGTGTCTACACCGGGGCATAGGTTGACTTAACTATGTCACTTAGGGGAGTAAATTCCCTCCACGTGACATAGCTAGGCTGATCTAAGTTTTAAATGTAGACCAGGCCTTAATTATTTTAGACCAAGATCATTGAAAGTATTTAGGCACCTTGCTCCCATTGATTTCAATGGGAATTAGGCACCTAAATACTTTTGAGGCTCTGGGACTGGATGTCCATCAAGTAAATGAATTGTAGACCTGCTGATGAGGTATAGCCTGGTGAATAGAAGGAGATACCTGGTTTTATGGAAGGTGCTGAGATTTCTGTATTTTGATAAGTCAAACGATTGAAGCCAAGGTTGTTCCCAAAATCACTCACCCAAGTAGATCTAGCGCATTTTCCTCCATCAATCGCAACATGCTTCACAACGGTAGGGGAGTACCATTGGCCCCATTTTTCAGATGGAGACACTAAGCGGTCACACAGTGAATTGGGGGCGGAGACTGGAATAGACCTAAGGTCTCTTGGCTCCCTGTTTTGTGCCGATTCCAGTGGGCCATGCCAGCTCCTACTGGCACCGAATAGGAGTGATACCATTCCCGAAACGAGAGAGAGAAAACTATGAACATCACAACTCCGTGTGCTACAGAAACAGTCACATTCACTACATAATATGAATAACAAACAAGCAAACAAAACAACCCCTACCCAAAGCTATCTACAAATTACACGGAAGGGCTCCCAGTGCAAAAGAAGCCATTCCATTATTAAAGGCACCCTTAAAAATTCCCAGACATTAGAAAATGTGGGAATCAAAAGCCAAGGTTTCATACACAACTCTGACATCAACTCTAAAATCCAGTTCATGCAACACAGAAACATTCTCCATGACCACCTAAACAACCTCAACTCTGCCTGTGGTTTTGTCTTAGATTTTATGGTCCAGTCCAACTTCCACTGAAATCAATGAACGTCATACGTTTCAATGTAGTGAGAAATGTAACAGGCCCTTTTGTGCCCTTTCAGCATTATAAATATGAATAACTGAGTATCTAGATCTAGGGTGGGCAAACGTTTTGGCCCGAGGGCCACATCTGGGTGGGGAAATTGTATGCAGGGTCATGCATGTAGGGCTGGGGTGGGAGGTTGGGGTGTGGGAGGGATTGTAGGGGTGCTGTGTCCAGGAAGAGGCTCAGGGCAAGGGGTTGGGGTGCAGGAGGGGTGCGGGGTGCAGGAGGGGGCTCAAGGCAGAGGGTTGGGGTGCAGGAGGGGTGTGTGATGTGGCAAGGGGCTCAGGGCAGGGGTCTTGGGTGCAGGAGGGGTGAGGGTGCGGCAGGGGGCTCAGGGCAGGGAGTTGGGGTGCAGAAGGAGTGGGGGTGCGGCAGGGGGCTCAGGGCAGGGAGTTGGGGTGCAGAAGGAGTGGGGGTGCAGCAGGGGGCTCAGGGCAGGGGGTTGGGGTGAAGGAGGAGTGGGGGTGCGGCAGGGGGCTCAGGGCAGGGGGTTGGGATGCAGAAGGAGTGGGGGTGCAGCAGGGGGCTCAGGGCAGGGGGTTGGGGTGAAGGAGGGGCACGGGGTGCAGGAGGGGGCTCAGGGCAGGGGGTTGGGGTGAAGGAGGGGCACGGGGTGCAGGAGGGGGCTCAGGGCAGGGGGTTGGGGTGAAGGAGGGGCACGGGGTGCGGCAGGGGGCTCAGGGCAAGCGGTTGGGGTGCAGGAGGAGTGGTGGTGCAGCAGGGGGCTCAGGGCAGGGGGTTGGGTTGTGCGGTGAAGAAGAGGTTTGGGGTGCAGAGTCCAGCCCAGTGCCGCTTACCTCGAGCGGCTCTGGGGTGGCAGTGGCATGCTGCGGGGCTAAGTCAGACTCCCTGCCTGCTCTAGCCCTGTGTCGCTCCGGGAAGTGGCCAGCATGGCTGGCAGTGGCTCCTGGCAGTGGGGTGGGTTGGGGTGGGGTAGGTGGCTCTGCCATGCGCTGCCCTCATCTGTGGATACCACCCCTGGAGCTCCCATTGGCCGTGGTTCCCAGTTCCTGGGGTGGGGCCTGCAGCCGAGGGAAGTGCACGGAGCCATCTGCCCCAACCCCCTCCACCGGGGCTACAGGGACGTGGTGCCAGCTGCTTCTGGGAGTGGCGCGGGGCCGGGGCAGGCAGGGAGCCCTGCTGCACCATGGGGCTGGCAATCCCTTGGGCTGGATTGAAAGCCCTGACGGGCCGGATCCAGCCCGTGGGCCGTAGTTTGCTCTCCCCTGATCTAGATCCACTATTCTGTAATATAAAGTGTGATGGTTCATTAGGACCTGAACAGCTCCTCTTTAAATGTAATAGAGCTGCTTTTATGATATGACCTAAAGCATTATGCCCAGTCTCTGTCATTGCAATAGTTCTGTCTATGACAGGGGTGGGCAAACTACGGCCCGGGGGCCACATCCGGCCCTCCAGATGTTTTAATCTGGCCCTTGAGCTCCCGCCAGGGGCTTTCCCTGCTCCTGCGCTCCAGCTGGGGGCTTGCCCTGCTCCGTGTGTGCTGTAGCTCTGCACAACTCCTGGAAGCAGCAGCAGGTCCTCCCTCCAGTTCCTATGTGTAGGGGCAGCCAGGGGGCTCCGCACACTGCCCCCAGCCCAAGCTCCGCCCCCACAGTTCCCATTGGAACCACGGCCAATGGGAGCTATAGGGGCGGCACCTGCAGACGGGGCAGCGCGCAGAGCCACTTGCCCACATCTCCGCGTCGGAGCTGGAGGGGGGACATGCCGTTGCTTCTGGGAGCTGCTTGAGGTAAGCGCTGCCTGGAGCCTGCACCCCTGAACCCCTCCCGTGCCCCGACCCCCTGCCCCAGCCCTGATCCCCCTCCCGCCCTCCAAACCCCTTGGTCCCAGCTTAGAGCACCTTCCTGCACCCCCAACCCCTCATCTCCAGTCCTACCTCAGAGCCGGTACCCCCCGCTAGAGCTCTCACCCCCCTGCACCTTAACATCCTGCCCGAGCCCAGAGCCCCCTACCACACCCTGAACTCCTCATTTCTTGCCCCACCCCAGAGCCCGCACCTCCAGTCAGAGCCCTCAGCCCCTCCCGTACCCCAACCCCCAATTTCATGAGCATTCATGGCCCGCCATACTATTTTCATACCCACATATGGCCCACAGGCCAAAAAGTTTGCCCACCCCTGGTCTATGATGATATTTCCCTAGTTAGGGCTACATGTGATTTTATTTTTTTGCTCAGTAGGAAAAAATGTGATTTGGATGCATTATATATACACCGAAAATTGCCATAAGAATACCTGAGTTTAGACTGAGATAGCTATATAGAGAGGGAAAATTTCTGCATCCATCTTTCTGACACACAGAATATCTTGACATGCTTGCTGTCTATGTCAAGCTATACAGGTCCATTGTCAGCTGCGTAGGGGAGCCCTGGAACACAAGCCCTCTTCCAAATCAATTTACGCTCAGTGATGCCTTTCTAGACTCTAGGGCATATAGTAAATAGTCACCTTCTGCCAAGCTGTTAGACACATTCAATTCATCTAGCTGTATTAAGAACACCAGCACCCACAGCTGTTTGCTGTGAAACAAGGACCTCACTGCTTGTAGAGTTGGTTATCTGATTGTTCTCCATATGCCCTGATGAACTCACTGTACTCCAAGGAGAGTCCCTTCCAGCCACTGGTATTTGAGGGTACGTTCAGGTGGCTGGCATGCTTTGCGATATTGCAGAGTATATTAAATTCATATATTGCAGGTCAGGGTTCAGGCACATTGGCTGGGTGAGGGTGGAGGAAATTGGTGCTGGTTCTGGGACTGATCCTATCTAGGCTGTACTTGCTTTGTGGATAAGCCACAGGCTTCATTCTCCAGGGCTCTCAGACCGGCACCTTTTATTGGCCCTATATTTATTAAAGGGCAAATCAAATATATGTCATCCGTGTTCAAACTACTGCTTCGGTCTTTGATGATGCAGCCATTAGCTCTCCTGTGATGTACTTGTGGCACAATCACACAGCAGTTCTTTGAACACTGGCCCAAGTTTTCAAATTTCAGTGCTTAAAATTAGGCATCTACAGTCAGTTTTAGGCTCCAAAAACCAAACCACCCTGGCATTTAGATTTAGTTGAGGTTGGTCCTGCTTTGAGCAGGGGTTTGGACTAGATGATCTCCTGAGGTCTCTGCCAACCCTAATATTCTATGACTCTATGATTCAGAGGTGACGAAAAACTGTTTCCTTAGTTGTTATTAGTAACATCTTAGCTGCAACTCAGGAAACCACCCCTGCTCAGGACAGCCCTACGCACACACTTCACTTTAACATCAGTGAGACTTATGAAACTGCTTCAGTGCTGTCCCAAACAGAGACGGAGTTAAGCAATGAGTGTAAGTGCTTTTCTGACCTGGGACCTGTAGTGTAAAGGGAAGTGTAATATCCATTTAAATATGTTGGGAGTCCTCAAGTGGCACTCACCATGTTCTGCATTGTTTTAGAACAGGGGTAGGCAACCTATGGCACACGTGCCGAAGGCGGCACGCGAGATGATTTTCAGTGGCACTCACACTGCCTGGGTCCTGGCCACCAGTCCGGGGGGCTCTGCATTTTAATTTAATTTTAAATGAAGCTTCTTAAACATTTTAAAAACCTTTATTTACTTTACATACAACAATAGTTTAGTTATATATTATAGACGTATAGAAAGAGACCTTCTAAAAACGTTAAAATGTATTACTGGCACACGAAACCTTAAATTAGAGTGAATAAATGAAGAATCGGCACAGCACTTCTGAAAGGTTGCTGACTCCTGTTTTAGAAGCTGCCTGACACTTGCAGAGCAGCAGGCTGTATGTAGTTAGGCCTTGCCTGTTTGTGAATAGTTATTACATGCGGTTATTTGGAAGCCGACTGTGCCAGTGTGGTTTCTTCATAATGTCACTGGGGTGTAAACAACAGAGCAAGACATAAGTTTGGAAAACAACGATTAAGAACATGTGGATGAATTTAAAAAATATATAGTTCACCTGCTCACTGTTGATGCTGTTGGGTTATTTTTTCATGCAGGGACAAAGGAACGAAACAGATGCATTTTAGCTTCTGTTTCTAGTCAGTTTGTCTCAGGGATGGACACAACGCTGTTTTGTTGGTGTGTCCTGCTCTAGAGGGGAATGGTTAAAGAAAAATCAAACAAGGAGCCCCCTCTCTCTTAGCCTGCTTTCAGTACGTTTTTGTAAAAAGAGAACACTTTGCTATTCATTTTCAGCTTTGCGAAACCTTGTTTTAAACTAAAATCCAAGCCTGAGCCCTAAATTGTACCCTTTAAATTGTTTCTTATTCACGCTTGCCTACTCTTTGTATGGCGGCAGCATTCAGAGGCCTCAGCTGGACAAACTTACAAGAGTCACACTTCCTACCTCAAAGAGGTTCAAACTAATTTGAAACAAGATGCAACAATAGGAGAGAAAGGAGGCGAGGAACCCAGAGTAGCACAATAAGGTCACAGATTTACACAGGTAGTTATTGCCCAGCACAACTGTTATACATCATTTGAAAGTTTAAATAAATAACATCGTCAGGGGGGTTTTGAAGGAGAAGGCAAGATCCTGATGGATCAGTTCGGCAATAGGGCCAAAAAGGTGGGGTTAGCAGCTGTATTTTGAATAGATTGGAAGTCTTTGTGGGTACTGAGCTGTTAAAGAGAAGAAGGTGACTATAATCAAGACATAAAACGTTAAGAGTCTGGATGAGGATTTTAGGTGTGTGAATGAAAAAGAAAACTATTCCATGGGTTTTGATCTATTTGCCCCGGTAGAAAAATCAGCTGCAAAAGGCTGTTCCACTTACCCTTTGGTAAGTAGCAATATTTTGAACGTAAAAGTGGATTAAGTTTGGAAGAAACTTAAAGTTCTCTTTCTTGTGGTTAAATCTCACTTTCAGCAAGCTCTCTTATTTTAATCTGCTCTTTTGTAGCAGCTACTCCTATGCTTGAATTGAGCTATTAAATATCGAGTTTTATAACTTTTAAAGGCTTACCAGGATTTGTTTCAAGTATCAGAGGGGTAACTGTGTTAGTCTGGATCTGTAAAAAGCAACAAAGAGTCCTGTGGCACCTTACAGACTAACAGATGTATTTATTGGAGCATAAGCTTCCGTGGGTGAAAGCTCCAATACATCTGTTAGTCTTTAAGGTGCCACAGGACTCTTTGTTGCTTTTTACAGGATTTGTTTGTCTGTTTGTTTGTTTTGCTTGCGAAGCACTGGTTTACTGCACTTCAGATCTGTAAAGGATGAAGATCAAAAAGACCCATTAATCATTTCAGTAGATGAGTTCAAGACATGTGTACTTTCAATTTATGTGTAAATGTTTTCTTCTTATTCAATGCAGAAAACATCTGGCTTATATCAGAGCATGTAATTTCTGCTCTTACACAAGGTTCTGGCAGAAGGTATTCTGCTCAATTCTATAATTAGGACATGAAGACTAAAATTATTAGCAATAATTAAAGCTGAATAAACAGTTCAGACAGTTATAGGTATTACACCAGAACTAGTCCAGCCTATAATTGTGCTTAGAGCAATAACTAGTTAACAGGCAGTGTAGTCTAATGGATAAAGCACTGGAATGGGAGTCAGGAGATCTATGATGTGTTCCTAGCTCTGCCACTGATTTGCTATACGACCTGAGGCAAACCACTTGTTGGTCTCTGATTTCTCTCCCACCCCTTGTCTACTTAGACCCTAGGCTCCTTGGAGTCATTCATACTGTTTTTGTACAGGGCTTTGCACAATGGGGGCCCTGATCTTGGTTAGGGCACCTGGGTGCTCCTGTAAAACAAATATTGTCAAACTGGCTTTCAGGAAATACATAAGTAATATAAGAAGCTGGAGGTGAGTGTGCGTTTAAGGACTGAACTCCAGTGGCGGATGAATGATTTTGCTGCCCCGAGGCCCTGAAATAATTGCCGCCCCCAGCCCCCTATGAACTTGTTTTAGTTTTTTTACAAATTCGTTTGAACTAAAATGAATCTAAATATCATTAAAATAATTGAACACTTACAAGTTTTATTATAAATAAAATTACAAGTACAGCGGACCCTCACTTGAACGCGCGTCTCTATAGCGTGATTTTGCTTATAGTGTGGGACCGCATATGGATCCAAAACCCCACGTTCAAGCAGGGGTCCAGTGCAGTCTAGGATTATTGGGAGTATGTTTACTAAAATGGCAACACGCCGTCATTGGTGGTTTCAATACATGCTATGATTGGTAGAATCGCGGCGTCACTGATGCCGCAATTACAAAAATGCTGCTATTATAAATTTGCCGCGCCTGCAAATTTGCCACCCTAGGCCTAGGCCTTGTCGGCCCAGGCGATAATACGCCACTGCTGAACTCCTCAGATGGAGAGTCCAGGTGAGGCACTGAGAAGCTCCAGCCAAGATCAGTTGGAACCCGACACAGAATAAAGCAAAGCTCTTGCAAGCACCTTAATCCCTGATACCACTGAAGACATCACATGCTATCAGGAATAAAACGAAATTAAGAAAATACCCCCCAGTGGAAGAATGGAGTAGTTAAAAGATCCACCAGAATTGAAACTCTCAGGGTACATCTACACTACCTGCCGGATCGGCGGATAGCAATCCATCTATTGGGGATCGATTTATCGCGTGTAGTGCAGATGCGATAAATCAATCCCCAATCGCTCTCCCATCGACTGCTGAACTCCAACTCGGTGAGAGGTGGAAGCAAAGTCGACGGGGGAGCGGCGCAGGTCGATCCTGCGCCACGAGGTCACGAAGTAAGTGATTCTAAGTCGATCTAAGATACGTCGACTTCAGCTACGCTATTCTCGTAGCTGAAGTTGCATATCTTAGATCGATCCTCCCCCCTCCCAGTGTAGACCAGGCCTCAGGAAATGTGGAAAACATCTGAAGGACGTTCAAACAGCCCTCCAGTCTGTATCTGCGAGCAATGGCTTCCAGTAAAACAGGAGACATTCAAAAGGTAGCCATTTTTCTCACACTAGCATTTGATGCATTTAATAGTTTTCAGTTAACTTGTGCAAAGGAGGCTAACTATGAACCTGCAGTATAGAAATTTGATGCATACTGCACTCAAAGCCGAAGTGAGACATATGAAAGAGATATTTTTAATCACAGAGTACAAAAGAAAAGTGAAACCATACAGGAGTTTGTGACTGAGCTAAGGCTGAAAAGCCAACCGTGCAGGTTTGGAGGGCTAATTGAATCCCTGATAGGAGACAAGATAAGCATATGCATACACTGTAGCAACCAACATAAGCCAAGACAATGGGAAAAAGATGGAAGAAATACAATGGGTTACATCGCTGTGCAAGAGATTGGAGGCACCAACAGAATGCGTACAGCATGGACAAAGAGGATAAAGACAGCAAGGACTCCAGGCAGATTAAGGTAAGATTGAGGCCTTGACAAGGGAGGGGTACAAAGGTATCTTGGAATGGTGAACTCTGTAGGGATATTTAATCTTAATCTAGCTACCGAACCAGCAACCTGAGAGCACTATTGTGCAAAGATGCCCAATGGGCATGGGATGCAAATCTTAATTAAAAATTTGAGAAGCTGCAGGGGGTAATTAACAAGGCCCCAGTCCTGAGGTACTATAACAGTAATTGCAAAACTAAGATGATCCTGGATACATTCAAGGAGGATATTGGTGCAGTCCTTTTACAAGAATATGGTCAACATTGGAGACCAGTGGCTCACGTGTTGTGGGCACTAACACAAATTGAGTGTCAATATGCCCAAATAGAGAAGGAAGCTTTGGTCTTAGTCCATGGGTGTAGAAAGTTTCACCTCTTTATTTATGGGAGGCCAGTGTTAGCTGAGGCAGACCATAAACCACTTACTGGCCTTACCAAAAGGGTCCCGGCAAATACCGCCCAGACAGCATAGAGATTATTTTTTCAGCTACAAATGTCTGATTTGCAAATCATATGCAAACCTGGAAGATATTTTGTGGTTGCAGACAGACTCTTTACAGCAGTGGAGCAAAGTCCAGAGCTAGATTATGTACATGATGATCTGATAAAAAAAAAACACCACCCTGTCCAGTCTCAGACAAAATGTGGATGAGATACTGAAGAAAGTAAGTAAGGCTATTAGCACAGAGTGGGTAGGACAGTATATTCCCAAAATGAACAGTGACATTGAGGAAGCTCTTAAGGCTTTTTGCATACTCCAAAAACACAGACCAAGTCAAGGAATGAGCCCATGTTTGTGGCACAGGAGAAAAAGGCTCCGTGGAGCAAAGAAGTCATCAATTTCTTAATACTGACCAGAAAAAAACCCTATATACTTGCCTAGGGTATTATTCACACTTCCCTGAGAGAGCCCTACTAGAAGATACTGCAACTAAACAGGTGAATGTGCATATCAAATCTATTTTTCCCAGACAGGGTATACCCAAAATAGTAATGTCTGACCACGGGCCACAGATTAGTGGGCATGCGTTTAAGCGGTTTGCAGTGGAGTTTGCATTTAGATAGGTAACCGCTAGTCACGATTTTCCCCAGTCCAGAGGGTTGGTGGAAGATGGTGTCAGCATAATAAAGTGGCTACTGTAAAAGGCTGTGCAGTCAGCCTATTTTGCACTGTTAATTACAGAACGGCACCTAAGGAGCATGGCTTGTCACCTGTTGACATTTTGTTCAGCAGAAAATAAGAAGGCCGGCGCTGTTAGAAGCTGATGTCAGAGTCACTGGGGACTTGCAGCTGTAGAAAGAGATAAGGCAAAACCAAAAAATCAATATGGTTTGGGTTTACGGGAGCTGCCACTGCTTCCTGAAAATGACATCTGATGGGAAACAACGGTTGCAAACAGCAGTGGTGTCACAAGAGGTTGCTCTGTGGTCTTGTGAGGCTGTCACCCCAGATGGGCATTTACTGCAGAGGAATAGGTGCGACACCTTCCCCAAATCCCCAAAGGGAGGGAGATAAGGGGCACTGAGGCTGCCGTTTTGCCCGAAAGGGTCCCTGACAGGCAACGCCAGCAGCAGATTGAGACAATGGAGCTCCAGCACATGGCACCATCAGAACAAATGGGCTTGGCACCTTCTGATAACTGCAGCACTTACGTTTCAGGGGAGCCGTACCAGTCCACACCACAGTGCAGGGCACCTCAGAGACTAACTGAACACTTTTCAGAGTAGCAGCCGTGCAAGTCTGTATCCGCAAAAAGAACAGGAGTCCTTGCGGCACCTTAGAGGCTAACACGAAAGCTTATGCTCAAATAAATTTATTAGTCTCTAAGGTGCCGCAAGGACTCCTGTTCTTTTAACTGAACACTGTTAGCAAGTTTAAATTAGTGTTGGTTATAAATATTTGTAATTGGGCATGTTACATTAATGGTGGGTTTTAAGCGTTATTGTTATTATTACGTTTTGGCTTGAAAGGTACTGGGATCTGTACCTTAAGGGCTGAGCTTCCCAGCCTGAGAGTCCGGGTGGGGCATTGTGAAGCTCTTGTTGGAGCCAGGCCCTGAATAGCGGGAACTCTTGCAAGCACCCAAGTGATAAGTGATTCCGGCACAACATGGCGAGTCAGAAAAGAACAATGGAGCTTTTAGTAAGAGCCAAACTGAACTGCAGGTGGTGGAAATGCTTCCCCTGGGCTGGGGGTGCTGTCAGAAGAGAATCATGCCCACATCCCCTCTTCTGTGTATTCTCCCTGATTCCCTTCCCCAGGACAGCAGACTGGTTCTCTGGAGCCAACCCCGGCTCTGCCTCCCTTTTGCTGGGGTTGGCGTTGCTTGCTGCCTCAGCAGTTTGTTGGTGGTAGGTGGGAGATGCGCGGAGCATCTGTGTTATTTTTTCCCTCGCTCCCCACGCTGAGCTTTGAATCGACGCTGGAAGCAGAGACACTAACCTGCCACCCGGTGATCACGCCTAATAGCTCTTTATTAGAGCCTGACGTCCCTGGATGCGCAATTAATGCATTTTTTTTTGAAAGCAAAAACAAATCAGGATCTGCCTTAACCAACTTTGACAGTCAGTAAATTGTAGCCTTGGGATAGCGTGTGCTGACGCTCAGCAGTTAAGGGAAACAACAGGCTGGAGCTGTTTCCCTCACAGCATGGCATTCGCTGCTCTTTTCAGATAGCGAAATTACAGCCCCACATCAGAGGAGACGGCGCCCTAAACTCCAATCCATTTCGCCGTTGCTCTCCCTTGCAGGCAGGCTGCTTTCTCTGACGCAAATGTTAATGGCATCTTAATAACGCCAGGCTGCATAATTTATGGTACTCGGGATTTGACCGACAGGAGAGAGCAGCGTCTCTGCTGGCAGGTAATTCAGCAATTCAGGCTGGACATCTTTGTCAAACCACATTCTGTGGCGGGAGACGGAATGGAGGGATAGGAAACCGGTCTCAAGGCTTTGATCCTGCTGGTCTTCCGTACCGTGCAGGGTGTGTGTGGGGGGTGTGTGGAGATGGTTGTTATGCTTCTGCACAAATAGAAGCCGAGGGGTAGGATACGTGGCCTCCTGGATCTCCTTTGTGCCACTTCTAGGCACCAAGGGAATGGAATGTGGCCCCAACTCCCCTGCTAGGTACCTCCAGCGTTGGGCCGGGCTCTCCAATGGGCAGCGCCGACAACACCATCCCTGCAGGTGCCAGTGCAGAGGGTGAAGGAGAGTAGCTGGAACTCATTACATGTGGCCCTTAAGGATAGCGACCAGCTGGTGCAAGCTAGGGCAGGCCCCGGGGGTGCCCTAATGCAGTGGTGCCCAAACTTTTCCTCTCGCGTCCCACCCCCCTTACCAGTAATGGAATCTGTCCAAGCCCCGCCTCCATTACGGTACGGTTGGCTCAGCAGAGGAGCTTGGGATGAAGGTGGAGCTGTGGGAAGAACTGGGGATGGAGGAGGAGCAGGAGTGGAGCTGTGGCTGGGGGCGGAGCTGGGCTGGGTGTCGCTCCCTCCCCACTCCCTGTGGAGGCTAGCCCGGGCCCCACCACATGTCCCCCCTGAAAGCTCCTCCATGCCCCCCCACCATGTAGCCAGGGATGGGGAAGAGATTCAGGAAGCTGTAGGCAATTCTCTGGTTTTCCCCCCTCCTTCCCCTCAGCAGTGCCCAGAGAATCTAGCCCTGTGTGCTGGCATAAGGCCTAGGATGATGCACCAAGCGGGAGTAATTCTCAGGCCCTTGGTGTGTCCTTTCCCTTATTCACAACTACGTAGAGTATAAAAGGGCTGGGAAGGAGGTGGAGAGTGGGTGTGCTGATGGAGGCAGGATTCCAGACCAATCTGCCATTGACTCAGTGGGGCAATGTGGATTCCCACCAGCTGAAGGTCAGGCCCATGATGTCAATTTGACGAGGGTCAGAGGAATTCTAAGAGGATGACTTTACAGCAGGGAGGGAAATGTCTCATCAAATGGAATCCACAGAGCAAAATATAACATGGTTTTATCATTCTTTTGACAGGTAATTTTCTCCACAGCGTGACTAACCCGGATCTTTGTGAACCACCAATTCCTGTAGGCTGCAGTAGTTAATCTTGCTGCAAGAACAACGAGGAGTCATTGTGGCACCTTAGAAACTAACAAATTTATTTGGGCATAAGCTTTCGTGGGCTATAAACCCACTTCATCAGATGTATGGAGTGAAAAATACAGTAAGCAGTATATAGATGAAAAAAAATCATAGAATGTGAGGGTTGGAAGGGACCTCAGGAGGTCATCTAGTCCAACCCCTTACTCAAAGCAGGACCAGTCCCCAGACAGATTTTTGCCCCAGATCCCTAAATGGCCCCCTCAAGGATTGAACTCATGACAGTGGGTTTAGCAGGTGAATGCTCAAACCACTGAGCTCTCCCTCCCCCTTAGGAGGTACCTTACCAAGTGGGGGGTCAGTGCTAATGAGGCCAATTCAATTAAGGTGGAAGTGGCCTATTCTCAACAGTTGATTACTTTTGTGCCACAAGGACTCCTCATTGTTTTTGCTGATACAGACTAACACGGCTACCACTCTGAAACATGCTGCAAGGACTCTCAGCATTTTCCTACACAAATGGCTCTGCACATGCAGGGACTGCGATGCGTGAAAGTGAAGGGTAACAAGTGGTGATCAGTAGGGAATGTGGGGTACCTGATCCTGCATTCAAGATGAGCTGATGGCCACATGGCTGCCAAATTAGGTGGAGTGCATAGCTGATCAACAGGATGAGCCTCACATGAAAGTCCATTAGCCAGATCCTCAATTGGTGTAAATCAGCACAGCTCCATTGAAGTTGGTGCAGCTATGCCAGTTCACACCAGCTCCAGATCTGGATTTAAGTCTCCTCAGTAACTCACCCTTTACTCTATTTTTTTCCTTGCAGTCCTGAGTAAGTGAGCAGCTGTGCAAGGTGTTGGAGCCTCAGTTTTCCTCAGGGCTGAGGACTATGCCTAGCCCTCAGCTTCTCTCGTGCTCAGGCGTAACATCCACTTGTGCACTTGCGATGGAGAACCAACACCGTGCGGGCTGTGGGCATAAGTGTGTGGTGCCACGCATCATGCCAAAACAAGACTAGAAGTTGAACTAATTTATTGGATCCCCAATAAAGATTGTTCAGAAAGTTTCAGTCTTCACCTACATATCGTGTGTGTTATATAGGTCACATTTTGTGCTGATTTGCACTTCATGCAATTGGCTTGACTTCATTGGAGTTGCCTGAGTTGGCACAGAATTTGGACCACTGTCTCTGATTCAGAACATAGGCCCCTTAGAGCAGGAACTTTATCCTTCTCAGTTGCAAAGCACTGAGCACTAGGGCTGGTTTACAATTTTCAGTAGAAACCAATTTTTGATGGAATATTAGGTTTTTTGATTAGCAACATTTTTTTTGAGAAAAGTTTCTGTTTTTTTGTAGAAAATTTCAGGTTTTCATAAACAAAAACCCAAACACCAAAACACAAAACATTTCAGATTTGCTATCCTTCCATAATGTATCTTGGGAGTTATAGTTCGGCTTCCTTGTGTCTCTATTTTTCTCTATAGTCTGGGCTTGCCAGTCAGACTATATCGCCCATGATGCTCCGTAGTCAGGGACTCCCATGATGCAACTGCCTCCCTTCACTCTGAGAGGTGACCATGGCATATCATGGGAGATGTAGTCCGACCATGGAGCCAGGCCCATAGAGGAGAATGGGACCACAAGCCACCTGAACTACAACCCCCGTGAGGCACTGCAGCAGCATGTCCACATTGAAATATTTTGGTTTTCAGATAAAAAAAATGTGGTTTTCAATTTTTTGCCAAAAAGTCAAATTTCTTCTGTGGACAATTGTGCTGAAAACTTTCCCCCTCCCATTTTCGTCAAAATGTTCACGGGAGCTGGGGAAGCCCATTTTCCAACCAGCACTATTGGACACACTGTTTGAACTCAATAAATAATGTGCATAAGTGACCTTTTGATCATTCATTACAGTTACTGGGACTTCACAACAACATTTGAGCAGATGTACCAGGTGAAGAACACCCAGCCATACTGGACCAGGTACACACCTGCAGTCCATGTTCACGTGGTGGGAAGGAAGCAACTTCTGATAGATGAATGCCAAATTTCATGGGAAATTAAGGGTATGTTTACACTGCAATCAGGACAGCATATATAGACGTATGCGAACCAGCTGTGATCGAGCCAGCTGCTCAAGATAGCAGTGTACTGCAGCAGGGCAAGGAAAGACCTAGGAATTATACACAGGCAGTTAACCCCTGACGCCATGGCTACACTGCTATTTTTAGCGAGCTAGCTTGGGTATGTGCCAGAGCTGTGGCTCCCCATTGCAGTGTAGACACACCTACTTTCTTTGTCAGTGCTGAAAACCAGAAGCAAGAAAACCTCACAGAGTGCTAATGATTCACAATGAGATGCTGTTCTGCAGCTGAAGCCTCTTTATATGGCAGATGTGCCTCCTTGACGGAACACTTCATGCCGAGCATCCGTCAGTGAGAGCGCTACAAAGTGCAAATTATTAAGATACGGTGGATATTCAGTGGAGGGGAATCAGCATCGCTCTTTGGACATCCATGGAGCTACGCTGATTTACACCAGCTAAGGATCTGGTCCTATGGGCCTAATTCTCTGTCTTTTGCACCAATATTAGTCCAGTGTCATTCTATTTATTTTGATGGGGCCACTTCTGATTTGCGCCAGGTTAAGCAAGGGGAGAATCAGGCCTATTCCCTTTGAAAATGCTGCACTTTGTCTTTTTGTTGGCAGCCTTTTCTCTGTGTGAATCCAGAATGAAACGTGTTCCTCAAAGTTAAGACTCCAGGAAGGGATTTGTAGGAATGTATTCACAGTAAACAACACATCATCTGCATACAAAACTAATTCCACCCACGACACCAGGGCTGCGAGATCCCTTCCATTAAATTATCTTGTCTCATTAACTGTGCCAAGGATTCAGTGTCAAACAAAACTGATCACACAGGCAAAGGTCAGCCTTGTCTCATTTCCCCATGTGTGAATCAAAACTGCTCCGGGTGATGTTCATAACTGGACCAGCTGCTGTAGGGAAATGTGGCGGAGAAGAGCAGCCGCCTAACAAAACCTGTGTGTATTTGGGGGATTTAATTAGCATCTCAGTTAGGTGCCATTTTGTGCCATGTAATGCTTCTCCGGCTGTTTCATCCTCTGATTCTTTTCGTATGTATGCTACTTTCACTTCATGGTAATCATTCAGCTGGCTTCAGTGCAGCTATTATTTCGATCACCGTAGCACCCCCCCATAGCCCTGAGCCAAGACCAGGGCCCCTTGTGCTAGGTGCTGTACATATACAGTAAGGGAGAATCCCTGTCCCCAAGATCTGATTGTCTATACAGACAAGACGGGTAGAGGGAAAGGAAGTATTATTATCCCCATTTTACAGATGAGAGATCGACAGATTAGATGACTTGTCCATGGTCACGCATGTGGTCGGTGGCAGAGCTGGGAATTGAAACCAGATCTCCCAAGACTCAGCATGGTGCTGCACGCACAACACTGGAAGTTACCCTTGACTTTCTCTGGGGTGGACGACAACTACTATTATCACACAGCACACTTAACTCTTTAGATCAGTTAAAGCTTGATGGACAGTAAAGTGCTGAAAGGGTCAGCATGCAAACTGAAAGGAGATGGCTGTTGCTTTCTGCATGGATAGCCCCAATGACTCAGCTGACCATGCACCTTTACTCTGAGAAAGTAAACATGGATTTGTTCATCCTTGACTCTAAGGGCATGGAGTGCACGAACCTTCTCTCTTATGTCAGTGACGAAAGTGCGGTTCACTACGGCTTACAGCTAGTCGTTGTGCCATAGAATGCTTTTCATTGCATTAACATAGTGTCGTATTAACTGGAGAGTTATTCTTTCTGGCAGCCAACAGGGTTTGCGACTAAAAAGATGATACATAGTAAAATCTTTACATTGTCATTTTATTCGGTTCATTTTATAAAACCTCCTGTTTGGTGGCTTGAGTGTATATATGCTAACTAGTGGGGTTTCAATCTGTCTTCACAAATTTGCATGGGTGTCTTAATGAAGTGGCTCTCAACCTTTCCAGACTACTGTACCTGTTTTGCGGAGTCTGATTTGTCTTGTGTACCCCAAGTTTCATGTCACTTAAAAACTACTTCCTTACAAAATCAGACATAAAAATACTGAAGTGTCACAGCATGCTATTATTGAAAAATTGCTGACTTTGTCATTTTTACCATATAATTATAAAACAAATCAGTTGGACTATAAATACTGTACTTACATTTCAGTGTATATACAGCAGTATAAACAAGTCATTGTATTAAATTTTAGTTCAGACTGATTTCACCAGTGTTTTTTATGTAGCCTGTTGTAAAACTAGGCTAATATCTAGATGAGTTGATGTATCCCCCAGAAAACCAGTGCATACCCCCAGAAGTATGCATACCCCTGATTGAGAACCACTGTTATAATGAAACCTTTCAAAACTTGGGGTACTGTTACCATCACCCCACAGCAGTTGAATTAGATACATACAAACAGACATTGTCTTATAACTATTTAAACTTAAAGTGCCCAAAATACAATTATGGTAGTGTACAAAATACAGTTGTGGCTAGCCGCAGAAAATCCGCAAGTACATCACTATTCACTTCTCAGCCTGAATAAAACGCCTATGCATTTTCTTAGCACTTAAATTGTTTAAGTGGAGGTTGTGCATTTGGTTGTCGTGGTAATAGAATTTTGTTGTTGCTTATGCTGTAAGACAGTGTTTGTCTTCACGTGTAGTCTTCAAATAGAGGTTATTTAGGGACGAAGAGCTATTAGCAATTTTTAGTCAAGTGTTTATAAAATATCACTGTATAAGAAAGTAATTGTATGTTTTTTTCTTCAATGGCTTTCATGCATTGCCTTCAGGTAAATGGCCGTACGAAATGTTTCCCATGGGTTTGAATATATTCAATATATCCTTTCCCATGGTCAGGTTTGGTTTAGATGAATCAGCATTTTCCAATTAAAAATGTTTAATCAGAACATTTCCAACCAGCTCTACCATTAACTTGTGAAATTGTCTTCTGAGTCGAAGTCTGATCACCTAAGACATTTAAAACAAGACCAAACTGAGCTCTAGAAAATGTTGTGTATTGGCAGCAAGGGTTTGGACTGGAGGGTTTTATTTTATATTATTATTTAATATTAATTATTTAGCACCTAGCAGACCTAATCATGGGCCAGGACCTCGTTGAGCAAAGTTCTGTACAGCCACAGTGCAAATAAATGCATTATCTCTAATTTCCATGAGTGTATGATCGTTAACTAAGATTATGTCAGAAAATAGTTATTTACACAGTACCATAAATGAGTCTGGTGCTTTCTGGACAAACAGACAACAGACTGGATCCTCAGCTGGTGTAAATGGGCTACACTAATTTACACCAGCGGAGGATCTGATCCTAGGTCCCTGCCTTAACATGTTTGCAATCAAGACTTAGAGATGGTTGAAAATATTCAGAGCTGTGGGTGTTGGAGGAAGGGAGAGAGGGGATGAGGGAGGACAAGGATTGTGGCGATCAGGTCATTTGGTTGCTCTGGTGATTAAAACAATAATTCAACCATCTTGAGAATCTTAAAGCCATTGAAGGGAAGATTAGGGCTTATTGACCTCATAGAAGAAGAATGTTTTAAAGGGTTTGGAGGGGAGGTGGTAGATATGCACAGTAGGATGGGGAGGTAGCGCCAGGAACAGTAGGCAGCCTGGAAAGAGACACAGAAAGGAGGGTGGGAAAGGAGACGAAGGGGTGTGAGCAAAGGACACCATTTTGAAGAGAGCACTGGTGGCGTGGTGCTCTTCAAAATGGCTTCTTCCGTGCAGTGTGGCCTCAGATGCACCATGTGTGCAAGCCAGTGGGGATGGATTCAGGCAGGCAGGGTGGGCCCACACCATTCCCAGAAGTACCAAAATGCCTGGTATTGTGGGGATGCGCCAGTGGCCCACCCTGGTCTGGCCTCCCTTTTTGATGACTGCAGTATTGCAGGGGCAATATTGCCCCTGCAAGAGAAAAAGCACCAGGCACCAACAAGTGACATCAGCTGTGTCTAGGAATGTTAGGAGAACAAAACTGTGGCTACAGTTGTTCTCACTTGCAGTTTGCTGGAACAAAAATAAAAATAAAAAAATAAAAAAGAGGCCAGCAGAATCTGGTCCAGTCTATCTCCCTCCAGGTTATGCTGTCAAGATGTAATATTATTCTTCAAGTAAAATCTAAAGTCCATTTTTTCCATCTTTTGGGCTAGGACGGCTGAGAAAGGGATGGCTATTCCTTTGGTCCAGTACACAGACTACAGTGGTCTGGGTTTGATATATGCAATGCACAGGGTGACCAAGGAAACAGGCACACAGATAATGTTATGAAGTAAATAAAATATTCACGCAGTCCCTACACATCTACCCAAGTGACTGATTCACACAACCTGGAAAGGGTATTTTAGGGGCAAGGCTTGGCTTTGTTGCAGTAAATCAGATAATTGTTGCCAGGGTGACAATTCAACACTTCTCTATTTTGTCTTGCAATATTATCTGCCTCTTAAATAAATTACTTACTGCCTCCAATCTGTTTCTTTTATGCATTTAAACTAATTAGGGCCTGAGCTAAATACTCCCATATTCTCTTAACACCATCCAGTGTTGCTCCTGCATTTTACTCTCTGATTTTACTGATTTTTACTTGTTTACTTTTACTTATTTTACTTGTTTGGGAAAAACAATCTGTTTGTGTTATTACAGTGCTAGAGACAGGTAGGAATAGCGCCTAGCACTTTACACAGGGAACCAGAATCTGCCAGTGGATGGGACATTGCGCTTGGAATTGGGAGACTTGAATTCTATTTTTAGCTCTGCCACTGCTCACTGTGAGCCCGACCCCAGGAAGGACTTCAGAGGGCTTTGGATCAGGCTGTGTGAAACCCTGGGTGACTCAGTTTGGTGTGGGGAACTTTTGAAATTTTTGCTTCTAGTCTCTCTGTACATCTGTTTCCCCACATCTGTGGAATTTCCCCATGGCTCCTGTACTTCGACAGATTAGCAGGGCCAACACCCAGGCCTGCTGAAGTATCAAACCTTCCCCCTCACCCGCACACACCCACAGAGAACATCTCAGAAGTTTTCCCCATCAAGCGGGGAATGATTTCAGGTTTGAGTTCAGGATCCTCACAAAAGGAAGAAAGGAGAGTAGCAAAATACGGACCCTGGACTTCAGAAAAGCAGACAGACTCCCTTAGGGAACTGATGGGCAGGATCCCCTGGGAGGCTACTATGAGGGGGGAAAGGAGTCCAGGAGAGCTGGCTGTATTTTAAAGAAGCCTTATCAAGAACACAGGAACAAACCATCCCAATGTGCAGAAAGAATAGCAAATATGGCAGGTGACCAGCTTGTCTTAACAGGGAAATCTTCAGGGAGCTTAAACACAAAACGGAAGTTTACAAGAAGTGGAAACTTGGACAGATGACTAGGGAGAAGTATAAAAATATTGCTAGAGCATGCAGAGGTGCAATCAGGAAGGCCAAGGCATGATTGGAGTTGCAGCTAGCAAGGGATTTGAAGGGTAACAAGAAGGGTTTCTACAGGTATGTTAGCAACAAGAAAAAGGTCAGGGAAAATGTGGGAACCTTAATGAATGGGGAAGGCAACCTAGTGACAGTTGATGTGGAAAAAGCTGAAGTACTCAATGCTTTTTTTGCCTCAGTCTTCACAGACAAGGTCAGCTCTCAGACTGCTGTCCTGGGCAACACAGTATGGGGAGGAGGTGAGCAGCCCTCAGTGATGAAAGAACAGGTTAAGGACTATTTAGAAAAGCTGGACATGTACAAGTCCATGGGTCCAGATCTAATGCATCCGAGGGTGCTGAGGGAATTGGCTGATGTGATAGCAGAGCCATTGGCCATTATCTTTGAAAACTTGTGGCGATCGGGGGAGATCCCGGACGATTGGAAAAAGGCAAATATAGTGCCCATCTTTAAAAAAGGGAAGAAGGAGAACCTGGGGAACTACAGACTGGTCAGCCTCACTTCAGTCCCTGGCAAATCATGGAGCAGGTCCTCAAGGAATCCATTTTGAAGTACTTGGTGGAGAGGATGGTGATCAGGAACAGTCAACATGGACTGACCAAGGGAAGGTCATGCCTGACCAACCTGATTGCCTTCTATGATAAGATAACTGGCTCTGTGGATATGGGGAAAGCAGTGGACGTGATATATCTTGACTTTAGCAAAGCTTTGATACGGTCTCCCACAGTATTCTTGCCAGCAAGTTAAAGAAGTATGGATTGGACGAATGGACTATAAATTGGATAGAAAGTTGGCTAGATTGTCGGGCTCAATGGGTAGAGATCAATGGCTCAATGTCTAGTTATAAGCCAGTATCAAGCGGAGTGCCCCAGGAGTTGGTCCTGGGGCCAGTTTTATTCAACATCTTTATTAATAATCTTGATGATGGGATGGATTTCACCCTCAGCAAGTTTGCAGATGACACTAAGATGGGAGGAAAGGTAGATACGCTGGAGGGTAGGGATAGAGTCCAGAGTGACCTAGACAAATTGGAGGATTGGACCAAAAGAAATCTGATGAGGTTCAACAAGGACAAGTGCAGAGTCCTGCACTTAGGACGAAAGAATCCCATGCACCGCTACAGGCTGGGGACTGACTAGCTAAGCAGCAGTTCTGCAGAAAAGGACCTGGGGATTACAGTGGATGAGAAGCTGGGTATGAGTCAACAGTGTGTCCTTATTTCCAAGAAGGCTAACGGCATATTGGGCTGCATTAGCAGGAGCATTGCCAGCAGATCGAGGGAAGTGATTATTCCCCTCTATTTGGCATTGGTAAGGCTACATCGGGAGTATTGTGTCCAGTTTTAGGCACCCCCCACTACAGAAAGGATGTGGACAAATTGGAAAGAGTCCAGCGGAGGCCAACGAAAATAATTAGAGGGCTTGAGCACATGACTTACGGGGAGAGGCTGAGGGAACTGAGCTTGTTTAGTCTGCAGAAGAGAAGAATAAGAGGGGATTTGATAGCAGCCTTCAACCACCTGAAGGGGGGTTCCAAAGAGGATGGAGCTAGGCAGATGAAAGAGCAAGGAGTAGTGGTCTCAAGTTGCAGTGGGGGAGGTCTAGGTCAGATATTAGGAAACACTATTTCACTAGGAGGGTAGTGAAGCACTGGAATGGGTTACCTAGCGAGGTGGTGGAATCTCCATCCTTAGAGGTTTTTATGGCCTAGCTTGACAAAGGCTGGGATGCTTTAGTTGGGGTTGCTCCTGCTTTGAGCAGGGGGTTGGACTAAATGACGTCCTGAGGCCCTTTCCAATCCTAATCTTTTATTATTTGGCCCTATACCATTTTTATAACAATATTTTGTCTGCTTTCTATAGTGCACTAAAGCTATTTGTGTTTTGTCATGAAAAAATACATGACTCCTTTAAAGCTGCCCCACCCACCAACATCGTTGAGGAAGAAGAGGAGTCGCCCTGCATAGCAGATGCAATCATCTAAATACATTCCATTTCTTTGTGTGTTCTTTGCATCAAGTTTAAAAATACACTTTGCTTCAAAATCTGCAAAGCAGTGAAGGTGCTTTTGTTGAATGCAATCTGCAAAAGACAAATCTAATTTCTGAGAGTAGCAAAGTGTCTTGTGGGAAGCAAATCCAATCGCACATTTGGGAATGGCTCCAATGCAATTTCCCTGGCAGGGCTCCAGCCATTGCCTGCATGCTATGTACTAACTCAAGTACCGCTGACAATTCTTGTTGACCATTCCGGGGATGTCAGGGTAGAAGCATATGGAGGAGAGGAGGCAAGTTTTGCCAGAGGAAGTGCTGGAAGATTTTGCTCAAGTCATGACCTTAACGTGACATACCAAGACACTAAAAAGGATTCTAGTATCAGAGGGGTAGCCGTGTTAGTCTGGTTCTGTAGAAGCAGCAAAGAATCCTGTGGCACCTTATAGACTAACAGACGTTTTGCAGCATGAGCTTTCGTGGGTGAATACCCACTTCTTCGGATGCAACTTGCATCCGAAGAAGTGGGTATTCACCCACGAAAGCTCATGCTGCAAAACATCTGTTAGTCTATAAGGTGCCACAGGATTCTTTGCTGCTTCTAAAAAGGATTCTGTTTCCCCTTTGCATGCAGAGCTTCTCCCTAAAGGATATTCTCTGGTGATTTGTCAAGGCTAACTTTAAATTACTTAAGCAGTGGTGCTTCAACCACTTCCCTGGGGAGACGAATCTGCAGCCTACTGCCGTAGAGGTCATTGGTAGGAAATGTTCCCAATATTCAGCTGGCATTTTCCATTGCTTACTTTCATCCCAGACCCTTTGAGAATCAGGGCTCTTATTTAACTGCCTCCATGTGGAATTAGGGAGCTACATTTGGAACAAAGCACGTGAAGGGGGAAACAACAAGGAAGGAGAGGAAATGTTTAGTTTCCCAAACAAGGACATCATGTGCTGTGGGGTAAGGGAGGCAGTTGCTCCTCCTGCTCCCCAGACTTTGGCATTCCCCTTCCCCAGATTTTTCATAGGTCTATATGCTCCAATTTTTGCCTCCTACCCGACTTTGCAGGATATAATATAATCACATATAATGTTCTATATGTTAACTCAACGTTTCCCGGTCCTACCCCAGAATTTTTCTGAAATGGTGACCCTGGCCCCAGAGGGTTAAAGCTGGCAACTGGAAATGTAAGCAGAACATCAAGAAACATTTCTTAGCAGTGAGCTCTGTTAGGCTGAAGAACAGACTCCCAGTGAAAATGCTGGTAGAGACGTCATCAACTTTAGGAGCATTGTTCTGCTCTTAAACTACAGGCAAATATACTTTGGGAAATGGCCTTATTGTTGTTATTATTAATAATAATCATGTCTATTATAGTGGTGCCTAGGGACTAATCATTGTAGCCCCATTTGCATGCACTGAGTCTGTGTATGAAATGAGGAAAACTTTTTAGGGGGGAAGGGAACACAGCATCAATTTGGAAAAAAACAGCAACAATATCTCTCTATGAATGATAACTAAAACTCTCCCTCGTGGTAACTTTGATAGTAGTCAGTTAACTCAGTTCCCCACTCACCAGTGTGAATATCCAGTATGCAAATGTCCCTTTACCACATGTCTTCCCCATTTCTCATCCAATGAACCTCACTCACAGTTTGGTGTCAGTCCCAGATTCCTGAGATGTACTTGACTAGGCCTCCTTCCAGTCCCTGGAGAAGGGCTGTGTGGTCCGTTCCTGAGGTTCCACCACCTGACCCAGCTGTGGTGATTTCAGCTTTTAGTGACTGAGTAGAATAGACCCCACCAAAATCCACTCTGCTCTATTACTCTTCTCTACTACTTCAGTGAAGAGCCTTCTCTGCATCCTCTCTTGCCAAAAAGTCCTCTCAACAGTACTAAATTCTAATGGAAGTGCAGCAGTAGCATATAGGCATTCTGAGCCAAATTCTTGAGTAAAACCTCTTTTCTATTCTATCCTTACTTCAGTTCTACTACCCAACCAATTCTGAGTTTGTGCACTGTTATGGTGACTCCCAAAGTGCCACTGAAGGAATTATGGGCTGAAAGCTTATGCAAACAAAACTGTCTCTATAACTGTACTTCCCCCAGTTCACTAGTAGATGGGGCAGAGATCTCCTTCCCCTCTGGTGCATCTGTCTATCTGGAGTTCTGGGTAAATAGTGTATGCAGATTAAGTAGCTCTGTGGCCATTCTTCCTCCTGCTCACCAACAGATGGAAGCAGAGTGCTCCTTAAGCTCTAGGCTTCAGGTCACAGGGTTTACACTAGTGTGATGATAGTAGGAACTTTGGAGTAGGAGTGTTGTATGGGGGAAACATTATGTAGTGGATCTTATCAGCAGAAGCATGTTGCTTGCACTTGAAGCCAGGCCGGCCAGCAGGCAACCCCCATCTGTACAGGTCTAAGCAATAAGCTAAATAAAATGTTTACTATTACTTAAAAAAAGTTTCCAGAATTTTTCTTATGTTATAGTGACATATTGGCAATAGCTATTACATGATGTCAGATCAAAACAAAAAGAAAAAAAGGAGTAGAACCGACCTGAAAAACAAAATAGACCAACTAAAGCCTCCAGGACAGTTAGTGTTTGGAGGAAAGGCAGCAGAAAACTGGAGAGAGTGGAAGTGAGCATTTTAGCTGTACGGAATTGTAACTGTTGCAGATGAAAAAGATGAATGGCTGCAAACAGCATTATTTCTTCATGTGGCTGTGAAGAGGCAAGAGAGGTATTTAACACCTTTCAATTTGATGATGAAGCAGATAAAGAAAAAAAATATAGGTCTTAAAGAATAAGTTTGAGGCATACTGTGCACCACAAAGAAATGCCATATAAGACAGGCACAATTTTTTCACCAGAAGTCAGACAGAGGTGGACAGTTTAGACCAATGCATGACTGATTTAAAACTGGCAGCACAATCTTGTGAATTTGGAAAACTGTGTGACTTGCTCATTAAATACCACCTCATGTGTGGTATTGTGGCAGACTCTGTGTGTGCTCGGTTGTTGAGTGAGATTAATTTAGCTCTTGAACATGCTGTGGATATATGTTGGCCAGATGAAATGACTGCAAAACAATTGAACGGGCTGGGTGAACTGGAAAAATATATTGCAGCTTAAGTCTGCCTTTAGTAAGTGACCAGACTTGCAATCATGGACTGGAGGGTTTCCACCTGCTAATAAAAGCCTGCTTAAAATGTGAAAGTCTGGAAAAGTCCCAGGGTCATTTAACTTCACAGGAGCACTTGAGCACTTGCAAGATGTGCTCCTCAGAATGCTGAGTACTGACCCTCTCAAGGAAGAGGGACTGTGGATTTGCTCATTAATGATGATCACGAAACCAAGAGTTTTACAATCAATACTGCTGCACCTACCAGTGTGATATCTGTAAAGCTATGCAGCTCTTTCAGGACCCAACCACTTCACAGCTCAAGTATCTGGCTGATAATTACCTATTCAAGAGGAAAGCTGCAAGTATGTGGTAAATGTAACTTAGACGGTGAGTACTGGGATAAGGAAGCATTGCTGGATTGTCAGGTGGTGGATTGTGAGTCTCAAGCCATACTGGGCTTACAGGATGTGACAAGCTTAAACTTAGTGCAAGGAGTTAATATGGTAAAGGAAGAACCAGCAAGTGGCTAGGATATATTTAAAGAACACAAGGATATTTATGAAGGTTTATAGTGCTTGCTGGATAATCACGCCACAAAGGCAAACTCACAAGTACCACCAGTAGTTCACATGTAATAGTTCACCAGGAACCATGGCTGGTGGGGTGGCTAGGCAGTGAGGAGCATCAGCTGGTGGAGCAGCCAGGAGGTGCAGCGAGAGGCCAGCAGGGAGGCTGGCACAGAGGCTCAGCAAACGGCCAGCAGGGCAGCTGGCGGAGAGGTGCGGCAATCGGCCACCAAGGTGGCTGGCGGAGAGGCCCAGAGCAGAGCCCCACAGAGATATGCGGCGATTGGCCGGCAGGGTGGCTGGCAGAGAGGGGCAGCGAGTGAATGCCCAAGCAGCGGAGTGAGTAAGGTTCCTCCTTATCCCCCCCTCCACATGGGAGAGACTGTTTGCATTCATCAAAAAGTAGCATGGGAACCTGCAAAGGTGACTGACCAACACACCATTCCAACATGTTATCTTGTTGAGCTAGAGGAAGGAGGGGTATATAGAAGAAACAGAAAGGATTTGATGAGCACTAAAAGAATTGTGCAGGTGGGGAACAAAAGTATGGAACAAACAAACGGTGTTAATACCCAATTCAGAAATGCAAGCAGTATCAGACCAGTCTGCTGAATCTGTGCGTCTCGGATTGGACGGTCAGTTGGAATAGAGAAAAAAAATGGGACACTGATACTGCTGTTTATTATCTCATCTGCCTTGTCTCTCTAATTACCCTTAAAGGCAGAGTAATAAGAAAACCTGCTAGATAGAGAGACTAATTGTTCTGTACTCTTTCAAGATTTGGGTTAGAGTTCTGGATGCTAAATTAAGTTGATAAAAAGTTGAAATTTAGATAAATCGTATATATTTTAAAAAACAATGTGATAATAGCAGGAACTTTGGACTAGGAACCCAAATTACCCAGAGTGTTGTATAAGGGGAATTGTTATGTCGTGAGCCTTATCACAAGAAGCGCATTGCTTCTTACACTTGGAACCGGGCTGGTAAGCCAGGAACTCTCATCTGTACAGTTTTCAGCAACAAGTCAAATAAAGTGTTTACTATTACTTTAAAAAGTCCCCGGTATCTTTTCTGACATTATAATAGCAAGGTGGCAGGAGCTCTTGCAACTAGTAATGGGCATTTTAGAAATGCAGGATCAATAGATTGGCTTGGATCACGTTATCCACAGCTGAACTGCAGCTACCTCAATGACCGAATGTGTGCCTTCATAGAATCATAGAATCTCAGGGTTGGAAGGGACCTCAGGAGGTCATCTAGTCCAACCCCCTGCTCAAAGCAGGACCAAACCCATCTAAATCACCCCAGCCAGGGCTTTGTCAAGCCTGACCTTAAAAACCTCTAAGGAAGGAGATTCCACTACCTCCCTAGGTAACCCATTCCAGTTCTTCACCACCCTACTAGTGAAAAAGTTTTTCCTAATATCCAGCCTAAACCTCCCCCTCTGCAACTTGAGACCATTACTCCTTGTTCTATCATCTTCTACCACTGAGAACAGTCTAGATCCATCCTCTTTGGAACCCCCTTTCAGATAGTTGAAAGCAGCTATCAAATCCCCCTTCATTCTTCTCTTCTGCAGACTAAACAATCCCAGTTCCCTCAGCCTCTCCTCATAAGTCATGTGCTCCAGCCCCCTAATCATTTTTGTTGCCCTCCGCTGGACTCTCTCCAATTTATCCACATCCTTCTTGTAGTGTGGGGCCCAAAACTGGACACAGTACTCCAAATGAGGCCTCACCAGTGCTGAGTAGAGGGGAATGATCACATCCCTTGATCTGCTGGAAATGCCCCTACTTATACAACCCAAAATGCCATTAGCCTTCTTGGCAACAAGGGCACACTGTTGACTCATATTCAGCTTTTCGTCCACCGTAACCCCTAGGTCCTTTTCTGCAGAACTGCTGCCCAGCCATTCGGTCCCTAGTCTGTAGCAGTGCATGGGATTCTTCCATCCTAAGTGCAGGACTCTGCACTTGTCCTTGTTGAACCTCATCATATTTCTTTTGGCCCAATCCTCTAATGTGTCTAGGTCCCTCTGTATCCTATCCCTACCCTCCAGCGTATCAACCACTCCTCCTAGTTTAGTGTCATCTGCAAACTTGATAAGGGTGCAGTCCACACCATCCTCCAGATCGCCTTGTTAAACAGCTGCCAGCAGCCAATATGCTAATTCTCCTCCACCTCCCTGCAACTGGCTGGGTGTAGTCTTGCTGTAAACTATTACAATAATTGCTGCACTGCACCCCAGAGGTTGTGGAATGGGGAAAAATGATTCCTACGTGATTTGAAAAGCTTGCAGAGATCTTTCAGGGCACAAGGCACTGTGACAATGTAAGATATTCTTATTTATTAATATTAATCGCCTCCCCCTTGGGCTGGAGTTCTTTTCAATCCAAATAAAGTTTAATTAGTAGTATTTTAAATTGTGGTCCACAACAGGTCCAGTTGCTAATCCGCTTCTGAAATGACACATTCACTTCCCCTAGTTAATGCTTGTCCCTTGCGCTGATAAAAGGCATTATTGGCCTTGAATCATCACGAGGCTTGCTCTTAGAGGGCATCATTTTCTCCTCTACATGCCATGCCTTTTATTCTGCAATCTTTATTGCACGGAAGTCAAGTGAACATTTGACAAGCATACAGCTAGACGCACTGTCATTTGTCATGTGTTTATTATTCTCAGTGTTCCGGCTTCAGATGTTTTCCTTCTGTATTACATGCAAAATCACTTTAAATCTGAGCAAATTGCTTGCCTTTCTTTTCTAGGGGAAAAAAAGAAAGCACAAACCAGCTGCACTGGAACCTTTTGATCTGACCCTTTAAAAGGCCTCAAGTGGAATTACTTTGATTGTTTTTCATACTGAAAGAAATTCAATTTGTGCCCTTGTGTTTTACCGAAATGGATGTCTGTCAGAAGGGAACTGAATCAGAGGCACTGTGAGGATACTGCTTCTTAGGGTACACTCAATACAATCTCTCACTGTTGTACATCTCTCAGGGGCCACTTCCAAGCCCATTTCATCCATCTTAGGTGATGGTCCCCATCACCCCCACGGGAGTTAGGCACCTATATACCTTTAAAAACCCAGGCCTAAGCAATTAGCTCAAAGATAGAGCAGAGACTTGAACCAGGTCTCCTAAGTCCCAGGTTAGTACCCTAATCACTGGACCATCCTTCCACTCCATCAAAACTAATGGAATTGTTTCAACTGACTCGAATGAGCTTTGAATCTGACCAATAGAAGCCAGGTGACAGGCCCCCAAGAAAAAACCCAACTGTGGATAAGCAGATAAGAATACAAAAGTATGCCTGAGAGAACAAGTCATTCTTGTGGAGGTAGACAGTGTAATTGAAACACTGTGCAAAGTAGTATCTCAGGCCTGATCTTGTGTTCCTTACATAGGAAAACTCCAGCTGAAATTAAGTAAGAGACCTACAAAGTCTGGTCCTGTCCAAAAAGATATTTGCTTCCAGTTACTGGGTTCACATGCAATGTGGATCAAACATGGCCAGTCTAATGAGTTTCTCTACTGGCCAACCCTCAGAGCCTTGAAGCAGAGGTTAGCTTAGAGTTGGTGTAATAATGTGCTGTGAGTAACAGTTGTGAGTTTTATGCAGTGTTGTTGTAGCTGTGTTGGTCCCAAAATACTGGAGAGACAAGTTGGGTGAGGTAATATCTTTTACTGGATCAACTTCTGTTGGTGAGCGAGACAAGCTTTCGACCATTTGAGGTCCCTTGAAATGCGTGTTAACTACTTATGCTAGACAATCTGTTCCACTTTGTATTTTAGATGTGACACTCTGAGTATGTTTCCCAGACCTGAAGAAGAACTCTATGTAAGCTCAAATGCTGGTCTCTCTCACCAACAGAAACTGGTCCAATAAAAGATATTTCCTCACCCACCTTGTCTCTCATGTGAGTTTTGGCTGTTTTCTCATCAAATAATTATTTGTTAATATAATTCCCTTTATTTTACCTGCTTTAATCTTACGAAGCTATGAGATGCCCAAGTCCCAGCTTCAGAAATAACCTTGATTGAGGAGAGGGGACAGAATGCTCATTGACTTCAATAGAGCCAGGATTTCATCCTTGGTCTCAGGATCAGTAGTGCTCAAAAGCATCACAGAAGTGAATAAAAAATTATAGGGACAGATTCTTGTAGCTGAGCATCTGCAACTTCCATGAATTTCAGTTGTGATCATTTGAATACAGGTTTCAGGGCTTTAGCTGATCATCTGTGGTCAGTAAGAACTTTCCTCCCAGGACAAAGTCCAGCACAGTTAGTTGAGATGCATTATGGTTCTATGCCTTCCTCTGAAAAATGTAGCACTACCCAGGGAAAGAGACATGACAATAGACTGGATGGAAGGTTGGTTTGTTCTCTGATGTCAGCTCTCAGGCCTTAAGATTTATAAAACACAAATACACACAAACAAATACATTCCACAGTTTCAAAGAGTTCAGTGGCACCTTATAGACTAACAGACGTATTGGAGCGTGAGCTTTTGTGGGTGAATACCCACTTCATCGGATGCATGTAGTGGAAATTTCCAGAGGCAGGTATGAATATGCAAGCAAGAATTGGGCTAGAGATAACGAGGTTAGTTCAATCAGGGAGGATGAGGTCCTTTTCTAGCAGTTGAGGTGTGAACACCAAGGGAGGAGAAACTGCTTTTGTAGTTGGCTAGCCATTCACAGTCTTTGTTTAATCCTGAGCTGATGGTGTCAAATTTGCAGATGAACTGAAGCTCAGCAGTTTCTCCTCGATGTCTGGTCCTGAAGTATTTTTGCTGCAGGATGGCTACCTTTAAATCTGCTGTTGTGTGTCCAGGGAGATTGAAGTGTTCTACTGGTTTTTGTATATTGCCATTCCTAATATCTGACTTGTGTCTATTTATCCTTTTATGTAGGGACTGTCCAGTTTGGCCGATGTACATAGCAGAGGGGCATTGCAGGCATATGATGGCGTATATTACATTGGTGGATGTGCAGGTGAATGAACCAGTGATGGTGTGGCTGATCTGGTTAGGTCCTGTGATGGTGTAGATATGTGGGCAGAGTTGGCATCAAGGTTTGTTGCATGGATTGGTTCCTCAGTTAGAGTTACTATGGTGCGGTGTGTAGTTACTGGAGAGAATATGCTTCAGGTTGGTGGGTTGTCTGTGGGTGAGGACTGGCCTGCCACCCAAGGCCTGTGAAAGTGAGGGATCATTGTCCAGGATGGGTTGTAGATCCCTGATGATGCATTGGAGAGGTTTTAGCTGAGGACTGTAGGTGATGGCCAGTGGAGTTCTGTTGGTTTCTTTCTTGGGCTTGTCTTGCAGTAGGAGGCTTCTGGGTACACGTCTGGCTCTGTTGATCCATTTCTTTATTTCCTTGTGTGGATATCGTAGTTTTGAGAGTGCTTGGTGAAGATTTTGTAGGTGTTGGTCTCTGTCTGAGAAGTTGGAGCAGATGCTGTTGTTCCTCAGTGCTTGGCTGTAGAAAATGGATCGTGTGGTGTGTCCGGGATGGAAGCTGGAGGCATGAAGGTAGGCATAGCGGTCGGTGGGTTTTCAGTATAGGGTGGTGTTAACATGACCGTCACTTATTTGCACCGCGGTGTCTAGGAAGTGGACCTCCCATGTAGATTGGTCCAGGCTGAGGTTGATGGTGGGGTGGAAGCTGTTGAAATTGTGGTGGAATTTTTCCAGAATCTCTTTCCCATGGGTCCAGATGATGACGATGTCATCAATGTAGCGTAGGTAGAGAAGGGGAGTGAGTGGACAAGAGCTGAGGAAGCTTTGTTCCAGGTCAGCCATAAAAATGTTGGCATATTGTGGGGCCATGCTGGTGCCCATAGAGGTGCCACTGGTCTGGAAGTATATATTGTCATCAAATTTGAAATAGTTGTGTGTGAGGATAAAGTCACAGAGCTCAGCAACCAGTTGTGCTGTGGCATCATCAGGGATACTGTTCCTGACAGCTTGTATTCCATCTGTGCGTGGGATGTTTGTGTAGAGAGCCTCCACATCCATGGTGGGTAGGATGGTGTTTTCTGGAAGGTCACCAATGCATTGTAGTTTTCTCAGGAAATCAGTGGCATCACGGAGATAGCTGGGAGTGCTGGTGGCGTAGGATCTGAGTAGAGAGTCCACATATCCAGACAGTCCTTCAGTGAGAGTGCCAATGCCCGAGATGATGGGGCATCAAAGATTTCTGGGTTTGTGGATCTTGGGATTCCACAGTTTGCTCATGCTAACAACAGATTTTCTTTGTGAACTTTCATGCAGAAGGGATGGGGTTAATCTTTAAATTCTCTCCTCATATTCAATCACTCTTGATATCCATTTTTGTTTGTAAATACCCTATTTGTGGCTCCACTGATGGATGTATGAGAAGCTTGTTGAGGTTTAAAGTTCATCAGTGGGAGTAGTAGCTATGCCATTCATTAGTTGATAACTACTGAGAAGAATTTATTTGTCTGAATTAAATACAACCGTCCACTATAAATAGATTCTGTCTAGACAGACACCATGTAATAGCAGAGTCAGTATAAAAGGTCTTAAGAGTGCCAGCGTCCTGAAATTACAGTGTGTTTAGCATTTAGTCTGAGGGAGTTTCCGCAGTGAAATTAATCACTAAATGATAGCAATCAGGAATGGCTTACTATGCATTCTGATATTAGCCACTTTTCCCCTGAATAAAAACATGGTCTGGCACTTGGCTCACAGCAACCCAGTTAGAGCTAGGTTAGAATGTGCACCGTAAAATGGAGTGAAAACAGCAAAGGGTTAAAGGAAAATTGGTCTGATTCTCCATTGCAAACAGCAGTGTAAATGCACTGGTCACACTGGCATAAAACCAGGATAGCATAGTGGAGGATCAATCCCAGTAACACCCTTATATTGTTTAAATTATATCATTTCAAATGCCCAATTCAGATTTCACTACTGATGCCACTCGTTTGGGCTTTGCATTGCACTCAGTGAGGACAGTGAAACTAGATCAGTCCATCTCACTTTGATTTCTGGTCACTTTCAGCCCCCTTCTGGTTCTTGTATCAGAGGGGTAGCCGTGTTAGTCTGGTTCTGTAGAAGCAGCAAAGAATCCTGTGGCACCTTATAGACTAACAGAAGTTTTGCAGCATGAGCTTTCGTGGGTGAATACCCACTTCTTCGGCACTGCTTGCATCCGAAGAAGTGGGTATTCACCCACGAAAGCTCATGCTGCAAAACTTCTGTTAGTCTATAAGGTGCCACAGGATTCTTTGCTGCTTCTGGTTCTTGTGCACTAGCACAATGCCGCAATGTGTAGGCTGCAAAATACTGAAGAGACATGGTTCCTTTCTTTCTGAGAGAAGGGAAGATTCCTTTCTCAGTCTATGTAGGGAATCCAGTCAGCCAAACCTTCCAGAACAGCTCATTAGAAATCATGAGATTCCAGAGTAAGCTAGAGAAAGCCTAGTGGCTGCTCTAAGTTGTGTTGGGGGGTCCAGGCTCACTACTGATTGGGCCCAGGGTATGGATGTAAGGATGGCTTAAAGCTCCCATTGCTGCCATCTCTACCAGTCTGGCACTGTCCAGTGGGTTTGGCTCAGTGATTATATTTTCTTCCAATTCTCCTTGTATGTGAAGTCATAAGGGTCAAATCCACTCAACACAAAGTAATGCAATTCCCTTGAATTTGGTCTGCGGACTGGACTGAGTTTCCTTTTGTAATGTTGCATACGTTTGCAGTAAATACTCTCAGCATTATATATTGGGGGGGGGGACTGTATCTTGGAAAGTAGTGACAGTGAAAAGGACTTAAGGGTAATGGTAGAAAACCAGTTGAACATGAGCTCCCAGAAAGATGCTGTAGCTAAGACGGCTCACATGATCCCAGGGCCGCCCAGAGGGGGGGGGCAAAGGGGGCAATTTGCCCCGGGCCCCGGGCTCCGCAGGGGCCCCCAAGAGAAGAGCGGAGGCTCCCGCCTCCGCCCCTCTCCTGGAGCCTCGGCGCATCAAGCGCCGAGACTCCGGCCGAGCCCCTGAGCCCCACCCCGAGCCGAGCCGCGTGGTGAGGGGGCGGGGCTGGGAGCTCCAACGGGGCCTGAGCCCCGTCCCGCTCAGAGCGCCGTGGGGAGGGGGCGGGGCAGCTGCCTCCACTCGGCGTGGAGCTCACAGCGGCTCTGAGCGGGACGGAGCTCAGGCCCTGCCGGCGACACGCTCGGTAAGAGGCCGGGGCCGAGGCCGAGACCGGGGCTGGGGGGAAGAAGCGGGGGCCGGGGCCGGGGCTGGGGGAGAAGCGGGACCCGCCGCCGTCGAAGCGCAGCCCGGTCTTCGGCGGCGGGGGGCCCCTTCTGTTCCGGGACCCGCCGCCGAAGTGCCCCGAAGGCCCACGGCGGGGACCCCCCCCGCCACCGAATTACCGCCGAAGACCGGCGGCGGGTCCCGCTTCGACGGTAATTCGGCGGCGGGGGGCTCCTGCCGCGGGTCTTCGGGGCACTTTGGCGGCGGGTCCCGGAACGGAAGGGCCCCCCGCTGCCGAAGACCCCGGGCCCCTGGAATCCTCTGGGCGGCCCTGCATGATCCATGGATGTAATAGCAGAGGAATATCAAAGGAGGTGGTATTTCCTCTTTATATGGCATTTAGAAGACCATTACTGGAATACTGTTGATTGCTGGTGTCCCTATTTTTAAAAAAAAGATATTGAAAAATTGAGACGATTCAGAAAAAAGCTGCAAGAATGATTCATGTTCTGGAAAATATGCCTTATAATGAGAAACTAAAGAACTTCAATCTGTTTAGTTTATCGAAAAGAAGGCTAGGAGGAGACTTGATTGCAGTCTACATGTACCAACATGGGAAAGAGATTTCTGATCATTATCATTTTTTTAATCTAGCAGGAAGAGCCGTAACAAGATTGAGAATACAGATAAGATGCACATTTTTAACACTGAGGGTAATTAACTATTGGAACAATTTAAGAAAGGTTATGGTGGATTCTCCGTCACTTTAAGTGAAGAATAAATGTTTTCTAAAGAGATGCATTAGCTCAACTAGAAGTTGTGGGCTTGATGCAAAAAAATTTGTGAAGTTTTCCGGCCTGTGTTATGCAGATCAGACTAGATGATGAATGATAAAGATTTCTGTACTTAAAATCTACGACACCATTAATGTCAACAGAAGTTTTGCCATTGACTTCAGAGCTAATAGAATCAGATCCTGAATCCACTCACAAAGTCAACATTACTTGATTGTTTCTTTGAACAAAGTTGTAAATTCCAGCATCCTGGAACAATCACTGGGACATTTAGGTTATAGTCATTCCTTTACATTGTGGAAGCCAGTAAATAATTAACAAGGTTTTGAAGAGATCTTAATGAATGTTAGTTAGCATGAGTTAGGCTAACTGTGACCCTGGTGACTTGAGGAAGCAAGATAATGTAAGACAGAGTGAATTGTGTGAAAGTTATTACGACCTTGCAATATGCAGTCTTGCAGTCTTGTTTTTCTAGTGAGATAGCAGAAAAGCTTATATATAAACAAAATGTATTTGTTGCTTTTTACTGTCTCCATGATTGCTAGAAATTGTCTGTAACAAAGGTATAAAGGCTTGATGTAATTGTTTACCAGTTGAGAGACCTGTCCAGGACCCTGTGTCCTATGGCACTCTCTCCCTCCATGGTAATTACTGGAGAAATAATAAAGTATTTAATTTTGCTGCACCCAAACAAAAAGCGAGAACTAAGTTTTTCTTCGACAATTTGGGGGCTCGTCCGGGATGGCAACGCCCACGGACCCACAGACGGCTACTACGGATCATTCCCCTTCGAACCCCATGGCGCCACATGAGAGGTATGAGACCTTTTGAAATCTCTATTGGGGTATCGGAGGAGGACTGTCCCTGAGGACGTCTGTCTCTCTGTTGGGCTCACGCCATCTGAACTTATTGACTGTGCAGCAGGATCAGATGCAAAGTGGTATTGGGGAGAGGCCCCAATAAGTTTAGTTTATAGCAGTACTGGGAACTGCTGAGTTGGCCAAGGTAAATGCATAGGTAATGCATTAGAATGCACCGGTGCTGAGGGGTTTTTACCGCCTCAAGAGGGGTTGTCATACCGCCTCATGGTATTGGTCCGGACCAGGTAAAGATGCATCGTGGTTTAAAAAAAAAAAAAATTTAAAAGAGATAAAAAAGGAAGAAAAAGAGGCCTTGGTGTGTGTGTGTGTACACCAGTGTGAGTGGCTGTTACCGGGCTAGCCCGGTAACTAGTGGATCTTTAGGAGATCCGACCCATGGTGGGCTGACTCAGCCTGGCATAGTCCGGCGAGGAAGCTGCCTGGGTCTAGGAGTGTGTGAACCCATCTTCCCTCCCCTTTCCTTGTGAGTCTCTCCTGTGTGAGTGGAAAATGGGTAAGGGACTGTCTAAATATTCCACCTCACCCCCTAAGGGTACCCCAGCATATTACATGTACGTACATTATGGTCCTAAAACCTGCAGGTATTTAGCGAATTGGAATCTTCACACGCGTGAAAATCCATCTAAATAATGCCCATTAGAAGGTACCTTCAATCTAGATAAGATCATATATCTCAGTGGAGCTTTTAATCACAAAGAAAAACCTCTGACACAGTGTGAGCAATTTGTCTAGGAACGGGTTAATTTGAATTTCGGCTTAGCCCTGAGATAAAGGAGAAGTTGTTTTGTGTTCAAGGTCATGAATCAGTGCGGACTATGCTAAGTGCAAAGAAAACTGCTTTCAGCCCCAGCTGCATGTGGAAAATAGAAACTGAGGCAAACCAAAGGCAGTACAAGTTACAGAATTGGAATTATATTTGCAAAGCTTAACTTCCCAGTGAGACATGTGTGAGTATTAAAGTGGTTTCAGGCTTGGGGCATTCATGTTTTTCCTGTGTGAGGTGGGAGCATTCCCAATACTCTCCATTGTTGTTTTATTATTTTTAATGAAACTTTAAAATTTGATTATATGCTCTGTCAGTCTGATCACCTGACATGAGGGATAAATTAGTAACAGGAATTTGTCACAGTTTGGTGAGCACTTAATAATGGGGGAGCCCTGCAGAATTTACACCATCTATCTGTTTTATCCTTGTTATTTTGTGTTTGCTTTGTTTGGTATTGTTGGTGTTATATGATAAGGATAGCATGATTAAAGGTGAGCTCTAATAGAATAAGGAAACACTATTTGGTTTTGGTGCACTATTTAGCTTTGGCTCTGTTTTGTTTAACCGGTTACTGTTGTTTTTCTGCTCTGTTCATTTGGGCGTTAGGTGTGTGAGCGGAACTGAACTTCTCGTTCGTAATTCTCAGGGTGGAAGCCATGTGTGCGATGAAGCTCTGAGGTTGTCCAGGTACAAAAGGGGGGAGTGTGGAAGCCAGTAAATAATTAACAAGGTTTTGAAGAGATCTTAATGAATGTTAGTTAGCATGAGTTAGGCTAACTGTGACCCTGGTGACTTGAGGAAGCAAGATAATGTAAGACAGAGTGAATTGTGTGAAAGTTATTACGACCTTGCAATATGCAGTCTTGCAGTCTTGTTTTTCTAGTGAGATAGCAGAAAAGCTTATGTATAAACAAAATGTATTTGTTGCTTTTTACTGTCTCCATGATTGCTAGAAATTGTCTGTAACAAAGATATAAAGGCTTGATGTAATTGTTTACCAGTTGAGAGACCTGTCCAGGACCCTGTGTCCTATGGCACTCTCTCCCTCCATGGTAATTACTGGAGAAATGATAAAGTATTTAATTTTGCTGCACCCAAACAAAAAGCGAGAACTAAGTTTTTCTTCGACAACATTTACAGCTGATGTGCAGGAAATCCTTGTGTAATGAAGAGCTGTTTGTTTGTTCTTTGCATGGCTGTTTTCTTATGGATTCTTTTGTGTATCATTATTATCCTTCTGGGGTTTTTAATACTATCTTTGAAACCAAAATAGAAATGGCATGTTACTTTTAACACAAGCAGCAAAGAATCCTGTGGCACCTTATAGACTAACAGACGTTTTGCAGCATGCGCTTTCGTGGGTGAATACCCACTTCTTCGGATGCAAGTAGTGGAAATTTCCAGGCGCAGGTTTATATATGCAAGCAAGAAGCAAGCTAGAGATAACATGGACGCCAGTAGAAATGTATATATACTTTTAACACAGTTGATGAAGCTTTTTTTTTTTTTACTACATCTGCATCACCCCTGGCTGTTTTCTTCTAAATCTCATAAGCTAAATAGATTTAAGCCTAGTCACTCTTTGGATTGGAGATCTCCAGAGAAAAGCAGGGGTGCTACAGGAAGTGGTATTGGTGATTCAATAGGTGGCGCTGTTCCATCTGAGTTAATGAACAAATGCCCCAGCACAGTGGTGGGGGCATGGTGCTGGTGGAAGTATAAAAAGTGAATCCAAGATTTTTCAGAGATAGCGTCAGGAATTTTGTTTGACATCTCATGTGAGAACAGGTGTGTTAGCCTCAGTTTCCTGGCCAAATTCTAACTCAGTTAATTCTAAATTCTAAATTCTCCCTGCAGTTTCAATCAGATAAGGTGACCTTCACTTGCTATCACCAAGTGCTGTGTAGCGTGCTTTGTATTATTAAAGAGATGTTGCCTTCCCTCAGTTTTAACCAACGAACAAGACTTTAATACGTAGGCAAATGACAGAACTAAATCATACTTTGTGGTAAACAACACTGTGCCTCTGAACATCTCAAAGCACTCTAACAAAAATGGGTAAGCATCATTAACCCCATTTCACAGACTGAGAACTCTTGTGTTAGGATATTAAGAAAACCCTCTTATCCTACTTGGGCCTGATTTGGACTGAAGTCAACGGACTTACTGAAGTCAATGGACTTACTCTGGCTTTACACTGGTGTAACTGAGGGCAGAATCTGGTTCCTTGTCTTCATGGACGCCAGCAGAAATGTATATAAATGCGTGTGTGGCTGGGGGCAGGGTTAGAATCGCTGGGACAGTGCAGGTCGGAAATGAATTCCATTGACAGCTCTCGGGGGAGGCATGAGTGGAATAGCAAAGATACCGAGTGAGGACTTTTGCAAATTATCTGCCTTAAGCCATTGCTGGGGTGTTTCATTCATGTGAGCGCTAATCCAGCATCGCTGACAGCAATGGGAGCTTTGCCATTGATTTCAGAGCAAGCAGACTCAGGCCTTGAATTCACTCACAAAGTCCAAGGATGAAAAACAAGTGAGTGTCATCTTACAACCACACATGAGCACCTGTCCCTTTGGATTGAGGCCGTGCTGGTAGCTGGAATAAATTAGGGATGTGATACTCCTACAAGAAATGGCGGCGCCGTTGTGGAATCAAGGAAGGTTTATTTTATGCTGGCAGTTTTTAACTGCAAATCAAAAGCTGCAATTAAAAAAAGGATTTTCATTACACCCCAAGGAAAATGGTTCAAATTCTGCCTTGATTTACACACTGTGCAGGCGATTGGTGTAAAATCACCTTCTGATGTGGTTGCACTCTCTGGATTTTGTGGGGCTGTGCAGATAAATTGGCAGGATGACTCAGGGATCAAGCTAAGGAGTCGGATGGATGATTTACCAACCAGCAATCATTTAAAAAAGACATTCCTTGGTTGGAGAATTAAAAATCAGTTGATTTGCACTTGAAGTATCATTTACAAAGGTGTTAAAATAATTCCATATCTGATATAATCAGCAAGTTAGTTACTGAATGTCATCAGCATGTGAATCATCATTTATCCCATCTGCATAATTGCTTTGGGGTATTAATTAGAAACATCCTAATTAATTAGTTCGGAGTCTTGGTGTTGGCTCCCAAGCAAAAGAAATGTTGCTCTGCTCAGTTCATTGAAGTTCTGAAATCAGATACTTTCTGGAGACCAGAAACACCAAATCAGAAACTTCATGTCACTCATTTACATCTCTGATCATCATAACATCATAGGATTCCCATGGGATAACGCCAACACAGGACTTGATCTTGTTCCCATTGAATCAGTGACAAAATTTCCATTATCCATTCCCTTCAGTGGCAGAACGATCAAGCCTATAGATGTTGGGATCGGACACCCAGGATACCACCATAAGAAGTCACCAGGAAAAACCAAGCCCTCTTTTCAAGCCCTTTGTAGAAGAAGGGTGTCCTGGGGCTGCCTTTTATGGTGAGTTGGGCCCAGTTTGCCCATGACTGCCTTATGACAGTAACTGACTGCCACAGGTGGCTGATTAGTAAACAAACACCTGGATCTGATAAATATTATCCAAACTTACTTAGAAGGGAACTCCAAAGGGAGTCAGGAAAGTCCTGTGGAGAGGAGCTCCCAGGAGAGGCCTGAACCAGAGGGCTGAGCAAGGAGCCTAGAAGATAAACTCTGGGGAACCCACCAGAATGGGGAGGCTGTAAAAGGTGTTTCTGGAGAGGGGAAGGATCCCGGCTTGGCAAGGTTCACCTGTTGTCCCCGGAGAAGATTAGCAGTGGACAGACCTCCCCTGACTCTAGGGAAGGATCTTATTGCAGTAGGGGCAAGAGGCCTAACACTGGGTGCAGAGACTGGAACTGAGAGAACCTCAAGGGGAGAAGCTGGGTTGAGGCAAGCACTGGACTCAGGTGGGGGATAGATGGACTAAGAATGGCCTGGTCATCCAGCAGACATGTTGGGCTGAAAGTTTTGTTCATGTTCTGCGTTGCTTTTCTGTTAATAAATTAGACCCTCTACAAGGAGGTGCTCTGTTTGGACTGTGTGAGGGAAAAATTAAGTAAGGACTCACCTGCAACATCACACTCACTTTGGGTGGCCACTCACACCTTCCCAGAATACTGGACATTCCAGTTCTTCTGGGAATGGCCTGGACCCACCCCCACTGGCATGACCCTGCACCCAATGACGTGACCTCACACGTAACATCACCCGCATGGTATGTGTGATGTCAGACCTCACGGAATATGCCATTTTGAAGAGCCCACCACTCCACTCCGCTCATGTGACCTCAAATATAGGGTGCGGGTGAGGTTATGCCAGCAGGGGCAGAGTAACATGCTCTTCAAAATGACATCCCCTGTCTGATACCAGGCAAAACCACATCCACTTTTGTCTCAGAGCTGGAGGAGGGACAAACCACCTGAAAAGAGGATTGTTTGGTCTAAAACTGGACGAATGGCCTGCCTGTGTCCACCTGCAAGGAAGCGTATCAGGTCAGCCTGAAATGGTGACATAGGGGTATTGAAGGCTGCAGGGCCGGCTCCAGACCCCAGCACGGCGCGCGCTTGGGGCGGTGTCCCGCAGGAGGACGGCAGGCAGGCGTGCCTGCGGGAGGTCCACCGGAGCCGCGGGACCAGCGGACCCTCCACAGGCACGTCTGCAGGAGGTCCACCGGAACCGCGGGACCGTCGACCGCCAGAGCACCCCCTGCGGCGTGCCGCCCTGCTTGGGGCGGCGCAAATCCTAGAGCCGCCCCTGGAAGGCTGAATATCAGTAGAAAACATCTTGTTGGTGAGATTATTATGTGGTTCCCTGAAATTATTGTTACTGTTATTGGTTAAGTAATTATTGATTTTATTTATATAGAAACTTAAATGTGCTGGAATAGTCTGTCTAGGGAATGGGTGAGAGTCCCATAACTTATGGCATTTAAAATGAAAAAAGTTCTGGAGGATACACTGGAAACAATGCTTTATCAGAGAAGACTGTGTGTGCAAACTATATGACTTCATGGTTCTTTTTCCATGGCAAGTGTGGTACTCTTATTAAGACTGAGCTATGGTCTGGAACAATGGCCAAACAAAGGAATTCTGGGCATTCAGGGTCTCTGAAGAGATTCCTAGCTATTTACAACCCAACTGAAGTTAATGACAATATTCCCGTTGACTGTAGCATGGACAGCACTGGGCTTGTAGTTTGTAAAATGCTTTGAGATGCTTTCGGATAAACATAGGAGGCCATAACTCTATTGAAGTCAGTGGATAGCTGAGCAGCTGGCCCAAGTTGTTATTAATAACACTTGCATGTTCTATTTTAGAAGCAAGAAACTTGAAATGGAATGAAAAATAACTCGAAGCTGACCTGGGATGAAATCCTGAATGAAATCAATGAGAGTTTTGTCATAGGGTTTCATGATGCCAGGATTTCACCCCAATATACCTTACACAATCCTGATTTTATAATGAAGCTATGCCAATGACTCTATAGGTGTAATTATTTCCCATGTTAAGCCTGATTTTTACACATCTCTTCTATCAAAAGATTTGCTTTCCACCTGGCATTTCTCAAATGCAGAGAAGTTTTTCTGTAAACTTTGAGAATTAATCAAACAAGACCTCTTGGAGACTGGAGAATGTGAAAATGTGAGCGCGATAACTCTGGGAAAAAATGTCTCTCCCTTTTTTATATAGAACGATCTTTTAAAAAACCTCACTTGGTTGAGAAACCTCAAGTGTGTTTTATTTTTGTATCAGCAGTGGGAATACTGAAGTGCGGCAGAGTATTTTTAGGAAGGCTGCCGGTTAATTTTAGAGTTATTGTAAAAAAAAAATGAAATACTACAGACTCCTTGCAGAGTTTATAAATGTGAATGGTTAACCCTTAAGACCTCAAGGCTAACAACAAGCTTTTAAACAGTAAGTCCCTGGCTCCTTTTGGTGCCTTGAAAATATAAACTGATCACTGGGGTTGAATGTTTAGTCTAAATTCTCTGCTGGTGTAAAATGGCACAGTCGCTTTGAAATCAATTAAGAGTGGGGTGCAAAAGTGGCTTTATTCGAGCTTTCCATCCCCAGAGCCTGGGAGCTGACCCAACTTCAGACAGACGTAGAGAGGATATTTCACCTCTGTATTTGGGACAGGTGGGACTACTGCTGGGCTCCTGTGTCCAGTTCTGGTGTGCACCATTCAAGAAGTTGATACATTGGAGAGGCTACATCAGAGAACAGCCAGGAGAATGATTAAAGGAATGTCTTCATGAACAAGGTCAGCTCCCAGACTGCTGCACTGGGCAGCACAGTATGGGGAGGAGGTGACCAGCCCACTGTGGAGAAAGAAGTGGTATAGGACTATTTAGAAAAGCAGGATGAGCACAGGTCCATGGGACTGGATGCACTGCATCCGAGGGTGCTAAAGGAGTTGGCGGATGTGATTGCAGAGCCATTGGCCATTATCTTTGAAAACTCATGGTGATTGGGCGAGGTACCGGATGACTGGAAAAGGCTAATGTAGTGCCCATCTTTAAAAAAGGGAAGAAGAAGGATCCGGGGAACTACAGGCCAGTCAGCCTCACCTCAGTCCCTGGAAAAATCATGGAGCAGGTCCTCAAGGAATCATTTTTGAAGAACTTAGAGGAGAGGAAAGTGATCAAGAACAGTCAGCATGGATTCACGAAGGACAAGTCATGCCTGACTAACCTAATTGCCTTCTATGAGAAGATAACTGGCTCTGTGGATGAGGGGAAAGCAGTGGATGTGTTGTTATTCCTTGACTTAAGAAAACTTTTGATATGGTCTCCCACAGTATTCTTGCCAGCAAGTTGAAGTATGGGCTGGATGAATGGACTATGAGGTGAATAGAAAGCTGGCTAGATCATCGGGCTCAACGGGTAGTGATCAATGGCTCCATGTCTAGTTGGCAGCTGGTATCAAGTGGAGTGCCCCAAGGATAGGTGCTGGGGCCAGTTTTGTTCAATATCTTAATTAATGATCTGGAAGATGGCATAGACTGCATCCTCAGCAAGTCTGCAGATGACAGTAAACTGGGAGGAGTGGTAGATATGCTGGAGGGTAGGGATAGGATACAGAGGGACCTAGACAAATTAGAGGATTGGGCCAAAAGAAATCTGATGAGACAAGGACAAGTGCAGAGTCCTGCACTTAGGATGGAAGAATACCATGCACTACTACAGACTGGGGTCCAAATGGCTAGGCAGCAGTTCTGCAGAAAAGGACCTTGGGGTTATAGTGGATGAGAAGCTGGATATGAGTCAACAGTGTGCCTTTGTTGTCAAGAAGGCTAATGGCATTTTGGGCTGTATAAGTAGAAGCATTGCCAGCAGATCGAGGGACGTGATCCTTCCCCTCTATTTGGCATTGGTGAGGCCTCATCTGGAGTACTGTATCCAGTTTTGGGCCCCACACTACAAGAAGGATGTGGAAAAATTGGAAAGAGTCCAGCGGAGGGCAACAAAAATGATTAGGGGGCTGGAGCACATGACTTATAAGAAACAGCGGAGGGGACTGGGATTATTTAGTCTGCAGAAGAGAAGAATGAGTGGGGATTTGATAGCTGCTTTCAACTACCTGAAAAGGGGTTCCAAAGAGGATGGATCTAGACTGTTCTCAGTGGTACTAGGTGACAGAACAAGGAGTAATGGTCTCAAGTTGCAGTAGGGGAGGTTTAGGTTGGATATTAGGAAAACTTTTTCACTAGGAGGGTGGTGAAGCACTGGAATGGGTTACCTAGGGAGGTGGTGGAATCTCCTTCCTTAGAGGTTTTTAAGGTCAGGCTTGACAAAGCCCTAGCTGGGATGATTTAGTTGGGAATTGGTCCTGCTTTGAGCAGGGGGTTGGACTAGATGACCTCCTGAGGTCCCTTGCAACCCTGATATTCTACGATTAAAAAAAATGCCTTTTAGTGATAGACTCAAGGAGATCAATCTATTTAGCTTAACAAAGAAAAAGTTAAAGGGTGATTTGATTACAGTATATAAGTATCTACATACGGAATAAATATTTAATAATGGGCTCTTCAATCTTGCAGAGAACTGTATAACACGGTCCAGTGGCTGTAAGCTGATGATAGACAAATTCAGACTTGAAAATAAGGCATACATTTTTCACAGTGAGAGTAATTAATTAGCCATAGGAACAACTTGCCAATGGGTCGTGGTGGATTCTCCATCACTGACAATTTTAAAATCATGATTGGATGTTTTTCTGAAAAATATGCTCTAGGAATTATTTTGGGAGCAGTTCTCTGGCCTGTGTTATACAGGATACAGGAGGTCAGACCAGATGATCACAATGGTCCCTTCAAGTGTGTAATAAAAATGAGATGTGATAATGATGCTTTGGACAGTAAAGTGGTGATGATCACATCTCTTTGGCTGTCATTCACAATGTCTGTGGATGAGGATTTCTGAGCTAGTTTCATAAGCGCAGTCATTCATCCCCAATGATGCCATTATTTTAATTGGAGAGAACGATACACATGACAATCCAGGGCAGCATGTCTTCTACAAATTGTTAGCACACCCAAGTGCTGATTGCGAGAGTATCTCACTCCAAACCACAGGCCAATTCCAGTATTTGAAAACAGCCCCCCCCATCAAACGTTAGTCCTTTGGGATTTCCAGCGCAATGGTGCTCTCTCTTCCTGAAAAACAGACACCTTTGTCTCAAGAATTCATCTCCAGCCCCACCCTTCAAGATGAGACTGCAGCATCTAGGAGTCATTCGCTTGCCAGGGCCCTCCATTCACAGTACTGATTTCCCTGACATGGCAGAAAATGGCAGAGGCTTTAAAATCTTCCCATATTCTACAGCTTCTTAATCGCAATTTTTCCCTGGCCAAATCCCACAGCTGACTATGGGCTGGAGAAAGTGTTAAAAGGCCCATCGTGATGAGTCAATTACGGAACAAAATGTCTGAGAGTCATATGAAGACAAGGACATTGTGCAAATGCCTTTTTTGCCATAGACCAGGCTTCAGATAACAACGTTTGGGTGTGATTCAACAGAAAGGGTAGAGAAAATGACAAAACAACCCAGCCCACTGTGACTTTCCTGTGAGGCACAGCAGGTGAAAGGGAGTTGAAAAGGCTTGCTGTATAATTAGAGTCTCAAAGAGAATTTTAAAAAAAGGAAAGGAGGAGAATTTATACATATAAAACCTCACACATGAAAAGACGAACCTCAAGAAAGGAAGCGTTTTTGGCCGTGTATAAGGAGCCACGAATGGAGCTGTAGAAATACATTCTTCTGACCGCCGGTGGGTTGCAGGAAGCATTACTAGGGGTACAGGTGTAACAGGTATGAGGCTCAGTTCTGCTCTCATAAAAGTGGGTGCAAAGTCATTTCTGAATGAGAGGTGAATCTGTCCCAATATCAATGAGGATTCATGACGAGAGAGATACAAAGAAGTTAGAGGGGGTCTCTTCTGCTGAATCTTCAAGAGAACAGACCCAGACGCTATGGCTGGGATTTCCTAATGCCCTTGGTGTTGGCTTATCTCAGCTGATATTGACGTCAACAGGAATTTTACCATTTTTAGGTCAACACTGAGCACTGTTGGAAATCCCGTCGCATGTGCTTTAGCCAAGATCTAGAGAATGTCCTCCCACCCATAAGTCCTTTGCTTTATTAAGATCATTCCCTGCAACAGATCCTGGTCCTCTCTAGGAACTGGAAGACTATGAATTATGGGTCTGATTCTCATTTACACTAAGGTCCCTTTGCCCCAGACTTGGTGTGAATGGGAATGAGTTTAACTGAACTCCAAGCTCCTTTTGCTATTCATCTTTTCCCATCTCTTCTTTGACCACCTGCCATTTCCACCTGTCTTTTATGCAGCAGGTGGCAGGGGATTTTTTTTTTCCCAAATATTCTTGACCCAGAACGTAACCTGGAAGATTAAGCATGGAAGTAAGTTAAGGACAAAGAAAAACACTTGTTTGGTTTTAATTCAATGCTTGGAGAAAAGACGCACCATGGCTGTTCAAACTAAGCATGTGGGCTGCATCAAAGCCAATTAAAAGGCAACATGAGAGAGGAAATAGGGACACTCCTTTAACCTTCCTTCAAATACAATGGATTTGATGAAACTTTTGGAGGGCCAGGAATAAAAACAACAAATAGCCCAGTTTTCAGTGGACAAAAGTTCACCTTGCAAGAAACTCCTGGTAGCTTCAACAGAGTCTCTTAGGGACACATGGGCATTGCGAGTGAAACACTCTTCCACTTCCGTAGTTGGTCCCTCCAAGTCAGGACCTCATTGCTAGGGAAGATGGGGAAGCTTCCACTACTGCTGCCCATGCTATAACAGACTGGTGGATGGAAATATGTTAGCATGGCATCTTTCATAAGCTATCCATCTAGATAGCTAACGTACTTATGTGGCACCCGCTACAATTGTTAGGTTACATACTCTAACAGCACCTCTGTTAGGTAGTGCAGCAGTATCAACAGAGGCACAGAGAAGCTAACTGATTTGTTAGCCATACAGGAAGTATTTGGCAGAGCAGGGAATTGAACCCAGCTCCTTCAAGTCTTAGGCTAATGTCCTAACCACTTGGCCACCCTTGGTCTCCCACTGTTAGGATATATGGATGTAACTCATTTCATAAACACACCCCCTTCCAAGACCCTTTGGATAGTTTGGAACTCAGAACAAACTCCAGTTGATGATACATATATGTAAGTTGGAGGAAGTTTATGGGACAAGTGACATGTAATGATCGCTATTAAAGCAGAAAGCAATGAGATTAAATTTAAAAGGTTATTTTCCATGATAATATTATTCAGCTGTGACACCTTTCGCTGGCAGAGGTATTGATTAGTCAGAAGCAGAGGTTTCAATATGCTCTGTGCTCTCTATAGTGACAATAAGCTGATTACATCTCAGATGTTTGGCATAATTAAACTAGCCCAAGGCTGTGGGGTGTTCCGCAGTATACATACATGATTGCTTGGGCTGGGTTTGATTTTGGTTTTCAGTCTGAAAAAGGTGTACTCCCTGCAAGAGTCCAGGGTGTAAATTATTGCAAAGTAGAGATCAGGTACAGGAGAATCTACAAAGTAGGCTGTGAGCCCAATTTGTCGTGTGAGTCCGGTGGTGTGAATGGAGTCACCCCAGGGATGAATTTGGACTCATAATCTATGTGAATTGTAAAGAAGTCGAAGATGGTGTAACTTTAATCATTTTCCAGTGCTGTTTTGTGCATTAGCCTGGCCTAATTTAGACTCCTTAGGCCACATCTGGCCATTTCCAAAAAGAGCCAGTGGGTGACGGTCAATGGGAGTTTGTTCTGCATGGCTTTTCCCCATCGAAATTTTGACCAAGAGAAAGGCTGATCTAAAGATCCAGGACAGTGGTCCCTGGGAATTTCGCTTCCAGCATCCTTCGGAGGGAGCAGGCTACTGAGTTCTAGATGTCCTTCCATGAAATCAAAGGCCAAAGGGAGGAAAGAGCCATTATATAATGTATAAACAGAACCATGTCCATTTGAGATGCAAACCACCTGTTAAGTGATCTAATAATCCATCTCCCTTGGTCAGTGCAAGATTGTTTTCTCTATTATAGTCTCCACTGCCTGGGAGGGGAAAGGAGTGTGACCCACAGCCATTTCAGCTTTGCATTCAATTGGCACAAATGTGAGTAATGGTGGAGAATGAAGTGTAAGACAATGGAGAATATCTGCCCATTATCTGCGGTGGTCTAGTGCTGCTTTAAAGCATGTGAGTAGTGGACTCTTGCCACTTCTTTAGAAACTCCGTAACTTCTGTTTCTTTCACAGAGTGACTGTGACCCAGAAAGGCATTTTGATGTGCTCAACAATGTGTTTAATACAGAGCTTTTGGCAGAAAAGGGCAAGCCATTTTTTTTACTGTATAAAGAGCATGGCTTGTTAACCGCTATAATAAAATAATCATCATCATCATCATCATGTCTCATGAAATTTACTACCGTCCTCTTCACACCAAAGCACTTTACAGACTATACAAAAAGATCACTTCCTCTAGAACTGGAAGGAAATCTGATGATTTAACCACCAAAAATGGGTGACTACTGTTTTTTCTGATCTCAGTTCATTTCCATAAATATTCAGAACCATAGGATCATAGAAGATTAGGGTTGGAAGAGACCTCAGGAGGTTCATCTAGTCCAACCCGCTGCTCAAAGCGGGACCAACTCCAACTAAATCATCCCAGCCAGGGCTTTGTCAAGCCGGGCCTTAAAAACCTCTAAGAATGAGATTCCATCACCTCCCTAGGTGAAATTCATAGATAATGTTAGAAGGGCCCACTATGGTCATCTATGGGACCCCTTGCATAACACAGGCCACAAACCTTATCCAGTGATTCTTGCATCACGGCCTTAATTTCTGAGCTGAGTTAGAGCATAGTTTTTAGAAAAGCATCCAGACTTGGCTAAGGACCTCACTGATAAAAATCTGCACCTTACTTCTTGACCAAATTTGTTTAGCTTCAGCTTCCAGCCATTGGATCTCATTCTTCCTCTTTCTAATACATCAAAGAGCTGATTACTATCAGAAACCTCTTGTACTTGTAGACTGATCAAATCACCTTTTAGCTTTCTCCTGCATAAACTAAATAGATTGCGTTTCATTAGTCTCTCACTACAGGCATGTTTTTCAGAACTTGAATCGGTTTTGCAGCTCGTTTCTGAACACTTCCCAACTTCTTTTTTAAAGTCAACACAGTACTCCAGTAATGGTCTCACTAATGAGATATACAACGTTAATACCAGTTGTTAGAGGGCTTATTCCTTCACCGTCTCACTTCCCTGGGCTTTCTTGCATGAACAGAGAGCAACAATACCCGAAGTCCAAAGGTGCAAACAATTTGATGTTTGTTGGGGTGAACTTCCAGCAAGCTTAAATCCAAGTTCCTTTTTCCTTATTTTTGAATCCCAACTTACTTCCTGTTTGCCCCTAATTTATATAGTAATAGTCTCAGCTATACCTTAACCAATCATTTTACTGAAATTTACCTAACCAATCCTAACATATTGTAACATGATTAGCTAATCAATTATATCCCACCACCTTAATTAGTTTACACCCAGCAAAATTATACAGCAGACAGAAACAATCACAGAACCAGACAGAGACCATGCAAATAAACAATAGCAACGTGGGAACTATAATGACAAAACAATACAGAAGTGAGGATTTCACAACTACATCTATAAAGACATAAGGGTTTTCCAACTATGTCTATTGATAAGTGAGTTCTTACCAAACAGAAAAACTATCAAACTAAATTTCCTTTTACATCTTCTAGGCTCTTCTCTTCATCTGGAGGTGATAGTTCAGATCTCCTTCCTAACAGTCCCAGATTGCTTTGGTTTAGAATAAAAGGTAAATTTTTGACCATTAACTTTCCTGCTGGAAAAACTGTGGCCAGACCTAGTTTTGAATTTGTAATCGTCAACACAAACATTCGTATGAGAAACCTGATTTCAAGAACAGTACTTATGCAACCAAGGAGGAAAAACATAAACCAAACCAAACCCCAGCAGGACATTCAGAGCAGCTCAAATTTAGAAAATTGAATAATTCCACTGAACTGCTTTTGCCAGGGAGCCATAGGCCAAGAATGATTTGGCAAACAAGTCTGTTTAAGATGCTGTTTAAGGAACTTATGTGCACCCTCATTACGACAGTATCTGAGCCCCTCACAATTTTTAATGTGTTTATCCTGCTGTGGCAGAGCAGTGCTATTTTTCTCTATTTTACAGAAGGGGAACTGTGGCACAGAGAGGCTAAATGACTTGCCAAAGGCAACACAGGAAGTTGGTGGCAGAGCAAGGAGCTGAACTCAGATCTCCCAAGTTGCAGGCATGTGCCCTAACTACTGAACTATTCTACCTTGCAAGGGAAAAATCCCTTCCCCTGACTCAGGTGAGTAAGGACGATTATTCATGTGATTAGAGGTGAGCAGAGTTTGGCTCTAGATTAGAATCAGAATGTAGGCTGAGTCCTGCAAACACTGTTGCAAAGAGGTAACACTCCCTCATGTCAGCAGTCTCCTGAAAGCCAGCAGGATGGCTTGCATGAGGAAGCTTACTCACATTGCATGTTTGCAGGATTGAGCCCTGTCCTGCACCACTGACAGGTACGGGAACCACAGGTGCGGGGGGTGCTGCGGGTTTTACGCAGGGTTCTGCTTCTGGCCCTGTGCCTGCCCCAGCTGTGGCCCCATTATTCCTGTCTGGGCCACCCTCCCGGACACATGGCCTCGCTCTGGGCCCCAGCTCTGGGGTGGGTGCGGACAGGGATAAGGAGGCTGTCTTTCAGCACCCCCACTGGTAAAAGTGTTCCAACACCACTGACCACCGGGAGCATTGCCAGTGACTTCAGAGCACTCAGAATCAGGCTGTCCATGCAGCTGTAAACTGTACAAAAACATTTCCACGTCAAAACTCATGCAGACTTGAGTTCAAGGCTCTGCTTTTCCACTAATGGCAATGAATGCGACCACGAAGCCCTGCAGCGTTTAGATATGATCGACTCTAGTCCAGGATGGGCTAAGTGAAGGAGACAGTGATTTTGTCAAGTGATTTTTGAGTCTATCCATAAATTCCTTTCTCAATTTAGGACTCGATCCAGCTCCCACAGAAGTTAATGGTAAAATTCCCATTGACTTAAATGGTGCAGGATTAGGCCCCTAGCTTCTTAAACATTCTTTTTTAAAAAAAATGTCTTTGGTAACTCATGAAATGAGGGGCCGCGTTTGCAGTGAGACACATACAGTCAGTCCTCTGCCTCTGCCCGTAGCCCCATTGATTCCACATTGCACAGTATCGCTGTGAACAGATAGGACATCAGTGAACGTGTGCAGGGCCGCCCGGGGGGGGGCAAAGGGGGCAATTTGCCCCGGGCCCCGGGCTCCGCAGGGGCCCCCGAGAGAACAGCGGAGGCTCCCGCCTCCGCCCCTCTCCTGGAGCCTCAGCGCATCAAGCGCCGAGTCTCCGGCGGGGCCCCTGAGCCCTGCCCCGCCCCGCCCCCTGACCACGCGGCTCTGCTCCCTCCGCTCGGCCCGGAGCTCCCAGCCCCGCTCCCTCACCACGCGGCTCTGAGCGGGACGGAGCTCAGGCCCCGCCGGCCACACGCTGCAGCTGTTCCGGGGAGGCGCTGAGACTCCGGGTGAGGAGGGAGCCGGGGGTAAGAGGCTGGGGCCGGGGCGGAGGGGAAGCGGGACCTGCCGCCGAAGCACAGTCCGGTCTTCGGCGGCGGGGGGCCCCTTCCGTTCCGGGACCCGCCGCCGAAGTGCCCCGAAGACCCGCGGCGGGGACCCCCGCCTCCCCCGCTGCCGAATTGCCGCCGAAGACTGGGCTGTGCTTCGGCGGCGGGTCCCGCTTCAGTGGTAATTCGGCGGCGGGGGGCTCCCGCCGCGGGTCTTCGGGGCACTTTGGCAGCAGGTCCCGGAACGGAAGGGCCCCCCGCCGCTGAAGACCCCGGGCCCCCGGAATCCTCTGGGCGGCCCTGAACATGTGTGAGAGAGAGAATGCATTTCATAGCTCCCTTCCATTTGAGACTGACCCCTTAAGCGTGAATCCAGGCTGTCACGTCCCCACTGAGCAGAGCTGCAGAGATGGGAGGCAGTCACTGAGGTCATCAAATCCTACCTCATTTACAATTCCATAAACAAGGGCCAGGCCTGAAATTGGATTGGTCGGCGCTGCAGAATGCAAATCACCGGTGTGACGTGCTCTAGTTTTTACATTGCACCTAGCAGATGAGCTGCTGCTGCTGTTGGTAATTTCTGAGTGACCTAGGCCAGTCGGAGCTAATGCCATGTTGTCATAGGCCACTGCTAAGGTAATAACACCACGGTAGCTACGTCACTGTCTTATCTTAGATTCTGTTACAAACGCCTCAGGGCAGAGAGCACGTCTTTCTGTACGCGTTTACAGTACCTAGCAACATGGAGCCCTGATACAGACTGAGGCCACAGGTCGCCACTGCTATACAGATAAGTAAGAATAAATAATAACATCCTGTGTCCCTCACCATAGTATCTGAGCATGAGGCCTCAGCGCTGCAGCTGCTGTTTCTGCTGCAATGATTCATTCTTGTTGGATCACCTCCAAATGTGTTGGTTTTTTTTTTTTACCAGGAAAACGAATTCTGAACATTTTCAATGGGAGATTTACACTGTGATTTTGACATGGCAAGATTACTTTTGCAAGGCCTTTGGAATGGCCTAGGTGGGAAGTGATGCATTGATTTAATAATGGTTTGACTTTTCTGAAAGCTGTTGCATAGTCCACTGTAAGACTGAAGCAATCTGGGTCATTACAGCTAAATGCAAATGAAATCTCGGAATGATTTAGACGTGCCAAACCGGCACTGCAAAGGCTAATAATGCAGGGACATGTTAATTTGTGTCTCTATCTGGGTGTCTGGAAAGAAGATTATATATGAATATTTATGTTTTAATAAAAGTATTTTTACATCATCTCCTTCCAAATGATGAACTAGCCACACAGACTAGATTTCTGAGCACTTCCTTTAGGGATGTACTGAGAATTCTAGCTAGTCTGCAACTGCACTGTGAACTTTCGCTATTGCATCTCCTGCTGTAATGCAACCAAACCTTATTCCTTTCCCTTACATTTGGTGTAAGCGGATGTCGTGCTGATGAGAGGTGATGGACTGGCCTTGTAGACGCAAGTTCTCTACTTCTTCACAGGGACAGCATCAGAAACAGCTCTACGGCTTTCCCTACATTCCCTTGCCAATCTGCTTCAGCTTTGATCAGAGGACAACCACATCTAGGGACAAGAAGGTAGCTCAACACAATGTCTCACTTAGCCCTTTACTTTTCCACTGTGACCCTAGCAAGGATGCTAACTAATGCCAATGGTGACAGTTTTCAGAGCGGTTGCCGTGTTAGTCTGTATCAGCAAAACCAACGAGGAGTCCTTATGGCACCTTAGAGACTAAAAATGTATTTGGGCACAAGCTTTCGTGGGCTAAAACCCACTTCATCAGAGGCATGGAGTGAAAAATACAGTAAGTATATATATTACAGCACACGAAAAGATAAGAGTTGCCTTACCAAGTGGTGGGGGGGGGGAGGGGTCAGTGCTAATGAGGCCAATTCAATTAAGGTGGAAGTGGCCTATTCTCAACAGATGACAAGAAGGTGTGAGTATCAGCAGATGGAAAATTACTTTTTGTAGTGACCCATCCACTCCCAGTCTTTATTCAGGCCAAATTTGATGGTGTCCAGTTTGCAAATTAATTCCAGTTCTGCAGTTTCTCGTTGGGGTCCGTTTTTGAAGGTTTTTTGTTGAAGAATTGCCACTTTTAAGTCTGTTATTGAGTGTTCAGGGAGATTGAAGTGCTCTCCTACTGGTTTTTGAATGTTACAATTCTTGATGTCTGATTTGTGTCCATTTATTCTTTTGTGTAGAGACTGTCCGGTTTGGCCGATGTACTTGGCAGAGGTGTTTTTCTTTTTTGTAACATGGGCACCTATACCTAGTAACTAGACCAGGGTGAAATCATTCTCAAGATGTGAAATTCACTCCTGTTCAGGGCTTATGGACTATGTAAATCCTTACAATGGTGCATAGGAAGATCTTAAATGATGTATGGGCTTGATGAGGGCTCTCTGTATGGGGTGAATTTCACTCAGGGAGAATTTCTAGTTTTTAAGGCCAGAAGGCACCATTTATGGCCACGTAGTCTAATCCGCTACATAACACAGCCCATAGATGTCACCCAGGGGTTACTGCACCTTGCCCAACCTCTTGCAGCGGAACAAGAGCACGTCTTACAGAAAGACAATCTTGATCTAAGGAACCCCAAGTAATGGAGAACTTACCACATCCCTTGGTCATTTTTTTCTGGGGGTTAACTACCCCACACTGTTCACTGGAACACGCAGCCCAGGATTCTGGTTGTTATAGGTGAAGTGGTGCCTATAGTTAAGGATGCTTCACCCTTTCCAATGTAAGGGTCTCGTTTTTGAAAGTTGTAACTGAGTGAATTTGTCATCATTTCAGTTTTAATTCGGCACAGTTAGGGTTGGTATGGGGTTGATTTTGGGGGGGGGGGGGGAATTTGAAGTAAAAAGAGCTCTGTTTCCAAGAAATGGTTGTTTGAAAAATACATTGTTTCCCCATTATAAAAAAATCCTCGAGATGGGAAATTTTCAGGGTTTACATTTTTATACATTAAATGGGGGGAGGGGAGGGCGTGGAGGGAGAGGAATGAATTCAGTCAGTCTCAACTAAAATCCCTCAGTGTTTTGTGGGGTAAAGAGCTGTGCACACGCACCTCTGTTAAATTCCATGCCCCCTCCGGACGCCAGGCGGGAGACAGGGGAGGAGTACAAAGAGGAGTTTGTGCCGGGGGAAGACAGGGGGAAGTGATGAGGGGTCCACCAGACAGCTGACCACTTCCTCTTGTGGCTGGCTGTAAATTTCTAATGTGAGGCAAAGGGAAGTTACCCCGAAGCCAAGCTGCTGGCTGCCCCAAGACCAACTCTCTGTCCCAGACTCAGGCACAGCATTTCCATGACCCCCTCTCCTGCCCTGCCTGTGGTAGCTTGGCTGGCTACTGGAGAGCCTGGGTTTATAGGATCAAAAGCCCAGAGATCTGGGAAAACTGGGCTGCAGGAGGCAGGGGAGGAAGGGGGTTGGGGAGGTGCTGTGTCTGGGTCAGGGAAGAGGGATATCAAGGGGCAGGAGAAGAGGGGGGTTGAGGAAGACAGTCCCATCCCTCTACCCCCTACCCATCTACATGGGCTACTCTTCTGTCCTGTATTCACCCTTGGTAGCCCCTTGATGGCTACTAGATACATTTTGTGGAGGCTTCTGGGGTTAAAAAAAAACAATATAAAAGAACAATTATTCTGTGTTGTATGGTCCCCAAGGAAACTCAGGCAACTTACCATGTGCCAATAAACACAACAAAAGATAGTTCTGTAATAACATTAATGCACTGTCTGTGCTCTGTGACCACTGCCAAAGAGATTCTGTGAACGCAGGTGGGTGGGAGCAGCCCATGGCAGAACAGCATGAGAGACATTTGTGCGTCCCTTACAAAATGATTGAACTATGCGATTGCGTTGAGGACACGCGTGCTTGGCTGGAGGTCTGGAAAGCTAAATAGTCAACTCTTGATAAGTAGCCTGTAATGCAATGTTTTGTGCTCTTACTCTGGGGTGGCCGAGTGCCTTCTTCACACCAAAAGGTGAAGATCTTTTATGGCAAGATCTGTCCTTCTGAGCATTTCTCATGAGAGGAGAGGAGAATAAATTGGCATGAATATCAAAGAACACCTGAATGGTATTTTGAGCCTCTTTTATATAATAGCATCTGGGATGAGGAAGATAATTAAATACACCCACATATTTTTTTTGTGTCCCTTCAGACATTAGCAGTAGCACGTACAAAACAGAAGGAATTAAAGTCCTGAGACAATACAGGCCAAGAAAAATACAGTATTTTTTTTTTATTAGTTATTGCTGGGTTGTGGGAACTGTAGCCATAAAACGGAGGTTGTCTCCAAAGAAACCAACAACATGAAGGCCAACAGCTCCATTTAACTAAAATCTACAAGCCTTTTACATTTAGATCTTGCAAGAATTAATTTGTAGGTGGAACTGATGAAGCACTCAGAAGTTTGGAAATGATTAAGTTAAAGTTGCTTTATGCAACCTTAACTTTGCCCTTTTTGCATGCGTAGGAGTCTGTTTTTTTACATGATCGTATACTATCAAATAATACAATATAATATCAGACTTGTACCATTTTTATACGAACTTATGTAGACCTTCACTCATAATTAGGAACTCTGTTTTTCAGGGTTTATTATTTTCATTTTTTGGGGTTATCTTTAGCAATTTTTTAGTTCTGTGTAGATGTCCAAAATTTGCATTTTGTGGGCTTTCTCGGTACCTTTAGTGAGCACCAGCAGGGTCTACACAGACAAATTAATGCATGACAGATTACTGTGCTTTAGAATAACACCCCTGTAGTCTGCATTTTTGCTCCATGTAGACATGTACCTAGATACAAGCCAGAGAGCACTGACATTGCCTATGTAGGCAAACTGGATTAGGAAAAGGGGTGAAGTCAACATGGATTGGGAAACCAATTCCAGTGTTTTTCTGGAGTTTATTGGATACACACTGATTTCATATCTATCTGTCTGTATATAGATATCTTGTAGTGGAAGTGTTTTACTGGGTAAAGCTTAAAATCAGAAACCCTATACATAATATAAAATAATTAGTATTCCCAAAGTTCAAAGAAAAATTATTTCATATGTTTAATATCTATGTTTTATTGTTATATTCCACTGCATTTCAGAATGTGTGTGTGGTTTTTTTTTTCTTTAGAAATTTAGGGCACAATCCAGCAAAGACTTAGGCACATGCCTAACATTACACACAATGAGTAGCCTCATTGAGATGTCTCCTATTAGGTAACCTTAAGCTTCTGAAAGTCTTTTCAGGATGAGGGCTTAGAACGTTAACATAGCTTTCTCATTTTCTGTTAAATAAAACAAAAAAATCTCATTTGTTTCTCTGTGTCAAAATGGATGGAAATGAACTTATTAGGATTTAATATATGATTCATTTCCTAGACAGAAATTTCTTCTTAATCACGTAGGAATGTCTTTTTCCAGAACTGATGGTATCATGGGATTCAGAACTTGTCTTTTCTTTATAATTTTTTAATTACTTTTTCAAAATACAACAAATATAGCAAAAATACCAGATTGATCATAACAATACAGAGTTAATAAAGAGGGCTAGGATACAGGGAAAGGAGGGGAAGCAACATAGTTATCTTCAGCATCTACATTAATCATAGACCTCTAAAAAGTCAGCCCAAATTGCTTTGAATTTTTCAGGCACTCTCTTTCTGCGAAGTGCCAATCATTCACTAGCTGCAAGGTCAGCCATGTCACTGAGCCAGGCATCAATATTGGGTGTGGATTGACCTCTCCATTTTTGCAGGATTAATTTTTTTAGTGACCAAAGCGGCACATTGGAACCACGCTGCCTTGTTGCCAGGTAATCTTCAGGTGTCAGGAATATATCAAAGATTGAAATTCAAGGGTGGGGGGTTCTAACTTAGCATCCAGTATCAAATTGGTCTGTTGCCCCACTTCACACCAGAAATTCTTGATATGGGGCACTCCCAAAACATATGAGCTATTGTAGCATCAAGGGAATTACACTTCCAGCAGCAGTCAGCATTTATGAGGCTCATTACCATTAGTCTATGTGGGACGAGTATATTCAAAAAAATGTCTTTTGGTGATTAAACCATAGTCTTAGGTCTATAGCTGCTTTTTAAACATCAGCTACAATTGTATTGCATTGGGTCAGAGACAGCTGTGTATCCAAATCTCCACTCCAAGCAACTCTTAAATTGTTAGTCTTTGGCAGAGTTTTTTAGGCCATAAAATCATTAAAAGGATACCATTGGCTGAGTAAATCCAGGATGTTTCCTCCAAACTAATAAAAGTTCTGGAGGTTCTGAAGTTCCCGATGCAGCCAGTCGAAATACATTCATAAGCAAGAGCTTTCACTGGAGATATTTTCATGCTCCGAAGCAGGGTAAGCTAAATTGTTGCTGAAGATCTACAGATGGTTTAAATGTATCATTGTCAATTAGCTGTGACACAGTCATAATTCCACTGTCCATCCAATCCCTCCACATCAAGGTTTTGCTACTGAGTTTAAGGATAGGATTGCTCCATAGGGCCACTTCTACATGGAAGAGGGGATGGGAGCAGAACTTTCTAGCCAGGTTTGACCACACTTACCTCCCAGCTACTATTGCGGGAGCTCTGGAGCCATCAAATCTATAATAATTTGATCCTACAATGCCAGACAGGGGGATTGGGTGCACCAATTCTCGTTCAATCAGAACCCAAAGTGGGGTCTGTGGGGTCATATCTAACAGCCACAAAGATGCTTGGCTTAACAGAAAGGAGATAGGATAATTTTCCAAGTTGGGAAAATGAAATCCTCCCGGTGATAGAGGGAACAATAATATGTTCAGCGTCAGGCAAGGTTTCTTACTCAAACCCCAAAGAAATGCTCAGAAAATATTATTGAATTTCTCAAAATAAGTTTGAGGCATAGAAATAGGGAGACCCCTCAGGCCATACAAAATGCTGGGAAGAACATTCATGTTCAGTGTATTAATTTTACTCCACAAACGGAGGGTTAACAAATCCATCTCCCCAGACCGTTAGCCACTGGGGCAATAATTGTTCTACATTTACACCGGGGATGTCCTGAATATTTTTTGGGAATAAGCATTCCTAAATATTTCATATAAGAGGATTGGCATGGAAAGTCCTAATTTGAAAAAAAAAAAGGCCTTTGTGGGCATATTGGTTATTGCCTAACATTTCTGATTTACCCCCAAATAATTTTATATCCTGAGAGGAGTCCAGATTTATTAATAGTGGTTAGAAGGTTAGGAATGGTGACCTTGGGCATAGATACAAATACAAGAGCATCATCCACATAAAACATCAATTTGTGCTCTGTTTGGCTCAATGAACATATTGATTTGCTTGGATGGCAATGGCTAAAGGTTCTAGAGCTCAATCAAGCAGCAGAGGAGAAAAGGGCACCCTGCCTTGTGCCTCTATGCAATGGAAACGGGGTGGAAATAATGCCATTGGGATCTACCCTGGAAGTTGGCGTATAAAAGTTGACTCCAAGCAATAAATGGTTTATCAAATCCAAATTTTGCTAACACATGAAAAAGATAGTCCCAGGCTGTGTGATCAAAGGCCTTTTCAGCATTTAGAGAAATGACAGCTAAGGGTTCTTTAGAATCTCTTGAAATGGCTATAACAATGAGTGGATACAAATTATCGTAGCCATGTCTATTACAAAGGAAGCCTACCAGATTTCTGTGTATGCTGGGTGAGAGAACTTTGTCCAATCGCATAGCAAAAGCTTTAGCTAAAAACTTAGTGACACAGTTGATTAAAGAAACTGGCCTGTAATCACAGAAGATTTGTGCCTCCCCATACGGGCGGGGTATGTGTGTGTCACAATATAAGGAGGAGGACATGTGACCGCCCCACGAGTCTCCTCTGCCCATCAACCTCTCCCTGCTGCCCTGTGCCCAGCTCAGGGCCGCTGTGCTCTCCCTGCCCCACTAGAGTTACCAGCAGGGGAGGAGGGCTCTGTCCTTCTTCCGCTGTGCCTCCCCTGTGGCATGTCCGACTGCTCTCCCTGGCAGCTGGGCCCAGGTGGGGAGTGGGGCGGAGCCGCTTCTCATGCAGCTGAAACTGGCTGCTCTGAGAGCGCTCAGCTGAGGAGATGGCAGTGGTGGCAGGCCGCCCCCACTACCCAGGCCAGCTGCTGGGGACAGAGGCAGAGCGAGCCGGAAACATGCCAGTGGGGGATATAGGGGACTCTGGCTTGCTTGGCCCCTGTCCCTGGAAGCCGGGCCTGGGTGGGGAGTGGGACGCCACTGCCGCCTCCCTAGCCGGGCTCTCACAGGCAGGTGCTGCACTGCACAGAGCAGCGACCCGGAGCGGCCAACGTGACAAGTGCCTGGTCCCACCACTTCACTCTCCACTTGGGCCTGGCTGCAGAGAACACGTGCTGAGTATGCAAGGGGCCAGGTGCAGCGGGAGAAGGACTGAGCCTTTTCCTGCTCTCCCCTGGAAGGCCAAGCAGAAATCTCTGTGTGTGTGTGTGGGGGCGGGGGGGGACTTGACATGGTATATCTTGACTTTAGTAAGGTTTTTGATACTGTCTCACACAGGGGCGGCTCTAGGCATTTTGCCGCCCCAAGCACGGCAGGCAGGCTGCCTTCGGCGTCTTGCCTGCGGGACGTCCCCGGTCCCGCAGATTCGGTGGCACACCTGCGGGAGGTCCACCGAAGCCGCAGGACCAGCGGACCAGCCTGCCTGCCGCCCTCGCGGCGACCGGCAGAGCGCCTCCCGTGGCTTGCCGCCCCGCGCACGCGCTTGGCGTGCTGGTGCCTGGAGCCGCCCCTGGTCTCACATGACCGTCTCATAAACAAACTAGGGCAATGCAACCTAGATGGAGCTACTATAAGGTGGCTGCATAACTGGTTGGAAAACCATTCCCAGAGAGCAGTTATCAGTGGTTCACAGTCATGCCAGAAGGGCATAACGAGTGGGGTCCCGCAGGGATTGGTTCCGTTCAATATCTTCATCAGTGATTTAGAGAGTACACTTACAAAGTTTGTGGATGATACCAAGCTGGGAGGGGTTGCAAGTGCTTTGGAGGCTAGGATTAAAATTCAAAATGATCTGGACAAACTGGAGAAATGGTCTGAAGTAAATAGGATGAAATGCAATAAGGACAAATGCAAAGTACTCCACTTAGGAAGGAACATGGGAAATGACTGCCTAGGAAGGAGTGCTGCAAAAAGGGGTTTGAGGGTCATAGTGGATCACAAGCTAAATATGAGTCAACAGTGCAACAGTGTTGCAAAAAAAACACAAATGAACATTATCCTGGGATGTATTAGCACGAGTGGTGTAAACAAGACATGAGAAGTAATTCTTCCGCTCTACTCCAGACTGATTAGGCCTCAACTGGAGTATTGCATCCAGTTCTGGACGCCACATTTCAGGAACGATGTGGACAAACTGGAGAAAGTCCAGAGAAGAACAACAAAAATTATTAAAGGTCTAGAAAACATGACCTATGAGGGAAGACTGAAAAAATTGGGTTTGTTTAGTCTGAAGAACACTGAGAGGGGACATGAGAACAGTTTTCATGTACATAAAAAGTTGTTATAAGGAGGAAGGAGAAAAATTGTTCTTAATCTCTGAGGACAGGACAAGAAGCAATGGGCTTAAATTGCAGCAAGGGAGGTTTAGGTTGGACATTAGGAAAAACTTCTTAACTGTCAGGATGGTTAACCACTGGAATAAATTGCCTAGGGAGGTTGTGGAATCTCCATCATTGGAGATTTTTAAGAGCAGGTTAGACAAACACCTGTCAGGGATGGTCTAGAGAATACTTAGTCCTGCCATGAGTGCAAGGGACTGGACTAGATGATCTCCCGAGGTCCCTTCCAGTCTTATGATTCTATGTCCCTGCCCCTGGCGCACATAGTCTCTGTCTGTAATTATCACCTAGTCCAAGGTCTTTCTCAGGTTTAGGAATAACTGAAATTGCAGCTTCTTTTAGAGGAGGCAGGAGGGTTTGCTCATTCTTGGCCTCATTGACCATATTCAGTAACCTAGGTGATTAAGTTTCAGAGTACATTTTGTATAATTCAATTGGGAACCCATCTGCTCCTTCATTTCTTTTATAGACTGAGTCAGTTTGTGATTTCTAAAGGACCATCTGAAAGTTCCTTCTGAGAGTCAAGATCTGTGGCAGAGACAGTCAACTAAAACAAGTTATCTAGAGCCTCGTTACTGATTCCCTCTTCAGCTAAATATAGTTTTGAATAAAACTGTTGACAGTGTTTATTAATGTTGGACTGAGTTGTACATAATTTATTGCTACTGTTGTGAATAGCAGCATCTTATCTCTGTTAGCCTTTTGTTTAAGTCTGTGCCACCAGCTTGCCAGCTCTCCCACCAGATTTCTAATAGTTTTGCTTCAAACAGAATAAAGCAAACTCATCCCCCTCTGGGACAGAAGTTTGTTGAGTTCATCTCTTAGATTGCTGAAGGTTCTGAGTTTCTCTGGGGAGGGGGCAGAAGCAGAGTCTATGTCGAAGGCCTTAATTTCCTTTGCAATGGTATCAATTCCATGGTCTCCCCATTTCTTTTTAAAGAGATGATACAGCCTCTGATGAAGGCTTTAAAGGCTTCCCAAAGTGTGGCAGCTGATGAAGCAGTGGGGGCGTTTTAAAAAAGAACTTCAAACTCCTGCTGGATGGAGTTAACAAATGACGCATCAAACAGTGGAGAGGTATTTAATCACCACATTTTAGTTGGGGCTGCATACCCTGGGGGCCTAAAAGACACCATGTGTAGGCACATGGTCAGATATAACAGTACTAATGCCACAGCTGGTGACAGAATTGATCAAGTCTTGTAACGCTAAGAAATAGTCCAAATTTTAAATATGTTGAATGAGCTGTGAGGAAAAAAACCTGTAGTCCCTGGTTTAAGGATTACCCAGTCTCTTCACATCCTGTAAACCTAAAATCAGCCATGTATATATGAAGTATCTGACAAATATTTGTGCTTTTCTATGAAGATGGAGAAGATTTATGATGGACAGGGTCTAGATTTCCATTAAGCTCTCTAGCTATAATAATAGGATGGTCGCCCATGTCATTAATACTCCTAAAAATTAGGAACAAAATTGGGATCGTCCTGGTTTGGCCCATAGAGATTGGCAAAGATGATTATAGAATTGCCAATTTCAGCCTTGCGCACAGCAAATCTGCCCTCCCTGTCAGGCCCTGCGCTCAGAATGCTAACATTCACCTTTTTATGTGTTAGTATAGCAACACCCCTCGCTTTCGAATTAAAGCAACTAGAAATCGAGAGGCTTATCCAATTGCTCTTCAGTTTACAAGCTTCAAGTTCTGTCCGATGTGTCTCCTGGAGCATGGCAATGTCAACAGAATCTTTTTTAAGCACTGAGTATTTTTTTATTTTAATAGGGTCATTAAAACCCTTTATATTCCAAGAGACACATTTAATTATCGGTGCCATCATTGTTAAAATGTACCAGATAAAATATAAAGCTGTTTTGTGAATAAATGAGACATTGCACATTTTCCTGAGCAGCATATAGTTCTTGCATAGGTAAACACAAAAGTTATATAATTCAGGTGTCGCATCCTAGTACATATTCTACAGGAGTGGGAAGGAAATTCCCAGGATGGGAGGGTAACAAGAGGGGCAGACAGAGGAATTAAATAAGTGAAAAAAACAAAACAGTAAGGACAAATTCAGAGGAATTACATTTCTCTAATCCTTCAGGGACACCCACAATCCTTATAAATAGAATATTAGGGATAGAAGGGACCTCAGGAGGTCATCTAGTCTAACCCCCTGCTCAGAGCAGGACCAATCCCCAGACAGATTTTTACCCCAGATCCCTATATGGCCCCCTCAAGGATTAAACTCGCAACTTTGGGTTTAGCAGGCCAATGCTCAAACCACTGAGATATCCCTCCCTCTGATGTTACATTGTTGGGAGCAGCTTTCTAGATCAATTAGCTTGGTCTTAATAGTCTTGATATCATTACAATTCTTCATAACCTGTCATTTGTTCCAGTGATGAGCTGCCAAAAAATTAACAACCGGTTCCCTCCGCCTCACCTCACGAGGGGGTCGTGGCTCCCCCCCAACCCCCCGGGACTCCTGCCCCATCCAACCCCCTATGTTCCTTGACGCCATCCCCCCCCTGGACCCCTGCCCCATCCACCCCCCTTCCCTGTCCCCTGACTGCCCCCCGCCACCCCATCCAACCCCTCCTCTCATTCCTGATGGCCCCCCCCAGGACCCCTGCCCCCATTCAATCCCCCTGTTCCCTGCCCTCTGACCGCCCCAACCCCTATCCACCCACCCCTGAATTCCTCTGCCCTCTTCCAACACCCCACTCCCTGCTCCCTGCCCCCTTACCGCGCTGGAGGCCGGGCTGGGGGTGCTGGCCAGGACGGGGCTGCTCGGCTGGGGGTGCCCGGTCAGAGTCGGGGCCGGAGCCGGGCCACACCACCCGGCCGGGACCGAAGCTGGAGCCGGAGCGCGCCACCCGGCCGAGGCCAGGGAGCTGGGCCATGCCACCCCTCCCTGGAGCCCTCCTCGCTCCCCCCCACACACTCACCTGCGCAAAGCCATCCTTCTCAGCCCTCCCAGGCTTCCCGTGTACAGGGGAGGAGGCAGAGGTGAGCTGGGGCTGGGGGCGGGGCGGGGAACTGCTGGAGCTTTATGAGTTGTTAAATTTAAAAGCCCCTTTAGAACCAGTTGTCCCGCATGGGACAACCGGTTCTGAAAGGGCTTCTAAATTTAACAACCGGTTCCCGCAAACCAGTGGGAACCGGCTCCAGCTCACCACTGATTTGTTCTCTTTACAGTCATTTTCCACTTCAGGTATTCTGAGTTCTGCTCCACCCATCCATCTCGATAGAGCATGTAGTGCGCCCTGAATCTCAGTAATTGTGGTCTATAGGGCGGAAGCTGTAGATTTAATTTCAAAAGTATCTGCAGCCATCAGCTGTGTTCCATCAGGTTCAGGCACCCTTTTATTTGTAGACGTGGGGGAAGCAGATTTCCTCTTTTTTTTTTCCCCAGTGCTTTTGGATTTGGAGAGGATGCAGAACTAGAGGGCATCTTGAGGGTTTTGGTAGTCAGGTGCAATGTTTCTTGGGGTTAGATGGTGGCTTTTAGGTGACGATGTTTGGGGATTCCCTAATGCCTACTCCAGAACTCAAGCACCCAGCATCCACCTTGGTGGCAGCACTTTCTGGTGTCCTCAGAGTTTTTATCAACAGGAAAACTGATTGTTTTCTTTTTCCAGCCTTGCTGTCAAAAGTGTGCTTCTCATTCTATTTATGTACTGAATAAACACATTTTTAGCAGTGTTTATGTATCATAGCCTAGAGCCCTGATCAAGGCCCCAGCATGCTAGATATTGTACAAGTGAATCATAAACCCCAGTGCTAATATTATGCCAATACAAGGACCCTTCTGTGCATTTCAGTTCTGCTACAGGAGGGCCTTGGCTCATTGCTTCCCATGGAATAGTCCTGGATTTTCAACCATTCTTGACCTGCTTTTCACGGAATCGTCTCTTGCTTCGCTAAGTAGTTTCACCGGGGTTAGAGATTCCTTTGACATGGACAAGAAAAAAGCCAAATCCACGGCCATTGAGCCAAAGCCAATCACTGAACCTGGATATAATGGATGCCAGATCCAATCCATCCCTGTGTCCAAATCCCAACTGAAATCTTTTGCATAACCCCCCACCCCCCCAACTGCCTGCAGTAATCTCCATGTCTAATGAGTGTGAACACTGCTGGCTGTGGGACTGAGATCACCAGACTCAAGGGAAGGCTGTTTTAAAGTATTTTGACACGTTGGCCCTTGAAAATTAAAATCAAACCTTTTTGTATCTCCACAAGTGTCACTGTAACAGGGTGACTCACCCCTCAGGGCTGGAGCTAGCCAATCCTGCTTACAGAATGGGTGAGAGCACCGTGCTAGCCTATAAAGAGCACCAGAAAGCTACAACGAGGAGGTGGGGGAAGCTCAGGGAATGGTTGAGAGACTGCAGAGAATATGAAAGGCGGTTGCAGGGAAGGCCCTGAAACCAAGGGAGCTGCAAGTGAGCCGGAGGCTGCTAGAGACCCTGACTGGGAGAAAGGTTGGGGACCTGGAAGCCAGAGTACTGAAGAAGGCTGATTTTTTTTCATTGTCCACACTTACATAAATGGAGAAAGTAAAGAACAGCCAGGCTGCAAGAGCTGTGCTGCAGAACAGAAAACCTGTAAACTTCCCTGCTGTAAAGAAACAAGCATGAGCTGCCACCACCACAATATTACAATACATAATATTGTATAAATTACACTTAAAATTTTCCAATTTTTTCCAACTCTCTAATTTTGTAGTGAATGGCAGTACCCCAATGTGGCCATTTATTCTACCATGTAGTCCCACGTGTCTGTGGGAGTCTTTCCTTTGCCAGCAATGGGCTTTGGCGCAGGTCCATAGGCTGTGACACAAACACCGATTCCTCTGTGAATGCCTGGAGGATTTTACCAAATCTTCCCAGAGTGGGGTTGTACTTTTCTAGGCCCTTTTTCCCAGATACCTTTTGAGGAACTGCTGCTCCCCTCAAGCAGCCATTTTGCAGCTTTCTGCTGTATCTTCTCTTCCAGCTGGTAAATATTGTTATCTCCTGTGGTACTTACTGTTTAATATTTCTGAGGGTGGCAGAGTCTCACAAACTTGAGTACGATCAGTGAATTTCATGGAGGTGATGTTTACTCTATCAAATCCTTACAGCAACACACTAGAAACTTCCTTCCAACTTAATCCTTTGTATTTATCATAACTATTTGTATAAAATCTTCAGTGAACATAAACCTAAGCCAATCTGAACAATTTGTACAATTTGGCTGCCAAAATGTTTGTTTTAGATCTACGCTGCTAAGATCCATCATTTAATTATACTCTAGATAGTGATTCTTTTTAAAGGTATAGACTGTAGAGTTAAAAAATGTTTAAATAAGTAGATTGGGCTAGTTTTTAAATGACTGTGGGCTATTGATGCAGTAGAAAATAGCCCTGGAAATCATGGTTAAAGATGCCCCTCCCACACCAAAATCTGAAATGGCGCCCCTGTTTGAAGTGCCTGTATATCGCAGGGAGAGGAGGGATTGCACCGGTGGCTGTGTAGGTTGTTTTTTTCCTTAACAATTGTTACAATTTTCATTTCAATGTGTCCTTTATCCCTACCATCCCGGCAGGAGCACGACTGTTCCCAAGAGCATTCAGCAATGTGGAAAGGGTGCAGGGCGCATCATACGCCGTGTTCAGCCAAGTTGTTTAGAGAACTCCGTAGCTTGCCCATAAGATCTTTCCATTATTTGGGAACAGTTCTCACGCTACACAAGCGGTCAACGGAAAGTGACACATCTGCTCCACTGACCTTGCTTTAAGACTGTACATTGGTTGCATGCACTGTTCTTTGGAACACACTGTCTAGCTCCCACTTTGAAGCAGGGAGGAAACGGCGCTCTCTATTTACAGTGTCCTGTGTGAACTTTTCCTTTACAGGATCATTAAAAAAAAAAATTGGAGACCAATATTCTCCATCTGCTATGCACATTTACAATTCATCCATGGAAACTTCCTGGTCTTCAAATTGGAAATGAGCTTTGCAAAATACCAGAAAATCGGGAGGGAGTGTGGTCTTATTGCTAGTCTGATTTATTTATACTTCATTGATTTAATATTATTATTTGTGTTGTAGAGGTACCTGTTGTGACAGACTCAGGGTATGTTTGTTACATACCCCTCTGTAGGTCCTCAAATATAGGCTGTGTCTAAGTCTTGCTGATTTTTTCCCAAATAACATCTGTGAGATGGCCTTTCCTATCCATCCACATAGCTAAAACTCTTATCCAGGCTCTCATCATCTCATGTCTTGAAACATCCTTCTTTCTGGTTGTGACAAATGCAGTCTTGCCCCACTCATATCCATTCAGAATGCTGCTGCAAAGATCATTTTCCTAGCCCAAGACTTTGACTGTGTCACCTTCCTCTTTGCATCCTTCCACTGGCTCCCTCTTCTCCATTGCATCAAACAGAAGCTTCCTGGCCTGTCCCCACCTTGCCTATCATCTCTCATTCAGTATCGAAAGGTTGACTCCCATCTTTGATTGGCCATTCATGCCAGCCTCCATCACTCACTTGTTACATTTTCAAACAAGCACCTTTGTGTTTTCTCCCATACTTGGGAGGAGCTGCTGTTAAGCATCCACAAATCCCACACATTATCCTCCTTTAAAACTCTCCTTTGCTATGAGGTCTACAATAAGTTTGACAATGACAATAGTCAGCCTGCTGATGTGCTGAGATCACTACCTATCACGCTGACCAATATTGCCTCCTAGTTTCCTTGTTCTCCCCCATCAGTTGGCCTGTAGCCATCTTTTATCTTATACTTGGGATATGCCTATGTAACCCACACTCCTCCTGGGTATGATGGTCTGTCCCACCTAGTCGCACTGAGACCTCTTAGAGAGACAGAGAGAAAAAAATGAGTCTGCTCTACAGCCTTAGCTAACAGCAAGTTGGCTTTTAGCTCATGTGGTAGAACCTCATGCATTAAGTTCCAAAAATCCCTGGTTTGATTCCGCCTGCCGACGACTGGGGTCTGTCAGCATTACACCTATACTACAACTACTAACAGCTCTAGGTGCTGCTGCTGTAGTGTAAATGCTTCTTCCTACATCGATGGAAAGAGTTTTTATGTTGATGTAGTTAATCCACCTCTCCAAGAGTCATTAGCTAGGTTGACAGAAGAATTCTTCTCTCAACCTAGCCACATCTACACCGAGAGCTAAGTCAAACTAACTACGGAACTCAGGGCATGACATTTTTCACAGCCTGAGTGACGTAGCTAAGTCAATCTAATTTTTAAATGTTGACCAGGCCTAACTTTATAAGCTCTTTGGGACTGGGACAGTCTTTTAGTGTTGTGTCTGTACAACACCTACCACAGTAGGGATGGTACATGACTGGAGCTCCTAGGCGCTATGATAATACAAATAATTAATATTATTAAGCCATGCAAAGGGAAGTTGCAGGGAAGGTTACAAGCAAAATGGCATTCACAAAACCAAACAGAGTTTACAATTTGACACAGCTATACCCCTCAATCTGAACCACTCACAAGACCTAATCAAACTCAGGATCCTACCATGCTAGGAGCCAGGCACAGTAAGAGACAATCCCTGCCCCCAAAAGCTTACAATCTACATAAACAAGAGAGACAAAATGCTATTATTCCCATTGTACAGATGGGGAACTGAGGCACAGAGAGGCTAAGTGAGTTGCCCAAGGTCACACAGGGAGTCAGGGGTAAAACTAGGAATTGAACCCAAATCTCCTGAGTCCGAGGCCACTGCCTTAGCCATAAGACCATCCATCTCTTCATCTCCTAAAAATAAATCCGAATATTGGAGCAGCAGTGGCCGGATCCTCCCTCAGTATAGCACACATGCAATTGATGGGATGATCTGGCCCTGGGTTATCTTGATCATTAGCACTAATGAGTAAAATTCACTTTTGGATGGAGGGTTGGTGCAAGGCATTGTGCACTACTTAATCCTCAGGTTGTGGGGCTTAACTTCATCTGTGTGCCAAGCAGGTCTTATAAGCTTGTGTAGAAGACAGTGAGACCATGCTGCAGATGGGCAAGTGGAGGGGCCACAGGATACACGACCGATTTGCTGGCCTTACTACATCGCACAAGTGTGTTGGAGGGGCTGCAGTTACTGTAGTAGAAAGAGAGAGCCTGAAACACGAGGCCAGGTAGTAGAGGCCTGGTATGAGGCCCGAGGCCTGAACTAAAGTAGTGGCCATGCCTTGCTGATATACAGCAAAGTTAGTAAAAGCCAGGCTGTGAGCAGAAGCCAGGCCCTGCTATAAAACATGCCAGCTCGCAAGTTCACAGAACCTGGCAAGAACAGGGTTGGTCTTGCAAAAGCACAGAGTGTCCAGTACTAGGCACAGGACACTCACACAAAACACATTCCAGAAGGATGGTACCAGAACATCCCGATACAGGGTTACGATGTAAACACACTCCCTGAAGATGATACAAGGACACACTGACACCCCCAGCCCCCGCCCTTAAAGATAAGGTCAGGATGACAGGGGGATGGATAGAGATGTTTCGATTGAACCAACATGTACAAGGTAAAGGGTGGTAACTAACTATGTCAGAGGGGCAATGAGTAACTTGTTTGTATTGGTGTATAAAGAGGGCTCTCAAAGGGAATGTCTTTGGCCAGCTGATGGGGGAATGGAAAGTCCCACCATTCTCTGAGCTGAGTCCATTGCAACAGGCATGCGCTGGAGTAACTGTAGACATTGACCCCAGGGAGCTTCGTTAACAATAAATGTGACCGAGGGCCTTCGCTACAGAAACCGAGTCTGTGGTCTTTGTGGGCAGTTTGATTGAGATCTGTTGTGTCAGCTATCTGCATAAAGCATAAAGCCGGCACAGAGCCAACAACTAATTACAGTTACTATTCCAGCATATAGTTTGCAACCTTATGCTCTAGCGCAGGTTGGTGAGGCTAAGGGCTGAGCTGGCTTGGAGACTGGACTGCTACTCTCTTCTTACAGTGCTGTAACTGGTTGGTGGGTCAGCAGAGAATCTCGTTCTCCAGGACTTTCAGTCCAGCACCTTTCACCAGAGCTAAATCAATTTTCTCTCTTGGAGACAAGAAAAAAAAATCACACAGATTCAGGTTCTGCCTATTGTTTCTCAGGCTGCCTTTCTGAAGTGAGCTCCTACAGTACCTAAGCTGCTGTCTCATCCCGATGGCTTGTACTTAGGAATTAACCCCATTTGAGAGCTGCTAGGACACATAATAAAATGGTGCATATGGCCGGGATGCCTACACGACATAGCTCATGAACCTACGGAAAGCAGGCAGTGAGGATACGGAGTGTTCAGTCTAGCAGAAGAGCATATGTAAGACATTTCCATCCTGTTTCAATGGAGGCATTTTGGCATCATAGCCTAGACTGGCTATTGATGCAGTTTTCTCCAGAAAGGTTTTGCTGAGCCCAGGACAGTCGACTTCCAGGCTCAGGGTTTCACTTGTGCTTCATTTTATAACATTTTGTGTCCAGCGAGCGACAACTAGTTTTCCCAACCTAGGTCATTCCTGGAGAAAGCCATGAAATGGGGAGGATGCCTGGTCCGTGTGGATTTTTTTTTTCCATCACTGCTGAGGTTTGGCATGAAACAGAGCTGGGAAGTTAGATCTGATGCACCCGTGCAGGGGCTATTTAAATAGCTGCATTTAAGAACTCCTAGGAGACGCTGTCCATACAGCTAATCAGTCAGAATTTTTACCATAAATGTTTGTAAATAAAGGCCCCCGTCACAGCCAACTCCAATTAAGATGGACTCCAGCTGTCCAGATGATTAGACAAAACACGTTACCAAACAATGCCGACTTTCTGCATGGTTTGTTCCTTTGCTTCAGTCTATGGAGAAAGTCAATCTACGCAAATAATGTCCAAATCTTTCCCTAAATAACTGCATTGCAAGGTGGCTTGGAACCAAATGAGTACATGCTGTGCTGCAGGAAATTTTGCATGCACATACACTCATACTGCAATAAAGCACCCATGGCTGGCCCATGTCAGTTGACTTTGGTTTGGGTTGCAGGGCTATACAATTGCAGTGTAGACATGTGAGCTCAGGCTGGAGCCCAGGCTCCATGAGTGGGGGAGGATCCCTTAGCCAGGGCTCCAGCACCAAACATTTACACTGCACTGTCATAGCCCCATAGTCCAAGCTCGAATCAGCTGACACAGGCCAGCCAGGGGCATTCTATTGCAGTGTAGACATACCCTAAGATTCCCTATGCATAGCAGCCATCAGAATCAGGCTCTAGGTATCCTGCAGGGGAGCTGGGTGGCTGGAGCTGTGAAATAAATCAGTATTGGCCTGTCCTGTTTTCTTGTGTCAATTTCAATGAAATTCAGTGCCTAGCTTCTATAGCAACTCGCAATCTATAGATCCCATAGAGAAAGTGACAGACTGGGAAGGTCTAAATAAAAAGTGGTTGTCACAATTAATTGCCAGACTCTAATATTGCACCTCAAACACGTGGAAGGTAATGAATCCCAATGGAAATAATCAGGTTGTGTTTTGCAGTAGCAAGGACCCGGAAGGAATTTTCAAAATGAAAACTGTCTGATTCCATGGAAGGTGCCCTTTTCCTTTAGAGTCTAAGAAGGTCAGATGTGATTGGACGTGTTTACAAACGTTCTCTCTGAAACGAGCATTAGGGAGAAAACAATCACCTAGCAAATGAAAATTCTCCTGCCCGTTAGAGCCACGGTTGTGTAGAATTTTGGGAATAGTGACTTGTGATCTCTTTTCACCTCAGAACTGTTAAATACTCTCATTAATACGTTGCCAGCAGACTGAGCATTGCCAGCAGATCAAGGGAAGTGATCATTCCCCTCTATTCGGCACTGACGAGGCCACACCTGGAGTATTGCATCCAGTTTTGGGCTCCCCACTACAGAAGGGATGTGGATGAATTGGAAAGAGTCCAGAGGAGGGCAATGAAAATTATTAGGATGCTGGGGCACATGACTTATGAGGAGAAGCTGAGGGAACTGGGTTTATTTAGTCTGCAGAAGAGAAGAGTGAGGGGAGATTTGATGGCAAACTTCAACTACCTGAAGGGGGGTTCCAAAGAGGATGGAGCTCAGCTGTTCTCAGTGGTGGCAGATGACAGAACAAGGAGCAATGGTCTCAAGTTGCAGTGGGCGAGGTCTAGGTTGGATATTAGGAAACACTATTTCACCTGGAGGGTGGTGAAGCACCGGAATAGGATACAGAGGGACCTAGACAAATTAGAGGACTGGGCCAAAAGAAACCTGATGAGGTTCAACAAGGACAAGTGCAGAGTCCTGCACTTAGGACGGAAGAATCCCATTCACTGTTACAGACTAGGGACCGAATGGCTAGGAAGCAGTTCTGCAGAAAAGGACCTAGGGGTTACAGTGGATGAGAAGCTGGATATGAGTAAACAGTGTGCCCTTGTTACCAAGAAGGCTAATGGCATTTTGGGCTGTATAAGTAGGGGCATTACCAGCAGATCGAGGGACGTGATCATTCCTTTCTATTCGACATTGGTGAGGCCTCATCTGGAGTACTGTGTCCAGTTTTGGGCCACACACTACAAGAAGGATGTGGAAAAATTGGAAAGAGTCCAGCGGATTGCAACAAAAATGATTAGGGGAGAGGCTGAGGGAACTGGGATTGTTTAGTCTGCAGAAGAGAAGAATGAAGGGGGATTTGATAGCTGCATTCAATTACCTGAAAGTGGGTTCCAAAGAGAATGGATCTCTACTGTTCTCAGTGGTACCAGATGATAGAAGAAGGAGTAATGGTCTCAAGTCGCAGTGCAGGAGGTTTAGGTTGGATATTAGGAAAAACCTTTTCCCCAGGAGGGTGGTGAAGCACTGGAATGGGTTACCTAGGGAGGTGGTGGAATCTCCTTCCTTAGAGGTTTTTAAGGTCAGGCTTGACAAAGCCCTGGCTGGGATGATTTAGTTGGGAATTGGTCCTGCTTTGAGCAGGGGGTTGGACTAGATGACCTCCTGAGGTCCCTTCCAACCCTGATATTCTATGATTCGATGACAAATGAAGCTGTACACACTCTGCTATTCACTAAGGGCCACAGTCAGGCACTGAGTGAGGTGCTCAGATACTAGAGTGGCCAGATAAGTAGCTAGATACATATATACACAGGCAGACTGAGCAGCACCTTACTCCTCAAGGAATCCCATTAAAAGAAATGGGACCATTCATGGAGAGTGTCAAAAGTGATGCCCCTCCCCACCCCCCATTTCTGTATATGGGTATGAAAGCTGAGCTCTAGCATCACCCTTGTATGTGCCTGTATGACTAGTGCAGTTTCCTGCTGTTTAGGCATTGCACAGAGCAGCTTGGCATTGTCTTGTCTCCCACTTGTGTTTCCAGTTTAAGCAGAGGGCAGAGAGACACTCATGTTACAGCTCAGAAAGGAAATCCCGAGCTATTTACATAGACCGATAACAAATCTAATGTTCCCTGAGTTTATACTTGTTCTTTTAGGGAAAGCAAACAGGGTTCTATAGAACGGTGTCATGAGGACTGGCTAGCTTCCTGCTCTGCGGATACCGTCCAAGCATGGCAGTAGTCTTTTTTGCTGACCTATGCCACTGCAAACTCAGATTTAGCATAGGGACCACTGTTATCTTGATCTGTTTTTTTGACATTATGACTTACCAGGTTTCCCCGTCCTGGATAGATGTGATTTAGATGACTTTTCTTCAGCCGTATTAGCTCACAATTGTCCAAGCTGATTGTCATTTTCTTATTTCCTGCTCCCATTTCTAATATCTCTAGGTCTCTTTGTAGTATTTCTGCAGGCACCTGAGTGTGCGCAGCACCAGTTAATTTGGCTCTAGATCTGCTTTTGATACATAGCATTATTGTTCTGTTATGGCAATGTCAAAGAATGCTAATCAAGGATCAGGATCCCACTGCACTCAGCAAACAGGTAAATAAGATAGTCCTTTAGAAACATAGGACTGGAAGGGACCTCAAGAGGTTATCAAGTCCAGTCCCCTGCATTCATGGCAGGACTAAGTTTTATCTAGACCATCCCTGCTCTTAAATCTTCAATGATGGAGATTCCACCACCTCTCTAGGCAATTTATTCCAGTGCTTAACCACTCTGACAGTTACAAAGTTTTTCCTAATATCCGACCTAAACCTCTCTTGCTGCAATTTAAGCCCAGGCTTCTTGTCCTAGCCTCAGAGGTTAAGAACAATTTACCCAGAGAGCTTACAATTTAGGTGTCAGGGTGGTTGCAAGAAATGGATGACCATACAAAGGAAACATTTAGAATGAAAGCCGAGTTATGCTTGCCTAGCCAGTGCCGGGGGGAGGGACATGGAGGCATAATGGCAGAGGTAGGTTTTAAGAGGGTTTTATAGGAGGATAAAGTGGTGGACTTACAACCATGTTTTACTAGAAATAATTATAATAAAATACAAATCATGTAAAATTGACCAACAGGTGGCGCCAGTCATTTATGCATTTGTTTCTGTAGCTGGGCAAATGACTCACAGTGCAGCTAAATTCATCTGCATGGAACTCCCAGCAAACTAATTATAATGAATAATTTGGCTACACCACTAGCAAATTCTGAATTTAGAATGGCAACCACAGTGTATGAGAGATTAAAGGGCACATTTTAATCAGACAAATTATTAATTATTCTGTATTAATGTAGAACCAAAGAGCCCTGGTCATGGAGCAGGACTCCATTGTGCTAGGTGCTATACTAACAAAAAAAAACCCAGTCCCTGCCCCAAAGAGTTTCCAATCTAAGCATAAGACAAGAGATGACAGATGGCTATAGACAAATGGGGGAGTGCAAGTCAACGAGACAGTACTGGTCAGCACGACAGGCAGTGGTCTCAACGTCATGGCAAAGGAGCGTTTTGAGACAGGACTGGAAGGTCGATAATAAGGTATCTTTGTGGAGGTTTACGAGGAGCACCTCCTAAGTGGAGCATCATGGGAAGAAGCACAGAGGTACTTGTATGAAAATCTAGCATGTGGGCAGTGGAGGCTGGCATCATGGGCCAATTAGTTGCCAGCATCAACAGCCTGACTGCAAATGCGAGAGGATGCGTGCTGATTGTGAAGCGCCTTCAAAGTGAAGACAAGCAGCTTTCCACTAGTCTAGGATTTGTTTTATTTGTGAGATTTAGAGACCTTCTTTCACTTTTTTGATGAGGGTCATGGACTTAGACTTGTTAACAGCAGGGGTCATTCATATCTGCAAGTCAGCACTTACTCTCCTGCTAAGTCAATAGTGGTGAGCTTCTGAGGTTAAGTAGGAACAGACTCATCATAGGAATGGGAACTAGGGGTGTGGGGGATGCTGCAGCACCCTCAGGTTTTGCACGGGGCTCCGTTCCTGGCCCTGTGTCTCCCAGTGGCCCCAGCCTTAGCCCCCTTACCCTTGTCTGGGTTCTCCCCCTCCCAGAGACACGGCCCTGCTCCCAGTCCCAGCTCTGGAGGAGGGGGAATGGACAGGGGTAAGGGGGCTGGCTTTCAGCACCCCCATGATTAAAAGTGTTCCAGCGCCACTGATGCTCATTCATTAAAAGGGATTGGTTCCAAATGCTCTCTTTCTTGGGAGGTTTCTACATTAAACACTGCATCTGGTCTTCGTGTTCCACATGCTGATTTCAACGATACAGCCAAATGCCAGGGCTTTCTCCTGGAAGCTGGATAATAAATTTTCAGCTACATACCGTTGTTGTTATTTTTCATTTTTGGCTTCTTGATGGATTAAATTGCTTTGGACCCCTTGGTAACTTAACCCAATTGTGCCGCTTGAGATATTGGCTCAATCTATAAAGTAAGGTAGAAGCCACTAATTATGCAGAAGGGAAAAACATGAAAAAATGCTTATGGGTCTTCAATATAATAATACAATAATTATTAGCAATCAAATAAGAGGCCACTGTTTTGAATTTCTGATGGCGTAGAGAGGGATAGGGAAGAATTCCAGAAGAAAGAATTTATTTTACCACATATATTGTCCTCTATAAGCCAAATTTAGTTTTAAAGTTAATAAGTAACTTGGGTAAGTTCTGTGTAAAAACTGACCAGAGAGCCCAGAATTTGGCTATGTATTTGTGAACTTTTAAAGCAATCAAACTGCCTTACAGCATTGAAAGTCTCTTCTTTCGTCAGCTTTCAGCTGGGAGTTACATATCCCAAGACCAGAGCTGTTCTCTTTAGGATGAGAAATCAGTGGTAAGAATCAGGTACATCCTTGATGTAATTTTATTTACTTACAAAACAAATGCACTCAGTCCTATTTCCCTGAACACAGTAGAAACAAACTGCAGGAAGTTTCCTTGCTCAGAAATCATGAAGTCTGCCCCAGAAATCCACTTCCTTCTTCTACCTCTCAGGGTCACATTCTCAGCTCCTGATCTATCATGCAGCCTAGTGCCTCGGCTGGGAGTCCCCCAGCAATTTCCCTTCTGTTGAGTGCCTGGCAGGCCACTGGTTTAACCAGGTCTGTGGATCTAAGACCCACATGAATGGCAGCCATAAGCACCTTTCAGCAGAAAAACGCAAACTCCCACTGAACTGTGGATTTTCTGCAGGAGTAGCAGTAAAAGGGTAGCTCCCATTGAGAGAAAATTTCACACCATTCACAGTTATGGGGCTAGAAGGACAGTGACAGACATTTAATGTCCAAGATGAATCGTTATCAACAGAGAACGTGTTGTATGCATGAAACCAAAAGGGACCTTGCGGTGCCGATCTAATTCATTTATTTGAAAAGAGTTTAACATTTATAGGCAGCCACGCACATTAAAATTACAACAAACAGATGACAAAGGAGTGCCAGAAACAGTTCACTCCCACCCAGCAGCCTTAACAGAAAGGGGGAAGAGATGGGCTTCACAGCATGCCCGGAAGGCTAATAAATCTGGATTCTGGTGGCCCAGGGAGGGGAGAGAGAGTCCCCAAACTGAGGACCCCTCACAGAGAATGTCCTACCAGCAGCTTCCTCTTGTTTATTTTAAGGAAGCTGCAGCTTAAGGGCCTGCTGATTGACAACATGGCTTTTGCGGGTAAAAAAACCTCACTTCTTCAGATGCATCTGAAGAAAGCTTATGCCCAGATAAATCTGTTTGTCTTTAAGGTGCCACTGGACTCCTTGTTGTTTTTGTGGATACAGACTAACACAGCTACCCCCTGATACTAGAAACCAAGTAGTGTTACATTGCAACCTTCCAGCAAGTGTCTTTTTAGGGTTTTTTTTGTTTGTTTGTTTTTTAAAAATCTAACTTCTGTGTCATGAACATAACAGCCAACAGTTCAGAAAGGGTAATATACCATTCTGTGTGCACCTAGCTACGCTGCTAGGGAGCAGAGGGGATAGCTGGGAGCCAGCAACCAGGCCTCTGTGTTGAAGAGCTTTACCTCCTGAAGCTCTCTCCCCTGGGATCATCTCCAAAAAAATGAACTGAATGAAATTTGTTCCATTGTTCCAAAAATCCCCTCACTTTGGAGTTGAGACCAAGGATGACACTTTTCAGCTGTCAGAAAAACATTTTGTAAAATGGTGCGTGAGTGAAAAATGGGGACTTGAACAGAAACTTTTGCAGACTAAGCCACAGCACTTACTGTCATCAACTCCTTGTTGTTTACTTGGTTTCTGAGATTTCAGAACAATCACACACAAGAACCCATAACAGCAACAGACAAAGCAGGCAGCTACATAAAACAGAAGCACAACACACCCCACCTTACACTAGGCTAGCTGGCTGCAGACTGACTGACGAGACCTAGATCACATGCTTCCCTACAGCGCCCCTCAGCCTGTAAGCAGGACCAGGAAACCCCTTATTCTTAAAGTAATACTTTCTCATTTTAAACACACTTTTCAATACACTATGGTGGGGAGATGAGAGGAAGGCTGGTTCAGTGGTTAGTGCACTTGCTGAAGACCTAGGCCAGTCTTTCTTTGTGACCCTGGGAAAGTCACTTAGTGCATGTCTACACTTACCTCTGAAGCGATCGATCCAGCGGGGGTCAATTTATCATGTCTAGTGAAGATGCGATAAATCGACCACCGAGCACTCTTCTGTTAACTCTGGTAGTCCACTGGAGCTAGAAGCGTAGGCGGATTCGACGGGGGAGCATCAGCAGTTGACCTACTGCAGTGAAGACACCGCGGTAAGTAGATCCAAGTATGTCAACTTCAGCTATGCTATTTTCATAGCTGAAGTTGCATAACTTAGATGACTTAGCTCGCTCGCCCCCTAGTGTAGACCAGGCCTTAGTCTCCCTGTGCCTCAGTTTCCCATCTGTACAATGGGCATGACAGCACTACCTTGCCTCAGAGCAGTGTTGTGGGGATAAATACATTAAAGATTGTAGACACATGTGAGATGTTAAAGAGGTGCTCAGATCTGATGGTAATGAGGATATAAGTGCCTCGAATAGATAGACACATTGCTCTCTGGCTTTTACAATCCCCTTTCTCTCCACAAGGTAGGGGAGATCCATACATGGAGAACTCCTATACTGCAGTGGTCCATGCCATTCAGATGGCACTGTATATCTTCCTTGGAGCCACTTGGGATATTCAGCAAATATCACGGGATTACACTTCATCTCACCTTCCTGCTATCCCTGAACTCCATTTATCAGTTTTATTGTGATCTAGCAGGTTGGCTATTTCCATGTTTAGCCAAGGGCCATCACAACACAATTCTGCTGAGTTGTAGTCTTAGGAAGCTTTCAGAATTGAGGCACGGCTATATGAACAAATCTGCCTGGACGCAAGCTTAATTAAAAAGGAACTATTCCAAAAACGTGGCTTTCCAGTGCTGAATTCAGTGGAGTTCTACAGAATTACACAAGCTGAGGATGTGGCCCTATATGGCTTGGTTTAACTGATTATCTGCTGGGACAAGCTTTGCTAGTGCCGTATACTTTACACTGTTTCTTATATTCAAATACGCCAGTAAAAATTAAGATTACCGGCAGTGTTTTAAAAATAGCTACCACTTATACCAATGGAATGTGAAAATAGCCTGGGGGTAAACCTGTGTTCTTTTTATTGTTTGTTCTTTATGGCGTTACAACTTTCTCACTCACATTTGCTTCAAATATTGATCTCTCTATGATCCCTGGAGGAGCCTCACAATGTGACAAAGGAAAGAAATGAACATCAAAAGACAGAAAGGAGGCGGCTGGAGAGGTTATCAGTTCTTATACATAAATAGCAGCCAGGATGAAGAGATGCAAGGACAAAAGTAAAGGCTCTGGGAGAGAACATACGGTGTACGTCAGTCTCCCCTGGAGGAGGCTGTTGGCTGAACACAAAATGTCAGGTGCTTCTGCAGTGGGGAAAGGGGATTTCTCTCCATGGAAGGGTAGAGTACACAGAAAGCAAATCACAATAACTACCATACTCCCCAGGAAAGTCTTGCAATACTTTCCTGAGTGCACAACATCTATTGTGGTGGGTTGGGTTAAACCTTGTCTAAACCATCACCTCTGCATGTCATTTAAGATAGCTGTGAGAGCTAACTGGCCCCACCTAGACAAAGGGGGTATTTGAGCCTGCCCAGGAATTTGGACTTTGTGGGAAAGGGGGCTCCACAGGGTGTCTTTGGATAAGGGTGTGTGGGAGAGAGAGACACACACAGCTCAGACTGAAGGACCACAGAGAGAGAGAGAAGTGGAAGGAAAGTCAGACACATACAGCCTGAAGAAGTTGGCTTGTGCTGTGAGCAAGAAAGCTATCTCCTGATTTTTGGTTCCTCTTGTGTTTGAGGAAACAGAATTTTCTACATGCTTTGTAAATAAGCAAGATTGCATCAAAGAAACAAGATTCCATCATCAGTTTCTCCACCAGGTACAATGCACAGGCCTCCAAAATTTGACTAGCTGCACGGGTTAAAAGGAGTAACCATGTCACAAAATATATACAAGAGATCGTTTTCACTAGGTAACCTCCTGTACTCCCCAAATGTACTCATTTAACTTCATAAGAGTGCCTCCACTAACCAAACGGTTATTGTCAGTCCCTTGCATAATTGCTTTTGCTAATCCTGTGTGAATTTCCCGGTTACTGCAGCAGAGTGTAGTCCGTCAGCTATAGGCACAAGATGCAATATTTGAATCCAAATTTCAGACAGCGCAGATGCTGTGGGATAGTTCAGATCTGGGCTTTTGGTTTGGCAAGGTCTTCCTGCTTTGTCTTCCAGCTGCCAGAACAGGCCCTCATGGCCAAAGGCAACAAGCATGAGATAACGTTCAGCAATCCTGAAGCTGTTCTATCTTGTGGCCAGGACTAGGGCTGGTTCCAGGGCTGAAGACTTACAGCCATCTTTGCTGTCCCTTCTACAGACTTGCACCAAACACTGCTTGTTTGGTCCAGGAACTCTGAGCCACTCTGAATATACCAGATACCTCCTCGTATACCAGTCTTTTTATGGGTGGGAGGGATCTTCTGTTCCCTAATGGACAGCATGGGCTTCCCTCCTTCTAGGTCAGAAAACATGGTTTTAAATAGGAAATCCCTAGGGAAAAATATTTGACTTACAGGGGGAAATGGTTCATGAAGATGAATAATATATTTTGTTAATCAAAATATTATTTTTTGAGTCTTGCAAACTTCCCAGCTCTATATATCCTTACTGTCCATTGGCTCGCTCCTTCTTCCTCCAACTACCAGGAAGGAAAAGAGGGAGGTAGCAATTAATTTCTTCTGCCCCCTGTTCTCCAGGAGGGAGGAGCAGAGTATGAAGGGATCTGTTGGAAATCACACAGTGTTCCCCAGCTATGTAGCAGGCAGCACTAGGACCTGCTTGGTATATGCACCAGGGACTGAGGGCCTCACTGATGGCCCCTACAAACACAACTAGGTCAGGACAACGGGTTACAGCACTTCGGTTCTCTGCCCATTTACAATACTTAAAATTCCCAAAGCTGGAAGTGTATGTACGCTAACTGGGCTACAGTCTTGTCTTAGCTGTGTGATACATGACTCCCCTGGTTGGGTTGTACTTGCTGGGTATATGGGCCTTGGAAAACCTGCTTAGATTCACAGATTTTCAGGTCAAAAGTGACCACTAAGATCACCTAGTCTGACCCCCTGTCAACACAGAGCACCGAACCTCACCCAATAGTTTCTTCATCAAACTTCTGTTTGAGCTACAGCAAATTATTTAGAATGATATCCAGACTCCAATGGTTAATTATCCTCATGGTTAAAAAGTTGCACCTTATTTCTTCTCTGAATTTTAGCTTCATGAACCAATGATTGGATTTTGTTATGCCTATTTCTGCTAGGTTTAAGAAGAATCTGCTATCAGAAATCAATTCCCAATATAGGTACTTGTAGAGCATGATCAAGTTACTTGTTAATCTTCTCTTGGATAAAACTAAATAGATTGAGCTACAGTAGAAGCTCTGTGTTAGGCACACCTCATGAATGGAGGTTGTTTGTAACTCTGAAATGTTCACAACTCTGAACAAGATGTTATGGACTTCAGCCACCGGGCGGGGTTGGGGCTGCAGCCGCGGTGTGTGAGGGGTCAGGGTGGTGGTGGGGGAGGGAAGCTCAGGGCTTCTTCTCCATGGGAGTACCGGGGTTCAGGGCTTCAGCCCTGCAGCTCCATTCCTGGCTTCAGCCCTGTGGAGGGCGCTGGGACTCAGGGCTTCCTCACAACTCTGCTCCAAGTTTCAGATGGGTGGGAGAGGCGCCAGGGTTTGGGCTTTAGCTATAAGGGGAGCTCTGGAGCAGAACTGCAAGGAGCCGAGCTGCAGGAAGACCTGGCACTCCCCCCATAGCTAAAGCCCTGAGCCCTGGCACCCTCCCCGGGTCTAAAGCCCTGAGCCCTGGTGCTTCTGTGGGGCAGAAGCCCTGAGACCCCTGCCTGAAGCCCCATCACCCTGTGGCAGGGTGACACCTCACTGGTGTGGCACTTCCCGCTGGTTGTCCAGGGAATTAGCTCTTTTCCAGCTCTGGAGCACCCTGCTGGCTGATGTCTCGCCTGCCACTGGCCCTGTGTCCTTCCCAGACCCTGGTGCCCTTTGTCCAGGGGTTCTGTCTGCCACAGTACCCTCTCTGTCTGGGTCTCCCCTCTCAGGGGAACCCCCCCAACCCCTTATCCCCACCTTGCCTCAGTGGCTACTGCCAGTTATCATCTAGCTCCTGATCCCTGGGGCAGGCAGCAGTTTGTAAGCCACTCATCATCAGCAAGGAGGTTGGACCCAGCTGACTCTGCCTATTCCTGGGCTGCCCCTCTGCAGCCCTAGTACCCTTTTGTGGGCCCTTAACTCGGCCTGCAGCCTGGGGCTTTGCTAGGCTGGAGCTCCCCAGCTCCCTCTGCCCATCCCCAGCACTGCTCCACCCTTGGTACCCTCCTCAGCTTCCCAGGCAGCCAGGTCCTTCTCCCTCAGAGGCTAGAGAGAGAATCTGTGTGCTAGGTTCTGGCCTACAGCCCTCTTATAAGGGCCAGCTGGGCTCTGATTAAACTGGCCACAGCTGTGGCTGCTTTCCCCATTAGCCTAGCTTTTCCCAGCCACAGCCCTCTCCAGGGCTGCTTTAGCCCTTCAGGGCCGGAACAGGGTGACTACCCCACTACATGCCCCCATAACTGAAGTCCAGAGAACTCCTACCCTCCCCCCATGGCTGAAGTCCTGAGCCCCACGAAGCTAAAGCCCTGAGGCTCTGGGACTTGGAGTTTTTATAGTATGTTGGAGGGGGCCTTCAGAAAGAAAAAGTTTGAGAACCCCTGCAGTACACTATTTGCCTTTTTTCTGTGTTTTTTTGGTCCCCATTACTGCCTAATTGATTATTTCTGGTTCCACATGGTAGCCAGGTGACTGATCAGTCCGTAACTCTGGTGTTCATATCTTTGAGGTTCTCCTCTACTTTAGTCTCAAGTTAAAAGGCATATTTTCCAGAGCTCAAATCATTCTTACATTTATAGACCATAAGGGTAATGTTTGCTTATGCTAATTATGTTAAAATGCAATTAAAAAATGTGTTAAAACGCAAGTAGGGAGCAGGCTTTTAGGCCTGAAGTTTATGTTTCATATTAGCTAAAGTTAAGTTGTTAGCATAATAAATAAAAGTTTTATTAATAAGTGACTTAAGGCGTAATCTTGGGTCATGCAGGAACATGTTTTTGTTTTAACAAGTGTTATATATATATTTTTTTAAATATTCGTAATGCAGAATTTCCAACAACATACAGAATAATTAAAATAATGTTTAATATTGATAGCAAATAAAAAGTGGAACATATTTGGATTTTAAATTACAAAAAAATAAATATTGTAGCCAAAAAGTAAATTTAATATTAATTAACTTATAATTTACTATAAAGAGGATAGCACCCAGTTTATGGGGAGCTCCATATACCATCAGACAGAGCTTAAAAATACCCTACACCACCAATTCCTTCATCAAAAAACTAATCACCCCTTAATGTTATTTCATCTTAAAAATATATATGTATAAATGTTAAGTCGTTATACTTTATACTTCTTTTAGTTTTATCATGTAATAAAATTTTAAATTTTATCATCCATTGTGTCACTCAATGTTCTTAAACTAAATTAAATAAATTACCTGTAACTAAATAAAAAAATCAAACCTTGGGTCTATATTATTTTTAAATTTTACATCTAAACTAGGGCTGTCAAGCAATTCAAAACATTAATCGCTATTAATCGCGCTGTTAAACAGTAATAGAATGCCATTTATTTAAATATTTTTGGATGTTTTCTACATTTTCAAATATATTGATTTCAGTTACAACAGAATATAAAGTGTGCAGTGCTGACTTTATATTTATTTTTGATTACAAATATTTGCACTGTAAAAAACAAAATAAATAGTATTTTAAAATTCACCTAATACGAGTGTAACACACACCTTCTGGCTTTGGGGTTCTGTCCCCCTTAGTGGCTCCAATTAATGAGTATTCTACAGCCTTAGCTAAGGGCCATATGTCTTTTAGCTCATGGAGTAGAGGCTCATACAGTAAGCTCCAGAGGTGCCAGGTTCTGTCAGCATCACACAAGTACTGTAGTGCAATCTCTTTATCATGAAAGTTGAACTTACAAATGTAGAATTATGTACAAAAAATAACTGCATTAAACAATATAAAACTTTAGAGCCTACAAGTCCACTCAGTCCTACTCAGGCAAAGAAGTTTGTTTATATGTGCAGGAGATACTGCTTCCTGCTTCTTGTTTGCAATGTCACCTGAAAGTGAGAACAGGCGTTCACATGGCACTGTTGTAGCCGGTGTCGCAAAATATTTATGTGCCAGATGTGCTAAAGATTCATATGTCCCTTCATGCTTCAATCACCATTCCAGAGGACATGCATCCATGCTGATGATGGGTTCTGCTTGATAACGATCCAAAGCAGTGTGTTCATTTTCATCATCTGAGTCAGTTGCCACCAGAAGAAGACTGATTTTTTTATTTTTATTTTTTGGTGGTTCGGGTTCTGTAGTTTGGGCATCGGAGTATTGCTCTTTTAAGACTTCTGAAAGCATACTCCACACCTTGTCTCTCTCAGGTTTTGGAAGGCACTTCAGATTCTTAAATCTTGGGTTGAGTGCTGTAGCTATATTTTGAAATCTCACATTGTCTCTTCTTTGCGTTTTGTCAGGTCTGCAGTAAAAGTGTTCTTGAAACTAACAACATGCTCGGTCATCATCGAAGACTTCTGTAACATGAAAAATATGGCAGAATATTTCCCCCAGGGCATTGAGTCACAAATTTAATTAACGGATTTTTTTTAACGAGTGTCATTAGCATGGAAGCATGTCCTCTGGAATGGTGGCCGAAGCATGAAGGGGCATACGAATGTTTAGCATATCTGGCCCATAAATACCTTGCAATGCTGGCTACAAAAGTGCTATGCAAACTTCTGTTCTCACTTTCAGGTGACATAAATAAGAAGTAGGCTGCATTATCTCTCGTAAATGTAAGCAAACTTGTTTGTCTTAGCAATTGGCTGAACAAGAAGTAGGACCGAGTGGACTTGTAGGCTCCAAGGTTTTACATTGTTTTGTTTTTGAGTGCAGTTATATAACAAAAAAAAATCTACATTTGTAAGTTCAACTTTCATGAGAAAGAGATTGCACTACAGTACTTGTATGAAGTGAATTGAAAAATACTATTTGTTTTATCATTTTTACAGTGCAAATATTTGTAAAAAAAATATAAAGTGAGCACTGTACATTTTGTATTCTGTGTGTAACTGAAATCAATATTTTTAAAAATATAGAAAAACATCCACAAATATTTAATAAATTTCAATTGGTATCCTATTGTTTAGCAGTGCCGCTAAAAATGTGATTAATCACGATTCATTTTTTAAATTGTGATTAATTTTTTTGAGTTAACCATGAGTTAACTGCAATTAAATCGACAGCCCTAATCTAAACACATTCATAAAATAGCAACATCAAAATCTGCACATTGCATGTGGTGTTGAATTGGGGATCTTGGATTTAGTCTAGGGCGTCCGTAGTGCATCCCAGGAATATTGCCATGACTGGATATGGTGAGGCAAACCCACAGTCGGACTAGAGCTGCTCATTCAGGTGCACTAACTCACCTGTGTGGTGAGGTGCTTTCTGACTGTGGGGCCTATTTCCACTCCTCCCTCAGATCACATATCTAGGCAGTGCTCCTCTGGGCCATGTCCACTGGCTCCTTGGACGCCTTTGAGGAGCAGTGGACACTGTCCAGAGTTCTCTGCTCCTTGTCCCCCTCTGCTCCCCTGCCTTTGACTCTGTGACCCTCACTCCCATCCCTGTTGTCTCATTTACTGTCCCCCAGAATGATCAGAGCTCTGGGTTCAGTGGTTTCCCCCTCCCTCAGGCTGGGGGCAGGGCCTCTAGCTGTGGGTGAGCTTGCACCTGCCCATCCCCAGCATCTCAGTAGGTGCGAAGCCTGCAGTAACTCAGGCCTCAGGCATGGTGCAGCAGCTGCCCCTGCGCAGAGCCTGGCTCAGATAACCCCCAGGCACAGATATTTCACCCTCACCACCAGAGTTTGTGCAACAAGCACTGCTTAGCTAGGAACCTTCCTCGTGCTGCCTCAGGCCCACCCGGGGGTGGGGGAGAAGAGAGGCAAGTGGGGCAATTTGCCCCGGGCCCCAGAGGGGCCCCCACAAGAATATAATATTCTATAGTATTGCAACTTTTTTTTATGGAAGGGGCCCCCGAAATTGCTTTGCCCCAGGCCCCCTGAATCCTCTGGGCAGCCCTGTGCTGCCTTGTGGTGTTACAGAATCCCTAGGCTTCCGGCCTGCCCTGGATCCTGTCCCTGCCCCAGCCTGCTTCTGCTTTATCTGTGCTCTATTCCAACCCTGCTCCAGCCCTGCATCTGCCTCCTGACCCCCAGGTCCCCAGACCGACTCCAATCCAGTTTGGACCTTCAGCCTGCTTCTGGGCTCTATGGTCCTGATTTTGCTTGTCTAACACACTCTGACTCTGGTTGTGACCCAAGGCCTGTCCCTGGACCATGGTTTCAGCACTGCCCTTGGCCTGGTCTCCACTCGACATTCAGCTTTGACCCTTAGTACCCGACTGCCTGGCAACCAGGGCCTGACAGATACTCGGAACCCCCCCACAACAACGCTGTATTCCTTTGTCAGGCTACGTCTGCCTTCACTGAGCTAATTCACAATCCATATTTACGGAGCAGAATCGGGGCCTTATGCCTTAAATTATTTTTAAAAAGATGCGAAGCAACAGGCTCCAGTGAAGCCAGCAGGAGGAGATGTGGCTGATATTCCATTTGTTTTCCTGATCTCTGATGCCTGCTGAGAGGGAAAGGCATTTGGGCAATGAAAGTAAATTCTGACAGCTCTGTGGGAGGAAAACACTTCCCATCTGACTGTAAAGGAGGCGGTTATGGAGCCTGCTGGCTCCGGATTTCATGGAATGGGGCCCTAGAAAGCAGACAGCTCCAGGAGAACGAATCAGATCGGAAATCCCAGAAAGATATGGAAGCAGCAAAGAATCCTGTGGCACCTTATAGACTAACAGACGTTTTGCAGCATGAGCTTTCGTGGGTGAATACCCACTTCTTCGGATGCAAGTGGGTATTCACCCACGAAAGCTCATGCTGCAAAACGTCTGTTAGTCTATAAGGTGCCACAGGATTCTTTGCTGCTTCTACAGAACCAGACTAACATGGCTACCCCTCAGAAAGATATGGCACACCCTGCTGGAGCGGCTTGCACCCTGCTCTGCTTATGGACGCTTTAGGAGTCCCAAGAACACAGTCAGTTCAGGGGTAGAGGACAGAGTCCTATTCTGAGGAGACACTTTTGTAGCATTTCTAACAGCCAACATGCAGTTTGGTCTGAGAAAGGGCCATGTTTAATAGGGAAAAGTGCTGTAAGAAACTGTATAGAATAGAAGACAACACTCTGGCCCTGTGCCCTTAAGTCACTCCTGTTTCACCACACCACCACTCCACCACCATTCCCACATACAGTGATGTAAATCAGGAGCAATGCCATTGAAATCAATGGAGTCCAGGTGCAAACCTAGGGCAAGTGAGAGGAGAATCAGGACATACAGAGGAAGTGAGTAAAGCTCTACAACCGGACTCTCACCGCACGCCTTTAACACGTGATTTATGACACTCAGGGCCAGCGCTTGATAGGATTGTGTAGAGAGGGCAAGGAATGAATGAGTCTGTCACCTATGTAGCATCATCAGAGTCAGGGGCGGCTCTAGCGATTTCGCCACCCCAAGCACGGCGGCACGCCGCGGTGGGCGCTCTGCGGGTCCGCTTGTCCCGCGGCTCCAGTGGACCTCCCGGAGGCATGCTCCACCAAAGCCGCGGGACCAGCGGACCCTCCGCAGGCACGCCTGCAGGAGGTCCACCGGAGCTGCCTGCTGCCCTCCCAGCGACCGGCAGAGCGCCCCCTGCGGCATGCCGCCCCAAGCACGCACTTGGCGTGCTGGGGCCTGGAGCCGCCCCTGATCAGAGTACATGGCACTGTACGGTAGGAGAAGTGGGCCAAAGCGGTAACGTAATCCTTGCTTCAAATGGCTTACCTTCGATAAGCACAGGCCGGAACTATGCCGTGTAATACCAGATAAAGTCATGATGGTGTGTGCTCAGTGCGAAACATAGGGGTTAAAGGAGTTTTTTGAAGGAATCTTTGTACGTATTGACTGGGAGGCTGCTCCAGGCAAAGAGGGGTAGATTTTGTTGGTGTTGGTCCTGCTTTGAGCAGGGGGGGTGGACTAGATGACCTCCTGAGGTTTCTTCCAACCCTAATATTCTATGATTCTATGAAAGGGGTGGAACCAAGTCATTGAAGAGAGCAGTGAGGAATAATGTTGGGGAGAACCCAGGGAATAATGCTGGATAAACCTGTCAGGGAGACTAGACGAACATCTAATAGGTCGTTTCCACCTTTAACTTTTGTGTTATGAAATTGCTACAAAATGTCAATTTCATGATGAAAGGTTCAAATTACAGAGCGGAGGGAGAGTTTACAGAAAGATGAGACTCCCTGTAAAGGTAAAAGGCAGCAAGCCATAGGTATGTTTTGAGCTAAAAATGATTCTGCCCTGGCTGAACAGCAGGAGCAAACCATTAACCGTTAGCCCAGATCCTCAAAAGTATTTAAGTGCCTACTGTGACACTCTGGCACCCCGATATTCACCACTGTCATGTAATTAGGATATGTTTTGTACAAAGTATGCCTTGTGAGGTATCATTCTAAAAGTCTTGATCTGCTAGACATGAATATCTCGTTGGATTGTATGTGCTATCGTTGTATGTGAAGTTATGAAGTTTGGCTACATTTATGTTACTGAAACATGTTGTGAGGTTGACAGCACCGACAAGCAGCCTTTCAAGTACAACAGTAAAACAGCCAAACAATATTAATGGTTTATTGAGGAAATGCACCAAGCACAAAGGATTACCCCAGGAACTGTGTACAATAGAAACCTCCTAGAGATAGCACTACCCAATGGGAACTGTTTGACGCAGGTCACAGCAAAATATATTTCCAGCAGGTGGGAAGAAGATATAAAAGAGGGACAATGACATCATGATGGTATCTCACTCTCCCTACAACATCACACCTGGAAACACCTGAGGGGCAAGGACTGAACTGTGGGAAGTGATGGTCCCAGGCTAGAGGGATTTTTAGCCTGTGTATGAAAACCTGGGAAAGCCAGGGCAGCTTATGCCTTAAGAATCTACCAGCCTGTTTATCACTCAGGGTGAAAATTTGCTAATTTATATCCTACCTATCTAGTATGTTAAGCTCAGTTTGTGGTTTTGTTTATTTACTAAGGTAATCTGCTTTCCTCTGTCTGCTATCACTTACAATCACTTAAAATCTATCTCTGGTAATTAATAAATCTGTTTTGGTTTTGTCTAAAACCAGTGTGTGGAAATTATAACTTGGGGCAGAAAGTTGTTGCATATCTTCCTCCACTTTGAGGGAGGGGGCCAATTTCTTGAGCTCATGCTGTACAGTTCCCTGTGCAGCACAAGATGGTATAATTTTGGGTTTACCCTTCAAAGGGGTAACTGTGCAGTTCCTTCACTGAGCCTTCCCATCTCAGCATCTGTGTGAAACTGCAGCTGGGTGTGTCCCGACCTGTAGGTATGCTGATGAAAGAGCAAGCTTGGGGAGCTTTGCAACTTGTCACAGCAGCACAGTGTGAGAGGGAGCCCACGCTGGTGGGTCAGGAGGGCTCAGTGGTACCCCAGTTGCAGGTGGCACCCTGAGGGGAGCGGAACCTGTCACACCTACCTCTCATTGATTTCAGTGGAAGTCAAGTGTCTAAATCTGTTTGAGGATCTGAGTCTAAATCTGTGCCTGAGGTTACACTGAAAAGATGTGGAAGAGCTAGGAGCTGAACCCATATCTCCTGGGTCCCAGTCCAGTGCATTTGCCAAAATAGCATCTTTCATCATCTTTGTTTTTCATTCCATAGAAACAAAGTATTTCATCACCACACTATTTATAGCCAAATTGTATCACACTGGCCTTGTCAACACTTTTGACATTCTATGTTACCTTTCCTTTCTATCTTATAACCATACACTGTATATATGCTACAGGTATGTGTGATGGGTGTACCAACCCTCCACTGGGCCTGGAGAGGTTGATGGAAGCCTGCGGGTGCAATCAGCCTCAGCCCCGCTATACCTGAACTAGGTGGCAAGCCTGGAGGGAGGAGATAAAGGAGGAAAAGGTTCGCTCATTGGTGGGTGATTAGAAGAGGCAGAAGACATCTTGAGCTAGTCCTGTAAAGGAAGGCCTGGCTGCAGCGACTGCCTTGAAGCTGCTTGGAAGGAAGGATCATCTGGGGCTAGAGCCTAACATGAAAGCATCAGAGCTGCCTCAGGGCAGGAAGGCCTGGTGCTGAACCATTTTGTTTCTTTTGTTTCCCAACCAATTTGGATCCCCTTTGTTTGGGACTCTGCAGAAGAGTCACATGGGGAAGAGACTGTGAGGCAGGCCTAGCTGCAGGCAGCAGCCAAGCAATACAGCAGTTGGTCTAAACAAACAGACCTCCTCTGCTCCAGACAGAGTCCCTGGGCTGGAACCCAGAGTGGAGGGTGTGCCTGGCCCATCAAAGGCAGGAGCATGCAGACCCTGGAGCCAAGGTCTGGCAGGCCCAAGAGCTGAAAGCTGGGCCAAAGCACCGACATGATGTTGCCAGAGCAGTGGCACGTTGGTCTTGGGTTTTTCTGGGAGGGGTAGGACTAAAAGTGACCTGGCTGGAGGGCCACATTTTGGAAGAAGGCAGACCCCTGCAGGGACAAAGCATCTGTCAGCAAGGGGCGCCAAAGGAGGAGCAGAATCACTACACCATGCCCAGAAAGCAGGGGGAGAGCTGGCCAGCCATTAGCTTAAAGTAGCGTTTCTCAATAGGTGTATCTGAGCATCTTCAATGTGAAATTAATAGCAAGAGCAAAGCCTCTCCTGGAAGCCTCCAAAACGGCTCCCTTTCCATGGTCAGAGTTCAGCTTGGGACAGGGTTTGTGGGTTTGATTTTTTTTTTTTAGATTGTATTACCCAATAAACCCCAAGCAAACAAAGTTCCCTGCCTGTATACAGAGCGAGTACTGCCTGGGCAGAATCAGTGTGCTGTTAAGTGTCTAGAACAGGGGTCGGCGACCTTTCAGAAGTGGTGTGCCAAGTCTTCATTTATTCACTCTAATTTAAGATTTTGCATGCCAGTGATACATTTTAATGTCTTTCTCTAAGTCTATACTATATAACTAAACTATCGTTGTATGTAAAGTAAATAAGGTTTTTAAAATGTTTAAGAAGCTTCTTTTAAAATTAAATTAAAATGCAGAGCTCCCCTGACCGGTGGCCAGGACCTGGGTGATGTGAGTGCCACTGAAAATCAGCTCGCGTGCCGCCTTCAGCACGCATGCCATAGGTTGCCTACCCCTGGTCTATAGACAAATTCATCTTACCTCATCACAGGCAACTGTCCTGGAACATGCCCCCTGGTGGCACAGCATGGCCCTGCAGGTGCACTGCCCGGGACTTCCTAGTCTGGCCCTTGTAAGTCATCAACTCCCAGAGCAGAATGCTTTAAACTGAGATTCCCCTTGTGAACAGACATATTAAGTCTCTCGCGGTAGATCAGTGTTAAGCCTCTCAGCTCTAACCTCTGTTCCCCCTTGATTTAGGGTTCTCATAGCTACCGACAGACCCCGCATGGAGGGCTCACAGGTTTCCCCACCTTAGATCAGGTTCTCACAGCCCTCCATTTGGTGTCTATATGGGCAAGTCAGGCCAGCTGGACCCCTTGGTCTGCTTCTCTGAGCTGGCCCCTTTTCATCCTGTCCTTTCCCCCTAGGCAGGAAGGCCTCTTTGAAGCAGACTGCTTGCTTTCTAGAGGCTTCCCTTTTACCATAATGCCTGGGACTAATTTAGGGACATGAACTACCCATCATGTGGCTGTCATAACTTTGCCCACCTGGGAGGAGACTTGGGAATGAGGCACAGGTGGAGCTGGAGCCATTACCTCTTGAAGAGGCCAGTCACCCTGTGACAGCTTCATTTCAAACTCACTGGGGAAGTGGACTGAGTCAACTCAACTCATTCAACAGCCATCGAGTGGTAATGACTTTCATTCCCTACCTAGCTGAGCTACAGCAATGAAAAGTTCTATCCATCATTATAGATGCCCTGAACATGCCCCCTGATTCTATTCCCAGCCCTGTTACTCACTTGTTTTGTGGACATAGGAAAGTTTGCTTTGCCCAAAACTTTCAGCTGCGCCCACTGGCTTTGTGTGCCCAACTTGGGACACCTATGCCTGATTTTCAGAGGTGCTGGGCACCTGCAGCTCTCATTGACTGTATTGTAAAGATATATATGGAGATATACCTATCGCACAGACCTGGAAGGGACCCAGAAAGGTCATTGAGTCCAGCCCCCAGCCTTTACTAGCAGGACCAGGTACTGATTTTGCCCGAGATCCCTAAGTGCCCCCTCCCCCGTCCAAGAATTGAACTCACAACCCTGGGTTTTAACAGGCCAATGCTCAAACCACTGAGCTCCTCTATGCCTCACTTTCCTTCTTTTAGATGTGTTGTAAGATGTAATTAATTACTAGCTGTAAAATGTTAAGATCCTCAGATGAAAACTGACTATATAATGCAACTAGAAATCATCCTCAACACACACACTAATCAGCTTCCTTGGGATCTCTATTTTATTTCTTTCAGAGGGGCTTTGTCGTCTGATTTTCACAAATAAAATGATGCTCAAGCAACCACATGTATTAATGCAGACAATCCTTAGAATCCCACATTAGAACAACAACTAACCCTGCAATAGGGTTGTTTACAGTCTTGTCACATGTTATTAATCAAGTTTATGACTGGTTTGGAATTAGCATCCTGAAATCAATTGTCTCTATAAATTAAGTCATCACTGTCATCGCCAGGGATTTGGCTCCCGGCTGTTCCGATTAATAAAGTTTATTTGATTTATTATATTTTTCCAATCTATAAACTTGTGCCTACTATAACATATACAAACCCCTCACACAGAAATTGACACAATATCAAATAATGCAACAACAATTTCCTAATAAAAGTTCTTCGTATCCCCCACCATGATCTATTACGGTTGTCCTCCTTGTCATCCATCCATCTATCTTTTGTACCAAGCCAATCATAACCATGGTCTCTTAGCATCATACAGATTAACCAGAGACATTCCAAAGGATTCTAATTTTCCTCCCTTTTGACCTCTCATATGGATCAGATTTTACATTTTGTTAGTGAGGAAAAACTAGACTAGGTACAGAAATCACCCCTGGTTTATTATCACCTCTCCATAGGATCCCTCTTCTGTCAGGCCTGATTCTGCGAGATGCTGAATGCATGCAGCTCCCATTAAGGGTTTAAAGCCCTGTGCACTCCTGTGGCAATGTATAAATGATAATCCAGCTGTTTTAGGTTGTTACTGAATACACCAGAGCGATGGGGCTTGCTGTCAAACAGGAAGAGTGATGTGGTTTGTTTTTTTAATGCATATGTAGAGTTTCCCACTTGGTATAAGTATTTGGAACTGCACTGGAATAGAATTATTTTGTCTGGGACCCACTCCAAAGTCGTCATGTTAAAATCGTGAACAATGTGCCTACAGACACGCCATCTATGACAGAAACGTCTCTTGGCTTAAGGGCAGCATTCCGTAGCTGCTCTTCCCGTACAGTAGGTGAGACGAGAGATTGCCCTTTGGCTCCACTCACTCAGATAAGACTCCATTCAATCTCTGTCCTACGCATTGACCTGAATGGGAGTTTAGGTATTCCGGGTCAGGCCCATGTCTTCAGATCCACTGCTGAGATTGTATGGGGGAAAGTAGTTTGGCTGGGCGCTTGGTTGGGGGTTTGGGGAATGTCAGTTTGCCTTTGTGGAGCTTCTTGGGGTCTGAAGTCTGTAATCTGGCACTCTCTTGGAGCTGGGTTAGGGCAGTTTACCAATGAACAACATTTAACATGCTCTTTTGTGGGGAACATGTAAAACTCCTCAGTAGCTCGCTTTATCCTCTCGTTCTTACGAGTGACGTTGTTGTTTCTGAAAGTTGTGTTTATTAGATTCTGTATAACTTAACACTTGGAGCAAATGAAGACAGGCGTCCCTCTTGCACCTCATCCTGCCTTCATTCCCTCAACTCGTTCTGCCTCTCATCTCTTCCCTAAATCAACCCAACACCTTCTCTGGTCTCTTACCTCGCCACCACCTTCCCTCAGAAAGTCCCCTAATCCACTCTCCACCTCACTACACACACAAAACAGCCAGACCAATGCCCTTTCTAGTCCAACATTTTTAACCGTGTTTGAGAGGCACTTGGTAGGTTCATCACCACAGGGAGATCCTATCAATTGCAGCATGACACCATGTGGTGCTGCACACCAGTACTCACTATTTAAAGCCAGAAGAATCCATGAACTTAACCAGAGATCCACTAAATTCAGTCCACACAGAGAATCATTTCAATGGGCTCAAGGTGCCTTACACAAGAGCTCATTAGGAAATAGGAGCAGATATTAAGTATTATTGGTTCTTATCCTTGCTGAGTTGTTGCATGACCTTCGACAGGTAACTTGGGCCCAGCTTCTCAAATATATTTAGGTATTTCAATAGAAATTAGGAGCCTAAATACCTTTGTGACTAAGGGTCTCGGCTTTCAAGTCTTCTGTAATTTCTTGGAGGGGAGGAATATTAGAACATAAGAATGGCCATACTGGGTCAGACCAAAGGTCCATCTAGCCCCATATCCTGTCTTTCAACAGCGGCGAATGCCAGGTGCTTCAGAGGGAATGAACAGAACGGGTAATCAAGTGATCCATTCCCTATCACCCATTCCCAGCTTTTGCCAAACAGATGCTAGCAACACCATTCCTGCCCATCCTGGCAAATAGATATCGATGGACCTTTCCTCCATGAATTTATCTAGTTCTTTTTTGAACCCTGTTATAGACTTGGCCTTCATAACATCCTCTGGCAAAGAGTTCTACAGGTTGACTGTGCGTTGTGTGAAGAAATACTTCCTTTTGTTTGTTTTAAACCTACTGCCTATTAATTTCATTTGGTGACCCCTAGCTAGTTCTTGTGTTATGAGAAGGAGTAAATAACACTTCCTTATTTACTTTCTCCAAGCCTGTCATGATTTTATAGACCTCTATCATATACCCCCTCAGTTGTCTCTTTTCTTAGTTGTCTACTGGCTGGAGAAGAGAGGCTTGGGGATAAGGACTGCTGAATTCTTCTCTTGACTGGCTGAATGACCTTAGACAAGACACTTCACCTTAGGTTTACTCACATATACAATGGGGATGGTAATTCTTAGAAGCACTTGCCTCGTGGTGGTATTGTGAGATTTTAATGCTTGGAGACCTCATTAAAAACACTTTGTCAAGTTTTATTATTGTGTAGTTGACCCAGCTAGGCAAACACAGATCGAAGGAGCACTTCATACAGCCATATGTGTACAATGGCAGAGAAGAGAGCTCAGCTAGAGAGAATCAGTCCCTCAGAGTGCTTGTGGTCCAGATTCTAGACTCAGTGACACTCAGTCCAAAGGCACTCAAATTATGTAGCCTATTACACAATGATTATTCAATCCCGATTCTGGCCTTTGGGTGTTCCTACAATAGAAATAATAAATGAGAATTAGGGCTGGTGAAAATTTGAAAATTCAAAAAAATTGACAATTTTTGGCAACATTTTGGTTCAGTTTTGCTCTTTCGCCTGTTGATAGAGTGGTAAACGTTTTTTTGAACATTTAAAATTTCAGTAAAAAAAGTCATGATTCATTTCAATTTTTTTCTGCATATTCTCAGTCCGATATAACCACACTACTCTGGATTTGCAAGCGGTGTGAATGAGATCAGAAGTAGGAGCAGTCCTGATTCAGCTGCTCATGCTCTGGGGTGTGGACTGATCTCAGAGCCATGCTTCTGTTCAGATAAAGGGAGACCCTGTCTGCTGGAAGCCCCATTCACTTTGTTCATTTGAACCCCAAATCCATATGTGCTCGGTTTACCTCAATCAGATACTTTAGTTCCCTTGCTACAGGAAAAGAACAATATTGTTTTTCTACATAAATCCACCCATAATGGCACAATCCCCACAAATCAGGAATAATTTCCTCCTCTACTTCCAGAGAAAACCTGAATCTCCACTTCATGACACAGCCTTTTGCCATTGTAACCCCCTGATTTCACCATTGTGGAATCGTGTCCATGCTATCTTTGCATCTTACCCCACAGAGTGATGAAAGCTACACAAGTGTCTCAGTTCATTAAGCCTTCCATTACTTTGTAGAACGCCACTATAATTTTGTTCCACCACGTGCCCGCTGTCTCTGTGGCTTTTCTTCTGCTCTTCACAAAGCTTCCTTTATGCATCTGGTGCATTAAATTCTCAGTGGGAACATTTCCAAATGCTCATACAAGCTCTACTTTAATGACTAGATAAGTGGCGTGTCTGATCCATAATCCTGCTGGTTATTCAGTGGCAGCCGCGTATAAAATTAATATCACAATAAACTTCAGGGCTGTTGGCTGCATCCCCACTGATTGGCTACTTTCCTGATGCACCAATTCATAGTCATTATGAGCAGCTGGAGTGAACGCTATGGGTGTGACTATGGGGAAATATTGTGAGCAGAAATGCATTTTAACCAGCAGAGGCACTCTTCAAAAACCTGTTTACTTGTTGAGGTATTAAAAAGACTCTAGAGATGGCTGGATATTGCAACCCTATGCCTGATGGGACATAACAGTAGGTGATTGAATGGGATATGATTGCCTTTAGTCCCAAAAGAATCGCACAGTGCTTTACAAAGAACAGGCCAAATTCTACCCTTAGAAAAGAGTGTAGATCTCCCAGTGGCTTTTGGGCATGGTATGTATGAATACAAGGGCAGAATCTGGCTCTATCCATATTTAAAGAGACCGCATCACCCACCACTGAAAAGAAGCCAACTCTGGGTTGAAAGTAGTAACTGTTTAACAGAACCCAATTCTATAAAACAGGAAGAAGAATATTCTATCTAGTTAAAAAGATCAGTGGGAATTTGAATTAATAAAATATACAAGTATATATTTTGCTTATCTATTATGAGTTGATTAAGGGCTGCCCATGTGCATTGCTTTGTAGAAGATAGAAGTACAGAGGCAGCCCCTTCCCATTCTCTTGGCATGTATTTTCAATGGTTGCAAGCAAACGGGAACATTTCTAAACACCCATACAGGCTAAACGTCCATGATTGGAGAAGTGGTATGTCTGATACCTACTTCCATCCTTCTAGTTATTCTGGGGCTGCTGCTTTATTATTTATTTGTATTGTGGCAGCATCTAGGAGCCCCAGTCATGGAGCAAGACCCCTCAGTGCTAGGTGCTGCACAAATACAGAACAAAAAGACGTTCCATGCCTCAAAGAGCTTACAATCTAAGAATAACACAAGAGATGCCAGCTGGGGAAGCAGAAGGAAACAATTAGACAATATTGGTTCGCATGACAGGCAGTGGTCTTGGCATACAAACAGCCTAAGCGTTTGTAACACTGACAGGCCCTGGTCGTTGGCAGGCGGGATCGAACCTGGGGCCTCTGGAGCTAAATGCATGAGCTAAAAGCTGTAGCAGACTCATTAATCTCTAAGTGGTCTCGGTCCCACTAGATGGGACAGAGCACCACACCCAGGAGGTGTGTGGGTTACACATTGTCTATTCTTGGGCTGCTACACCTAATGCTTCAGGTGTTTAGAACTAACACACATATCTCTGTGTAACTCTACAACAAATGATGGTATGATATAAAGACTTGCGTGAATTTTGGATGGCTGAATTAATCCCAACTAGCAAAGCCACCAAGGAGTTTTTCAGGGCCTCCCAAACGAGTGCAATAGTCAATATTGCCACAGCCTGCACTGCAAGTCTCTGTAACGTGGAGACATTTCCACATATAAGAGTGAAAAGAGGAAACATTCCTCTGACATTTCTTTTAAATAATGGGCCAGACCTTCATCTGGTGTAATTTAGAGGACCTCCACTGAACTCAGTACATGGAATTCTACAAACAGAGATTTTTGCTTTTGAAGAGCTGTCCAGAGCTTCAGCAAGATCGATAGTGGTCTGATGAGGTGTTATTGGCACTTGTTCAGGTGCTGTAAATAACAAGTGTGGCTTACATAGCAAGAATATAGACCTTCACAGCTCAAGGCAGTGAAGTCCTTCATACCAGACTGTCACTCATTATTTATAGACAGATGTGTGGACAGATCCCTAGCTCGTGTAAATCAGCATGCCTTCCAAAGGAAATGGAGATACACCAACTGAGGACCTGGGCCCATAGACATTAGGTCTAAATAGCTGTGAAGTTTGCACTCAGTTATATAGAATATCAGGGTTGGATGAGACCTCAGGAGGTCATCTAGCCCAACCTGCTCAAAGCAGGACCAATCCTCCAGCAGATTATTACCCCAGTTCCCTAAATGGCCCCCTCAAGGATTAAACTCATAACCTTAGGTTTAGCAGGCCAATGCTCAAACCACTGAGTTATCCCTCCCTGCATAGTTGGAACAAATACATTATATTTTTGAACCAAACTTCTGAAAGCAGAAATAATTGAAGAAGAGAGCCTGGCTAGTCCTTTGCCCTGCACAGATGTGCAGCGGAAGAGTCAGCCTCATGCTTGACTTGACAAGACCTAAGTGCTGTTTCACTTTTACAATGATGGGTTGACATGTGGACTTACTTCCAGCTGTTCATAATGAATCAGCCACTCATAACACAGATGTTTGCAGAGGTTGTCAATAAATCAGATACCATATGATTCATCTGTTCTGGTAATTTACTCTCCAACTATTTGTTGTGCCGGGAGCACGAACAAACAGTCACACGATTGGTTCTGATTTTTCATAGGAGTAAAAGATGCTCATGACAGAATCAACACATATCTTTACAGGAATCCTCACACATAGATCTACTCTTGCACCTGTTTTTGATGTCAGCAAAGAACAACGTGTACCTTTTATCTCCTCAGCTAGGAACACAAAATACGTTACTATAGTACCACAACACAGCCTAACATGCTGGTTAGAATCAAGATAGCCAATTAAGGGAGGATCAAAATTATTCGGTTCAATAATGAAGAACCTCTTCAGAAGAAGAGCGACCATGTAAATTCCGTATTCAAGATGCTTTGGAAGCTCTGCCTGGCAATGACGCTGGGTCAGATGATCAGCTGGTGCAAATCAGTACAGTTTCGTTGAAATCGAAACAGCAATTTACACTAGCTGAAGTCCTGCCCTTCTGTTTACAGAGATGGCAAAACATTGGAAGGAATGCTTCCTACGGTGGTTTGCGCATCTTTCTTGCTCAAATACAAAGACAATAAATAAATGAATGCAGCTCTTAACAATGACTTTTAGTTATTCCTACAGTTGACTCTTGGGTCTTTGAAACCCTAAGATAAAACTTGCTTTTATTTAGTGAGTTAATGCTGGTGAAAGATGCCAGACTGACAGCTCTGCAGATCAAAGGGGCCAAATTCTCTGCTGGGGTAAACTGGCATATTTCCACTGAAGTTAAGCGGTGCTAATTTATCCCAGCAGAGAATTTGGCTCAAGACTTTTATCCACTGAATAGAAGGCACAGGAAGCAGCAGTAGAAGCTTCCATACACTGCTCCAGCCCTGAACTGGAGGCATTGCTTCTAGAAGTGGGAGGATAGAGTTTAATAGCCCTGTTAATTTTGTCCTTGCCTTCTGTTGAGACAACCTATGAGGGTGCTAGCAAGCATCCAGTGTGCCACAGGCTCTCCTGTCTATCAGGCAGATTGTAAGTATTTTGGGGGCAGGGACTGTCTTTTTATTCATCTGTACAGAGCTTAGTGGGGCCCCAATACTTGATGGAGGTTCCTATATGCCACCATAATACAAATTATCCTAACAGGTTTAGAAAAAATGTCTATGAAGAGTTGCGGGAGGGGAGAGTTTCCTAATGCTGCTGCCCATGTTATACGGAAAAATGGAAGACCATGTCTTCCACGTGTATCCATACAAAACTTTCCACCAGCACTACAATTTACTACAGGAATTAAAAAAGGAAGTTTTAGCTGAGCATGAATAGCAGAGCTGGTCAGAAAATGTTTTTTATGGGAAAAAATTTTTTTATTTAAATTTCCCACTGGCCCCAATGTAATAAAGGTAATAATTGGAGATATACCAATCTCCTAGAACTGGAAGGGACCTTGAAAGGTCATTGAGTCCAGCCCCCTGCCTTCAGTAGCAGGACCAATTTTTGCCCCAGATTCCTAAGTGGCCCCCCTCAAAGATTGAACTCACAACGCTGGGTTTAGCAGGCCAATGTTCAAACCACTGAGCTATCCCTCCCCCATAAATGTAAATACAGCAATAGATTGGACTGTTAGAAAGAAGTCTTGGCACCAAACCAAAATCTAGAGGCTTTAATTGAGGAAGACAACCAAAGTGCTATGCGAAAAGATAATGGCTTCAACACATTCCTACTGTATGTTAACTTGTTTCCTGTGGTCTCACCAGCTACCATCACTTGCACTCAGCCTGCCATTTTTATATGCTCTTTTAATGAGTATCCTGTTTCCAATCTCCTTGCCCCTGTCAGAAGTGTTTTTGTCTTTTGCATGAGATATATTCCTTGATACCATCTTCACAAGAAGCTGGTTGCATAAAGAGTTCCTCAGAGAGGCTTTTTTATTAATTATTATTAGGAGCATTTGTCTTGGTTGCCTCTTTCATTTGCTCCTGAGGATTTGTGCAGAGTGTCCCTGACCTCCTTGTTTTGCTTGTTTTCTAATTTGTACTGGTCTTTAGTCTCATTCTCCCTTGTATTGGATTTCCTCTAGTTTACTGCAGTTTAAGTAATTTGCCCTCATGGGCAGCTTTCTAGTTTTGCAGTTACTCATGAGGAAAGCCCTGTTATGACTCCTGGAATAAATATTTATTTCTACCCATTACAACCCTTACGTCTGCCTACAACTGCCTCTTGCTACTAAAAGTCACATTAGCCGCCCCACAGGATCAGTTCTGGATTCATGAACATCCCCAACCTGAAATGTCAGTAAGCAACATTTAAAATCCTGCTGGGGCTGAGTTTGTCTGCAATTTGTTCTTCACACACATACACTTTGCTTATCCTGAGATGCCTCGTGTGATTAAAGAGTGAAGGAACTAGGGTTCTGAGGAATGCTCCCTGCGGATGCTGGGCCTTATAAAAGTTATGGGACCAGATTCACAAATACTGGTATAGGAAGATGAATTTACATCTTCCCTCTGGCAGGAAGGGTTGAGGGGAACATACCCCAAGGAAGGGCAGGCAGTGGCATCACCTTCTTGTCTCACTTGGGGGTTTCTACTAAGGGAGGGCAGTTTTAATTCTCACTGGAGGCTCCATAGTATCCATACTGTTGGGGTTTGCTGCAGGGATACTGTCAATCAGTGCATGTTTAAGCTGTTCTGACAATTGTACCATTTTCCTTTTCTGTCCAGCTCCCTCCAACCACAGGAGTGTATTTATTTTCTTTCCCTGCTCATGGAGGTGAGGTTGTGGCTGGTTTCCACTTCCACTTCTCTCAGCCCTGGCCAAATTTCCTGCACTAGGGCTCTGCACCAGGATTACTTCAAGATAAACTGTAATAATCCAGGTCTTGATTCGAGATTGTATACTTTATATGCAGTATTGGATAGTCTCTATCTCTCCTTGCTTTAGGGCCCTGATCCTGCAAGCAGATTTGACTGGAAGCACAGGAGCAAATCTTCTAAAGCCCAAATCAGTTTTGATTCCCAAGCAAACCCTCCTCACAATAGACTGTGCTTGGAGGGTAAAATAAAAGTCTGTAAATCTCTTCTCCAACTTGTCATAACTCACTCATTTCATCATCTAAATGTAGACATTTATACTGAAGATGTATTGCCAATGTGTTGGGAAGACTCCCTTAGGATGTGCCAGGGGGTTTGGTGGATGACCCACTCCTGGAGACATTTGCACCCACACTGGCAATGGACAACCAGGAGCAGGAACAATCCATCGCTGACCAGAAGAACGGACCAAGGGCTCTATACTCCTAAATCTACAGAAGTCAAAGGCACTCAAGTCCTTGCAGGGTTTGGCCTAAAGTAAACTAAGGTAATCCTTTCCCAGAGGAGGACCCCTCCCAGCTCTTCTTCCCATAGCAATATGGGAAGGACAGGGTGGTTGTGACACTTTTACATCTGTTTATAACCCCTCCAAATTAATGGGCATCCTAGCACTGTAGGAAAACATTTTTGTCCGATGCACTAAGCCGTGGGAATCATTCATTTCTCGATTACATTTAAATGATATATTTTAGCTTTAAACAATTTAATAGCAGGCTGTGGTTATTTATTCTAGCTGCTTTTACCCTGTGGGTTTCTCTTTATTCTTTCTTTCTCTCTCTTTAAGGCTGGTCTTCCTAGGAACCCTTTGTGCACCAAATGTTTCATTTTCTAGGAGTGTTTACTGATGAGGGAAACATTTCAATAAGGTCGAGGCACACACACAGATTTGAGTCCCAAATGAACATGCCTGGATAAGGCCTCGCTGAGGGATACTATGAGAGAGTAGACCTCAAACTGCACATTTGGAAACAAAGTCTACAAGCCTGCTCTCTGGAGAGGACACATTTTATCATTATCATCTAATACGTGACAGTACAATCCAAGGGCCCTTGTCTGCTTCAGAGTGCCATTGGACACAGCATATATACAAAGGACAGCATGAGGGAGTCATATTTTCTGCTGGTGGAAATTGGTACATCTCTATTAGAACCAATGGACCTGCACCAATGTAGGCCAGCAGACAATTCTGAACTGTGTCGGTCCTGGCCTCTTCATAAGATACAGCAGCTTCTATTATATAGTAAACTGTGTCCACTATACAGTAGTAAGCCACATCTATTATAAAGCGGATCTATTGACATCAATAGAGCTGCACCAATTTACAACCCCACAGAATTTGCCCCAGCGTCTCTGCCCCAAGGAGCTTGCAGTCTAAACAGACCAGGCAGTCCTGCAGTAATAGATACAAAACAGAAGCAGTTGTCCCAGCCAACTCTTCTGCCTTTGCTGACCTCCCTTCACTGTATTTACTCCATAAAAGTCTCTCCCGGCACTCTATGGTCCGAGCAGAGCTTTGCTAGCATCAGAGGAGGCAGCTCCCAACTCTCCAAAGGTGAGTTCCTCCCTCCCTCCTGATACAGAATTAAAAATGTAACCTGCAAGCCTGGCTGAGGGTGCCTGGATTATTTCCCAGTGGTTTTGAAAATCTCTGTACACTGGAAAGATGGGGCCATTCACATTTTATTTATTAACAAGTAGAATGTGCCTCTTTTACTTTGAAAACTTATCTCTCTACCTAGGAAGAAAGATAAAAAAGGCCAAGATCCAAGCTATTTACTGATAAGAGTCCATCAGCTTTGCTGTGTGGTCTCTCAGCAATTCTCAGGCAGAAGGAGCACCTTTTATCAGGGACCTGGAATAGATTGTAGTTTGGGTTGGGAGATTAAAAAAAGTGTCATCTCAGCTCCATATTCAGTCCCAGTGTGATCTGAAGGGTGATAGGTCTGTGGCTGGCTGGGAGAATGATTTGTTTATTTTTCAGCAATCTCTTCCCAGGTGTCTGATTCCCTTTACCTTCTCTTAGGCAGCTGTTGTGTCCTTATCTGCTGATTTCTTTACATCATTGCTTGAAGTAGACGCAAGTGCAGGTTATCTCTGTTTAGACTCCCCTGTGTATAAATACTGTGTTCTTATAATTTTTTTCCTTTGTTGAAAGACAGAATGAAAAAGAAACATTAAATAAAGTGAACACAACAGTCTTTCTGGTTCGTGTGAGTCTGAACCCACACTTTTACTGGTGATTCAAAGGATATAACAGACTGTTGGTATTTTCAACGCCTGACATAAAACATCTGCTTAATCATGCTCCTGCCTGTCCTTAGCTATTGTCAGGATGCAGTGAGTCTGGGATACTAATGATGTTCCTAATCACTAATTGCTCTGTCATCAGTTGCGCTCCCCCAGATCTTACTCCATGCTACCATACCTATTCAACTATTGTCATTAGCAGTGGGACAATAGGATTACAGAATGGACGCTACAGAACCGCCATAGTGGCACATTTTAACATGCCTGCAACTATAGGCCATTTTAGTATCATTACAATATATTTTACCACATGGCAGATGCAGCATTATGGCACATTTAATGTCTCCTAGCTAGGCAGCTGGTTTAATTTTCTTTGGGGTGTTTTATATGGAAACTTTCTGAGGTACCAATGCAAGTTGTGGGCCTTTGTTGATTTGGACACAGCACTCACCAGGTCAAGCCAGAGGCATCAGAATCCTTGAGCTCACAAAGGGATATTGGCAGATCCCCCTGGACCCAAGCTCCAGAGAGAAGACTGTGTTTGCCACTCTGACAGGGCTCTATCAAATTATCTGGATGCCCTCCATGGAGCTCCGGTCACCTTCCAGCTGCTGATGGATCGCCTCCTGAGACCCATACAGAGTACTCTACGGCCTACTTGGATGAAGTAGTGGTCTACAGCGGGCACTGAGAAGAGCATTTGAATCAAGTGGCGGCAGTCCTTTGGTCCCTGCAAGCCACCTGGCTAGCCCCCAACCCAAAAAAGTGCCAGACTGGGTGGCAAGAAACCATTTATCTGGGATACATACTGGAGCGAGGCCTACATCTCCTTGTGGGAAGGTCAAGCACTGCAGGCTGGCCCTCCTCTGACCACAAAGTGGCAGATGCAGCAGTTTCTGGGGCTGGCTGGGTATTATTGACTGTTCATGCCTCAGTTTGTGTCAGTTGCGCACACTTTAAAATGAGCCATGATTATAAGTTATAAGTCTGAGTGCTCTGCCTGGTTGGTTTTTTTTTTTGTCTACACTTTTCAACCAAGTACTGTATTTTAAACATCCAAAACAACATACTAGTGGATGTGGTCCATCCTGACCACACCTACATTGTCCTGGGCTGAACTGTCTTTGATAATCTCTATGTGCCCTGGAACCTCCTCCAGCTCAGGAGAAGGCATTCAACACGATGGACCATGGATATCTCCTGGGCACTCTGTGGGCATTCAGCTTTGGGCCCATTTTATCAGCTTTCTCCTGGTGCTGTATGGCTTTGCAAAGTGTCTGGTCAAGCTCAGCTGGGTCTTGACCAAACCCTTTGTGACAGGTTTGATCACTGAGACTCCCCTTGGGACTGTTACCTGATGTGCTGAAACTACCTCTGAGCCCGTTTTCTTTGCCAGCTTGGGACTTCAGAACCCTGTCTTGTTGAGCCAGGCATGCTAGCCTGCTGCAAAACAGACCCAGGGTCTGAACCACACCCCCAAAGCTGCAGACTTAACTGAAAACAGCTCAGCAAGTACTAGTGTCTCCAGCACCCAGAAACCCAGCTCCCAATGAGATCCAAACCCCATATAAATCTGTTTTACTCGGTATAAAGCTTATACAGGGTAAACTCATAAATTGTCTCCCCTCTATAACTGATAGAGAGCTATACACAGCTGTTTGCTCCCCCAGGTATTAATCACTTATTCTGGATTTATTAATAAACAAAAGTGATTTTATTAAGTATAAAAAGTAGGATTTAAGTGGTTTCAAGTAATAACAGACAGAACAAACTAAGTTATCAAGCGAAATAAAACAAAACACGCAAGTCTAAGCCTAATACATTAAGAAACTGAATACAGGTAAATCTCACCATTAGAGATGTTCCAATTAGCTTCTTTCGCAGACTAGACTTCTTCTGAGTCTGGGCACAATCCTTTCCTCTGGTACAGACCTTGTTAGTTCCAGTACAGGTGGTAACTAGGGGATTTCTCATGACTGGCAGCCCCCTTTTGTTCTGTTCCATCGCCTTTTATAGCTTTGGCACAAAGCAGGAATTCTTTGTCTTTCTCTGGGCCCCACCCCTCCTTCTAAATCAGTGTTTTCCAAACTTGGGATGCCGCTTGTGTAGGGAAAGCCCCTGGCTTCCAGGCCAGTTTGTTTACCTGCCCCGTCCGCAGGTCCAGCTGAACACGGCTCCCACTGGCCGCGGTTCGCTGCTCCAGGCCAATGGGGGCTGCTGGAAGCAGAGGCCAGTACGTCCCTTGGCCCGTGCCACTTCCAGCAGCTCCCATTGGCCTGGAGCAGCGAACCGCAGCCAGTGGGAGCTGTGATTGGCTGGAGCTGCGCACACGGCAGGTAAACAAACTGGCCTGGCCCACCAGGGACTTTCCCTACACAAGCGGCGTCCCAAGTTTGGGAAGCACTGTTTTAAATGGAAAAGCACCAGGTTTAAGATGGATTCCAGTATCATGTGACATGTTCACGTGTCCTGTGAGATGTCATTACCCACTGGCTGCCACATATATATATATAGAGAGGAAGGCTTACAGGTAAAACAGAGCCATTTACAACCAATTTTAAACCACCATCAATGCCCCACACTTTGCATAATTACAATCTGACTTCAGAGTTATACTTCATATTTCTAGTTTTAGATACAAGAATGATACATACATACAAATAGGATGAACACATTGAGTAGATTATAAGCTCTGAAATGATACCTTACAAGAGGCCTTTTGAATGAAGCATATCCCAGTTACATTATATTCACACTCATTAGCATATTCCCATAAAACATATGGAGTTCAACGTCACACCCATCACCATCAGTTGAGGGGTTCATCAAGGCTGCTCTCTGTCCAGACAGCTCTATACTATTTCCATCAAGCCCTTCTTCCATCTCCTCAGCAAGAGGATGATGGGATTGGTGCTTCAGGAGACAGATTGTGGGTGGTCCTGTCAGTGTTTGAGTGGCCCAGAACCTGCAAAACATAGTGCAGATAGAGGCTTGCCCACCCATCTATTCTGTGGGCTCCTCTGCCCAGGTCAACTGGGTCAAGAGCTCTGACTTGATGGTTGGGGATGAGTGGGCTTCCTCCCACCCTCTCTCCATGCTATCTAGTGGAGTGAGGGTCTACTGGTCTATCTGGGCATCTACCTTTCTGCCACTTATCCCTCCCCATTGGAGAAGTGGGTCATTGGGTGGCTGACCAGTTGCAGAGGTGGATTGGGCTGCTCCAGTGCTCAATCAGCTGTTCCTTCTCTGACACTGATTTAACACCCTGAGCCCACCGCCAGGAATCCTGGGTAGTCTTTAGAAGAAAACCATGAGTTTTTCTGCCCAGGGCTACACTGAGTCTCTGTGGGTGTCCTGAGCCTCCCTCTGGAGGAGGGCAGACAGGGCCTGGGCTGCATACAAAGCCAGGTCCATGCCTTCCACCTTCAGGCCCTGCAGAGACTGCTTTACAGTGCAGGTAGTCTGGCATAGATCATGATGGTGCATGCCTTCCTGTGGCACCTCCAAGGCTGGGTGAACCTCTTTGTGCTCAGCCAGCACATGGGTTTGTCCACCTTGTGCGTCCCGTCTTGTGTTCCAGGAAATTAGGGCAGCCTTGCCTCCTGTTTCTCTTGTTTTCATTGAGTGGGTCCTGCAGGAGGGTGCTCCCTGCCCTCCTCTCACCCCGGCCCTCCAGAACGTGTCATCGGGCCCCCGTCCTTTGAGCTTCCCTGGCCACCCCCGACACGCAACTTGAGCTGGTTGAACGCCAACCAGCCAGCCCATCTCTGAACTGCACCCAGAAAACATCTGTACACACTTGTACTTCATACTATTTTCTTTCTTGGCTTCATGTCCCACCCCAACACCAAGTGGGGGCACCTGCTGCCATCTAAGGAGGGTGAGGAACCCCAGTGGGCCAGTCTGTACTCCATGGCCTGCCAGGGATAAGAGTTGGTGCGTCCTTCATGGAGCTGTGAGCAGGGGCATGTACCTTGCGTGGCTCACGAACTCCCTCGACACCTGTGCCTATTGCGATTAGAGGGAGACCCGTGGCGCACACATGCGTAAAGTTTGTCAGGTTGAAACCCTCTTCCAGCACCTTCCAACACCTCCTTCTGAGGTTCTGGCTGCACTTCTCCCCCCACCTCCTGGTCCACTCATACCCCATCCTTGGCCCCACAAAGTTGTCAGCCTCCTCCTGGTGCTGGCTAAGATGGCCATCCCTCACACCAAGCGAATGAATCTGGATGGGGGGCGGTGCTTCCATTCCCTTGTCTGATCGCATCTCCAGGTGGAGTGCCTCTGGATGGTGTCCACTGATTCCTCAGATGCATTTGAGGAGCAGTGAACGCTGTCAGGGGGTGTCTGCTTGGTGTCTCCCTCTGGTTCCCTGATTCTTTACCTCTGACCTCACCCTCACTCCTGGTTTTTTCATTTGTTGTCCCCTGTAATCAATTGATGCCTAGGTCCAGTGGTTCCCTCCCCTTAACTGAGGAGGAGGTCCTTTCGGGTTTTTTTTGAGGGGGGCAAGGCTTACCTATCTCCAGCACTTCAAATAGTGTATGTCTTCCAACTTATTCAACAAATGATGCAGAGGTCCTATGGTTAACAGCCTACATCACCACACAACCCTGATTCATCCCCAAAGCAGGTCCAGTCCGTGCACTCAATGATGCTGTGGTCCAATGGAAAAAATAGTATTGACAGCACTGGAAACCAGCCTCCACACATCCAGTGCAGTATGGAAAGCATCAGTATAAGATATCCCACTGATTAATATCTGTATGGTACTGTGGGGTCAGCCTCCATGCCCTTTTAACCCTTGTCCTGTCTAGTGAGACTGCCAACAAATGTTGCCTATCAGCATTGGTATCTATAATAAATGGATCACTGGGAACTGGCCTGAGACCAACCTAGTTTGCATCCAGCCAACTGCCAGCTGTAAGATATGAATGGCTTTGGGACACTATGCAGGAGTTTTTATAGCTGACACAGCACATTCCCAGAGAGGATGCTGTAAATAAAGTGACAGTGGGGGTGGAAATAGATTTATTGAGTGAAGTTGGCCTCTTTCCAGTGTGTTATTTTGTAAATAAAAGGGTCATAAAATCTAACATGCTGGTTGGAAATTCTCTGATCCAGTGCCTGGATGAGAATTCTGCTGATCATTCTGCCTGATCAAATCTGCTGATGGTAACACATGGTAAATGTGACACATACATGCATGCTGAACAACATTTTGTTCAGAGGGGCTCTTGGGTTAGCTTGTGCCAGCTATATAGATCGCCTTATAGCAGAACAATGTTCAAGTAAAATAATTAACTTCATTGGCCTGCAATGGTGCCAATGAGTGACAGCTCCTTTGAAAAATGTTGTCACAAAATAGTTTATCACTAGCAGTAAAAGGAAAATAATAATTAAAAATCTGAAGTTCTATGGCAGGATTTGCATTTGCTGTTGATTTATAGGATATTATAATAATCGTGAAAGTACATGTTCTGAAAAACCTTGCAATAAGTTATACTCTCAGTGATGTCTGTGAACTTTAATAGTCTTTAAAGGAGTTTGCACATGTGTCGCTGACAACATATTTTGAAGACAATGGGGTTACAAAGATGTGTATCTGAAGGCATCATTTAGTGTGCAGAACCTCTGTGTGCTCTGGGTGAGTTTGAGGCATGGCAATTAGAAGAAAATAGCTGCAAAAACAATGAGGAGTCCTTGTGGCACCTTAGAGACTAACACATTTGTTTAGGCATAAGCTTTTGTGGGCTAGAACCCACTTTATTGGATGCACGGAGTGGAAAATATAAATATATGGCACATGAAAAGATGGGTGTTGCCTTACCAAGTCGGGGGTCAGTGCTAACAAGGCCAATTCAATCAGGGTGGATGTGGCACATTCCCAACAGCTGACAAGAAGGGGTGAATATCAACAGAAGGAAAATTATTTTTTGTAGTGACCCAGCCATTCCCAGTCTTTATTCAGGCCTAATTTGATGGTGTCCAGTTTGCAAATTAATTCCAGTTCTGCAGTTTCTCATTGGAGTCTGTTTTTGAAGTTTTTTTTATTGAAGAACGGCCACTTTTAAGTCTGTTATTGAGTGTCCAGGGACACTGAAGCGCTCTCGTACTGGTTTTTGAACGTTACAATTCTTGATGTCTGTGACATGGAATCAGTGAAACACAGAGGAATGTGAAACCTGTCATTGCCATTTATAATGTCTCATGTTATATGCTGCAGCAGAATTTCAGTGGCATTCTAGAGACAGTCCACTATGTCAATGTGGGCAGCCATAACCCACAACACATGTTATTGAAGACTGCAAAATGATTCCACTTCCTGGAGGTCTTCATGCCGTGAACATTGTTGATAAGAACACTGTGACTTGCCTTGACCGGATTGCATACACCAGATAAATAAATAATGATATATGGAATTCTAGTCCATCTTAAACAGGGGAGGAATGTATTAAAGCAAACAGCTGCAAACTATAGACACAGACAAGCAGGCTTCCACACAACTTGAATTCCTGCTTTGTCTCCCTTGTTTACAGGGACAGACCTTGTGTGGAAATCTGTATAGCACACAGATGTTGAATAACATATTGCAAGTAAACGTATCTTTGCATACATAGTCACCTTTGAGAGTTGACGTGCACTTTAAAACAATTCTTTGCAACATGCTTTGGAGATGGATTCCTCCTGGCCATGGAAAAGTGGATCAAATATACCTTCCTGAAGGTGCTTGCTACTAATGTGAACCCTCAGCAGCACTAGACAGGGTTTTGCAGTACTCAGTAAGGGTTTGAAACACAGTGGGATCCCGTGAAAAAGTTAATTCTGGGTAATCCCCATTTTGCTCATTCTATTCCAATGATGAGCGAGTGAATTTTCTAATCTCTGTCTTGCAAGGACGGAGCAAGATCTGCTGCCAAAGCTGAGCAGTCAGGTATGTAATTGGCTCAATCTGGCCCTCCTGCAAGTTGTTCCATTCCTTACCTGCAGCTGACTGATTTTCAGAAAACTGTGAAGGTTTCCATCCCCTTGAAAATGTCAAAGACTGGGTCATATTCTCCGCTGGGCCAGATTCCACTTGGTGAAGCCAAGGTTGATGAAAGGCAGCTTACATCGACTGAACTATGGAAGTGTCTATGCTAAAATTTTGCTCTCACCAATGTATCTGCTCCACTACACCGACTTAACTACACCGACTTAACTCCAGGTCCACAAGAGGCATAGAATCAATGTCAGCGTAGATACTGTACTGCTTACCTCGATTATTACAGGCTTTCAGAAGCAGTCCCACAATGCCCCACACTGACAATACAATCGGTCTAAGTGCTTCTGGTGCGGATGTGCACCGACAACACAAGGAGCAAAGTGTGGACATGAAGAAGCAATGTAATTACTGTGACGGCTGTATGCTGATGTAAGTTAGGTTGACTTAATTTTGTAATGTAGATGTGCCCACAGAAAATGCCAACAATTTGACCCTCTGATACTTGACATAAATGAGCCCCTTTTTATTTCTATTTTTTTCAAGGGGACTATATTTAGACAGACAGCCCCTTACAGATATTGATCTAAATCAGCATTGGATGATAAGGTTCATTTTTATTTACCATCTAACTCTTAAGTTTATAACTTTATTCTCAAAATGTACATAAAGGTGGGAGGTGGAATTTTCTAACTGGCATATAGGTTCTAGAGTTTGGAATTTGAGGAAACAGCTCAGGCTCCAAGGAGTCTTCACCTCTAGAGTAGAGAACACTCTTGCGAGATCCTTCCTCTATAGGACATTCTCAAATAATAGAAGATACAATTCTTTCAAGAAGAGGTTAGTTATTATTTATCTTCTGAGACTTGCTCTCAGGATTTTCCATCAGCTCTTTCTCAGGTACATTCTAAAACTTTTCATATGATTGATTTAACTGGGTCCCCCAAGTTTGACCCTTCGGTCTCTTCTTCTAAGCCCACTAGCTTTACCGTTCCCCCTTCCCAATGGTGCTTTCTTCTGTGGGAGTCTTGAAACAGAATTCTCGGAGGGTGCAGATCACTCATGAAAATAATGGAATTTGGAGATGAATCAAATTCTTACAATCAGGCTTTTGGGTCCATTTCGTATATATGACTAGATTGTCTGATTTCTTTCCCTCCACTCAGGGAGAGCTTTTGCCAGAACAATTAAGGTATTTATCCTGAAATTTATCTGGGTATAAAAATAAGATGAATGATATAGAATTTTTTTCATTTTTGGAAACTTTTGATTTAAGGTTAGCTTTTTAATTTATTTTGTTTATTAATTTTTTTAACACAACAAACTTGGTTAGCTGAGTCTGAAATCAGACGTTTCAGGTTTTGAATCCTTTCTCCAAGGAGGAAGCTGATCGTCAAAAAGGGGTCATAGTAGGAGTAATTACCACCTTGGTTTCCTTCTGATAATATTAATTATATTATTATCCCTATAATTAATTGGTTCTTCTATATGGATTTCTCTAGACTTTCTCACCCAGACAGTGACCATTAACCTCTCTGTATAATCATGAGTCAGTTTTATTTCCAATGAGTGAAGATGCTTTAATTATTCCTTTGGAACAATGTGGTTGTAAAAGACTAAAATGGATGCCAGCCATTCATGACAAATGATCTATAAGATTGAAGGACTCTGATGTTAGATTTCTCAGAGATGTAATTATTAAGCCAGATTTCTTCTCAAATTTGTAAATCATAGGAGTTGCTGGTAAAGTCCTTACAACCACTTGTCTCTAAACAAATTGATTTTGGTTTTAATTATCCCCCTATAACGATACACTCACTTGATTTGATGCAGATGAAGGAAGAGTCTGTTCTAGCACATATAGCTAATAGGATAAGACTCAAGCCCTCTCCAAATCTACTTTGGGATGTAGTAGCTGCCAGAAAATAATAAAAGTTTATTATATCACAAAAAGCAAGAATATCTTAGACCCTTGTGAAAAGATTTTGAAGCAGCAGCTAAAAATTCTCCCACGGTTTGGAAGATGGTGTCTGTAGCCCTGAGGATTAATCTGTTGGTCTGTATAAAATGTCTTTTTGATAAAAGTGTGTAGGCTGCATAGATTATAGAATCTTTACAATAAGCTGTAATGCAAGATACCTATAGACATCCAGGCCAGACACCCTGGTCAATTTCCTGCGTGACGCTGAAAGCAACCTTTAAGACCCTTACTCAGAAAAGTAATAATAGAATACAAACCTACGCAAATGTCTAGGGACCTTTTGAATGTCTGCTAACCTTTCACCTAGAAAGGGTGAAAAGTGGGGGATTTCTGCCCACAAATCTCACACATACACCACAAACTGCGTACATATCTGTCATTCATACACATATCTAGTGGGCCTATGAGGGATAGGTACCCTAACATTTCCATGGGGGAAAGACAAATTTGGGCATAGGAGGAAGGATTTCTCCCTATAAAAGGGTGACAATCCACCATTAGGCAGGCAATACACCCATTTTTCTATCTTCCATTGCCTCACCCTGCCTACACCTACGAAAGCTGTCAAACTACTGATAAGTCGTGGGGTTATTTCTTTTCAAAGCTGTAAGTATAAAAAGGACTTTAATTTCTGCTTTACCTCTAAGCATTATAGGGTTAAAGCTCATAACCATTTTTCATCACTTCCTCTATCTATCAGAGGTGTGAACACTCTAGTGCTACTGCACAGAGTGAATTTAGAACTGCGTATTATCATAGATTTATATCTCTTAAAGAACTGTGATATTTTGTAACTTTGTAATCTCAAACTGCTTTTAACATTTTGCATTTACTTCTTGTTTCATTGATTTTAAATAAAAGGTCTTGATTGACTAATTTTGTCTCAGTGGAATTTCCTGTCAGATACCCCAATCTCCTTGTATAAATTCTGTGAAGCCTGATTCAAGACGAACTTTATCTTCTGATCACACATATTGGCGAGCCATACCCATATTATTAATATCTATTAATTATTATTAATATTACTAATTAATTAGAAAATTAATTATTAAATAAAACTAAATTAAGTGGATAAATTCCACTGTCCCTACTAACCCACCCCAAATCAGGCTACAGTGTCCTTGGGCTCTGGTAGATATACCTCAGCTGAGGAACCCTATTTTAATAATGAAGTCTGGATAGCACATTTTGGCCAGGTCTTTAATGCTTTCCCCTCAACCAGTTTTTTTAAATCTAATTCTACCATAGTTGATGCAATGAGGAATCATATTGATTTACCACGCTGGCCTCCAGTGATGGACAGTAGAGTCCAGTCACTTACCTTAGCCCAGTGATGGAAAAAAAGCTTCAGGGGAAGATTTTCTCCCTGCTGAAGTTTTTCAGAAGAATCTTTATTGGTGGTCCACAGTCTTGGCTAAATTATTTACTGTCATTAATCACACTGGATGGATTCCATCTGACTGGAAATCTAGTATAATAGGTCCTATGTTTATAAAAGGAGGTAGAAAGAATCCTGCTTTTTACTATCTAAATTTTGAAACCTAATTTTACTACATGAATAGCAGTCTGGCTTTAGGGCTGGTAAAGCCACAAATGATAATTGTTTTATTGTATCTTATACAATTTGTAAATATACTGTGGTTAAGGGTACCGGTTTGCATGCTGCTTTCATCGTTCTAAAGATGGAATTTTATTCTGCTAACTGAGACAAACTTTGGGTGAAATTAAGAAGGGTGGCTATTGACCTAAGACTTTTCCATCTTTTTGGAAGCCCTACACCAGGACAATATGGCTGGGGTAAGAACTAAAGCCAAGGAAGATTGTACTAACATATTTTCTACTTCCAGGGGAGTATGCCAGGGATGCCTTCTAGCACCTCTTCTTTTTAATGTATATATTAATGATGTGATAGATGTTTTGAAGGAAGATCATTTCTCTCTGTCACATGTTAAGGGCAAATCTATTCTGGTCTTATTATATGGCAATGACATTGTTGTTTTATCACAAACTCCATGAGGCCTCCACCAGTTATCTAATTTTTCCTCTTATTGTCATGCTCAAGGCCTGGTTCTTAATTACCATAAAAGCAAAGTCATGATTTTTGGGAAGAACCCTCTATAAATTGAGTGGAAGATGGAAGGTGACTCTGTAGAACATGTCTCTGCTTTTACTTATTTGGGAATAAAGTTTCATCATTCGGACCGTTGGTCCCCTTACCATGCTTAAAACAAAAGGCCCTTAGCTCTGCTCTGTTTTACCTGCTCATATGGTGGCAACCATATGTTACCCCACAGTTAAGGATTTTCAGTGCTAAAATAATATTGCAGATGATCTATGGGGTTAAAGTTTGGCTAGGGATCAAATTTCAGCCATAGAGATTGTTCAAAATAATGTTTTGAGGAGACAATTCTCCCAGAGCTTGTATTGCTTTTCTTAAATTTTGGTCCAAGATCTGTATGCTTCCAGATTATAGATTGCCCCATCTTTGCCTTCAAGAGTTGGAGGAACAACCTATGTGCTCCTTATTTTCATGGTATAAGACCCTCCAATTTATTATCGTTAGGTTTTGATTTTTCTATTACTCACTTATCGTCAATATTTTTTAATCAACATAATCACTAATCAGACAGAGTGACAATAAAATCTATCATTAATGATTCCCAAGCTTGTCTTTCGATTTTCTATTTTGAAGTTGGCCCCTGTTTTTGCACCATATTTGAATGAGTTATCAAATCCTCATTTATGTAAGGCATATATTCAGCTAAGATTCCAGACCATAGAAATTGCTGTTCTTAAAAGATAGCTGTGAAAATGTTCCTTCACATCTTTCTTTTTGCCCATGTAAATCTGGAGTGTTGGAAGATCTACTGGACTGTAGACTTTTCCAGCTTCTGAGTGCATGCTGGATTTTACTTCTTTTGGGAAACAAAACAAAATAAAACAAAACGGTGTCACCATCTCAAAAGATAATGCTTTTAGTATTTTCTCAGACCCTGGTAGTAACTAAATCAGTAGCATTTTTTGCCCTTTTAGCATTGTGCTGAAGAGAGAGTTTTTATGAATTTCTGTATATGGATGTTGCTGTTGTTTTAGATTGTGTACATTTTTGCTTTCTGTATTCACAAAAGAGGATGCCATCTAATAAAATTGACTTGACTTTGTAGAAATTTACAAAGCCAACTAGAAGAGTTAGGCAGAAAACTGCCATTCAAAATCTTGGGAGCTGCGGCTAAATCCTCTGGTTGGTTTTGAAAATGTCAACCTTTGCTGTTTACTAACTGGAAGCTGGTCTCTCTGCCCATCAGATTACCTATATCTCATAAAACGACTAGCAATGACACAAAAATTGGACTCACATAAAGAGCATTTTGATGACTATTCGGGATCTTCCAGAAAGATCTTCCTTAGCCAACACATTGCAATATTGCACATGTTCCTTTTGAAATCACAATCTTTGAGATTGAGCCCAACATTTCATTAGAGAAAGGAACCCCAGGTTAAAAGACAAATACAGACAATTGATTCATCTGTGGAGTAGGAGGATAGGTAGCAGTCCAGCACTTGCTAAACGAAGGGGCAGAAACAGTGGGGGGAAAAGCAGAAAGCTGCTAAATGGTAATATCCCAGGAAAGAGAAAACTGACTTAATGGGGTATATAATCAGATACTGTCTTTTAGTCATTCTTAGAGATAAATGGAGTTAAGAGTAGAATGACAATTGATTATTTTAATGAATGAAAATAAATTATTTCTATTTTAATAGTTCAAATGACACAAATATTCTGGTAGGTTTTGTTAAAAGCAAATGTAACAAAGTGACGCTCTCTAAAGCCCTGTGTCTGAATGGAAGCTTCTTCTACTAAGGCAGGGGTTCTCAAACATGTGGGGTCGCAAGCTGTCAGCCTCCAGCACAAACCCTGCTTTGCCTCCGGCATTTATAATGGTGTTAAATATATGAAAAAGTGCTTTTAATGTATAAGAGGGGGTTGCACTCAGAGGCTTGCTGTGTGAAAGGGGTCCCCATTACAAAAGTCTGCGAACCTCTGTACTAAGGGGTGCTAGAACAGCACATTAAGACTCAGGGTCACGACTGCTGAGTGGGTTCAGTTACCTCCAATCAGGAGGGAGTATGCGGTGTCTGAGCCAGAGTGAAGGAGGGCAAGAGAGGTCTTGCAGGAGAAGCCTGGAAACAACCAGGTTCAAAGAGGATGTGTAGGCTGGTGTTTATCTTGTGTAATCACCTCTGAGTTATCAACAAAGCCAAACCCAGAAAGAAGAACTAACTAAGCAAGTGTGTGCTCACTTATTTGGGATAGACTAGAGTACGGGCTTGGTCTGTTTATAGAAGGTGATTTTCAAACTAATCTGGAATCTTATGGCAAAATTCAGGTGCAGCTGTTTCCTTGGGCTTTAGCTCAAAACCAGAATCATAGAGTTTAGCAGTTTCCAACCAAAAGCATAAATCTGCCCAAGTCTGCTCAATAGGCAACCCTGGGGAACCTAGGTTTGTAATACAATTGGAAATCCATCAGGTTTAATTGTCAGTGTTTCCACTATTGTACACCAAATTATGTGTGAGTGGGGCTTCAGGCTGTCAGCTGATCAGCTCAAGGACTCTCTTGTATTGTGTGTTTGCACAGTGTCTAGCAGGCTGTGGCTCTGATCCTGCATGGGGCCTTAGGCACTGCTCTCCCATAGCTTTCAAAAGTGACTTTTGGGTGTTTCAATGTATAGTGCTCAGCATGAGACACCATAGAGGGGCCTGAATCGAGAGGAAGGTGTTCAGAAAATACTGAACACCTAGGCCAAGCTAAAGTGTATCAAGCCCGGCATGCAAAATCAATGGTCACTTTTCAAAATCTTGCCCATAATAATAATACCCAGATGAAAACGACCCATTACCTTCCTTTATGCTGAGTACCAATCGATCAGAGGAAAAAGAAGCAATGAAGAGCTCCCATTTGGCAATCCTGTACATGCTGCACAACACATGTGCAGCAGATCTCCAAACTTTGCACACAACTATCTTTTAAAAGAGGTCAAATGCGGCTCCATTTTTTACTCGGTGCAATCACATTATTCAGTTAAAAGGCTCTTTTTGCTTTTATCTCAGTAGCAGGAAAATGACTTGCAAATAAAGGTGAGAGATGCACTCCATATACCTCCCAATGTACATTCGCAGTTAGTACAGCAGAAGTTAGAAGGGCATCTGAATGTGGCCTGTTGGAGATGAATTTGAATTTGAATGCCTCATAACTCCTGAAAAACATTTGTATGCATTCTAATGAATACATTCAGTGTTCTATATTGGGAATCAGCATAGGGAACCCATCCAGACTAGGATTAATAATTATGGGTCACATCCCAGCCTTAGTTACACGGATGGAAATCCAGAATAATTCCACTGCCTTCAGTTGAGTTACTCCAAATTTACACCCCTGCAGCTCAGATTTCAATTTTGCCCTATATTTTTATATTTAATTTCCTCAAACATCTATTTTCTTTGAACTTGATTAAGAGATTTTCAGTCAATTTTGGAATAATTGTACCTTATTTCTTTCCGATGGACTTTCAGACAGACATGAAGAAGCCCAGAATGCTTTAAATAAAACTTCTGCTAAAGAAGAATAAATGTAAATCCAAAGGAAAGTGCACAATCCCCACCTGCCCGGAAATCCTCCTTCTATTCACATCCTGAAACTTGGAAGTCCTTTCTTTCCATTTGGATCAGAAGAAACCTATAGACCCACAAGCCATTTCAGAAAGGTGCACTGGCTCAGAAACTCACTTTTATAAGTGACTACAGGATGGTATTGGATGTAATGGTCTCAGAAATCAAGAATTCTGGGACATGGAGTTGGTCTGGCTGATCTTATTGGTTGGTGTAGTGAGGCGCCCTGGATCCCAGCTGCGCCTGAGAGGGCCGAGCCTCAGACGCCGCCAAAGTGGGCGGAGCCACCACCACCAGTTCCCGCCCCCCGGAAGTCAAGGGGTGGGACAGGAAGTATAAAAGCCCAGCCCCGGCGCTCACTTGGCGGCCGGTCGCTGAAGAGAACAGATGCCGGTGGCCGAGCTCCCGCCCGGCCTGAGCTTCCCCGTGCCCGGTATCCCGAGGAGTTGCCTGCGCTTCCCCCTGCCCGGTATCCTGAGGAACCCATGGTCTGGGACCCACCAGAGGACGCCGGTGAGACACAGGTACCCAGAGAGGGGGAGATTGGAAGTAGCCCGGGGGTAGCTGACTCCAGTCTGGCTCCAGGAGACCCCGAACCAATGTCAGTGTGTTGTGGCCAGGATCCCCACTGACCCAGCAGCAGACTGCCTGCCGCTGTTAGGGCCCCGGGCTGGGACGCAGTGGAGTGGGAGGGCCTGCGTCCCCCCTGCCACCCTTCCAAGGGTGGCAGACTCCCCTTCTCGCTGGCCTGAGGAGGTTTTTCTTATAGACTATTTGTTTGCTCAACCCCTGCTGAAGGGTCTGGACCCTGACCTACTTGTTGTCTGTAGTGAGGTGCCCTGGATCCAGCTGCGCCTGAGAGGGCCGAGCCCCGACACCGGACGTCCACACGTGGTGCCTTCTCTGAGGAGTTCCGCCCAGGATGTGGGCGCGAGCTCTTGACTCCGGTGAGAAGGGGGCTGGGGGAGAGAGAGTCCCCTCCCGAGAGATGGATCTGTCCCAGCTCCTTGCCCTCGTGACCGAGACTCAAGAGCGACAGCAGGCGGCCCAGTCGCGGCAGCAGCAGGAGCAGCAGGCCGCCCACCTCCAACAGCAACAGCAACTTGTCGAGCAGCTGAGAACCCAGCAGCACCAACTGCTCCAAGAGGTGATCACCCAACATCAGGAGTTCCAACGCAAATGCATCCAGCAGCTCACGGCAGCTCGGTCCGCGCCGGAGCAGCCCCAGCCGGGGGGCTCGGGTGGGGCCCCGCGGCCCACTCACCCAATTCGGCTGACAAAGATGGGCCCCGGCAACTACCCCGAGGCCTACCTCGTCATGTTCGAGCGGGTGGCAGTCGTTGCAGGGTGGGCCTGCAACCAGTGGGCTGCCATCCCGGCCCCTTACCTGACAGGGACCGCTCAGGCGGTCTATCGAGGCCTGTCTGCAGAGGCAGCCCAGGATTACAACCGGGTGAAGGCCGCGGTCCTAGACGCCCTCGATGTGAGCCCAGAGACATTCCAACAGCGATTTAGAAGCCTGGCCTACCCCATCGGGGCCCGGCCCCGTATAGTGGCCCAGGAACTCCGCGAGACCTGCAAGCGCTGGTTTCAGCCAGAACGCCGGAGGAGATAATGGAGCAAGTGGTGCTTGAACAGTTCACCCACATCCTTCCCCCGCGGGGAAGGGCCTGGGTCCTCCGCCATCGGCCGGCAACCCTGGCCGCTGCCGTTTCACTGATGGAGGACTTCCTTGTGGCTGAAGTACCGGTGGGCCCGGTGGTTCGAGCAGCCCCATCGGGGGCAGAGTGCCCTAGCTCCGAGAAGAAGATGGCGCTCGCCCGGGCTGATGGACAAGTTGCCCATCGGGGGTCGGAAGTGCAGACCCGTACCACAGCAGCCCCCAGGCGACCCGCTCGGACCCCGTTTCTGACGGCACAGGGAGGCCCCCGGAACCCTCCAGGCGACAACCCAGGGGCCCGGCCTCGGTCCGGACGAACGGACCTGGGGCCCTGTTTTTCCTGTGGGGAGTCTGGCCATCTACAGCGAGACTGCCCCGGACTCGAGTGCACCTTCGGCCAGGTCTGTTCAGGAGAAGCCCATGCCCATCGATCCCAGGCAGCCAAAATCACCGTGCCTGTGATGGTTGAGGGGTACCCGACAACGGCCCTCCTCGACTCGGGCTATGGACAGATGTTGATCCGACAACGCTTAGGTCCCCCCGGCTGATGCTTGTCTGGGAAAAATTCGGCTACAATGCATCCATGGGGACATCCAACCTTACCCCAGCACCCGGACCCAACTGACGGTTGATGGGCTCACCCGCTCGATGGTGGTGGGGTTGGCGCCGCGGCTGGCATATCTGGTGATTCTGGGCCGGGACTGGCCCGAGTTTCCCGCAGTCCTACGCCACCACGCCGGGGAGGTCCTGGAGCCCATGCCGGCCTTGGGAGGGGAGCCCCCAGAAGCCGAGGCAGATGAGCCGGAAGCCCTCAACCGCACCAACCGGCCAGGGAGGGTTGGAGGACATCTCCGTGGGAGATGTGGAGGATCCCTCGGCCCCCACGGATTTTTGCCGAGACCAAAGGGCTGACCCTACACTCAAGCAGGCATACGAACAACTGGCCACCATGGATGGGACCACCCTTGATCCCGGCCGGGCGGCACAGTGGCCGCATTTTGAGTTGAGACGAGAACGCCTGTATCGGGTCGAGAAGGACCCTCACACCGGGGAGCCCCGGACCCAACTCCTCGTGCCCCGATGTCATCGGCAGGCAGTCTTGAAACTGGCCCACGATGTCCCAGCGGCCAGGTACCTGGGTCATGAAAAGACACTGGCCCGGATACTGAGGTGCTTCTTTTGGCCAGGTATATATCAGGAAGTAAAACACTACTGCAGCTCTTGCCCTGAGTGCCAGCTGGCCGCCCCAGCAAGAACTCCCAAGACACCACTAGTGCCCATGCCGGTAATCGAGGCCCCCTTCGAGCGCGTGGCTATGGATCTAGTAGGGCCTCTCCCCAAGAGCATTGCAGGGTTTCAATACATCCTGGTTATGCTGGACTATGCTACCCGGTTCCCCGAGGCGATTCCCCTGTGAAACATCACAGCCTGCACTATCGCAGGCAAGTTGGTGAAGATCTTCGCCCGCGTCGGCCTGCCCCGGGAGATCCTCACAGACCAGGGGACCAATTTTACCTCGCGATTACTACGCCAAGTGTGTGAACTCCTGGGGATCAAGCAGCTGCGGACGTCGGTATATCATCCCCAGACCGATGGATTGGTCGAAAGGTTCAATCAGACCCTAAAGGACATGCTGCGCAGATTCCCCCAGCAGGACCTCCGCCGATGGGACCAGCTACTCCCACCCTTGCTTTTAGCGGTACGAGAGGTCCCCCAATCGTCGACCAAATTTTCGCCATTTGAACTGCTGTATGGCCGCCGGCCCCGGGGCCTTTTGAACCTAATGCGGGAAACCTGGGAACAAACCTCATCCCCCGCCCAAGGCCTTTTGAAATACGTGATCCAGCTGCAGGAGCGTCTTAGGCAGGCGGGGGCCCTGGCCTGAGAGAATTTGAAAGCCGCCCAAGAAATACAGGCCCAGAGCTACAGTCGGGATGCACAGACCCACGACTTTCAACCCAGGGACTGGGTCCTTCTCCTTCTTCCCTCCAATGAGTCCAAGCTCCTGGCTCGGTGGGAAGGACCGTATGAGGTGGTTAGAAAAGTAGGCCCAGTCACCTATGAGATCAACCAGCCCAACCGGCGAAAGAAGCTACAGCGATACCACATTAACCTTCTCAAGCCCTGGCGGGAACGAGAGGGTCTTTTGATCAACCCCTACCCACCAGAGCCTGAGCTCGGACCCCAGATAACCCATACTAAGGACCCGGAGGGGCCCCAGCCTGGGGAGACACTGATGGAGGCACAGCTTAAGGAAACCCGGTGCCTCCTACAAGCATTGTCCCGCACTTTCACAGCTCAACCAGGATACACCACCCTGGTACATCATAGGATTCAGACGGAGCCTGGGGTGGTGGTCCGGGGCACGACCTGGCCCCTGCCCTACCATAGGAGACATATCGTGGACGAGGAGGTACGAAATATGTTAGACTTGGGGGTGATTGAACCCTCGCAGAGCGAGTGGCGTAGTCCTGTGGTGCTGGTCCCGAAGCCCGATGGCTCCCAACGGTTCTGCATTGACTTCAGGCGCGTCAATGCCCTCTCCAAATTTGATGCATACCCCATGCCCTGAATAGACGAGCTGTTGGCCCGGCTAGGAGAGGCCCGTTATATCACTACCCTGGATTTAAGTAAGGGATACTGGCAGATCCCCCTCAATCCAGCTTCCAGGGAGAAGACGGCCTTTGCCACCCCTATGGGCCTCTATCACTTTACCCGGATGCCCTTCGGCCTCCATAGGGCCCCGGCTACATTCCAGCGCCTGATGGACCGCCTCCTCCGGCCCCATCAGGACTACGCTGCGGCCTATCTGGATGATGTGGTCATCTACAGCCGCCACTGGGAGAGCCACCTAGAATGGGTTGCCGCCGTCCTGAGGTACCTGCAGGTGCCGAGTTAACAGACAACCCTAAGAAGTGCCGCATCGGCTGGCAAGAAACCACCTACCTGGGGTACACCATCAGAAATGGACAGGTGAAACCCCTCTTGGACAAGGTTCAGGCCGTTGCAGCCTGTCCTCCGCCAGCCACGAAACCCCAAGTACGTCAGTTCTTGGGGCTGGCGGGGTATTATCGACGGTTCATTCACCAGTTCGCAGTGATCGCTGCTCCCTTGATCGGGCTCCTAACCAAGGACAGCCCACGACAAGTGAAGTGGACCCCCGAGTGTGACGAGGCCTTTCAAGCGCTTAAAGCAAGTCTCTGCCATAAGCCAGTCCTGTATAGCCCCGATTTTGACCAGCCATTCATCCTGCAGACGGATGCCTTGGAGGTGGGGCTTACGGCTGTCCTCTCCCAAGAGGTGGACGGGGAAGAGCACCCGGTCCTCTACGTCAGCCGGAAGCTGTTTCCCCGAGAGGAAAATTATGCGGTGGTTGAATAGGAAGCCCTCGCGGCGAAGTGGGCCTGCAGCACCCTGCGGTACTACCTCCTTAGGGCGCCATTCACCTTGGTCACCGACCACACTGCCCTCCAGTGGTTGGCATGCATGAAGGACCATAACATGCGGCTGCAGCAATGGTAGCTAGCGCTGCAGCCCTATGCCTTCACCGTTCGCCATAGGGCCGGGAAGGATCACGCAAACACAGACTTCCTTTCCCGCCTGGGGGGCATGGAAGGGTCTGGCCCCGCTGCACAGGAGCCAGCCTTGAGTGGGGGGACTTGTAGTGAGGCGCCCTGGATCCCAGCTGCACCTGAGAGGGCCGAGCCTCAGACGCCGCCAAAGTGGGCGGAGCCACCGCCACCAGTTCCCACCCCCCGGAAGTCAAGGGGCGGGACAAGAAGTATAAAAGCGCAGCCCCGGCGCTCACTTGGTGGCTGGTCGCCGAAGAGAACAGACGCCGGTGGCCGAGCTTCTGCCCGGCCTGAGCTCCCCCGTGCCCGGTATCCCGAGGAGCTGCCTGAACTTCCCCGTGCCCGGTATCCTGAGGAACCCATGGTCTGGGACCCACCGGAGGACGCCGGCGAGACACAGGTACCCAGAGAGGGGGAGATTGGAAGTGGCCCGGGGGTAGCCAACACTAGTCTGGCTCCAGGGGACCCCGAACCAATGTCAGTGTGTTGCGGCCAGGATCCCCACTGACCCAGCAGCAGACTGCCTGCCGCTATTAGGGCCCCGGGCTGGGACACAGTGGAGTGGGAGGGCCTGTGTCCCCCCTGCCACCCTTCCACGGGTATCAGACTCCCCCTCTCGCTGGCCTGAGGAGGTTTTTCTTATAGACTATTTGTTTGCTCAACCCCTGCTGAAGGGTCTGAGCTCTAAAGTGCTGATAGCCCTGCCCTGACCCAGGGCCTGGGCTTGTAGACTATTTGTTCGCTCAACCCCTGCTGAAGGGTCTGAGCCCTGACCTACTTGCTGTCTGTAGTGAGGCACCCTGGATCCCAGCTGCGCCTGAGAGGGCCGAGCCCCGACACCGGACGTCCACAGTTGGTTAAAAACTATACCATCCAAATGTTCCCAAAAGAAAGTTGTGTTATTACGCTTATGAAAATGGTTAAACATGCATATTCATTGCTATACAGCTGTATGTATGGTCTACCTATGCACATCACATATGCAGGGACGCTATCCATGTTGCAGGACCATATAATAAATTACAATTACCTTTGGCCACCTCATCTGGACCCTCCCCACTAACCCATTTCTACTGTGACTACATACATGTGTTTCTACATACATGTGGAGGGACATGTGGAGGTGAGGGACATAAAGCGGCATAGATCATGCAAATCCTCCTATGGTACATAGCAGGGTACATGAGTTTATTGTATCACAGGGCAAGTGTGACAGCAAGTATTAGAAAGCCATTATATAAATCAGTGGTGCAGCCTCATCTTGTTTTGTGTGCAGAACTGCTCACTCCATCTCAAAAAGGATTTTGGAGAACTGGAGGGGTTCAGTGAAGGGTGAGAAGAATGCCCAAGGGCCTGGAAAGAACTCCCCTATGAGGAGGGATTGAAAAAAGATGGATTGTTTACTTTAGAAAGGAGATGAATAAAAGGAGGTATGGTATGAGCCTAGAGTAGATAGTTTGTGAGCTCCTGTTCTCCCTGTCTAATGACAAGAATAAGGAGACGTCCAATAAAATGAAAAGGTGGCAAATTTAAAAGGAAATACTTTTTCATACAATGTGCAATGAACTGCGGAACTCATTGCCACATGATGTTCTTGAACCCAAAAAACTTAGCAAGATTCAAAAAGGGATTGGACACTTGTATGGATAACAAGAATATCCAGAGTCGTCATAGTTGCTACAAATTTAGAAGGGCTATTGTGCTTCAGGGTTTAAGCCAATCTTTAAATACCAGGGATAAGAGGTTTCTTGCACCTTCTTCTGGCCACTGTCAGAGACAAGCTGCTGGATTAGATGGGCTGTGGGTCGGCTCTAGGCTGGCAATTCTCATGTTCCTGAGGGAGAAGGTAGGCTGTGTATGGTCGCAGAAATGTCAAGCAGCGGTTGCAGCCCTCCACACTAAGAAGCAGTAAATCCAGAGGAAGGAAGGTCCAATGGTCAAGGCACTAGCTTAGGTGTGATACGTGGCTAGAAAGGGTTAAACAGCTTGCAGGCTGAATGACCCAATGTCATGTTAGAAAGGTACACGAATGAGAATTAGGGCCATTCATGCTAAATAGGCTAGAACTTTGAAATGCAAACCTATATCTTTAGAAGTAATACCGATTGTGTGGATCTTAGATGCTACCCCTGTAATCGGGCAGTTCCTGTCTGTCACTGTAACTATTGATTCAGAGATCAAAAGGGAATATTAACATTTGGATGAATTTTGAGTAAAAGAATGTCATTGTCTATATGTCTCTCTGAAGTTTGTAATAGACTGCCTGATGGATAAATTGCCCTATGTTAATTTGTGTAACTAATTACTGGTGGTGTTTAGAAAGCAAAAGGTTACATCAAAAGCCTACATCAAAAGGACATTGTGGTCAAGGGGCTGCTAGAACACTGTATAAAAAGACCCTTGGGTCCTGATTCTGTCATCTCAGATCTGCTTAATCTTCATCAGGGGAAGCGTGAGTCGCAAGACTGAGGTCCCAGTTATGCTGGTACGCCCTGAATATAATATTTGGACATTGGACTATGACCTATGAACTGAATTCTAAAGGAACTCTTTGCAACTACAAAGCTCACCATCTCTGCTGTGAATCTGAACCTCAACGGATTGAACTCATGTCTGTATGTACATTGATCTTTTAGCCATACTATCTCGCTTTTGTTTTTTAATAAATTTTAGTTTAGTTCATAATTGGCTGTAACGTGTATTTGGGTAAGATCTGAAACATTCATTAACCTGGGAGGTAGTGTGTCCGATCCTTTGGGTTTGGTAGAACCTTTTCTTTTATATGATGAAATAAGATTTTCAGAAATCATCATATTTGACGTGGGTACCTGGATGGAGGCCTGAGGCTGGATCACTTTAAGGGAACTGTGTTGTTTGGACTTCTGAGGAACCAGTAAGATAATAAAGAAGCTGTTTTATGCTGGCTTGGTAAATCTAAGGATGGGAATATCCACCAGCTTTTGGGGGTTTGGCTGCCCCATTCTTTGTAGTTCACCCTAATTGAGTGACCACAGCTGGCTCCCCACTAGGACCTGATTCACACTAGGATTTGGAAGACCTGGGTTCAAGTCCCTGTTCCTCCAGACTTCCAGTATGACCTCACTGTGCCTCAGTTCCCCATCTGCACAGTGGGGATAATAGCACTGCCCTCACAGCGGTGTTGCAAGAATAAATCCATTAAAGATCGTGAGGTGCTCACATACTACAGTAATGGGTGCTAGATAAATACCTTAGATACTTCCAACCCTGTGCCCTTATGATCCAGTGTACAAGGTAAGAAAAAAAGAAGTTGGAGTCTGGCTGGACACATGTGATAAGACAGGAACTTAAATATGGTCCTCAGCATGCTAAAGAAATGCCTATATATGTGCATCTCTATTGGTCCTCACTCCTATTTGCGAGGCTGGAGTAACTTGGTGGCCCTATGGCAGGGTCTCACTAATGGAGGACTGGAGTCCCCTGTTCTCATCACTTCTTACTGTGGAGTTACAGGCACAACATTGTGCAGCTGTGCTGCGCAGGAACAAGCAGAAATAGAGAGAGAAGGGAAGCGAGGCTGGTGATGCAGGGAGATTTTCAAAGCTGCCTAAAGGATTTGTGGGGCCCAGCTAATGGGAACTGGCAGCTTTGCAAGTCTCTGCCATGATTATGTATTTAAATATTTGTAAGCTCTGAGGCCTGCTGCTTTGGAGAGAAGGGAGTTCCAATGCTGCCATTTGTTGGTGAAAGGGGAGAAAAGCATCCCAGAGCTGCTTAGGAATTGCAGACAGACAGCGAGGGAGCTCTCCGGTGGTATCTGTTGGAGAGCAAGGAGAATTGAGTGAACGGGCCAGGCATCATTTGCATTTTAGTTACATGACAGTTTGGGGCATTTTGGTTAAAGTACAGTAAACTTTAGAGTGTGGGGGCCATAAAATGCAAGAGACCTTGTTGGGAAATACGAGGACAAGACATCAACACTGAACATGCCTGGGGTCACCATGACCGACAGTTTCAGGCACAGTTTGGTAAGGGAACATCGGTCAGCACTAAGGCCTGGGGAGAGAGGAAAAGGTTCTTGCCTATTGTGGGGAATGCCTCTCTGGCTGTGAGGACTCTGTGAAGGGCCCTAGACACCACGGATCCCTCTCTGAGAGCTGAGCCAAGATTGCCGGAAAGCAGCAGTAGCTCTGCGGTGAAGGATGGCTCAGGGTGGTGGTGGTGGAAGCGGGGTGGTGACGGATAGCTCTGGGGGTGGCGGCAGTATAGTGACGGATGGCTCAGGGTGGTGGTGGCAGCGTAATGGTGACGGATGGCTCAGGGCGGTGGCAGAAGCGGGGTGGTGACGGATGGCTCAGGGCGGTGGCGGCAGCATTGTGGTGATGGATGGCTCAGGAGGGTGGCTGCAGCACAGTGGTGTCAGATGGCTTGGGGATGGCGGGAACGTAGTGGTGATGGATGGCTCGGGGATGGGAGCAGCGTAGTAGAGACAGATGGCTCGTGGTGGTGGCGGAAGCGAGGTGATGACAGATGGCTCAGGGGGTGGCGGAAGCGAGGTGATGACAGATGGCTCAGGGGGCTGACAGGAGTGTAAGTGGGATGGATGGCTCGGGGGTGGAAGCAGCGTAGGGGGGATAGATGGCTCGTGGTGGTGGCAGAAGCGGGGTGGTGATGGATGGCTCAGAGGGGTGGTGGCAGTAGCAGTGTAGTGTTGATGGATGGCTCAGGGTGGTGGTAGCAGCATAGTGGTGATGAATGACTCGGGGGTAGCAGCAGCGTCGGGGGGGACGGATGGCTCATGGTGGTGGCGGAAGCAGGGTGGTGACGGATGGCTCAGGGAGGAGGCGGCAGCAGCAGTGTAGTGTTGATGGATGGCTCAGGGTGGTGGCGGCAGCATAGTGGTGACGGATGGCTTGGGGGTGGCAGCAGCGGAGTGGGGACAGATGGCTCATGGTGGTGGCAGAAGCGGAGTGGTGACAGATGGCTTGGGGGTGGTAGCAGCGTAGTGGGGACGGATGGCTCATGGTGATGGCGGAAGTGGGGTGGTGACAGATGGCTCGGGGGTGGTGACAGATGGCTCGGGGGTGGTAGCAGTGTAGGGGGGACCAATGGCTTGTGGTGGTGGCGGAGGAAGCGGGGTCATGACAGACGGCTTAGGGGTGGTGGCAGGAGCTTTGAGGTGACAGGCAGTGCAGAGCAGTAAGAGTGGAGCAGACCTGAGGCAGTTTGGGCTCAGCCACTGAATAAGGAGCAGTCTACCTAAGGGACTCCATACTCGACAATTAAGGCTGAAATCACCTCTGCTGGGTCAGGTGGTAGAGACCCCAGCCTGGCTCCATCCCCAGATAGCTAATCATGAGTGTGGAGCTGAGGAGGAGGGAAATGGTTTTAAACTCCCCATTACTTGGAGAGCTGAGGTTGGGATTATGGTTAAGGCTCGTGGGGGAGGGAGGAAGAGAGACTTACCTTATAGAATTTGTTGATTTAATTGCTGGTTTCCCCAAGTTTATTCTGTTATGCCCGTTGCCCCTCCCCCAGTTCATGCTTCAGGTTTCTTTGTTTTAAACCCTTGACCCAATGCTTGCAAGTTTGGAAGTATTGTCCTACAGGGGTACCCAGGGTGATGAATAGTTTCCCAAGTTTCTGGACATGGAAACGCCTGGAAAATTGAACCCGGCCCTTTTTGCTGCCAACACCTGGTAGGAGGGCTATGTATTGTCTTGGAATGACATTTTGTTATTATTTTTATTGCACAATATTCAAATATTATAATTCATTTCTTAGATTAGTCTCATCATGTGGCTGTCACACCACAATTGCAGTGAAAGCACAGGCTGTTTCCAATTTATGGGACAAAATTGGTCTTCAAATCCAATCAGGCTTGGGATTTATATTCCTAACAACTTGGAATGACAGATAATGTAACCCAACAAGGGTGCTATTCTTTTCCTCTTCAGATGCATGAACCTTTGAAATAATGTGAACCTTTAAATATAAAAACTACCTGCCTGACTCTCCTAGACCATAATTCATTTTTCTCTCTTCCTTTATACCAATTGAAGGGCTGACATGAATGGAGATCAGTTGCTCGTTTGTTTTGGTACCACCTATTGTAATAGATTTCTTTTCAGGTGCCCACTAAAACAGTGGTAGAAAATGTCATCTTGCTTTATTAAATGAGTGCAGTGGATCTAGGATACTCATCACAGGAGAAATAAGCTAGAAATCCATTTGCTAGACAAACAAGTAAACGTTTATTTGTAGTGAGTCGATATTGTGCCTGAGGCATTTTGGGTAGAAACAGTATCAGCGGAGAACTTGCATTGGGAGATCTGTTTGAAGGAGCTACCCGAGAAATGGCCATGCTTTAGCGTAAAGAGATATTAGAGTGGCCTGCAGCAGACCACTAATAAAGGCTGGTGGGAGAAGGTGGTGAAACTGGAAGTGGGTCCGGGACCAGGCACAGGGTGTGATGAGAGAGAGGACATCTGTTGTTCCTTCCTGAATGCAACCTCCTCCTTGAAGAGATCTGCCACTAGCTTTGGAAGGGGACCCAGACCATGCAACTGGATTGCCCATTAGATGGGAAAGCCTGTGGAAAAGACATCTGAAGCAATTGCAAAACATGCCAGATTGTTTCCTGCAATCATCACGCTGAATACAACATCAGCCCCAACCTTTGCTGTGGAAGGAAATACCCTGAGTACCAGTCAGTGTGGCGTTCAGATTATCCAAGGGAAGGGAAAGACCCCTGAGTGCATGTGCAATAAGCAGTCACTCGTCTTCCATTCCTTAGCAGCAGGCTGTACTCTCTTTCCAAAGGGGGTGTAAGGTGGAAGCAGGACGGTATGGTATGGCATGGCTGCTGGCCAGGAGGACATGGGGGAGTATTAGGAGCAGAAATGTGGGGGGCAGTATAGGGGACTGCAGCTGGGCAGAGATGCAATTGAGGAGCTGCCATAGAGGGATGATGGGTAAGGAGGGATTGGAGCTTGGCTGGGAAATGGGGTAAGGAGCTGGGCCAGGGGGTCAGAGCCGTGTAGGGACTGGAGCTGCAGGAAAAGGATGGGGAAACAGGGCTCCTGGGGAGACCTGTCAAGAGGGTGGAGCTGAAATGCTGGAGTTTTCCCCCAGGGGATGGATGAAGGAGGAGGATGGTAAATAGCCTTGAATATGGGAGTTCCTGTCCTCGAGGAGACAGCGTGTGGGGTGAGGGGGCTTGAGGCTAGGAATGTTGGAAATGGAAGCGGAGATACATGCATGGGAAGTTTAGCAAACATTTTAACTCTGCTAATAGGTTTGTTTAAATGTAAGGAGGTTATTGTGATAACGTGGACATGGTAGCATTACAGCCTCCCAGAGGCTATTCAGGACTAAAAACAAACCCATGAGGAGGAATCAGAATCAGCCTGTGAACAGAAATAAGAGCGACATTAATCAGCTACACAATGAAGCGTTCAAACAGCTGCAGATAGAACCCCAGTGTTCCAGGCTCCCAGTCCTGTGTTCAGACCGTCCTGTTATTTCTATTATGGTACTGCCTCGGGGCCAAACCAGAGATCAGGACCCCACTGTACTAGGTACTGTCCAAACACAGAACAAACTGCCCTGAAGAGCTCACAGTTTAAGTGTAAGACAAGAAACAGGTGGGTAACAGACAAGGGAAGCACAAGGCAATAATGAGGCAATTATTACACTGTGTTTCTTCCCACGTAGAGTTTGAAGAGACAGGAAAAAATGGACCAGGTGGGACTTTTATGGTTCCTAAAGTTCTGATTTGCGTAGCCAATCGTCATGATAAAAGCGAAAATACTGGCCAGCAGAACGGGATGAGAGGAAGTCTGGGTTCAATTAATAAGGTCTCATTTGGCTTAAACTACCACATCTGCTCATTTAAAGAACGACAAGTCATTTGCTCCGCACGCTGGGGACCAATGTTCTTTCCATGAATCCTTCCTCTCTTGTTTGTTGAGCCTCCCTCTCCTCCCTCACTTGTTAGTTCTTTCTGGAAGATTTGTGTGCACGGTTTTAGGCATATGAAAGGAGGAAAGTAACCTCCTGGGTCTGAGCACTGCAGCAAGGCACTGGGCAAATGTCTGCTTGTGGACCTGTGACTCATGAACTGATCCAGGAGAAGGTACAATTGCAAGGTTAAATCATACAGTGTATACAGAATTACTTTTTGATAGTTACGAGTGAGGCAGATGTAGCTGAAATGCAAGTAGGAGGACATATTTTATGCATATTAGTGTTAATGTAGGTCTGGGAATACGCTGAGGCCCAGTAGATGTTGGCATAGGTTTATTAACATAAGTAACATAAGAGAGAGCGTAACTAAGTGACCCAGCATTATAAGAGTGTTTTGTGATAAACCAGTTAGCCACAAGAGAACAAGCCTAAGGAATATATACGTATTACACATTATTTTTGTTTTAGTTAACATGTACCATGGACGTTAACCACACTGAGGCGTTGGAAAATATTGACCGATATTTTGATGCAAATATCTGACAATAATCCAGACCCCAATTAGGGTTACCTGGAAGGCCAAATACAGACCACACTCCAGGACTTAACTAATAGTTATAGCGATGTAGATGTATGAACAAAGGGGTATAAAAACAGATGTACGTATATTCAGAACTAGGCTAATTGGAAGGATAGGCAGAAGGCAACCCAGACATCATTTCCCCTTATGACGGTCTCCACTGACTGTTTGTTCACCTTTGTTTTCACCAGTCTCCATGAAGAGGTATGTCAACTTTGGGAATTGCTTTATACCGGGGTCGGCAACCTCTGGCATGCGGCTTGCCAGGGTAAGCATCCTGGCGGGTCGGGCCAGTTTGTTTACCTGCCACGTCGGCAGATTCAGCAGACTGCAGCTCCCAGTGGCTACAGTTTGCCGTCCCAGGCCAATGGGGGCGGCGGGAAGTGGCACGGGTGACGGATGTGCTGGCCACGGCTTCCCGCCACCCCCATTGGCCTGGGACGGCAAACAACGGTCAGTGGGAGCCGCAATAGGCCAAACCTGCCGACCCGGCAGGTAAACAAACTGGCCCGGCCCACCAGGGTAAGCCGCGTACCAGAGGTTGCTGACCCCTGTTTTATTCTTTCAAGCCATTTAGTGCTCATTATTTGTTTAACCTGGGATGGCTTTGGCTTTTAAGTAAAATGTCCAGGTTTGTGTTTGTATCTCACCAATTCAGTAAAACTTATTACACAGCCACCAGAGTAAAAGAACCTGCTAGTTATGACTTGCATCATTTGCACTCTGGTTTATCAAGGGCTACACACCTCACCACCCTACGCCCACACAGCTCTGCCAGTGCACCTTAGCCCTGACTTGCAATGCTTGCTGCTGCTGTCCCAGACCTCAGCTTTGTCTTGAGAAGACACTGACAATCATGCTGCAATTTTGCTGAATCTAGAAATGAAACAAGTTGGGAAAAAAAACCAACATCCCTGGATCTGGATTCAGGCCCAAACATCCCAAATCTTCAGATCCATCAGCATTTAAAGCTCTTCGCGGCATTCTCCGAAGCGGAATGCCAATGCTTCTGGCCCAGAGAGCCAGGAGAAGGTGTCTCTGTAAATAGTGCAGCTGCTGCCTCTTAACTGAGCTGCTACCACTGCATGCTGCAGCCCAAAGAGAGGGAGAATTGGATGTCTCTTCATGACCCAAAGTTCCCGCACATTCCAGCTGTCAGGGCAGCCACTGGCCCTTTGAACCAGCTCAAATGAACATTTTTAATCATTCCCCAGAGTCCTTTTCAAACAGCAGTTAACTCATCCAAAGAAGCCTTCACTACCCTATCTGCAAGAAAATCACTGGCTGGCTTCTTAGCCGTTGTTGTTGTGTGTGGGAACAATTTACAAAGGACAGCACAGGGGACTTTTCCCTGAGTAGTCACTGAAAAAGTTTAAAGAAAATTCGTCTGCAAAATAAGTGTCTCAGATCCCTGCACAATAACTCTTTGCTTTTACTGCAGGACGTGTTTGATACTCAAAATCAATGGCATAAACACTTTGTGCTCACATCCCATTTTGAATATAACAAGACAACGTTGCTCTATTTCCTGTCTTAGGCCCTGGTTCAGAAAGGAACTTAAGCACATGCCTAACTTTAAGCACATGAGCAGTGCCGTTGAGTCAGATGGGACTGCTCATATGCTTAAAATTGGGTACATGCTTAAGCCTCTTGCTGAATCAGAGCTTAGGCCCGTGAGCTCCAGTTCATGCAGTATGAGTCTCTGGATGTTTGAGAACTTTCTCCTTGCTGAGTTTGTGATGATTACGTCGGCTGGTCCATCATGCTGGTGCTATGCAAACATAAATGAAGACTCCACCCCAAGGAGTTTACATCTGTGATTCCACCACTTATCCTCCCATTCAGGAACACCTTACTTTACAGTCCCACTGATTTCAGTGACACATGATGACATCTGAGGGGTGAAGGGAGGGATATACAGTCAGATCCATACCGTCTTTATACACACGTTTATCGTTATAAAGAGCCAACCAGCTCACCCCATCTGCCACTCAACCCAGCCAATGGCAATTGGACAACTCCCTTAGGATCACTGAGGCACAGGTGCCTCTTGGAAAGGCGTTTGAAAGAAGGGCAGGTAGTGGCTTAGCTAATTAATTCAGGGAGTATGCTACATGAAGAAAAGAAAACATATTCCAACTCGGAAGAGAACACTGTGATGATCTAATTTGACCTGTATAACACAGGTCACAGAACTTCCCTAAAAATAAATCCTAGAGCAGATCTTTTAGAAAAAAAGATCCAATTTTAATTTAAAAATTGCCAGTGATGGAGAATCCACCATGACCCTTGGTAAATTGTTCCAGTGGTTAATTACCCTCACTGTTAAAAATTTATGCCTTCTTTCCAGTCTGAATTTCTCCAGCTTCAACTTCTAGCCATTGGACCGTGTCAGACTTTTCTCTGCTAGACTGAAGAGCTCATTATCAAGTATTTGTTCCCCATGTAAGTACTTATAGACTGTAATCAAGTCACCCCTTAGAAGAAAGTGCAAAGGCAGTTGTGCACAAAGCTGACAAGCTATTTTTGAATCCTTCTTATACCCTCTCTTGTGCCTAGCAATGAATCCTCATGATGGTGCTGATTCAGGACTTACGTAACAGCAATTTCACAAGAGAAGAGCTACAAGGAGAATGATAAAAAGGAACAGAAAGATCCTCAGATGATTATTTGTCTCTCCTCTAGTTTGGTATTCTTGTTCTGCTGTGTGGGAAGTGCCACCTTAACTCTGCATTCTCTGGGTTTCTATGCATGTGTGTTTTGTTTGTTATTGTAACAAACTACCTACTCCACTGAAAGGGGGCATTTAAAGGACCTTAATTTCCACATGTCCTGGTTTTCCAACATTTGAGTGATTGTCCTATTCTGGAAGAGCATGAAGAGGACAGGGCATTGTGAAGGACCTCCAACCTTAACTCCACAGTCACAACGAGTTTTGTAGACACAAGGGGTCACATTCCACCATACACTATAGAAAGCAGAGTAAAATCTGAAAAACTATTGTCATAAACTTCCAAAATAACATTTGAGAAAAGTATATATGGCAGTTCTGTTTTGCCCACCCCAGAATGCTTTGTAGAGGCATCATTCTATTCTACACCATGCCCATCACTGTGGAATATTATGGAACTTTTATTAATGGGACTCAAAACCCATACGGCGGAAGCTTTTCCCATTCTGTTATGGATGCTTCCCAAATGAGGAAATGTCAGACAATATAACTTAGCAATTTTACAAGCCAATAAAAGATGTTGGAAGAGGTTTCAAGAATTTTTGGCATTTCCTACCCATGGGGGGAAAACCCCCCAAATAACAGCATCTTAAATAGACTCAGAACAATAGAAAGGACAGGCTAGAGTCTTTTAATCATATTTTGATATTATATCATGCTGCCTATGACGCTGATAAGTCATACCTATGGTCCCCCCCCCTCCAACTGAATATTTAAATAGTAGATCAAGCATGGCATGGAACACATGGGCATGGTTGTAACTCGTATTAGGGAGGACTAAAATTGGGAATCTGTGTTTTCATTCCACTGGTAGAATTCTTCAGTTGCTGTTCTCTGAGGGATAGGGGGTTACTTGCAGAGAATAAGCCATGAGGCCTACCTACAAGCCTGGCAGGGGTGCAGGGATCTGGGGGAAGCCAGAGCTATCCATGTAGAATTTCTGTGTCTCCATAGCATCCTCACCTCTGGCAGCATGTGGTGGCTGGAGAAGTATTTACAGTAATATGCAGTTTTGTGATGGGGAAGAGCTGGACTGAGCAGGAATGGTCCAGAAAGAGGAATGATCCAGAGAGGAGCAAGGAATTATGTGTCAGGAATGGATGGGAATGTGAAATGAAATTGATTTGGGGTGGGGTGGGGGCAGGAGATTGCTTTTGTGAGGCATTTCCTCCCTACCTCCCCACACACAAGTAATTCCCCCATGATTTGTCTTCCTAGGGAGATGTTGTAGAGCATGATTTGTCAGGGAGCCATCCATGAGGGAATCTGTCTCCTGAGAACAAGTCTAACACTGTGGAAAAAACTGTGGGAAACCGTGGGCTACCAGGTTTCTCATGGAGAAATTTACCTTGTTATTCAGACTCAGTTTCCCTGCATTTAATTTTACTTCATTACTCCTTGAATCTACTTGGCTTCACCTTAAACCTTTCCTCTGCTCCTCTGGAAGAATTACAAGCAAGACAAGGTCTTCTTCCTACATCTCCTTCTCAAATGGCTCTACGTTCCCAGAGAAAGTATCTGTCACATTTTTAGATTACGGGCCAAATTTTGCACTCATTTATATCCACGCAACACTATGTATGGCATTAAGATTTAGTGCGTACCAATAGCTGAAGAAAGAATTTGGACCAAGAGTTCTTGTGACTTGTTTTCAGTAGCTCTGAAGGATGAAAACAGTAGCTCTGAAGGACCATCCCAGGGATGCTTCTGCCTTTTCCAAGAACTAATTAATGGTACAACAAATTCGTAGTGACACAGACATCATACTTGTTGAAAACAGAGAATTCCAAGGAGTTACATTATGAGAAACTCCAGTTCGTTCCTCTGAAAAGCCCAGTGTTAGACACAGACATGTGGGAATTGTGGGGAACTTGTTGACTCTACTAAGTTTGCAAGGGAAATAGTAACACATGCCTTGAATGAGAACAGGGTAAATTGATATGAAAACTTCCTTTCTGCTAGCTTAAAAATAAAAGAAATCCATGTGTCCTGAGCATGCAGCAGGCCATCAAGGCAGGAGACCAGACACGACTTGAAGATTTCTAACCATTAGAGGAGTGAAGTTCTGGAACAGCCTTCCAAGGGGAGTAGTTGGGGCAAAAGACATATCTGGCTTCAAGACTAAGCTTGATAAGTTTATAGAGGGGATGGCATGATGGGATAGTCTAATTTTGGCAATTAATTCATCTTTGATTATTAGCAGGTAAATATACCCAATGGTCTGTGGTGGGATGTTAGATGGGGTGGGATCTGAGTTACTACAGAGAATTCTTTCCTGGGTGCTGGCTGGTGAGTCTTGCCCACGTGCTCAGGGTTTAGCTGATTGCCATATTTGAGGTTGGGAAGGAATTTTTCTCCAGGGCAGATTGGCAGAGGCCCTGGAGGTTTTTTGCCTTCCTCTGCAGCATAGGGCATGGGTCACTTGCTGGAGGATTCTCTGCACCTTGAAGTCTTTAAACCACAATTTGAGGACTTCAATAACTCAGACATAGGTTAGGGGTTTGTTACAGGAGTGAAAATTCTGTGTCCTGCATTGTGCAGGAGGACAGACTAGATGATCATAATGGTCCCTTCTGACCTTAAAGTCTATGAGACTAGTGATAGAGCATCTCACTAGGAAGAGCCTAGCCTACTGCTTATGGCTGTTCTCAAACTAACTGGCAATGTGTTTTGAGTGATCACACTTATCTCAAGTAATTCTGGATTTCCCCACCATAGACCACACCGGAGAGGTACATGGGGAGTGAAGCTGAAGAAGCCAACTGGTGGATCATTCAGTGATTCTGTTGGGGCAGGGCAGATGCAGGTAGTATATCTGCAAGGAGCCCTTAATACTGCTTCAGAAAGGGGCAGTGAAATTCTCCCTCCCACACACCCTCAACGTCTGCTTCCAGATGCCAGCAGGGGAAAGGTGGTAACCCACCTCCAATGTATCTGACCACCCATCTTTGGAGCTGTTCAGCACTGCATGCCTCTACCTTAAGGATCACTAAATCAGCAGGCTGCCTACCTCCTGGTAGGGGTGTGGGAAAGGGAGATGACCGGCCCACCTTCTGCACCTCATGCAGCTATGGAACTGCAAGGAGATGGTAGCCTGTTTTCTATGCACCAGATCATTGTAAGTCCTGCTCCCCATTGCAAAGGCCCTTGCCACTTTGTGTTGCAATTGAGATGCAGAATGTTACCGTAAGTCCCCGTGTTTTCTCTTGTCCCTTTTTGTGGGCACCCTGTCTTTCTTTGTTACTTTTCTTAATGTGAAAAAAAAAGTCGCCTAAACTGAAAAATACAAATTTGCTTTTTGGTTAGGGGTGATATTGCACTTTCTTACCTCAGCACATCCATCCAGGATAAGGTGTCACTTTGTTCAAAGTTTTTTTTAATAAAAACCAACAGTTAATGCCCTATGCTGCTTCCAAAATGAGGTCTTGGATTTTTAACTATGTTAAATGCCTACAGATCTCCACCTGCTCCTAATCAGGCCTCATCCGACCTGCCAATTGGGTAGTTCTCCTTAAATGGCTTCAACAAGGTTCTATTTTAAGGTTTATGTATTCAAGATAACTACCACCATGCTGACGAATATGGTCTCATTGTTTCCTTTTGCTTCCCCTGTCTCCACCTGTTGTCTCTTGTCTTAGGCCTGGTCTACACTAAGGGGGGGGTGTCGAACTAGGGTACGCAAATTCAGCTACGTGAATAGCGTAGCTGAATTCGAAGTATCCTAGTTCGAACTACTCACCCGTCCAGACGCCGCGGGATCGAAGTCCATGGCTCCAAGGTCGACTCCGCCACCGCCGTTTGCAGTGGTGGAGTTCCGGAGTTGACCGGAGAGCGCGGGGAGTTCGAACTATCGCGTCTAGATTAGACACGATAGTTCAAACTCTGAGAAGTCAAACTCTCCGCATCGACCTGGCAGGTAAGCGTAGACTAGCCCTTATACTTAGATTAACCTCTTTGGGGAAGGGACTTTCTGCTCTATGTTTGTTCAGCACATTGTACTATGAGGCCCTGGTCCATCACTGTAGCTCTGAATTGCTATCATAATACAAATAATAAATAACTAGACTCCCTGAAAATATAACAGGTGCCTCAACTCGGCCATTTATCCTTGTGGAGGAGATCACTGAGTCCCATGCAGTTCACTGCACATGGAACTTTCAAATGAGACTTTGAGCACTCAGGTTTGGATTGCCACAGCAGCCGAGGGGGACTTAGATACAGCTTCCGTTAGTTTCATAGGTATGTAAATCTAAATCCTCAGACTGCTTTGAAAACCTCAGCCAGATTTCTAATCTGCTCTGAAAGGACATTTAACATTTTATGGCACATGTTTGTCCAGAAATCCTTGGCCAACATTTTCCCTTTTGCCACTCTTAGTGCCATGTGCCATCTTTCTTGGTGGCCATTCACCACTTCCCAGAAGATTCAACATGGTCTTGAAGGAGGTGCGGTCGCTAGAGCCCTGCCACCTGACCTTATTCTGACAGGCCTCATCTATAGGTGTTGGGGTGGGCTCTGAAAATGACCTGACCCTCTCAGGCTTGAGTTGGGTCTCGATTGCCAGCCTCCCACCACTTCACTGCACTGTGTGCTCTGCAGTTTGCTGACAAGTCACAGCACCTCTCACACCACACTTGCTTGGCTAGGTGGTGGTGGCGGCTGGTAGGGATGGGGCCTGTGGCCACCTGACACTCTGCAGCACACCTGGCCCAGTCAAGACATGGGTTGGGTTTGGGTTGGGTCTGAAAACAACTTGATCCTTTCGATTCAGGTTTGGGTCCACATTGGGGTTTAAAATTAGGCCCAAGTAGATGATTCCAGAATTTGGGTAATCCCAGTAAAAGGGAAAACAGTTTCCCACCCTTTTCCTTTAAAAATGTACTTTCTTGTCATTTTTGTGCATACACATTTATTTTGTGACTGCACAGGAATCATGATCCGCTTTGATTAATGCATGTGTGTGCGTGTATATATCTCTATATCTATATGGTCTAATTAGGGTGACCAGATGTCCCGATTTTATAGGGAGAGTCCTGATACTTGAGTCTTTTTCTTATATAGGTGCCTATTACCTCCCACCTCCTGTCTGATTTTTCACCCTTGCTATCTGGTCACACTAGGTCTAATCCTCAAATTGGTGTAAATCGAAGTTGCTCTGTTGAAGTCAATTGAGTTATGCCGATTTATGTCAGCTGAGCCCCTGGATCATTTTTAAACACTGGAGTTTCTGCTCTACTCTTTTTGCCAGCTGAAAATCTGGACGAGAGACTTGACTTTACTAATAACTTTGCTAATACCACAGGAGCTTATTGCAGCAGAATGTATTTTTAAATACTTCATTTTACACGTAGCCCGTCATGCAGTCTGTTCAGTTTTGGCAATTCATTTTGAATGGTGAAATTAGTACGGTGAGTTTCTAGTCAGTTTCACTTTCTGGTGCTTGGGCAGGGTCCGGGTTAAAGACGCTGTGGGGAACTATTTTAATTTTTTAAGAGAGATATGGTTTTCATTACATGGTTGTTTTTTTTTTTTTAAAGTCATGAAGCTATTTCTCTTGGTACCAAGTATTTCCATGCTCCCAACTCCACCTCCTCAGCGTCACTATCTGCCCGGTGACTTTCACAACACAAATCAAAATGAAAGCTAGAGCAGAGTCCTATATTTCTATTCTGTGCTTCCCCTGCCTGCTTCCCCTTGCTCTGCCTTTGATGAATAATGTAGGACTGCCTTCGTATTAATTTAATTTCACTTACAGCCCAATCCTGCCGACAATTTCCTGGGAGACATTGTGCGCCTTCCAGCCCCATTGATTTCAGGGGCAGATGAAAAGGCTCAGAACCATTTTAGAACACACAGAGCTTCCGGGAAGATTGGGCCCCAGATGGGAGACTATTAATATTTGCTATATATGGCTGTCCCTATTAATGTCCTCTGCTGCATGCCCACAGAGCTCTTAAATATTCCGGTTGCGGTGCCAAGCCAACTCAAGGTCATTTGACAAGATGCACTGTACTTGTTAAAGGTTTAGAAAACAAAATAAGAAATCCATTGCCTGTGTGTGTCTGGTTTCTGAATCCTAATGAAGAAGCCGAACATTGTGGAGGCTACAAAGCAGACAAGTCCTGCTGCCTCAGATTTGTTGGTCTTTGTAGCTAGGTTCTCAGCTGCTCCCACCGGGAACAGCCAAAAATGAACTGGCTTCAGTCCCCTGATTCTGTGGCTGGTACTAGAATGGCCCCACCCTTTGTGCAGTTTAGAGCAGCCCCAAAGCAGCTCTAATATATACCAACTGGCTACAACCACCTGTGAGGCATCTCCTAGCCAGGGACTGGCTGAACAGGAAACACCGCTATACTGGAGGCTGCAGCGGGCGTGGTGTAGGTGCCGTCTACAGCAGCTGGGAGATTGAGCTGTTTTGTCCCATGCTGTGCCATTTTGAAGCGTTCACATACATAATTCTGGGCCAATTTGTTAATTTCCACCACAACAACTCCTAAAGTGCCACTCAAAAAGCTCAATAAAGATTAATATCTAAAATTAATGATTACCACCAAATAGCCAATGAAAACCACCCCCACCCCATTATACTGAGTAAGCATCGCTATCCATGAGGAAAGAATTTGCACCGGGAAGTAATTAGCCTTTTCCAATTGCAGTGACCATGCTCGATCGTATGCTTTCCCTTAGAGACAAGGAACTTTCTCTGGCGTTTGGCATTATCTCTGCTGTTTTAGAGCGGAATAAATCCACGCATACATACTCATTTTTTGATGAGTTTTCCCAATTCTAATCCTTATTGAAGGCAAAATTAAGTTAATGAAGAACCCATCCCATTTATTTTCATAACAGCCTCCCCCAGGTTACAAGAGGCAGATATCTATGTTCTGCTATTACTGGCATCAAATGTTTATCTGTCAGTTCACAAAGAGTCTCTCTCATATTACTGAAAAAACATTTACTTTCGCTCCAACCAATTTCATGCTGAAACCTTGGCTGCGGGGAAATAAATCTATTACATTTGGTATTGATTGAAATCCTTCCTAAACCAACACGTGCTTCTCTCCTTAGGAATCATGACAAGTTAATAATATCACATTTAAAGCATTTCAGTGAACAAACATTTATGAGGGGAACTATCCATTTATATTTCCTGTCGTTACTGATCCAGCATTTTGACAGCTAAAAATGCTACTATATTGTGCAGCCATGTGACTTCAGGTGGTGATTCTTATAAGCTCATCAGGGTTCGGCTTGCCTATGACATGATACCTACAACTATTAACTGCCACAAAAATGGAGTTCTGGGCTGACAATTTGACTGCACACGACACTTCACACACCTTGAGGGGAAGGCAAAGTAAAAGCTAGTGTTTCTTCAAAGGCTCTTCCTCAGCAACCAAAGTTCTGCCTATCAGCTTGGCCATAAAAGAAGCAGCAAAGCCCTTCACTGATGTGTTACCTACCTTGTCTGAAATATCCCCTGCCTTGGCTACATCACAGCTGGCGGAAGTTAGCATTTCTGCCACCACCACTGCCAGGAAGACCTCTCGGATTTTGCAATTGACCATCATTGGAAGAGTTCAATGGGCTTGCTAGCACTTCCAGCAATACTCAGGCAGGCACAAGCATAGTACAAACCCTGGTTGAATCACTAATCAGAGAATCCAGTGGAGGAAGAACCCAAAATCTTAATACATCTTTTGCTGAACAAACTAAGATGTTGACACTGAGTGAGAATCCAGCAAAGTAATCACGAATCCCCCTGTTCCCCCATCTGCTCCACAGTGAGATGCCATGCAAGGCAGGGTAAACCATCAGGGGAAACATCTCAGGGACAAAAACAACGAGGAGTCCTTGTGGCACCACAGAGACTAACAAATTTATTTGGGCATAAGCTTTCGGGGGCTAGAACCCACTTCATCAGATGCATGAAGTGAAAAATACAAGAGCCGCTATAAATACATGAAAGGATGGGGGTTGCTTTACCACGTGTGAGGTCAGTCTAATGAGATAAATCAATTAACAGCAGGATACCAAGGGAGGAAAAATAACTTTTGAAGTGGTAAGAGAGTGGCCCATTACAGACAGTTGACAAGAAGGTGTGAGTAACAGTAGGGAGAAATTAGTATTGGGGAAATTAAGTTTAGGTTTTGTAATGACCCAACCACTCCCAGTCTTTATTCAGGCCTAATCTGATGGTGTCCAGTTTGCAAAGTAATTCCAGTTCTGCAGTTTCACTTCATGCATCCAATGAAGTGGGTGGGTTCTAGCCCATGAAAGCTTATGCACAAATAAATTTGTTAGTCTCTAAGGTGCCACAAGGACTCCTCATTGTTTTTTGCTAATACAGACTAACACGGCTACCACTCTGAAACCTATCTCATGGACAGAATGCAAAGGAAGATGATTATGGTGCAGGGAATGGAGCAGCAAGAGGAAAAGGGATCACAATTCTGCACCCCTCCCTCCCCACCACCACCACACACACACCCCCCCCTTTGGCAGGAGTCATGTACAGACATTTCTCTGTCAAATGGGCTCAACATATAAAATTTTCTCTGTCAGTTTTATTTACACTTGCAGGTTTTAAATAGGCAACTTTATGCAGCCATGTACCTTCTCGCTACGCATCAGCTTCAGCAATTGATGTCTGTGCATGAGTTAACAATACTGCTGCAGCGTAGAGAATAAAGCGAAGAGTCACAACTTCATCTGTCATGAAATATCTTCTCACTTACCAGAGGACAATGCAGGAATTTGAGCAGCAAGAGGGAGAAACAGGGCTCATGTTAAAAATGGCTGAAAATGTTCCAGCTGAACCTTTTTTTTTTTTAAATCGAAAATGGCTTTTCAATTAAATGCAAATGTTCATGGGAAAAATTTCATTTTCGTTACCATTTCAGTTTGTTGTAGTAAAATAACCCCCTCTCCCAGCAGAACATTTAATGAATTTCAATTTTGGGTTGCTAAAATAAAAAAAAAATTGGTTTTCAGGTTTGTTTCAGATTTGTTTCAAAGATTGTTAAAACACACACAAAATCATTTTTGCTGAATTTTTTCACAGGAAAAAAACAAACAGTCATTTCCCATTTCAGCTCTCACTCACATACAAAGCTCTCTCTGTCAAGAAGGCCATGCACACAGCTTTATCTGTTTGACATACAAGCAGGCAAAGGTCTCAGAGTTTTCCCTGATAAAAGACGGGGAAGGGGAATGCATACATTTTTTCTCTTGTGAAAAAAAGTCTCACATGCAGTTTTCATCATTAGCTGCCAATGGCTAATTTTTATACTTTGGATTAAAAAAAAAATCAGCTTCAGAAGCAAATGTCATGTTTTTTCCCCCCAATCACTTCAGTGCATGAGTTAAGAACACTTCTATTTATTTATTTAGTCTAAAAACCTAACTTGTATAGCTAAATCTCAATAAAAGCTAGCCCTGAGTTAAAAATCTGATATATCACACCCTTCACATTTAAAAAAAAATTCATTTAAAAATCTCTTCAAATAAAGAGAAGTATTTGCACCTTTTCCTTCATGTCTTCAGGAAATATCTTTTTCACCCTGAGAGCTAACTGCAACTATTGAAAAATATAAAGAGATATTTTTTTTAATGGTGTGAAATGGGTGAAAATTTACTCTTATACTGGAACACTTGTCACCTTAATCTATGTATACATACTTAAAAAAACAAACAAAAAACCCCAAACAAACAAAAACAAACAAACAAACAAACCACCACCAAAACCTATCCTATGTTAAAAGATCATTAAGATTGCAAAGTCAAGCACTCAAAAGTTAGGCAAAGCCAGAATTAAGGATGCCCACATAACCTTAATTCAGCCTCCATGAGTACATGAATTATGATATAATCATTAGTTACAGGATCACTTATTGTTTTTTCCACAGTACTCCAGACTGATTCAGTGAATCATTGAATGTTTATTTTTATCCTCCTCATTCAGTGTGGGGACCTGGCCATATTTAACATACAGTCTGTCCAAACCCTGCACTGAATTCAAAATTATTAATCTTCTGATGAGTGTTTCTATTGTGCACTCACCATAGTATGAGAGTGCTCCACAAATATTTATGAATTTACCTTCTCAACACCCACATGAGATGAGGTAGCATCATCATCATCCCCATTTTACAGCTGAGAAATTGAGGCACAGTGAGATTAAGGTAAAAAAATTGCCAAGCATCCGCTAATTTTGGGTGCCCAAGATGAGACACCTAGGGACTGATTTTTCAGAGTACTTTGCATATTTCTAGCACTTTATGTGTTCAAAGCACAACTCCAGTGGACTTCTGGTACAGTTGGGAGCACCCAGCACTTCTGCAAACCTGGCCCTAGGTGTCTCATGTTGGGCAACTCACAGTGGCCAACTGTGAACATTGTGATTTAAGTGACTTGCCCAGCATTACATAGGAACTCTCTGGTGGAGGCAGAGATAGAATCCAGTTCTCCAGGGTCGCATTCAACTTCCTTAGCCATGAGACTATCCTTGGTCTTCCTGCACCCCCTGTCTTATTCATTATACACCTTCAACTTTTTCAACAAGGCGGGGGTCCTACAGACAACAGTGTAATTCACTACACAACCCGAAGCATCCCCAGAGCACCACCCATCCTGCACACTGAATGAGGCAGTGATCCTATGGACTAAGTAGTACGTGCCCATGTACGTAAATATGCGGTGTGGTGGTAGCCATGTTGGCCTCAGTATGTGAGAGAAGCAAGGGGGGTGAGGTAATATCAGCTCAAGAAGAGCTCTGCGTAAGCTCAGAAGCTGGTTTCTCTCACCAACAGAAGTTGGTCCAATAAAAGATATTGCCTCCCCCACCTTGCCTGTCATATAAGTAGACTCTTATATTGCATAGTCACAGGGGGCGAATTAGCACTGTACGGGGCTCCCAATAATATACTTAATATTCAGGAGAAACCCATTGAGAGATTTCAAATGGCTTTACAGAGGTGGGTAATTGTCACTAGTCCTATTATACAATAGGGAAACAGAGGCTACCTGTCCCAGCTGTGCAGCCAGTCCTGGATAGGGTGACCAGACAGCAAATGTGAAAAATCAGGACAGGGGTCGGGGTCATAGGAGCCTATATAAGAAAAAGACCCAAAAATCAGGACTATCCCTATAAAATTGGGACATCTGGTCACCCTAGTCCTGGAAGGGAAAGGGGATTGGCCACAAAGCCAGTATCTGTCTTGGCCAGAGATATGCAGAAATCTTTGGGACTGACCTCTGCTAATCTATGGATTCTCAGATTCCTGACAATCCAGCCACTTGATCCATACCTCTGACTACCACAGGGGATAAAACAATGAGGCAAGGAGTGAAAAGTGGTTGCATAGCTCCTCAGAGCTGCTTATCTGTGGGGTTTTTTTTATGTGAGCAGGTAAGACAGTGGGGCATCTGATTCTGGCAACAAAGGATCATTGAACAATGAAATTACTTTTCCTGTCACCTTCTCCCCAGTGTGGAAAAGGTTTGTGGCTTACTCTGTGCGTTTCCACTCCAGTAGTTCTTAGCTTCCATATAAAGTTTGCCTGTTCCCATTAGGAAGACAATTGCTTGTCGAACAAAAAACCTCTCTAGTGTCCATGCTTCCAGACTGGGGGTTGAGGATTTCAAGAATGCAGTCGTCAATAGCTATTGTACGTTTTAAAGGGCCATAACAAAAATACCAACATGCAAGGAGTGGGAAATGAGTAATGTGTGGCAACTAATGCTTTCCTTGCAAAAGAAAGGCAATCAGTCCAACACAGTCAGGAATTCGGAGCTATCTAGTTAGATCAGATTAATAGGGTGACAAATCAAGCAAAGGACCTGCCAAAAATATGGTGCTTCTTTTGTAATCATCACTCCTAAAATTGTCAAAACAAAACAAAAAAAGACGTAACAGGAGTATATGGAATGCTAAGGTTAGAGTGGCAGCTAATTTAATACATACGCAGATCAAGTTTTCTGAAAGGAAGGAACTCATGGTGGGAGCTCTTTTTTCCCATTTCTCTAGATTCCATCAGCACACTACTGACCTATTTCACATTTACGCTTCTGTGGTCATCAGTGTCTGGGTTAACAACACAGCAACATCATTACAAATGCAACAGAGAACAATTTCCAGAAATAAAACATATTTAATCATAAAACCCCTCCGCATACAAGGTATGTACAGTATCTTAATTAATAATTATGGCAGGAACAAAGTGATGGGTAAGAATTAATTCCAAGGAATTACACTTGACTTTTGTGTGCAGTATATTTCAACCCACACATCAAATACATTCCTTTCTTCAAGCAAAACTCTCATCGACGTCAACTGAAATTAATGGGAATGTTACCTGAGCAAGGATTGCATGATTGGACCCTTAAGTCACAACACAAGTTAGATTTCAGGAGGAGGAGGAAGCTATCACTAGCCAGGGTGCTGAGAAACAGTAACATAGGAGGACTGTACCTTGCATGTGTAAGGGAGTGGTTTTAATGATTTAGTACAATTTTCTGTCTCTAATGATCAAGCATGTCAGCTAATTTGTCATTTCCTGCAGTTCCATTTACAATCCACCAGATGGTGCAAGGAAATAAATCCACATCACAATGCACATTAAACTAAAATTTCCAGTTGGGGCATCAATGCGGCTGCAGTCAAACACAAGTTGGGGAGAGTTAATGGATCAGCGTTGCTGAGCACAAGCATTCAAAAATCATGAATTAGGCCTACAAAGTAATTTAAATGGCTTAAAAAATCTCAAGATTTTAAACAAGACAAGGTAGACGCAGTAATATGTTTGATTGGACCGACTTGTGTTGTTGGAAGGAACAAGCATTTGCAAAAATTGGGCGTTGGTCCAATAAAATATATTACCGCATCTAACTTGTCTCATATTCTGGGACCAACATGGCTACAATATTGCAAAGAAGATTTAAAAAGTAATAAATTAGGGAGAGGGGAGGGCAGTATTTTTTTTATTATTATTATTCTAGAGTTGGAGCCTTCAGGCTCATCTTTTCCAGCTTTTCAACCATGAAGGCTTGAAACTTGAACTTTTAAAAAATGTAAGTTGAGATTCTCACCTAATCAAGCTCTCTGGAGTAGGGAACATCTTTTACTTCTTTATTTGTACAGCACCAGGCACACTGGAGTCCTGTTCCCTGACTAGGAACTCAAGATGCTATGGTAATAAAAATAATAACCAACATGATTCCAGAAGCTGCGGCTTTAAGAAAAGCCACAGATATAATTACATTGATGACAAAATCATTAGGGTTGGCAACACCAGTGGAGTAATTGTTTCCCCAGAGATATGGGGAACAAGGAGCAGGTTCTACAGATGGGCTTGGTTCCCTCCTTCCAAGGCTGTACCATACCCCACATCCCAAAGCTATTCAGACTTCCACTCTTCATGTTCCTAAGACTTTCGACCCTGAAGACTGGAGACTTGACACAGACGATGCAAGCACCTAATTTGCATATTGCTGGACAGGCACTCCCATATTTGCATAACACTCCACAGTGAGTCTTTCTATTTACCCTTTGAGCTCCCCTCCAAATCCATCAAATTCCCTGCTTCTCCTTCCCATTATAATTCCCCCCTCCCTCTCCATATGCTTCTGTCTTCTGCTCTGTCCCTGTGCTTGGTCCCCAGCCTGCTGATGGCTATTGAGACATAGCTAGAGCAGTGCTCTACAGTAGGGTTGTGCCAAAGCCTTTTGCTGTAGCCATCTCTCCATGGCTATGGGCAAATGACTGTGGTTGGGGTCTTGGACGATTTTAGGCAATGTCTGCTAGGTGAAATATCTGTAGTTAGAGTGCTGGATGTAAAGAACAGATCTTCCATATCGGCTGTAAGTCCTTCTTTATCTCTTGCAGTGTTCTAGAAAGACCGGGGGTCTGGAAGGGATATCCTTTCACCTGGCAATGTCTGACTCACTAGGATAGGGTTATATTCCTGGCCTACCATTTTGTTTAACATTGATTTACATATTATTGAACACTGGCCTCTTTCCACCCCAGAAAATGCTGAGCTGTTCTCGGTGCGCAGACTCAATGTCAAAGATGGAAAAGGCCCATTGGGTCATCTCATCCATCTGGCTGCCAATGCAGGATTGTTCCCCACATGACATTTTTTAGTACGCTGTCCAAGCCAAAGGGCTTTTGCTCTCTTCCCTTGGGAGACTGTTCCACACTCTAATGGATTTCACAGTTGGGATGTTTAGTCTAAACTTCTCTTTTTTTTAAATTCATTCTGTTACTCCTAGTTAAACCCTTAACTCTTTTAATGATTCCCATACATTCTTGGTATTCATACCCATCAAATATTTGAGGCTTGACTGACCAGGGCCCTAGCTTGGGTGCACATTGGGGTTCTGGGGTGAAAGTGCAAATGAAGCACCACGTTTCTGCTTTTTATTTTCCATTTAAATTAGGATGTTAAACACTATAGCTCCTACAGTAAATTTTACAGCCAAAGTTTCCTAATGTGGGTGTCTAAAATTAGGGACAACAATTCATGTTTAGACACAACGTAAGTGGCATGAGGTTTGAAGGTATTGAGCACCTTCAGCTCCCTGAAGGTTGCAGATGTTCAACACTTCTGAAAATCAGGGCCAGTTATATAGGTGCCTAATTGTGCAGTATGACACATTTACTGTCCAGATCCTCTTACTGCTGCATTTCACTTGAGATTTAGGAATGTTTCCACTTGAGTTAGAAAATATAAACACCCCCATGTTAGAGGAGATGCCCTGTATTTTTACGGTTCACTTAAAGCATATGAGGTTGGAAAAGAGACTCACATTAGGACTGGAAAGTCCCAGAAATAACCAATATTTTAATAACCTAAAGTCATCTTGATTCTGTCTAAGGCAGAACCATCTGTAACCCCTCTTATTATCTAATAGAGAAAAGAGGATGAATGGAAAAAGTCTAATGAACGATCTATCAGACTATGCACATGGCAAGTATTCACTGCTCCCATTATACTAAGAACTTTGATTAGGCCCTTATAGATAACTCCTTATAGGTTTGTAATAAGTTAAGAGCAGCAGACTGATTTAAAAGCTATTTCAAGAGCCACTTCATACTAGAAAACTTGGTTTGGAAAGGCACACAGGACATGAAAAAAATAGGCTGAACTTTTTTTGAACAAGAAAGAAAGAGAGCAAAAGAAAGAAAGAACGAACTCAGCCGGTGAAAACTGGTGATTAGTCTTGGTGAATTCAGTGCATTGACACAAGCTAAGGATGTGCACCAAGATGCTTCAGTAGAGTATTCAGGCTGGGTTCACAATCTGGTGATTGTTTGGGACATTTCAAATGTTAATAGACTTGCTTGGCTCAGTGGCATGGTGTAAATAACAGCAGTACAGAGCTTTCTCTATTTTCCGCTGATTGTTTGACAAGTATTTTCATTACAACAACTTTGGAAACCACAGACGAAACATGATGCATTACAAAGGAGTTCTTTAGGGGCAGTTTTCTGGTCAGCAAAATGCTCTCCCACGGGACCATGGCTTGTTCTGTTACCCGGGGTTCTTTCAACCCAAATCTCTTGGCAACTTTACTCTGCGCGAGATAGTTCAGGAAATAAATCGATGGAGACACGGCCGTCTGACCGATAGATGGCTGGCACAAACCGTGCAATACAAGAGTGCTCTCACTTAAAACTATACTTTATTTAGTCTCAAGTACTTACACATGTCCACAATAGGTTAATAAAATATCCCCACCATCAATAATTATCAAAGTTCAGTGTGTCTCTCGTACACTGGCAGCCTTCCAATGGTCAATCTTCCCTCTGCTGGTGGACAACCTAAGAGGTGTCCACGAAGAGACCCCACTAGTCCAAACCTCTCCCCCCTCATTTGTCTTCGAAAGTAGCCAATAACACATCAATCAAAAACCTTGTTAGGCAAGCAGTTTCAAACGCTAAGCAAGAGGTTTCCTCAGATCACTAATTAACCAAATGTGTTCCTGGAAGGTCTGCATGCCTTGAGGCCATGAAAGACACATCCCAGAAGGCAAATATAATTCTTGTTTTTCTCCTAAAACCCAGACTTCCAGCATGTTCAATAAAGACTTCATCAGAGAGGCGTGCAGGGTCAGGCAAAGGTTGAACAAGAGGCTTAGTCCGCCTGGCTTAGTCATGCTAAGGCTGCACAGGCCTGCGAAAAGACCTCTCGACTTTGGCTGCCCTTAGCAACAAGTATGATAATCAATATTACACTACCAGTAGTGATCCCTGGCCTTTTACTGGTCTGTCAAAATCTTCCCATATACTTCACTTATCAGAACAGAAATGTACCCATGTGACAGGCAGTAGGTGTGCTGAGACCACTGTCTACCATGCTGACCAATATGGTTTCCTTGTCTGTCTGTCTGTCCGTCCATCTGTTGCCTTCTCATATTTATGTTGTTTGCAGTGTATGCAGGTCCCAGGGTATGAAAGTGACAAGGTAGGTGCTATAATATCTTTTATTGGAGCAACTTCTGTTGGTGGATGGTACAAGCTTTTGAAATGCACAGAGCTCTGATATCCTTCCCCAGGCTTAAAGAAGAGCATCTGAGCTAAATATAAGTTGTGACAGACTGTTATGCATAAGGGGTAACGCATGTTGTAGGCAGTCACTTGAAATGAAGTGGGCAATTGAGGGTTAGATTGTTATGCATAAGGGTTTAAAATAGACAATTAAGGGTAGCAGACAGTGGGGTGTGTTACAAATTGTTGTAATGAGCCATAAAAACAATGTTCCTGTTGAGTTCATGGTCTTTGGTTCTAACAGAGTTCTAATTTAACGTGCCCAGGCTTGCCTTTTGAAGGGATTGTGCAGGTTTCCTTTGAGGAGGAGTACTGGAAGATCAGATATGGAATGATCACTCTGTAAAGTGTTTGCCCACAGATATGGCATTTTTGTCTTATTTTTCTGTGTCCATTGTTTCAAGAGTATAATTATTGTCCAGTTTCACTCACATAGTTATTGGGGCATTTGATGCAATGGCTGAGGTATACCACATGTTGTGAAAAAGTATGTATTGGACCTACGAATCTTGAAAGGTGTGTTGTGTGAGGAGTGGTAGTGATCGGTTTAGCCATGAAGATATGTCTGCAGCTTTTGCACCTGTTGTTCTGGCAGTGTCTGGTGCCGCTTTGAATTGATGCGTCCTGGTCTGTGGGGTGCTTGTTTCTGATGATGAGCTTGATGAGGTAGGGGGGATAGTTGAAGGCCAGAAATGGGGGATCAGGACAGATTTCTTTCAGGATCCATCCCAACTTGTATTTCGCTCAGAGACACTGATTTACTTCCCAAGACCTGAAGGGCTCTGTGTAATTTAGATTGTAAGCTCACTGGGGCAGGGACCATCTTTTGTTCTGTGTTTGTACAGCTCCTAGCACAATGGGGTCCTGGTTCATGACTGGTGGTACTAGATACTGCCACAAACAACAAACAATAATAATAAAGTGACTCTCACTGTTGCACCATTGACTTCAGTGGGAACCCTACAGTTTCACACATGGCCTAATCCAAAGCCCACTGAAGTCAATTAGGAGTCTTAATTGATTTCCATGAGTTTTTGATTGGTCCCTGACTGCAGTCATTGAAAGGTGCTAACTCTTTGGTTAGATTAGGTGATCTGGTAAATGGTGCATGTGAGATTTTCCTCTTCATTCCCTTGCATTACACAAGCAGCAACACCCAGGCAGTTCCATGACTCTGAGGCCTGGTCTACACCTAAAACTTCAGTCGACCTGGTTGCATCACGCACGGCTGTGAAAAATTTCGTGTCCTGTGTGACATAGTTAGGTCAACCTACCTCCCCACTGTAGATGCAGCTAGGTCGACAAAAGAGTTCTTCTATCAACCTAGATATTGCCCCTTGAGTGGGTGCATTTACTGCCGTGATGGAAAAACCCTTTCTATTGCTGTAGTAAGTATCTGCACTACTGTGGTAAAGTGGCACAGCTGTAGCACTTGTAGTGCAGAGATACCCTAAGGCAGTGGTCCGTGGACGATGTCTAAGATTTCCAAAGGGCTCTGCACCTCCATTCAAAATTTTTTAGGGGTCTGCAAATGAAAAACCACTGCTCTAAGTCACCAAGCACTTATCTCCAGTCTGGCATGGCTGAACGACTTCTGCACACCAAGAAACCATGGTGAAAGGATTTAGTGTTGAGAATCAGCTTAATGAGACACACATTTGTCCAAAGGATTACTAGGGATTAAACAGTGCAAAAACCATAGCAACAGTTGGACAGCACATGAGGGTCCAACCTGACCTTTGCTGAAGTCAATGGAAATCTTCCCATCAACTTCAATGAGAGTTGGATCAGGCATTGCATGAGACAGCTGCATAATATGTATTTTTATCCTCTTTGTTCAATATGTGAGTCTCCCACACGCACTGTGCACCGCATAACCCCCACACGGTGGGTGAATTTCTCCCTCAGCATAGAGAGGCAGCACAAAGCCTATGTATTGCTTAAGTATAATTCAAGACCTATTCTGAGAGGGGCTTAGTGATGCATAAGCCTTTTATTGACCCTCTGCACAAGAGGGAATTGTACCCTGCAGACAATGTGGGGAAACCAAGGCACAGAAGAATTAAGTGACTTGCCCAAGATCACACAAAGTCAGTGGCAGAGCTGAGACTAAAACCCTGGTCTCTCGAGTCCCAGTTCGATTCACTAGGTTACTCTGCTTCCCCTTGGCCTAAGTGCTCCTGATGGAGAGATTGAAGGTGTGACGGGTTGGATCACAGAAACCCCCTTGGGGCTGCCAACTGATGTGCCAAGCCTACTTCTGCCCCTGCTTTCCCTGCCCTCCGAGCCTTGGAATTCAGGGCCCTGCCTGGTTTGAGCCAGACCGACTAGCCTGCTGCAAACCCAGACTCTGGTCTAAACCACGTCCCCTAACAGCTGTAGGCTCAAACTGCAAGCAGATTAAGAAGCATTCCTGGCTTTAACACTCAGATGCCCAACTCCCAGTGGGGTCCAACCCCCAAATAAAGCCGTTTTACCCTCTATAAAGCTTATACAGGGTAAACTCAAACTGTCCACCCTCTATAACACTGATAGAGAGAGATGCACAGCTGTTTGCCCCTCCCCGAGGTATTAACATACTCTGGGTTAATTAATAAGTAAAGTGATTTTATTAAATACAGAAAGTAGGATTTAAGTGGTTCCAAGTAGTGACAGACAGAACAAAATAAATTACTAAACAAAACAAAATAAAAAACATGCAACTCTATGTCTAATACAGTAAGAAAACTGAATACAGATAAAATCTCACCCTCAGAGATGTTTCAATAAGTTTCTTTCACAGAGTGGACGCCTTCCTAGTACGGGCACAATCCTTTCCCCTGCTACAGCCCTTGTTTCTGCTCAGGTGGTAGCTAGGGGATTTCTCATGATGGCCGCCCCCTTTGTTCTGTTCCACCCACTTATATATATATTATCTTTTGCATAAGGTGGGAATCCTTTGTCCCTCTTGGTTCCAACCCCCTCCTTCTCAATGGAAAAGCACCAGGTTAAAGATGGATTCCAGTTCAGGTGACGTGATCACATGCCACTGTAAGACTTCATTACCCACTTGCCAGCACACATATATACAGGAAGACTTACAAGTAAAACAGAGCCATCTACAGGCAATTGTCCTGGTTAGTGGGAGCCATTAAGATTCCAAACCACCATTAATGGCCCACACTTCGCATAACCACAATAGAACCTCAGAGTTATGTTTCATATTTCTAGTTTCAGATACAAGAGTGATACATTTATACAAATAGGATGACCATGCTCAGTAGATTATAAGCTTTGTAATGATACCTTACAAGAGAGCTTTTGAATGAAGCATATTCCAGTTACATTATAGTCACACCCGTTAGCATATTTTCATAAAATCATATAGAGTGCAACATCACAGAAGGACCAATCTGAGATACTAAATATAGGGAGAAAAAGAATGGAACAAAACTCCAAAATCACCAGACTTGAACACTTGTATTCAATAGCCATGACAGATGGAGGAAAGATATCCACTGCATGCTGGTGGGGTCTTTTCAAAATTATTCACTAAGAAATCTGCACATAGTTTTTTGGTTAAATAACGTGCCAGAAACACACACAGACACTACACAGTGGTTTCTGAGCTTATCACAGCATTGCCTATTCTGTATTGCACAAATGCTGCTGGACGTTCAAATACTGCAGTGTGGATAGTTTTAATTTCTCAGTCGTGAGCGCTGTAGTGTAATTTAATTGCCTACTGTTGCAAGTGGGCATTATGTGTATGTTTTAATTTATATTTTAGAACAAGTGCAAGCCATTGACTGGGCGGACAGCCCCATAGACTGGCCTAAGACCCACCAATACATTTCTATACTACCCATGTGAGATGTATAATGCTACAAAACAGGTCTCATGTCATCAGTTTTCATCTCTGATATCTTTTAGCAGGACTAGAGTAGGGTGAATAATTCAGAATTCAATGAATTATGTCTCATTCTGTCATGGTGTTCAACTCATTGAAGTCCTTTGCTCAACATGTAGTGGTGAAAAGTAAGGGTGTACAAGGAATGGGATACAAGTTATTATAATGCCGCCAGAGAAGTCACCTGGAATATTGTGGTCATCCTATCTCTAAGAAAAGGCAGCAGAAATATAAGGCATCTTGGTTAAAATAATAGTAACATTTGCAGAAGTTATTTTGCTGTCAGAGCACATTCTCAAAAGATGACCTACAACCCTATCCCCTGGGTGAGAAACAGCTTCTCATGATGCTAATGCACAGTGGCTTGGGGGTGCAGGGCTAGGGAGGTTTCTCTCTGCAAAATAATTTTTCACTGAAAGGAGCAATTCTCTTCTGCAGCTGCTGAACTTGCCAAGATCAATACCAGACTGAAATGTCTTTATTTCTGTTATTCTTCTCTTCCCACAGTAAAAGTTTTCCCATCCGTGCTCGTCATTGGGAATAAAGTTCAACTCTCCAACAGCTGATGGGACCAGAAGAGCATATGGCCAATCAAGAGCTGGAGTCTTCTCACTGAGCAGACAGATGACTTAGGTACCTTGTAGTAGCCTCTGAAGGAGTAAAACTGCTTGCAGGCCTATTGTCTTTGATGCCTCCGACCTTCAGAAAGGAGATCAGGAGATGAGGGAGACACATGAAATATACAGCAATAGGACTTCAGAAGGGTAGATCTATTCAGCTCAGTGCCCGTGTTTCAGACTCTAAATACCCAGTGTTTCGTATTCCCGGTAAATAGGATGAACTTGTTCTTAATAGTGCATTCAGGGGGTTCTTACAAAGAAAAATTTGCTACCGATAGGAGATTTTTGAAAATAAAATCTCAGATATGTTTATTCTCAGCAAGAAGATTCAACTTCATGTCTTTCATTTCCCCCCCCTTTGCCCCCTGCTTTTTAGTCAGGCCTCTTTCCCCCACAGTTAATAAATATTGATCCCCTGTGAGTCTGAACTTTCCTTTTTTCCACACTTCCTATGTTTTCAGGCCTGCCTAGCACCACTTCTGAGTGGTGCTCAGTGCTGATGGAAGTCTTGCCTTTTTGGAGAAGAAGTAAAAAAAAAAAATCTGTCTTCTACCTCAGGTTTTTTTTTTTTTTTTTATAGTGCTGTTCACCATTGGATCTAAGGAACTAGAGCAGAGAAATAACTAGCCGAACCCAATCTGAAATAGGAATTCGTTTCTTTTCAGCCAGTCCTCCCTTTTCAATTCTTTTCCAACCAAACCACCTCGTCTTGTGGTGCAGAGAAGCAGCGAGACACAGATTATGTTAAACTAAAGGAAGAAGGTATCAGAGGGGTAGCTGTGTTAGTCTGGATCTGTAAAAGCAGCAAAGAGTCCTGTGGCACCTTATAGACTAACAGACGTTTTGCAGCATGAGCTTTCGTGGGTGAATACCCACTTCTTCGGATGCATTTGTTAGTCTATAAGGTGCCACAGGATTCTTTGCTGCTTTTAGAGGAAGAAGAAATGCAACAGACACGAAAGAACATTTGGAGGGGAAGGCAACTGGCAAATACTGAGACAGAGTGGGCACCCTCTTCTGTCTCTCAGTTAGAAAGGAAAGGGGGAAAGGAAGAGAAACCAGCCCTCTCTATTCCTCGGAGTTGTCTGGGACAGGAGCCTTCCTTTTTCGGGTCCCAAGCAGTGACACTATCTCCTGCCACATGAAACATCTATCTCCCATTGGTTGTGCAGCAGCATCCACAGTGGACTAACCAATCATATCTTGTTTCAGTTCATATGAGGTGACTGGATGAAGTGGGCTATGACCCCTGTTTATGAAGCAATAATTAGTAAAGTCCACTTAAATGCAGGACCATTTCTCTCTCCATTCTGATCAACACACTGCATGCAGATTCCCTTAAGCCACTTCTGCGTATGGCTGTGATTCAACAAGTCAGAAATCCAAAGGGAGTACAAATGCCCCTTCCTGTGCATGGTCACTGCTTCGTCTGAGCAATGAAAGAGCTATAAAGAAACATAACCTAACTATAACCTGTGTATTCATTTTCCAGAGTAATTTTAAGCATCATAGATGCATAAACAAGAACATGAAATCCTGGGGCATAAGACTCATGTTTACCCAGGGGACTTAGTGATCTATTTTTCCCCCAGCTCTTGTAAAATAAATGGTTTCTGTTGTGACTCTTGGACTTCTCTTGAACCTTCACCTCTATTATTTTCCAATAGTCACTAAGAGCCTGATCCAGAGAGGTGTTGAACCCTGGCCACTGAAGTGAGAGAGAGTCACGGGGGCTCAGCACCTGAGGGAGCTGTGGAGAGAAGTGAAAAGGGCAGAAATGGCTTTTCAGAGGTTTTCTGGAAAGACAAAGGGTGAAAGGAACTCCTGGGCAGAGGTCCAGCACAAGACTGGAATTGTATTTTGGTAGAGGTCCAATCAGGGTATGAGGCCCCTTTGTGCTAGGTACAGTACACATAACAAAAAGATGGTCCCAATCACACTGATCTCACTATCTGCTACAAGAGACTATTTCTTCAATCACTGCTATCACAAATGGGGAATATCTCCCGTACGATGCTGCTCTTTGTCCTTGCACATACACTAAACCTTCCCGCAAAAGTTCAGAATGGAGACTGGCTGCATTTGACCAGTGGCGGTTCAATCAGAGTTCTCACTCATGGCCTTGTAACAAACGCTGGAGCTCAGGAATTCAAAGACGGCAACTGAAGCACATTCGAGAATTCACCATGTGACGATTTTAGGGTTGCATGATCACTATTCCTCTGACTAAAACTCCCATAAGCTATATATAAGCTATACATCCCTATAATAGAGGAGGTTAATTTACTTACACATTGCTGTAAGTGCCAAGGATTATGGTCAAATAAAATACAAAGAGGTCCCTCCAGAGTTTATAGTGTAAGACCCTGATCTTGCATTAGAAGCTTCCAGTGCAGATTCCTGCCCCAAAGGAACTTCATATAGGTGAATGGATCTATGATAGTGGATCCTGATGCAGGATGAGAGCCTCAAATAAACCCAGTGCAGCTAGGCAGAAAAAGAAGTAGTAGGAGTGAAAGGGCATGAGTCAGACTAAAAAGCCAGAAGGGACCATTGTGCTCTGACTTTCCTCAAGAAAGTTACCTACTAATTCCTGCACGTAGTCCATAACTTGTGGTTGAATCAGTATGTTTCAAAAGACATTCAGGCTTCATTTAAAGATCTCATGTGATGAAGACCCCACCTCTCCCCTTGATAGGGGATTTTCTATAGGATGCAAGGGATTTTTGAGGTTCCCTTATGAGGTGAACTCTTAGCCTCTGGTTTATAAGACCAGTGTTCTACCTTCTAAACTATGGAACTTCAGCTGTGCGTATTATTTAGAAGACCATGGGAAATGATTTTGTTACATGCATACCTTGCAAGCTGCTTCCCTCACCTTCCCATGGAGGTTGGCTATATGCATTTTGGATGAGTAGGTTTTATGCATATCTAAATAGGAGGAGGAAGCAGAAGCCAGCAGGAGCAATGAAGTGGAAATCAACCCCAGAAAGCTGGTGATCTGGAAGGAGTGTGTTTTCAGGAAGGATTTGAAGATGAGGAAGGCAGCAGGGGCCACAGGAAGGATATTCCTGACAAAGGGGGTAATGTGGGGAAAACCAAATTAATCTGTGTGTTATGTATGAATGTATATATATGTTATGTGTGTGTATATGAGAGAGAGAAAATAAAGCTAATTTTCATTCACATGGATGGGGGAGGGTGATATATAACAATCCAGTACCTGGAATAAGACCCAGTACATACCCACAATCATTTAATCAACAATAGGTTTGACAGGAAAGTGCATAGTTTCAGACCAAAGAATTATCATAAGTCATGTTATTGTTTCTTTGAGGCTTTCCCTCATTCTCACAGACAGCAGTTGTTAAAAGTATGAGGTATTTACATTCACATTATTTCGGTTGCTATATTACAAGAGGACAGGCAGATCTGGCATTTTAGCTGCTCAAGAAGCCAAGGCTTTTCAATGAGTCAATATGAAGTTAAACCTTATTTTAACTGGGTGCACCATTTATTTACTTCTTCCCATGCTTTTAGTAGTGGCTAGAGTCAGTCTCAAATAAAAAAATACATTCAGCTCTGAGGATTTTCTTCAGAATCTAATTTGGTGGTGGCATTTTGTTTTATTTATTGAAAACAAACAAACCACACACCATTTTCATTCCTCCCCCATTCACTTTCTCTCTGCTGCTGCTGCTACAAGCAATTGATGATAATTTTGCATGAATCTATACATTCATGTCACATAGTCAGCCTCCAGTAGAAACCACCCCTTCTCCTGTCAAATTATATAGATGCATTTATTTGAGCCCATTTCTCTCCTTAAATGACAAGGCTTTTTTTGTTTCCAAACCCTTGTTTTGATTTAGCTCCCTAATTTCAAACATGATTAACTTTTCAACTGCATTAGAGAGCAGCAGGTGTTAATCAGAACCACTTTGATGTAAATGTTTATCCAATTTACATCAACAAAGCTATTCAGAAACCTATTTTTATATACTAGGCTCAAGCAGTTACTTTTTTTTTTTTGCATCTAACTTGGTTCCTATTCTCTGAGTAAACAGCGGACATGTTTATGGAATACGTAGTGACACATCTTAACCCAAATAAATAAAGATATCAAGATCCAGCAAAAGGGGTTGTGAATGCAGGGAGGAAAACCTGGGAAACAATTCTAAAGAGCTAAGCTCTTGGGTTTGGTTCTGCTTGGTCCTTATATGGGGCCACCATTATAGAGGAAATTGGAAGGAATTTTCCTTCTCTAATTTAACAGCTTAAATAAGGACCAGGAGGAATTGTGCTTTGGTGTAGTGCTCAGATGTGTTGGTGTCCGCTGTATCCTGTTTCCTTTGGAGAACAGTGCATGTTTAACACAAACTGGGTAAAGAGCTAGAGCTACATTTCCAGCTCCATCTCCCTCTGACCAGAAAGGTCACCAGCAGCTCTAGTGAGCAGGATGTGGTTGCTGCAGGGGTTTTGAAATCCCTGCAGCCCTTCAACAGTGTTCTGGGCTGCCTTGGATTTTTACAGATTGTTAGAACAACATTGTAGCTGCTTAAATAGTACCCTAATTGGTGAGCGGGAAGAAGGGCTGGAGAAACAGAACACACTGCTGAAGCACTGCCTCCCCTCTCCTGCACTGCACCGTCCCAGCTCCAAAAGGCAATGGAGGGTGAGCTACTGCATACAATGCAACTTTACTTTTCTGTGCACCTGGGAGGGATTCTTCCTTAGGTAATGCCATCCTGTATTACATACGGCACAATCCTGCACTGGGTGATGGTGGGCAGGGCACTTCACCTCTCCATGCCTTAGCTTCAGACATTTGAAAGAGGGACATGGCCCTTTTTTAACTCTAAAGGCCCTCCCTGAGGTGTCTGGAGTTTGAATCAGGACTCACTGAGATCTTGAACTGAAAGGCTCTAGTGAAGCATCTCTACTGTTAAGGGAAGGGTAACAGCAGAACATCAAGAAGGAGAAACAAAGATGAAAGTCAATGACACTATGTTTGTCTGAGCAATTGCTCTTAGCGTGAGTGAAGGGTGAAGTGATAGGACTGAAATAATAGAACTCTGAAAGCACTAACCTCCTCATCAAAAGGGGTTATGTAGTGATCAATACAGAACTAGCAACTAAGGTTTCTAGTTTCCAGGCTAACTCTACTCAAAACCTTAGTGATATCTAGGGTTAAGTCCTACCTTTTAGCTATATCATTCCCCACTCTTATCTGCTTAGCACCTCCCTTCCCTAAAGCAAAGAAACTGGATTACTAGCAACCGCCAGCCAGAGCCAGGCAGGGTTTTATATTTAGGCCCTGAGCCCTGCCCCACCCCTTTCCAATTAGTAAAAAACCCTCCCATGGAAGGGGGCTTCTTTTATAAATGGAGTGTCCTGAAGTTGGCTTGCTTTTAAAATCACATACAGTACTGAGAATAGGAAGAAGCTAGACAGGAGAGAATAGACCAGATACAAGAAAAAAGGGAGGGAAATGGAGGGGAGACAGGGGGAGAGATGTTTTGATCCCTGAATTTCCTAAAGGTAGTTGGCATTTCAGGGTTGTCTTTCACACCAGCTAGGTAGATTATAAACTCTTTCAAACAAGGAACATTTTAAAATGTTTGTCACCATTTATAGTGAGAGAGCTATCTTAATGCTAATAAAGATACCTTATAGCAGGGAAAGTTGTTTTTTTCCCCTCAGGGATACCTGTGGCTATCAAACAGTGTGTTTAGAGTCTCAGGGGGGGACTTTTTTGGCCTTTCCTGGAAGAGAAGCTTTGAATTATCTAAGCCAAGATGCTTTTTCTACAGAGTCATCCACAGGAAACGCTAACTAATCAGACTTCTCGGAACCCTAGTAAAGGTTGAGATGAAGTTCTGGATAAAGATTTGAGTTGGCTCAGATTTTAGCAGGCTTTCCCTAATTCTTTAAAATGCAGCTGTTAGTATAACTGTAGTTAAGAGTCACTCAAATTATCTGATCCAGCGTCAGAGGAGAATTTCAAACATAAATTGCTTGAGGTTTTTTGTTTTGCTCTGCCCAAACGTGAGTTCTGGGCCATTGCATTTTAAAAAAAACAACAACTCCCAATTAGTTCTGGAAGTGAGGAAAATATTTCTTCCAGCAAGTTAGAAATAACTGTTCTCAATTAAGTTTTTGCCTTTAAAAGCAGTGGTTTAAAGGGACACGAGATAAAAATCAGATCTTAAGAATCTGATTCTTTTCTCACATATATTGTTGTAAATCAAAAGTAATCCCAGAGCGTTAAACTGATTTGGGAGGAGAACTAGGGCCAAGTTCCTTAACAATGCTACAAATAGCTTTAATGGTCAGGGTTATCTGTATAAAGTGGGTTTAAAATTAAAAATGGATTGTACTGTGGTGTACTATACATCATTAGGTTTGCTGAAAGGATCACTGGGTGAAATTCTATGGCCTGTGCTTTGCAGGATATCAGAGAGGATGATCTTAATGGTCTATTTTGGCATAAAATCTATGAATTGCACATTAATCCTGGTTGTTTATTTAGTTAGGGGAATAATAATAACACCTAACTTTTATGTAGTGCTTTTCACCCTTCAATCTCAAAGCAATTGACAAGAGAGGTTGGCATCATTAGTCTCAGTTTATAAATGGGGAAACTGAGGTTTAGAGAGGTGAAGTTGGTTTTACTTTCTGCATGTCATGACTAACGCCAGAGTGTTTCTATTGCAAGCTCTGCAGGGGAATCTTTGCAATTCAAGCCAAAAACTAAAATACAAAAACCATAACATGACTATCACAGAAGATGCATAATTTACCATAAATTTGGGAAACTCATGCTTTTACAAAACTAACATTTGGTCTTAAAGCAACCTGACAGTGTCTATTAAAATTGAGAGGGAAAATCTTTTGTAAAACTCAAGGAAACAGCAAAGGCCAACATGTTCCCACATCCTTAAAAATCTTTTCTTTGTAGTGAAAGGCTGACTTCTGTAAGTAGCTCTCACTGTTGGAAGGCAGGTTTACTATTTACATTTGCATTTCCCTAATTATATTTGCATAATGCAATTAGCATAATTATATCTCCTGTAAATTGATTGCTTTCACACCCCCGAACTGTTTCCTGCTGTTACAGGTTCAAATTGTTAACAATAATACGGATATCAAATAACAGGATCAAGTGGCATTTATTTAATCAAAGATTATTAGTCAAAGATTAATGCAGTATAAAACCTTCCTTTCTGTATTCTACATTACCCAACCAACCTGAACACTAGAGAAGTGACTGCAGCTCAGTTCATTCTTAACTAATTCCCCAGGTCTCTTTCCTTATGTAGTGTTCACGCAGGGGCAGCTCTAGACATTTCGCTGCCCCAAACAGGGCGGCATGCCACGGGAGGCGCTCTGCCGGTCGCTGGTCCCGCGGCTCCGGTGGACCTCCGGCAGAGCGCCCCCCGCGGCATGCCGCCCCAAGCACGTGCTTGGTGTGCTGGGGTCTGGAGCCGCCACAGGACAAAGAAATTCCTTTCCCATGATTGATTGTATTGCAGGTTTTATCCCAGACACCAACTTCCCTAATCAATAAGTTAGATATCTGTAACTAAGCCATTATTACAGAAACCATCCGTGACAACAAGTGATTTTTTACTGATCTAAACATCAATCTGTGGTTCATTATTTAACACACATGGTAACAAACATCACTTGTACAGCACCGGTGTCTTGTCAATCACAGAACACGTGTAACAAACCATATTTTGTCAATCACGAGCAGTCCTTCTCTGGACATCTGCACACAGTTACTAGGGGTCAGAGCAAGGGATTACACAAATTCCATTACCGATTAGATACTGCCCATCTCGTCACCCACTAAGGTTCAACCTAAATTCTCTGGTCCGAATCCCTCTCAAAGTCCACAAGCTGGTTCCTTTGTCATCTTAGGTGAAAGAGAGTGAGGAAGAGCAAGAGAACAGGAGAAAGAACATTGGGTGCTTTTGCCCCTCACTTTTATAGTCCAGTCACCCTTAGAAATGCATTTTCCTGAGGGTTACCCCTAGATAAAGTTCTTCCCTCTGTGAGGACAGAGACATTGAGGCTTGTGGTAACAGAGGTTCCATGTTTGCTAAAATGTAGATCGATATCTTCCTGCCCCCCCTCCATTGTCAAAGAATGGCCACTTGATAGGTGATTGCTAGTCAGCTTTGACACCTGGATAGAAGTATTAGTTTGTCCTTTGTCTTTGGGGAGCAGGTTTATCTATTGACCATGCTTGTCTGGTAAACTAATTTCAGTTGTAATTTCAGTTTATGTTCATAATTTACATATAATGTTGATATAACAGTTCACCATATTATTGAGTAGTGAATTATTAGTTTTCAAATGACACCTCACAAGGCCTGTTTTGTTCAGATTATTACAATACTGTGTATCGTCAGATGTTCAACTGCATGCATGTGTTCTCTCTGTGTGCTGCACTGGCTCTGGACAGATAGTCCATACAGCAGGCTCCAATCCAACTGCCCAATGACCACAAAACTTGGTTTAATAGCAAAAGCACCTGGCCAGGCTTATTGCCAACAAAGCAATGTCCTAGCTCCCCAGATCAATGTCTACAGTTACACTAGCACATATATGCCTGTGACAATGGATGCAGCTCAGTCAGTGGGTGTGGGACTTTCCACTGCCCCCTTGGCTGGACAAAGACATTGCCTCTGAGATGCATCTTTATACACCAATACCACCAAATTGCATCTTGCCTCTGACATATCGGGGTGCCACCCTCTGACGTATTTGGGTGCCACCCATTACTTTGTATATGTTTTGATCAAAATATCTCTATCATGCTGTTATCCCAACCTTATCCTTAAGATAGGTCAGTGTGTTCCTGTTACCTTTGTGGAGTGTGTTTGCGTATATATTCTTGTGCCTAGCACTACTTAAGAATGTGTTTCTGCAATATCAGCCCTGTTCTTGCCAGCTTCTGTGAGCAGGGCCTACCTCTTGCTCACAACTTGACTTTGCTTTATATCAGCAACGTTTTGACTACTTTAGTCCAGGCCTCATACCAGGCCTCTGATACAAGGCCTTATATTTCAGGCCCTTTTTCTACTACATTGTGTAGGGTGTGAATATAGGGGTGCACTCGGTCACCATAGGGATTCTTTGTTGTGCTTTTACAGAGCACAGTGGGCTCCCAGTCCCTATTTGCTACTGCAATACAAATATGTAATAATTAATAAAATGCAGGGATTCTTGGCTCTAGGGGGTTTGATTCTGGCCCATCTCAGTCTCTAGGAAATGGACTTAGATGACCAAGATATGGACTTGATGTAGAAATTAGTGGGTCAGAGTCTATAATCCAGGTTACACAGGAGGCCAATAGATTCTAAATGTTCCTTTTGGACCTAAACATCTATTTTATTTCCTGTATAATTTATTTCCTGTATACTGTATAAACTGGCTTGTCTTTCACTAACATGGGCTGGGTTTGACCCAGTGCAGTTTTGCCAGCCTCAAGGATTCAAAATTTGAGTCAGGTCCCTAGAATCCTAAGTTTGGCTTAAAATTAATGAGATTTAAGAATAAACAAATAAACGCTAACATTGAATTCTTTTTCTTTGCATTCTGATATTTTAGCCTTTAGGGCTCTCATTTTTTCAAGTTTTTCTCTGCAACCATGATGACTAGAAACTCACTTTTGCTTTGAGTAAAATATTCACGTCACCTGGAACTGGATCACCCCCCAAAAAAACCCCAACCAACCAAACAAAAAACCCAAACACTAAATGCACAAGATTTGCAATAAAATTGTGAGAGCTGTTAACACCACTATGGTCTATAAAGGGTAAAAATATCCTGTAACCTAGTTCAAAATTGCTTGGTACACTGGGTACAAGCAAATCATGTGTTTGTTTTTAATTTGGCTAAATAAAAGTGTATACATCTGTGAATAAAGCATATAAACTATGGGGCCAGCATGAAGCCAATGGTGAAATAGATAATTCAGCTTCAAAGGCAAAGTGTTAAGAAACAAATTAATATTTGCTCTCACTTAATCACTGTATTGCAATAGGATGCTTTTGTGAAGCCTAATATTTATTAGTACAATTTACTTATGCTGGTGTAAATCTTAGTGACACAAATGATATCAATGGTTTTACATCAGCATAACTCCAATGTAGTGACAAAATAATATGGCGCATGGATTTGGATGGCATAGAAATTTTCATACCAAATCAGACTCATGGCTCATCTAGCCAGTATCTTGTCTTGAACTGTGGCCAGTATCAGATGCTTAAGGAGAAGGTACAAAAAAATCCCATTGTGGACAATTACGGAATAACTTGCCTGTCAGAGAGGTTTCTTCCTAACTTAATTAATGAGTGGATGTTTTATGTCCTGTTTGTAGAGAGGTTTTTATTCCTCCTAAAAATGTTGTTCCCCTCTAATATATCTGTGAATGTTCTCATCAATTAAAATGTCCAAGCTTTTTAAAACTTTAGTCTCAATGATACCTTGTTTCAATGAATTCCACAGGCTAATAATGTTAATTTGCTGCATTTCAATATTCCTGGATTGACAGACTGAACCAGGCCGGAGATCCATCTAGGTCATATCCTATCTCTTACCTGTACCAGCTGCTTCAGGTGAAGGTGCAAGAACCCACAGTAAACAGATGTGGTATAATCTACCTCTATGAAGGTCTCATCCTGATCTCTGATAGTTAGAGATTGGCTTAAGGTCTGAAGCATGAGTTTTAGGAAGGGACATTAAACCTATCTTAGCATAAACTATTACAACTTTGGATATTCTTATTCATATACATGTCTATCCATAAAAATGTTTTGAATCTTGCCTCAATGACATTCTTGGGTAGTGGGTTCTACAATTTGTTTTTATATCACATGAAAGTTTTTTTTCCATTAATCAGTTTTGAATTTGCCACCTTTTAATTTCAATGATGTCCCTTTGTTCTTGTGTTATGAGAATGGGATATTCTGTTCTCCATATCTGCCTCCTCTAGATCACTCATTATTTAATATGTTATGAGCAGGGTTAATCCTTGTTAGGGGTTGAGTTAAAACCTCATTCAAACTGAGGTGTGAATGTGACCTTCATTTAAGAAAGTTGTAAGAGACAGTTAAGGGGCCTAATCAAGGGTTAATAGTCTGCCCAGAAACTAGCATCATGGGAGATTCCACTAAGTATTTTGACCAGGTGTGTGAAGGGGGAAGAAACTGAGAACAGACAAGAACAGAGAGGCTGAGGCAAAAAGCAAGGAAGCCAAGAAGTAGCCTGAGAACACAGCTAGACAGAACTTTTGGGTCTGGTGTGGGCTAAAGAGGCTTGGAACTGTAAGATGACAAACTGCTCCTTTTGTGCTCAGTTCTTTCTGCGTTCCGAGAAGCAGGACTTTGTACATTCCTTGTAAATAAACCAGACTGCATCAAAGAATACTAGACTCCATCAGCTTCTACTTCCCGCTGGAACATCCTCAGGTCCCCAAACTTTGACTAGCCACTCATGGCCGAAAGGGGCAACAATACTTTTGATTTCTGTAATGATGTTACCCCATTCCTTATGAATCCTATTTTGTTTTTTGATGACTACTGCACAACGGCAGAGGTTTCGCTTGTGCTATTCACAATGATGCCCAGGTCGAACTCCCAAGCAGTTACAGTTCAGTTAGTGCTCAGTAAGGTCACATGCAAGTTGCTATTCCATTGTCATTATTGTGCATTTGTCACATTGATTGTTCATCTACTAACGTGCTGGCTTTAACTCTCCCTAAAGTTCTCAGTTATCTTCTCTAGTCTTGACTCTCTCCACTAATTTGGTATCATCTCCTAATGTTGCCACCTCAGTGCTCACTCCTTTTACAGCTCCTTAGTAAATATATTAACTCACATCCTAGTACTGTACCAGGAGGCGCTGCACTGCTCGTTTTAATAGGTGTGCTGTTATAGTGTAAGTCACTGGGAAAACACCCAGGATAAAGGTTCAGGAAAAGGCTTCTGGAAATTATGTAGTTGGGGGCAGGGCCGGCTTTAGGAAGTGCGGGGCCCAATTCGAACAGTTTCGACGGGGCCTCAGCAGGGATGACTAAAAAAAAAAACAACAACAAAACCCCCACACATGTGGGGCTTGTACTCACTGGGCGGTGCTCCGAGTCTTCGGCGGCACTTCGGCAGTGGGTCCTTCACTCACTCCAGGTCTTTGGCGGCACTGAAGGACCTGCCGCCGAAGACCCGGAGTGAGCGAAGGACCCGCCGCCGAAGTGCCACCGAAGACCCAGAGTGCCACCAGGTGAGTAAAAGTTTTAAAAAGGCGCCTCTAGCCAGGGAAGGGATTCTCACTAGGCGCAGGGACCTCTTAGGCGTGGGGCCCGATTCGGGGGAATTGGTGGAATAGGCCTAAAGCTGGCCCTGGTTGAGGGAACTTGTGGGCAGGAGACTGGGGACAGAAATAAACAGTCAAATATTTTCCACTTACTAAATAGGGCTGATATGTAAGTTTTATTTGCTTTACACCTCCCTGTATTTATATGGATTGTAAAATCACACTCTGCCAGAAGGAACAAAGTTTGCAGCTCAAATTCCTCAGGATGACAAAGTGCTAATAACTGTCTTGGGTTTACTGAAGATATATGGCTTTCATTTCAATTTCAAACAGCTCTGATTCTTTACCTTCTCCCCGCCAGTGAAGCTTGATCATTTTCAACAAATCTTTTGCTGATTCCCAACACTTTCAAGTCCAGACATGACCTTTTCCTAATCACAGGGGAGGAACCTGATTTAATACAATCACACCAGTCAGTCCCAATTTGGCTGAGTGAAGTTGCTATGAGGGGAATGATGCTTGGTACTTTAATTCCAGTTAATATACAAACAGCCTTTTTGTAAAAGGTGCAATGTTGTTCTGCCAGTTATTTCTCTTTCCCTGCGCAAGATCGGTGTGGCACCTGTTAGTTTTCTAGTCAGCACAGTTGGACATTTAAAAGAACAATAAATATTCCTTGTAAATACTTCACATAAAATGACAACTGCACTGAACGGTGCCCAACATATCAAAATGACTAAAGCTCTGAAGCTCCCACCAGTTCCTTACTTCTACATAGGGCCTAGTTCTGTCACCCTTACTCTGATTTCAATGGGATTCCTTGACAATGTCTACTCAGCGTGAGTAAGTACTATAAACTCTGTAGAATTGTGGGCAGAAGCCACTGGGCTTTACCATTGATTTCAATGGGAACAGGACTAGAACCATTGATATTTGATACAGAAATGTTAATGATAGTGTTTTGAACATTTTTCAGTACTAATGACTTTAATCAACAGTTGGTATTTTACATGTTGTTCCACTTTCTCTCTCTCTCTCTCACACTTGAAAGGCTATAGGCTGTTATACATAATAACAAGGGGTCTTTTCTCAGCACCTAGAATCTGGTAGATGCCCTAAGTGCCTTAAACCAGGGGTTCTCAACCCTTTTCCATTTGTGGACACACAAATTTTGACAGTCCAGGCATGACAATCTGCCCTTTCCTGGTTACTTTATGTGACCAGTTTGGATCACAGTTCAGTTGATTCTAGCATTTAATATAGGATATTTAAACCAAAGCAGTTAAAACCTAAGCAGGGGGACAGATGGCTCTGTGGTTTAAGCATTGGCCTGCTAAACCCAGCATTGTGAGTTCAATCCTTGAGGGGGGTCACTTAGGGATCTGGAGCAAAATCAGTACTTGGTCCTGCTAGTGAAGGGAGGGAGCTGGACTCAATGACTTTTCAGGGTCCCTTCCAGTTCTAGGTGATAGGTTTATCTCTATACATTAAATTACTAAAACCAATTCATATATTAAAAAGACTAGTTAAAGTAGTCAATGGAAACAATAGTACCAAATAACTAAGGTTCCACTCATTAAAAATTAAAATATGGAGAAACTAAAAGTTGATGAGGATTCAGTAGAACACATGGAATAAGGTTCCAGGATCATTATTTGTCATTAAATGAAGCCTTAATTTCTGCCATGGCATACAGAGCAAGCCCACAAAGATTTTCTTTAAATTGCCTACTTCTGTCCAGTCCCAAGAGCTTCAGTAGTTCATCATGTCTCTGCTCCATTTTCCAAGTAACAAGAGGTCCAGGGCTCTGGCGTCAGGCAGGACAGAGCAACAGTCAAGTAGGCTCGGCCCTCAGGAAGGGTGGAGCAATAAACAGTCTAAACCTTGGCCAGTTTTGTCCTATGTTGATGGGATAGGCGAGCCTCGGGGCCAATCCCACCGTCATGACGTAGGTCACCCTGTTCACTGTTGTTGAGACCTGAGCACTGGGGTAAGCCAGATCTCTTCAAGCGCTGGCTCAGCTGTAGAGGTGAACCCCAACACATGAAGGTCTGCTCATAGTCCAAGTCAACAAGGGCCGGGATCTGTAGCTCATGTATGCCCACCCTGATTGTGACTTTTGCGAGCGGGTTGTCTGCAGGTGTAGGACTCCCCCATGTAGACCTGGCAAAAGCTGCAATCCATTACAGGACTCTCTCATGCAATTGCCCAAAGTGGCCACAGGAGAAGCAGGGCCCAAACTGGACCAGGTTTCCAGGTTTGACAGGTGTTCAGGGGGGCTCAGGTTTGGTGACTTCCCTCACATTGGGATTCAAGGGTTCCTCAAAATGCTGGGATGGCATGTTGAAGGTTGGGGCCACCTCACCCATTGCAGTGTCTTGAGCTGGACTGGACATCGGCCTTGGAGGTTGGGGGCTCTTCTCTTGGCCCAGTGGGGTTACTCCAGGCATCACAACCCATGCCCCCAACCTGACGGGGTCTCCGCTGCTAGGAAGTTCTCCATAAAGCCTATTGTTGCACTCAGTGTTGCTGGACCATACAGGCCCTTCCTCAGGGTGGGAGGAGTGGATGAACTGTTTGAGGGCTACCTGCTTGGCCACTTCAATGGCAGGGCACCGCCTGTGCTGGAGCCACCACCAGTGGGTGTCCTTCAGTTCCTGGGCTATGACCTGGGGGCACCAGGTGGGTATGTCTTCCCCTGAAACTGTTGCGGGAAGGTCTTGGGGATGATGGCCAGTGCATCAAGTACTGTCACCTTTATCCAGCTATAGTCTTGGACCTTGTCACTCAGTAGGCTGCTTGGGCTGTGCCCATCAGGTAAGGGGCCAACGGGGTGGCTCAGTGCTCGGGGGGGTGGGCACACATGGTGGCCAAGGTGACCTGCTAAAAGGTGACAAGGAAGGCCTTATTGAAATTCCAGGAGGTGGGTGGGCACAAGCCTACCCATGTCTAAAGGCCCCTCCCCATCTTTGTGGGAGGAGCCATTGGATTCAGGACTGAACTGATTACTGAAGGCAACTAAGAAATAACAGGGTCAGGAGTAGGGTTCATAGGTTTAAAACTAGAGATCCAGAAGGCAACACCAAGCAGAGAACCCTGGACAACACCCACTGCTCCTCAAAGCTGTCTAGGGAGCCAGTGGACATCACCCAGAGGAACTCTGCCTGGATATGTGAGGCAAGAGAGGAACAGAAATAGGCCCCACAGTCGCAGAGCACCCTCTCATCTAGCATCCTCCTCCTGGTGTTGTAGACAGCCACTTTGGCCAGTGCCAGGAGGACGTTAAGGAGCAGATCTCGTGACTTCATGGGGCCACAGACAGAGTTTGAGAATATAAATGGGTGTGGGGAAAAGTAGAGCCAGAACCTCAACAGGAGGCTCTGGAGGAGCCGGAATAGGGTCTGCAACCTGGTGCATTTGAAAGAAGCATGCGCCAGGGTCTCCCTCATGCCACAAAAGGGGCAGGCATCGGAGATGGGGGTGGACCATGCCAAGTACATGCCCGTGCACATGGCTCTGTGAAGGAGCTGCCAACCGATATCCCCAGCGGGTCATGAGACCAGGGTGGAGTACAGGTTGGCCTTATCCTTATCCTTCTCAGGTGGTAGAAGGTCCCGTTGCTTGGTATCGGGGCAGGACAAGAGAGTGAAGAAAAACGTTTGGCGCACAAGTGTGTAGATGTGTTCGCTTGGTGCGGTTTGAAAGTGAACTGGCTGCAGGGAGCACAGCTGGCTAAGATTGTGGAAAGGAGGGAGCTGGGGGGTGGGGGCTCACAGGGCAGGGCCTGATGAAAAAGTCATGATGGCCAGGGGTGAGCAAGGAGCACCCGCTTGCAGGACCTGCTCCAGAAACATGAGAGGTGGGTGATAAGGCTGCCCCCACCTCTTGGAGTACACACAGGGGGTCTGAAGGGTGGAGAGCCCCAGCACCAACCAAGCGCTTGGGGATCCACCCAGTTCCCAACTCCCCCGGGTCGTAGTCCAGGAGGTCTCAGATTAAGGTGGTTTCTGCCAGGGCCAGCCTCCGGAGGACTGAGGGGGACTCTGCCCCTGCACATGAAGATGGGGGTTGTGTAGCAGGGGTTCCATGAGGTCTGACTGCTCAGTGGCCACCCTGGACCTGGTCACCAATAACACCTTCCAGGTCTTGAGGAGGTCCTGGTGGAAGACTGGTAGCTCCAAGAGGTATCTCAGAAGATGAGATGGAGATAAAAGCTGCTGGTCATTTCGGAGCCCTCTGCGGCGGCGGCAAGCATGCACCAATGTACACCAGGCCAGACTAGTTGCACAGTAAAGGGGAGTCTCTGCAGGGCCTGAAGCGGAAGACATGGACTTAGCTGTGGAGGCAGGGGAAGACTCAGAACCCATGCAGAAACCTACTGCAGTCCTGGCCAGAAAAACTCCAGAGCAAACCTCTGGAGCCAGGCCAGGATACCCAGGGCTGGGCTCAGAGTGTTGAGCCAATGCCAGAGCAAGGACAGGACCAGCCGGTTAAGCACCAGTGCCTGCCCTCGGAGGGAGAGGCACTGGAGCACTCCTGTCTATCTCCACAACTGCTCACCCACCCTGCCCTCCAAATCCTGTCAGTTCTCCAGTGGAGAAGGATGTGTGGTGGAAAAGTAAATGCCAACATAAAGCAGCAGACCCGCGCTCAACCAAATGGCTTGAAGCATGGGTGGGAGGGAGCTCATATTTCACCCATCCCCAACCATCAGGTCAGATCTCTTGACCAGTAGACCCGGGAAGCAGAGGCCACCAAGTAGATCACCTCCACTCCACCCACACCAGGTCGCCTGGGTCCTGGACCACGAGGAGCACGTCATCAGCTTACACTGACAGGGCCAACCACAACTCTGGCCCATGAAGCACCAATCCTGTCATCTTCTGGTAGAGGAGGCAGGAAGGGCTTGATCAGACTATACAGCTGGCCTGCAGCAGACACCCTTGGTGTACCCCTTGCCTGGCTGCTCTCGGTTCCAGAGTGGTCCCATTTCTCAAGGGTGGTATTAGTCTCCACCCAGGACCCAGGCACTCATGAGGATCCAAGGTGCTGAGGAATGCAGACACCTGCTGACAGAAATGCATTGCTCTGGGCCTGGTGTTGGGGCATAGACATTGACCATATTCAATGTCCGCTCCTCCATGCAGACCTGGATGTGCAGCAGGTGACCTGGCACAATCTCGGTAACCCCCAGCACCTCGGGATGTATGTCAGGGGAGAATAGGGTGGCCACCTAGCTGAATGAGTGCGGAGGTGGCTAAAGTACACTCAGTTCCCCAACTCCAGAAGGCCAACTGGTCTCAGCAGCTGGATCCATGTGGGTTTCCTGCAGGAAAATCACAAAGTACCCTCCCTCCTGAAGAAAGGAGAGCACTTGGCACCTGCGGAGACCCACATTACAGCCTTAGGTGTAACACAAAGATTGTGGGCAGCAGTGGGATTAGGAACCCCAGTGGCTAAACCACTAGGGTGCAGTACCTCTCGACCAGGTTCAGGGGCAAAAAGGACAGGGACAGGAAGGGGTGTCAGAGTGTGACAGAGTGCAGGGCCCTGACTCCCATTTCCTGCAATTCACCATGACACTCAGCGAGACAGTAAAACAGAAGCTTTATTAAACAGGAACACAGTCTAAAACAGAGCTTGTAGGTATGGAAAACAGGACCCCTCAGTTGCGTCTATCTTGGGGGGTGGGGAGCCCAGACCTAGGTTCTGGGCCTCCCCCCATCTCCCCAGCCAGCTCCAAACTGACACTCCCTACAGCCATCTCACCCAGCCACACACCCTGGCTCATCCTCCAGCCTTTGTCCAGTTTCCAAGGGCAGAAGGTGTCCCCGGTCCCAACCCCCTCCTGGGCTCAGGTTATGTGTTGGTCATCAAGTATCATCCCTCAAGTGAAGTCACATCCTTATATCCCACCACCATCTAGTATCAATGCAGACAGTAAACTAGTAAAACTCCCATGCAACATTACCAGGTTAATACTCCCTACTCCATCACATCTCTTCCCCCCTTCGAGACTGAACTGAGCCAGGTCACTCTAACCAGTGACCTGGGGAAGTTCAGACCCTCCGGTCTAGGACAACACATCACTTATCACATTGGCACTCCCCTTCACATGGACCCACCTCCATATCATAATCCTGCAGGTGCAGGCTTCAAGTCAGAAGGTTGGCATTGGCTTCTTTTATCTGGTGTAGCCAGGTCAGAGGAGAGTGATCAGTGTACACAGTGAAGTGTCGCCCAAATAGATATGGCTGTAGTTTCTTAAGGGCCATACCATAGCCAGGCATTCCTTCTTGATGGCCGCGTAGTTTTGCTCCCGGAGTAACAACTTCTTGCTCAAGTACACGATGGGATGGTTCTCCCCCTTTTCATCAACCTGTCTGGGGCATCAGTGAATACCATAAAGGGCTTGTCAAAGTCTGGGTTTCCCAGAACTGGCACTAACAGGAGCCCCCTTCAGTGCACAGAGAGCCCTCTAGTACTGCTTGGTCTAGACCACCTTGTTTGGCCTTCCCTTCTTGCATAGCTCAGTGATGGGGGCAGCTATGGACATAAGTGTGGCATAAATCTTCAATAATACCCCACTATCTCAATAAAGCCTTGGACCTGCTTTTTGGTTTGGGGAGCGGGTCAATCTCTGATCGCCTCCACTTTGGCTGGTTCTGGCTTTAGGCAGCTGCTCCCCACCCGGTGGCCCAGGTAAGATACTTCAGCTGTCCCCACCTTGCACTTCTCAGCTTTTATGGTCAGCCCAGACTCCTGGAGTCGGTCCAGCACTTGTTTAACCTGGGACACATGGTCCTCCCAAGTCTGGCTAAAGACATAGATGTCATCAATATACACCACAGAAAAACTCTCCACCCCTCTTAGTAGCTGATCCACCAGGCGCTGGAAGGTAGCAGGCTCTCCCTTGAGGCCGAAAGGCAGGGCCGGGAACTCAGAGCCCCAGAGGGGTGATAAAGGCAGATTTCAGCCTGGCATCTGCATCCAGTGGCGCTTGCCAGTAGCTTTTTGTAAGATCCATGGTGGTAAGGTAGCAAGATCCCCCCCCCCCCAGCTTGTCTAGGAGCTCGTCAGGCCTGGGCAATGGGGTAGGCATCAGATACTGTGATGGCATTAAGATTCAGAACCAGATCGACCTGTCCTTTTTGGAGACCAGCACCGCAGGTGAGGCCCAAGGGCTGGAAGATGGCTGGATCATCCCCAAAGCCAGCATGTCACTGACCTCTCTTTCCAGGTCCTGAGTAGTTTTCCCTGTGACTCGGAAGGGGGAGTACCCAGGGCCGGTGCAACCATTTAGACGACCTAGGCAGTTGCCAAAGGCGCTAGGGTTTGCGGGGGCAGCATTTTCTTCGGCAGCGACCGTGACGCCCAGATCTTCAGCCACCCCGGTCGCCATCGGCATTTAGGTGGAGGGAGCTGGGGCAGGAGAGCGCGGGGAGGTCCGCCTGCAGCAAGTAAGGGGGGGCGGCACACAGGGGAACTCCCTGCCCCACCTCCTCCCTGAGCATGCCGTGGCTGCTTCACTTCTCCCGCCTCCCAGGCTTGTGGTGCCTAAGCTGATTGATGCCGCAAGCCTGGGAGGCGGGAGAAGTGAAGCAGCCAGGCGTGCTTGGGGAGGAGGTGGAGCAGGGGTGCCTCAGGGTGGAGGGTGGGGAGCTGCCACGGGGGTGCCTCAGGGTGGGTGCTCAGGGACAGGGGAGGTTGCAAGGTGGAAGTTTTGCCTAGGGCGTGAAACATCCTTGCACCGGCCCCGGGAGCACCTTATAGGGGGATGTGATCCTGTCTCCACCCGGTGGACAGTCAGATTAGTGAGTCCAGGCTGGTTGGAAAACAGCTGTCGGTACAAATGCAGCACCCCTCTGATCTCAGCTTGTTGGGCAGGGGTTAGCTCATCAGAGAGGGGAATAGATCTACTAAAGGGTCATCTCCCTTCTCCTCCCAATGTTCACACTCAGCCAACACCACATTCCCCCTGTCATAATATGCCTTCATTATATTAACTTGGTACACCCTGTGGCGGTGTGCCCAGTTAGACATTCTACCACATAGTTTGGTAACTAACCAAAGTAAGTTTACTTCATTTAGTTGCTTGACAACCTTGAAAGGGCCTTCCCAGGCAGCTTGTATTTTGTTTTTTCTCATGGAGTTGAGAACCATCACCTGGTCTCCGATGGCGTAGGCACAGGCCCGTGCCATGCGGTCACACCAGACCTTCTGTTTCCTCTGGGCACTGGCCAGATTCTCCTTGGCCAAGACCATGAGCTCAGCAAGTCTTTCTCGGAAGGTCAAGACATACTCCACCACTGATTCTCCATTGGGAGTGGCCTTCCCTTCCTATTAGTCTCTCATCAGGCCCAGGGGCCCCCTTATCCTTCTTCCATATAACAGTTCAAAGGCAAAACCCCGGTGGACTCCTGGGCCACTTCCCTGTACACGAACAACAAGTGAGGCAAGTACTTGTCCCAATCCTGCAGGTGCTGATTCATAAAGGTTTTCAGCATCATCTTTAGAACTCCATTGAACCTCTCCACCCGCACATTGGACTGGGGGTGATATGCTGAGGCCCAGATGTGCCGGACCCCACACGTCTCCCACAAGCACCAGAGCAGGGCTGACATGAAGTTGGATCCTTGGACTGCCAAGACTTCCTTGGGGAACCTCACTTGGCTGAAAATGGTCAGCAGTGTATCTGCCACTGTGTCTGCTTTGATAGAAGACAAAGCCACTGCCTCAGGGTAATAGGTAGTGAAATCCACCACCACCACCAGAATATATTTCTTCCCCTACCGGGTCATCTTGCTGAAAGGCCCTACTATGTCCAAAGCCATCTTCTGATAATTCTCCTCTATGATGGGCAAAGATCTCAAAGCTGCTTTTCCCCTTGTCCTGGGCCTTCCCTACCTTCTGACAGGGATTACAGAATCTGCAACACTATTGGACAGTATTAAAGATTCCAGGCCGGTAAAAGTTCTGTAGCAGCCTCTGCCTGGTATGCCAGATTCCCTGGTGTCCTGAGAGAGGGATGTCATGGGCCAGGTACTGTAGCTTGCAGCGATACTTCTGGGGAACTACTCAGTGCCTGTGTCCCAATATCCACTGACCTTCCTCCCATCCACAAGGACAGCCCCGCATCCACCCTGTAAACTGAGAACCTTGAGTCCAGAGCATCCAGCTCCCAAGGGAGCTGGGCTGGGAAACGCCTCCCTCCTGAACAGTTGGTAAGCTGCCAGCCCACCCCTGCCTGGGAAGCCTGCTCCTCCTCTGGCTGGTTCCCTACCCAGTTAACTCTGTGAGGGTTTGATTTGCTCAGTCTGTCCTTGAGCTTGGGGCACTGGATCTGTACATGGCCCCTCTGTCCACAGTAATAACAAGCCATGTTCCGTTGGTCCCCTTGAGCCAGTCGGTTGGTCCAGATGCCAGCTGTTCCCCTTGAGAGGGGGTTCTGCACATTCCTGTCAGTGGTCGAGAGGGTAGCTGGAGAGACAGATGGGGGAGCTGGTGGGGGGAGGAGGGGCAACAGGGTCCACTCAAGAAGCCTCACCCACAGTCTCCCTCGCCATTCTTGAAAGGGGCGGGAGGTACCTCTGTTGGGAGGGGGAGAGTGAAGGGGAAAGGCCAACCACTCCTGCCGGCTAGGCTGTGGGTGGGGAGGAGGGTGCTGATGGGGGAGGGGGTTATGGGGATGCCAAATGCAGCAGGGAAGGGGAGTGCGATCACTGGTGTGGAGTGGGCATACCAGCTCCTCCAGCTGCACTGGGAAAGGGAGGGGCTACAATATCATGGCAGAGTGGAGGCAACATAAATGGGGGAAGGGGCACAAGCGCTTAGGGAGGGGACACTGGCGCACAAAGCAAGGAGGCTGAATGAGGGGGGAGCAAGGGAAGGTAAAGGAAAAGGGAACAGAGTGGAAACAGGCCAGGGCAAGCACAGGGACAAACTCTCAGAGGGAAGCCATGTCCCCTGGCTACCGTAGATCTTATAAAGGCAAGGCTCAGTGAGGAATTAGTGGTCTCAGGGCTCTGGCACTCTAGGCAGGACAGAGCAATACACAGTTTAAGGGATTTGGCCCTCTGGACAGGGCAGAGCAACACGCAGTCTAAGGGGCTCTGACCCTCTGGACGGGGCAGAGCAGTAAGCAGGCTTTCGCCTGGCCGCCTGGTTCAGGCAGAAAGTGGACAAATGCAGGCCTCTTGGCCTCAGGTGAGTAGATTGCCAGACTGGCGTGGGACAGCCGTGGGATAGGGGGGACCTGGGCTCACCCTCCTCCACCAGGTCCCAGCCCAGGGCCCTAACGGTGGTGAATGGTTTCACCACTGGATTAACTGGGATTCCACCAGAACATGCTGACCTGAATTCTGGCAACACAACTGGACTATGTCTCTGGTGTCCATGGGCTACTTCCTACTCCCCTTTTGGAGTGTACCTCCGTCTCCTGGGATTCCTCCATCTCCCCAGAGTACTGGTCAGTCCCAGCACCTTCTCTGGGTCCGAGGCGCAGTAGAGTTCTGTCTCAGGCACAGGGGTCAGCAGCAGGCAAGAGGCATCTGCTTCCTTCTCCAACTCTGGCACAACTGAGCTGCAGGGCCTGCCTTTTAAATTTCTTGCCCTGCTCCTCTGCTTCCCGCAGGGTGGGAGTGGCAGGTCTGGCTCCACTCACTAGTCTTGGAAGAAAGCCACATCCCCTCACTACATAGTCTTAGAACTCCTCTATATGCAATCGTGTATCAGGGGCTGCCTTTGTCGGGAAAGGGGGTCCATGCCCAATCTGAAGAGAGAGAGGTGGCAGCACGCTATTCTAGGTGATCTACCAGCACCTGTATCCACCAAAGAGGAGAAGGGGAGGTATTTGGTGTTTTAACAGCATATGCTACTGAGTGAGCATTTTATAGCATAGTCCTATTGTTTGCATTGACTGAGATCAGATTCTTGGTTAATCTCAAAATATTTCAGTACTAATGCTTCTCTGACATTCTTTTTTAACGTTTAAAGCTTTTATTTTGCTAATAATCTCCAGGCCATTCTGTTCAGCCCCAGAAACATGTTCTGAGTGGAACATTTCAGTGTGATAAATTAGGGATGAATTTGCTTAGATATGTTAATATGCCCATCGGACTCTTCTCCTTGTTTTGGGGGTCTCTTCATTGATACCATTGTTCCGATCCTTTTTGGATCGAGTCACACTTCTTTGTCAATGAGTACATGTCCTAGATAACTAATCTTATTCAGTCTGCTCTGGCATTTGTTTTTGTTTCATGTATCATTCTTCTCTGGCATGCTGCAAACATTACACTGTATCTCCTGTTGTGATAATCAACTACTAGCTCTGTTTTATTCAGATTTTTAAAAACCTGATGCTTTGGTATAACAGCTCAGGACCTGAGGTGATCCCAAAGGGAAATCACTTAGACATGCACCTACACAGAAGGGCAGCTGAAGGTGTGGAGTGTTGCATAGCAACATGGAAAATATTGTTGTACTTTTGAAGTGTAGATGTGATCTCTTCAACAGTGTTCCCTGCTCAGAGTGCAAGTTCGAGAACTTTATTCAAAACTTTTGGCTCTCTACAAATCCACAATTTGTCTGGTTTACGGTAAGAAGAAAATTATTTTCAAGATTTCCATATTTAATCCAAAGATGACTTTACTCATTCTACTCTACCTACACACTATCTTCTTCATACCAACTTTGGACCTGATTTTTCTGACTTACACATGTGTAACTCCATTGACTCAATTTCTGTCAGGTACTTTTCTGTTGGATCCTCCACCAAGCAAAACTCTATATGGTAATGCTCTGTATTATACTCTGGAGGGGGATTGCCTCATTTCCTATCCTGAGATGGGCACACTCGCTCATCAGAGTCTGCCTCCGTCCTCCTCCATGGAACCACACAGCATTAAACATGTTCGCTAACATGTGCCAGGCAAGAAAGAAAGACAGTGGTGACTGCAGGAGAATCCGGGATGAGCTTGAAAGGGGAGCACTCTACTGTATTTTATTTTATTTCTTTAGACTTATACATGCAACCGTTCAAAAGTAGTACCTACTTTTTTTTGCTTTAGGCACCCCTTGAAAATGTATGCATTGTCTAGCACGTAACTAGGACCAGACTTGGTTGAGGCTTTGAGCTGCTCCTACAATATAAATGGCATCCACAGCAACCAGCAATAATTCAGTAGCAAAAGAACGTAGTTAACAACTTCCACCTGGATCTTCTCATTCCTTCCCTTGAAACCAGGACTGACTGACTTCTGCTCAAGTTCATTTCCCAGTGGATGGTTGCATGTAGTACTTCTAGTTGCCCTTTTTCAGTCTGGAAAGTTCTCAGGGCTCTCTGCAGGCTGAGATGATGCTTCGTTACTGAGGTAGCAGTGCATATTTTGGATGCTGGCCCCAGGTTCTCAGATCCTTGCATTCATATGGATATATATTAAAAAATGGCAAAATAAATCAATCAGAAATCCTGAACAGATGGTGGCAAGGTTCTGATCATGACTCAGCCATGATATAAAATATAACCTGAAATGGTTTTAATAATGTATATGGTGAATTAATTTTTAAATCATTCAGTGAAAAGTTCAGTTGCAAACCAAACATTGAAGAGTAGAGCTATAGTTAGGTTTTAAAAACCCGTATCCTTGTGCTGTATCCTAGGGTTGTTCCTTCCTTCATTGATTACAAATATAACAGGCCAGATCTTCAGCTGGTGTAATTCAGCATAATTCCACTGAGCAATACCATGGAGCAACTTTGATTTATATCAGCTGAGGATATGGCCCAATGTTTGTTGTTTGTCATTGTTTTAACAAGGAAAATGCTCACGCCGGAAATGACTGCTATAACAGGAAACAATTTACAGTACCACCTAGTTCTTAAAATTAATGCATGACCTATGTAATTACCATATCTGCTTCTGTTAACAGTATAGATAAAAGTACACAAAACAGATATTACCCCTTGTTAAACTGATCCAGTGACTATGACAACAACAAATGATATGAGTCAGCAGTGTGCCCTTGTTGCCAAGAAGGTTAATGGCATATTAGGCTGTATTAGCAGGAGCATTGCCAGCAGATCAAGGGATGTGATTATTCCCCTCTACTCGACCCTGGTGAGGCCACATCTGGAGTACTGTGTCCAGTTTGGGGCCCCTCTCTACGGAAAGGATGTGGACAAATTGGAGAAAGTCCAGTGGAGGGCATAAAAAATGATCAGGGGGCTGGGGTACATGACTTACGAGGAGAGGCTGAGGGAACTGGGCTTGTTTAGTCTGCTGAAGAGAAGAATGAGGGCGGATCTGATAGCAGCCTTCAACTACCTGAAGGGGGGTTCCAAAGAGGATGGAGCTCAGCTTTTCTCAGTGGTGGCAGATGACAGAACAAGGAGCAATGATCTCAAGTTGGAGTGGGGGTGGTCTGGGTTGGATATTAGGAAACACTATTTCACTAGGCGGGTGGTAAAGCACTGGAATGGGTTACCTAGGAGGTGGTGGAATCTCCATCCTTAGAGTTTTTTAAGGCCTGGTTTGACAAAGCCCTGGCTGGGATGATTTAGTTGGTGTTGGTCCTGCTTTGAGCAGGGGGGTTAGACTACATGACCTCCTGAGGTCTCTTTCAACCCTAATAGTCTATGATTCTATAAAATGCAGAAATTATGCTACTGGGATCAGTTTTTGAATTTATTTTGTGAGCACAACAAAAAGCTAATGCATTTGTGTCTGATGGTATCATCTGTCCTATTAGAACATCAGTAGGACAAGACGTTTTTCTGACAGCTGCTGCAAGTTGTGCTTAGAATCTTAATTGTGCATCTTTGCAGAAGAGTTTATAATAGCTCCTACCGGATATTGTGCTTGACAAACATTATCTAATGGAGCATACCTTTTTGAGAGAGCCTTTTGGAAATAGAAATGGAAAGTGTCTAGGAGGAGAAGAGGGAGGAAAAAGGGAAGGGAACAGAAGAGAGACGAGGGAGGGAAGAAATAATAAGGGCTTGGCTGGTGCCTTGTAAACATGTTTTGCTTGGCACTGAGTTGAACTGGAACTTGCTCAAATCGCCTATGTACATGTAGGGCCTGATCCAAAGCTCACTGAAGTCAATGGAAAGACTTCCATTGACATCTGTGGCTATTGGATTTTGCTTCTAGTGAGGAAATTATGGTAGCAGCAAGTAACTTGGCAATTATGTTATTTCCCTACTGTGAAAAATATACCTTTCTTCTGTGAAAAATATACCTTTTTTTTGTGACTGCTTCATTTAGTGTATCTAGGTCTACTCAGATGTGGAAGTGCCCGTTTTTACATAAGTCACCACAGGGGCACAGCGGTTCAGTAATTACTTTTTTTATTATGGTGATCTGGTAGCACGTAAAGTCCCCAACAGAGATCAAGTTCCCATTATGTTAGGCACAGTATGTACATAGACTAAGGCACAGTTCCTACCCTGAAGAGCTTAGTATCTGTATGCTCTGATATGCGTTTCTTCTCCATACTCATCTATTATCATTTATATGGTGGTAGTGCTTAGACATTTCAAACTAGTTGGATCCTTGTAAAGCTAAGTATTAGGCAAACATATAGTAAATGAAGGCCCTGCCCCAAAACGCTTACAGTTAAGAGGCAACAAGTGAATGAAACAAGCAAACTGTTTCTTTCTTTTTGATATAGAGCTTCTGCTTAGATCCTTCCCCTACTCCTGGCTCGTGTAGCTTCCCAGGACAGTTTAAAAGAAATATTTATACATTTCGACATGGATCGACGCTGTGTAAAAATTTCCAAATTAGCAGAGTGATCTTTGTGATGTTTTTCCACCAGAAATATGTAGCTGGGGGCTATTTGGTTTTCCAAATAAAGCTCTGCATTCATCAGAACAGAAATTTTGAGGTAAAGCATATCACAAAAAAGGGTGAGTTTCCCACAGCGGGACCACATGTTTTCGTTGTCAGCCTGGAAGCCAACATGAATGTGAATGATGAGCTGGAGCCTGCCAGAAATCCTGAGGAAGAGGAGGAGTGTGCCAGCCCCTGGATTGGGGGACTGATGGAATCAGAGAGCAGCAGCAGCAACGTGCCTGTGCTGAGTGATTGCCTGCTGAGTCCAGCTGGGCCGATAGTTTGATCTGTATGCAATTTCGCTGGACTTTGATAAAGGACTCTGGGGTGGACTCTGTACAGTGGCCTGGCTGGAAGGCTAGGACACTCCTATGGTTGAAGCAGGTCAAAAGAAGATAGATGCAGCTGAAGCAAAAGTTGTCCAGTGCTGCAGCCAGAGGGCAAGTTGGGGAAGCATCTTTCCCAGAGGCCCATTCATGGTTGTTTATGGTGCAGTTTTTATAGGACTTCAGTCCATTATTAGAATTGGTCCAAAAATTTCCCTCAAAGCTGTCTTTCAATGGACAATGTTCATTGAAAATGCTTACTTTCCAGGGAAAATGTAGACATTTTGCCAAAAACCAAAACCATTTTCAAATCTTTTAGTTTTGAGGAAAAGTCAAATTTTTCTATAGGAATTCAGATTAAAATGAATTTTTGGTTTGCATGCGGAAAAACACCCCATTTTCTGACTATCTCTAATGATCATATTTGCATTTCTGTAGCACTTCCCGGCCCCAAGTGAGCTCGGAATCTGATTATACAAGGAGAAGAACATAAATCTTATCAGACAGCCCTCTGCTCTTGAAAGCTTATGGTCTAAATAGACAAGATGGACAAAGGGTAAGAGTAAGAAAGTGACTCACATACGTTCACACAAGAAGTCTGCGATAAAGCTGGAACTGAACACAGTCTGATCGCCAGGTTACTGTCTTAAGCACAAGACCGTCTTTGTTCTCTGACATGTCATGAAACATTTTAAAGGGAAATGCAGAGAGCGCCCTTTTAGGTGCTGTTTATAGTAAACTTTGTATGTTATACTTGTTTTATAGATCAAGTTTTGCAAGTGTCAATTCTTCCAACGCAAAAAGGAGAACAAATGACATAATACATCTGTTGAGGACCTGGCCCATTGTATTTCACTGTTAGGTGCACAGTTTGCTGATGAACTGTGTAAGATTGGGTTGGCACACAGTGAACAGTGCCAAAGCAGAACATCCGGGCCCATCGGAACTGCCACTGCGTGGCTGGGTAAGTGAAGTTTCATCTACACCTTTGGAATGTTGCACAGAGTATAAATAATAATAATATCATCCTACATGCATTCAGCACCTTCCCTTGTGAAGGATCTCAAATGACTAAAGTAAATCCCAATAAAATAGACAAAAGCATTAAAAAAAAAGTAGAGTTTCTGACATAACTTCATGCCCATCTAAAGGTGGCTCTGCTATTTGGAGATTGTTCAACAGTCTAGAGGATATCAGAATTCCAGCTACAATGTGGCTGATGGATGCTATTGTCATTTTTCCAGTGGAAAAAATATGCCCCCTAGACAACCATTAGTGAAGAATCTCTATCAGCATTGAAGGAAACATCATTCAACTGAATGTGCCATTTGCTCTCCTTTCCATGTTGAAAGAAAGGAAAAGTGCATTAACAGAAAGCAAAGGATCTTGAGATCAAGTGGCCTGGGAATCAGGCACAGAATATACTGCTAAGGAAAAGAGGCTTTGAGAGACAGTCATAGCAAGTACTGTGGAACATACTGCTGCACAGTAATGTCTGTCTTGCTGTGTTAATAGATTTAGGATGAAATTCACCCCTGTGCAGAGGACCAGCACAAGCCCTAGGCAACAATTACTCCCCACTTAAACCATATTTGGTGTTTCTACCACTGATCCTGAACTGTTAAAACTCTGGTTTCCTTGTAACTGGTATTTTTCATTCTGAGTGTGCAGATAGTACAGAGGTAGGCACCTTGGAAATTTAACAGATGGGGAATTTGCTAGAGATTGTCTGTCTGAAATAGGTACAAGGAAAATAATCTGAATGGAACAGTGGTTTCTGCTTCATCAAATATCTTTATTGGATGCACCTTATTCCTGCTTACTTCCTGTGGGCAGCCCACTTGACAGTGTTAAATGAGGTATCTGAAATGACTAAGTCTCACTTCAGTAGGCTCACAGTAGACAACCATTCCCAGGGTTCTTGGTGGTTGGACAGTCTGTCTGTAGCTGCGGATGCTTCGATATGAGTTCTGTCTGACTAGAGATTAAGATGATGGAGTATAACAGAGGAACCTATTTTTTAACTTCATATAGAGATGTGGTGATCATTTATAATTCAGCATCATTTTACTTTGAAATTCATGTAAATACATAAGTTTTGATTCTTCTACTCATTCATCCTTTTGCAATTACACTTGAAGCTCTCTTCTCTGTTTGTAAAATGGGGTGCACCTAAACATTTCTTCTATTTCCATCCTGCCAAAAAAGGTGGTCCTGCTCCTCTGTGATCAAAAAGGAAGCAAACAGAAGAACCATCTCTGCTGATTGTCTGCTGTTCACATGGAAATGCTACTGCCAGTTCATGTTCATTCCTATTCTCCACAGAGCAGCGGCATGAGCCTCAGTGGGTAAGTCTACACTTCAAGGTGTAAATTCCTGCTTGAGGAGACATTCCCACACTAGCACCGATCAAGCCAGCATGCTAAAAATTGAAATGTAGCCACCACGGCACGAGGGACTAGCCACTGCAAATACAATCCCGTCTGGGATGCAAGGTATGCCCTGGGGCAGCTATCCTCCTTTGTTGTGCCTCCATCCATAGCTTGACTTCTATTTTTAGCACACTAGCTTGATCAGTGCTAGCGCGGGAATGTCTCCTCTAGCTATACCTCCAACTTGAAGTATAGACGTACCCTCTATTGGTGTGTTTGTCCCAATATGAACAGGGATTTGAGTTTACTCATCAGTTAATCTGATTGTTTTGTAAATGTTTTTTGAGCTCTCTTCTGCATTAACTCTTTGATCTTGCAGGTGTGGGGAGGTTGCTGAGGAGGGGGAACTTATGGGGTGTTTTGGCCATGGAGGGTTGGTTGCTGTCTAAGCGATGATGGAATTTTATTCTATTTCAGTTTACTAAAGCTCTGCCCTCAAGTGCTGTTGAGACAGGGTTCTGTCCTATAAGGCCTGATATTCTGGGACTTTTGCCTATATCATCAGAAGTTGATCAGTTGTCAGGTTCCGATGGTTGTGTTGTTGCAATCACTTTGACAGGAGAGGGACAATAAGAACTTCCATTGGTGATTTCCACAGTCTCATTTTCCTCTAAACGTCTTGTGTTTCACTTGCTATGGCTGCATTCCATAATGTTCTGTCTGAACTACACGGTAAACTCCTAAGGGCAAGGACCGTGCCTTTCAAACTACCCTGTGAACTTGTGGTGCCCCATAAGAAACTATGATGTATTCTAGCCCAGTGGTGTTTTTCTCTAGTAGGTTTTGAACTCTACCTTGTTCTATTCAAGCCAGTGGGAATTTCATTATCAGTTCATCCACTTATGTACGAGTCGTTCAGCCACATATGGTTTTATTCCACCTCCTGCAATCCCCCTAAGATGACCTCCTGCTCCCTAGTGCTAATGCTTTCACTCTCTATGGTGTCCTATCAGTTAGCCCTTTTATGCTCCTTTTCTGTTTCAAGCTAGTACTATTCTGCTGTTCCTTTGCAGAACATTGTTAGGTGATGACATTTCTTTCCTTTATTTTTTTTATTTTTCTGTGTCACAGTAACTCCAAACTGGTCAATTACACTGCATAAACCAATGCAGCAGCACAAATGATTCACCTGTTAAAAGGGGCTGTATGGTATTTTTTTAATTTGCAGCAAGAATTGAAAGAAAAGGTCAGAATTCAATGAATCAGTGGGGCTGCACTGACGCACTAGGAAACTAAAAGAATTTCCGTAAGTTGCTGATGCGTGAGACCAGGAATAATAGAGGGAAGCAACGGCTGGGGTAATATGGTCTTTTTGGTGTCCACTGTCATCAGAAATGGTTTAAAAGATTTGAACCATGAGGCTATGTGCATTATTAGCCTACGTAATTATGTGACGTTATTACTGGGTCCCCTCTCTCTCTCACACTCACATGCACACACATCCGCCTCTTCCCTCCAATTGAATCTTACAACTACTAATTGGGTCTTAATCTGTATGGGAAGCCCTTCAGCGAAGGGACCATGTCCACCTCTATGGCTTTAGAGATTGCAGAACAATGGGCCTGTGTTTCTGTATTGTAAATGATAAAGGGGAGGGAAGAAGAGCTGTGGGAAAGCAAATAAGCATTTTAAAAAAGTGGGGGCAAAATGCCCTTTCCTGGTGGAAACTATTAGAGTAGAAGGTGGGGATTCTGGCCATAACCGAAGGCTATGTAAAGAGCAAAAAACAAAACAAAAACAGACAGAAAAAGGAGGGCCGTGTCTCTCCCCACCCCAAATAACTCACTAGCATAGAGAGAGCCCTAGATGAAGTGCACTGGCTTTACAGTGGTTGGGAACAGGTGGAGGCCATCTCCAGAAAGCATCAGAGGAACTACTTTGATACTGCAAAAGTTTGAAAGGAAGTATCAGGACTAGGATGTGGGCAGTCTTAGCTAGTGGTCAGAGCAGGATGGTCAGACCCAGAGTCTAAGCCAGGGGTCAGAGCCAGAACCAGAGTCCAGGAACGAAGCCATGTGTATGGTGATGATTCATTCCTGTGGTAGGGTCCAGCCAATCCACAAGCCAGAAACTGGTCTGGTGACTCTCAGAGCAGGTATGGAAGCCTCACAGGAGGAACAGCTCAGTCTGTTCTACTTCACTCCAGGGCTTGGGACTCTTCCCTGCCTCATAGTGGTAACAGATTCCCCGAACCTTAGCCTGGTGTAGCCCTGCTCTTGCTGCAGCCTTGTTCCTAGTCCTGCTCCAACCTTATTTTCACACTGGCCTTGCTCCAACCCCGCTGATATAATTGTGACATGTTTTACCCAAAATATGCCTTGTGAAATATCATTCTAAAAGTCTTGATTGGTTGAACATTAATATCCTGTTAAGTTATATGTATTATCATTATATATGAAGTTATAAAGTTTTGCTATGTAGGTGCTACTGAAACATGTTGTGAGGTTGGGAACACCCACAAACAACCTTTCAGGTACAACAATAAAAAGGCCAAACAATGATGATGGCCCATTGAGAAAATACACACACTCACAAGAATTACCCCAGGAACTGGGCACAATAGAAACAGCTCAGAGATAGCACTGCACAATGGGAACTGTTTGACCCAGGTCACAGCAAAATATATTTCCAGCAACTTGGAAAAAGATCTAAAAGGGGGGAGTGATTTCCCACTCCCCACACAAGAGAACACTTTGAAACACCTGAGTAACAAAGACTGAACTGGGGGAAGTGATGGTCCCAGGCTAAAGAGATTTCTAGCCTGTGTATGGAAGCTTGATAGATTGTTTAAACTCTCTAACAGGGTGAGACACAGCTTAATTCAAATCTTATCTAGTATATTAGGCTTAGATTGCAATTTTATTTGCTAGGTAATCTACTTTGACCTGTTTGCTATCACTTAAAATCTATCTTTCTGTAGTTAACCTATTTTATGTTTTATCTAAAACAGTGTGGTTTGATGAAATGCTTGGGGAAAAATCTCAGCCCAGGAACAAGAGTTGGGTGCATGTCCACTTTCCTTTGTAGAAGTGGTGGACTGGGTAATAAATTCATACTGGTCAGGATGGTACAACTCTGGGGTCCTACGCTGGGGAATTGGGGGTATTTTACCCAGAGCTTCTCTATTGTTGGTTCATGCAGTGGCTGGTCAGAACATTCATGAACACAGCTGGGTGTGGCCTCTGCCTGTGGATGTTGGTGTGAGTGTAAGCTTGGAGGGCTTTGCAGCTTGTCATAGTGCAAAAGGGAACCCAGACTGGTGAGAGAGCGGGCTCAGCTGTACTCCAGTTCCAGGTGGCACCCCGGGGATGACCCGTCACAGGCCTTCATGTGTTTGGGAACATGGATATTGTCTGCAGAATCCCAGGAATGGTTTTGTGGTCCATAGGCTTCCCAGTCAACCAAATACCAAGGTTTATCTCATTTTCTTTTGGGGTGGAGGATTTCATAGATGATCTTGTCATGACTTTGGATGAGACTCAGAGTGGATGGTGGTTGGGAGCAGTGATGGATTGGGTCTTGCAACTAGGGCTTCAGCACTGACATGTGGAATGCTGAGTGTACCTGGAAGGATTGAGTCAGAGATGACTGGGTTGATTTGGTGGTGAATTTGGTAGGGTTGTATTTGCCCACATCTGGTTCAAATGATTGCAAGTTCCATAGTCACTGAGTAATCTCAAAATTAGGTACTGCTGCTGGCTTCTGGCAACTACACTTCATAATTACTTTCTTTGGCAGACACTGTTTCAACTGATTTCTCTTTTGCACTTCAACACCAAGCCAATTCAGAAAAGAATATTGCATTCTGTATAGTGAAGAGACTTAAACAATTTCAGAGTGTTCATATGAATGTCTGTGACTGTCCCTCACGACATAAAAGCATGCCTAGATGCAAAGCTGATAGCTGTTCATAACACTTGACAGATTTTACCGTGAACTGAAAATAGGCATTCACAAAACAAAAATCCAATTTCCCAAAGCTGATAGATTGAACTGACCCAGAGAAAATAAAAGCAATCTTAGGCTTTCCAGTACTCAAACACACTTTGGTATTACTAGGCCCTGTACAATTCCAGAACAAAAAGATGGGCCTTGCCCCAAAAAGCTCACCACCTAAGCTTTTCCGAGCAGTGAGCTTGTGTTCCACATGCCTCTAAAGTGCTGAGTACACTTAGCAATATATAAAATTGTGTTTTCATAAAATACCATTGTTTTGCTGCAAGACCCCGTAGGTGGGAATTCCAAAAGCGCTCAGCATTGGCCTAAGTCTGCTACCACTAAATTCCATGACAGAACTCCCACTGACTTCCAAGTGAGCAGAGTTAAGTCTACACTGAGTGCTTTTGAAACTCCTATCTGCAGGGAAATCTGGGCTCAAACCTGCTCCAGTTACACAACCACACAGAGCGCTCCTTTGTGACCATAGTGCAGGGACCTGGAATAACCCGCAGAGGAAAAACTGCTATGAAGATAGGAGCACTAATGATTCCACTCTGGGAATATACTAAAGCACTGGTGCACAGGAGCAGATGCCTCATCTTTTGGACATGGGTCACTCCTTATGCAATTTCAACAAGATAGCAGGTGATCAGTGACCATAATTTCCAGTGGCCTTATAGGAATAAGAGGATGGGAAACATGCTCATACCGGGGAGGGAAAAAAACACTTTCAGTAATATGTCTTGCAAATGCATTTGCAGTCTCAACCATCTAAAACCACTCCAGCCTTAGTTGGCATTTTTTAGTTCAAAATCCTGTTTAAACTTCTGCAGGGAATCCAAAGTTTTCTTCTTAGACATCTGCACTTTTAAGAAATTGAAAGATGTCACTCTTTCTGGGGCTATTCTTAAGCAACCTATGACAAAGGAGGAGAAAACTTAAAGGAGTTCAAGTCTATATTAACTCAATAACAGAGACTATCCCTCCAGCCAATTAGAGCAAATAATGGCAGTTCAACATATGGATGACAGCTGCCAGCAACTTGTCAGACTCTAGAGAACTAGTTGGAGTTATAGGACAGAACCATCTGTCGAGAAGATTGTTCATTGACAAGGATGTAATAATCTCCATATGCTAAAAAGTCTTGCTCCTGCAACAATGAATAGTAACAGCAAAATCTTTGCCAGAGGAGGTGCTATTGAAAATTCACAAGGGGTTCCAATGCATATTCAATTGCCAGCGGAGGCTGCTGCCCAATAGCAAATGCAAGAAGTGGTAGACTATTTGTCATGTCAGTTTTCTATCTTGAAGAGCCAGAAGTGATGTCACCTACAAAGGTCTTAGCAGAGAGTGGCAACAGAATTATTCTTTGGGAAAGAACTCAGACCTCTTTGTAGCAGACTTCAGTGCACATACTGCAATAACAAAAGTTGGAGGAAACCTGTTCACCTTGTCATTCAAAAACCCAAGTTCATTCTTGATAGACAGAGTCTAAGATCCACTGATGCTAGATAATAATCTGCATTTCTTTCGAAACAGCCTTTTATAGAGATGGCCATGGACCTGAACTGTGATGACCAGCAGCTCTTCTTACCAATCAAATGTGCCTCACTAGCACAACTGGCAACTTCACTGGAACATGGATATTCCCCAGCAAACTCTTACTAGGAAAAAGCCTTCATATTCCACTTCCAGAGCCTTCAAAATAGCTTCACATCCAAGAGCTGTGAACATGGAAGGTTTCAAACAGAAAGCTGCAGTATGGACATGTTAGCCTGACTGTGAGAGCCAGGAAGTTACAGAGTAGAAAGGAGACTTGAACTGATATCACTCCTGGTTTAGGATCAGGCACTACAGATTGTTCAGGAGGCCAGCTCAGGACACACTGTGGTTGAGGGTCTTCCCAAATGTGCTTCACTTGCAGATGAGTATTTAAACCAAGAGAGAAACTTGGCCTGAAAGCTCCCTTATTTTGTGTCTCAGACTTTCCCAAGTTCAGTAGCCGGGCCCTGGGGACCCAGAGTGAGCACATTTAGCTAAGAAAGATTTTCTGATGCTGAGGTGAAAAGTGTCATAAGCACTGCTTCTTCCCACTATGCACGTACACTGAGGCTCTAGCTAAGCCTAGGCCTGACCTAAACTCGACCACTTTTCTTAGTGTAGATGCAGGGTAACACCTTTTCCTTGATTTTTAGCAGGTCAAGTTTAGATCAGACATAGCTAGCTTGTGTTAACTAAACCAGACCTAAACTTTCCCTTTTCCCTAGTCTAGAGACTTGTATAAAAACCACAGTTGAAAGCCAAACCCCTCCAAAAGGAAGTCGGTGATATGGATTATCCCTCCCAGAGTCCCTCCCCATTGTTAGGGCATTCACTTCAGCCAGCCTATCTACAGTATATGAGCCCTTACATTTGAGTTGGAGTCAGTCATTCAGATCCACATTGTTCAAATGACTTTAAGTTCCTCCTTAGAGTTCGCTGTATTGCAGAGAGTTTCTGGGCAGAGGTAGGGGGAGATCGAGGTGGAGGTATACGCATGGCCCTTCCCTCTCACTTAAAATGAATGGTCTCAGTGCTGAGGCCATTCCTAATGTCACCAGATTGTCAAAACAGGCATGAGAGGATGCACAGCGAGCCGCTCACTCATTTACCTTCGGCGCCTGATGCAAATGAGTTGGCTGCCACCCCATGTGTCCACTCGTGGCCGGGGTAGTTCTGCTGTGAAAAGTTCTTCACTTCTTTTGGCAGTGGGGTAGGACATGGGGGTGAAGAGCTGTGAACATTTCTTCACAACTCTTTTCCCAAAAGCCAGGGGGAATATGGTAGGGGTTGTGGGAAGCGCCATTGTTCCCATCCTGGAGAAGGTACTGGAGAAAGTCAGGGAGAGGAGAATGTTATTTTCCTCTCCAAAAGTCCCAGAAGAAGGATGATTTAAGAGCCAGGGTTTGAGGGGTGGGGGGGAACTTTTGCTTCCTTCCCTTAGGCAATGACGAGGGAAGCTGCAGAAAGATGGGGAAGGTTCTTTATTTCTCTTTCACAAAAGGTTAAGAGAAGGGAAATAGCAGGAGTTGTGGCCGGTGGGTTCTTCAATGGAGTCCCCTTCCCCAAGTAGCAGGGAGGGACACTGGAGAGCTGGGTAGGCGGAAATCCAGCATCCGTCGGAAGAATCAGCCAGTTTAGCTCAGGTCATGGATACCGAAAGGAGGGCTGCAGGGCTCGGTCACAGAACACAGATCACTCAACAGCCCTGGAAGTGGTCGAGGGATGAAGGGAAAGAGCTGACATTGCCATTGCATCTCAAAAGCCACAGCAGCAGAAAGTCCAGGGCTTGTCTGCATGGGGAAATAAACTGAAATGGCTATTCTGGAATAACTGGAAGGTAAATCCAGAAAAGGCACGTATTCTGGGATAACCCTTCCCACATGGGGGCTCATACCAAATAACCAGTCTGGAATAAATATTCTGGAAGAACTATTTGTTGTAAGTTTCCCCACCTAGGCAAGGCAGAGGGCAATATCTGCTCTCTCTACAAAAAGTGTTTTAAAAAGCCTAGGTCAAGAGGTGAAAATAGTCATCAAATTGTGTGTGTGTGGGGGGGAAATAACTCAGCCAGCTCACAGAAAGCACAGTAAAGCCGCAGACTCAGGAGTAATTGGGTGGGAATGGGAGAAAAGTATGGTCCATTTGCAAAGAAACCAGAACCAGCCCAAGGCTTCAGAAGAACCGACCTGTGATGCCTGCAGCAACATGGGGGAGGGATAGAGATGTCACAACAAGAGACACACTCCCAGTTGAAGTTTAATTTTACATAGACCAGAAGGTGGATTAGTTGGGCTAAAATATTTTAATGCTTCCAGAAATGCTTGCCATAAGTTACTTAGAATTACATACATTAGTTTCTCTTATCAGAATCTGACACTATCTTCATATCCACGTAAGTTTTGTACCCTATGTATGGTATCTATGAAGGATCTGTACCTATGAATCTATGCATTAGACTACTGTATTCAATTTGTGGTCTATTGATATATCTATGTAATTTACTGTATGTAATATCTGTATCTATGTAATTTATGTAATACTATAACTAATATCTGAATCTGTGTAATCTCTGTGCATTGATGTATTTAGGTAACCTACTCTGTGATATATCTGTGTTTATCCAATCTGTGTAATTTATAAAGCTCTGTATTGATATTTAGGTAACCTACTATATATAACATCTGTATTGATGTAATCTATGTAACAACTCAGTCTATGTAATCACTATACTGTTGTACTTAAGTAACCAACTATATGTAATCTCTGTATTGATGTCCTGTATTCAATATCTGTATCTATGTAATGGATAGCAAAAGTTTTGATTTGCTTTTTCAAAAGAAGCAGCCAAGGTGAGATGCAGTGGCAAAGCCAGAACTGGTTGTGAAGGAACTGGAAAAAATGACGCCCATCTCCAAGGCACCAAGGGACAGCCTGCTTTTTGAATGAATACGGCAAACATTTCCGACGGATAGGAAAGTGCCAAGGGCAAGAACAACCCTGGTAACAGCACCAGAGCATTTTAATTGTACAGACTCTAGAAAATGAATTAGCTGGGCTAAATTATTTTAGCATCTCCAGATAGCAGCAGAGCTTGATGAGAAGACAAATTAGCTTATTGAGATCATTCCAAATATGTAATATCTCCTGATTAGGCCATTTGCATCCTCTCCTTTCCTAATAAAGACTCTTCTATTACTAATAATATAAACAGGATCTTACAGGGAACCCATGGGAGGGCTACAGCCTAATTTTTGGAGAACCTGTCATGTTGGGCATGCTACAAGGGCCTGTTAGGAATTTGCACATCACAATACCCAGTGATGCCACAATGAGGGTCAGTCACACTATAAACTTGGCCTGTGATGTGATACTGATATCTGAGTAAAAGATAGATATTAGAGATGGGCCTGAGCCAAACTTCCAGACCCAAGCAACACTGAATACAGTTTGGGGGAAAGTCTGGTCCAGATCCATTGAATTGGTCCACTCTTTGTTGTGTATTTGATTTAGAAAAGAAACCTGAACTAACCACTTAAAAAAAAGTCAGGGCATAATAGCACTTTCCCATCTGTCTCCTGGGGTGCCATGAGCATCAATTAGTTGCATTGTGCTTTGAAGATTTTAAATGCTATATAAAAATTAGTACACAATGACTGTCTGCACAGGAAATGCTGAAACTAGTCTTCCCAGGAAAAGCACATGCTAAATTTGAACATGTAGTAACTGGGGATGGCAGTTAACCCCAAAATAATGCCACAGATAGACTGTGTAGGTTCACAAAGAATGAACATGCATATGCCAAGACAAGTTTCACTTCCATCCTCTTCTAACTACGCCAGTTCCAAGAAATATGGCATTTTTGGAGTGGTTCATGTGCCTGGAACTTCAATAATGCAAATAGATATGGCCCATTGACATCTGAAGCATTTGAACTCTATTACAGCAAGTTCTTAAGGGGGATTATTCTCTTTGGGTACATAAAATAAAGTCCTCTATAACCTATACACTCTTCATTGCACTTGACAGTCCTGGAGAGTGACAGAGTAAGAAAGCTGGTTCTGTGGTTACATCGAAACCAAAATGGAACCAGATTGCTCGCACTTAAAAAGGTCCTAGAGCAGTTTTTAAACTAAGGGCTGGGGGAAAGTGGACAAGTACAGAGGAGCACGTGGTTTGGACAAAGACATCCCTTAGAGGAGGATCTACTAGAGAATCTCCATTATGTCCTAGGAAGGAGGAGAGTATGGAAGATAAAATACTGGTAGGATCTGATGAGAAACAGTCAAATGAAAAAAAAGTCTTATTCAGTTAGATCATGTAATGGGAGACAGCTAAAAAGTGACAAGTTTTTGAAGTATTTATATACCACTGCTAGAAATCTAAATAATAAGATTGGTGAACTAGAGTGCCTAGTATTAAATGAGGATATTGATATAATAGACATCACAGAAACTTGGTGGAATGAGGATAATCAATGGGAGACAGGAATACCGGGGTACAAAATATATCTGAAGGACAGAACAGGTCATGCAGGTGGGGGAGTGGCACTATATGTGAAAGAAAGCATAAAATCAAATGAAATACAAATCTTAAATGAACCAAACTGTACCATAGAATCTCTATGGCTAGTAATTCCATGTTCGAGTAACAAGAATATAGCAGTAGGGATAACCAAACTCCTGACCAGGATGGTGATAGTGACTGTGAAATCCTCAGGGAGACTAGAGAGGCTATTAAAATAAAAAACTCAATAGTAATGGGGGATTTCAACTATCCACATATCGACTGGGTACATATCACCTCAGGACGAGATGCAGAGATAAAGTTTGACACCTTAAATGACTGCTTCTTGGAGCAGCTAGTCCTGGAACCCACAAGAGGAGAGTCAATTCTTGATTTAGTCCTAAGTGGAGCACAGGATCAGGTCCAAGAGGTGAATATAGCTGGACCATTTGGTAATAGTGACCATAGAATAATTAAATTTAACATCTCTGTGGCAGGGAAAACACCACAGCAACCCAACACTGTAGCATTTAATTTCAGAAAGGGGAACTACACAAAAAAGAGAAAGTTAGTTAAATAGAAATTAAAAAGGTACAGTACCAAAAGTATCAGAGGGGTAGCCATGTTAGTCTGGATCTGTAAAAGCAGCAAAGAGTCCTGTGGCACCTTATAGACTAACAGATGTTTTGGAGCATGAGCTTTTGTGGGTGAATACCACATGCATCCGACGAAGTGGGTATTCACCCACGAAAGCTCATGCTCCAAAACGTCTGTTAGTCTATAAGGTGCCACAGGACTCTTTGCTGCTTTTACAGTACCAAGAGTAAAATCCCTGAAAGCTGCATGGAACCTTTTTAAACACACCATAATAGAGGCTCAACTTAAATGTATACCCCAAATTAAAAAAAAACATAGTAAGAAAACCAAAAAAGAGCCACCATGGCTAAACAACAAAGTAAGAGAAGCAGTAAGAGGCAAGACGGCATCCTTTTAAAAAGTGGAAGTTAAATCCTACTGAGGAAAATAGAAAGGAGCATAAACTTTGGCAAATGAAGTGTAAAAAATTAATTTGGAAGGCCAAAAAAGAATTTGAAGAACAGCTACCTAAAGACTCAAAAAGTAATAGCAAAGACTTTTGTAAGTACATCAGAAGCAGGGAGCCTGCTAAACAACCAGTGAGTCCACTGGACGATCAAGATGCTAAAGGAGTACACGAGGATGATAAGACCATTGTGGAGAAAATAAATGAATTCTTTCCATCAGTCTTCACGATTGAGGATATGAGGGAGAACCCACTACCTGAGCCATTCTTTTTAGGTGACAAATCTGAGGAACTGTCCCAGATTGAGGTGTCATTAGAGGAGGTTTTGGAACAAATTGATAAACTAACAGTAATAAGTCACCAGGACCAGATGGCATTCACCCAAGAGTTCTGAAGGAATTCAAATGTGAAATTGCAGGACTATTAACTGTAGCCTGTAACCTATCATTTAAATCAGCTTCTGTACCAAATGACTGGAGGATAGTTAATGTGATGCCAATTTTTATAAAGGGCTCCAGAGGTGACCCCAGCAATTACAGGCTAGTAAGCCTGACTTCAGAACCAGGCAAACTGGTTGAAACTATAGTAAAGAATAAAATTGTCAGACACATAGTTGAACATAATTTTTTGGGGAATAATCACCATGGTTTTTGTAAAGGGAAATCATGCCTCACCAATCTACTAGAATTATCTGAGGGGGTCAACAAGCACATGGGCAAGGGGGATGCAGTGGATATAGTCTATTTAGATTTTCAGAAAGCCTTTGACAAGGTCCCTCACCAAAGGCTCTTAAGCAAAGTAAGCAGTCATGGGATAAGAGGGAAGGTCCTTTCATTGATTGATAACTGGTTAAAAGATAGGAAACAAAGGGTAGGAATAAATGGTCAGTTTTCAGAATGGAGTGATGTAAATAGTGGTGTCCCTCAGGGGTCTGTACTGGGCCCAGTCCTATTTAACATATTCATAAATGATCTGGAAAAGGAGGCAAGCAGTCAGGTGGCAAAATCTGCAGATGATACAAAACTACTCAAGATAGTTAAGTCCCAGGCAGACTGCAAAGACCTACAAAAGGATCTCTCAAAACTGGGTGACTGGACAACAAAATGGCAGATGAAATTCAATGTTGATAAATGCAAAGTAATACACATTGGAAAACCATCTCAACTATACATATAAAATGATGGTGTCTAAATTAGCTGTTTCCACTCAAGAAAGAGATCTTGAAGTCATTGTGGATAGTTCTCTGAAAACATCCACTCAATGTGCAATGGCAGTCAAAAAAGTAAATAGAATGTTGGGACTCATTAAAAAAGGATATATAATAAGACAGAAAATATCATATTGACTCTATATAAACCCATGGTACACCCACATCTTGAATACTGTATGCAGATGTGGTCCTCCCATCTCAGAAAAGATATATTGGAATTGGAAACGGTTCAGAAAAGTGCAACAAAAATGATTATGGGTATGGAACAGCTGCCTTATGAGGAAAGATTAATAAGACTGGGACTTTTCAGCTTGGAAAAGAGACGAATAAGAGGGGATATGATTGAGATCTATAAAATCATGACTAATGTGGAGAAAGTAAATAAGGAAGTGTTATTTACTCCTTCTCATAACACAAGAACTAGGGGCCACCAAATGAAAATAATAGGCAGCAGGTTTAAAACAAACAAAATGAAGTATTTTTTCATACACTGCAGAGTCAACCTGTGGAACTCCTTGCCAGAGGATGTTGTGAAGGCCAAGACTATAACCAGGTTAAAAAAAGAACTAGATAAATCCATGGAGGAAAGGTTCATCAATGGCTATTGGCCAGGACGGGCAGGGATGGTATCCCTAGCCTCTGTTTGACAGAAGCTGGGAATGGGCAACAGGAGATGGATCACTTGAGACTACCTGTTGTGTTCATTCCTTCTGGGACACCTGGCATTGGCCACTGTCAGAAGACAGGATACTGGGCTAGATGGACTTTTGGTCCGACCCAGTATGGCCATTCTTATGTTCTTATGTGTGTGACAGACTGTACCCCATGTTCACCACTTTTACAAAACTATGATACATTTTGTAGAAAGTATGCCTTGTGTGAGATATCATTTGAAAACTCATAATTCACTGATCATTATTGTCTTGGTAAAACGTGTGACAACGTTGTGTGTAAAGTTATAATATTCTACTGTATGATGCTACTAAGGGATATTCCAAACCTGGGGAAGCAGCCCAGATAAGTTCCTCAGAGACAAAAGGCTAGCCATCACCTCTGCCAGTTGTGAGCATAATCAAACGAACTATCACCTTGTTAAGCGGCCATAATTTGGCAAGAAGAAGGGTGTGAGAAATTTACATCTTGGCAGACAGACTTGCTGTTGCCTGAACCCCAGCTAGAGACGATTCTCAAAGAAGAGAAATGCTATAAGAAGGGAGAAAAGAGGACACAAATCCCCTCCCCTCCCCTCATTTCTACTCATGGCATCAACTGTTGAAAGACAAAGGGAACATCAGACTGTGGGAAGAGATCCTGGCTGAACTATCCAGACAGACTACTGTGAACATATGTAAAAGCAGCAAAGAATCCTGTGGCACCTTATAGACTAACAGACGTTTTGCAGCATGAGCTTTCGTGGGTGAATACCCACTTCTTCGGATGCAAGTAGTGGAAATTTCCAGGGGCAGGTATATATATGCAAGCAAGAAGCAAGCTAGAGATAACGAGGTTAGTTCAATCAGGGAGGATGAGGCCCTGTTCTAGCAGTAGAGGTGTGAAAACCAAGGGAGGAGAAACTGGTTCTGTAGTTGGCAAGCCATTCACAGTCTTTGTTTAATCCTTTGTTTAAACATATCTACACCAGCAACACCATCACAGGACCTAACCAGATCAGCCACAGCATCACCAGTTCATTCACCTGCATGTCCACCAATGTAATATACGCCATCATATGCCAGCAATGCCCCTCTGCTATGTACATCGGCCAAACTGGACAGTCTCTAAGGAAAAGGATAAATGGACACAAATCAGATATTAGGAATGGCAATATACAAAAACCTGTAGGAGAACACTTCAACCTCCCTGGCCACACAATAGCAGATCTTAAGGTGGAAATCCTACAGCAAAAACACTTCAGGACCAGACTTCAAAGAGAAACTGCTGAGCTTCAGTTCATCTGCAAATTTGACACCATCAGCTCAGGATTAAACAAAGACTGTGAATGGCTTTCCAACTACAGAACCAGTTTCTCCTCCCTTGGTTTTCACACCTCTACTGCTAGAACAGGGCCTCATCTTCCCTGATTGAACTAACCTCGTTATCTCTAGCTTGCTTCTTGCTTGCATATATATACCTGCCCCTGGAAATTTCCACTACTTGCATCCGAAGAAGTGGGTATTCACCCACGAAAGCTCATGCTGCAAAACGTCTGTTAGTCTATAAGGTGCCACAGGATTCTTTGCTGCTTTTACAGATCCAGACTAACACGGCTACCCCTCTGATACTGTGAACATATGGTGAGAGAAATCCTCTCGCTTTAAGTTCACTTAGCTTGTTACATTAGGTATTAGTTTGTGTACTACCATTTATTTCTTTGTAACCTATTCAGACTTTTATGCCTCAGTACTTGTAATCAGTTAAAATCTGTTAAATTGTTTTTATTGCTTTATCTAAACTAGTGTGTGTTTGGATTGAAGTGTGTGGAACCTCCATTGGAGATAACAGGGTTTGTGCATATAATTTCCTATTAATGAAATGACAGGCTTTCTATGAGCTTGTATTGTATTCAACCTATCACGACTTAAGGCAAAGACTAATGTCTAAAAGGTGCTAACCAGAGAACTTCTGTTTGCTGATGATGCTGCCTTCATAGCCACTATGAAGATCTACCACAAGAGCTTATGCACCAGCTTTCAAGTGCTTGTCGGGTATTTGCTCTCACCTTAAGCATTATGAAAATGGTTGTATTAGAACAGGGGGTTCTCTTTGATACTGATGTTTCAGGAGACACATCACTGATCCTCAGCACTGCAGTTACCATGCCTTTCTGGTTGGATGATTCTTTCCCTTAGAGTCAGAAATACGCTCCTAAACCCCTCACTCCCAGGCTAAAAGGCCTTACTCTTTAGCACTGAAAGGATTCCACACTTGTACCTGGCACAGTTACTAAGATGATCTAGGGGCCTGGATCCTTGGTCTGGTACAGGTTGGGGTCCGATGTCCTACTGTTGGCCATACTGGAACCTATGGGGATTTCCTCCCACCGCAAGACCTCCCTGCTGCTTTCCTCTTCCAGATCCCTGAGCAGGTATTGGCATAGCTCTCGGGAAAAGGCTCAGGATGTTTCCCCCCAGAACCAGGTTGGTACTGAGCATAAACAACCTGAACCTCCCACAGAGGAGGTACGTGAGACTCCATCTCAACTTCCTTTAAGTTCCTCCTCCTATTCATCACCTGATGAAGTGGTGGTATTTGGAATGTCCTCCCACTCCAAGATGACTACTCTGCGCATGTCCAGATTGAGGTAGTGCAATACAGCTCCTATAGGCTGGTGGACACACTGGGATCAGCAGGACTATCCCGAATGGCTCTGAGGCCATACTGTAGCCCACAAAAGTATTGTGGAAAACACCATTATCTTTGCTGCCAACAGCCAAGAGGATCAACTGGAGGTATCATATTTATTCTTGGGAGTTTTAACATTTCTACACACATCCATCCCCAGGCCTCTGGGTTTTCAGAGGTAAATGACAGGGAGCATCAAGGACAACCTTTTTCTACCCCAAAGGCAAAGGGGGTAAAGAGACTAGACCTTTTTGGTAGAAAGGTTTATTCTACTGCTGGCCTGAAATTTCATATTACGAATTTGCAGGCCTTGCTGGCTAGGTACAATTTTTCCCTTGGGAACAAAATTTTCAAGTTCATGGACAAATTTCTAGAGGATGCCAGCCAGGAATTTTGGGCAATATTGGAAGAGGGCTAGGACCTCATGGCATCTACAATATCAATGTGGAGGTGTTCATGACTTCAATAGCTGGAGCATCCACATGAAGTTCAACAGACTATATAGAAACTCCCTTTTGAGGGTCTGATCCGATTTTCAGAGCAGCCTGGTGAGAAACTTCACAATCTCAAAGACCCGAGGGGTACACTGAAGTCTCTGTGGATTTACACTCCATTCCCTAAAAAGAAATAGTTCAACCCTCAGTCAGTCCAATGTTACGTTTTTCTCACCTAGACAATCTTACCAGTCCAATTAAAAAAAAAGGGAGGAGATCTCCACTGCCACATTTTTCTTCCTCTGCTACAATTTCTAGGCAAGACTTCCTTTTGCTGTAGCAGAAGAGGAGGGAAACCAAAACCAACACAAGCAGAGCAAAGGATGCACATTAATCATTAGTGAAACTGAAAAATAATCCTGGGTAGATTACAATTTACGTGATCCTTGTAGCAACTGGGATCCTGAGGGAAAATATCAGTATTTGCTCAGCGTAACTTTATAATTCTGACTCTTAAGAACATTCTTTATACATCAACAACAAAAATTGGATCAGATTCTATCGCTCTTGCTCCCATTGAGTAGTCCCTTACTCTGGGAGCAATGTGGCTACCTACTGATGGAGGTGCTACTCAATATGAGTAAGTCTGGTAGATTTAGCCCATAGTAAATATATTAAGTTAGTAAGGCTTTTGATGCTATCTCGCATGACTGTCTCTTAAACAAACTGCAGAAATATAGCCTAGATGGAGCTACTATAAGATGGGTGCATAACTGGTTGGAAAACCATTCTTATATAGAGTATCAGTGGTTCACAGTCAAGCTGGAAACGCATAACAAGTGGGGTCCCGCAGGGATTGGTTCTGGGTCCAGTTCTGTTCAATAGCTTCATAAATTATTTAGATAATGACAGAGAGTACACGTCTAAAGTTTGTGGATGATACCAAGCTGGGAGAGGTTGCAAGTGCTTTGGAGCACAGGATTAAAATTCAAAATTATCGGGACAAACTGGTGAAATGATTTGTAGTAAATAGGACGAAGTACCCTACTTAGGAAGGGACAATTAGTTGCACACATACAAAATGGGAAATGACTTCCTAGGAAGGAGTACGGCAGAATGGGATCTGGGAGTTATAGTGGCTCACAAGCTAAATATGAGTCAATAGTGTAACACTGTTGCAAAAAAGCAAGCATCATTCTGGGATGTATTAGCAGGAGTGTTGAAAACAAGACACAAGTAGTAATTCTTCTGTTCTTTTCTATGCTGATTAGGCCTCAACTGGAGTATTGTGTCCAGTACTGGGTGCCGCATTTCAGGAAAGATGTGGACAAATTGGAGAAAGTCCAGAGGAGACCAACAAAAATGATTATAGGTCTACAAAATGTGTCCTGTGAGGGAAGACTGAAAAAACTGGGTTTGTTTAGTCTGGAGAAGAGAAGTCCGAGAGGGGACATAACAGTTTTTAAATACATAAAAGGTTTTTATAAGGAGGAGGGTGAAAAGCTGTTCGTTAACCTCTGTGGATAGGACAAGAAGCAATGGGCTTAAATTGCAGCAAGGGAGGTTTAGGTTGGACATTAGGAATCAGTTCCTAACTGTCAGCATAGTTAAGCACTGGAATAAATTGCCTAGGGAGGTTGCAGAATCTCCATCATTGGAGTTTTTTTAAGAACAGGTGCATGAAATGAAGCACCAGGCATTGGCCACTGTTGGAAGACAGGATACTGGGGTAGATAGACCATTGGTCTCACCTGTTCTTATGTTATGTAGGTTAGACAGACACCTGTCAGGAATGGTCTAGTTATTATGTAGCCCTGCCTTGAGTGCAGGGGACTGGACTAGATGACCTATTGAGGTCCCTTCCAGTTCTACACATCTATGATTCTATTATCTTGCTGTGAAAAAAGTATAAATTTTGAAGAAGCAGCTATGCAAGTGACTCAGAGTTTTGAGGATAAGAGGGAAGTGAAATGTTTGAGCTGAGATTGAAAAGTCTGCAGAAGGTATAAAAAAATAATACTTTGTACTTATCATACCTTTCATCTGAGGCTCTCACAGTATTTTAGTTAAAACTAATTAATTAAAACTCAGGTGGCAAGTACTGTTTAAAGAGATTTGATGACTTAGGAAAACTAGGAAAATGTGGTCTAGATGAAATTACTATATGGTGCATGCACAACTGGTTTTTAAAAATGTACTCAAAGAGTAATTATCAATGATTTGTGTTCAAACTGGGAGGTTGTATCTAGGGGCCCTACAGGGATCTTTCTTGGTTCAGGTACTATTCAATATTTTCATTAATATCCTGGATGATGGAGTGGAGAATACACTTAAAAGATTTGCAAATTATGTGATGTTTCTCACACTGGTTCTTTTTCATTAGGCAGGCTCTGTGAGTGCCCTAAAACATAGACAAGGAAATAAGGATAAACTAGCAGGCTTTTTTTTTTTTCTTCCAGAAATCACAGGGTATTCTTTCCTTGTCTAGAATATTCTGTACATTGACAATCTCTTGACTGAAGGATAAGTCAGTGAAGTAACTTACAGAATTATCTTGTGTGTCCCTACCAGAATTATCAATGATTTGCAGTAGATAGATAACCACTGCCTCTTAATGCTCTTCATATTTGACTCCTGAGTCATTTGATCTAAACAAAAAAAATCATCTTGTCTAAAAGATTAGGAATATTACTGATAATATGTAATTACCACTATATGATTTGCCCTAACATCTTTGGCCAAAATCAAGGCATAAGCTCTAAAATCCCTCCTCCTGATTATTTATTCTACTCTATTGTTTGGTTTTACAGATAATGATTTTACTTTCCAAAATCCAAAAAAAAAATGCTCATAATACAGAAACACAACTTATTTAATTTGGTTCCCTTTGTATTAGACACTCTGAGAATTATATTATTATAATTATTTAACATTTGAGTGATTTGTGAAAATACAGTAAGAAATGTTCCCTGTTCAGAGAATCTACAATCTCTGACAGACAAGACAAACAATGGCAAGACACAGGTAACTAACCAGGAAAGAAATTGAATTATTAGTATTTATCAACAAGGAGAATGGGGAAAAGAGACTTACTTACTGCAGTGAGTTTTTCAGACCCCTTTCTGCTCTTTATTATAGCAGAAACCATAAGATAAATTTGTTCTAAAGACTCCCAAGGAATAGTCCAGAATAGGAGACATGGAAAAACTAGTTTCCATAATCTCTATTGACTTTAATCACCCTGATATCTGCTGGGAGAGAAATACAGCGGTGCACAGACAATCCAGGAAGTTCTTGCAAAGTGTAGGGGACAAATTCCTGGTGCAAGTGCTGGAGGAACTAACTAGGGGCAGAGCTCTTCTAGACCTGCTGCTCACAAACCAGGAAGAATTAGCAAAGAATCCTGTGGCACCTTATAGACTAACAGATGTTTTTGCAGCATGAGCTTTCGTGGGTGAATACCCACTTCTTCGGATGCAAGTCATGCTGCAAAAACATCTGTTAGTCTATAAGGTGCCACAGGATTCTTTGCTGCTTCTACAGAACCAGACTAACACGGCTACCCCGCTGATACTTGACAGGAAGAATTAGTAGGGGAAGCAAAAGTGGATGGGAACCTGGGAGGCAGTGACCATGAGATGGTCAAGTTCAGGATCCTGACACAAGGAAGAAAGGAGAGCAGCAGAATATGGACCCTGGACTTCAGAAAAGCAGACTTTGACTCCCTCAGGGAACTGATGGGCAGGATCCCCTGGGAGAATAACATGAGGGGGAAAAGAGTCCAGGAGAGCTGGCTGTATTTTAAAGAATCCTTATTGAGGTTGCAGGAACAAACCATCCCGATGTGTAGAAAGAATAGTAAATATGGCAGGCAACCAGCTTGGCTGAACAGTGAAATCCTTGCTGATCTTAAACGCAAAAAAGCAGCTTACAAGAAGTGGAAGATTGGACAAATGACCAGGAAGGAGTATAAAAATCTTGCTCAGGCATGCAGGAGTGAAATTAGGAAGGCCAAATCATACTTGGAGTTGCAGCTAGCAAGAGATGTTAAGAGTAACAAGAAGGGTTTCTTCAGATATGTTAGAAACAAGAAAAAAGTCAAGGAAAGTGTGGGCCCCTTGCTGAATGAGGGAGGGAACCTAGTGACAGAAGATGTGGAGAAAGCTAGTGTACTCAATGATTTTTTTGCCTCTGTCTTCACAAAGAAGGTCAGCTCCCAGACTGCTGCACTGGGCAGCACAGTATGGGGAGAAGGTGACCAGCCCTCTGTGGAGAAAGAAGTGGTTCGGGACTATTTAGAAAAACTGGACGACCACAAGTCCATGGGGCCAGATGCACTTCATCCGAGAGTGCTAAAGGAGTTGGCAGATGTGATTGCAGAGCCATTGGCCATTATCTTTGACAACTCATGGTGATTGGGGGAGATCCCGGATGACTGGAAAAAGGCTACTGTAGTGCCCATCTTTAAAAAAGGGAAGAAGGAGGATCCAGGGAACTACAGGCCAGTCAGCATCACCTCAGTCCTTGGAAAAATCATGGAGCAGGTCCTCAAGGAATCAATTCTGAAGCACTTAGAGGAGAGGAAAGTGATCAGGAATAGTCAGCATGGATTCACCAAGGGCAAATCATGCCTGACTAATCTAATTGCCTCCTATGAGGAGATAACTGGGTCTGTGGATGAGGGGAAAGCAGTGGATGTGTTATTCCTTGACTTTAGCAAAGCTTTTGATACAGTCTCCCACAGTGTTCTTGCCAGCAAGTTAAAGAGGTATGGGCTGGATGAATGGACTGTAAGGTGGATAGAAAGCTGGCTAGATCGTCGGGCTCAACGGGTAGTGATCAACAGCTCCATGTCTAGTTGGCAGCTAGTTTCAAGCGGAGTGCCCCAAGGGTCGGTCCTGGGACCGTTTTTGTTCAATATCTTCATTAATGATCTGGAGGATGGCGTGGGCTGCACTCTCAGCAAGTCTGCAGATGACACTAAACTGGGAGGAGTGGTAGATATGCTGGAGGGTAGGGATAGGATACAGAGGGACCTAGACAAATTAGAGGATTGGGCCAAAAGAAACCTGATGAGGTTCAACAAGGACAAGTGCAGAATCCTGCACTTAGGACGGAAGAATCCCATTCACTGTTACAGACTAGGGACCGAGTGGCTAGGAAGCAGTTCTGCAGAAAAGGACCTAGGGGTTACAGTGGACGAAAAGCTGGATATGAGTCGACAGTGTGCCTTTGTTGCCAAGAAGGCTAATGGCATTTTGGGCTGTATAAGTAGGGGTATTGCCAGCAGATCGAGGGACATGATCATTCCCCTCTATTCGACATTGGTGAGGCCTCATCTGGAGTATTGTGTCCAGTTTTGGGCCCCACAATACAAGAAGGATGTGGAAAAATTGGTAAGAGTCCAGTGGAGGGCAACAAAAATGTTTAGGGGCTGGAGCACATGACTTATGAGGAGAGGCTGAAGGAACTGGGATTGTTCAGTCTGCAGAAGAGAAGAATGAGGGGGGATTTGATAGCTGCTTTCAACTACCTGAAAGGGGGTTCCAAAGAGGATGGATCTAGACTGTTCTCAGTGGTACCTAATGACAGAACAAGGAGTAATGGTCTCAAGTTGCAGTGGGGGAGGTTTAGGTTGGATATTAGGAAAAACTTTTTCACTAGGAGGGTGGTGAAGCACTGGATTGGGTTACCTAGGGAGGTGGTGGAATCTCCTGTCTTAGACGTTTTTAAGGTCAGGCTTGACAGAGCCTTGGCTGGGATGATTTAGTTGGGAATTGGTCCTGCTTTGAGCAGGGGGTTGGACTAGATGACCTCCTGAGGTCCCTCCCAACCCTGATATTCTATGATTCTATGATTAAAAAAGGAGAAAGGCATGAAAAAAAAAACACTGCTTAACGTTAAAGCCAGACAAATTAATTCAAATTAGAAATATTCAGAATTGGTCAAGAATTTTCCATCAGGATTATTTTTTGACAGAAAATGACAGCTAATATAGTTTCCACAACATCAAAATATTCTGTGGGAAAATTTCAATTTTGCTTAAATTTCTCAATTTTTTGTAAGATAAACCAAAACCAAAACAAAATACTTTATTTCATGTCAGTTTAACCTGAATCAAAATATTTCTGTGTTGAACTGTCCCACAATGTTTCATGTCAAGTCAATTCTATATTAAACTGCATTAACGTATTATTGGGCATCACCATATGGGAGCTGGAATTCAAGAGCCTTTTGCCCCCTTTCTCTCCTCCTATGAGCTAGGCTCCTTAGACTCTGTACATCTCTCATGATGCAACAAGTCTCCCCTCTGACCAAGCTGTGTGGTGCATTATGGTAGTCACATGGCTATGAGTGCATCATGGGAGATGTAGTCTGGCCAGAGAGCTTGGTCCATAAGTATGTATGTCATTTCTGTACTGATTTTTTTAAAATATTTTGTTCTGCAAAAAATTATAACTCAGCTTTTAGTCCTGTTTCAGGACAAAAACAAATGTTGAAACACACACATTTTTAACAGTAAGGATCATTAACCAATGGAACAAACTCCCAGAGTATGTGGTGGGTTCTCCTTCTCAATGTCTTCAGAACAAGACTAGATTCCTTTCTAGAAGACATGCTTTAGTCAAATACAAATTATTGGGCTCAATCCAGGGGTAGCTGGGTGAAATTCTATGGTTTATGTTATGCAGGACGTCAGACTAGATGATCTAATGGGCCCTTCTGGCTTCACAACCTATGAATTGATGTATTATGATTTATTTTCATTCCATACAGATAGAGCCCCGAGATTAGCTGCCTAGTTGTTTTGCTTTAGTTCGGACTGCCCCATTCACCTAGTTCAGACATCAGCTGTAGTGGGCCAAGATCTTTTGAGAGGCCTAAACAATTTTGCTACTACTTTGTCAAGGCTAACAGAGAATCCGTTCCGTATGTGTATATGTTTCTCCACTACCAAAGTTAAGACAATGGGAGTAGGTAAACCTTATAAACCTCATAGGCAGCTTGTGAACAACTTACCTTAAGTCTGGACCCTGAATTCCCAGCCAAAGGATTATTTTATCGACCCATACAAAGGGGCTAGTTTTATTACATTCTAAAGAAGAGCTCTTTGTAAACTCAAAAAATTCACTCTCTCACCAATAAAAGTTGGTCCAATAAAAAAACAATATTACTTCACCCACCTTATCTCTCCAATACCCTGTGACCGACATGGTTACAACAACACTGCATATAATCTCACTAACAGTCAGTCCGCTTGATATTTTGTATGTATATTTCATATTAGAGGCTAGACCGAATACATCCAGTTCTGAAATCAGTTCTGACACGGACACTAGAGATTGTGTGAGGTACAAGATGACAGGGTGGGAAGAGATTACAAATCACTTTTTATTGCATATTTCAGTGCCATAAATAATTCTTAGTCACTGTCTTTTTAACTTCAAACTTACTCATGTTAACATTGATTTATGTCCAGTCCTTTCACTTCACCAGAATGAGACAAAGATAACAATAGTTTTACTCCTCTTACATTCTCTGGTGAGGTTTCAAGATTCCTAGTTCCTCTCCTGGGCACACAATGTTTCCTCGTCAGATAAATTTGTGTCACTTCATGTAAACAGATATAACAGTGATGATCAAAATATAAATAACTAGGAAGACAGGTCAATTATAACCTTCCACTAGAAAATAGTTGACTTCCAGTGGCAGACTTCTCTATAGAACCATTAACTGGTAACTCAATCATATACATGCTTTTGTTTTGTAATAACTAATCATCATAGCGTTATCAGGTTCGTATATATACTACTAGAACTTACTAGTCAGAAATGATAGGAGGAATCTTAGCTAGATATTTGCTAAAGTGAAGAAGCTGTTGTCCACCTCAGCAATGGGGTTTCCTATTATTTATAGATGACACTGATGAGAAGCACAGTAAGACTCTTGATTTTTCCCCTACAGAGGAAAACTGATGCCACAGTCAGATGTTCCATTAGAGGTAGTGGGTCCCCAGGAACAGAATAAATTCTATAATGATTCATTTTATAAAATATGGAAAATTACTTGGGACATGACTATTATTTCAACATTACAGTCCATCACCTGTAATGTAGTCACACTACACAAGACTGCACCCACTAGACTACTCCTCATAACTAACATTATCAGTTTTTATATATTTGGTCAACAGGTAGTGCTGTCCTGCTTTGAAAGCCTCTGTAAAAATGCTACTTTAGAAAAAGACCTGAACATTTTAATTTTAACGTGTGGAATGTGTATGTAACAGACTTGAATGAACTGTGGTTTTTCCCCCCAAAAAAAGTCACCAATCTCATCTCCCATGATGCAACACTGTCTCCCTCTCACTGAGCCCCTTAGTGTATCATGGGAATCATATGACTAACTGTGCATGACTGATGGAGCTCTTTGTGACTAAGAGGGCATGACTGATGAATGGGGCCTGATCCAACTTTCATTATAGCCAATAGAAAAGGACTCCCATGAACTTTAAGGTCCTTCTGAGCAGTTCAGCGTAATTCCAGCTGGAAAAAAACAGTCACTGAGGCTTATTCAGTTAAGGAAATTTCCTATGATAAGAAAGAGGAGTTATGAGTTGTCAAGGTTCCTTCCCCACTCTGAAATTTAGGGTACAGATGTGGGGACCTGCATGGACACTTCTAAGCTTAATTAGCAGCTTAGATCTGGTATCGCTGCCACCATTCACAAGCACTCCCTTCCTTGGGTAGCCTTGAGAAACATCACCAATTTCCTGATGAACACAGATTCAAACCCCTTGGATCTTAAAACAAGGAGAAATTAACCATCCCCCCACCTTTCTCCCACCAACTCCTGGTGGATCCAGATCCAACCCCCTTGGATCTAAAAAACAAGGAAAAATCAATCAGGTATTAAGAAAAAGGCTTTTAATTAAAGAAAAGAAAGGTAAAAGAAAACCCTCTGGGAGAGATTAGCATACCAGCTACTCTCACAGACAACAGATTCAAAACACAGAGGATGTTCCCCTGGGCAAAAACTTTAATACACACAAGAATACCCAAATTTGATAATTCCCTTAATGGTACCAAGACAAGTTACAAAGAAAATAAACATAGACCTATTTATTCCTTTCTAAAACTTACTACTCTGATAAGAGGCTGGTTCCTTGATCTTTTTCACTCCGGCTGAAACTGAAAACTAAACAAAGGAAAAAACTCCCCTTCCTTTTGAAACATCTTGTTCCCCCATTGGTTCCTCTGATCAGGTGTCAGCTAGGCTAGGTGAACTTCTTAACCCTTTACAGGTAAAAGAGGCATTAACCCTTAACTATCTGTTTATGACATGAGTTTTGAATGGTCGGAGACTGAAGTGATGGGTCCTAATACAGAGAGAATGTTAAGATACAACATTGTTAAATGCTTTAAAAAGTTTAGGTAGATTGGTGTGAGTGAGCTTCAGTCTGTTTTCAAGTTCTTGTACTGAGATGGATGTTGGTTCTGAATAACAAAACCCAGCACTTTGTATGCTCATTACAAACATGAGCTAATAATATAATCTGCTCCTGCATCCTTGTGCACCCATAACTATGCTGAAGCCCAGGGAAATTTTGCCATTAATTTCCAGGGGAACAGAAATGGGCCCTACATCATAGGACCACATTTTCAGAATTCCTGAGCATTTACAACTCCAACGGCATGATTAGACCTTTACTGTAGTATCGTCTTGTGTTTAGAATAGTAGAGCCCGTACCGTGGAAATGAGTATCAGAGGGGTAGCCATGTGGAAATATTTTAGGATGTCATCCTGCAAGTCATTGAAAGGTGCTGAGTGCCATCAATTACCGGTACATTGATTTCAATAAACATCAAGGGCCATGAACACTCACAGAAGGTATCAAACAGTGCGCAGGACTGCATCCTAATCTACTGAATGTTTATCGAGTGTGCTCACCTTTTAGCCAATTGTTAAACAGGCAGGCAAGGTTTCATTACTGTACCAGAGATAATTGCAAAAGAAAAGGGGAAATAGAGGTTTTTTTTAAATATACATTTATCTCTAGGTAGTTGACATGTTTTGCTAGGTGTAATGTGTGGATGTGTGTTCTTGAAAGGACATACGTGGGTGGTAATCTTTTGCACGCATTAGCTGCTCCTGAAGAAAATTCTCCAAAAACGCTTTTTCCCCTTTCTCTGCATCTCTTTTGTTTGTGAAGAAATCAAATTGTGTGGCAAATTATGAAAGGAAATAGGAAGAGATGCTTTGCCTTTGTCGCATCAACAACACAAGCATGCATTCCATAATGGATATGTTAAATGCTAACAGATAACTCCACTTCTAATTATGTATATTTATTTTACCAAGGTACTGCCTCTCCAACTGGGATCTCTCCACATTAAGATGAGGAGGTAGATTATTAGCTAGTATAAATTGGTACTAGCTCTATTGATTCCTGTGGAGCTATTGCATTTTTCACCTCCTGAGCACTTGACCCTTTAAGCTTTACTATTAGCTACCCGTTTTTTAGAACTACAGAAAATCATCCTCAAGCTATTTGTTACAGTTTAAAAAAAAAAAAGAGGAGGCACATGATAAATACAGGTGCCATTACAAGCTACAGCCTGCAGTCCTTTAGGAGACAATGAATCCACTGAAGTCAAGAACTCTATTCGTTTAAAGTCAATGAGAGTTTTGCTTCAGTGAGAAATACATAGGCTAGTCAATTCTCTGTCTTGGTATTTATACCATGTTCGTCTTTGTATTTATATCATACTCATCTAAGCAAAAATGTTGAGTCCTGTGTGTTAAAATTTCAAATGAAGTCAATCCATTGTTCAAGACGCTTTATCCTCACCATATTTCAACCTAATTTCCATCTTTTATAGGGTCACTGGCCTAATGGATGGGGTTAGCAGTAGCCGTGATCTATCTTGGGTGGCAAAACACCTCTTTTCTCTCACTAGACTTAGCATTTCCCCCTCTGGCAATGGCAGGCCTGGGGTAATCAGCCCCACTCAGGCAGGGTTTGCCTTCCCCTTTCTGTGCTCCCTTGGTTGTATTTTCAGTGTAGGCCTGAGGGTCAGCCTGAGGGGGTGATCCTCCACCAAAGAAAAGGAAACAGTGGCAAACAAAAAACCAAGGGGGAGGCCTTTCACTGCCCCCTCAGCTGGGGAAAGGTGTCATCCAGTTGGTTGCCCTGGGGTGTCAGTCCTTCCTCTCGCAGGCACTCAGGTTTGGCTGTTTCCCATATAGGAACGAGCACAGCCTCACAGCTTATTTCCCTGCTGTTATTAGCTTGGAAGCAGTAGCTTTTCGTTCTCCATCTCTGTCTCTCCCACCAGAAGAGGGTTTTTAAAGGCCCCAGGCAGCCCTTAACTGGATTCAGGTGTCTGTAATTGACCTGAGGTAACCCCTTCTCTAGCTTGTAAGAAAAAGGGCCTTTAACATTCTAGGGCTAAGATATTGGCCTTCCAGGGTTCTCTTGCAGCCGTATGGCCTAACTTTGTCACGCTTGATTTTAGTGAGGTTTTTTAAATAGTCCCAGATGACATACTCGTAAGCAAACTAGGGAAATGTGGTCTCGATGAAATTACTATACGGTGGGTGCACAAATGGCTGAAAGATGGTACTCAGAGAATAATTATGGTTTACTGTCAAAGCGGGAGGGCATCATTCATGGGGTCCCACAGGGGTCAGTCCTGGGTTCAGTTAGTCAATATTTTTGTTAATGACCAGGATAAGGGAGTGGAGAGTAGGCTAATAGAATTTGCAGATCCCCTCAAGCTGGGAGGTGTTGCAAGTGCTTTGGAGGACAGGATTAGAATTCAAAATGACCTTGACACACTGGAAAATTGGTCTGAAATCAATAAGATGAAATTCAATAAAGACAGGTGTGAAGCACTTCACTTTAGAACAGGGGCGGGCAAACTTTTTGGCCTGAGGGCCGCATCGGGTTTCCAAAATTATGTGGAGGGCCAGTTAGCAGAGGCTGTGCCTCCCCAAACAGCCAGGAGTGGCCTGGCCCCTTGCCCTGCCCCCAATCTGACCCCTCCTGCTTCTTGCCCCTTGACGTCCCCGCCTCCCCCCGGACTCCTGCCCCATCCAACCACCCTGTTCCCTGTCCCCTGACATCCCCTGGAAGGAACCCCCGCCCCTGACTGCCCCCTGCCACCCCATGCAACCCCTCCTCTCATTCCTGACTGCCCCCGTGGAACCCCTGCCCCCATTCAACCCCCTACTTCCTCGCCCTCTGACCGCCTCAACCCCTATCCACACCTCTGCCCCTGACCACGACTCCAAACTCCCCTGCCCTCTATTCAACCCCTCCGCTCCCTACCCCCTTACTGCGCTGCCTGGAGCACCGGTGGCTGGTGGCGCTGCAGCCACACTGCCCGGCTGAAGCCAGCTATGCCAGCGTGCAGGACAGAGGCCTGGTCAGGCCAAGCTCTGCAGCTGCGCTGCCCCAGGAGCTCATAGCTCCACCGCCCAGAGCACTGTGCGGGCGGCGAAGCGAGCTGAGGCTGTGGGGGAGGGGCCGGGGGCTAGCCTCTCGGGCCAGGAGCTCAGGGGCTGGGCAGGAGGGTCCCATGGGCCGGATGTGGCCTGTGGGCCATAGTTTGCCCACCTCTGCTTTAGAAGGAAAAATCCAATGCACAACTACAAAATGGGGAATAAATGACTAGACAATACTAAAGCAGAAAAGGATCTGGTGGTTACAGTGGATCACAAATTAAATATGAATCAACAATGTGATGCAATTGCAAAAAAAGGCTAATATCATTCTGGGGTGTATTAACAGGAGCGTCATATATAAGACATGAATACAGAGGGGGTAATTGTCCTGCTCTACTTGCCATTAGTGAGGCCTCAGCTGGAATACCATGTCCAATTCTGGATGCCACACTTTAGGAAAGACATGGAGGAATTGGAGAGAGTCCAGAGGACAGCAACAAAAAATATTAAAAGGTTTAGAAGACCTGACCTGTGGGGAAAGCTTAAAAAAAACCTGGACATATTTAGTCTTGATTTAGAAAAGACCATGGGGGGATCTGATAACGGTCTTCAAATATGCTGAAGGCTGTTATAAAGAGGACTGTGATCAATTGTCTGAATGTCCACTGTGGGTCTGATAAGAGATAATGGTCTTAATCTGCAGCAAGGGGAATTAAGTTTAAATATTAGGAAAAACTTTCTAACTATCAGGATAGTTAAGCTCTGGAATAGGCTTCCAAGGGAGGTGGTGGAATCATCATCATTAGAGGTTTTTAAGAACAGGTTGGAGACATCCCTGTCAGAGTTGGTCTAGGTTTACTTGGTCCTGCTTCAGCGCATTGGGCTGGACTCGAAAATTTCTCAAGGTCCCCTCTAGTCTTTTATTTCTGTGATTCTACAGGGCCCATTGGGAGCTAACTAACTTTAGGTCTCATGTGTTCAGTGAAAATTTCCCCTAAGTAAGGATTGCAAGACCTGGCCCTTCTGTGCTAAAACTTCATATGAATCTGATCTAGTGGCTTTGTTGATAGGCTCACAAGAGGCTTGAGTTTAGTTCCCATGCTCTGGGTGAAAGCCTAGCTCCATTTACATCAGTGGAAGTTTTGCCATTGATTTCAATGACAGAATTTCTTCCTGTTTCTTGCTGGCTGAGCTAATGCAGCAGAAAACTCAACAGAGGTGGAGGATTCAACTTCTAGGATGGAAATAATACCTTATGTCACTCTGAAACCACCCCCTCTGATTGACCTAGTTTTCATCTTCACTTACTGTGCTCAACTGTTATGTAGTAATACTGTGAACTATTAAACAGCTTTCACATGTTACCTACAAGGTAGCTTGCACTTGGTGGGTGAAGGGGATTCTCTGTATGTGTATATAGCTGAAATGTTTTTGAAAATTTTCTGGGTGAAAGGTGCTATGTAATTTTGTAAGGTGGTAGTACACGACGAAGTGGGTATTCACCCACGAAAGCTCATGCTGCAAAACGTCTGTTAGTCTATAAGGTGCCACAGGATTCTTTGCTTCTTCCCGATATAACGTGACCCGATATAACATGAATTCAGATATAACACGGTAAAGCAGCACTCCGGGGGGCGGGGGAGGGGCACTCTGGTGGCTCAAAGCAAGTTCAATATAACACGGTTTCCCCTATAACACGGTAAGATTTTTTGGCTCCCGAGGACAGCGTTATATCGAGGTAGAGGTGTATTGTTACTCAGGTTACACCATGCCCATTACACGGAAGTTTTGCATTTCTGCAGCCTTGTGGGGGTAAATATGCTTATAAACTCGCTGTTAGGAAAAATATTTATTTCCTAGCCGAATACAGTAAGCAGGGGGGGTCTCAAACTTCATTGCACCACCACAACAAAAATTACTACACGACCCCAAGAGGGGGGGTGAAGCCTGAGCCCCGCTGCCCCGGGCGGGGTGCAGGGGTCAAAGCCAAAACCCAAGGGCTTCGTCCCCAGGCAGTGGGACTCAGGCTTCAGCTTTGGGCCTGGATCCCAGCAAGTCTAATGCCAGCCCTGGAGACCCCATTAAAATGGGGTGGTGACCCGCTTTGGGGTCCCGACTCACAGTTTGAGACTCACTGCAGTGAGTTCTTACTTCACTTAGTTTAAAAGGCTGAGGAGACTGCTGAGGGTTTTTTTTAGGAGTGATAATGGCGTATTTGAGGCAGCCAGTTGATGATGTATGTTTAATTTTTACACAAATAGCACTTTTTGGGGAGGGGGGGGAGAAGCTTTCTAGGAGCAAAGGGGATAGAGAGTCAGAGATAAAAGTTGCTGAAAGTGTTAGCAGCTTCTATATAGTCCGTCTAAAACTTAAGCCTGGAAACAGAACTCAACTACCCTTCGATATGGTAGCAATCTGTGTAAAACATCTTGTAGCAGTGGTTGGACTGAGCACTGAACTGATGCCAATTCTTGTAACTGACATTTTGAATCAACACACACACAAACAGAGGCCATCCCACACCTCCTAAGACATATTGTGCATACCAACCAACAGACAAAAAGACAGGAGTGATAATTTCGCTTCCTAGGGAGGCAGGGAGTGAAAATAGATCCCTCGTTTTTATTTAAGTTCCTTTGATAATTTGAGTAGGAAATTACCTGTAATTATATATGATCCACACATTGTTCTTTCCTGTCAGGTAATTTTCTATTTCAGGTATAAGTAGTGGTTTATAGAAAATAAATATGTGAAAGGTACTAGACTGATAGCCCTGGATGCTAAAGTCTTTTATTTTTCCTCAGAGTAGCACTGCAAGCTATCCCACCCCACCTCACCCCATCATCCAGTGAGCAGAGAGATAGGGCAAGTAGGTGAGGCTTTGTGATCTGGCAAGCGAAGAAGACCTCTTCTGTCTCTCGGCATGAGATCTAGAGAGGAGAGAGGTCTTTTTACCTTCCCCTGGGGAAGGAGTTTATTAAGCCGGGATGCCCTTCTGCCTACCCCAGTGTACATATGGTAAAGGGACTCAGAGCTGTATGGGGATGCATGATTTAGGATGTGTTCAGGGTGAATGCATTGTCAGTTTTCTATGGAGAGGAAGTAGCTCCTCCCCTCAGAGACAGGGGACATGACAGTGGGAGGAGAAGAGGGAAGATGGTGGAGGGACGGGAGCAGGCAGTATGGGACCTAAGAGAGAGAGATGCAGAGAAACATTCTGTGAGTAAACTGAGAGAAACGGAGTGAGGGACAAGGGGCAGCCAGAGGGGTGGCAGGAAACAAGGACTGAGAGAGACCGAGAGTAAGTGGAGAGACTGAGGCTGAGCAGGATACGCAGATGTGGAGAAGGTCCCTTGAATTTAAAGCTAGCTAGTCAAGTCAGTCCATGTTTGATGGCGTGTTCCTGAGCCTCAGTTCCCAATCATTGATTCCAGTTGTCTCTACTCATTGATTCCTGAGGTCCTGGAGATCCAGAAATGTTATGCTTATAAGAAGCACACGGGATAATTTTTAGGAGAAAAGGCAATACGCCGCATTCATTGAAGATACAACAATTAGCATGTGCATTCAATCTCTCTCACATGCACACACGCACACACACACACTGTCCCACCAGTCGATGTTATAGTTACCAGTCTAGAGTCTGGATCAATCTAGTGACCAGCTAGGTTGATCATGGGTAGGTAGGAGCCGGGTTCTGTCAGCCGCGACACAATGCTCCGGGGAAGTCTTGGCAGGACAAACCCAAAGTTTCATGGCAATTTATACAGTCATTTTTTTTTAATTGGGACCAATGAGATTTGCACTGTCATGCTATAATCAGTTGTTGTTTGACAAGTGCTTGTTTTTTAATTTTTTTTATTGTTTATTTTGTTGTTTTATGATGTTTTTTAGGGAGTTATCCCATGCTGGTTTTGATTACAGCTATCTTGTTCCCATTGATAGGGACCTATCTTATTTTTAGAGTCATTAATTTGCATTTTTTGACATTTCAGTAGGGGCATGTTGCAGCCTCTTGGTGCCCTTGTGTCTGTCTCCATTTTCTTCCTGGGACATGTGGTTCAGTAATGGCCTTTACACTTATTTCTTAACACACATTCCTTATTTACACACAAAACAGAATTAATTTACACAGAACAGGAACATCAAAATGCAATGCAAAAGATAAACGATCATGGTATTTTTTTTACTTATTTTAAAATGCTAAATCTACAACAAAGTGGTGACCCTCAAAGGTCTGTTACTGCCTTGAAATCAGTCCAGACACACAGAAATTCTGGCTGATGCATCTTTACCAATGGTACATTAGGCCATTCCTTTCTGTTACTTAGAAAGGGTCGCTGGCAGGATATGATCTAATCATATATCAATACATTTAAAATATGCTACATTATTATTTTATTATTTTTTATTTTTTTTCCAAATTATACAAAATACAAACATAAAATCCTACTACTACAGCTTCTGTCCAATATATCACTGCCAGTTTGTCATTTAAATAAAGACTAAGTCTATGTCTACACTACAAAGTGAAGTCGACTTAAGTTACCTCGACATACAGCCACTCCTGTAATTAAACTGCTGTTGCATGTCCACACTATGCTCCTTGTGCCGGTGGAGCACATCCACGATAGCAGCACTTGAATCAACACACAGAGCAAAGCACCATGGGTAGCTATCCCACAGTGCAACTGGCCACAGGGAGCTTTGGGAAGGGTTTGCAATGCCTCCAGGGGGAAGGTACAGCGTCACATGATGAAGGTTTCTCAATCTCATCATTCCATAAAAAGCAACAAAGAGTCCTGTGGCGCCTTATAGACTAACAGATGTATTGGAGCATAAGCTTTTGTGGGTGAATACCCACTTCGTCAGATCTTTGTTGCTTTTTACAGATCCAGACTAACGTGGCTACCCCTCTGATACGTGACATCATTCCCTAGGCATCCTACTAGATTGTCAGCTGCTTTTCAACTGCCCTGGTAACCTGCAAGCCACAAAGGAGGGATAGCTTAGTGGCTTGAGCATTGGCCTCCTAAACCCAGGGTTGTGAGCTTAATCCTTGAGGGGACCACTTAGGGATCAGTACTTGGTCCTACTAGTGAAGGCAGGGGATTGGACTCAATGACCTTTCAGGGTCCCTTCCAGTTCTATGAGATAGATATATCTCCATATATTTTTAGCCACTTCTGTCCGAAAGCATGGATCCTGCACTGCTGTTCAGCATTGTGCTGTGCGTTATGAACATAAGGCTATAAGAGAAGCCCAATGGGGGACTATTTAGCTGCGGGACGCCTTGAAGGAGCATTTGAACACTGAGCCACAGTAATGTGTGTTGCTGTAGTGTGCTGAGCCTGGCATTGTTTGTTTGCACCATGCTAGGAACCCTGTAATGATTACTGCGTGCGCCCGAAAAGTAACACATTTTAAATCACTTTTTAAAGTACAAACAGTAATAGGACCAAACTGACATTGCGGAACACTAACACAAGTCCACAGAAGTAAGTAAGTGTGTGTGTGTGTGTGTGTGTGTGAGAGAGAGAGAGAGTGAGTGAGTGTGTTGGCACGCTGTCTCTTTTAGCATAGCACTCGCCAGCCTGAACACTTGTTCAGACAGCAGCTGGCAGCAGCAGATGAGGAGCACCCCCACCCCCATCCCCACCAGCTTGAGTAGCAAAGTGGTGCAGCCTGCCCTGCCTGCCTGCCACTGCAGTCCTAGTGCTGGGGAGAGAAGGATTCCTTGGGAATGTTTTGATTCCGTGAATCTGTCTGAGTTCTCCTTAACACGGATTTAACAGGGCCCTGTGTATGTGCGGCTGTCATTGTGTTTAAGCTCCTGTGGGGCAGAGTGCCACGAAAGATACATGGAAGTGGGGGAGTGTAGGGAGGCCCTTGTGATTGTCTCCTCCACCTCCCTACAGTGATTTCTTCCACACTCCCAGCTCCAGACCCACAGCCTCCTCCCTCCACAGACCTAGGAGATCCATCCTCTCCTGTGTAGGTGTGCATTTGCTGCAGTGAACCAGCATACTCATCTGGGCGGTAGCAATGCAAGCTCTCCACGCTGAGCAAACCGCAAGAGCCGTTTCAAAACTTCCAGGGCTTTGAAAGGGGAAGGGCGCATGCCTGTGTAGCTGGATGCAGGGCAGCAGAGTTCAACTAGAGGGGTCATGGTGGGCATTGTAGGATGCCTCCTGGAGGCCAGTTATGGCGACGTAATGAACGCAGGGTCTACACTGATGCTGCGCCGCTCTAAATACATCACAAAAAGCTCTAAGCCTCTCATTGAGGTGGTTTTATTTTGTTGACGTAGCAGGAGAGTTAAATTGGCAGGAGGACCATTGCAGTGCATACACCTCCACTGTTTTGTTGATAAAAGCTGCCTTTTGTCAACAAAACTGTGTGGTGTAGACAAGGCATAAATGTAAGTGCCTGAGCACTGTTTCCTTTTGTTACTGCTTCCGTGTTAAACCCAGCCCTTCCAGCTAGCTAGCTCTAGGCTTAGGAGAGCATGTGTATATACGGTAAAAACAAGGTGATGCCAAGTCTAGATGTAAAAAGTCCAGGCAATAAGGACTAACTTTAACAGTAACCTGTAATTGTTAAGTACAGTGTAAGAATGAAACACAAGGGTTAGGAAGAAAAATAATTTGCCCATAGAGCAACAAAGAATCCTGTGGCACCTTATAGACTAACAGACGTTTTGCAGCAATGTCTGTTAGTCTCTAAGGTGCCACAGGATTCTTTGGTGCTTTTACAGATCCAGACTAACACGGCTACCCCTCTGATACTTGCCCATAGAGGAATTTATATTTGTCCAGTCAGGGGATAGACGTTGCATCTTGCTTGAAGCATGTAGTACTGGCCATCGTCAGAGATAAGATGCTGGATCACAGGTCTGATGCAGTTTAGATCACAGGTCTGATGCAGTTTAGAAATTCCTATCAAGAGCAAATGGAACACAGTATATTTTCAGAGTAGTAGCCGTGTTAGTCTGTATCAGCAAAGAGAATGAGGAGTACTTGTGGCACCTTAGAGACTAACAAATTTATTTCATGGAATCATAGATTATTAGGGTTGGAAGGGACCTCAAGAGATCGTCTAGTCCAACCCCCTGCTCAAAGCAGGACCAATCCCCAAATCCCTCCCTCAAAGATTGAACTCACAACCCTGGGATTAGCAGACAGGCCAATGCTCAAACCACTGAGCTATCCCTCCCCCTGAGCATAAGCTTTTGTGGGCTAAAGCCCACTTCATCAGATGCATGCAGTATATTTTCAGTTGGGATTAGCACTCAAAGAGAATCACATTATCCAGAATATTCAAGTCCTATTAAAGGACGGATTATAACCTCCAGCAAACAGCGTGATAATAGCTGCTTTCCCTGACTCTAATCACACACGCAGACTTCACAAGTTGGTATGAGAAACCCCTGCAAGGTAGAAATTGATAGCTACTGCTGTTCCCTGAGCTGGGCCCTGCTGTACAGCCACAGAGAAAATGCTGAATAGTGTTAAAAATAAATTTATAGTTTCATGTATTATCCACGAAAAGACTAAGTTACAGACTCAGACAAAACAAAAGATCAAATAACTTGTTTTGGGACGCTAGTTTAGCAACAAAAGTTAGTGACTGAAATAATAAGGATGAATGCCCTAAAGGAGTCCGTGGCAGATAATTAAGGACTTTAATAGTGCAATAACCTGTTCTTATATTGATTTATTAAGTACTAAATTCTTATTGACCATTAAAAATAACACAAAATGCTGTATTTGGTAGCTTTGTTGGTTTGCTTTCTCTATCGTCTTTGCCTAGTGGGCTGTTATAGCTGGAATCTGACGTTCTGGAAAAATAATCTCTCTACATAACTTTAAAAACCTTACAGCTTCTGCAAGTGTCACATTAGTATTGCTAAGGATGCCTGGGGCTCTGAGCAGAGCGTTTCTCTTTGATGGACCAAGATTCTCAGCACTAGGTCACCACTCTGTAAGCAATGGGAGAAGTGTTTTGGTTAAGATTCATACCTACAGATTTTTCCCAGAGTGCAGAGTTAGATCAATAACTGTTCAGAGTTTGGAAAATCAGAGTGGAACATTTCCTAGAGGTTAGTTTTTGACAGTGTTTTCCTTTTTGCCCTTCATAGTGTTGTTTTCTTTATATAGTAAGATCATTGACAGAATTTTAATAACGGACTCCTGTAGATGCTCTCCAGTATATCACTGCTTGTTTTTCACTTATATAAAGACTAAACGCAAGTGCCTGAGCACTGTCTCATTTTGTTACTGCTTCCATGTTTTTACTGAGTCTATGGCTAGGTCTGCACTGGGAGTGGGAGTTGACCTAAGATACGCAACTTCAGCTCCGATGATCAGGGCGTCCATCTGCTCCTTTTCCTCCTTCTTATTCTTCCTACCCGCTCCTGTATTCACCTGAGCAGGAGGGGCGCAGTGTTGGGGAAACATAGTCATTCTTCTAACCCTAATTTTTTGCCAATGTCCTCAGGAGGATTCCTTTCCCCAGAGATCAGGAAACTCCCAAACTCAATTCCTTCCCCCCTTGAAAGCTAGTAACCACCCTGCACTCTCTTCCGTAGTTTCAGCCTCACTACTGTCTTTAAGTCCTGTTCGCACAACTCATGAGTATGGGCAGTGTCTTCAGATTCAGGAGACATCAACCAAATCCCCATCTCCTGTGGGAAGACCCTGCTCAGAGTGGACTCAGGTTGAAGGCACCAACTCTTCTTGCCACTCTCCAGATCAAACCCCAAAGCCTGATTTTGGCCTGCTGACACATTGACGCAGTAAGAGCCTTTGCAGCTTTGGCATCTGTCTCCTGGACCTCCATTTCCTCCACCCACCTGAGCAGTGCAAACCTGTTGCCCACAGTTAAATGGGAAGAGTGAGAATAAGAAAGGGGGCACAAGCCAGAAGAGAAGGAAAGGCCAGCTAACCCAGCTTAGAGTCCTGCAAGGCAGACACCTCCCTCTGCCCCACCCCTCCGCCATCCATTAGCAGCCATGAGAAATGGAGAGAGCTCCACACCTTCCCCTTCAGTCCTACTTCCTCTGCCAAAGGATCTGAGGGGCTTAGGAATCTTGCCAACTACCATGAGAGCCACCTCAGAGGGCTCCTCTCCTCTTTTCCCCCACTTTATACTTTGCCATCAATGCCACCTCCTGAGACCTCTCCACTCCTATATTAGGGTCACCCTTTTACTGGAGCTTCCTCTCCCTCAGCTCCCGGGGTGCTTTCTGCAGTCTACTGTGCCTAGCCCCTACCACCTTTGTTCAGGTGCCCCCACAAGGCCAGATTTACAAGGTTGAAGGCCTGTGGCTTATGTTTTTCAGAAGCCCCCTTGTCATGAACACGGTAATAATGAAAGCAAAAATGTATCCATCTTATGAGAATCAATGAGTCATGTATATTAGTGAATATACATGGAAAGAAAATCGAAGACAATGAACAGATTAAATACTTCCTGGACATACAAAAAACATTAAGAGGCAAATGAAACGCTGCATGTTTAAATTGGCTTCTTGTGAGCTGTAGGTGCTGCAAATTCAGTTATTGCATCTTCAAACTGTCTGTCATAACAAGAGCATTAAGCGTCATTTCTACCACAGTTGTCTGAGGATGATTTTTTTTATTAAGGAAAGCTGAGAGAACGTTGGTTCTGCTTCACACCTGGCAATGGGTATAATCAAATACAGTCTCAATGCAGCGAAAATATTCTAGAAGACCTTGCTCAGATCTTTGTCATGCAAAGTTGATGATTTCAGTAGCGCTCTTATCCTGCATCTCACAATATCTTATATATGCTGAAAATTGATACATGTCAGTGAAAAGCTTGGGCTCTATATCATTCAAGTAAGTAGCAAGCAATGCCCGAGTGCATGTTTTCATCTCTTCATTTTGTACTTTATCAAGAGATGTGGATAGTTCAGCATAACATTCAGTTCTTTTTAGTTCTGAACATAGCTTGTCAAGGATAACATAAAAACACTCAATCTTGAATTTTCGTCTTCCTCAAAGGATAGCGTCACTTTTGCCATCAGGAAATTTTGGCTTTAAAGTACAATTGTATTCTTCATGGTAGGACTCATCAGAATTATTCCCCCATTTTTTTTCTTGCTCCTCAAAATTGTCAAGCTGAGACCCTAAGCTGTGACAGACTCTTGCAAGAAAGTCAGCAAATTAACAGCAACAACATTTTGAATCTTGACATTAATTTTGTCATATGTTTCTAGTATTGTATTCCATAAGATACTCATAAAAGCAATTTCCAATTGGCACATTTTCCTGTATAATTATCGTGCTTCCCTTCAAGTTTCCCCATTTTCCTTGGCATTGTCCACTGTCTCCCTCCACCTCTGTATCTTTGTTTGCAGCTCCTCTCTTGCTCCAGGATCTGCTGTGGCTTCTTCGTGACCCAGCCCTCTGGTTAGGTCCTATTGTGTTTTCTCCTTCCAGGGGCATGCGGAAGTCTCTTCTCCCAAACTGGCATAGGCAGCCTTCTTATGCACTGGCCCAGTGGCTGGCTGGGGGAGTCTAGGCCCATTCTCTACTCTGGGTTCTGGCTCAGGGACCCTTTAATCAGCAGTCAAGGTCTATTTCACCCTGAACTTTGCTGCATTTCCCTGGGGCCTTTTCTAACGGTCTGGCTCTCCTTTCCTTCTCTGGGTCTGCCAGTTTCACCGCTCCCTCCTCTCTGGGAGCAACTGCAGCCTACACACTCTGCAGCTTCCAAACACCCGTCCCTCCTACCAGGGAGTGACTACTTTCTCAGCAGCTTCCTGGTTTATATAGGCCCTGCCTGTTCCTTCATAGGTGAGCTTCTTATAATTAAATCTTCCCTTTCAGCCTTCAGCCTAATAGGTTCAGTGGGTCATCTTGGCCTCCATTAATCCCTTCAGAGCAACTGTGAGGTGGACATCCCATCAGAGGCACATACTCAGCTAGTGGGTTTGGTGTTTTGACCTTCATACTTCCCCAACATTTTACTTGTGCTATCTTATTGCTAACCTTTGCAGTTGCCAATTGCAATGTCATTTGTGTCCAATGAAGACTTTGTGGTCTGAAAGAGCGACATGCCCACAAAAGTAATTGTTCCATTCTTCTCAGCAATGATAAGTCTTCAACTGAAGTATTGTGTCCAGGTCTGGGCTCCATGCTTTGGGAAAGATGTGGACAAACTGGAGAAATTCCAGAGGAGAGCAACAAAAATGATTAAAGATCTAGAAAACCTTATCTACAAGGAAAGATTGAAAACATTGGGTTTTTCAACTGAGGTAAGGGACTAGACTTTGGGAAGGCAGGTATGGAGTAGGACTGCTGATATACCCCCGGAAGGGGGGAGAATGGAGTAGTGGGCACTGCTGGAGGGCAGTGTCCTGAAAGGACACTGTGGTCTAGAGAGTGGCGTGTCCCCCGATGATGGAGACAACACATCCGAGCAGACAATGGGCAAGACACCACCTGCAGAGGGCACTCCACAGCTGAATGAGCTAATTGCCAGAGCAAGCCAGCAGAAGGCGCCACGGTGATGAATCTGCGCTGTGTTACAGGGTATTTAAACAAATTGGCTAAGGAGGTTGTGGAATCTCCATTACTGGAGGTTTTTAAGACCAGGTTAGACAAACACCTGTCAGGGATGGTTTAGATAATACTTAGTTCAGCCTCAGCGTAGAGGACTGAAGTAGATGACCTATTGAGGTTCCTTTCAGTCTTACATTTCTATGATTCTAAGTAGCTTTCAACCAGTGATAAACTCCTGTAAGCAGTATTGTAAAATGACAGATAACTGATCAGCATGAGCAATATCAGAGTTGAATCTACCATCAAAGAGTAGTATTTCACCGGTCTGACTTCATTTGCAATGAATTCCAAAACCTCATGTTCCATTAGCTCAATGAACTAATCACAGATTGTTTTTGTCAAGTGGCATAGGATGACTTTGTTTCCATAGCATTTAAAATGCTCCTTTAGAAAGGGGTCAAATTTGGCGATGATTTCAAGATACCTAGATAATTTCTGATAATTTCCTCCCTTCCTCTAAATGCTAAACCATGTTCAGTGTCATTGTACCAGATGGCAAGATATGGCAAAATGGCCAGCAGCCCTACATATCTGTCACAATTAACTTATTCCATTTCTTCCACTATCAAGAAAGAGGTAGGCCAGTAAAATCTGATGGTTGTAAAAGGATCTGGATGAAGTGCACCATGAATGTCTATTCCCTATGATAATCCCCAGTACATCAGAATTTTCTCGCCTGGGCTCAACACAGTCGCTTGTCTACTTAGCCAGTCTACAATCAGCTCAGAGGGCACTAGATGATTATGGAACATGATGGTGATGTAACTGGTCTCATCGGGGGAACCACCACCACCTGCTGCCAGTCCCTCTTATCCTGCACCCTTGCATATACTCTCCAGAAGGTTTCCATTAACTCATTTGACCAAAAGCACAGATCAACTTCCTTGGCCCTGGGTAGCTGGATTACTACTAAAAGGTCCACTGGAGAGAAATACACCCCACCCCAGTACCCGAGTGCTCACCAATACTTCCTTCTCCAGGAAGGGGTGACCCACAGCTGGGTACTGTAACCATGCCACGTGCTTCTCTGTCTATTTACACCATGAAGCTCCTTCTTGTTCAACTCTAAGGCCTGGTCTACACTGTGGGGGGGGGATCGATCTAAGATATGCAACTTCAGCTACAAGAATAGCGTAGATGAAGTTGACGTATTTTAGATCAAATTAAAATTACTTACTTCGCATCCTCGTGGCGCTAGATTGACGGCCGCGGCTTCCTCGTCGACTTTGCTTCCTCCTCTCGCACTGCTGGAGTTCAGCAGTCGACGGGAGAGCAATCGGGGATTGATTTATCACATCTGCACTACATGTGGTAAATCGATCCCTGATAGATCAATCGCTATCCGCCAATCCGGCGGGTACTGTAGACGTACCCTAGCTCCTTCTCCTTATTCCCCTTTATCCGCAGCAATCCCAACCCCCCCACCTCTTGGGCCGCCTCCTCTCACATTGTCCCCCACAGCAGCAACATCATTTTGTTTGCCAGCCGACCTCCTGCCCAAGCTGCCCCCACTTCAGTCAATTTTTTTTTCATGCAGCAAATCTGCTGGCCCACAAATCTTGTCATTAAGGTATTCCAGACTTGTATAATAACCGTACCAGCAGCTCAGCTTTTCCTGTAATTTGAGATTAACTTCAGCAAACTTCAAGTAACTCATCAAATTTCCCTTATTATGCAAATCATTACCATCATCATACCCTCTGAATGCTTGACCTTGCCAAGCTAAATAATTTGTGACTGAGAAGGAGCCTGCACTCTCCATCTTCAGAGTGGGAGCTGAGTTAGTCTGTATCAGCGAAAACAACGAGGAGTCCTTGTGGCACCTTAGAGACTAACACATTTATTTAGGCGTAATATATAATTATGACCAAATAAATGTGTTAGTCTCTAAGGTGCCACAAGGACTCCTCATAGTTTCTCCATCTTCAGTCACTTCATCCCTTCAACTCAGATTCAAAAGCTGATGCAACAGGCTTCCAACTGGCAGTCTGAATCCCTGAAATTCAAACCGAGCTTTGAAGGATGATGTATGCAATTCAAATTCTTGGTGCTTGTTAACTTTGTTAAAGAGGTTTTTCCAGTTCTTCATACAGTGTCAACAATGTCAACAAACAGGATGCTACCACTAACATTTCCATGGTTTCTGGACATGGAAAAATGCTGACACTAAAAACAGTAAATTGCATCTTCCTTCACAGAATCCTCCAGTCACAGATTATTCTCACATGTATTTAGGCAAAAATGATGTCTGTCCATTACAGGAAAATGCACCAGTTTTGACTGACCTAGACAATCTATCTCATACATGGATAAATCTACTGAATCCCTTCGTGTTGACTCACTGTTGTTCAGTTTTTCCGCTTGCCACTTGCTTTTGCAAACATACCTGAAATTTTCCTTTGACTCATGATAATCACTTAATGATGCAGTCAAGAGAACCACTTGACAACTAATCAAATAGATGAATAATAAATGCCGGCTGGTGTAGCAAAGAGAAGTGGCTGCAGGGCCATGTGGAGTACAAAGTGGTTGGACACCAGGTAGTTTTTAAAGTAAAATTGCCAAAAGAAAAGAAACAATGATCCAAACTGATAATCAGGAGAAATAACAATTCATTAGATGGAATTATTACTTGTTTCTCACATGACTAGTTCCAGAATATCAAATCAAAAGATGGAATTATTGATTATGGTTATTAATAAGTCTGACTCAGGGTATACTCACATACATTTTATTAAGAGTATGCTAAGGGATGCCCCAAAATAAACAATTGAACTTGACTTTGAAAAAAAAGAAACTTTTATTTAAATTATCAGAATGATACAAGAAACCAATAAACAATTAAATCAACAAGGATTATGCCAGTAAAATACACCTGATTAAAAAAAATTAAAATGAGTATACACTGTAGCAATATTTCAAGCATCATGAAATTTTAAGATATAAAGTATATTAAAAGAGAGTTGGTTAACTATATTGAATACTAAAATTAAAATAGTATGAGCATCAACCACAATGATATTCACTTAATGACTGCAGCATGGATGCATTGTTTACCCTCATTAAGACTAACTAGTAGCCAAGCATTATTAACATAATTTAACAGTTAAATTTAAAGAAATTATGTCATATAACCAAGTATAAACTTAATGAAGTAACTAGATTACAACAACTAGAATTCAACTTGACCTAAAAAATTTTAAACTAAAGAACAAATTAGGATGAAACTAGATAGGTATCTTAATTTAAACAAAATCTAGCAAAACCGTTACTACTTTTACTTCTGTTTTAAGAAAATAGCATTCAGGGGTTAAGCATGATGAAGCTCAAATTCCCTGTGGAATTTTAGCAATAAGCATTGATTTCTTCAACCTTTCTGCACCTTTAAGCAGGTTGAACGTCTCACTCTTCTTTCTGTTGTTCGGTGTGCAGTCTTCTTTTTTGTGATGGGATTTAGGATTCTGTCTTCAGGGAAACATCACTTTCCCCAAGATGCTTATATTGGGATTCTGGACATCAGCATCCCAGGGTCCAAGATTTGTGTGTGTAAAAGAAGCTTAGTCACAGAAAATCACTCTTAGAGAGAGCTAAACAACCACTTCTTACATAGAATAGACCAGCTTTTTTGGAGTAGGTGTTGATCTGCTGGACAAAGAATTTGGGCTGGACAATCTGTTTTATATATTATTCCCCCATTTGACTGGGGGGCTTGGCCTACCCCAAAAGTACATATTTGGCATTGTTCCATTGGCTCTTTTCTTTTGGAGAAGTGGTCATTCATTAAGTGTAATGGCAAGTTTCCTGCCCATCTAATAGGTGGCATTCAAGCTTCATCTGGAGTGCCTTTTCAAAGGTTACATCTTTACTTGGAATCCTTAATTATTTGTTTAGCATAGTTGATTAAAATATACACTACCAGACTTATTTAAAGAGTCTTTTGGCTGACTTTCTGCTTCTAGTTCTTGAACCATTTAATAACAGGATAAAGTTTTCTCGTATTGTTGTAACTTGGTAATTATCTTCTAGAAGCTTTCTTCTTTCTTCTTACACTTAACTTTAATTTGAAGAGAGTTTTATTCCATTCCACTTATAAATGCAGGAAGAAATGTATCCCCAGTATGATTCTGATTTTAAACAACTTCCAGGTTCATTATAACATCAATATCCTAACTCCAAATGGTTTAAATAGTTTAGCTTATTTTAAGCATTGTCCTAGATACATCAAAGCTGCATGTCAAAGCTGGCAACTCTGCAAGAGTGCTAATTCTTACTAATAACAATTTCTAATATAACCTCACAACTGTTACACTTAATTTTATACAGTATTTCTAGATTTACTAATATGCGAGCATACATTCTGTACACCAAAATCTCTGTTTTGTTAGAAAAAAGATCTTTTCATATGTATATGAACTAATTCAAGTATGTAAAAACTTCCTTTATTACAGAACTCTTTGTTTGATCACTTTAAGCCTTAACTAAAAAGTCATAAAATATTATTTGGGCTTAGTCTTCCATGATTCCCCAGTTGGCTAAACCATTTGTTGTTTACTTTTCTTCATTTTATGAATTATGGAATATTGTGAGATTACTTATTAAGTTACTTTATTACTTTGCATATTGCTAAGGGGTGCATAATGTTTATTATGGAACCATTTAGTTTGTGCAAAGCTAAGAAATAAACTTTTCCAAAAATGTTTTGGGGATATTGATTTTAGAGAGGTTTCAGAGTAGCAGCCGTGTTAGTCTGTATCCGCAAAAAAAACAGGAGTACTTGTGGCACCTTAAAGACTAACAAATTTATTGTAGCATGAGCTTTCGTGAGCTGGGAATGGTTGGGTCATTACACCAATTGAATCTATTTCCCTATGTTAAGTTCTCCTCACACCTTCTATGGGCCATCTTAATTATCACTTCAAAAAGTTTTTTTTCCTCCTGCTAATGATAGCTCATCTCAATTGATTAGACTCTGCCTGTTGGTATGCATACTTCCACCTTTTCATGTTCTCTGTATGTATAAATATCTCCTGTCTGTGTGTTCCATTCTATGCATCCGAAGAAGTGAGCTTTAGCTCACGAAAGCTCATGCTACAATAAATTTGTTAGTCTTTAAGGTGCCACAAGTACTCCTGTTTTTTTTTATTTTAGAGAGACTCAGGTTTATAGTCCCACTTTCCTGGGACCTTGACCATAGCAAGGAGATATCGCCTGCATGGACACCAAGAAAACATAATGTAACATCCTTTGTGTAGGTTTCTGTGTCACCTATTAGGAGATTAATTGAAAATGGAGGTTACTCACCCATAACTGGAGGTTCTTGGAGATGTGTGGTGCCTATCTGTATTCCACACATGGGTGCACATGTGCACCATGCACCTGAGATGGGAGATCACTATTAAGTAGTGTCCCTGGGTCCTCACTGCACAGTTCCTTGTGTTCTAAATCAAGAGTTTGAGTGGCAGTATGGATCAACACCTCTTCAGTTCCTCTTCTAATGGTGAATCAAATAAGATCTGATGCAAAGGAGAAGGAGGTGGGTAGTGAAATACTGATGGGGATAGCAGATCTCAAACAACCTCCAACTGTGGGTGAAAAACCTCCATTTCTTCTTCAAGTGCTGGTCCATATGTATATTCCAGATGTGAGTGATTGGTAAGCAAAACTCAAACAGAAGGAGCATGTGAGGATGCATTTGCTATCAATATCTATACTGCTGCTGTCCCCACATCTATGTCTGCAGAACATGTCTGGACTAATTTGTAACATTTTGTGAAGGTATGGCTGGAGCTCCAGGTAATTGCCCTACATATGTCTGGTATAGGTACCTCTTGAACAGATGCTGGTGACGTTGCTTGTGGTCTAGTGGAGTGGGCTCTCAAAATATCCAGTGAAGGAAAATGCACTAATTGCTAACAAAGAATGATGTGGCTGGAAATCCACTTACAGAGTCTCTGAGCAGATAATACTTGTCTCTTTGATTGCTCCACTAACGTGACAAATAGTCTAGGTATTTTCCTAATTGGTTTTTAAAAATATACTAGGAACAAAAAGAATCCTGACAAAGGTATTGGTCCATTACTAGATGGAAATGATAGAATTATCAATAATAATGCAGAAAAAGCAGCAGTGTTGAGTAAATATTTATCTTCTGTGTTTGGGGGGAAAAACAGGTAATATAGTCTTATCATAGAGTGATGATAACCCTCTTTTCCATTCCACTAATATCGCTGGAGGATATTAAATAGAAGTTCCTGAAGTTAGACATTTTAAAATCAGCAGGCCCAGATAACTTGCATCCAAGAGTCTTAAAAGAGCTGTCCGAGGAGTTTGCTGGACTGTTGATATTGATTTTCAATACAAGTTGGAGTACTGGCTAAGTATCAGAAGACCGGAAGAAATATAATGTGCCATTTAAAAAAAAAAGGGTAAACGGGGTGACCCAGGAAATTATAGGATTGTCAACCTGACATTGATTGTGGGCCAGATAATGGAGCAGCTGATACAGGACTTGATTAATAAAGAATTAAAGGAGGGCAATGCAGTTAATGCAAATCAACACTGGTTTATGGGAAATAAATCCTGTCAAACTAACTGAATATCTATTTTTGGATAAGATTACAAATTTGGTTGACAAAGGTAATAGTGTTGATATAATAGATTTCTGTAAGAAATTTGACATGGCACCTCACAACATTTTGATTAAAATATTAGAAGGATGTAAAATTAAGATGGCACACATTAAATGGATTAAAAACTGGCTCACTGGTAGGTGCAAAATTAAATTGTAAATGGGGAATCAACTTTGAGTGGGTGTGTTTACAGTTGGGTCCCACAGAAATCTGTTCTTGGTGCTATGCTATTTAATATTTTTATAAATTATCTGCAAGAAAACATAAAATCATCACTGATAAAGTTTGCAGATAACAGAAAAATGGGGGAGTGGTAAGTAATGGGGACAGGTCACAGTTTTAAAGTGATCTGGATCACTTGGTAAACTACGTTCAAACAAACAGCGTGTGTTTTAATAGAGCTAAATGTAAATGTATACACCTCAGAACAAGAATGCAGTCCACACATATACGATGGGGGACTCTATCCTGGGAAATATTGACCCTGAAAAAGATTTGGGGGTTGTGGTGGAGAATTAGCTCTCAGTGTGACACTGTGGCCAAAAGAGCTAAAGTGATCTTCGGATGAATAAACGGGAATCTTGAGTGGGGTTAGACAGATTATTTTACAGCTGTATTTGACACTGATGAGTCTACTACTGGAACACTGTGTCCAGTTCTGGTACCCTCAATTCAAGAAGGATGTGGATAAATTGGAGAAGGTTCAGAGAAGAACCACAACAATGAGAAAAAAAATTCTTATAGTCATAGGCTCAAAGATCTCAATCTATTTAGAGAAGATTAAGGAGTGACTTAATCAGTCTAAAAGTATCTACACGGGGAACAAAATATTTAATAATGGGCTCTTCAACCTAGCAGAGAAAAGTATAACACAGCCAACAAGGTTGAAACTAGACAAAATCAGACTGGAAATAAAACATACATTTTTAACCATGATAGTAATGAACCATTTGGAACAATTTATCCAAAGTCATGGTGGATTCTCCATCACTGGATATTTTTACATCAAGATTGGATGTTTTTCTGAAATATCTGCTCTTGGAATTATTTTGGGGACGTTGTATGGCCTGTGTCATATAGGAGATCAGACTAGATGATCACAATGGTCCCTTCTGGCCTTAGAATCTGTGAATCTATAAACCTGTCAAACTCAATCAATGTCCTCTCTAGCTAAGGGAGGCTGAGAAGTGTGAGGGGAAGAACTGCCTGTGGATTGTTCACCAGGAACATGATCAAACTCCACATGTTTCAAGAAACTTTGTTGATCACTCACACTGTTCTGATCTTCTTTTTCATGGGCCTGCTGCAGCTTGCACTTTTGAACACAACTGTTACAGGTATGAATGACGGAAATCACGCTTGACCATAAAAATTCACCCACCAGGCTCTTTAGGAATGACTTGGTAGGTTTGGAATGACTGCGGTAGCTGGGTGAAAGATCTAACTAATATTGCTGGGTGAAATCTGATGAAAGGTCATAAAATCGATATGAAACTTCAAGTTATATCCAGTGCTTAAAGTGGCAGACGAGTGCGGATTCTCCCATTTTTTTTGAAGCTCTAGATATTGCTGTGAGGCTCAGAGCTTTTTCAGAGCTGCTGTGACTTCATCCAGTTCCCCAGGGTCCTGTGGTTGCCTCAGGCAACTCCCTGGGTTCCTCTTCACCGCTGCTCACTCATTGGCCCATCCGTCAGCACACAGGGAGTAGGTGGAGCTTGTATCCCTGGGGGGATGGAGGGGAGCTTGGGGCTGAGAGCTGCAGCAGCTTGGAGAGTGGTAAAATGGCAGGGTTTTTTTTGGGGGGGGGTACAGCTTAGAAGCTGGGGAGGGTCTGGGAGAAGCAGCAGAGGGCATGAACTCTCCCCTGCCAGCACTTTGTAGGGACAGGGTCCAAGCCAGGCTGTCAGGGAGGGATGGGTGCAGCAGCCACGGAAGGGCAGAGGCAGCAGCAGGGGCATAGCTAGGAGTGGAAATTTGGGTGGGTCCCGACGTTCAGGTGGACGGGCAATGGCAGACTGCGCTAGCTCAGCGTCTCCTCTGACGCCACCTCCTCTTCCCAGCCCCGGTGCCCCCAGGCACAGGGCTTCACCTGCCGAGCTGGGCACGCACATGCTTCACCCTGGGCAATCACTGCCAGCAGCTCCTTCTCCGCCGGGCTCATATCTCCTCTCCTGGGGGGGCATGGCACCTCCTCCTCGCCCTGCGCTTGCAGGGGCCAGAAGCAGCGCTGCACATTGTTGGACCCAGCACAGCACCCCCATGTGCCTGCTACCCCCTCCCCTCAGAGCAGCTGCCTGCAGGGGTCCAACCATTTCCCCTCCAATGGCGGGGGAGAGATGCGGCAGCCACCCTGCACCATGCACGTGGTTGATTTCCCACCACAAATGGCCCAGGCTGCATTCTGTGTGGGGGAGAGCACAGGCCCCACACTCTGTACGTGGGGTGATAGTTCCCGTCGCCTCTTTTCCAACTCCAATCCTTACCCCCCAGCACATTAGCAGCCTGATGGTGTGGCCTGGCAGAGTGGGGTGGGATGGCAGAACAGCTGGGGCACTAATGTGTCTCTGTGGTGCTATGTAGCTAGAGGGTAGGATGTGTATTATTATGAGGCGCATGGACATTAATTATAATAATCATGTTTATCATGGTAGTGCCTAAGGAGCTACCAGGAATGGGGCCCCATTGTGTGAGGCAATTTAGAAACACAGAGTAACAGACAGTCCCTGCCCCAAAGAGCTTACAGTCTAATTGATTAGACAGTCACAGGGTGGGGAAGGGGATAGAACACACGAGCATGGCGAACAGTGTGATGGCGGCAAACATCATGTTAGCGTCACGTTTTTGGGTGGATTTAATTAGGAGGGGATCAGCTAAATGGAAAGAAAAGTGAAGGGCGGGGTGTGTGTGTGAGGGGGACAGGGCGGGGGAAGGCAAAAGGGGCAGGTGAGTCAGTATCATAGAGTTTAAGGCCAGAAGGGGCTCCCAGATCCTCTAATCTGATCCCCAACTCTCAGGCCCTTAACACCACCCAGCACCCGCACGCTAAACCCAACAACCGAAATTAGACCAAAGTATTACAACCCATGGGAGATTAGACTAATATGTGCCACAGGCAGGGAATAAGAGGGACTGAGGTGTATCTGTGCCCGATGCTCCCACAATAGCTGGGAAATTATTAAGTGAGACACACCAATATAACCCTGACAATTGACCTGCATCCACACGCTGCACACGGAAGGTGAACCGCCCCCCCCCCTGCAAACTCTCAGCCAATCTGACCTGTGGAGAAATTCCTTCCTGGCCCTGCACATAGTGATCAGTTAGACCTCAGCATGTGAGCAAGAACAAACCAGCCAAGCACCCGAGAGAGAGACTGATCAGTGCCACCTTAGAGCCTTGGTCCACCCCAGCTGTGGCTATCCCTGATACTTCAGAGGAAGGAGATAAAACTCTCAGAATACACTGGGGGCAAAAAATCCCTTCCTGACCCCTGAAAGTGGCCAGCTGAAGTATGAACTTTTAGGATCATAAGACTGTAGAGGTGAACACTGAACTGGAGGTTTAGAGACTGTTGAGGAGAAGGCAAAGAGTCTAGTCACAGAAAGAAGAAATTGTGCAGTAAGCTAGAATCATCTCTGACAAGTTCTGATGGCAGTATTGGTACATGAACTCCAGAGTCTCCCATAGCCTGAGGATGCACTTGAGAAACTTCAGTTTCAAGAGTGGTTTTTCCACGTGTATTGTTCTACAAGTGTTTCTCACAACTCCAATCTCTGTGGTGCCTACAGAAAGAAATTTCTCAAAGCTTAAGTTAAAAAAAATGTATTTGAGGTCTACAATACTGCCATCAAAACTCATCAGAGACGATTCCAGCTTACTGCACACAGTTTTCCAATCCACTTCTTGGGAAAAAAAGTTTGCAATGTTTTTCACATCACACACAAATCCAAATACATTCATATGCTCTCACAATTCACATTCTCCCAGCTTCATGAGAGCAACATCTATAGCAATATTGTAGACACACAATTTAAATCTCTTTTTCTGCATGACTAATGTTGATCCTCTGCTTTGTAGCTAAACAATTTCTTCTTTCTGTGGACTCGTATTTCATTTAGCTCCACGGGTGCTCACATGTTTAGCAATTAATAGCACCTCTTCAAATCCATTTTCATGATAATTCTGTATTTCTGTCCAAGTAACTTTGGTTAATTTGCTAACATCATCAAGACCAAGCATTGAGCTCTGCAATTTTTTGCTTACTGTATTAATTTTAAACAATAAGTTGTGCCAAATCACAAGTGAGACAATTAACCAAAATGAAGAGTGTTCATATACCAGTGATCCGCCTTCTGCATATACCCCGTTATCCTTTTTTGTTTCTCTCAATTTCAGCAGTGCCGATTGCATGCTCTGTATTTGAAACCGCAGAACTTTGACACTTAATTTTGCTCTCCAGTCACGTCTCAGAGAGAGGCTTTAATGTTATTTTCACACAGGATTTCAAAACTGTCCATCTACTTGTTGAAGCTGCAAATAATAGTGTACCATTCATTGAAGAACACTGAAAAAAGCTTTTGACCAGTTTGAGGAATTTGTGGAATCACTCAACACTAGAGTTAAGTAATGAAATCCTTTTGTTCTTTTGAATTAAGCAAGCTTCCACCTCTTGGTGCTGCCCTCTGATGTTAGCTCCATTATCAAATCCCTGTCCCCTGCAGTTATCAAATGTCATACCGTGTCTGGCTAAATCTTGAAGTACCTCAACCTTTTCAGAGGTTTCTTTCACATTCAGAAATGATAGGAAGTGACTCCTGTCTCTTGGATCTTAACATACTTTAAAATGACAAACATTTGTTCCCCATGACTGATATCAGCCATGCAATCCAAAGCAATGGAGTAATACTTTATCTTGTTTATGTTGTTAATCATAGAATCATAGAATCTCAGGGTTGGAAGGGACCTCAGGAGGTCATCTAGTCCAACCCCCTGCTCAAAGCAGGATCAAACCCAACTAAATCATCCCAGCCAGGGCTTTGTCAAGTCTGACCTTAAAAATCTCTAAGGAAGGAGATTCCACCACCTCCCTAGGTAACCCATTCCAGTTCTTCACCACCCTACTAGTGAAAAAGTTTTTCCTAATGTCCAACCTAAACCTCCCCCTCTGCAACTTGAGATCATTACTCTTTGTTCTGTCATCTTCTACCACTGAGAACAGTGTAGATCCATCCTCTTTGGAACCCCCTTTCAGGTAGTTGAAAGCAGCTATCAAATCCCCCCTCATTCTTCTCTTCTGCAGGCTAAACAATCTCAGTTCCCTCAGCCTCTCCTCGTAAGTCATGTGCTCCAGCCCCCTAATCATTTTTTTTGCCCTCCGCTGGACTTTCTCCAATTTATCCACATTCTTCTTGTAGTGTGGGGCCCAAAACTGGACACAGTACTCCAAATGAGGCCTTACCAGTGCTGAATAGAGGGTAATGATCACATCCCTTATTCTGCTGGAAATGCCCCTACTTATACAATCCAAAATGCCATTAGCCTTCTTGGCAACAAGGGCACACTGTTGACTCATATTCAGCTTTTCGTCCACTGTAACTCCTAGGTCCCTTTCTGCAGAACTGCTGCCCAGCCATTCGGTCTCTAGTCTATAGCAGTGCATGGGATTAAATGCAGGACTCTGCCCTTGTCCGTGTTGAACCTCATCATATTTCTTTTGGCCCAATCCTCTAATTTGTCTAGGTCCCTCTGTATCCTATCCCTACCCTCCAGCGTATCAACCACTCCTCCCAGTTTAGTGTCATCTGCAAACTTGCTAAGGGTGCAGTCCACACCATCCTCCAGATCGTTAATGAAGATATTGAACAAAACTGGCCCCAGCACCGACCCTTGGGGCACTACACTTGACACCGGCTGCCAACTAGACATGGAACCATTGATCACTACCCGTTGAGCCCGACCATCTAGCCAGTTTTCTATCCACCTTACCGTCCATTCATCCAGCCCAGACTTCTTTAACATGCTGGCAAGAATACGGTGGGAGACTGTATCAAAAGCTTTGCTAAAGTCCAGAAATAGCACATCCACTGCTTTCCCCTCATCCACAGAGCCGGTTATCTCATCATAGAAGGCAATTAGGTTAGTCAGGCATGACTTGCCCTTGGTGAATCCATGCTGACTGTTCCTGATCACTTTCCCCTCCTTTAAGTGGTTCAGAATTGATTCCTTGAGGACCTGTTCCATGATTTTTCCAGGGACTGAGGTGAGACTGACAGGCCTGTAGTTCCCTGTATCTTCCTTCTTCCCTTTTTTAAAGATGGGCACTACATTAGCTTTTTTCCAGTCATCCGGGACCTCCCCCGATCACCATGATTTTTCAAAGATAATGGCCAATGGCTCTGCAATCTCATCGGCCAACTCCTTTAGCACCCTCGGATGCAGTGCATCCGGCCCCATGGACTTGTGCTCATCCAGCTTTTCTAAATAGTCCCGAAGTACTTCTTTCTCCACAGATGGCTGGTCACCTCCTCCCCATACGGTGCTGCAGAGTGCAGCTGTCTGGGAGCTGACCTTGTCTGTGAAGACAGAGGCAAAAAAAGCACTGAGTACACTAGCTTTCTCCACATCCTCTGTCACTAGGTTCCCTCCCTCATTCAGCAAGGGGCCCACACTTTCCTTGACTTTCTTCTTGTTGCTAACATACCTGAAGAAACCCTTCTTGTTACTCCTAACATCTCCGGCTAGCTGCAACTCCAAGTGTGATTTGGCCTTCCTAATTTCACTCCTGCATGCCTGAGCAATACTTTTATACTCCTCCCTGGTTATTTGTCCAATCTTCCACTTCTCGTAAGCTGTTTTTTTGTGTTTAAGACGAGCAAGGATTTCACTGTTAAGCCAAGCTGGTCGCCTGCCATATTTACTTTTCTTCCTACACATCGGGATGGTTTGTTCCTGCAACCTCAATAAGGATTCTGTAAAATACAGCCAGCCAGATAATAATTGTATCTGTTACCTTTTCAGATAACTTCTAAGGGATATCATTTTGTATTGTAGGACTTAAGTAATGGTGTCTTCTTTAGCAAAAAACCATCTTATATGTTCCTTCATCACAGGCTCAAATTTAGCCATTAACTCAACTTGGCCTAAGAAGTTTCCATTTCCATGCTCATTAAGTTTTTCCTCAGAGCCACGAAATGCTACATTCCATTCAGCTAAGTGAAGAACAATGGCCACGGTTCTTTCAAATACACCTCCCAAGTGTTGTCTCTCAATTTTGAGCAATGATTGTGAAGTTTGGGCAATTGCAGATTCAGTTTTGAGTCATAGTTCCAATTCTCTCCACTTCACCATATTTCCAATGCGAACATGGCTTTTCTTGTGAGCTTCAAGAGTTTTGTGAATATATCGCCATTCCCCAAAACCCACCATCAATGAGACTATGTTTACCAACACCAAATAATTTGCACCAAAACCAGAACACTGCACCCTCCATACTGGAATATATGAGCAAGTGTCATTATACATTTTCTCCTTTTTTCTTACATAATTTTCTTCTGTAAACCTTCCTCCATTGTGACTTGGAAAACTTTTACTGTTAACTTGCAATGGTCCATGTTTCACTATGGTTATTCTTGTTTCGTCATCTATGAATTTGGACCATGTTGAAGGATTACTGACATTAAAAAGAGAGCCTGGAATTAGTGGAATGTCTTCTAAGTTGTGCCTGCTCTCTTCCACTTGTTGCGATACGGCGGCGTAACTGTCGGACAATGTTTCGTGCTCCTTATATTCTTCTTGCACCTCTAAGCTTTTTTCTTGGTCAGTTTCTACATTTGAAGAGCTGGCAGGAGTCAAAAACCTCTCAGGTGCACCTTTGTGTCACTTAATCGGCTCCTCTCTTTCTTTTGTTCCCTTCCTTTTGGCTGCAGCTGATGTAAATTTTCTAAAACCTCCTGACATCTTGTGGAACAGGGCCCGGCTGTGAAAACGTTTAGATCCAGAGGGCAAGAGTGGAAGTGAGGTGATGCATAAAGGCCCACATCCAGCGCTCTCGCCAGTTCCTCCCTCCCTCGTCTCTCTCACATACTCACCCTCTTGTTTACTCTTTCTCATCATATTACAGTAAAAAGAGGACGTTCAATTAAAGTGAAAGGCAATACATGTATGGAATTGAAAGGCAACTTTTTAGGCTCCCCTGGAGCCAAGGCTGTGAGGCCCTGACCTAGTGGTCTTGATTGGGGCCTCGGAGCACTGCAGTCCCTCCCATAAATAATAAAAAAACGTATTGAGTTTATTAGTCTTTACAGTCAAAGAGCATCAGACACACTAATTTAAACAGCAGCAGTACATGTAACAGGCACCTGGAACTGTAAAGCAGAAAGACAAAAGCTCACCCCCAGCAGGGAATATATAATATACTATCTCTAAGGAACGGACCTGTGTGTAGGGTGGGGGGTGCGGGAGGGGTGGAATCTCAACCAGTCAGGGCTAGGAATGTATCATCTCTGTAGGGAACACAATGTATGTGTCTAACGATGTCAAGCACAAAGCAGCCTCTCTAATTCTGTTTCCTTTACATCTGCGGTAGCACTCTGAGTGTGCAAAGGGCCATATAAGTACCACGTGTCTCATAATTGCACTACATTTTGTCTGTTCTGCATCAGTCGAAATAGACTTTAAACTACAGACTGCATCTGAGGCCCCCTGCAGCCACAGGGCTTGCAGGGTGGGTTGCTATGGCATGGCATCCTGGCTTCTAGTTTTCCCACAGTGTGTATGTTGTGGGGCGGGAGGGCAGGGGTCTCTCCTGCACAGTTTGGGTCCAGAGGTCTGTTGGCAGGAAGGGTGGTCCCAGCTGACCCTCATTTAGTTTTCTGCCCCTTCCGCCCCGCCCCATGTCGCAGTCTTTGCTTTAGCTGCTTCTTCAGCTGCTCAGCCGTCTCTGCACAGATAGGTTACAGGTTGGATGGGAGATGTTTGTACTTTTTCCTCATCCCAAAGATCTGCAGTGGTGCTGTGTGCAGCTACTTTCTCCAGGGACAGCATAGGGAGCAAGTCATCCTTCCCTGGCAAGTCATAGCGGGACCCAGCATCGAAAAAAAGATAGTTTCCCCTGCTGATGACCAGAAAGGACAGGGGAGTGGTGAGGAGAGAAGGCCTAAAATACTACTCCCTCCTCTGTAAGAGAAAGGGGGTCTCACACTGCGCCTCTCTGCTGCCACTCTTAGTGCCAAACTGCCCCGTTCCCTCCTCCCAACACATAAAATATTGTCTCGCTGTGTGATCCCATTGGTGTAAATGGGACACACCGGGGGTCGGGGGGTGTCAGTCCATAGCCATGGTTACAGAGTGATTGGGATTTGGAACATCCTTTGTGGGTTAGAATGTTCACAAGTGGATGGGACTGAGTCAACTTTGGTGCACTTGATCACGGCACAGAGATGATGACCTGGGTTCATCAGTAAGACATGGTGGAGTTGGCAGTGAGAACCTCCAGGCCGGGGTAGGTGACCACAAGTACCAGTGTCTGAGAGCTCCCATCTTGCAAGATCTGTAACTAGAAGCATTTTCTAAGTGGAGGAGAAATTTGTTATTAACTTAAAAGGGGATTAAATCTGATTGCTGGGTATAGTCACACTGTGTTCCCAGCACATACTTTGGGTTTGGAAAACCAATTTAGATGTCTTTTTGTACCATTAACCAAGGAGCATTCTGTTCAATCACACAAGGTTTCAGCAAAAGAAACATGCCCATTAGCTAAACAGGGGAATGAATTAAGTTATCTCCCCAAATGTCCAAACATTTGGAGATCTTTAAAATAATGATGTATTTAAAGCATCAACACACTTTCCGTTACATTCTGTACTTCAGGTCTTGAGAACACAATGCAGGCTTGTTTTATGCTGTGCCCTGCAATCTGTCAGACTCAAGGCTTTATTTTTGACAACAATGTTTGCATCTTATGACTTGTAAGAAAGAGGCTTAAAACATTGTTACTCTCCCTCTCATGCCCTGACTGTTGCTAGATGAACCTCTCTTAAATAAAAAGATTGACACTAATTGTAACATTGGCTTTTAAAACCTCTAACTAAGTTGTCAAAAGTGAAAATGGGGCAGAGAGAGAAAGGTACCTTTAATTTAAAGGAGTCCATTTTAAAGTGGTTTGACTTCATTTATGAAGATTGAATGTTTTGTCAGCTGCAGTTTGAATAATTTGGGGCAGTTTTGATGTGTTCTTGTACAGTTTTGCTATAAAAGATAGAATATGCATAGGCAAATGGGAGAGCCTTTGTTTGCAGGCCTGTGAGCAAGGTGATTGTTTTACCAACCATCCCACTTGTTTTCTGTCCTCATGGCTGCTGTGAGTGTCCATCAACTGCCCTCAGAATAATGCCCGTGAGAATGATATGCTCCTAGGAATGACATTGCAGTATTGTTCCTGCTCATTGGCTGGCAGCATGTGATGTCACTTACTTTAGTTCTGGAGGCAGTATTTATTCTAAAGTACATAACTCCAAGTCCACTGTGCCTTTTGGGTAGGTAAGAAAATTATGAAAATGGGGGCTCTAGAAAGAGACCTGGTTTGTTACAACAGAGTTGGGTCAAGAAGGCACTTTGTGGATCCAGAACTGGATTAGGGTTTGGGTGAAACTGAATGGGGCTGGAAATTTGGGGGAGTTACAGTCCTGAACAATTGCATAGAGTTGTGTATCAAACCACTGCTGATTTTCATCCGTAAAGTGACTGCATTTTGAGCAGCAGGTGAAACAATTTAATGTACCTTGTAGTTTAACCTGTATGATACAGAGATGACGAAGACCTCTCCAGCCCATCCCTAGCAGGGTCAACTGCATGATTGCTCACTACAACGCCTTTGCGAGCTTTGTCCAGTCAGACATTTGGAAATCAGTGTTCTGCTTTGAGATACTTTAGGATGAAAGGGGCTTTAGCCAGTGCCATGGTAAAGTGGCTGAGCACAAGAATGGGAGATAGGATCTCTTGCTCCACGACCCCTTCTTACCCCCATCTCTCACTGCCTCCAAGCAGCACCTGTTCCTAACCACCCTCCATCTTTCATTCACTGATTCCCCTTGCCTAAAGTTAAGGTCATCTCTCAAATGGGCTGCAGCGGGGCTCTTTCACGTTCTGTCCAAAAGTCCCCCCAACCCCACTGATTCCTGCTCGGGAGCTTTGTGGGCATAACTGGTCACATTGGGTATGTCTACATGTCTGCAGCTGGCCGAGAGCAGCTAACTTTGCTCGCAGGGCTAAAAATTACAGTCTAGACATACAGGATCAGGTGAGAGCCTGGGGTCTGAGACAAAACTGTCCCAGAGCTCAGGCTTCATCCTGAGTCTGAACAGCTACACAACAATTTTACAGCCTGTGAGCCCAAGTTAGCTGACCCCAGCTGGGTGTTTAATTGCTATGTAGATGAATCCATTGTGGCCATAGTCTGAGGCAGGTGGCTTAATAGAAGAGTCTGCCTTAGAGTTCTCAGATTCTGGGCTCAATACAATATTATAAGAGTGTGCAATGCTTTATCTGTCTAGCTGTGATCTTTTATAAGTACTCAAGAAAACTTCCCTCTTCTAATGTGTGTGCATTTGACTGCTCTGTGTGCTTCCTGGAAGTGTTGCTTGCTACTGATTTATTCCTGGGGATAAAGTTTATGCAGAATGTATCCTGATCGTTCAGACTCTGTTCAGTCTTTCCTGTGTGACATCCTTATATGACTCAATATATGTCTCCTATTTGTAAAAAGATACCTTATAAATCCTGCTTTGACTTCATCTTGTGCATGGAAAAGAACCAAACATTAAAATGGCCATAGGCAACCATCATGAGCCAGTAGGAGGTTAAGTTCGAAACCATCCAGTTTTAACTTCTACTTTGGGCTAACTCTTTGTAAAATGAAATTTCTACTTAGCGTGGCACTGTGTAAATTTAGACCTCACACTTCATTAATTTTGCTTCTCAGCTAGAATACAGTCTTCACAAATAAGCCATGGAACAGACAGCAGGGAATTAAAATTGGTTGAAGCCACTAGGAATTATTCCAGCACATAAACTGTGAACTGTTAAAAAGTGACACACGGCCATGTTCTCTACTGTTCATTTAATAATTATTATATCCCGGGGAATTGGTTTTTTTATTGGTTTAAAAGTTATAGTCTTTTAATCTTGTTGCATGACCCAGGAGTGTTGAAAGAAAGAGAGAATGATGTGAAGGCTGTGGCTTTAAAACTACAAAGAGAAATAAATTCAAAGCAAAGGAGCAAAGCTCTGAGGTCTAGGTTATGAACTTGCACATTTGAACAATATGCAACATATTGCAAAGCTGTGCATTCAGCAGTGCTGAAGGCACTCAGGCACCCATGTGACAAGTGTGATATGTAAAAGTTAACTCGATTATATAAGTCTGATCTTTTGAATCAGATCAAGAATTTGGCTTGACCTGATTACCCTCAGTAAGCAATAAGTCACAGTACAAGATTAGATATTTATCCAAATTCCAAGACAGCAAGTAGGCTCAATCCTGGACTGTCAGCTTTACTCTACCAACGGTGCTGAGGCTTAGACATTAATATGGTGCACAATGGCATGTAAAATAGTTAGAGAGCCAGCTGTGGCTTACCTTGGCTCATCCAGATTGTAACCGAATGTCAATCAAACAGTTCCAGTTCTGGTGTCCCCAATTAAAAAAAAAGATATTGAAAAATTGGCAAGGTTGTAGAAAAGACCCATCAAAATGATTTGACGGCTGCAGAAAATGCCTTTGAGTGAGAGACTTGGAAAGCTCAGTCTGTTTATCAAAAAGAAGATTGAGAGATGATTTGATTACCATGTATAAATACCTTCATGGGGAGAAAATACCTGGTAATAATGGGTTCTTTAATCTAGCAGAAAAAGGCATAACAAGAACCACTAGTTGTAAACTGAAGCCAGAAAAAAATAGATTTTGAATAAGTCACAAAGTTTTGACAGTGAGGGTGATTAACTATTGGAACAAACTGCCAAGGGAAGTGGTGGAATCTCAATCTCTTGATGTCTTCATCTCAAGCCTGGCTGCCTTTTTGAAAGATATTATTTAGGCAAACAGAAGCTGATGGGCTCATTACAGGGCTAACTGGGTGACATTCTATGACCTGTGTTATAGGAGAGTAGACTAGATGATCTACTAGACCCTAGGGCTGAAGTCTGAGTTTCTCTACACAGTCAGTTAGTGCACGACAAGTTTTGATTGACTCTGTTTTGAAATGGGAGTAAATTAAAATACACCACAGCACTTCTAGGGTATGTCGTCACTACTGGCCGGATTGGCGGGCAGTGATCAATCCAGCGGGGATCGATTTACCCCGTCTAGTCTAGACGAGATAAATCGACCCCCGAGCGCTCTCCTGTCAACTCCTGTACTCCACTGCCACGAGAGGCGCAGGCAGAGTTGACAGGGGAGCGGCAGCAGTTGACTCACCACGGTGAAGACGCCACGGTAAGTCGATCTAAGTACGTCAACTTCAGCTACTTAGATCTGAACTTGGATCAATCCCCCCGCCCGGTGTAGACCAGGGCCTAGTGTGCAGTTGAAGGGTCTACAGTGTGCTGTAGGTTGATACCCCAGCTTGCCATGCACTAATTAACGAGGTAGACAAGCCCTATGAATTTATGAAAACATTCTGATCCAACGCTGGAAGGTACACAGGCTTCGGATTGTATAGAAATAACACATACATTTCATAAACCCAGAAATTTATAGTATGTAGCGAATGTGGAATGTGGCTGGACTGGAATTCCATACAAGGGCATTAAGCACAAAACTCAGTTGCAGTAGCAGGGTTTTTTGTCTGTTTAAATTATAAATATATGTCTTTAAAGAGAGACTGAGTTACACACCTACAAACTCCACAGGGCTGATTGAAGCTGGTCCCAGAATTGTCGATCACATATTTATCAAAGAAGGACAGTTTGTCTTAGATTAGTACACAGAAATCCCTTCCAGCACAATAACTTTCATGCATTGATACCCATGCATATGAGAATATAACTAGGCTTAGTGAAATGTGAATTTTATTTTTTTATAATTATGACGGATAATGTCAATGTTGATTTTTAAGCATTTTTTTTCTCTTTACATTTTCACGGTTGTGCAAAATTATGCATTTTAAGCATTTTTAAATTTTTTTATCTATTTAAAATTTCATGGTTGGGAAGTGTCAGATAATAATTAATGACAGTAGACATTGACATTCAAAAAGTTAAAGCTTTATAGTTAAAATACCAAGTCGTCAACATCACATGTCAAAATATACAAAGTAAATATCCTTATATCAAACTCTAATAAGTTCTAAAGCAGCATTTTTCTTATTTTGCCTATCTGTAAATTTCAGTAATTATCCATGGAAATATTGTTTCATCAGCTTGTGTATACAGTGAAATCGACCTTTATCGACATTTACCGATAAAAATCTAATCCTTCCAAGCCTACATATAACCTTCATCTGTAAGGCTGTGACGTTAATGTAGTCTTTGACCTTCCTCAGGGGTTTCATCCTTCATCAACGCATCCATGCTCAGTTCTGATGGTGAGCATGACTTTTAGATTAATTTCATACTTGCAAAAGTAATTGTACAAGGGGTGAGGTTTGTGGAGACAGTTTACAGCAGTCATAGATTCCATCCATCCTCCAGACTTCACCTGACCTAGATATATCCCTATCAAAATAGCAGATAGTTCCATCATCCAAGTAACCAATGCATCATACGCACATGTGATTTTTCTTGTCCTGACTTGTTAACAGGAAAGAAACTTGTCTCTTTACTTATGTGAGCTATACATGAATCATGCCTGAATCTTAAAATGCTGCTGGATTAAAGAATTTCAGGGCCCTGTGCGCTATGGAATTGTCCCCACCACTACAATCACCTTCCTTAAACTAGACAAAGCATTTGATAAATAGCCTGTAAATATGAAAACATCTCCATTTAGTATTATGATGAGAGTTAGATCCTTCCCAGCAGAGAACATAGAAGCACCGCTGACAGTGAAAAGATTTTGTGTTTTTACATTAACTTGTACAGTATTGTGTTTTGACTGTTAGAAAGAATACAAATGTAATTTGAATATAAAATAAAAATGTTATAGAGCCCCATTAAGTGAGAAAAACACAACAGTGTGGTGTGCTGTGTATTTCATGAAGTGGAAGAAAACATGTATGCTTAATATATTTTAGCATGTTTTGTTTGTTTCGAGTTTTCTGTTAGCATTGCAACCACAGATCTCTATTGTTGCCTATTCATCACTTTGTTTTTTTTTTTTCAACAAACCTAATTTTTTTTTATAGAAAATCTAGCTTCAGAATACAACATTCACTGATGGACTTAATTCAATTGGTTTATTCAATTCTCACATAAATCTATTAAATGCCAACAATTAAAACAGACTGATATATAAGTACACAACAAAAACATGGCCTTAACTACAGTACTACAGGGCCTTCTTCTGAGATCAGAGGAAAGCAAAATCTTTAATTACCTCACTGGACTACAAGATTCGTATCAAGTCACTCTCAATGGAGAGTAAGGCAAGAGTGTTCAAGAGGGCCCCACCATTGAGCGATTACAGCTTTTAATTCTGCTCATCCTGCTGCAGCATTTGTAACTGGCAACGTGAAATAAATACTAAGAGCCATGGCCACATTTGGAAAAGTGGATTTTAGGCGGCAAGCCTTCAGCTGGTTTAATAGGTTAACTGGCGATTTTATAATCCTCATTTTTTGCAAAGGAACAAAACTCTTCAAAGACTCTTCAAAAGTTGCTTTGAATCAGATGGATATTTTGCAGCCAAAGCTGCAGCTGCAGAACAAATGTCAGTGTGGTTAGGAAGCCAAAAGTCATACATAAATGAATATAATCTTCCAGAATGATTTTGCAGGGACATTTTTAAATTGTTAATTATGAAGTTAACAGTTTCTACTGTAAATTGTTCTGGTCCCCACAGCTCCACATTCACTGTATTGGATTCACATGCCTGCTGTTTATGCATTGTGACTTGATGAGTTTCAGCATGGTAGGATTTAGATACAGTGAGTGCCTTTGACTTTGCAAGTGCTTCCATTTAATCAAACTGATACCTTGGGTGCAATAAAAAATCCCCTCGTGATTTCTGGTGTTGGACAGTAGAATCAAGGTTGCTTCTGAAGTGTGGAACTTGTTGACTGAAATCACTTGTAAGGGACTAGGGCGTAGGTGGATTGCCCTAGTGGTCACAGCTGGGCTGAGGTCTGCCCATCAGAGACAGTAGTCGCTGGGCAGGAGCTGGAAGAATCACAAGAATGAGGTCCCGTAAGCCAGAGTCAGAGTCTGGACAGGATTGGAGACCAGAGATAATAGGTAGTACCAGGCTGGGATAGAGAGGCAGGAACCTGGGTCAAAGTCATGCTGGAGTTGGAGACCGGAGATCAGGAAATTAAGCAAAGTCTGGTACTGAAGCAGGCCAGAGTCTATGAGGTTGCCCAGACAACTTCCTGGGCCAACCCCTGGGGTTGTCAGAGAGCTACTGGGTACAGTCCCTCTTGGGCGGTATTTTCTGTAGTGCCTATTCTCCGAAGTGCTCCCTAGCTGTTCCTCTGCATAGACTCCTGTTGGCACTGCAGGAATATCAGCTGTCCCAGGGTCTAGTCCCCAGGTCCTTACATTGCTGGAGAATATGATTCCATAGCTCTGCCATAACTGTGGTTTCAAAAATGTCCATCTTGTCTCGCAGAAACTGAGCTTCTGTTCGTGTAACCCAATATTCACTGACATCTTTGACTTTATCAAGAGCTGTTTGTATATTTATATAACTGTGGCATAGGGCTTTTGTGGAGTCAGCATAGCAGGACCAATAGCTGCTGGATAGAGATTTTAGAACCAAAATGGGAGTATTTTCAGTTTCTTTAAGTCCCTTTGTAAAGATGTTCCAGAAGTGTGCTGAGCCAGCAGAGAAGGTATAGAGTGGGTGGAGGAAACCAAAACAATTCACTGTTTGCAACAGCAATGAACATGGTGGTTGCTGATGAGATTCAGAGAACACGCAGCACTAGGGACATAATCTTCTAAAGACTAAATCTGCCTAATACATGTCTGAAGCCCAGCATAATTTTTGACATGTTGGCAGCATTGTCAGAGGTCTGACTGCAGCAATCCAAAATATTAATAACAAATTTGTTTGATATAGTCAGCACATTTTCTGCAAGACCTTTGCCAGAGTGATAGGAAATGGGCACAAATTTCAGAAAATGTTCAGCGGGCTTTCCGTTTTCGTTAACAAAACGAATAGTGAATGCCAGCTGATCAACATGAGACACATTGGGAGTTCTGTCAACTGAAAGGGAGTAATACTTGGCCATGCAAATTTTGTCCTGTACTGCTGATGGAACTTCCATCCCCATCAGCTGCAAAATCTCATCACAGTTAGTGGAGGAAAGATCTGATGGTTTTCCACACCCAGCTTGCCAACCTTCTCAGTATCACTTGTGAAGAAGTTATCAAATTTGGAAAACAGCATTAAAATGCCCCAAAATTCTCCATTGTGATGAGAATACACTTTTTCATCAGCCCTGAAAAATGAGAGCCCTCTTTCAGCAAGAAATTTGATTATCTCCACAACTCACTTTAATACCTCTTGCCAGTTCTGTTTCTCACTTTGAAACTGAAGTGACAACTCAGGGCTCGTGTCCACTACCGAGGAGATTGATGCTGCTATAATTGATGCAGCAGGGATTGATTTAGTGGATCTAGTGAAGACCCACTAAACTGACTGCAGAGCGCTTTCCGATCGACCCCAGTACTCCAGCTCTCCAAGGACTTGTTTTCACTATCGGTAAATCAGTGCTGTTGCAATCAATGCAGCGGGTGTTGATTTAGCAGATCTAGTGAAGACCCACTAAATCGACAGCAGAGTGCTCTCCGGTAGACTCTAATATCCCAGCTCCCTGAGAAGAGTAAGGTAAGTCGACCAGGCAGTGTCTCCCGTTGACACAGCACAGTGAAGACACCAGCATAAGTTGACCTAAAGCTACGTCGACTCCAGCTACATTATTCACGTAGCAGAAGTAGAGTAACTTAGGTTGATTTACCCCGGTAGTGAAGACAAACCCTAAGAAGAGTAAGGGAAGTCGACCAGACAGCGTGTCCCGTTGACTCAGCACCATGAAGACACCAGGGTAAGTCGACCTAAGCTATGTTGACTCCAGCTAGGTAGCATAACTTAGGTTGACTTACCCCTGTAGAGAAGACAAGCTCTCAGTGTCAAAACGCTGATTAACCTGACATAAATAAGTGATGATGGCAGATTGTTGGTCAGTGCTATTCTCATGCTCAGTAATTCAAAAAAACAGAATGAGCCCAATCATTCAATCCATCACAAAGCATGCTTCTTGTCTAAAAAAAAGCTTGCACACAAAACAGAACACAGCCCCAGTTAGCTGAAGGCAAGTACAGCAACTGTGCCCATGTGATTGTTGCTCCATTGACTAACTTTCAAGTGAAAATATCTTTGGACAGATAATGATTAAGATTTACCATCCGTGCATTGGTACTTCCATTACGAAATCCGTATTGTGATTTGGCAGTCAGAAAGGCCCTGATGAATCCAGTACTTTGGGACATAATCAGTTGCCTGCTGTTCAGCTGCACCCAATGATAGAAATGAGAGAGGTGATTGTACAAGGAGATTGCTTATCTCTGTCTCAGCCTGAGACATCTGTAGCTGGGGATGGGGGGACTGTAACTTGTTCTGCTTCAGACTGTACTGAGCCTTCTTTAATGGCACAGTCTGAACTTGACATTCTCTCCACTGCAGTGTCCATGTGAGTTACCTCCTGAGTAAAAAAATTGCTCATTTTCGGTCCTTTCCTATGTAACTCTTTGTCCCGCAGTTCTTTCTCATTAATTAGTTTCCATGTAGAGGAGCTGCTCTTGTATTTCTGACATGCCATTTCTTACATAACATTAATAGATCAATTTAACTATAGCGTGCGTGCATTGGGTTTCTAGTTGTGCTCTCTATGTACGTTAAGTGAATCACAGCAGCTTCCAAGGGACAAAGGACAGGGGCTTGAATGCTTTGTGACAAAATAAATGTAGCAGAATGTCCTGGATTGTTGTTTTATGTCATTGCATGGACACATGATGTTGGCGAGTATTGTTGATTTGGGATGGCGGAGGTAAGTTTAGGGTTGTTTGGGTGTGTGTTTGTGGTGGGACGTTTCCACTGGTGATTTGAGGCCCCCCTGAGGTGGGGGCTGGTGCAAGTGCATCAGGCACACACTGGTTAATCCAGGCCTGCTTTAGGAGCTGTGAATAAACTATCTAGTAGACTCGGTCAATAATGGATCGGTGAACCACCTGCCTAGTTGAGGTTTGGGTTTTCTTTATTTATGTATTTTCTTATTTGGGCATCATCGAGCAACAGGAGTCCACATTTCAGCTTTGCAATGTTCTTACTCCACACTTGTTCATCTGGACAATTCAGACTGGGTTTGTATACTACATACTATGGTTTTATGCAGTGTCGGATACCGCTTAGAAGACTGTGATGCAGTTGAAGGAGAGCCTGTTGATCTTTTATCCTTCTATTGAGGTGGCCTCTCTGGCTATTCTAGCTTGGGCTACTTGCCCTGGCACGACTGAGCTCAGAACCTACTGGGAAGCAGCATACTTTGGATCTGCATGAGAACCTTCTCCTGGCACTGAACAGTAGGAGTCAATGATATAGAATGGCCAAGCCTCTCCAGCTGCTTCTGTTCGCCCATTTCTGTAGCCAGCTGCAGGTGAAGGGATCTTGACTCTGTGCATGGACTGATTTCTGCAGCAGGTGGGAGGGATTTAATGAAAAGACAAGGCCCTTGTTAGGAATTGGGCACCGTACATATGTAACAAAGAGATGGTTTCTGCTCCAAAGAATTTATAACTTAGGTAAATGAAACAGTTTTTAAAATTTTGTCTCCAAGTCTTTGGACAAGTTAGTTGCAGCTGTTCCAGCTCCCCAGGGTACAGATCAGAAGGGAGGGTTAAAGCAGTGTGCCACATTTCTGGAGGCACATGTGCACACGCACACAGACTTTTCTGCTAGGAGGAAACCCATTCCCCAGATTGCTAACTCAGTTGTAGGGCTTGCACATAGGCAGCAGAGTCTGGAGCCTTTCCTACGTAGGAGGCTTACAAGCCCTGGATTCGGCATTGGAGCAGCTGCCTTTCCCGGTGAAGAAACAGTTGGCTGTCTTCAGTTGCTAACCTAGGCATGTCAGGGACAACCTTGGCAGTAAAAGACAGTATGAAAAGGAGTCAAAGTTTGCAGCTGCAGTGCCTAAGCCTCAGTCTGGCATTAAGGTCCTGTAGGCACCAGACGCTGGCTTTGAGCTGCGAGTCTAGCATAAGAGAATAGCAGGATAGAACATTTTAAAGCAAAGTGTGGTTTTAACATCCGGAAGGGAGACTGTGTAAAAACACTAGAGAAGACATGAAACTTTATGGCTAGCATCTGTCAGCTCTCATTTTCAGTCACAGCTTCAGAATGGAAAAGGTCTTTGTACATGTCTCACCGACAAACGCAGAACGGGGACGGTTCTAAAGAAGTCTCTGTCTTGTTTTATATTTTTTATTTCAAGCAATAAAACAAGCAAATAAACTTCACTGTAAACCTAAGTTTTATTATGCACGTAACAAAGAGGCAGCCAGAACTCCACATAGGAGCTGGTTGGTCTCAGAAGACTCCAGTCCACTGTGTGATAGTGCAGAGTGAATAAATCTGTAGTGGTGGCACCTCAGGCTTCTGGACAAGAGGGCATTGGGCACACTCCTGCTCTGCATATCTGTACAAAATGAGGGGGGGAAAAAGACATTGCACAAAGGATGGAATGAGTGGTGCTGAAATTACATGAAAAGTCTTCATTACCCATTGATCTGACACTGGAGTATTGAAGTGAAAACCTCACATGCAGTAATACATCGTATTTATGGGCAATTTACAGACTGAGCATCAGATTAAGACCACTTCTCTTTTGCTACCTGAAATCAAACAGACTCCTGAGTATTCGCAGTGCTCACATCAACTTAAGGCAACAAATTGTGAGCATATACAGACATTCACCATGACAACTTATGTGTTGTCCAATGATAGCTCACATTAATGGCACTGTTACTGCTAGATTGTGCATTGTCTTTAAACTGTAGCAGTGCAAATTACCAGAGCGTGTATCCATTGGAGCTCTCTGCCAGGAGAGAGAGGGTAGTGTGACTCCTTGTGAGGTTCAGTGGTGGGTCAGCAATTGACACACATCTGTGCTATCTGAGTTGGCTCCAGTCTGATGATATAATTTTCATTCTTATAAAAATTTTTATACAGAGGCCGATCTCTCTCATTTCTAAAGCAGACATGTACAACTAATTAGCCACAGGGATTAGTCATCATTGGAACTGTTATTGGAACTATTATGTCACCATTCTACTATTACCGTCTGCACTGAGACTGACCAAAAGGAGCATCACATCAGATGTGATCTTGTGAGTCATCCAATGTGTTTAACCCAGACTTTTGACCATAGGTCTTTCTCCTTTCCAACAGACTTTATTAACTCAAGGCCAGCAGTTAGACAATGAGTAAATTAAATGGACTCCAATAAAATCAGAGTCAAGCCAGGCCAGTAGTTACCTGGGAAACAGCCAATATGTCATCTTTGACAATGTTTTCCTTTCTTAATGTATTGTAAAGAATGAATATAACAGAGGATAGAATTGGTGATTCCATCTGCTGGAGAAAGAAAGCTACAGGATACCCTGACTATTTTTTAATAACACCAAATAGTAGGATATTTGTAAAATAAGGTTACTTACTGGTAATGGTTGTTCTTTATGAGTGCATACACAGAACTCCTACCTAAACTGTGCCCATTGGGGCTGCATGATTGCCCTCCAGAGGACACTTAACATCCGAGTGTATATAAAGGTGTGCAGGCCCACTGCTCTTCCCCACCTCTGCTCCTTCTCAAGAGCCGTGAAGCCCTAAGGTGAGAAGTATCAGAGGGGTAGCCGTGTTAGTCTGGTTCTGTAGAAGCAGCAAAGAATCCTGTGGCACCTTATAGACTAACAGACGTTTTGCAGCATGAGCTTTCGTGGGTGAATACCCACTTCTTCGGATGCAAGTAGTGGAAATTTCCAGGGGCAGGTTTATATAGGCAAGCAAGAAGCAAGCGAGAGATAACGAGGTTAGTTCAATCAGGGAGGATGAGGCCCTGTTCTGGCAGTTGAGTGAAAACCAAGGGAGGAGAAACTTTTTTTGCTGCAGGATGGCCACCTTAAGATCTGCTATTGTGTGGCCAGGGAGGTTGAAGTGTTCTCCTACAGGTTTTTGAATATTGCCATTCCTAATATCTGATTTGTGTCCATTTATCCTTTTCCTTAGAGACTGTCCAGTTTGGCCGATGTACATAGCAGAGGGGCATTGCTGGCATATGATGGCATATATTACATTGGTGGACGTGCAGGTGAATGAACCGGTGATGGTGTGGCTGATCTGGTTAAGTCCTGTGATGGTGTCGCTGGTGTAGATATGTGGGCAGAGTTGGCATCGAGGTTTGTTGCATGGATTGGTTCCTGAGTTAGAGTTACTATGGTGCGGTGTGCAGTTACTGGTGAGAATATGCTTCAGGTTGGCAGGTTGTCTGTGGGCGAGGACTGGCCTGCCACCCAAGGCCTGTGAAAGTCTCTAAGGAAAAGGATAAATGGACACAAATCAGATATTAGGAATGGCAATATTAAAAAACCTGTAGGAGAACACTTCAACCTCCCTGGCCACACAATAGCAGATCTTAAGGTGGCCATCCTGCAGCAAAAAACTTCAGGACCAGACTTCAAAGAGAAACTGCTGAGCTCCAGTTCATCTGCAAATTTGACACCATCAGCTCAGGATTAAACAAAGACTGTGAATGGTTTGCCAACTACAGAACCAGTTTCTCCTCCCTTGGTTTTCGCTCAACTGCCAGAACAGGGCCTCATCCTCCCTGATTGAACTAACCTTGTTATCTCTAGCTTGCTTCTTGCTTGCCTATATAAACCTGCCCCTGGAAATTTCCACTACTTGCATCCGAAGAAGTGGGTATTCACCCACGAAAGCTCATGCTGCAAAACGTCTGTTAGTCTATAAGGTGCCACAGGATTCTTTGCTGCTTCTAAGGTGAGAAGGTTACTCTGAGGTAGAAGAGAAGGTGGGCAGGAAGTGGGAATGCACTGAGGTGACTCCGAAGAACAACAGGTACCAGTAAGCAAGCTTTGTTCTTCAAGGGTTTCTGCACATTCACACCTGGGGGAGAATATTGTGCAGTAGCACCTAGACTGGCGGGTGGGTCGAGGAGTACTTTAGTTTAACAGGGAATGAAACACTGCATGCCCATATTTAGCTTGTTAAAGAGAGACAAGGTCTAATGCATCGTGCTTAGTGGAGACATGCACCAAACTCCACGTGGCTACTCAGCATATTTTCCTTATGGGTACCCTGTCTTGGGGAATGTCTTCACTGCATTGATACCTTGAGATTGCTTGAGTGTAATATCTTGAGTATACTAACCTAGCGCAAGCAACGGCAGCCACACCCAAATGGTTACCTTGAGTTATTGCATGCTCACTGCTGCAGTACTGACTCAAGCAAGGCCATATCCCTTGACTCCTAATGCTGCACAATTCCGAGCCTCTCCTTCTAAACTTTTACAGGGTTTGTTGGGGAAAACTTTTCAATCTTTTCTGGATATATGGGTAGAAGGGTTGTTCGCTGTGGAAGTTATTGCAGCACACCACTTCCCAGTGGGTTTATTGTCTGTGTTCTGCTGGAAAGCCATGGATCCTGCTCTGAACGTATGTGACATCCTGACATTAATGCATCAGTTATTTCAGAGATGCAAGCCATGCTGTGTAGTGGAGAGCTAGAGGCTTTCCAATATGAGAAGGCAGTGATACGCTTTCCTGAGGAGATCACACAAGTTGCTTGCACTTGTGGTGGAAGGTTGGAGAGATATAATGCAGACTTTCATCGCTCTGCAATCTCCCTGTACAGAGTTCTGGACTAGGACCGCAAGCACTGAGTGGTAGAACTACATTGTAATGCAGACCTGGCGTGACAAGTAGCGAGCCCAGAAGTTCCACATGAGGGACTATGCGCTGAGTTGGCTCCAGTCCTTCAGCATTAGGACACACAGATGAGACCTGCCCTATCAGTCCAGAAATAAAGCTCTTGCTATCTGGAAGACTGCTACAGATTGGTAAATTAATCTAATTTGGCATGCATATTAGCTGCATAGAAAACTGTCTTATGAATGTTCATTTATTGTTCAGCATGTTGATGGTCGGTGCTGTGATGATGGAGGCCTGCAAGGTAATAATTAGTGTGGTTCACCTGCAAATGGTGAAAATTGCTCATGTTCCTGATGAAATAAGTTGCTTTGAGAATTTGGGAGTACCAAACTGTGGTGGGGCCACCAGTGGCCCGCATGTGCCCATTATTGGCCCCCGCAAGGCGCACATGTTATGTTAAGCACAAAGTGTACTACTCCATCATTCTACCGGCCTTTGTGGATCACCAAGGAAGGTTCACTGACAGCTTCAAGGAATGCATGGGTAGAGTGCATGATGCCAGGGTATTCTGAAGATCAAATATTTTTGAATTAGGACAAACAGGAACTTAATTCCTCCCAGTAATCATAGAAATGTAGGGCTGGAAGGGACCTCGAGAGCTCATTAAGTTCAGCCCCTTGCACTGAGGCAGGAGCAGAACCCTAGCCAAGCCCTGACAGCTATTTGTCCAACCTGTTCTTAAAAACCTCCAATGATGGAGATTCGACAACCTCCCTTGGAAGCTTATTTCAGAGCATAACTATCCTTTATAATTAGAAAATTTTGCTAATATCAAACCTAAATCTTCCTAGCTACAGATTAAGCTTATTACTTCTTGTCCTACCTTCAGTGGCTATGGAGAATAATTGATCACCATCCTCTGTATAACAGCCCTTAACATATATGATAATTATCAGGTTCCCCCCATAATCTTCTTTTTTCAAGACTAAACATGCCCGGGTTTTTCAACCTTTCTTCATAGGTCCATTTATAATGTTGATGTAAACAGGGTGTTTTTGCTCACTATTATTATGGGAGACCCAGCCTACCCTCCAATGCCCTGGCTCGTGATGCCATACCCAGACATCAGAGCATCTGGCAGAAAAAAGGTTCTGTTACACTTTCAGCAGGTGTAAGATGGTTGTGGAATGTGCTTTTGGATATCTGAAGGTGAGATGGCACTGCCTACGGATGGGTTTGGGCTGCAGAGTGCATAACACAGTGTGTCTTAGGGGCATGTTGTGCTCTGCACCACATTTGAGAGTACAAGGCAGACCACGCTGGGCCAGACTGGGGACCTGATTGTGCTTCTTTACAGGTCAGCTATGGGCAGCAAAAACGTGTTCCAGCTGGGGGTAGGTAGGTGCAGGTAAGCTAGGAAAATAAGGGGCATACTGTGTTCCTACATCCTTGGCTTGCAGGAAGAAATGGAGGAAGGGGATGGTGCTATTGTCTGATCAAATTCCTTCTCTGTAGCAGTGTAGCTGCATAGAAAACTGTCTTATGAATGTTCATTTATTGTTCAGGTGATGGTGCAATAAAACCATGTTGTGAAGTATCCCTCCCTGTCCAATGTTGTCTGTGGCATTTGAAGCAGATAGAGGGGCCTGGTAAGATGAAGGCAATGATGTTGAGGGTGGAGGGTCTGATAAATGAAGTTGAACAAGATCAAGCAGGTCTTTCAGAGGGTCCTCGGTGAGGTCCATAGCAATAGCTTCAAGGAACCTTGAAATGAATCTTTCTGAGGTCTCAGTGTTGTTGTAGCCTGTGCTATAAAGCAACAGTGGAGGACTGGAAGGTTCCACTTCTGGGGGTTCAAATGGAGAGGAGAATGGTTCCTGGATCTCTTTGAAATCTGGTTCCAATATCTATGGTGGTAGTTGTGGAAATGAGAGGTGAATCCATGACATAAAAGTTTGATATGATGGATAGAACTCCTACCTCAGATGTCAGTGGAGGTGCATATGGATTATGGATGGGTAATGATCAAGGGTCTTGCAATGCCGGAAGAGGTGGTTGAGATAGTCACTCCTCATGGAACACTGCCTTGCAACCTTCTGGGGTTCACCAATGTACTAGAATTCTTTGGGTGATCCAACAAGCATGTGGACAAGGGTAATCCAGTGGCTATAATGTACTCAGATTTTCAGAAAGCCTTTGACAAGGTCCCTCACCAAAGGCTCTTAAGCAAAGTAAACTTTCATGGAGTAAGAGGGAAGGTCCTCTCATGAATCAGTAACTGGTTAAAAGATAGGAAACAAAGGATTGGAATAAATGGTCATTTTTCTGAATGGAGAGAGGCAAATAGTGATGTCCCCAGGGGTCTGTCCTGGGACCAGTACTGTTCAACATATTCATAAATGATCTGGAAAAAAGGTAATAATGAGGTAGCAAACTTTGCAGATGGTACAAAACTACTCAAGATAGATAAGTCCAAAGCAGACTGTGAAGAGTTACCAAGGGACCTCACAAAACTGGGTGCCTGGGCAACAAAATGGCAGTTGAAATATAATGTTGATAAATGAAAAATAAAGCTCATTGAAAAACATAATTCCAACTATACATATAAAATGATGGGGTCTAAATTAGCTGTTACCACTCAAGCAGGAGATCTTGGAGTCATTATAGATAGTACTCTGAAAACATCTACTTGATGAGCAACCATAGTCAAAATAGCTAACAGGAAGTTAGGAACCATTAAGAAAGGGATTGATAAAACAGAAAATATCAAAATGCCTCTATATAAATCCAGGGTACACCCACACCTAGGATACTGTGTGCAGTTCTGGTCACGCCATCTCAAAATAGATATATTTTGGAATGGCAACAAATGTGATTAGGGGTTTGGAACAGCTTCCATATGAGGAGAGATTAATAAGACTGGGACTTTTCAGCTTGGAAGAGAGATGACTAAGGGGGGATATGATAGAGATCTATAAAATCATGACTGGTGTGGAAAAAGTAAATAAGAAAGTGTTATTTACTCCTTCTCATAACGCAAAAACTAGGGGTAACCCAATGAAATTAATAGGCAGCAGGTTTAAAACAAATAAAAGGAAGTATTTCTTCACACAATGCACAGTCAACCTGTGGAACGCTTTGCCAGAGGCTGTTGAGAAGGCACAGACTATAACAGGGTTCAGAAAAAAACTAGATAAATTCATGGAGGATAGGTCCATTAATGGCTATAGGTCCAAGATGGGCAGGGATGGTGTCCCGAGCTTCTGTTTTGCCAGAAGCTGGTGTAACACTGACAGACCCCAGTCGTCAGCACTTATAGAGCTCTGTCAAATGATCCACACTGCACAATGAAGTGTGGTAGGCAAGGTACAGTGCAACAAAAGCTTTGATTTCTCTCACATGCACAGCAATATTTCTGGCAGATGATGATGCAAATCTATACTTACCTCTCTGGCATCTGAAAATGGCTTTGCTCATTCAACATGCTTTGCTGTGCCAGCATATTATAAAAGATCAGACCGCCCAGCTGATAGTGAGGTTTTGCAGTACTTGCAATAAGCTTTGTTTCCACATCCAAGCAAGTATTCGAGAGAATTTGAGTGATTTTTCATGTAACCATGCTTCTCAAAAATGCTGGGTGTGATTTCTTTTTTTGGCTGTTTGTTCTGTTTAAAAAAAAAAGTTTTTCTAATATATGTCCTGAGAATATACCACTATTTAATCACATCCTGGCTGGAGCAATGTTGCAATCCAAGGCAAATTGCCTCCATGACCTGAGAAATGATCCTTTTGCACCAGGACTTGGTGTCAATACTAGACAGTCAGGTAGAGGCAAATGAGCTGAAAACATTTCTCTCTCTCTTTCCCGTCTCCCCCTCTTGTTATGTTTTATGTACTCTTGCAGTAGAAATTGCTTGCATAGCAGGGATAAAGTAATGAATCTAAACTAAAAACACTTGGAACTTAAGAAGCTCTCTCCCTGAGCCTATGCGTGTCACAGTATCTTCTCATTCTATAATTAAGATTACAAAAAGTTGTCAGATTTCATTAAAGGTTCATTAGAAATCATAGTTAAGCTTTGCAACGACCAGTTGCTAAAAAATTCTCCAACAGACCTAAAAAGTTGATCAGTCTAGCAGTAAAATCCCTAATTTGGCAGCTCTGCCACAGGTCTGTCTTTAATTCCTGTGCTTATAACCTTTTCCCCCTTGTGCTCTGATTGGCTCAGATCTGAGAGGCGAACGACGGTGTGACCTGCCAGGGAGGGTGCCCTCAATGAAAATGTTAGATACAGCTTCAGGAACAGCTACTGAACATGTCTAGTAGCTGCTACACCCCAGTCTGGATGTTTCTGGGCCCTTCTGATTTGTCCTGCCCAGCACATGTGTGCAGAGACAGAGTATCTTTTTGTTCCTGGTCACTCTGCCCAAGATCCCACCATGTCCAGAGATCTCCTCTTCTGCATTCCTCTGGTGTTGGCCACGATCACTATTAATAAGTCCAAGAGGAGGCAGTTCAACTCTTTTCCTGACCCTTATTCATTCACACATCTGGACAGCATTCCATGGGGGATGTCCACTAAGTCCTCAGTCTCCTTTTCAAAGCAGTGGGTACTGGTTGGGGCTCTCTGCCTTTGTCCCACACTGACATACTTTGATTACTCCTTTGACCTCAACCCTGATCCTCCATCTTTGTTTTCTTTCTCCATGAGTTGAACTCCTCCATGCCTTTGAGGCCCTCCACCTCCAGACAGGAGAAGCCATTGTTGTTTTCCAGGAAAAGGCCCTTTCAGGGGCCCTCCTTTGAAGTCTTAACTAAAGCAGTACCTTCCCCTTCACACGCCCTAAATTCTTGGAAAATATGATTTTAAATGTGTCTGATTCTCAGTCTTTCATCTCTGTTTGCTGTCAATACTGAGCTTTACTTTCTGGGAAGTCAGGCATAAAAGAGAACGTGCACATATTTTTTTTCCACCCTGGGGAAAATCTCAACTCTTCAGCAAATATCAAAACTAGAAGTGTTTCTTTTGTGTGTTTGAATTTTCAATGAAATATTGATTTCCCGCCCCCCCCGTGGAAAGCAGATCCATTTTTTTTGAAAAAATTGTTTAGTCAAAAACCCAATTTTCTATTGACAAACATCTTTATCAGGAAATTTTCAACCAGCCCTACAGATTAGCCAGGCATGTACACAGCAGCTGCTCTCTGAGCCCAACAAGAGAAATTAACCCCATCATACACAACCTAACAACGAAAGAAAAGTCTTCTGCTGCCACTATCTGATGGTGTATGAAGGGGTGGGAAGAATCCCACAGGTTCTAAATTGATGGAACTAGCCCTGTCTCCCATTCTTTCATGTTAAGATGATGTGCCAGTTGTCATGTCCGGTCCTGCCTGTCTCAAGAAACATGACCTGAGGATGATCAGTAAACCCACCCCGTCCTTAGATTAGCCCAGTACTAATGGGCCTACTGCTATTCCCATTGAAGACACATGTGTTGACTACAAATGGAGCAAGGTTGGGCCCAGTGTTTGTTAATGGAAGCCTGCTATTTGAAAGCTCAGTCTTACAATAGAAATTCTGTCATTGACTACTGGGAGCAGGACAAGGTCTTTGTTTCCCTAATTAAGGCCTTATTCCCAGTAGGAACATCGTCAACTCCACTTGAACTCTGAACACCTTGCAGCAGAGCTCAGAACTACATAGGCCTGGCTCATCCCAATTAACAAGACTCCTGGCAAAAGAAGGGGTGGCTGGACAGGACTCTAATCTCTCTCCTTCTCTCTCTTAACTCCAGAGCATTTTGAACTCCAAATGAATTTGCCAAATACCATTTGGATATCTCCTAATGCTTTATCTCCGCTCGAGGCAATCAGCGGACAGAACGGAGCGAGCTGTGTTTGAGCAGGACATTTATCTTGATAACATTCAATGTGCCAGTGTCCAAGTTATAAAAATGTCTTTCCAATTATTCCAGTGCCTGCTAATCTGTTTCAGTAAGTGAGAGTCATTAACATTATCCATCTGCAAAAGGCCTTGTGCAGTATTAAATTCCTGATTCCTGAATATTTAATACACAAAAATTGGAAGTGAGGAGTTATGGCCTGTTATGGAATGATCTAAATTAAGAGGTAATGCGTCTGATCTGGGCTAATTTACCTTAAATCCTGCTATTCATCCAGTTTTTTAATATCTTTCTTTTAAACGTCTTTCATGTTTATTGCTGCTAACTTAATGTATCCCTTCAGTTTATGCCATGTCCCGTGTTTTGGGGTGAGAATACTTCTCTTGCGAGGAAGCAGTGAAACAAGTTTATTCTGCCACTTTTTGTTTTCACTTGGGGAATTATATTCTGCCTCTTTTAGGAAACAATCTTCCCACAGTTTCAGCTGGGTATGGTATTCTCTACTTCCTCTCCTAAATCGTTATTTATGGTTGCTGTGCACTGTTAAACAGCTGCCGCGCTACACCTCAGATCTTGCTGCATTTTCAATGGTGGAAAAAATGAACCCTATGTGTAGTTTTCATATTAATTTATTGCATTTGTTAAAGTACTTTGAGATAGATTCTGCAATAGAAATATAAAAAAACATTATTATTGGGCAGTGAGACGCATGAGATGCTTGAATATTCAACATAATGTAAAGTGCATCTGCTGAGTAGCACGATGAAGCTCTGGATTCATCCTGCCTGCCACAGAGAGGTGTTTCACTATTGTCCTCCCTTAGAACTCACGCCAGCGAAGGGCATGGGGCTACAAAGGGTTACACTTCAGCAGAATGTTTGAAGTTGTCGCTATACCTCCTCCAGAACACTAGCAGGGCCACACTTCCTGCTAACTCTTACACAAAGTCAGTAACCAGTTGCAGAGGATATAGCTAGGTTAGATTATAGCAGTCTCAGGATTGTGCCTGCTTTATCAACTGTTGCTTCCAGTTAATAAATTATGCTAAAGCTTGCCTCTGTCATCACTGAAATAATAAAGGCAGCTCTACCTTCTCCAACCTGCTGGTGGAGGTTGCCCTGACAATGCTCTGAATCACTACTTTGCTCAATCACCCTTGTCATGGCATCTCCCCACATGGCATCTCCTACTGTTAGGGTAGCGCTGGCTCCCAATGGTCAACTCTTAAGGTTCCTTTCCACTGCCACAAGCTCACTTTCAACTACCAGGGGTGCTGCACCCAGGTTTACACTGAAGGAAGCCAGGGGCACATTTATCCTAAAATATGCAATTATGCTGGATTAAGAGAATCAGAGGTTCCAAGGCCAGAAGGAATCTATGATGGGGTGTCCACCCCACACTGGAAGAGAGGGGCTTAAAAGCAGCCTAGAGAAGCTGCACAGGGAGCAGCCAATCCAAGAGAGACTGCGAGAAGCAGCCAATCAGGGCCCAGCAGGCTTATATAGAAAGAGGTACAGGGCCAGAGGTGGTCAGTTGCTGCAGGGAGCCCAATGGAGAGGACTGGGTTACTAGCGGGATGCAGGAAGATAGCACCTTGGACAGGGCAGCTGCTAGCAGGGACCAGAGGAGCTAGAGAGAGAGCTGCTGGCTGGCTGCTGGGACTCTCAGGCTTGAGGCCCTGCAAAGAGGTTGAAGAAGGTGCTGGGGCTGGGGCTGTGGGGAAGTGGCCCAGGGAATTGAAGCAGCACTGGTGAGAAGTTAAGGAGAGGCAGTGGGAGGCTGCTAGCTACAGGGTCCCTGGTCTGGGACTCAGAGTGATGGGCTGGCCTGGGTCCCCACCACTTGTCACTGGGGCAGTGGCTGGACTATAGAACTGAGATACCCCACCCCCGGCAGGGGGAAAACATGGACAGTGACATGGCTGGAGGTCCAAGTCATGAAAAGGACACTGCAGTACTTGGATTGAGGCTGGTCTGCAGATGGTGATAACAATGGGCAAGGCTCCACCAGGATACGGCAGACTGGCTGTCAGAGCTAATCCCCATGATGGCCAGCAGGAGGCAATGTGCTGGTGAGTGAACCTGTGACAGAATCATTGTGAACATCTAGGCTGAGCTCCTATATAACACAGGCCAGAGAACTTTCCCCAAAATAATTCCTAGACCATCTCTTTTAGAAAAATAACTAATCTTCATTTAAGAGATTTAATCTTATCACTGATGAAAAGCCACCATGACTGTTGGTAAATTTTTCCAATGGTTAATGCCTTTCACTGTTAAAATTTAATGCATTATTTCCAGTCTGAATTTGTCTAGCTTCATCTTACACCCATTGGATCATGTTATATCTTTCTCTGCTAGATTGAAGAGCCCATTATTAAATATTTGTTCCACAGGGAGGTACTTAATAGATTGTAACTAAGTGACCCCTCAGCGTTCTCTTTAAGATAAATAGATCTTGCTCCTCGAGTCTATCACTGAAATGGAGGGTTTCTAATCCTTTAATTATTTTCATGGCTCTCCTCCAAAGCATCTCCAATTTATCAACATATTTCTTGAATTGCGGGTACCAGAACTAGACACCAGCAGTGGTCACACCAGTGCCAAATACAGAGGTAAAATAATCTCTCTCCTTCTCCTAGAGATTCCCCTGTTTATGCCTCAAAGGATCGCATTAGCCCTTTTCGCCATAGCATCACACTGGGAACTCATGGTCAGCTGATTATCCACTATGACCCCCAGATCTATTTCAGAATCATTGCTTCCTAGGGTTAGGGTGACCAGATATCCCGATTTTATAGGGACAGTCCCGATTTTGAGGGCTTTTTCTTATATAGGCACCGTAACAGGATCTGCACAGGTTTCCACTCTCTCGTGCCTGTGCCCTGTGTTGGCTGATTAAAATAAAGAGACCCCACACCTTCTTTGGTGCTTCACCTTGTGTCTTTATTTACAGTGCAACAGTGTTATCCCCTTTCTCCCCCAACAGCTATCTCCAGTCAGACCCTCCCTGGGTCTCCTGGCCCCTGAGGCTCCTTTCCTTTGGAGAGGAGACAGGGACGTAACCCTCCTATCCCCTCCCAGGCTAGCCTCCTCACTGAGCTTTCCTCAGGGCTTTTATAGCCCGCCTCCTCCTCAGCCCAGCTGTCGCTACTCAACTCAACTCATAGCAGTGAGCCAGTCCTTGTTAGGGCCTGCAGCTGGGCTCTCTGCTGACCGCCTGAGCCCCCACACCTGGCCTCCCTACCAGACATTAGGGCTTTAGCCAGCATTTTAGCAGGGCATTCAAGGGGTTTATCCCTGCCCTGCCACAGGCACCTATTACCACCCACCCCGTCCCAATTTTTTACACTTGCTATCTGGTCACCCAGATAGTCAAATATCAGAGGGGTAGCCGTGTTAGTCTGGATCTGTAAAAGCGGCAAAGAGCCCTGTGGCACCTTATAGACTAACAAACGTATTGGAGCATGAGCTTTTGTGGTTGAATACCCACTTCGTCGGATGCATGAAGTGGGTATTCACCCACGAAAGCTCATGCTCCAATATGTTTGTTAGTCTATAAGGTGCCACAGAACTCTTTGCCGTTCCTACCTAAGTGAGTATCCCTCATCTATTCTTTGTTCTTAGCTGTATACATCTGCACTTAGCCACACATATTATTTGCTTGAGTTCAGCTAACAAAGCAATCCAGATCTCTGTATCAGTGACCTGAAACACCTGACCACTGCCTTCACAGCATGGCCATCAGAGCACCTTGGTCCCTCCTATTCTCTGCCTCTGGCACACAATAGTTTAGTCTCCTGGGTGCTGTGACAATTTTGTCTAGTTCGGGTTACTGGGCTCTGTACAGAGATAGCTGGGCTTCGTGGCCTGTGGTGTGTACAGAAGGTCAAACTGGATGATTGGATTTAAATTCTACCACTCTGTGTAGAGCAAGGCACCTGACTGATGGCCACCTGCATTTAGCTGGCTAGGAGTTCTTATTGTGCATCAATTTACATAATTTTCATTTCCCATTTGAAGTCTCATTTTCTGTTCTCTCCCCAAGTGTATGTTGCAGTTGCTTAGCACGGTCCATGTTTTATGTCTCTGGGACAGTACTTGTGTCTGTACCCTTTTCTCAAATTACTTCTTGGAAGCTGCCCTCCTGTTCCATCACTGTTGTTAAAGTGGACATGTTTTCCCCTGCGGTATCTGCTTAGTATTAAATAGGGACTTGTATTTCACCATGTCATTATTCTCCATAACAAATAAAGGTAATGTTACTGTAATAATATGTTAAACCAGCATTGAATTGAATCTCACTTGGAAAATAGCTATTTTTGGTTTTGATCTTAGAAATTAAAAAAAAAACACCTCCAAGCTCGTAACAACCGTGTGTTCCTTTTACTGCTGTACATAATCCCATTATATAAAACAAATAATAGAAAATATGCAAAAACAGAAGGATACAACGTATAATCACTGACTAAGATTGGCATCAGGGATAGAAATCTATGTTTTCTGCCAAATAAGATAGCATCAAACTTTTACTCCTTGCATTATATTACACCTGGTTTATCTTTGGCCAATCCAATTATAATATTAAATATTGGAACTACTCTCAGACATGAGCTGACGTCCTCTTAGGCAACTTTCCTTGTGCTATTTACTGAAACTGAGCAAGTAGCAAGTCTAATTAAAGCAAGATGCACAGCTACTCCATTAAGAATGGCCAAGGGCTGCTTTTTATATACATGCATTGAAAGGAAAGACTTTAATAAAAGTTCCTGGAATTTATGTTGGAAATCAGTTCAGCGCTCTCATAGCAACAAAGAGTTAGAGTGCTCAGAGCACGTTGCTTTCCAGAGCAGAAGAAGACAGAAGTTTTGTGGGGGGTGGAAATGAAAAGAAAATGTTTGTGGTTGGAAATCAATTACAGAATATATGGCAAGGCTTAAAACATATTGAATACATTCATTCTTTAAAACCAAACATTTTGGGTCAGATGGAGCTACTTCCGTTTATATGAGCTGAATGGTTGGCCCTTTAAATCAGTTCGCTTCCATTTGTAAAGCAACCGTGGGAGGTGACTGTATAGTAAGGCAAAGGACCAGGAGTCCTGGGTTCTATTTCTGCTACTGACTTACCATGTTGACCTTGTGCAAGTTCCTGCTCGGAAGTAAAACTGCGATAGACTATTTCCACCCATCTCAGGGATGTTGTGGCTTAAAGCCTGATTTTGAGTAGGGTTGAACACTCACAGCATCAGTTTACTTTGGTGGAAGTTCTGGGTGGTCAGCCTTTTGTAGGCTCCTATTACACCCCACGTCCATCCTGTTTTTTCACAGTTGCTATCTGGTCACCCTAGCCTTTTGGAACATCAGGGTGAAATCATGGCCCTATTGAAGTCAATGGGAATTTTGCTAATGATTTCCATAGATGCAGGACTCCATCCCTGCTCCTTAACGTTGAAGCCCTCGGTTCAGCAGAGTACTTAAGCATGTGTTAGCACTTGAGTACAGCCCTCCTTATTTAGCAAAGCACTTGCTTAAGTATTACTGAAGTTAATTGGAGAGACAAGGTGGGTGGGGTAATCTCTTTTATTGCATCAACTTCTGTTGGTGAAACAGAGAAGCTTTCAAGCACTCATCTTCAGGGCTGAAGATGAGCTTGGGAGGGCCCAGGTTTTGAACCCAGGCCTGTGGGTTCTCAGGCAGCTTCTGCATCCTGGTCTCCATCCAGCATCTTCCCAAACCTGCCAGGCTGAGAAGCTAATGGGACTACAGTCTCATCCCAGGCTGGGAGCCCTGACTGGTGGATCTCTGGGCTCCACTGATTGGTCCAAGCACACTATTTGAGTCAGAAGAGGTACAACAAGTTGTTTGAGCAGCAAGGTGATTTTCTGTTGTGGCTGCACTGGATCCCTCTAGTGCTGTGTCCAAAGCAGAGTTTCTCAGACTGGGGTCACCACTTCTGTAGGGAAAGCCCCCAGCGGGCTGGGACGGTGTGTTTACCTGCCTTGTCCGCAGGTCCAGCTGATAGCAGCTCCCACTGGCTGCGGATCGCTGCTCTGGGCCAATGGGAGCTGCTGGAAGTGGTGCGGGCTGAGGGACTTACTGGCTGCCACTTCCTGCAGCCCCCACTGGCCCGAAGCAGCGATCCACGGCCAGTGGGAGCCACGATCGGCCGGACCTGCGGACGGGGCAGGTAAACACACCGGCCTGGCCTGCAGGGGCTTTCCCTTCAGAAGCGGCGTCCCCTGTTTGAGAAACCCTGGTCCAAACCTCCTCCTGATTCCTGCTCCACTCCTGGCTCCTGCCTCATCCCGGCCTTCACTCCTGTTCCCATCATGCTCCTGCTCCATGCTTGATTCTTGCCTCTTCTCCAATGCCTGCCCGTACCTCGATTCCACCATCAGTTACCAGTCCTGGCTCTGACCCTGGCCTCTGTCTTCTGACCCTGACTTGACCTGTGGTTGTGGCATTTGGTATCTGACCTTGGCTCCAAACCTCCGCTTCGATTCCTGACTCTGACTCGACCCATGGTTCTGGTAATGGGCAGTAGCCTGTGGTGCTGACCCTTGGCTTTGCTCCCCAACCTGGACACCTGCTCTGCCCACTAGACCAACTCCTTCTCTGACTACTAGGCCAGGCCGTCTACATCCCAGTCTATAACAGAGCTCCATGTAAATGCAAAAGCTTGCGACTCTCGCCAGCAGAAGTTGGGCCAGTAAAAGATGTTACCTCTCACACCTTGTCTCTCTAATATCCTGGGACCAACATGCTTACAACACTGCATACACTGAAGTTAATATGAATTAAGGACATGTGTGAAGCTAGGCCTTTGCTTAAGTGCTTTTCTGAATGGGAACGGGATTGCTAAATGCTTTGCTGAATTGTGGCCTAATGAGTTGACCTGATCCAAGGCCCTTTGAAGTCAATGGAAAGGTTCCCATTTGAAACTTTGGATCAAGATTTATATGCTTTGAGGCCCTAGAATGAAAAGTGCCATACAAGTGCTACATCCAGCTCTGAAGTTTTCCAGAGTTTGAGCTGGGTGAAGTCCAGGATTTCAGTTCAGGCCCCTCTCTAGTGTAGATGTTTGTCTCATTTAATTCCAGTGGAGTTTTTACGTACAGGTATGAGCTCAACAGGCAGAAGAAAGATTGGAATTTGAGTCACAGACATAGTTTCATGCTATTTAATAAGTGTGAGAATATTTAGTATCATCTGGGCCATGGCTTTTCAACCTGGGAGTTGTGAATGGGAATCATGGGGCCACAACCCCTTTCCCATATTGCTAAATGAGACGAGGTCCCTAAGAGATCATGGATACATAGGAGGAGGGTTTCAGGCAGGGATTCTAATAGTGAAATGGTTCAAAAGCCCTCTGGACCATTAGAAGTTTTGTATAACAATTCACCAGCTGTGCCTGTCAGCCCAATGAACACAAAATTTACAGTGGTTCCAATTTTCTCTGGGTATATTACCAGATTAACATTGATTTACTGGCCAGATCCCTTCTAGATTAGATGAAGTTCTCTGAAACACATCATAATTCAACCAACTGTATAAAACTAAAAGCGGGCGGACTTGCGTCGTGTTCTTTTTCATTATACTGAAACGTTGCATTCCAGGAGTCTCATAAAGCCAAATGACATTTTGAGAGAAGACATGTACCATAAAGTAATGCAGAAATCCTTTTTAGAGTGATGTTTTGATTGCTGTGAGTGCTGCCCCACGCAGACTTTATGTTCCACTTGGCACGGTAAAGACAATTAAATGTATTGTTTACCATACTTGAAACTAATAACGTAGAGTTGCTTTTTCTTAAATTTAAGATTGTGTCTTTCTAAACTTCATAAATCTCCAAGGCAGTAACATTTCATAGTTGAAAGAAACCAAAGGTTTCTTGGACATATTTTTTTTTCCCTGTGAACTGGCATTGTAGGAGCTGGAAACTTTTCTAGCAAGGATTCTAAATGTTAATAAAACTTTTCAAAGGTAATAACTTTAAGTGCTTTTTATTTGGCACTGAAGGAAGACAATTAACATTCCCGGTGCAGTAAATTGTAATTAATATCTATGTGATGAAATGGGAAAGATACATGAGACATCAGGTGAACGTTCAGTCCTGTACTTCTGCCACTCCTCATGGTTCACCAGCTTTCCCCCATACTCCTGGTGTCCTCAGCCAACATCTGAGTGGCTCCTGTAGGGGATTGCCTAATCCGAATTCTCCAGGATAACTGTTCTCCCTTGATTGCCATGTCCCCCACAGTTATAATTTTGTCATCCTTTTAAGGTGATAGCCTATTCATTATGGGCCTGAACCAGTTCTCATTGAAACAATTGGGCATTCCTCAGCACTATATTTACCCCGTTATCGCCATCTCTTCTCAGACGGCCACTATCTGTCTTAAAGTCACTACTATAAACACTGCCATTGGTTAACAACATTTAGCGCTCCTTCACCCTCCCCTTTCCCTATGTCTCCCCAAATGTTCCTTTAAAGGTATATTGTTGTCTTTCCACTCATATTTACATCTCCCTAAAACTCTCCACACAATTGATTGTTGTCGGACGAGATCCTTTTGTGATACTAAATTAACCTCCATTCTAATATTTACTATCCCAGACTAAAGATTTCATAGTCTGCTTTGCCTCTTCTTTTAGAGACAGAACTCATATAGTTTGTCTGTATTTCAAATATGATTTGTTGACTGATTAATACCAATCTCTGGCAACAAGTTCCCTAGGATATAACGGAGGTGAGTGGGAATATTTTGTACTGTCATGTTATTTTAACAAGGGGAGTGTAGGCTAGTGGACCCGACCGCCAGCCCGGGGCAGACCATCGGCCATACCCAGTTCAGTTTGTAGCCCTTATTTCAGGGCTCTGCTGATTCTTTAACACACACACAAATGAAATGTTGAACAATATCAAAAGCAACAGTTGTAGTCTTGATGTGTGGGGACCTGTGTCAGCTTAATGGTCAGCACCTTTCCCTGTCCATGGGGGTTCGCAGGGCTGTTCTTCTGCAGCCAAAGGAGAGTGTACTCCACACTGTCTCCTGGGCCCAAGCTCCACGATGAAGCTAGGGTTGTCTTTTATATCCCCTAGCTGGAAATCATCCAACTCAGATGATGCTGCCCAGCTGGGTCGGATGATTCCAAGCACCTGCATTCCTGGCTCCTCTCCAGCACAGGGCTAGCTGCTCCTTGGCCCTTAAAAGGGCAGACCACCTGGTTCTAGGGAGGCTGAGTCTTTTCTCACTCATGGAATTTAATGTTCTCCTTTCCCATAGGGCTGTATGTTACTTGGCAATAACAAAATAATTATACCTATAAAATGTTACAATAGGTGATTGCTTTTTATAGCATTGACATGGTAATCTGCTTTCAGTTAAAGCCACCTGCAGAGCGGAGGAAGATAAGGGTATTTCAGGACAAACCTCCACTGAGCTACTCTGGATTTGGTTGTCTCACTTCTCCATTTGGTCCTGGTGGTAGCACTCCTGGGCCCACAAGCCCTGGCTGGTGCAGAAAGGGTGTAATTCATACCTCCCCTTGGCATCACTAATCCAAGTAGTGTGTCATCCTCTCCCCTCCTCCTAGCTACATGAATGGGGTCATTTTCCACAATGGGCAACTGAGAAATAGAGTGCTGAACTGACTTGCCAAAGATGACGTGCTGCTAGAAATGTATGCCACAGCTGGGAACAGAAGACTGATTTCTAAGGTGGGAGCTCCATCCTGATTGGTAACAGCTAATTTAGACCACCCCACTTTATAAGTGTAGTTGGGATTAATGTTTCCAATGTGCATTACTTTGTGCTTATCTACCTTGAATTTCATCTGTCATTTTGTCTCCAAATTGTGTGAGATCCGCCCTGTAACTCTTTGCAGTCAGCTTTGGACTTGACTATCTTGCATACAGGGGTGCATATCTGCAGATGATACAAAACTATTCATTTTCCTGCCTCCGTTTCCTCACCACTCTGGAGAGTTCTTTTGGCAGAGGCCAGAGTCCTCAGGGGTGTCCAGGATCCTTTCTCTCCCAGCTGCCTGTACGTGGCTTTCTTATCCAGAACATGGAATATCTGGTCTTGTTTCCAGTGGTGTAGTGGTAGAGAAATTAATGGGTAAACAACCTTTTTGGTGTTCCAGTCTGGGCAGTGGCCTTGGTAGGCATTATGCACATGCAGAGATGCTCTTATTTTGAATTGGGATTAGGTTAGGATGATCATTACGTAATTATTTTAATCATTTTCACAGTCTTGTAAATAGCAAGGGCTAAACGACCATCTGAGGCAAACAAAATGCACAGATTATAATGTGAGTACTCTGGAAGACCTTGCTAACCACCATCTGTCTGAAGAACAGTCCCAAAAGAATAATTAAACCAATGTCCTATCTGAATACTTGTTATTCAGCACACCTGTCCTAGGCACAAAACGTAACAGCAGGTGCCACACGGCCTTTATGACATCACCCCAGGGATTGGATTGGGCCTTTGTGACATCCCAGGGCACAATCCAGACTAGTGAGTAGCTGTATCACTACTGCCCTATAAACTGGGGTGCCCTTTACAATGCCTTGCTGCTGTAGCCTACAACCCGGACTGCTCACAAACAGCCCCCCAGCATGTAAGTCATGTCCAGCTATGTCTGTCTGTGCTGCAGTCAGCCAGCCACACTTTGGCTCTTGCCAGCTGTGGCTATGTTGCAGGGTGATCCCAGCATGCCCCCAGTCTTGGATCTTCCCCCAGATATGTATATCCTGTACTGCCCAGCCCTCTCCTACTAATAATAAGTTGTTATTCCTTTAAGGGAATAATATTCCATCTTGTTATTTTAAATAGAGTACCCAGACATGCCATTTAAACACACTGGATTAGATAAAACAGTACAAGAAGTTTATTAACTACAAAGAGAGCGATTTTAAGTGAGTACAAGTAATGAGGCATAAAAGTCAGAAATGGTTACAAGAAAAAATAAAGATAAACTATTTTACTAGTGCGTAATTTAGCAAACTATATCAGATTCAAGTGAAGTTTCTCACCACATGCTTCAGCAGATTACTGATCCAATTCTCAGGTCAGGACCCCCATATCCAATAGTAATTTTCCTATGTCATGATCCCAGAAATAGACAGGGAGAGAGAGGGGTGTCTTCGGGTATCTGCCCCTTCTTTTTATAGTCCTTCCCTCCTCCAATTGGGAGCAAGGTGAGAGGCAGTCTGTATGGAAGGAAACACCATGATGTTTCTTTGTTAGGATGTAGATTTTTGCCCCTGCCCCCTTTCCTTCCAAAGAATGCTCACTTAGCAGGTAATGGCCATCAGCCTTGTTTACACCTGGCTGAGACATCAGCTTGCCCTTTGTGTCTGAGGAACTGGGCTGACCACTCCCTAGGCTTATCTGGAAAACATACTTTTAGTCATGATTTCAGCTCATGTTTATAACTTCACATATAACGCTGCTATGTGCATTTTACCATGATAATATCGATCAGCAAATTATGAGATTTGAAATGATACCTGACAAGGTCCACCTTGTACAAACATTATTACAACAGTGTGTAGGATGTGAACACAAGTACATTCGGCCACAGCTTTGCACTACTTAGATCTGGTGTCATTGCAGAATGGTGAGTTTACAAACCTGTTTTGCCCCAGATAGTGAGTTTGGGAGTCCATTCATATTAATCAGCATCAACCAGGCAATAGCTGACATTGATGGCCCTGCTCTCTTATCTGTTGCAATGTTATTCATGAGGCTGAACCTCTCATATTCAGCAGTGCTGCATGGAAATGGCTGCATGCATATCATAAGAGGTTTCTAGTCCTCATGTTCACTGTTAGGGTTTTCTGCAGAGTCTCTCATTTCATTGAGAGTTTGTGCACTATTCAAACTGAAGCATCAACACAGTCATTTCTCTTGTTCCTTGCCATGGTGAATGCTTGGATTTTATGTCCATCAACTTGAATCCAAGATGCTGAGATCTTCAAGGATGTCATCTCCATTTGAAAGCTGTTTTTCCATATGGCTAACAAGATGGAAGACGCTGCCCAACATTAATGCAATTCAGCTTTGGATTTGGCTTCAGAGTAATGGATTTGAATTGTTCCAAGCTTTTGGCTTTTAAAGCCTTCTCCCCTTTGTCCCCTGGTGAGTCCTTGAAGGAGACTAACATTTTAATAGATTAACTTAATGTTCGGCCTTGGGAATGTTCTTATAATGAACCTGAAGATCTTGAGACACAATAGCCAACTTGTAGAGCATATCATATGTAAGTGCCAGCTCACACAGGAATTCAGGACTTGCTAAACCCTTGTATATCTGCCTTCCTTTGTCATTTTTTTAGTGCTTCAGAAGAATTTTCACATGCTTATAAGGGGCTCAAAATTACACCCAGCTTGGACAGTCCTAACATTACTAGCCATCCAATGTACATCCAAGATTTGAAGAATGTATAGAATTTGGGAGCCTTCCTGTGCTCATGCTTCATTGAGCTCCCATTAATTTTTGTTTAACTGGCTGCAAATGTTATGGAGATTTTTCCATGAAGGTTTTGGAATGCTTAACCGTGGTGACCTCATCAAAAGCATCTGTCATGACTAATTCAATTCTGGTTCATACAGTGCCACATGAGCAAACATAGTCTTGTTGCCACACAAGAGTTCCAGCCTAACATGACACTGCCCCATCAGCTACAAATGAAACCCAATTTTCTTGAAGATTAGTGTCAGTAAATCCAGCATTCTGCAGACATTCAGGAGTGTTGAGACAATATCCTCAGGTCTTTGGTCTTCAAGTTCAACCAGGTCAAGGAACACGAATATAGGACGTTCACCCTCAACTGATGGTTTAACTATCAAGGTAGCTTTTCTGCTGACTAGTGGAGTCATCAATAAGTACAACCAACTTTCTTGAAGAAGACATAAGACTCTTGAGTGTGTCCTCCTGCATTTCCTCTGCAGTGATTCACAATGCCTGTTGTACTATATCATAGATGCAAACTTTTTTCCATGTTTATTCCGAGTTCCTGTAACTCAATCAGATTTTCATGGTTGCTGTATGGGTGATTGTTCTTGGCAAGTTAATATGCAGTTCTAAATACAGCCTCACTTGCCTGATCTACACCTCCTAAAATAGCTTCAGTAATTTTTCCTAGCACACTTGCCTTCCTCTGATCTGGGGTTTTATGCACTACACCCTGAACACCACATGCTTCTTAATTTTAATTTTAAGGGATGCCAATTTAATATTTCTACTTTCATTGCCAGATGTTTCAACATGATAGTTGCACCACTCATTTGCAAAAGAGGTGCCTTGTTCTTTTAAAAACTCCAGTTGTCCTGGCAGCTTTACAGTCCAGGCAGCCTGTAAGACAAATGGGATTACTTTAGAAAAGTTTTAAATGAAATATTGCAGTACAGCAATAATATCACAGCTGGATAGCTTATTGCTGACATTACAACAGTCAGAGAGTCATTAGGCACACTGCAGGTTGATAGATGCATCAGTTATACACCACTCCTGCTCCACACAGAGAGAATCTAAACTTTTTGTGTTAGGCTATAGAATATGTTAAACCATTCTTTGAATGCTTTTACTGTTCAGCAAATATTTTCAGTCAGTCCACACATGCAGTAGCACTGGATGGCTTATTACAGACTCTTACAGCTGCTGTAAGAGGGGCAAGGGGTTTGAGCATTGGCCTCCTAAACCCAGAATTGTGCGTTCAATCCTTGAGGGAGCCACTTAAGGATCTGGGGCAAAAATCAGTACTTGGTCCTGCCTAGTGAAGGCAGGGGGCTGGACTCAATGACCTTTTTGAGGTCCCTTCCAGTTCTAGGAGATCGGTATATCTCCAATTATTATTATTTTTAATTATTAATTTTTAATTTTCATGTGTGTTCAGTTGCTTAACATAACCAGCTCTTAGACAGTGCACAAGTCAATTGTAGTGATCATCAAGAATTATTGTTTAAAGATTATATGGTTTTCAAAAACGTAGTGCCACACTATGAGCACTGGAAATTGCACCTCCAGTGCCCTCCAGTATCTCGTGGATGTATTTTCAATGACTGTGGCACTAAGTACTGATATATGACATATTCAATTCACAAGAAATATACACATTGTTGTGAGAGGTTTTTGAAATGACTGACATTCCTCTTATAACACTTGATCTTTTTAGAGACATGATATTGGACCAGTGACTAGAAATACAAGAAAAAAATGCCATTAAAAAAAAAAGACAAGAAACACAGGTATCTAACAAGTGAACAACTTACCAGAAGAAAATAGAAATGAATCAAACAGAAAACCCAACTGGTTTGGCAGCTGGTGTTTTTATTGAATGGCCAAAGAAAAAGAGAAGGTAATTGACTTAAACAGTTTCTATTGAACATTTAAATGGTCTGTTATGAAAGTTCATGCGTCTGAAAACATCAAAAGTCAGTATCAAAAGTTAATGAACCTCATTTCATTAATTTATCATGTTTTCTATTTTCAGTAGAACATTTTACAATAAATGGAAATGCTGAAAACCTCCCGTTTAAAGGCTTACAACAGTGACTATTTTTTTCTCCAGAGCAGAAGGACATGTTGTAAAACTTATTTTTAATAAAAAATAAACTTGTTTGGTTTCATTTATATAGTATCCATTTTATAAGTGGCATCACACACTCCAGGGCTTTTACAAATTTGTTGGTTGAAAGCACTCAGCTTCCAACCCAACTACTCAACGTCATACCTCCAACCCAACCCAATAACCAAATTAAATTTGGAATGTATGTTATTGCAACACAATGCATGCCCTGTCATGTGTATTCCCTTACATATGTCTTGACTTTAACACTTGGTATAGTCAGGATTTGCTTATTACAGGAAAGTAGGAATGAGGAAATGCCATATTCCCTAAAAGAGAATGAGTAAACTCCATTTACATCCGCACTACAGTTTTTCTCCCTCTCTCTCTCCCAAGGCTGCTGAGAAACCTCTTTTATAACCACCAGGCATCCTCCTGATCAGTTTCAACAAGTGATCTTTCCCCTCATAAACCAGTTATCCTGGGTAAGAACCAGTTTTTTGTCTAGGGTGCTTCTATTTGAATAGAAGAGCATCAAGATTTAATCACCATCTATTGTTAACCCTGTGCCACTGCCCCTTACAATTCCAGTCCAACACAGAGGTAGAAGGACAATCGAGAAGGCAAACAAACCTCATATTCAAAAGGAAGTTTGCAGCCTGACACAGACACACATAAAGAGCCCCTAATATCAAACAGAATATATAAATAGTACATAGACAAATTTCCAAATCATCACACAGTCTGCTTCAAACAGCTTACAGTCTAAATAATCAAGACAGACAAAAGGTCTCAAAGGAAATGTTGTTATCCTTGTTTTACAGATGGAGAACTGGGGCACAGAAAGATAGTTTTGAACTTTGTGGTCCAGTCCAATTTCAATGAATAAGTTAAGAGTCTCAATCCTGCAACTATTTACTGCTAGGTATAGTGCTTAATACCTTGAATAGTGCCTTTGACTTCCACAGGACTATTCATCCTGTAGAATAGGGGCTGAGTTCACGAGTAATAGCATGCGTAATGATGTACTCAAATGTACATTTATTAACATGTTCTAACCTCAAGTTCAGAGTAAATGATTCAGTACAGTATGGAAATAATTGAGGGCCCTTTCAGTTTACTTTCTCCACATTTAATGAACTGATAGAGTATAGGTTGTGCTTTATTAATGGTCTATACCACTGATGGATAAATGCAGCACTAAAGCCAAGAAGTACTCCTGACCCCATTGATTTCAATGGGTACAGAATTTCACGTTAAAAAAAATATTTTTAAAACCGAGTACTAGAGCCTTAAAACAATGAGGTGTAAATGAGGGCAACAGTTGGCCTGTGAAATATTTATTGATGCATGACGGTGGCCATGATGTATTAGAAGGAGAGAGCCCAGCTTGACTCTCAGATCCCAGGCTGAATTTGCAAAGCTGGAAGTTAGAAAACTCTGTTCACTTGATGTCTTGTTCTCCCTAATCTGTCTAGCTGTGGTGTTTATAAAGAGCTCATAATGGAAGATTTGTGCAATCTCCAATGTCTTGGTGGTATGTCACTTGGGTAAACTCTGCCTACCAGGTGTTCTACTGTAGTTCCAACTGTATACCGTATACTGCGTCCTGCTGCCTACAGCCCATGTGCGGCAGGGACTCCAGGGGCTGGAGGGAGGTTGGGCAGAGATCCCTATACTCTGCTTCTGCAAGGCAGAAACCTGTACCCCTTGTTCTGTGTCTCCTTCCTCTGCTACCTGCAGCCTGTGGGCTGCAGGACCAGAATTTCCACCCCCCATGAAATCCAGAGGCACTGCAGCCTACAGAGCCTGAAGCAGCTCCAGCCCCTCAGGTGGCAGTAGGTGGTACTGCACCTCACAGTACACCAATCACACTAGGGTGTGTATACTGGGGCAGACAGCTGTGACATCATGGGGGGAGCTTAGCCCCATTAGCCCCCAATCACCAATCACCCAGAATAGTTCCATTTCAGAAACGGGCAAAGTGATATATAGTTTGAAAATGTTGCCACACATTTGCATGGAAGAAAGAAATATCAGTTAAGTCTTAGCATTTTATTGCTAATTTAATGTGTCCATCAACAGAGCTGCATGAGACAGATGGTTTTTGCTTCATAAAATATTTGCAGGGAAAAAACAGAATTTAATAAAATAATTTTTTGCACTCTTTGGTAAAATGTGGAAATGGCGATGTTTCATATTCATCCAGTGCACTGAGTGCTACGTGAAACCTAAGTGTAAATAAAATAAAAATAAGAGAAGCTTTCAGTGAGAAAGTTTTTCTGATTCTAAACTAATTTGAAAATGAAGCCATACATTCAAGGGTCACATCTGTCTGCATTATGAAAAGATTGGAATTTGTCCGACTTGTAAACAGACTAGGATAACTCTGAGGCCTTGCATTTCCTATTGAGCTATCAGTTTTTAATTTATGGTTTTACAGTTGACATGCAATCAACAAAATAATTAATGGCTGGAAAGAATCCCATTAATTTGACTCTTCCTCCTGTATCCTAATAACAAAATATGCATTTAGAACACCATTGTTTGACTGTCAGCCATGGAGACCTGCTAGTAACTATACTTGGATACCAAATTAAATGTTGAATATACTGATTAGTGTGCTGCATTCAGTTAATTCTTTGAATTACTTCTTCACATTATTCACTAAATCAGGGGAAATTGGTAAATTTAAATCCTATTGACTCCATATGGACTTTTTTGTTTTGTTTTGATCTTACACAATGCTTCCTTCTACATAATCATTAATCATATGTTCAGCTGTCGTGACAGTATGAGCCTGATTCTTTCCTCACTTGTACTGGAATAACTCCATTGAAGTTACACTGGTGTGAGTGAGAGGAGAATCATATCCATAAAATAGGAAATAAAGTTTGCTAGGCTGGAGATGAAAGGAGGATCAGGGAGTTTCTCTGAACACTTCCTGATCAGCCTCAGCAGGTGACCACAGACTCCTACTAGGTGACTTTGTTGCCAGGCAACCTCTCCCCTTCTGTTTCTTTTCTGAACTTGGCCAAAGTCATGCATCTTTTGGAGCCATGCATCTTTGGCTGAGGGAAACTCTGCTCTATTGGGCCATTTAAATGGGCAGTTCATTCTTTACATTTGCTATTCTATTTGCCCATAAAGCCCACTGAGGTGTGCCGATGCCTCCTATGTTCTGAGTGGCCCATTCTTCTGCTGCACACATTTTGCATTCCCTCCGTTTTCCTTATAGTCAGTGGAAATGGCTGCTGTAGCTACAGCTACTTCGGTATTTGGCATCTGTGAGTGGGGATGGACAGAGATAGGGCTGGTTCAGATATTGTCTGATTTTAATAAAATCGTAGAACTGAAAAAAAAAACAAACGATTGTGTCATTCTAGCTCATTTCACAGCCAGTGCTGGATTCAAATGCCAAAGGTTATTTTGGGAAGGGAAAGCAAAGTTTCAGAAACAGTTTTCCTGTTTTGGCTTTTCTTAGCTGTTCTCTCGTCCCTTGGCAGCAGTAGTCCATTCACAGTACGATACCAACCTGCAGGAAAAATACAGCAGGGAATTGCTTTGAGTATTTTTATTGATTTTTTTTGTTTAAACGAGGCCCTCTTGAAAAATACTGAAGGGTCATAGATACAAATAATCAGCGAGTGGAGACTATTAAAGGGCCTTATCTGGAAATGTACAGAGTGCCTTCTGCAAGGTACAGCATGCCCCCAACTTTCCAGGCAACAAGCGCCAGTACATAAGACAATGGATAAGGAGTCAGCAGACTTTTAAATGCATAAACAGGGGAATGTCGGGTAGGAGTGGGGAGGGTATTTCACCTCAGTATTTGGCTTTGGTGTGATTGTTGCAGGAATACTGTCTCCAGTTCTTGTGTCCACAACTCAAGAAGGAAATTGGTAGATTGGAGAGGGTTCAGAGAAGAGCCATGAAAATGATTAATGAATTAGAAAATCTGCCTCACAATAACAGACTCAAGTTGCTCAGTTTAGTTAGCTTAACAAAGAGAAGGTCGAGGGGTGAGTTGATTAGTCTTATAAGTATCCACAGGGAACAAAAGTTGGATAATGGGCCTTCAGTCTAGCATAAAGGTATAACATGATCCAATGGCTGGAAGTTGATACTAGACAAATTCAGACTGGAAATAAGGTGTACAATTTTAAACAGTGAGAGTATTAACCTTTGCAACAATTTAAAAGGGTCATGGTGAATTCTCCGTCACTGGCAATTTTCAAATTAAAACTATGATTTTTCTAAGATACACTTCAGCTCAAACCGGAGTTCATCCAGGGAAGTTTTATGGCTTGTGTTATGCAGGAGATCAGACTGAATGATTGCAGTGGATCCTTTTGGACTTAGAATCTATGAATCAATGAACCTGCATGTCTAGTCCTGCCTTTGCCACTGACCTATTGTGTGGTCTTGTGCACGTCAGTGCATCTCTGTGTGCCTCGGTTTCCCCATCTGTAAAATGACACCTTCCCACCTGTGTAGAGCACTTTGAGATCTACAGATGAAGAGTGTTAATGTCAGTGGGAAGGGACAGCACTTGGTAACTGTCAGTATAAGGAAACTGTGCAAATGAGGTGCTCTGATTTAGAAGAGCTTAGTTTAATGTGGAGTTGAAGACCCACAGCAGGAGTCTCCCTACAAGATAGGGGAGCACGCAGATATCAGACACAGTGGTGTTATATAATCCACAAATATTCTTTATTGCTTACAAAATAAACCACTTGCTCCATATTCATAACCCAAACATACTACACCAGAGTCTGAAGATCAGAACTGAAGTCCCGATGGCCAGTCGACATTCAGTCCGATCACAAGATGCGGGGAGCCAGAATAACCACATCTTAATCTAAACAGGGCTCTGGATCCACGAACCACTCCAAATTGTGAGTGTATCTAACATCCTTTATCATCCACTCCGTCACGTCATCAGTTGTCCAGGCAATTTCAAAGAGATGGTTCTGGGCAAATTGACGAAACCCAAGATGTTTAGAAACAGTCCCAGGCCCAAGATGTTCCTCTTTCCCCAGTTCTTGTTTACAACTGCAGCAGATGTACCTGTCATGGCAGTGCCCCCAATGTTGTTTCCTTATCTGGTATTTCTCCATCTTTCTCAAAACAAAGTTATTTTTCACAAACAGCTCTTGACCACTTAAAACCTCAAATTCTTGCTTCGGTTGTCAACACGAAATTCACACTTCATCCACACTAGGCCTATAACATATTACATGGATATATGGATTATGCATGGACATATATATTGTGATACAGCATGGCCAGAGGGCAGCAGGAGAGTGTTACAAGGGAGCCTTATTCCCTGTAAGGGGAAGAAAGTTTGCTATAGATTAACTAGAGCACCTGAAGCCAATTAGATCACCTGAAGCCAATTAGAGCACCTGCAGTCAGTCACATGATCAAAACCCCTGCTTCAATCAGACAGTGTGGGAGTTGGAGCAGAAAGGATTGGTATTGGAGCAGAGAACAGTTTGAAGGAGTTGGAGCAGAGAACAGTTTGAAGAGAAAGCAGAGGAAAGTTTGGAGGGGTGCTGCGGTGGGCTAAGAAGTCCAAGACCCTAGGTAAGGGGCACCTGGCTTGTGCAGAGGACAGGGCAGGAAGCCCCCCCAACAAGCTGAAGGGCAGGAGAGGGAAGTAGCCCAGGGGAAGGAACCACCAGTTCAAGTGGTTCACCACTATCCTCAGGGCCCCTGGGCTGGGACCTGGAATAGAGGGCGGGCCCAGGTCCCTCCCTATCCACTCCCCTCCTCAAAGACACTAGTGGGGCAATTAATATTCCAATTCAGGGGCAAGAAATGGTGCCCTGAACCCCCCCAAAGAAGAGAAAGCGTGAGACCCATCATAATAGTGCTGGCAATTTTCCACAATATATATAGATAATGTATCCCAACAGAGTCACCCTGGAACTAGTTTATATTTGTAATGTCTTCAGGTAATAACTCTGGATTATAATCTGGTTATTTGAGAAGAATAGGCGTAGTAAGACACAGTATCCTGACTAGTAATTATTAATTATTACTAATATTAAATATTGTTGTTATTATTATTGTGTTACCATTAAAGAGTGCTAGTCATGGAGCAGGACCCCATTGTGCCAGGTGGTCTCTGCCCTGAAGAGTTTACAATCTAAGTAAATCAACCTTCTATTGCTGAAAATACCAGCACAATTCATGGATAAAAGCAATTTTGCTGTTACACGTTTATTTCCAATATTGTTTCATAAACATCTGGGGAGGGGGGTCTTTCTTCCAAAACATGAAGCAAGCCTGGCAGAACTTATTTTTATTTACTATATAATTGCTTCTTAGTCAAGCTGTGACATAATGGGGGTAATTAATTAAACCAACTGATGCAATATCCATATTTATAATGAACCTCAGTGCCCTGAAATGCTTCACAGATTGATATGAGAACACAGGAAGTTGTTCTATAAAGTTACTGCTCTGTTACATGCACCATAGTGGATAATATATGTCAGATAAAGGACTTCCTGGGTTTGAAATAGTTATCTATTCTTTGTTATGCTAATGCACGGAGGACACAGATGAGATTTTTACCATGTTATGCCAGGTGCTGTACAAACAAATGGTAAAAACAAAGTCCCCACCCCAAAAACCTTCCAATCTAAATAGACTAGGGCAGACAAAGGAAGTGTTAGCCCCATTTTACAGATGAAAAACAGAGGCCTGAGATTAAGTAGCTTGCCCAAGGTCACACTGGATACTAGTGACAGAGGCAGGAATTGAACATGTTTCTTGATTCCCAGCCAAATCTATAACCACAAGACCTTCCATCCTCTCTAAACAAAATGGCCCTCACTCCCTGCCCTAGGAAACAAATCAATTATAGCCATTCCACAGAGATGGGCAGGTGAGACAGCTGAGCAAATCTGGGCCCCTTGAGAAAGCAATGTGATTGGAGCTCCCAAGGCCTTGATTGGGTTACAGCACAATATTCATGGTGTGATCTTCTCTTCCTACCAAACGTCCCCCTCACACCCAAATGGCTCTATCCATTCAACTGGGAGACAGGAGGGCTTAGGAGGCATTAGCCCTGGGGGGTGGGGGAGGACAATAGAAAATGTGTCCAGAGATGGCGTGTGTGTTTGTGGAAGAATTAAAGCAGGGGTCGGTGACCTTTCAGAAGTGGTGTGCCGACTCGTCATTTATTCACTCTAATTGAAGGTTTCGTGTGCCAATAATACATTTTAACATTTTTAGAAGGTCTCTTTCTATAAGTCTATAATATATAATTAAACTATTGTTGTATGTAAAGTAAATAAGGTTTTAAAAATGTTTAAGAAGCTTCATTTAAAACTAAATTAAAATGCAAAGCCCCCCGGACCAGTGGCCAGGACCTGGGCAGTGTGAGTGCCACTGAAAATCACCTCGCGTGCCGCCTTCAGCACCCGTGCCATAGGTTGCCTACCTCTGGATTAAAGGAATAGTGGATGAAGAGTTCCTGTTAAACAGGGGAATCTGCAATGTACCCCATCTAAGGCCTGGTCTACACTGGAGGGGGGGGTGTTGAACTAAGATATGCAACTTCAGCTATGAGAATAGCGTAAATGAAGTCGACGTATCTTAGATTGAATTAAAATCACTTACTTCGCGTCCTTGCGGCGCTGGATCGATGGCTGCCACTCTCCCGTCGACTTTGCTTCCGCCTCTCGCACTGCTGGAGTTCAGCAGTCAATGGGAGAGCGATCGGGGATCTATTTATCACGTCTACACTACACGCGATAAATCGATCCCCGATAGATCGATCTCTACCCGCCGATCCAGCGGGTAGTGTAGACATACCCTAAGCCTCAAGGGGAAGAGAACTCTTGAGTCTCTGAGGGGCTCAAATTATTCTTCTCATAGAGCTCTCAGTCAGCACGAAGCAGCTCCTGCTCCATACAGTGGGACTGTGGAGAATGATTAGCAAACATGACACTAACACGTCCACCAATCCCTTGCCGGTTGGGGCCCCCATGTTCCTGCACAGTTGCAGGTTGGGCAATGGTGACTGGTTCCATCTCCAACCAGAAGTATCAATGAGAAGGCAAAGCATCCTGCCATCCTCTGCCCAACCTGTGTCCTCAGACTCTGCGTGTACAGGTGCTGCCTCTGGGTCCACCATCACTCTTGTTTCTGGAGTGTAGGCTACAGCTCCTCACTTACCCTTCCAGCAGCACTGTAGGCTGGGGCCTTCCATGATATTGACCAAGGATTTTTAGGAAGGTCCCAACATTTTCCAGGAAACAGACTCAAATGGATGCAGTGGGAGGAGGCTAGCTGAGTTTCCCCCACAGATTCTCACAGCCAGGTGAGGTAGGGTAGTGCTATCATGCCACTTTTATGGTGGGGGACCTGAGGCTCAGAGAGAGTAAGTGACTCGCCTCAGGGTTATACAAGATGTCTGTGGCAGGGCAGGGAATTGAATCCATATCTCTGATTATTGCTGTAACAACTTGGCCATCCTTCTTTCCCTGGTGTTAACATCTGTACCCCTATGGCTTTATTATGGTCCCTTTGTCTGCCCGTCCTTACCCCCTTCCCTTCTATTACTTACTACACTCCCGTAGTGTGTCTAGCCTTTAACTACACTGCCAGCTCCTCAGGGCAGGGACTCATTCTTCCTGTGTTTGTGTGTACACACACACAGAGTACAATAGGTCCCTGATTCTAATTGGGACCTTTAGGTGCCGCCATAATAACAGAGGGCTTTATGTTAGCAAGCAGAGGGCACCTCTTTCTTATCCCAGGATCACTAACTAGTAGGAGACTCGTTTAAATGGGGTGTGATTTTCATGAAGTGGAACTCCCCTTAGCATTGCTTGATCACAACGCAATGGAGGCCAGAATGTACCTGTTAGGCACTGCCCTGCATTAGGGAGAATGTAGAAAGACACTATCCGGAGTTGGGCAGTTCTCCTGTTGGCTGAGTACAGCAGAGGAGGCTAGGAAATAGCTTCACCTTTATCACCCATTCAGACATCTAGACCTCACTGGAATACTTGCCATTCAAATTCCCTTGGGGCAAAAGTGTGATCCTTTTGCTCAGGATGAGTCGTATCTTACACCATGAACGCTCTCATTGAAATGAGATGGGATTACTCAAGTAATAAGGTATTACTCACTGTTCATAAGGGCACGTATCAGAAGAGTGAGAAGATTTCTTGTGGCCAAAGGCTGGCCCTATGGATTATACTAACATACACACACACTTGGAAAGAGAAGCCGTTTTTGCTGTACACCCATGTTTCATGTACTGCATGCTGGGTAATTATATGAAAGGACTCTATGCATGTAAAAGTGAGTTTTGTATTTTTAACATGAGAAACTAGTGTGGGGGGGGCAGGGGAGAAGAATGAGGGGATGGGTGTTCGGATGGAAGGGTTGTCCTTGCCAAATGGAAACATGGCTCACATTTCCCCCCAAAATACTCACTTTGGGGTTTGACATCAAGCAGGAAAAGTTTCAAAGACTTTAAGGCGAGAAGGGACCATCATGAGCATCTAGTCTGACCTTCTGCCCATCCCAGGACACAGAACTCACCCACTCCTGTAGTAGACCCATAACGTCTGGCCACATTATTGAGGTCATCAAATCCTGATTTAATGAATTCAAGTTACAGAGAATCCACCATTTGCTAGTTCAATCCAGCAAATGACCTGTGCCCAACGCTGCATTTCAAGCCAAAAGGAAACTTTCTTATGAAAGTTTTGAGCATCTGAAAAGCATGGGTAATAATATATATTGTTCTGCTGTAGATTTAAGGTTGAGCAATAATGTGTAGGACATCATATAGAACTTCAAAGCCTGGCACAAGCATTAATGAACCATAGAGAAGATTAGAAAGAAAACCCTAGTTAAACACAACAGCATTTTGGTTAATATTTTTAATATATGAATTTTGGTAAGACCTATAATTAACAGGGGTGATAGAAATTTTGCTCTGACTACACAGAGTGCAACTGCCAATCAAACCATTTTTATACATAGGTCCGAAGCCACATCTGCATAGAACATTTTGGATTGACAGGAAAGTTTCTTTTCTCTGGATGCAACATCCTATCCTTCTATAATAATGAGGTTTTTGATTGGCAACTTAACAATGATAGAACTCAGCCATCCATGCACTCTTTTTATACCCCAGTTATTTGTTCCTTGGCACCCAGCTGTCAATAACATAATGATGTCTAACTCCAAACAATATACAGCCAGCAAGAAACAAGGGCATATGTACTTTAAAAAACAAAACAATCAAATAATCTAAAAGTTTAACCCACTATCTTCTCTGAATGATTAGACCACGCAAGAACTGGTCTTCACTAGATTGTAGGGTGATTAGTTTATGATGTCTTCTAGTTCTTTTTTTGAAAGTATGCTTTACTTTTATTATGGCACCATTTGGGAGAGTCCTGTATTACAAGTATATAGAGGAAAGCAGAGAAAGAGAAGCTGGAGTGGCTTTGAAATGTTCAGCAACTAGCTTGCTTTTGAGTAGAAAATGTAGAAACAGTGCACACTGCTTTCCTAGGCTGAGTATGGAGCATTGAAGGAATAAAACACAACAAAGTGATACATGTAGTACGGCAACATAATCTTCTGCAAGCCTGATATCTTCACAGAAGCCCAAACAATTGCTGTCTCCATTCAGTAGGTACATCCTCATGGGGTACATGTAGGTTAGGAAAAGGTTGAGGTTAGGTCAGGGTTAGCAACTGCAACATCTTCCCTTGTGTAGACACAGGTTAATACATTTTGCCTTAATTTAATTGGCCATGGTGGGTGTCATGGTTGGAAGGCTAGCTGCAGCTCCAATGTCTCTGAGTGCATCCCCTCAGAATCAGGCCTATTACCTATCCTGGGACTGAATCCCCCAATTCTCCCACTGTTATACCAGGTCCTCGGCTGAAATGTTTTGTATATTAACTGTGCTTACCCAACAAGTCTGGCTGGGTTCAGGTACATGCAATTCTTACCTTCAAGAACTTGTGATTAAAGAAAATACAGTGATTAGGCAGCTTTCTTAAACTAAAGTATTGTTTAATCTTAACATTAATAACACATCACTGGAAATAAGGCATACATTTTTAACAGTGAGAGTAATTAACCATTGGAACAATTTACCAAAGATCATGGTGGATTCTCCATCACTGACAAATTTTAAATCAAGATTGTATGTTTTTCTAAAAGATCTGTTGTAGGAATTATTTTGGGGAAGTTCTCTGTGTTCTACGGTAGTCAGACTCATCATCATCATCATCATCATCATCACTCCCATAACCACATTGGTTGTTGGGGCACCATCATTGATGAGCAATCAACCAATTGTCTCCACCCCTGACGATTGTGTGTCAGAACTTGGGTCTTCATGAAATCCATTTCAGTCCACTCTTCTATGTTGTCAATCCATCTCTTCTTCTGTTGACCTCGTCTTCTCTTCCCCTGTACTGTCCCTTGGAAAATGATCTTGGATAGGCCAGAAGATCTTGTTACATGGCTGTACCACTTCAGCTTGCGCTTCTTTACGGTCGTCAGGAGATCTTCATATGACGCAATGCATTGGTGATGATGTTGAGGACCTCTTCATTAGTGATGTGGTCGAAGTAGGAGATGCCCAGGATTTTACGGAAGCATCTTCTATCTAGTCTGAGTAGCCGGGGGCAGGGAGGAATTGGAGGTCTGAGGAATTGTGTGCATGTCAATGAAAGCAAGTTGGCTGTGAACAGGTCTGAGTTGTGGGTATCCAACTGCAGAGTATTACTAAAGGTGTTGGGGGAAGAAAGCAATTGCAGCCCTCTCATCCCTGAGCCTTGGTGACCCCTGGCTGCCAGAAGAGCCCCTTGGGTCCTGTGATGGGATATTTATTCCACATTGGCACTAAAAGGGTTAACTGGAGCTAGAAAGTTCAGTTAAGGCACCTGATTGCCAGGCCACATTGAAGGTGAGGGCCACCAGTGGGAGGAGCTGTGTGGTGAGCATAAAGGGAGGAAGCCCAGATGGGGTGGGGCTGTAGGAAGACAGGGGAAGAATTCTGCACTCTCTCTCTCTGGTTGCTAGAGAATAAAGGAAGGGCCTCGAGAGAGGCAGATGTTCAGTAAGTTCAGGGTGGAGCTGTAGAAAAGGGTCTGGAGGAAAGCCAAGGTAGGAAGAAGTCCAGGGAGGAAGCAGCAAGGGGTCTGATGGAGCAGACTGTGTTTTTTTTATCCTACAATCCTTGAACTAGAATCCAGTGAAGTGGAAGGCCCTGGGTTCCCCTACCACTCCACCAGAAAAGGGGGTGAAGGAATACCCTGATACCTGGTGGAGTAGGACTTCCCTGGAGGAAGCCCTGTGGGGCATCACACTGAACAAGAATGGGAGGACAGCCCTGCAGAACATGGGAAGGGGTGAAGAGTGTGTGGAGGAGTGATACCAGGTAGGGATGAAGAGTTTTGGTTGTCTGAGTTCAGTTTATTGGGCTCTTTGTTTACCCCCGAAGGGATGGGATTAAACGTGACCTGGTCGAAGGGCGGAGCCACAAGAAAAGGCAGACAGTTGAGGGGCCAGAGTGACTGTCAGCAGGGCCCACTATGTGAGGGGAGGCTGCTATGCTATGCCTAGCCACGAGGGAGTGCGCCAGGGGTGAATCTACTCTTTCCTTTCTCTTTCTACAGTTGATTGGCTGAATCAGTGATGAATATAGACTGACTGAGAGTCTATCGACAGAGTAGAAATAAATAACAGTGCTTCCTAATGTCAGCGTATGGTGCTCTTAGTAGGGAGGGCCTTATGAAACTGCAGAAGGACATGCAGAGATATGACAAAGGCATGGAGCAACATTTGCAGACATGGGTGCCTAAAGCTAAGCACCTAAATCCACATTTAGGCATCTAAACTAGGTGGCCTGATCATCACAGCTGTGGAGCACTCCGTAGTTCTGTCTGAAGCATCTTTGAAAATCTGGCCAGTTATTCATGTACTTAAATCCTGATTGAAGTGTCTAATGTTCGGCTTCAAAGTTTGAAAATCTTGGCCTTAATTTATGTGATTTTACATTGCACTTTATTTAAAAGGACATGAGGTGAAAGTTTAAAAATTCTTTGGTTTTGGATTCGATTATCTTGCAGGGAACAACAATCTTGTGTCCAAAACAAAGGACAGGGAATCAGGTGATCTGATCTATATTCCCAGTTTTACTATTAGCTTCCCATGTGATTTTTGGGAACGCCACACAGGGCCCAGGCTTGACAGGTGCCGATCACATCCTACAAGGTGCTGAGCACCTACAACTCCTGGTAATTCACACGGCATCTTCTGAAGTTGATTTCAATAGGGGTAGAAAGAACTCATTACTTCCTAAGGAGTGTGCAGCCCTTTGCAGAATTGGGCCTTTTACTTACATATTTCGTGATCTCCCTATATGTAATAATGCATATCTACATCTCACAGGGGTGTCTTAAGGATTAATTCCTGAATGCGTATAAAGCATTTTGAGATCCCAGAAAAAAGTTTTAAGAACAAAATAGTACTGCTTCTATTGGGCTTATAGGTCATTATGAATAACTGCTGAAGCACAGAATCATGAAATCCAAATTTAATATACTGTTATGTCACTTTGTCTTGCAGAGTTTAAAAAAATTAAATATCTTGAGTATAAATGAATAGTTTCAAGCTGAGCAGAGCTAGTGTAGGAAAAAAATAATTAAATTTGACAAGTGTCAAGCAGCTCAAAATTGCACCAGGACACAGTTATATCTAATAATATTCCCTCAAGATAGAATTCAGGGTAAGAGAAGCTTGGCTTAGTATTGCAACATTTCAAGTGAGATAAGTGACTCTTTCAGGGAATAGATACATCTTATATCATCTAGGAGTGTGAAATTACAGAGAATGCTCTTCTGTCCTTACATTTCATAGACTCTGTTGGATAGGAGATTGAAAACAAAACCATCTCCTCCTTGCTAGGACTTTGAGACTCTTGTAGGGTTTGGTTTGAGATGGGAATGTAGGGTTGTGCATAGGTACTGAAGTGATAGGTACATAACAGTTGCCTAAGATGGACAGATAAATTAAGGGGGTGGATTTGACCCATCCATTTATAGATGGAAATGAACAAGAAGTTAAACAGATCAGGTCACTGCTTGGCCATCATTGTAACACTGTCTAAGCATGCCATTTCCTCTTCCTAGTGGTTGGTCCACAGAGAGGCTCCTTTCTATTTACCTCACTAGGATCTGACTTCCACTTTTTAAAAGATGCCTTTTTATCTCTCACTGCTTCTTTTGCATGGTTGTAAAGTCAGACTCAGCATATTTACATGGTTGTTAAGTCAGACTCAGTGGTCATACTTCTTCCTTTTGGCCTTGGTATCCATGAAACTTACCTGCTTTTGTGTATCTTCTAATCATAGATCCACTTACTTTGGTAAAGAGCTAGATATCACAGCAAAGAAAGTTATATTAAAATGCAACAGGTGCATGCTGCTTAACACAGTTATCGAGAATATAAAGGTGAAGGGGATGCAGTAATAGCTTTCAGAGCCTCCCCATCTAATACACATTATAAAAGACAATACTTTCATTGGCTGAGTGAGAAATAAGTATTATGAGCAAGTTTTCAGGATATTGTAAATCCCTTTCTGACAAAATGAAAACTCATCAGTGAGTTCAAATGTATAAACAAGTGTCTGCAAGATTAAAGTAATTGAGAACAACATAAGTGGTACTTAAGAGATATTATTCACAGAAGATTAAATTAGCCAAGCGTGAGCAAGCAGTGTTGTGCAGTCATTGTATAGCATGACAGCAATTCAGATAACCGATTATATATAGACACTGACATAATTAATGGTGTAGTAATACAGGAGGCAACCCACAGCTCTGCTAGCACCCAGGCATATGATTGGAGCAACTTATTGCATTGTACCCTTCTCTCTTAACATCAGTATCTTGTAGGTTTCACATTTTCTGTGATCCTGTTCTATTTTTTTCCTGCAAAGTAGATGTTTTGGGCAAATAAGTATGCACGTATAAGGAGGGTGTAATATGTGAGTATTTGGTGAATCTGAAAACTAGATGAGCAGATATAATGCCCACAGCAGGTCAACTTCCACGCAAAAGGTTTCATCATGAGAAAGTGGCAATATTTGTCACTATTGTAATAGCTGTAACCAACTTGCAATTATGATGTAAGAAAAGACACTTGAGACTTTGTAAGTAACAGTAAACACTTGAATTGTTACTGAGAACTGTACAGATAGGTGTTGCTAGCTTGCCTGCCTGGCTCCAAGTGCTGTAGCAATGTAGCGGGTCCTGGCCACCAGTCCGGGGGGTTCTGCATTTTAATTTAATTTTAAAATGAAGCTTCTTAAGTATTTTAAAAACCTTATTTACTTTACATAGAACAATAGTTTAGTTATATAATATAGACTTATAGAGAGAGACCTTCTAAAAACGTTAAAATGTATTGCTGGCACGCGAAACCTTAAATTAGAGTGAATAAATGAAGACTCGGCACACGACTTCTGAAAGGTTGCCGACCCCTGGTCTAGTACAATTACTCTCTATCTAGCAGGTTTTCTCATCACTCTGCCTTTAGAGGAGGTAACAGGAGTATCAGTGTCCCATTTTTTTCTGTATTTCAACTGACTGCTTGAGACTCAGTGGAGTCAGTAGACTGGGCTGGTATTGCTTGCATTTCTGAATTGGATGTTCCATTATTTTCATTCCCCTCCTGCACAATTCTTTTAGTGCTCATCAAATCCTTTCTGTTTCATCTATCGACATCTTTCACATTCTGGGGTGTAATTCAGACCAGTGAGGGGTTGTGTCACTGCCTGCCCTGTAACCTTGAGTGTCTCAAAATTCTTGGCTGTGCAAGTTATCTTGTCTGGATGTTCCCAGCCAGCATAAAAGCATGCCCTGAGTGTCTGTGTATAAAGTAGCCCGTACTCAGCAATTCTGATTCCAGCAGCTGGCTTGTTATGCCACAGCCATACTCAAACCCCCACCAGCCTTGGTTACCCCTAGCAAGATGACCCCAATATCACCCAGTCCTGAATTTTCCCCAAACCGTATGCTCTGCAATGTCCAGTCCTCTTCTGGACCATTCAGAGAAACATTAAGGTTGGTTTGTTCCTTTAAAGATCCAGTACCCAGCAGCTCGCCACATTAACTGGCATTAACATGCTCTTTAAATCAAACACCATCCTGAGTTGGTTTAGATTAAAAGTAAAACAAGCTTATTAACTAAAGGAGATAGGATTCAATATAAAAGTTTTAAATGGTCTCTATAGGTTAAGACTTAACAAAACAAGCTGCAGCCTTCGTTCAAGGTAGTTTCCTTACCATTCTACATTCCAGCAAGATGGACCAACCCTCCCACAAAGTTTACAGTAATTGGTTCCTTTGCTCTCTTAGGTGAAAGATAACCTGAGGTTCTTTGCCCCTTATAGTCCAGTGAACCTTTGAAATGGATTCTACTGAAGATTGTTCCCCGAAGTAAAGTTTATTCAAACTGTGAGGAAGGCAACATGGAGTCTGGTGGTTAAGAAAGTTCCATGCTAGTTTCTTCCCTTGCTGGTGTTTGCTAAAATACAAATTGAACCATTTCCTGCAATTTCTTCCTCCTGCTGTGATGCTGAGTGGCTATCTCTTCCCATTTTTGGCTTGATGGTCCTGTTTACATTTTAGGTAAATTGCATTCCCATTGTCTCTTAATGTACCTTAGAAATACCTTCCAGATGACAGAATCAACTTCCTTTGTCTAGGGTGGGGTAGCTTTAGCACTGTCTGGCAGAAATATTGTGATAGTATAATTTCCAATGACTTTAATTTTGAATTTGTCTTCCATGGAATAATATTAATAATTAGAATATTATTAGCTTTCTGTTGATATCTTACATGACACCTTCTAGATACAGATTATAACATTAGTGAGTTGGGATAAATTCAACTGGTCAGGCCAGCTGAAATTCATTACCAGATACCCATGCATTCCTTACCCTCTTGAACTGGGACACTGTTAGGGCCCCGACATCGCCTTCCTCTGTCTCAACAAGATAAGAAGTTGGAGCAGGGTGTTGGTCTGTCACCTGTGCATGTTTCCATGCTCCTTTCACAAATACAGTCTCTCCATTTTGAATTGGTGATAAACGCTTGTACCTTTGTCAAAAGATACTTGGGATTTTCTTGTCTCGATTTTAGGCCAGTTTGTATGTCTCCTTGTATCAGCTTGGGTTGCAACAACTGTGATGAAGTCAGAAATGTGGTCCTTTGATGTCTTCCTTTGAGGAGCTAGGCATGTGACCTTATATCTCCCATAAGTGTATTCCAACAGTCCACCTGGCTAAGATAATGTTCTGTGTTATCCAAGCTAGATTTTTTTTTTAAGAATCCCTTTTACAGTTTGAAATGCTAGCTCTTTCGATTGTGGAAACGATAAACTTCATTCACAAAACATGAAGTTCCATTGCTTTACAAAAGTTTTAAAGTCTCTGGAGCAAAATTGTGGTAAATTGTCACCAATTAATTCTTCAAATATGCCATATATTGCAGTGTCTGATGACAGATACACTTTTAGTGTTCTGAAGCAAGCAGACTAAGATAATCTGGACCTTGAAATTCAGACAGGTCCATGCCAAGTTTCTGACAAGTTCTCTTTGACACCTCATGTGGTAGCACTGATTCTTTTAGGTTTTTGTTTCTGAAGGTTTGACATGTGTTACAAGACTGTACTATGTTCTCAATTTGACTACACATGCCTGGCATCTCAAGCTTTCTTTTCCAATAGCTCTGCTCCTCAATGGCTCTCATGGATAGTAGCCAAGATCTCTTTCTGGTGCTAATCCAGTAGAACTGGTATCCACTGACACAGTAACTGGTTCTTTGACATTAAAGAAATTCAGCATAGGTGCCCTTGTGCGTAATTCTTTCAAGTTTTCATATGCCACCTCCTGCCTTGGCATCCAGGGGAATTTGACATCTTGTCCCAACAGTTGTCTCCAAGGGGTTGTTGCTGTTGACATGTGTGGGATACATTTCCCAACATAAGTAACAACTCCAAGAACTCTTTGCCATTCAGCTTGGCAGGCTGGTGTGGCTGTTTCAATTATTGCAGCAGATTTTGAGTTGTCAGGTTTTAGACCTTCTTTTGTCAAGTGATGCCCCAAATATTGTATCTCCGTCAAACCCAATTTGCATTTGCTCTTGCTTAATTGCAGATTCCTTTCACAACACCAGTCTAGAACTCTCCTGAGCCTTTCATCATGTTTTATTTGGTATTTCCTCATGCCAGCATGTCATCTATATAGCATTCAACACTTTCCAGATCTTCAAATATCTATGGGTCACTCTTTGCTACAGTTCAGAAGCTGAACAGATGCCTAAAGGAAGTCTAATGAACCTCTATCTACCAAGTATCAGAGGGGTAGCCATGTTAGTCTGGATCTGTAAAAAGTGACAAAGAGTCCTGTGGCACCTTATAGACTAACAGACATATTGGAGCATAAGCTTTCGTGGGTGAATACCCACTTCGTCAGATGCATGTAGTGGAAATTTCCAGAGGCAGGTATAAATATGCAGACAAGAATCAGTTTAGAGATAAGAAGGTTAGTTCAATCAGGGAGGATGAGGCCCTCTTCTAGCAGCTGAGGTGTGAAAACCAAGGGAGGAGAAACTGCTTTTGTAGTTGGCTAACCATTCACAGTCTTTGTTTAATCCTGAGCTGATGGTATCAAATTTGCAAATGAACTGAAGTTTCTCTTTGAAGTCTGGTCTTGAAGTTTTTTTGCTGCAGGATGGCTACCTTTAAATCTGCTATTATGTGTCCAGGGAGATTGAAGTGTTCTCCTACAGGTTTTTGTATATTGCCATTCCTAATATCCGACTTGTGTCCATTTATCCTTTTACATAGGGACTGTCCGGTTTGGCCGATGTACATAGCAGAGGGGCATTGCTGGCACATGATTGCATATATTACATTGGTGGACGTGCAGGTGAATGAACCGGTGATGTTGTGGCTGATCTGGTTAGGTCTTATGATGGTGTCACTTTAGTAGATATGTGGGCAGAGTTGGTATCAAGGTTTGTTCCATGGATTGGTTCCTGAGTTAGAGTTATGGTGCGGTGTGTGGTTGCTGGTGAGAATATGCTTAAGGTTGGCGGGTTGTCTGTGGGCGAGGACTGGCCTGCCTCCCAAGGCCTGTGAAAGTGAGGGATCATTGTCCAGGATGGGTTGTAGATCCCTGATGATGCATTGGAGAGGTTTTAGCTGAGAACTGTAGGTGATAGCCAGTGGAGTTCTATTGGTTTCTTTCTTGGGCTTGTCTTGCAGCTGGAAGCTTCTGGGTACACTTCTGGCTCTGTTGATTTGTTTTCTTATTTCCTCGTGCGGGTATCGTAGTTTTGAGAATGCTTCGTGAAGATTTTGTAGGTGCTGGTCTCTCTCTGAGGGGTTGGAGCACTGAGGGGTTGTAGCCAAGCACTGAGGTACAAATGCATTTGCTCCAACCCCTCAGACAGAGACCTTCACCCACCTACAAGATCAGGGGCAGCTCTAGGAATTGCGCCGCCCCAAGCAGGGCGGCATGCCGAGGGGGGCGCTCTGGCGGTTGCCGGTCCCACGGGCTCCGGTGGACCTCCCACAGATGTGCCTGCGGGGGGGTCCACTGGTCCCGCGGCTCCGGTGGACCTCCCGCAGGCATACCTGCGGATGCTCCACCGAAACCGCGGGACCAGCGGACCCTCCGCAGGCACGCCTGCGGGAGGTCCACCGGAGCCACCCGCCGCCCTCCCGCTGCACGCCGATTTGAAATGTTCCTTTCATAGCGCTTTAGTCATATCTCTTGGATCCAAGCATATTCTTATTTCATCTTGACCTGGTTTGTCTAGTTACTATAGAATTGACCAATTTGGTAGGTTCTTGCACTTTTCTTATTTGCAACTTTTCCACACAGTGCAATTCTTTTTTCTAATTTGTCCCCATTAATGCCACTGGAACTTTATAAGGTGCATGAATTACAGGTGGTAGTTGTGAGTTCATCTTTGGTGTTCTGACCCTAAATTTTCAAAATACAACCTTTTATCCTTTAAATATATATTCCAGTCCCCTTCTGGTCCTTCCTTTACCATATTGACTCATTTCACTAAGTTTAAACATGTCACAGCCTATAAGCTCAGTATGGCTGGAGAGTCAAATTCCACCTCCTGAAATTCCAGCAATGCTTCCTTAACCAGTACTCACAGTCTATGTTGCATTTACCACATTCTTGCAGTTTTCCCCCGAATAGGTTATCAGCTGGGTACTCAAGCTGTGAAGTAGTTTGCCCCTTAAAGTGCTGGACAACTTTACAGATATCACCTTGCTCTGAGCCCCAGTATTGATTTTAAAACTCAGTTTTGTGGTCATTAACGAGCAAATCCACATTCCACTTGTCCTTGGGAGGCTCAGTACTCAGCAAACCGAGGAACAGATCTTGCGAGTGTTTGTGTGCTCCTATGAAAGTAGTCACCTGTTTGCCCTGGGACTCTCTCTTTCCAGAGTTGCACATGTTGGCAAAATCATGGCATTTGCACATATTCGTCATTCTTGCCCTTATGCAGGACAGTTCTTTACAACATTTATAACAACCCTTATTTGCCTCTGACTGATCTTTTTTCACTTCTCTTGATTTCAGACGTTTATTAGTAGCAGGACATCCTCCAGTCCATGACTGCATGCCTGGGTGCTTACTAAAGGCGGACTTTTGCTGCACACATTTTTCTGGTTCACCCAGCCTTTTCAGCTATTTTCCAGCCATTTCATCGCATGACATATATCCACAGCACGTTCGAGGGTTAAATTAGTCCCCTTCAACCACCTAGAGTGCACTGGGTCTGATGCAATACCACACATGATGTGGTCTTTAGTGAGCAATTCACACAATTCTCCAAATTCGCAAGGTTGTGCTGCCAGTTTTAAATCAGTCACATATTGGGTCTATACTTTCTCCATCTGTCTGGCTTCTGGAAAGAACTTGAGCCTTTCACATGTGACATTTCTTCACAATGCACAATATGCCTCAAACTCATACTTTCCTACCTGTACTTTTAGTTTATCTGTTTCACTATCAAATTGAAAGGTGTGAAATACCTCTCTTGCTTCTTCCCTGCCACATGAATGGCTGCAAAAAGCATTATTTCTTCATCTTTTTTGTCCTTGCCATTCCGAATCCCGTAGAGCACAAATCCTCGCTTTCACTTTCTCCAGTTTTCTGCTGCACTTCCTTCAAACACCAACTTTCCTGGAGGCTTTAGCTGGTCCATATTTTTTTTCCAGATTTGTTCTTCTCTGTTCTTTCATTTAGTTTTGTTCTGACACCATGTAATAGTTGTTGCCAACTTGCTATTATAACATAAGAAAAGAGACTTTTAAGTAACACTTAACTGGTTGCTGAGAACTGCATAGATAGGTGTTGCTGGCTTCCCAGTCTGGCTCCAAGTGCCATGGCATCTTGCTGATGAGGCTCGCTACATAATTCTGCCTCCTGCAACACTATGAATAACTTTGTTCCTACTGTCATTACACCTATAACCCCCATCGGGTCTATATATTTGCAACAGAGGGCTGTGGCTGGACATCGGCGTCATCATTTTCTTTTGCATAATATTCTTTATATGTGTGTCTTTTAGGCCCGGATCCTGCAATGAACATCATGTAGACAGAGCGTTAAAGTTTGTGGGGCTCCATTCAGGTGCAAGAATCTGCCCGCACCAAACTCCTGGCAGGATCAGAGCCTCAGATTGTGAGTTCTTTGGAGCAGGCCCTGCCTTCCTGCTGCACATTGTACAACACTGAGTATCTTCTCTGCAATGAACAAATAATAAATAATCCCAAAGAGGGGCCATGCTGGGCTACAGCAAACCCTCAGATGTTAGGGTGCTGCAGCAATGTGCTCTGCTGTTATATGATGGGGTTTTTAAATGGACAATCTAGGAACATTTGGAAGCATCCAGCACTCATGCTTTTGCTCTCTCCCACAGGTTCATGGTATTTGCATGTTGTTATAATCGCTCCCCCCTCCCCGCCCTGTCTCTTTACGTTTGTTCTGCTGCAGCAGCTTTCTGTTTCTTTAGGCTATTCCCAAGCCTCCCATGTTCAAGGGAGAAGGAAGAGGTGGAGGAGAATAGAGAGTCAATGTTTTCTCCTCTTAGGCTGCCATTTTGATTTTTTTTCAGCATCAAGGAGGCAGCATCAAGGTTTGCGTCCCTCAGTTAGTTGCATGAATTCCCTGCCAGGCTTCCTTGGTGCATTTTTCCCTTTCAGGCTGGGAAAAGAGGAATGGCTCCGAGGGAACAGAGGGGAACCTCAGTGCTTCAGGGCAAACCGATCGCTGCCCTTCTGGGACTGCTGCAGCTCTGCACTAAAGAAGAAGGCAGCTGTAATCCACTTCATTTCATGCAAAGCAGGTACAGCCCTCGGGCTGCTGGCAAGTGTAGCCCCTTGGCTGGGCAAAGTGCAAGTACCCCTGCTGTTGTGTATTTGGTTGTCATGGGTTTTGTTACTATGGCAACTGAGTTAGACTATTAAGGGATAGCTCAGCCGGTTTCAACCGGCTGAGTGAACTCTCTGTGTCTGTAAATAAAATGGAGGTTTTGGTTAGCTGTCTGCTCTCTGGCCTCAAGTGATTGCTTCCTACACCGGCTGCCCCTAGGACATAACACTGGCGACGAGGGTGGGATCCTGGTGCTGCTCCAGTAACAGAAGAAAGTAGAAGTCAAGGTAAAGACCAAACAAAGAAAAAAAGCTGCTTGTTTGCACTGACTGTGAAAGTGAAACTAAAAATCATGGCTACTCTGACCAGGCCCCTGGAGCCTTTTGATGAGAATACAGAGCAGTGGCATATGTATACTGAGCGTTTTGAGCTTTTTGGTATTGCAAATGACATTACAGAAGCGAAGAAGGTGCCAATATTCTTAACTGTTGTAGGGGCTAAAACCTACTCTCTGCTACGCAGCTTACTACACCCTGTTAAGCCTGAGACTAAATCTTACAGTGACATTGTGGAAATCCTGGGGTCTCATTTCTCCCCAAAACCACTGGTAATTGCTGAAAGATATAGGTTCCACAAAAGAGACCAAAAGGAAGATGAAACAGTTGTACAATTTGTAGCCATTTTAAAAAAGCTAGCAGAACACTGTGAATTTAAAGAGATGTTAAATGATGCCCTGCGTGACAGGTTAGTGTGTGGCCTCTGCAGTGAAGCTATACGGAAGCGCCTACTGACAGAGGCTCAGCTTACATTACAGAAGGCTGTTGATATTGCTGTCTCCATGGAACTGGCTACAAGGGAGGCACAATACATCGGTGCACCCCCTAGGGTGCAAAAAAGTGTCACAAGAACCGACCCACAAAACTGTGCAGAGTCAAGAATGTTACCGCTGTGGTAAGCCAGGACACCAGGCATCAGAATGCTGGTGTAAGGACCTGGTGTGTCGACACTGTGGCAAAAAGGGACACATTGAGTGTGCCTGTAAACAAAAGAAAAAGAGGCCTGTGGTCTGGCCGACAAAAAGAGGAACCTTGCATACCCTAGAGCCGACCCAGGATGATCAAGGTGACACCGCCTCACAAGAGGAAGTGCCACTGCATGTTTTGTCTTTGGCAGCGGGCTCACATGAATACTGGGTAACCCCCTTATTGGAGGGCAAACCTATAGGCATGGAACTAGACACCGGTGCAGCTGTCTCGCTGGTTCCTGAGACTGTGTATAAGGAAAAGCTACAGCATCTTCCGCTTAAAGCAACAAAAACTGTTCTGAAGACGTATACAGGTGAAGCTGTGCCCATGTTGGGCACTATTGATGTTAAGGTGGAGCTCAATGGACGGGCGGCTAAATTGCCACTGTTTGTGGTGAGAGGTAACTACCCAGCCTTAATGGGTAGGTCTTGGCTTGGGAAGATTCAGCTGAACTGGGCAGAAGTGCACCGGATGACTAAAGAAGAAACCAGTCTAACCCCTATACTAAGGAAACATGCTGCTGTTTTTGGAGATGATTTGCGAAGTATGAAGGGAATCACTGTGACATTGAACATTAAACCTGGCAGTCCACCAAAATATCTGAAAGCCCGAACTGTGCCATATGCCATCAGGCCAAAAGTTGAAGCAGACCTGGAGCGCCTGGTCACCAATGGAGTCCTAATACCAGTTACCCATAGCTCATGGGCCACTCCTATCGTTCCAATAGTGAAGAAAGATGGCTCTCTCCGGATTTGCGGTGATTTTAAAGTCACTGTCAACCCAGTGTTGTGTGCAGAGCAATACCCGCTTCCCCGCATCGATGACCTCTTCGCAGGCCTGGCTGGGGGACAAAAGTTCAGTAAGATTGATCTGAGTCAAGCATATTTACAGATGCACGTCGATGAAAAGTCCCAAGAGCTGTTGACTATTGTGACTCATAAGGGGCTTTATCGATACTGTCGCCTACCCTTCGGAATCACATCGGCTCCCGCCCTGTTCCAGAGGGCTATGGACCAGATCTTGTGTGGCTTGTCAGGAGTTCAGTGCTATCTGGATGATATCCTGGTCACTGGAAGAAATGAAGAGGATCACTTAAAGAATTTAGAGGCTACCCTACAAAGACTGGAAGAGTATGGCCTATGAGTTCGCAAAGACAAGTGTGAATTCTTCAAGCCCTCTGTTGAATATTTGGGACACATCATCGATTCTGCAGGTCTTCAGAAGGCCCCTGCAAAAGTTAAAGCTATTGTGGAGGCTCCCCCACCTCGAAATGTAAGCCAGCTGCGCTCATTTCTAGGACTACTGAACTATTATGGAAAGTTCATCTCACAGTTAGCCACACTGCTAAAACCACTTCATGAGCTCCTTGGGCAGAACAAGGCCTGGAAGTGGACTGAAGCCTGTGATGTTGCATTTAACAAAGCTAAGGATGCATTGTTAAATTCTGAAGTTCTAACGCACTTTGATCCATCCTTACCCCTGCAATTGGCCTGCGATACTTCCCCTTATGGAGTGGGAGCGGTCGTGTCACACATTATGCCTTCGGGAGAAGAAAGACCTATTGCTTTTGCTTCACGCACTCTAAGCAAAGCAGAAACTAACTACGCCCAAATCGAACGTGAGGCATTAGGAATTGTTTTTGGAATTAGGAAGTTTCATCAGTACCTGTTTGGGCGAAAGTTTACTCTTCTTACAGACCATCGACCTCTGACATCAATTTTTGGACCCTACACAGCCATTCCCCCATTAGCTGCTAGTCGTATGCAACGTTGGGCATTGATACTTTCTGCACACACATATGAAATCAAATATCGGAAATCCACTCTGCACGGCAATGCAGATGGCCTCTCAAGGTTGCCTTTACCGGTCAAACATCAAGATAGTGCCCAAAAGGAAATCTTCTACTTTGAACAGGTAGAGAATACACCCATCACTGCTACTCAGATAAAGAAGGCAACCTGCGTTGACCCAGTATTATCCCAAGTTATGGACCTGGTGATGCATGGAAAATCTCGACAAACCTCTCCGGTCTCACCCGACCTTGTTCCCTACATGTCCAGGCGGACGGAGTTATCGGTCCAATCTGGTTGTTTGTTGTGGGGGAGGCGTGTCATTATTCCACCATCCCTGAGATCACAGATGTTAGAACAGCTACATTCCGGTCACTGTGGAATAGTGCACATGAAGGAAATTGCACAAAGCTATTTTTGGTGGCCTAGATTGGACAGTGCTATTGAAGAGAAGGCAAAAGCTTGTATGTCATGTCAGGGTGTAAGAAATGCACCCCAGTTGGCACCCCTACACCCATGGGACTGGCCTGAAAACCCGTGGCAACGTATTCACGTTGACTTTGCTGGCCCCCTTGAAGGAAGCATGTTCTTGGTGGCAGTAGATGCCCATTCTAAATGGCCAGAAGTCTCTATAATGCAGTCCACTACTGCAGAGAGTACTATTCAAAAACTACGAGGACTCTTTAGTCGTTTTGGTCTGCCAGAACAACTTGTGAGCGACAACGGACCGCAGTTCGTCTCTCAGGAGTTTCAAAATTTTATGAAGGCAAATGGGATACACCACATCACGTCAGCACCATATCATCCGTCCACCAACGGATTAGCTGAAAGATTTGTGCAGACAATGAAAAACGCTTTGAAATCAGCAAAGGGACAACACTCCATTCAAAAGCGTCTGGATACCTTCTTACTTTCCTATAGAAACACACCTCATGCTACAACCCAGGCTTCCCCAGCCTTTCTAATGATGGCACGACAGCTGCGCACTTGCTTTGATCTGCTGAAACTTTCTGAACCCAGACAAACTGTGCAACATCAGCAGCAATATCAAGTAATCAGACGGGCACCCAGAGCAAAAGACCGAACCTTTAGCCCAGGACAGCCAGTTTTGGCTCGGAATTATACTTCCAGAGCTAAATGGGTCCCGACCACAGTCATCACTCAAACAGGACCTGTTTTCTATACAGTCCGGACTGCAGAGAATCTTACCTGGCGGCGACATGTAGATCAGCTGTTGCCAGGTCATGCCAGTCTTCAGGACGCATCTGCAGTTAAGGGGTCTGACTTCACCCCTCCTGGTGAGACACCGAATCATGAGTCACCTGTTCCTGACTGTTCTCCTCCATTACCGCCGGCAGCTGAGATACCCCTTTGCCCAGCACGAGCTGATACCACCTCCTCACCTATTCGTGCTGCGGACCCTGAGCCCCTAGTACTTTCGCGTGCAACAACACCAGAAGTTCGCCGTAATCCACCTAGAGACAGAAGGCCTCCTCATCGGCTGGATCTTTAGTTAGGGCGAACCCACGATTATGGGGCAAAATAATCCCCAGGGTTTAGCCGGGAATGGAGGCAGTCTACCCTCCTTCTCTAGTTTAGTGTGTGTTTTATTTTGGGGATGTTCTTATTAGGGGGGGAGGAATATGTTGTGTATTTGGTTGTCATGGGTTTTGTTACTATGGCAACTGAGTTAGACTATTAAGGGATAGCTCAGCCGGTTTCAACCGGCTGAGTGAGCTCTCTGTGTCTGTAAATAAAATGGAGGTTTTGGTTAGCTCTCTGCTCTCTGGCCTCAAGTGATTGCTTCCTACACCGGCTGCCCCTAGGACATAACACCTGTGACTAGTGAATCTGGAGTCCAACTTCTGCAGACAAGCTTGAGCTCCGAGCCCTGTATCTCTTGCCACCTCCCTGGGTTATTGGCACATCCGGAGTATTACACAACAGGCACGTTTCACCTCACTGACTGCAAACCAGGGACATGGATTTGCGTTCACGTTGCTCTCCCCATGAGTACCCAGCCAGAGCTGGGGAAGCTCCAACCAGCAGACCAAATTCGGTGATGAATCCTGGTCACATGGCCACAGGCACCAACTTTTTCTTTTCCCTGCGGGTGCTCAACCCCGGCATTGCCTTGAGGCCCAGCCCCCACCCCACCCCTTCCGCCAAGGCCCCACCTTCGCTCCACCTCTTCCCGCCCCCACTCCTCCCGCCCACCAACCGCTCTCCGCCCTTCCCCAAGTCCCTCCCAGAGCCGCCAAACACCTATTTGGCAGTGGCGGCGATACCTCCTATCAGCTGTTTGGTGGCATCTCCGCCACCTATTAGCTGTTTGGCAGCAGCACCCCCCTATCAGTTGATGAATGGGGGTGGGGAACAGCTGTAGTCAGTGGGTGCTGAGCACCCACTATTTTTTTTTCTGTGGGTGCGCCAGTCCCGGATCACCCATGGAGTCAGCGCCTATGCACATGGCACCTGAGGCATGTTGCGCATACGCTAAGAAGAAGACTGCAAATGGAAGTGTAATGAATGAAGTCACATGCCTCAATGTGTTTCACTGATACTTGGGCACCTATCGAATGAACAGGATAGAGGTATATTTGTTAATGATTATTTATTTGCGTCGCCCCCATCATACACTTTAGAAGCATCCCCGAAGAACTTACAGGTATCTTGACCCTGCAGTCTGATCCACGTAGGAAAAATGCCAAATCTGTGGGACAAGGAATGCAGAACATTTTTTCGTCAAAATTAAATTCTTTAGCCTTGTGCTTACCTGTCACTTTCTTACCCCTTTTGCCTATTTCTTTTTCTCTGTACATTTTTTTTTAAATCTCTGCCTATTTTTTCCTGTTTCTGGAGGGTGGGGTTTGAGCCCATAGAGATGAGGTAGATAAAATGGAGGTTTCTTTGGTTTTTTTCATAAAGGGACATTGGTAGAGGTCCTGTTAGCAGAGCTCATCCCTTCTACTTCTTTGCTCAGGTGGGTGAGGGCTGAAGGCAGGGCAGGGGAGAAGCCCAAGTTTGCTTTGACACTTGATGGTGGACCCCTCACAAAGTCAGCAGACAGTTCTTGTAGGGGTGGCCTCACTTCGAGCAGTGGAGGGTCAGGTTGCAGGGGTAGAGCAATGGGGGAGCACAGTGTTTTAATCCAACCTGCTTCTTCAACGCTGTGCCTTATGCAAGGACCCCCCCCGCCCCCTAAGGTCACTATCCCCACCTCCATCACCTCTCTCCCCGTGATTCACCTATAAAGAATCAGCCAGTTAATAATTGCTCCAGGAGGGACAGATGGGGATAGCTGGAACTTCACGCCACACGTTCATATAAATAAACTGCACGTTCACACGATTGTGTACCTACACTGTGAGTTTATATAGGCTCATGACTTTCTCAGTGTCCATTCTATGTCCTTTGTCTTATTTCTCATCTTAAATTTTAAGAACTTTTGGCCAGGGTCCATGTCTTCATATGTATTTGTAGAGTACCTGGCGCAATAGGTATCTTTCTCTTTTCGTCCGTATTATAGGGCTTTTTGAAGTTGGTAGTGCTCCCACATGTTTAACTAGACACTTCTATGAATAGTGGCTCTTAAATGACACTCAGAGTTACTGCATTATCTCTTACACAGTGCATACACTTGCAGACCTGTGAGAAGCAATAGGAGATATTACATGGTCCCGAAAGCTTGCAGATTTTCACAGCTTGGCCCCAAAGCTCTTCCAAGAACATGTAAAAGCTAAATGTCACTTTGAATGATTACAATTAGCTTTGCAGGGTTTTATTTATTTATTTTCTTTTAAAGGGTTCAGTGGGCAATTCACATAAATGCCTTTAGTTCAGACTCTAACTCTGTAACTCCCAGCACAAATAATCCAAAGAAGAGATGTTATCTGCATTTCTTTGCTGATCTGTGTTGTATCTAATCACCTGACACAGGACTTGCCCCTCCTCTCCAAACTAAACAGGCTAACGTTACCCAAGACGATAATGGTATTTCAGAACAATCTTGGATAGTTCCTCTTATTTAGTCTGCCTATCAGGATTAAATCTAATAACACACTAACCCACCCCCCTGTTGCTTTCTATGTTTCAAAGTCATCCAAATCCAATTTAGTTTACTTCTAGTTAATCATTCATTTTATAGCATGATATTCCCACACAGGGTTGTCACTTATCAGAGCTTGTTTTCCAGAGTCTCTTAATCAATTTGATTAACTTCTGTGTACTCTTTCCAAGAACATTTGGGATGTCCTTTCCTACATCAATTAGCCTCTTAAATTGCTAGTGTCTGCTTGTTCAGTAATCTCCTTTTAACCTCCAGCTCTTAGGTGATAGCTCCTCAGGTCAGGTCTCCTTTTGGGTGTCAGATAAAAGCTTCATCTACATCATTCTAGACAGTTCCTCAGTTCTTACTCTGATTTTCCAGTTTAACGAGCTCACCAGTAACAGTGTTTATAGATCAGGATCCCGAATTGTGTGTGTGTGGGGGGGAGGAGTCAACTGGTGACTTAGAGTATTTGTCATCCAGTTCCTTGGAACTGAAGATACAGCATTTTCCTGGCATTTAGCAGAGCAGCAGGCCAAAATAAGCATCTGGGACTGAATCTCACCTTCAGTTGTAATTAAAGGAGACATTGCATTCTCCATGGTAAAATTAACATTTTTTTGGTTAACATCACTTCATAGATATAATAATATTCTTAGTGCTCGCTTCGGTATTTGCCTACTTTAGCTAGGAAAGTTACTGGTTTTGCAACTTTGCCACATTATCTTCCTGTTGAATTAAAGTCAAAAAACGACTTCTAAGTTTCAGCTAACCTGGCAGTTCTGATTAATATAGCTACACCTCCAGTTTTCACATTATTAATTATTATTATTGTGATAGACCCAGGCCAGTTGGGAACAGCAGAGTAGTAGAAGGGAGATATACTGGCCACTGGATAAGCAGTTTTCTGTTCCCTGAGTGATCAGAGCAGGGGCTGCTCCAGGATAATGAGAACACCTGACTCCAATTAACCTGCTAAGCGTCAGGTGAGGCTGTGAAGCACCTAACTCTAAGGCCCCTCTGATGCTATAAAAGGGCTCACTCCAGTCAGGCCAGAGGGGGTCAGGGGGCCAGAGGATAGGAAGTGCGTGCGAGGAACTGGGAGCAAGAGGCGTGCAAGAAGCTGAGAGTGAGTAGGCACTGCTGGAGGACTGAGAAGAATAAGTGTTATCAGACATCAGGAGGAAGGTCCTGTGGTGAGGACAAAGAAGGTGTTGGGAGGAGGCCATGGGGAAGTAGCCCAGGGAGTTGTAACTGTCATGCAGCTCTTACAGCAGGCACTCTAGACAGCTGCAGTTCACAAGGCCCTGGGCTGGAACCTGGAATAGAGGATGGGCCCGGGTTCTCCCCAAACCTCCCAACTCCTCATCAAACACAGGAGGAATTGACCTGGAATGTGGCTTCTACCAGAGGTGAAGGTCTCTGGGCTGTTTCCCAACCCACAGGGTGAATCTGTGAGGCCAGCAAATCCGCCAATAAGCGCAGGACCCACCAAGGAGAGGAGGAACTTTGTCACATTACTGATTATTTTACAGGTCAAAAGGGCGATAGGCACACAGCAGAAGGATATGTAAAAATGATGCTTCCCACCCCACATTGTTTAGAATCCTAACTGGTGATGTGATGCAGTGAGAGTGGCAAACAATGCAATGTAGATGCTATCATGAGTGAGGCACACAAGGGTTACCATAATAAAACCATGCGGCAACTCAGGGTTGGCTTATGCACATCTTGAGATTCCGTTGTATATCATTACATACGAATAGCATTTAACTGACTACCTGAAGGCATTTTTTTACATGCTGTGTTCTTAGCTTCTTCCAGGACTGGAGAAAAAGGACAAATGCTCCCCCTAGTGTCTTGTTATTTAACATTGTGTGGAGTTCAGTAGTTTGCTTTCAGGGACATTGTCCAACCTCTCATTTGGGTTTGATCCCTATGGATTCATGCTGTCCTCTAATTTGTGCTTTAAGCTTCCAGTTTGGGGAAGAAAAACACACCAGAAGTTCAAAGTGACTCACATTTGAAACTAAAGAGAGATCTAACTGCAACATTCCAATCTGGATTGGAAATTATTATTTATTTGTACTGCAGTAGCACATAGGAACCCCTGTGGTAGCCCAGGACCCCAGTCCTGTTTGAAAGTGGACTATTTTAATGTGAACTAGGTGGGCCCTTTTAGTTCGTGCCAGGAGCTTCCACACAGAGCAGTTAGAGTGCAACTCTTTGGTGTGCTCTGCAATTCACACCCCTGCACTACTGCTCAGTATAGACATATTTTAAGTATAAGAACATAAGAACGGCCATAGGTCCATAGGTCCATCAAGCCCAATATCTTGTCCTCTGACAGTGGCCAATGGTAGGTGCCCCAAAGGGAATGAACAGAATGGTTATCATCAAGTGATCCATGCCCTGTCACCCAATCCCAGTTTCTGGCAAACAGAGGCTAGGGACACCATTCCTGCCCATTCTGCCTAATAGCCATTGATGGACCTATCTTCCATGAATCTATCTAGATCCCTTTTGAACCCCATTTTAATATTGGCCTTCACAACACCCTCTGGCAAGGAGTTCCAGAGGTTGACAGTGCATTGCATGAAAAAATACTTTCTCGTGTTTGTTTTAAACCTACTACCTATTAAAGTATAAAACAAGAGTGCAGGGGGAGTTGGATCCAGTGTTTTGATGTGCTCTACTGTAGATACACCCAGCTGCAAAGTCTGAATCCAGATCTGGAACTGGATCCACATTTCACCAAAAGTATTTAGATTTGGGAGTTTGATTCAGAGTTAGTTCAACGATCACAGGTTTCATGACCAAAGTGAGTGACAGTGTGTAGCCATAAATTCAGCTCTAGTGTTGCTGGAAAGAGTTATGAATCCTCCAACAAATCCTGATTGAGTTTCTATTTTGACACAAAAATCTGGGACAGGGCGTGTTTTTTACGTGGCTTTGTTGTGTGTGTTTACCAGAGCTAAACAATGCTTGAATTCCCAACAGCTGTTCAGATCAACCATGTTTGTACTTATTATTCCATATCACAGATCCATCATGTAAATGGACTTTCATTCATCCAAATGTTCAGGGAATGGCTGTTTTTAATACAAATACCCACATTCTCAGGCAGACAGGCATATTTGCCTGGTAACAAGAACAATCACTGTCCATAACTATTTGTTATTTGCTGTTCTTCTGTTTGAAAAGTTGGGGAGTAGAACCACTGTCCCATGACTGTGGTGACCAGTTATTCATGACAAATCGTGAAAAAGCTGAAGGGACTACTTAGCGAAGGACCCACAGGCTGACACTTGTTCTCATAAACTGCTGGAACAACTGAGAATAATGGCCAAGTTTCTGAGAATCCAGGACTGCTTGTAAATGAATCACTTACTGTAAGTCTATTGCTGCCAGAAGTTACAGAATAACTTTCTGCAAAGGATACAAAGGTGATTACAGACACTACTATGGAACTAGACATCAGCTAATCCACTTGTCCATGGCGCTGGCAGTTCTCATTACAAAGCAGATGAAATGATAATAAATACTGAAGAAAGAAAGTTCAGCTGTATCCAAAGCATTTTAATGAGTAAGACGCTATCAGCACAGCTCAGCTCTTCAATCAACTTGGAGGTCTGAAACAATGGCTGTTTCCCTGCTTTAACACTGAAGGGAATATCTTGCCTCCAGTGATGCTTTCTGTAGCATGGAGTTACACTTCTGTTCAATCAGATTGGTTCTGTCTCCTAGATACTCTGAATGGTAGATGAACTATTCCATATGTGTAACCCACACATCTCCTGGGTGTGGTGTTCTGTCCCATCCAGTGGCACCGAGACCACTTAGAGAAGGAAGAATGAGTCTGCTACAGCCTTAGCTAACCATCAGTTGGCTTTTAGCTCATGCAGTAGAGAGGCTCATGCGTTAAGTTCCAAAAGTCTCAGGTTTGATCCTGCTTGCTGACAACCAGAGTCTGTAAGCATTACACATGCATTGCACGCTCTACCCAGGATTTCCCATCCCTTCCCTGTCTTATTATCCCAGCAATTCACCTTCAGGCTGGGAAAAGAGATAAGTAGTAACCTCTAAAGCAGTGCCATAATATCACAGGACACTAGAACGGACTGAGACAGTACAAGCCTCAAAAACAGCTTTTCAAGTTGTAACACTTCCCTCACCCTTTGCAAAATGCACTCAGTCTCCCCAAATATAAAGTCTGAAATCCTTCCTGCTGGCAGCACAGAACATCACTGGGTCATTTTGTTTACCAATGTGGTAACAGGTGCTATGACAACGGACTTACTATGTCAGTGCCGGTATTTGAAAAATGGTAGAGGTTTAGATTGTGTATACAGCATTGGTGACTCCAGGGATCAGACTAAGTATCAAATATCGGAACTGAGAAAAGAGTAAAAAAATATATATAGAAAATTTTCTGTCTCTGTCTGCAGTTTGTTAAAATTCACACATGGAGAAAAACTTTTTTTTCTTAATATACAGAATAGAGGAGGGAGTGTGATCTAGTTGTTAGAGCAGGGAATTGGGAGTCAGGAGAGACAGAGGGAGTGTGGGTGGTGTGACACTGCACCCCAGATTTTTCACAGTAATATTATTATGATATGATTATGGCATAATCATCATGTATTTTATGTAAGATGGGTCATATGAGATATCATTGAAAAGGCTATGGTTTACTGAATATGATTATCATATTGGTATGCATGTAACATTTCAGTATCTGACGTTAGGAACATTGTCTATGTATCTATTACAAATGTGTTTACACCTGGAGAATGCAAACTAGGCAAATGACTATCAGTCTAGATGGCTGGCTGTGAAGGGCCATTAGGGAGAACAATAGGTATTAGAAGAAGCTAATCTCCTACTGGGGGCCTTCCTGGGGAGCCTTCTTGAGGACCCTACAAACAGACTCCAAGTCATGGTTGCTATGACTCTACAGAAGCATGTGTCCAGATCACCTGGTACTGAACTCCATCTTGGAATACTAATGTTTTTCCACTGAAAGGCATGGGAACCAAGCTTGGAGACAAAGGGTTCCCGCCATATGAAAAAAAGCTATTAAAGGCAGGGGGGTGACATCATAGTGGTTCTTCACTGACTCACCGCCTGAAGTAGACTCTTGGAAACACCTAAGGAACAAGGACTGAACGGGGAGGAAGTGCTGGATCCAGGCTAGCGGGATTTCTAGCATGTGAAAGGAATATCAGGGGTTTTAAGCTGCAAGTGCAGCCCCTTAAGAATCTCTGCAGCTGGTTTAAATAATCATTTAGGGTGAGAATTTGCTACTCATATCCAATCTCTTTAGTATATTAAGTTTAGTTTGTGTTTTTGTTTATTTGCCAGGTACCCTGCTTTGATCTCTTTGCTGTTATTTATAATCACTTAAAATCTATCTTTGTAGTTAATAAATTTGTTTTTGCTTTATCACAAACCAGTGTGTGGGAGTTATACCTTGGGGCAAAAAGCTGTTGTATATTCTCTCTCCACATTGAGGGAGGGGGTGAATTTCATGAGCTTACACTGTACAGATCTCTGTGCAGTGCAAGATGCTACAATTTTGGGTTAACACTTCAGATGGAGGGGTTGCTCTTGAGCATCAGGGAAGTTCCTTAGCTGTAGCCTTCCCATGCAGAGCTGATCACAGCAGCCTGTAAGTACTGCAGCTGGACATGTCCCAACCTGTGTGTATGCTGGTGAAAGATTAAGCTCAGAAAGCTTTGCAACTTGTCACAGCACCACAGTGTGAGAGGGAACCCAGGCTGGTGGATTGAGGGGCTCAGTGGTACCCCAGTTCCAGGTGGCACCCCCGGGGGAACCCATCACAGGTGGTACATTGAGAAAGTCAGGTGGAAGAAAAGCAGGGAAAAGAAACAATGAGCTAAAAGGAGAGAGTGAAAGTGAGAGATGGAATGATAGAAAGGAAGGAATAAAGAAATGGAATAAAGCAATAAAAGAGGGAAATTTAAAAACTGTTAAATATTTTAATTCATTTTGTCTGACAAATTCTACTGGAAATAGAACGAGGGGGATGTTGGAAGAGAGAAGTTGTGTCTTTAAGGGCTGATGATCTTAAGACTCGTGATCTTGGACAAGGCACTTAAGTTCTCTGCCTCAATTTCCTAGCTGTAAAATAGAAATAATAAAACTTACCCACCTCACAGGAACTTTGGGGGATCTGACTAAAGACTTGGTCTACACTTAAAATGTCAGGTTGACATAGTTATGTCATCAGGAGTGTGAAAAAACTCACACCCCTGAGAGTTGTTATGACTTAGCTGCTTCTACACTGGAGGTTAAGTTGGTATAGTAATGGCAGTTAGGGGTGTGGGTTTTTCACACCTCTGACCATAGGTGCTGACTTTTGGTTTCCATAGAATCATAGAATAGCTGGGTTGGAAGAGACCTCAGGAGGTCATCTAGTCCAACCCCCTGCTCAAAGCAGGACCAACCCCAACTAAATCATCCCAGCCAGGGCTTTGTCAAGCTGGGCCTTCAAAACTTCTGAGGATGGAGATTCCACCACCTCCCTAGGTAACCCATTCCAGTGCTTCACCACCCTCCTAGTGAAATAGTTTTTCCTAATATCCAACCTAAACCTCCCCCCACCGGCTCTGCCGCCTCCACAAAGCCCCACCCCCTACTCTGCCCCGGGGCTGCACCCCCACTCCACCTCTTCCCGCCCCCGCTTCGCCCCCTCCTTCAACACCCTCTTCCCTGAGCACCTCCCCCGCACCACCGCTCGCTCCTTTCCGTCCCCTCCTACCTTGAGGGCAAAGAGGAGTGAGTGGCGGTGCAGCCCTGCTCAACAGCTGAAGAACGGAGTAGCCTCGCTCAACAGCCAATGGGCGGTGCAGCCATTGAAGAGCTGATGGGGGTGCAGGGCCAGCTACTGAATAGCTGATTGGCAGCCAGTCCCGGGGCATCCACAGCAGCTGCCCCAGTTAGTCCTTTGGATTCTGAACAACCCCTATTTTTTCTTTGTGTGCGCTTGAGGCCCTGAGCATCCACGGAGTCGGCGCCTCTGCATGTAGCTACGTCACCAGAAGAATGGTTCCATGGACCTAGTTACCATTGCTCGTGGAGGTGGAGTTCCTATGCCAGTGGAAAAACTCCTTCTCTCAATATAGACTGTGTCTACACTATGGGGTTAGTGTCATAATTATGGCAACCTAGCTACTCCGGTATAGTTTTCACAGTGTAGATATACCCCAACTGGTGTATCTAAGGCCTTGTCTACACTACACAGTTTTGTATCAGAGGGGTAGCCGTGTTAGTCTGGTTCTGTAGAAGCAGCAAAGAATCCTGTGGCACCTTATAGACCAACAGACGTTTTGCAGCATGAGCTTTCGTGGGTGAATACCCACTTCTTCAGATGCAAGGCCTAAATCCTTTTAAAAACCTTGGATGGGGAAGCTCCGTATGATAACAGAGCATCCTTGCAATATTATTGAAAGGGCCATTCTATTTCAAACCCTAATGGATTGTGGTGTCCATCCGGGGTTCTTCGTGCACTATCAAGCAGCTTTCTGCTCTCAGACCCATCTGCTTCCCATTTCTTTGAAGCGAGGCAGTCAGAGGTACTTTCCTCTTCCTAAGGAGCAGAGTAATATAGTTCTCATGCTTTCATCTTCTGATTTTTGCCGGGCTTTATTTGTTACTATTTTGCAGTAGTCCTGCTGTAAACTGTTTATCAATGACTAGTGTACAGCAGTCTGCAGTGCTCCTGACTGATTCCTACAGCAAGAACACATTTGGGAGACAACATAAAAAGTTATGGGCTCCTATAGTAGTAATAGCTGTGTCATTTAATTCTCTGAAATAAATTCTGAAACAACAAAGGCTTGTTTTGCATCTGAAGAAGTGGGTATTCACCCACGAAAGCTCATGCTGCAAAACGTCTGTTGGTCTATAAGGTGCCACAGGATTCTTTGCTGCTACTACACAGTTTTGTAGGCAAAAGGCAGAAAGGGGAGCAGGGTGGGAGGAGAGGCTGCTGTGAGGTGCAGAGCCAGGGGTTGATGGGGGGTGTGTGTCCCCCTCCCCCAGAATTGGTTGTTCAGGCTGCTGTCTGAACTTAAAGAGCATGCCAACACACTCTCCCCCAACACACACACTTCCCCAACACACAGTGTCTCTCTCACATATACACTCCCCCCCACACATTCCCTGTCACACACCCTCCCCACCACATACGCATCAGTTGAAAAGCATCTGGCAATCTAGTAGGATGCCTATGGAAGGATGAGATTGAGAAACTTGCAGCATGTGATGCTGCTCCTGTCCCCATGAGGCATTGCAAACCCTTCACAAAGCTCTCTGCGGCTAGTTGCACTGTGGGATAGCTACCCACAGTGCACTGCTCTCTGTGTTGATGCAAGAGCCACTACTGTGGATGCACCTGCTGACACAAGAAGCATAGTGTGGACAAGCAACAGCGGTTTAATGAAAGCGGCATAACTTTTGTCAACAAAACTCTGTAGTGTAGACAAGGCCTAAATCCTTTTAAAAACCTTGGATGGGGAAGCTCCGTATGATAACAGAGCATCCTTGCAATATTATTGAAAGGGCCATTCTATTTCAAACCCTAATGGATTGTGGTGTCCATCCGGGGTTCTTCGTGCACTATCAAGCAGCTTTCTGCTCTCAGACCCATCTGCTTCCCATTTCTTTGAAGCGAGGCAGTCAGAGGTACTTTCCTCTTCCTAAGGAGCAGAGTAATATAGTTCTCATGCTTTCATCTTCTGATTTTTGCCGGGCTTTATTTGTTACTATTTTGCAGTAGTCCTGCTGTAAACTGTTTATCAATGACTAGTGTACAGCAGTCTGCAGTGCTCCTGACTGATTCCTACAGCAAGAACACATTTGGGAGACAACATAAAAAGTTATGGGCTCCTATAGTAGTAATAGCTGTGTCATTTAATTCTCTGAAATAAATTCTGAAACAACAAAGGCTTGTTTTGCAAAGATCCACTGCAGCAAACCAATGCAATCCATGTCACGCATGTTCCAAATGGTTTAGTGTATTAAAGGAACACAAGCAATGTCTTTGATTGTCCTTAAAAACTTGCCACTGCTGGTGTCAGAAAGTGAGATGTTTCCTTATATATGCAGCTTTCCCTATACTTTCCTGCACTCCCTGAATGGAATATGAGAACACAAGAACATCTAGGGAGTATTTAAGGAATACTGCTAATTTGGAGGTAATGCTATTTAGTTATCCAAGGAAATTGAAAAGCTTATCAGGGTGATCAGTTTTCAACTCAAAGCACTTAGTAATACACATCTAGGAAAGCCAGTTTGTAAATTATCAGGGAGTAGCCGTGTTAGTCTATCCACAAAAACAACGAGGAGTCCGGTGACACCTTAAAGACTAACAGATTTATTTGGGCATAAGCTTTCGTGGGTAAAAACCCCACTTCTTCAGGTGAAAATTACAGATGCAGGCATTATTGTACATGAAGAGAAGGGAGTTACCTTACAACTGGAGAACCAGTGTTGACAAGGCCAATTCAATCAGGGTGGATGTAGTCCACTCCCAATAATTGATGAGGAGGTGTCCATACCAAGAGAGGAGGGGGCAGGAAGAGGTGGAGTGGGGGTGCAGCCCCAGGGGCAGACTAGGGACGGGGCCTCGGGGAGGCGGCAGAGCCGGTGTGGGGCAGTGGGGGAGGCCTAGGTTGGATATTAGGAAAACCAGCCATTCCCTGACATCTGTCTGTTTTAATAATCTAATGCATTCTCAGTGAAGGAAGTGAGGTTTTGCTTCAAATGAAAATGTGAGATTGACAGCAGCCTTTTTGAAAGAGTCTTTCTGCTTAGAGGCACCTTAAAGACTAGCAGATTTATTTGGGCATAAGCTTTCGTGGGTAAAACACCTCACCAGTTCAGATGCATGGAGTGAAAGTTACAGATGCAGGCATTATATGTACTGATGTAAAGGACCACTCACACTCCTATCCTGGATAGCACTTCAGTGCCTCACTTGCAAACAATTGGGCTCCTTCCCAGATGCCTAAGAGGGCCTAAGGGAGGGGGTGTGTGTGGCTTCCTCTGCCCAGTAGGAGGATGGGGTCCAGGGAACCCCCAGCCTCACACTGCCCAGGGTGACAACTGTGAAGCCTTCCCCTGTGGCTTGGGTTGGAGAGCCTGATCCCTTCTATGGTACATTTGGGTGGACGTTGTGGCTGGCAAGAATGCCTGCATCTGTATCTTTCACTCCATGCATCTGAAGAGGTGAGGTTTTTTACCCTGAAAGCTTATGCCCAAATAAATCTGTTAGTCTTTAAGGTGCCACCGGACTCCTTGTTGTTTTTGTGGATACAGACTAACACGGCTACCCCTCTGATAGTTTCTGCTTCGTGTGAATGGATCACAAAGCTTCTTTGCCAGTTGTCAGGATGGCTCCTTATCTGCTTGCCAATAAAAAAAAAAAAAGCATTGGTGATGTCTGCGTTGAAATCAAATGAGACTTTGGAAGCCAGTTTTTCTAACTTGCAGCAATAACCCCTAAGCGATTGGTGATCTGACTCCACTGGCTTTTTGCCACTCTTTAATGCACTTGTACCTTTCCCACAGAATTAACTTATCTTTTTTTCACCAGCCCTCTTAGGCATCTGGGAAAGAGCCCAATTGTTTGCAAGAGAGGCACTGAAGTGCTGTCCAGGATAGGAGTGCGGGTAGGCCTTTTCATCAATTACAAAGTACTTTTTAAAGGACCCAGAAAGTAGTATGTCCAGGTTAGTGCCTTGAATCTCTTGCTGGGCTGCCATAAGTATTTGTTTCCCCCTCCCTCCCTGCTCCTCTGCACAAAGCTGGTTGGCTGGGAGGGAGTGCCACTCAAAGACAGAATTACTCAGATCCCTGGGCTGCATTGAGTGAATGAGCAGACTGGTGGGGAGCGCCTGATGGCAGCACAGCTGTAGACCACATAACCCACACAGCCTCCTCAGCTCACCCAGCATGCCAGCCCCTGACCAACGTGCACAGATAGCTTGGATTGAGGCAGAGTGGGAAAGGGCTGCGTTGTCGTGGGACAGTGAATCTGTGGGTGTCTAGCCGGGCCAAAGGAGGGTTGTTTAGCTGTATGCTATGCCAGGGGCAATGGAGTCTGTGTAACCCTGGCTGAGGATCCTGATCTGGATCTGTTCCTGGCTTTGCTTGGGTTAGACAAAAGGGGTGCTCTCTTCTTAAGTGTGATGCTTGTTCCAGGGGCTAACTCTCACCCCTGCCCCCTGACACACCCCAGGCAGGGAGTTTTGGTGTTTGTGTCACGGCACATGGCTGGGACCTGGGACTCAGGACCTCTTCCCCAACACTGGGTATCCCCATCATCTGACACTCTGTTCTCCTTAAAGTCCTGAAGCTCTTGGTTTGTCTGGCTGGTGCCAAGCAGGTGGGGAATCAGCTCAAGCAGTAGAGTGCTCGCTTTGCATGTGAGAGGAAGTTAGATTGCTGCCTGGTGTGGGGCCTCTTCCCCACCCCTGGTGAGGGTAGTCAGGCCTCCTCTTCCCATTTTGGCCTCCCTGTGCGTAGCAGTCAGGCAAGGAAGCAAAAGCCATCTTCCCGAGCCCCGCAGCTACCCAGGGGCTTGAATCCACAATCCTGGCCTCATCAGCACTGCACTCTGACCAGCTGAACCAGGCAGTTTAGGTTCAGATGCTTAGGTTTAGGTTCAGATGTGAAATGCACCTGAAAGTTCATCAGCTGTTGCAAAAAATGTGAAAAACGGGAATAGTCACGGGTCTCTGGCTTTCCACATCATCTCAATTTTGGCAGCTTTCCCCCATTTTTGCATAATGTCCTGCCATCCACTTTCATTTTCACATGTGTACAATTGTGGCAGAGTGGCCATTCTGAAATCTTTTCCTTTTTGAGGGGGGAGCATTAGGACTGTTTGCGTGTGTTGCTGTTTCTGTGATTTCCCATTTAAAACCATTTGAAAATTCAGAAGGCTGGCCAAAAGAAGAGTGTTTTTCAGAAGAAAGTAGGCTTTTTTCCAGATGTAGGGCCTTTAGAAATAAAGATTGTGTCCCAGGGAGGGATACTTTGAGGACAGAAGAATTAGGAAAGCAATGGGTAGAAGACAAAGAAATCGAGCTGATGTAGAGTGCTGGTGCCCCTGGGAAGAATGCTCCTGCTGCTCTTTCCTGGCTGACCTCTGTGGTCCAGTCTGGACTTGGGGTTGGGGTCGGGGGCGCTGTGTCTGCCCAGTGAGAGGATGGGGTCCAGGGAACCTCCAGCCTCACTCTGCCCAGGCCGACTATTAAGCCCCTCCCTTTGCTTGGGGTGCAGACAATCAAGCCTTCCTCTGTGGCTTGGGTTGGAGAGCCTGACCCCTTCCAGGGTACATTTAGGTGGATGTTGTGGCTGGCAAGAATTTGGGCCATCAGGTCAACTCACTGGGGAGAAAGAAAGCAAGATGGCAGCCTTGTGGTTTGCTTGGTGGCCAGCCAGCTCAACCCTCTTCTCCTACAAGCTGAGAATGCAGCTAGCCAGGCTCTCCCTGTCCGTCCCCAGGCTCCAGTCCCTTTCAGCCACCAGGTCAAGGAAGGAGTTCAGAGAGGGGAAGAAAGGAGGTGGTCGTACCCTCCTTCCACCAAGACTCTTGCCTACTCCCTGGAAGCCGCTCAGCCCATCTCTTTTTCCTGTGTTGGCCTCCTTGCCAGTAGCAGTCAGCTAAAAGAGTAGAAGCCACCTTCCCAAGCCCACTGAGTGGGCACCAGGGGGGTCAAACCCACTACCTTGGTGTTATCAGCCCCACATGCTAACCAGCTGAGCTAGTTGGTCTATAGGATTGAAGTCTTTGTGTGGCACTGTTGGAAAGGAGCCACGGGGACTTTGTGGCTGCTGGCCTGAAACGAGGGTTTATGTCTTGCAGTGAGATTAGCTCAAGTATCCACATGTTCACATAGCATGTGAGAAACAGCGGGGTCAATATCTACATTCTTCAGCAGCAGGGGAGTACCCAGTACCTTCTCTTCTTCCTTTAGAAGGCATTGCCAGCCAGGGAGGTGAGCGCCTCAAGTGGCCTCCCTCCCTCTCCCTATTTGGCCTGCTAAAAAACTAGCTCTTGCAGGGCAGAAAGCTGCTCAGCCCTGGCTGTTCTCTGCCTTGCGGTGTCCAGAGCTCTGGAGATGGGCTTAGGTCTGGGGGAATTAGCTTGAGTGGAAGAGTACTTGCTTTGCATGTGAGAGGTAGCAGCATCGTTACCGTGTTCTCCAGCCTGCCCTGCTGTGGTGGGGGATATGCCCCTTTCTTGCTGAGCTGGCACGGGAGTACTGTCCCTTTCCCCATAGAGGACTTGTGCCTCTCGATACTGGGGGGGCACAATCTAAAGGGGAGGATACTTGACCCCTACATGTCTCCTCTGACCAGCCACCTCTGCACCCAGCCCAGGGCTGCCATGCTCTTCTGGCCCCACCTCTATTCTTCCCCCACTGTTCCTCTCCCCTCCCCAGCACGTTTGGTCCCTATCACTGGCAGCCGGGCCCAGGCGGCGAGCGGGAGAGAGACGCTTCTCACATGCTCTGGGAAGGTGGTGGCGGCGGCCCACTCCCCGCCTGGGCCCGGTGCTGGGGACAGGGGCCGAGAGAGCCAGAAACATGCTGTCAGGAGGAGTGGGGTGTGTGGGGGGACTTCAGCTCACTCAGCCCCTGTCTCCAGGAGCCAAGCCAGGTCGGGGAGTGGGATGCTACTGCCACCTCCCCAACTGGGCTCTCTCAGGCAGCTGCCGCACCGCACAAAACAGCGACCCAGAGCAGCTAGCATGAGAGGCTCCCCTCTCGGGCCCGGCTGCCAGGAATAGGTGCTAAAAGTGCTGGGTGGCAGGAACAGCAGGAGAAAGACAAACCCCTTCTCTCTCCCCACCCCCCAGCATGCCAAGCAGAAATTGGGGGGCGGGGGGCATGCCCCACCTACACATCGCCTCCCCTCCCCATTCCTGGCACATGTAGATTTTATTTTCCTGTTGTTGTTCCTTCTCCTTGTGGCCTTGTTTTTCTGCTAAGCTTTTCCCTCTACTTATTTTTAAACAATAATGTCAGTATCTGCCCTCTCGCTTTATTATGGTAACACCCTCAAGGTCCCAACTGAGATCAGGGACCCTGTAATCCTGAGTGTTATAGTAACACATAGACAGTTCCACAGGTTACATGCCACAGGCCTGAGCCTGCTCCTGTTGCAGCCCTCCCCTTGTTCCAGCCTAGCTCCCAGCCCTACTCTCACTCTGGTCTGAACCTGCTCTTGCTTCCTGACTCTGGCTTCAACCTCTGGCTCCCATTCTTGGCCTGGCTGCCACTGCACTGACCAGTAGGCCCAAATGCCACTGCTCCAACTCCTAGGCCTGACCTTTCACATCTTGATTTCTGACAGGAGCCTAAAAGGGATTCACCAAAGGCAGCAAGCAGAGTGCAGAGCTGCCTAAAATAGCCAACACCCTAACACCCACCCTCAATGGTAGTTTGGCACAGCTGTGAACCTTTTTCTGGACTTAGGTGCCTAAGCCAGATCAGTTCTCTATCATGGAAAAACCAGAGAGATTCTCCCTCCCCACAGCCCTTTATAGCCAATAGACTAGTGGTTACAGCACTCCTATAGAAGGCTGAATTTCAAATCCCCTCTTATTATTGATTTGGAAGAGGCCCTAGAACACAGGTTTCCTACGTTAGGCTCAGTAGTGTAATGCCTCAGTCCTTCCTGTAGGATATAGCCATATGTGATTGGCCCACAGTCAAACAAGAAACTTGTAGCTTAGCCAGGAGTTGAACTCAGACCTCATGAGTCTCAATTCTGTGTTTTTAACACAAGATCATCCTTCCTTTCAGGTACAGCCCCATGAGTCAAGGTCAAAGGGAGCCTTTCCTATATAAGGACTGGACCTTATACAGAATACACAGGTGATTTGTTTAAGTCTGGTCCTTAGTCCACTTTCTTATTTTCCATTGGGATAGTGCCCAGCCTGGATACATTTTGGGATCTTTTTATGTATTTTGAGATCTTTCTGTGTGGTGCGGTTAAGTGTTTTGTTTTGTTTTTCCCCCAATGCTTGTTACATAAACTTCAACAACACTGCAAAAGAGGAAATACATGCCCAGTAGTTGGATGAGGTAATGTGAATTGGAAATGCCAGGAGATCTAACGAGCAGAAAGGAGTTCACTCTTACTGTCACACACACTACATTCCTGTATTATGTTGATTCCTGCATCTCTCGTGCAGTTTTGCACAACACGCAGAGACCATTGAACTAGGGGGTGTTCCACTTACATCAGGGTAAAAGAAAGCAGAATTTTGCTCATGACTCTTGCTGATAGTTAACTCACTCCCTTGCCCAGACACTGTGTGTTATAACCCTAAAGCTTCTTCTAGGGGCTCTAAAATGGACTGTAAATTCTTCAGGGAAAGGAGCAAATATTAGTTTATGTTCTCATGAGAGATTCCCTGGATCTTCCATTGTCCGTCACAACTTAAACCCTGGTCTGAAACCAGCCTGTAATCTCTGTTTTTATTTTGGATGTCATTTTGGATGCCACGGTGCCTCTTATTTTCTGTGTTACTTTTCTTTTTAGCATGTGTAGCCTATGTGCCCAGTGTTTATGGAATCTGTGACATTTTGCATTTTTTAAAAACATATGTATAGATTCTAAGGCCAGAAGAAACCATTACAATCATTTAGTCTGACCTCCTGTACAACAGAGGTCATAGAACTTCCCCAAAATAATTCCTAGACCATATCTTTTAGAAACCATCCAGCCTTGATTTAAAAATTGTCACTGATCCACCATGAACCTTGGTAAATTGTTCTACTGAGCAGTTTTGAGTCTTTAGGATTTAATTCTATCTTGTAGACTGGGAAGCTGCATTTAAAAAATATATATATTTCCTGTTTTAGCTGGAGTCTCATGGCTGACTGATATATCAACAGCCTTTTACAGTGGTAAATCTGTTTCTGCAAGTAACAATATTTGTGTTGCAAAGGAAATGAACCCACACAAATCTGTTATATAAAATCCTCTATAAATGGCCCAGAACTTTCTTAACTGCTATAAAAATAAGGTACCATAGATTCACTTTCTTTGTGTTACTTCACTTTACAGTTCAGCAATTATAAGCAGCTTTGCTAGGTTCATAGAATCATAGAATCTCAGGGTTGGAAGGGACCTCAGGAGGTCATCTAGTCCAACCCCCTGCTCAAAGCAGGACCAAACCCAACTAAATCATCCCAGCCAGGGCTTTGTCAAGCCTGACCTTAAAAACCTCTAAGGAAGGAGATTCCACCACCTCCCTAGGTAACCCATTCCAGTTCTTCACCACCCTACTAGTGAAAAAGTTTTTCCTAATATCCAACCTAAACCTCCCCCTCTGCAACTTGAGACCATTACTCAAGGTTGGATGATATTGAAAAATTAGAGAGGATGCAGAAAAAAAACCACAGAAATTATTCATGGGCCTGACAGTGAGACACTGAAAAAAATCACAATCTGATTATTTTATCAAAAAGAAGATTCAAAGATGACTTGATTACAGTGTAAAATATCTTCATAGGAAGAAAATGCTGGATACTAAACTACTGGGTAAAGGCATCAAAAGAACCAGGAGCTGGAAGTTAAAGCCAGAAACATTCAAATTAGAAATCAGGCACATTTTTTTTTAAGAATGAGGGTGATTAACCATTGGGACAAACTGCAAAGGAACATTATAGATCTTTTTGGAAGATCTGCTATAGTTAAATACACTTATTGAACTCACTGCTGGGATAATTGAGTCTGATTTTATAGTCTGTGTTACACAACAGGTCAGACTAGATTATTTAATGGTCCTTTCTGGCTTTAAACACTATAACTCTTTATATTAGTGTATTCTTAATTCAATTGGAGCCTTTGGAATCTTAGCCATTTCAATATTCTAATTAATAATCAGGAATGAGTGAGCCATTCCATTTTAAAAAAAGAATAATTCTGAACCAAATCAGAACCACTGAAATTATTTAGGTTATAGTGGGCAGAAATACTACTCCTGGTCTTCAATGCCCAATGAGCCTCCAATATTTTGTTATCTTTGAATGGAAGAATGACATATCGGGTTCTCAGCAGGGATGCCAGTGTCCAATGGGTTAGTCTCTGCATTCAAATTTTGAGCAGTCCAAGATTTCCCCAGATCAGGTGCATGCAATGAATTCTGGAACACCACTGACCCAGTTTACAGCAAAAATTAGCAGAGAAATTCACCTCTTTTTTAAACGATGAACAGTGGATGATATTCTGGAATGAGTGTACAGGCAGTTTATCAGGAGTATTCCAATTCCAAAATTCAGCTGTGTTGGTTAGTTTCAAATGGACACATAAGTCACATGATATGTGTCTGTTTTCTGATTCGAATGAATGTGAAACTCTTATGGGTTTCTGATGTGAATACTCTTTTTTTTTTTTAGTTGTTGTTCTTGTCATTGTCTTCTTCTTTCTTGACACTTCCCTGTTCCGGGTCAATGACTTTTATAGCCTTCTTCCTAAACTCATGATTGTACACCTGGCTGTGTGAATTAGTCTTTCTAAGGTCTGCTGATGTTTGGTACATGTGCCTCCTCCTTGGTCACATCCATCCACAAACAATGCAAGAGCCATCCTAACAATATAATTCTTGGGTCCCCTCTGGATATGCCTATATCCATGTAGCTATATAAAAGTGGCCATACTGAGTCAGATGAATGGGCCGTCTAGCCCAGTATCCTCTCTCTTCAAGTGACCAGTACCAGATGCTTCTGGATGATGGAAGTTTACGGGCATCCAGTGCAGGGGTTGTATCCTTCACTATCTTGGCGAGTAGCCCTTGATGGACCTATTGTCTGTGAACATATCTAATGCTCTATTGAACTCAGTTATACTTTTGGTCTTCACAACATTGCATGGCAATGACTTCCATGGGTTGACTGTGCATTGTGTGAAGAAGCACTTCCTTTTGTTTGTTTCAAACCTGTTGCCTGTTAGGTGACCCCTATTTCTTGGGTTATGTGAAGGGGTAAATAACACTTCCTTATTCACTTTCTCCACACCATTCATGATTTTGTAGACCTCTATTATATCCCCTGTCACGGTATCTGGAGTGGCTCACAATTGTGAGTGCCAATCTGAAGTTAGACTGTCAGAAAATAGGGCAGATACCCCAAACTGGTGGTATAGTCTATCATTAGATTTCATCAAGCCAGTACCAAATGTGAACTCCTGGGTCACTATATTAGTCTTACTATGGAGTCACAGGCAGTCCTCTTGCCACCCAACACACTGGACTTTGTGACACAAGATTATATAAACGAAAAATCACATCACATTAGGTTACTTCCAATCCCAAAAGATCAGACACTTACCCCAGATCAATTTGGTACTTTGGATCTCACACCAAAGACAACCCTGGCAACTAATTCTCTAGTAAACTAACCAAAGATTAATTTTGTCAGGGTTACCCAGAATAACTCTGGGGATCTCCATCTTCTTCCACCCTGTTAGAATCCAAACGTTCCAGAGATAAGGATCATTCCTTTGAATCAATATTTCTAGTTTCTGCTCACAAAACACAATCTGAACAGTGTTTTCACCCACGTGGGCCTTTCCTTTGATGACTATGGATAAGAAATGCAGAATGAGTCTATGAATTTCCAGTGTCAAACACAATAGCCTTGGCTTTAAAGTTAGCAGTCTTCTTCATTTACATTTCACATTGGATGGGTAATTTCATTACAGGGATATACACAATGTAAAAGATAATGTAATAGCAACCAACAGTCCTTCATGAGTTTTCATGAAGTTTACACATCAAGTACATTCTCATCTTAACACTAGCACACACTTTTGATCTAGGGTTAACTAGTTACACGGATATACATAATGTAATGTGACAGCAATCAACAGGTTACAGATAAGTGAAGACAATATCATTAACTTTTCCTTTGAACTAAACTAATCCACAAGAGAGTTGGCGTGATTAGACCACGATACCTTTTGACAATCATTTGATTTCTATTAGCATGTGAGTAAATTAGCCTGCAGCCCTGTCCTGAGCTGGCACCTGGGAAGACAGCACAATAGTTATCCCTTAGTTATCTATCTTCTAAGATGAACAGTCCCAGTCTTTTTAATCTCTCCTCACATGGAAGATTTTGCATACCCCCTGTGAATGGATGTACCCCCAGGGTGAAGCCTGGAAGCTGTTGGAACTGCTGTGTCCCCTAACTATTAAGCTGGGTTGGACTCTCCCCCGCTCTGCTAGTGACACAAAGCCAGCCTCCTCTGGGCCCTGTTATGACCTAACATGACAGCAGGTGGCGCCACACACCCAACTGAATTACCTGAGTGCTTTACCTAAGCCACTCATGGACTAACAATAGAGGCCCCAGCGAATTTCCCATCTCCTCAGCCTTACACCCCTACAGGAGTATAAACCCAGAATTATACTGTCTTGCACTGCACAGGGGTCTGTACGGTACGAGCTCATTAAATTAGTCTGCTCCCCCCTCGATGTGGGGAAGATATGCAACAGCCTTTGTTTACCAAGCTAAGATTCCCTAACTCTTCACTCAAAAACACACTGGTTGAGACAAAACATAAACCAAGTTTATTAACTTCAGAAAGATAGATTTGAAGTGATTATAAGTGATAACAAACAGATCAAAGCAGGTTACCTAGGAAATCAAACAAAATTGTGAACTAAGACTTATATAAACTAAATAGGATTTGAATCAGCAATATCTCACCCTGACTGATGGTACAAGCAGCCTTACAGGTTCTTGAGGCACAAGCTGCATCTGTTTTGCAGTTTGGGTTCTCCTCCCCCATTCAAAGTCCTTTGTCTTCCAGAAGTTTTTTCAGGTGTTGAGTTGTGGGGGAGTGAAGACAAGTCATGACGTCACTCCACATTTTTTATAAGTTCTTCCAGTTTGCTGGATAGTCTATGCTTGTGACGTGGGAATTGGCCAAACATTCTCCAGTGTCTCCATGCTCCCTCTGAGGAAACGTCCTTATACAGAGTTCCTGTGTTAGTAGATTCTTCCCTGGATGGGAGTTGATGACAGCAATTAACACTGTCTGGCTATTCCATTGTTATGCCTAAAAGGCTGGGTTTCGGGTGTTTCCAGCCTCACATCATACTTTAGGCACTTACACATATCAAGATTTCATAACTTCACATACAACGATAGCACATACAATCCAATGAGATATTAATGTTTAGCAAATCAAGACTTTTAGATACATCACAAGGCATACCTTGTACAAAACATATCATAATTACATCACCATGGTAAATAGGGTGCTTTGGGGTATAGAATGCCACACCCCCTAATCATTTTTGTTGCCCTTCTCTGCACCTCTTCCAATTCTAATACATCTTTTTTGATGCTATTTACCTCTCTCCACTGTGAAAACTGACCATTTATTCCTACCCTTTGTTTCCTATCTTTTAACCAGCTACTGGTCTGTGAGAGGGCCTTCCCTGTTATTCCAGGACTGCTTACTTTGCTTAAGAGCTTTTGGTGAGGGACCTTGTCAAGGGCTTTCTGAAAGTCCAAGAATTCTATATCCAATGGAACACACTTGTCCATATGCTTGTTGACTCCCTCAAAGAATTCTAATAGGTTGGTGAAACATGATTTCCCATTACAAAAGCTATGTTGACTCTTCCCCAAAATATTGTGTTTATCTATGGCTCTGATGAAGTAGGTATTCACCCACGAAAGCTTATGCTCCAATACTTCTGTTAGTCTATAAGGTGCCACAGGACTCTCTGCCACTTTTTACAGATCCAGACTAACACAGCTACCCCTCTGATATCTGATAATTTTGTTTTTTAGTATAATTTCAACCAATTTGTCTGGTACTAAAGTTATGCTTTACAGCCTGTAATTGCCTGGGTCATCTCTAGAACCTTTTTTAAAAATAAGAATGACATTAGCTATCCTCCAGTCACCTGGTACAGAGGCTGATGTAAGTGATAGGTTATATACCACAGGTAGTAGTTCTGCAATTTCATATTTGAGTTCCTTCAGAACTCTTGGGTGAATACCATCTGGTCCTGGTGACTTATAACTATTTAAGTTATCAATTTGTACCAAAATCCTCCTTTATTGAGACCTCAGTTTGGGACCGTTTCACAGATTTGTCACCTACAAAGAATAGCTCTGATATGGGGATCTCCCTCACATCCTCTGCAGTGAAGACCAATGCAAAGAATTCATTTAACTTCTCTGCAATGGCCTTGTCTTTCTTGAATGCTTCTTTAACACCTTGATCGTCCGCTGACTGTTTGGCAGGCTTCCTGCTTCTGATGTATTTTAAAAAAATTGTTGTTAGCTAGTTGTTATTCAATTCTGTCTTGGGCTGTTTTATTATACTGTCACTAGGATTAGACTTCCTATTTTTAAAGGATGCCTTGTTGCCTCTTCAGTTGGGTCAACCCACATTAGGCCCCTCACAACCTGGTTTCACTTCCTGTCATAGAGTGTCCAACCATTTGACAATCTCAACATCTTAATTCCTGTAGCAGAGAGCATGTTGAGTTCTTTTCTTGTGTGTGGCTAAGTCTACGTGCCATGTACCCCTCTACGCCGATATAACGCTGTCCTTGGGAGCCAAAAAATCTTACTGTGTTATAGGTGAAACCGTGTTATATTGAACTTGCTTTGATCAGCCAGAGTGTGCAGCCCCACCCCCCTGAATGCCACTTTACCGCATTATATCTGAATTCATGTTATATCAGGTTGCATTATATCGGAGTAGAGGTATATTAGGATGGACTGAATTACAGTTTTATACATTCTACCATTTAATTTAATTGGCATCTTTTTATCACAGAGAACTGGAGTCAGCTAGCACCATTTGCAGCTTTGGTACAATAGCAGGTATCGCTCAGGAGGACACCATTATCAACAACCATTGATCATAGATGCCACAGTTCAGGGCAACTGCACCTGTATTCCCCTTCCATGGTCTACCAAGGGCACCCGCTCTAGGCTCCTGACACCTCAGCTGCCACATCTCTTGAGTAGAGAGACCTATGACTCTCTCTCTCTCCAAGCTTTTCCAGGCCCCACAAGTCCCTGCCTATCCTGTGATATTCCCAGCAAGCCGCATTGCCTAAACAGGGCAGTGTCTGTGCTTTTCAGCTGTTGTACATTTACAGGATGTTCTTCTATCCACCTTCTGGGGTCACTCCTGATGGGAATTGGTCCCCAGTATTTTATAATTATATATGTAATATCTCTACGTATTCCCTCCTGCGTGGTTTGCATTTTTTCACAAATGCTTTAATTTTTCACATGGGAGGGGGCCTGATAATCACTTTGGGTTGCTGTAGTGAGGCAGAGTGGCTTCCCACTGAGCTGGAGGGGGAGAAGTCCTCTCTGATCCCTGGTGGGAAGCCTCAGGCCGGGCTCACCCCTCTCCTGGAAGCCAAGGGGTGGGACAGGAAGTATGAAAGGCAGAGCCTCTAACCCAGTTGAGTCTGAGCCAGGGAATGGAGTAGACGTCTCCAGGCTGCTGCAGAGCCCTGGAGCTGAACCCGCACTGTGCCACACGCTGCACGTGATGGAGACTGACCCCGGTGAGGAACTGCCAGGTCTGCTGCCTGCTGCATATTCTGAGAAGATGGAGTACACCTGTGGAGTGCACAGTGGGCCAAGGAAACCAGACTTTAGTCCGGTTGGGTTGTTGCCCGACTATATGGCAGCATGTTTCGGGTGGATCCCTGCTGACCCAGTGGCAGAACACTCTGACACTGTTAGAGTCCTGGGCTGGGATCTGGTGGAGTAGAGCGGGTCCATACCCACCCCCAACCCTCTGCTGCCGACCCTATCCCTGGGGTGGCAGCCTCCACACCTTAGGCCAAGAGGCCTGTGTTTGTCCTCCATCTACCAGAACTAGGACGTCAGACTGTCTGTTTGCTCTGCCCTGACTAAGGGCCTGAGCCTCGGGACGGTTTGTTGGCCCTGCCTAAGAGCCAGAACTCTAATCCATGACAGGGGGCAGCACCCCAGAGACATAGTGAGGCAGAATGGCCTCCCACTGAGCCAGAGGGGGAGGGACTGCCACTAATCCATTACAGCTGCACATTGAAAACACCATCAGAGCTGGTGCTTGAGGAGACTGTATTCCTGGGGTGATCACCTTACCTACCCGGTAAAAATACAACTTGGAGTAGTCACAGTACTGTCTCTTGATGTCACCCAAGTTGGACAAAACTATTCTATGAAGCTAGGTACAAGAGCAGCAAATTCAGCTACCACAGCATCGCTTAGCTTAAAATCATGGTCAGGTTTCTGTGAAAACCACCATTTTACCTCCCACTTGTAGGTAAAATCATAACTAGTGAATATTTTATTTGTATTACAGTAGTGCCTGGTGACCCAAAATAAGATCAGGCCCCCATTATGCTAGGTGCTATACAAACGGTTTAGTAATCATTGTATCATAAAAATGTAGGGTTGACAGGGACTGCAAGGGATCATCTAATCCATCTGCCCACACTAACGCAGGATTAAATAAACCTAGATCATCCCCGACAAACGCTTGTCTAACCTTTTTCTAAAAACTTAATTGACAGGGATTCTACAATCTCCCTAGGTAATCTGTTCTGGTGCTTTGATCTCATACAATGGGGATATCAGCATTACCCTACAAATATACCTGTGTGGTGAAATACCCTGAAGATTGTGAGGTGCTCAGATCCTATGGTAGCAAGGCCAGATAGGTGACTTAGCTAGATAGGCACTGGAGAGTGTCTATTAAGAATAGGAAAAGAGGCAACAGTACTTCGACTGCATCTAACCACCTTACTAACCTCACTTGTTCAAAAATCATGACTCAGACACTAAAATGTCATGATAGTGGCTTAAAAATTATGAGATTTTAAACAATCATTTTGGTGGGTTCTTTTGATTTTTTGGCTTCTAGGTGTTATATTTCCAACCTTTTCCCTGTAGCCATGAGGGCTAGAAACTCACTCCCTATTTTAAAAATGAAAGCTGAGATTTTCACAAAATAACAGGTCTCCAAGACCCGAGGCTTAACCCCACCCCCCCACCAAACATTGCAAAATTCACTATAAAATCATAAGCATTGGCAACTCTGCCACTACCAATAATCTGGCCCCTCCAAGTTAGGTTCAGAGCAGGCCATGGCACAGAAATGAAGCTATGGAAGGATGTGGAAGGATTTTGGAAGGATGTGACCATTGCTTTCAGCTCCAAAACACAAGTCTCTGCAACCTATGCTAAAAGAGAGTTTACTCTTAACTGACAGCAGTAACAAGTCCCTCTACATCAGGTACTCTTTCCCCACATCCAGTATCCAGCACTGGTTCACATCTCAGATTGAATCTGAAGGACTGACAATAAGGGAAAGAATAATATCCTGGTTTTTTTTAACTGAGCATGTTTGTTATCAGTGTTAGTGAGAGACAATAAACACTGAACCCTAAGGTGCCACTTCTACAGAGCCACTTTTCAGAGCAGGCTCTTGCTTCACATTTTTATCTCCATAATGTTCTGATTCATCAGCATGTCAGAATCACTTTTTGTAAACATTAGCAAGTCTACATAGAGCTGTGTCCGCTAGAACCCCCAATCCAATGGGGTTCAGGACACACACGGTCCAGTGGCCTCTTTCCTGGCTCGAGCTGATAAGTCTCCTCGTCTGTCTTTTGGAAACTGTTGTTAAATTTCAAACATCACCATCCCTTTGGTTGGTATATACAGAAGTGTGATGATCACAGCAAGTTTCCAAAAGTTTGAAAAGCAAAACAGGAGAAGAGAGCGGGGATAACAGGTAAGAGAAGAGCAGGCAGGAGAAGTGGAATGCTCAGGTGCAGAGAAGCACGGTCAGTTTCATCATGAGAACAAAAAAGCCAAGGGTAAATGTACAAAGATTGGTGTGGGGAAAATAATGTGAAATTCAGAAACACTCTTCTACAATTTATCTGTAAACCAATAAAGTGGGAATTGGAATGGGAAGATCCAAGACCAGGGATTAGCTGGAGAAATAAATTCTAAAGTAAATCAACAGATGGTGCCCCAGATGTTTATGCAAGAAATTATGTCCTAAAGCCTATTTCAAATGCCGAATAAGTCTTACACATTCTTTCTAGCTACATTGTTTTCAGTATGAAGATATATTTTAAAGGAGTAACTTATTTTATTCATTCAAGCAAATGACTGTAAATATTAAGGGAAATTCTACTGTTGTGAGAATACCCTTCCACTTCTTGTTCCTCAAAACGCAGGGTTATTTTTTTTAAAGTCATATTAAGTCAAACACAAGCTGCAAACACATACACATATGAGTAGTCCCGTTGACTTTATTTGTAAAATTAAGCATGTACACTAGCATTTACAGGATTAGGGCCCAGACTAGTTCATAAATCTTTTATGTTACCTTGTCGGATGAGACCCTCCAACACCTCGATGTCCCCAAAAGGTAGAACAGCCTTAAAGGGACAAAAATACCAAATGGTAACCTAGCCCCAGTGTGTCCAGCATCAGAACAGTCAATTCATGGAAGCCTACTTGTTGTGAAGCAAGTTGCTATTGTACTGTGGAAGCTGGCTATATTAAACTGCTACAACTCCATTAGAAACCACGTTGAAGTTGGAAAGTCCACTGTTGGGGTTGGGGTTGAAGAAGTTTGAGGTGATTAACACATTGATCTACCCACATTAAGCCCAAAGCTGCCTGCAAAGAGTTGCAAAGGGATCTCAGAAAACTGGGTAACAAAATGGGAGATGAATTTCAATGTTGATAAATGCAACGTAATGTTAATTGAAAAAAATATTCCCAATTATACATACAAAATGATGGGTTCCAAATGATCTGTTACCACTCAAGAAAGATCTTGGAGTCTTTGTGAAGACCTCAGGAGACCTGAGACACATGCCTCAAGGGTTTGAGAGTGGGCAATAGGGAGGTTATGGCCCGGACACATGTAGAGCTCCCAGTGCAGACTTACTCTTATACTGCTTCAGCCTTACTTCAGTTTACTTAATTTGACTCGCAGCCATTTGACTGAATTTGACTGAACCTGAGGGCAATAAACAATTCCCATGATGAGGGGCCAGAGGAGAGAAGTGTAGGAGGGAAAGCAGCTAATGGGAAGAGGTGGGGAGGTGCCTCACCCTACCTAAACTCTCATCATCCAACTACTCTGCATGTAATGTATACCATCCTCGACTTCATTACATATCGGGCATGGGTGGAAGCAAGACTAAGGGAGTTTTAAAGAGTTTAAGGGTGTGAGTCTCAGCATATGGCCACCTGATTTACATCGCCTTATATCACCTCAGAATTTGGCCCTCTGTTGACCTTCTGCTCTGCTAAACAATCAGAGGAATGAATGTGCTAGTGCTACTCCTGTGTGTGGGCATAAATTTCCTGCTCTTCGTGATGGGAACAGGGACTAGTTACAGTCTAGATTGCCCTCTTCTTCCTGCAGTGTGAACAAAGGTTGCATTTCCTTGTCTTCTTCAACTCCCTGTTATGTGGTGGCTGCTGAGTCAGTCTCTGATGCCATCCTTGCTTCCAAATTTTGACCTTCTGGATGGAGCAAATTCTTGCTCCAGCTTCATGAATGGCCTTTCTCATGATCTCTATTGACCTCTCTCTGAGATGCAGCTATTGCCGAAGACCTGCCTTTTGAGGTAGGGTTGCTTTGTTCCGAGTGAGTGCCAAATACCGCTCCTCTTTTGTGATCTTTGCCAAAGGGGAAGGATGCAATAGACTGTCAGTCAAGGAGGGCCATTCATGTCTTCAATGTCAGGCATACTGGAATTTAGGATTATTATTATCAAGCAAAGGTTGTGGTTCAGTTTTCCGTTCTCCTTAGGAAAGCAGGGAGAAGTTGTTCTTTATCACTAAAAAACTTTATACTCCCTTGCCCCAAGGAAGTTGAGAGACTGCATATCATATTCATTTCTGGCTGGGAAGTATCTATTGCTAACAACAAATCAGCCACCATGTTGACCAAAGCCCTGGAGGCCTACAGAACTATGCAGTATATTCAAAGGGGACAAATTAAATAGGAATTAGAGATGAAAGCTGTGTTATGGTTCTGTAACCCAGGACAGCCTCATTCTCCCATGACGTTCTGCTCATAAGATCTCTGACCTTCTAACAGTTTGCCAGTTCTCTTGTAACCCCACCAAATGTGTTTTTGATTAAATGTCCCTTTTGAAAGTAGTCCCAAATGAGTTATCCCTCAGTATGAACTAGTGAAAAGAAGCCCAAATATGTAGACCTTACTCTGGGTCAGATTCTGGCACTGTTATTCACATCAAGTAGCACTTTGCTCCATGAGTCATCCCATTGAAATTAATGTGTGATAGTGTGTAATGGTGACAGAATCTTGCCCAGCATGGGGGATGCAGGATCGGGTTCCTGGCCTTTTAGATTATGTCAATTGACAAACTGATCAGGAGCTAATAGCACATAGGGAGGGAAGGAATCTGTGATTTCTCTTTTTTTTCCTTTGTCAAGTTGCCTTTATCTTGACTCTTCCACATTTGGAGATAAGGAGGGGGGAAAGCATTGTTATGAGATTTGCAGCGCAGTAAACAAGAGGGCCATCCACTGATGACCATAAACAGTGTGCTGGCAGCTGCTCAGTGTTAAGGGCACCAGGCATTGATCGAAGGCATCTGCAACAGTAGGTATCATTTAGAACCTTCACACAGGATGACAACAGTCATGAGCAGCTCAAGAGGCTGCTCATGAAAGATGAGGCATGAGGAATATAGATCACTGTGGAGTAAATAACTGTCAAAGCGCACTCGATTTGCAAACCCTTTTTATTTTCTATTATAGGGGAATATGACCAAATCAGGTTAATTATACATTTCCTTTAAAGAAAATTGTGTGTGTGTTTGGATGGGGGGGTGGGTTCCTCTACACACTCCATACGAAAATCTTCCATATATAACCCCCAAAAAACCCACCCTCCTAAACAAAGCAAACGTCTGTTCTTTGGCACAAAGCTACAGGCCAGTTTAGACGCCAAAGTATCTTTCAACACTCCATGTTAAAGGCCTATTCCAAAGCTTCATATTTAACATAAAAGAGGGTGAGGGATTAGTTTAGGCACAGTAGAATAGTATCACAAGGAACAATGAGCTGATACTAAAGACATTTAAAAGAATAAGCTTAAAGAAAGGAAAATCAATGAACTGAAACTAAAGAAATTTAAGCTAGAAAAAATTCTAGCCATACATTTAGGCACTGGAATAATTTTTCTAAGAGAGGAATTCAAGGCACCAAGTGACAGTGAAAGAAAATATAATTTTCTTTTGGTTGGTAGGAGTTGTGTGAATTTAGTGTCCTATATTAGAATGTCCCAAATTACAAGGTTTAGCTCAATGGAGCACAGAAAATTGGGTCAATTAGTATTATAAGCTTCTATACATATTTGAGAGCACTGATCTTGTGCATATCTTGCTCACAATGGTGAGCACTAATTAAAATTGGGCTACCCATGTATGTATCATTGCTCACCAACACGATAAGGGCTATATGCCCAGGCCCTTAAATGTTAAGGGGAAAAGCACATTCTGACCTTATGTGCTACTGCAGGAAGGTGGAATAGAAAGCTTTAAGGCCCCATTCATTTCTACCCAATAACCTGTCAAAAGTCAGTCTGTGTGTACATGGCTAGAATGATAGCTGGAGTTGGAACCGCTCTGAAAATTGTTCTCATAATGCAGGGCCAGGTTTGTTTTAGACACCAAGAATGTGGTACATGAAGCAAGAATCACCTTTGAAAGAAAGAACAGTAAAATCTCCAGTTCAGAGCACAGTGTGTGTTTATGTGTGTTTTTTTGATGCAGGCTATATTTTCACACAAGATAGCAGCTACCTCAATATCAAAGATGGGGACTTGTGTTCATTTAAAGGTGCAGTACCCAAATCAAGTCACAACAGATACAATTTATGCATGCCATTATAGGCTCAGATAATCTTCTGATGGGTGTTCACACTTGGTTGTTTATCTGAACTTCATTACATTTTAAGGTGCCCTTAAATTTCCTGAGTATTGCGTCCAGTTTTGGGCCCCCCACTACAGAAAGGATGTGGAAAAATTGGAGAGAGTCCAGCAGAGGCGACAGAAATGATTAGGGGGCTGGGGCACATGACTTACGAGGAGAGGCTGAGGGAACTGGGCTTATTTAGTCAGCAGAAGAGAAGAGGGAGGGGGGAATTTGATAGCAGCCTTCAGCTACCTGAAGTGGGGTTCCAAAGAAGATGGAGCTAAGCTGTTCTCAGTGGTGGAGGATGACATGACAGAACAAGGAGCAAAGGTCTCAAGTTGCAGTGCGGGAGGTCTAGGTTGGATATTAGGAAAACAATTTCACTAAGAGGGTAGTGAAGCACTGGAATGGGTTACCTAGGGAGGTGGTGGAATCTACATTCTTAGATGTTTTTAAGGCCTGGCTTGACAAAGCCCTGGCTGGGATGATTTAGTTGGGGTTGGTCCTTCTTTGAGCAGGGGGTTGGACTAGATGATTTCCTGAAGTCTCTTCCAACCCCAATCTTCTATGATTCTATTATTCTATCACTACTTCTTTGCAGCCTTTGGGACTCTTTTATTGTCTCCCACTGTCTGCATCACTCAGCCTTTTTAAGCAGCAAACGAAACACCTACAATATTTTTGCCACTTAGCTTACAACAGAAATGTGGGATGGAAAATGTCATGTAGTGTAAAGATGCTGAGAGATGCCACGAAAATGCTGTAGACATAGAAATTGTTCTGTTTATTTGTGATTTCCAGTCTATAAAGAGAGAGCTCAGACTAGCACCAGAGTTAGACAGGGCCAGAGGTATATTTAATGTTTGACTTGGGACACTTTGCATACTGTGTGATATAAGGGTGATCATGGGGTTAGGTGTACATAACCCCTGTTATTATTGTGGGTCCCTCTGCGAAAGGTTCTGTTAAGGCCATTCATTTCTGAGCCAGTAGGTAAATTTCTAAATTTAGTTTGTAATGAAAAATAGTAGGTGTAACCAGGCAAATAAAAGGCAGCTAACACAACTACTTAGTATGGTTTTGCCATCTTGCCTGAATATCTGCACCATTTCTGCAGCATTACAGTACTGACTATTGTAGAGGAACATGACCAGGCGCATCTTTCATTGAGAGCCTCACCATTGGCACCAATGCACAACCCTGCCTATTCTAGTAGCCCGAGCTGAGACTCACAAAGGAAATGCATAGTAAGGCATCTCATTTGTATGATAAGAAAGAAATGTAAAGCCAAATCTCCTCAGTTATGCCCATACTCTGTCCACATTCTTTCTTAACTTGTGCGCATATGAGAAATTTGGTGGAGTTGCAGAGCGCTCGTGAATTACTGTGCAATGCAGCAACTGTCTGCTCTTTGCTCTACAGCGTGCAAAGATAAGGCAATTCTACCTCCGTTCCAGTTTCTGAACATGGCTCAGCAGAATTCATTCGCTGTAATATCTATTGTCTCTTTGGTGATTTTAAGGGTTGAGTAATTTTTTTGAATCAGATGGGGTCAAAACAATGACGCTTTGGGATCTGGAGCCAAACAGCCACCGATTTTGGCTTTGTAAAAACCCAAACCAAATAAAAAAGATCAGGCAAAAACAGCTCAATAATAGTGTGATAAAAAAAGAAAAGAAAAAGATGTGCTAAATACAAAACCAGCAGAATTATTAAAGCCGATGTGAGTTGAAATTTCAAAAATTACTATGGAATAAAAATTCTAAAATATTTTGTTTTGGAAACAACAAAATGACCATATCAAAACTTTTGTTTAGATAATGTTTAAACATTATAATAATAAATAGATGCTGTAATCTAGAATGTTAAATATGGTATATAATATTAAAATTAATTAAAAGGTACAAGATTACAAAATTAAAAGAAATGTTTTCTGTCAAAAATTGCGTCCAAATCAGCACATTCTCACAAAATGCTTCAGTTTTGACAGAATAGCATTTACTGACAGAGAACTATTTGAAAATGTTTCAACCAGCTCTGACCCCAGCAGTCAAAGATAACTGTGAATGTTGTACCTTGACTCCTGATGGAGGTTGATTGTCAGGAAACTCAACGAGCAGCTGACAAAATTGCAGGTTAATTAAAATTCTCATTTGCTTTAGTTGCACAGTAATTGATATTGATAACTAGGTGTTTCCCCCCTTTTAACACTGGCTGTGTGCACTTATATCTTCACTATGAGAATTCAAGGGTTTGATCCTGTTATGTGCTGCGCACCCTTGGCTCACACTGAAGACAATGGGAGTTGAGGATGCTGAGTACCTCGCAGGAAGTGTAAGATCAGGCCTGAGCAGCACAAAGAACCCTGACTTCTGAGGCTGTACAAGACTCATGGTTCCATTTAAATAAAGATGTCCAGCGTGGCTATTGAATTACACACCAAAGGAAGGAGAGGAGGGTGGCTTAATGGGGAAGATGATGATTAAATATTTGCGGTAAAGGCAGCATGAATCATATGCTGAAACAATAGAACCTGCAGATAATGGGCCAGATCCTGAGCTGGTGTAAATTGGAATAGAGAAGAAATATCCTCCTGTGCTGAGGCCACAAGCCTAAATTGAGGGAGATCTCAGTTCAAGTCTCTGCTCTGCCAGATTTCCTGTGTGACTTTGGGCCTCAGTTCCTCACCTGTTCCCTCAGTTTGCCCCATTCCTATTCTGTGAAATGGGATAATAATGAGGTGCTCAAATAATATGGTAATGAGAGCCATATAAGTACCTTAGAAAGATAAATCAACTGAAATCAATGGGGCTATGCTGATTTGTACCAGCTGATGATCTGGCCTAAAAGTTCTAAAAAGAGATTCCTCTTGTCCGTGGGCCCAATCTTTAAAGTCAGATTGGAATAGAGCTTATTCAGCAGCCATTCAGGTTGCAGGATCAGGCCATTAGTTTCCTTTGCACTTAATTATTTTACATTTGTTTTAAAAAACCCCAAATTAATTTTTAAAAAAAATAGCAGAAATATATTAAACACCAATGCAGGCTAAATGGCTGATGACGAAATCTTGAAGTCTAAAACCGTAAGTAAGTTTTTACTTTAAAGTGTCTTGCTTCTGCTTTTTATTCTCTATTGTTATTGTAAGGTAAAACTTCTGAATTCAGCATGCCCAAAAATACAAGGGAGAAAACAACTTGATTATCCCACTGGAAGAGGTAGTTAAGTCTAATATCAGACTCCAATAATGCAGCTCTAAAAGAAGAAGATTTCTTGAGATATCCTGTAGTGTGTTGGGGTTGCTAAGCATGGAGCCCACTTCAAAGGAACAAGATAAAGCTAAGTAAATAGAGATCTGCTATCATAATTTTTCCTAAAAATGTGCATGGAAACCATGAACTGCTAGGTTCATCTATTGCCTTGCACCTCTAACCTCCTTCGCCTTGGCAGGCTCCTTAGCAGGGACTAACATAATTCCAGATTCTTTCAAACAATCAGGTAGTTCTGCAAAGTGGTGGAATAGCCACCAGGATATCCCCAGCCACCTAGTTTCAGCAAACCCAAGCCAAGGCTATAAATATGCACAGTGAAATACCTACAGCACTAATGCTCTGCCGCAGCATCTAGCTTCCCATGTCCCGGTTATTTATTACTTATACGATAGCACCAAGAGATTCTGATCAGGATCAAGAACCCATTGCGCTAGGTGCTGTACAAGCACAGAGGCAGACATGGGCCCTTTCCGAAAAGGCTATGTCCAGTGCTACTAATCTGTATTAAGCATTTTCATACAAACGATGATCCGCAGATTCTGTAGAACCACTCCTTGCACTTTATGTTCATTCAAATTTCCCCTCCAAGTGCATCATTTATATATCTTGAAAAAGTTAAACTCTTACTCACACAAGTAATCCATTCACATGTGTCACCTTTACTCACATAAGCAATTTCATTGACTTCAATGGGGGATGTGCAGCGAATTGCAGTGGGACTTCAAGGTGTGGAACAATCTGATTCCTGATCCAGAGAGGTGGGAACTAGAGGGCACTCAGCACCTGCCAAGAAGCTTTTAGCACATTACAGGATGTTTACTTCAATTATACTGCAATCTGCTGGGTGTAAATCCATCGGCATACAAGTAAAATGCGAATTATTTGGGCCAGGTCTTGCCAGGTGCTGAAGTTAAGTCCAAAGAGGGAGCTTGGCAGCTTTCAGCATCAGACCCTTCACAATTTATTGGTATTTATCAATTCTTATTCTTCCACTGCCCGTGCGACCGAGGGACGAGGCAGTGATCACGAGCACATGCATGCGTGTGTCTAAAACCAAAGTCTTACAACAAGGAAGATGAGCTCATCATCAGCACAGTCGTATGACCCAGATTCCTCTCTGCAATACATTGCCTATAGATCAGCAGAGGCGCATGTGGAGGAGGGACAGTGAAGCTTGCAATTAAATCTGACAGGAAGTAAAACTGAAAGCTATTCATGGCCTCCTAACAAGCAAGTGTTTAGATGAACTCAGGCAGGTATTATGAGGAGAAGGTGACAAATGATGCAATAAATGGGAAAAGATCTCAAAGGTGGGAGATAAAACTTAAAGCAACTTTACTAATGAGCACTAGGGGCCTGATCCAACACTCAAGGAAGTCAATAGGATTCTTTCCATTAACTTCAATGGAAGCTGAATAAGTATCACTGGCCAAGATACTGATATTATTATCATTGATTATTTGTATAGCAGTAGTGCTAGGAGGTCCAGTCATGGACCAGGATCCCAGCATGTGAGGTGATGTACAAACATAAGAACATAAGAACCGCTACACGGGGTCAGACCAATGGTTCATCTACCCCAGTATCCTGTCTTCCAACATTGGCCAATGCCAGATGCTTCAGAGGCAATGAACAGAACAGGCAATCATCGAGTGATCCATCCCCTGTCGCCCACTCCCAGCTTCTGGCAGTCAGAGGCTAGGGACACCCAGAGCACGGGGTTGCATCCAATGTTCCCTCTAATTTTTTACATCCATGTACGGAATGAATTTTGTTATGTGCACCAATATAGAGGTGGTGTATGGCGGGGATGGGGCTCAGGGGTTCAGACTGTGAGAGGGGGCTCCGGGCAGAAGGTTAGGGTATGGGGGGTGGGGTCAGGGCTCTGGCTGGAGGTGCAGGCTCTGGGATGGGGCCAGGGATGAAGGGTTTGCGGTGCAGGCTGCCCAGGGGCTACTGCGGGGAGAGAGGACTCCCTCCAACCCTCTCTTGCTGCAACAGCCCAGGGACGGGGGAGAGGCACTTCTCCCCGGCCACAGCAGCTCTGGGGCTAGGGCTGGGGCTGGGGGAGAGGCACCCCTCCAGTCCAGGCCCCTGTGGCTGCGTGCCTGTGTGACCCTTGATAGCCTGCTGCATGGCTGCGCAGCCATGAAGCTTAGAGGGAACGTAGGTTGCCGTCCTGTCCATCTTGGCTAATAGCCATTGATGGCTATATCCTCCAGGAACTTATATAATTCTTTTCAGAACCCTGTTGTACTTTTCGCCTTCATAACATCTCGTGGCAATGAGTTTCACAGCTTGATTATGCATTGTGTGAAGAAGTACGTTCTTTTGTTTGTTTTAAGCCTGCTGCTCATTAATTTCATGGGTGACCTCTGCTTCTTATGTTATGTGAAGGGGTCAACAACACTTCCTTATTCACTTTCTCCACACCAGCCATGATTTCTTAGACCTCTATCATATCCCCCCTTAGTCATCTCTCTGCCATGCCAAAAAGTCCCAGTCTTTTTACTCTCTCATCATATGGAAGCTGTTCCATACCCTTAATCATTTTTGTTGCCCTTGTTTGTATTTATTCTGATTCTAATACCTATTTTAAGATGGGGCGATTAGAGCTGCACATAGTATTCAAGTTGTTGGCGTATTATGGATTTATAGTGGCTATGTGATATTTTCTATCTTATTATGTATCCCCTTCCTGATGGTTCCTAACATTCTGTTAGCTTTTTTGACTCCTGCTGCACATTGAACAGATATTTTGCAGGCCACAGAACCTCACAGAACTCCCATAATAGACTCTTAGCCTCTGGCTGAGTTACTGAGGTCCTCAAATCATGGTTTAAAGACTTCAAGTTACAGAGAATCTACAGTTTACACTAGTTTAAACCTGCAAGTGACCTGGGCCCCATGCTGCAAAGGAAGGCAAAAAATCCCAGAGTCTCTGTCAATTTGACCCGGGGCGGGTCCCATCCAGGCTAGTCTTTGCCCCCCTGCTCTGCCCCCTATCCTGACTCTAGTTCACACCTTTGGCTTAGCTTCTCAACTCTGACTTTGACTTACCCTTCAGCTTGGTGTCCCGTTTCTGACTCCGCTTCTGACCCTTGGCTTGGCTCTTCAACTCTGATTCCAGCTTTCCCCTCACTGACTTCTGGATCTACCTGACTCATAGACTTAAGGTCAGAAGGTACCATTATGGTCATCTAGTCTGACCTCCTGCACAATACAGGCCACAGAATCTCACCCACCCACTCCTGTAATAAACCCCTAACCTATGTCTGAGTTATTGAAGTCCTCAAATCGTGGTTTAAAGACCTCAAGATGCAGACTCCTGGATCTATGTTCACCACTGCTCCGAACTGCCACCACAACCACTTGACAAGATTCACTCCACCCACTAGGTAGGCTGTCCACGTCCCCGCAGCTCACACCATCTAACCTTGTGCTCTTCTCTGGCTCTTCCATTGTGCCTTTTCTGATCTGTCTCTGACCTTAAACCTGGATCCTAGTCCCATGGAAATCAATGGCAACATTCACATTGATTTCAGTGGGTGGAAGATCTTGCCTTTAGACTGTGTGCTCTTCAGGTTAGGGTCTGGTCTTATTTTTCCCTCTTGTACTATGTCCATCATGCTGTTGGCAGATGATAAATAATGAATGATAATGTTTTTTTTTTCAGATCCTTTAGTTCCTTCTTTCAAGAACTCTAGTTCAAATTATTACTGGCTGTGCCTTGACTAGTAGATATTTTGAAACTTTTTTTGATTGATTGTGGATCCTTTGAATATCCCTTTCGTTTGGTAATAGAGCTATCAAAGGCCCAGTGTGGCTTATTATTTTACAGAACTGTGCACAAATGAACACACAGCTGTTGTTTTTTCTTGATTATTCTTTATAAGTGTCAAATCATAGAAACTGGAGATGGAAAAGAAGTATTAGCTTAATCTAATGCATCCCCCAGCCAATCCAGGATTGTTCCCTACAATATCATATTCCTCCCTCCTTGTCCAGTTTAGTGTTAAATATGGATATAGTACAGACAAAAAAATTACTGTGGGATGAAGAGTGTTCTGTTCTATTTGTGTAAAGTAATTGTGAGTATAGATCTTTCCCAACCTGGTTTACAGACAACTTCCAAATAGTATATAAAATCCAAACACCCCTCATTGCTAAGGTTTAGCTTTATTAGTGAAGAAAACAATACAACCACAAAGCTTTTTTATCCAGCATGTTGGGGGAATGGGGGATGCCAGTAAATGAAAAATGCCAGTTAACTAAGGGGGAGGGAGTTTGCATATGGGAGGGGTTGTGGGGCTAGGGGTTGGGGCGTGGGAGGAGGTGGGGGGGTATGGGCTCTGGGATGGAGTTTGAGTGTGGGAGGGGGCTCGGGGCAGGGAAATGGGGCATGGGAGGGGTTGCAGGGTGCCGAATCTGGGAGGCACTCATCCCAGGAAGCTCCCCACAAATGGCAACCTGACCCTGCTGCTTCTAGATGGAGGGGCAGCAGGAGGCTCTGCACACTGCCCCCACTCTTCCCCGAGTGCTGTCTCTGCAGCTTCCATTGGCCAGAAACCACAGCCAATGGGAGCTGTGGGGGCAGCGCCTGTGAGTGGAGGCAGCACGCAGAGCCGCCTGGCTGCGCATCTGCCTAGGAGGAGCTGGGACAGGTCATTGCTTGCGGAGAGCCACCTGAAGTGAGCGTTCCCAGGATTCAGCATCCCACACCCCAAATCCTTGCCCCGAGTCCCCTCCCACACCCAAACTCCCTCCCAGAGCCCACGCCCCACACCCCAACCCCACACCCTCTCCTGTACTCTGACCCCCTCGTGGCCATTCCTCCACCTAGGAGCAGCAGGGACATGTCACTGCTTCAAGGGAGCAACACAGAGCCAGGTAGGGAGCCTACCAGGCCTGCACCAACTGCATAGGTCGTGTGTGAACTGCAGGCTGGGGGAGGCTAGCCCCAAGCCCCACCTCTTCCTCCCCAGGCTCTGCCCCTTCTGCGCACCCCCCACCCCCACTGTGGCCACAGACCATTCTGCCCAAAGCCCCCCCTCACTGTGGCCACCGGCCCCTGCCCCAGGCTAGCTCCCCCCAGCTCCGGAGTGCTGGCAGGGCAGGTGGCATGGCCCCAGCCCGAGCCAGGGCTGCCACACAACTGCACACAGAGCAGGCAGGAAGCAGGAGAGGGGGCTAAGGGTGGGGTGTGAGTGGGGCTATGCCTGACTGTTTTGAGAGGCACAGCCTCCCCTAGCCTATGATACCTGCCACCCATGGCCAACCTGGTTTCCTATGAAGATTAGAAATGCCATTTTATAGAGCTTTCCGGTTGATACAGGGCCAGATAATACAGCTGTTACTATAATAAGATATCATGAAGTTCAACACAGACATTCTCCTTAGCTTTGGCTGCTCCTCGGTTTCCTCACTCAGAATTGTTCAGTCTGTATTCTAGATCCCGTCGCCTCAAAAAGCCACTCCCACTTCTCTTATATCCCTGATGGCTAATAAGTCACCTACCTCCATAAGTCAGTAGAACATTGTTAATCATATTCCAGCAGGATCAACACAGAATGGGCTGTTTCAGGAAAATGTTGTCCACTGGGTATATTTATGTAGATTCCCCACCGCCACCACTATTCTGATAGAGGATTATACATCTCACCAGCATCCTATTATAATAATTGGGCCTACAAATTTATCCTAATTGTAAGGTCACTGTGAGAAGTAAGTGAAAAGTCATAAAGCTTCACACTAATCTAGAACAAAATATGTCGATGGGAAAAGGTGAAAAAGGGAGCCAGGGAAACTGAATTAGTACAAACAAAAAGGCCAATTGCTATAAGTCAAGGACTCTGTTCAGATCATGTCGGGTAACCAAGAGAAGTGTGGGGCTTGAAACCACTAAACCAAAGTTGGTGTGTAGGAAATGAGGCTTTATTGGTGGACAAAATAATGAGAGATGGGCTATTCCACTCATCATTCCCTTCTTAAAAAGTAAATGCTTGTCAGAGATCATTAGCAGAAGAAGCTGTTGGCCAGCAACCACTGCAGCAAGCTTTATCGTCATGGCTGCCACGCTCACAGGCTCCTGGGACCCCCAGATATGCCATAACACCACTGGGCCTCTGTAATTCTGACCCTGATAGATATCCTGGCCAGACCAGGCTAATAAGAAGTGCTCAGAGAACATCGTTACCTCCACTGGCTCTGGCTAAATCCCAAACACCACCGGGGATGTGAGACTTTGTCATCTCTCCACTATTTGTGTATCCTTTTCCTTCTCTCCTGCCCCCAACCTTATTCCTTTTCTTTCCTATATCTCTCCTTTTGCCTTTTGTTTAATAAGTGTCTGGTTTTGCTGGCCAAGAGCGTGTATTTTGCAGCACGGCTCTAAGCCTGTGACCGGAAAGAGGCAGTTAAAAGCAATGCCCTAAACGACTGGATGCCGGTACAAGTTTGCCCAGTCTCAGAGCAGCTAATAAGATTGCACACTGCTCCTGTGTTTTTCCAGCAGTGAAGTTGCAAGTGAAAGTCAACACAAGAGTCAGAAGCTGCATTTTCTATCTTTGCTATTGTTTTTTCTACCCTTTTGTGTGTGTTTCTCTTGTTTTGTCTTTTAGAAACAGGACTGGACTTCCACAACAGCTCTAGTCCCTTTCAAGTAACTTCTTCTCTTTTTCCCACAAAGGACAATAATAATAACAACCATTTTTAATATCATCTCAAAGACTGGCCTTTTAAAAACCCTCTCCAGCTGAAGGGAAAGGGAACAAGGGATATAGTTAAAATAAAAGCGTTATTTAATATTTTACATTTCAAATGCTTTTTCTGTGTCTTTAATAAAAGGGTAAAAGGATATTTAATGGTGTGTTTGCCATGGCACTGAGCAGGCTGCAGTCTCTGTATATCAAACTCAAAACCTTGTTTACAACTATTTAATATTGTACAGTGACAGGATCATGTTAACACCTTTGACCCTTTGGGCCATTTATTCCATCAGAATTAATACAGTAATCCACAGAGAATGAAATTTCTAAATCCATCATTCAACGTTTCTTTCATGTAGCAGCCCACTTCTGGGTCTCTTCGCCGTTCGTATGTAAAAATCAACAATGAAATTATTGGGATCACTACAGTTTAGTGCTCTGTAGCAACTCACCTTAAGGTGAGCCATAAAGACTCGCGCATACATATGTATTTTTGAATTTGGGGCCTGTAGCAGGGTGGACCCTCGCTCGTGCCCTGAAGGGCTTGAAACGGCCCAGGAGAGGGCTGTGGCTGGGGCAAGAAGCCTGGGCTGATTGGGGAAAGTAGGCTCAGCTGTGGCCATGCCCCAATCAGGTCCAGCTGGCCCCTATAAGAGGCAGTGAGCCAGGAGACCAGACAATCTCCCTGTGCCTGTAGAGGGAGAAGGGCCTGGCTGCAGGGAGCTAGAAGCAAAGTACCTGAGTGGAACAGGGCTGGGGAAAGGCAGAGGAGCTGGAGAGCTCCAGCCTGGAAAATCCCAGGCTGCGGCCTAGCATAAGGCCAAGAGGTACTGGGGGTTGCAGGGGGCAGCCCAGGGGTAGGCAAAGGCAGCAGGTCCAAACCCCTTTGCCTATGATGAGTGGCTTATACTGCAGTCTGCCCCAGTGAACGGGGGCTAGATGGAGACTAGGTAGTAGCCAAAACTGAGGCAAAGTGGGGATAGTGGGTTGGGGGATCCCCAGGGAGGAGAGACCTAGATTGGTGGGCAGCACCCCATGTAAAAGGGCATCGGGTCCAGGGAGGGACACGGGGGCCAGAGGACTGGCTGATCACTGGTCTGCAGAGGGCGCTCCAGAGCTGGGACGAGCTAATTCCCAGGAATCACCAGCAGGAGGTGCCGCATGAGTGAGTCCGCTTCTCTACAGGGCCTTACAATGAACTCAGACCAACAGCAACAAATAGCAAACCACAATTAAGTGAAATAATGTTTTTTTTTCAGATAGCATTTATAATGCTGTATTTTGCCTAGTAAATGCTATCTTCTGCTCTCAGTGCCATAAGGAAACAAATGATAATTAGTGCAGTGGCATGATGAGGTCAAAACAGTATTTCCATTTCCACTTAGTCCTTTCAAAGCCTTCCCCACTCCTCTTTTATTTTTGCTTCCTTTAAAGCATCCGTGTACCAATGAATTCATTGTATTAACAGATATCTGATTAAATTATCTTTGCCTAACTGCTGCAATGCCATTTAAATATTTTTCCTTTTTTTTCAGGTGTTCAGTTATTAAATAATGTATAGTATTCTTGTTTTAGATCCATAACTTTTAGAGATCTTTAATACCAGAAAGAGTCACACAGGATATTTTATCTATCTTACTTCTTCATATCACACTTCTATATAGTTTCTGGTCCACTATCAAGACAATCTGATTGCCCTACACTTTTCTACAAAGAAATTTACAGTGAGTTTTGGTGTTCTTTAAAGTGAGCCTGCTATTATTTCAGGTAGAAATTTCACCAAACATCTCTGCCATTGTAATGTCTTGATCCCAATCTACATGGTACATCATATTGTCTGGTTTTATTCACTAAGATCAACAACATTTTACAGTACAAAAGATAGAGGTATACAGCAAAGATATCTTCCAAGGTGAGACCATGCCAGTTTCAAATGATGTACGGAGAAACAAATTATTTTTCCACATGCCTGCAAACAAGGTATTTTGTGCATTCGGTTTAAAATAACAAGCTAATGCTAAGAAGAATCCCATTAGAGAATGCCAGTGCTGGTCAGAAACCAAATGAGTTCTGTCATGGTTCTGTTACTTAGAATTATACAAATGTCAGGCTGGAAGGGATCTTGAGAAGTCATCAAGTCCAGTCCCTTGTGGTAGGACCAAGTTAACCTAGACCATCCCTGACAGGTTTTTGTCCACCTTGTTTTTAAAAGCTTTCAATGATGGGGACTCTACAACCTCCCGTAGAAACCTATTCCAGAGTTTAACTACCCTTATAGTTAGAAAGCTGTTCCTAATATCTAACTTAAATCTCCCTTGCTGCAAATTAAGCCCATTCCTTCTGGTACTACCTTCAATGGACATGGAGAACAATTGATCACCATCATCTTTATAACAGCCCTTAACACATCGGAAGCTCTACCCCAAGTTGAGAGGGTTAAGGTGTTGATCTCTAATCAGTCATGGATGAGGAAGGTTGGCAACATGATCTTAACTATCTACATGAAGCCCCAGTGGGCAATGTTTATAAACAAATGTGATTCTTTATTCTTCGTAGGTTGTGATGAATCACTTCCTTAAAGAATTCAACTGACCCACCAGCCATCCTGCCTTGTGTGTCTCCTACTATCAGGATTCTTAATGTGTTGCCTACGGAGTTGCCCAGTGATTTATCTATTTTGAACTTGAGTATATTATTTCATTGTGATGGTGCAGTGGTGAGGCAATTAGCTGGAGATGTGGGTTTAAATCCTTGCTCCGGTACCTCTCTGCCTTAGTTCCCCAACTGTACAAGAGGAGTAATAGCACTGCCCTGCCTCACAGGGGTGTTGAAAGGATAAATACATTAAAGACTCTGAGGTCCTCCGATGCCATGGTAATGGGAGCCACCTACTTATTTAAAGATACGATGTTATGAAAACTTGAACCATTCAAAGGTATACGTGTCTTTCTGAACCTATGTTTGTGGACTGTAAAAATATCGGTGCAATTATTCTTTTTGTAACTGCTACGTGCTACATGATGCTGTTTAACATGTAGATGGATGCAAATAAAAACAGTTTGAAAAAGAACTGCAGACTGAAGCCTCAAATGTGAACCCATTTGAATTTCAGGTGTCGTAGTTTCATTACTGGGATCTGTACCCAATACTCACAGTTAGAACAGGCCTATTTTCTAGTTTGGATCCTGCTGAAACGTAATGAGATAACGTTGATTATCCAAACCTCATCTAAAATAAGGCCTTATTCCTTAATGTTCATGAAAAGATCCTTTGCTTATCCAAGTGTCCTTTTAACTGAATTACTTAATTATGCAATGGAATGAGGGACACTGATCATTTTGTGATATTGCCTATTTGCATATCATTCAATTACATAGGAATATGGGATCAGACTTACATTGGCATAACACCCTGTCCTCATCACTGAAATCTGTAGTGTGTAGTGTACTGAATGAGGTTTGGCCAGCTAATGCATGAGCCTATTGGATCTCCCAAGCTAAGCAGAGATGAGCAGGATTAATACTTATGGTCAAAATTTGTTTCTATTTAAATCAATGGGAGACTTTTGCCTTTAGAAAAGATGTGTCTAAGCAAATCCCAGGATTCTGGAGAGTCTGGTGTTGGTGAGTCAGTAAGTAGTAATGCATAGAAGAAATTATATAAGAAGAAGAGTTTCTCTGTGGAAAATAGTACCATTGCAGTGCTGACAATTATCAGTATTTTATTTTAATTCTCCAAAGATATGATTAGAAATATTTTCTCAGAGTCTTTTCCAATAGAGATTGATCACAGATCTCAGAGTTGGGGTGTTTTAACCCTATTTAACTTAATTTAAATTTGAGATAATTAACATTTGGAGCACCCTTGCCCCCTTACCGAAACCACCCAGGTAATCCCATGTGGAAAGTGCATTAAGATCCTCCACTGAAGTACACTATGTGTGTGCAAACCCTGTATTCCAGTCTTGTGCAGATATAATCATTAACACTCTTGCATGTATAAGAGAGTAACTGAATCCTACACAACACACACAAATTCAGGGTACATTTTAATTCCATTGGAAACACAGGAGGAAAGCATCAGTGTCTGCCAAGGGAAAAGGACAAAAACTCATTGAAACTTTTTGAGGATGGGACAAACAACAAATTTCAGCAAATGACGATTGTAAAGATATATTTGACTGTGTCCCTTTAAGGAGAGAAGAAGTCAGGAGTGATTGTATTCCTAAGTGCCACAGGCAACTCTACATGCAAAGTGCCATAACAGAAAGATACATGTGCTCCATGTGCTTTTATTTTATTGGTTTTCTACCATTGATCCACACCAGATCTTGACATCTTTACTCATGCAGACCTCTGACAGACTTCAGTGGAAGTTTGCCTGAGCAAGGACTACATAAGGACTTCAAAGAAAGAACCCGGAGGAAGACGTGAGATGGTGACTTATCTGTTACTTTCCATGGGGATTATTTGTTAGGACCATATGTCACTGTGACATTATCTGATTAGAGCATGACCATGCAAATCATTGTTGCTACCACTGTTATATCATGGCAATGGATCTTATACAGAATGTGATGCATGGCCAGAAAGGGTTAAGCATCCTGCAGGATAAATGGCCTAAAGTCAACCTTTAGAGACATGTTAGAAAAAGTATGTAAATGGTAATTAGGACCATTCCATTTTAGATAGGCTAGAACTTTGAAAGGCGAACCTGTATTGTTAGAGAATTGGAGGTGATACTAATTCTGTGTGTTTACTTATATCTTGTTAGACGTTAGCCATGTAAACAGACAGTTCCTGTCTGTCACTATAGCTATTGATTCAGAGATCAAAAGGGAATATTAACATTTAGATGAATTCTTGAGTGAAATAATGTCATTGTCTATGTCTCTTTAAAGTTTGTGATAAACAGTTTAATGGATAAATTACCTTATGTGTTTGACATCTCATTGAAGGACTATCACTGAGAACCACAAAGGCTGCAGGCTGGGCCCATTGACTTTGATTATCTCTTATCCACTGGCCTACCCATGGAATAATGGTTTTTCTGCATAGGGGTCCTCAAAGGTGTTTGAGAGGGATCATGACTGGAGGATCAGGAACTTCTCAGTGTGAACACATTGCATAGAGATGGAGGCACTGTTTAAGAGCAAGGCTCCTCTCTGAAGGGAGATGGACCATCACCACATAGAAGGTCTTGCAGGAGAGAGAGGGCAGGCAGGGCACTTCCAAGCCTGAAACGCTGATGAAAGATGGACACTCAGAAGGGGTTAGCTCAGACTGGAGAGGATGCATCTAAGGACTTTTGTAACGTTCAGAGGTCTGCAGCTTTCAAATGCTTTAGGAGTAAAGTCACAGAGGTTGAGAAATTCCTTTACTAAGTCTATGTTCTCTACTTTCCTGCCACATTGTCTCTAAAGGGGTTAAACTAGAAGCCCTGAGAGCCCACAATCTAGGTACAACTCTGGGGGAGCATGTGCAAGTGAGTGGGGAAGGCTCTGGCGGTCTGAGACACTGGTGCCAAGATCTAGGGTGGCTGGATGGTGGAGTTCCATGTCGCAAGGAAGGACATCAGACAACAGTCTGGGTGCTAGAAATAGTGATTAGACTCTTCTCAGACCCAGCTGGTTTGGAAGCATGTGGGACCCAGCAACTGGGTCCACTTGCACCAAACTGGTGACCATACAGTGGAGTACTGGGCCAGTTTGTAATACACAGAATCATAGGACTGGAAGGGACCTCGAGAGGTCATGTAGTTCAGTCCCCTGCACTCAAGGCAGGACTAAGTATTCTCTAGACCATCTCTGACAGGTGTTTGCTAACCTGCTCTTAAAAATCCCCAGTGGTGGAGATTCCACAACCTCCCTAGGCAATTTATTGCAGTGCTTAACCACCCTGACAGTTAGGAAGTTTTTCCTAATGTGCAACCTAAACCTCCCTTGCTGCAATTTAAGCCCATTGCTTCTTGTCCTACCCTCAGAGGTTAAGAAAAACAAATTTTCTCCCTCCTCCTCCTTGTAACAACCTTTTACATACTTGAAAACTGTTATCATGTCCCCTCTCAGTCTTCTCTTTTTCAGACTAAACAAACACAATTTTTTCAATCTTCCCTCATAGGTCATGTCTTCTAGACCTTTAATCATTTTTTGTTGCTCTTCTCTGGACTTTCTCCAATTTGTCCACATCCTTCCTGAAATGTGGTGCTCAGAACTGGACACAATACTCCAGCTGAGGCCTAATCAGCAGAGTAGAGCAGAAGAAGTACTTCTCGTGTCTTCCGTACAACACTCCTGCTAATACATCCTGGAAGGATGTTTGCTTTTTTTGCAACAGCGTTACACTGTTGACTCATATTTAGCTTGTGGTCCACTATGACCCCAAGATCCCTTTCTGCAGTACTCCTTCCTATGTAGTCATTTCCCATTTGTATGTTTGCAACTGATTGTCTATTCCTAAATGGAGTACTTTGCATTTGTCCTTATTAAATTTCTTCCTATTTACTTCAGATCATTTCTCCAGTCTGTCTAGATCATTTTGAATTTTAATCCTATTCTCCAGAGCACTTGCAACCCCTCCCAGCTCTCTATCTCATTATCTAAATCACTGATGAAGATATTGAACAGAACCAGACCCAGAACTGATCCCTGCGGGACCCCACTTATTATGTCATTAAAGCATGACTCTGAACCACTGATAACTACTCTCTGGGATCAGTTTTCCAACTAGTTTTGCATCCACCTTATAGTAGCTCCATGTAGGTTTCATTTCCCTAGTTTGTTTATGAAAAGGTCATGTGACACAGTATCTAAAGCTTTACTAAAGTCAAGATATACCACGTCTACCACTTCCCCCTTAGTCACAAGACTTGTTGCCCTGTCAAAGAAAGCTATCAGGCTGGTTTGACATGATTTGTTCTTGACAAGACCATACTGACTGTTACATAACAGTTACATGACATAGGAAGTATCCTGTCTCTGGCAGTATCCAATACCAGAAGCTTTAGAGGAAGATTTACAAACTTTATAGCAGGTAGATGCGAGATAATCTACCATACACATCTGTCTCATCCTTTAAAAACCCTCTCATGTACGTAGACTATTTCTCCTGATTTCTTTAAAGGTGACTGAATTTGTTTGGGAATTTTCCATCAACACTTTTTTTTCTGGAAGAAAAATAGGTTTTTGATTAAACAGAAATTTTCATGGGGAGTGCTTTCCTCATAAATGCTCGATGTTTCACCAGAAAACTGAATTCTTTTGGTGTTTGGTTTGCTACACTCTTCATAATCCTAAATTCCTCAGTCAAGTCTCTTCCTTACCTACCCTAGTCTCAGATCCATCTAATCCGAAGCCAAACTTCTTTTGGTAGGGCATTCAAAGATCAGGGACAACAACGTTCAGAACTACTCACTGCTAGGACTTGTTCCTCCATCTTGTGTCATAGTACCATGAGCGTTAAGGCTATTTTCAGGTTTAACGCTCAACATCTTCCATTGTGACCTAATCCTTCTAGGCTATCCTCACCGTATGCAAGTAGATTTCTTTGAATAGCACTTACTCCTGGCAACAGTATAAAGCTTTAAAATGTTCCATACTCAGGAACAAAGAGCAGTGGAACCTTCCTTAAGAAGTGTGTATCTCATTGATAGAGAATGGCTATGGATGAGTCACCTCCTATCATTGTTACCGAATTGCAGTGAATCGTCAGCAGAAGGGCCCATTCATACAATGCCAACTCCCCCTCCCTTTACCCATGTGAAATGCCATCCCATCCATTGAGCTAAACCGGCTCCCCGAAAGAATAATATTCAATTAAGCTGGAGTGAATGAATAAGCTTGTGTAAAGTGATGGGGGTGTTCACCTCACCTTGGCATCTACTTCTGCTGCATCAAATGAATCCATGTCAATTCAATTCAGTTAGATTTTGTTGGCATGACAAGCTATACGAGGGCTGCCAAAATGTAAGGAAAAAACAAGATCCTTCCGATAACTGTCAGGGGAAGGGGATAGAAGCACTGGAACGGGTTACCTAGAGAGGTGGTAGATCTCCATCTTTACAGGTTTTTAAGGCCCGGCTTGACAAAACCCTGGCTGGGATGATTTAGTTGGGGTTGGTCCTGCTTTGAGTAGGGGGTTGCACTAGATGACCTCCTGAGGTCTCTTTCAACCCTAATCTTCGTTAATTTATAGAACCCCCCACATTGTGTCTGGGGTGTGACCCCCTGTATCTGTATATAATTACTGTCCCTTACTGATCTGGTTGCTGCATAAAGCGATGCTGTCTCTCTCCTTTCTCTCAGGATCAGATACAGTTTTTCCACATCACTTTTAAATAAGATTTTGATGCTTCTTAATAAGTTGAGGTAATATTTTTCTCACACATCCTCATATCTTTCTCACACATCCTCATATCTCTGAGTCTCCCCTCTGTCACACGGGGTTGCATAATTCCTCTGCTCTGGATTTAAACAGGGTCTCGTTCCCCCCAGTTACAACCTCGAGTTTGAAATCAATGGGAGTTAGGCACCTAACCTGCTTACAGGTGCTTTTGAAAACCCTACTAGGTGTCTATCTGCATCTTTAGATGTTTAAAAGCTAGAGCTGGTCAAATATTTTCTAATCAAACAGTATCCTGGGAAGCTATCGATTTAATCAACACTTTTGCAGGAAATTATCAAAATGTGTTTCAATAAGGACAAAAAGTTTCATTTTGTTTTTGACCTTTTTATGTTATACATTATATATGATATACTAGTAGCTGAAAGCCTGCGCTGTCACACGGGTGTTGCAGTTTAGCCAAGTAATCCACCCTCCATGCAGTCTCCCTCACACAACCAGCGAAACTGTTGCATGAAAATTAGCTGTGGAGTAAGGCTGCTGATTGGTTTTACCACCTCTAATATCACAATGGCCTAGGGCTCTTGGCATGGCATAGATACATGCCTTACTGTCACGGCACACTGCATGGGTATGAATAAAATTGAACGTAACTGACTGCAAATCCTAGTAGTGATTGAATCTGGTGATATTCTGAAGAAAAAGAGCTCTTAGCTAGCCCATCTTGTAGCTGTTTCTATCACTTCACACTGACTCAACAGACTCTCTAGGCTGCAGAGTCGCATACAGCGTGACAATCCTGGAATTTAGATTAATGATATTAACTCATATAATATAATTAATGACAAATTCAAAACAAAATAAAGTCCAAATGAAATGTTTCCACCTAAGGATAGGGTAGAAACAAAATATTTTTGGAATATATATATATATATATATTTAAATGCACAGATTTCAATATTTAGCCCCAACTCCAAATGAAACAAAATTTAAAACTTTCTGAATCTCTGATGGGATGAAAATTCCATTTTTCAACCAGCTTCACTAAATACCTTGGAAAATCTGGACCAGGGTGCACTATGTACACCTATTAAATACAACAAAGATGTAACCTTCAGTCTAGACAGGCCTGGAGGTCCAGTTTGCTCCTATTATTCATATGGGACCTCTTCCTGAAGGCAGAACGCCTACTGAACCCTAACCAGTCCTGACTCCACTGAGAGTTTTATCCAGATCATGGTCCTGATTCTCCTCCCTTTTATGCTGTTTTTATAGTTGTGTAATTCCACTCACTCCAGTGAAGTGACTCAGGGTTGACACTGGTGTAAGCAAAAGGCGAAACAGGCTGTGTGACTGCAGTACTGAATCCAAGGATTGCAGGGTTGGGTCCATTCACCTCTAGTGCAATGCCCTTGAAGTAAACAAGTTGGGAGTGGACCCGGCCCATGGTGCTTAGAATATCATTAGCTAAACTACAAAAGTGGTTTTAAGTAAAGAAATGTAACTTGTCATGGGGTTGATCTGTGTGAGTCTCTTTGTCTTTTAATTGCAAAAAGCACATTTCAATCTTATTAAAGAAGCTGCATTAGTAATTTTGTATTATTCAACCAAAAACTCTGTTTGCACCCACTTCATGTGCACTAAGAAAGCAGACAAATAGCACCCTCTGCAGTGAGCAATGGGGAACTGAGAGCTAATTTGCATCAAAGCACATTACTTGGCATGTAACTGGCATTCCTTGCCCTGAAGAAATACCCATCCTCTGACCTCTGCCGGTAGAACACCATTTAACACTCAGATCTCAGCTGGTGGCACAGATGCTGCATCATTTGGTGCTAATGTGAGAACCCAGTCAGGCAGATGGATCTCCATTGTGGCAGTGCTGTATGAGTTGTGTGCTGCTGGAGGGGGCGGGGCATCACTAGTTGTATGGTTCATACTGTTTCATTTCAGTCTTGTTTCACTCCCTCTTCTCAAACAGACCCTTCAGCTCAAGTCTGACTCTGGAGCTTTCATAACGGTATGAAGATTTGACCTCTTTGACCTCTGCAGTGTTAACAGAAGCATATCCAAGCTCTGCTCCCCTCAGCTATTTCTTTCTTTCTCTCCTTTCCCACTCTGATCTGGCCTGCCTCTTTTGAGCCTATTTTGTGGAGCAGGAGGTTTAGCCATTGACAGGATGTAGAGCCTCATTAACTCAAACTTGCTTTCTTAAGAACAGAGGCCAGTTTGCAGCTCTCTGGGGTGCTAAACTGGTTGTCCCTAAATGACTAGTCTTCCCAACCAATTCCAGTAATTTTAATAAAAATAAAGTTTATTTGGCATAGGATAGAAAATCACCACAAAAACAATCATTTAGTAGATGATAAACACAGTTAAGACTGAAAATTGCAAAGAATAGAGCCCTGAGCTTAATCTGTTAAACACTTTGAAGCACTGGAGTAGAATAGTCTTGTGATGAAGGCATTGGATTGGAACCCAGGAGATCTGGGGTTAATTCTTGGTTCTGCCACAGGCTCTCTGGGCGACCCTGGGAAATTCTCTTAATCTCTCTGTCCTTCACTTTAACCATAGGTCAATTAAGGTTAACAATTATTGCTTCCTCCCACTGGTGGTTTATCTTATATATTTAGAATATATAGCCTCCAAAGTAGAGTGACCAGATAGCAACTGTGAAAAAATGGGACGGGGTAGCAGGTAATAGGCACCTATATAAGAAAAAGTCCCAAAAACATGACTGTCTCTTTAAAAGCAGGACATCTGGTCACCCTACTGCAAAGGCAAAGCTAACATAGATTTTATGTTTTCAGTGTTGTTGTAGTTGTGAGGTTTCCACCCCTCTTTATTAGAGAGAAAAGATGGGTGAGGAAATATCTTTTATGGGACCAGCTTCTATTGGTGACAGAGACAAGCTTTCGAGCTTACACAGAGCTCCTCTTCAGGTTTCTATGCAAGCTCAAAAGCTTGTCTCTGTCACCACACAAGTCGGTCCAATAAAAGATATCACCTCACTCACCCTGTCTCTCTAATTGACTGTATGCTTATTTACAGACCACCACAGATTAAAGGTTTCATAAAACAGCTCCTTGATATCTTGTTGGCAGTGGTGATGAAATACCCCAGGCTTGAAATCTCTCAGGATGACAACACACGTATCAACAAGGCTGCAAAAACAAATGCCCCAAAACTCATCCCTTCATTTGCCTACCTAAGATTTTCACAGGTCATCCCTGGTCCAACCCACGCAGCCAGTCACACCCTGAATCTGATCTTTGGCCTCAGTATTAAGATTGATGATCCAGTCACTGCCTGGGATGAACCATCACCTCATTAAGGCAGTGATCCAGCTCCTAGGCAACAAGAAAGACCAATATTTTTGATTTGACCATGAAGACTCATGGACTCCAACAGACCCAAACGCCTGCTAAAGGACAGCCTCACTCCATCCACAGGGTGAGGAACCAAGGACCTGGTGAATCACTATCATTCTACTCTAGCCTCGGCCACTGCCACGCTAGTCCCCAAATGTCCCCTCTATCCCCAGTGCCTGACATAGATCTCCTTGGTTTTTGCACCGGAAGAAGAAAGAGGGGTGGAAACTCAAGTGTTGATAGTGGAAAACAAAGTTTGATACAGACAGGCTGAAACATAACACATTTCTCAGAGTCTACGCTGAGGCTGAATTACAGGCCCAGAGAACTTTGCGATCAGCCTCTACCGAAGCTGCTCAATCTCTCCCCAAGGAGCTACCCTGGGTGGGAAATTGCTCCATCAATCCTGAATGCCTAGAATCTGTATCATAGCCAATCACCAAGCTCTGTGAAGAGCTCTCATCCCACTTCACTGAAAAGATCATGCACATTTGGGAAGTCTTCTCAAACAACGTGGATTCTCTTCACCTCCACCCGCCAACCAACAGCTTACCTGCCTTCCCAGAGTTCAGTACATTCACTCATCAAGCAATTCTTGACATCCCCAAAAGAATCTCAACCCAAGACATGAATACCATTTATGTCCTTCCTGGCTTGTGAAAGAGACTCATGAACAACTGGTGCCACTCCTGACTGACATGGCCAACAATTCACTCAGAGAAAGACTCTTCCCTCCCTCATTTGAACACACACGAATCCAGCTGATGCTGAAGAAACCTAGCCTGGATCAGTCACAGCTAATTACCTCCCACTTCTTAGCAGGCTCACCACTACTACCACGATGGCCTCATACTTGGAGATGATAAGGTCATGGATGAAGACCAGCTGGTTGAAGCTGAACCTGAGTGTCACAGGGTAGCACTGGGCCTTTAAAAGAGAGCAGGGTTCTATGCACCTGGAACTCGTCAGCTATCTCCCAATTAGCCTTATAAGAGGTCACCTGTTCCTGAAAGGAGAGAGACCAGGAAGTCAGAGCTGCCTGGAAGTGAGGAAAGGGGGCAGGAGAGGGCTGCTTGAGAGTCAACAGATTGATAGCTGCTAGACATCAGTGACTAGAGGACATCCCTGGAGGAAGCAGAAGGTGTTTTCAGGGAGAAAAGCAGGAGAGCAGCAGAGGGGTTTGCTGGCTAACCTCCCCGAGGTAGGGCCACAGGACTGTAGTGGGCTGAAGGCCAAAGAGAAGCAGAGGAAGGAGTCTGATGAATCTAAGCCAGAGAGCCAGACCTGAGGGCTGGAGAAGGCTGAAGTCAAGGGAGCAGTGGAGGGGGCTTACTCACTGATGTCTCTGTGCTGGAGAGCTAGAGCCAGGGGAAGAATAGAAGGGCCTTTTTTTTGTTGGTCTGAGGACCGGGGAGCACAGCATGCCTCCTTGGGAAGAATGAATTCCCAGCAGAGAGGCAATGGGGGTTTGTGCTGGGAAGAGCTGGATTGCACTTCCACTGGAAGGACTAGGATGGCTGTCCTGGTAAAAGGACAAGAGAGGAGCGAAGAAGAGCCCCTGTGTGATTGAAGATGCTGGAGCATGGTCTGTGTTACGTCAGTGAATTAGAAGATGTGGTATTTTAAGGAGTATAGGCACAAGGGTGGTAAATGGACTAGGTTTAGGGACTTTTGTTATGGACTATTTTGCACTATGATTTCTAGTAAACTGGCCCCCAGGAATGGTATTACTGAAGAAAGGTTACTTGTCTGGTGGCTATGCAGAATGTAATGGATATAATATACCTGGACTTCAGCAAGGCGTTTGACAGAGTCCCACGTGACATTCTCATAAGTAAGCTGCAGAAACGCAGGCTCGGTGGAACTACCATTAAGTGGATACATAATTGGCTAAACAACTGAAAACAAAGAGTAACTATTAATGGAATGATGTCAGATTGGAGGGAGGTCTCACGTGGGGTTCCACAGGGAATCCCTGCTCTGGATCTGGTGTTATTTAACATCTTTATTAATGACCTGGATGTAGGAATAGAGAGCACACTGATCAAATTTGCAGATGACTCAAAGCTGAAGGGGGTTACAAAAACTTTGGAGGATAGAGATAAAATTCGGAGGGATCTTGATAAAATGGCAAACTGGGCTATAGACAACAACATGAAATTCAGCTAAGACAATGTGAGGTGCTATGCATAGGGAAGAAAAACCAAATGCACAAATACAGATTAGGGGATCACCCTTGGCAACAGCACTGCTGAGAAAGATACAGGAGTTGTGATGGATCACAATCTCAACATGAGTCAGCAATGTGATGCTGTTTCAAAAAAAGCAAATGCAATTTTGGGTTGCATTGATAGAGGCATAGCATGCAAGTAACAGGAAGTGATAGTACCACTCTACTTGGTGCTGGTTAGGCTTCAGCTGGAGTACTGTGTCCAGTTTTGGTCACCAATGTATAGAAAGGATGTAGAGAAACTGGAAAGGATCCAGAGGTGAGTGACAAAGATGATCAAAGGGATGGAATGCAAGCCATCTGAGCAAAGGCTGAAGGAGCTGGACATCTTTAGTTTGGAAAAGAGGAGATGGAAAGGGGATGTGATAAGTCTTCAAATACTTAAAAGGCTGCCATAAAAATGATGGAGAAAAGTTGTTCTCTCTTGCCACAGAGGGCAGGACAAGAGCCAATGGGTTCAATTAAAGCACAGCAGATTTAGATTAAACTCAGGAAAAACTTCCTAACTGAAAGAACAGCAGGACAATGGAACAGACTGCTTAGGGAAGGGGTGGAATCTCCTTCATGGGAGCTTTTCTAAAAGAGGATGGACAGCCATCTCTCTTGGATGGTTTAGAACCAGCAAATCCTGCATCCTCGTGGTGAGGGTAGATCAGGTGACTTTGGTGGTTCCTTCTAACCCAATGGTTCTGTGATTCTATAATGTGATATATCTGGGCTTGAACCCTTCCCAGATTTGGAAACACCAACCAATACAGAATGCTGCAGTGCATCTCCATAAAACCACTGGTTACCACAAGCACATCAAACCTGTCCTCCACTCTCTGTGCTGACTTCCCATAGCCTATTAAATGAAGTTCAAGTTCTCAGTCCTTGTCTTTAAAGTGCTCCCTAGCCTGGGCCCAGGATATCTAAAAATCGACTAAAGCTCTGGCACAGACACCACTCTGGTCAACAACTCCACTCCTCTGGCACAATGGGACTCTCTACAATATGGGTAAAGTTCATCTGTGCAGTAGAGAAAGCTTTCTTCAGCCTGTGGAATGTACTGCCCTAGGAACTAAAGATATCACAAGCCTCAGCACCTTCCCTCCAAGCGCAGGACATATTTTTTTTAACCTTGCCTTTTCTAACATACACAGTCATGTGTATAGTCAAACAAAAACACCCTATAAAAACAGAACACTCCACTGGACACATTTCTGGAGAGGATGATAGAACAAATCTCTTGTGATAGAAGTGTAGTCATGTTGCTTTATGAACTACTGGAAGGTGCTCAGATACTATGGTGGTGAGTGCAGTAAAAACCGATATAGTACAGAATAAAATGTAAATTCTTCTGGGCAGATACTGTCGCTTACTCTGTGGCTGCACAGCACCTAACATAATGGGGCCCTGGTTACAGACAGGACCTTTAAATGCAATTGTAGCACAGATAACACTAGATACCTCTCCAAAACATAAGTCTTAGGGAAAATCTACACTTACAACACTGCACCCATGCAGCTACACCACTGTCACGCTTTAATGAGGATGCTCTGAGCTGACAGAAGAGAGCTCCCTCATCAGCATAGTCAATCCACGTTCCAGAGAGGAGGTAGCTGTGTCGACGGGAGAAGCTCTCCCATGGACATAGCACTGTCTGCATGGTAGGTTAGGTAAGTATAACTACATTGCTCATGGGTATGGATTTTTCACATGCCTGAGCAACGTAATTATACCCACATAGGTCTGTAGTGTAGCCCAGACCTTAGCTTTAACCACAAGACCACAATCCTTTCTTTGTGATCAGCCTTAAGAAATTACTTCCTCTCTTTCAACTGTTTAACTTTCTCATCCCATTTGAAATAACAAGAGTGATTAGAGTGGTATTTTGTCATCCCAAAGACATGTAATTAAGGATGAAAGAGCTGAGAACAGAGTAGGACTATTGAATATCTTTCTCACTTAACTGTCTCTCTCTAATGTAATGCAGTCTAAAACTAAAATGCACAGTTTGTCATGGAGCATTAACTTCAGAGCTTTAAAGCTTACTTTATAGGAGAACAAAATAAATTAGGATTAAGCTCAAATGTAATTAAGGCAGTCATTTTTCAAAACTGGCTCACAATGATTTTCCACTTCTACTTTATTTACCTTCAATAGCAAAGACTTTCTTGTCTCCTGGAAGCTACGACTGCTTTAGGCAGCTAGATTTTCAAATGTGTTTAGCTGGCACTGCAAAGCGCTAATATAGGGCCAGATTGTAGTCCCGTGTCCTGTCCCATACAGGCCAGCAGGATTGGCTGTCTAGAAAGTGGAGTGAAGTTTGCTGCCTTCTAAGGGGTGATGCTCTGGGAATGACTCCCTAGCTACTCCACTGCAATGCCTGCTGCTCATAATCTAGCTCTTAATTGTAGGTTTAGGATGCTACCGGTTTTGCAGGCCTCTAACCTGGCATTATTTGGGATTGTTTCTCACACAGATAAAAGTTCTTATTCCTTTGCATGGTCACCATATTGAAATCTCACTGCAACCTGCATCTATGCATGTGGAATTAAAGTTGGGCAAACTTCTTTTCACCAATATTGATGAAAAATACAGTCTCAGTTGATCCAAAGCTATTCATGATTTTGGGCAAATAGTTTTGGCCTTTCACAAAACAGGCAGAGGGAGGGATGTTGCTTCAGTGTGTCGTCCTACTCAGTGTGATCTTTAGCACTCACCTTGCAGATAGAAAACACAGGTTCGGATTTCCACTCTAGCACGGACCTCAAATGGGCTTTTTTGATTCACCAGTAAATTCTGAAATTTTAGATTTGGTTTGACCCAAACTGATTTTTTTTTAATGGACCTTGTCACAGGGTCCTGTGCAGGCTCTCCCACTTTTGGGCCTGCACCCTGTGTTTAGGCTGGTATTATAAAGAGTCTTCCACGTGCTTTTGTTGGATCACCCCAGTGTCTTTATTTACAGTGCTTGTGCAGTTCCCAGATCCCCCAACAATTAGTGCCCCATAAACCCTCCCCAGGGTCTCCTGGCCCTTGAGGCTTCCTTGTTGGCCAGGAGACAGAGATACCACCCTCCTGTCTCCTCTCAGGCTAGCCTTCTCACTGAGGTTTGCCCAGGGCTGTTATAGCCTGCTCCTGCTCCAGCCCAGCTGTCACTACTTAGCTCAGTATGTTCCTCTGAGCCAGCCCTCCTTAGGGCTTGCAGCTGGGCTCCCTGCTGCGTGCCTGCATCTCTACACCTGGCCTCCTGGCTAGAGAGCAGGCTGCAGCCAGCATTTTGGCGGGACTTTAAAGGGGGTTTTACCCCTACCCTGCCACAGACCTGAAAAAAATAGTTATTCTCTGGGCTCTGTTTCGGATGTATTCCCATGGCCTCACATGCTTTGCTGATTTGGGGCCAGAAGACTCAGCATATTGCAGGACTGAGCTCAACATGTGAAGCTTTGGCTCACATAAATACCTGCAAGGCTGGGTATTAACATGAACTATTCTAGTCTCTGGAAACTGCTAGAACACAGAATTCTGAGGTGAAGAGACTCTCAGCATTTCCTTCTTCCAGTTAGTCCAGTAATACCACAACAACGTGCTTTCTACCCAACTTTATTTGGAGACTGTAGAGCAGTGCATGGGAACAGTGTGCTACCACTTTAAAGGATGGGATGGAGCCTAGCACCTGGGGATAATCAAGGAGGCCCTGCCCTGGGGCTGAGCCATATAAACAGGAACAGAAAGCAGAGAAAGAGAGGAGCAGAAGAAGCCAGGTAGGCTCCAATGGGTGGCAGCTGCTCTCTCAGGCACTAGGAGACAAGCATGAACTGATTCAGAGATGTGGGTGTGGACTGTAAGTTTGGGAGCCCTGAAACAGGGTTCTGCTGAACTGTTTGTGACAATGATTCCTGTCCTGGAAACCTGAGTAAAAGGACATATTTTGTTTACAAATGTGTTTGCTTTTTCTTGCATTGGGTGGACAAATTAAGTCAACTGCTGTTTTATCAAGGGAAATTAAAGTGGGGCACATCTGCAATGCCCCAGCAGGCCACAAGGGGGCACTCTAGGGCTGCCCGTACCATGCCCGACTGTAACCAAAATTACAAGCAAGACCCTAAAAGAGCCTTGTAAACTTGTCATGAAGTTCTACCAGTCCAGACACCAAGTGGTCATCCATCCATTGCCATGATGCATGATTAAAAGAGAGAGAGAGAAATTATATTCATGCATTTAAAAAATATTATTCACTGTGGGCCAACTGAATTTTGCAAGGTTGCCCTCAGCGAGCACTGGTAATGGGACAAAGGAAAAAGCATCAGGAATAAAGAGCAGGCTCAAAAAAAGTTGCTTATAAAAGTTGCTTTGGGGGCAGTTTTTATAATCTGAAGTGGGGTTAATGATACTGATTATAGCTGCGGAAAAATGTTCAGATGAATAGTTTATTCACTAAAAAATGCACTTTCAGGTAGACAAAAAGTGTTCATAATTTTGGATCAAATTTGGCAAATAGTTTCAGCTGAAAAAAAGTTGTTTTTTTGAAAAAGTCAAAATGGTAAATTTCAACATTTTTTCTAAACAAAACGCTGGCCTTTAGCTGGATATTTTTTTTAATTGAAAAAAAAATCATATTGGGTCAAACCAAACTGTTTTGTTCAACTCAGAAATGCGTCTGGATTTTTCCATTTGGCTTCCAAACAAAAAAGTCAGTTATCTGTTCTTCTATAAAACTGTTGTCCTTTGTAAAGCACTTTGAGAGCCATGGATGAAAAGCATTAAATAAAGGTGTCATCATTATTGTTAGACTTATTTTATTATTAATAATACTAACTCCATAGCAGGTGAGTGCATGGAGTGGCTTCAGAAACTGTTTTTCTAGCTTGTAAATTTCTGCTTAATAGCCCTTCTTTGGGTCCACAGATTAGAAAGCTTTTCCTATGGATTTTTTCTTTTTCATCTTTACCTAATTTGATGAGTGGGTATCACTAGTAACAAATAATGAAGGCCATCACTTCTCAAAGTAAGCTAATGGCCTTTGAAAGCAGTAATGTTTTTATTTTGGCTCTGGCTCCTGGATATGTCATTCTAAAAAGCAAATCCTTCTAGCTAGCTCTTAGTGCCTCCTGCTAGCTTTGATTTCTGCAAGCACCAGTTATTTGTTTTACTTTGGTTTCACAGGAATACCAGCTCACAATTTCTCACCTTGGAAACGCTATCCCAGTTTTCACACCAGCATTCCATTCTGACACCAACGTTGCCTTCTAGCACAGCAGAAATTCCAGGGCTTTGCAGGTCAATCTCCCAGGGTAAATCAGTGTCTATATATTGAGTATAACTTGTTTTATTTATTTACATACACAAGTCCTGGACCAGAGGCAATCACAAACAGCATGCAGGCAAACCTCTGTTCTAGAAATTTCAGCCCACATGCCAGTCCCCAGTTCCCTGGAAGCAACTCTGCACCAACTACTAATTCTATCTTCTTGCTGCTTGCAACAGTTTCTTCTGTACAGTGCCTTGCATAATCAAACCGACAATACAGGATTAAAAACTAAGAAAAAGAACTTGTAAGACTGTGTAACAATGTAACCTGGCCACCCTACCAGAACAGTACTTTGAAATCAGTTGTCCATCACCCAGGAGAAAAAAGCTTGGTTTGATCCATCACCTATGGACAAGTTTGAGGAATCAATCTTTTTCCTTTTCTCTTCAGTAATGTTATTGGAGCTGAGATTGAATTTTCCCAAACTTTGTGGGTGCTTGGATACAGTATTTTGGTTCAGGCTCATCTGTAATCATAAGGTTCAAATGTCAAAACACACAGAGGCAATACTCAAAGCACAACAACTTCTATAGAGCGATCCCAATATGAATATTGGTTAGGTTGTGTTGCTTAGGTACTGGCTAGCACTGAGGGCAATGGAGCGCTCCACTGTCCCAGGGAAAGCTGGGGAAGGGATCATGGTTTTGGAGGTACCATGCTTCTCCAAGGTCCTGCACACATGAGAAGGCACTCTGCACCACCCGAGGGATCTACCTGCTGTACATCTGGTGTACCTGGCCAACTCCATGAGTCACTGCAAAGAGAGAGTCTATGGCTATGCCCCTTCTCTGTCCCTATCCTACCCTCTTTGTACTGAGGTATTAGGAGGGTGCAGTCCCTGCTGTTTTGTCTGATAGGTGGGTAGAAGGCTGCTTGTGCCACCAGCCCAATACATGTGCTAGGGCCAGATGCACTCTGTCCTTATATATGAAAGTAGACCTTTGTGTAAACATGGCTAGCACTTCCCATGTACCATGTGCTTGAAATGGTTCAACAAGATTACACAGTACTCTTTTGAGAGCACTATATACCCTAAAACAGACCAGGCCCACCTAGAGGTCTTGTACTATGTACTATTTCTCTTAATACATTGCATCTTGCTCTAACCTCTCAACTGGAGATGGGCCAGGCCCAGAACCTCTTCCTCGGACCCTCATGAATTTTCGGAGTTCAGATAAAATAGATCCTGGCTCCAAACAAATCATGGTTTGGGTTTTGACTTCTTTGGCCTGTCCCTAATCTTCACGGTCTGGGTGGAGCCATGGTATGTCTTCACAGAGTGCTTCAGTGTTCATTTTCATTAGCTGCATGTTAGTGGGTGTAGAATATCTATCGACAGTGATGACTCTCATTAGCTGTCTTGCATTAGCAAGTTCTTCATTGCCTCTTCATTTAGCTAACCTATCCATTAGGCTGTTATTGTTCTGTAAATTACATTAATTGGCAGTTTTCCTAAGGGTGGCAGTCAACACAGAGTTGTGCAAGTGTATATTTATTTATTTAAATGTGTGTGCACACTGACAAATGGTATCTAGCCATACACTCTAAGCACCCTTGACATAACTCAGCTAAAGTGCAGCAGACCAAGCCAATACAGCCTACTGTCAGCAAATCAAGATCTCAAGTGGGGAGGAAGCTGGGATCCAGTGTATAGGGTATTAAGTTTGATGAGAGCGCTTTCTCCGCCACTGACTACCCGTGTAACTTTGGGCTTGTTTCTTAGCTTTGTGGTGCCTCAGTTTCCCTTGTGCACAATAGCACTGCCCTGCCTCCCTCAGATGTTTTGAGGATAATACACTAAAAATTGTGAGATGCTCACTTACCATAGCACAAAGGACCATGTAAGTACCTTAGATAGATAAATCTCACTCCTCCTGAAGCAATTCCCCGTTCTTTTAACCTCTCTCCCAGCCTTTTGTATTCCAAGGCTATCGAATTCAGACTATTTGGGGGAGCAAATTCCAAAGCTGTGGGTTGCTAGCAGCTCCATCCTTCCTTTATGCAAAAATCCTATAGAAGTGAACAGACAATGAACACCTGTGTATATTTTTTTAATCATACTGTAAAACTCTAGAGCAGGATATATTTCTTGTTAGAGGGAGGTCTGGTAGCACCTCCTTGTATTAGGTAGTTCATTTTCCATTATAAGATGCCTGTTTTCAGTTGTTTATGAATTTGCCAAACTTTAATTATTTGGGCTGAAATTTTCTATGTCAAGTGTCATTCTCATTTTGGGGGGGGAAATTTTAGCCAAAATGGTTGAGCTGTTTCCAAGAATAAGGCTAGGGAAAATCAGTTTTGCCAACATTAAAACATTTTTGGACGCCTTTATTTGAACAGCTCTAGGACCCCCAGGCTTTGGAGCAGAGACTGGAAATTTGGCAATGAGGTGGCCTTTGTGTCGGATGTGCCTTTTGCTATCCATGTGAAAATTTGCCCAATGTGGCCAAGTGATAAGCCTTGCACAGGTTCAGTAGAGACTTCTTCAATTTTAAATCTTTGAAGAGTCTGTCCTCACTGAGCATGCTCCATGCTCTGACAGCACCTAGTGCTGACCAGATTGCGCATGCACCATTGTCACAGAGCAACTGAGCATGCACCAATCTAGGGCTACAGGGGCTCCGGCGGACTTTCACTGTAATTTCTGCTTCCAGCTGATCCAGGCCAGGGTGGTAGCAGACAGTGGAACTGAGAGCAAGGAGCCTGACCCTCCTGTGCTCTGAATGATACCTTTCCCTGGCTGGCACCCAGGCAATGTATGCATCTTTAATAACCTTAACATTCCACAGGGATCCTGTGCTGAAAAAATGTGATCATGTCATCAAAGACTGTATCATGATGCATATGCACAGGCCACCTTAATTCTGACATTTCTTTTGAGCACCTGACTTTGCAACCTTCAATGTTCTTTGAACATCATTTTTTTTAGGGTGTGTAATACATTCTATAAGGCAGCTTAAGAGTTTTATAGAAGGGATCCTATTCTCTATATCACTCTGCAGGTGTTCATAGTGAGGGCTACAGAACTCTGTTGAACTCCGGGAGAACCCGATTGGTTGGATCCCTGTTGAATTCCATAGGGCGTTCCCAGAAGGGATAGGGATGGCAGGAAAAGGTTTAATCTCCTTTTGGAATGGCTTTGGTTACTTGCCTTTACGGTCCCTATGTGCAGGACAATGTGACAAAGCCCTGTTACTTAGATACCAGCATGTGAGTTAGAGAAACAGATTTATATGGGGTAGAACTGGCAGGAATTTTCCAGCCGCCAATTGAAAACAAAGAGTGTTGGAGTGTCAAAGAGACAATCAGAAGGAGAAGGTGTTCTTAAAATAATAACAGTAACAATGGTGTCTGTTCAATAACAGTTCTCCATATGTCATTCATCGGGATATTTTCATTGATGTTATGTGCCCAGATGAATGCATAAAACTCATTAGACAATAATGATTAAGGCCTTGATGGATTCTTGTCTAATTGTGAGTATGGGGGAACACTGTTGTACTTTTTTGCTTGATTGATTGGCTGGAAAGGTGCTGGATTGACAGCTGTGGCACCCCCTGTTCAGTGTGTTCTCAGCTGTCCTTGGCCCGTCAGCTTTGGGACAGAGAAGCTGTCTGCTTCTGTTTGGCACTTACACCATTTCTATGGGAAAGGCCAGCAATTCTCTTGCAATAACCACCCAAAACATGCAGAAGTGGTCAAATGACTGTAAAATAATAATAATTAATAATACTCTACACCTTTGTAACAACTTCCATCCTAGTTGTTCAAAGTGCTTTAAATCTATCCAATAACTTCACAAAACCTCTGTCAAGCAAGTATTATCTCATTTTACCCATGGGAAAATCGAGGCAAGGAGAGGTTAAGACATTCCGAGATTTTGATGCTTGTAGGTTTATTTTGAGCAAGGACATTAGCATGAATTCACAGTAGCCTTGTAAATATGTAAAATATGTAGTTAGTAGAAGAGAATTAGCAGGAAAGTAAGCAATGTGCAACAGACAGCTTGGTTGTAGTGCATGAACAGCTCGTGATCTGTGTAGACACTGGTTCCCAGAAATTAATTAATTAAATCATAAAGTGCATGATACAATGCAGAATAGAAGGCACATGTGACATCTGTTTTAGAATGTGTATATATGCTGATTAATACTTATAATAATTAATACTTTGGATGTATTGTATACCCTGTACTCACCCCTGTTTGTGAGTCTGACCCGCTCTGTGTAGTTTGATTGCATGTGAATAAAGAAACCTCAGTGACTAGTTTGGAATCAAGCTGAGTTCTTGGGAACTGAGTGGATAAGGTCTCGGAAGCCACCCCAACAATGTTAGCACCCTAGAAACAGGTAAGAAAATATATAAAGTGCCTTGCTCAGCTTCATATAGGAAGGCCTTGGCAGTGCTGGGAATGTAACTCAGGTCTGACTCCTAGCCCATGCTTAAGCCACAAGACCATTCACCTTCTCTATCTTTCCACTAGGGGAGACAAAGTGTCTCATACCCCATCATTCCTTTCTCATGCACCCACCATTGTGGTTCCACATTTCCCTTAGAACTTGATTTCCCCTCAATGTGGTGGCACTCAGAGCCTTTCAGGATCAGGCCTCTAGGCATTAGCACTATATTAGGCTGCAAAAAACCACTGATCCAAGTCTGAGGTCCTGTCCCTTACTAAATTCTGTCTGAGGACAGTCTTAGGTCAATTGAAATTGTCATATGTGAAGAAAAATCTGCAGTACCCTGGAATGAAATAAAGCAGAGCTTTCAGGAGTAGGGTCAGAGATAATGGGACTGAAATTATGTATCATGGAATCATAGAAGATTAGAGTTGGAAGAGACCTCAGGAGGTCATTTAGTTCAAACCCCTGCTCAAAGCAGGACCAACGCCAACTAACTCATCCCACCCAGGGCTTTGTCTAGCCAGGCCTTAAAAACCTCTAAGGATGGAGATTCCATCACCTCCCTAAGTGACCCATTCCAGTGCTTCACCACCTTCCTAGTGAAATAGACTTTCCTAATATCCAGCCTAGACCTTTCCCACTGCAATTTGAGACCATTACTCCTTGTTCTGTCATCTGGTACCACTGAGAACAGTCTAGCTCCATCCTCTTTGGAACTCCCTTTCAGGTAGTTGAAGACTGCTATCAAATTCCCTCCCCCCCCCCACTCGTCTCTTCTGCAGACTAAATGAGCCCAGTTCCCTCAGCCTCTCTTCATAAGTCATGTGCTCCAGCCCCCTAATCATTTTCGTTGCCCTCCGCTGGACTCTTTCCAATTTTTCCACATCCCTTCTGTAGTGGGGGGCCCACAACTGGACACAATATTCCAGGTGTGGCCTCACCAGTGCTAAATAGAGGGGAATAATCACTTCCCTTGACCTGCTGGCAATGCTCTTGCTAATGCAGCCCAATATGCCGTTAGCCTTCCTGGCAACAAGAGCACACTGCTGACTCATATCCAGCTTCTCATCCACTGTAATCCCCAGGTCCTTTTCTGCAGAACTGCTGCTTAGCCAGTTGGTCCCCAGCCTGTAGCAGTGCATGGGATTCTTCCATTCTATGTGCAGGATTCTGCACTTGTCCCTGTTGAACCTCATCAGATTTCTTTTGGCCCAATCCTCCAATTTGTCTAGGTCACTCTGGACCCTATCCCTACCCTCCAGCATATCTATCTCTTCCCCCAGCTTAGTGTCATCCATGAACTTGCTGAGGGTTCAATCCATCCCATCATCCAGATCATTAGTGAAGATGTTGGACAAAACTGGCCCCAGGACAGACCCTTGTAGTACTCCCCTTGATACCGGCTGCCAAATAAACATCAAGCCGTTGATCACTAACTGTTGAGCCTGATGATCTAGCCAGCTTTCTATCCATTTTATAATCCATTCATCCAATCCATACTTTTTAAACTTACTGGCAAGAGAGTCTCTTACTGTGGGAGACCATATCAAAAGCTTTGCTAAAGTCTAGGTATATCACATCCACTGCTTTCCCCATATTCACAGCACCAGTTATTTCATCATAGAAGGTAATCAGGTTGGTCAAGCATGACTTGCCCTTGGTGAATTTATGTTGACGGTTCCTGATCACCTTCCTCTCCTCCTAGTGCTTCAAAATGAATTCCTTGAGGACTCACTCCATGGTTTTTCTGGGGACCAAAGTGAGGCTGACTTGTCTGTAGTTCCCCAGATTCTCCTTCTTCCCTTTTTAAAAGATGGGCACTACATTAGCCTTTTTCCAATCATCTGGGACCTCCCCCGATCGCTAAGATTTTTCAAAGACAATGGCCAATGGCTCTACAATCACATCACCCAACACCCTTGGCACCCTCAGATCCATTGCATCTGGCACCATGGACTTGTACATGTCCAGCTTTTCTAAATAGTCCTTAACCTGTTCTTTCACCACTGAGGGCTGCTCACTTCCTCCCCATACTGTGCTGCCCAGTGCAGCAGTCTGGGAGCTGACCTTGTCTGTGAAGACCGAGGCAAAAAAAAGCACTGAGTACTTCAGCTTTATCCACATCATCTGTCACTAGGTTGCTTCCCCCATTCAGTAAGGGTCCCACACTTTCCCTGACTTTCTTCTTGTTGCTAACATACCTGTAGAAACCCTTCTTGTTACCCTTCACATCCCTTGCTAGCTGCAACTCCAATTGTGCTTTAGCCTTCCTGATTACACCCCTGCATTCTCGAGCAATATTTTTATACTCCTCCCTAGTCATCTGTCCAAGTTTCCACTTCTTGTAAGCTTCCTTTTTGTGTTTAAGCTCATCAAAGATTTCACTGTTAAGCCAATCTGGTCGCCTGCCATATTTGCTATTCTTTCTGCACATCAGGATGGTTTGTTCCTGCATCCTCAATAAGGTCTCTTTAAAATACAGCCAGTTCTCCTGGACTCCTTTCCCCCTCATATTAGCCTCCCAGGGGATCCTGCCCATCAGTTCCCTGAGGGAGTCAGTCTGCTTATCTAAAGTCCAGGAGCTGTATTCTGCTGCTCTCCTTTCTTCCTTTTGTCAGGATCCTGAACTCGACCATCTCATGGTCACTGCTGCCCAGGTTGCCACAGACTGCTACTTCTCCTACCAATTCTTCCCTGTTTGTGAGCAGCAGGTCAAGAGCAACATGGCCCCTAGTTGGTTCCTCCAGCACTTGCACCTAACACTCTCCAAAGTTGTCTCCAAACTTCCAAAAAAGTTGTCCCCAGCACTCTCCAAATACTTCCTGGATTGTCTGTGCACTACTGTATTGCTCTCCCAGCAGATGTCAGGGTGACTGAAGTCCCCCATGAGTACCAGGGCCTGTGATCTGTATCAATTGAATTATGCAGATGGAAATAAAATATCATGATCTCAACATCTGGAGGATAGTTAATGTGATTCACAATGGCCACTGCACTGCATTTTCATTATCTATCCCGACTGATTCCTTTGATCACAGCAGAATATGTCCATGTAATGGGAAAACAGGTCTCAGAAATCCTCAAGACAAATTAATAAAGAAAAATCCTTTGCAACAATCAAGCACGGCAGATTCCTGGGGCCAGCTCCCCAGCTGGTTTGATTTGAAGTCAATGGAGTTCAGATAATTTACATCAGTTGAAGATGTGTCCCTTGCCATGTAACAAAACTGACTTTAATGGGAGTTGAGGATGCATTGTCACCTCACAGGAGCAGCACTAGAAGTTTTGCTATGGCCAAATCAATATCTGTATTACAGTACCATCTCAGGGCCCCAAACACGACGGTCACCCATTGCGTTAGGTAAGGAATAGACACACAGTAAAAAAACAGTTCTTGCCCCCGGAAGTGCATGCGGTCTGAGTTCACGATACAATGTAAGAGGTGGGTAAAATAAACCAAGGAGCTAATTCCTCAAAGTACTTAAGCATGTGTTTAAATCTACTCTGTTTCGCAAAGCACTTAAGCACATGATTAAAAGATAGGCACATGTTTAAGTCCCATCGATTTCAATATGGCTTAAGTCTGTCCTTGAAAGTACTTCTGAATAGGAATGCTTTCCTCAATCAGGGCCCAGCAGGGGCAGGGACAGAGAATGGAGTAACAGTCAAGCAAAGCTTTATATTTTTGTTCTGCTTGTTATGGCCAGTAGTTCCAATGCTAGGAAAAACAGTGATGTTGAAAGTCCATCTACTCTCTTGTAATAGGATACTGCAGCTTTTCTCTTTCTTTTCTCTAATTTATTCACCTCAGGTTTGAGTTGAAAAAGCATCAGCCTGTACATTTTGTTTTCTCTATCTCTGAGTTCTCTTTTTTTGCCTTCCAAAGGGAGGAGTTTACAGCTCATGAGCCTAAACTTAAGGCTATTAATGGGGATTACATTGTAATTCCTTGCCGGACCTTTGTGCAGCTGTTGCAAAACTGACTTTACAGTCCATGCAAACTCAACTGCATGAGGACGAACTCTCATTAGTGTGAGGGCAAATTATCCAATCAGTCTGATTAATCTGACTTTATAGGACCAGCCAAGAGCTTCCACTTTTCTCACTTCTAAGAACTTTTTAGTTAGAGTCTTGATTACTCTCTTCTCTCTTCCTCGATAAAACACATTTTTGTTTTAACCCAGGGGAAATTCTTTCTCCCATCAAGTCTTTTCCAAGGGGCAGGAGGGGGGGGGGGGGAATGTTAATGCATCCTTGCAGAAAGTATGTGAGTTTTCAAGGCCAAGAAAACACTCTCTTCCCCCAGCCAGGGATAAGCAGCAGCACAACTACTGTGTTTTACAAGGCACATGAGCCGGACAGTGGATCAGTTTAGCCATCCCTGCCAATTGTTCCTCATTTTGAAACATCACACATTTTAGTCCACATAGGAAAGCCTTTTCCGGGTATGTTTATTGCATTGCAGACAATGCCTAGTTTAAGTCTTCGGATTTTGAATAAAGCTTTGCATTTGTAACCATTTTATAACTTTGCCTGGGGGAAAGCTTTTGTTGGCTCGCTCTTAACAGTGAACATCAGTTAATTTAGTAATAGGGGGTTTGGGGGATTCTGAGCTGTTTTCTGCCTGGCTGCGGATAAATGCTGTAGCTGTATGTGCATGTGTTGGGAAGGGAATTCTCACGGGTGAGCACTGCATGGCGCTTCTGAGAGCATGAGCTCACTGGGAAGAGGCTTTGATACTGTCAAAGGAATTTTGCATCTAAGGGCCAGACCCTCAACTTGTGTAAGTCAGCATAGCTCTCTTGACGTCATTGGAGCTTGGCTTATTCATGCCATCTTGGGATCTGCCTCTAAATCCTTGTAAATGATAGAACTGATAGGGACAGCGTGTCTTCACGGGAATGCTAACATTCTTCTCTGTTTCCTTCTTGCACCACCCTAATAGGGCCAAGACTCTGCATAAAAAGGACTAGCTCTAGAAACAGGGGTGGGGCGGTCAAGGGACAGAGTCTTCAGCCCTATGCTTGGTGTCTGGGCAGCTTGAACAAAGTTGGGTGTGGGGAGGAGAGGCAGTGAGGGTCCATTATGACACCTCTCAGAAAAACACTGCATTATCCTTACTCCATTTTGCACAAGGGGTGTCCATTGCCCCTCTGGACACTTTTCAGTCCCTGGACTCCTATGCTGCAGCAAAGTATTATTTCCACTGTGTTAGGGTCTTGTAGGAATGGAGCTGAATGAATAATTCCTTTTGCATGTTTTTTCAAATCAACCTTGTCTTTAAAAGTTGTTGCAAAATGACATTTTGTTTAGAAAATGTCATTTTGAAATGAAATGTTGAAATAGACTCATAGACTTTAAGGCCAGAAGGGACCAGCATGGTCATGTAGTCTGACCTCCTGCACATCGCAGGCCACAGAAACTCACCCACCTGCTCCTGTAATAGACCCACAACCTCTGGCTGAGTTAACGAAGTCCTCAAATCTTGATTTAGAGACTTCAAGTTACAAAGAATCCACCATTTACTTTAGTTCAAACCAGCAAGTGACCCATGCCCCATGCTGAAGAAGAAGAAATAAGAATGCTAGGGTTTCTACCAATCTAACCCGGAGGAAAATTCCTTACCAGCCCCAAATATGGTGACCAGTTAGACTGCTGAGCATGTGGGCAAGACCCACCAGCCAGACACCTCAGAAACAATTCTCTGTAGTACCTCAGAGCCCTCCCCGTCTAATGTCCCATCTCCAGCTGCTAGAGATCTTTGCTAATAGCCGTCATGGTGGGCCATGTGCCATTGTGGGCAATCTCATCATACCATCCCCTCCATACATTTATCATGCTCAGTCTTGAAACAGGCTAGGTTTTTTGTCCCCATTACTCCCCTTGGAAGGCTGTTCCAGAACTTCACTGCTCTGATGGTTAGAAACCTTCATCTAATTTCAAGCCTAAACTTACTGATAGCCAGTTTAGATCCATTTGTTCTTGTGCCAGAATTGACCCTTAACTTCAAAGGATTTGTTTGTTTTTTTGTTGAAAATTATTTGATAATTCGACCCAAATTAGCTAATAGTTTCAAAGAATTTACTATTTGCCAAAAAAACTTCATCCAGGCCTACTTGTGAGCTTACTTATGGCCTGTTTCATAGCCCACTGAGACTCTTCCAATTGACTTCAGTGGCCTTTGGATCAGGATCAGAGGTGCTACAGGATTTGGGTGTTTCTTTGCAGTCCTGAGATACTGCAGTGCTCACAACAATAACAATGTACTTGATTCTGTAAGGTGGCTTGCGTTAATGAAAGGCAAACAGATTGATCAAAAATGCACAAAGGTACATGAATGGCTGTGCAATTATACTTAAGACTTACAGAGCCTTGCTGTCCCCTCACACCTATCTTATACTGGTTTAATTCTTTTGACTTCAGTAGAGCTGATCTTGATTTGGTGAAATGAGATCAGAATGATGGCCATGTACATTAGAAATTTTACTGGAAGTAGTTTGGAGGTAAACATGTCAAGCAATCTGTATAAGAAAGTATCAGTCAGCAAAGTTAGTTCTTAATGTGGGACTTTCACAGTAATTTTAAAAATGGGAGGGAAAGTTACTTACCACAGGTCTGGAATTACATGAAGTATGAATCAATGCAAAACGTGTCTGCTGTCTTTTCTTGCATTTCCCAGGTAGTCCGTGGTTTCATTTTGTACTCAAATCCCAAAGAAACAAAGCTCTACTCATCTTAAATCAATTTAAAATATTACTTAATGCCTTGTGTTTACTACACTGGGGAGAAAACATGTCTGGTTATAATGCTATTAATGTTTCAAACACTAATCACAAGTCTTGCCTGAAGAGATTTTTAAAATTGCATGTAAATGTTATACGAGAGGAAATTTATATTGAACCACATCATTAATCTGCAATTACAAGAAGACTATACATACAGAAATAAATATTCAGCTTGTAATAAACCATATTTAATATTTGATTGACATTTTTCCCTGCCAAAGTCAGGCCTAGTAATCTCTGAACAGGGCCATCACTAAATATAGCTAGTTATTTTTTAAAAGAAAACTCAATTATTAAACCCAAAGGATGCACAAAGTCTTCACTCTTGAGCATGAATTGTTACTGTGCCAATGGGACGGGTTCTCCATATATTGTGTGTCTACTACTGTCCTCTTGTGTCTCTCCCCCCAATGTCCTTCCCTCATTATATTCTACACACAATACTCATCATGACTCGGGTCGATTTAGATGGGAAGCTCTTAGGGGTAAGGACTGGCTTTTATTTTATACTTATGTAGTGCCCGGTACAATGGGACTCCAATCTTCATTGGGGATTCTGGGCACTAGTACAGTAAAACAATGGCAGACCATATGTGCCTCTGTCATAGGTTTCATCCCCACTCTGAACCTTAAAGTATAGATGTGGGGACCTGCATGAGACGCCCTAAGCTTAATTACCAACTTAGATCAATATGCTGAGACCATCCAAATATTTGAGTTATTTGGAAAACTCTTGTCTCCCCCCTAAAAAACCTTCCCCTCCCTGGGTAGCCTTGAGAGACTCCTCCACCAATTCCCTGGTGAACACCGATCCAAACTCCTTGGATCTTAACACAAGGAAGAATTACTCCTTCCCCCTCCTTTCCCCCCCCACCAATCTCTGGTGAGTCCAGATCCAATCCCCTTGGATCTAAAAACAAGGAAAAATCAATCAGGTTCTAAAAAAGAAGGCTTTTAATTAAAGAAAAGAAAGGTAAAAGAAAAAAAAACACCTCTGGGAGATAGCATACAAGCTGATCTCACAGACAACAGATTCAAAACACAGAGGATGTTCCCCTGGGCAAAACTTAGTACACAAAAGAATTCCCAATTTGATTATTCCCCTAATGTCAAGACAAGTTACAAAAAGAAAATAAACATAAACCTATTTATTTCCTTCCTTACTACTCACTACTCTGATAAGAGGCTGATTCCTTGATCTTTTCCACTCCGGCCAAACTGAAACTGACTCTAAACAAAGGAAACTTCCCTCCTTTCTTTTGAAACATCTTGTTCCCTCATTGGTTCCTTTGGTCAGGTGCAGGGCCAGCTCCAGGCACCAGCTTAGCAAGCAGGTGCTTGGGGCAGCCACTCTGGAGAGGGGCGGCACGTCCAAGTATTCGGTGGCAATTTGGCAGAGGGTCCCTCGCTCCCGCTCAGAGCGAAAGACCTCGCGCTGAATTGCTGCAGATCGAGATCGCAGCTTTTTTTTTTTTTTTTTGGCTGCTTGGGGTGGCAAAACCCCTGGAGTCGGCCCTGGTCAGGTGTCAGCTAGGCTACGTGAACTTCTTAACCCTTTACAGGTAAAAGAGGCATTAACCCTTAATTATCTGGTTATGACAGCCTCTTAAGATCTTGGCTGATCAAGCCAGTGATCTAAGGAAGTGACCCAAGATCTAAGCAAGCAAGGTGGGATGGCTCGACTCTTCTCTTGTGGAAGAAATGTGTCATTCTCTACATGAAAGTGAGAATACAAAGTATAGCCCTTCAATATCCCTAATGACATGCCACCTAGAAAGCTGGAATGCCAAGAACGGAATTCTGCCACCTGCACTTTGAATATAACCACCAGGGCTCCCAGTTATATGGGTGTCATCTGAGTTGGTTACAACGTGCTTACAATTTATACTACAGGCAGACGCTAACCTAAGCATATTGAAATATTGATCTGAAAAGTGCGATGTGAGTGCAAAGCATTATTATCTATGGTGCACTGGCTAAGGGAGCTGGGGAAGCAAGCTGGCAATGCACCTGTTGACAATACATTTGATAAGTGCCATTCAGGCTATTGCTTTTATCATACCAAGTCCCCACAGACTTTGAAGCTCAATATAAACTTGGCAAAGGTTTTGCCCACGACACCTATTAACTAAGGATCATTTACACCAGCTGTAAATCAGAAGGACAGCTAGTTTTGACTGCTTCTTTTTGCGTGTTGGCCATGCTTGCTGGGACATTCTGTATAACAAGATTTCCTCCCCCCCCATCCTATATACATACAGTGTGTGTGTTTGAACCCTCCAGTTTCTTAGATCCAGAGTGGTATTGGATTGCTACATTTAAGTGTGCTTATTCCTCTGCAAGATTAAGAGAAGGCTAATTGTATTTCTATGGGGTATTTTTCCTACATAAGACTTGTAAGGACAATTTTTCTAGTAATTCAAACCTCTAGAAAAAAGAACAGGAGTACTTGTGGCACCTTAAAGACTAACAAATTTATTTTAGCATGAGCTTTTGTGAGCTGCAGCTCACTTCTTCGGATGCATAGAATGGAACACACAGACGGGATATTTATACATGCAGAGAACATGAAAAGGTGGAAGTATGCATACCAACAGGCAGAGTCTAATCAATTGAGATGAGCTATCGTTAGCAGGAGGAAAAAAACTTTTTGAAGTGATAATTAAGATGGCCCATAGAAGGTGTGAGGAGAACTTAACATAGGGAAATAGATTCAATTGGTGTAATGACCCAACCATTCCCAGTCTTTGTTTAGGCCACAGTTAATAGTATCTAGTTTGCATATTAATTCAAGTTCAGCAGTTTCTCTTTGGAGTCTGTTTTTGAAGTTTTTTTGTTGCAAAATTGCCACCTTCAAGTCTGTCACTGAGTGGTTAGAGAGGTTGAAGTGTTCTCCCACTGGTTTTTGAATGTTATGATTCCTGATGTCAGATTTGTGTCCATTTATTCTTTTGCGTAGAGACTGTCCGGTTTGGCCAATGTACATGGCAGAGGGGCATTGCTGGCACATGATGGCATATATCACGTTGGTAGATGTGCAGGTGTACGAGCTCCTGATGGCGTGTCTGATGTGATTAGGTCCTATGATGGTGTCACTTGAATGGATATGTGGACAGAGCTGGCATCGGGCTTTGTTGCAAGGATAGGTTCCTGGGTTAGTGTTTATGTTGTATGGTGTGCGGTTGCTGGTGAGTATTTGCTTCAGGTTGGGAGGCTGTCTATAAGCGAGGACTGGCCTGTCTCCCAAGATCTGTGAGAGTGAGGGATCATCTTTAAGGATAGGTTGTAAATCTTTGATGATGTGCTGGAGAGGTTTTAGTTGGGGGCTGTAGGTGATGGCTAGTGGTGTTCTGTTATTTTCTTTTTTAGGCCTGTCCTGTAGTAGGTGGCTTCTGGGTACTCTTCTGGCTCTGTCAATCTGTTTTTTCACTTCAGCAGGTGGGTATTGTAGGTTTAAGAATGCTTGATAGAGATCTTGTAGGTGTTTATCTCTGTCTGAGGGATTGGAGCAAATACGGTTGTATCTTAGAACTTGGCTGTAGACAATGGATCGTGTGGTGTGTCCGGGATGGAAGCTGGAGGCATGTAAGTAAGTATAGCGGTCAGTGGGTTTCCGGTATAGGGTGGTATTTATGTGACCATCGTTTATTAGCACAGTAGTGTCTAGGAAATGGACCGCTTGTGTGGATTGGTCTAGGCTGAGGTTGATGGTGGGATGGAAATTGTTAAAATCACGGTGGAATTCCTCGAGGGCTTCTTTTCCATGAGTCCAGATGATGAAGATGTCATCAATGTAGCGCAAGTAGAGAAGGGGCGTTAGGGAATGAGAGTTAAGGAAGCGTTCCTTAAGGATTAGACTCTGCCTGTTGGTATGCATACTTCTACCTTTTCATGTTCTCTGTATGTATAAATATCTCCTGTCTGTGTGTTCCATTCTATGCATCCGAAGAAGTGAGCTGCAGCTCGCGAAAGCTCATGCTAAAATAAATTTGTTAGTCTTTAAGGTGCCACAAGTACTCCTGTTCTTTTTGCGGATACAGACTAACACGGCTGCTACTCTGAAACCTGTCAAACCTCTAGAGCAGTGGTTCTCAACCCGCGGCCGCTGGGCCGCTTGCAGACCAATCAGCACAGAGCTGCGGCTCACGTGACATCCTCAGGGCCATATAGGTAGTAAATATATATTGTGTGGATGCGGCCCACAATGGTAAATAGGTTGAGAACCACTGCTCTAGAGGTATCTTGGCAATCAGAGATGTGTGGCAAGCAGGTGTTCATGCTGATGCTTTTAGATCTTTTACTTGTTTTTGGCACCATTGGCCATGAGCTGTCATTGACTTGCTATAGTATTTGTGTTTTTAAACACCGTCTGGGACTCGTATATCCAGGGAGAATTGCACTTTTACCTTTGTATAAATCATAGCTATCCCAGCTGTACTCTGTTAGTTTCAAGGCAATTTAGGTTCTTATTCATGAGATTCAACTGTCAAGAATTGCTACAAGGGAATGGCACTTGCCCACACCAAGTTTCTGTGACTATTTCATTTGCATTGGAAAAATCCCTCCACCAGCCATTCTCCATCCCAGAGCTTGGACTGAGGAGGTGTAGGCAGCTCTGTTGTACCCCTTGCTCCTGGTCCACAATGGGGGGAAGCACTGAAACATCACCACCGTCAGTTTTAGTGCAAACTCTACTCTCTCCATTTTTTCCAAGGTGCTGATTTGATCATGCAGTTATAATTCTTGTTGTTGTTTATATTAAAATAACTAGAGGTGCCAGTTGAGCTCAGGACCCCACTCTGCAAACACTTTCTGAGAGAGAGTTTTTCCCCCAAAGAGCTTACAATATAAACAGATAAATGGTTGTAAGGAAACAAAGGCATAGGAAGGTCATCCAGCAAGTTGGGGCAGAATCAAGAATAGCGCCCTTGATCCAGTGCCCTATCCACTGCTTCCACTCTATGCAGACTTACACCCCCATGAAAACCTCTTGCACATGTAAATCTTTACACAGGAGTTGGGCAAGAGGCTTATGTGAGTGAATTGTATTTCTTTGGCCTGGTAGTTGGTGTTCATCACCGTGACTATCTAACCGTGTGTGTCCTGGCACTCCGGCATTACCAGAGAATACATACAATGGGGCAAGGAGAGTATAAATTATTCAGTTTATTGCAGTGCCCAAGCACAAAGGAATGCAGCACTTCCTAGTGACGCGGGGGGAAATATTAGAAAAATGAAAGCGGTAGAGCACAGCCAATCAGGGTATGTTTGTAAAATCTCATGAGCAATCAAACACATGATAAATAAATAAAAGCCACCCATGGAGTCCATTGTGCAGCAGTAGTTGAACATATGCTTTCAGAGTTCCTTGTCATGCAAAATTGACAGCTTCTTGGTCTTAGAAAGCAGATGCTTTTGGGACGCTGCCGGAGGCACCAAGAACCAGGCTGCCATGCCAAGCAGAAGGGCACCCTACCGAGAATTACTATGCAAAGGTTCAGAGGGAGTAATATGATTTGCTCTTTCACGTAAGATTAAATTAAAAAACAAAAAACCAAACAGGTGAATTTATGCCATTTCTGAACATTTTTATATCTAATTTTAAGGGAGATGCTTTGGGAAAATACTGTCCGATTTGAGTTAGCCCAATTTTTGCTGATGTGAGTAAGGCTGAAAGGCAAACATGGTATACTTGCAAATAAAAATATGTTTGTAATAAGGAATATTTGGTGCCACTTCTTTGCAGGAGAGATTGTAGGGTTTGAGCATTTTGCAGGAGAGCATTGTAGGGTTTGTTGCTGAAGGAGGAGGGAAGCCATGCTGCAGCAGGAAACCCCAGGAGGAAATTTAGCTGACTCAGCCAGAATTCCCCCAGGAAAGTAGCATATGCATTCCATGAGGCCAGAGTGTGCACCTTCATTTCAGTCAGCTTGCTCCACGGGCCAGTTTAGGGGCAGCTGGAGACGTGGCCGCAGTTTTGCTGTGATGGGGGTCAGCCAATTTCCAATTAGGCGCTCCTAATAAGGAGTGATGGCATCAGCCAATTTCCCCTTTCTTTTATCTTTATAAGTGGGAGGGTTCAAACCAGTCAATATAGAAGTGGGCATGGGGCGGAATGAGAACATCATTTTCACACAGAGAAATGTCTGCAAAGAAACTGTAAATCCAGGGAGAGGGATAGCTCAGTGGCCTGAGCATTGGCATGCTAAACCCAGGGTTATGAGTTCAATCCTTGAGGGGGCCACTTTGGGATCTGGGGCAAAATCAGTACTTGGTCCTGCTAGTAAAGGCAGGGGGCTGGACTCAATGATCTCTTGGGGTCCCTTCTAGTTTTATGAGATAGGGATTAAGCAATTCAGTATAATTGACTGTGGCAAGAGCATCCAGCCACCACAGTGATTATATCACTTGTGCATGTCCACACTTTGTTTCTTGTGTCAGCGGTGCATGTCCTCACCAGGAGCACTTGTACTGTCAGCGTAGGGCATTGTGGGATGGCTCCCAAAAGCCAGTAACAGTCGACATAAACAATGCAGTGTCTACACGGACACTGTGTCGGTCTAACTACATCAACCCTGACTCTATGCTGCTTATGAAGGAGGAGTTAAGTCAGAGTAGAAAGGCAGTTACATTGGCAGGAATGAAATTTAAGTGTGGACATTTCCATAGTTAGGTTGATGTAAACTGCTTTGCATTGACCTAACTCTGTAGTGTAAACGAAATCTTAAATAGTGCAATATGTTTATAGGTGGAAATGTAATAAGAAATTATCAATTACTTTGTGGGTTTCACCATCATGTCAAGTGCATTAATAAATTTGCAAAGGAGATTGTTTGGATACTTGATAAGCATGTACTACAAACACAGACCATACATACTATTTTATTTGTAAAGCCTGTGAAATTAGAAATGTGCTTTTAGGTCTGACTCACTTTAAGTATCAAGAGTTTCTTAGACAAAAGATTATATTGATTTCTAATAAACACTTAAATGGTTTAAATGTGTAATAGCTTGCGGAGTTGGGGACTGGGGTTTTTGTTTTGCTGTTTTTGTTTTTTCTTATGTTTTTACTAACAAAGTTTTGGTTTCTCAGATCCAGAAGAATGAGACCCAAGTCTTTGGGTTAGTAGCATATAAATCAGCTTAATTAAAGCTAGTGAATAGAAGAGAGGGAAAAATCCTGGCAGTAAAATCGACAACTGGTTAAGCAGTCAATTAAAGTCAAGCTGAATTCCAGAATCAATGAAAAGAGCTTAGTGTAGAGTTTAAATCTTAAGCTAATGAAAAAGAGAGCATTTCCTACTGCTAGAAAAAGAAGATTAAAAGTTAATTAACAGACAGTCAAAAGGCTTATATTTAATGCAAAGTGAAAAGTTGCCCAACAATGGGAAAACCACGATGGGCAAATGCTGAGTTTTATGTTTAATGAAGAAACATCAGACTAAGATCACAAAGATGGCTTTAGTGTCTCATATGTATTTCACTGCTTTTCTTTATAGACTGGGTGTGTTGCATCACAAATAGAGGCACACTTCCCTCATCTAAATCCTTTGAAATAGTGCTCTGTCATTCTGCCAGGCTACATAATAGCAAACCTACATTGATCATGTGTTTTTCAATGCAAATATGCCACAGCACTTGGCAAACTATCTATCTGAGAACTGCTTTGACCACCGCTATCCTGCATCCACCTTGGCTACTGAATAGCAACAACCTACAGTAAGAACTGCATCCAATTGCTTCTGCAAGGAAAGTTTAAATAGGCAAACCACAATTGCACCAGTGAATTTGGCTAGAGTGCTGAGGTTAACATCCCTACAGATGCAAAAATTGGTAGGAGATTTTAAAATGATAATGTGTGGTTATGACCTCTTCTTCATGTCTCATCTGAAAGACATCACAATGTGCTATAAAACTAGCCAAGCTATTATTTCTCCGCAGTATTGTAGACAGTTTCTTAAGGAACTTCTTAAGAGCAATTCCTGCAGCACCACGGCCTTTCATTCCCATACAGGAACTGACCCGGCTTATCCTATGAGATCTTACTCTGATCAGTAGTTCTGATGACCCACCTACTGTAATAATTAAGGGGATATGACTGCTTATGGCTCATGATGTTGCTGAAGGGGATTTCAGCCATCATTGTTATCTATAATGACATCCCTTACTGTGTTGAGAGTATACATTTATCATGACTCAAATGTCTGGCTCACATGGGGAGAAACAAGCACACCACTCCACTCTAACCAGAGCAAATCATTGTAAGGAAAACATGAGAGCATCTGTCCACTTGGTCCGCCACTGTCAGATGCTCCACATTTTAGCTGTCACGGTTATAGGGCTAGTTGCACCTCTGTCCGCTTTCTGGTCTCTGCGTGCACCCTTTCAGGTGTTTGGCCTCTTGCCTTTACCTGTCTCAGGGTGGAACTTCACCATTCCTCAACTCTTATGATACGTCTACACTGCAGCTGGGAGATGTAATATCCATTATGAGTGGACATACTAGCACGCTCCCTGATTGAGCTGGCATGTTTAAAAATAGCAGTTTGGCCATGCTGGCTTGGGATAGCCACCTAGGATCTCAGACAGGGCTATACTATATAAACGATTGGAGAGTGCTAAATAGCGAGGAGGACTGATCCAGAGCAATGTGGATCGCTTGCTAAGCTGGGTGCAAGCAAAGAATAGGCATGTTAATATGTATAAATGTAAAGTTATACATCGAGGAGCAAAGCATGTAGACCACACTTACAGGCTGGGAAATGCTAATCCAGGAAGCAGCGACTCTGAAAATGATGTAGGGGTCATGATGGATAATCAGCTGATCGTGAGCTCCCAATGAGGCACTGGGGCAAAAAGAGCTAATGCGAACCTTGGAGGCATAAACAGGGGCTTCTCGAGAAGGAGTAGAGAGGTAATTTTACCTCTGTATTTGGCACTGGTGCAACTGCTGATTGGGATACTGTGTCCAGTATTCAATTCAAGAAAGATGTGGATCAGTTGGAGAGCTCAGAGAAGAGCCATGGGAATGATAAAAGCATTAGAAAACGTGCCTGCTAGGGAGAGACTCAAGGAGGCCAATCTATTTCACCTAACAAAGAGAAGGTTAAGGTGTGACTGGAGGGAAGGTCATAAGTACTTATGTGAGGAATAAACATTTTGTAATAGGCTCTTTGATCAACAGATAAACATGTATCAAGATCCAGTGGGTCGAAGTTGAACTTAGGCAAATTCAGACTGGAAATGAGGCACACATTTTTAACCCTTGAGGGTAATTAACCATTGTTACAGTTTGCCAAGGGCCATGGTGGGATTTTTTGTCACTGGGAACTTTTAAATCAAGATTGGATTTTTTCTAAAAGATATTCTCTGGGTCAAGTATCAGAGGGGTAGCCGTGTTAGTCTGGATCTGTAAAAGCAGCAAAGAGTCTTGTGGCACCTTATAGACTAACAGACATTTGAGAGCATGAGCTTTCGTGGGTGAATACCCACTTCTTCGGATGCAAGAAGAAGTGGGTATTCACCCACGAAAGCTCATGCTGCAAAACGTCTGTTAGTCTATAAGGTGCCACAAGACTCTTTGCTGCTCTCTGGGTCAAACAAGAATTAATTCAGGGAAGTTCTGTGGCCTGCATTATGCAGGAGGTCAGACTGGATGATCACAGTGGTCCCGTCTGGTCTTGCAATCTGTGAATCTATAAACCAATAAGGTCTTATGGAAATGAAATAAGGTTCCACAGAAACTACTCTGTGAGCCTTTGGGATTTGCTAGTGTATGAAAACTACGAAAGAACTATTAGCATCATCTTTAGAATTATGATGCATACAAATGCAATACATTTCCATAGGGTGGTTTAAAATGTCTATGCAATGGTTGCCAACGTTTATTACATTTTATAGGGCCTTTTGGTAAGTTAGTGGCTAATTATAAGAGGAGAGAAGGAGGGAACAGAAGATGTACATGAATTTAACTGTTCTCAATGGTCACATATTTAAAATGCAGAGGAAGTTCCTGGGGACACCTGTCCCTTCAAGACAAACTGACCCTTCCCTGTACCCTCTGATTTTCAGATTCACAGCAACTATTCAGATACACAAGGACTGCCACCTGATATAGGGCCTGATCCAAAGCCCATTGAACCCAATGGGAGTTTTTCCACTGATTTCAATGGGCTTGGGATCAGATCCCCATATTGCATTGCACAGCAACCACAGATCAATATAACCTGGTCAGGAACAAGCACAGTGATTTTCTTGATGATTAGAAGTGCTTTTGCTGTACTTTGCAGTGAGTGGGCGAGAGCCTGTCATGCTGTCTTTAAACTTTACTCCAGAGATGCCTGGGGATGAAGAGCTGGCAGGGGAGCCATCGGGCATTTGTGGAATGGGTCTGTATTTGAAGGAGATGAAGGGCGGGAGTGGTAAGATATATAACTCAGTTTTTGCCACAGGAAGTTCAGCAACAGCCATTAAACAGCTCGACTGGGAAGCAAGTTTCAACCACATCATCTGTTTCTGTATAGCTTTAACTGCCTCCCATTAGAAAGAAAGACAGCAAGCAAAGTCATTGGAGCGAATGGCAGTGATGTAAGGGCCACTGTGACCACAGTGTTAAAATCCCACTGGAAGGTGGTTCTTAGTCAGAAAGTCTCTTGCTGAAGTTGAAAAACTCCTTAAAACTTCTACTGTGCATTTGCCTGCAAACTGAAAGATTACCCAAATCTCTCACGCCACCCAGTCCCATCTAATCCTCACAAATGAGTAATTTCCTGTTGACTAAGGCTGTGTCTACACTACAGCTGGGATCCACACTCTGAGATCTATCCACTGGCAGTCGATTTAGAGGGTCTAGTGAAGACCCACCAGATCGAAAGCAGATCTCTCTTCAGTCGACCCCTGTACTCTACCCCCAACGAGAAGAGTAAGGTAAGTAGACGAGAGAATTTCTCCCATTAACCCCCCGTGGTGTAGACCCCGCGGTAACTCGACCTAAGGTACGTTGACTCCAGCTATGTTATTCATGTAGCTGTAGTTGCGTAGCGTAGGTCGACTTACCGCAGTATTGTAGACATAGCCCGAGGCGTCTCTCCAGTCAACACATGGCTCTATTCTCAGCCACTCTTGACTTTTACCATTCACTAGGCAGCATCAGGTCCTAGGAATTATTTAGGGGAAGTTCTATGGCCTGTGTTATACAGGAGGTCACAGTGGTCCCTTGAAATCTCTGAATCTTTCTTTTCTTTCATATCCCGGTCTTCACAGCTCTCTGTTTCGGGAAGCAAGGTTTGACCAGCCTTTCTGGTTAATATTCATTACCCTCACCCAAGCACAGCACTCCCGTGTAACATCCGCATTTCACTCAGGAGTGACTGCACTGTGACCATGCCCTGAACAGTAGCAAGCTATCTCTGCAAAGGTACCATGGCTAGCAGAGGTGCAGTAGTAATAAAGCTGATGCACTCCCTAGGTTGGCTGCTGGTTTACAGGTCTCCCCATGGAGCAAGAAGCAAGCTATGCCATGACATTTTGCCTTCCTTTTAAGAACAAACATTGAACTAGGAAACTCTGCTCTGGCCAAGCTGTAGATGACACGGGATGGAGCAGAGATAGCAAGAGTGCCTCAGGGCCATGTCTGTGGCTTCCTCATCCTGGGGTCAGCCAGAAGGCCCAGCTAAAGCCTTGTCTATACTTATGATACCCCTGACTCAGACATCAGACCCCTGTAATCTGTGTATATGCATCCCAGGCTGATCCCTAAGGACCGGCAAGGCCAAATGGGTTTGCACCAGTTGAGAGAAGGCACAAATGTCTATTATCTTATTCAGTGCAAACTCCAACTAAGGCCTTGGGGTGGGTTTTCTACCACTTACAGGGGCTGAGTAGGTTAAAAAGGACCAATTAGCTGCATAGGTTACACCTGGAACAGAGCCAGGGATGGATAAAGCCTACCTGAAGATGAAGCCCAGCTTGTCAGAGCAGGCTGGGTTTGTATGAAGACAGGAAATGAGAGCAAGAGGGAGCTGCCAGGAGGAACTTTGCTTGGGAAACAACTGTATTTTGTTTATTACACTGTAGAATTTAGCTGACAATTTGATTGATGGTGCATGAGACAGAATCATGCCTAGCTCCTTCTCCCACATCTGTGTTATAACATTCCAGGTTAGGTCTGCTGCAGGGATTGAATCCATGAGTTCTGAATCTAAAAGCATGAGACTCTATTGCTTGAGCTAAAGACCTATCACCCTATCACCGGGGCTTGCAGGTGGTTGCAAACTCAAATCTTTGTGCAATGTGTAGCCGCTAGAATAGAACGAAGAGCCATGTTGCATCAGTCTGAATTATGGCTTCATGGTCCAAGAGGAATAAAACCGTCCGTGTGAGCCACGTCATCTCCTCCCACGGCGATCTCATAGGATGCATGCAGGGGTCTGGGAAACTAGGAGGTGCCCAGTGTGCCTTCTGGATGAGGCAGTATGCTGCACCCTGCCAACCTCACACATCAAGAGTCTGATTCTGGGCTCACTTAATCCAGTTTTAGAGCCATGTCCCATTGTCGGGCATAGAGTTTCTCCTGATTTACATTAGTGCAAGAAAGAGGAGAATCTGGTTTCTGAGTTACCAGTCTAACTAGCAAGCTAAACATGCGGTTTCCTACAATCCATTTGTCAAGGGCATAGGGCTTCATAAGAAAGGAGTGCACCATGGAGCCCTGGAATTTTCAGGAATGACCCATATTTGCTACTCTGTTCCCCTCGCACCTTCCTTTGTCTGGCAGCATCCAGACATGAGCAGCTGCAGAGGGCACTCAGTGGGTGCGAGTGCTGTGGAAAGCAGCATTAATAATCCCCACTGTATTTATAATCAGAAGTACATTGGGCCAGAGGATGATGCCATAGAGAACCGTTGGTTCTCCGCTCCATCCCAGCCTGCCTTTCAGCGTGGGGTGGACCCACTCGACAGTGCTCCATGCTTACCAAGTTGTTCAAGGAAGACATTGACATAGAAGCCGCTCTCCTTCCTTTCACACAGCCTAACCCGGGTCTGCCAGGAGTGGGGCCACGACTGGGATGATTCCAACCAAAGCCAGCGAAATAGGCAGATGCAACAGTTGAGAGAGACAGACAGAGGAGGTATATTCAACAAGGGCGCCATCGGGGGAGACTGCAAAGGCAGAAATGGGAGTTGACTTTCAATAGGAATCAGGAGCCTAACTGCCCTTTGTACACCTCCCCCACTGTTCGTTCAGAAGGTCACTTCTTTCATCCGTCCATCTCACAATGATAAGTGCCATTCTTCTCATTTTTTACAGAGACTCAGATTGATCCTAAATTACACAATAAGTGAGTGGCAGAGCCAGGAATAGAGTCCAGGTCTCCGAGGCCAGAGCTCTTTCCACTGAATCACTGGCTGCCTGAATAAAGCTTTTCCTCTGTCTCTTGCTATAGCTCTATTCATAATTTCCTCCCAACCTTTTCCCCCTCTGTTTAGCACTGAGGTTGTTCAGATGCTACGGAGGTGTCACTCACCAGGCTCTGGTAATTTTCTATGCTATCCTGTATCCTCCTGGTGAAGTAGAGTAATAGACATATGTTTTGTTAAACCATAATCCAATTTTAAAGCAATGCATGAGTAAAGTGCAAAGCATCCTCATTAGGGATTTGTGTTCCCCTCCGCTCCCCCTCGTATGACAGAGATCCAGGCAGGTTTGTCAGCTCTTACTCACCATCACCTCTCACCTAAGCAGGTGGGCGGAAGGAAGGGAAATGGGAGAAGACGCAGGCTTAATGGAGTGACAAACAAAGCAGTGACTGCCAGAAACACACTGGAGATTCTGTGCTTTGTAACACACAGCCTTGACATTTGCGTTTCTGCCTCCCCACCCACCAACTGCTTACAATGAACTCATGCATACCCTGGGGAAGGATTAGGGGTCCTAACCGTCACAAAGTAGCAACAGGGGGTTTTATCTACAAAGAAAGATAAACTCTCTCTGAAGGACTAAACAGGACAACCTCCATGCTGACCATATGTGAAGCAAATACGAGTGCTATATTAACCTGCCTTTCCTCTTCCTGTTTTGTTGTTTTAGATCCAGTTAGATTGTTAGATAGTTAGATTCAGTGAGGGTTGCAGTTCTGCTGTGTTAGGTCGGCAAAGGGCAATGCACAGGGAATCCCGTGTTCTCCGGTAACTCTGCGGACTGGAGAAAAAGCAGGAAGTGCAGTGGGACAGGTGAGACTCTAGAGATGGCTGCCAACCTGGGCTGTCCCCTACTGGGTTGCTCCTACATGAAACCTCAGCCCTGTGCGGGTCAAGAGGCCCTAAAGAATGCAGCATGTAAATCTGCCCAAATTTGGCCAAATGATAAGATAATGATAGTGCAGTGGAGGTTGTACCTTTTAGCAGTTAAAATCTGTGAAATCCATCCTCCTGAGCGTGCTTCATCCCCTTGCAGCTCCTGTGTATGGCTGGACTGTGTGGGTGTCATCCCCACCGAGTGACTGAACATGCTTCCTGGATCCCAGATCTACAAGAGTGAAGCTGGATTTTCCCTGTAATGGCAGCTCCCAGTTATTCTGGGCTGGGCACCAGAACTGAGAGCCCAGAGCCCGTCTCTCTTGTGGTGTCAATGACTCCCGTCCCCCATGCTTAATTTATGTCCGGGCTGAGCCCAAGCACCACTAGGCTCGGCGGTTCATAGCCCTGGCCCCTCTGGGCTTGCTGCGTCAGTTATGAAAGTTAAAAATTTGCTTGAGCCCTAGCACGTCTTTGATTACAAATTACGCACTGCCTCCCACAAACACCCTGCTGATGCCCAGACTGCTGCTTGACTTGAATGCAGCCAAGACAAGAGACAGACCGGGTGGGGGAAGGAAAGAAGCAGACTTCTGGGACAAAGAGACTGGGACCAGAGGAGGAGGATAAATTGGGCCTGGGAGCTTGTGGGGAGACTGGAAGCCATTTGGCCGTAGGGGGAAACTTGAGATTGGACCAAGAGCTGGGGGGATGGGGAAGACTGGGCCTGTCTGAATAAGGAGATGGGACTAGAAACCAGTGTGGAGGGAATAGGGAAGAAAAGACACATCTGATAAGGAGCTGGCAAGTCAGGAGAACTGGGACTGTCGGGGCAAAGAGAATGGAACAAGGCGCTGGAGTACTAGCGGTGGGACCATTATTAAAATTGCAAAGTCAAGCACTCATTCATCCTTGTAGGTAAAGTGTCAGCCCCAATGGTTAATGGGTGATTTAAAGGGTTGTCTTGGGCAAACTTATTAATAGGCAGCTACACACACACAGTACTACTTGAAGTTCTCATTGGGAAGGTGAGTTTTAATCGGCTGTAGCGATGACCATGCAAACCAGGATGGGAAATGCATTCCATACATAGGGGACACGTAGGGGTTATTAATATGTGTGATAGGTGGCTACAAGAATGGGAAGGATGGGAACCAGCGCTCAGACCTTAGGAAGTCCACAGACCTTAAGAGGAGCTATGCAGGTTGTATCATCTGAACTTTCGTCCTCTCAGTATTTGACTCAGAGTAGCCATTTCAACGCGGTGTTGATTGGGTATTTGACCTGTGTGGAAATGGCAGTTGCAAGTAACATTTTTTCCATGAATGATGGAAAGAAAACAGCCATCACATAACACCCCCAGTCCCAGCATGTTCCCATTTCATGCATACTTCATTAATACTCTTCATCTGCAAAGAACAAGGAGAAACAATCCACTCAGGACGGGGAGGGGACGGGGAGTGAGTCAAGGAGCTCTGAACCCTACAGCGAAATACTCTCTCTTACAGTTCTGCAAATATTTACAACATCCATCAGCTATGTAAACTATTAGCAAAATAGCATTACAGAAGGAAAGAGTGCTTCAGAATAATTACTCAAGGATTTTGGCATTATCCAGAGATGTTGCTCAGTTTAGTGTTTGCACCAGTGGCAGTACATCTAACACTGGATTTAAAAATTCACAGTTCTCACGACTGATTTGAAAATCACTAGCAACAATAACTTCTGAGCGAAATGCAACCACTCTGTGGCTGCATAAGACTTCACGGTTGTCATTTTACTGAACATCATGACAACGCAAAATTTTGTGGCAACGGTTGGGGAAGAATTAGAAGAAGGTTTCTAACCATCAGAGGCGTGAGGTTCTGGAACAGCCTCCCCATGGGAGTTGTTGGGGCAAACAAACTACTTAGTTTTAAGATGGAGCTTGATCAGTTTATGAGTAGGTGTAATGGGGGCACAGAAGCATCCATGCAAGGCTGGGAGGGGTTGATGGCCTGCTGACACCTGGATCAGAGAGGGACTTAAAAGGAAGAGCCCTGCTTAGTTGGAGAAGAGCAGGCAAATAGAGCAGATGTAGAGCTCTCAGCCTGGTCTACACTGGGGGATCGATCTAAGTTACACAACTTCATCTATGTGAATAGCATAGCTGAAATCAATGTACTTAGATCTACTCACCATGGTGTCTTCACTGCAGTGAGTTGACAGCTGATGCTCTCCCATCGACTCCGCCTGCGCCTCTTGCTCTGGTGGAGTACAGGAGTTGACAGGAGAGTGCTCAGCAGTTGATTTATCATGTCTAGACTAGATTACCCAGCTCTGCTCCTGGTGTGTCCCAGCTGCCACTGGCCCCACCCCAGGGGCTGTGTTTCTGGCCCCATTCCCAAGGTCCTAGCAGCAGGACCCACCTCTGGAGCTCAGCTCACAGCCCTGTGCCTAAGGCTCCACTCCAGGCCCTGCACCTGGGATCCCAGCTGCCATCAGCCCCACACCTAGGGCTTCACTTCCACCCCCAGCTGCAGCCTCCTTACCTCTATCCCTTCCCCCAAGCTATGATCCCATTCCTGGCCCCAGCTCTGGGGAAAGGGGGCACAGACATGGATAAGTGGAGGTGCCTGTCTATCTCTAAGAACTGGAAGGGACCCTGAACAGTCATCACGTCCAGCCCCCTGCCTTCACTAGCAGAACCAAGTACTGATTTTTGCCTCAGATCCCTAAGTGCTCCCCCTTAAGTATTGAACTCACAACCATGGGTTTCGCAGGCCCATGTTCAAACCACTGAGCTCTCCCTCCCGCTGAGGTAAAAAGTTTGGGAAGCCCTGGCTTTCAGCACCCCCACTGTAAAAAGGCTTCCCGCACCACTGCAGACCACCCTGTGGAAAGGAAACAGTGTAAATTTGTGTTGCTGTACACTTGTTTTGGCTTTGAGTGCCTTTCAGGCAGGTAGGAGGCACAGAACCACGAGTGACCTAGGTGGAGGGCAAAGTCTCTGCAACCCCAAAGGTGTTGGAAGGTGGGCAGAGCACTGGAAGACCTGGTGGGAAACTGAGGCCGAGTGGTTCCTGTGCTGCACTGTGCCGTGCTGGGAGGGGGTGTTCTGGGGAGGATGCACTATAACCGTGGGATTGTATGACAGAGTTGCCTCCAGGGCCCTGTGGCTGGGGGGGCAGGCCTCGATACCTCTGGGAGTCCCTTCTGATGCATGTGTTATGTTCATAAAAAATCATGTTTGGAGTTTCAGCTCCTTACTGTAGGGGTCAGAAAGGGAATCTCTCTCCCCAGTGTATTCTGTTTGTAGTGTACGTGTGGCTTTTTGGCCTCTTTCCTCTGAAATGTCCTGGCTGAAGAGGAGACACTAGACAGAGAGGGCCGGTGCTCTGAGATGGTACAGAGAATTTGTTCCTCACATGCTTGGCTGGCTGGTCCTTGCTTACCTGCTCAGGGTCTAACTGATGGTCATATGTGGGGTGGGGAAGGAATTTACCGCCAGGTCTGATTGTCAGAGACTTTGGGGATAAATCCTCCTGGAGTAGGATGTGGGAGGCAGCAAGTTATATGGCCATAACGCTCAGCAAACTCAGTACCTATTATTGGGCATTTGGCTGCAACTTAAGGCAAATATTTCTTGTCTGGAGGACTGTTGATTTGCATACTGAGCCTCAGAATTCTGGGCAAGCATATGACACAGCATTTGCTTTGTTAGACTGATAAATTGGGGTCTGTCAGCCAAGCACTTACATATGATAACAGCTTGTTATAAAATCATGAAAGCCATCATTAGCAAATCTTTGCACTGCTCTGAATTCCAGCCTGCATTACAGTGGAAGGTACTGTTTGAATCCAGTGCAGATCGGCCCCCTACAACATCTCTTAAATGCACACCTTCATCTCTGTCCTCGCTGCCAAAACTCTGAGGCAGGCTTTGGTAATTGTGTCTCTGGAACGGGGAAAAAGAGGGAGCTTAAAATAGTCAATATATAACAGCTATTCCTTGTTGAGTATTCTCATCATGTCTCCTCCCCCAGCTGTGCCTACAATAATTACACCCTTTCATTGGCATGTTAGCTCTATTGTCACATCTGCTTGTTCTCACCTTCCAACACGTATACAGGATTAGCCCCAGTAAACTCAATGGGACTACTTCTGTGAGAGAACTTCTCCATATCCTCTGTCCACTACCAGGGTAAAATGACCTAAGTTATCCTACGTAGCTTAGGTCGACTTACTACGGTGAGTACACTGTGCTGCATTGACGGGAGATGCTCTCCCGTCGACTTACCTTACTCTTTTTGTTCTGGGTAGAGTGCCTAGTCGACCAGAGAGCGCTCTGCAGGCTAAATCGATCCCTGCTGCATCGATCGCGGCAGCGTCGATCCCCGGTAAGTGTAGACAAGGCCAACGTCAATAAGTACTTGCAAGATCAGGACCTAAGGTGCTGCTCATGATCAAGAGGGGCTGAGACTGGCTAATATACAGTAGTTAAAAGGCTCTTCACCCTCTCAATATGCCTCTACATTACTATGGGTTTTCTACTCAGTGCCGCAGACCAGTCTACAGGGGTGTGAACTGAAGAACACTCTAATGAATTAAAAGTGCATACTGATATAGTCTCAGGCCTATGTTAATGCGTTCTGGATACCTTTTAGTTTGCCGCATCAGGGTCAGACTCTCAAAGTTCCATCCCTGGTCAGAGTGTATCTGAGCTGGGAATCCATACACTGAAAAATATTTCTCCCACAACACTCGAGCGATGGTGGTCACCTTCTGGTCACACCTGGAATATGCCTGCGCATACCATGTAAAGTGGTCAGTCACTACTAAAAGGTCCCAAAATTCTCTCTGTCCACATCTAAAGACAAGAAGTCAAGACGTACCAGCTCCAAAGGTTTGCTGCTGATGATATGCTTCAGATATGCAGCTCTAGGGGACAGAGTTTTCCTTGGAACAAACGGACCACGTCTCACATTTCCTGCAAACATCCTCAACCACCTGGGGTCAACAGAATCGACTACGAATAAGTTCCAGGGTGCTCTCCATTCTTAAATGTCCAAAGTCATCATGCGTCATGGCCAGGCCTCTGTACTTTTTTGGTAGCACTACTTGTGTTACTTGATTTTGTAAAGGATCTACTGTGATTTGGTGCAGCACTCCTGGAATCAGTTTTAGTTTGCTCCATTCTCTCAAAAGTAGTTTTCCCTCGGGGTAGATGGAATAATTGTAGCTGGCTTTCTTCCCTCCCTTTTTGCAAGTCGTGTGTCAGAGAAGACACCACAGAGTTCAGAGGTGTGTTCACACGAGTTCCCGTCGAGCAATGCCTTCACTGCTGCCGTCGCAACTGGTTCACAACTGCCACCATTCTCTCTGTGTTGTTTCCTGCTGCTGCCACGGTGCCATCATTCACTCCCCTACTATTATTCATTGGGCCACCATTCACTCCACCATGCCATCATCTGTGGTGTCGCTGATGGCCCTTTGCTGCGACTTTCTGCAGCCTCTCTACTGTGACCTCTGTGAGTCGGTCTCTTGAGGTTCCACCCAGCTCTCAGCAATTTCAGCTCTCGGGGCGGGGAACACCTGATTGCTAGTGCACGCTGGGCTGTCTCTTTTGCAGAAATGCTGTCCCACAGAAGACCTGAGTACACTGAGACAGGATTATTAGTGATTTCAACTCTCGTATCAGAGGGCTAGCCGTGTTAGTCTGGATCTGTAAAAGCAGCAAAGAGTCCTGTGGCACCTTATAGACTAATAGATGTATTGGAGCATGAGCTTTCGTGGGTGAATATCCACTTTGTCTTTACCCTACGAGAAAAGGATAAATGGACACAAATCAGATATTAGGAATGGCAATATACAAAAACCTGTAGGAGAACACTTCAATCTCCCTGGACACACAACAGCAGATTTAAAGGTAGCCATCCTGCAGCAAAAAAACTTCAGGACCAGACTTCAAAGAGAAACTGCTGAGCTTCAGCAAATTTGATACCATCAGCTCAGGATTAAACAAAGACTGTGAATGCCTAGACAACTACAAAAGCAGTTTCTCCTCCCTTGGTGTTCACACCTCAACTGCTAGAAGAGGGCCTCATCCTCCCTGATTGAACTAACCTCGTTATCTCTAGCCTGATTCTTGCCTGCATATATATACCTGCCCCTGGAAATTTCCACTACATGCATCCAAAGACAACTCTAGTGATCACTTAACAAAACAAAAGACTTGAATTAGCTCTGTTTTTAAACAGTGGAGAGAGGCAGGTTAAATGGTGCTTAGGACTCTTAGGAAGATCCCACACCTGCAGGCAGGAACACCTGTCCTCACCCCCTCTCGCTCCACTGGGATCTGGCATCTGAACCCCCAGCTTAATGAGGGGCCCCCTCAATCAGGACAGGCTAAGAACTGTTCTGGTTCCCTTTACTCATACAATAAAGATAACAACATTTCATTACCTTGTATTCAACACTAAAGTGATCTGTAACCAACACCAGCCACAATTGATCACTTGGGCAACACAGCTCTGTCTGCTGAATACCTACGCAATGTAGGCGTGTTCATGTTAATACAGTCTTGTCCAGAAGCCTTTCCTTGAGAGAGCAGCTTCAAATCTTACTTACACTTCTATTCACATTACAAATCCAGAACCTAAATCTGAGGTCTTAAAGTACTTGACAGAATCCCTTTAAGTCCACAGAGAGTCATACTGAAGTTTGCTACAGTGAAACTCTGCCAAAGGACACTCACTACCCTATTCTCTTTGTTTCACTGTACTCCTCAGTTGGTCTGGATCCATTTGTTGTCTCTTGCGTTACAGTTTGGCTATGTCTACACTGCAGAGGCTATACTGGCATAACCCCCAGAGGGTAGATGCAGCCTATACCAATGGAAGGGTTTTTTTCATCACTGTGGGAACATCACCTCCCCAAAGGACAAGCAGCTAAGTTGATGGAAGCACTATTCCATTTACCTAGTTGTGGCTACACTGAAGGGGGTGGGGGTTGGGGGTTAGGTTGGCATAGCTATGTTGGTCAGGGTGGTGGACCTTTCACATTCCTGAGTGAGGTAGCCATGTTCACCCGTCTGTTAAGTATAGACCAGGCCTTAAATTGTAAGCTGTTCAGAAGCAGGACTATCTATTTGTTCTGTGATTCTACAGCCCCTAGTGTGGTGGGGTCCTGGTTTATGGCTGGGGCTCCTAGGTGCTATGGTAATACAAATAACATTTCAGAAATGATCTATATTCAGATTGGAGCTACCCTACTTTCCAAGGCAGATGAGCACAAGAAGCGAGTAGTTTGTTCTTCTCTAATATCTCTGACACTGTAATCATCACCACTCACAAATCTATAGAAGCAGCAAAGAATCCTGTGGCACCTTATAGACTAACAGACGTTTTGCAGCATGAGCTTTCGTGGGTGAATACCCACTTCTTCGGATGCAAGACACAAATCTATGTCCACACAGGGCAGCGGCTATCTAGACGCAGAGAAAAGAAACAGGCCAAGACATACCAACTACTTTTGTTTGTATTTTATCCGTATTAACTTCATTTTATCTAAAATCTAACAAAGGCACCTATTACCCCAGTCATTTCAGGAAGTGTGTTCCTCTTTACATTTTTATGCCAACATTCATAACAAAAAGTCCTTCCACTATGTTCATCTAATACGTATTCAATGCTGAATAGCCTAGCCATTGCTATTCCCTTCAGGTTCTTACACTATCCTTGTCCCTGTGGTGACACATGACACAGGCACGGATGGTATACAAGTATTTATTAGACCAATGCAAACACTTAGGAGAATCACTGTTTGCTGAGTTCTTGGGATACAGTCTCCTTAGATTTTGACACACAGCTAAGATGGTGAACTGTGACAACCACCATCTTGGCTGCCCGACAAGGGATTGAATGGTGGGACCTCCAGCACTACAACCATGAGCTACTACAGCTGAAGCTAAAGAACCAGGCCTTCAAGCTCAGGGAAGTCAAACTTCCATCCTCTATAGCTCAGGGAGTGAAGGGGACACAACACACACTTGACCAATGTATTACACAACCATCTGTGGACTGGGGAGGGAACGGGGTCAATGAAAAAGAAAGTATCAGTCGATTTAATTTCCCACTATATGTAGATATTATTTCCTTTTAAATGGCAGTTGGCTAAACCTAGACATCATCTGAAAATCCAAGCCCAGGACATTCCAAATTAAGCCTCTGCTGCTTTTAGGTACAATTGTAATAACCTCAGAACGGTGCTTGTTATGCATGCAAAATTTAGGCACAGCTAGTGGGGAGGCAGGCAGAGTGACATCCTAAACTCAGAATGCCCTTACCTATCCGTTTTTCTCTAGCTTTCACATTATTTTAACTCTGTTTTTTAAATATGGCCTTATGGATAAAACACAGGAGTAGGAGTCAGGAGTTCTATTCATGGGTCTGTGAGAACTTAAGAGTTTCCTGAATACACTGTCTCACTTTTCCCTTGGTATGTTGACAGAGTAGGAAAAGTCTGTACCAAATTGTGAACTACATTTTTTTATTGCAACTACCATATTGTGCTATGTGCTGAACTCATGTCTAATCTTGCCAAATGTAAGTCTATGGTGATGTATTCCAGACAGTGACCGTGCCCAGGAAAGGTGCTTGATGCCTCCTTGAAGGTCTATCCATGCAAAGTCACACTAGAGCAATGTAGGGCCATCAACTTTGATTGTCTCTCAGGTGCTGGCCCAACCCCATGGAACAACTGGTTTTCTACACAGGGGCACCGGCACGGCTGATAGAACTGCAAGTTCTCAGCATGAGCAAACGGTAAAAAGAGATAGATTTGATTTAAGAAGGGGTGCTTTTCTGAGGAGCAGGACAGACCACCACCACCACATGTAATCAGGAGAGGCTAGAGAGGAAAGAGGGACTCAGCCTTGCCTAAAATGCTGAGCAATCTGAGGACTTTTGTTATTTTGCAAAGATATGTAACTCTAGTGGTTTTGAAGAGTAAAGTGACAGCGGTTAAGAAAAATCCTTTGCTAAGCCTGTGTTCCTTGCCTACCTGCCACATTGTCTCTGAAGGGATTAAACTAGAAGCCAAAGAGCCCACAGCTAATTGGGACTCTGCGGGAGCATGTGTGCTTACAGTATACTGGTATAACCTGCAAAATTCCCTATATTTGTTGGAACAAATTTCCTGGTTTCCTTCTATTACATGAAAGATCCTTTCCTTGAATTGAGAGCTGGGATAACTTGACCTACTGCTTCTCTTCTTCCCTTTCTGTGCTTGTGTTTAGAGGAATGATTTTGCTGATAAAAAGCCTGATGGAAACAGAACAGTTCTCTCCCATACATGGGTCTGCTTTACCCATGTGGCTTTATTTCCTTGGAGGGGATGTGCACATTCCATTTAACGCCACCAATTTGTTTGGAAATAGCTTGTGGGGTCTGCTTGTCTACTGAAGTTGGCACTTGGATGGGAGACCTGGAGGGAAAATTCAAGGACTCGCAGAAATTTTGGTGGGGAATGGCTGGTTGTGTTTCTCTTCCCGAGTCACTATTAAACTAGTATCCAAACCTGGTGTTAGAGAGCAGCCAGCTGCAGAAGATACCGCCTGTGGATGAGATGGAATGAACAGATGGTGAATACAGCACCTGCGGTCATTAAAGATCTTAGCACATGTTTCAAAGAACAGAGGTTTTAACTACAGTGTCCTGGCTAAACTCCAATTATATTCTGCCTAAGCTTCCCATGAAGTTGCATTTGGAAATTGTACCGTCCACTTCCTGTTGTGCTATGCAATGTTGACATGTCTTTTTTACACATTTCCTGATGTTTCACCCCAGCTGTGTCTGTGAATAGATTCATATATATAGACATTTTGCACCATAGTCAGAACTGAGGAAAGCATTTCTATTCAGGATGTGTTTAAGTACTGTCCGGAATAGGGATGGACTTAAATACATCCTGAAGTGGTTTCCTGAATTGGGGACCGTGATGATCTTTTGGTCTGAAAAATCTTGCATTAGCCTCTCCACAGTTAACATTGTAAACTGCTTCTATTAGAATGCCCGGTTCCAGCCTCCGCTCTAACTGGTTTTGGAAAATGGTTTGGCTGGAAAATTGCCAGATTTATTTTGAGGGCGAAGAGGAATTTTTCTGCTAAGTTTGGACAACAATTGTCAAGTGGTTTTTGTGGGCAGGGTGACATATTTAATTACCCTTTGTAAAGATGCAAAGATCTTGTCTTCAGGCATCCTATACTTGGGGCCCATCTACACAGGGAAATTTACTGGCATAGCTATACCAATATAATTCATACCAGTGTAGCTAAGCCGGTGTACTCCTATGGACACTTGTATCTCAGAATGAGTGGCCTGTTACTACACCTTCAAATGTCTGATAGTGACATCTCTTTACCAGCCTGTGAACCTGCTATATTAAAAGAAAACAAGCTCTTCATCTGTCTAACATTATTCTCAACAGCAATTACATGTATTTCAAAAAAAGCCACACAACCCACATACCCTATTGCCCATTAATAACAGCATTCTTTAAGTGATAATATTAATATACTATATTCAAGGTCATAAAATGGGTTAGAGCTAAAGTTATTTTTGTAATTAAATATGCATTATTTTTTGCACTTAAGAATAATGTATTTACTTATGCTGCAGGACGTGTCAGATTTATCATGGCCTTAACTTCACGTCTTTCCTTTAAAGTGTTTGGGTCTTGCAAGTGATTCCCTGTGGTTACTTAGCAACCTTACGACGCTATTAAAAAGTGTTGTCCTTTAGGAATGTATATGAATATAGGTCAGATCAAACCTTCTCCAGACTCAACAAGCAGCTATTCATGCCAGCAGTTTTCCTCAGACTGGATTTTGCAACCCTATGCTGGTCCCTGCAATGCGTCAATGAGAATTTTCTTTTTTTCAAACCAGTGAATAATTCATGCCGTGCCATTGAAAAACATAAGGCAAACAATACTTTGCATTTCCACAGCACTTCCATTAGAGGATCTCTCAGCTTTTTCATCAAAAGCGTCCACTAATTATGGATGCCTCGCTTCTGGGACGTGACACGCTCTGGGTCATTTTTTCCATCTGCAGATCCACTCACCTCGGATGGGGTTGCTGGTACTCAACAGCGCTGAAATTCAAGCTCAAGGAGTTCAAGCTAAGCACCAGCTGATAGCAGAGGGCTCTTTAATCTAGCGGACAAAGGCAGAGCAAGATTCAACGTCTGGAAGCTGAAGCTAGACAAATTCAGACTACAAATAAGGAGCATATTTTTTTTTACAGTGACGGTAATTAATCATTGGAATAACTTACCAAGGGATATGTTGGATTCTCTGTCACCTGAAGTCTTTAAATCAAGACTAGATATCTTTTTAAAGAATACACTCTGGCTCATCTACCACAGATAGGCTTGATGCAGGAATTACTAGGTTAAATGTTATGGCCTGTGGTATTCAGAAGGTCAGATTGGAAGATCATATTCTGGTTTTAAAATCTATGAAACAGGCAATTACAATTAAAGGACACTCTCAAAAATGGTCTACTGAGTCAAGTCCCATAACCAAGGATGCTGGAACAAGTTTTATAGTGGGGGTGCTGAGAGCCATTGAACCAAACTGCAAACCCTGTAATGGAAACCACTTCAAGTCAGGGGGTGCTGTATTGTCTGTACTGTCTCCCTCTGTACTGTCACTAGTCTGTTGCATGTGGACCCAGCCACCGTGTCCCACATGTTTTTTAAGCTGACTAGGTCTGGGTAGAATCCAGTCACTGTTTTAAGCTCTGAGTCTATAGGGAATACTCCCTGGCACAGGCTAGCACCTCAGACTTCCAGAGCCCTCACAGTCATCCTTCGCTTCAGCATCGGAGGCCATTTGAATGAAGAGCAACAGCTAGTTTTCTTAATTATATCAGCCTTCAGGCAAGGGCATTCCATTGTTATGCACATGGAATAATATACCCTAACTTTTTTTTTAGATGCAGTTGTCTTAGGATCTTGATCACTCTGCATTCAGGAGCAAGCCTTGCAGCCCAGGTCCAGATTTGTGCTTTCAGAGCTTGTCATAGGTCTCACCCCCACTCTGAACTTTAGGGTACAGATGTGGGGACCTGCATGGATACTTCTAAGCTTAATTACCAGCTTAGATCTGGTATCGCTGCCACCATCCAGAATTCTCAGTGTCTGGATCACTCCCTTTCCCCCCAAAACCTTCCCCTCCCTGGGTAGCCTTGAGAGACTCCTTCACCAATTCCCTGGTGAGTCCAGATCCAATCCCTTGGATCTTAACACAAGGAGAATTTAACCATCCCCCCTTTTTTCCCCCACCAATTCCTGGTGAGTCCAGATCCAATCCCCTTGGATCTTAAAACAAGGAAAAATCAATCAGGTATTAAGAAAAAGGCTTTTAATTAAAGAAAAGAAAGGTAAAAGAAACCTCTGGGAGAGATTAGCATACCAGCTACTCTCACAGACAGCAGATTCAAAACACAGAGGATGGTCCCCTGGGCAAAAACTTTAATACACACAAGAATACCCAAATTTGATAATTCCTTTAATGGTACCAAGACAAGTTACAAAGAAAATAAACATAAACCTATTTATTCCTTTCTCAAACTTACTACTCTGGTAAGAGGCTGGTTCCTTGATCTTTTTCACTCCGGCTGAAACTGAAAACTGATTAAACAAAGAAAACTTCCCTCCTTCCTTTTGAAACATCTTGTTCCCCCATTGGTTCCTCTGGTCAGGTGTCAGCTAGGTTAGGTGAACTTCTTAACCCTTTACAGGTAAAAGAGGCATTAATCCTTAGCTATCTGTTTATGACAGCGCTTGTGCTAGCATAATGCCTACAGACCCCAGTTGGTGGTGGCTGGGATCAAACCTAGGACCTCTGGAACTTAATGCTGGAGTCTCTACTGTATGAGCTAAAAGACACATCGCTTTCAGCCAACGCTGTAGCAGGCTCAATCAATCTCTAGCTGGTCTAGCTGCCCCAGAGGAGAACAAAGTGCCATGCCAAGCAGGCATGGGTTACACTGGCTGTGTAGACATTGCAGACCTGGCTCTTATGCCTGCTTCCATGTATTTCCCCTCCCCAGGCTTAAGAGCCCCTTTTCAATGCTGCTAGGAGGAAAGGTCAAGACGCTGCCCTTGACAGAACAGAGTGCACTTCCTTTCAGCACAGAGCACAAGGCTGTGGCTGGTTCCTTTCATGCTATTCCAGCAAATGCCATGTCTCTTCAGCAAGCCCCTCTAGGCAGCAGTGATAACCCTCAGGAGGAGCTACTCTGTTGCCAAAGCAAGACAAAGAGCTGGAAGAAATTAATTTAGATCTCTGGAAATTTACAAGTTAACAGAGCAAAATAGACGTTCACTAGCTGGAGAGCTCCCCCTAAACCTAGGTCCCAGTCAGAATGCATCATGATATAAACTTCATCCAGTCCAATATACCAGGACCTTTCCGAACGGCGATGAGTAACCAGCTGTTCACATGGGTATATAGCAAGTTATCCATCATACTTTAAGGTGTGGATCACTTAAATTGGATCAGACTGAACAGGGTGCCTTTTGAAAAGTGAGTTGTACAGCAAAGCCAACCGCTACCACAAACAGTTTCAAAAAGTATCTTGCAGATCTGTGCACAGATTATTATTATTTTATAGTGTTAATTAAAAAAAAGTATGAATCTTAAGGGACCATTGGACCTTCTAGTTTGGCCTCTCATATAAGGCAGGCCATAGAATTTCACTGAGTTACTCCTCCACTGATCCCCAATAGCCCAGTCTCCGTAACTACTTCTCTCTCGCTGCTTCATAGAGGAGTTTCTGCCTGGAAACTCCTAGTCCCCAGTTCCTGCTTAGCTTTTTTTTTACAATGTTAAAGAAAGAGCACCTTTGCCTATACTCACTACCATAGTATCGCCGGCCCTGAAAGTTCAAAAATCATGAATCCCGACCTAAAAGATCATGAAACTGGCTTAAAAATCATGAGATTTTTATTTTTTAAAATACATATTTGGGCTCTGTTGTGGGGCAGCTGCCCCCACTCCAGTAAAGAGGGGTTAAAAGCGGCCCTGGAGAGGGCTGTGGCTGGGAAAAGCTAGGCTGATGGGGAAAGCAGCCACAGCTGTGGCCAGCGTAATCAGAGCCCAGCTGGCTCTTATAAGAGGGCTGTGGGACAGAGGTGGACAGACTCTCTCTAGCCTCGGAGGGAGAAGGACCTGGCTGCATAGGAAGCTGAGAAGGGTATCTGGGGTGGAGCAGTGCTGGGGAAGGACAGAGGGAGCTGGGGAGCTCCAGCCTAGCAAAGCCCCAGGCTGCAGGCTGAGTTAAGGGCCCCCAAAAGGGTACTAGGGCTGCAGAGGGGCAGCCCAGATATAGGCAGAGGCAGTTGGTCCAACCCCCCGGCCGATGATGAGTGGTTAACAGACTGTTGTCTGCCCCAGTGAGCAGGGGCTAAATGGAGACTGGCATTAGCCACTGAGGCAAGGTGGGAATAGGGGGCTGGGGGTTCCCCTGGGAGGGGAGACCCAGAGTGAGGGGGCACTGTGGTGAGCAGAACCCCTGGGCAAAGGGCACCAGGTCTGGGTGGGACATGGGGGCTAGTGGCAGGTCAGACAAGGGCCTACAGAGGGTGCTCTGGGCTGGAAGAACTAATTCCCAGGATGACCAGCAGGAGGCGCTATGCCAGTGAGTCATTGCCCTGCCACAGGCTCCTTTTAGTTGTTTTTTATTTAGCCTTTATGATGCACTCAGGTTTTCAAGCTTTTCTCTGCGCCCTTGAGAGCTAGAACCTTATTTTAAAATAAAAGCTGAGAGTTTCATTTCCCCAACAGTCTGCGGTTGCTGGAACTCTGAGTAAAAACTCAAGTATCACAAGTCTTTAGCAATAAAATTGTGAGAGTTGACAAAATATAGCATGCTGGCTATAATAGTCTTCTTGGAACTCCATTCTGTATTGACTCACGCACTGAAGGCGGTCAGGATGCACGAGAGCATTAGTCAGTGCAGAATTTGGCTTTTTGAGAATTGCAAATGAGGGGAAAAATACTAAAAATATCATTGTATAAACTCTTTAAACATGAATTAATTCATTTTTTTTAGTGCAATAGGGGGTAGATTTTTCCCCCCTTAGATCCTTAAACCTCACCTCTAAAGAATAGGGTAGGTTTTGGGAGATGAGGATGGCATCTGAGGGTGTGATGGTTGGATATTGCTGGGACTGTTTCTCCCCCCGCCCCTTCACACTAGAACCCCAGCTCCTCTAATTATTATCGTCCCAGTTTTACTTGTGGGTAAACTGAGGCACACAGCACTTAAGTGACTTGTTCAAGATCACTGAGGAAGTTAGTGGCAGAGTTTAGAACAGAATCCAGAAATTCTCGTTGCTAGGTCCCCACACTAAATATGTTACCAATCAGGAAGTCAGGCTCCTAGGGGACAGAGGGAAGAAGTTTAAATTATATTGACCTGGATTCAAGAGTTTGGAAATGTACTGGGTCTTTGGATTCCTATTTTTACAGGAGGAGCTCGTATCGCCAATTCTAAGCCAAGACAGAGATCAATGAGAGAGCTGGCTGGAAGCCAGGATGCAGTAGGGCGATGAGATCTGGAGAGGGAAATGTCTGCTCTAGAAAGGGGCAGTTGACTGGAGATTTGATTCAGGAGGAAGGAAGGGCAGCATTGTGCTAGTGAAAATGGAGGGAGAGAGCAGATGGTTGAGTAGGGCTGGAGTAGTCTAAGGGGGTAGAGGAAAGAGGGACTGAACTGTACTGCACTGCCCTCGGGCAGGATGAATAAACTCATTGTTGGATCTGATAGCTGGGGTATTTATTCATCGTATCCCTCCAGCTCTTTGATGTGGGACTAGAGAACAATGTTAATTAAAAGCAGGTCCCAAAGGCAAGGACGGTTTTTAAAAAGAGTCCATATAAACCTGGAAGGCTGTGCATTGCAAGGGGCTGTAAAAACAGTTTAAAATTAATTTCCACTGGCGGTTTGAAATCTGAGAGGTCTGCTCTTAAAAATCACAGTCCCTAGGCCAAATCCTCAGGTGGTGTAGATTGACAGAGATTATGCTGCAGTCAGTGGAGCTATCATGATTTACACTGGCTCTTTAAGGGGTAATAACACGGAAGGAAAAGATGCACTTTGAGAGAGCCTCATACCAAACCGGAAGGTTGACTGGCATCGGAAAGCGGTCCAGGGACTCGTTTTTCATTCTAGTGGCTGAACGTCACAGCTGATTGATTTAACCTGTGTGTTTCATTTCCCTTACAAAGCTACCTGGGCTATTGTATTGGGAACTTTAGTCTGCAATATCATTTGTGTTCATTAGTTCCCCAAACTTCCCTATAACATTTTATAAAGAAAATTTTCAAGAGCAAGTGCATATAAAAGGAGAGGAAATGGTTCCAAGGGAAATATAAGATATTAATATGTGGTCTTTTCATTGTAGTATTTTCTTATCAAACATTATTTGTATGATAGTAGTGCCTAGGAATCTTAACCAAGATCAAGGTCCTATTGAACTAGGTTCTACACATACCCATAATAATAGTCCCTGCCCCACATGGCTTATAATGTAAACAGACAAAGGAAGGATTAGTGTTCCTATTTTACAGATGAGGAACTGAGTCACAGAGAGATTAAATGACTTGCCCGTGGTCACGCAGGGAATCTGTGGCACAGCAAAGAACCCAGCTCTCCTGCTTCCCACTCTGGTACTTTACCCGCAAGATCCTTGCTCTTCCCTCTTCTGCCTTTCCTTAGACCCCCATGCCCCTGTAAGCTGAAAATAAGAGGCTTGACATTGCAGACACTTGGGATTCAGGGCTGGCTAGCTGTAGCCCCTAGTCAGTGACTATTTCTTCCAGAATGAGAAAAGATCTCTTAACTGTTCTGTGACCTGCAGACCATGTGGGTCAAGACAGCCATTGGCTTTGATGGAGCTGAGGCAGCTGCAGGAGAGGCAGCTGCAGGAGCCCCATGGGAGAGATCTGTTTCTGCAACTTTTAAAGAGATATTCTGCACATTGAACACCGCAGCTGGCTGTAATTATCCCTATGCTTGACTTTGCCATGAGATCTTTCTGGTAACCCTTCACACCAGACCAGGGCTACCCTCCCCACCCAGACCACGGTCTGTTCCTCTTCTCTACTTGTCAAGGCAAACCTGCGAGCCCTTATCTGTATGGAGGATCCCAGCTCACTAAGCTAACAGGAGAACTCCTAGCATCCCAACCAATATGTGCCAAGGGGGAAAACCCTTGGCTGTATCTGAATGTGGTTGTCAGCTCTATATTGTTTTTGAGAAAGAGAATCCTCCTGATTCTGTATCTAAAGCCATTTATCCTCTGAGATAGCACAGGAGTCCAATAATGAGCCATTGTTTTCTTAAATCCCAGGTAATATGGATTCTGCCAGCACTTGGGGCTGCAGAAATGTCCTCCAAATGTTCTGAACTAGGGGAGGCGGGAGGAAAAGAATTTCATTTGTTCATCATCATCATCATGTTCCCATTATGCCTCTGGCGTTTAGGGCAGCAACGAAGCTTCTCCACTCCTATCTGTTTCTGGCAAGTCTTTCAATGGTTCCCCATCTGTGCCCCAGGTTTTTTCAGCTTGGCTTCCACAGCTCTTTGCCATGTTGTTTTTGGGTGGCCTTGTTTTCATTTGCCTTCAGGTGTCCATCTTATTGACAGGGCCAGCTCCAGGGTTTTTGCAACCCCAAGTAAGGGGTGTGGGGGAAGTTGCGATTGGCGCCTGCTCCACCGCACCACTTTCTTCTTCAGCGGCAATTCGGTGGCCGGACCGAGGGACCCTCCGCCGAATTGCCGCCGAAGAGCCCGACGTGCCGCCCCTTCTCCTTGGCCGCCCCAAGCACCTGCTTGCTGAGCTGGTGCCTGGAGCCGGCCCTGCACAAGGCACAACTTTTCAGTTTAAAAATTTCCTTTATTTAAAAAAAAATGTTTTAAAATGGTCAAAATCAAACCAAAACATTGATTTTGGAAAATAAAAAAAAAATCCTTTCGGGTCAAAAATATATTAGGGTCTTTTTTTAATGTTTTGATTTGCTGAAAATTTAGAAAGATTTTGTTTTCAATCCAACCCAAACCAAATTAAAAAAAAAAGGGGGGGGAGGGAATTGCCAGTACACCAAAAAAAAAAAATCTGTTGTTTGCACATCAGTTTCCATCCGAAGCACATGGCCAATCCATCTCCAGTGCCTCCTGGCAATGACGGTGCTCATATCCTCTTGGCTGCCCTGTGTCAATAGATCTTGGTTTGAGATTGTTCTGGGCCAAAAGATGTGGAGGATTTTTCCAAGGCAGGTTGTATGGAATGAAGATAGTTTGGACATGTCATATCCATTTTATCATAGTAATACTAATGCATACAGCTCCAGACATGAGCATGGCACTTTACGGGCAGGCTAATCTGGATTAGACTAGTGTAGACCAGAAACAGCTCCTCTGCAGCCAATGGAGACCCACCTGATTGAAACCAGAAAGTGAGACCAGCATTGGATCCTTTCTTGATGCATTCCGTGATAAGACCCTGTTCTGAATTGCTTGTAACTTTGCCAAACTGAAACTGTTGGCACTGAGATTTCCAATGCTGGGTGTCTGCCTCTGGCTGATTGTGTGTGGAAAACTTCAGATAAAATGGTTCAGCTGTTTCCAAGAATGCAGTTGGAAGAAAATATGCTGTTTTGCCTATGTAAAAAAAAAAAAGAATAAAAATCTTAGAGCCATTTCATTGAGAAGCCCTTATACCTCCATGCTCCGCAGCAGGGAGTTGAAATTTGGCAGGGGGTAACCTTGTGTGTCTCTTGCTGTTACCAGGAAAATCCACTCCCCCTCTGTTTGGACAGGTTATGAGCCTCCAAAAAAAAATTCTGAGTTCACACATGCTCAGCAGAGACTTGTTAGTATTTGGCAGTTGAATCTTTTGGAGAATTTATCTGCACCATGCAAGCTCCGTTCCCCACACAGCTCCTGTGTGTGGCCAGACTACACATGGCATCCCGACATAGTGACTGAGCATGGTCTAGGCAGGGGCTCCAGGAGCTGAGTAGGATGTTCCCTGCAATCGCTCCCTCTGGCTGCCAGTGGCCACTGTGGATGGTACCAGGCAGCAGAAGTGAGTGGCAATCAGACAGTGTGAAGCACAAGGAGGCTGCAGCCTGGTGGAAATGCAGAGGGGTGAAGATGTGGGAGGATAATGAGATTCAAAGCAGGAAGACCAGAGCAGAGTGTGAGGAGGACAGTTGATAGGAACAGGAAATAGGCTGGGGGGACACGAGTGGAGGTAGGGGGGACAGATCATAGAATCTCAGAATCATAGAATCTCAGGGTTGGAAGGGACTGTCAGGAGGTCATCTAGATGACCGGTGGGGTTAGGCACAGGAGTAGGGGAGAGGGGCAGGAGCCAGGGGGGAGCAGCAGTGTCAGGATAGGGTCAGGAGCAGAATGGGACAGGGAGAGATTGGGAGATGGGGTAGATGGCCTGTAACCACTAGAGAACACTCCCTCTGGAGCCTGGCTCGGAACCCACTATTCCCAAGTAGCATTGTTCCCTGGCCAGCTTTTAACTGGCCTGGCTGGTTTTTCTACAGCCTTGGCAGTTGCTGGTGAAAATGTGCCTTCTCCCCTCTCTTGTAAGTTGCACACACGTATGACCATACAGCAATCTGGTAAGTACCATGCCCAGGTCCCATGGCTTCTGGGAGCCCTGCCAGATGGCAGCTGGGTCCTGCTCTGTAGGCTGGGCCCCCAACATGCCGAAGCCATGGCTCCTGCTCGTCTCATCACTGGGGACTGAGAAGTGGGGCAGATGGACCCAAGGCTCACTAGCAGGAAGGAGTAAGACGCAAGGACCACGGTGCGGTAGGCAGGGGCCCTTGGGAGAGGAGGATAGGGTAGCAGGATTCCACTGGGAGCTGAGGATCTTCAGAGGGAGGGGGTATCAGGCTTATGGGCCAGGTGTGTCAGGCTGGTGTGTGGGGTGACGGGCAAGGTAAAGGAGAGGGGAAGAGGAAGATAAAAAAAAAATCCATCCTGTGCACTGAATGAGGCAGATGTCCTATGGAAAAATATGTGATTAAAGACTGTATCATAATGCATATTCTGAATTAAGGGTGCAGAGGCATTTCCTACCTTCCGAATGTCTGACTTTCCAACTTTCACATTCTTTTAAGTGCTAGATATTTATACTGCAAGTTCTTTCTTTAAAACTGCAGCAGGAAGCTAGGCAAGGGGTTGGCTAGGAAAGGCTAGATAGTGTAAAAGGATTTAGAGAGAGAGCGGGGTACCTTTGGGGATATGATTTTCTTGAGTTTAACTGAAGTCCCTTGTTCTGTACTAGAATAAAGTGATTCTTTACTATTGTTACATAATACACTGTGCTTGTTACATTAATAACTCAAGGTAAAGTTTTCAAATGCTACGGCACTTTTGAATATTTTTTATCTAAAGTGTCTAAAAAAACAAGATGGGCCTTTGTTCCAAGGGGATAATCTTACTCCTCTGCAATCTGATGTTTGTTCCCAGGCTCTCCTTTCATAAAACCCAAGTCCAACTAGAGAAATACAATTGTTTGTTTTTATTTTACACGTTTAGGGGTTTTGTGACACCAGTCCAAATGAACGTTTGGCCATTCTGTGGTGTTTCTGAGCGGGCCATCCTTGTAATTGATTCAAAGTTGCATGACTAGACTTGATGTTTTCTTTCTTGTTCTAGAAATCCAAACTGAGGAGTTTGGGGTTTGCTGCTACCGTTTCCTTAAAGAAACAGAATTGGCATTAAGATGCAAGGAGTGCTGTGTTGTTGTTGCTCTTTTCATATAATTAAATCTTATGAAAAATAAAAGCCTGCAACTAGTTCTGTGTTGATGTCAGGGCTTTACTTTTTGGCAGCTGCTGAGAGCAGAACATTATGTCTTCGCTACGGTTATAATTATTTGCATATAATTGCTCACTTGAAAATCCTTTAATCTAAAGTGTTCTTAATTCTACACAAGATTTTCCCTAATCAGGGAACTGCTAGGTTCAAGGGTTTAATTATAGATACAGTGTAGCAGCTATATAGATATAATACAGCATATTAAATCATATTAGAGATATGATATAGATAATATAGATGTAGATTTGGGAGCCTAACCTTGGGCATTCAGGTTGAAAACTTTGGACAAAATAGCAGAAATATAGGCTTCAAAATCCACATATATAGTTCGGAAGATGTTAATGGGGATTTTTAAAAAAAAATAGGAAATATGGCATTTAAATTGGCCAGAGGCAAATTATATTCTATTGAAATAACTTTGCTGCACCAAAAGCCACTAAAATAAGCAGGGCCCAAAAGAGAAAATCAGAGCAAATTCTCCACTTTTATCTGTAAGAATACCGAGTATTCAAAAACTCTCCTAAGTATCCTTAATAACTATGTGCAAGTCGGGCCTCCACCATCTATCTCATATCAGACACTCTGAGGTTCTTTCACTCTGGATCTCTTCCTCCAGGAGGTAATTTTCAAATGCACTTTCATGATGGAGGCCTGTTTCACACAGTTTTTGCACTACTGTAACTATTTTGGTCTGAATTTTAACAATTGTCATTATAGCCGTACAACGCCTACTGTAGATGCAGTTATAGTGGTATAACGGTGCCTTACATCGGTACAACGTATTCTGCTTCCCATACTGGAATAGCTATACCAGTATATACTGATATAACTGCATCCACACTAAGGAGGTCATATTGCTTTACATATACCTATGTCAGAGTCCCAGACTTTGACCAAAAGGGTTATTGTTGTTTCTGTTAGGAGGAGAAATTGATGGAGTGTGAAGTCCTATTTCTCTGAGGAAGAGGAATCACACAACAGAAGCTATGCTTGGAACTGGGAGCAAATAAACTGTCATAGCACTCAGCCTAAAAACTCTCTCAAGGCTTTTCTCAGGATCACTTTCTCTGTACTTGTTTAGCCTGTGTCTGCTGCTTTCTTGCGGTCTTCCTCTTGATTCCCGATGTTTCCACCTCTTCTCTCACACCCACACGTCCACCAAACAATACCCCATGAAAACCCTCCATCCACATAGTTCTATTTCTTGAGCAGACTCTAGTGCCTTGGTTGGGTAGTGACATGTACTTTAGTTTGAGGCCCAGATTGTTTCTTACATTTATCCTGAGTGAAAGGCGGCTGTTACATCATGGAAATTGGTGAGTGTTTCTCTCAACCCATAACAGCATAGTTAAAGTGGTACAATTTGTGTGTGTACACAATCCCTTAGAAACACAAGTCTGAATGACTTAGCTGCTACTGAAAAATCTCACTATTAGTTCTTTATTTGGAGTTTTGTGTTTCCATGTATTTAACAGTATTTTATTTCTGAAAACCTCTACATCCTTAGTGATATTTTAATAGATTTCACATCTGTATATATGCCCATTGTAGCATCAGGGGCATCAGAATGAAGGCAAGACCACATTGTCCTAAAATACATTGTCCTAAAATATTGCCTCTAGATTTTTTAATTTGTAGGGTTTTTTTAAGGTTATCAGAGGTGATCAGTTAATGCAACCCATCAAAATATCACCATATTTGCAACATTTATTCGAAACCCGTGTTTGTTGTTTCATAAGTCTCCCCCAGCCCAATAATTTTTTCATAGCAAACCCTCAAAGATTTGTCAAGCTCTGTTTGAAACCAGGGAATCTCACACCTCGTGTCTTGTCAACACACACACACACACAAACCAGATGGTTACTTTTTAGATAAAGTGATTAATAGATTTGCCAGGAAAACTCTCCTATGAAACCTCAACACTTTTGCTTAGTAACTGTCTTTTAGTCATGAGAGCCCTCTAGAGGTAGAATTATGCATTTAACTGTAGAGTTGCACTAAACTCAAGTGAATCAGGAAAACTGAACACAAACAACTCCACATTACATCTGGTTGGCTGACAACTGGGTGTCTCAGCCTCTCTTTTATATTCACAACTATTTAAGAATCTGGTTCAATAAAGAGTGGAATTTTCATCCGAGCAAAGTTACTAGATTTAAAATTTAAAGAGATGCTGTACTTACACTGAACGTAGCTTCCACTACCTATCAACGCTAACAAAATGCAATTAGTTTCCAGAATAGATTATGACATTTAGGCTTATTTTTGGTTCCACACCAAGTCAGGGCAGAGCTGATCATAATCTGTATTCTGCTGGGCGAAATTCTTCCTATGCAACTTTTTGGAAAAAATGCAGATTCGGCCACACCAAAACCTTTTTTGCAAATTCATGTTGGTTTTGCTGAATTGTTTGGGTCAGGAGGGAACAAACCTAAAGCTAAAATAAAATTGACAATTTAAAACATTGTGTTGGTATTTTTGAAACACAACTTTTCAGTTTAAAAATTTTCCTTTATTTAAAAAAAATATTTTAAAAGGGTCAAAATCAAACCAAATCATTGATTTTGGAAAATCAAAAAAATCCTTTCAGGTCAAAAATATATTAGGGTTTTTTTTTAATGTTTTGATTTGCTGAGAATTTAGAAAGATTTTGTTTTCAATCCAACCCAAACCAAATTTAAAAAAAAAGGGGGGGGGGGAATTGCCAGCACACCAAAAAAAAATAATCTGTTATTTGCACATACTATGCAGAATGTGAACTTTCATCCAAAAGCAAACTAAAAAAGAACCAATACATTTCTAGCCCATATAGTTGTAGACAAAAGCTTGAAAATGTGACCCAAATTTGACGTAAAGGGTCAGAAACCAGGCAAAGACAAAGAGCCAAAATGTGTTTGGTTTTTAAATCTCCTGTTTTTAAGATAATCCCACGATTTAGATACTTGACTCATGATTTTGGCACTACAGTAAAATGTATACACTACAGGAGACTGAATTACCCTAGAGCAACATATGAAGTTACAACCATTGTATATTACTGCATGAGCATTTCCAATTCTCACAGTAAGTGTGAGTCATATTTGGTGCTTTTCTTACATTGCAATCTCAGCTTTCTTTAAATATATATATTCTAGCCTGCATGGTTGCAGAAGCGCTTGGAAACATGATCATTGCAGGCTCAGAAACTAGGAAGCCAATTAAAAGCATCCACATTTTTTATGTCTAAAACCCCCATGATTGTTAAAGCCAATGTGATGATTTTGGAGTGTCTGGCTCATATTTGGATGCCAGGGATTGGCAATACTGCTTTACAAAATAGTTGGTGAAACTGTATGAAATAAGTCTGAATGCTTCCCCACCGCCACACGTATTTACTTTTAAAAATAGCTGAATATTTCAGCCACTTGTGACATTTTGGGGGAATTACCCAGATCAGTAAGGAGTTCTATCCTGTAGCCCTGGGTTCCTTTGTGAAGCTTTGATTCAGAGACCCCTGACACCAGTAGTCTTCCTGCGAGCACAAGGTCTCAAATATTGGCTAACCACTTAGCTCTAAAAAGCAATAACATCAAGAATTTCTACACCGGTAAAGGTTTGTCTGAAAAACTGAGTCATGATGATAAACATGTAACAAATTATGATTCAGAGACAAGAGCCAGATTCTGCTATAAGTTACCTCCATGTTGATTTGGAATAACTCCATTGAAGGCACATGATGGTGTAAATGTGGCGTAATTCATAATAGAGAGCAGAATCTGGTCCAAAGTGCCTAAAACCATACAGAGAGTAGAATGTGGGTGTCTAAAGTATCAGCCAAGAGCCACATGTCATCTTTGAAGGTCTCTGAGATGTTTGGAACTATGTGAGACATTATGCAGCACTTATTTCATTTATGACTAAATTCTCACTGCAGAGATAAATATTTTTTTCTGAGAAAGGGGAAAAAATCATTTGGTTGCAAGTCCTAATAAGGCAAGGAGCCATTTCACCAAATAGAAGAAGCATGACCGAGCACTGATGAGACAAATTACTTATAGAAACATCACTATGTACAGACCATACCAGCCACACATAAGGCAACAATTTAACAATGGAGTAACGAGAGTCTGTTACTCAGGTTTGACAGTTTCAGAAATAAAATGTGTGGCATTGTTTTGACGCCTTGTGCACAAATACAATTGTTCATGAAATCACATCTCCATGCTTTACTTTCCCCCTGTGTGCTGAAAAGGCTCATGCCCAGAAAAGTGGAGTGTTCCCAATACTTCACCAGCCTTTGAAATAAGTTGTTTGCAAAATAAGTACCATTATATATATCCTAAGAAACAATTCGTCCTGATTAATGATCACGTTTTCAATACACAATCTGATAACACTACAGGACTGATTAGAGGTCATCATGGAAGTTCAAGGGCACTAATGGCAGTTGGGTGCCTGACTCCCAGTAGCGTCTCCACAAGTCTTGCCTTTTACCTGTTTGGGTAATTCTTCTCATACGGAATTTGATTTACACTTTAGGCTCTTTGAGGCAGAGACTGTCTTTTACTATGTGTAGACACAATGCATAGCACGATGTAGACCTGATCTCAGTTAGAGCCTCTAGACACTGTAATAATATTATGGCTTCTTAATCAACTATTTAGTTTAAGCTAGAGAGTCACACTATTACAATTTAGTGTATTTTTATTTGTTAATTAACATGAAGCCAGATACACTTATTTCTGTTAACCCCACTCTGTCCCCATGTACAGTTTTGTTGCCCTTCACTTAAAGTCACATCTAAAATTATGCCCCAGTCCTGCCATTGGAGTCGTAAAGGTGGACTCTTGTGCCCAGGCACAGCTCCGCTGGTTTCCACAGGACTCCACACAGACATAAGGGTGCACCCCTGCAGATCCAGCTTGACTGGGGCCTTTTTCAGCTCTTTGCGATAGAGACTGTCTTTCTATTTGTTGTGTCACATGCCCAGCACTACAGAAACAACGTTACCCCTTTCAACCCGAGTGGGTAGCCAAGTTCAAGGTGTTGTTGGGTTGGTCCACTTAGGAAGAGAAATTGCAATGAAGAAAATAACTGATTCCATCAATCTAGGAAGGTATAATGTAGGAACCAAATGTAACCCAGGCCTGCTTCGTGTGATACTTTGTCCCCCTGTAGTGGCAGCTAGAGATTGATGGGTTTGCTATAGCCTCGGCTAACAGAGCTGTGCTTTTAGCTCATAAAGTAAAGGTTCCTGCATTAAGCACCAGACGTCCCAGGTTTGATCCTGAGTGACGGGGTCTGTTGGCATTACACAAACAACAGGGGATGTCTTCACTTACAGCCTCAAGCCTCTTTAGTCAGCACCAGACCCAACCACCCCTCTCTAGACTTCTCTCAAAGTCCAACACTATGCTTGTCTAGGCTGTGTCTGTCTCTCTCTGTGTGCTGTCTCCTGCTTCTCTTTTCCACCCACCCTCCTCTGGTCAAATACCCAGAGGATTCCTCCACCGGGTCATTCAAATTTCTGGGCAGAGTGATGTAACCGTGTTTTGGATTTTGGAGGCTACTGTTATTTCAGTCACTTCTTCCCATTCATCCTGAATGAAAGGTGATGTTATAGCCAACCTATAACAACAAGGTTTAACTGAACCTGCAAAAATAATCAATGGGAAGCGTTACTATGGATTTCCTCAACTTTAGGTCGAGCCCTCCAATGATGCTGGAAAAGCACGTCTGCTGCCCTTTCTCACTTCCCAGTTTACACAGCCGAGCAACAACTGATAATATTTATTTCATAAAGAACAATAATGCTTCCTTATGCTTCAGGACATTCATAAATGAAACATTGTAATGAACTTCCTATGGAATCACACATTTGACCCAATCTGATAACCAAAATCGGTCATTGCAATTAACATGACTGGAATGATGACCTAAAAGATGTATTACACCAGGCATGTGAACCTCATCACGAAACAGCATGTTGTTTACTTCTCTGCAGCCTGCTAGGTGTAATCTAATTCTGTAAATGGATTCATGCCATTAGTTTTTAAACTGAAACTTTTTTTTTTGTAAAATCTACATTACAAATCACTCTTCCCTCTGCACTTGGGTAAACACATATGAAAACCACAGCTGTCCACTAACACTAATGTCTCTAGGTTGATGTGGGACATGGAGGCAGCCAATACATTACAAACACTACATTTAATTACCTCTCACTTAGCTTTGAGGGCTGCACGTAACCAGAAGCTGACAAAATGGAGGAAGCCAAAATGCAATTGGGTTTAAAGGAAATATACCAGTGACAGACACAATAATGAACTCTGGGTGAGCAATAACGGATGCTTAATTGTAACAGCAGCATGATTGTTTGTGTTGTGATGCAAAGCTGTGAGTACAGTTGGGCCAAGACACTGAATTTCCAGCTGATGTCACTTGGTTTTATGTAGGGAAACAACTGCTGATCAGAATCTAGAAAGGTCTCTTTTGGTACCATCATAGGCTTAATTTTGTGTCCATTCTCCACTGGCCCTGACATGGCAGTGGTATGATTTATAGAGTTTAAGGCCAGAGAGACCACCAGATCTAGGCTGAACCCATGAAGAGCACAGGTCACCATCACCACCCAGCACCCGCACACCAAACCAACAACCAGAATTAGGCTAAAGTATTACAGCCCACAGGATATTAAGCTATTGTATGCCACAGGCAGAGAATAGGAGGGACCAAAGTACACCAACATCCTACGCCCCTGCACTGGCAGGGAACTGATTAAGTGAGACATACCCAGATGATTCTGTATGATGCATGGAACCTCACAGCTCTATTAGGAACCTTATTATGCACTACCTCCCATGGCTACCAGGTACATGAAGAGCACACTCATTGCTAAACCCATTAAGCCATGCCTGGTCCAGCCTCCTTCCTCTGTCTCTGGAAAGCACTAGGAGAAAACCAAGGAGTCCGTAACTATGCCTATTTGCTAAACTCTTGGCCGAAGGTGAAGGAAGTTACCACCCGTCCACACAGCAGCCAGTCACAACCTGCCTTTGAAATATGTCCTGATTATTGTGGCCTTTTATGTTCTACTGGAGTGAAGGACACCTCTCCATAAGCAACAATGGTCCTCCTTGTACTCATATATGCTTATGATTTAATAACAGAAGTAGCACTCAAGGTTACCATGCAGTCCTATTTGTATACTAGGGAAAGGATCTACGAACAAGCCATGTGTGAAATAAACTATCCCTGGTCTATACTGGGGGGCAGGATTGACCTAAGATACGCAACTTTAGCTATGGGAATAACGTAGCTGAAGTGGACATATTTAGGATGACTTACTGTGGAATCTTCACCGCACTGAGTCGACTGTTGCCGCTCCCCCGTCGACTCCTCTTGCGCCTCTTGTGGCGGTGGAGTACCGCCACAAGTCGATGGGAGAGCGCTCAGGGATCGATTTATCACATCTAGACTAGACATGATAAATCGACCCCTGATAGATTGATCATTACCCACTGATCCGGTTAGATACATAACTTATTCTGTGTGAGAATCAAGTCAGAGGCTGGTTAGCATCTTGCAGTAATTTATGCCCTGTCCTGTCTGACCAAGTTCCATTCCAGTGAAAAAGTTTAAGTTGCAGAAACTTGATCCTGTGGTTTAAAAATATACACTAGTGTATGAAAAAGTATGCAAGGGAAGGAAAACGATAGATTTTAAATGAGAAAAGTAAACCACTTTCCTTCTCATCTCCAAGCAGCATGTGTTTGGGCACAACCCCAAAGTAAAATCTTGTAGTTGGTATTTTAATTCTGTAAACCCTTCAGGATAAGTAGACAATGTTTATTGTGTGCATTATTCAGATTCTAATATCTACACTATATTGTTAAATCTAGTCACCTAAATCTGGGTTATTTCTGATTATGCACTCTATATATCATATGTCTTTTAAAAGCAAACTTTGCATTTGTGGATAATCTAAGCACTATACCCAGAGGTACAGACACTCTTTTCCCAACCTATGTATTACATAATTTTTTTAACATTAGCTTTAATAAAAATTTTAAATCGGTCCTTCCATCACTCCTACTGTGCCCATGCCACAGAGGAGTCTTTTACAGCTGCCAGGTAGGAGAGCTCAGAGATTGATACTGAAGGACCCAAATTCAAACTCCAGTGATGACCAAGACAAATATTGTTTCACAAATGCTACATCAAAATTCTCTTCTGCCAGGTTTGCATCATGTTAACGAATAGTTTTCCCCACTCCTCATCCCCTTTTAATCCCTTCTAGGTCAGTAATTGATCTCAGCTGACCCCACCCAGGCAGAGCTTACAAAGGGTGGCTACACCAAGATTCAAAGAATTCTTGAACGGAATTCCTTTGTTGCAATTAATAAATCACAAGTAATGAACGTTAGAGACACTCTGGAGCTCTCTTTTCAAACGCTTGCAGATCTGAGCTCAGCAGGGAAATTGGTGACCTCTAACCCCTGACCCTTTCAGGATCATCAGCAAGTGCAGAGCCAGCACTGCATGACAAAAACGGATGTTTGATAACATGTTCTGCCTTCCTCATTACCAAGAGCTTGGGCACAGAAATGCTGGGAGAAAATACACCTAAGCAGGTTGAGCCAGCGCATAACTCCATGCATCAGTCTATGGTAAGTGGCCCAGATAGCTGCTGCAATTACAACCAGATCTCTCCATGCTGTGCAACAAAAGTGAATTGCAAAAGGGGGGCATAAGCACCCCCTTTCTAACTGCAAGGAATCTAGATTCTCTTTTCAGTCTTGGATCCCACTGTGGATACTTAACTCAAAAACAAGCAACCAAAAATATGTCAAAATCTGAAGGGCTCACTTAGGATTCACTCTATGCTAGGACGGTGTGAAATATTCAGTTTGACCTTCAAGGGAACTGGGAGTCAGCCTCTGTTTGGAACCAGCTGTGGCTCGCATTTATGAGCTTTCTGTCGGACTTTGGACACAAAGGGGTTTTTTTGCTTTAATTAGGTATTTGCTGCTGCTTACCGGAGCATTGCTGTGGAAGATCACCTGGCATAGGTCATATGCTATGTTCTGATATTGAATCCCGCTTCAGAATCCAGTGAACCAAAATTGACCCTGTACCAATAAACTCCATTCAAACAAGCAGAGCCTGAAAACTAGAGCTTTTTGGAAAACAATGGGATGAAATTTTTGCAAAAAATTGTGAAATTTTGTCCCCTTGTTTTTTTGTGGTCTAAAATTGTGATGGAAAAAAATTCAAATTTCAGCTTTTTGTCCCCATCAAAATGTCAATATTTTGAAATTTTCAACCATCTGTGCTTAAAATTTAAACTTACTGTATTATCTCCGAAAGAAATCCAAACAGATTTGCTGAACTAAATGTCAGCTGTAAGACCAGGGAATCCATGAGAACCAGTTTTTGCTATGAAAATAGTCACAAATCTCGGTCTAGTCTGTGTGGGTCTCGTTTCCCCTTTGATTCTCATTTCCAATTTTGTGGAGCATTGACTTCAAAGGGATGACTCACAATCTTCACATTAAGGATATATGTCCAAGCTTTGCTCTATCAGGACCAGAGTGCTCAGCATCTTGCAGGATCAAGCTGATGCTGCTTGATTTATGGTTCTTTTGAGCCTTTCCTCTTATTCACACTAATACATACATCTCCAGCCTTATAGACACTAACTAAAAAAAATTTGATGATGAGTTAGCTTCACGTTTTAGAATATAATGATAGAATACGAGGGGCTTATAGAGAACTTTTCAACACTAGATCTATCTATCTAACACTATCATCTCTATTTTACAATGGGGAAACTGAGGCACAAATGGGGTTGAGTGACTTGCCCAAGGTCACACAGGAAATCAATAGAAGAGCCAGAAAGGAAACTCAGCAATTCTTGCTCCCAGTCTAATGCCCTATCCATTGAACCATACTTCCTTACATTGTATTTCAGGCTAGAAAACCTACAAGAACAGTCTCTTATATTATTTTGACATATTATTTCCCCATCCTGGTCAGAATCAGGAATTCAAAATAATTTACCTTTTACTTGAGAGGTGTGTGTTAATTTAGCACTAGAATGACACCCCTGGAGACTGAAGAACATATTCATCCACAAAATAGATGTAGCACAGGCAATGCCAGTGAAAGATGCTATACCTTTCCCCAGTCTGAAATCTGTGCGAGCGGGATAGGTTGCAGTCCTTTGCCTCTCTGCTTAGAGTGCTACTTGTGACAGTATTTTTATTTTTAATGTGGATACTAGTGCACTGGGGCCTGGGCTGAGAGCACAGAGTTCATTTCATCTGGACTGCTGAACAGCCATCAGATGGTAATAGCTTTTCTCACTGCCAACTTGAACTTTATTTGAACTGGCCTACAAGAGGGTGAAGATTGTGTATCCAATTACCGGTCCCTGAGTTATCCAAACCCTGTTGCATTAAATTTTCCCTTTGGTTTCCACAGTAGGTTCAGACTTCTGGTCTGCACTTACAATATTTCACACAATTCCATCCCTCCTAATATCTCTTTTTCATGTCTTTGTTCATCCACTTTTGCTCCTCACCTAACTGTCCCTTTCGTAGCTTGCTTCCATCTTTGTCTTAGATTCTACTAACATTGTAAGCTCTGTAGGCCTTGCTGGAGCCCTAGAATAGCTAAAAGCATGAACCAAAGTAGGCCTTGTCAGAATAGTAACACTAGGTATCAGCTAACCAAGTAAGCACATTCCTGAGAGGATGGTACTGGAACACACAGAACTCTCATAAAGATAAGGATGGGATGACAGGATAGCAGATAAGGATGTTGTGTTCAAACTATTAGGTGCAAGGAGCATATGGAATGTAATATGTAACATCTTTGTATCAATATGTGGAAGGAGGGGCATCTTTTTACTGGCCTGGGGAGGACATTATGTTTATTGACCTTATACAAAGAGTCCTGTGGCACCTTATAGACTAACAGACATATTGGAGCATGAGTTTTCGTGGGGGAATACCCACTTCGTTGGATACATGTAGTGGAAATTTCAGGAGGCAGGTATAAATATGCAGGCACGAATCAGGCTAGAGATAACGAGGTTAGTGCAATCAGGGAGGATGAGGCCCTGTTCTAGCAGTTGAGGTGTGAAAACCAAGGGAGGAGAAACTGGTTCTGTAGTTGGCAAGCCATTCACAGTCTTTGTTTAATCCTGATCTGATGGTGTCAAATTTGCAGATGAACTGAAGCTCAGCAGTTTCTCTTTGAAGTCTGGTCCTGACGTTTTTTTGCTGCAGGATGGCCACCTTGAGATCTGCTATTGTGTGGCCAGGGAGATTGAAGTATTCTCCTACAGGTTTTTGTATTTTGCCATTCCTGATATCTGACTTGTGTCCATTTAATCTTTTACGTAGGCAGGGCCGGCTCCAGGCACCAGCTTAGCAAGCAGGTGCTTGGGGTGGCCACTCCGGAGAGGGGCGGCACGTTCAGGTATTCGGCGGCAATTCGGCGGAGGATCCCTCGCTCCCCCTTGGAGTGAAGGGCCTCCCGCTGAATTGCCGCAGATCGCGATCGTGGCTTTTTTTTTTCTTTTGGTTGCTTGGGGCTGCAAAACCCCTGGAGCCGGCCCTGTACGTAGGGACTGTCTTTGCTGCTTTTACAGATCCAGGCTAACCCGGCTACCCCTCTGATACTTTGTCAAGGCATACATATGTTAGTGTACCTATAACCCGCTGGACCGTGCACTAGGTCCATGCCTTGTTGCAATAAACCTGTGTGAGCCTTCACCACCTAATTGAGCCTGTGATATTCCTTTATGCACAACACCAGTGTCTGCTGAATCACAAGCTACAATCTCCAGAATACACAGAAGCTTCAAGAACAGCAGCAATAACAAGCTCTTTGGGCTGTGTTTATACAATGCCTTGCATAGTGGGGCCCTGCTCAGACTCCTGGGTGCTACCACAATATAAATAATTCTCTGGACATCTTCCATTCTGCCCCAGGCAAATATAATCCCCTAGAGCTTCCCATGCACCAAAGGATCACTTGGTCTTCATGGAAATCTTCCCATGAAGCCTTCCAATGACACCTCATCACATGAACAATTCTAATTTAGGGAAAAACAGCCAGCAACAAAATTCACACCATTCTCGAGCTTGGATGCTCATGTGGTCACTTGGCATGCTGTATGCCTGCCGGTTCTTTGTCTATTTCTCATTGCAAGCTCTTGACAGAACAAGGAGTAGTTGACAGAACAAGGAGTAATGGTCTCAAGTTGCAGTGCGGGAGGTTTAGGTTGGATATTAGGAAAAACTTTTTCACTAGGAGGGTGGTGAAGCACTGGAATGGGTTCCCTAGGGAGGTGGTGAAATCTTCTTCCTCAGAGGTTTTTAAGGTCAGGCTTGACGAAGCCCTGGCTGGGATGATTTAGTTGGTGTTGGTCCTGCTTTGAGCAGGGGGTTGGACTAGATACCTCTTTAGGTCCCTTCCAACCCTGATATTCTATGATTCTATGGAACAAGGACTGTGCCTTTCTCTCTTTTGTACAGAGCTAAGCACGCTGTCTGGCCTCGCTAAATAATAAAACATGACTTGAAAGCAAGTGAGGCCACTATCCATGGATAAACACAGGTGGGCTAAATTTTCAGCAGCCCAAAACAGAGCCTTTGAATTTACTCACACAACCCTTTGCAGAGTCAAATACTGTGATTGCCTACCTACCCTATTTGCATATGCATCTAACTACCTCTTTTGTATAGACATTGCTAAACCAAGATGCAGCAAAGCATGTAATCATGTCCCTTTGAATTTAATGGAACTATTCACATGTTTAAAAATAAACATGTTTGAATGTGTCACAGTTACAGGATTAGCTAAACCTTTGATTGGTCTTCAACCTCTTCTCAGTGCACCTTCCTAGTATACATTCCATCATGGTGGAGCCCTGCAATTCTCCCACTAATGAGCAGGTTCCCAAGCTACCGCACAAATATTTACCAGCCAGTTTGGCACCTTCAAGAGAGTTCCCTTCAGGAGATGTGACCAGTTGTGTAATACTTGCTTATAGAAATTTAAAGAATGTATTGGGACCCTCCAAGGAACAACTCCAGCATGCATAGGAAAGACTTATTTCCTCCTAGCTCCCTCCTATTCCCCCCTGAACCAAGGCCACATTGTAAAATATCTAAATGAGACAACTTAACACTAAGCTAAATATACAGCATCACCTCTTGGTGGAGGTGCTTTTTGCATTGATCATTACAGTCAGTAAATGCAGTGGCTTGGAACAGCTTCCAAACACAGTATTATTTATTTATCCATCCATAGGAATATCACATTCAGAGAAAGGGGTTCAAACATCAAAAGGCCTACATGCATGTCTTACCTAAAGCTTAGCATTTCCCTTCCTGCTTAGGCAAACCCAGATTTTCCCATGTGTAGTGTTCTTTTTAGTGCTCTAATGAAGCAGAGAGAGGGTGTCTTTTGTTTCTCAGGAAGTCTCTCTTAATCTTTTTTTTTTTTCAAAATATCCACCTAACATTTCTCAGTCCAACTCTTTCTTCTTCCTCTTATGTGGTAGCTCCATTACTGGAGGTTTGCAACCATGGTAACCCATTCTTCACAATGCTCTGCTAATTTCTATGTGGATGAATAGTCCTCCTGATCCACTTAATATACCACAGAATTCATCCAAGATCTTCTTTTTCTGCCTTGTATTCTTCTGCCATCAACTTTTCCTTCCAGTGCTGATAAATATACATTGCCTGTTAAATCCCCTAATATGTGTCCTGCAAATTGAATTTTTCTTTTCATAAGATCTCTGGCTAGAGCTTCTTGTGTTCCAGTCATCTATAATACTTTTTTCCTGGTTTACATGATCTATCCATGATATTTTCAGAATTCTTCTATGACACCATAATTCGAAGGATTGTAGTTTCTTTATTATCGATAGTTTGTCCACGTTTCAGAGCCATAATTTAACACAGACCACTCTTTACACAAGGAATTTCTCGGTGTTCCAAATAATTACATTATGTTAAATAAACAACCAAAAAAATACCCCCCAAACCTATATCTAGCTGCATTTTTATTGTAAAAGATATTTTTATTAATCCTGTCATCTTCATCCTTTTAAACAGTCAAGGTAACTCATCTGTTTTAAGTAGATTAAATATATATTTTGATTAAATATATATTTTTCTATTAAAAAATCTAGGACCCAGTGAGCAACTCTTATCCATTCAAAGGCTCTTAATTTGCCTGCAGAGCAATATCACTGAGAGAGAGAGAGAGAGAGAGAGAGAGAGAGAGGAGTGCTCTCACCCCCAGTCAGTCTTGCTTTAAAAAAGCACTGAAGAGCTTCAGAGCAGAGAGAGATTTCACATGTGGATTGAGACTGAGATGATTGACCTTTTAGTCAAGATTTAATTTTGCCCATTGTTACCAAAAAGTCTCACCAACAATAGCAAATGCTGATTTCCTTCGCCACAGGGGATTTAGAGTCAGCATTCTGGGGAGAGATTGACATTTGTGGCATAAACCCACTCTGCAAATGAAACTTGTGTTTTTAAACACAAACCAATTGCAAACCAATCAAATCATAATTAGCCAAGATTTCCTCCAATAAGGAAAATCAAAGGCAATATGGAGGGATCGCTGTTACTAGATAGTGGCATTGTTGTACCTAGTACTTTATTGACAAATTAAATACTATGTACTTGCCTTGAGATCCAAGAGGTAAATCTTGCTCCCATTAAACCCAATGGGAGTTTTTACATCGCCATTTTCAGACTTAAAATAATTTTAAAGGAGCAGAGTTTTTTTCATCATTGTCATCTAGTGGTTAGCGCATGTGCTAGATGTTAGGAGCCCTGAGTTTTAAATCCAGCTCTGTTCCCCTCGCACTGCGTGGTCTTGGGCAAATTATTCACCCTCCCAATACCTCAGTAAATCCTTCTGTAAAACAGGAATATTGCCTTCATCACAGGTATGTTGTGACGCCTAATTCTTAGGGTCAGATTCTCACATGCTTACTCAGGTTGAGTAGCACTTTACTCCATGGCCTTCAATGGGGCCAGTCATATGATAAGATGCAGTATGAGTGAGGGCATAAGAATCCTGGCCTTTATCATTCATAATGGTTTTGCCATCTTCAGAAATTCCTACCACTTATTTAGTGCTTGACATATGCAAAGCACTGTACATCCCATTGGCCTCTCAATGCTCCTGTAAGAGAAGCATTTTATCCTCAGCATTTGATAGCTGTAGAAACTTAGGCAGAGAGAATTGCCTAAAGCTTCACTGTGAAACCGGGACCAAAGCAGGATTAGCTCTCTCTAATTCCCAACTTCTTGCTAATTCCTCCAGACTAGGGTAACCAGATAGCAAGTGTGAAAAATCGGGATGGAGGTGGGGGGTAATAGGTGCCTGTTTAAGGAAAAGCCCCCAAAATCAGGACTGTCCCTATTAAATTGGGACATCTGGTCACCTTACTTCAGACCAACCATCTTGAGAGTAGCCCCACTATCAAGCATGTTGCATTAGAAAATGACAAACACCAGTGGGTTTCAGAATTAAGATTTCATGCAAATAAGCACCTAACAGTTCAAATGCTCATGCAAAAATTCCAGTCTTCTTTAGTTTGGAGAAGCTGGGTAGGAAAGGTTGCAAGATCAAGCCTTCTGACTAGCTTGCTGTACTTCTGCTTTGGATTCTGTACATAAATAAACACATACTCCCATGGTATTGCAACACATTTACATCTGGATGGAATTTGGGAATGAAACAAACAACAAATCCCACATATTCAAACAGTTCAGAACCTTAGTAAAGGTTCTATTTCAATTTCGGCATATATGTGGGGGAGGGGGTTATTTTATCAAATTACAGTGAAACATGCTTTCATTGACCAACCTAGTAGCAGTAAAAATTATCAGAGGCTATTCTTTAGCTATAGGTGCAACAACATTGTTCTGGACACCTTGAGGCTGCTTTAAAGTGATTTTTTAGAAAAAAAAAGTATCTCTGGAGGATGTAAAACAGATAATTTGCAGCCAAGAGTGTTAAAAGAGCTGGAGGAGGACCTCACTGGACCATTACTCTCAATTCTCAATTCTTCCTGGAATACTGAGGAAGTTCCAGAAGAGTGGAAGAAAGCTAATGTGCTGGTTTTTTAAAAGGGAGAATGGGATGACCCAGCTAATTATAGGCCTGTTGCCCAGGATTGATGTGAGGCTAAGATAATGGAATGGCTGATAAGGGACTTGATTAATGAAGAATTAAAGGAAGTGACGGTGGCAGCATATCCATATGTCTGGATTTTCTCAGCAGCCTCCCACCTGGGTTGGGGGCTGGCAGCTGGAGCCAATGCCTCCCGCCTGGGTCAGTGACTGGCAGCTGAAGTGGCAACCTCTCCACACTAGGGAGCTGAGAGCTGGAACCTCAGACGCCCCGCCCAGATCGGGAGCTGACATCCACCCTCACTTCTGCGCTGCCTTCAGACCTGGGCTTCCAGCCAGCAGCCACTGAGCTGCCTGCAGCTTGGGGAGATGCCCAGAGGTGGGTCTGACCCAGCTGCAGGAGTGGTTCCTGCACGGAAGAGGAAGTCCCATCCCACCCCAGCCGAGGCCGGGAGTAGCTGCTGAAGCCTGGCACACAGTTGGAGCCCCCTGTTGGGGTGCCCCCAAACCTGCACCTCCCCTACCGTAGCCAGATTTCATGGGGGAGATCAGATGTCATGATCCGTGACACATTTTTCATGGCTGTGAATTTGGTAGGGCCTTATTTATAGGGACGGATTCAAGAAAACATCCCCAATGACCATAGGCGCCGACTCCGTGGGTGCTCCAGCCCTGGAGCGCCCATGGAAAAAAATTGGTGGGTGGTCAGCACCCACTGGCAGCTCCCCGTGCTCCAGCTCACCTTCACCCCCCTGCTCCAGCTCACCTCCGCCTCCTCCGCGAGCACGCCGCTGCGTCCCGCTCCTCCCCCCTCCCTCCCAGCACTCGAGCTGCAAAACAGCTGATTCGTGGGGCAGGGAGGGAGGGGGGAACACGGCATGCTAGGGGACAGGGTGGGGCCGGGGTGGGGATTTGGGGAAGGGAGGGGGCAGAGTTAGGGCGGGGACTTTGGGGATGGGGTTGGAATGGGGCAGGGCCAGGGGCAGAGATGGGGTGGAGTTGGGCGGGGCCGGGGGGGGGAAGGGGTCAGGGGGCACGGGCACCCACCGGCACTGGAGAAAGTTGACACCTATGCCAACGGCCAGTGATGGGACATGACATGAGATGAGGAGTGCCCTGAGTTACTACACAGAATGCTTTCCCAGGGTGTCTGGCTGGTGGTTCTTGCTGACATGTTCAGGGTCCTACTGCCATATTTGAGGTCGGGAAGGAATTTTCCCCCAGGTCAGATTGTCAGAGACCCTGGGGTTTTGTGCCTTCTTCTGCAGCACAGGGCACAGGTCACTTGCAGGTTTAAACTCGTGTCAGTGGTGGATTCTCTGTAACTTGAAGTCTTTAAATCATGATTTGAGGACTTCAGTGACTCAGCCAGAGATTATAGGTCATTACAGGAGTGGGTGGGTGAGGTTCTGTGCTCTGCAAGGTGCAGGAGGTCAGACTAGATTATGATGATGATCCCTTTTGGCCTTAGAGTCTATACATCTGTGAATCATTTAGCTCAATCTATTTAGCTTAAAAAGGAGACGGTTAAAGGCTGACTTGATTAGTTTATAAGTACCTACATGGGGAACAATTTTTTAATAATGGGCTCTTCTATCTATCTAACACAATCCAATGGGTGGAAGTTAAAGCTTGACAAATTCAGACTGGAAATAATATGTACATTTTTAATGATGAGAGTAATTAATCACTGAAACATCTTGTTAAGTGTTCCCTCTTATTTTACCCGCGCATGTGTGGAATACATTTTGTTATGTGCACCAGTGTGGAAGTGATGTGTGAGGGGTTCGGAGTGTGGGAGGAGGCTCAGGGCTGAGGCAGGGGGTTGGGTGCAGGGGGTGAGGGCTTTGGCTGGGGGTGCGGGCTCTAGGGTGGGGCTGGGGATGAGGGGATGAGGGGTAAAGAAGGGTGCTCTGGGACTACAGCGGGGAGAGAGGACTCCCCCCAGCTCTCTCTTCCTGCAGCAGCACCTGGGTCTAGGGGGGAGAGGCACCTCTCCCTGCTACAGCAGCTCTGGGACTGGGGCCACGGGATAGGTGCCCCTCCCCCAGCTGTGACACGTTTGGGCTGGTGCTGGGTTCGGGCTGGGCGAGAGATGCCACGACCACGGCAGGTCTGGGCCAGGGCTGGGTTCCGGTCGCCCCTCCCCTGGACGCTTCAGGTCCAGGGCTGAGTTTGGGCTGGGGAAGGGGCACCCGGCTGCAGCAGGTCTGGGCAGGGGCTGGGTTCCCTGAGCACTCACGTGGCACTAAATACCCTGCTGCACGGCTGCGCAGCTTATAGGGAACTTAGGTCGTGGTGGATTTTCCAGCACTGACAATTTTTAAATCAAGATTGGTTGTAATCCTAAAAGATCTGCTCTAGGAATTATTTTGGGGGACATTCTAGGGCCTGTGTTATACATGAGGTCAGATGAGATGATCATAATTGTCCCTTATGACCTTGGTATCTATGAAACAACGACAAAAGGGCTTGGGGTCCAGATCCTCAATGTTATTTAGGTACCTATCTCCCACTTCCATTGAAATCCATTGGAGTTAGAGGCCTAAATATCTGCCTAGATCTGGGTCTTGGTCCTTAGATTAGGCTTTACTGTATTACAAAGTGTTGCTACTACTAATAATCCTCCCCCTCTTGAATGACATACGGGACTGTCTCCTTTCCTTTTCCACTAAAAGGATCCACAGCTGTCCCCGTTCCCAGATAAATGCTTGAAGCTTTCAAGGATAAAAATAACCTGTGGAGCTATTCTGTAGTCATGGCAAAAACTATCTTTTGATTATTCCCCCTCAACCTTTACGATGTGGGAAATATGAGTCATTCTGCAGTCAGATGATCATCTCCAGAGATATTTATGGCTTCTCCAGCTATGTCACATATTTAACAGAAACCTGTCACTTTAGTTCCCTGTGTGCAAACAAACATATTCACTAGGCGTGAATTAAAAAAAATGTTAATCTCGTGATTCATGACAATTTTAAAAGCCTTTTCAGAGATCAAGGCAGCTCCTTTTTTAAAATGTGGCTAAACTAGCAACACGTTCCTCCTTCAAAAAGAAATGTGGTTTACACTTTGCAGGGAATTAATAGGGAGGCAGAGGAAGATGGAATCCACCCCATTAGGCGGGTAGCAGATTTGTCATGCTGCAGCTGCTATTCCAGCTGCAGGTTGGAAAAGTGAGCACTGCACCCTATGATAGGGCAATCATAGGGTGTCATCACAGCTCAAGTAGAGATACCTGAGCTACCTACCTCAGGTACTGGAGCAGTTTACTTGCAGCAGTGAGGTCTTCAACGAGGGTTGTGCAAGCCCACCCAGAACCCCGGGGCTTTATTCACGGGGCTAGCCCATGTGTTGCAGCTTCACGCCAGTACCGAAGCTAGCTAGGTTAAATCTCAGGTATATCTACTTGAGCTGTAATCAGTATAGACAGACCCTGTATCTACATACTCCCTGTAAAGATGTGTTGAGTCGTTAGATCAATCATCACTGCTTTTATTTATATTAAAGTAGCGCCTAAAGCGGAGGCTCCAATGGAGATCAGAACCCCTCTGAGGTAGCTCAGTGCAGATGCACCGTATGAGAAAACCCTGACCCCAAGCACTTACAGTCTGAATAAAAATATCTGCATCTTTAGGCAGTTTTAAAAATCTGTCCCTCAGTGACTTGCCCCTGGTCACACAAAAGCCAGAGCTGAACCCACATTTCCTGAGGCCCAGGTAAATGCCTTAGCCACAAGAGCATTCTCCCTCCTCTATAAGTATTGTGGCCAGGCTTTCAATAATCCCCTCTCTCCTAGCCTATTTGTTGCTGCACAGAGACGCCCCCTGGCAGTACACATGAAGTGCAAAGGCAGTCTTGACCATTCCTTTCCCGCCCAAGGTGAGGTGTAAGCAATGCAGAGGGCCTTATGCTGACTTTCCATAGCTGGATACATTTTGTACATGTAGAAATCAACTATACCGAAAAACCTTAAAATAATCATGAAGGAATATCTAAAGCGATTTCTCTTCTTCATTGAAACCCTGGCCTTGGGCACCAAGTTTCCTGAATGTTAAATAAAGAGCTGGTATCAATAATAAGAGGATTACATTGCAGGTAAAGACTGGAACTTGTAAAAAAAAGTGGTGGTTTCAGTTTGGAGTGTTTGCGCAAACATTCCCATTTGTTTCAGTTCACCAGGGGATCCAACTCTTTGAGTTGTATGGTTCAAATACCCAATCTCAGTGGATTTCTCCAAATTTATAACAAAATTTTACAAGACAGTAATTTGTCTCCAAGTTCATGGTCTGTGAAGCTTAGCAAATCTTGCATTGCACCTGGACGGAATGTTGAGTATGAAATGGAACACAATCCCAGTGAAATCCCGTGGGCCTGGGTTCCTTGATAAAAAGCGCCTACTACTCTAGCGTGGATGTGTAACCCACATACCTTCTGGGTGTGGTGTTCTGTCCCATCTAGTGGCACCGAGACCACTTAGGCCTGGACTACACTGGGGGCGGAGGGTTGAACTAAGGTACGCAAGTTCAACTACGCGAATAGCATAGCTGAACTCGAACTACCTTAATTCGAAGTACTCACCCGTCCAGACGACGCGGGATCGAAGTCTGCGGCTCCCCCGTCGACTCCGCCACCGCCGTTCGTGGTGGTGGAGTTCCGGAGTCGACGGGAGCGCGTTCGAAGTTCGATATATCGCGTCTAGATGAGACGCGATATATCAAACTCCGAGAAGTCGAACGCTACCCGCTGACCCGGGCGGGTAGTATAGACGTAGCCTTAGAGAGAGATTAATGAGTCTACTCTACAGCCTCAGCTAACAGCCAATTGGCTTTTAGCTCATGCAGTAGAGGCTCATGCACTAAACTCCAGAGGTCCCAGGTTCAATCCTGCCTGCTGATGACTGTGGTCTGTCAACATTATAGACACATGATGCCTGGTTATCTTACATGAATATAGTAGAATCTTTCTTCCTAAAGGATCCTGAATAGCTTTGCAAATTTTACATAGAGATGTAGTTATCATTTCACCCATTAAGGCTCTCATTCAGGGAAACACTTAAGCACATGCTTAAAGTATTTTCCTGTACCAGGAACTGATGGCCTGAGACTATGGTATTTCCTCCTGTAAAATACACCTCTACCCTGATATAACGCGACCTGATATAACATGAATTCAGATACAATGCGGTAAAGCAGCGCTCGGGGCGGGGGGGCTGCGCACGCTGGTGGATCAAAGCAAGTTCGATATAACGCGGTTTCACATATAACGCAGTAAGATTTTTTGGCTCCCAAGGACAGCACTATATCGGGGTAGAGGTGTATATAGTGGAGAGAACCTAAGCTGAGAGAAGATGGCCCATGTAGGATGTAACTTGGAAATAAGAAAGGAGCTAAGGCATTTAAATGCTTTTGCCCTTCTTGGGGTTACAGGTAAGAGTGACAGGAATGATAAAGGTACTGTAGGCAGACTGCTGGCCTGCAGCCAGACATTTGATTAGCTGTGTTTTGTTTGAAGTTTACCTGTATGTGCACAAAATTAGTCCTGAACATAACAATCACATATGCAGGATATGACAGATTGGAGGCATGTCTGCGTCAAATTGTAAACTCCATTTTGTTCTGTGAATATCATTTTGATTGTAACCTTCTCTTTGCACAGTAGCCTCCTCCGTGGGTAAAGACATCCAGGTGGTGTTGAAAGCCAGCCAGTCCTGACAAGGACAGTCTATTCTGGATCCTGTGGACTTGTGCCAAGGAATGAGACACCTCTTAAAGCACTGACAAGGGGCATCAACTCTGAACAACTCTTCCCTAGTGGAACAGTGGGTTTGCTCCTGGTAGGGGTCATTAATTTTGTATGGAATCTCTACACAGAAAACGGTCTCTCAGGAGTGGGCTTGAATCCCCATCTAAGCACATGGCTGGAAGAGCTGCCGCTGCCCAGCCTGACTAAAGAGGAGAGACTTTATTTAAGGAGGGAAGCTACTTCTCCGAGGAGGGAGGCTGCTTCATCACAGGCAGAAGACCAGGCCAAGTAGGCAGGAAGAGCAAAGCTGATCTGCCTACAGATTTGGCCAGACTCAGGGTGGTGAGAACACTGAGGGGGATTGTGTTCAGGAGTTTGTGGTTTTCCATAGATCTGAAAATGCATTTGAATAAGAAATTCTTTTCCTAAGCCTATGGGCCTTGCTTTACTGCCATGTTGTCCCTGAAGGGTATAATTAGGAAACCAGAGCGCCCAGTCAGGCAGGCTTTGTGGGGGGTGGGGGGCAGAAATGTGTCTAAGAAACTGGGGGTTCAGGAGGGCTGAAGCGCTGATTCTGGGGTCTAGGCAGTTGGACTAGGGGTCCCATTGTCCAAGAAGGGTGTACATAAGAACATAAGAATGGCCGTACTGGGTCAGACCAAAGGTCCATCTAGCCCAGTATCCTGTCTACCAACAGGATCTGACATGGGTCTGCACCTGGGATTGCGTGCACCTGAGAGACCCAGAGCCAGAACAGTGATCATTAACTGCCCAGGCACATAGGTTTTAGAGAGAGGCGGGATTGAGCGGTTGGATCCAATCACAACAGACTGGTGTCCATCCAGAGAGTGTGATGGGACCAGGTTGTGGCACAGAGTAATTAGTGAGATAACATAAGATAGGCAACTATCTATTTAAACAGCTTCAGAAGCATACATCTTTACACCCATTTTACCTCTCTAGAGTTGCTTCAATGGACAGCCTGGTTCTCCAGGACATTGCAGCTGCAGTAACTCACTCTAATTCATTTTTCCTCCATTCCCCAGTGTGTGACTACAGCTCCTTCCCCTCCCCATTCCTTTCCTGCCAAAGTCACCTTTTTGGAGTTAGCTCACAGTGCTTAAAAGATGAGTGCCCACTTCAGTGAGGAGACAATGTTCTCTGATGAACAAGGTGAGGAAATTGTAGAGGGGAAGAATTGGATTCTGATTGCATAATTTCCACAAAATACCGGCAGGCCAAACACATTTGTATAAAATGTGACCCATAATTGTTATCCGAACAGATTGGCTATGATGAGGCAACAGTAAGAGCAGTGCTTTTATGGCAATTGAAACCCTTTCTGGAAGCTCAGGGACCATTTAAAATGGAGACAAATTTGAACAAGCCAAAGATGAGGCTCTGTGGGATGCCCACGGTTAAGTTATCCATCATATAAACACACTTGGAATACTTAAGCTCTGATATGAGCATGCAGAAAAGAATGGAATTCAGGTTAGCATCAGCATGCCTGTGAGCTACAGTTGTTTCTTACAAAGAGATGGGTGATTGCGCTGTCCGAAGTTGCCTCTAAATCATAAAGTGCAATCCTCATTTGACAGCCCCTTATCCACAAGGAACATGGCATGATCAGTAAATTCAAGGAGAGCAGCTCAGGAGGGAATGCAGAAGTCAGAACCAAGGCTGCTATTCATTAAGATAATTACCCAGGACCACCTCAGGAATGTAATGCAGATGAGCAAACACACGACATTTAGATTTTTTTTTTAATTGCCAGTTGGGTTGAAATAAAATGGTAATTATTATTTTAAATCAGCTCTGCAGACAGCACTTCCATGATGTGTGACATTTTGTTATGGTGACAGCCAGAGATAAGATACTCAGATGCTTATGAAGGCAAAGATAAGAGATTGCAATAGACAATACTGCCTAATGTCGTTTTCGTTGTAATATTGGCTAAGTATATAACAAGTTTCATATTTGCTATGTCCCAAGTTAATGAGGAATCAAGATGCTGAGATTAGACAGTGAGCTGAATCTCCCTACAGTACATATATTTGGGGCTTTACTGCTCAGGTTTCCACAGTATGCTTATTTACATACCTACAGCGAGGGTACAGAAAAGAGCCACCGAAATGATTTGAGAGCTGGAGAAAATGCCTTACCAAAGACTTAAGTGGCTTAATTTCTTTATCAAAAAGATTGAGAGGTTCTTCATGGGAAGAAAAGAGTGGGTGCCAGGGCCAATTGGGGGGAGGGCAGGAGGGCCATTTGGCCTGGCCCTCAAGCTCAAAGGGGTCCTCAAATTTTGACACTTGTTAATTTTTTGGCATTTGATAAGTTTCACAACTTGTTTTTATGCTCACGAAAGCTAGATTTTTCTTCAATAATTAGCGCATTTGCACAGAAAAAGGCTAGAAAAGCATTTGTTAAATAAAACAATATTCAATTTATGTCTCACTCTTTTTTGGTGCCTTATTTTGTTTTCATGTGTCGTCATTTTTTTTTTTTATTATGGCTGGGGGCCGCAAAAGCTGGAAGTGGCCCCAGGCCTCTCTGGACCTCTGCGAGGGCCTGGTGAGTGCTAAAGCATCCTTTAATCTAACAGAGAAAGTCATAACCAGCACCAGTGGCTGGAAGTTAAAATCAGATGCATTCAAATCAGAAATAAGGCATACATTGTTAACAGTCAGGGTGATTAACCATTGAAACTAAGTATCAAGGGAAATGGTGGATAGATCCTCCATCCCTGGGTGTCTTGAAATCAAGACTGGATTCCTTTCTGAAAGAAAGCTTTGCTGGGCTCAATACAAGAGCAACAGGGTGAGATTCTTTGGCTTCTGTTATATAGGAGGTCAGGCTAGATGATGTAGTGATTCCTTCTGGCCTTAAACCTCTGGGAATCATACGGCACTGACTAAATTCCCAAAGTCCCACCCTAGCATGCACTGGGTGAAATTTAAAACCTAGGATAGATTATCTGGGATCAGTCTCATTTTGAGTGGTTGGTGCAAAACCCTGGGCCCTGAAATAGAGCGTATAGACCCCACGTTGTGGGGGTCAGGAAGGGGTTAATAGATGAGCCAGTTACCTTTCCAGCTGTGACTGACTAGCCAATTAACCCCAGCTGGGATAGAAGACAGCAGCTGAGGGTGACTGAGAAAGTACCCTAGTAGCAACTGAGTGAAAGCTGTATAGAGAAATGCTAAGGCAAGATGGGTTGAGACTACAGCTCTGGGATGGACATCTACGAACAAGCAAAGGTAGGAAGCAGCCCAGGGGCCTCTCTTATAGAACTGGAAGGGACATTGAGTCCAGCCCCCTTGCCTTCACTAGCAGGACCAAGTACTGATTTTGCTCAGATCCCCTCAAGGATTGAGATCAAAACCCTGGGTTTAGCAAGCCAATGCACAAACCACTGAACTATCCCCCACCCTCCTGAGCTAGTAAAGGATTGTAAGAAACGCATCATAGATACTTATTGGAAAGGCTCTGAGCTGGAACCTAGAGGAGAGGATGAACCTGGGTTCCTCTTACCCACTCACCCCTTACAGGAGGGGAGGTGTAAGCTCTGGGAGCCAATGGGCAGGGATTATTGCACAAACACTGAGACTGAAGACCTGGTATGGGGTAGCTGGATTTCAGGGTTTCTGTTTGGACTTTCCTATTTGCCTGGAACGTGTGAGGTTCCTGGTGACTTGGCTGGAGGGTTGAGGTACAAGAGAGGCCAGACCGCTGAGTGGCTGGAGCTGTGGGTGGCACAGACAGTCACTGCTATGCCATGCCCAGCCATGACTAGGGTGTAGCAACTGTTCTCTGAACCTTCAACAGGACCTAACTGCAATGCACATTATGGAGAACCTGGTCATGGCTCCATAGTTAAAGTTATATTCTGAAATATGCTTAGCATGAAACATTCACTTCTGTTGTCATGCATACCTCAACATAGGTGGCGGTTAAGTGTAAAATTTCACAGTAGGCTTGTTTTTTTTTTTAATCTTTGCATTTTCTGTCTCATTTTTGTTTGATTGCATAACATTTTTATAAGTATTTGTAATTGAGTTGTGGCTGAAATTTATCCACCTGTTTTTGTCTTCTGTCAATTGATGTCCTTTTCAAAAACTCTCCATTTACACAAAAAATGAATCTTGAGTACATCTTGTTCAAAAGGTAGCTTTGAAAAATATCTGCGGATGCTTCTAGACGTTTATTCATCATAATCAAAAGTTTATGTGCAATGGGCGCTTAGGGATGAGATCTTCCCAATTGGTCACATACAGTAAACAATTGCACTTTTCTATCAGATTTCATCCTACCATGGAAGTTTTATGTGTAGTGGCTTCCAGGGAAAACTTTGTTTGCCTGGGAAGTGCATGCACTGGTGGATAAACCTTTGGAATCTATTTTGAGAAGTGTACTCAACACAGTTTTATAATAGTGATATTGTATATAAGCAGTTGGGGGATAGCTCAGTGGTTTGAGCATTGGCCTGCTAAACCCAGGGTTGTGAGTTCAATCCTTGAGGGGGCTACTTAGGAAGCAGGGGCAAAACCAATACTTGGTCCTGCTAATGAAAGCAGGGGGCTGGACTTGATGACCTTTCAGGGTCCTTTCAAGCTCTATGAGATAGGTATATTATCCACTGATTGTATGATTTGAGGTTCAGAGTCTGTCTTTATAGCAATCCATTACCCTCAATTTGAGGGGTGTGTACCCCAGAATATGGTCAACTAATTGCAACCATATTATGCGCATTCAGTCATCATGAATTAATAGAACACCACAGAGTTAAGTTGAATGCAGGCCTTCAGAAGCAAGCTCAAAACTAGCTGGCAGTTTCTGCTAATCAGAATGGGAGGAGGGGAGAGAGGGTCAATAACTGAGATTGAATGGATAGAGAAGTAGTATTATGCTTAAGATTGTTAGGAATGTTTGTCAAGTAGCTTATTGAAAAGGGGTGGTTTGGTAGTGGTCACTATAACTTGTGCTTTGTAGAAATTATTTATAAAAGACTAGCTAATATAGTGTACTTTGGCACAGTCCTCTGAAGCTATCTTGAGAGGTTTTTCCTGACACCTTTTCTCCCCAGCCAGTAAGCAACTGGCCACTGAGAACCTGCTGGTAATAACTCAATATCATTCCAAATTTTAGATAACAGGTAGGATGTTCTAACCTATTGTTGTTATCTGTGTGCTTAAGTCCCATAAACTGCAATTTTAGAGCACGCTTATTTGCATTAATCTTTTCAGATGGAATTGCTGTGGTGGTCCCATTCATTTATTCCGGACACTGCCTGGAGTGAAACAGGTAAGTTACCACTGCTTTGGGTTCTGAAAACTCAGGATAACATCTCCCTCATTTGTTAGACTGATGGCTTTGTTCTATGTAAATATAACTTCATTGTCTCTGCCTGATGACTAGGCTGGTCAGACAAGCAAATACAGTCCTTTGCGTAAGCCAGACTGTGCTTATCCATTGCCTGCCAAACATGTTTTAAGAACATAATTCTAGCACATATTTATAACTTTGTACAGACATTGTACCTACATCACACATGAATACTAATCAGCGAGTTACTAGTTTTCCAGTGAGATTACATGCCACTTTTTGGGGATCTAGCATGACAACAGTGTGTTAGGTGTAGTGAGTATATCAGGCCTGACAAGAGTTGAGAGAGCAGCAAACCACTAATGGGCCTCCGTGCCACAAACAGGTAAAGATTGATTAAATATAAAATAACTAAATCCATCACGGTCTCCTAGTTCCATATACCACAGTAAAACAATCCGTTCTTTGAGCAAGCTGGATTTACCAGTATTCCTTCAAATAATCCAGATCTAATAAATGGATAGAAATTAATGTGGATTGCTGCTCTGGAGTTTGTTCATATCATTTGAGAATCTTGGAAGGCCCATACCTCAGAAGGTTCTGTTGTAACTGTAAGGAGGGTGAAAAAAAAGATTATCCAGAAATGTAGCACACTATTGAAGAACATGGCATTTCAGGACTAACTAAGCAGGAATCACATTTAGATTCATTTCACTGAAATTTAATTTTACAAAAGCAACACTAATCCAAAGCCATTTAGAACGAAGTTGGAGGTGACAGCCTCAAGGATAAATAGAAGGCATTTAAAAGACTGGTAATGCATTCACAATGAGCTTATTTGGCATGTTAAAATAAAAAAAAACTAAATTCAATTTAAATATAATGCAAAACAGAAGCCAATCATTGAGGATTAAATGCTGCAGAACCTACAAGAGAAGTAAAAACAAACCCTTAACTGACTTAAATTGTGGTTTTGTTTTGCCTGAATAAGAGATTGGTTTGGCCAGGGGTTTTCTATTTAAGCTAATTGGTGTACCTGCCAGAGGTATTTGTAACATACCTATGATGCGGAACACAGAACCCACAACAGTAGCAGCTGTGAAAGGGTTAGTAGATGAAGTATTTACCTCTCCAACTGTAAGTAAGTGGGTGGTTGGAGACAGCTGGGATAAAAGGCTACAGCTTAGGTAGGGATGGGTGGCTGCCACAGGGTCTGGGAGTTACCCCATGGAAACTCCCTGCAGTAAGAGGCATGTAGGAAGAGGGGCCTGAAACATAAGCCCATGTCTCAGAGACCTGGTGTGAGGCCTGGGCTAAAGTATTGGTCAGAAGTTGGGAGACAGAGGCAGGCCCTACTCACAGAACCTGGCAAGAACAGGGCTGATACCGCAGAAACACACATTCCTAAGTAGTGCTAGGCATAACAATATACATGCAAATCCATTGCAGAATGGTAGTGAGGTGTTCTCGTACTACCTGATACATTCCCCAAAGATAACAGTGACACACTGACCCATCCTGAAGTGGTCAGGGTGACAGCATGGTGGATAGATATGTTTGCTCAAAGCTACATGTACAAGGCAATGGGTGACAACCTAATACATGCGAGGGTGGCACCCTGTTACGTCAGAGGCAGTGCGTAACTTGTTTGTATCTGTGTATAAAGATGTATCGCAGAGGGAGTGTCCTGGGGCAGCGGAAAGTCCAGCCATTGACTGAGCTGTGTCCATTGTCAGGCGTACATGTGCTAGTATAACTGTAGAATTGATCTGGGGAGCTAGGACCATGCTTCATTGACAATAAACCTGGCTGGGTGCCTTTGCACCTTAACAGATTTTGGGGCCATTGGGCAGTTTGCTTGAGGTCTACTGTGCCGGCTGTCTGACCCAGTGTGGCCACTCTTATGCTCTTATCAGGTTCTAGTAACTTCCCATCACAGTTAGCACTGATTGGCAACCCCAGAGAAGAGGCAGAGGATGGAATAGCTCTCACTGTAGGGCTGGATAGGCTGAGTAATCCAAGTCCTTGCCTGTATTAGGGAAACTTACACTGGTGTAGTGATACTGATGTAGGCTACAAGTGAAGAGGCTGTAAATAACCACCTTTGTGTTGCATTCTATCTTGGCTCAGTCTCTTAATCACTCTCATCTCACCATGAATCCCAAAATCACAAGACTAACGTCTGTGCAGCATGGTCCAACACTGTTTGCACGTAGGTGCATTCACATCATGCCTTCCCACCGCTTCACTGTACTGCAGGTGTTTCAGAAACCTGTCTCAGAGCGGTTGCCAAAGTCCATTTCCCCCCAAGAATGGAAAGGGAAAGCATGAAAGGGAAAACATGAAATATGCTCAGATCCAAACCAATGCAGGTCTGCAAAGGGCTCATCCTGGGCCCATCAGCTTTGTCTGTTGCTTGAAAGCAAATACTAATGTGGGTTACTATTTTATTTCCTGCATTCATTCATGGGAGCCAGGGAATCAATAACACAGCGGAATGAGTTCCTCTGCACTTGCTTTTATTGCATGCCTCCTTTGGAAACATTCCATCTCCTGCATTATGGGCTATTTTCTCATGTAATGAAGTCTGAAATTTTGCCATATTAAATGTTATTGAACAGGAGCTAAACTTTCATCTGACATGACTTCATTTGGAAAGCTGCAAATGATGAAAGTGGACTGATGGCACTCCAGTTACGGCATGCTAGAAATAAAGCCCGTGCCTTAGCTGACTGTCTCGTAAATAAAAATAAAGCACATGGTGGTAATGTGGAATTCTCCAATAAATATTCCTGCCCTGCCCCGCTTCACTCATTAACAGTAAACACCTGCATCGAGAGCTACTGCCTCGAGTTGTTGACAAGCTGTATCTCCTATAAGGGATCTCTCCTTGAGTCTTTATTGCCATACGTTGTCCCGTTGCTGTTTCAGATGCTTCAGGGTGACAAATTGGGGGTTATTGCTGATTAACAGGAGCCTGAACCTAGTCAGGTCACTGGGGGTGCACCTGGAGGGGTGTTACCCATGACTTGTGATCAGTCAAACCCAGCTGGGGTGGAGCCGACTGCTCATTTAAAGGAGGAGCAGAGAGCTGCCGGAGGAGAGTAAGGGGGAGAAATAAGAGGAAATTCCCAGCTAACCATCTGGGGCTAAAGACTGAGAGAAGCCCAGGAGGCCTGCAGCCAGAACCGGAGGATTCTAAGCCAGGAGGAAGCCTGGGGGGCTGTGAAGTCTGGGGCCAGAGGGAGGCCGTCCTGAGCCAGGAGGTAACAGGAGGCAGTGACAGTAAAGCCTAAGGGGTGTTTGGACTGAAGTCTGAGGGACTGCAGGAGGAAAGACAAACTCTGCATTTGTTCTCTTGGTAGTGGAGTGAAGATACCTGTGCAGAACAGAGAGGCTCCTGCAAAGCAAGGAGGAGCCGGAGAGGGGAGGATACCTGAGAGACAAGATTGCAGCAAGCTCCTGTGGCTGTCCCTGAAACAAGGGCAGGAACTGGCTGTTGTGGTGCTTAATGTTTGCCGTGTGATCTGAGATCTTCAGGTAACTGGTGCTGGACTACACCTAAGTATCAGTAGTAATAGTCCTCATATGGCCTTATTACTAATGACACTGTGTCTATGGTTGTCCTGAGAAGAGAACTTGAACAAAGAAAGCAAATGATTCCTTTCTCTGAGGCTCCTTGCAGCTTTGCTTCTCTTTCCTCTGACTCGGGCTTTAGCCTCGTCCAAAAGAGACTGGGAGAGACAGATATGGAATTGGAGTCACCCAAAGCAGTTGTGAAATAGGACCGATGTAGGGAGGACACTGTTCTACTCAGAGGTTGGGAGCGGTTAAACTAATGGGATATTTTGTCTCTACTGTGTCATTGCTCAACGGTTATAGTTGTAAACAGGTCCAGCTATAACCTCCTGAGGGATTGACTGTAGTCAATGGAAGTTTCTCCGGAGGTTTTAACATGAGCATAGTCAAACTGGAGCCATGAGAAGGAGCCAGTGCTTTACACATTGTTACAGGCTCCTCAGAGTGTGATCAAACATAATACAATACCCAATCAGCTCACCTACCTCTTCTGTAGTCTGCAAGAGCCATTGCAGCTCACGTTCCTCTTTGCCGGGCCCAGTAATGTTCTACCTGCTTCCTGGCTAGTCTGGCCACTTTAGGCTGTGACGTTTGCTGGTGCTGCTTTGGTTTGCCCTGTGGTCAAGTGGATGGAAGAATTTCAGTTGTTCAGCCACATTCTGTTGTTTTTAGGACAGTTATTTTTATGAAAGGGATTTGACCCTCATCAAGCTGCTGGCCCTTCTGCCATCAGTTTGTGTGTGTTCTCTGTCTACAGCACAGCTGTCTCCAGGCTGAGGCAGGGAAGATGCAATCTGATCCTATTAGCAATTCTCAATGGTGATATTGATATAGGTTCCAAAGCAACCTGGTTCGGTGAGCTGGGAATCCAGACTGCATATCTTGATTAGCATTTACAGCAGAACGGGCAAAGCAATAAGCCATTCCATAAATAAGTGAATGATGCACACATACAGCACAGTAACCAGTTTAAATCAGTGGTGGTATTGCCAATGTCTAAGTTAAAAATCACATCCTGAATTGTCCTACTCTTACAACTGGGGCCAGATTCTTGCTGCGTTCAATGGAGCTGCACCCACTTGCACTAGCTGAGGATCTGTCCCCCTGGAATTTCTATACCTTGAGATAGGTAAGATTTGGACAGGGCCTATTGTTTCTACTATTCTAATACATGATCCCAGCAGAATGCTAGGCTCTGGCCAGACAAGCCTAAAGAAAGGGTTCCTGCACCTTTAAAGAGACACTGCAGTATAGGGATTACAGAGCCAGAAATAGAATTAAGTGGAGACTCCTGTACTCTTGCACCAGATATAGAACCAAATTATTCTAGCCTAAGTAGGTTAAAACCAGATTTACGTCACTATCTTGCTTTCACAAAGAGCCTGTGGGCTAATGGATCATGTTCTGCCACCCAGCTAATTTCCTTAGTGTTTTCCAGCTGTAACCTCAGACACTCGATGGTAAGTGTCCCATCCACAGCGGATATGGGTCTGTTACAGCCATCAGTTGAGAGTCAGGCTCTTTGCGGGGATTATTACTGGCCCAGCTTTATACCTCACTCCATGACTCTCTCCAATAGAATTGAGCTCATGACACTTCTGCTAGGGAGCATGAGTCTCTATAGCTTGCCTTCAAAAGCCAAGCACTCGCGTTGAGAGCTGTAACAGGCTCAAATCCTTTGTGGACTGGGCACAGAGGGGAGACCCACTGCCGAGTGGGTTACACAGGCACACACTGGACTCCCTGGCAACGTCTTGATATATCCATTGCAACATTTTGTCCATGTAAATGTTTCCTGGCAGGCCTTTCCAGGATGTGTTTAACTTAGCTGGCAGCTTCAGTTGCACATAGATCTTGTACAGAGACTCTCCTGGCTCAAACGTAGCCCCGGTCATGCTCATGAGTTAAGGGGGAATGCGCCGTCAATGCTGCATAGTTATCAGGAGCGATGGGCTAAATGGATCCGAAAAAAAAAAAAGGCTTTCTTGGACCTTTGCTTCTTTCTAAGACTAACTGAAAACTCAGTATTCTCAGTTGCGTACAGCTGACTTCCAACGTGCCCAAACTTTGATTCTTATTTATTATTGTAGTACCTAAAAAGCCTCAGCCAAGGACCCAAAACAATGGCCCCTGCCCCAAGGAGCTTACTAGTTAAGTATAAGAGACAACAACTGTATACAGACAGATGGAGTACAAGGAAACGATAGAACATTAGTTAGCATGATTGACAGTGGGCTCTGTACACCAACAGTCCAGCTGTTGTCAAGTGGTTTTTGTAAACCTCATGGCAAAGGAGATTGCTAAAGGAAGATGAGTGAGTTTTGTAAGTCACTACAGGGATCTTCTCTCAAGTGTGAGGAGCAGCATGGGAGAAAGCACAAAGGTTCTTGGTTCGACAGTCTTAACCAGTGATCTTTAAAGGAGGTCTCTGCAATCCAAATCTGGGTCTCTATCTGAATTTTGTGTGTGTTTTTGTGTGTTTGTTTGTTTGTTGTTTTTTGTCTGAGTCTTTCTAGTGTCCCTTACCAAAGCCTATATCCAAACACCCACTAATTCTGGGATGTCTGCGATCTGGATCTGTGTTGCAGCTTCAGCTTATCTCGTGTTCTTTCCAGGTGGGACACAGTCAATAAGTTTAAAAACACTTTGAGAGAGACCATTCTTGTGTGCTTGCTGACAGGTACTGGAAAGGCCAATGTTGGGTGGTCTTCAGCTCCAGTCAGGGTCAGGGGCTTGCCCTGCTCCTCGCAGCTCCCAGGAAGCAGTCGGCATGGCCCCCCTCTGTCTTGACACCCCCCCCACTCCCCAGCTCCTAGGTAGTATGTAGAGGTGTGGCCAAGTGGCTCTGCACACCACCCCGTCCGCAGGCACCACCCCAACAACTCCCATTGGCCATGGTTCCCAGCCAATGGGAGCTGCAGGGGTGGTGCCTGTGGATGGGCCAGTGTGCAGAGCCGCCTGGCCACACCTCGGAGCCAGAAAAGGGACATGCTTCCAGGAGCTGCTTGTGGTAAGTGCTGCCTGGAGCCTGAACTCCTGGAACCCAATCCCCTGCCACTGCCCTGATCTCCTTCCCCCCCTCCAAACCCCACGATCCCAGCCCAGAGCCCCCTTGTACCTCAAGCCCCTCAGTCTCAGCCCTACCCCCTTGTGCCCCAACAGCCTGTCCCATCCCTGATTCCCCCTCCCACTCTCCAAACCCATTGGTCCCAGCCTGGAGCCTCCTCCTGCACCCCAAACACCTCAGCCCCAGCCAGAGCCCTCACCCCCTCCCACACCCCTACCCCCAATTTCGTAGGCATTCATAGCCCGCCATACGGCTTCCATACCCCAATGTGGCCCTCAGGCCAAAAAGTTTGCCCACCCCTGTTATAGAGGGTGTCTTTTGAATAACCCAAGAACGTGAAGAGTAAACAGTGACAATATTCCAACTCTAGCTGTATGATTTATAAATCAAAATAGTAGATCAGTTTCCATTTTCAACGTAACTTCTGCTAGGAAAGAGGCCAGATCCTCACTTGTTTCAAATCGGTCCAGAACTACTCAAGTTAATGAACCCCCTTCTGTTTTTAGAAGGAAGCTAAGACCTTTGTTTCCACTCCAAAATTCACAGAATCGAAGGCCATGTCTTGGTGTGTGAGAATTCCGAACACTGGCCTGTATCCTCCAAGTTCAGAGCAGGTGAAGCCCAGGGGACACTGCAGGGGCATCCAAGTCCACTTACATTTGTCAGCTTGCAAGATAAGAACCCTAGTTTGTTCATTTGCATGAGCCCTGGGAAGCTGTTCTTTATGCTCGTATGTCTGTCGTAAAAATGAATTAGAAACATGGTAAAATATTAGAGCACTATTTATCTAAATGCAACATTGCTGGATGTTTTTCCCTTAACTTCTGGGAAAGTGTGTATAATAGACCATGATACTTCGGAAGGTAATTGAATTTACAGTTCATGTAATTTGACCATAAATTATCCTTTGCGGGAGAGGAATTTACTTACCGATAAATTGACCAACTAATTGCTTTTTGCTGAAGTTTTGTCACTTGTTCTGCATGCCCAGTTGCAATTTCTCTCTTAAAAGTCATACTTGCCCTTAGCATGAGAATAATTTGCCATATTTACAAGAGCATGACTGCCTGTTATCCGGATGCATTAACATTTCCCTAACAGCTTAAAAACAATACAATTAGTTCAAGTGTAGCTTTTTTTTTTTTTCTCCAGCTTCTGCTTTGCTCTCCCAGGCTGACCTCCATAATTAAAGCTAAATGATTGTCCACTTTGAATGCCAAGTGCATTTGAGATCCTGACACTTGCCACGTGTTTTGGTGAACAGGTGTTTCCCTTTCCATTTACAGCTTTGTAGAAAGACCACCCTCTCACAGCCTGTTTTACTTGTGGGCTTTAACGTTAGGAACCTCTAGCAGAGCCAGGTTCTACTGTGTGCTTTTAATCAGCAATAGATCTGTGCTAAGGTGCTCTTTCTAGAGAGCTATATGTGAAAAGAGCGTTCCTACGGTTGCATCACTGGTATGGGATTCTAGACAGTTGAGTTCAAGGCCTGGCTTTGCCACAAACTTCCTACATGGCCCTGAACAAATGAGCTAACCTCCATGCCTTAATTTCCCCATATATAAACTGGAAATGATAGTACCTGCTTTGTTATGCCTACCTAGAATGAAATATCTTTGGAGCAGTACTCCTGAGGGCATTCTGTGCACAATATTTTAAAATTGACAAATACAATTTGCAGAATGAATAAGTGCAGAGGCTCCAGCATGGTCACCCTGCAGCCTTTCCACCCCCAGGACACGCTCAGTGGAGAGAGCACAAGGCTTAGGCTTGCCCCAGAAACACCCTGGGGGCCTGTCCCTTTGTGCCTTGTGCACCGGGTGTGAAGCAGGCAGGCTCAACTGGGCAGTGTGGAGGGGCTCAGTGTGTGTGTGGGCGGGGGAGGAGAGGGGATCCAGGTGTGTGGTGAGAGCATTCTGTGGGACAAAATGGGTGCAGGCAGTACAGTGCAGGGTCTAGGGGTGGGGGTGTGTGTGTGTGGGAGGGGGGAAGATCTGGATGCACAGAGGTTTATGGGGGGGGGAGGTTCCAGGTGCAGGGGCAATGGGACTCTGCAGGGGTTTCCAGGTGAAAGTGGTTGGGGCTCAGTGGAGGGGGTCTGAGTGTGGGGGTCTCAATGGGGGGGGGTCTGGGTGCTGGGGGAGTGGGGCTTGGTGGGTGGAATCCTGGGTGCAGCTAGTTGGGGGGGTGTCTGGATGTGGAGATGCAGGGGGATGGGGTTCATCAGGGTGGGAGTTTGGGTGCAGGGGTGGGGATCTGGACGTAAGGAGTCTGGGTGCAGGGGGCTCCAGATACAGGAGTTGAGGTTCAGTGGGGGTGGGGTTTTGGTATGGAGGGCTAAGGGGGTTCTGGGTGTACAGGGTGAGGCTTGGTGGGGGTGTTTAGGTATAGGAGGTCTGGATGCATGGGGGTTGGGCGGATGGGGGAGCATCTTCCCATACAGTGACCCCTTCCCCCCACAGCTTAGGAGCGATGCAGGGCAGGAAGCAGGGGAGGATACTAAGCTTCCTGCAGCTGGAGGGGAGGTTTCTGGGGGTGGGTCTGACAGCCCAGCCACTCCTTGCAGGGGAAGAGGAAGTCCCATCATCTCCTGCCTCCAGCCCAGCCAGAACTAGCAGCTGATCCCAACTCAGGGTAGGAGCTACTGGCTGAGGGGTCCCCAGCCCTATGGTGACTTACCTCCCTGCCAGCTGCTCTAGGTGCCTGAAATGATGTACCTGCACAGCTAGGGAGTGGGGTGTAACTGCTCTTGCAGCGTCCCTTTGCTTCCCTGTCAGAAAGCTATGTTTCTGCGGGGAAGCAAAGAAATCTGTGGGGGACATGAATTCTGCACATATGCAGTGGCACAGAATTCCCCCAGAAGTAGGGCAGGGATTGTCTGCAGTAGCCTACACAATGGGCCTCTGATCTTGGTCTGGCATAAAGATGCTAATGTAACACCAATATGTTGATTTGGAAAACGGGTCTGTGGGAAGAGAGTTTGCAGGGGAATGAGTGGCAGGAATGGAAACCCTAAAAGTGAGGCCTCTGAAGGAAGAGCTATTCCTGTGAACCTTCCAGAGGCTGGTTCCCTACAGTGATAGTACTATTTCTGCTGGGAATCTTTTTCTAGTGCAAATGCCATAGGAACAAAGCATGAAAAATCTGTCTCTCTCACACCCTTTTACATCTGCTTGCCATGCTGCACCTTCATGTTTTGTTTTATCCTTTTTCCTTTACGTTCCTCTGCTTGGAGTGCCTGGGGAGCAGCAGTCTCCATTAGGCCACACTGGAGTTTATTGAAAGGACAAAAATGGAGAGACAACCGCTCCCAGGAAACTGGAGAGACAACCGCTCCCAGGAAACTGAAGTCATGTGATCCAGTTGCCACAACAGCCTGAGCAGGACTTGGAACTGCTGAGATGAGAGGAAACCTGTTCTTAGCAAAAGATCTGTTATATTAACGTAGATGGAAGATGTGGGGCCCAAAGAGTTGAAGGTGTTAACATGATCGTGTTACTGTCCAACTTCAAACAAGGTTCAGGGTCTAGTATAGAGAGACCATAGCCCGCTTAGTACAATGGCAAGTACATTCCTTATCTTTATTAAAAATCTTTTAGTAAAGTCAAAGCACTTGAAATGTAAGGCTTTTATTTTAATAACATTTCTTGTTTCCTTTCTCTCTAGCTGGGGAGAGTTTATAAGGGAACCTATCTGACAGTTTTTTAAATGGTATTAAAGATGGCAATCTCTCTTATTGGGTAGTCAGGGAAGAGAATAATTTGGCAGAAATCAGATGGAGCTGCAGCTGTTGCTATTTGTTGAAGTCTGATCCTGTTTCCTTAAATGACACCACAAGATGAACATAAAAGTGGAGAGAGAAGAACAACAGAGAGACAATGCAGCTTCTGTTCTTGGTGTTGCCTCTTATTAGCAATCTCACTTCTGGAGAAACACAGGCCTGGCACACGGTCCTATTTGCCATTCGAAAACCTGACAATTTGAACCAGCATCAGGCCAGTTAGGGCATTGTTTGTTTGTTTTTTAATTTCCTTTCTTGTCAGTGATAGCAGTGTCACAAAATACACAGTCTTGGCTGACTAAGCCAGACTCCTAGTGGACAGAAGACAAAAAAAGAGGTATAGGTTTTTAAAAGAAAAAAACACAAGGTGATGAGAGGAGGTGACAAAGTCTCACATCCCAGGAGGTGACTGGGATTTAACCAGATCTAGTAGAGGTGGCAATGTCATCTGAGGCCCCCTTTCTACGCTTTTTTGTTTCCCTGGCATGATCTTAACACATTCCTTGGATTAAATCAGTAGGCTTCTTTGTTTGTACGAATCCAGTCTGTTTCCCTTTTTTCACCTTCTCCCATGAGCATTTGTTATCATGACACTCGGTGAGAAGTGAGTGGAAGCTCACAATTGAGTTTACAATTAGGGTAAATTTGTAGGCCGAATTATTACAACATGTGCTGCACACCAGCTCCTTACCAGTGAAATTGCTGGAGTGCAGTCTGAAGTAGCCTAAATAACCTTATTAAGACTTTCACTGGCCCTTGATGCTGGGTCCTTCTTCATTATACCATCCTTTCCTTTGCAGCTGCTGCAGTCACATTCACTCACCTTGCACCTGGCAACTTCTGGGAAGACCATTATGCTATGGGAAAACCAACTATACCTAGGAATAGAGAATCTTAACACGAGGAGGAAGATATTAAGATTTTTCATGTATGATAACTTACCCCGCAGCCCATGGGAAATGGAGAGAGAGGTTCAGACACCGAGTGTGACAAATACCTATGTAGACATGGGCCTGAGCCAGAATCTTGGAACTGGACCATTTCAACTTGGAGGAAGTTCAGATTTGGATAATTATTTGCAATATTGAAACACCCTCATCATGGACCAGGACCTCACTGTACTGGGTGCTATATAAACACAGAACAAAGATGGTCCCTGCCTCCAAATAGCTCACAGAATAGCACAGGGTGAAGAATGGCCCAGGGAAAAGATTAGAGTCATGACAAACACAGGCCTTAACCACTAGGCAACACTATCCATCACATTCTCAATCTCTTTTGTGGATTTTTTGCTGACACTATTTAAAAGAAAAGTAATAATTACTCATCAATTAACTGACTTGGGTCCTCATAGTGTAATTTGCAAGTACATGGGACTAATGTGTGAGCTCAGACACATTTTTATTACCTGGTGAGCAAACCTTTTGTTTTATAGACTTCTTTTTCTTGTTTCATGTTGAGGATCAAAGTGCACAGAAACCCAATAAAAATCCCTTAGCTGTGGCTAAAATAAAAAGCATCACAACAATTCCAAATATGAAAATCTTATTAAAGCTTTTATGATTTCCACTGAATGAACTATTTCTCTTGACACACACTAATCTTGTAAGAGCGAAAGAAAGTTAATTATCTCAATTTCTCTTGAAATTTCATCCATTAATTCATTTCTGAATGATAGCAAGGTCTCCCCCACCAAATTGAAATGGCCATCTTCCTTCTTTGTTATGGTGATTCCTTTAAAGTATTATTGGTACATAATTAAAAGTTTAACAGCATTGTAAAATTAAATTAAACACTTCTTTTTTTGTAATTCAGATTCCTCTAGGGTTTCTACAACTTCAAATCCTGTTCTGGTTTATAATTTCAACCACATTTGCTATGCATGCAAGATTCATCTCTCCTCCAAAACTATACATTTTGGAGGCATAGTCTTTTGATCACCAAGTTTTAGATGTCCCTGCTTCCACTTCTTTGATACTTTTGAACTCCTGGCCAATTATAAAATTTTACTTCTGAGTTTGTTCACTATTTTGAACATTTGAGATGAACTCCAATAATTCCTGAGGCTGAAAACTCCATGAACAAATTGCATTTTAATAGCTTATTGGTATGATATGGGAGAAGCTTCCAATACTAAATATCATCCATAAGAAGAGATGGAAAAGTAATTGAACACAGTGCTAATGGTGGGATGTTTTGCAAATGTGATAAGTCAGCATTCAGAGTAGTCTGATGGAAATGTCCTGCTGCTAGAAAAGGCCACTTAGGAACATCTTATGCATGTGAGTAACTGTTGGCATTGTGAGAAGGCTATGAACTCGCCCCAGATCTAAACTAGTTTGTCTCGAGAATAAAAATGGCCAACATTTATACTGCATAATGGCTGTGGAATGCACACTGATGGGTGTGTAACTGCAGTAGGACCAAAACCACTTAACAGTGTAGCCTACCTTAATTCATTATTATTGTGGATTATTACAAACTTTGCAAGAGACCCACCCAACTTCACTGAAACTATGCTAATAAAGGCAGGGACAGTGACTTAACAGTGTTGCAGTACTGTGTGGTGTTTTTCTGCCACTGTGAGACCTGTAGTAGATGATGATCAGAATTTGGAATATATCTATAGAATTGAAATACTTCACCAGGAAATCTGCCATCTTCATGACATTATTGTGTGTGGGGGCAGGGGGAAGTTAGTGACAGCTTACAGTCATCAGAGTGGAGAGAATAAGGAAATACTTATCCAGTTACAAAAGTTATATCAGAATTCTGCCTATTAAAGGTTTCCTAGCCAAGTCATGGAAATAAAAAGCCTTGATCCAGCAAAGCCCCTCAGCCCATGATTAACGTTAAGCATGTGAATAAATACCAGCGAAGCCACGCGCTGAAGGGCATTGCTGGACTGAGGACAAAAAGCATTTGAAACACCACAAGGCACATTGGTGGTGCTTGGAGCCTCTCTGTTATGGGTTTGGCTATAAGAGGGTACAACAGGGTGCAGGACTGTTTGGGCTATTATCTAGATATAGGGATTAGTGGACTGTTCTGTTCAGCTGAGTTTGAGTGTGTCTAGAATCATTATTCTGTGCCTAAAGCATTAGATAAATGCTTCTCTCATTTAGCCAGCTATAGGAATCCTATCCAAATTCATCTTTCCTCTCCCAAGTCATAATATGGTGTTTATGGGCCTCTTGTTTATATTTCTGTTCTCCACCTATTGTTCGCCATCAAAATCTCATTTTTGATTATGCTAGGTTTTTTTAAGAAATATTTTGAAACTAAATGACATGAAGGTTTTGTTTTCTTACTAACTTCACAGATGGTGAAGCCCCAGTTCTTTGAATGCTGGTATCAACATTAATCCTATCCTCTTCTCTCTGCTAAATAAGATCTATCCTGATGGAAAAACAAGCATATTTGACAAATATTTACAATTCGCAGACAAATAGGGTGATGCATAAAGAATAGACTTTTGCGCTTCCAGATGGTGGGCTAAGGTTACAACACTGAAGATGAGCCCCCTGGGGTTTTACTCCCTCCCCTGCCACTGGCCAAATATTTGACCTTTGACAAGTCACCCAACTTCTCAGGGTCTCAGAATATTCATTTGCCAAATGGGATACAATGCTTAGCTACCTCCTGGAAGTGCTGTGAGGCTTATTTCTTGAAACTTTGTGAAGTATTTTAGGAGCTTAATGTGGAAGGTGGCATAAGTTCAATTCAAATATCTTCAACCTTAGGAGGTTTCATTAGAGGATAGTTAATAGTTTAAAATACATGGCTTTGACATTCTCCTAGCAATTGAGAGTAGAGAACTTGTGATTATCTGCAGGTCTGCAGCCTCTTGTGTTTGCTGTAAAGGGAACCTTCTTGACTCTCCTCATCAGAGGCCTGGTGTGGAGAGACCACCTGCTCTCATCCATACCTTCCCCACCCATCGGTACTCTGCTCTAGAAGACATCCACACAGTGTGCAGAGGCAGTCAAAAAAGCAAACAGGATATTAGGAATCATTAAACAAGGGCTAGAGAATAAGATGGAGAATATATTATTGCCCTTATATAAATCCATGGTACGCCCACATCTTGAATACTGCGTACAGATGTGGTCTCCTCATCTCAAAAAAGATATACTGGCATTAGAAAAGGTTCAGAGAAGGGCAACTAAAATGATTAGGGGTTTGGAACGGGTCCCAGATGAGGAGAGATTAAAGATGCTAAGACTCTTCAGCTTGGAAAAGAGGAGACTAAGGGGGGATATGATAGAGGTATATAAAATTATGAGTGATGTGGAGAAAGTGAATAAGGAAAAGTTATTTACTTGTTCCCATAATATAAAAACTAGGGGCCACCAAATGAAATTAATGGGCAGCAGGTTTAAAACAAATAAAAGGAAGTTCTTCTTCACACAGTACACAGTCAACTTGTGGAACTCCTTGCCTGAGGAGGTTGTGAAGGCTAGGATTATAACAGAGTTTAAAAGAGAACTAGATAAATTCATGGAGGTTAAGTCCATTAATGGCTATTAGCCAGGATGGGTAAGGAATGGTGTCCTTATCTTCTGTTTGTCAGAGGATGGAGATGGATGGCAGGAGAGAGATCACTTGATCATTACCTGTTAGGTTCACTCCCTCTGGGGCACCTGGCATTGGTCACTGTCGGCAGACAGGATACTGGGCTGGATGGACCTTTGGTCTGACCCAGTATGGCCGGTCTTATCCACTCTGCTGCTGCTTTTGGGACTCTGATAGGCGAGCCATATATTTTTGTCGTCGTCTTGTTTTTGTTGGGTCCCTTCTTCCATGTTTTGGACTTAGCAGGAAAATGTCAGGAAAAACAAGGTGATCCAGTTATCAGTTGTCTTCTGAGTTTACCTCCCCATGACTTAGGCAATGGCCAGTGCAAACAACATTGAGAGCATAATACACCCTTGCTTTACATTAGTTGTCCCTGCAAAACATTGGCCAATGTTGCCGTCATCTCAGTGCCAAATGGACAGTCCATCATATAGAGCCTTGATTCTCCTTGTTTTTGCTGGTATTCCATAATAAGCCCTGGTTTTATAAGGACTGTCTGTGTAGACTATCAAAAACCTTCTGGAAATCTAACCCACCTGCCCCCCCCCCAAAAAAATAATAATCAAGAGTTGCTTGCTATTCCACCCTTTTGTTCTCAGATATTGTTATATAACACCGAGTGGTCTGCATGTGATCTCGGTTGTCTAAAACCTTTTTGTTCCTGCAATGTCCTGTCCCTTTCTGCCCCTCCCCCCTCTCCAGTGTGTTAGTTTTTGTTGCCAGAGAACACCACAGCATACAGCTGTGTATCTATCCGCTCCCTTTGTATCCTTCTTTACTAGGTCCAAATATAATAGTTCCTATCTAAATTGGCGATCTAATTCTTTCTTGATATACTCAGGATTATGTTGCACATGATTCTTCCAGGCTCTGAGTAATGTGATTCCCCTCCAGTTATTGTGGTTGGTAAAGTCGCCCTTCTTTGGCAATTTTGCTGTAAGGTCTCTCTTCCACGGGGCTCGGTTCCCTTTCATCATTCCACATTGTATCCAAAAATCCAAGGAAAGTCTGGAGGCTGTTTAATTACTTGCTTTAATCATCTCAAGTAACGTTATCCCCTCTATTTACTTTCCCATTTTTGAGTTGATTGGAGATTTTTCCCCCTCCTCAACTTCTTCCCTTGCAATAGTTACTAAGCATATTATGTTTCTGCAAAAATAAATCCTTTACTGCTGGTCAATACCCCCTCAGAACTATTGCTTCAGTCTATCTGCAGCCACAGAAAAATGATATTGATATACACTTTGCAGATTAACTCTGACCCAGAAGGGGCTAGTAAAGTGATATTCTGAGTAGTTTCAAGCTGGTCAACAGCTCAGAAGCTCATTTGACAATAGGAATAAGAGCCCTTGAATTATCAAACTGTGCCAGATGCTACCCCTGGTAGAAGAAGGAGATAGCTATTGAATGTACCAGGTTTGTGAAATGCTGACCTCTGGAAGCTAATTACTATGAAGCAGAGGACTGGACTGATCTCTGCTGCCCTTTTTGCCTGTGGAATGATCCACTTCCCAGGATATCTCCCCCTCAGTAGAATTTAGTTTGTGATGTTTTGCATTAAAAGATGAGTTGTGGAATAAAAATACAAGAGTGATTTCATGGTAGGAGTCTACTACAAAGCATCTAACCAGGAAGAAGTTGATGAGGCTTTTTCTTTCTTTAAAAAAAAAAAAAGGCAAAAGCAAAGGACTTCAACTACCTAGACATCTGTTGGGAAAATACCACAGCAGGACACAGATTATCCAACAAGCTCTTGGAATGTATTGGAGAACATTTTTTAGTTCAGAAGGTAGAGTAAGCTACTTGGGGAGGGGCTGTTCTAGATTTGTTTTTTTGACAAATAGGGAGGAACTGGTTGATAATTTGAAAGTGGAAGACCTCTTGGGTGAAAGGGATCATGAAATGGTAGAGTTCATGACTCTAAGGAATGGTAGGAGGGAAAAGAGCACAATAAAGATGATGGATTTCAAGGAGGCAGACTTTAGTTAAATGCAGGAATTTGGTAGGTAAAATACCCTGGGAAGCAAATCTAGGGGGAAAAACAGTTCAAGAGAGTTGGCAATTTTTCAGACATTATTAAGAGCAGAAGAGCAAACTATCCCACTGTGTAGGAAAGATAGGAGGTATGGCAGGAGACCACCCTGGATTAATCAGGAGCTCTTCAATGTCTGAAACTCATAAGAGTCCTACAAAAAGTGGAAACTAGGTTAGATTACAAAGGATTAATATACACAAATAACATAAGTATGTAGGGATAAAATTAGAATAAACTAGCTAGAAACACAAAGAGTAACAAGAAAACATTCCTCAAATACATTAGAAACAAGAGGAAGACCAAGGACAGGGTAGGCCCATTACTCAATGAAGGGAGGAAAAACAATAACAGAATGTGGAAATGGCAGAAGAATTAAATGACTTTTTGTTTTTCACCAAAAAGGTTAGTAGCGATTAAACATCTAACATCGTGAATGCCAGCGAAAACGGGGTAGGCTCAGAGGCTAAAATGGGAAAGAACAAATTTAAAAATTACTTAGACAAGTTAGATGTTTCAAGTCACCAGGGCCTGATGAAAAACTTCCTGAAATACTCAAGGAGCTGACTGAGGGGATATCGGAGCCATTAACAAATATCTTTGAAAAGTCATGGTAGATGGGAGAGATTCCAGAGGACTGGAAAAGGTCAAATATAGTGTGAATCTATAAAAAGGGGAATAGGGACAGCCTGGGGAAATACAGAGTAGTCAACTTACCTTCAGTACCCAGCAAGATAATGGAACAAATTAATTTAAAAAAATCAATTTGAAAACCTCTAGAAGAAGATAAGGTGATAATTAACTTTCAGCGTGGATTTGTCAAGAACAAATCTTGTCAAACCAACCTAATAGCTTTCTTTGACAGGGTAACAAGATGTGGATTATGGGGGAAGCTGTAGATGTACTAGATCTGGCCTTTAGTAAGGCTTTTGATACTGTCTTTCATGATCCTCTTATAAACTAGGGAAATACAAGCTAGATGGAGCTACTGTAAGGTGGGTGCATAACTGGTTGGAAAACTGTTCCCAGAGAGTAGTTATCAGTGGTTCACAGTCAAGTGGGAAGGACATAACAAGTGGGCTGCTCCAGGGATTGGTTCTGGGTCTGGTTCTGTTCAATATCTTCATCAATGATTTAGATAATGGCATAGAGAGAACACTTCTAAAGTTTGTGGATGATACTGTGACGTTCTGTACCTCGGGGGAACACCCAGCACCCCCATGTTCATCTTTATAATGTGATTGTGTGGTATCTACTGCGATGTTTGTCATGTCAGGTGTCTTCGGAGGGCTCATGATGTACTGAACATTGTTGTTATGGTAATGTTATAGTAATCGTTGTTATAGGCTGTAATTTCATGTATATAGTTATGAGGCTGAAAATGTGTCCTTGTGGTTTAAAGAAAGCCCAGGTGAAAACTCTTCAGAAGCAGAGGGGTAATTCACACCTCGTCAGGGCATGTATGGGACAAACTCAGTCCAGCCTCACGGGAACAAAGGACACAGGCATAGACAACAGCAAAGGATCTGTTGGACTCTCAAGTGAGTCACCCCCTTTCTTTGGTCAGTTTGGAATTGCGATGAGGTAATGCTCACCTGACTCTGAAGGGCGGAGGGCGGCAAAGCCAAGAGGTAAGAAAGGACATGATAAAAGGGAGAGATGTTTGCCATGCTCTTCCTCTCTCTCTTCCACCTCCATCTACAACCATCCAGACCAAGCAACTGAAGCGCTGATCAAAGAGGAGAGCCTGGCTGAAGGACAACCAGCCAGCCTGTGGTGAGAAGCATCTAAATTTGTACAAGCATTGAAAGTGTTAAGATCAGCTTAGAATGTGTTTTGTTTTTATTTCATTTGACCAAATCTGACTTGTTATGCTTTGATTTATAATCACTAAAATCTATCTTTGTAGTTAATCTGTTTGTTTGTTCTATCTGGAGTATTGCATTTACTTTGAACCATGTCAGACTCCCCTTGGGATAACAAGCCTGGTACATAGAAATTTCTTTGTTAAATTGACAAACTCATATAAGCTTGCAGCATCCAGTGGGCATAACTGGACACTGCAAGACGGAGGTTCCTAGTGTTGTGTCTGGGACTGGAGATATTGGGTAGCATCAATTGGTTGCACAATCCAAGGAGCAGCTTACATGCCAGAGGCTGTGCGTGAACAGCCCAGGAGTGGGTATTGAGACCCTGTGCTTAGTCAAAGTCTATGGATACTACCAGTCCTATTGTAATATATTAAAAGTGTCTTATTAACTAAACACATGGAATAGGGAAAACGGACGTTTGTCATAGCTTCTAGCAACTCCGGTTGTAGGCTAAGATCCTACTGTGCTAGGTGCTGTACAGACATAGAATTAAACAAGTCCCTACTTCGAAGAGCTTTCAATCGAAGAAAAGAGACAACTGATAGATACAGATGGGTCAGTTCAAGGGAAGAATGAGACAAAATTGGTCAGCATGATCAGCAGTGGTCTCAGCTCACCCGCAGCCTAACCATTGTCAAGGTTCTTTTCTTTTTTCTTTTTTTTTTTTTAAATGCATAATTACAAAGGAAAGCTTTTAAGGAGGGATTTGAAGGAGAACAATGAACTGGCGTGGTGGATGTTTACAGAGAGTTCCATGATAAATATAACTCTCCCCTTTTTATAATGAAACCTTTATGCATGGACTTACTAAATGAAGTCTGTCAGCATGCCGGTGTGTGGCAGGAGAGGTCTGATCAACATAATAAGGAAAGAGAATCCCTGCTGTCATACAGTACAGAATGTTTTTGCTGGGGCTGGATAAAATCTGCTGTCTCACTGTTGGATGAGGTATGAAAATTTGTGTCTTTAGATCCTAGAATAAAGAAAGATCCATGCTGCACAGAATATTTTGCTAGAGGGGAGAATATTAATGGTGTGGAAATACTGGCCTGTCACTTCCCTTGCAAATAAGAGAAAGCAATTGTCTGTAACAGTTGCAAGAACATCACTGTAACAACACTGTGCCTGAGGAGGATTGTTTTGACAATGTTTAGGTGTACTGCACTGTCAGGACTGATCGTTTGCAACCGTAAGGCAGGGCTATATGAGCAAATATAATGTCAAATGAAAATCAACTACCTTCTTTAAACAGATAGAACCTCCTTCCCCTCGCTTTTCAAAGGCAAGCCTATGGATTATTTATTTAGGGCCTTGTTCTGCATTCCTTAGTAACATTACCTAGCATTTATGTATCAGAAAAGTACTACTAAATTAAATAGAATTATTCAAGGAGTAAGGTACCATTCAACATGAGTAAGGATAGTAAAATTAGGCCCAAAATTATTGCTACTTGAAATCTGTATCAGGTTGACTTAATGTCAGTGGAAGACACAACTGAGAACCCAGTGAGTATTTCACATACTGGGGGAGATGAATGATGTTAATGGTTAAGTTGCTGCCATCTCCTTTAATGTCAAAGGCTTGTGACTGGTCTAAATGGATTTAACTACAATACGTACTAGGAATAATTACATGAAATTGAGATGGGGAAAATGTGGCTTAATAGCAGGGGGAAAGGTCCTGACACTGTGGGCTTGGCTACACTTGAGAGTTACAGCACTGGTCGTACAGCTGTGTAGGGAAAGCGCTGGTGTGTGGCCACACTCACAGCTACCAGCGCTGCAGTGTGGCCACATTTGCAGCATTTGCAGCGCTGTTGGGAGTGATGCATTATGGGCAGCTATCCCAGCATTCAAGTGGCTGCAACGTGCTTTTCAAAAGAGGGGGGTGGGGTGGAGTGTCACAGGGAGCGGGGGAGAGAGAGTGGATTTTTGGAGCCGACACTGTGTATCAGCTCCCTGCTTTGCAAAATCAGAAAATTTTCCTGACCCCTTACGCTTAACTGCAAACAGCCTGCAGACCAGATAAGCAGCTGCTCCAACGGACTCCCTTTCTCACCCCAGCCCCCGCTGTTTCTCTCATCAAAAGCAAACAGATTGATCACAGCAAACAGGAGCTGTGTTTGTTTTTTAGATAAGCAGCTCCCGGAGCCCCGAGTTCACAACAAAACATAGAGGCAGCATAACAAAACAAAGAGAGTAATTTAGTTTAAAGCATTCTGGGATAGCTCCTAATACCCTGGAGGCCAATAACAGCGCTGGTGTGTGGCCACACCTGACGAGCAGCGCTGCATCACCAGTGCTGCACTCGTTACACCTCAAGCAGACCAGGTGTTCAGCCAGCGCTGCAGCCAGGGAGTTGCAGCGCTGGATGTGCCCTTCAGGTGTGGACAGTTACTAAGTTGCAGCACTGGAAAGCCTCCACCAGCGCTGCAACTCTCAAGTGTAGCCAAGCCCTGAGATGCATTAGAGTAGAAAAGTTTCCAAAGAGAAATAGTGGAAGGCTCATTACTTTGAAATGTCCCCAGCAGACTTCAATACATTTGCCATCATTTGGTGTAGGGAAAATCCAGCAGGCATATTGACTGGGTGACCCAATATGTCGCTTCCATTTGTAATTTCCAGGGGTGCGGCTATGCCCTTAATAATGCGGTCTAAAATTCACTTATTAGGGCTAATGGATGAGTTCACGAAATGTTGTTAAGAGGTAAGGAAAAAGCATGCTGTTTAACATGGTTGCTCTCTGTAACCAGTCCATTTTGCTTGTGAGTGCTTAGGAGCTTGTCCAAAGACGACTGAAATCAATTTAATCTTTTCACTGATTTTAAGAACCCTAAGTACCACCATTTGTGACAAAAAAACAGAGACAGAAGCCATTACCATTGGAGCTGATTGCCATAAGTGATTAGTACAAACTAGTGTTTGTAAGGAATCCTAACACAATGCCTACAATTCTGCCACCATCTTAACAAGATATCACAAAATAAATTGGTTTGAAACAGATTATTTGAATTTCAAAATATTGTTCCTCGATGTTGTTTCAAATAATATCTGGAGCTTCAATGGGAAAAAAATGAAAACATTTATCACTAGGAATAAATGTGAAACCTGGCTTGAATATGGTGGTAACTTTGGCCCAGTTGTGGAATACAAAAGAGGACATGGTAGAATCTGCAAAACCTCAGTCTTTGGGGTAAAGTGCAATTAAAATAGATAGCTCCTAAATGTCATTACTTGTTCCATATGTTATCCTTGGATAGTCCATCTACTTTCTTTAAATAATAGGAAACCTCCATTTCGAGATTATTTTGGATAACAAAAGGCATAGAATAGAAAACTAAGATTCTTGCAATTGAAGAAAATCATAGCTTATAAGGCTGGTAAGAACCACTGTGGTCAGCTTGTCTGACCTTTTGTGTAATATAACATAGGCCACTGGACTGGGCTGTATTAATTCTTCTTTGAACTAAAGCAGATCTTTTAGGAAAACATCCGATCTTGATTTTAAAATTGCCAGACACTCAGCATTCACCGTAACCCTTGGTAAATTGTCCAATGGTTATTTACACACACACTGTATTTAAAAAAAAAGAAAAGAAAAAAAAAGCCCTATTTCTTGTCTGAATTTGTCTAGCTTCATGTCTAGCCCCTGAATCGTGTTAGCCCTTTTGCTATGTTGAAGAGCCCATTATCAAAGTTTTTTATTCCCTGGATAGATAGTTATGAAATGTGATGGAGTCACCCCTTCATCTTCTCTGTGCCAAACTAAACAGATTGGGGGAGTTTAAAATTACCCAGTGTATGTCTTGAACAAACCCAAATGTTGATACCATCACAGATTGTTAGGCTATAACAGATACATGAAGATATACCACTGTGGTCAAGATGGCATCCCAAAGAACAGGATCACGGGAGGCTAACATTTACCTTCAATATAGAAGGATTAACTAAAGCCATGTAGCAAGGCATATCTTAAATCTTGGAATAAGTATCACAGAAATCTGAAAATTTAATCAAGGTAACTTTTTTCATAACTACAGTATTTTGAATAAGCCTTATACAAAAATAGCAAGAAGAAAATTCTGGAATTCCAACCAGTCTTAAAGATTTAAATCTCTCCTAAGATCTGCTACTGCCATGATCTCTCCCCCTCCCCAAACCTCTTTAAGCCAACTAATGGCTGGGTAGAGGGACAGTTAGCTTTGTTTTATTAAATATGTGACAGATTCCTATTTAAATGAAAGTTTGTTTGTATGTTAGTGTTTCTTTCCCCCACAACCTAGATCTGTCTTAGTGTAAGATCTTTTGGGCACGGAGTATCTTTGTATGTATTTGGACAGCACTTGGCACATGATGGGTGCTAGAGAAGTAAAAAAAAACCCACTATGTAGGGTTTATGAGACACATCTCAAATGACCAAAATAATCCAATACCTAAGTGGTTTAAAATAAGCCTTCAGAAAACACAGAGCATATACCTACAATTGGTCATTAGACCCTGAAGTCGAAGTTTGTTTGAGCAAGAACATCACCTCTAAGGAAAAGGATGGAATTCTATCTGGTCCTGCTGGGCTGCCAATTGTAGCCTAACACATCTTGCTCCTTTGAACAAACTGTAGAGGACCCCTGAAGTTTAATCCCACAGAAATGAAACATTGCATTTTGTGTCTGCACCTGGTTATTGGACTCTGACATTGCGACTCTTACTAGGTTTTGCTCCCAACAATTTGTTATCAGCTGTAAAGAGAAGATTTGGAATATCTTTCTGTCCTAAACCTGCAGAGTAGAAATGGATTCTAGCCTCTGATCAACAGAGTTTAAAACTCTGTCCAAGTTTTACTGGACTCCTGAGATGTAACAAGCTGGGGCTTCAGGCTAAAAACAGGCTAAAAAACATTTAGGGACAGATTAGCACTTGTCTGGGAAAAGTATATAAGTGAAAGGACTTTGGGCAAACATTCTTTCAAATAAAGTACACTTTTTAAACACAGATGCCATCCGACAATACTACTCTATATACTGGGAAATGCATATGCCTCATTTACTGTAAAATCCACTCCCTTTGTAAGTTAATTACCATTAGCAGGTCATTTTTACATATCATGGAAAGTCCTCTCTCCCTCTTGCATATTCAGAGTGCTTCTCTGAGGCTGCTACTTGGGGGAGAATTCTCTCATGCACAGACTAAAGCCAATGCCTTACATGTGGGTTCCTTTTTTAAACCACTTACAGCTAAACTTAAATGTTCATATGTATTTCCCTGGCCTGACTATTATTATTATCTTTGACTCTTTACGCCACTTCCATCAGTCTCTTTCACTGTTCATTTTCCTCCTTAGTCCGAGTCACTTCCTAAATTAGGCCTATCAGGACATAGGGGATATGTCTACACAGCAATGAGAAACCCACAACCTGCTCATGCCAACTGACTCGCACGGTGGGGCAGTTTCATTGCAGTGTAGACGTCTGGGCTCAGGTTGGAGCCCAGACACTGGGATCCTCCCACCCTGCTGGGCCCTAGACCTGGTTCATCTACGTAGCAATGAATCAACCCTGCAGCTTGAGTCCTGCAAACCCAAGTCAGCTGGTATGGGCCAGCCACAGGTTTTCTTTGCTGTGTAGACATGCTGTAGGCCATGGCTGCACCATTGTTTCCTTGGATAGGCAGTCTGGGTCTCTATCACCCAGCCTAATGTAGGTTTTTCCTGAAATTTCCTTAAAAAAATTGCCTTGACAATGTTGCATTTACTGATTTGTCCTGGCAAGACTGTATAATAAGAGTAGCACTGAGGCGACCCACTGAGATCGGAGCCACTTTGTGTTAGGTGTGTACATACACCTAGTAAGGGGCAGTCCCTGGTCTGAAGAGTTTACAGTCTAAATAGACACAGGATGGGAAAGGAAGCAAAAGCAAAGTGATTTTGGCCAAGATCTCACAGAAGGTCAGTGGCAGAGCTGTGTTAGAACCCAGGCCTCCTGTGTCCCAGTCAAATGCTCTAGCATCTGAACAATGCTGCCTCCTAACTATTAGTAATACATTAATAAACTGGGATTGAAATAAATGATCAAGGAAAAGAATAGTGGTTGCATTTTTTATTTTATTTTATTTTTGAGCTAACCTCCTTCACTTTTACCCCTCTAGCGTCGCTGCTGTTACAGCAGGCTCCATTCTATCCCTTATCTTTGCTCCGAACTCCCCTCGGCCTTAGTGGGTGCTCCACATGCTAAACAAAGGTGGACTATGGCCCAATTAGTGCAAAACAACACAATTTCACCAGTCTCATTGCAAGGTCAGTTGGTGCTAGCCCTTATTTAAAAGGAGGATGCATTTACAATATGCAGGCGTGTTGTGCTAAATATTCCATCAGTGGGTGGCTGGTCTTTTAAAGGGAGTGAGGTCTTATCCTGTCTGTGATACGTCTAGCTTACCTCTCCAGAGGCAGAGAATGAAATTAAATTATCAGAGGGGTAGCCGTGTTAGTCTGGTTCTGTAAAAGCAGCAAAGAATCCTGTGGCACCTTATAGACCAACAGACGTTTTGCAGCATGAGCTTTCGTGGGTGAATACCCACTTCTTCGGATGCAAGTGGTGCATCCGAAGAAGTGGGTATTCACCCACGAAAGCTCATGCTGCAAAACGTCTGTTGGTCTATAAGGTGCCACAGGATTCTTTGCTGAAATTAAATTGTGACATATGGTCATGTGACTAAATCAAGCCTCTGTTGGGAGTGAGGAAGGGGTGTGTGTGTGGGGGGGGGAACGAAGCCTTGGAACAACTGCTCAAAATGGGAGGAGGGTCTGGGCCCACCCTAAGGGTGTATGTGGTGGGGAAGAATGGTCCTCTCCAGAAGCAGGAATCTGTATAAACTTGCACAGCCTGGGGGAGGACTGTGACACTCCTCTACCATCACTCTTCACCAAGAACTACAGCCAACAGACCTGCAGGGAGGAGGAATTGTGCCCAGCTGAAGTTCGGGTAGAAGAGACTGGATTATTTCAGTTTCAGTGTTTTAAATCAATCCAGGATCAATTTGAGCAAAACCAAAATAAGTGTCCATGCAGTCTCCTACACGGGGTTTAAAATCCAAACTCCTGCAGCTTTTTATTTTACACAAGGCCTAAGAAGAATCCCTTGTCCCCCAGCAGGCTTGCTTAGACCCATTTAGCATGTTAACTACCTGCTTTTTAACAGTCTGTGCAGTGCCAAACTTTTTGTGAGTACCAGATTTTTGTTTACTGACCTAAAAAAATAAAATAAGCATGGTAGCTCTATACAGACCAGTAAAGAAGAAATCAATTCCTTGCAAAACCTTCTACTTCCATTTATGTTATCCTGGAAAAGAATAAAAAAAACACCAGATCAGTTAAATACTGGGCTGGATAAGCCCTGGAAAATCCAATCAGAGATGCACAATTGTGACAACATAAGGCCCTCACTGGATATGACCTTACCCTGGGTACAATCTGGACTAATGGACAGCAGTGTCTCCTCAATTATCCAACCTAGGCTGCCTTTCACCCTGCTTCGCTGTGAGAGCAACCACTCCCAGTCTGCTCTCACACAGCTTCCAGCATGTAAATCACTCCCAGCTATACTGAATGAATGCTATGGCCAGCCATTCATGAATTACGGTACAGGGAAACACCAGCAAACTCCTAGTCCCAGAATGTGCATCTTGCACTGCCCAGCACCAGATATCCCCAATGGAGTTTCCCAAACACATCAATCCATACAATGGTTTAGATAAAACACCAAAACAAATTTATTAACTACAGAAAGATTTTTAAGTGACCACAAGTAATAAGGCATACAAGTCAGAATTGGTTACAAGGAAATATGCTAAGTGTTAGTTGCATTTTACCTTTTAACAAGCTAAATGAATACAAAGCAAAAGTCCTTCTCACCACATGTTCCAGCAGTCTTACTAGGTGAACCTCTTTCAGTCAAAAGAACAGGAGTACTTGTGGCACCTTAAAGACTAACAAATTTATTTTAGCATGAGCTTTCGTGAGCTGCAGCTCACTTCTTCGGATGCGTAGAATGGAACACAAGAAGTCTAGTCTGTTGTTTCGACCCTCAGGAGGAGTCCATGTAGAATCCTTTTTATTATAGCGTTGGTAGGAAGGATTCTGTGGGTTAGTATGTAGTCAGTCTCTACGCAAAAGAATAAATGGACACAAATCTGACATCAGGAATCATAACATTCAAAAACCAGTGGGAGAACACTTCAACCTCTCTAACCACTCAGTGACAGACTTGAAGGTGGCAATTTTGCAACAAAAAAACTTCAAAAACAGACTCCAAAGAGAAACTGCTGAACTTGAATTAATATGCAAACTAGATACTATTAACTGTGGTCTAAACAAAGACTGGGAATGGTTGGGTCATTACACCAATTGAATCTATTTCCCTATGTTAAGTTCTCCTCACACCTTCTATGGGACATCTTAATTATCACTTCAAAAAGTTTTTTTTCCTCCTGCTGATGATAGCTCATCTCAATTGATTAGACTCTGCCTGTTGGTATGCATACTTCCACCTTTTCATGTTCTCTGTATGTATAAATATCCCCTGTCTGTGTGTTCCATTCTATGCATCCGAAGAAGTGAGCTGCAGCTCACGAAAGTTCATGCTAAAATAAATTTGTTAGTCTTTAAGGTGCCACAAGTACTCCTGTTCTTTTTGCGGATACAGACTAACACGGCTGCTACTCTGAAACCACTCTTTCAGTCAGCATCTCTACCCCCTCCCATCCCCCTTCTTCCCTTGTTCTTCAGGGGTTGATGTTGCCCTGGGTAGAAAATAAGGGCGAGATGATTTGGGGCATCTGCCCTCTCCTCTTATTTCACTTTCTCTTGCACAAGAATGATATCCAGCTGATCTTCAAGAGACAGTTGATGTGGCCAGGAACTTTAATTTGTTTCTTTGACAAAATGTAGATCTTTTCCTCACACCCTTTAAGTGGCCAGTCTTTGGCAGGAGAATTGGCTGATGGTCCATTTGATTCCGTTGACACCTGGCTGAGGCTAGCCTTTTGTCTCTGGAGAACTTCTTTGTGACTGCCCTCCAGAACATGTCTTGGGAATATTATACAGTGGAATCATATAACTTTACATACAATGTTGCCACACATATTTTACCAGGACAACAATGATCAGAAAATCAGGAGTTTTCAAATGATACCTTACACAGTATGCTTTGAAACATTTAACAGTGTCTTGGAAAAGGGGTGAACATAGAATATACAATTGCATATAAGGCTAATGAGAACTTGTTCCTGACACAAATACTTTTGTTTTTCTAACATGAATGAAAAGATCATAATGGCACCAAAGAGTCTCTAGATATGAAAAATGGTTCCTGAACTGGAGTCCAAACAATAATTGGACTTTTTTTTAAAGTATGAAATAACTTGCCCTAGTTTACATACTGCTAAACATGCTTATTATAATTAACTTAGTTTCATTATGGTTTTAGTTACAGCTATGGACTCGCAGTCAATGATGGATGCCCAAAGTATGAAATTTTGGCAAAATTGTCTTTTACTGAGATTACTTTGAAAACATAATTATCTGGAATAGAATAAATCAGTGGGGGCGGGGGGGAGATGCTTACAGTGTAGGGAAAAATCAAAAGGGAGCTATTTTCCCATCTGTGCACAAGGAAATTTACTTGTGCAACTCCCATTTGTTTAACTCCCCCACACATCACTGGAGAAACAACTCTCCAAGTCCCTAATCTGATTGTAGCTTCCAATAAGAGAGAACATGATCTGAGACTATAATAACTCAGAGTTTGGGAAATGGACTGGATGATAAAACAGGTTCTAAATTGCAAGTTTTCTTGTTTATTCCAGTGTGTGCTGTTGTTCCTAGGATAGTTAACTTTCTAGGAGAGTTGCTTCATGCCAACTACTGTAGCAATCAGCTGTATAAAATATAGTATTTGTAGTAGGAACTGTACTGTTAGAGATTCTATTCTTTCCTTCCCCCACATTCCTGCTGAGCCAGTGGGAGCTAGGTCCATATGTTAGAGTTAGGGTGTTAATAGGTCCTTTTTTTGTAATTAATCAGAATGTATAGATCGGCTTCCCATGTATTGGTGTCAGGTTAAGAATCGTATTTAACTTTCCAGCCAATTTTATAGAAACTCTGACTCAGAAATGAACGGCAGTCTCATTGTGGCTTTCTGTGATGTGCTAAAAGAGTAGATTCCATATAAATCCTTCACTTGTTGTACACTAGTCTTAATTTCTAATGACTCATTACCATTACATAGGCACTGACTCTGTGGGTTCTCCGGTGCTGGAGTATCCATGGAAAAAAATAATGGGTGCTCAGCACCCACTGGAAGTCCTGTGGAACAGCACCCCTCCTTCCCCTCCAGTGCCTCCCACCTGCCATGGTCAGCTGTTCAGCAGCGTTCAGGAGGCGTGGGGGAGAGGGGGAGGAACAGGGGCAGGAATAGGCAGGGGGAAGGGGTGGGAAGAGGTGGGGTGAGGGTAGGGCCTGGAGCAGAGTGGGGGTCAAGCACCCCGCCAGGAACAGAGGAAGTTGGCACCTATGGTTGTACGATTTATTTATTTATTTTATTTTTATGGGGGGTATTTGTATTTCATGGTTAATTCTGTGGAAAACTGGTGATTAGATCATAGCAGTGAGAGATGGAAGAGCCCTTTTTAAATCACTGTATTACCCCTCTTCCCTTCATTGCAGTATATAGAGTGTGTGTGTGTGTGTGTGTGTGTGTGTGTGTGTATATATGAATGAGATATTGGATAATAAATGAATACTATGATTACTCTGGGGCAAAGGCTGAGGAAAAAGCAATGGTGTATGTCCATAACCACTGTTACTGGAGCTCGCAATTAAGGCTGTTAAATGATTTAAAAGAATTTTGATTAATTGTGAGATAAAATATAATTGCAATTAATAGTTTTAATTGCACTGTTAAACAGTAATAGAAGACCATATATTTAAATATTTTGTTTCTTCCATTTCCAAATATATTGCTTTCAATTACAACACAGAATACAAAGTGTACAGTGTTCACTTTATATTATTTTTATTACAAATATTTGCACTGTAAAAGATAAAAATTAATATTTTTCAATTCACCTCATACAAGTACTGTAGTGTAATCTATCACGAAAGTGCAACTTACAAATGGAGAATTATTTTTTTTACATAACTGTTTTATTTTTGAGGGCAGTGTAAAACTTAGAGCCCACTCAGTTCTACTTCTTGTTCAGCCGATCAGTAAGACAAACAAGTTTGTTTACATTTACAATAATGCTGCCTGATTATTTACAGTGTCACCTGAAGGTGAGAACAGGCGTTCATGTTGCGCTGTTGTAGCCAGCGTTGCAAGGTATTTATATGCCAGGTATGCTAAACATTTGTATGCCCCTTTATGCTTTGATCATCATTCCAGAGGACATGCTTCTATACTGATGACGGGTTCTGCTCCATAACAATCCAAAGCAGTACGGACTGGCACATGTTCATTTTCATCATCTGAGTTGGATGCCACCAACTGAAGGTTGATTTCATTTTTTGGTGGTTCGGGTTTTGTAGTATCTGCATAGCAGTGTTGCTCTTTTAAGATTTCTGACAGCATGTTCCAGACCTCGTTCTTCTCAGATTTTGGAAAGCAATTCAAATTCTTAAACCTTGGATCAAGCGCTGTAGCTATCTTTAAAAATCTCACAGTGGTACCTCCTTTGCATTTTGTCAAATCTTCTATGAAAATGTTCTTAAATTGAACAACATGTGCTTGGTCATCATCTGAGACTGCCATAACACAAAATATGTGGCAGAATATGAGTAGAACCACAGAGCAGGAGACATACAATTCTCCCCTAAGGTGTTCAGTCAAAAATGTAATTAACACACTTTTTTTTTAAATGAGCATCATCAGCATGGAAACATGTCCTCTGGAATGGTGGCTGAAGCATGAAGGGACATACGAATGTTTAGAATATCTGGCACATAAATACCTTGCAATGCTGGCTACAACAGTGCCACGTGAACACCTGTTTTCACTTTCAGGTGACGTTGTAAATAAGAAGCAGGCAGCATTATCGCCCGTAAATGTAGACAAACTTGTTTGTCTTAGCAATTGGCTGAAAAAGAAGTAGGAGTGAGTGGACTTGTAGGTTCTAAAGTTTTATATTGTTTTTGGAGTGCAGTTATGTAATAAAAAAATCTACATTTGTAAGTTGCACTTTCATAATAAAGAGATTTCATTACAGTACTTGTATGAGGTGATTTGACAAATACTATTACTTTATTTTACAGTGCAAATATTTGTAATAAAAATAATTATATAAAGTGAGCCCTGTACGCTTTGTATTCTCTGCTGTAATTGAAATAATATATTTGAAAATGAAGAAAAACATCCAAAAATATTTATAATAAATTTCAATTAGTATTCTATTATTGTTTAACAGCGTGATTAAACCTATGATAATCAAGTTAATTTGTTTTGAGTTAATCACTTGTTAACTGTGATTAATTGACAGCCCTACTCACAATGTAATGAACCTGAAATATTTGAAGTATACTTTGACTTCATAAAAACGATAAAATTTTGAGAGAAGTGGAAGATCTAAATTTTCAAAAGTCACTAGTAATTATTGGGTGTCCAGTCTGAGACATTTTCGGAAGGACTCCTTTTTAGGTGGGTGCTCAGCAACATCTGAAAACCAGATCCTTAAGGTGTCTCCAAGCAGACCTCACAAAAATTACCCCTTGTATGTAGGCCAGAGTGTTTTTTCAGCTGGTTTGTCCAGACCCAGTGACAATCCAATGAAGGACGTGAGTGTGTGTGTGCATGCTGTGACAGAGGTGAGACCTGGGAATCACGAGGTCTTCAAAAGATTATTATATTGAAAGGTGCCAGGCAGGCATGGACTATTGGGACAATAAATGTTAAATGTGTTTTGGGGGTCCTGTCTTACTGAGCTGGTTTCCTAGGGAATCTCTGAGTGGTGGTTAATGAAAATTCCCCAACACTGATTAGGCAAAAACCCAGAGGTTGAAACTTCACCCTCTGAGGAGAGGGACGTTTACTGGTGTTACCTGGTACAGGAGGCCAAAGATCAAGGTCCTGAACCATATACACAAATAGCTTCCCCACACAGATATGTACGTATAGACTGTAATGAAGTCAACCCTTTAACCTTCTTTGTTAAGCTAAATAGACTCAAGGAGCTCAACCTATTTAATTTAACAAATAGAAGATTAAAGGGTAACTTGTTCAGTCTATAAGTACCTACCTGGGGAACAAATATTTAATAATGGGCTTTTCAGTCAAGCAAAATAAAGTTATAACATGGTCCAATGGCTGGAAGCGGAAGCTAGACAAATTCAAACTGGAAATAAGGCAGGCATTTTTAACTGTGAGAGCAATGAACCGTTGGAGCAATTTACCAAGGGTTGTGGTGGATTCTCCATCACTGACAACTTTTCAGTGAAGATTGGATGTCTTTCTAAAACACTATGCTCTAGGCATTACTTTGGGGGAGTTCAATAGCCTGTGTTATACAGGTGGTCAGATAAGCTGATCTGGCCTTAGAATCTATGAGCTATCCCAAGGTGGTTCTTGTCAGATTTCAGATCAAGAACAGGAACTTCTAACTAAGAGAGCAAACCCAGTTGAGCGGTTCGAAAGACTGACATCTACCAGAACCCTATTTTCAAGTTGGGGTTACCTTACTATGCATATAGGACCATTTATTGTCTTATGTATGTTTTCTGTGTGATGCTTTTGCCCTAAGAATGAATGTACTTTGCTTTTTGGAGGCTGGTTAATAACTGGTATACACTGTTTTAGCCCCTGGAGAAAGCACTAACCAGAGGTGCCGGCACCAAGTCAGACCTGTTTTGGAAGTCACAGTGAGGTGCAGAGGGAATCAGATCCTAAACTGCTGCTCTGGAGGGAGAGAGACGTGAGTTTCTTCCCAAGAGAGGTGATAGCTAGGATGCATGAAACCTTAAGTGGGTGCCGTCAAGGATGCCAAGGAAGAGTAGGGGGTGAAGCTAACCCTGAAATTGGGACATGAGCACCATGCTGCTGGAAAGTGCCAGACTGATGGATCTGAAAACTCTGTAGGGGCTGTAATTGACACAGCAAGATTGGCCATAAAGGATTAGTACCTGTGTGTCATCACTTCAAATTTATTTATAGTGATCAGGGTCTGAGTCAGGAAATACTTGTTCCAAAGGAGAGTCTGAAAGAATCTTTGCATTTCTCCAAAGAAATAGCAAAGCAGGCTTCAATCAGTGGATGGGTTTCTTTGTCCGTTACGAGGGTGACCAGATGTCCTGATTTTAGAGCGACAGTCTCAATTTTGGGGGGATTTGTCCTATATAGGTGCCTATTACTCCCCCATCCCAATTTTTCACACTTGCTGTCTGGTCACCCTATCTGTTACATATTTTTGGAATCCTCCTGCCCCCATAGATGGTAGAGCAGGATAATTTTTGTTAAAGAAGCTTTTTTTCTTTAGCACTGACTTCTTCGCTGCCAAAGTGTGTCATGGAATGAGATTGATGCCCTTCCTCTCAGCTTTGCAGAGGATCTGGCAAGCCTTCTTCCTCCTCTCTGTAGAAATCCTCACCATCATTCCAGCAGCACAAGACTGATTATTGCAGACATTTTCACCATTTGTTTGGTCACTGATGTTTGGAGTATCTAGTAGGAATATTTTTATTTGGTGCACCTTCCAGGTACAGTCCAAGCACTACTTTGTCTCCCACTCAGGTCTCCATAAACCATAGATTGAGAACCTCCAGGGTATATGTCCCTCTTTTTTCTCTCTCCCTTTGAAAGTGGGGGGGGTGTGATGTGGCTCAGTCAGTTGTAGAGCTGATCAAATTCTTTTTTGCTCTTTGTCCAAAAAAAACCCATTTCCATTTGGGTTGAAATGTTCCAGTTTTTCCAATAGAAAAAACTGGAACATTTCAAAACACCCAAATATTTTTTTTTTTTTAAAGTGTCACCCCTAACTAATTATATTCCCCAAACTGGCTTGTGAAAACAAACAAACCTGAAGTCTTGGATTTAGGTTTTTTGTTGAAAAATGAAACATATTTACAAGAATGGGGGTGCTGGGGAGGGAAGGAGGGTGTTTAACACAATTAAAACTTAAAACCCATGAAAAATTATTGGCTTTTTTGATCATCTCAAATTAGTTTCTTCTTGCTGCCTCCTGCTCGCTCTACATGACCTGTCATTTATTTCTGCCTTTCCCAGCAACAGCCTTTGTTCTTGTGTGATCTCTTGGGCCCTGCTTGCATTATGTCCGCTTCAGAGAAGGCAGCAGCTTCTTAGAAGGTATCTGCTCCCCTCAGCCTTAAAACATTAAGGAAGAAAATGGATGTGAGAGGCAGCAGCTGGGTTTATTTTATCTTAATGATGCAGCCTTAAATTTCAGCCCCACAGTGCAGCTACCTCTGGGACTGAAGGTAAACATTATTTAGAAACCTATTGTTTTGTTGAATGTATCCATCAGCAGATGATTGTGTTTCATGTTGCTTCATCTTTCTCTCTGCTGATTGTACAAGTGCAGCAATCCTCCATGCTCCTGCTCCACTTGTTGACTTTGGATCCAGGGGAAAAGCAGTTTTTGTTCGGTTACCTAAACATGCATGTAACAGCAAGATTAATTCTGGAGTAAGATGTTGTTGCTCTGCTGGATGAGTGACTCTTTGGAAAAGAGACAAGAGGCGGTGAGGTAATATCTTTTCCTGGACCAGCCTTGGTACAATAAAGGATATTACCTCACCCATCTTATCACTGTAATGTGCTGGGACCAACACGGCTTCAACAACACTGTTTCAACAAGCAGTTTCAAAAGGACAAGCAGGAGCTTTCCTTCTGGTCATCAATTAACCAGCTGTGGGTTTTTTCAGAGTGTTCATGCCTTGGGTCCCTGACAAACGCATTCCTGCGGGCACATATAGACAAGCTTCCTGTTTTTCTAAAATACATGTATCAGCAATTTCAACATTCTTAGCAGGAAGGACACGGGGTCAAGCTGCCCTTTCTGTGGCACCCAAAACCTCCTCCCCTCCTACCTTGGTTAAGCTAGGGCCACTGCATGGCCAATTTACCGCCTGCTGACTTGGCTACTTTTAGTAATAAGCAATAGTGGTTCAATGCGGCCTGCTGACTTGGCTGCTGTTAGCAATAAGCAATAGTGATCTAGGCACTTTATTGATTTGCCAAAATCTCCCCGTACAATAGCACTTCCCTGTCTCACAGGGTGTTGTGACAATCAATTTATTAATGCATGTGAGGTGCTCAGATGCTATAAACAATGGGGACCATGTAGGCACTGGGATAATTATACATGAATGGCATAGTACATTTGTATGTTGCTGATTGCAAGTCATGGTGAAATTTGGGAGGTACACAGGCTTGTTTTACCTTCACAAGCGAAGGTGGAGTTAGAGGGAAATAGGTAAGTAGGGAGATAACAAATGAGGAATATACAGACTTTTTTTCTATGGTAGAGCAAGCAAAATATCGACTTAAACATTAAATGAGAGAGAGAGAGAATATACGTCATAACACATGGTTTAGAAGAGACTGCACAAATATTTTGCTTCATTAGCATTCATTCATTTTCGGTCTAAGCTATTTCCCAAGCAGATTAATGTCATCAGGAACACGAATAGATTTAAAAACAACGTTATAGCCAGCATAGCTAAAGCCTTGTTTGAAGAATAAATGAGAAACAGCAGTTCGTAATGGCAATTCATCTCCCATAGTGTGTGGTTAATGTGAGGAACAACATTCAAAGTAGGTCTGGCATGGGGTGGGGGAAGACAGATTCTCTACAAATGGGAAGAATGCTGGCCTGCTGAGCATAGAGGCAACACGGCAGTAAATCAATCTGACAAGAGATAAATAAAAGGCATCTCTGTGTACATCTGAGAAGCAAAATTGTTACACAAGAGAGGGGTGGCCATGTCATTTCGTCTCTCAGGTTGGGCATCACCCAGACATAAGCACAGGGTTGATCCAAAAAGCAGTGCTAGTGTTTCCCAAGAGGTGTAAATAGGGCGGAATAAGGGACATAATAACTGATCAGAACCAATGCCGAAAACACCAAATGGAAACCCCTGAGATTTTGAAACAATCCATCCATATTTAATCACCTAACTTTAGGCACCCAATGTTGAAATTGTTGGCCCAGGGATTGAACAAACCATTTTCTCTATTATCAGAGGCTTAGCCATGTTAGTCTGTATCCACAAAACCAACGAGGAGTCCGGTGGCATCACTTGCCCCATAACCTCAGCGGTACAGAATGCAATGTCATCCACAGCCTCAGAAACAACTCTGACATTATAATCAAAGGGGCTGACAAAGGAGGTGCTGTAGTCATCATGAACAGGTTGGATTATGAATAGGAGGCCACCAGACAACTCTACAACACCACATTCTACAGGCCACTATCCTCCGATCCCACTGAGGAGTACCAAAAGAAAGTACACCATCTGCTCAACAAACTCCCTGCTATAGCACAGGAACAAATCTACACGGACTCACCCCTAGAGCCCCGACCAGGGGTATTCTATCTGCTACCCAAGATCCATAAACCTGGAAATCCTGGATGCCTCATATTCACTGTCCCCATATCCACTCTAGAGACACCATAGGAGGACCCAACCACATGAGCCACACCATCAGGGGCTCATTCACCTGCACATCTACTAATGTGATATATGCCATCATGTGTCAGCAATGCCCCTCTGCCATGTACATTGGCCAAACAGTCTCTATGTAAAAGAATTGGACAGTCTCTATGTAAAAGAATAAATGGACACAAATCAGACATCAAGAATTGTAACATACAAAAGCCAGTAGGAGAACACTTCAGTCTCCCTGGACATTCAATAACAGATTTAAAAGTAGCCATCCTTCAACAAAAAAACTTGAAAAACAGACTTCAAAGAGAAACTGCAGAGCTACAATTCATTTGCAAACTTAACACCATTAATTTAGGCTTGAATAGGGACTGGGAGTGGCTGGCTCACTCCAAAAGCAATTTTCCCTCTCTTGGTATTGACACCTCCTGATCAATTATTGGAAGTGGACCACATCCACCCTGACTGAATTGGCCTTGTCAACACTGGTTCTCCACTTGTAAGGTAACTCCCTTCTCTTCATGTGCCAGTATATCTATTATCTGTAATTTTCACTCCATGCATCTGAAGAAGTGGGGTTTTTACCCATGAAAGCTTATGCCCAAATAAATCTGTTAGTCTTTAAAGTGCCACCGCATGCCTCAACATTTTCACTATGGAATAAACACTTTATAATTCGATTAAGATTCATTGGGTCACACAGGTGGTTATGAATCAAATGCCATGTTTCTTGCTTCTATCTTTTGTTCTTAAGTCCATGCTACTGAAATGAACAGTCACAGTACTGTCATGATAATTTGGGGAGAATTGCCTACCAAGAAAAGCTTAGAATATAACTTTCTATTTATCACAACTAATCAGTTCCTTTGTGAAAAGCAGCTACTGGCTTACTGGTCATGATTCACCATAGTGGAAGTGAGTTGTGTACATGCTTTACTAAATATTTGGCGATTCCACACTTAACTGCATGTTCAAAGATCCCATTGAAGTAAATGAGAGCTGTGTGCGTGCATCAGAGGGCAAAATCTGGACCTTGATTCACTCTGCTAGTTACAGTAGTAAGAAATATGCATTTGTGTTCTGAATTTTGTTTTATCATACTGTCTGTGTGTGCTACAGTATCTCTGTGCTTCAAAGACTCTTCATAAAGAAATGTATGCACCAAAGGGACACGCTCATTCTATTAATGTTCATATTGTCTTGGGGAGGAGCAAATTATATACATTAGGGTGTTACCATGAGGGTATTTTTGTCCCATTTCTTAATTATATTTTAAATATTTCTTTTCATAAATATATTCTTTAAAAAAAATTGCACTGCGGAAGCTATTTGCTTAAAAACAGAATGACAGGTGCATAGATTATATATAAGAAGTTAAGTTTCCTATCATTAAAGTCTCTAGCCAGTCCTGTCAGTAAAGAGCTATATTTTGCTGAGGTTCAACTGTGAACAAACCCAGATGCACCAGACCAAACTCAGACAAAAATCTGAGGTTCCTTAGGTTTGGGGGATTTTTTTTCTTTTGCATCAATCATACAAAGCCACAGCATTTGCATGGGATAGCGTTAATGTGAAACCATAACATTTGGCTTGTAAGGTTTGGACAAAGCTGACTTGCAATTCTTGTAGCTAACAAACCCCACAATGAAACTGAATAGGGTCAGTTTGAGTGGTAGTTGCAGAGATCCGGTAGAACTTTACTGGGAGCTAAAGGTGTTACTATATGACGGCTGTTGAGCAGCCTAGGTCATGAGTTCTCTGCCACGGAGTTGTGAACAGGTTTTAGGGGTTGTGATCACGGTTTCATTCCTTATGGATGAGTGGAGGTCTCAATATTTTTTTTTCAGATATAACATGGGGTCATGTTATGGAACAGACTGACAGCCATTGGCCTATTGAATTAATTTGATTTTTCTCCACAACTGTTCGTTTAGAGTGAAAAATACAATTGTAAGAGACTAATATGTATCAGCCGCTCTGTATCGGTATCTTAGGCACTTACATTGCCCATTACTGTAGTATCTGAGCACCTCATCTTCAGTGTATTCATCCTCAACATTCCCGTGAGGAATGGCTGTGCTATTTTCCTTCATTTGACAGATAGGGATCTGAGGCACAGAGAAACGTAATGACTTGACCAATATCCTCCTGGGATTTGTGGCAGAGCGACGAATCATACCCGAGTCTCCCAGTTCCAGGCTAGTGTCTAATGGATCATTTTTCCTTAATAAAAACTAAAGGTTGCATAGCTTTGACTTCTTCCACAAAGGCTTTCCCAGGATTTGACCTCAGGCTCTGTAATGTTGTTAGCAAGTGCTACACAAGTGACTACACTTGCCTATGTCCATCTTCTGTACTTTATATTTTACATCACATGGGGTTAAGCTGAAGAGAAGAAGGCTCTTAGAATCAGGAAAAGATTGCCCATATGTTCCTGTGTAAACAAGTCAGGGAACATTTGGCTGCTTCTCCTTGGAAAAGCCATGGAATTAGCCTCTCTTAAATGGAGGACTTACTTTACTTTTTCAATTCCTTATGGTATTTGGCATGATGCAATAACCTTGTTTTCCTCTGGTTTTAGTCTACTCTTCCAAGTGTCACCCCTTCAATGGATGCAGAGAAATAGGGAGAAGAATGCAAGGGTCACCAGGTGGTTCTTATCCCTCCAACCATTCCAGTTCCGTATACGGCATAGGGCTGGATGCCACCACGGCAACGCTGATGGTCTTTCACGAGCACACTGCCTGGCGTCCCAAGTTGCCCAACCCTATGGTGTTGAGCAGAGGGGGGGGATATGTGATGGAGCAAGGCCGGATGGCTACAGGAAAGTACTGAGGAGCAGGTATGTTAGCTCCAGGCTAAGCAAATACCTAGTACCATGGGAACCAAAATGGCAGTTGCTCCAGGCTAATCAAGGCACCTGGGGCCAATTAAGAACTTTCTAGAAGGCACCGGAGAGAGCTATATTGATTGGAGCACCTGCAGCCAATCAGGACAGGCTAATCAAGGCACCTGGTATAAAAAGGGGAGCTCACTCCAGTCTAGGGGGAAGGAGCCAGAGGAGAGAAGTGTGTGTGAGGAGCTGGGAGCAAGAGGCACAAGGAGCTGAGACTGAGAGGGTGTGCTGCTGGAGGAGTTGTTGATCCAGACTGTGGGTTCCACCAGAGGGGAAGATCACTGAGGTGAGCAAATCCGCCAAGAAGCGCAGGACCCACCAAGGTAGAAGAGGGACTTTGTCACAACAGACAATCCAGGAAGTTTTTGGAAAGTGTAGGGGACAACTTCCTGGTGCAAGTGCTGAAGGAACCAACTAGGGGCAGAGCTCTTCTTGACCTGCTGCTCACAAACAGGGAAGAATTAGTAGGGGAAGCAAAAGTGGATGGGAACCTGGGAGGCATTGACCATGAGATGGTCGAGTTCAGGATCCTGACAAAAGAAAGAAAGGAGAGCAGCAGAATACAGACCCTTGACTTCGTAGAATCATAGAATATCAGGGTTGGAAGGGACCTCAGGAGGTCATCTAGTCGAACCCCCTGCTCAAAGCAGGACCAATTCCCAACTAAATCATCTCAGCCAGGGCTTTGTCAAGCCTGACCTTAAAAACCTCTAAGAAAGGAGATTCCACCACCTCCCTAGGTAACCCATTCCAGTGTTTCACCACTCTCTGAGTGAAAAAGTTTTTCCTAATATCCAAACTAAACCTCCCCCTCTGCAACTTGAGACCATTATTCCTTGTTCTGTCATCTTCTACCACTGAGAACAGTCTAGATCCATTCTCATTGGAACCCCCTTTCAGATAGTTGAAAGCAGCTATCAAATCCCCCCTCATTCTTCTCTTTTGCAGACTAAACAATCCCAGTTCCCTCAACCTCTCCTCATAAGTCATGTGCTCCAGCCCTCTAATCCTTTTTGTTGCCCTCCGCTGGACTCTTTCCAGTTTTTCCACATCCTTCTTGTAGTGTGGGGCCCAAAACTGGTCACAGTACTCCAGATGAGGCCTCACCAATGTCGAATAGAGGGGAATGATCACATCCCTCGATCTGCTGGCAATGCCCCTACTTATACAGACCAAAATGCCATTAGCCTTCTTGGCAACAAGGGCACACTGTTGACTCATATCCAGCTTCTTGTCCACTGTAACCCCTAGGTCCTTTTCACTTCAGAAAAGCAGACTTTGACTCCCTCAGGGAACTGATGGGCAGAATCCCCTGGAAGAATAACATAAGGGGGAAAGGAGTCCCGGAGAGCTGGCTGCATTTTAAAAAATCCTTATTGAGGTTGCAGGAACAAACCATCCTGATGTGTAGAAAGAATAGTAAATATGGCAGGCGACCAGCTTGGCTTAACTGTGAAATCCTTCCTGATCTTAAACACAAAAAAGAAGCTTACAAGAAGTAGAAGCTTGGGCAAATGACCAGGGAGGAGTATAAAAATATAGCTCAGGCATGCAGGAGTGAAATCAGGAAGGCCAAATCACAATTGGAGTTGCAGCTAGCTAGGGATGTTAACAGTAACAAGAAGGGTTTCTACGGGCATGTTAGCAACAAGAAGAAGGTCAGGGAAAGTGTGGGCCCCTTACTGAATGAGGGAGGCAACCTAGTGACAGAGGATGCGGAAAAAGCTAATGTACTCAATGCTTTTTTTGCCTCGGTCTTCACGAACAAAGTCAGCTCCCAGACTACTGCACTGGGCAGCACAGTATGCGGAGGAGATGACCAGCCCTCTGTGGAGAAAGAAGTGGTTCAGGACTATTTAAAAAAGCTAGATGAGCACAAGCCCATGGGGTCCAGGGGTGGCTCCAGGCACCAGCGCTCCAAACCTGGGGCAGCAAGCCGTGGGGGGCGCAATGCCGGTCGCCGCTAGGTCAGCAGGCAGGGTGCCTTCGGCGGCTAGCCTGCGGAGGCTCCGCTGGTCCCGTGGCTTTGGCGGACCTCCTGCAGGCACGCCTGCGGGAGGTCCGCCGAAGCCGCGGGACCAGCGGACCCTCCGTGCTTGAGGTGGCAAAATGTCTAGAGCCGCCCCTGATGGGGTCGGATGCGCTGCATCTGAGGGTGCTAAAGGAGTTGGCGGATGTGATTGCAGAGCCATTGGCCATTATCTTTGAAAACTCATGGTGATTGGGGGAGGTCCTGGATGACTAGAAAAAGGCTAATGTAGTGCCCATCTTTAAAAAAGGGAAGGAGGAGGATCCGGGGAACTACAGGCCAGTCAGCCTCACCTCAATCTGTGAAAAAATCATGGAGCAGATCCTCAAGGAATCAATTCTGAAGCACTTCGAGGAGAGGAATGTGATCAGGAACAGTCAGCATGGATTCACCAAGGGCAAGTCATGTCTGCCTAACCTAATTGCCTTCTATGATGAGATAACTGGTTCTGTGGATGAGGGAAAAGCAGTGGATGTGTTATTCCTCGACTTAGCAAAGCTTTTGATACGGTCTCCCACAGTATTCTTGCCAGCAAGTTAAAGAAGTATGGGCTGGATGATTGAACTATAAGGAAGAGAGAGAGAGAGAGCTAGATCATCAGGCTTAACGGGTAGTGAACAATGGCTCCATGTCTAGTTGGCAGCCGGTATCAAGCGGAGTGCCCCAAGGGTCAATCCTGGGGCTGGTTTTGTTCAATATCTTCATTAATGATCTGGAGGATGGCGTGGATTGTGTCCTCAGCAAGTTTGCAGATGGCACTAAACTGGGAGGAGTAGTAGATATGCTGGAGGGTAGGGATAGGATACAGAGGGACCTAGACAAATTAGAGGATTGAGCCAAAAGAAATCTGATGAGGATCAACAAGATCAAGTGCAGAGTCCTGCACTTAGGATGGAAGAATCCCATGAACTGCTATGGACTAGGGGTTACAGTGGACTAGAAGCTGGATATGAGTCAACAGTGTGCCCTTGTTGCCAAGAAGGCTAACGGCATTTTGGGCTGTATAAGTAGGGGCATTGTCAGCAGATCGAGGGACGTGATCATTCCCCACTATTTGACATTGGTGAGGCCTCATCTGGAGTACTGTGTCCAGTTTTGGGCCCCACACTACAAGAAGGATGTGGGAAAACTACCTGAAACTACAAACTACCTGAAAGAGGGATCCGAAGAGGATGAAGCTAAGACGTTTTCAGTGGTAGCAGATGACAGAACAAGGACTAATGGTCTCAAGTTGCAGTGGGGGTGGTTTAGGTTGGATATTAGGAAAAGCTTTTTCACTAGGAGGGTGGGGAAGCACTGGAATGGGTTACCTAGGGAGGTGATGGAATCTCCTTCCTTAGAGGTTTTTAAGGCCCAGCTTGACAAAGCCCTGGCTGGGATGATTTAGTTGGGGATTGGTCCTGCTTTGAGCAGGGAGTTGGACTAGATGACCTCCTGAGGTCCCTTCCAATCCTAACCTTCTATGATTTCTGAGGTGCCCCAAATGGCAGTTCAGAGCCATTGGAATGAAAGCCATTACGGGGATTAGAAGAAGCAAAAGTTCTGTGCTTGACACTTTTATAAGCAGTTCATTGACGCACAAAGTTTAAGGATGCTATACACTCCCCCTGTACAGATTTACCCTCCTTTTCTGCAAGTACATTCACATCCTGTAAATTCTTCCAGAAACCAGGTAACACACATGCTACAGCAATATGAATATAGCCATATGGAAGATTTCTGTGTAAAAAGCTTATTTTTCATCAAAAACTGGAAAATAAATAGTCAGAAAATCTAAAGTGTTCAAGTAAAGTCGTCTTTCCATGAAGACTTTCATTTAGTTGAAAATCCAATTTTTAATTAAAAAAAAAAACAAAAATGTTGACCAGTTCCCTCAGTGGAAACTTTCCCTATATTCATCAATATGCTTCAACTTTGAGCAGCCCATAGCTTAAGAGTGCTCCCAGATTTCTGTCTGACACTAAGCTCTCACATGGCAGCATCTGTGAGATAGCTCGGTCGTTCTGTCCCATCCTGATAGATGTACCTGGGTGTGAAGCCTTCAGTACTTGGGGAAATTCCAATTAGTACAGTTTGCCGCAGTGCAACACAAGCTACTGCAAGTACACCTGTCCTCCGCTCTCAACCGTGGTTTCCCCTAGAATTCCAAACAAAGTTCAAGATCTTGGTCCTTATCTTCAAGTTGCTCTCTGGCCTGAGCCCAGGGTCTCTAAATGAACAACTCAAGCTCTGGGATGAAGATCTTGCTTGACAACATTGCTCCTCAGCTACAGTGGAACTCCCCGTGATCTTTCCTACAAACAAGTTCAGCTTGCTATTACTCCAGGTGCTAAATCCATAGTCCCATTGAAGTCAAATGGAGTTTTTGCTTCTGATGTCAGTACAGACCAGGATTTGGCTCGGAAGGTCTGATCCTACAATTGGATTGACTTCAGTGGGACTTCAGGAGGGCAGACCCATATGTCCATGCAGAGCAGATTTGTCCATGCAGATCAGATGACAGGTTCACAGCCTAAATTGATAGAATTTCCTTGTAAGAATTCCAGTGCATCCCAGGCTACACCACAAATTTTATTAAATTCAGATAAAATAGATTTTTCAGTTGCTGCACTGTCTAAATACACAATAGAAATCCTCTGATCCACTCACCCTCAGCTCCAGATAGTCCTCAAGTAGAAAATTACATTTGTTTCCCCAAATGCTCATCTTGCTTCTGTTTGCAAGAAACCATAACAGCCTAGATCCTCAGCTGCTATAAGTGAGCACCGTTCCAGTTACTGTGGTGAAGCTATACTGATTTGCACCAACTAAAGATCCCATTCAGAGTGGGTCAAACATATAATTATAAAACTGGTATCGGTGGGTGAGGGCTTCCTATGAGTTCAGTGATGCTTTCATAAGAGGTGCGCTTAAGACTATGGAAAAATTCCTGTGGCATGTAATTGTTTAAAAGGTGCTACTAGCAAGGGGGCAGTCAAACAGGGTGGAGAGGGACAGCACTGCAGCTGGAAACCCCATGAAGAATTCTCCCAGACTCCACCTGTGCAGACGGTGTGCTTCCTTATCCACACCTAGACAGCTCCCTGAGTTGCTCTAGGAGATGGGGCTGAGGGCATGTCCTTGCCTTTCAACTGAGGGCATGGCTACACTTGCAGAGGTAGAGCGCTTTGAGTTTAACCAGCCTTCGTAGAGTGCAGTAGGGAAAGCGCTGCAATCTGTCCACACTGTCAGCTGCCAACGCACTGGCGTGGCCACATTAACAGCTCTTGCAATGGCCACAGAGAGCAGTGCATTGTGGTAGCTATCCCAGGATGCAAGTGGCTGCAACGTGCTTTTCAAATGGGAGTGAGGTGGCGTGGGGTGTGACAGGGAGTGTGGTGTGTGTATGTGGGGGGAGAGAGAGTGAGTTTTGGGGGGCTGAGAGCATGTCAGCATGCTGTCTTGTAAGTTCAGACAGCAACAGACCCCCTCCCCCCGTCCCCCTGCCTCTCTCTCTCTCTCTCACACACAGCATTCCACAGTAATGGCTTGCATGCCGGCTGTCAGAAACAGAGCTTTGAAAGGGCATTTCCACATTCCTACAGGAGTTCAAAACAATGACAAGAGTGGCCAGTTGACTTAAGGGGATTATGGGACGTTTCTGGAGGCCAATCAGAGCGCAGTAATGCAACACCTCGTTCACACTGATGCCTGGGCGGTTTCAGCCAATGCGCACCAAGTGCCAATCTTCTTGCTGAGGTGGAGTACCAGGAGCGCTCTAGCCCTGGAGTCAGAGCGCTCTACGTGCCTTGCCGGTGTGGGCGGGGAGTGAGCTAGTGCACCCGGGGCTGCTTTATTGCGCACTAACTTGCAAGTGTAGCCAAGCCCATAGGCACGTATGGGGAGGCTATGACACCGCAGGTAGCCCATGTAATTCTAGTCAACCCCTCTCTAGTGGTGCAATCTGGTATGTGCTTATCTATAAATACCCCTGTAGACACAAACAGTCTAAGGATCTATGTGCTTTATCAGTATTAAGGAACTAATCCTCACAACACACTGCTGATATAAGGACGGAAGCAATAATTAAAGAGACAGTTCTTCCTAGTGAGTAGAGCAATAGAGTGTAATTTGGGGGACCGGGGTTCTATTCCCAGCTCTGTCATTGACCTTTGGGTATTATTTCACCTCTCTCTGCCTTAGTAAAAGGGGGCTAATGAGGCCGATGAGCTCTTTTATAAAATGCTTTGAGATCTACTAAGGAAAAACACTGTAGATGAGCTAGATGTTGTTATGGTTAAAATTAACATTTGCTACCATTTGCGATGACTTAATTTTTTCCACTTGCATAGGAACACAGGAATCACCATACTGGGGCAAACCGGTAGCCCATCTACTCCAGTAAACAATCTCTAAATGTGGTCGGTACCAGGTGCTTAAATAGAAGGTGCAAGAAACTCTGAAGTGGGCAATAATAGAATAACCAGCCTACCAGGAGAGTTTCTTTCTAACCCTCTCAATGACTGGTTCTATTCTATATAGGCCCTTCTGCTATGCTCATCACTGTACTACCTGAGCACTTCTTATGCCCTGAAGCATGAGGGATTATGATCCTTCCAAACTTCCTTTGTTTTAATCCTGCCGAAAATTGTGGATACGCTTCTACCTTCTTGAGGGGAGGGAGGGTGTGCACTCTTCTGTAGGCTGAGCTGATTGTGCACACCAGGGCTCCTTGCATCCCTCCATTCCCACCCACAAGATCCCTGTGCGCCTCCCTCTCATCCTCCGCTATTTCAGGCAGGGCTCTGTATTTTCCCCGAGTTGGGGTGTAATCACCCTGCACTGGCAGCAAAAGGGTAATCAGGAGCCTGAAGGATAAATTAGCCCACTTGGTGGCACCTGGAGGGTGGAGAAAACCAATTCATCATTGGATCCAGCTGGGGAGGAGCTCAGAGCAGGGGGAGAGGCTGCGAGAAAGCAAGCTAGGAGAACGGTAGGCTTTGGGGAGCTCCCCTAAGAAGGGAACTCTGATAAGTGGCCAGGAGAGAAACTGAGAAACCACAGGGGCAGAGCAGACCCTACTGAGAGCCTTGATAAAGGGCAGGGAATGCCTTGGGAGTTTTTGCTGGCTACCAGAGCCAGAAAGGACTCTGTGGAGACCAGAAAATCTCATAGACCCTAAGGCTAGAAGGGACCATTGTGGTCATCTACTCTGACCTCCTGCACTTGCAGTCCACAGCTGGAGTGGGTGTGGGCAGAGGCTGCTGTTAGCGGGGAGAGCCTCCCATGCCATACCCAGTCATGAATGTGTGCAGGGGTGAGTCTCCTCTTTTATGCTCCTATACCAGAGTCTCCCATTTTCTCCATGTCAGGGGGCTCTGTGTGTCCCCTTCCACCATGCCAATATCCCCACTCTCAGCACCATGACAGAGGGTCTGGTATGACTCCTGAACAGCAGGGTTCCCCATTCTCTGCATCATACCAAGGGCCCTGTATATATGTCTCTTCCTCCTCCTTCTGTCACCCCTTTTACCTTTCTTTTCCCCTGTCCGAAAAGGAGGGGTGGACAGTCAGTGCCCTCTCTTCCCCCACCTGGAGGAGGCAAGATGTCAGGAAAGAGGAATTTATAAAGCCTTCACTCCTTCTGCCTGACCCTGCTGAATAAGTATCTGCCCCACAGGCAGGAGCGGCTCTAGGCATTTTGTCGCCCCAAGCACGCGGCAGCTTGCCTGCAGAGGGTCCGCTGGTCCCACGGCTTCGGCGGACCTCCCGCAGGCACACCGCCCGCGGGAGGTCCACCGAAGCCGCGGGACCAGCGGACCCTCTGCAGGCAAGCCGCCTAAGGCAGCCTGCCTGCCGCCTTCACGGCGACTGGCAGAGCACCCCCAGTGGCTTGCCGCCCCAAGCACACGCTTGGCGTGCTGGGGCCTGGAGCAGTCCCTGCCCACAACTCCCAGCAGGCAGAGCAATTATTCCCCTGCTGTCATCCAGGATGCCTGCAGGTTGAACTCTGGGAGGATGAGCCGGGGTATTGCTATGCTAGGAAGTGTTAATGGATTCCATCAACAGGTGACAGTAGCTCCATGTGTCCACCATTGTCCCCTCTTTCAATGTTCTGATTGTCCTACCAATCAATACAGTTCTGGTGATTAAACTTCCAGGGAACACCCCAGGCATTAGAATCAATTGGATGCGGTGTTCAAAAGTTACTGTATTGCAGATGGACAAACAGAAATGCTGTCCAGTTGAGAGTAAGACCTCACAGGCTTGCCCGATAATAAATATCTAACTTTCTTTTGAGCCCTGCTAAATTCTTGGCCTCGGTCTTGTGTCAGTGAGTTCCATGGACTAATTAGACATTTTTATATACATGTTTCCTTTTTGTCAGCTTTAAATACAACAGAAAGCAATTGTGTTCTCATGCTGCCACACTCTCATTTAATATAGGCTAGCAGGAGTCGTTCAGCATAGCTTGCTTATCTGAGTGCTACTGGTGTGCATCCTACTGGTAAGGAAGATGGCAAACCTCCTTTTACAATAGACAGGGAGTTTATACCTAAACATATGCACACACACATCAGCCTCTATACATGGCTGCTCCTTTGTTTTTGTTTTGCTTCGCATGATCCTTTATACTGAATTAACGACTTACATAACAGTTGTCATGTTTTGCTGAGCTGAACTGCCTGGCATATGTTCCCTGAATCCAGATGCATGATGCTTTTCCTTCTGCCTTGAATGCTGATGAATAAGTCAGCTGTGCCTCTGACGTGGGCATGCTAAACAATAGATCAAACCAATGTATGTATTTGAGCAGAAGTTCCCCTTGGTTGGCATGTTTCCATGACAGCTAAACTGAAGTGTCTCTGGACGTGCCTAGTGCACCCTCTTGTGTTTATTTGCTGTAAATGCATGATTTAGTCAGAGTTACAGTTGATCCACATTTCCTTGAATTTAGACATAGGTGAGGGTGTGAAATCAATGCAACTCAAGGCTTATTCGTTGGTGTCTCAGCAAAGATTGGGGTGAGGAGAAAGAAGAGACACTTGTATTTGGGAGTGGAGGGAATTCTTGGCAACTCGGTGTTTGGCAGAAGTTTGTGTCCGATTCCCAGCTGCTGTAAACTGGTGATCCAGTGATTTGTCAGAAGATTGTGTCAAATCTTCAGCTGGTGAAAATTGGTGTAACTCTATTGAGGTTAGTACAGCAATGCCAATTTATACCAGCTCAGGATCTGGCCCTTGATATAACTGCTTCATTATTAAAAAAGAAACAAAGTGAAAACAGCCTGGAAAATTGACTCACAGAAGCCTGCTGCATAAAATAATAATAATAAAAAAAACTTTTGTTTTAATCTCCAGCCACTCTGAATAATTTACTTATGCATTCAATTCACAATCCTTTTCTTTGGGTCTTAAAAGCACATTGAAAGGCTTTTCAGATCATGATCAATGGTACATGGCATCTAAAGAGATTTTCCTAGTCCTCCTTAGTATGCTTGCTGGCCTGTCGTGGGCAGATTGCCTGTGTCTTTCTCTCTGTTCTGCTTTTTACCAATTCAAACAAGGAAAAAATCCTTCTAATAATTATCCATTTTGATGTTATCAGCATAATTTCTTCATATTGATTTTCCTTTCTAGCTTCAGCCCTACTACTGCAAGTCTAAGTTTCCCAGAACATTCACCATAGTGACAGCTTTTGAAAGAGCCTCAACTGGACATCTGAGGTGCCTATTTACAGTGAGAGAATGATAGAAAGACTCCCCTTCCCTTCTCAGTTACGCTAAATGGAAATCTAAACTTATCTGAACAAAGTTGCCCTCAAATTATCTTGGTTGGTTCATTCCCACTCCTCCCACTCTCTCTTTACATTGACTGATTAAGGTTTATAAGCTGGCCAATAACTCCTAAAGTATATTCTTGCTTCATATGCATGGCACCATGACTGGGTCTGTCAGGCCTTCTCTGCCTCTTGCTGACAAAAACCCATTCAAGTGGGGCTACCAACAAGACTTAGTCCCCCAGCAGCCTAGACACAGACAAATTGGGAGCCAGCAGGCCAGTTAAGAAGGCTTGGCTGGCTGCTTGCTTTCAGAGGGAGTGGTGGATGACGAATGCTGAGCTGAACCTAGTTCTAACCACACCACTATTCCCGAACCCCAAAGCAATGCCCAGGCCTTTGCTTAAAATGCTGCAACCAAGCAGTTGCCACTTCTGTAGGTTTGCTAATTTAAAGGTGCAGAGAGCCAAATTCCAAGTTCTGTTGTTTAGCCATTTAAAGACTGATGCTGAGCTCATGGTATTTGCTGTTCTGCTCTGGGCAGGCTGCTATAGGTGTGCATTGAAGTCAAAGGGGACAGAGAACAAAATAAGGTCAATATGTGCAACATTACAGAGTTTTAAGGGGGACTGCCAACATTCTGGCTTAGCTACATTCTATGCAATGCTATACTTTGGCCCATTTATGTATTCTCAGGCCTTAATGCTGCTATTATAAACAGAATTACGTTGACAGCCAGTCAAAAAAACTTCAAAATTTGAAATTTTCTGACAAAGAAAGGGGACAAACATTTGGGAAATTCTTTGCAAACAATATCCCCACATTCTGATTGATTTTTGTGATGCAAACCCTTTCAAAGATGCCTCGAGAAAATTCCTTCACCTCAGTCTTGTGCTGTCATCCAAAAATCTCTGTGTGTGTCTGAATGGTTAAGTCAGTATCCAAACTCAACTGCAAATTTCTCACACAGGGCTTATGTCTGTTTTGTACAGCACTAAGCAAACTGTTGGCAATCAGCACAATCACCTGTAAAGAAGGTCAAGAAAGAGTTACCGGGCACTATGATAAAACCACCACACGCGTTTCTGCTTGTCAGCTAAACAGGAGTTTTCATCTGGATGAAGGTCTAGTGCAAAAACGTGAATAATATTTTTTATGATACTTGATGCTGCCTCAGCACAGGGGTCTGGATTCTATGACCTCCTCAGGTCCCTTCCAGATCTACGTTTCTATGATTCTCTATTTTTTTTTTAAAGAAACTGGGGTACAGAGGGGGGAAGCACAATGGTTAATTTCAGATGAGCCATGAGTCATGTGACATAACTTTGGCCACTGTTGCTGTGGTAACCAACTATGACAATGTGTCAGACAAGTACACTTTAGACAAAATAAACTGTTTCTGAAAAGGGTGGGATAAACAGATGGATTTTGTCTTTAAATGGACTCTTCAGCGTTTGGGTTCTGAAAGAACTTACATGGAGGGAAAATAAATCCACATTCATTTCATGGTAGCTGTTCAGAAGCTTGACCGCAGGATTGTGAGGTATCTGAATTCCCCTGTACTCACTCAGCAAAGCACTTTCCTACCCCCATAAAAAGTGGTACTCTGGCCACCTAACAGTGAGAGAAGGATGTGAGCTTTGCCTCGTGTTCTTCCGGATGCACTGCTCCCCTCTAAGGATATGTCTGCACAGCAAAGAAAAACCCAGAGCTGGCCTATGCCAGCTGACAGGCTCCTGGGGCTTGGGCTGCGGGCAGGGATGCTGGAACAATTTGTATAGTGGGGATGCTGAGACCCAGGGAACCCAACTCTAAACCCTGTATATGATAGAAACCACTTCAAGCCAGGGGGTGTGGCAGAACCCCTAGTTCCAGCAGCCCTGGCTGTGGGATTGTTTCATTGCTGTGTAGATCTTTGGGGACCCTGCAAGGTGGGAGGGTCTCAGATCTCGGGTTCCAGCCTGAGCCCAGAAGTCTACACAGCAACGAAACAGCCCCGCAGCTGGAGTCCAAGCTGACATACTCTAAATGACTTGTTTTGGACACACACTCAGCTATCCTTTCAAACCACATACGTGTATATACATACTTGTATACATAGAAACAAGCAGTAGTTGGAACCACTGTTACCTGATTGGCTCCAACACTCTATGGCACATGTCACCATGGGTTTTTTGTGTGTGCAGAATGGATACAGCTGCAATTCTGGCCTTTGTTCCTATTAATAATTGTTTGTTAGTGTTTCCACTTTTTGACCAGCTCTAGTAATCAGTATTTTCTATCCCCTGGGAAATTACACTATTTTGACATTTTGATTTTATCCTAAATTAGGGGCAAAAAAATGAAATTTCAAAATTTTTCATGATGCAGAAAGCTAAAAAAATTATTAAAATCAGAAATTTCAAATCCTTTGAAATTTGTCTAGCCCATCTCATGACAATGTGGGACTTCTCCCTGCTATCCACTGTATTGGAGTATTTTGTCCAGACCAGTTTTGAATGTCTCTGGGATTTCTAACACATCCTTCAGCCAGTGGAATACTGCCTCAACCTGCCCATGTCTCTTGAGAGGCTCTGGAGTGGAGCTGATCAGTACTAATGGGGAAGACACTGTGTTTTCACATGTGTATGCAAATAATTAGCATGTGCAAATGAGGAATAGGTGCTCTGCCTCTCCAAGGGTCAAACCCATAGATCTCTCCATTGGAGAATTGTTCCTGACATTAAAGCCTATGTTTCCCTTTGTTTAATTTAATCCTACTGGTCCTTCTGATGCCCTGTGGGCCACCTTAAAGAATTCCTCTCCATTCATGGTGTTTATCCTTCAGACTTACTCCCCTTTTCCTTAGTTCGACATCATTGTTCTTCTGATCTTTTTTCAAAAGTCAGTCCCTCCAGCCTTCTAATCATTTTTTGTCTCAGAATTCCTTCCAACTTCTTAACATTGCAGGTGCTTAGTAGTGAAATCAGCTTTACACAGGTAGTCAGCATGGCTGCCTTTTATAGGTGGCTATAGTTTTTTTCAGCTACTTTGCCTGCCGTTATCATTTCTGGCTCAAGTTTCTTCCTTTTACCAATCTCCTTAAAACACATTTCAGGGTAGCAAAGGTTCGTTCTTGCTGGAAAGATGTATGTAGCTGAGGGAGCATATTGAAAATGTGTTCCTCAAACATTCCAACACCCAACTACATGCTTGTAGTTTCTGAATATTTTACACTATTGTAGGCATTAAAGTGCCTCTTGTTACCCCTCTCAAATATTCGTCAGAACAGCCTGAGGCAACAATTTAAGACAAACACTTGGGGATGCTTCCTAAGGTTACTTATGAACATCTGAGTGGTTAGATGCCTGAAGCATTAATAAAACGTAACCTGTCCATGTGAAATAGTGCTATTGCAGAAGGGCACAGGAAGGACATCAATTTAGAGAAGGAAAGGGGGAAAAAAAGCTTTTCCTGGCCTGTTAAAATGTCAGCTGCAGTCTAATACCCAAGCACTTTGAAAGTAAATTGCATATGTAAACAATGGGAGGCAGATGAGGGTGTTGGGGCAGAGAAACTTGTGCTGTTTTATTGTTTTCATAATATTCGCCACCTCTCAAGGTGAAAACCAACAACCAGTCTTGCTATCAATAAATAGTTAGCCCTTTCAAATAGCAAAGTAAGGGCTGAATCTGCGTCAGTATTATTCCCCTTTCTAATGTTTTCATTTAAGACAAGGGCTATACGATACACAGACATATTTTTGTACTTATCGTGCATGCTTAATTGATTTACATTGTATGAACATACTGTTATCTATGAAAAGATACCTTCGCAGTGTCCTTAAAACCTCATTAGCTTCTGCTTAATATCCATTTAAACTGGAGTTTTATTCACAAATGCAAATTACAAACATTCTTAATTGCATGTCACACATCATTGTGATTACAACTCCATTTCCTCTGTCTTGATGTAATGCGGATTTAATATTTTGCTAAATCACGAGCTTAGACAATGCATAATGACTTATCACATAAACAGAGGCAAATCTTTCCCATTGTACTGTGGATCTGGTCAATATGTGCAGCAAGGGAAGATATCTTGCAACTAGCAGGAACAAATTAACATTAGCACTCTCATGGCCCAGTGTAAAAGCAATACAGCACTCACTTTCAAATAGAAACCAGTAAGTAATCCTTTGTTAAGCAAAAATAAACGCCATCATGCACATTTCAGCTTTGTACAGTACAGCGGTGTCCCATATTCTCAAAGCCTATTCAGTGTTAAATTATATAATTAAAAGTCAAATAAAAGCCAAATTCAACATTGCCTGAGCTGTACCAGCGTAGCTTTTTCTCATTTACGGCACAGGGTTTTTGAAGATCACGACATTCGAACAGACACCAAGCTTCTTGTTTATCAAGCCGTTATTCTCCCAACACTGTTGTATGGGTCTGAAACTTGGACAACCTATAGACACCACTTGAAAGTCCTTGAGAGACACCATCAACGCTGCCTTCGTAAGATTCTGAAGGTCAAATGGGAAGACAGGCACACCAATATTACTGTCCTGGAAGAGGCAAAGACCACCGGTATTGAGGCAATGATCATCCGTCAGCAATTCCGCTGGACTGGTCACGTTGTCTGGATGCCAGACCATTGCCTCCCAAAACAGGTCCTGTTCTCTCAGCTGAAAGAAGGGTACTATAATGTGGGTGGACAACAGAAGCATTATAAGGACTTATTGAAGGACAACCTAAAAAAGTGTAATATTGACATTGACACTTGGAAGACAGTTGCCCAGGATCGCTTAAAATGGAGTGAAGTCCTACCTGATGGTCCCCTGCATTTTGAACTTGCTTACCAACAAGATGAAGAGGACCAGAGGCACAGGAGGAAGGAGAGACTGGCTTCCAGTCATAGTCAACAGCCTTCTGCTGAGCCTGAAAACATCTGCCCTCATTGCAATAAAACTTGTGGTTCAAGGATTGGCCACGTGAGGACCCATAACTCCCATGGAAGATGATCATACTCGGTAACAAGTGATTGTGCATCATCATCAAAAGCCAAGGGAGAGAAACTAGAAGGTCCAGATTGTGTCAATTACATCTCTGGCCTGCTTTGGGCATGCAGCAGAATCAGAGTGCAATTCTAGGCTAGATTGTGTCTTTAGGAACAGTCCTGATGAAGGGGTGTTGCATAAGCTCCATTTGCTACCTAAGGAGGGATTAGGTTTCAGAGATGCCCCTCTCAGTCATAAGTTTTCTCCTTACTCTGAATGGGGAAGGGTAGTTTTTTTTTTTCTGCTGGCCTATACTATTAATAACTTACTATTACTAACATCCCTCTGCCTCACCCTTTCCTTATGAATTTATGCTGGACAATGAGTATAGGGGTGGCGCAGAAGATGAACTCAATCCCTGCCCAACTCTGATGGGGAGGGAGTAAGTGAATACATAACTCTGCTGACTATTATGTGCCGAAACACGCCTTCTGCCTGAGCTAGAGCCCATCTTTTAGCAAGACCACAATCTTGATTTAAGGCCTTTGAAAGATGGAGACTCCACCAGATCACTAGTGAAGCTGTTTGAATGGCTAATTACCCACACTTAAACATTTGCACCTCATTTCTAGTCTGAATTTGCGTATCTTCAGTTTCCAGCCTTTTGAATTTGGTTAGATATTTGTCTGCTAAAGTAAAAAGCTCTTTTCCATCAGAAGTCTTCTCCCCATATTGGTGCTTATCACCCACTTAATCTTCTCTTTGAGAAATGAAAGAAATTGACTTTACTCATTTGCTGTAAGGCAGGTTTTCCAGACCTTGCATCATCCTTGCAGCCTTTCTCTGAACACTTTCCATTTTGTCAACGTCCTTTTCAAAATATGGGCGGCTCTAGCTTTTTTGCCACCCCAAGCACAGCAGGCAGGCTGCCTTCATCGGCTTGCCTGTGGGAGGTCCCCGGTCCCATGGATTTGGAGGCGTGCCTGTAGGAGGTCCGCCGGTCCCGCGGCTTCAGCGTACTCGTTGCTGAATTGCCGCCGAAGCCGCAGGACCGGTGGACCTCCTGCAGGCAACGCTGGCGCGCTGGTGCCTGGAGCCGCCGCTGAGCCCTGGACACACTAATGCCAGGTGGAGCCCAGATGTACAGGAGGACAGTTACAGGTGACAGGAGCTGTAGAGGAGAAGCCTGAATATGATGGGACAGGGAAGCCACTGTTAATTGAATGAAGCTAGTTTGAAACGGGAGTTGAGAGAGACAGAGCCTTGAGCAAGACCACTCCAGGACTTAAATATTGTATGTGTTTCCTCTAATGTACTTAGCTAACTTGACAGCTGAAATATCCCTCTGCCCATCTTTTACTCTAAATACTTTATTTACAGGTTTATAGCTGGTATCTTGTCTCTTACTGTAACAGGCTTATGGAGTTGAAAGTAATTAATCATAATGAATAGAGACTCTGCCAATGAAGGAGGGATGTGCAGTTCTGCTGGCTGTTTGCCTTTAAAGTCTCTTTATTGACTTTCTTAATTATCTGCTATTTATTACCAGTTTTCAAGCAGCAAAACCTCCAGTTCACACAGCTGCAAAATGGGCACCTGATCCATTGGGTTAGGGCAGTCAAAGACAGTCCGACATGATGCTGGCCACATCACTTCCTTGTGGACTGTTCACTGTGAAACTGACATGCCTTAACCACTTCAGCCCAATGAGCCATGGCTTGGGGGAATGTGACATTGCCCAAGATGCAACCTGGATTGCTGTGTTCCCTTAGCACTCCAGCCTTTTACACTGCTTTTCTGGTGAACAGCGACCCCTCCAGGCTCTGTTCACACACAGACACTAGCATGTAAAATCACTCCCGCCTGAATACCTGAATGCTATGCCCAGCCAGCCATCGATGAATTACATATAGGGTGACACCTGCATATCTCTAATCCCAGCTTTGCTGCACCAGAAATGTGTGTTTGACACTGTTCTATACCCTCCTGGACAGTATTAGCTCATAGATAATCCGTTATTCCAACACTAGGAATGATTAAGCACCAGGCTTGTTGACCTGAGCACCTGAGAGATCCCCAAGTACTTCAAAACACACTGGTTTAGATAAAATAATAAAACAAGTTTATTAACCAGAGAAAGATAGATAGATTTTAAGTGAATAAAAGTGATAAGGCATAAAAATCAGAATTGGTTACAAATGAAATAAAAGGATGAATACGCAAGCTAATTCCTGAACTTTACCAAGGCTAATAGGTTTAAAATAGGGCTGTCAAGCGATTTAAAAAGTTAATCGCAATTAGTCGCACTGTTAAACAATAGAATACCATTTATTTAAACATTTTTGGATGTTTTCTATATTTTCAAATATATTGATTTCAATTACAACACAAAGAATACAAAGTGTAAAGTGCTGACTTTATATTTATTTTTTATTACAAATCCACCTCTACCCCGATATAACGCGGTCCTCGGGAGACAAAAAAATCTCACTGCGTTATAGGTGAGACCCACATTATATAGAATTTGCTTTGCCCCCTCCCCGTTCCTTGTTCCCTGACCGCCCCCTCCAGATACCCCATCCCTAATCACCCCCACCCAACCCCCCTACTCCCTGTCCCCTGACTGCTCCGACCCCTATCCACACACCTCGCCCCCTGACAGGCACTCACCGGCAGTGGTGGGAAGCAGAGCAGAGCCCCAGCCTGCTCCTCTCTGCCACCTCCCAGGTGTGGCACTACACTTTCCGCCACCGGTGAGTGCCCACGTACCCAGTCCGCTTTGCTTTCCTTGCCCCCGCGACAGCTGCGTTGGGGAAAGGTCCCGCACTCACCTGCGGCGGGAAGCAGAGCACCGCGGCTGGGAGCTGGTGGAGTGGAGCGGGCTGAGGCTGGGCTGCTCTGCTTCCCACTGCTGATGAGTGCGGGGAGGTTGGGGAAAGGACGCCGTCCACACTCACCTGCGGCAGGAAGCGGAGCGATGCGGCCCCAGCCCGCTCCACTTTCCTTGCTTCTACCCCAGCCGTGTCGCTGGGGGCGGAAGAGGAGGGTTGTGGAAAGGTCCCGCACTCACCTGTGGCGGGAAGTGGAGCGCCACAGCTGGGAGCTGGTGGAGTGGAACAGGCTGGGGCCGGGCTGCTTCGCTTCCGCTGCTGCCGGTGAGTGCGGGGGGGATCCCTTCCCACAAACCCCCTCCCCTGAGTGACACAGCTGGGGCCGAGGAGAGGGAAGTGGAGCGGGCTACTCCTGGCCCCCTGCTAATCCCCAGGGCCACTCTGGGACTGCGGGGCCCCCAAAATTGCCCCCCCCGCTCCTGCCTCCTAGACCCTATGGGTGGGGAGCCCCTGACCGCTCCTGAGACCCTCTTCCCCTTATCCAACCCTTCGGCCCCGGTGTGGCCCAGCACCCTTAACATGCTGCTCAGAGCAGCATATCAGAGCTTTACCATGTTGTATGTGAACCCATGTTATATTGGGTTGCTTATATCAGGGTAGAGGTGTATTTGTGCTGTAAAAAAACAAAAGAAATAGCATTTTTCAATTCACCTCATACAAGTACTGTAGTGCAATCTCTTTATCATGAACGTTGAATGTACAAATGTAGAATTAGGTTCAACAAAATAACTGCATTCAAAAATAAAACAATGTAAAACTTTAGAGCCTACAAGTCCACTCAGTCCTACTTCTTGTTCAGGCAATCACTCAGACAAACAAGTTTGTTTACATTTGCAGAAGATAATGCAGCCTGCTTCTTGTTGGGAATTGATTTAGTTGGGAATTGGTCCTGCTTTGGGCAGGGGGTTGGACTAGATGACCTCCTGAGGTCCCTTCCAACCCTGATATTCTATGAATGTCTGTTCTCACTTTCTGGTGACATTGTAAATAAAAAGGCAGCATTATCTTCTGTAAATGTAAACAAATGTTTGTCTTAGTGATTGGCTGAATAAGAAGTAGGACTGAGTGGACTTATAGAGTCTAAAGTTTTGCATTATTTTGTTTCTGAGTGCAATTATGTAACAAAAATATCTACATTTGTATCTACATTTCATAATAAAGAGATTGCATTATGGTACTTGTATGAGCTGAATTGAAAAATACTATTTCTTTTGTTTATCATTTTTACAATGCAAATATTTGCAATGAAAATAATATAAATTGATCACTGTACACTTTGCATTTTGTGTTGTAATTTAAATCAATATATTTGAAAATGTAGAAAAACATCCAAAATAGTTAATAAATTTCAGTTGGTATTCTATTGTTTAACAGTACAATTAACTGCAATTAATTTTTAATTACGATTTTTTTTGAGTTAATCGCATGAGTTAACTGCGATTAATCAACAGATCTTGTTTAAAAGCAAGAAAGGAGCTTTTTTCTCACCAAAAGCCTACTTCAGTCTTTACTGACTGGAAAACCTCCAGCCAAGACCACTCCCCGATTCAATTATGCTTCTTTTGTCTTTCAAGCGATCTCAGTGCCGTGAGTAGAGGTGAAGTTGGAGAGGGGATGTGGAGGTCACTCTCTCTTATTTTTATATCCTCGTCCTTTCTTTGAGAATTACTCCACGGGGTTCTGACAGTCTCCTGTGTATATGAGGTTTGAAGTGTTTCTGGGATGAAATGTAAGTTCTTTGTTTATACCTTCCCTCCTGCTGGTGGTTGGCCAGTTGAGCAAGTAATGGCTCTGTAGCACCTTGCTGGTGTGCCAGTAAGCCTTTGTCTATAAGAAAATGGTTTGTAAGCATTCCCCCCCCCAAAAAACATATTTCATTAACAATCATATAGCATAATCTCATAATTTTGCATGCAGTCATGTTACACACACTTCAAGGGGATAATAATATTCAGCAGATTATGAGTTTTCAAATGGTACCTCATAAGGCATACTTTGTACAAAATATATTATACGCTTACAAAAGTGGTGAACATGAGATACAGGGTATCACAGGGAACTTTGACTTTGAAACCTCTGCTAATGGTACCATTGCAGTACTTAGGAGTTGTAATCAAATGAAGATTGGTACTGAGCAAAAAAGATGATCTTTAAGCCATCACTTTTATGCTACATTAGATTTTCAAGGTCTGAATTTGAAGAGAAGAGAGACAAGCCTAGGAAAAGGAGGAACTGGATGCAAAGATCTAGGTAGAATCTAAGCACCTAATAAGAGAAGTAAAGATAGGATGGTATAGCTAGAAGGGGAGGAGTAAAGGCAGGGAAATAAAGTAGAAAACCATCAGAGACCTAGAGAAGCCCTTAGACAGAATTTGTGGCGACAAACTTTAGAAATGAAAAAGTATTTTAGGAAGAATAAAAGGACAACTACAAAACTCCTGGGGTAGAAAACTGAGTTATAATGACCACACTATGAAAATAGTTGTGCTGAGGCTCCAGAATGATGTGGTGAAGTTAAGCAAGAAAAGAAAAAACTGTAGGAAAAATGTTCCAACATAGTAAGATCTATCAGACTGAGGAATATTCTCCTAAGGGAACTGATGAAAGACCAGTCACTTCAGACAAGCCTAAGATGCAGAATCTATAGTGCTTGGTAAACTGTAATAAATGGACTGTATGTTAGATTGGAGAAGACATTCTAGTTTCTATGAGCTAGATGGTAACTTGAGCTACAGACAAAAGGAGGAGAATAAGAGGGGGTTATTTATTTGCATTTATTACAGTAGTATCTAGGGGGCACCTGAAGAGCTTACACTGAGTGTCAACACCTCCTGAGGTTAGTCATAGAGTGGTGCAGCCATAGGTTGCACCTAAAGTCACAGTCCAGTCCTATGATATTACATGCCCTGTTATCTAATCGTGACGGGTTGTTTCACAGAACCCCCCTTGGGAGCTGCCAACTGATGTGCCAAGACTACTTCTGCCCCTGCTTTCCTGCCCTGGCAGCCTGGGACTTCAGTGCCCTGCCTGGTTTGAGCCAGACTCGCTAGCCTGCTGCCAACCCAGACCCAGGGTCTGATCCACGTCCCCTAACAGCTGTAGGCTTAACTGAAAGCAGCTCACAGAAGTGTTCCTGCCTTTAACATTCAGATGCCCAAATCCCAATGGGGTCTAAACCCACATAAATCTGGCTTACCCTGTATAAAGCTTATACAGGGTAAACTCCTAAATTGTTCGCCCTCTATAACACTGATAGAAAGAGATGCACAGCTGTTTGCCTCCCCCTTCCAGGTATTAACACATACTCTGAGTTAATTAATAAGTAAAAAGTGATTTTATTAAATACAGAAAGTAGGATTTAAGTGGTTTCAAGTAGTAACAGACAGAACAAAGTGAACTACCAAGTAAAATAAAAAAGAACATGCAAGTCTATGTCTAAGAAACTTAATACAAATAACACCTCACAAATTCCAGTAAGCTTCCTTTAACAGACTAGTCTCCTTCTAGTCTGGGTCCAGCAATCATTCACACCCACTGTAGGTACTGTCTTTTGTTCCAGTTTCTTTCAGGTATCTTTGGGGTGGAGAGACTCTCTCTTTAGCCAGCTTAATTAAAAATGGAGGGGTCTCCCGGGAGTTTAAATAGACTTTCTCTTGTGGGTGGAGACCCCATCCTCTCTCCTATGCAAAGTCTAGCACTAGGAGTAACATGGGCAAATCACATGTCCATGCATGACTCAGAACTACAGGTAGCAGCCATGGTTAACATGCTACCTGGAACCTCCTCAAGTAGATTTCTTATGTGGATTGGAGCATTCCAAGCTCCATTGTTCCATAAGTGCTTCTTGACTGGGCACTTAACTTTGCAAATTCCTTTCTAAAGAAGCTGACCAAATGCCTTACAAAGCTTACTTAGAAATCAAGCAAGTATACAGCCAATATTCATAACTTCAAGTACAAAAATGATATATGTGTACAAATAGGATGAATAGATTCAGTAGACCATAACCTTTACAGAGGTAAGTTACATGGCACATGTAGCATAAAACATACTCCAGTTATGTCATATTCCCATAGAGCAGGGGTCCCCAACCTTTTTAGGTCCAGGGACCGGTTTCGTTTGCCAGACCCTCCGCAGGCGTGCCTGCGGGAGGTCCAGCTGAGCCGCGGGACGAGCGCTCCCTCCGCACGCCTGCGGAGGGAGCGCTCGTCCCGCGGCTCAGCTGGACCTCCCGCAGGCATGCCTGCGGAAGCTCCACTGGGTCGGTTCGCGGCCCGGTTTCTAAGAGGCCGCGGACCGGTACCGGGCCGCGGACCGGGGGTTGGGGACCCCTGCCATAGAGCATTATGAGATACATCATCACTCTGATAAATACATAATGTGTATAGATAGTATAGTTAAGGCTGAGCTTTCAGACTTAACATTGATTTTCTCTGTTTGAATGTTTACAAGGAATTATTATGTCCGCACTGTAGTAAAGATTATTTTTTAAAAATCATTGGAAAGGCAAGTTCTTCAAGTAAAAAAATCTGCAATATGGGATAACCGTCAAGGTACAGCACACTAAGTGTTTAGTTCTAACAGCCTCCCTTTAAGTGCCATCAGAGAAAACAATCTTTAACATAATGATCCAGAAAGGAGGCTTTGGAAGCAATTGAAGACATGGTTCTTTGACTCCATTAGGAAGGCTAGCCTGCAAAATGGCTGCAGACGAGAAATGCTGAGAGACTGTACTGTGTCTGTTTGAAAATGGCGTATGGGGGATGCGGACAGAAACAAACTTTGATATGTATGGCATGAGCCCCTTTGGGTCACTGTTCTCTAGTGATTGAAAAAAAAAAGTCATCCTACCATGGAAGTTTAGCAGCAGCAAAAAGGAACGTAGGTACACAGAGCATCACAGTAGTTTGTTTAGGCTGACATTTCTTAACCAAATCTCTGGCCCGTACCCCCCGATCACTCCATTCTGAAGGGAATGTGTTATGATCAAAACTGTATGCAGTGAACTGTTTTTACTCAAGACAAATCGTGGGCCTGCCTCCATGGCTGTGCAAGCTTCCTTGGCAGTAGAAATGCCATTGAGTTCAGGCAGGGCAAGACAAGGCTTGTCTAGTGATGGGGCTCTGGTTGGGGAATCCTCAGCTGCATGAAATCTCTTATCCTCGCCAATGGGAATGGAGCTTTTCTCTAACTATTCTTTTGCCCACCAGTGCATTTCCCCAGTGCCCAGCCCTGTTACTCACTCTACGTGTTGTACAGAGAATCTGCCCCCGACTGAGTGTGGATGTGCTGAGAAAGCTGGTTTAGTACACTCCATTTAATCAGTGTGTGCTTAATCTTGATGGCTCTTTCAGTGGGATATCTCCCATGTAACCAATTTCCCCTAACGATACTCAGTGCAATAACTGATGCTTAATTAGAACAGTGATAGCTATCACTGGAGTTTAGAAACGGATAAGATAACTTAAGTCATCTCATCCCTCTCCCTCTGAATACAGCATATAACTTAAACTTGTTGTCATATGTTGTAGTTCTGGCTTTTGAGTGAAGTGTGGCAGCACAGAAAGCAGGAATCTTGACACCAGCTTTTGAGCAAGTAAATACAATGAACCTTGGCATTTATATAGATTGCTTGTATAAAGGATCAGCAGAGGGATCAAGGTCCCTGATCAACAATAGCTCTGCTTCCTCACGTTAAAAGTTAGAATCACCTTAATCAAGGGAGCCTAAATGGTGATTGGCTGACTGATCACAAGCAATCCCAACTAAGGGCTTGATCCTGCAGTCAGGGGCGGCTCTATGTATTTTGCTGCCCCAAGCACAGCAGTCAGGCGGCTTTCGGCGGCGCGCCTGCGGGATGTCCACTGATAACTGACTGCCACCCTCACAGCGACCGGCAGGCTACCCCCATCCCGGCGTGCCGCCCCAGGCATGCGCTTGGTACACTGGTGCCTGGAGCCGCCCCTGCCTGCAGTCCACAGCCAGACAAAGCTCCTATTTATTTCCCTAGTTGATGTTCTCACCTAAGAAATGAGCCTTACACACAGCCCCATGGAATATCACACACACAGAGACAAGAGAATCCTTGTGAGGTAGGTTAAGCGAAAGAGAACTTGCGCAAGAAAGAAAGAGAAAAATCCAGTGCAGAATGGACAACAATTTAAATAAGAGAGAACACATACTTAGAAGCATCTGATATGTATGACACTGAACACACAGGAAAGGAAAGCGGACAAGAAAAGACTAGTTGCAAACACAGAACAAGAAAATCTGTATTAAACCCAAATGAAGCAAGAGCATGCCCATTTTCAGTTGGGAGTGAGAACAGAGATCATAACCAGCAAGATGAACAAACAAGATACTTCAATGGTAGAAGGTCAAGATTCACACGTGATGGGATCTACCTACCAGTGACTAATGAATCACTTCATTTTATAATCCCAGAGAACCTCAACCCCGTCTGTCTGGTATCAGCTGCCACAAGTATGATGACAATGTGGCTGCAAGGGGGAAGTGAAGATTGATGTTCGAGTTGTACACAAGAGAAATGAGCTAATCAGTTTGGGTAATGTAACAACTGCTATCTGAACCTTTCTCCCCTGCCCTCCGCAAAACAACAAAACCTAAACAAACACCAGACCTTCTGATGATGGAATCTTAGTGCCCATCACTTCTACCCCTCCATCCAGCTTCGAATCTAGTTCTTCTCTCCTGTTAATTGTGCACCTGCAACTCCCTCTGCAGTCATAGGGTTTGCTCCTCGAGTCATGGAGTGTTGAGCACATGCAACTGAGGATATGAGCAGGCCCTTGGCCTGCTTCTGCTATGGATGTTTGAGTATCACCAGTAGTATCCTTCACTGGACAGCTTGCCTGGGTATGGTTGCTTTCTGAGGGGGATGCAGGGTTGTGAGGTATCTCACTACTACCTACCCTTAGCGCGAGGGATCTCTATCTTGGCCTGCCAGAGGTCAGTTACCTGCCAGCTCTGCCCCAAGCAACACAAACACTCCCCTCTCAGCCAGTGCAGGCTTTGCTGTCTCTCATGCAGGCTAGCGATAGGCATGCTCCAAGGCCTGAGTCCTCTGAGCATCCCCCTGTGGCATCCAGCCATTGGTCTACTGGATACTCACAGAATTACCAGGGTTGCTGTCACCAAAGGAACAGTCCACTACGGTTTACTAGTTACACCTTAGAACCCAGCTCTGCTTCACACACAGCAATGAGATTTGTTTATAGAAAAAGCAAGTATAACAAGGAATAGAGATATCCACGTGATACCAAACGGAACTGTTTGAAAGAAAGGGTTATGTATAAAACCAAATCCTAGCATCCATTGTAGAGCGGAAACTCAACTACCAAGCTGCACTCTTGTCTAATAAAGTACTGCCTGCCCTCCAATCCTTCCCTGTGTTTTTCAGCCAGGATGGGTGAGTCCCTTCTTTCATGAGGCCAAGACCACTAGCCTTCCCTGATGAAAAATAACTAGAAGTCCATCTGCACCCCAGGTGTAGTTCCAAAAATTCATTGTCTTTACTCCTAAACAGAATAATCCCTGCTACTTTTTGTTTTTTTCCTGCAGCTCCTGGAATTTATTAACATTTGTTCAGAATGCAAATGGTCGTCCATTGTGAACCATATAATACTGAATTTGCTCATGTTTGGTCAGAGAGAGAGAGACGAGAGCATCTTCCCCTCCCCTCTCCTACCTGATAGGAGTATGTGAATCACTATTTATGACTTGTCTTAACTACAAGGCCTTAAGCACATACTTTCCAACATAGGCTTGGGAACTAAATTGGTGAGAGATTAAGGCCAGGTTTTTCAAAGGAGACTACCTCAATGAGCGTCGAATGCTAAACTCACTTGCAATCCTTTGAAAATCCCAACCTAATGGATTAGGGTTGGAAGCCTGGGTTAGAAGCAGAAATCAAACCAAGGTTTCTCAAATCCCTGTCCAGCTCCTTAGCCACAAGACCAACTCAATTGTGACAGTTGTCATGCTGCTCTGTTAACTAGGTGGAAACAGAAAACTGCAAAAAAGGCGGGAAAAGTCAGGACAAGGTTGACAGTAATGAGTCTACACCATTGTTCATTGAGTCATGAACAAGTGTTTTATGCACATACCATTTATATTTATATATATTATTACTCTAGTTCTGCCTCACATCTCGCAAGCAGAGCAACAGAAGTGAGTTCGTAGGAAGGATTTTTTGTGAAGTGGTGAGGAATGTGTCTGAGGAGGGGGTTGCAAGCATGAGGTATAGCTTAGAAGAAGGCATGGAAGCACCTGTGGGATGAGGAGATACATAGATTATTGAGGCTGATGGTACTGGAAGAGCAGAGGGGAGGGGAGGATTTGAAACTATACCAGGTCCACAATGTAAGCAGAGGCTACTTGATAAAGGGCCATGACTAAAAAGGAATTACATTAAATGCACTTTATAACCATGAGGGTGAAGTTATTGCAACATAAATAATAGTAGGGCCTGTGTGAAATTCCTTAGCTGAAGAAGAAAAAGACTAAAATTCTTTTGTTCTGATGCAGTTTTTAATGGAAGGGACTTAATGATTAAAAATAAGGCCAAGATTTTTCAGCTTACTTCCAGACATGCCTCCTAGTAAGGATCTGATCCAAGGCCCCTCGAAGTCAAGGGAAATACTTCTTCTGACTTCAGTGAGCTTTGGATCAGGTCCTAAGGGCATTATTGTCACTTACACTAACTTTAAAACCCTTTAGAACATAACATAAGAGTGGCTGTACCGGATCAGACCATAGGTCCATCTAGCCCGGTATCTGTCTACTGACAGTGGCCAAAGCCAGGTGCCCCGGAGGGAGTGAACCTAACAGGCAATGATCAAGTGATCTCTCCCCTGTCATCCATCTCCATCCTTTGACAAACAGAGGCTAGAGACACCATTCCTTACCCATCCGGGCTAATAGCCATTTATGGAGTTAACCACCATGAATTTATCCAGTTCTCTTTTAAACGCTGTTATAGTCCTAGCCTTCACAAGCTCCTCAGGTACCTTAGTTAATAGTTCCGCAACTTCACATTTGAGTTCTTTCAGAACTCTTGGGAACTCCATCTGGTCCCAGTGACTTGTTACTGTTAAGTTTATCAATTAATTCCAAAACCTCCTTTAGTGAAACTTCAATCTGTGACAGTTCCTCAGATTTGTCACCTACAAAAGCCGGCTCAGGTTTGGGAATCTCCCTAACATCCTCAGCTGTGAAGACTGAAGCAAAGAATCCATTTAGTTTCTCCACGATGACTTTATCATCTTTAAGCGCTCCTTTTGTATCTCGATCATCAAAGGGCCCCACTGGTTGTTTAGCAGGCTTCCTGCTTCAGATGTACTTAAAAACATTTTGTTATTTCCTTTGGAGCTTTTGGCTAGCCATTCTTCCAACTCCTCTTTGGAGCTCTTCCACTGCAAGAGCAATATAAAGCAGTCTTAGTGTAAAGAAGAATCAGGCTCTAAATGAGGAAACAAACGGAGAGAGAGCAAGCCTCCTCTGGAGATGACCCCATACCCTGCAAGCTTCCATTCTTGGTTTGAGAATGAAGCAGTTTCAGTGCATCTTGCTTATAATATTGTTCAGAAGCCATCCAGCATGGAGTGCCAACCTAGCAGGCTCGACAGATATACAGGTGCATATTGTTAGCATGCTATCTTATCCTTTGTTTATGACTAATAAAATCCAGTGTCTAATGCTAGGTGGGTTGAAGCTTATTCGGATACTCTCTTTCCCTGAGTTTATAATTCCTTGCACAGATAACATTTACTGCCAAAGATAAAATGTGCTTAAAGCAGAAGAATTGGCTGATGAGTAATCCCTGCTTCAAAATGAGAAAGCAATAGCTATTACCCAGTTGCATGTTTTTTGCTCCGTGGGTTTCCTCTACAGGGTGGTATAAAACTTCTAACCAATCTGCCTAATGATAATATCCACAAAATGAATTTCTTCAGACTGGCAATTAAAATTAAATTTAACAGAAGCTCTGACGTGATTAATGAAACCCTGGGAAAAATTCAATTCCTCTTCAGGCCCTAAAACATACACACAAGTTGGTATCAGTACCGTATGGGGCTAATTCCTAATTCTGTGTGTGTGTGTGTGTGTGTGTGTGTGTGTGGTTTGTGTTTGTGTGTGTAATTTTTTACCCTAACGGTTTATTATGATTAATGGGATCTGTAAACTTCAGCGCCACACAGCAGATATTTTTAAATACTATTGAAATCACATTTATGATGTTAGCTATCAGGAGGAAAAAATGGTTCATGGTTGGTACAGTAATGAGGAGGCTAACTTGATAGAGTGGCTAATTCCACCCTCTTGAAGCAATGCACTATGTGCAAGACCATCTCTGTGAGGGATTATTACTGGAAGGATATTTGCTATGAGCCTGACCCAAGCCCACTGAAGTCAATGGAAAGGGTCCCACCAAATTCATTAGATTTGGCCCCTCTTTATTGGTCCCATTACAAAAGTGTGTTAAATATACAATTAAATATACAAAACGACATTAAAATAAGATCAAGTTGTGATGTCACGCACTTAAAAGTTCAGAAGTGCCCGAATTGAGGTTCCCTGTGCAATCTTAATTTGGTCTTCCGTGTGTGTCTGCATTATGATATAGCCTTTAATTACTTGATCACATACTATTTTTTCCACAGGATGCCGGCATCATTCAGTGCACGGAATGAATGGCGCTCACTTAATGAGCAGCGCTTTTGTTTTATCTTCATTGTTCACTGTGTGACCCCATGCTGGTAGAGGTAAAACACTGTTAGTAGCTGACAAAATAGCTACTTGCTGGCCTATGTGAAAAGGAGTTCAGTGGTCCCAGTGCAGCTCCTATATGTAATCTATCTATGGCATTTGTATCACCATAGTATCTGAGTATCTCATAATCTTGAATGTATTTACAGTCACGGTGCCCCCGGGAGATACAGAAGTGCTATTATCTCTGTTTTACAGAGATGAGCTAAGGCACTGAGAGATTATGCAGTTTGCTCAAGGTCAACAGGAAGTCTGTAGCAGAGCAGGGAACTGAAGCTGGATTGCCTGAATTCCAGGCTAGCCCCCTAAACACTACACCACACTTCTTCCCCCGAAAGCCACTATCCTCATTAGCATCCTAGTTTGTGTGCCCAGAAGAAAGGCCATGGTTGGCTCCAAACCGATCCCAGTGATTGTGAAGTATGGGGAAGCGTCCCCTTTGTCTTTTCTTTCCCTGTTCTCTGGATGAACAGGTGCCTTCCTTCTCCAGTGCTGTGCTGTCAATTTGGCATCCTTTGATATACTAAAATTCACTTAACGTGAAAAAAATAATAACCTTGCATGGAAAGTATGAGGTTTCTACCTTAGCTGACATGTTCCTATTGAAAGCGCAGTCTTTGCATGTCATCTGAGTGTAATGTGACAATATAATCAGATCTGACAAATCATCAACTCGCCACGTCAAGCCAAGGAAACTTGAAGGACACTGTTACATTTTCTGCAGCTTTTAAATCTTTTACATTTTCATAACAGGCAGTGCAAGTCCTAGGTCTTTTCAAAGTGGCACAATGATCTATTATCATTGACTTGCTCAGAAGTCTGATGCTAGAGCCTTGTAAAGAGATGGAGGGTTATTTCAGCTGTCTCACTCTGATGTCAGAGCACGTGGGTCCTATGAACTGAACAATAGAAGGGGATGGCCTTTTTCTCTGAGGTACAAGGACATTTGGCCAGGGACAACCCCTACAAGAAAAATCCTAACAGCCAAGCTCCGGAGAAAACTTATATTTCATTTGTATTTATATTAACATTAAAGGCAAACCACAGAAAGCAGGTAAGATAGGACAGTATCCAGTGGGTCAGTGCTAATGACAGCAGCTTGGAAACTCCACTTTCTTACAAGGTTTCATTTATTTATTGGATTGGGCACATGGGACAGTAGATATAACACTTGCGTGATATATGGCACATGGCCACTTTCCACTGTCATCACTTGAAAAAGCATGGCACTGTCATGGCTAAATTGGGCTCCATGGAACTACTGATGCTGATTGACCTCTGGATGATGAATCTCAAAGCTGAGAGGTTTCAAAAGGTCCAGTTTAGGCTCACTAAAGAAGGGAGGACCTGGGGCATGAGCCTTGCGTGTGACTGCTTGTGAACTTTTGGGGAACCTGTGACTTCACCATTGTCTTAGCAGATCACGGGCCAGCCCTGTCTCTCTACTAGTGGGAACAGAATGGGGAAAAACATTTGGTCCCATTCCCTCCCCCTACCACTTCCTATCTCTGCATGCGGACCAGAGGCAGAATCCTTTAGATTCTCCTGATTCCCCGGAATTGGATCCCGCGCCTAAGAGGGCCCCACGCCAGGTCCCCACACCATAGGCGCCTTTTTAATTTATTTTTTTTACTCACCTGGTGGCGGTCCGCTCCAGGGGTCTTCGGCGGCATTTCAGTGGCGGGGGGTCCGCTCTGAAGCCCCAGACCGCCGCCAGGTATTTGAATTGGGCCCCGCAGTTCATAAAGCCAGCCCTGACCAGAGGGTGAGGAAGTTCACAGCCTGCACAACAACTCTCCACTGGTAATGTGACCTCACGCATAGACCACTCAGCCCTGAATATCTTCCTATAGCATCTTGGAACCCTGCCTTTACCGGGCAACATGTAGCGTGTTTGACACAGAGAAGGGCCCAACCTGCAAAGTCCAGTTCCAAATCCTTCTTTCAGATCACTCAAAGTTTGGCCAGATATCACTCCAGAGTTTTGGCTTGTCCCATTGTACAGACATAGGGGGCACTTGCAAAGTGAGGATCTGGATTTTGAACATTCCTAAGGTTCATGTATGGATGTTGGGTCTCAGGGAGGTAAGGATTGGCCAGGTTGTCTCTAGTGGGGATGTCCATACATTAATCACTTTTGGTTTGTGGGGAGTATCTCCCCACACCAGTTCACCTACAGGTCCGATTCTCCTCTTGCTTGTATTGGTTTTGCACTGGTGTAATTCCACTTTTTCCGGTGGAGTCACTTCTGATTTACACTGGTGTGAGTGAGAGGAAAATCAGGTTCTTTCCTCACTCACTTCTTTTTCCCTTTTCTTCTTTTAGTCTATTTTCACCTTCCTCTTCTCCCTTTTTTATTCCCTCTACTGGCTTCAGTAGCTCAGTCCATGCCAGTTATGTTGTTTTTGTTCACCTTCTTTATAATTGGTTCTGAAAGACTTAAGGTAAACAAAGAGGAGCAGCCTGATAAACAACTGCTGCAAGAAAGCCAAGCACAATAAAAGATAGCAGTCTGGAGCAATATTTGGGAGTAGGATGTAATTTTAAAGGTCAATAATGCACCAAGGAAATTTTGCCCGAAGCATGGCTCACATTGATAACTGAGAGTTTGGTATCTTTGGATTTTATTTTTTTTGTGAACTGCTAAATGAGTTTAGCAGCCTACCTCTGAGTTTATCATTCTATCTCCCATATCTTGCTTCAGGCGAACATCTTTCCTTTTTCTTCTTCCAAATTTACCATCAGAGCTTTTAAAGTCTTTTAGCACATCCTGAAGTTCATCTGTTTAACGTTTATTAAAATTATTTCTAGATCCGGTGGAGCCAACGTGTGCCAGGGCTCCCAGTAGCCGCGATAGCAAGAGTGAGTTTTGTCTTTAGATTGTGAGGCAGTGTGGTCTAGTGAGAAAGGATCAGCCCTTAGCCGACGAGTTCTGTTACCAGCTCTGTTAACAACTTACTGCGTTACCTTGGACATACCTCTTCACCTCTCTGGGCTTCTGTTTCCCCCTCCCATCCTTTGTCTGTCTCTATTTAAACTGTGAGTTCTTCCCAGTAGAGTCTGTGTCCTACATTGTGCCTCGCTTAATGGAGCCCTGATCTCAGTGGGGTTTCTGTCAGTGGGGTCTGATTATATGAATGATGTAGGAGACACGGATTTCATTCAGATATTTGAGAGTTTAGCTAATCAAGAGGATGGGAGCCATTCGGCAGAGGGATTGCCTCCTCCGTGGCTGGGGGCTTGTAAGGTGTGGGACTCACCTCTGCAGTGCCTCCTGCTGGTCTGTTCCGGGAATTAGCTCTCCAGCCTCTGGAGCGCCCTCTGCAGGCCAGTGTCCCACTACTGCTTGGCCCCCGTGTCCCTCCCTGGACTCCGGTGCCCTGTTAGCTGGGGTGCTGCCCCCTGGCAGTAACCCCTTTCTCTTTGGGTGTCCCCTCCCCAGGGAACTCCCACCCACTATTCCCACCTCACCTCCGTATCAGGCTACTGCCAGTCATCGTTTAGCCCCCACACCCTGGGGCAGACTGCAGTATCAGCCTACTCATCACTAGCAAGGTTGGGTTTGGACCTGTTACCTTGGCCTACCCCTGGGCTGCCCTCTGCAACCCCAGTACCTGTTGGCCTTGTGCTAGGCCACAGCTTGGGGCTTTCCAGGCTTTCCCCAGCCTTTCCCCAGCCCTGCTCCACTCAGGTATCCTGTCTCTAGCTCCCTGCAGCCAGGCCCTTCTCCCTCTACAGGCAGAGGGAGACTGACTGGGCTCCTGGCTCACTGCCTCTTATAGGGGCCAGCTGGGCCTGATTGGGGCTTGGCCACAGCTGAGCCTATCTTCCCTAATCAGCCCAGGCTTCTTGCCCCAGCCACAGCCCTCTCTTGGGCTGTTTTCCACCTCGAAGGGCAGGAGCGGGTAACCACCCTGCTACAGAGCTCCTTCGTTCTCCTGCTCTATTATCCAAACTGATGCATTATCCAGACTGGGGGACAAGGAAGGGATTCGGATAATGCAGAGGTTCAGATAACAAGGTTTCGGATAAACTGGATTATACTGTACTACTCATCATATTGAAAGCAAGCAGTAAAGAGAACCCTGAGATCTTTTCATCCAAAGCTGTATTAAAATGAGAACTCAAATGTTGTTTAAACATTACACCATGTATTCTCTCACTTCTTAAAATACATAATGAAAACCCGGGCAATAAAACCTGGCCAAGATTTTCAGAAGTGCCTTTGGATTTGTGGTGGCTCCATTTTTCAGTCCTCACTTGAGAGGTCTTAAAGAAGCCCAATTTTCAGAGGATGAGGGCTCAGTGTTTTCTGAAAACCAGACCCATTTTAGATGATGCAGGTTAGGGTGCCAAAAAATTAGGGCACTCAAAGTCACTGGTCATTTTTGAAAATGTCAATATAATATCCCAATTTAAAAGGAATTTTCAGCTTAATATATAAGAATCTTTCACCAGAGGAGCGAAAAGCACTTTACAAAGGCAGGCATGTGTTATTGTCCCCATTGTACAGATAGGAAAATTGAGGCACAGACAGGTTGAGTGACTTCCCACGGTAGCACAGAGAATCAATGGCAAAGTTAGGATTGGAACACAGCTCTCCAAACTCCAAGTTAGCTGGCCTAACCTTTAGGAATTGCTTTCTAACAGATATTTTTGATATATCTACTTACCAGGAAGATTAAATAGCTAAAAATGTTTGTCTTTCATATAGTAACAAAAAAAGAATAACACCGTAGGAGCGGAAAATATTTATGGTTAATATGACAGTGAATGGCTCATTATCCAATGAAGCAAAACATTATTTTAAAACAGAACTTACTTTACAGCATCTCTGAGGGTCTACTTTTCAAATGCTGCCTGCCATTTTGCACATGCATATATTTGCATGAGGAAATCCCCAAATCTGCATGTGCAAATAGAAAATGCATATGCAGAATAGGAAATTAAGAGGCTGATTCTCCACTGTTCAGTACTTTGTCATCATTTGCTTCTACACAAAATGAGTGCACTCTGATCCAGTAGCATTTGAAACTCTCTTTATGTTCGCTTTGCACGGGAGTAAATGACAACACAAGATACTAGACAGTGGAGAATCAGCCAAGGTGTATGTCTACCCAGTGTTGTGAGTACCTTTGTGAGATGTTCCCCCGTCTCCTGCAAAGCCCAGGTGCTACTGTATGTGACTAGAACCTTTCAGGTGTCCTCAGCAAGGGCCTGGGACTCAGCTCCCCGGATAGGAGCTAGGTTTAGTGGGTGCATAGCTATTCATTTGCCCATGACGGGTTTTTTTGGCTTGGGTTATAAAGAAGGTCAGACAAGATGATCGGAGTGGCTCTTTCTGGCCTTACAATATATGAACTCCCTCATTATACCGATATATTTCCACAGACACAGATCCCAGGCAGAATGCCCAGCTCATGCCAAGTATCATGTGTTAGAGGAAACAGGACTATAAAGACTGAAGAATTTAGATTCACCCATTGCTAAAATCCTGCCAACTCTAGGACGGAACATAGGACCTGTCACACAGCAGTGATACAAAGCAAATGTGACAATATTTATGGAGCTGTTTCAGGAGATATCTGTTCAAAGCGTGCTGTCACTAAGAGAATTGAAAGCTTTATTATCCCTAAAATATCGTCAGTGGAATCTTCAGATATATTGGATGTATCTTTTAATTAAAGCTTTGGACAGACTCCTGAGCCAATAAAAAAGCCCATAAAGTATTAAAGTAAAAGCCATTACTATTATAAAGTTCTAACATTAATATTACAAGACTTCTTCATTTTTTTACTTGGTTCTTAGGGTTGTTTTTTTTTTCTTTTAAGACTCTTCCTTGTATAGGGCTTGTCTCTGCAAACAAAGGTCAGAGGAAGATTGCATTTCAACTGAGCTCACTGCATCTGACAGGCAAACACAAATGGCAATTAATACCATGAGCACTAATTAATACTGCTAAAAGAACAATGCCCAGAAGGCAGCCACATATGGATCTTAACATAAGAAAATAATCTTAGCAAAAAGAGATTATTTTCTTGTATTAACTAATTATATGGTGCTCTAGGTGTTTTCCCTCCATCTTCACAATGAGATACAGTAGCACAATCAAGTGTCAAGGCTTTAAGTTGGCCCTATCTCTGTGAGCCTGGCTGCTATTCATATACTCATGTTATTAGGCTTTCACGACACCAATTACCTTCATATTAAAGATCTGAATTGCCTATGCAGAAATTCACTTTTGCCTTTTCATTAAGGTTTTATTTTATACCTAGATACTTGGCTCAGTAAAACTCAGCAGAAAATTCAGGCCAGATTGAAGTGTTTCTCAGGATGAGTAAGGCTACACCTTCATTGCAAAAAAACCCAAAAAAACACCAGGTGTTGTGGAGTTTTTTGTGGGGGAGTAAGGGGTTACAGCTGGCTAACCTGCATTAGCTATCCTACTGTAAAATCAGCACTGGAGACAAGGTTCCTCTAGTTTTTAACCATAACCTTGGCGAGGTCAGTATTAACCCCTCTCCCCACAGCATTTGTGTAGAATTCTGAAGGTTTTGGATTTGAGTCTCACTTGATCTCACACTGAAATGCTACTTCCAGTTCAGCCAGCTGCAAACTGGGTACCTGATCCATTGCATTAGGGGAGTCAGAGGCGGCTTGACATGATGCTGGCCACATCGTTCCCTTTTGTACCATTGACTATGAAACTGATGTGCCTTAACTGCATCAGCCTGCTGAGCCATTGACTCGGGTGACCTTTGATATGGTTGACGCGCGTAGTTTACTCCACATTAAGAGTATAGGATCCTGTCTCCACCAAGATTTTACAGCTAGTTTGTTATGCTAGTTAGATTTTACAGCATAGTTCTCCTATGGTAAAAATGCACCTATTTTGAAGACTAAGCCTGAATAAACGCCTTATGCTCTGAATAGGGCCCTCAACTTTTCAGAATAAGCCTTGCAAGAATACTAGATCAAGATTGTACCCAGTTAGAGCAGGTCAGAAGTTTTGGTGGCATTTTGACAAAATGGAAACACTCATGAAAAAATATGTTTTTGCTGAACATTTTCTGGTTTTCATTGAAAACCAAATAAACTTCATTTTTCTGTCGCCTTAAGCCAAATGGTTTCAGTTTTACACCAAAACATTTAAGTTTTCAGTGGCCGAAAACTGCAGTTTTCTTTTGAAATGAAAGGAAGAGATTGAAGTTATTACTATTTGTCCAATCATCAGGTTGTAAAAGAAAAATGTAGGGTGGGGACACAATATCAATGGCTCGCGTATAAATTGGTTTTATGATTAGTGACAACACAGTAATGTCCCTCCATGTTATTGGTTACTCTTCCGGCTGATTGTCTCCATTTCATTAGCCTGACTGGGCATAAGGCAGTGGTGGCCAGCTAATCTGTCTCATTTACACCAGCTAATTGGTCCAGGACTGTATGTACACTCACTGGAGTTGCAATATCAAAGACTTGCACACATATCGATGTCCCGCAAAGGAACAGCAAGCTGTGTGTGGAGCCCTGCATGACTGCGTGGTTTATGGTAGACCAGTAACTATGGCAAGCCCAGTCACTTCTTAAAGGTGCCAACATCCAAGCACCCTACTGAATGGACAGTGGCTAATTTCTTAAATACTGCAGTGCCAGGGTCTATCACCCATAAAGACATTGTGAAAGACCTATATAGGACCTAGAGACTGAGCACAACAGTATGAGATAGCATGATCCTTGATTTGAATGTGGCATCACTGACCCCAAATTCTTAATAGGACTGAAAGGTATCTTCTGACATGATTTAATACACTGAGCCTTTTCCTCATTACCCATAGGGGACAGTACCATGTCAGATCATAGAAATATAGGGCTGGAAGGGTCATCAGGAGGTCATCAAGTCCAATGCCTTGCACTGAGGCAGCACCAAGTAAGCCTAGACCATCCCTGACAGGTGTTTGTCCAACCTGTTCTTTAATAAACCTCCCTTGGAAGCTGAATTTGAGAAGCTGTTTATCCTTAATGATATCAGGAATTTTGCCTTGCTTAATGCTTTTGAGTGTTGTGACTATCGTGGTTGACACATAGCTCCTATAGGCAGAGCAAATAATTTTGCTGCTCAACTGTCGAATCATAAAGTCAGACCCCAGGATATCTTGTGGTTCCAATGAAAGGGCACATGCAACAACATAAAGTCTATACATTGACCCTGTTGCTACCAGAAGAGGTTAAGAAAGTAAAGGAACAAGGTTACTTGGAAAATTTTCAAAAGCAGGGGGTTTTCCCAAAGAGAGAGGAGGAGGAATACAGGATTGTTGTGGGTTTTTTACATATAGATGGTAAAAAAAAAACAGTAACAGCTCTTATATCTGTTAACATATTAAGTGAATCATCTTCAACTAATAACTTACATTACCAATAAACAAACAACAAAACATTCTCTCTCTTTCTCTCGTTATACATATAAACACACACAGTTAATGCTTTCATTTTCCCCAGGGGTTTTCCTTTTGCTCTTTCTCCTATTTCCCCTGCCCCTGCCGTACTTTGAGGTTAGAAGGATGGTGAGCAGAGTTTTGTTTTTACCCTATTTTCATTTATTTATTGACCTTTTCCATTTACACCAGGCATCACCTTTTTTAAACAGATGCTGAACTTTCTAAAAGCACTGATAGGCTCAAAGGGGCATCTAATTAAAATATATAGTTTAATTGCTAAACAACAAAGCCAATGGACAGTAGTTATTTATGTTTGACTTGCATTTTGCTTTAGAGTTTAAGATCCATTATTCAAATTTAAAATAAAAATTTTAATACTTTAAATGTAATTTTGGGGGGATTTTTTACATTTTTTTCTTACAACTGGGCGCCATGGGCAACAAATATTGTCATTAACCAAATTTTAGATTAACAGCAATTTGCTTATCTGTTTCTTTTTTTACAGACAAAGATTTCCAGGAAAGACACTGTTTTTTTTCTCTTTACTGCAACATGTTGGCAGCCAGCCAAAAAGTCTTAAAATGACATTTTTGCCCTTTGCTCTTCACTATCCCCTGTCAGCTTTCGAGCTTGGACCTAATGATTGCACAGGAATTACAACCCAAAACCACAGACACACTTAATGACTTCATACCTTTAATTTTACATTATTTGGTGAATTACTTGAATAATAACTTTATTCCAACAAGTTACTTTATCTCACCTTTACAGTGTTTGAACTCTTTAATTATTAAGGCAGATCCTTAGGGGACTCTTTTGAGAGCCAGTTTATTTTAGACACACATGTTACATACACCTCCATCCTTCTAAGCAGGGAGTTTTTGTTAAAGCCTTCCACAATTGTACACATGTTGCCTTTCCTTTTAAGTGTTCTGCTTAAAATGTAGCTTAATTTACTTAAATTAATTTTTTAACTTAGATTCTTGTGATTACATGGATATCTCCCTTCTCTCCCCACAGGAAGTGGGGTAATGTGCATAGATCACACCCATATGTCAATTTGCAAAAGCATTTTATGGCAAATTCACATTTTAAAATTATTTAGTTGGTAGCAGGAATTTTTACCTGCTTTTTAACCAATAGCCAACTGTATTTTTTTTCAACTTAATATAAAATTTGTTTAAACCACATTGTTTTTCTTTTTAAACTAATCATTTAGGTTAGAATTAATATTACAATGTTCTTTTAGGAGTTTTGTCTGGATCTATTATTAGACTGATGTGGTTTTTATTCCACGCTGGTAGTTTCTTCCGATAATCTTTTTTTATTTGTGCTTGTACCTCTACTCTGTAACCATAGTTGGTCCCACTCATAGTCAGATTTCTGATAACAAGAACCCTTGTTCCCTATGGGACCTGGATAGGATGGAGCAGAAAGTCACAACACTCTGGGTCCCATAGCAGTGATCTGTTCCTTCAATACATGAATTTGCTCCCTTAATTCTTCCTGCTCCTCTTTACACCTGTTCTCCTGTAAAACAGCATATGTTCTTTTTAAATGCTTGGCTTGCTCTTTCTAGGGTGACCAGACATCCTGATTTTATAGGGACCGTCCCGATATTTGGGGCTTTTTCTTATATAGATGCCTATTACCCCCTTTGCGATCCCGATTTTTCACACTTGCTATCTGGTCACCCTAGCTCTTTCCAACTAACCTCCTGACCTATCTCCTCTCCCCATCCTGTGCTCTTTCCTGTCTGCACTGATCTTGGCGGTCTTTTGAATTTCACTTTGGTTTCTTGTACATGGTAGGCTAGTGAAGCATTCAGGCCTCTAGCATTTTTCTAATTGCTATTTTAATTCTACATTTTGCTGCCTTTCCTTCTCTCATTTCTCCCCCAGCTCCTTAAGGTTTTCCTTTATTTCCTTTACCCTGTAGCTTCAAGCTCTGGCAACCAGGAGAAGACACTGCATTGCTTTGCCCTTTAGTTCTTTGTCCTGTACTTTTCTTTCAATCTCCTTTGCAAACAGTGATTCCACGTGACCCCACGGGTCTGGGTGGCACACAGTGTCCAACGCCATGTCTGCACCTCCAGGGTACCAGATAAACTTTTTAACAAATGACACTAGAGTTCCCTCAACTTCATAAACTGACATTATGCTACTATTTTTTTACTGAGGGAGGTGTTATGCCTTTCTCTCTTCTCTTCTATTGATATATGTATTCATTTTGCTATTATTCTTTTAAAGCATTCACCAGGGCAGCGTTTCGCATAGTTATTTTATATGTTTGGGTTAAGCCCTTATCCCTTATTTTGACGCTTCTATATCTATTTATCTGATCTGAAAGGCTTGCATGCAGAGTGTGCTATGCTCCTGAACATCCAGTCAGCATCTCACCCCTACTCTAACTAGTCCTGCCCCTGGCAGGTAAATTGCAACTCCACCCTGTCAAATCAGTCATTAGCCACCTGTCAAGGTCCCTGATCTTGCACACTTATTGATAATTAATAATAGATCGCTAATAGATAATTAGTAATATGTTGATCATCAGTAACCAACTGATAACCAACAACTGACAACAATTTTAACTGAGACTGCATGTTTAGTGAGAGGGGTTTTCCAATAGTCTGGATTAGTTTAATCCTAACAAACCGATAAATCGGTTTTAAAAATACACTAAAGATTATTGCTCAGCAAAATTCCACTTCTTACAATTAGCTGAACTGCAAAGCACCAGGAGACCCTTGCTCCCAGGTGAACCTTAAGTTCTCCCTTTGTACTATCTTAAATATCAACACCACACAGCTTTTTTTCTTACACACTGTGGACAGGTGCTTAAAAAGACAGGCATCCCGTTCCCTGGTGTAATTTGGTGGTCTGTAGTAGACATCAAATAATATCCCATCTTGTGCTTCATCTATTAGGACCTTGATCCATAAACATTTGAGATCAGTTTCTTCTGAGTTATTAGTGACTTGGAAAAAGGTAATGCCATTTTTTGACAAAGAGTGCTATTCTCCCTCCTCGTTTGCCCACTCAGTCCTTCCTAAATAGGTTATAACCATTGATTTTAGCACTCTAGTTGTGCGCATCAGCTCACCAGGGTTCAGTAGTACCAACTAAACTGAATGTATCCACCTAAATGGGCAATTCCAACTCCCTTTGTTTGTTACCCAGACTCATAGCCTTGGTGTAAAGGCAATTAAGGAATTTCCTCTCTTCATGTCCTTTGGTTCCTTGACTAATTTTGTTCTCAACATCTTGCTTCTCTACTCAATGAGCGTGCATATCTTCCCTCTTTTTATCCTCCCCTTTTGTTATTGGTTTAACATTCTCTTGACTACTCTAGCCAACCTGTCCCTGGGGAGCTTTGTTTCCATTCTACTGAGATGGAGGCCGTCCAAATTATAAAGTCCCCTCTCCCTATAGAAGGTGGACCTATGTTCCACAAAACCAAAATCCTCCTCCACTTACCTAGTCAGGGCTTCACTTTCAGAACATTCTGCCTTCCGTCTTCCTTTACTTGCGGGACAGGAAGGATCTCAGAGAAGATAGTTTGGACATTCTAACCCTCTGGCCAATTCCCAGGAGCTAAAATAGCTGCAATGACCCTTGATGGATAGACTGTAAAACACAGAACCCAGAATCTAAACATAAATAAACAAATGACTGAAACTCTGTCAAAAACAAGCCAAAGTGTAGTTGTCCCTGGAGCTTCAGAATGGCAGCAGGTAACGCCCCTGGCCAGGTAAGTCTGCTCTGATGAGCAAAGCAGGTGTGCTCTTCTGGGCAGTGCGTCCTGTGTTCAGTAGGATGTACTGTCCATCCCTTAGGCGGGGTTTGGATTTATAGATTGTTCAGGCCAGAAGGGACCATTATGACCATCTCATCTGACCTCCTGCATAGCACAGGCCAAAGAACCTCAGCCAGTGATTCCTGCATCAAGCCCTTAACCTCTGTGTGAGCTAGAGCATATATAATGTAAAAGATATCCAGTCCTGACTGAGACGCCAAGTGATGGAGAATCCACCCGCTCCATAGGCAATTTGTTTCAGTGGTTAATAACCCTCACTGTTAAAAATTGTGCCTTATTTCTAGTTTGAATTTGTCTCGCTTCACCTTTCAGCTGTTTGATCTTATGACTTTTTCAGCTCAAAAGATGTCTGTCAGAAATCTCTTCCCAGATACTAAGAAGTAGCCTTTTTAAACAGCAGTCTGTGAGGCGAAAAACTCAATAGAAACATGTAAACATCCCACATGAATTGCAGTGTGCTAAAGGGTGGATTGTGGTGTAATAGTCACTGGAGGGTTGGGCTCCTGGGTTCTGTTACTGCAGTAATTCTACCATTGATGTAACATGTATTGATATAGTGTACTTGGGTTTTCAGAAAGCCTTTTACAAAGTTTGACACCAAAAACTGTTTAGCAAAGTAAGCAGTCATGGGATAAGAGGGAAGGTCTTCTCATGGATCAGTAGCTGGTTAAAAATAGTAAACAAAGGGTAGGAATAAATGGTCCATTTTCAAAATAGAAAGAGGTAAATAGGAAGCCCCCTTCCCCAGAATCTGTACTGGGACTTGTACTGTTCAACATATTCATTAATGATATGAAAAAGATGGTGAACAGTGAAGTGGCAAGCTTTGCAGATGATATGAAATTAGTCAAGATATTTAAGTTCAAAGCAAACTGTGAGAAGTTACAGAAGGATCTCACAAAACTGGGTGACTGGGCAACAAAATGGCAGATGAAATTCAACATTGATAAGTGCAAAGTAATGCACATTGGAAAAACTATTCCCAATTAGCTTTTACCATTCAAGAAAGAGATCTTGGAGTCACAATGGATAGTTCTCTGAAACTTCATCTCAATGTGTGACAGCTTTTCCTAATAGAAAATATGACAGAAAATATCCAGATTCCACTATATAAATCTGTGATGTGCCCACACCTTGAATACTGCATCCTTTTTTGGTCCCATCTCAAAGAAGATATGATGGAACTGGAAAAGATTCAGAGAAGGGTAACAAAGATGATCAAGGGTATGGAACGGCTTCCATACAAGAAGAGACTAAAACAAGTACGGCTCTTCAACTTAGAAAAGAAATGAGTAAGAGGGTATGATAGAGGTCTATCAAATCATGAATGGTGTGAAAAAAAGTTAATAGAGAAACCTTGTTTACCCTTTCACTCTGTACAAAAACTAGGGGTCATTGATGAAATTAATAGCAGAAGTTTTAATATTAACAAGAGAAAGTACTTTTTCACACAACACACAACTAATCTGCGGAACTAATTTCCATGGGATATTGTGATGGCACAGTTCAAAAAATAAATGGATAAGTTCCTCTGTAGCTCTTAGCCAATATGATCGGGGCACATCCCAATGCTTGGGACAACCCTAGACCTCTGACTACCAGAAGCCAGGAGTGGAAAATAGGAATGGAGCACTCCATAATTGCCCTGTTCTGTACATTCGCCCTGAAGCTGTGGTATAGGTCACTGTCGGAGACAAGATACTGGGCAAGATGGACCACAGTCTGACCTGGTATAGCAGTTGTTATGTTCTTATCAGTAAGATATCCTGCAGTGCAGTGTCATTAGTGCCCATGAGAATTCTCACCAGTGGATCCTTTGCCATCAACTTCAAAAGCCTACGTAATTGTTAGAGTGACTCTCATGTCTTGGCTCAGGGAAGGTAGCACACTGTCCTGTTGTCTTCCTGTCCCTTCCAGAATGTTGTTTTGATTCTTCTGAGTACTGAATCCCCAACAAAGACTGTCCATCTTCCTTGGACTGTTGGAGAACTCTTTGTGGGCAAGCTTGCCTTTCTTAAAGATTAGGTCAAGCTGCCTTCCACAGGTGGGTCCTGTATATCTCTCTGTGCTCTTGGACCAGCTGGATCTAGAGAGTTATCTTCCATAGTTTCTACATTGAGGACCTGGTATGTATTGGAAACTTAGCAGTGTGGAATTCTTCCTCTTCTCTCCGGTAGCTACAGCCTACCCATCCTCATCTGTCTCCAGCTGTGAAGAATACCAACATGACCTCTTGTCTCTGGTGGTTATGAATTGCCATGCCTCCTTTATGACTTCCCATCTCTCCGATTCTTTGGTGGCCAGCTCCTTTCTTCCTTGAATCTGGAGTACTAATGTTTTCTGACTAGGAACGCTTCAGCTTCTCTGATTCTCAGTAGTGTCTCTACTTGCCCCTCCAATCCAAAATCTTTTCCTCTATCACAGCCACCAACTTGCACTTCATGCACAGGATATCCCTTCTGGCTTCAGGCAGGAACGAAAACTTGGCTAATCTGTTGCAGGTCAAGACCACTGTCCCATCACTGAGCATCTTGATACTGCTCAGAGAGCTGAACTTGAAAGGAAAACCTCTCACATTCCCTCTCCAAATGTCTCCTGTTTGTGGTTTCTCAAGTTTACCTAGCCTTTTTAAACCAAGTCACCCTGCTTAGCTCAGCTCCTCCCCTTACTCTCAGAGGGGCACTAAACCACTCTGAGACTTCAAACAGCAGCTTCAAAGGTCAGATCCTCATGGCCTTTACCAAAGGGACCAACAAACACAACCTCTCTCGTCTGCTTACCCAAGGGGCTGCTGCAGACTCTGTGTTTGGAGGCACAATCAAAAAAACCCCAAATAGATCAAACAACACTCACCAAGTCTTACTGCCTCCAAACACAGACCAAACTACATCCTCCAAAACTCTCCTATTAGCTTCTGCTGTTAGCAGCTCTCATGTGATTTATTTTTATAGCAAGTCATGGTGCTTTCACACTTTCTTTTGGAAGGCTATATTGTAGTAGATATCTCAGGCTGATGTTTAGCCTACATTTCCTTATCTTCTTCCCATTACTTCCAATGATATGCCCTGTATCTGCTAAGTATTTATGGTTTGTACCTTTCAGCCATCACTTAGAGGGTCATGAGATTCCCACTCAGATACGCTATGGCTCTCCTTTTCTTTCTTTTAGAAATCAATCCCTTCAGCTCCTTAATCATTACTTTTGTGTGTCTCTGAGCTTCCTTGGCTCTCTCTGCCTCTTTCTGGTATCGAGTTACCCTGAACTGAACACAGACAGGGACAATCACCTCCTTGATGTGTAGCGGGATGCCTCCGCATAAACAGACCCAGTTCACATCTTCACACAGTCAGCAGCTTTCTTATTGAATGAAAGGTTAGAATCTACAAAACTCAGCAACAGTTGGGGAAAGTAGCTAAATATGGATTTTCCATGCCCTCACCAATTTCTCTTACCTCTGTTAAATGCGTTGGACCAGTCCCATTGTCATTTTGCCATTGATTTCAATGGGGCCAGAGTCTGGCTGTTTCCTTCCTCGATAAAAGCAGTATCATATTTTCAAAATGGAATACCATAAGCATGCTCTTATCACAGAGTTTCTCATCCCGCTGTCCTTTCTCTGTGGTCTTTGTGTAATAGGCTCTGCACTAGTATGTGAGCCTAAAGAAAGATAAACAGAGCTGGTATTAAACAAACACACACAAAGTTATTTCCTGCTGCACTGAATCACTTCAGATGATTCAGAATTCTCAGCTCGTTGGATGTGGCATAGACACTACCATTAACATTACTATGGATTGCTTCTCTTGCCTCGTCCTTCCTTTAGTCTTTCTCTACTACACTCACATCTGCTGCCTTTTTGCTCAGCATCCCTTATGCCTGGAAGAGACTCCCTGTTTCATCCTGCCATGCAGCCTACACTCCTTCTCTGAATTCCTCCTCAAATCTGGCTTCATTCCATTACCCTTTCATGATTGATCTTTCCTCTTTATGCCAGCTACTCACGCAAGTGTGCTTGGCCTTATCTTTGCCCAATAACACAAAAATTCCAGTACTAGCTTGATGTATTTGCAATGATGAATTCCTCCCTGGTGGGATTCCTTTTGAGTTACTGGGATACCACCGAGGAGAATTTAACTGACTATCTTTGCTATTCCATCCACCTCCCCGCCCTGCACTGCAAATATCTTAATTAAAATCTTTGGGGCAAATATGTGTCATCTTATACATACAAAGCACAGGACCCACCTTATGGTGTAGTATAAATAAATAATAAAGGAGTCCTCCAAATCAACTTGTGGGTGTGTCTCCAAGTATTTGGATCTGGGGGAAGTTAGTAAATCACTGTCGTACCACTCAGGCAACGTGCAAGTACAGCCAATGTGCTTTATTATCATTAGTTAGTATTTGTTTAAACACAATGTGCTGTACAGGTCAGAATTACAGACAGTTCCTGCCCCAAGGAGCTTACTGCAGAGATGTCAAGACCGACTCAGTAACCTACAGGAGGGAGTTAACTTGTAGCTTAATTTTATTTTTTATTATTATTATTTGTTTCATCATCATCATCTCACTTCTTGAGGGCAATTCTGAGATTGAGACTTTAGAAAGGATTTGAACAAGTAGAAGTTGGAGGCCTGTGGGAAGTGGGAGGTCATTCAATGCAAAAGGGCAGCATGTTGAAAGGCACAGAGATAGGAGTGGGAGATGAAAACAAACAGGACTTCTAGGCTACCACCATTGGCAGAGAGAAGCTGGTGGGAACACATGGAAAGAAACACTCCATTCTATAAGCCATGGGAGAGTTTTTCAAGGCCTTGAAAGGGGAGAACATTACTTTATGCTATAGGCAAGGAGAGAGGAAGACTGGTCTTATGGTTAAGGCACTAGGTTGAGACTCAGAACAGCTATGTTCAGTTCTCACCTCTGCCTCAGCCTCTCTGTGTGACATTGGGCAAGATAATTTCTCTGTGCCTCAGTTCCCAACCTGTCAAATGGGCATAATAATACCTAACTTTCTCTCTCTTGTCCATTGATATTGTACGGTCATCAAGACAGGGACTGCTTCTTATTATGTTTACATACAGTGCCTAGCACAATGAGGCCCCAATCTCAGTTGGGGAATCTAGGCCCTACTATAATTATCAGTAGGAATACTAATAAAGAGCGCTAATACACTTGTTCAAAGGGGGGAGTGATATGGTCAGATCAACAGGTGAGAATGATCATTTGGATTTTGGAAAGCCTGGAAAAGGGCAATATGGGAATTATGGAACTTGGTGAGAAGGAGGTTGCAGTAATGAGGGGGGAGATGATTAGAACATGAAGGAGCAAGCATTTTAGATGCGAAGAATGATAGGCAGAGTCATATTTTAGATATATTGCAGGCAGCAGTGCTTTGATATGTGTCTGCAATCTCTAGACAAGATTAAAATATGGCTGCTGATTACCTAGGCATGTGTGCATTCTCAGGGGAGAAACACACCAATTAATGTGAAATATTGAATCTAGAGTCTACCTCAGCCCTCAAGACCTATTACTGATATTAGCAAGATGGATCATTAAAAGCAACACCTTTTGGCTTGATTCGCTCAGCACCTGGAAGCAAAGGCGGCATGAAGATGGATGTGTTTGTTAAAAAGGAAAAGAGATTTCAAATGTCACTGTGGGGATTGTGGGGGCGAGAAATAGCACCTTTCTAGTCCTGTGATGTGGACACAAATATATATATGTTAAAAAAAGAAAAGAAGAAAGCTTTCTTCATTAATATTGGAAACCCACAAACTGCTGAAAAGTAGCCTGTGTTTTGGCTTCTTCAGAGTAGACAGTCTGCTGATGGAAATCTATCAAGAACTATACCACATTTACCAAAATACTCATACCCACACCCACCTATCATCCTTTCCTGACTGCTTAACTCCATTCCACCGCTTGTTCCCCATAACTCTGTTGGGCAGGGGGCAAGCTTACTCTGTATTTGTTAACAATGAGATATTAGGAAGCTTGAGATTTTCCTCACATATAATATCTGCACCCAGTTAAGCCCGGATTTCAAAGGGAGTTAGGTACCTAAATACCTATGAGGATCTGTCTGGGTATTTTTAATCTGAAATAAAGCCTCCCAAATATAAAGTGGGAAGATTTTCCAAAGTGCCACAGGATGCTAAGAGATCTTTTATGGTCCATGGGACTTGTGCTCTTCATTCATTCATTCATTCATTCATTCATTCATTCATTCATTCATTCATTCATTCTCCAGCTCATGAAGCATAGAGTGCATACTTCAGATCACTCATTTCCAGAAAGCCCTGTCTGCTGCTGGTGTTGCGAGCTGCTCTATTTTAAGGCAGAGTTGGGCGAGATCAGAAGTCACAACATCCTTTCAGAGTGTGTAAGGTTGTCCACAAGATCTTCTTCAACCAGCTTGAGTTGGCTCAAATGCATAAAGTTGGTGGGCTGACATATGACCAGATGGCTAAGTCACCTGATCCGATATTGAATCACTTGGGAAGACATTGGAGGCTGGTTGGTGTGACACCATACATCTTCCTTTGTAACGTGATGAAACCATCATATGCATCCAATATGTCTCTTAAACCCCTTATATCATGTTTAAAATCTCCCGACAAGTGAAATGGGACGTTGGTGGGACTCAAGAACTGTCTTCTTTGGGACCTAAATGGAATCCTTGTTCTCCTGATTCTCTTCTATTCAGTCTTGTTTTCATGACTGCCCCATCCATGAAGATGGCATTACTGAAGCACCTGAGTGTTTGAAGGCAGCTCTTACATCTTGAGGAAATCTTCTAGAAGTCCAGGTCTCGGGCCAAAAAGCCTATGGTCATTTTAGTCTTACAGAAACGTTGTCTGGAATTCTTCCTCTCCCTCCACTCCCTTGGACCCACTGACTCACTACTTTTCCTTAAACAATCATTCTAATACCTAATCTAGCTTAACTGGCATAATGATCTACTGACCTTAAAGCTCTTTGAAGATGAACAGTGCTATGGAAATGTTGAACAGACTGCTTAGTCCAAACTGTCATGGGCATGACCAACTCCTGGTCTAAAAGGAGGATTTTCATTCCAGAGAATCCCAAAGAGCTGTACAGACTGCAGAGACGCGGGAGTGACTTCACCAGTGGGGGTGGGGCTTGATCCTATGCCCACTGAACTTGGTGATAAAGTTTCCATTGACTTTAATGGGACAGCATTGGTCACCTGGAGACCAGCACACTACACAAGGGGAGAAAAGACAAACTTGGGGCTTGTCTTTTGACAAATCCACTGACAACTTTGGCACCAATACGAAATAAACTGCTGGAAAACCTGAAAGCAATCAGCTGGAAGGTGAAATATTCTTCAAACCAAACCTATCTCTGTGGTTCACTATCATGGCACGACCTCCTTGTAACTACATCCTGCCAGTGAACCTTGTATAAAGCATCCTGACTGGGAACATTAGGAAATGCTGCATAAAAAGCAGTGGCCAGAATAGAGCTAAAAATTTGGCTTGTGATAAAGTCCTTCATGCTGAGAGGTTAGAGAAGTGATACAGCATCTATTATAATTGAGAACAGGAGCTAAGTTGAAGAGTAACGACACCCTTACTTTTGCAAAGTGCTTTGATGTCTATGGGAGAAGAGTACTGTGTAAATGCTGAGTGTTAGTTCAGTTAAAGTTGCAGGGAAACCACAAGAACTGCTCTCTTCTTTCCCCCTCCCTCCAGATAAGACACAGAACCAAGGTTCTCGTTATTTGTGATTAAGATTCCAAGCTAGCTTTGTTAGAGCAGGAGTTCTAGCCTCAGTATGCTGGCAAAATTCCAAATGGATAATTACTTTGTGCCAATCTAAATTCCTCCTGAAATTTATATTGGATAAAGCACTTCTCACTTAGCCGAGTTACTGTTTTCAGAGTGCTGTCTTCCAAACCAGCAGTAGCTGCTTTTTAGTGGTGGGGGAAGTAAATAATCCTCATAGAAATCTAATTTTTAACGAGTGCTTTGGGATCTTTGACTTCAAGGCGCTATGTCCAGTACAGTAAATGTCAAATATGTTTTTCATTTATTACGTGTATGGAATACAATCCTATAGTACAAAACAGTCCATCAAATGTGTGGTTTCAATGAGCAATGTAACCACAGGCACTGGGGGAAAAATGCTTTTGGCAATTCACATTTGCTTTCAAAATAATTAATTATATCAACATTCGGCTCCATAAATAGCTTTTAATGAAATGACATTTAAAATGTGTATGATGCATATAAAAATAAACAGCTGTTCACCTGCTGAAAATTCCATTAGCAAAAATCCAAGCAAGATGAACTGAAATTAATAAAAAGCTATGAATGTCCTTGAAATGCATTTTTAAAGTTTCCAGTTAAGTAAATAATTAATTGGTATGAGTTTCTGCTTCAGTTCAGCAATATAAACTTTTGGAGCAGAGTATACATGTCCTTTACTTACTAATGATTCTCAGTGCATCAAAGCTCACCTGTTAAGATGACCAGATGTCCCAATTTTATAGGGACAGTCCCGATATTAAGGGCTTTGCCTTATAGAGGTGCCTATTACCCTCCAACCCCTGTCCTGATTTTTCACATTTGCTATCTGGTCACCCTACTACCTGTGTTGGGTAAGGCAGAACAGCTGAAGAGAATATGTAAATACAACAATAAAATTGACACAAGGGTGCATTAAGGTGTTCAGGGATTGCAGGGATCTAGGCAGTGTTCCCAAAATCTAGTCCTGGCATTGTTGCTTGTTGTCAGCAGAATGCTGGTTAGTCACGTTGTTGGCCGTTGTCCTTGTTTCCAACTGATAACTCATAGTAGAATAAGCTAACAGTACAGTAAAAAGTTTCCTACTGTGACTTTTTCACAGAATCTCAAAGATGTTACTCAGTCACTGGTGGGAAGGGGATGTGGTTCATGCAATCATGAAAGGGAGGGGAGTTGGTCTACGAGATAAAGAAAAAAAATGAAGAAAAGAAACAATGAAAAAAATCCTGCACATCATTCATTGTAATGTATTTAGTTGCAACGTGGGAAAAGGAGAAAAAGGGAGGAAGGAGTGGAAGGAACATGCATTTTTTTAAACCTGAAATTTTCAAAAACTAAAAATTTCCCTGAAAAGGCTGAAATATGTGGAATGGGAATTACTTCAAACTTTTTCCCATTTTTTTTTCTTGACCGGCTCCGTGTATTTTTGTTGCAGGAAGAATTGTTTGTAAACAATGTTAGGTGTCCAAAGTCTGCCACTGCTGGGCTTCAAACTTTTCTCCATACTCACACTGACTGCAGCCAGCAGCTTTTCCAGCACCTTTTGATTCTGATGGCCCAGGCCTTTGACATGATGGCATCTCAAGCCCCAGTCTAGCTCTTCTGAGGCCAGGAGTGAGATCTATTTCAGCAGCTACATCCAGAAGCATCTACCCAATGGTACTGATTCACGTCAGTTATTGTACTTACTTTCTGACTAGTGCAGTGTTTCTTAAACTCCCTGGGTGAAATCCTGACCTCAGTGAAGTCAAGGGTAAAATACCCATTGCCCACAGTGGAGCCAGGATTTCACTCCCGTCTGATGTTTCTTAGGTATTATCCCACCACACAGTATCTGAGCACCAGTGCTTAAGTGAGCCTTTGTGCTGACCTGCCAAAAGCCTTATTGATAGGGCAGACTTCTAAGCAAACAGCCAAGCACAATAAGTTTGAGACATTGCTAGTCCAGTTTGTGATCCCTAATACGGAGAGAAAGGCCTCCTCCATTAGCTTTTGAAAAGTAATTAGCAAATTACAACCACACACAGCACCATAGTAACTCTAACTCAGGAACCAATCCACGGAACACACCTTGACGCCAACTCTGCCCACATATCTACACCAGCGACACCATCACAGGACCTAACCAGATCAGCCACAACATCAAAGGTTCATTCACCAGCACGTCCACCAATGTAATATACGCCATCATATGCCAGCAATGCCCCTCTGCTATGTACATCGGCCAAACTGGACAGTCCCTACCTAAAAGGATGAATGGACATAAGTCAGAGATCAGGAATGGCAATATACAAAAACCTGTAGGAGAACACTTCAACCTTCCTGGACACACAATAGTAGATTTAAAGGTGGCCATCCTGCAGCAAAAAAACTTCAGGACCAGACTTCAAAGAGAAACTGCTGAGCTTCAGTTCATTTGCAAATTTGACACTATCAGATCAGGATTAAACAAAGACTGTGAATGGCTAGCCAACTACAAAAGCAGTTTCTTCCCCCTTGGTGTTCACACCTCAACTGCTAGAAGAGGACCTTATCCTCCCTGATTGAGCTAACCTCGTTATCTCCAGACTGATTCTTGCCTGCATATTTATACCAGCCTCTGGAAATTTCCACTACATGCATCTGACGAAGTGGGTATTCACCCACGAAAGCTCATGCTCCAATACGTCTGTTAGTCTATAAGGTGCCACAGAATCTTTGTCTCTTTTTACAGATCCAGACTAATACGGCTCCCCCTCTGATACTTAGCAAATTAACATTTCTTCTTAGACTGTAAATTGTTCACAGCTGGGGCTGTGTCTTCCTGTGCGGTTTCACAGTGCCCAGCACAATGGGCCCTCAAACCTTGCTTGGGGCTTTTAAGTGACACTGCAGTATAAATGTAGAATGATAATACTATGAATTATAATATCAAAGGGAATTTTAGACTCCTGTATAAGAGTTCAGTGTACACATGCATTAAGAGTTTCATCCTAGGTGGTGTTTGTCTTCCCAAAGGCTAGTCATCCCCTGCTGTGGACTTGAGCAAACATCCCATTTTGAATAGGTCTATTAGCATTGTAATCACCTCTTCATCTCAGGAAGTGTCTCTGTTTTCCCTAGCTGAGCAGTCGTTTTGCATACTTATTTTAGACACCAGCTAAAAGTTTAATCCTGCTGTAATAATTACATTTTTTTATCCAACAATCAAATTTTAGGTTGCCACAGCAAGGAAGCTTATCTAAGAAGCAAATTTTAGTTCCTAATCTAAATTCCAGGCACTGTCATTAGAACATACCTTGGGACATATTTTAGCTAGCCGTGAAGTGATGGAGATAAGACTGCCTTTTAGCCCTGGGCCTGATCCCAAGCTCATTGGAAAGACTCCCATGGACTTCAGTGGGCTTCAGATCAGGACCCCTAGGACTGATCCATTGACGTCAATGGATATTGGATCAGGTCCTCTTTGGATGGTACCTTCAACTCATTCATTTCCACGGCAGTTTTATGACACATTCTCATACTATAATGAATAATGTGAGTATTGAAGGGAATGGTGACTGTATAGCAATATGACAGGTTTCAGAGTAGCAGCCGTGTTAGTCTTTATCTGCAAAAAGAACAGGAGTACTTGTGGCACCTTAGGCCTGGTCTACACTAAGGGGGGGGGGTCGAACTAAGGTACGCGACTTCAGCTACGCGAATAGCGTAGCTGAAGTCGAAGTACCTTAGTTCGGGCTACTCACCAGTCCAGACGCCGCGGGAATGAAGTCCACGGCTCCAAGGTCGACTCCGCCACCGCCGTTCGTGGTGGTGAAGTTCCGGAGTCGACCGGAGCGCGTGGGGAGTTCAAACTATCATGTCTTGATTAGACGCGATAGTTCGAACTCCGAGAAGTCGAACTCTCCACGTCGACCCGCGCGGTAAGTATAGACCTACCCTTACAGACTAACACATTTATTTCAGCATAAGCTTTCGTGAGCTACAGCTCACTTCTTCGGATGCATAGAATGGAACACACAGACAGGAGATATTTATACATACAGAGAACATGAAAAGGTGGAAGTATGCATACCAACAGGAAGAGTCTAATCAATTGAGATGAGCTATCATCAGCAGGAGAAAAAAAACTTTTGAAGTGATCATTAAGATGACCCATAGAAGGTGTGAGGAGAACTTAGTGTAACATAGGGAAATAGATTCAATTAGTGTAATGACCCAACCATTGGCCAAACCAGACAGTCTCTACGCAAAAGAATAAATGGACACAAATCTGACATCAGGAATCATAACATTCAAAAACCAGTGGGAGAATACTTCAACCTCTCTAACCACTCGGTGACAGACTTGAAGGTGGCAGTTTTGCAACAAAAATACTTCAAAAACAGACTCTAAAGAGAGACTGCTGAACTCGAATTAATATGCAAATTAGATATAATTAACTCAGGCCTAAACAGAGACTGGGAATGGTTGGGTCATTACACTAATTGAATCTATGTTAAGTTCTCCTCACACCTTCTGTGGGTCATCTTAATTATCACTTCAAAAGTTTTTTTTTCTCCACCTGATGATAGCTCATCTCAATTGATTAGACACTTCCAGTTGGTATGGGTACTTCCACCTTTTCATGTTCTCTGTATGTATAAATATCTCATGTCTGTGTGTTCCATTCTATGCATCCGAAGAAGTGAGCTGTAGCTCACGAAAGCTCATGCTGAAATAAATGTGTTAGTCTCTAAGGTGCCACAAGTACTCCTGGGTTTTTTTGTATAGCAATAGGAATTTGAAGCGTCCCAACTATATATATCTACAGAGCTGTATATGTTCTTTGTCTGACTATTCAACTTAAAAACCTTGACTAGTCTGGTACTTATGTAGTCTGAGTATATTACTATTAGAATGGCAAAGGGTCAGGAGCCAGGACTGCTGGATTTTATTCCTAGCTCTGGCACTGATTCACAATACTTTGAGCAAAGTTATTTAGAGCTTCTTTGTACCTCAGCTTCCCCATCTGCAAAATGGTAATAATAACGTCTGGAGCAAAGTGGGGCTTAATTAACCTGTGTAAAAGCACCTTGAAATCCTTAGATAAAAGGTGCTGTAAAGGGCAAATATAATTACTGTTCTTGGAGTGGTGCTGCTATAAAATAGTCATGGTGTAATGGCAAGTCCAGTGAACATTCAGGAGCTTGTATGATCAATTGGTGCGCATGACTGCACCAGCATGATAACAGGCTGTACAAGAACACATGGCAATTTGCTTCCACATATCAGGGCCCAATCTTGCAAGGTGTTGAGTGCACTGATCTCTCCTTCTGAAATCAAAGAGAAGCTTTGAAGACAGTGGAATCCGAACTACATTTAGCACTGGAAACCCTGCAATGATTTTAGCAATAGCCAAGAGCACTATAATAAAACTATTGTGAGCTACAGTGCTTGTGACCATCACTAAAGAGCATGTGGCCGCATCTTCAGCAGGTGTAAATCAGTACAGCTCCACTGAAGTCAATGGAGCCAATCAAATTTATACCTGCTGAAGATTTGGCCTGAGGTATCATTCACTCTCTTTTCTTTTTTAAACAAGAACCCCGATGGAAATCATTTAATATATCTTCTATCCAAATTAAGCAGCTTTAGAACTGCTGATAAGAATTTTTGCCTGCATTTTAAGACTCCTTTGCAGAGCAGTTAGGAAAAAAATAAGGGTCATGATTCATTTATTTTTAAAACAGATGAAACATGAATTCCATAGGATTTTAAACAACTGAAAGTACTATGGGTTTAAATTATTACTCTTCCTTCTGCCCTTGCATTCATTCTCACCTGTACCACTCTTTTCCAGCCCATCCAAAATGCAGCTACTAAAGTTACCTTCCTTGCCATTCATCTGACCATGTCACTCCCTTTCCTCTCTCTTGCAGTGACTCCCCTCACTCTCCTTCACCTACCACTTTGCCACCTTAACGTAGCAATTTCCTGATTCCTGAGCACTTCATTTTGCAATCTGTCATTTTTAATGTAGATTAAAGGGCCTGACCCAACTGCCTTTAAAGTCAATAAGGTGCGTTCCCATTGGCATTAATGGAAGGGTGCAAGACATGCCACATCTACCCCTGTTTAAAGATGTGTCCCATCCACCAATCTACCATCTTATCTCAAGGTGCCCAGTTTGGAGAATTCCTGTAAAGAACTCAGTCATCCCCAGATGGCATACCAGATGGTAAGAAGAGGCTTCAAATGTAGCCCAGGCCTACCCTCTGACAGATCCAACAGTCTATCCCTCTGATTTGACTTTTCACAACATCTGTGGGTAAAGCTCAATCTCTTCAGATACAGAATGATCCAATGTGCTGCAAAGGATGAGAAGTGGGGCTTTTCCGACTCTCCCACTTGTGGCTGTGGACAGTTAGAACGTGTAGGCTGCCTGCTGGTAGGCAGCACCCATTGGCCAAATGCTCCTACACTTGGACAATGCCCTTCCCTTAGCTCTTCCATGATTAAGACATTTGGACTGACACGCTTGACGTGAGCATCCATGGAAATACAATTGCAAGAAAATAAAATGGGAGGGAGGTGAGACAAAGAAAAACCGAGGGGCAAGATTCTTTTCCTGTTCACCACTCCGCTGCTGTATGTGGGCTGCAAAGGCAACAGAAGTCATTAATGGACAACTCCCTTGCTGTGGGAGAAATGTAGGGCTGATGTAATCGGCCCTATACCACCGCCCTTACAAGACCCATGTGAGAACCATTCGGGAGTGCAGGGGGGATAGGGTGGTCACCAAACAGAGACAGTAGACTGTGATGCAGCACATTGGCAGCCCAGACAAGGTTTCCATGAATTAGAGTAGCCTCCAGCATTAATTTATGCTCTAATTTATGGTGGGACTGCTCCAGCATTCGGGTGATGCAAAGTTGGTTTCAAGTCACATTTGCCCTTGCTTTCTCCCTCATACCGCTCCTGCGGGTTATGTGTTCCGGGCGGCACCTCCACTGCATTAAATCAGACCCATTGTTTATATATTATGTAAATATAGGGGGCAAACTCCTGAGATAAACATAAGGGGATTGTGTGGGGAGTGCAAACACTAAGGGAAAAACGTTGAAAGCAATATGGTTTGAGAAAATCTGCTCATGATACGAACATAACGCAACGGAAGGTGTTACATACATTATCAGCTACTGAAAACAGAAACTTTGGAGAAAGATTCTCAACTGTGTGTAAGGTTCAGCACCCACAGTTGAAATCAGCAGGACTACTGACCATACTAATGTAAAAGGTGTATAGGCTTGGGGGTCTATATTTCAGACAACATAATGAACAAGATAAAAAACAAACCGTAGGAAGCAGGAGAGGCGGGGACATAGGAATTGACATGCTGGATCTGACCAGTGACCATCTAGTCCGGAAGTGTCCCAGCTCTGACAATGACCAGTACCAGCTCCTTTGGCAGAAGGAGCAAGAAGCCCTGCAACAGACAGTGATAGGATAACTTGCCCCCTGGGGAAGTTTCTTCCTGATCTCCCATTAGTTAGAGGCTGGGTTCTGCCCTGAAATCTGATGGTTTACATCTCTTCCAATATTCTTATTTCTTTCTTTTAATCCTTTTTCACGTCCCTCAGTTGTTCTTGTTATCCATGTAGCTAACCAGTTCTTTTCTGGATCCTCTGAAGCTCTTAGCCTCAACACTATTTTGTGGCAAATTTTGTGCTGCAGCAATAGCGCCCTGGGGACACTTGGTTTATGCATGTGCATATATTGGCAGTTCTGTAAAGTTCATTTTCTAATCTAAAACAATAATAAAGATAAAATTATTGATTTCCTAATCCAGGGAGAATTTGGTTTTCTGGAGGGATTTAAATGAGAGACGGACAGATGCTTAGTTGAGTAGAGTTAGGAGGGCACGCATGACAGCGGCAAGCAATGTTCCCTCTAATTTTTTCCATCCTTGTGCGGAATAAATTTTGTTATATGCACCGAGGTATGTGTGGATGTGCGCCACCAGTAGAAACAAAAAACCTTAGATATAATATGTATTTTTAAAAAGTTAATATATATATTTTTTTAAAAGTTACTCAAAGAATTAAATTTAAGTGTAAGAGAAATAAAAATTATGAAATGCATAGACCAGTAAAAACACTAAAATAACACCCTTGAAAGAATAAAATTACAGTGAATATATGTGCATTGTAGGAAGTACCAAGAAGTGATGTTCGTCCATCGTTTTCGAAGAAGACCTTGACATCTAGCAGGTAGTAAGCTGTCCACAGTGCGTCCGCAGGTGGCTGGCAAGGCCAATACGGGCACGGAATGTTCTGCCACATGTCGGGCAGACATGTGTGGACACCACTGTTACAGCATTTGCAGCTCTGGCTTTACGGAGTGCTCGCTTCTCTTGTGCTATGGTTATCCTTCTGGCTTCAGATGTCTGGCAGCCTTGGTGGATCAACGTACACCATGTCGATCGATCTTGTGCCAGGGTTTCCCAGGAGGTGATGTCGATATCCAGGGACTTAAGAGAGGCTTTCAGCGTGTCTTTGTATCGCTTCTTTTGTCCCCCATGCGATCGCTTTCCTTGAGACAGCTCATCATAGAAGAGCTGTTTGGGGATGTGGTGGTCTGGCATCCTTACAACATGGCCTGCCCAGCGTGTCTGGGCTTTCATGAGCAGAGTGTAACCAAGAGTTGGTAACAAGAGTGTTACCAAGAAGTAACAACAACTATAATACAAGTATGTGTTGGGAGGTGAGTGTGAAAGAAACAGAGACTCTGTGTATGTGTGTGTGTGTGTGTGTGTGTGTGTGTGTGTGTGTGTGAGTGAGAGAGAGAGAGATTGTATGTGCTGGCTGCTGGGGAAGTCTCTGAGACCGTGCGTTATCTCTTTAAGGCACACTCACTCACTCACTCACCCAGAAGGCTGGTTCAGACCTCAGACTGCAGCAACTCTCTCCTGCTCTGAGTCTTGAATGAGGCTGTCCTCTCTCCCTGTGGAGATGCGGTACAGGGGTGGTGGAAGGGGGCCATCCTGACATTAGCATCCTCTCCCCCCCGTTCTGCACAGCCAGCAGAAGGGTTCCAGGAGCAGCTGCAGGAGCAACATGGCTGCAAAGCAGCGGGGGGAGGGACACCTGAACAAACACTGCCGGAGGTGCATGGCTCTCCTAATCAAGTGTGCGGCACTTGAATCTCTCCTGGGCAGCTGCCCAACCATGCAGCTTAGAGGGAACACAGGCGGCAAGCAGAAAAGGTTCAGACACTTGACAAAGGTGGCTGGGATCAATGGTGGGGCAGGGGGAGGTCAGTGAGGCAGTGCAATAAAAGACAAGAGTATATAAACAAGAAGGTTCAGATTTGTGATTGGCTCATCTGTGAAGACAAGAAGACAAGACAAGAATTTGATTTGCCAGGACAAGCCAGCTAGCAGAGAGATTTAAGGAGCGGGGCTAGAAAGGTCATTTTAGCCGCCACATTCTGTAGAGATTATTTGCAGGAGATAAGATAAGAATGGCCACACTGGATCTGATCAATGGTCCATCTAGCCCAGTATCCTGTCTTCTGAGAGTGACTGGTGTCAGATGCTTCAGAGGGAACGAAAAGAAAAGGGCAATTTCAAGTGATCCATGTTGTCCATTGCCAGCTCCTGGCATTTGAAGGTTTAGGGACATGCAAAGCACAGGGCTGTGTCCATGGCTGTCTTAGCTAACTATCCTATAGAACCTATCCTCCATTAACTTAGCTAATTCTATTTTTTAACCCAGTTACGTTATGGCTTTCATGAAATCTCATGGCAACAGGTACCACAGATTGACTATGTATTATGTGAAGAAGTATTTCCTTTTCTTTGTTTAACCCTGCTACTTATTAATTGCATTGGGTGACCCCCTAGTTCTTGTGTTTTGTGAAGGGGTAAATAACACTTCCCTATTCACTTTCTCCATAGCATTCATGATTTTATCAACCTCTATTATACACACTCCCCTCCTTGGTTCTCTCTTTTCTAAGATTAACAGTTCCAGTTTTTTAAATCTCTCATAGCATGGAAGCTGTTGCATCCCACTAATAATTTTTGTTGCCTTCCTCCACACCTTTTCCAACTCTAATATATCTATTTTGAGATAGGGTGACCAGAACTTCCTGCAGTATCCAAGGCTTGAGTGTACCATGAATTTATATAGTGGCATTATGACATTTTCTGTTTTATCATCTATCCTTTTCCTAATGGTTCCTAACATACTGTTAGCCTTTTTGATTGCCACTGCACATTGAGCAGATGTTTTCAGACAGCTATCCACAATGACTCCAAGATCTCTTTCTTGAGTGGTATCAGCTAATTTAGACCCCATCATTTTGTATGTAGAGTTGGAATTATTTTCTCCAATGTGCATTACTTTGCACTTATCAGCATTTAATTTCATCTACCATTTTGTTACTCAGTCACTCAATTCAATGAGATCCCTTTTTAACTCTTCAGTCAGCTTTGGACTTAATTATCATGAGTATTTTTATATTATCTGTACTGTTCAGCCCCTTTTCTAGATCACGTATAAATATGCTGAACAGCACAGGCCCTAGTACTGATCCTTGGGGGTGCCGATATTTGTCTCTCTCCATTGCGAAAACTGACCATTTATTCCTACCCTTTGTTTTTAACCACTTACTGATCCATGAGAGGACCTTCCCTCATAACCCATGACTGCTTACTTTACTCAAGAGTGTTTGGTGTGTTTCCTTGTCAGATTTCTTCTGAAAGTCCAAGTATACTATATCAACTGGATCACCCTTGTCCATATAATTGTTGAAATCCTCAAAGAATTCTAATAGGATGGTGAGGCATGATTTCCCTTTACAAAAAGCAGAGTTGACTCTTCCCTAACATATCATGTTCATCTATGTGTCTGCTGAGTCTGTTTTTTTACTATAGTTTCAATCACTGACATGTAATTGCTAGGATCGCCTCTGGAGCATTTCACAATCACTGTCACCTTCCCGGTCAGCAGGGGCGTCTCCAGGCACCAGCACGCCAAGCGCGTGCCTGGGGCGGCAAGCCACTGGGGGCGCTCTGCCGGTCGCCACGAGGGTGGCAGGCAGGTTGCCTTCGGTGGCATGCCTGCGGAGGGTCCGCTGGTCCCGCGGCTTCGGCGGACCTCCCGCAGGTGTGCTGCCGAATCTGTGGGACTGGGGACCTCCCGCAGGCAAGCCATCGAAGGCAGCCTGCCTGCCATGCTTGGGGTGGCAAAATACCTAGAGCCGCCCCTGCTGGTCAGGTGGTTGGTAGCATATTCTTACTACTATGCTCTTATTGTTCAAGCATGGAATTTCTATCCATAGAGATTCTATGGTACAGTTTGCTTCATTTAAGATTTTGATTTTAATTGATTCTATGATTTCTTTCACATATAGAGCCACTCCTCACAGTGTGACCTACTCTGTCACTCCTTTATATTGTCTACTCTGGTATCACCATGTCCCACTGATTAGCTTCATTTCACCAAATTTTTGGGAAGCCTGGTATATCAATATCCTCATTTAACGCCAGGCACTCTAGTTCACCCATCTTAGTATTTAGACTTCCAGAGTTTGTATATAAACATTTGTACATTTTGTCATTATTCGGTTGAGATAACATTAGCAGCTGCAATTTCTCATTGGCTGGAAAACAATTAGACACACAGATTGGAACAAGTGATGTGGGTGTCAGGGAGGCCAAAACAAATGGGATGTGATCAGGTCATGGACAGGAGTTTTAGCAAGTCTGTGAAGAGAAGAAGGGCTGGGTCTTCAAAATGTGGTGGAGGAAGAACCAGCAAGATTTGCGCACAGTCTGGCTGTGAGGGGAGAAAGAGAGGAGGAATCAAAGATGACTGGCAGGTTAGGAGCCATGGTGGCAGGAAGGATGCTGCTATTCTCAATAGGTGATGGAGAAAAGAAGAAGAGGAGAGGATTTGGGTGGGAAAATAAGGAGTTCGCTTTTAGCCCTTGCTAAGTGAGATATACTACAAGAGATGTCAGGCTGAGACACGGGATAGGATCAATGAAGACATATCATGGGCAGAGATGTAGGGTTGTGAGATTTCAGAGAGATGGTAATAATCTTCATCTTTCATCCTGGCCAGGTGGATCCTGGAATGCTTTGCACTTAGAATATATTATGTGGGGATTAATTCATCTGCTATTAAAATCCAGCCACCTCTCAGGTGAATTGTTCCATCCATTTTGTGCCAGCAATAGTGCACAAAAGGTTTATGAGAGGAAGTGAATAGTTTCCCCCATTGAAACTATTACAGGAATTTATGTGAGCAAAATGTAATTATCCAAACTGTAATTCAGCCAGCACACTGGTTTTATGTCTCATCTGAAAGACAACACCTCACACAGCCTGGAGCCCTTCAGACACACATTTGGGGCATGCTTTCAGTCCTGATTCAGAAGGAAGAGTGCTCCTGAAGAGCCTGAACACACACAGCTCCTATTGTCTTTAGGGAGAATAACAGAGCCATTCCTTGGGTACGGTGAATCATGGTCGGTCCTGGAAGTGCCAGTGCAATTGGCCAGCACGGTCAGTCATGGAAGTGACGGGTAAGTCCCAGAAGTGATGAATTGAGTCTGGCCTCAGCCCCGCCCCCTCCACTTGAGACCCCACCCCTTCTGTCTGAGACCCCTCCCCTTCCACTCGAGACCCCGCCCCTTCCAGGGGCCCAGAGCCACTCCCCCCAGACACAACTTACCCAGGACCCTGGCCACCCTGCATACCGGTAAGTCCATTAAGTTACTTTTGCCCCTGTTTGGAAGTCTAAAAGAAGCAACCACAGCGAAGTCCATTTGATCATGGGGGTATCCATTTAATCTTTTAGAATGTGTTTGTGTTTTTAAAAGCTTGAATTGTTTTTTCTTTTTCTCTAATGGATTCTTGCCTGCTATCATGGCTCATTGGTTTGTTTGTGTATGGATGGGTGGTTTTTTTTTTTTCCTGCTCGGAGTGACAATTTAAAGCCATGAGGGATGGATGACTTAGTATTTTATTTTGTCTTTTTCTTTTCTTCTTTGTAGGCAATCAAATTCTGGCCTTCCATCCAGCAAAGAACTTATGATGGGGGAATAAAATAAAAGTTTCACCTCATATGGTTCAGATGGAGAATAAAGGGCTCGCTAGACTCCAGAGGAAAGTAGCTCACAATGAAGCACCAATTCAATGGCTAAAAGATACTGTCAGGTCCTATTAATATACAGTGTAAATGTTCTTTAAGGATTAACGATCTTACTGCCAGCATTCAAAGCCTTAAAATACTCCATGGGTCAAACTGCGACCAATGGAGTTCAGAATTTGGCCATACATCTTTCGCAAAGTTTCAGAGAGCTTTTAAAGAAATGGCTAGAGAGTGCTGCTGAGAGAGGGTCAGATTTTAAAGGTTGTTAGGTGACTAAAGAGGCAGATAGGGACATAGTGGGATTTTCAAAAGCACATAGGCAACTAAGCTGCCCTCAAAGTCAATGGGAATTAGGCATTTTGGGGCAGATTTTTAAAGGTATTTAGGAGCCTGGTGGGATTTTCCAGAAGAATCTAGGCACCTAACCCTAAAAATCTAGAAACCTTAATTTCAATGGGAGTTAGGCACCTAGGTGCTTTTGAAAATCCCCCTAGGCATCTAAATGCCTTAAAAAATCTGGTCACCAGGCTCTTCTGAAAATCCCACAAGGTGCCTATCTGCATCTTTAGGCACCTAAATACCTTTGAAAATCTGGCCTAGAGTCCTTTGGCAATGGAAGGAATATATAGCACATTTGTGTAAGACTGGATGGATGGCTTCAAAGAGCTACTTATTAAAAGTGTAAAGCGGTCCCTAGACAGGGTTGCAAAGTCACATTTGCTATGATTCCTATCCTAAAAATAATAATAATTTCGTTGGATTTTCTTTCAACTTTAAGAATGTTTTTAGTACCTGTATGACGTCTAGGGGCCCCAACCACAATTAAGACCCAGTGTGCTAGCTGCTGGCACAAAGATCGTTACATACAGAGTAAGACAAAGACCCTCCTCCAGGGGCTTGCAACCTAAATTGCTTCTCATGTGTGTGGACACTGTCTAGCACATCGTGAGCACTCCCAGAATAGAAATAATGAAGAAGAAGAAGAAGAAGAAGAAGAAAGAAGCCAGGTCCCTGCCTTGAGATTCTTATAGTCTAACAATAATAAATGCTGGCAAGATGGGTATTAGGAACTACTAATATCAGTTCGATTCAGAGACTGTCGCTTACTGTAGATGTGTACAGGGACTAGCACTATGGGATCTTGATCCTGACTGGAACTTCTGGGTACTATTATAATATAAACAATAACACAACTAAAAGATACATACACCACTGGTGCAAGGAAAGCAGACACAGCAGTAAATAAAGGGAGGGGAATGCTGCTCTTGGGGGAGCTCCCTTTGTATTCTGCAGAGAGGGAAGAGTATATATGTTGGGGGTATTGGGGTGGGGAGATTCATACATAGCTTGTTTGCTGTTTTATTTAGTGTTACATATGGTTCAGGGAAGACCAGGGGTAGCTAGCACTGGAGTGAAGACGGCTAGCGAAAAGAAGAGGGTTTCAAGGTGAGAGTTGAAGGATAATGAGGTGGTTTGTTCTATAGGACTGTTCAGTCAGTTCTAGGTGGAAGGAGCAGTATGAAAAAAACCACCATGCAGTCAAGAGTGGAAGAGGACATTGGGAGCATTAAGTAAAGAGATATGGGCAGCGTGCAAGAGGATGAGCAGGAGGAAATGAGGGCTGAGGGAAAGGAAGGGACAGCTTGCGGGGAAGTGTGTGAAAGTGAGGATCCTGAATTTGTTATAAGACAGGAAGCCAGTGAAGGGATTCGGAGAGATGGTGGAATAATATGGTCAGAGTGGTAGGGGCAGGGAAATGCTTTGGAGGGCAGGAAGGAGATGATTACAGTGGTCAAGGTGAGAGATGAGCAGGGTCTGAACAGAGGTTTTTGCAGTATGGATAGATTGGAGAGGATGGGTTTTGCTAATACAATGTGACGATTTGGGGTATAGAGTTTATGAATTCTGGTTGATATTGTGAAGTTGCCCTGATGACAATTGCTGAATCACGGAGTGCCTCTTTGTCTATCCACCATTGCTGACAAGGCTTTATGCTTCCCAGGTGAGATACAATGGAGAGTGGTTAACATTAACTGCTCTACTTTGACCAGTCACTGGGTATGCTGAGGAAATTGGCTAATGCTGGGAGAAGCCACTTTCTCCACCTTTTCTGCAGAGGGCTGGCATTTGGAGAATGGAAAATCACCACCAGCAGAACAAGGGACCCAGGTGTTGGTGGTGTGACATATGAACTTGAGGGACTCTGAGAGTCACAGAGGAAGCTTTGGGTAGGAAGGGAAGACATAGGCATTCCTCTGCAGCAAGAGGGGAGCAGTTTAGCTTCAGGATCAACCAAGGTCAGAGAAAGTAAACTGAGCTAGAGGAAGAGAGAGAGGGGGTGGTGGTCCTGGACACCACCAGAAGACCCATGCCACAGACCAAAGAATGCTCCAGAGGGATGAGGGAACTGAGGCAGGGAAATATGTGTAGGGTTTATTATTTTTGTACAGCTCTGTGCATTTCTTGTGCTATTAAAGAAGAGCAATGGTGTTTTAGAATCCTTTGCAAAGTCCATCTGTGTGGGTGCTACGTGTTATACATTTCACATGCCCCTTTGCACAGTGAACCTGAGCACCCGGAATACCCAAGGGCTGGCATTCTGGAAGACGATGCATTTAAGCTTTGGAGTCTGTGAAGTTCGCACTGATCCCAGGGGCAGGGCAGTTGGACTACGCTGTCTCAGCTCTCAGGAAGGGGGTGCTTCAAGGAGGATCTGAACCTCAAGAGTGTTCCCAGAGACCCCAAGCCAGAGGCAGTTCCGGGACTCAATTCAGATTCCAGAGGCTTAAAGCACATGGGACCCAGTGAGATGGTTCCCTTCACAGCAGTCTAGTGAGTGGCCAAAAGGGGGCGCTTGTCTAGAGTCGTGACACACTATACTGGAAACAAAAATGGTAAATGGTGATTTAAAATAACGTTGAGTTATTCCTTCTGTTTTCCCTTGCTCCTGTCTTGTCTGTCTCTGCCTATTTGTAAGGTCTTCATAGAAGGGGGTCTGTGTCTGTTTGTCTCTTTTACAGTGCTGAGCATATTGTCTGTGCTAGCTAACCAAAGAATAACAATCAGAAAGCACATATTGTGAAATCCTGGCCCCATGGGGTCCATGGGAGTTTTGCCATTGTCTTCACTGGGGCCAGGAATTCAGCCACAGTGAACACCATGTATCTGCTCCAACTCTCATTGAAATTAGTGGGATTCATGACTCTCAGCCTTAACAAGGCATGCTGAGATGTGGGTGACAAAGACCCGAAATGAAGGACACACAAAATTATTCATTCAGGAACCTTCCATTGGTGTAGGATTCATTCCTTTAGTGTAAATTATTCTCCCTGCAACCTCACTTTCATATTTCTTTACTGCTGACAGAAGCAATTTTCATCAATAAATGTGAAGGGCTATCCAATTTGTGTGCAAATTGGGATTAATATGAGTGGTGATGCTTGAAATGAGGGCTGGTTGAGATGTATGATGCCAATCTTTCCATCACCTTAAGTGGGCCTTGGAATAATCCTCCTCCCCCCAATTAAGTAAGGGATCAAGATGGTGAATGGGTGAGTTGGTTCAAAACTGGAGGAAGTTAGAGGAAGGAAGCCAGGGGCAGTAGAATTAGACTTTTCATTGGTAAGTACATTAGTCACCTACTGTGATGAAGGTAAGGGATAGAGAAGACAAGATAAGAAAAGCTTTTTATATACGTACCATCCTCCAACATCACAATTCCTCTTCTTCCTTTCCCAGTGAAAAACAAAGTGTCTAAACAACTAAATGTCCTGAAAACTTTAAAAGGCCATTCTGTATCTGAGAGGGAAAACATCCTGCAGCTCTCCAAAAAGCAGATGGCCCGTTAACTTTCCTTCTGTATATGAATTAAAATACTGCTTCTAAAGTAGCAGTCATGCCTTTAAAGACAATAAACAGCCACAATGTCATTTGCACTGAAGTGTAGAAAACTCTGGTAATAGATTGTCTGAGCAGATTGTGTCATGTCCATTTTCTGTGAACCTAAAGATGAACACTGCGCTAGGTACAGATGGCATAGATGGGCTCTGATGTTCCTATATGTCTTTTGTTTAGTAAATACTATATTTAATGGCCTGCCACTAACTGACGAACGTAGTAAGTTAATTTTGTATTTAAACAGTAAAACTTCAAGGAAGTTCATAATTGCATATCTTTTTACCAAATCATGAGCCATATGCTAGGAAATTTCAAACTGCTAATTAAACAAAGCATGCCCAAGCGTGTTTTTAACAAATACTTTATATCATTATTTAAATTCAAGGCAAATACTATTCTGAGCTCTACAAATAGCTAAAATGGTGTTCAATAAGATATGCCATCTGCATTTCAAATTGATGCCACCCACATTCAAATTTCTTACATGAGCAATGCCACTTAACATTTGCCGGGGAAAAGAAATGCATCCGAGGCCGTTTCTGTAAATTTGACTCAACTATTGTAATTCTCAGTGCTTATTAAACTCACTGGGGTAAAACTGCCAGAGTGCTAACTGCCAGATTCCAGATTACACAAATTGAGAGCTGTGCAAAACCAAATTGAACTGTCCTTTAACAGCTCAGAAAGAGGAATGATTGGAAATAAATCAAAATGAATGCAAGGTCTTTTTCACACTATATTTAGAAACTTCAAACTATGCACAAAGCCTCATAACATATGGAACCCTACAGATTGCATAATCTGCAGATAGCTCTGTTTAATCTATCCCTTAATCAGCTGGGACTCAGCAAACAAGAATGAAATGCCCAGAATAAAGCTCCAAGAGTGGAAAACACAGCATTAACACAGATAGCCCTTTTTTTCATGCTCCATGTCTGTGTCCTTCCCCCCACTCCCAACACAATGCTTCTGAAATCCAACAGCTGTATGTTTTAGGATCCAAACATCCACCACATGCATTGTGTTTGCAGGTGGTCAGAGTCCAGAACACATTACCTCGCCCATGCCAAGGCAGCTGGGATAAGTCATGGGCTAATTGTGTTAGTTCTTCGCGAAGGAACTACAGGGTATAGTTATAACAATTAACGTGGCAGTAACATGGTGGGGAGAGGGAAGGGATTTGAGTAAAGACATCTGCTGGAAAAAGAAAAAAAATCAGTATATCGCTATCCAAATGTTTCTTGTTCTCCAAATGATTTCTTGTGGACAGTTACACTTTCACAGGGCTTATTTATTATTATACCACACAAGCTATCTGCGGCTGAAAGTCATGGGGAATCCAAAAGCCAGGAAATATTGAGTTAAGACTGCAGTTCTACCCTGTTGGGCCAGAAATATATTGCATCACTTACAGAATGTTAAGGAAGAGCTTATCTTAGTGCTAGGAGGCAGGGTGAGTTAGGAACTGTAGGCTTCTGCATTTCAACATTAATAGAATTTATTTTTTTGTGATTTAAAAGGGTCGTATAAAAAGTGAAATGTATCATTTATATCTGTGGCACTCAACGCTCTAAAATCTGTGCCTAGCACACACCATTAAGCTCCTTTTCCTGCAATCTTTGCGGAGGCAAAGCTCTCTTATGCTTCAGTGGTTGTTTTGCCTGTGCAGGTATAACTCCTCGGTCAGAGTGTGTTCTGCCTCTCCCTGTCTTTCCAATCTCCAGAGAATGTGAGTCTTCAACAGCACCTACTTGTACATTGTCTAGGCCAAAGATTAAAAAGTGGGGTCCCAGAGATCAAAGCAAAGGTTGGGCAAGAGAGCCGGGCTCATCAGGGCTGGTCCTCTGCATAGGGGTGAATATAGTTGATTTTAAGGCAAGAATGGACTATTAGATCATCCAGTCTGACTTCCTGCACAACACACTCTATAGAAGTTTACTCACTTACCCCTGCATTGAGCCCAATAACTTTTATTTGGCTAAAGCATCTCATCCAGAAAAAGCATCTGGTCTTGATCTGAAGACATCAAGAGATGGAGAATCCACCACTTGGTAGTTTTCTCCAATGGTTACCAGCCTCATTAAGATGCCTTATTTCTAATTTGAATTTCTCTGGTTTCCAGCCACTGGTTCTTGTTCTGCCTTCTTATTTCTTTATTTATGCCTGTTACACCATCTTATTTCACCCAATGTGCATTCCTGAGCCAAAATCACAACAGCTCAGGAGAATCTTTTAGACTTTTATCGTCCAGTATAGCTACTGGGATTCTGAGGAGCCATCTTCAAAGTCACCTGTGCATCCATACTTCACGGCCACCATGCAGTCTACATACCGTGCCCTGTTGCTGAATATGCTAAACTGCTCTGTCAGTATGAATCCTCTGGTGATCCAAATATTGCTGACCACCTAATCAAGTCACTGGATGGATGGGCAGGATAGGAAAAGACAACTCAGAATATAGATGTCTCTCACTTGTGCCAGAAATGCTGGACTTTGATTCATTATCATGGTGCAGCTCAGCGACCACCAACCCTAATCAGACCACCTGTCACACCAAAGCAAGCTGCAAGCCATCTGCTGAATGTGTCAAAGACCCCAAATAAGAAGCATGTCCGATGACAAGCCATGACAAATTGCATCAACTCCACTGGAGAAATGGCACTCAGCGATTCATAGACCTGCTAACACCCTCACTGAGACAAAATTCTGAGCGATATTAGGAGCAGCACAATTGCTGGCTATGACAGCATATTGCCGGAGTTCTTGAAGTACCTCAGGATTAGTGCTCACAAGTGGCTGGTGCAGTTCTTCACACACGTAGTCTATGAAGATCAACTTCTGAAAACATGGTGAATGTCAAAAGTCATTGCTCTCCTGAAACTAGGGAGAGACCCACATAACACTGCAAGCTGTCAATCTATATATCTGTTGCTTGTGACATTCAAGGTGCTGGAGCATCTCATTCTTCAGCTCATCTCCCCAGAAGTGGAGTCAATACTCAGCGTCAAGCTAGAAGACTTTCAGAGAGTTTAGAGCACCTGTGAGCAAGTTTTCAGAAAAGCTTGAAGATGGGAACCATTTTTCTGGAACTGATAGCAGCATATAAGACAGTCTGGTAGATGGGGCTCTTAGTCAAATTGACAAGAGCACTCCCAGCATGGATAGTCAATGTCATGGATATTCTCATGTGCAGCAGACAAACCAATGGCCTACCCCAAGGTTCTGTGCTGGCACAAATGCTTTTCAACCTATACGCACACGACCTTCCAGTCACCCAGTCCCACTAGTTCATGTACACAGATGACATTTGCTTAGGCAGCCAAGCACAATCATTCCCTTAAATAGAAAATGCTCTAACCACTGACTTAATTAAGAGGGCCGAATAGTATAGTGGACCCACTTGTTCTGCCGAGATTTCTCTGAAACATTGATGTGGTGTGAAGAATGGTCTGCAGCTGATTTCAGAAACCAGTCTCTTATAACTCACCCGACCATGCACCTACCTGATTTTGATTTGTCACACCACTCATGGGCCCTTTTGAACTGATTTCTAATGGGCAGGAGTCAATCTACATCCAATCTTCACATCTGGAGCCAATGAAAGAGAGTAGCTGTGGCCAAAGGCTGATAATGCCACACGTCACTGACAGATTTGACCAGATTTGCCCTCTGACCAGATTTGATGATGGTGGTCTGAGGGCTCTGGACTTCACTGACGAGCCTGCTGTAAACTGGCATGGCAACCTGCTTATCCAATAAGATTATGAATGTATATTTTCCAAAGCTACGAACTTATTTTAGCCAAAGGACTAGACTCTGGAACAATGCTAAACTTCTTGCAGTGCTTTAAGGATTATCCCCAATCCCAGGCACGTACTTTGGCTGGGATTTTTTAAAATGTTCAGCACTGACATAACTCTGTTCCTATTGATTTCAATGGGAGTTTTACCGTTGACTTTAATGGGACCAGAATTCGGCCAACTCTGAGCACACTTCAAAATCCACCCTTTATGTTTCAATCTATCCATTTGAATCATGTACAAAAAGGATCCTGGTCTATACTATGGATTAATGAACTAAAATTTTTCCTTTAAATTTACATAAGCCAGACAAAAGTATGAGGAAAGCAATAAATCTAGCAGTAGTGGGCTGTTATCTTTCCTTTTCACGTTCCATCTGTGCTGTTTTTGGGTTCAGCTCTTCTTGATGACCAGCCAAATTGATATTTTTAACTGTCTATTAAAAAGAAAGGCAATTTTGATAGCAAAGTTATGAACCTGGGGTTAATTTTAATGATTTTTAACTGAAATAATGAAAAACCTTTAACCTTTGTTATGCTGCTTGGCAGCAACACTCTAATTAAGGGAAAATAGTATATAATATACTCATTTGCAAATGGAATTTTTTTCCAAAGGAGTATTGGAGAGACTGTTTTCTTATTTATTCTAAAGGACCAAAATAGTTAATTTAACCTACATTTATGGAAACATATTTCATTTGCTCTGACATAGAGGATAGGTCCATCAATGGTTATTAGCCAAGATGGTCAGGGAGGCAACCTCATGCTTTGGGTGTCCCTAAACCTCTGATTGCCAGAAGCTGGGACTGGATGACAGGAGATGGATCATTTGATAATTGCTCTGTTCTGTTCTGTGCCTCTGAAGCATCTGGCACTGGACACTGTTGGAAGATAGGTTACTGGGTTGGATAAAATCTGAAGGCCAGATTCTGATGCTTAGACTGAGCAGCCCCTCATTCACAAATGTTCCCATTTACTCTAATGCAGTGGTCCCCAACGCGGTGCCTGCAGGTGCCATGGTGCCCGCCAGGGCATTTATGTGTGCCCGCCTAGTGCCCAGCAGGGGAGAGAAGCCACGGCCCTGCGCCTGTCGGGGACAGAGAACTCCAGGGCTGCAGGCTGTGGGCGCCGGTGTTCTCGGTCCCTGGCAGGTGCAGGGCTGCGGCTTCTCTCTGGCTTCTCCGGGGCTGCAGACTGCGGGCACCGGTGTTCTCAGTCCCTGGCAGGCACAGGGCCGCGGGCTTAAGCCAGAGAGAAGCTGGGGCCCCACACCTATGAGGACAGAGAACTCCGGGGCTGCAGGCGCCAGTGTTCTCTGTCCTCCCGGCTTCTCTCCGCACTGCCTCAAACTCGCACCAAAAAAAACAAGAAACAAAAACAAACAAACTAAAAAAGACGCTCTGACTCTGCAGAATGGGTGGAATGCCACTCCGTAGCATGTGCTGTCCCAGGCACGTGCTTGCTCCACTGGTGCCTTGAGCCGGCCCTGCATTATGTGAGTAATTGTTGGCATCCGCCAACTCTTCTGAAAACATGAATGTGCTACTGGCCACAAAAAGGTTGGGGACCACTGCTCTAATGTGACCACTAAAGGCATTAGTTAAGGCACCAGATTCTGCTTTTGGAAACTGGCTGAGTCAGATGAAGTGGGTTTTAGCCCACCAAAGCTTATGCCCAAATAAATTTGTTAGTCTCTAAGGTGCCACAAGAACACCTCGTTGTTTTTGCTGATACAGACTAACACGGCTACCACTCTGAAATATGTTGGCATATGGACCCATCACACATGGGACCTGATCCTGCAAGGTGCTGAGCCTTCTCAAATCATACTCATTCCAGTGCATCCCTCAGGCTGCCTCTGCTGGCGAAGTGCTTGTTGAGCGCTCAACTGCAATTTAAAGCTGTCTTTCCACCGGGGTTGCTAGTAGGGAACACACCTGGTCTCTTCTGGGGGTGAATCCCCCCAGTGTAGCACAGCAGTCCTTGCTAGCTCAGGAAAATGCAATTTGCACTTGCTTGTATAAGTGAGGGTTAGTCAAGACCAATATGTTCATTTCCTCAGTCGGTGCTGTCAGAGAGCACTAGTAGCATATTATATAAACACCAGATGAAGAGCAAAAATCTTTGTCGCTTGTTGTAAGAAATGTTGCCCTGGGAATCTGAACTGTACTCCATTGCTGTATGTCTGGCTACCACCAGACCACAGATCTGCAGCACAGACTGGAGAAGAGAAACTTGCCTAAAGATTGCAAAAGAGGCATGAAACTTATCAGTAGCAGCAATATACAGACCACCACCATCCAGCTAGGGCGCGAGAGGCCCCAGATGTACAAAAAGTGCCTAATCTGACCTGTCTTCCCCTGCATAATATTTGGTTGCACATGTTCTCATTTGAGCACTTATCCATGACAGGTCGTATTGTCCTGTAATTAGTTTTTATGCCATGTTCTGACAACATTCTGAATGTCACACATTTTAATTAGCTACCAACCCATTTAAAAATGACCTCTTTTCAATCAGTGTGTGCTGAGGAGTCTGAATCACTTTTAAGGAATGATTGCTTATGAGGATGTGGAGAAGCGATACTAGGAAATCAAACAGGTTTTTTTTTTTTAAAAAGGGAATAATTATTTTTCTCCATGAGGAAATTCCCTCGTAGTACTTCAGACAGAGCCTTCCAAAGAGATAATTGCACGTGTTCAATCGTATCACCTTATCTAGAAAGTGCAGGATGCTTGTACTCCATCAGTAAGTTATTCCCCATTGCTGTACTGTTTAAGGGTGAAAAGTATCCCTGAAATTTCCATCTACAAGGTCATGAGTCTGTAAGCTCACTAAATGATCATGAAAAGACAAAAATACATTTACTCTTTTTTTAAAATAAAAAAAAATTGTGGTATAGCTCTTAGCAGCTCCAACTCAACACTTCTTTGTGGCTATTTCTCAGCGTGGATTCTCCGGTAATTCAGAGTATGTCTATCAAAACCAAAACAAAACATGGCAGCAAATCTTAGAACCCAGGTCAATTGACTAACACTATAGGGCTAAAAATTGCCATGTAGATGTTTCCACTCGGAATGGAGCCTGGGCTCTGAAACCAGGCAAGGTGGGAGGGTCTCAGCGTCTGGGCTCCAGCCTAAGCAGGAATGTCTACTCTGCTGTTTTTAGCCCCATAGCATGAGCCAACAAACCCAGTCAGTTGTCTTGGGCTCAGAAACTTGCTGCCATGGGTTTTTTTTGTTTGGTTGTTGTTTTTTGTTTGGTTGTGGGGTTTTTTTTGTTTTTTTTTTGCAGAGTAGGTACAGTGCTCTGAAGGAGTAAGTTCATCATGCAAAATTGCATAAGCATCACTCTGAGCAAAAGATCAACTCTGATAGTGTCTATACTCATTTGATTTGCCCTTCACCCCAAATGCTGTTCTTCACACTGAATGCTCATTCCAATAGACTGTTCCTGGTACACTAAAAAAATATATATTCTTCTACCTTCATAGTCCTCCACAGAAAACCATTTCAGGATTAAACTTCCTACTTCATGCCTTAATCCAATATCTAACTATGAGGTATTAGGAGGAGATCCACATGGGGGACAAAGTATCTCACATCTGTCTAATGCAAGGGTCGGCCAAAGGTGGCACGCGGGCTGATTTTTAGTAGCAGGCTGCTGCCAGCCGGGGTCCCGGCTGCCGGCCCTGCTCAGCCTGCTGCCAGCCTGGATAGACGGAACCCGGGCCGGCAGTGGGCTGAGCGGGGCCGACAGCCAGGACCCAGGCTGGCAAGGGACTGGCAGCCGGAACCACTCAGCCCGCTGCTGGTCTGAGGTCCTGGCCACCGGTCCCTTGCCAGCCGGGGTCCCGGCTGCCAGCCGCTTGACAGCTGTGGTCCAGGCTGCCAGACCCACTCAGCCCACTGCTGGCCTGGAGAGATGGAACCCTGGTGCCTGGGACCCTGGCTGGCAGAGGCCAGCGGATGGAACCCCAGACCGGCAGCAGGCTTGGAGCGGGTCAGCTCACTGCCGGTCTGGGGTTCCGTCTGCCGCCCATGCTGCCGGTCTGGCACGCGAAACCTTTTACTGGCACGCGAAACCTTAAATTAATGAAGACTTGGCACAGCACTTACCAGAGGTTGCTGACCCCTGGTCTAATGAAAGGGTTCTTGCACCTTCCTCTGAAGCATCTGCTTCTGGCCACTGTTGGCCCTGCGTGTGATGGGGTGTTCACCCCCCCCACACAAGGTAGAGCAGGTTAAATTAGGCTAATTAACCTGACAGGATACACCTGGGGGGGATCCAGGGATTAAAAGGCTGATTGATGATGGACCCCAGTTGAGAAGGAACATGTGAGGCTGGGAAAAGGCCAGGAAGCTCACACCAGCAAGGGGCTGCAGGAGAAGTAGTCTGCAGTCACTCCCTGGGAGAAGGAAGGAAGGAAGGTGTGTTTGGGGCTATGGAGGTAAGTAGTCTGTAGTTACTCCCTGGGGGAGGACGTTTGGGCTGGTAAACCCGGCGGGGAGCCAGAATCCGTAGGAAGGTGTCCAGGGAAAGAGCAACAGGCACTGAGAGAAAGAGTCTACAGTTGCTAGACATGGTGTCCCTGGACTGGAACCCAGAGTAGAGGCGGGGGCCTGGGTTCCCCTACCAGCCCCTGAGAGAAATGGCATGGACTGGGCAGGAGCACAGAGGATTGCCTGGAACAGTTGTCTGATAGGACTTTGATACCCTAGAAGGGGAGGACTACTAGAGGGGAGAGTCACAACAAAGGAGAACCTCAAATCCCAGAGAGACAGAAAGGGCACTAGTGCAAGGAAAGGGGTGTCAGACCTAGAATGAGCTAATCCCCAGAAAAGCCAGGAGGAGGTACCCTGCCAGTGAGTGGACCCCATGACACTGGGGTTTGATCCAGTTTCTGTATTCCTAATCATAGTTAGAAAGCTCAGCCCTACATTCACCCACAGATTTACCCTTCACTTTCCACTTTTTTCCCTTTAATAAGCTTCTTCACACATTTCACTTTATGGAGATTGCTCCTCCGTCTAGCTCACTCACCACAAATCAATTGAGCTTGTTTGCTTTAAACTGAGTTTACAAACATATGCTGGCTTTGCAGTGAGAGGGAAGGAGGCCTTTCCAAACACTATTTTCCATTACAACATTGCCAATATGCCCAGAACAAATATTTTTCAGTTTTTTCTAAATGAATATTTTGCTTAAGTGAAAAACTCACACAGTTCAGGTGTTCAAAGAAAGGTTTTTAGGCCACAGGGACAGCTCATGAAAAAATGGGTGTGTCTGGATGAAACAAAACTATTTGGGCTAGAACTGGTCAGAAAATAGGGTTTTGTTTTGCAGGGAAAATTTAACTTTTCATCAAAAAAAAACCCAACAACAAAACCTAAAAATGGAAAGCTTTTTTGGCTTTCATATGGAAAGTTTCCTTTTTTTTCCCAATTAAATGTGGAAATGTTTTCTTTTTTGGCTCAAAACCCAATTTCCGGATGGAAAAACTTTTTCAATGGAAATGTTTCAGCTAGCCCTAAAATGGTCTCAATGGCTCTGAACCAGTTGCCATTGGATTGCATGGCGGAACAATGTCAGGTTGTAGAGAGGCTGTGATGAGGGAGAAAAATCCCTGTTGGTGCACATGAAAGTGGTTTAAGCATAATTGATCCAGATTAGTACTATTGTCTGTATAAGGCATTGCTCATGTGAGCAACGATGGCAGAATCTAGTCCTCGACTAGGAGGGATTGGCAAAATTGGGCTTTACTCTGTAGCTTCTAGATGAATGGATCCATGAGCTGTTGCAGAATTAAACCAGCCTGGGAGGAGCATCAGGGCATGCCAGATCAGCCACCTTAATACATTAACTTTTAAAGAAGTAGAATGCTCTATAAGTGCTAAGAGTCATTAAGATTGCCCCTGGTGTATTTCTCTCTGTGCCTTCCTCCTTTTATATGCTGGTTTCTTGAACATTAGCAGTAAACCAATAATTATGTATAAATGCTTAGCTCTGTACAAATAGCATTGTTCATATTTTAAATGTTAAAGTAAAGGTGTTTTCCTCCTCTTTAAACAACTGTATTTCTGTGTCATTGTGATTTGTTATGAATATTACATTAGCCTCTGCTAGATAAGTAGGGACTCTTGGGAGTGCTTAGATGGGACGTACTATGCTCTAATGATTATTAGAAGATTTCCATTTCCCAAATAAGTAAATGGAGTCATCTACAACAATTTAGCTTATTTAGGGAAGGTTTTTTTTAAATTATCTTAGCACCATGAATGTTTGACCTCAAGGGAAGGAGTTTGCATTCCATCCTATATGCTAAGATCAAAACGAATGGTGAACTATAGGGGGCTCTCGTGGTTCCAGAATTTTGCTAAAACTCAGCTGCCACATTAAAAAGAAGGTTGCAGTGAGAACCCCTCCTTTGATGGCCTTGCCCGATCCGAGGGAGGCAGTGTGGATGGAGCACAGGGTTGTGAATTTGGACACCTGGATTCTATTCCTGGCTCTTCCACTAGCCTGCTGGGTGACTTTGGGCAAGTCACCTCACCTTTCTTGTGCTTTGAGATCTAGAGATGAAAAGAGCTATGTATAAAAGCTAGGTGGTATTAGTATTTTACCAAAACCTCCATGACAGCAATAACTTCAAGAGCAATTGTATTTATTTATTTATTTGCTGCATTTGGAATGGATAAGATTGCACAGAATGGCAGGTATTCTCCAAAAATGGAATCCCACCTACAGCAGGATACACACGCACACACCCCATTTCTGAATAAACACGGGATCAGATTTTCAGATAGTGTAGCATAGTGTCAGGGCACCAGTTCAAGATGTCAGTCAATCTGCCAATTTCCACCAGCTGAGAAGCAGGCCCAGGCCCAAGGTGAACCCTGTGTTTCACTATCCACATAAATCAGGTATCTTTAGGAGCATTTTGAGCAAAGTGCAGCTTAATATATGTATGGTCTTCTGAGCTGCGAAGTGCTACCTCCTTCCCTAGTGACTCTTGCTGCATATGCTCATGTTCAAACTATGTCCATAACCTCCGCCAGTCGCCGGGACGGTGGCAGGCAGGGTGCCTTCGGTGGCTCCACCAGAGCCGCGGGACCAGCGGACCCTCCGCAGGCACGCCTGCGGGAGGTCCACCAGAGCCGCGGGACCGGCGAGCGGCAGAGCACCCCCTGCGGCATGATGCCGTGCTTGGGGCGGCGAAATGTCTAGAGTAGCCCCTGCTCACCTCAGGCTGTTTTTACTTCCTTTATGGAGAAAGCACCACTCCATAGTGCTTTTCTACCTCTTTCCATCTGTAGATTTCATTATCCTCTGCAGGGGAGGGTAAGCATCACTTAACTTGATGGGATCTTTGTGTGCTTAGTGTGCTAAAAATCAGGACATAATTGACTTACCCACAGCTACACTGTAAGTCGGCAGCATACTCTGGGACAGAACCCAGTTCTCCTACCGCCTAGCGTCCGGGTGCATTTGTAGACCCAGCCCTTCTCTGGAGTTATAGCAGCATCGTAGAGAAGTTGGTTTGCATAGCTCATACTAGGCTGCACACCACTTATTCCTTTTGACCAAGATGTGCACGAGTGCGTGGATGGGCCAAAGTCCACCTCCAAGGTGAAATCCTGGTTCCACTTAAGTCAAGGAAGGTTTTGCTAGTCATTTCAATGGCGCCAGGATTTCACCACAGAACGGTAAACTGCAACAGGCCTCGGCTGAACTAAGCAGCGAGGCCAATAGGCCAATGACTTCTCTAAGTTGCTTTTAATACAAAGACACAGTAGCTGGTAACTTTGCATGTGGGTCAAACCCCCCCGATCCCATTCAGCCCTCTTTTGCCTCAGCTGAGCAGGATAGACTAGTGTATCACATCCCACTCAGCCTATTGGTTGTGATACCTGTGAACCAAAACCATTTACAGCTTTAACACAGTACCGTATATGGAAAGAAGTGTTCTGACCACCAGGAACTCCCTGACCCTAATCTCCTCTCTCATGCAGACTCCTTCACGTCACCTCTCTGCCTCAGTTTCCCCACCTGCAGCAAGGAGATGATTGTACCTACCTTGCAGGGCAGTTGTGAGGTTCAATTCATTACTGTTGTGGTTAGCCAAGCACTTTGAAGAGCGCTGGATCCAGGCTGATACTTCATTATCAAGCTGGCCTTGGAACTGCAGTGCAGCTCAAATTTCTGTAGTGGATTGGCACATGAAGATTTTATCCTCCAGTGGTTACCCCAGATGCTAGTGTTCACCTCTCCTTGAGAAACAAGGCTCAGTATTTCTAGCAGCACCACACCATAAAGTGAGTGTCGTATGCACAATGGGGGAAACCATATTCCCTGAATACATTAATTCTTCCTTTCCCTTCCCTCCTTCGAATGCTAAGTATATTAGAGTCACAAGGAGCTCAGCTGCAAGCTACTGTGCTGATTACAGCAACAACCGAAAAAAGCAAAAAGCCCCGTAACCTTTCTTTGTAATTAAAATTAATTCCTTAATGGAAAGCAAGTAACCGTGACACTAAACCATCAAGCCCTAACCCCACTTTACTCTGATAATGGTATTATGGAATGAGGGAACCAGTCCTTTCTCTCTGATTTCCCCACACACACACTCCATCTTCTTTTTCTGCTTATGAGAAGAAAATGAATCTTTCCATCTGTGAATTGCTCTGTATAAATTATTCATCGAGCACTTTTGTCAACCCTATTAGTGGCACAGGAATCTAGGTAAATGTCAAGTCCTCTTCATTAATCCTTCATTCAGACGGCTGGACGTGATACTGCACCAGGCAGCAGTGCGTTTGACCTCCTGGAGTTTTCACATTGCCAGAGCATCAGGTTTTGAGGAGTTAGTGCTTCTGTCTGATAGAGCATGGACTTCCCTCCCTGCCCCCCAAATAATTGGAGGGCATGAGGTGCCCCTTCTGTCTCACATTTCCTTCCTGATTGTGTACGTTCCCTAGGGATGGAGAAGGACTCATTAGCTCCTCTTCTACGGAATATCTTCCACAGTGGGGTCCCGCTCCAAGACTGGGGCTACTACTACAATACAAATAATAATAGCACATGTTAACATGCCTGATTGTTGTAATACCCACAGACCCCAGTTGTTGGCAGGCAGGATCGAACCTGGGATCTCAGGAACTAAATGCATGAGCCGTTACTGCATGAGCGAAAAGCCACATGCCTGTTAGCTAAGGCTGTAGCAGACTCATTAATCTCGGTGCCACTAGAGTAGGACAGAGCACCCCACAACAAAGATGGGTCTTGCAAGTGAATTCCTCCCATCAGCAAACATTGCAGCTCAAAGCAGAAGGGGAGAAGGGTATAAAGACCCTAACAGGAGGAATTGTATTTTCTTGCTGCTTGGACTTTGGGGGACAAGGATTGCTAGGCATAAGCAAAAGATCCCAATGCTTAGCCTGGGTTAGCCCTAAAGGACATATTGAGCTTACTTATCATAGAAGCTTCTATTACTTTTTGAAGTTTAAGATTGGAACTCATTTGTGCATCTATTTATCTTCAGTAACCTTGTAAATAACTCATTTCCTTTTCCTATAGAATAAATCTTTACATAGTTTATTACAGGATTGGCTACAAGCCTTGTCTTTGGTGTGAGATCTAAAGTGCAATTGATCTGGGGTAAGTGACTAGTCATTTGGGGTTGGGAGTAGCCTGGATATTGCTGTGATACTAGGCATAACAGACCATCTATCACAAAGATAAGCTTACCTGGGTGATAGACGGATGGGAGTGCCCAAGGGGACTGTCTGAGTCTCCATGTTTAGGCTGTTACAGTGCTTGAGAAGTTTATGCTTGATAATTGGTTGGTGAAATCTAAGTATAGAACTCACAACCAATTTGGGGTTTGTGCCCTGCTTCCTAACAGTCTGCGCTGAGGTTGGTTTTCATGCTCTTGAGCCACTGTAGGACAGCTAAATGGAGTTCTGAAATGATTGCCAATTATCATTCACATTTTTCAGATTAAATTCTTCCTCCCATCTGATTTAGCTCCTAATTGTTTTCAGCTTTGTGAAATTGGCCTATTAACGCGTCAGGGTATGTAGGAAAAAATGCTGTGTGATCATGGAGAACTTAAATTTGAGTGACAGGGTGGAGGTCTCATGCTGCCAGTGGTACCTAAATTACCATTATCTCTTCGTTCTGTGATCAGTTCCACTTTATCTGTTAGGAGAAGGTCTAATAAAGAATTCCCCCGTGTTGACTACAACACTTTTTAAGTTAGGAAATTCAAAGGATGTTTTACTACTGGCAGCATGAGACTTCCACCCTATGTCACTCAAGTTCCCCATGATCACATAACATTTTCCCTACACTTCATAGACAGGTGCATAGGAGTTGGTCATCCGGTTCCCTAGTGTGGTTTGGTGGCCTGTAGCAGACCCCAAACTAGCACCCCATCTTGAGCTTTATCCATTAGGACATTGATCCATAAACATTCTAGATCATTTTCTTCCAAGTTACCAGTGATTCAGAAACAGAGAATACCATTTTTGATACAGAATGCCCCTCCCTCTCCCCTTTCGCCTACTTGATCCTTCCTAAATACGTTATAACCATTGATTTTAACATTACAATTATGCAAATCATCCCACCAAGTTTCAATAATACCAGATAGATCAAATTTATGCCCATAAACGAGTAGTTGCAATTCCTCTTGTTTGTTACCCAAGCTATTAGCATTAGTGTTCAATTCAAAAATTTCTTCTCTTCATGTCCTTTGTTTTCTTGATTTAATTTTGTTCTCAACATCTCTTGTTTGTGCTGAATGCTCATATCTGCTCTTTTACCCTCTCCTTTTACTATTAGTTAACTTCCTCCTGACTCCTCTAACTAGCCTGTCCCCAAGGCGGTTGGTCCCCCTTTTACTGAAGTAGAGGCCATCCAAACTATGCAACAGCTAAGAAAGAGGATTCTCTCTGCCATCTCAGGGCATTGTCCAGGCCATCCCATGCAGTGTCCATCTCCAGCAGTGGCCAATCTCTGATGCTTCAGATGAAGGTGCAACCTCATTTCCCTGCCTCCAAATACATCTGGCCTGTTATGCTTGAGGGGAAAAAACCCTTCCTGATGCCCTGAAACATGAGTTTTATGGTCATTGGCGTTATGAAGAGCTCGAGATGTTAAGAGCATGTAGGAGGCAATTCAGAGCTGTTCTCACCATGTCGCATAATGGAAGGAAATGAACAAGAGACTCCAAGGCCATCAGGGACCAGCACGACCACCCAACCTGACACCCCACACATAGAGGCCATCAGATTTCTCACAAAAACTTGATTAAAGCATATTTGTTAGAAAGATAGCTACTCTCATCTTCAAGACTCCAACCAAGGGTGATTCCACCATCTTCCTCATCAGCTGTTCCCTCACTGCTAAGAAACTGCATCTAATTCCAAAGTTGAATTTGTCTAATTTCAACTTCCAGCCCCTGGATCTTGTGCCTTTGTCAGCAATGTCTCCCACTGCCTAGGCAGGTGCCGTGACCACTGGGCCATCCTCCCTTAGATACTGTGCTTCTCTTACAGTACATGGCTGATAACTACATGGATAACATGGCTTCATCAAGGCAATGATGTCCGGGCAACCATACAACCTGCTTTCCATCTCCCTGAGTCCTCTCACCCCTATCTTCCCATCGCTGAGGCTGATCCTGCCTGTCAAACATAAAGCAAATATCTGCCTGAGAAGGACTCAGCATGGAGATCTCCCTTGATATCCTTACTGTCTATAATGCTTTTCTAATCTCCTGGCAAGTAAAGCAAGACCATATTAAAGCTACAGAGAACCAAGTTTGCATGTTCACTGCCAGTACTTGATCAGCTCCTGCCAACTCGATAATAATAATAAAAAATTAATTTGCCTATTAAAATATGAAGTGCAGGAAAAAGGGGATCCTGCAGAGCAATGAACAGACCCTGTAGATGTATACATGGCAGAACGCATCTCAAATGAGTTTGAACCCCTTCCACCAAGTAAACTACCTATGGTGCAAGCAATTATGGGTTTTAAACCAAACCATTCATTTTAAAAGTCACTGTACACCAGACAGTTAAGACTCAGCTGCCTCCTTTTCAGGAGTGGGAAGCTGGATTTGAACCTGGGCGTGGTGAGGAAGGCTTTGTATGCAGCTATTCATGCTGTCTCTTGATCTATTTCTGTGCAAGGGCAAGTTACCCCAGCTGTTAGGCCAAACATTTCAAGAGTGGCCTGTGTTGCTAGGATGCCCAGTTTGAGACCCCTTGAAGACATGAGGTCAGATCCATCCAGCAGCTTTCTACTGCTTAGACAGAGAGGCTGTATGTGAGGATTCCCTAGCAAAGTGGGTGTTCCAGCTAACATAAACCAGAGGCGCCTTTTCCTCAGGTACCTTTTACATATGGGGAAACTGAGGCACCAAGGTTACTATGACTCCCAGAAGGTCATGTGATAGGTCAATGGCAGAGCTGGAAATTGAACCCTGGTATCTACATTCCTAGACTTCTGCTCCCAGTGGTAGACCACGTTGCCTTCTGTTAGATCAGCTCACTATCACTTCCCAGCTTGCTATGGTCTGAGGCACACGTCAACCGTAAATAAGACCATTTCTGCAGCTTGCCTTTTACATCTCTTTTTCATGCGCACATGTACCAAAGTGTGTTGTGCCTTTGTCAGCAATTTCTCCCAAGGCCTAGGCAAGTGCCCCAACTGCTGGGCCCCTCTAAGTGGCTCAGGGGGTGAGTCTCTAGCCTACGTCAATGCACTTTCAACAGATGTCTGCCCCTAACGGTAAGGTGGCTACACAGAATTCTTAGCCTAACACCAGACCCCCAAGCCTGGCTTTGCTCAGGCTTAGAACAACAGGATACTTTTATTTGCAGGGAGGTGGGTAGGGGGATGTGCTTTTCTGAGTTATGCTCCAAATACACTCTGATGGTTAGCAAACAAAAAACATGTGGGAACCCAGTCCACCCCCAGGATAACTCAGAAAGAGAAGGCAGGAAACCAAGTCCCCTACACAAGACAATTTATATTTTAAAGATATAGAATTGAAGTGATCGGTTTGGCATGCAGGTCACAACCCAAATGACACACATGCAATTTTTAGACCTGTACCAGTGTGAGTATATCTAGTAGTCCTAGCAGCTGATCCAATAACACAGGCTGAGCCCAAATCCCCAGAATATAACGTTATTATATTTTGCACTTATAAAGCATCTTTCACCTGAGAATATCAGAGCATTTTGCAAATATTAATTTAACCTCCTAGAAGCCCTCTCTGGTATAGTATATACTGTAAGCAAGTTATCAATTGGATGAGATATTGGAGGCTGAGGGCAAGGTTATCCATTACATTGCACTTTGTGTAGTCATCTGTGTGTGTCTAAAGTGAATGCAAAATGCTACCAAATCAGAGCAGCAGCATTTTGTATCCATTTCTCAGGGATCTAAACAACTTTCAAGGTGCAAGAAAGTGAATAATCAGGATCAGTGTTTCAGCAACGGTTAAGGTACTGGAAGGTACCCAGAAGAGCTGAGTTCATTTCCTGCCTCTGCCAGAGTGTCCCTGTGTTACCTTAGGCAAGTTATTTAATCATCTGTGCCTCAGTTTTCTCATCTGTAAAATGGGGATAAGTAATGTTTATTTTTACCATTTGTCCGTTTTGTCTACTTAGCTTGTAATCTCTCTGGGCTAAAGACAAGTCTGTTGCTGTTTTTGCACAGTGCGGCATGTAGTCTCATTTGGGGCTACAGTAATAACAAATAATAATCAGTGGCTTGCTCATGGTCACACAGTGAGTCAGTAGCAGAATAGGGAATAGAACCCAGGAATCTGGTCCCCTGCCCTGACAGCTAGAGAATCTTCTTTTTCACTACAAGATCTTGGTGGTCATTGTTAAGGAAAGGTTACTGCTTGAAAGTGAAAAGAACTGTTGATCCATTGGCAAGACCTGATTGTATGTGATCTCGAAAATGAAGAAAAGCCACCAATAGCTGGTCGGTAAGATGCTTTACTTTGTAAGTGATATGCTCCAGGCATGAGGGTGTTGAGAGACTGGTTGCTAACATCACTTCCGCAAATCGTTGGGAGAGGATATATTTGTTTCAGGCTGGTGCCTGCTCTCCCACAGATAATGAATATTTGCAATCTCCAGTTTTGGAGGGTAGCAACCTGCTCTGTGGAAAAGAAAGAAAGATCTTTTAGTCTGTCAGCAGCAGAGACAGATGTTCTTTTATGTGCTAATCTTCCTCCATAGCCCCAGAAAATCAAGGGATTTTGTCATTGAGAAACTACATGGCCAAACTCACTTAAAAGAACATACAGCAAAATGATCTGGGTCGTTATGGATTAGGCAGGCTTCCCACTTCTCTGGGAAATGAAACAACTCATTTAAAGGGCTGTGTTGAATACAGTCCTCTTTGATACACTCTGTCCCCTGTTGGTGCCTCACACCTGCACACAGAGAGTCTGTTTCTCCTCTCACTTTATGCAAGTGAGAATCAGGAGCAACTCCATTGAATTCACTGGGGATATACTGGTGTAGATGAGAAGGGGAATCTGGCTCAAAGCCACCAGTGGGCTTGATCTCAGCTTGCAAATGCAGGGATTACACAAATACAATTCAAGGGATACACATTAGATGCTTCAGTGGAGTCCATGTCCCAGCAGGCTCCAATGCCATTCAATTCTTCATCTGATCACTCTCCTTCACTGTGGTCTAAGTGGGCTTTGAGCTCAAGTCTCCAGAAGTAGAAAGTGAAAGCACCAACTTGCATCAGCTAGCTCCTAGTATTTCCCGCTGTCAGGCACCCTCTAAGGTAAAATGGCCATTCGTCATACTTAAAACCCCTCCATTGACATTCATATAAATAATGGGAATAGAAACAGTCAGGGCTGACCAAATAATTTCATAATGAATAACTTATTCAACACATTTAGCTTCTTATTTGACAATTGTCCTTTCTAAAGTTTTATGCTATGGCCTGATTAGGAATATTTTAAATTTGATTTGTATTGCTTATTTGTGATTGGTCAGATAAGTCACATGGCATATGTTCCCTGATTGTAAGGTCTTCTAGTGCAAATACCGCCAGATGCAAATTTGATGTTCAGTGTCTGCAACTACTAATGCAGGCTACTTTGGAATTTGTTTTGCATAAACACTTTTTTTTTTGTCTGTAAAACTTGACTGATGGAATGATCATGAAAAGGGAACAAAAACCATGTGCAACCATGGCAGAAGCAGATTTATTTTAAAAATTGAATGAACATTCCTGGGAAGTCTGGGGAAGCATTCACAGGACTTTAACTGTAGAAACAAAACCAGTGCAGCTATTTACACCTGGCTTGTATGTCAGACAAGATTCTCAGAACTTGGAGGCAGGCTCTCAGCTGGTCTCAATGGAACCAGCTCTTCTGAAGTTAAAGATCTGGCCCTTTCAGTGTGAGATGCACATTTACATACTACAGAATGAACAAGTAAATCCTTGCAGAAGAAAGGATGTCAAAATGCCAATGGATAGGTTATTAACACTAGGCAAGTATTTAAGAGCAATGGTGGCATTAGGTGAAGCTGCCTGTGCAGCCATGTTGAGGGTCTCTCTTTTCGTGTATATATATGCACCCACCAGCCAAAGCATTAACCCAAAATTCCTTTTCTTTAGTCCTTCATTATTCCAACATCAGCAAAGAATGGGTTCCTTAGCTACCTTCCTCTTCTCACTCCTTCTTTCATGATCCATGCAGTGGCATCACCAGAAGCACCAAGGCCTCAAATATAATATAATAATTGGAGATATGCCAATCTCCTAGAACTGGAAGGGACCTTGAAAGGTCATTGAGTCCAGCCCCCTGCCTTCACTAGCAGGACCAATTTTTGCCCCAGATCTCTAAGTGGCCCCCTCAAGGATTGAGCTTACAACACTGAGTTTAGCATGCTAATGCTCAAACCACTGAGCTATCCCTCCCCCTCAAATAGATGAGGGGAGAGTCATAACCACAAGCAGGAGGTGGAGCTGGATGTGCAGAGATAAAGGAATTTTGTGGGTACACAGAAGGATGTAGTGCACAAAGCTGCATAGGACTTGGATGGAGGGCGGCAGGCATAGGATGCACGAGAGAAGAGTTTGGAGGAAGTACCAAGAAGTTTGTCTGTGTGCACATGGCTGGAATGCTAGCAGCAGTTTCAGCATCTCTGTAAATAGGTCTCTTAATAAAGAGACATTTTTTTTTGTTTTACAACAATGGAGCCCTCTCATTTTATTACCCAGGACCTGGTAGTTGAAACAGGGAGGAAGCTTGTTCAGGCCCTTTATCTATAATGGTGGCACTTAATCTATATAGGTTGAAGAGCCACTTCACAATCCAAGAGATTCAATCAAAAGTCAAGCATGGTTTAGCTGTCTCTTGGCTTAGAAGAAGGAAACTTAAAATAATGATTGCATTTATAAAGCCCTTCTGGGGGTGCTGCAAGAAGAATTAAAAACTAACCGTAATAAACACCGAATGTAAATGAGGACACAGCATCCCCTACATGAATGTATTACAGATGTTTTCTCTGAGGAACAGTTTTCCAGAGCAAGCAGTGTCACTATATTGATATAGCTGCACCACTGGAATCAGTGCAAACCCACATTATGCACATTTTGGAACAGTGCAGAAAGTTACTAGAACCAGCTTATCCCAAGATCACATATTATACTGGGGCAGCACATCTACAATAGAGGCTTGCCCTGGTGCAGCAAATAGACATAGCTACACTTGTGCTTAAAGCACCAGGGTACAGATGTCCATAAACTGGGTCTCTTCAGGACTGAAGGTACTTAAAGAGCTGTGTGTGTAGAGGCCTCTCACAGGGTCCGCTCATAAGATCAATTTACTGGTGCTTTTCTAAGGAGAAATAGCCATTATATATTGTTTACCTCTAAAGCAAGCAATACAGGCAATTTCTGGATTTACTAATTTGTCATCAGTTCCAGGAAACTTTGTTGTTGTTGTTTTTTGTTTTTGCTATTTAATTCATGAACAGTTGCTAGGGTAAGTGCACGAAAGTTCAACAGAAAAGTAATATTTAAAAGCAGAAAATAATATCTACCTTAAATTTTGAGGGATTTAAAAAATTTTGCATACTACAGATTTATAGTAGTAGCAAATGTAACATTCTACAGTGTACAGTAGCAGGAAATTCCCAGAGATCCATTCTTGGTTTATGAAGTAGTGGGAAAAGCAAAATCAAATGCTTTCACCATTTAAAGACCGTCAGGATTTAAAGAATATACTCCAGGGTCATTTTATGTTGTCATCAGTATGGATATTCTTTATCATCAAAGACTCAGTAGCCAAATTCCATTGATTTCAATGGAAAGACATCAGCTGAGAATTTGATCTTCTCCCATAACAATCTGTCACATAGACCATTCATTTGGAAAAGTTGTTCTGCCTAAGTTGCTGAGGTTTGTGTCTTTTCTTCAAAATGCTCTAGAAACCTTCATCACTTTACAACCTACAAAAAGCATTTCAAATGAATCCTACAATTCAAAACATAAAGGGTTCACAGAACTTTATCACCTCCACTGAAATGAAAAGTTTGCAGGACTCCAACGTTAGGGTTGCCACAATTTTACTATGATAAACAGCTAAAATTCTGACCTGAATTTATGAAAACCTAAGTTAGAGCTAGATTTGTCAAGTTAATTAATTGGGAAAGAAAATCCACAAGGATTTCAGGGGAAAAGGTTGTCCAGGGCCAATAGGATTTAAGGAGCATGGGCTGTTATAGCAAAAATACGGGAGAGACAAGTCAGAACTGGGGTGGGGGGGAATCAAATCAGTTTCTTAGATGTCTGCATACTAACGCAAGAAGTATGGGGAATAAGCAGGAACAACTCAAAATCCTAGTAAGTAAACACAACTATGACATAGTTGGCATCACAGAGACCTGGTGGGATAATATGCATGAATGGATTATTGGTATAGAAGGGTACAGCTTGCTCAGGAAGGACAGGCAGGGGAAAAAAGGGAGGAGGTGTTGCCTTATATATTAAAATGTATATACACTTGGACTGAGGTTGAGATGGAAATAGGAGACAGACTTCTTGAAAGTCTGTGAGTAAGGATAAAAGGGGTAAAAAGCAAGGGGTGATGTAATGGTAGGGATCTACTGCAGACCCCCTAACCAGGAAGAAGAGGTGGATGAGGCTTTTTTTAAACAGAGCACAGGACTTCGTGGTAATGGGGGACTTCAACTAACCAGACATCTGTTGGGAAAATAACACAGCAGGGCACAGATTATCCAATAAGTTCTTGGAATGTATTGGAGACTATTTTTTTATTTCAGAAGGTAGAGACAGCTACTAGGAGGGAGGTTGTTCTAGATTTGATTTTGACAAATAGGAAGGAACTGGTTGAGAATTTGAAAGGGGAAGGCAGCTTGGGTGAAAGTGATCATGAAATGATGAGTTCATGATTCTAAGGAATGGTAGGAGGCAGAACAGCAAAATAAAGAAAATGGATTGCAAGAAGACAGACTTTAGCAAACTCAAGAAGTTGGTAGGTAAGATACCATGGGAAGCAAGTCTAAGGGAAAAAACAATTGAAGACAGTTGGCAGTTTTTTAAAGAGATACTATTAAGGGCACACGAACAAACTATCCCACTGTGTAGGAAAGATCGGAAGTATGGCAAGACATCACCCTGGCTTAACCAGGAGCTCTTCAATGATCTAAAAATGAAAAAAAGAGTCCTGCAAAAAGTGGAAACTAGGTCAAATTACAAAGGATGAATATAAACAAATAACACATGTGTAGGGACAAAATTAGAAAGGCCAAGGCACAAAACAAGATCAAACTAGCTAGAGACATAAAGGGTAACAAAAAAGCATTCTATAAATACATTAGAAGCAAGAGGAAGACCAAGGAGAGGGTAGGCCCGTTACTCAATGAGGAGGGGAAATAATATCAGAATATGTGGAAATGGCAGAGGTGCTTAATGACTTCTTTGTTTCAGTTTTCACCAAGAAGGTTGGTGGTGATTGGACGTCTAACATAGTGAATGCCAGTGAAAATGAGGATCAGAAGAAGCTAAAATAGGGAAAGAACAAGTTAAAAATTACTTGGACAAATTAGATGTCTTTAAGTCACCAGGGCCTGATGAAATGCATCCTTGAATACTCAAGGAGCTGAATGAGGAAATATCTGAGCCATAAGCAATTATTTTTGAAAAGTCATGAAAGATAGGAGACATTCCAGAAAACTGTGCTGATGGGAGCTGCCGGGGTCCCTTTTCAGCCGGGTATTCCAGTCAAAAACCGGATACCTGGCAACCCTGGCTAGCCATTCAAGTACGTACCCAGGGTTCTGGGAGGGGTTGTACAGCCTGTGCTGCTGCTGTGACTTCACTGCTGTTCTTGATAGCTAGCAAGATCAGAACTAGCTCAGGAATGTATACACCCACCTGCTGTGGTCACACCTCTGATTTCACTGTAGATATATCCTGTGTCTAATTTTCAAAAGGGTCTTAGACCTTGTCTACAAGGGGAAGTGCTACTGGTTGCACTGGAATATATGCCAGGATCTGAATGGCTTTTTTCAGTTTAGTTTACACCCCTTCCCAAGTGACATAAGCTAAACCAAAAAAAGGCAACTAAGACTGAACTAAAAGTAACCACATGGGGAGAGTTATTGGTGTAACCATATCAATTTAAATTCATACCTTAACTTACACCAGTATAACTTTCCCACATAGATAAGACACTGGAGACTTAGGTACATGGGAACCTAAGACTCAGTGAAATTCAGTAGGCTTTAGGCTCCTAAGGCCCAGATTTGAAAGGTATTTAGGCACCTAAAGAGGCAGATAGGTGCCTATTGCAATTTTACAAAACACTTATCTGCCTCTTTAGGCACCTAAATACCTTTAACTATCTGGCCTTAGCGGTACTAATCAGTGTGAGTAAGGTTGATAGAATTTGGCCCTAATTAGTTAGTGGTTATAAAGTGTTTTAAAGAATTAAAGACATGTGAGGGCCCCTCTAGTCTTGCATTGCTAGTGCTCATACAGAGTCTGGATGAATTCACTCCCTCATACACAAACGTAAAAAGCAAACAAAACAACCCACAAAACCTATCCACTAACTAATCAAGCTATTTCTCCTACTGGCTGGGAAGAAAGAGATTATTATTGCAATTGCTATGTTTAAATACTGGAGAGGCACTCCAGTGCTCACAGTGCTAGGGGAAATATAAGTACCTGGATAGGAAGAAAGGAAGAAGACAGGCTCCTTCTAACTGAGAACCAAAGCCATAGGGATGGTGTCTGATCTGGAGATTTAAATCAAAACCACCCTAAAAGCTGAAGGGGCTTCAGATATGAGGTTCTATTTTTGGCTCATCCCCAGCTATTAATTGTGAAAAGGGAGGTTTTCTGGAAAGTGAAGCTAGACATACTGGAAACAAAGTACAAAATATCAGTGAGGGGAATTAACCATTGGAACAACTATCCGAAGGATGTGGTAGATTCCCCACCACCTGGAGTCTTTAAATCAGCATTAAGGTTTCTTTCAAGAAATACTCTCTTGCTCAACCACAAGACAAAGGCTTATGCAGAAATTATTGGGTGAGATTCACTGGTCTGTGTTGTGCAAGCGGTCAACCCAGATGATCATAATGCTTCCTTCTCTCCTTGGAATTCTGAGTCTATCTAAGTCACAGAGTCTTGTCCCAGGAGGCCTTCCTCGGGAATTATTTGTATTATGGCTGGAGAGAAAACAGAATCTGGGCATGTTAGAATATTGAACTTCTAAAAGACTTAGGTGAAAGTGTTAGACTCAGCATGTTGTCGTTTGCCTGGTCACAATATCATGTTTAAGAGCCAGCCCCTAAGGATCCCATCTGCAGAGCCTGGTGGTGTAACTGGACCATTTGGAGAATTAAGTAGCTCTCTTCTTCTCTTCAGATTTTGGTGGTGGGTTTGGTCACAGAGATCCCCTTGGGATTGTCACCTTATGTGCTGAATTTACCTCTGAGCCCATTTTCCCTGCCAGCTTGGGACTCCAGTAACCTGCTTTGTTGAGCCAGACAGGCTAGTCTGCTGCAACACAGTCCCAGGGTCTGAACCATGCCTCCAAAGTTGCAGACTTTAACTGAAAACTACTCAGCAGGATACCTATCTCCAGCACCCAGACACCCAGTTTCCAATGGGATCCAAACCCCAAATAAATCCATTTTATTCTGTATAAAGCTTATACAGGGTAAACTCATGAATTGTCTGCCCTCTGTAACACTGATAGAGCGATATGCACAGCTGTTTGTTCCCCCAGGTATTAATTACTTACTCTGGGTTTGTTAATAAACAACATTGATTTTATTAAGTATAAAAAGTAGGATTTAAGTGGTTTCAAGTCATAACAGACAGAACAAAGTAAGTCACCAAGCAAAATGAATCAAAAACATGCAAGTCTAAGCCTAATACATTAAAAAAACTGTTTAGAGGTAAATCTCACCCTTAGAGATGTTCCAATAAGCTTCTTTCACAGACTAGAATCCTTCCTAGTCTGGGCCCAATCCTTTCCTCTTGTACAGTCTTTGTGAGTTCCAGCAGACATCTTAGGTGGAAACTAGGGGTGTTCTCATGACTGGCAGTCCCCTTTGTTCTGTTCCACCCCCTTGTATAGCTTTGGCACAGGCAGGAATCTTTTGTCTCTCTGGGTCCCCACCCCTCCTTCTAAATGGAGAAGTACCAGGTTTAAGATGGATTCCAATTCAGGTGACATGATCACATGTCACTGTAAGACCTTCTTCATTACCTAGGAGCTGGCCAACAAATACACAGGAAGGCTTGCAGGTAAACAAATCCATTCACAGTTCATTGATTCTGAAGCACCCTTAATGGCTTCCACTTAATGTGTTTACATCAATAATACACGTTTATATCTTATCCTCCTAACTCCAGACATATAAATAATATATGCAAACAAATAGGAGGAACACTCTCAATAGATCATAAGTTTTATAATGATACATTACAAGAGACCTTTTGCATGAAGCATATTCCCGTTACATCATATTTACACTCACAAGCTTATTTCCATAAAACATGGAGTGCAACGTCATAGCGGGCTCAGGAATCCCCGAGCTCTTCTGGGCCATCTGTCTGCTCACATTGCCAACCCTCCATTTCCATCTATGCTCTGGAGCTGGTTCCCTAGAAAATGAACTTCTATGGGCTCAATGTCACAATGGGCTGATGTCTTCAGAAACACCTGACATCCTGATGCATTTCAAGATCCAGTTGGGATGCTTTAAGCATTGTGGCTAGCATCATATCTTCTTTAGAATAGCCCAGATAAAGGTTTCAGAAGCAATCGGGTAACAACATTGCATATATAGCTCTCACAGAGCACTTTTCATCTCAAAAGTGAGTATTGTCCTCCTTTAGAGATGGGGAAACTGACGCATAGAGGTTGAAGTGTCTTGCCCTATCCATCAATCCCTACTCCTCTCTATAGTCACAATCACTGTCATATAGGATGACCAATATGTCAGTCAAAGGATTGTAAATGCTCAGGGGCTGCTTACTGTTAAAATTTCCATCTTCTCCTTTCCAACAATTCTCTCTTCTTCCTGGACTCTGTCTCATAATACTTCTAGATTATAGCAGTTAGCTGTTTTATTTGCCTATGCCCCACCAGTGACTTGCTGAAAACAGATTTATTTTTTAATAATGTAACCAAATAAAGTAACATCCAAAAGAATTTTCTTTCGAAGCCCACAAGCCTAAAGGCACAGCAAAATTGTATCACTTCTGAAGACAATTATTTGATTTAAAAAGGAGTTATTCTGCAGGGAGTTGATGCTGTCTTAGAAGTTGCAGAGCCACTGTCTATATAAATCAGAAAGGAAAGTAAAATGCCTCAGATGGTCCAATCTGCTGACGTTTTCCCCACATTTATTTTTAAAATATATCTAAAAGTAAGCAAGGTTTATTATTGTTTTATTGGGTTATGTTTGTTTGTTTTTGGTACTGCGGTAGTGTCCAGAATGTTTTTCAAACACAGGAAGATCCAATCTCCACTCTGTGCATACAACACGTCAGCTAACTCCAAAAGAGTGTTCCTTGAGGAAGAAATCTTATGAAGGAATGGATTTTCCTACTCTTACTCATGCTGGGCATCAGAATCCGGCACCTAGGTCAGGATTTTCAAAATTTACCAATGATTGGGGATGCCTCATTTTTTAGGTGACAACTGGAAAGAACCTGATTATCCAAAAGTGCTGAGTTCTAAATATGACTAGTCACTTTTTAAAAACTTGGCCTAGCTAGTGAGTGAAGGAGACTGATACCCTGAACTCCTAGGTAAGGACTTGTGTTTGCCAGCCATTCCGCCTAGTTTTGACAAAGATTTGGGAAAGCTTCAGGATTACCTTTTCCTCCTAACAGGTTGGGTTTGTTTGTTTTTCTGTAGGGGGGGCAGAGGGGTGGTAAGAGGTCATTTGAACCAGACTTTTTTACATTTCATGTCACAAACATTAATTGTATTGATTATATACATATTTTATCTAAAATAAGCCTGATTACCCCTTGCTGTACCTTTCCAAGATACACAGTGTGATTTTACTCTCCCAAGTATAGTATTCTAAATAAGGTCTGATCCATTCATTATAAAAATCTTGCTGTAATTTCCTTAGACGTATAACTGATTACATTGTCTCCTGACTTTCAGCTTACCTTTTTGATTTCATTTGTCATAATTTCCTGGTAGTAAGAGAGCGAAATCCACTTGAGGGCTCTACATTACATGACCTCCAATTTTTAAGTCGAAAATTAACTGGTCTGATTGATTTTACTTTCCCGACACTCTGTCTTCAAATATAATGCAGCTGAGCATATAACATTTTAATAGCTATACCTAAAGTTGTGGATTTATGGAACTATACCTTTCTGTGGATTATACACAAAAAAGTAGGAGAAACTTGGAGGCCAGTCTTATTCTGAGGCTCTTTCTAAACATCTTCCTGACTCAAAATGTTATCACGTTTGGTTATCTTCTATGTGTGTCCTATCAACTTTGCACCTGTTGTGTGGAAATGTGTTTGCTCTACACTGTGTCAGCTCCACCAACGAAGGGATTCAAACCTTTTGAAATATTGATGTCCTTTCCCTTTGTTCGCACTGTTTCAAAATTTGTGCCATCAGCACATTGCATGTGGGATGACTGCTCATCAAACTCATGCCTGGAAACAGTCAAAGGTTAAAACTTTGGCCGCTCAACTATGGGAATTCATGAGTTCCCTTGAGTATGACGGTACTCTCCCATTAGAGGTGCAAGTGTCAAAGTTACCTGGATTTTGTCTGTTAGCGTTCCCAGCCCCTGTGAATTTGTGCTTTGGTTTAGCTAGAGCACAAACCTATTCTGCATAGCTACATCAGATGTTTTCTTAAGAATGCCAGTCATGTAGGTCAGTCTGGGATACTAAGGACAATGTGAAGATTCACAGCTTGGCGTTTGGATACCAATCCTACAATCATAGAAATTCAGGGCTGGAAGGGACCTTGAGATGTCTGTCACAGTTCAGGACAACTGCACCTGTACTCCCCCTTTGAGGTGTACTAAGGGCATCTCTTCTAGTCTCTCAGCTCCTCGGACATCACTTTTCTGCTCTGGCACATTGTTCAGTACAGTCCTTTGAAGTTCATACACTTCCCAGAGTTCACATCCTTATATCCCCTCTAGAGAGAGGTTATATACAATCCTTGCCCACAATAATATATAAAACATTCATTTCATACACTGAATCCAAACATATTTCCACCTCACTCAATAGTTTCTCCAAAGGATATTGCAGGAAATTGCCATATTGGTCACAAGGTCATCTAGTCTATCTTCCCACACTGAGACAGGACCAAGTACACCTAGACCAGCCCTGACAGGTTTGTTTAACCTGTTCTTAAAACCTTCATTGACAGGGATTCTACCACCTCCCTTGGAAGAACATTCCAGTGCTTAATTATCATTATATTTAGAAAGTTTTCCTTAATATCTAACCTAAATCTCCATGGCTGCAGATCAAGCAAATTAATTCTTATCCAGCCTTCAACAAACATGGAAAACAGTTGATCACTGGCCTCTTCATAACAGCCATTAAAATATTTGAAGACGGTTGTGAAGTCTCCCCTGCCCCTCAGTCTTCTTTTCTCAAGACCAAACATGCCCAGTTTTTTTAATCTTTCCTCATATGTCAGGTTTTCTAAACCTTTTACCATTTTTCTAGCTCTCCTCTAGACACTCTCCAGCTTATCCACATCTTTCTTAAAAATGTGGTGCCCAGGATTGGACACAATAGTCAAGCTGAGCCCTCACCAGTGCTGAGTAGAGTGGGACAATTACTTCCTGTGCCTTAGGGCAGGTCTACACTGGTGGGGGGATTGATCTAAGATACGCAACTTCAGCTATGTGAATAGCGTAGCTGAAGTAGAAGTACCTTAGATCGAATTACTTACCATCCTCATGGCGTGGGATCGACGTCTGTGGCTCCCCATGTCAACTCCGCTACCGCCGTTCGTGTTGGAGGAGTTCCGGAGTCGACAGGAGCGCGTTCAGGGATCGATATATCGCGTCTAGATGAGACGCAATATATCGATCCCCGAGAAATGGATTGCTACCCGCCGATCCGGCCGGTAGTGAAGACGTACCCTTACACTGGACTCTCGTGTTAATACATCCCAGAATGGTATTAGCCTTTTTCACAACTGCATCACATTGTTTGCTCATATTCAGTTTGTGATCCACTATCACCCCAGGTCCTTTTCATCGATTCTACCGTATAGCCAGTTATTCTCCATTTTGTAGTTGTGCGTTTATTTTTTTCCCTTCCTACAAGCAATACTTTGCACTTGTCTTTACTGAATTGCATCTTGTTGATTTCAGACCAATTCTCTGATTTGTCAAGGTCATTTTGGGTTCTAATCCCATCTTCTAAAGTTCTAGGAAATCCTCCAAGCTTGGTGTCACCTACAAATTTTATAAGCATACTGTCCACTCCATTATCCAAATCATTAATGAAAATATTGAATAGTACCAGAACCAGACTGAGCCCTGCAGGATCCCACCAGATATCTCTTCCAGCTCAAATCAGCTTTGCAAGCATAAATATATCTAGTGAGCCACCATCTGAAGCAGTAGATCAGGCGTAGGCCTAAATTAACTCTGCAAAGTAAAGCACATACTGAGAATTATTTTAAACCTCACCCTTCTGTAATTTTATTTGGAGTGCAGAATCTATGTAATCTGCTATGTGTTTTTCTGCCCCTCCCAAACAAGGCCATCTGCATGATGGAATGTCATTGTCAAAGCTGTTGGAGTATGTGTCATCATATGCCTTTTCTTCTGACTGCAGCCAACAGACGATCTATGTCCTAAAAGTGAAGAAGAAAGGAAGAGGAACATAGATGAAGAGGAGAAAGAGGCAGGGAAAACAGTAGGAAGAAACAAAATATAAAGCAGAAGAGAAGGTTTGAAGAGGGGTGAGCTACCCCATGTTACAAACACTAAGATGCCATGGTGATAGGTCTATACTAAGCCCTAGCAGACAGAAAGATACAATCCTGCAAACCATTTGCTGGTTTTCTTGCATATATGCAGAATTCTCCATTGAAATCTTTACAAATATGTTTGCATGTAAGGAATGTTGTTCCCTCTACTAAACACAAAGGCTGGATTGCTTAGCCACAGGGGGAGGCTATGAAGGCCCTGTCTGAGAGAATCTCTGCCCTGAAGATTTTATAATCTAAATAGATAAGACAGATAATAAATTGGATAAAGGAAGTATTACTATTCCTATGTAACAGAGAGGAACATCTTTCAAAAGGCAGCAACAGTCAATGTAAGCAATGCAGTGTCTACACTGACACTGCATTAACCTAACTACATCGAACTAAGCGCTATGCCTCTCGTGGGAGTGGAGTTATTAAGTTGGTGTAGTGGGTGAGTTACATGGGTGGGAGCTGCATTTTAGTGTAGACTCTAACAGAGTTCGGTTGATGTAAGCTGCCTTATGTTGACCTACCTCTTAGTGAAATAGTTTTTCCTAATATCCAACCTAGACCTCCCCCACTGCAACTTGAGACCATTGCTCCTTGTTCTGTCATCTGCCACCACTGAGAACAGTCTAGATCCATCCTCTTTGGAACCCCCCTGAAGGTAGTTGAAGGCTGCTATCAAATCCCCCCTCATTCTTCTCTTCTGCAGACTAAATAAGCCCAGTTCCCAGTATCTGTTCCTTTCCTATGGTTCATAACATTCTGTTAGCTTTTTTTGACTGGCACTGCAAATGGAACAGTTGTTTTCAGAGAACTATCCATAATGACTCCGAGATCTCTTTCTTGAGTGATATCACCTAATTTAGACCCCATCATTTTGTATGGATAGTAGGGAATATTTTTTCTAATGTTCATTACTTTGCACTTATCAGCGTTGAATTTCATCTGCCGTTTGGTTGCCCAGTAACCCTTTGTAGCTCTTCAGCTCTGGACTTGTGCAATTTAGTAAATCTTTAAGTTTTGCCACCTCACCGTTTACCCCCTTTTCCAGATCATTTGTGATTATGTTAAACAGCACAGGCTCTAGTAAAAATATGTGGGGCACCCTGCTTTTGATTTCTCCTTCCATTCCTTTCCAATCTGCCATTTCCCTATTTCCCCCTCATCTTCTATAGTCAAAAAGTACAGAGAGGAAAAATTATAACCTAACTGCCTGCAACTATTGACCTCTTTTCCCTTCATTTGTGAACATGCTTTTTGACTGACTCCTACACTCATTAAATCCAATATTTTAAAATCTAAGTGCTTAAAATTAAGCTCTTAACAATCTTACTGTCATATTTAGGCATCAAAATAAGTAGTTTCCAGAAATGTTGAGCAGCCCATTGAGTTTATTAGATGTCTATGTATGGCAAGAAGGTGTTTAAGAACAGGCTAAATGAACATCTATTTGGGACGGTCTAGATATACTTAATCTTGTCTCAGCACAGGGGAACAGACTAGATGACCTCTTGAGGTCTCTTCCAGATCTACATTTCTATGGTTGTGTGATTAGTATCCTAACTTTAGGGTTGTTTTTTTTTTAAATTGGCGTAGATTTTTAATAAATAATTAGCATTTTAGTTCAACATTTTCAAACTTAGGTGCATAAAGCTAGGCCCTGAAGTCCATATGTAGGCACCTGAAGAAAAGTGGCCTTATTTTCAGTGGTGATGACCACTCCATAAATTCCATTGCCGTTACTGGAGTCTGCATGGACTCATTACTCCTTTTTATTTAGGTGTCATGTCTGACTTTTGGACTCAAATCCATATTTAGGTACCTCTTTTTAAAAATAGGCTCTTAAATAATGTCCTGCTAGTGCAAAATATAAGTAAATAGGTTGCTGAAATATATTAAAAAATAAACAGTTGACTCCTTCCATGCCTAAATATAACTGCCAGTACTTTATTCTCTACATGACAGCTGTGTTCCCAATTACATTTCAGGGATTGTTGATGCATATTTTCTAAGATGTCCTGTATGGGTGCCCAGTCTTACCTAAACAATAGAATAAGCTTTCCACTTACAGCCATGTATTTCCAGAGAGTCTGCAGTTGCCAATTTATCCTGCTGCTTTAACCCTTTGGATCATGTGATCTGATTTGGAGTAGTTTATCCTCTCTCGTCAGCCTTTGATGTCTTGACAATTACAAGAAAGAGGTTACAATGCCTTTAAATCTTCTTAGATCTTGTTAAGACACTTGAGCATAATCATTGTTGCAAAGAAAATACTCCAGAGGTCTTTCCCTTTATTTCAGGCTGAATTCACCATCTCTGCTGTCACAGTTTTCAAGATACATATGTCATACTCTACCTACTTATTCTATTGTGGCTTCTTCACTTCAGCACAAAAATGTACCAGTTTTTGTTTCTCAGTGTTAATCTTGTTAAAGTTTCTTTACAAATAGATAAAAAGACCTTCAGACTTTCAGATCTCGTTATGTACCTAGGTACTCAGATGACCCAGTATTTGTTGAGGCTACCAAGGGTAGTTAAAATACCATTAGCAGAACTCACAGCAGACAGGAGCCAAATTATTGCAACAACTAATGGGCCAGGAGCTATGCTGATTCACACCAGTTGAGGAGCTGGCCTAATATAGTCAAGTAAAGTAGTTCGTTCTCTGCTCACGTAATATCTGCAGGTGTAACCCACACACCTTCTGGGTGTGGTGGTCTGTCCCACCTAGTGGCTCTGGGACCACTTAGAGAGTCTGCTCTACAGCCTTAGCTAACAGCCTGTTGGCTTTTAACTCATGCAGTACAGGTTCATGCCCTAAGCTCCAGAGGTCCCTGGTTCAATCCTGCCCACCGATGACCAGGGTCTGTCGCTGTTACAGAGGCATTTCACATATATGTGTCCATTTGAATTTATTTAACAAATATCTCTTTAATTTTATGGATTCATTGTGACCATCCAAAAACCAAACGCTGGTGCTTCAGTGTGGCTAGTCCAATAAGTCCCCTGGCACTGTTTCTGTCCCTGCACTGGGTAAGCAGGCAAACACTTCAATGCCAATGCCTGCTAGTGTGAATTTAAAATTCCGTGTCTGTAAATACGCATGTTGGTGCCTTTGAAATTTGTTTTCTGCCGAGGGGCAACTCTAACCCACTCTGGCTGGCAAAAAAGGGTCCTTTATCAATACAGAACTGATAGAGCAACGTGCTCTGGCTATGCCTCCTCTATCTGATGTGTGTCCACACTGCCCTGCTGCCATGTCCAAGAGAGAAGTGTGACATAGAACTAGATTATCCACCAGCTAAGGGGTAGTTTTCTGATAGCTAGATAGAGCCTGTGTCCAGATCATCTGGGCTGGCTGAAAGGTGCAAATGAATGACATTGGGGAGAGAATCTAAAACATCCATGATCTATTGACGTCCGTGAAATTAATCTGATTTATACTGGTGTAAGCGAAAGGAGAATCAGGCCTCAGACAGGACCCAAATCTGCTATGGAACCTGGGGCATTATCCTTGCAGCACAAGGGGTTCCCCAAGGAACAAATCACAGTATGAACTGGATAGGTTTTCCTTATCAAATTGAGGACAAAGGGAATGAGGTAAATGTTTCTGGACTTTAGTACAGCATTTGTTGCAATGTTCCATGGACTCTCTCTCTTTAAAAATAATTCAAATTTACTTGGATGTGAGTCATATTGATTAAAAACTGTTTGTTTGAAAGACTGAAACAAAGGCTAGCAGTAAACAGAAATGGATTGAATTGGGTGGAGGTGGCCAATGCAGTGCCTTGTCTGGCATGTCTAGATCTCTCTATTGGAGACATTTCTTAGGTGCCCATGATGGTCTGACTTTCAAGTGTTCCTCCACACCCAGCGGATCCCATTGCAATTTGGCTATTTCCTTTAGATGCCTAAACAGAAGCTGAGTTTTTTTTTCTGAATATAGGTACTAAGGGCCTGATTCTGAACTATTGAAGTCAATGGAAAAATTCCCATTCATTTCAATAGGCCTTAAATCATTTTCTTTGTATTCAGACTATGTCAGATCTGTGTTCTATCTATTCAGGGACTTGTCTGTGATAACCACATACCACAACACAGCTTTATTTATTGTATAGGTAACTAATCAAATAATGACTGAATAAGCTGCGAAGTCAAACCACCCATGTTTTCATATAACAGTTATAAACATATTTGAATATCGATAAAGCCAACTGCAGAAAAAAAATATATTCCTGCTGCCACTAAGAATATCGACAACTCTGTTATATACCCAGAGATTTCAGCAGTCAGTACAATTTAAGAGTGACCAGGACCTAGACGTTATTTGGAAGGGATAGCCCAGGTAACAGGGATTTGCATTAATGCAGGAGATTGACAGGTTTTCATCTCTGCTGCCAGCTACATATCACTCCGACATGGCCCAACTGGAGAAATCCATTCCGTGGATTGTTCTCAGACTTGATTTCCTGTTTTATTAAAATCTTTCTGTGCAATATTCTGCTGGTCAGATAGAATGGCATCTGCTCAGACAGAAAAAAAGAAAAACGGGCAGTATTTAAATCACCTCAATGAATACCAAAGGTTGGGGGGTTTTATACTACAGACAATATTTACAAACTCTAAAGCTTTTATAGAATCTATTGTATTAAGACTTTAAAGGCTTGTGCTATCCAAATCTCCAGGGTGGAGAGTGGGTGGTAGAGGATCAGGGGAACTACACATGCACCGTTTCTCTCTGAGTTTTGTTGAAATGGAGCAAAACTCTTGTAGAGAGATCACCTCTTTCTACAGCAGTAAGTGAACTCTGCCTCTTGTGCAGCTTAGCCAGCCGGTACCCAAGCAATTATTTTTGCAGAAATTTAAGCCCTTGAGTGCTGACTACCCTAGTGCATAGAGCAAAGCACCCCTCCATTCTCATCCAGGAGGATGTACCAGTTACATGGGGCATTATAGAATGATAAAGGAAAGTTTTGTTGATATGAAACAGGACTGACAGTAAGGAGAGCTGGCTTCTCTTCCTGGCTTTGCAGCAGCCTTCCTGTGAACATTTTCAACTCACTTAGGCCCCAGTTTTCAAAAGTGGCCATTAATTTTGTCTTCTGTTTTTGGGGTGCTTAAATTTAGACTCCTAAATGGCCAAAGCTGAGAACCAAAAGAATGGAAGTAAAAAAAAAAATCAGAAACCACTTTTGAAAATGTGTCTTCTAAGTTCTTTGTGCCTCAGTTCACATTTCTGTAAAATGGGCATGTCAAGGTAAGGACAATGGAGTCTCTTAAGGGTTAACAAGCTCCTGAAGGTCACATGACTGTTTAGGGCAGCACATAAAAGGAGGGGGAAGTGAGGTTAAAGGGTAACTAAAGTGGAGGTTTTATTCTCTCTTCTCTTGGCTGATGAAAGCAGAGAAAGCTTCTAGGGATTATTGCCCAGTATTTCTCGGTTGATTTGTTTATTGTTTTGTGACTCTTTTGTGGACTATAAGGCAAAGGGCATTTAAAGGCTAATGCTTTCAGCTTCATTTCCCTTCCCTGGCTGCAGAAACTGCCCACCAGTTTACAGTGGGGAAAAGAAGAATAATTTCCTACCCTGGCATGTTGATGTCCTGAGAGTTAATTCACGTATGTTTGTGAAGTGCTATGACAGGGTGCTAGAACCAGCGCTCCGATCACTGAAAGTCCAATTAGTTTCTCCAGAGAAGGGCCTGACTGTAGGAAGCTGAGGTTAATAATTAGATTGTCTGAGCTGGGAAGAGTTAAGGAGCTAATTAACCCACTAACTGGCAGAGCAGAAAGGCGCACAGGAAGGACATACAACAGATGAATGTGAGAGAGAAAGTGTGAGTAGCTAGCAAGGACAGTGCAAAGGGTGATCACTGTGTGAGGAGTTCTCTTCTCTATGGGAAAGGGGAGGGGAGGGTTGCCAATTTTGGTTGGACGTATTCCTGGAGGTTTCATCACATGCCATAATATTTAATTCCTGGAGACTCCAGGACAATCCTGGAGGGTTGGCATCCCTAAAGGGGGATGATGTCAGGATGCCACTGTAACCAGACTTGCTGCACTGTAAAGGGTGGTGGTTCCGATAACATAAACTCCATCTCACTGTTTACAAACTGGAGCGGAGGGCCGCGGCCCTGTCGCAGCTGCTCAGGGCTGTGCCATGCAAATGCCCATCAAATATTTTAAATGATTCACAGATCGGAAGACTAGGAGGGACCACTGTGTTCATCTAGCCTCCTGCATAACAGAGGCACAGTTGCCAACTTTGACACGGTAAATAAGCACCCTGACTTGCACAATAAGCCAAAAATTAAGCTAATCCCATTTCAAAACAAGGCCAAAACAAGCCAGTCCCTAAGAACCCCAACACTCTATGTGACTAGATCCCCCCCGGCCTGCAGTCTGGGACTGTGGTGGGCCCACTGTGAACCCCTGACTCTCCCCTCCCCCCCGCAACCCGTTGCCCCTGCTTGCTGGGAGCTGATCAAAAAAGAGAAGCAACAAGCTACAAGCCAAAAACTAGCCAACAAGCAACTCACAAGCCAATTAAGCAAAAAACAAGCCAATTTTTGCTTTTTTTCCCACGGGTTTGGCATGTCTGAGCATAGGTCCTAGGACTTCCCTGAATTAATTCCTGTTTGAACTAGAGCACAACTTTCGGAAAAACGCTCAAGCTTGGTTTAAAAACAGGTTGACACTTCAGAAAGAATTGGTTTTGGGGGAGGAGTTATCAGCATATCAAATATTGTATGTGATTATACTGGATCCTTGAAAGTCTGGGAGGAGTGGGGGCGGGGTGTAAAAAGTGGAGCTTATAGATCCATGAAAAGTCTGTGGGGTGGCGACACCTGCCTCCCTTGCCCCATAACAATGTCCCTGTTTGAAAATTGTCAGTGAACATAACTTAGCAAGTACGTGAGCTATTCTGTTAGCACTTCAGCAGGCCTACCAGATACACGATAGAGAGCTGGAAGTTAACTCCATATTCCATGTCCATTCTTCAGGACCTGATTAGAAACCCCTCAAAGGCAATGGGAAAACTCCCAGTAACTTCAATGGGCTTTTGAATCAGACCCTCAAGTAGTGAAATGGGAACGTTTGCACATGCAGGAACGCCTGCAGTCTTTTACTGCCACATAGGTGAAAACGCATAGAAGAAATGTGCAACAAAAAATCCAGCAATTATGCTTGCTACACCTACACGAAAGGTTAGAATGATCCCACAAAAAAGACATAGTTTTCTCTGGTAATTTGAGTCCTCTGCTGACAATGGTTACGTTTTGTGGGTGGGATGGGAGGAGGGGGTAAGATTCTTTTCTTGTTTGGGCATGCTTTTATACGGCCATATCAGTACTGAAGCCAGCTTGTTTTTGTTGCTTGAAGGTGCATCAGTCCTGTCAGCAATTTCCTATAGAACAGACATTAAAATGAATCTAAGGGCCCTAATTAACTATTGCTTGTGCCTAGGGCCATGGTGTGGTGTAGTGCCTAGGTCTATGGCCCAGGAAACCTGGGCTGTATTCCTGGCTGGGCCACTGACTTACTGTATGAGCTTGGGCAAAGCAGTTCACCATTGTATGCCTAGGTTTCCCTTTGTGTCTCTAGTTTATTTAGATTGTAAGTTGTTCAGGGCAGCAATTGTCCCATTATATGTGTGTACAGCACCCAGCACAATGTGGCCTGAGTCTCAGTTACACTCTCTAGGTGCTATTGTAATACTACTACTACTACTAATACTAGTCATTCATAATTGTGCAAGATGATGCTTCTCTGTTCCCCAGGGGAATTTTTTTTCTCTGATGCTTCTGGCACCATGATCCCACTACTCTTTAGCTCACCAGTTGCTTCTTCCCCACTTCAGAGAGCTTTGCCAGTGGCACTGCCTGTTCTAGGAGTAGCTCAGACATTTTTTACAATTTTGCTGAAAGTCTCTGGCTCCAAATCTCAGCTACCAGATGATCTCTTAAATGTGCTTCCTGCCTGACACCAAAGACACAATGTTCTGCCTGTTCATATAGGGACCAGACAAAAGCTTATGTGTTTTCTCACTCAGGATCAAAGGCAGCTGTTCAAGACCCTCCCGAAAATTCAAAATCAGCCTTGGCAAGGAAAGAGGGGAAGGAGAAATCCAGTGCTGGTCCAAGGGTCATTCTAGCTATGTGGCTGCATGTGGCATCCCCTAGGACGAGCTGATGAGCAGCAGAAGGCCCCTCCATTAGTGGATCCTGTCAGCCTCCTGAGTTATTTCTATCATTTGTTGCTCCCGACCTCCCCCAAATCCCAATTTCCATGGGCTAGTGCCAGCTGCCAACTGCTCCTCATTGTCCTCCTCTATCTCCTCCCTCTGTTCTGACATCTATTCCCCCGTTCAGAGGAGCAGAAGCCCCTCGTGGCTGAACTGCTGAGGTTAGCCCAGCCTGGAGGATCTTTGGGCCTGTGCAGACCATGGATCTTAGGTCACAAAGGGAGGCAGAACAGACTTTGCTAGGGAAAGAGGGAGGCACAGTAAGTCCTAGGGGAGGAGGCATAGCCCAAGTTGATAGGAAGAGGAGATGAGACAGAGAGAGAGGTGGATGGCGCAGGGAGAGAAACACAGGGCAGGAACAGTGACAATCCTAATTTTTTTTCTACCTCTGTTTTCCCCCTCCTATTGAGCAATGCTGAATGCAGTGGTTAATTTTTCTAAAGGTCTGAGCCAAAGACCACTGAAGTCAACAGAAAGGTTCCCACTGACTTTCAGTGTTGGATTGGCCTTCGAAGATTAAGCACCTACCTGGGGGCAGCCTGTAGCCTTCTATTTTGGTCCACACTCTCCTTGATATCAGAGGGAACCCGGCTATGGATTCAGAATTAGTCTACGGTCTTTAATGTTCAGTCCCAGGCCTGGTCTATCCTAGACAATGAAGTCGACTGATGTTAGGTCAACGTACAGCCACTGCAGTAGATGCTGTGTTTTTTCATGTCCACACTAACCTCTGTGTGTTGGTGGGGCGTGTCCTCACCAGGAGCACTTACACTGACTTAAGTAGGGCGGGGGGGCAGGGCTGACAGACTAAACTGCCATCTCTGCGCAGGTCTGACAGCTGGAACTGCGCTGCTGGGCACCCACAGCCCGTGTTGTTGGCTCTGTAATGGAGCTCACAGGTGATCTGAGCAATGCAGTGTCTACACAGACCCTGCATCAGTCTAACTACATTGACCTAAGTTCTATGCCTCTCATGGAGGTGGAGTTATTAGGTCAGTGTAGTGCGGTTATTTACATTGGCGGGAGCAACCCTCTAGTGAGTGTAGACACAGAGTTAGGTTGACGTAATCTGCCTAACTCTGTAGTATAGACCTGGCCCCAGCTCCACAGACTCTGACTAAACATGTAATTCAGCCATCTCTGCAGAGCGAGCTTTTAAAAGTTTACAGGTAACTTCTCTGGAAGTGTGACAATGCCAATAACATGTGTGATGCCTCTGAGCCAGGCAAGTGCCCTCCACGTTCACTTGTCTTTGAATAATTGGAAAATTGCTCACCCAATATTTTATGGCCACCGCTGTAAATCTTACCCTGAGTTGGTGCTACAGCCCTAAATGCTTTGTTTCTGTTTAACAGGATGAAAACCGTGTGGCTGTGAGTTGGCTGGTTGTGTCTGCGTTTGCCTGGGAAAGAGGCATGTATGCTGGTTTTGATCAAGTGTGCTGCAGTGCAAATTGACAGCAATGCTCACACCTCATGTCAACACAGAACTCTGCTTTCTGGAGTGTGCAAACATTCCCCCCTGCCTAGCTCCTCTTTCCAACAGTCATGTTTGTATTTATTATTATTATTGCTGAATGTGTGCCAGGCATTTTACAAACAGGCTACATATAGTCCCTTCCCCAACTTGTTTACAATGCAATAGATTATTATGTGAGCAGGGGGTTGGACTAGATGACCTCCTGAGGTCCCTTCCAACCCTGAGATTCTATGATTCTATGATCTACAATCTTTCTGTCTAGGCTTTTGACCACATTTGACTGTGTGTGTGTGTGTGTGTGTGCGTCTGTCCATATATAAGATCTCAGTGTAAACTTAATTGTAAAGCCACTATCAGAGCCCCTATAGCATTCATACGTGTTTAAATATATATGTACATGTTTGTATGTATGTGCATGGCCACATTCGCACACATTGCATTTAATTTTTTAGAGGTTGTGATGTTAATACACTTGCTAATCCTTCCCCGCACCCCTTTAACTCTTCCTTAACTCATTCTATCCTGGCCCATCCCTTGTATTTTGTATGGATTTACCCCTCAATATTTCAGGTTTTATTACTAAGCTAACATCCCCAACCTAGGCCTATTCACCCCTTGATTAAAACCTACACATTATTATTGTTTTTTTTTATTGTTATCTGTTAAATTCTCCTTCCTTCTAGCAATGACCATCCACTACACTTTGTCCTCTCTCTACCCAGAGGTCTATGGCCCCTTTTCCAGTGTTCTCTTGACATCTTCCAATAACTATCCCCTTTCCTCAGCAAAAGCCTCCTTCCTCAGCCTACATAAGCAGTATACACATATGTGCCAGCAACAGCTTTTATTCCCAAGTTATTTTTTTCCTTCCTGCTTTCAGAAGCTGGTTTTAAAAAGAAGCAACCATGGTAATTTCCTCAATCATTTGACAGCTGGAAACAATAAACAATTATCATCCTGTGGGAAGGTTTATTTTGATGGATTGGCTGATGGTGTAAACCAAGAGTAACTCCATTGAAGTCAGTGGAGTTGCACTGGAGTGAATTCAGAATTAGGCCCAAAGCCTTCCCTGGCAGTCTGAATGGATATGACTGCACTGAAGCAGCAAGAGAGCCTCCCAGCACAGGAAGACAGGTGCTTGAGGTAGCATGCTAAAAATAATTCAGTGTGGACAATGTGGTGTGGGACTGATGCGTGAAGGCGCTGTCATGCTTTTTCACTGAGTGAGAATAAAAATAACACATAATCCATATTTAAATGGTGCTTATATCTATGGGGTCTGAACACAGTCATTGCAAAATCCTCTTAATTGAGACACCCATCTTCCCAGTGAAGATTGCTCTTAATTAATAGATCCCCCAATTCAATTAAGGCTCCTTAGCACCGACCCCTCACTTGGTAAGGCAACTCCCATCTTTTCATGTGTTAGAATATATATTCTGCTTGCTGTATTTTTCACTCCATGCATCAGATGAAGTGGGCTGTAGCCCACAAAAGCTTATGCCCAAATACATTTGGTAGTCTCTGAGGTGACACAAGGACTCCTTGTTTTTGCTGATACAGACTAACACGGCTTCTGCACTGAAATCTCTTTTATAAGAAGCCTGAAAAAATACTTAAGTTGACCTATAATTTTGCACTGCATAGGAACCCAAACTGTTCAATCTCTGTTGTCTTTTCTGCTAGTAGCTTCTGATTTAACTCAGAGTTTGCTGTACTGGTTTACCACTCAGTCGCGATTAAAATTGTTTATGCCCAGTGGGGCTGGCCAGTGTAGATGGAGACAATTCATGTTATGAAACCTTATTAATAAACACTTTTTATAAGGGAGTCAAGGGAGCTGCACCCATTTGTACGAGATCGGGATTTGAGGCCAAATATTTAAGTGATTTAGGAGTAGAGCTGGTTCAAAAAAAAAAAAAAAAATCCCCATGGAAATTTTTGACTTTTCTGTGCACAGTGCCTTCGGGAAACCAAAAATTTCCATTTGGAAATGTGACTCTGGTTCCTCACGGGAGTTATAATTCAGGTGCCTCATTCCCTTATAATCTCTATAGCTTGGGGGTCGCAAGGTTATTGCAGGGGGGTCGTGGTACTGCTACCCTTACTTCTGCACTGCTACTGGCGGCGGTGCTGCCTTCAGAGCTGGGCAGCTGGAGAGCGGCGGCTGCTGGCTGAGAACCCAGTTCTGAAGGCAGAGCCACCACCAGCAGCAGTGCAGAAGTAAGGATGGCATGGTGTGGTATTGCCACCCTTACTTCTGCACTGCTGCCTGCAGAGCTGGGCCCTCAGTAAGCAGCTGCTGCTCTCCAGCTGCCCATCTCTGAAGGCAACAGCGCAGAAATAAGGGTGGCATGGTATGGTATTGCCACCCTTACTTCTGTGTTGCCTTCAAAGCTGGGTGCCCGGCCAACAGCCACCGCTCTCCGGACGCCCAGCTCTGAAGGCAGCACAGAAGTAAAGGTGGCAATACCACGACCCCCCTTAAATAACCTTGTGACACCCTCCCCCTGCAACCCCTGTTTGGATAGGATCCCCAGTTTGAGAAACGCTGGTCTCCCTCATGAAATCTGTATAGTATAGGGCAGGGATCGGCCACCTTTGGCATGTGGCCCGCCAGGGTAAGCACACTGTCAGGCCAGGCTGGTTTGTTTACCTGCCACGTCCGCAGGTTTGGCTGATCGCGGCTCCCAATGGCCACAGTTCACCGCTCCAGGTCAATGGGGGCGGTGGGAAGTGGCGGCCAGCACATCCCTCGGCCTGTGCCACTTCTGGCAGCTCCCATTGGCCTGGAGCAGCAAACTGCGGCCAGTGGGAGCCGTGATTGGCCGAACCTGCGGACACAGCAGGTAAAGAAACCGGCCTGGCCCGCCAGGGTGCTTATCCTGGCAGGCCACATGCCAAAGGTTGCCGATCCCTGGTATAGGGTAAAAGCATACAAAAGACCAGCTTTCATGGGGGGTGACCAGATTTCATGGTCTGTGACACATTTTTTCATGGCCATGAATCTGGTAGGGCCCTAATAATCAGACATGTAGTCTTGTTGGGCAATGCAGTCCATAGAGGAGAATGAGGATATGAGGAGCTCATATTACAACTCCCAAGATGCACTGAGGTGGCATTTTTAATTAAAATTTTTCAGGAATTGGGTGTTTATTGAAAAATCTAAATGTCAAAAATTTCTGCAGAAAGCAAATGCTTTTCATGAACAAACTTGTTTAGTTCAAGAAAAACAACTTTCCATTAAAAAAAATCTCAACCAAAAAATTTCAGCCAGCCCTAGTTCAGAATCTGTCATAGAGTCATAGAATCATAGAATATCAGGGTTGGAAGACACCTCAAGAGGTCATCTAGTCCAACCCCCTGCTCAAAGAAGGACCAACACCAACTAAATCATCCCAGCCAGGGCTTTGTCAAGCCGGGCCTTAAAAACCTCTAAGGATGGAGATTCCAACACCTCTCTAGGTAACCCATTATGTACTTCACCACCCTCCTAGTGAAACAGTTTTTCCTAATATCCAACCAAAAAGTCCCACTTTTCAAAAGTTATGTAGGCACTTATTCTTATTGAAAGTCGATAGGATTTAGGCTCCTTAGTGCAAAAGTCACTTTTGAAAATTGAACTTGGGTTCCTAAGTCTTCTAGGTACTTTTGAAAATTTTAACTTGGCCTAGAAGAACTGTGAGTATCAAGACTTGACATTGATTGTACTAAAAAATATCACACATGCCAATCATAATTGCAAGTAACATGTTAACTAGGGCCTAGATTCAACATAAGCATATGCTTAACTTTAAGCCTATGCTCACATCCATCCCTGTCCTCTATTGAATTGAATGGGACTAAAGTACATGCTTAAAGTTAAGCATTTGTTTAAGTGCTTTGCTAAATTGAGACCTATCTTAAGTTTTTATGCAAACCTATCACTATGGTACTTAAGCCTGGAGGGAACAAGAAAATACCACTGCCATTTATGCACCATGACTTTTTTTAATTCACCATTTCTCTGTTCTTGTTGCATGTTTTAAAATTTGCTTTATTTCCAGGAGTATTCATTATTCATCCATGAGTGAACTGGGCTGCTGATCATTTTAAGAATACTTGGCCGTCATCTTTTAGACTTCTAAAGCAGTATTAGATCAGAGGCTTCAGAGGAAGGTAAGAAATTCTCAGCCACTTCAACAAATATTATAACAAAAAAAGCAGAGAAGTTTTTGATTTAGTTAATATGCATTTTCCTCTCTGTGCTGATCTCTCTCTCTACATAGTGTGTGGCTAATTTATTTACAAGGGCTAATAATAATGTAAATGTCACATAATGTGTCTCATCCATAATGATTCAAAGCCACCTTTCATACAAACTTAGGCCTTGATTCAGCAATTCATCCCTATTAAACAAAGCACCTAAGCACATACTTAACTTTAATAAACTTCACTGGGACTTACAAGTTAAGTGTGTGCTTAAGCACTCTGCAGAATACGGATGGAATTAAACATGTTTTAAATGCTTTCTTGAATTGGGTCCTGAGAGCCTGAATGAAAGATGATTGAAGTCAATGGGTGTCTTTCCATTGACTCCACTGGACTTTGAACAGGGCCCTGAGGTTTTAGTCAATCTGATCTGTGCAGACAGACCATTAAACCTGAATAGAGTCTTGAAGATGTTAGTTAATCAATCCTCACAGATTTCCTGAACCAACATTTTAAAATATGCTACATCATAAAGTACAGAAAAAATGAAATCTGTTCTCTACAATGCAACAGCTGCTCACACCTCATCTAATTACATAAAGGTTAAGGGACATGAAGAGAAGGTATGGAAGCCTTTTCCCAATGACATCGAAGAGAGAATTTAGGGAGGCACCTCTAGATACCTGATTGAGGAGATAGCCAAGACTCTGACGTTATCACTCCTCCTCTTACAAAATAATCCATGGGACCTTTAACAACCGCAGGTCTTGGTTTTATGTCTCTTCTGAAAAAAAAGCTGGAGATAAAGAGTTAGAGACACAAAAATGAGCTCCATCTGAAAGCTATGAGCATATCTGGTGAAAAATGCTGAGGTTCACTGTGAATAAAAGAGCTAGCATGATTTTAAGGATTAATGCATGATTATTACTGAATGCAGGGAACCCAAAGAAGTTCAGCCCAAGGGTCCTCAGCCTAGGTTATTATTAAAGGAATTCAGGAAGCATATGACTTAGCAGGCTTCAGCCGAGGGCCTTATTAAAACCTGGCTTGCTGTTACCTCTCCTGCCTGTGTTTGTGAGCTTTTTTTTTTTTTAACATATCATAAAATCTACGGGAAAAGTAGACAAATCTTCCCAGAGCTTCCTGTCCATGCTGAAGAGGTGTTCAGGCCAGGAGTGCTTGATGTATAAATTCTTCCACCTCAGTGACATTAACCTCTACAGGGGGTTGCTTCTGCCACAGTGGATGGTTTTCATCTTCCTAAATAGAATCACTGATGAAAAAGCTGAAATGTCAGAGGCACACACAAAGAGATAGCCAAGGGAATTCGTGATCTACTAAGCTTATGGGGGAAGAAAGCAAGAGAAGTTATTCCTGAGTTGTAGTAACTTTTTATTATTATTATTATTACCTGTATTTCCTGAGCCAGAATGGTATAACACAGGGGTTGGCAACCTCTGGTACATGGCTCACCAGGGTAAGCACACTGGTGGGCCGGGCCAGTTTGTTTATCTGCAGGTTTTGGCAGATCACGGCTTCCACTGGCCGTGGTTCGCCATTCCATGCCAATGGAGGCTGCGGGAATTGGCAGCCAGCACATCCCTCAGCCCGTGCCGCTTCCCACAACCACCGTTGGCCTGGAGTGGCGAACCACGGCTAGTGGGAGCCGCGATCAGCCAAACTTCCGGACGTGGCAGGTAAACAAACCGGCCTGGCCCCTGGTCTAACAAATAGAGACTGCACGGGGCTTTAGGAGACCTGGGTTCTAATCCAGATTTGGCCACTGATCTATTCTGTTGGCTTGGGCAAGTCATTTTATAGTTCTGTGCCTCAGTTTCCCATCCTATTTGCCTATTTAGGTTATAAGTCCCTGCCCCAAAGATTTATCTCCTACCATGTGTATGCATAATTGGGTCTTTTGGGGGTATTGTAACATAAATTATAATGATGATTATCTTCCTCTACCTTTCCCATCTACCTCATTGGGAGGATGCTGTGTTTAGGGCAATAGCAATTCTAATTTTAGAGGGCAATTTGGAAAATAAGTGACTAAAAGCTTACCTCAGTGCACCAGGCTACCTGGGATGGGGAGGAAGGGGGGCGGGCTGTGAGGGAGCAGGTGATGGACAGGAAGAATGGAAATAAGGAAAGCATCATAACTCTGGATCGACTGCAAACATATTTTTCAGCTCTTGGGAAAAATTTCACATGACTCCTCAAAAGTTGCCGGTCTCCTCTCCCTGCTCCTATGGTGGCCCTAACAAGGATGGCTGTGGAAGATGCTTATATGTAGAGGACTACAGTCCCAGGCAGAAACCTACTAGGCCAAGCCTCTCTTTTCTGTTCTGGTAGCAGTCAGCTCAGCTACAAGAACACATGTGGCTCAGAGGCGTGCACACATCAGCGCAGATTCATGAGAGAAGTGGAGATGCACTCAGAAGAGGGAGAGGAAAAATAATACTCAGGGAGAATAAAGACAGCAAGAGAAAAGGATGTTGGGGCAGCAGAGAGAGAGAACAGACCGGAAAAAAAGCAGGGAATGTCGCCACTCTGCCAAGTCATGGCATGAGGGGCAGGTATGAGAGTCACCCCCCACCAGCTCTTTGTGATGTGAAGGCTCCAGCAACAAGAGAAAGTTTGGTTATGTGCAGCTCACTTGAACTGCGTGAAATGTAGAGTAAGTTCTGGCCTTCCGCGGAACTGTGCAGCAGGGGTGTGCCGGACTTGATACTATTCGGCCAGGGAGCGCGGTTCGCCTTGCTTGAAATGACTACTAGATTGAAATGGTGGAAAGTGTTGAAATTTGTTTCCAGAAACAAATAATGGCATCTGTCTTGAACCTTTAAGTAGAAAAGACAATCACCTTGAATAGGGGAGAATCTAGGCTGAGGCATCATTAAGTAAAAGGAATTGTATGCTTTATCCTTCTTCCCGGCCATTCATGGTTTTAGATTGTGAGATCTTCCAGACTGGGACTATCTTGTGTGTGTAGCAAGCTTCTCAGCTCCTTGCATGCTGTGTACACTTCTGTAATACTGCTGCTGCTAATAATAGTAAAAAAAACAAAACAAATTAAGCGAGTCAGCTTTAGCAGTGGTGAATCTATTGTGCAGAGGAAGACACTGAAAGGCATTGTAACATGTTTAAATAGGTCTGTGTCTCTGAGATGCTAAAAGGTTACAAGAAACCAGGCACCAAAACTGTTTGCCCAAGGCAGCAAATACAATATTGAATGAAACTGAAACCATACAGTGCATATTATATCAATGAGGGACTGGGATTTGTCATGTTCCCCCCAGTGAGGACACTAGTGCAAATATCCTTGTCAGGATGATAATTACAGTGGAGGATGTTATACCTGGGATGCTAATGATTAAGTCACACTTTTTCCCCTGACTTGTCAGTGTAGGAGTTATGGGCAGAATTTTCCAGACCACGAGAGACCAATGCTTCATGTTAAAGATGCATGCCTCATTTTGTTTCCCCTTAAGTATATCTTCACACGGATTGGAGCTCACCTGGGCAATGTTTTAGCCCCAGCTCTGACTTTTGTGCTATTTGCTTTTTATTTTGCTCACTCTGTTTTTAGTAAATCTTATTTTCTTCAAGATACTTGTGGCCTGACACTGTATCCAGGGTGTTCACCCAAGTGCATCCTGCAGGATCCTTCTCATCTGGGTCTAGAGTCTGTCCATTCAGAATGCTTGGTCAAAAGGAAAAGAGTCTGGTCCATAAGGTGTGATTAATGCCAGGACTCTGGTTGGTTCAGCCCAGTTAAAAACCCTAATGATCACTGATGAGAACTAAATCAGAGAGGCGTGAGGTGACATAGGATGTCATGTGACAACATAATCAACCAAAGGAATATCAAGTTAGAAATATTACATCAGCAGAACAAATTCTCATTGGCTGATCATACCCTAAAATCCACCATGACAATATTTACAGCAATTTCTGAAAGCCACTTTTTCAAGTTAACCCTTTCAGGTGCATCGGTAACACCACCGATATGATGCATGGTGCTTTGAAGTCCTCAGATGAAAGTTTCTATTCAAGCACAAATGTGTATATTATTGATTACATGAGCTCAGTCTTTCTGAATGGGCTATCGTGATCTGAACACATTCTACAGATGTTTCTGGGTACAATTGGGAAGAAAAAAGGAAGCCCATTTACTTTCTATAATGGACGGTGAACACCTGAGCTGAAAATAGAATTAGCTGAGGAACCTGAATGTGAGGTCCTCTCGACTGTAGCAATGGCCATCTGGCAAAAGCTGGGAAGATTCCTGACATGCTATTTAGATATGAAGGGGACATTGTCAATGAAAAGCTCATGGGAGGTGAAGAAAGGCTCATGTTGGCTCATGCAGAAATTCTGGGGCAGAGGGTTGCAGTGGATTGGGCTATAGATTAGAATAATTATGTTATATTTCTATGGCACTTCTAATCCTGAAGGATCCCCAAATTCATTACATACTATGTATATATAGTACCACTGAAATGCAGCCACTTCTAGACTGGGAGGGCAATGACCAGCCAGTGCTGGCAGGCTAAGTGTGGGAGAAGAGGACATTTTGAGAAGGACACTGGGCACTACTCTTGTTATGCACTCTGCCAAAGGATCTTCACAGCAAACAAGATTTCATGATGTCAGTGGTATCTGAGAGTGCTCAGTAAATCCAAAAATGAGGCCATCAAGTCTCATCTGAAAAACTCTCCACCCAGTGGAGCGTGGAACTCGGTTTGTCTGCCTCAGAAGGCTAAGAGACCGAGTCACTTGAATTCATGGTTTCAGAAAACGTATGAATTTCAGAGATTAATTTTAGCAACTAAGCCATACCTTCCAGGCAAAATTAATGTCTGGTCTCAGTTATAACCAGCCAGGCCTCTTTCCAAAGAAATCCCTGAATTTTAGGCCAGTGGAGAGAAGCTGATGAACCTGGTGATGCAATGGCCTCAAGGGTGTAGGGCTGATTATGAATAATAAAGTCCCAGAAGTTCCATTCAGAAATAAGGAGGATACAAAGAGTTGACATTTCACATGAGGTTAATGGGAAACCGGGCTGAAATCCTTTCTTGCTTTGAAATGATGTTTTTTTTTTATATTCAAAATGAAGGTTTTGCTGATAGTTTCAATATGGTTACAGCTTAAGTCAGGGGGTGATGAAGACTATTTTGTTTGTGCTTTGGCTGAACACTGTAACTGGGCCATCTCCGGCCAAGCCCTTGTGTATGTAGAGCTAGAGGTGTGCTGCTTGTCCTGAAAAAAATCCAGCTCATTCTTCTTCATCTTCTCCCTTTTGTTGAAATTAAATGATTATTCTTTGCCTAACAATGCTTTTTGACCTAAAAGGTTCACGGAGAGTGTGATTCCTGTGTCAAGCAAAAACCTGGGAAAATGGAGAGTGTTGCCAACTCCTGTGATTTTATTGCAAGTCTTGTGGTATTTGGCGTGTTTCACAAAAGCCCCAGTTCCTGGAGTCAAGTGATTAGATAAGAATATAAGCATTCATTTTCAAAACAGTAAGTTTCTTACCCTCACAGTGAGGGGAAAAGTTTGCAAGCATGCACAAGTGTAACAAAGGCTCAAAAGGCAAATAAATGAATAAATAAACAAATCCCAACATGTATTCTTTTAAACAAAAACAAAAAAGCCTCATGATTTTTAAGCCCTTCTTGTTGTTTTTGAGGGAGGCCTGGCTCATGATATTTGAACTCTTGGAGTTGTCAGTACTCAGTTAGTTTTGGTCAAGAGGCATCCAAGATTTTGGGGTCTCCTTTTTCACTGTGCTTTGTGTACTGATGAACCAAAGTGCTGTCTAGCTGTTGATGAAAGGCAACATCCAACAGTCCAGTGAGAGAGAGGAGGGATACACCGACTGTAAGGTTATTGGTATTGTTTCTTTAAGACCAGGCAGGAGCAAAGTTCTAGGACTGATGTTCTTTTGTGTATCCATTTAACAAGCTTTTTATCCACACAATCACATGGACATCAGCATTACAGACTAATCCAGACTGACCAGCCACTATGCCTTACACCTGACCTTACACACTTCTAGGGGTGTGACAGTCTGTACGTCAAAGTAGCACTGTGGAACCCCCATATTCACCACTGTCATATAATTATATGTTTTGTACAAAATATGCCGTGTGAGGTATCATTTTAAAGGCCGTGATCTGTTGAACATTAATATACCATTGGATTGTATGTGCTATCATTATATGTGGTGTTATGAAGTATTGCTATATGTGTTAGTGGAATATGTTGTGAGGTTGGGAACACCCACAACCAGCCTTTCAGTTACAACAAAAGAGTAGTCATCAATAGCCAGATGGTCATTAATGGCTCCTCAACACACAATCCACTCTCCCAGAGACTTCTCAGAGAAGACACATACACCGTGGGGGCAGACTTCGCAGGAAGGATCGTTCTAGCAACTGGGAAAAGGTATAAAAAGGAGAGACAGTGACGGCCTCTCTCTCCCTCCCCATCTCAATACCTGAAAGAAGGTCTGGAAGCAAAAGACACTGAACTGAAGGAGCTTGGTCCCAAGCTGGAAAAGGGTCCAGGCTGTGTATTGAAGAACTGTAAGCTGCTTGTATCCCCTGTTGGGGTGTTTGATTCAGCTACTGCTTAGACTAAAAACTTAGGATTTAGAATGTAACTTTACTTTTTATTTTCTTAAGGTAGCTATCTGACCTTTATGCCTACCACTTATGAATCAACTTTTCTGTAATTAAACTTATTTTATTGTTTTAGACAAACTCACTGGTGAGGATAAAGTGTTTGGGAAGTCTGCTGAGGTTACAGAGGCTGGTGTTTGTCCCCTTCCCTTTGATGAAGCGGTGAACGAGGTAATGAACTTACACTGGCCAGGCTTCTGACCAGTGCAAGACAAGACAGTACAGTTCTGGGTGCAAGGCTGGTGAGCTGGGGGGCCTTGGCTGGAGTCTTTCTATTGATGGTTCATGAGTGGCTGGAAGATCATTCATGTACTGCAGTTGGGTGTGTCCCTGTCTGTGGATGGCTGTGTAAGTGCAGTGCCTGTCAGAGGCTTGTAGCTTGACATCAGCATCACACTGTGAGAGGCGGCCCAGGCTGGTGGGTTTGGAGGACTCAGCAGTGCCAGAATCCAGGTTGCACCCCGGTCAAGGCCGGTGCAAGGATATTTTGTGCCCTAGGCGAAACTTCCACCTTGCACTCCCCGCTCCCGTAACATCGGTTCATTGAGGGGAAAATCCCAACAAGCCTTTATAGGCCCCAGGGGCCAGCCTGCCCAAGGGCTGCTCCCCAGACCAGATTCCCCCCTCTCCACCCCCTGAACTCCCCTGGAGGGTGCACAGCCCCCCTGTGAGCCCTTCCCACCCCAACCCGGTGGCCCCCGCCCCGAGTCCACTCACTGGCTTTGCTGGGCTTGGGCCACTGCAGCAGCTCAGCAGGGAGGAGCCGCCTTCTGGGGGCTCCTGCAGCAGATGCATGCAGGCAGAGGCCCCTGTGTGCTCCCCCGGCTCCTCCCTCACCACGAGTGTGAGCCGCCACTGCCCCTCCAGGAGCAGGGTCAGGGCCCTGTGCCCGGCGGCAGCTCACGTGCCCAGGAGCCACAGAGCCCGAGCGTGCCGAGAGGGGAGTTGGGGGGCGCACAGGGGCCTCTGCCCACATGCATCTGCTGTAGCCTGCAGGAGCCCCCTCGGGGGGGGGGGTGGCGCCAGGCCACAGCCTGGGCAGGAGGGGCAGGAGGCCCGGCTGCTCCCCGCTAGCGGTGCCACCGTCTCTGCAGGGCTCCTGCCCCCTTATGCTGTGCCAGTTCCTCCATGGCTGGAGCTCGCCACCCCCGCAAGCCGATGCTCTAGCTCTCCGGTGCCTCTGAAAGGCAGCCCTCCCTGCCGAGCCAGGGCACCACTTTTTGGTGCTCCCAGGGCCGTCCTTAGGATTTATGGGGCCCTATGCAGTATTAGTAAACTGGTGCCCCTATGCCCAATGGCAGCCTGAGCCTGCAGCCCGGCGGGAGCAGGGGTGGAAAGACAAGGCAGAAAGAATAACAAGACGCCCGGCCCGCTTCCCAGTGGCAGAGAGTCACAGTTCCCCACAGAGACCCCTGCACCCTCTCCCTCGTGCAGAATGGACGTGCAGAAGGTACCTAATTAAAAGCACTAAACTTGGGAATAAAAAATGTCAGTCACAGGTTTTTTGATATGCCCTGAAGTTTGTCAGACATTTATTTGCAAAAACTTTGTAGTAAGGGTGAGTCAGCTGTCTTGCTGAATACAACATTAAATATTATAGAATACATGATACAGCTCTTCTCTGATTTACATTTTCTTAATCAGTATTTCTAAACTGATTTTATATTTTAAATGTATTCTTAAGCCTTCATAAAGTAATCAGTCCAGATTACTACATATTTAACTCACTGAAACAGACATGATTTTAAATTAATCAGTCACAGAGGTTTAGTGTGTTAATAACAATGTTCATTGCTTTTAGAAAAAGGGAACACTAATTTACTGTGTGTGAGCTCCATAACAATACACATGTTTATGAAATTTCACCAACTTTAAAAAATATGTTTCCAAAGATTTTAGGCATAAGAAAGGATTTTATATCTTACTAAGGTACTGATTTTGCTTAAAACTAGTTCATCAGATAGAAATAAAGAAAGGAAAACTCTTTGTCCAGCTATCTGGAAGCAAAGGGCTGTTGCTTCCTTCAATTGGGGGGAGTGGAGAGGGGGTGAAGGGAGAAATGGATGGACAGAAAGGACAGGAAGACTTTGAAAGTAAGGTCTTTTACTATAGAATCAAAATGTGTATTTTAGATAAGGGTGGTCTTTTGAATAATTTATTTAAAAAACCATATGTCTGAAGATCCAAGCATTTAAGGCTAAAGATGATTGTGCATCTAAAAATCTATGCAAGGATTTTTTAGAGAGGTGAGTTTATAATCTTCACCAACTCACTAATGAAATATTTTTAAAGCAACTTTTAAACTAAGGTTCTGTAGACTGACATGTCCTGAGTAAATATTACAGTCATGCACAACTGGTTTTGTCAGTAAATTCAGAAACTGACAGTATATACCTGGGGGTTGGCAAATGCCTGTTGAATGGCTTCATTACCCCCGAATGGCTCTTTAACAGTTTCCGTGTTGTGCTAATAGGTCTGGCAGGCTGGAGACTTTTTCTCTTTTAACTACTAGATCCCTTTTCCCAGGAAGACTCAAAGCCTGCAGGAAGGGTCAGAACAGGGATAGGAAAAATAGTAGGGTGGACACTAAGACCCAAATTTTAGTGGTGCCCCAAATTTTCAGGCGCCCTACCCAGCTGCCTATGCCTCAGGACAGCCCTGGGCACCCCCAACCACTTGCCCCCCTAGACCACTGCCTAGTTGGCCTAGTGGTTGCGCTGGCCCTGACCCCGGTGACTCCATCACAATGAGTGAGTGCAATCAATTCTTCATAGCCTGTTCCCTCTTTAGACCCTCTGCTGTGGCTGCCATTAGCAGTGCCCCTTAGGATGCTGTGCTGGGGCACAGGACCAATGGCCCATGGAATTCTGATCTGAAACTGCCAAACTCACTTTGAAAAGGCCACTGAAAAAACCCGACGGGGAGGGGGACAAGTTTGGGTCACCACTGACCTGGAAAGGATTTGAATAAGTGTCCTAGGCACAAATCCTGGGACAGATTCTGCCCAGGCAGCCCCTAGTGTGGAGATTCACCATGCGGTGCCACTTGGAGGATCAGAGTCCTAGAGATGAAAGGCTCCCTAGCTCATTTCTAGTGGTTTTATTTGGAACAAGCAGGATATTTAAAACATGCCCATTCTTCTTGTACATTCAAAGAGTGATTCTCGTTCCAGGTTAAGAACAAGAACCCTGGGAAAACAAGGTCTTTCGAATTGCCCAGGAACCTGACTTGTGGAAGGGTGTCCTCACTCCAGTTTAGCAGCATAAGGACTTACATTTTTAAAAAGAGGCAGACACTGCCCTGGAAGCCTTCAGGGAGGGTGGGGAAACAGGAAGGATGGAGAGGCAAGGGAGACTACACAGAAGAAACAGTGTATTATAACTTTGCTAGGAAACAACATCCTCTAATTAGATGACAGCAGAACGATGATCCCAAAGAGCCTCACGCACGGTATCAATATTTTATGCCCATCATGCATTCTTTAACATTCATTGTTTGCGCTTCGCAGACTACAGATGGGCTTCACTTTCTGGGCAAAAATAAGTCCTCATCTTTAGCAACCCTTTGCCGTGGATGGATGCAAATTATTATTTACCCACTGTTGGGATATTTACCTATTTTGAAAATGACAAGATAGAAAACTGTCTCTAAAGTTACTTTGGACATTTTTTTTTCCATTTATTTTGGGACTAAGAGTTTAGAAGCTAAGTGAGAATGAATCCTCATTCTGAATTCAAATTAGATACATATTTTAAAACCCAGCCACACTTGACCGATGTTTGAAATGCTGTAGACGGGCTTTACTTCATCTCATTTGTTGATGGCATTTTAAAATATAATGGATGTTAGCGTTTTTGCAGATCACCTGCATGCATGCTGGATAGCAACCAAAATGAGCTCTGCTGTGGAAATAACATTCTTTGCAAAGTCATTGTGCACTTTTTCTTCGGTAGCAAATGGGCCAAGAGTCTAGTTTCATTATCCCAGTAATGAATTTTAGCGTAAGTGAGCTCTTCCCACTATGTGAAAAGCCCTTGTCACACGTCTGCAGTGCTCAACATATAGTGCTTGACAGTATAATGGAATATGGAATTGGAATTATCCTTTATTTTTGGGCAGGGGATGATTTTACCCATATGTCATAAATCTTCCTCACCCACTCATACATTGTCTACTCTGCCTGGTGCTAACAATCAAGTCTAGAGGACAGCCTGAGCTGTAGACCAGGCCTAAGAGATAGTTGATGCCCCAAAGAGCTCGTAGTCTAAATAGAAAAAGGGTGGGAGAAGGCACAGAGAAAAGCCTGTTCCCATGCACACAACAGGTAGCTGGTGTGCTGGTGGTGGCCATTGCCCAGCAATGCAGATTTTTTTCCCCATCAAACTTTCTAGAAAGTGGGAATCTGGGTTTTTGCATTATGGCATCACTCCCATTGTTCTCTGTCTGTTTTTCACTTCTCACTCCCTTTTACCCCCATCCCATTATTTGTCAAGTGGCTTATAGACTCACAGAACTGGAAGGGATCTCGAGAGGTCATCTAGTCCAGTCCCCTGCCCTCATGGCAGGACTAAGTATTATCTAGATTATCCCTGACAGGTGTTTGTCCAACCTGCTCTTACAAATCTCCAATGATGAAGATTCCACAACCTCCCTAGGCAATTTATTCCAGTGCTTAACCACCCTGAACGTTAGGAAGTTTTTCCTAATGTCCAACCTAAACCTCCCTTGCTGCAATTTAAACCCATTCCTTCTTGTCCTATCCTCAGAGGTTAAAAAGAACCATTTTTCTCCCTCCTCCTTGTAACAACATTTTATGTACATGAAAACTGTTATCATGTCCCCTCTGTCTTCTCTTCTTCAGACTAAACAAACCCAATTTTTTCATTCTTCCCCTATAGGTCATGTTTTTCAGACCTTTAATCATTTTTGTTGCAGGAAGCCTGCTAAACAACCAGTGGGGCCACTGGACAATCACGATGCTAAAGGAGCACTCAAGGATGATAAAGCTATTGCCGAGAAACTAAACAAATTCTTTGCATCGGTCTTCACTGAGGATGTGAGGGAGAACCCCAAACCTGAGCTATTCTTTTTAGGTGACAAATCTCAGGAACTGTCCCAGATTGAGGTGTGATTAGAGGAGGTTTTGGAACACATTGATAAACTAAAGAGTAATAAGTCATCAGGACCAGATGGTATTCACCCAAGAACTCTGAAGGAACTCAAATGTGATATTGTGTACTGAGCCAAGTCCTATTCAGCATATTCAAAAATGATTTGGAAAAAGAGGTAAACAGTGAGGTGGCAAAATTTGCAGATGACACAAAACTTTTGAATATAGTTAAGTCCCAGGCAGACTACGAAGAGCTACAAAAGGATCTCTCAAAACTGGGTGACTGGGCAACAAAATGGCAGATGAAAGTCAATGTTGGTCAATGCAAAGTAATGCACACTGGAAAAATAATCACAACTATAAATATAAAATGGTGGGGTCTAAATTGGCTGTTACCACTCAAGAAAGAGATCTTGGCGTCATTGTCGATAGGTCTCTGAAAACATCCACTGTGTGCAGTGGCAGTCAGAAAAGCTAACAGGATGTTGGGAATTATTAAGAAAGGGACAGATAATAAGACAGAAAATATCATATTGCCTCTATATAAATCATAGTATGCCCACATCTTGAATACTGTGTGTAGATGTGGTCCCCCCAGCTCAAAAAAAGATATATTGGAATTGGAAACAGTTCAGAAAAGGGTAACAAAAATGATGAGGGCTATGGAGCATCTTCCATATGAGGAGAAATTAATAAGACTGGGACTTTTCAGCTTGAAAAAAAGATGACTAAGGGGGGAATATGATTGAGGTCTATAAAATCATGACTGGTGTGGAGAAAGTAAATAAGAAAGTATTATTTACTCCTTCTCATAACACAAGAACTAGGGGTCGCCAAATGAAATTAATAGGCACCAGGTTTAAAATTAATAGGCTATACCAGGGTTCAAAAAAGAACTAGATAAATTAATGGAGGATAGGTCCATCAATGGCTATTAGCCAGGATGGGCAGGGATGGTGTCTTTAGCCTCTGTGTGCCAGAAGCTGGGAATGGGTGACAGGGGATGGATCACTTGATGATTACCTGTTCAGTTCATTTCCTCTGAGCCACCTGGCATTGGCACTGTCGGAAGACAGGATACTGGGCTAGATGGACCTTTGGTCTGACCCAGTATGGCCGTCCTTATGTTCTTTATTATTTGTATGGTGGTAGCGTCTAGGCAAGATGCTCGCTGTCCTGACAATCTGAACACAGATAATTGGTAGGAGAAAGGAAGAGTTATTATTCTCCATAAGGAACTGAGGCACACCGAAACTAAAGACCAGATTTCCAGAAGAGCTCAGCTCCCATTTAGGCACTAAAATATGTGGCTAGATTTTCAACAGAACTCAGTACACTGGATGCTTTGTAAAAAAAAAAAAAAATCTATATCTGGCCTTGTAGTAGAACAGGAAATGAACCCAGTTGTCTTGGGCCATAACCACAAGTCTCACCTTCCTTTCTGATCAGCTCTTCTTTCTGTTTTTCTGTGACTTATATGTAGTACATGATCCTCTTTAGAGAGAAAAAATAATTTCCCCTTTGGAATAAAACATGGATTGACAGGTCTTGCAAACAAGTAATGAGTCCTGCAGACCCAAAAACTTGCCCAGGAGTTTTGTAAACCCTCAAATGCTAAGAAACTCACATTGCCTTATTTTATTATTAGTGTTTAGAATAAGTTGTTAAAAATAACTATTGTAAGTGATCTCGTCATGTGTGATCCCCTGAGATCGAGGATGATCTCTTTCACAGGTTTTATTTTCCATGGGTCCTTTGGTGACTGAGGAGTCTGATCCTTGAGCCACAAGTTAATTGGAAGACATTGCAGGTGGTGTTGGAAGACAGAGTTGGGCTGCAATTCCTGTGTGACCATTGTCTTTCCTTTCTTTTCTGGTGCTTTTCTGTGACCAGGGCAAGGCCATTTTCCTCAAAAGAGGACATTCCCCTTTATGACACGTCTTCGCCCGTTATCCTGGGCTGCTCTTTCCCAGTGTGTGGTGTTGATGCCACATCTCTTGCTGTTTATCTTGAGGGTGTCTTTAAAGCATTTCTTTTGGCCTCCCCATTTTCTTTCTCCTTTGGTGAGTTGGGCCACTCCACCTCCACCTCAGTACCCACTCCACCTCAGCTGGTCCTGGATAATCAGGGCCTCAACACTGAAGATGTTGGCCTCTGTGAGGACACTCACATTAGTGTGATGATCTTCCCACTTTATGTTGAGGATCTTCTGGAGAAAGTGCTGATGCTGGTGCTCCAGGTATTTCAGGTGTTTTCTATAGGTCAGCAAAGTCTCACAGCTGTAGAGGAGAGTTGGGATTACCACCACTTTATAAACTAAAAGTCTAGTGTGTGTTCTGATGTTGTGATTGTTGGCAAACTGTCTTGCCGGGTGTGCAAAGGCCAGGCTGGCACAGCAAATTCTGTGCTGAATTTCGATGTCTATAACTGCCCTCTGTGAGAGATGACTGCCAAGATAGACAAAGTGTTCTACATTTTCCAGTAGTTCTTTGTCAATGTAGATCTTCCTTGCTGGATCTGATGATTGACTGGGGACGGGCTGGTGAAGAACTTTTGTTTTGCCGATGTTCAGAGTTAGCATTAGGCTTTTGTAAGCTTCAGAGAAGCAATTAAGGGCTATTTGTAGATCCTCCCCTGAGTGTACAACTACAGTACAATCATCTAGAACAATTTTTATAATGGAGGTATTGGTGATGTAAGCCATGTATATGGTGTTTGTTATTACTACTTCAAGCCAGGAGTATGGCAGCACCCCTAGTTCCAGCACTCTTGCATTTACCTCCCAACTCCTGTCTCCCAAGAAATGAGGCCTCACCCTATCTAATTACTCATGCCAAGCCAACCCTACAAACATAATCCCAACTATACCTATTAAGTGATGGGCTCTAAATTAGCTATTATCACTCAAGAAAGAAATTGTGGATAGTTCTCTGAAAACATCTGCTCAATGTGCAGCAGCAGTCAAAAAATCTAACTGTGTTAGGAGCCATTAGGAAAAGGATAGGTAAGCCAGAAAAAATATAATAATGCTACTATATAAATACACAGTATGACCACACCTTGAATACTGTGTGCAGTTCTGGTCACCCAATCTCAAAACATATTAGAAAAAAGTACAGAGACAGCAAAAAAACTAGCCAAACAAAAACAATTAGGGTTATGGAACAGCTTCCATACAAGAAGAGAGAAAAAAAAGACTGGGCTTCATCTTAGAAAAAAAGACTACTAAGGGGGTGATATGAGAGAGATCTATCAAATCATGAATGGTGTGTAGAAAGTAAATAAGGAAGGGTTATTTACCCCTTCACACATAACGAGAACCAGGGTTCATCCAGTAAAATGAAATAGGCAGCCAGTTTAAAACAAACATAAGGACGTACTTCTTCACCCAATGCAGAGTCAACCTGTGGAACTCAGTGCCAGGGGATGTTGTGAAGGCCAGACATATATCTAGGTTCAAAAAAGAATTAGCTAAGCTCATGGAGGATAGGTCTATCAATGGCTATTAGCCCCATGCTCCAGGTTTCCCTAAACTTCCAGGAGCTGGGACTGGACAACAGACAATTGCCCTGTTCTGTTCATTCCCTCTGAAATATCAGGCCACTGTGAGAAACAGAATACTGGGCTAGATGGACCCTTGGTCTGGGCCTAATGTGGCCATTCTTATGTTTCCCCCCCAGCCCTGAGCAGCCAAGCAATCAGTGGAGCAAAAATGTCAAAACAGCTGGCCAGTCAGAGGGGATGGAGTGGGGAAAAGGGAGTGGCACAGTGTTACCGTACTCCCAGGAAGGAAGATGGCATCCATGGCAATGAGGGAACTGGCCCTGATTTCACCCACTTGCTCAATTCCAATAGCGGAATTCTAAAGACTGGTGGTTGTCTTTTTGCAGGTATGTGGGTTTGTTGTGGGAGGAGGTGGCCTTTAGTCTTTACAGACATAACTCCAACTGCTTAAGTCCATTTTACTCACCATGTGACACAGCAATAAAAGCAATAAAAAATAATGGCCTCCTGTATCTTCAAAATATGTGGTACGATCTTCACAAAGAAAACTGGTCCACAGGGAGCCATTTTCCCCTCTGGCCTCCCAATGAATTGATCTCAGTGGTGTCGCTCCTGATTTACACCAGGATAGCTGACATCACAGCTGGCCTGTGGTGTAAGGAAGAGGCTTGGTTGAAGATATTGGCGGGGGGAGAGTTTTAATAAAAATCTTCCAATCAATCTCTTTTTACAGTGAATGTACTGAAATTCAGACTCCTGGGAAAGATTTGAGAGATGTACAATTTGACAGACGAGGTTCCTTGGAGAAATTGTTTTGTGGTGTTTCTGTTAAAGTAATGACAGTTTCAATTGGAGAGAAAAAAAACTAATTTAACACTGAGGATTTTGCTCTGAATCACAATGTGCCTCTGATTTACTATATTTATCGCCAGGTTTCACTTGAGTAAACATGCTGTTGATTAGAATCCAAGCCAAATTAGCAGACGATTCTAGCAGCATCCTTGATGTCTGTTTTTATGTTGAATTCATGCTATACTTATTTAAAGATAAAAGCACTATTATGGGAATTACCAGCAAAGTATTCTGGTTGCATAACTAGCTGAGGCTTGTGAATTACTGCAGCATGTATGTATGGCTGAGTGTTTACAAGAGTGATTTGTTAACTCAAGCCGGGTTCAGTTCTAGTTTGTTAAAGACTAACAGCGCCAGGCTCATACTGGTCAGTCATCCATTTTTAAATGCTTCAGTGTAGCTTTGAAAAGAACTTGCTGAAAAAAATCTATAGACCACATTCTAGCATTTTGCATTCCATTAATGCAATGGGATGATCAGGGTAGGCGAAAGGGGCACATAACAAAGCCCAACCTTTTTAAAAACTCCCAGAGAAATTATGTCCTGTGGAAAAAACAAGTATGTGATGATCAGGGGCGGCTCCAGGCCCCAGCACGCCAAGTGCGTGCTTGGAGCGGCGAGCCACTGGGGGCGCTCTGCCGGTCACCGCGAGGGCGGACCTCCCACAGGCAAGCCGAAGCCGAAGCCGCGGGACCAGCGGACCCTCTGCAGGCAGACCACCAAAGGCTGCCTGCCTACCTGCCATGCTTGGGGAAGCAAAATGCCTAGAGCCGCCCCTGGTGATGATAATTCACCCTCCCGCTTGTGAGTATGCATTAAGATTGCGTGATATCTGACATTTCCTAGCTTTTGAGGGCTTGACATTGCAACCTTCATATTCTTTTAATGGTGTGTGTGTGTGTGTGTGTGTGTGTGTGTATTATTATATACTTATTCTGTATGTACAACACCTAGAGCCCAATCGAGACAGTACTGTAATAATAATCTTGAAATATTGCCGTTTTCTTTCCTTCACCCCATTGTATCTTGTGTTTAGATATCTGCTCAAGAAAGCACTACATTTTTTGTGTGTAAAAAGTAAAACTTTGACAATGACATTTTTGGAAAAACATTGGCTAGAAAGAAGAGGCATTTTTCCTTTAAAAACAAACAGTCCTTTTCATATGGGAAATCCTAACCAGCTCTACCTTTCTGTGAACCTGAGCTGGGTTCTGGGTGTGCCAGATTTATAGGTGGGGCTAAAAACCTAGCAAAGCAGGGTAAGCTTCCTTGGTGTCAACAAGGCAAGGGTTAGTTTGGAGCTTGAAGTGAACCTGCATAATTTTATATCCCTTCATCCATTGGGCCTTCCCTCCTTGAGAAAGTATTTGGAAAACCCTGGATAGGGTGGCCAGGTGCCTGGTTTTCAACTGGAAAGTCCGGTCGAAAAGGGGACCTGACAGTGTCCAGTCAAATCTACTAACCAGACACCCAATGTCTGGTTACTGTGGGTGGGGAAGGCGAGGACTACCCGAGTCATCACCTGTGTCAGCCTCTACTCAGCTGGGGCTGCCTCCTACCTGCATTGGGTGGCTGCAGCTCCCAGCCCTAACTCTGCAGGCGAGTCCCTCCTGACCTGAGTGGGGGATGAGAAGGAAAAAGCAGCGAGCGACAGTGGTGAAGGGGGAAGAGGAGTGGACAGGGGGTGGGACCTCAGGGGGGAGAGGTGGGGCAGGGGAGGTTCCACTACTCCTGCTGGAGTGTCCAGTTTTTAAATATTCCCAACTTGGCAAACCTAACCCTGGAGAAAGCGACAAAGAGTCCTGTGACACCTTATAGACTAACAGAGTATTGGAGCGTGGGCTTTCGTGGGTGAATACCCACTTCGTCAGAAGCTCATGCTCCAGTACGTCTGTTAGGCTGTCAGGTGCCACAGGACTCTTTTTCGCTTTTTACAGATGCAGATTAACATGGCTCCCCCTCTGATACTTGACTCACCCTGGAGGATTTTTTTAACAGTAAATGAAAGGGGTTTTTTTTTTTATTCTTCCAGAAGGTGAGATTTAACAGAGGGGCAACAGAAAACTATGTCTAACAAAATTATGATGCTTACTTACAAGGAATTGCCCTATGCATATGGCATCTAGCCACCTTAGTCAGACTGGCCCCTTATTCTTCAGTAGTTGATAGCTTTATTGCTACAATATACAGAGTGCACCTTACTAAATGCGGGAGCCAGCACACCCTCAAAATGAGATAATGACACTCCCACTTATAAAACAGTGCCTAGCACATGGCCAACGGTTGACAGCTGTGGTCCTGCTCTTTTGGCATGGAGGGGAAAAAAATCATTAACGCCCAGAAGGTCCTGGACATAAAAATTGCACATGAAAATTGCAAAACCTAATGCTTCTGCTGGCACTACCCCTCCTCCCATGTGGATACACAGTCCCTACTAACTGTCTCCTTGTCATTTTAATGATAAACTACCACTTGTGATAACAACCTCCTGCTGTTTCTTTTCTTTTCCAATCCCCGTTACCATGCGCTAGAGTTTAATCTTTCTAGCTGCCACTAGTAAGAGCACATATAGTTGTGATGCCTCAAGAGCAGAGCAGGCAGCTGTTCTCCAAGCCAGGAAGTAAGCTGTGCCAGCCCTTCACCTGGTAACACTGACACCCTATCTGCCCAGGCCAGCACATTGGAATGGAGGTGCCAGGCCCCTGCCCATTCCTCACCTCTGCCCACCAACCCTGGTAGAGGGAGCAGCTGATCTCTCTTAGGTGCTGCTATGCATAAGGCAGGCACCAAGCACAGGGTGCTCCTTATGACCCCTTGCTCCGCCGCACAGCTGTGAAGCAAGAGTCATGGGCTGGTCTCAGATAAGTAAGGAGACATGGAAGCGTCTCTTTAAAGCCCTAATTTACTGTGGTGGGTCTAGACCTTCTGTCTGCCATTCCTGGTCATCCCATTCGGTTTGCTCTTCTCCCTCAGTGTAAAGTAGCTTCTATTTTTTTTATTATTCCTTTTTATATGTTTTCCCTGAGATATTAGTTATGAGGTAGCAGAGATGTGGGCGGCCTTTGAATGTGAGGAGATGTGGGGTGTTTCTGCGCATGTGAGAGAGAGAGATACAAACACACGAGCTAGAACTCAGGAGCCCTGACTTCAGTTCCCAGCTCTGCCACAAACCTTTTGTGTGACTGTGTGTAAGTCACACAACGTGTGTGCACCTCAGTTCCGTGTCACTGGGGCCAGCAATACTTCCTTCTGCCTCTCCCCACTCCTCTGGGTTTGCCAGCCTCACAACGCCATTTCCCTGGGGTGGAACCATGGGCTATTTGTCTCTATAGCGCTCATGTCAGCAGAGAAGCAGGTGATGCCAGGGACAGGGTATTTTCTTAGTGCAATCACAAATGAACAGAGGCGGTCAGAAACCACACACAAGCAACTCCGTCTTGCAGCACTACTGTCCCTTCAAAAAGAAGAGGCATTTATGTGTCTCACGGCTTCCCTGCTCCTCCCTCAGCTCCTGAGCTTTTTACCTTAGAACCCCCCAAGCCCAAACCCGCTGACCTAGAATTGTGTGGCCCAAAAATGCGAGCCTAGGCATCAATCCTCCTTTTGTGCAGCTACTCTGCAGTACCAAGAGACCTCAGGAAAGGTTTGGTTCTGCTTTACGGAAGCCTCTTAAGGAGTGTCTCAGTGCAGAGAGAATTCTTCCCTGAGTCTTTGTATCTCACCAACTCATAGCATGCATGATATTGGCACCGTTTGTCCAGACAATATGTGAAGAGTTGCTGAGTCTCAGGCCACTTTTCAATAGACAGGTGTCCAATCACAAGATCACCCCCACAATGGGCATTGCCAGTTCTCACCAACAGTTGAAAGTCTGATAGAGAATGACCTAGAATCTCCCTGCTAGACTGGGATCCTGAAACTATGAATTGAGGCACATTTCTGGGGCAGCTGCTATCAATCCTGTGCTTCTACCAAGATTATTACTATTAATTATTCATATGACTGTAGAGCCTAGGAGCTCCAGTCGGACTCACAGACCAGTGTTCTAGGTGCAGTACAACAGAATAAAATGACAGTCCCCCCTTTAAAGAGCTCACAACCCAAGGACTTGTCTAGATGGAAACAAGTTGGCGTGCAAATCTACAGGGCACACTCACTGCCGTGTGGGCCTGCTGCTGCACACTCAAAATTCCCCAGTGTGTTTTGATCTACTCCAGTTTGAAACTGGAGCTCAAAGTACACTGGGAAAGTTTTAGTGCATGGTAGCAGGGTCCACCCCGGAGTTAGTGTGAGGCAAGCTACTGCACTGTATAGTTACTCCCCAGCATGCAGCTATCTCGCTGTCTAGACAAACCCTGAGTTGTCTTCTTTCATATGGCATAAAAACAGCAATGTTATGTGTCCAAGGCTAGGTTGGCAAGCCAATTGATTGCTTCAGGTGCTGAGGAGCGGATGGCAGAGATACCACCAGCATATGGTCATTTGGAACTTTGGTTGATGAGGTGTACAGATGTGCCATAGATTGAAGCTCGCTTCTGCAGTCACAGATAAGATGGTGTGTCTGTCCCCATTTATGGAGAAGGAAGGCACATCTGCCATGTGATGTGTGGATGAGAGTCAAAGTGGACCATGTTTTCTGTGAGAGTGAAAAGCCACTGGGTTCGCTGGTTACGTCCCTGATGAGGTGCTTATTCAGGATGCTGGAGTCCTTCCATCTTGCTCACTATTGATCTTTGGGGCTAACCCCCCAGTCTTCAAACTCTTGCACCACGAGCCAAAAAGGATTTCTGGATTTGAATTGGAGTCTCATTAAATTATTTAGGTTGTCAGGTACTAGAAGAGCCTTGTTCCCTCAAATACAATGGCGCTCCTGAAGAATCCATATGTCACAAAAAAGTTGGGGTGGGTGGATATGCACCAGTACAGGAAGCCATGGTTGTGGCATTGATTTTACTGTGCTTGTAATAATCCACATGACATTGTTAAATTGAGACTCGACAAGTGATAAGTGGGAACTATGTGTCCAGAGGATTGAGCAGTATTCTGCAGTAGGGCAGACCTCTGCAGTAGTCCTTGTTTATAGACTTTATGCATCAGCTCCCCAGGTCAATCCTGCCAGTGTCTGAAGGAGATTCACAAGCATCTTTATTTTTTCATGGATATTTTTCAGGTGATGGTGGTGGTATGTGAGGCTTCTTTCTAATGTCACACTAAGATATTTTGAAGTAGGATCGTGTCTCATCTGCTGACTACAGAAATCCACATGCTGTTCTGCCCTAGCCTCTTAATTGCGATGATATGACTATTGAGAGTTCAGTCCCTCTGTGGATTATCCCTGGTTGATGCTGACTGTGTGGAATGCTGCCAAGAATAGTTCTGGAGCGGTGATAAGTGACTCTGGAGTAGTCTTTGGTAAGGAAACAGAGATCTGGATTGTAGCGTCTGTTCCCGTGGGCAGAATAAAAAGTGCCTCTGTCTTTCACACTGAAAAGAAGGTATGTGTCTTCATTTACTCTGCAAATGCCTTGCCTGCAGTATTGTTACTATTATACTCTCACATCATGCAGTGGCTATTGTACATACTGACATATATAGATGGCCAAAAGGCTGTGGGTGATGGGAGAGATGGCCCACCTGTATTCATTGGTTTATACATGTTGGCCACCTTGATTTTGCTAATTCTTATTGCAATGGTGAAGGTTCTGGTGCCTATCATGTCATAATCCTTGATGCACTGCTTGAAGTATGTGGCAAAGCCATGTTTCGAGTTATGGAGGAAAGCGACAAGATTATAACTGGCAATACAACAGCATGATTCTTGGGCATCATCATCTTTGAAATGGGTTTCTTGCAGGGCAACGACGTCAATCATATTGTCTCTCATAATGCCAGCTTTTAGAACAGAACATACCTGGGCCTGGGGTTCTCTTCAAATGGCTCTGGAGAGAGTCACTTTTTGCAGAGTAACTATTTTCATTGCTGTTCAATCCAGGACTTTGCTGAGTGATGTTCAGATGCTGATGTGATTACATTGGTTGTGCTCTGGCTCGCCAAAAGGCAGACCATGAGCAGGTTGTCATCAGCTGCCCCAAGTAATTCGGCAAAACACAGGGCTCTGATCTTCAGGGCCATCAGTTTGGACTAATAAGTCAACTGAAGAAAAATTTGGGCAGTAAAAAGGGAGAGAGAGAGAAACTAGCTCCACATTTGTGCAAACAAAAGTGGAGGACCAGGTAGTCCATCTCCACATTGCTGCCACAGTAACAGACATATTTTGGGTGCCAAATATGCTGAGAATCCTCCCCCACAATCCATTTCTGTTATGATGCTACATAACATATTGCACTTCTTATGCCATTATGTTCCCTTTTTAAAAATGCAGACTGTTAGGTTTTTCCTTACACAAATAGCAACCACACTTTGTCAAAATGACCTATATTTAAGAGAACACTAGATGAGAAAGAACAAAAGGGCGTGTCTCCTCTCTGACAGTTTGCACTGAAACCAAATCCAACATAGAGGTATATAAAATCATGAGTGATGTTGAGAAAGTGGATAAGGAAAAGTTATTTACTTATTCCCATAATACAAGAACTAGGGGTCACCAAATGAAATTAATAGGCAGCAGGTTTAAAACAAATAAAAGGAAGTTCTTCTTCACGCAGCGCACAGTCAACTTGTGGAACTCCTTACCTGAGGAGGTTGTGAAGGCTAGGACTATAACAATGTTTAAAAGGGGACTGGATAAATTCATGGTGGCTAAGTCCATAAATGGCTATTAGCCAGAATGGGTAAGAATGGTGTCCCTAGCCTCTGTTCGTCAGAGGATGGAGATGGATGGCAGGAGAGAGATCACTTGATCATTGCCTGTTAGATTAACTCCCTCTGGGGCACCTGGCATTGGCCACTGTCGGTAGACAGATACTGGGCTAGATGGACCTTTGGTCTGACCCGGTACGGCCTTTCTTATGTTCTTATGGTCTTATAAATTGGTAGAGCGTCTCTGCAGAGGGCAGAGTCCTTAAAGATTAGAAGGTGCAGCATACAGAAAGCAAAGGTTTAGCAGCTACATAAAATCATAGAGTCGCAGATGATAAGGACAGAAAGGACCACTGTGATCTTCTAGTCTGATCTCCTGTATAACACATGCCTTAGAACTTCCATGAATTAATTCCTATTAGAATTACAGCATATCTTTTAGAAAACCATCCATTCTCAATTTTAAAATTGCCAGTGATGGAGAATTAATACAGCACTTTGTTTTTGGTAAATTTAATTGGTTTTCCAGGTTTTTTCTTAATCAGAAATACTTGCTATATTCCCCCAGTACACAAAGCATAGTTCACAGGCTGTGAGAAGATAGTAATTCACATTCACCAGTCTCCACTGATTGCAGGAATTCCTAGTCGCAGGGGTTTAACTCTGCTGTTCTTCTTGCAGGGGTATCTATTTTGCAATTGCTTTTTTCACGCTCTGCTTTACAGTTTAAGAATTTCTATTTAGTTTTTAGTCCAAAATGCATTCCGGTGATGTTAACACCTTGCAGTGTCTCCAGCAACAGTTATCCTAGGCCAGCTCTACTCCACAGCCTTTCAAAAATATGCTTTGAGATGCAGAAGTTGTCTTTCAGATGAGGGTTGTGGCTATTATCCTCTGTCAGTTTTTTTCCTGTAGAAAATTTACTTGCTGTAGGAGAAGATGTATGTTGCCATGCAATAGGTTATGCTGGGTGTAGAGTTGCCAGGCATTCAGTTTTCAACTGGAACGCCTGGTCAAAAAGGGACAATGGTGACTGGGTTGCTAAAAGTACAGTTGCCTGCAGGGCCAGCAGGGCAGGCAGGCTCTGTGTCTGGCTCCACGTGGCTCCCGGGAAGCGGCTGGCATGTCCCTCCCGATCCTAGGCAGAGAGACAGCTAGGGAGCTCTGCATGCAGCCCCTGCAGCTCCCATTCACCAGGAACTGTGGCTAATGGGAGCAGCGGGGGCAGCATCTATGGGTGGAGCAGTGCTTAGAGCTCCCTGGCCATGCTACTGCCTAGGAGCCGGGGAGACATGTTGCTTCTTCCTGGGGGCGCCTGAGCTCAGCGCCGCTCGGAGCCTGCACCCTGAACCCCCTCCCATACCCCAACCCCCTGCCCCAGCTCGGAACCCAAACTCCCTCCTGGAGCCCACACCCCCTCCTGCACTCCAAACCCCTCAGCCCTAGCCTGGAGCCCCCTCCTGCACCCCCAAACCCTCATTTCCAGCCCTACCCCAGAGCCTGCACCCAAGCTGGCACCCTCCCCTTTCCCCTCCTGCCAACCCCCTGCCCCAATCAGGAGCCTCCTCCCACACTTGGAACCCCGCGGTCCCACGCCTCAGCCCAGGTCCCCTCTTGCATCCCAAACCCCTCATCTCCGGCCCCATCCCAGAACCTGCACCCCGAGCCGGAGCCCTCATCCCCTCCCGCAATCTAACCCCTGCCCCAGCCCTGAGTCCTCTGCCACATTCCAAACCCCTTGGACACAACCTGGAGTCCTTCACCTCAACCCCCTCATCCCTGGCCCCATCCCAGTGCCTGCAACCTCAGCTGGAGCCCTCACCCCCTCCCGCATCCCAGCCCCCTGCCCCAGCCCAGTGAAAATGAGCGAATGAGCAAGAGTGGGAGAGAGGAGCGACTGAGGGATAGAGTGGGAGGGGGCTTGGCCTTGGAGAATGGGCAGGGCAGGGGGTGGGGCAAGGGTGTTTGGTTTTCTGAAATTAGGAAGTTGGCAACTCTGGGCGGTTTGCCTTTTATTTATATATCACAGATCTGTGGCCAAGACAGTATTGTCTTCATCTTTTCCTAAGACTTCAGGGCATTCAAATTTGGAATGGTATATGGAGATGCACGTCATTTTATGAACATGCACTACATTTGTAAGGGTATGAAAGCTGGCTAATAATAGTTTGCACTTCTGTCTGAGGGTCTCAAAGGCATTACTTTAAAATAAACTCAAAAACACTCCTCTGGGATAGGTATTATTAGGGCTGTTATTTTCATAGTTATAATGGATTTAATGCAAATCATTAAATTGACCATTCACTTTAAGAACCATATGGACGCAGATACTGATTTGCTCTGTGGTTACTTTATTCTGCATTACTGGCACAAAGCAACCCTAAAGTCAATGTAGGTGACCATAAGAGGATCGCTCTGGTATAGACAACGAGGAGTCCTTGTGGCACCTTACAGACTAAAAAAATTATTTGGGCATAAGCTTTCATGGGCTAGAACCCACAAGTGAAAAATACTGGAGCAGGTATAAATACATGAAAGGATGGAGGTTGCTTTATCAAGTATGAGGTCAGTCTTATGACCAAATAAATGTGTTAGTCTCTAAGATGCCACAAGGACTCCTCGTTGTTTTTGCTGATACAGACTAACACGGCTACCACTCTGAAACCTGCTCCGGAATAGAGGAATTCTCCAGAGACATAAAGCCATAATAGTGGCTCCTACACTATCATCCTTTCCTATGGCCAGCACAGCTTGTAGCTAGGAGAAAAGGGATGAATCTGTAAATACATACCCTGATCTATGTAGATATGCCCTGCTGATCCTCAGCTGCCATATTAGATCTCTGAGGCCTCTGACACCTGACACAAGTTACATGGGGAAACAGAGGTGCATAGCTAGTCCATGCTTAGGAGAGAACAAAGGCAGACTAAGGCCATCTTTGCATCCCCCTTTCCTATACGGTGCTGTGCAAAATCCACAGTTTCCAGATTGTTTTTTGCTCCGCTATGAAAATCATTTTGCTTAATGTAAAAGTCACTCCCTAGAATCTGCTTGCAAGAAAACTGCCAGTTGGAATGGACGTGAAGAACTCTATCATTCACTTTTCAGCAGCTTGGGGCTTTATCTTTCCAGGTACTGAGCGCTTTGTCCCCAGTCCAGCAAAATAATTAAGTATGTGCTCTACTTGAACCACGTGAGTAATCCCATGGACCTTCTCTTGTCATATATTTAGATTGTAAATGCTCTGTGGACTCTTTTTGCTCCATGTTTGTACAGCACCTAGCACAATGGGGTCCTGGTCCATAACTGGGGCACCTCAGTGCTAAGAAAATAAATAATAATACAATAATATTTAATAGTAATTCATTAAGAATCAGCACCTTTCAGGACTGAGCTCTTTGTGCAGAACATATCCCAGACCTGACAAACAATTTGTTGGCTTTATGTGCCAGTCCACACGACAAGGGCAAAAGGACTCATTTCATGTTACTGCTAAATGCTAATCATAGGTTCATGTTGAATTTATACAGCAAGCCGCAACAGGCTGCACTCAGCTGGGCAAAACCAGGGAACGTATGCTTACCTTAATTTTATTAGTGTTCTGTGCAGTTTTGAACGCATTCACTCCCGTTCTTGGCATTCTTCTTCCAGGTAAAGCTCCAAGGAGCTAAAAAGCAAATGGAAAGGTGTGGGAAAACGTCAAGCACCTTAGTGTTCGATTGGTAATGGCCTCTAAAATATGTGCTAAAGACGTTTAACAATGCCCCACGAAACTTGCCATTTTGCCGTCTGAAAAATGGCATTGTTTTCCGTGGGGAAATATATATAGCTTGGTATTATTATCACAGTTTTACTGGGGTGGGAGAAAACTGAGGCCTAGATCCACAAAAGTATTTAGGCTCCTAACTTCCATTGACTTGAAACCATGGAAGTTCGGAGCCTAAATACCAGTGAGGATCTGGGCTTAACTCATTTACAGAACCAAATGCCACAGGAAGTGGCAGAAGTAAAACCCAGGAGTTCTAATCTCCAGTTTCTTGTTCAGCCCACCGGACCATATGCCTTCCCACTGAGTATTTTAATTCTTCCCCACCTTAAATTCCTGAGATGAAATCCTGGCCTCATTGAAATCAGTGAGAGTTTTGCCACTGATGTCAATTTGGCCAGGATTTTACCCCTGGTATAGCTTTGCAGAACCAGCTTTGCAATTTCTATTATGCACAGCAATTTGAATATTAGCAGTGCCCTCACAGTCTACCATCGGATATTATGGTGATGGGGGCCATGTAGTGACCGAAAGAGATCACAGCAAACATTTTTCCTGTTTCTGTACTCTAAAACAATCCAATTCTTCTGTCAAAACACACTCCTATTGTCATCCACATTCACTCTAATAGGAGCTGCATCCAGGCAGTGATGGGAGCATATACCCGTAAGTGGCTTTTATCCTTCTAATCAGTCATCTGTTCCTTTCATTCTCTCTGTCTGTTGCTGACTGTGTTCCCATTGCTTCTTTGCTGACTTCCTCTGCCTTATCTCCCTGGGCGCACTGTGCCATAACCACTAAATCCTCTCTCTGCCTCTTTGGCATTAACTACTGTTGTCACCAACTACTTCTTGTCAATATTGCTTGATTTTGTTTATGCTTCACCCTGTCATGATTCGTTCTACCTGAAATTCATCAATACACACAAGCAGTGGGGAGGTAAGTAACCTTTCTATAGTGTAAAAAAAGTGTGTGTATCTCTCTCTCTCTCTCTCACACACACACACACACACACACACACACACACACTTCCAATCTCACTTATGACATATTTGTTTTACACTCCCACAGTTCTGCTAACTTCACCTGAGCTCTCCCTATGTAGACCAGTGTAAGAAAGATCAAAATCCAGCTATCCCTGTTATAGAATTGCTTTTGACCGTGCAAGAGATAGAAGGCATATTTCCTTGCTAGAAATGGATTTTCATCACATTTGGTGTGCAGGGCTCAGTGAAAGAGTGCAATTTGGAATTCTCTGCCAATCATTTGAATGACTGATAATTCTTTAGCAGCCCATAAGCAATAATAACACTCAGCATGAATGTGATCGGCACATGCAGTACGTGGCAAAAGGCTGAAGGCCAAATTCACCCCCCGTGTAAACAGATTTAATGCCATTGTGTTTGGTGGAGCTGCATCAGCTTACATCAAGGCTGAATTTGGTTCTCAGTGCCTCTAGCCAGCATCCAGGATGTGCAGTTATCCTTGTGATTTGCAGCCCGTGTTCTGGCATATTAATTACTCTGATGCTTTTATAAAATGGCTCTTTTTTAATTCTGAAGGTTTTATGTAAGGTTGGAAATACATTTAAATGCAAAATATAACTTCGCAGTTTGCTTTGCTATGTATGCTCCATATACAGTATACCTTTGAATATGTTCTCCCCTCAGTTACATTGCTGCAGCCTCATAAATCTATGGGGCTGCCAAAAAGACTTGCCCAACGGGTACTATACATGGTGATATCTAGCCAATAGGCTGTGCCCATACATTGTACAGAATGAACCACAGAGTTGGGTCTCAGCAGCATTACCTTTCCTCAACAACTTTTCCCAGCGAAAATACAGGAAAAGCACATTATGAAATCAGGGCCCATGCAAATGGTGTGCATTAGTATAGATCCACTGGCTTCCAGTTTACACCAGTTAAGGATCTGGCCCAAATAGTCATTTATTCTCCTTGCTGTACATGGACTCTGGCTTTTCTCCCTGTTGGGATAAAAACTGCTTGGGTTACAGTTGTGTAAGTGTTTGTTTAATCACCTCATCATTGGTATCTGAACACCTCAGTAAGCAACTGATCATTCAATAGTGCAACAGATTGCACCACACAGATGTTTTGCCTGACATGCAGCCAACCTTTTCTTTTACTCAGCCCAGGTCTACACTAGCAGGGGGGTCGACCTAAGCTACACAACTTCAGCTACGCGAATCGGTTGGCGTAACTTAGGTCGATTTACCTGGCCGTGAGGACGGTGGCGAGTCGACCGCTGCCGCTCCCCCGTCGACTCCGCTTCCGCCTCTCGCGAGCTGGAGTTCCAGAGTCAACAGGGAGCGTGATTGGGGATCGATTTTATTGTATCTACTCTAGACACAATAAATCGACCCCCGAGAGATCGATCGGCGGGTAGCGAAGACCTGCCCTTAGTCTCATCCCATGACTCCTAGTTATATCCCCCAGGTTCACCTAAAGACATCAGATTTGAGGAGGAAAAGTAGCTATTTCTAATCACCTTACCTATTAGAAACTCTGAAGGTCATTTTTTGTTTCCAAATATGAAAAAAAAAAGTTTTGTTGCATTCACGCTGTGAAGTAAATGCATAGTTTGTGAATGTGAAAATTGGTTCGCAATAAAGGTTTGCAATTGGTTTGCACGCACGCGCGCACACACACACACATTTTGACAATCATGTCAGGGCTCAATGTGTCTCCCTCTGGCGTTGAGAAGGCCTGGAGTAAATCACTCCCACTCTGGAAGTTTGATACTTCATGGTTTGTTTACAATATTTTTAGCGTTGGCCTGAGGGCTTTTCTTTTTCAAACAAATCCAAAAAAAATTACATTTCCTAATTTCCACTGAAGTACTCTCTCTTCTTATGCTGACTACCAATTGTCAGCCATCCTCTCTAACGCACTCTTGGCCAAGCAACGCTAGGAACCAAGGCCCTCTCACCAAGCAGAAATAAACACATTTCACTTGATAGGAATAAACAGCTCTATATAGGAGAATCCTTTCCGCCTCACTGCACATAACCCTTACGCAGTGTGCTTCTCATCCCTGGAAGAGGTTTAAAAAGGTCAGAGGCTGCCCTTGAATACATTTGGGTGTCCATAATTAACCTGCACTAATGTCTTTTAATTATAGGAAAAAAGGACTTTCACCATTCTAAGATTGATATACCTGCCTTCACCATCCTTCCAGAGCTGCCAGTTCTGACTTTGTCACCCCCCCACACACACACACCTTTGCTCATTACAAAATGCTGGCGCTACAGGTCAGTAAGTAAGGAGAGGTATCACGTTACCAGTGTGGGAGTGAAAGGATGGAATGCTATGGCTTTGCTAAAGCGAGTGCGAAGTCCCTGAGCATCAATGTATATTTTTTGTATTACAATAGCATGCCTTCATTATGCTAGGTGCTGTTCAACATATAACAAAGTCATGGTCCCTCTCCCCAGCAAATTTACAACGTAAATGTAAGAACTAGAAAACAGCTGGAGAAAAAAAGACAGGAAGCATTGTATTAATTTGGATGGAATAAATGGGCCAAAGGTGTTAACATCAACCAGTCACTGTCCAACTTTAAACGCTGTTAAACAAGGTCCAGAGTTCAGTGTATACAGAGACCTCCACTTGCTTAGTATCATGGCAAACACACCATTACAAATCTTTTTAACCTGTTATTAGAGAAACTGAAAAGAAGTAAAAAACAGTTAAAACACGTGAAATGGAAAGCATTAAGGCTTTCATTTAACATCAGCCCTTGCTCCCTTTAGCTGGAAAGAGTTTTTAGAAGGAAAAAAAAACCCTCGTTTGACAGTGTCTTAGATGATACCAAAAGCTGGTAAGAACTGTAAATGAGAAGAAGTTAGTTGAGATGAGCTGGAGCCATTGTTCTTGCTGCTGTCATTAAAGTCTGATCTCATTTAATCTCAGGTGGCGTTTGGGATTCAGTTGGAGCTGTTCTGGATGGCGATGTCATTTGAATGCCTCTTTCTGGCCTGGTTCAGTCAGGACATCTCTCAGGGTATGGTTACACTTGCAGCTGTACAGCGCTGCTGCGGGAGCGCTCCCGTGGCAGCGCTTTGAAGAGCTCTCCCAGCGCTGCATGTACTCCACCTCCCCGTGGGGATTAGCTTACAGCGCTGGGAGCTGTGCTTCCAGCGCTGGGGCACTGTTTACACTGGCACTTTGCAGCGCTGTAACTTGCTGCGCTCAGGGGGGTGTTTTTTCACACCCCTGAGAGAGAAAGTTGCAGCGCTGTAAAGCGCCAGTGTAGCCAAGGCCTCAGGATTAGGATGACAAAGGCATGGGGTTCCAAGAGATGGTAGAGGTGGAAACCATGGTGACGAGGCTTGCCTCAGTAGCCTCCCTCTGTTCTTCTCTATTCCTCTGCCTCAAAGTCTCCTTCTTTAAGGACCCACAAAAGGAATGGTAGGTGGAATAGTCCATCCCTTCATACTGTGTCCATCAGTTAGGCCTAACAATTGACTAACCAATTTTAGTTCATTCATTTCTGGTTCCACATCTTCTGTTTTTATTAGACTGAATTTAACATAGTCCTTGAGTTATATCAGTAGGCCTTTTTTGTTTAGACCAATTCAGTTTTTCTGTCTCCTGTTTGCACTCTTTCCCATCAACCTTTGTTGTTCTAGGTTATTTGACATTTTATGGACATTTACATACTTTTTATAGCTGAGCTTACAATTCAGGTAAATTTGTAGGACCAATTATTACAGCAGGGAGTACAAGGAAACAATGAGATGATATTGGTCAGCAGGTCACAGCAAATCAGTGGTCTAACCATTGATAAGTTTTTTGCAGGCATCACGGCAGAAAAAAGTTTTAAGGAGGAAATTGAAAGAGGAGAAAATGATGTGGTTGTGTGGATATGTATGGGGAGTGCCTCCCACCTATAAAGGGCAGTGTGGCAGAAAGTAGTTGGAGATTTTTTTAATGGGTAATGAAGACTGGCATCATTTGTGGAATGATGGTGGGCATCCACGTCGCAGTTCTGTATAAGAGATGATTGGTTGGGTGGGGATAGGCCATGAAGAGTCTTGAAAGTGAAGATGATTAGTATGTGTTTGAGGCATTAGAGCAGTGGTGGGCAGCCTGCAGCCCACGGGCTGCATGCGACCCATCAGGGTAATCTGCTGGCAAGCTGCAAGACAGTGTTTACATTGACCGTCCTCAGGCACGGCTGCCCATAGCTCCCAGTGGCTGCGCTTCGCTGTTTGTGGCCAATGGGAGCAGCTCCATTTGGCCAGGAACAGTGAACCGTGGCCACTGGGAGCTGCGGGCGGCAGTGCCTGTGAACGGTCAATATAAACATTGTCTCGCAGCCTGCCAGCAGATTACCCTGATGGGCTGCGTGCTCGCCACTGCATTAGAGCAAGGGGATTCAACTGAGGGATGCCAAGAGAGGGGCAATGTGTTTGAAGCAAAGAACCAGGAAAATGCTCTTTGCAACAAAATTTTGAATGGATATAAGTGGGCTAAGATGGAGTTTGTCACTGCTAAGAGGATTGTAGTAGTCAGGACAGGAGATGATGAGGGACTGGAGAATGATATGGCTGTGTGGACAGAGAGGAAAGGCCTCATCTTAGAGATATCATGCCAAATGGAGTGGCAGATTTAGATATAGCCTGCCTGTGAAAATCTAAAGGGTTGAGTCAAAGATCGTTCCCTGGCTTTGGCCCCGAGTGACGGGGAGTATGGTGACGCTGTTCGTGGTGATTGAGGAAGGGGGCAAGGTTTTGGGGGACAGATTAAGAACTCTTTTTTGGCCATATTGGGTTTAATCTGATGGGCTGACAAAAATGCTTGACTGTGAGATAACAGGAGCAAAGTAAGTGAAAGCTGGGGGTGAGCCAGGGTGTGGGAAGAACAGGGCAGCCCTTGCAATGGGGAAGAGGGGCAAAGAGTCAGGAGTGGAGAATAGCGTAGAATGCAGCGCAGAACAAGGGATGAGTCCTGGCTCCACTGAAGCCAATGGTAAAACTCCCATCTTCAGCTCTTCAGGCGCCTGGGCTGGGTCTACACTGCGGGGGGGTCAACCTAAGATACGCAACTTCAGCTACGTGAATAGCATAGCTGAAGTCGGCGTATCTTAGGTCAATTTACCTGGCCATGAGGACAGCGGCAAGTCGACCGCTTCCACTCCCCCGTCGACTCCGCTTCCGCCTCTTGCCACGGTGAAGTTCTGGAGTCGACGGCATTTCTAAACTGGCCTGACCTCATTTAGTTTGCAAAATCTAAGAGAGTAATAGTGCAAGGTTGTGTGACAGGTACTGTATATCTGATGTAATCTTAAAAAACACAATTTAAGAGCAAAACTTCCTGTTCTTGTGTGTATTAGAACCGTGTTTCAACTTTTGAACATACATGAATGAGAAAACAGGGTGTGCATATGCTTATGTGATTTTGGTTAATTTTTTAAAAAGACATATCTTTTATGCCAGAAACTATGGAATGAGCAAAAGAGGCACCTACTTGTTCTGATTCTTCAACATGCTAAGTGCATGTGCTTTATCTTTATAAATATTATTTTACATTTTAAATTTACAGCAGGAATATATGGTTGTGGTTCAGATGAAAATTATCATCTTTCAATCTGATCACTTCTCTCAGCGCTATTAAATTAGGACCTTTTATATCATCTTGCCACCCTGCTGAGGGACTGAGATTACAAAATTAGTGGCTGGTCATAAATTCACCCTCCTGTCTGACTCTGTCCTGAGCAAATGTGGTTTTCCTCATTCATTTCCACTTCTTATTGAACCATTATTTTGCAGACATGGCTTTCTTCTTTTATTTTTTTTACCAGTTCAGACAATTACCACATTATAGCAAAAAGGCATTTACCTTCATGTAAGAAGCCATCTTCCTAAATGTTGATGTGCTATATTGTAATCCAGTGCAAATCCTTAATTACTGTTTGTTTGGGGTGTCCAAGGAATAAACCATGATTCCCTAATGCCTGGCATGACCTATGCTCTAAACATGCATTTAGATTAAGCTTTTCTTAGTGTCACTAAAGATCTGGTAAGTAATTCTGTTTCCATTACTTGTTTTCCCTTTAGATACTGTATTCCTTCCATCCCTTTTATGCAGCTAATTATCAAAGTGCATTTAGTTTTGAGCCTTATTAATGGGGACCTGAGCTTTTAGATTTGGAGTTACAATAGCAGAGTATGGTCTCATGATAGTATTAAGAATGTCCTCAGAATTCAGAGTTTCACCTTGAATCTGTACAGGTTAAGCAACTATGTTTTATTAGTTTCACTTTAAAACCTCTTTCTTCAGAGCCTAGTATATGGCATTTCTCAGAACGCTATATACACCATTAGCTGATATGATTGCTTATGGTGTTTAACCTCTCACTGCTATTCAGACAATACATAGATTTACTATTCTGCTGATAATCGGTCCTTTAATCACTGGTGATCATATAAGACAGTTTAAGCACCTTCACTAATAAGGACACTTGAAACACCCACTACTTGGAACATTTTATGGTTTGGGAGCTGAGATTTTTCAGACCTCTTAAGTGCACCTGCACTTTTTTTTATTACTCCACTTAAGTGGTTACATTTACTAGCCAGCATAAATCTCTTATATCTGTGCACGCCAGGAAAAGAAAAGAATAATCATATTATACATTAAAATTTGTTTCTGGGAAAGATAAAAATGTTATCTTTTTCAAAAGTTGGTGCCTAAAATTAGGAACCCAACCTAGAGCCTATTCCAACACCTATTCAAGTCAACGGGTATCCTTCCATTAACTTCATTGGTCATTGGATCAGATTTTAAGTGGCCTAATTTCCAAAGGACCCATAGTTCCCATGAAAATCAGGCTCACTGCCTCTGAATATCAGGCCACTTTGCATCAATTCAGGACGTGAACAAGGAGTAATGGTCTCAAGTTGCAATGGGGGAGGTTTAGGCTGGATATAGGACAAACTTTTTCACCAGGAAGGTGGTGAAGCACTGGAATGCGTTACCTAGGGAGGTGGTGGAATCTCCTTCCTTAGAGGTTTTTAAGGTCAGGCTTGACAAAGCCTGGCTGGGATGATTTAGCTGGGGTTGGTCCTGCTTTGAGCAGGGGGTTGGACTAGATGACTTCCTGAGGTCCCTTCCAAACCTGATATTCTATGATTTTATGTGCTTTAGCATTGTCCTTAATAGGGATGCTTTCCTGAATCTGAGCTTTAGTTAGGTATCTAGATGTGTGGAGCTAGGTGCCTAACTTTAGGCACTCACTCTTGGAGAATACGGTTCCTATTGTAAAGGATTTTTATCTGTGTCGCTTTACTTTTATTTCTTCTTATTATTATCATCACTTATTTTTCACTGTTTCTTTCTTTCTTTCTTGCATTTCCCTCAGGTAAACAAATCTAGATAGTATAATGTCTCAATTATTAGCTCTCTCATGCACTAGCGCAATGGTGCACTGTTTTGAGGTTTCTAGTACTGCAGAGAAAAGTTTAAATTAAAAAGAAAAGCCACAAAAACAGATGTGTGCATATTAGTATTTGCAAATCCTCTCCTTAAAGAAACAAAACCAAAAAACCTCCATTTTGGAGACCTACCCTACTTGGCAATGTCCCTTTAATAGCAAAAAATACTATCTCCAAAGGAGATACCGTTCTATATATTTTTGGCCAATATAAGTCTGTGACTTTAACACTATTCTGAGTAGCAGCATAAAACCTGGAATCACCATCTAAAGACCTTTGCAAACATTCCAGGAGAAGCATTACGTATGTATTTTTAATCTTTATACTGGCAGCAAGATCAGTGTGAGATAAATTTGCATTTCATAGCTGGAACAAACTCCATGTGGATCTGATAAAAAAACATCAGAACAAGAACAAGATACTTTGGCACACTCATACATTTCCTAAAATGACACAAAATGGGGATTTTAGGAATGCATTTCTACATCTTCCACTTCAAAGTTTTGTTACTTAATCTTACTTGAATAAGTAGCAACTATTTCTGGACCCTTAGTAAAACTCATTTATTTCTGCATGGTTCCCCCATGTAATTCTGACAAAAGGACTGTCTAGGTAAGATGACAGATATGGTGCTTTTGCATTAGTCAAAGACTGTTTATTACAGTGATACCCCATATAGACTTTTCCTTGGGAGAACAGTTCTCACTGGTGTGCCTAAAAGCCTCATCTAACTTATCCAAGCTTAGGTTTACAGACCAGCACCCACTCCAATGCAGCATCACCCCAGAATTGATAGAACAGCAAGATATACCATGGATTTCTGATGTTATATAAAATGTAGGCTTCTAAGATGCATAAGGGAAAGGCTTCTTAATCTGGTTCAAACTACATTGTACAGTTAGGGGACCTATTCATGGGGACGCATTACCCACATTGCTCATTACCCTGGTTAGGAAAAATGTAAAAATAGGCGGCAGAGGGTAATGGGATAAAGCTGAATCATACTGTCCTGTACAGTAGGTACCATAGGTCTAAAATGTTATGTCTTCATTTCCCTGTTTACTGCACCTAAGAACTTTTCCTGGACAGCAAAGATAGCAACCATTTTGTTTTCTGAATTGCAACAACCTATTATAGAACAAATGCATACACTGTGCTCTCTCTTGGAGATTTTATTATTGTTCTTTCTTGTTTTGCTTGATTCAAACTAATTAGTTTTAGACCAAAAGTAAATCCTGTGTTTGGGAAATAGGACATACCATTTTATTAATTCACAAAGCAGGAGTATTTGGAACAGAAGTAACACCTTTGTTCTAAAAGTCAGTCATGGAGTCAGGGGAAGAAAAGACCTGTTTGAATATAAAGTACATCTCCTCAATCGCTGCAAGATACAGTCTTCAGAATCAGGAAGGAGACATAACAGATTACCCAGATTTAAAAATATTAAAGCTAATGTTAAAAAAAATTATGTAATACATAGGTGGAGAAAAGTGTCTGTACATCTGGGTATAGTGCTTAGATTATCCACAAATACAGAGTTTGTTTTTCAGAGTCATATGATACATAGAGTACATAATCAGTAATAACCCAAATTTAGGTGAATACATTTAGGAATACAGTTTAGATATTAGCATCCAGGTATTCGGGTACATCACTCATGAAACTAAGGGGTCTGTGAAGTCTGTGTTGATTCAGAAATGGTGAAAGGGGTTGAATAGAGTTGTATTCACAATTCATTCGCACAGAGGAAAAATATTAGCCGCATGCTGATAAGCCACCTGTGCCAACAGCCGCTCAGCTTTTCCACATCTGACAAATGCAGACCAAGAACATAACAGTGTCGGAAGGTGACACTGCAAGAGATTGACTTGCCTTCATTGTCAGAGTGTGCATTTGTTCTTTCCATCACTAGGTTACTATCCAGGATGGCCAAAAAAATCCAAAGAGTTTATGGGTTATTGGTCTATGCAAAACAGTATTAAATTTAGCTACAACAGTATTTGCATTTTTGGGGTATTGACTTAAGTTAATGAGGAATGTGATCAGTACTAATGGGGAAGACACTGTGTTTTCACATGTGTATGCAAATGCGAGTAATTAGCATGTGCAAATGAGGAATAGGTGTCCAGGGGAATGTTGCTATTTGCTTTCTATCACTTTTGCATGTTAATTATCCAAATAATATTTGCTAATGGTCTTATATTTTAAGCCCAAGGTTAATAATGCAACTCGGTGAGCTTTGAAACAGCAAGACTTGTATTCTAGCTTTGGCATGCCACCAAGAGCGCTCTACAAACGCATAAGCTTTACTGATTTACAACTCTTAGGCACTATATCTGTCAAGAAATTGGCCTGCTTCTCAAGCTTCATGGCTGCTGAACAGGACCATCTGCCCACAGTACTGTCATCTCAGGGTTTTATTTAGGGTTTAAGAAACATTGGTCAAGATTTTCAAAATTAGGAGCTAAATTTAGGCAGCTCCATCCCTATTAAGACACCTAAATAAGTGGCCTGATTTTTCATGAGTGATGACCACCCAAGAGTTCCCATTTGGGTGACGGGAGCCGCTAAGTGCTCAGTATTCTTTCAAATCAGGACAGTCCCATAGACGCCTAAATAGGGACTTAGCTGCATAATTTTTAGGCTCCTAGTTTTGAATATCTTGGCTATCTAGAAGAAGGCCCATTAATTGGTCCAACATGCCTGTGTTGTTGTTTTTGTTTGTTAGGTTTTTTTTTTGCTTTCCTCATTAAATTAGCTAGTGCCTTTAAAAACATCAGCTATTAAAATAGATATTCTATATATCAATTAAAGTATGTTATAAATGGCTTCTTTAGAGCCTGCAGTAGCTAGGCACATAGGATGTGGGAGACCTGGATTCAAGTGCCTGCTCCAAATAAGGTGAGTGGGAATTTGAATCTTGGTCTCTCACATCCCATGTGCATACCCTTCCCACTGGGCTATTATTTATTCTGGGACAGACAACCACACCCACACAAATTCTTGCCCCCAGCTGTCTGTCTGGGGCCCAGTCCAGTAGGCATGATCTGCACAATGTAGTCCTGTTGAGGAAGTTTGGGAATCCCATTGGGTTTAGGCGTGAACGAGGGCACTGAGCATCTCATTAGCTGTGGGGTGATGTCAGGAATTAGGCAGCTTTGCGCATGCTTACTGGTGGGAATGTAGGTTCTACAAAGGCAGCAGTTGAGCGGTGGTTCTGTGCCTAAATCTCTTTGTGAATCTAGCCCTAAGTGGCTTCCTCAAGGTCAGATAGGAAGTCTGTGGTAGAGCAGGGAATTGAAGTGAGGACTTATGTGACCTCCTGTAGAATCCTGGCCTCTGGACCATCCTTCAAACTGAAACTAGGGCCTCATCATTCAGTTCACATCAGCCAGGCACTGTACAAATGCTCCTGGCCAGGGTTTTCAGAGAGGCTCAGCACCTGCATTCGGAGCCAGATTTACAAGACTTCAGTTCCCATGTAGGCCCTAAATGAGCAGTCAGATTTTAATAAGGGTTCAGCTCCCAGTGTGCTGGGCTCATTTGAAAATGCATCAGTAATTAAGGACAACTCCTGCCCTACAACGTTTACAGTCTAAAGGTGGGGGAGGTGAATGGTGGGAGGGGCCAGAGGTCCTGCAAGGTGAAGTGATTTGCTCAAGTTTACACAGCCATTCCGTAGAAGAGTCAGAGAATATACCCAAGTCTGCTGTACTGCATCGTTCAGTATCTAGAGGGAGAAGAAAACTAGATTAACATTTCTGTTCTGCTTTGCACAAGAGATTAAATATGGATAGTAGATCAGTATTGTACAGTGTAGGTCTTTGCATTAATTTTTTGAATGTGACAGTTACAAATAAAATGTCTTTTGCCTCAGCATGCTGGGAGGTGGCAAACCTGTTAATTACCCTGCAGTAGCTGACGGCACTTTTGGGGCCAGACCTTCTCCCACTGAAATCAGTGGTATAACTTCCATTGACTTCAGTGGAAGTAGAACCAGGCCCAGCGCTGCTAGCCATACTCTGACTGGCTTTAATGTAACTACTTGTACCAGCATGTGTTTGCAGGATTGGGCCCACGGTTTGCAAGTGAGAAGCAGCAAGCAAGCAAACCCCTCTCTGGAAACTTGTTGGAACTTACTTCTATGGAAACAACCACCATATGAAGGCCTTTTTAATATTTCTGTTTCAGTTTATGTGAAATCATTTACATGGCCTGAAGTTGAAGGATCTGGAGTGAGGATCACATACTGAGTGAGCCAGGAGTATCTAAGGGCTTTGTGTAACACCAGAGCTGTCACAGGGATGTCTATCAGCTCCATAAGACTACAAAAAATGATGATCATACCTGGACCATTTGTAGTTACCTTTAAAGAGCAGCAACTGACTGGGCTGACTGACTCTGGGGAAGCAAAAATATATTTTTAAAGGAAGGGGTAGGAAGACACAGCTTTTGAAAAACAAGGATCACTCTGTCCAGATTAGTACTTAAAAAGTGAGCAAGATGCCCCAGATTTCCCTAAGCTGCATTACAGGTAGTAAGTGTTCTCTGGGAAATTGTGGGCCCTGGGACATTCACATGTCCACGAACCCCAGCTTAGCTGGTAAGAAACTGAGATAAGGTAAGGGAGCCTGGGTTTAACTGCGGATAACTTCAGGTATAAAGGTTATTCTTCCTCCATGCACTGGAGATACAGACAGAAAGCCCACAGGGTTTACAAAACAACTAATAGGCCCCAGGGAAGTTAAGGTCAAATCCTGCTCCCACTGAAGTGAGTAGGAGTTTTGCCCTTGACTTTAGTAGAACCAAGATTTAGCCTCATTTGAGGCTGCTTGAGTCTGGAGAAAAGTGCTTAATTTATGTTAGGACTTGCCGAGGCTGAGCCCCGGCATCTCTAGGTTTGGGGGTTCATAGTCCCGGCTCCTCTGGGCTTGCCACATCAGTTATGAAAGTAAAATAAATATTGGCTAGAGCCTGGGCACCTCTTCCTTTACCAATTAAGCATTGCCGGGGAATAGCAGGGTTCCCCCATCAGAAGGAGTGGGGCTTGGAAAGCAGGGTAGCCTTGTAAAGACAATGATTCATTTTACCAAAACTACCCCCATCATTTTATAATCTATTGTCCATGTTATTAACTCATCATTCCTATTTGCAATCCCATCTTCCTATGCCACCCTGCTCCTTCTCACTACAGAGAGAAAAGGCTTATAGCCAGGGGGGATGCTCTTCATCCCAAACATGCACAATTCCCATTTACATCAGTAAGGCCTTGCCTGTATTTAAAAAGCAGTTTAGTTAAACAGGTGCAAATCCCTAATGTAGATACACTTAAACTAGTTTAACTTTTGCTTTATCTTCAAGTCAGTAGTCTATCAATGCAAGCCAACCTGATTTAAGCAAGAATTAAATTGGTTTAAGGGTAGGTACATTAGAGGTTTAAGCCAGTTTGCACCAGTTGCAGTAGACTACTTTTGATACAGCATCCCATCACTCCATGATAAGACACTGGTTCATACTGACTCAGAGTGACTCAATAGTGCCGCTAATTGCTTCACCATCATCACTTTCTGCAGCACCTGAATTCCCTTGAAGAACCCCACCTCCCAGTGCTAAAACTAATTGGGCTCAGCCCTGCTTCATTTATGTCACCTGCTAATATCCCCCAATGCAGTGGTATGGCTGCAGGCTATGTTAAAGCCAAACAAATAATGTTTATGGAGCACAAGATATATTGTAGGTAATGTAGTAAAATGCAACATAGCTTTTCATGTCATACTGTTATTTGATTGCACCTCTTAATAATTACTTGTTGGGCACACAGCAGTTGATTAGACAATATATCTTGTGATTTTTCTCTCCTCTGCAATAACTGAAGGTTGCGACATATTTCTGTCAAGCCTACGCATTATTACTTTGATTTTGCTTCCTTCAAAATAAAGCATTATTTTGAACAAAAGCAAATAAAAGTCATTTAGACAGGCACAGCATCGAAAGTCTCATCAATCGGCTGCAATTATACAGAGCCAGCGCAGTACTAACCCAACACAAGGTATCTGACACATTTTTCAGTTTTCCCTTTTCTCAAGACTTGAGTGAATTCAGTGCTATTAAACAAAAAACAATTATATCTACTTCCAGTCACAGTACAAGCAGCCCTGTACAAATGTTAGCCCTGATCCTGATGTATGCACATATTTAATAGAGCTGGGTAGGAAATATATATTTCTCCCTTAGTGAAAAAAGTTAAAGAAAACAAAAACAGAGAAAATAAACCCCACATAAAACCTAATATGATACTGAGAGGCGAGGCATGACACCACACAGAGAGGTGATCTCCTACCCCTTATTAAGACTCCTTAGTGGAAGGTTGCCTTCTTATGGGAACTTTATCCCAGCATGCCTTTCCTCAGCTAGCCCTTTAAATTTGGCAGAACCAAACACCTAGAGTCTTAAATTAGACATTTTACAAATGGTAGCTGTTACGCTCTTTCTTCTAGCTAGTGAGGACTTGTTATGTTTTCCTTCTTATTACTGCTGCCTATTCATGAATCTCTTTTTTCGAGAATATAGATGGTGTTTGCTTTCTTCAAAGAAAGCAGCCTACGGAAGAATCATCCAAATATTTTAGAGAGAGGCTGAAATCCAAACCATCTCTCTCTCCCCCTGCTTACTTCTCTTCAACTTTAGGAATTGTTGCCTCTGATGTTGTGCAACTCAAATGACATGAAAGTAAGGACTAACCCCAAGCATACCCTTCCCTCCTCCCCCACACCAAAAAACAATTTAAAATATTAAAATCGGGTTCCTTTTTTTTTTTTTGGCTTCTCAGGTTTTCACCTTTATGATTCCTATGTACAAACATTTCTCTGCAATCAGGAGGACTCAAAACTTACTTTTTTAAAATGAAAGCTGAGAGTCTCATGTAATCATATGACCTTTGAAGCTGTGGCTGTGAAAAATACAGCCAGTATCACAAGACGTGATAAAATCACAAGAGTTGGAAATACTGATTTAATATCTAGCCAAACTAGATAAATGCAATAACTAGATGTTTCTGGTACAATGCTCATCAATGCAAATCCTGGCCTGCTTCCTTTGAAGTCAATGGTAACAATTCTAGTGATTTAAATAGGAACAAGAGCAGGTCCCCTGTTGAAATTTCAGTTCCTCTTTGTGCAACTGCAATGTTTTGGGTAGATCCTGGTATGGGTCTGGAGCTTGCGTAAACAGAAGAAACATGGGGGCCTCAGAGTTTATAATTAGGCCTCCAAATTAACCACCTCGTCTCCATAGTCTCATCAAGCTGAAAACTCCTCAGCTAGCGATAAGTGCATTACGGAACGAGGGACTTACTGGCCACCGCTTCCAGCAACTCCCATTGGCCCAGAGCAGCGATCCGCGGCCAGTGGGAGCCGCGATCGGCCGGACCTGCAGACGGGGCAGGTAAACACACCGGCCCGGCACGCCAGGGGCTTTGCCTACACAAGCGGTGTCCCCTGTTTGAGAAACCCTGTATTACACTAAACACTTGGTTCTTTTAGGACCTGATCCCTAGGCCACTGAAGTCAACAGAAGGACTCCTATTGACTTCCGTGGGCTTTGGATCAGGCCTGTAGAACACTATTCGGCCATAGCTCTCAAATCATTTCCAAAGTAGGTAACGCTTCTGAAATAGAAATGTTTTCTGATATTGTTTAAGGGGTCTCATTTGCACATACTAAAGGCTAGAAAAGCAGCGTGTTGCACACAAGTGGGCCGGATGGCAGGACTACAAAAGAGAAAGTGGTGCCAGAGCACAGTTATTCATCTATATTTTAATTCAAATTGTATGGAGCTGAGGGGGAAAATGTTGAAATCCACAGAAATTGATCTTTTTCCTGCTCTCCTTCAGTGTAATTTAAAACGTCAAACCAGTTTTTAATCAGCTTTAGCGAAATCAGGTCTTGGCTGTGACATTGTATGCCAAGATTTAGCCTGGAGCAAGTTTTCATAGTTGATTTATAAATCGCTATAAAACAGGGCTTGATAAAGAAAACACTGCGTAGCAAGCACTGCTGGAGTATGATGCTGAGGCCTATGCGCAGAGCTAGAATCTGGAGAGAGGTTCTGTGAGGTGAGGTTTGCCTAATCTAGCTATCACAGAGTTAGAAGTTCATTGGCCACGCGGTACTCTTTATATAATGTTAAAACTCTGCATAAGGCATTGTTCTTTCAGAGCTTTATGGCTCTGACATTTTACCGTCTATTACAATCAATGAGAAAATCACTTTAAAGAAATAAAATACACAGGAAGCGGCATGCACCACCAACCTCTACTGCAACAGAAGCCTCTGTAGGGAGAATCAGTATGGTACAGCCTCGGGAGGCTGGCTTCTATTCCTGCTTTGGCCAATACCTTCCCATATAACCTTGGACAAATGCTTTCTCTACCTCTGTTTTCCCTCCTACCCCATGTCTTCTCTATACTGTAAACTCTTCAGGGACTGTGTGTGTGTGTGTGTGTGTGTATGCACAACAGCTAGCATAATGGATGCCTGATCTCAGGGCCTCTGGGTGCTATTGTAATAAAAATCATTAGTGGAAAAATAAAGGGCTACCTTGCTACTTCTCTCCCACCTCACTACAAAGACAACAGAAATTTAGTGTATTAGGAGGTCACTTGTGTTTTTGTTTCCATTCTCCCCTTGTAGGCCTCTCCTATGTGCTCCTTGAGACACATGCTATAATGATTCCATAGCTGCATGGAGTTTATGGTCATCTCTTCAGCTTAATATAGCCCTATGGGTTTCCTTGTCAACAGCATGGGCAAAGCTCAGGAACTTCTGCTCTGAAAACATAATTTGAGCTATAGAAAGATCTCCATTACCTTATAGCCCCTGACTTTCTATTTCATAGACGGCAGTGGTGTATATGCTACACCAGCCTTCCATTCCATCCCTGCATGCTCCCACCATGCGTCCTTCTCCTCAATTTCTCCTCCACTGTCCAAAATATCTTCACTCCTATGAAACTCACAGTAGAACAGAACATTCTTCTTATGTGCATTCCCCTTGTCAGAAAGGTACCTGGTTCTCCTATGTTCTACATCCACTTTGTAACATCCACTTCCCATAAGAGAAGGCTGATTCTTCCATGTTCCAATCCTTTCCTTCAAACACCAAGTTCCCTTTCCCCATACGAGACACAGCACCCACTTTCTGCTCCTTCCCTCTGGCACAGTCAGGAAACTAAACCATCTTTTTAAAATAAGTTTAAGGGGAAAAAAAGTGATGTGTACATGAAGGTTGTGTTTGTTTCCCACAAGCAGTGCACAAAAAGGGGGAAATTATATTATGGTCCTGATCCTGTAATGTGGTCACTGAAGATCAGATCTCTGTATTTACAAGGTGCATATTGTGGGATCAGGGTCTATGGGACAGATGCTTCCCTTGTTTTCTCTGCAGAAATTCCATTGACTTCAAATAGGAGTTGAGGTGTGAATGTGGTGGAATAATTTGGTCATTAGCCCTGCACTCTGTTTAGATGTAGGACTGATTATTTTTTGGAATAGGTTGAAGAAAACAGAGAAATGCTGTGTTTAAATAGCTCCAATGAGAACATGAGCGGAGGAAATGTGTGCTGTGCGGAGCAAAAATCTTTTTTCTACAGCTCCTTAGGTGTGTCTGGCTTAAAGTAGTTTGTACTTGACTTTCTATTGTTTGTATTTCATCTCCCCTGTAGAGAAAAGCAACACAGCCAAATGGATAGGAGCCATCAGAGCTGGGCTGTATTCCTAGCTCTGTTACTGACTTGCTGCATGGTCTTGAGCAAGTCCCTGAGCCGTTTTGTGCCTCAGTTTCCCTATCTGTAAAGTGTTGTCATGCCACCTCTAGAAAGCCCTTTGAGATGCACAGGTGCCAGCTATCACTGTCATTGTTGTCAGTCTGAAGCTAGCTGTTCAGAGCATTCTGTACTGCTGCTGGTGGTCAGAACTGTAGCTACTAATATCCAGTGATCTGATATGCTCTCCTAAAAGAGCTAGGCTGTTTAAATATCTTCTAGTTTCTCTGTCCACCAAGGAAAAAAAGAAAAGCACTTCAAAGAACAAACTCCTTGCCCGGAGCATAAAGATCTGAAAGCACACTGCTCAACATGGTTACAATCCCCCAGCTAGACACAGATCAAAAATGTAGCTTCAGTAACTCTCCCTTACAATAAAGCTAATCACATTAGTCACTTCACAAGAAATAAATCTTTCATTTCCATTTCACTTTGATTTCCCCATTCCATTTTTAATCTTTAATGGGAAATGGTTTGCGTACAGTTATGTCCAAGAAAGAGACCCTAGGTGTCACAAAAGTCACACTTGGGACTAGGTTACATTGATGATGACCTAACAAAGGATGCAGTCTTGTAGGTGAGGTTTAAAATTTCACCTTAACATTTTTATAACCTGTTCAGAGGTGCCTTTCCGATTCTCAATCTGTTTTCTTTTGTTCTTGTTTGGGGTTTTTTTAAGTCTGCCTCTATATAACTTACAGAAAAATGTAAAAAGAAGGGAAATGTGCTAATTTAAACATGCAAAGTTTTCTTCTCCATTGCTTTGCATTTTGTATCCTCATTTACTACCCCATGCAAAGTGGGTACAGGTGAGAGGAGACTGCTGAACTGGTAGCATTTAACCCCTCTGTGCACAAGTGTAATGGACAAGCAGCAGCAGGCTTAAATTGTAGCAAGGATGATTTAGGTTGGACATTAGGAAAAATTTCCTACCCGTTGTTGGTTAAGCACTGGAATAAATTGCCCAGGGCGGTTGTGGAATCTGCAACATTGGAGATTTTTAAGAGCAGGGTTTCTCAAACTGGGATCCGCGAGTCATATCCAGGGCTGTCGGCCCCACTCATCACCTCCTCCCTCTCCCTTCCCGTGCCTCCTGCACGCTGAGGAACAGCTGTTCAGTGGTGTGCTGGGAGGGAGGGTGAGGAGCAGGGATGGGACACACTCAGGGGAAGGAGCAGAAAGAGGCGGGGAAGAGAGGGGCAGGTGTTGAGTGAGCACGGGAAGAGGTGGAGTGGGGGTGGCATCTTGGGGTAAGGGATGGAGCGGGGACAGGGACTAGGGCTGAGTTAGGGAGTTTGGGGGCCCACAACATTTTTTAAATTAAAATGGGGATCCTCAGGTTGCTAAAATTTGAGAACTGCTATTCTAGGTAATACTTAGTCCTGCCACGAGTGCAGGGGACTGGACTTGATGACCTCTCGAGGTCCCTTCCAAGCCTATGATTCTATGCTCATCTTTAAGCATGTGGGTAGTCCTGTTGTTTTCATGCTTAACATTAAGCACGTGCTTAACTATTTGCAGGATCGGGACCTTAATTGTTTTCTCCTTCAAATAAACTTCAAGCGGCATAGAGTAACAATAGATAGACGGTGGCTGTACAAAATGAATTCTCTCTTTGTGTTTACAAGATAATGGAAGAGACACGAAACTACTAGCCAAGAAAATAAATTAAAAAACAAAAAATTCTAAGCCAGGGGGTTTGTTTCTCAAGGGATGCATAAACCATCTTGTTAGCCTGTTACAATACTGTCTCTCTGCCAAGGTATTTATACCAGGCACGTCTCTGGGCTTATCCTATTGTTTGATTTGAGAATTAAGAAAAAGGAAAGCAAAGGATTGGATAAAGATGGTGTTTGGCAAAGGGAGTCGTGTAACAGTGTAAGCGGGGGGAGAAGCATAATGGTGTTGTGGTTAAAGCACTGAACAGGGACTTACAAGATCTGGTTTAATCCCCAGCTCTGCTGTAAACTTCTTTTGTGACTGTGGGGGAGCCTCTCTCGCTCAATTCCCTGTCTGTCAAATGGGGAAATAATATTATAAATTACACCCAGAATGGGTATTTGAGCAGTAACTGCCACAAAGCTGACCCAACTCCCACTGAAGTCAATGGAAAAGCTCCCACTGCTTTCCATGGGATCTATGTAGCTACCCTCGTGTTTTATGCTGCCGCTCATCATTATAGTATCTGAGCCTCCCTCTCAAGACCCATAGCAATAGTAAAGTCCCTAATGGACAACTGGAGTCTCTGGCTTGCCTAACTCTTCTTGGTTAATGTGTCTGCTTGGGGATATATTTGCTCTTGAGATTGATTGCGGGAGGAGGCAGGTTCCAATTGAGGATACAGCAGACTGTGAAGTCAGGAGCTGTTTATAAATACTAATGGAAACACAAGAAATTAGGCTGAACTAGTAGCACAAGAAGGTAGCATAAGTCTTGAAGAGCAAGGGGTCTGAATAGTCGTGAGGTATCTTGGGAAATTTTTTCTTAATCTATTTGCATTACAGCATTGGGATGAGAAAAGGGTTTTTTCCTGGAAAAAACAGCATGATATCATGTAATTATAGACTGAATCGTAATGTGCACACATAAAGGGGCTGGTTTCAAGTTGACCAGGCTACCCTAATCCTGGCCTTTCCTAACCTTTTCAGTGTTTGACTCTGCAACCTTAACTTTCTTTTGCCATAGTTCTTTGGATAACAAATATTTATCTTGAAACTTTCCCATCAACAGCCAGTGTTTTAAAAGCACAATGAACACAACAAAGAAATGGATGATTGCATGTGTGTATGTGAAGAGAGAGAGAGATATTCATTCTCATCTTCATTTTGTTGAGTATAACATTGCCCTCAGGACAGGAAAAGTCATCTCTGTTGTACTGTACAAATCTCAGCCTTTAGCTCCAGGCATTGCATCATAATCTCAGTAACTTTATCCCTAGGGCAATATTTTACCACAATTTCTATCAGCACTCACTATTTATAGACAGAGAGCCAGCAGATTGTGGTATGTAGTACATGTGGGATTTTGGTTTTTGTATATGGAAAGACCTTGAGGTTTGCTCCTAACAGTCTAGTCTACTTCAGTCTAAATTGTCCCAACATGCTTGCACAGACCGCTTTCCACTGAAGAGTCTAGCTAGTGCATTTCAAAAGGCACTTTCTGTTCCTACTGCTACTGCCAATTCAGGGCATTCAAAACACTGGGCCAGCTTTACTTTTTCTGCTTTCAGTGACAGTAGCATAAATCCATCTCCAATCCATTAAAGTCAGTGGAATGACCCTACTCAAGATTTGCACAAACATAACGGAGCAGAATTTAGTATACTCCGTGCATATACACAGCCTACATTACATACAGTAACATGGTAGGTAAGTTCTCTAGCACTGGTTACACTTGGTTTTTCCATTCTCCTGTCCCAGTTTCAGAGATAGTTACTCCACAGAGAGGGTAGTCTACTTGGTGGCATAGGTCATGGGTTCTCAACGTGGGGATCATTAACAGGTTTCAAAGAAGTCTTTTTTGGGACATCCTCTTGGGAGGGGAGGAATGTAATACTTCTCTGTTTTAACTTGGGGTCATTGGATGGTCAGTTTCTGCTGGGGAAGGTGCAGGACATCCAATTATTAACCCTTAGATAATTTGTTAATTCCCAGCTGTACAACTTCTGCCAACTGGTTAACTTCCAGGTGGCCGTGGTGGGGCTTTTCTAGCTGCTGACAGATGGGCAACTGGGCACAGGGGTGGTGAAGAAGATCCCAATGCACTCTGCTGAGAATATGCCCTTCCTCTGCAACCACCACTACTGAGTCCTAACCTAACCTCTGCTGCAGGCTGGAAACCAGTAGGGAGACAAGGTTCACCAGAGGACAAGTAGGGATGTTTTCATAGAATCTCAGGGTTGGAAGGGACCTCAGGAGATCATCTAGTCCAACCCCCTGCTCAAAGCAGGACCAATCCCCCGATTTTTACCCCAGTTCCCCAAATGGCCCCCTCAAGGATTGAACTCACAACCCTGGGTTTAGCAGGCCAATGCTCAAACCACTGAGCTATACCTCCCCCCTTCTGAGCCTTAACAGCTAGGTGGGCTGCCCTTCCAGCTGAGTATTTAATCTTTGATTCACACAGGTAGCATAACAAAGCATGAGATTGCTCCTCTCCAGCACTTCACCTTGTCACTGTCCTTCCTAGACACTGGCCTTAGCATGCATCAGACAAGGGATGGAAGGGATGAAAGAAGAGGGTTAATGCACAGCCTGAGCTAACCAGCTGGTCTCCCAGATCTCAGTCCTCCATAGGCAGGGGAGAGGAGAAGGATAAAACCTTTCCTGGGTGACAGATAAGTTGAAAATCCTTCCCAGGAAGTAGGTAAAATGTGCTGAACAAATGAGATTCCCTGCCTTACAAGCTTACAATCTAAAACATAACCTAGGTCCTAGAACAGGGTAAACGCAAGTGGAAAGATTGAGGTCATCAGAGCTGAAGTTCTCCCCAAAAGAAATGGGCATTTGGGAGTTTCTTAGGGAAGGCCAGGGTAGTAGAGCTGGTTATTTTTGGTGGGAAATGGCAGAAGAAAATATTCATTTTTTTTTAAATTTCTCATAATTAAATTTCTGGGAGTTTTTTTTCCCCAGAAAACAAAACTAAAAAATGTTTGGATTTCAAAGGCTGTTTTGGTGAAAACTGTCCATTTTTTAAAAAGAATTTAAACTAAAAATGACAATTTTTACTTAAATATTTTTGTTTTTCATTGAGAAACCATGCATCAAATATATGTTAAAATTTTCACTTTTGACAAAAAGCCACTTTTCACAAATTTTAACCAAAAAACCCAACCAAACCAAAAAAAGCCCACACAATAAAAAAAACAGATCTAGCAGTCGGAATTTGGCAGGTATTCACTAAGGGGCCTTTTCAAGCACTCAGGCTGCTTGAGAGATGCTCTGAAGATCATAGAATATCAGGGTTGGAAGGGACCTCAGGAGGTATCTAGTCCAACCCCCTGCTCAAAGCAGGACCAATTCCCAACTAAATGAGTGTCATCAAAAGAGTCAAAGGAAGAGGTCAAGACATCAAGGTGCTGCTTCTCCCCTCATGAGAGTTTTACACTGGTGTAACTTTATTGACACCAGTAGAGATATTCATTGACCCTATTTTAAATCATGCCAGATTTGGGCCTGAGTTTTGGAGGAATAAGATTAGTAGGAGAGGAAGAAGATTAGACGATGAAGTGGGAAAGGAAATGGAGATGGGGCAAAGTTGTGTAGTGTCTTCATAGATTTCAAGGCCAGAAGGGACCGTTGTGATTGTCCAGTCTGGCCTCCTGTATAACACAGGCAATAGGACTTCCCTCAATGAATTCCTGTTTGACTACAGCAGATATTTTAGAAAAAGTCCAATCTTGATTTTAATTGTCAGTGATGGAGAGTCCACTACAACCCTTGGTAAGTTCCATACCCCCCCCCCCCAGTAGTTGATTACCTTCATTGTTAAAGACTTGTGCCTTATTTCCAGTCTGAATTTGTCTAGCCTCAGCTTCCAGCCATTGGATCTTGTTATACCCTTTTCCACTAGTTTGAAAAGCCCATTTTCAAATATTTGTTCTCCATGTAGGTACTTGTATACTGTGATCAAGTCATCCCTTAACCTTCTGTTTGTTAAGCTAAATAGATTGAGCTCTTAATGATTCTTGTGGCTCTTCTCTGAACCCTCTCCATTTGTCAACCATCATCAGCAAATGCACATAATCTGCCAAGAACTTTTGCACCAGCCAGACTGATCAAGGCTGATAGATCACACCAGGCATCATAGTGTGCTCAGGTCTGTCTCAATCCTACAAATTCATGAATCTCTGGGGCAGCCCCATTCCAATAATCTTCTCTCCTGTTTCTTCAGGACCTCAATCTAAATTTAGTCTACATGAAATCTCCACTCCTTAAAAAGAAATTCCTAATCTAGCTTTTCCCGTCTGCCAAAAAAAAATATCCTACTAAACTCAGCACTAAGTGGAAGTGAGTGGGCTCAGCCTATATCCAACTGAATGTAAGAGCAGCAAAAAAATGACAGAAACAAGCAGAAACATATGAAAACAGGACTATAAATTGTAGATTACAGCACCCTGTGTAATGAAACTAGAGAGAGACATTGAATCTTGCAATGGTCATGTTCACTTGGGATGCATAGACCCTGGGCGGTCATGTTCATTTTAATACAAATGAAACAAAGCGCATCACCTGATTTTGGCCCCTTCTCTTTGCACTGTTTCCATGCTGCCTTTTATGCTTGGAACTCCCAGGGGTGGCTGTGGAGTGTGCTTCTCCGGAGCCCTGGAGAAATTCTGCTGCAACAGTCACAAAACTTGCTCTGCTGTGGTGATGCGTCTCCACATGCCCCCTTGCCCTCCAGGGGCAGTATCTTAAATGTGCAGCTAACCCCTTACCTTACAGAGCTGCTGGCAGGCTAAAATTTATTGTTTTGAAGGGCGCCTTGAGGTCATTTGATGGTAAATAGGTGGTATAGGTACAATGCTGACAGACCTACTTGATTAAAAGGCAGAGTACTAATGATATAATGCTGGCTCACTAAATCATCATTGTGTAGAGGAAATACAGGTCTGATTCTGATCTGGCTTATGCCAGGATACATCAGGAGCAGCACCTTGAACTCTGTTTGTACAGTGCCTAGCACAGTGCAGTCCTCATCCATTGTGGGGGCTCTTATGCACTCCTGCAATAAGTCAGTGGAATTACATGAACATAAAACTGACATGAGAGGAGAATTGAGTCCTACATATTTTTCTCCTTGCTTTGCTGTTAATTATCCTATGTTGGCCTTCAATAAAGGGTTGGCAATTAAAATTACATTGAACTGATTTAACATAAATGACATTTCCTTTGCCTTTATTATCCTGATGCAGCATTTTTATAGCTATAATTATGATAGCGACAAATACTTTGCATTTGTATTATGCCTTCCATCCAAGGACCTCTGAGCTCAAGTAAGCTCCACAACTCCACTGTGAGACAGGCAAATGTAGTTCTCAATTTTATGAGTAGGGATCCTGACCCAAGGAGAAATCAAGTGTCCGATGTCTCATCAAGGAGCAGGCCACCCAAATATCCCAGAAGAATATGCTTCAATATAGGAGGGGGGGGGGAGGTCACACTGGCCACACACTGCTAATGGTCATGTGTGCCCCCACCAGAACCCCACATAGAGGATATCATAAAACAGTCTCTTCTGGTCTTCAGACAACCCCCCCCCCAAGAAGTTTTCCCACTGACCAGGGCACACCAACTCAAAGCAGGACCAGACCCTGCCAGAATAACAGATGCAAAACCTGCAGACATATCTCCACTGACAGACTGATCAATACTCACTGTCAAGCTATTTGGAGTGGCTCAGGAGCTTGAGTACCAACATCAGAACAGATTGTTAAGAAGAAGGGCACAAACCCCAGACTGGTTCTGAGGGTACTTAGATTTCACCAACCAGTTTCCAACCGTGAACTTCAAATGCTCTGACAGTTTTAACGTGCATTCACAGACAGTTCCCTTGGGTACTGCGGTCTATCTTACCACCCAGGTAAGCTTAAGTTTGTGATAGATGGTCCCTTACACCAAAAAAATCACACAATATTCAGATTAATCCCAGTCCCAAAGATCCAGACTTTTACCCCAGGTCAGTTGCACCTCAGATCACCTACCAAAGACAATCCTATAATAAATTAACTAAAGGGTTCTTAACTAAGAACAAGAAACTGAGTTGTTCACAAGTTTAAAGCAGGTAAACATACACACACAACTGAGTTACCTTTTGAAACCTAAGACTGTAATAAAAACTGCTGTAATATGCAAGCTCTATATGTTCTCTAGGGCTAAACCAGGCTAAGCAACTGGGAATCCCTTTCTTATGCTTAGAAATCTTGCCCTCAACATCCAAGCAGCACAAAGATCCAGTTTTTTTCTTGTAAGGGATTTGTATTCCCTTCCCCCAGAGTTCAAGATGGGACAAGTCCAAGTCTCCTTTTCATTGTTGTGCGGGGAGCAATTAAAGTCTTTCTCCTTTGATGTTTCTCAATGGCTCATTTGGTTTCAATGGACCTTCTTAGTGGACAGGACCTAACATCTTCTGTAGAAAGCCAGAATTTTACATTATTGCTCCTTTCCTGTTTGATGACTTGCACCATAATAAGATCTGTACTGCGTGTACCATTTGTAAGTGAGATTACTACATACAGCATCCTACTAGCATTTCATGAAGTCTAAACACTAAACACCTTCTTATAAACTTAACAGCCAGTTTAACAATGCTAACACATAGGTGAGCCAGACTCGTTTCCAGCTTCGTATTGGTCAGTGTCAATTTGAGGCTAAGGGTCCTTGGGATAAGTAGGGACTATGAAGTGTGAAAGGCATGACACTGGCAGACCAGGTGCCCTACAACAACTATGCACTCAATCACTGTGCTCTTGAATGAATGCAAACCGAAAAGTGATAAGACAAAAATCATGTATCATTTGTGGGGGAATTCTTTTCACAAGATGATCACTCCCTATCTGATGTCTCTCAGTCCTCGTTCTCACATGAAACCTGTACAACACCTTTAAAAGACAAGCCAGGAACTTAAATACATAATTCTGCTGGACACCAAAAACCATGGACTTAACAGATAAATTGGTGTTATGGCCCATTATAATGATTTGTAACATATCCTGCTGTCTATTAATCCTCCATTGTACTGTGATTGTGGAGGTATTAATTGTCTCTTTATTTTAAGTGGTCTCCAAGAACATGTGTGAGCCCCATTTGCTTAACCTGCCCCACCTTGTATTTAACGTGTCCATGTCAACCATAATTTACCTTCTAATAATAGATACAATTGGAAAAAATGTCCTTGCTTTTCAATTAATAGTGAAAGACATCTTCTGGAAATTAAGCAGTCACCCACAATCAGTTATAGACGTGTGTATATGGATAGAGGAGGATATATACATATATATGTGGCTATAGTGCCATGAAAAAACAACATATTGGCAATAATATTTTAGTCATATCCACCAATGAGAAGAATATCAATGTAACAACAGCATTAAGGCGCAGATTTTCAAAGGCACGGATAGATGCCAGTTATGTGCCTAACCCCTGTTGACTTACAAGCGGAGTTAGGTACCTAACTGACATTTGTCTTTTTGAAAAAAAATCTCCCCTTTAATTTTTGACATGTACAGAGGAATTTGCCCCTATAGATCCCAATGCACTTTATAAACAAAGGTATTATCCACATTTAATAGATGGGGAAACTGAGGCACAAAGCAGTAGGGAGGGGACTTGTCCAGAGTTACACAGCAAGTCAATGGCAGAGCCAGGAATAAAATAGAACTCTGTTAACTCCTAGCCATTGTCTTATCCAATGAAACCTTCTGCTTCCTTCCTTCCTCGCCACCACAACTTGTATGACTGCCTCAGGACTCATGGAAGTTTGGCCCATGGAGAATACATCTATCTTCAGTACAAAAGAAACAAACTAGAACCTCTTGGTACATTGGTCACACTTTAAAAGTTGCTTCAGTTTTAACAACGATTATTGTTCCCACTGATCTTCTCCATTTTAAGTACCAGGAATCTCTCTCAGATCAGGCTCTGTGATCACAATGGTCCCTTTTGGCTTTAAAAATCTATGAACCAATAGAATCTTTCAGACCTGAAGAAATGCTGTCACTGAACATAAGCAAATTTCTCTTTTCTTCCACCTTTTCATTTTTTTATTTATCTATAGCCAGTAACAACCTGCATTCTGAGGCCATGCAAATCAGACTTGGAGTAGCAGTAGGTCTGCGTTTCTACTCTCCAGATGACACGTTTTCTATTTCCAGCCATGTGCACCAGCTGTCAATTTCCATCTTGCCTTTATTGAATCTCATTCTCTATCAAGCTGATTCTTTTCCCCAAGCTTGTGCGGCTTCCAGCTGGGCGTCCTTAAAACAGTGATTTGCAAAACATTAAGGCAGGCACATAAATAAGTCACGATCTAAGAAGGAGTCATTATTTAATATAAAACTGCTGCCAAATCCATAGTTAGCAGAGGGGTTATTAAAGATCAACAGGGCCTTGCTCCATCAAAACTTCATCCCAGTTTCCTCTGCCCTCTACTCTGCATGGACAACAGTCTTTCTTCCACTCAAGAAGCCTTGCTCTTCCTCATAAGACAGACAACCCAACGTAGCGCAGCAGCCGGCAAATGAGGTGTGTACTGCACCAGTATGCACTGCTCCAGCTCCAAATCACTGCTGCTGCTTCCTATAACCATGGGGCCTACGTTCTAGGAAATCTATGGCTCTGCCCTGAAGCAGGGTATTGGTTTATCAGTGATGGGGGTGATGGGAGGGAGGATGAAGTGGAATAGCAAATGTTATTTTGTCTTCAGTCCACTTTGTACATATAGTAGGGCTGTCAATTAATCGCAGTTAACTCATCAAATAAATTCATTGTGATTTAAAAAATGAATCATGATTAATCATAGTTTTAATTGCACTGTTAAACAATAGAATAATAATTGAAATTTATTAAATATTTTTGGATGTTTTTCTACATTTTCAAATATATTGATTTCAATTACAGCACAGAATACCAAGTGTGCAGTGCTCACTTTATCTCATTTTTATTACAAATACTTGCACTGTAAAAACAATAAAAGAAATAGTATTTTTCAATTCACCTCATACAAGTACTGTAGTGCAATCTCTTTATTGTAGAAGTGCAACTTACAAATGTAGAGTTTTTTCAGACACAACTGCACTCAAAAACAAAACAGTGTAAAAGTTTAGAGAAAACAAGTCCACTGAGTCCTACTTCTTGTTCAGCCAATTTCTCAGGCAAACACATTTGTTTACTTTTATGGGAGATAATACAGCCCGCTTCTTATTTACACTGTCACCTGAAAGTGAGAACAGGCGTTCATGTGGCACTTTTGTAGCCAGCATTGCAAGGTATTTATGTGCCAGATATGTTGAACATTTGTATGCCCCTTCATGCTTCAGCCACCGTTCCAGAGGACATGTTTCCATGCTGATGACACTCATTTAAAAACTAATGCGTTAATTAAATTTGAGACTGAATTCCTTGGGAGAGAAGTGTATGTTTCCTGCTCTGTTTTACCCGCATCCTGCCATATATTTCATGTTAAAACGGTCTCGGATGATGACCCAGCACGTTCTTTGTTTTAAGAACACTTTCACTGCAGATTTGACAAAACGCAAAGAAGACACTGGTGTGAGATTTCTAAAGGTAGCTACAGCACTCGACCCAAAGTTTAAGAATCTGAAGTTCCTTCCAAAACCTGAGAGGGACAAGGTGTGGAGTATGCTTTCAGAAGTCCTAAGAACAACACTTTGATGCAGAAACTACAGAACCTGAGCACCAAAAAAGAAAATCAACCTTCTGCTGGTGGCATCTGACTCAGATGATGAAAATGAATATGCGTCAATCTGCACTGCTTTGGATTGTTATTGAGCAGAACCCATCATCAGCATGGACGCATGTTCTCTGTAATGTTGGTTAAAGCATGAAGGGGCATATGAATGTTCAGCATATCTGGCATGTAGATATTTTGCAACACCGGCTACAACAGTGCCATGCGAATGCCTGTTCTCACTTTCAGGTGACATTGTAAACAAGAAGCAGGCAGCATTATTTCCTGCACATGTAAACAAACTTGTTTGTCTGAGTGATTGGCTGAACAAATAGTAAGACTGAATGGATTTGTAGGCTCTAAAATTTTACATTGTTTAGTTTCTGAATGCAATTTTTTTGTGCATAATTCTATATTTGTAATTTCAACTTTCATGCTGGAGAAATTGCACTCTGCTACTTGTAATAAGTGATTTGAAAAATACTCTTATTTTTACACTGCAAATATTTATAATAAAAAATGTAAAGTGAGCACTGTGCACTTTGTATTCGGTGTTGAAATTGAAATCAATATATTTGAAAATGTGGAAAAAGATCCAAAAGTATTTAAATAAATGTTATTCTGTTATTGTTTAACAGCATGATTTGTAGTGATTAATTTTTTCATTTTGTTTTGTTTTTTTAAAATCAGTTGACAGCCCTAATGTATAGCTCTGCCACACAAAGACCTATAATTTGGGGTCAGAGAGCATCTTCTCCTCAGAGAGGGTCTCAAAGCTCAGCAGTTAGATTCTGTACATGCACCACGCTGCTGCTTGGCTTTTCATGTGTAAAAAGGGGCAGGATTACATTAAACCAATTGTCCAGCAACACCCTTGTCCCTACATTCATGCTCCAGTTCCAAATAGCCCTCCATATACTTTTCTAAACATATATGCAGCCCAGCTCAGAGACCTTCTCTTTGTCTAATGCCATTCCCACTGTACTGCCCTCCATTCTGTTGGCTCACAGTCGCGGCATTTCCCATGTCAAGGGCTTTCTCCTCTCCAGTGCCACTCAGCTCAAACAGCCATCCTGCGTGGTTCTGCCTCGAGCAGTGACAAAGTCAATCCTCTCAAACAGAACAGTACAACCAGCACAGACCTTTTATTTCTTTAGTCTTCATTCAGTTCTTTCTTCATGGCTCTCTATTTGAAGAATCCCAGCTAGTGAAGTCCAAGTGCATTTCAACAGGATTACACAAGCTGAATTTTTTTTGAAGATTATTCTGCGTTCTGACAGGTGCAACCCCCACTTTAACAATACTGATCATTTTCTGATGAGTACATTGCCCTGAAGCTTCCACACAACCTGTCAGTATACAGACTAGATGGGCTTACATATTCAACAGCATTTTTTAAAAGATATATAAAAATGCTATAATGTAAAAGCTCAGTATTAGCCTGTCAAGCAGGACTTGTGGGTCAGTTCCTCAATTGGTGTAAACCAGTGTCACTCCACCAAAGCAAAACCCTACGTGTTGTTGAAAGGAGCTATGCTAGTTTACACCTGCTGGGGATCTGACCCTGTGACTTTCTATGCATCTGTACAGCCCCTTGCACATTTTCAGTGCTACCACAACATAAATAATCAATGGTGATATAAGCATGTGAACTCACCCCTGCAGCACCTCCTGCTGGTCTCTCAGGGAGTTAGCTCATCCAGCTTCCAGAGTGCTCTCTGCAAGCCAGTGATCTGCCTTACCACTGGCCTCCCATGTCACTCCCAGGACCCCAGTGCCCCTTTCTCTGGGGTGCTGCCCCCCTGGCAATAACCCCTCAGTCTCAAGATCTCCATGCCCAGGGGAACCCCCACCCCTTATCCACAGCTTGCCTCAGCATAAGGCTACTTCCAGTCACCAATTAACCCCCATTCCCTGGGGCAGACTGCAGTGTACACCACTCAGCACTGGCAAAGGGAGGTTGGACCTGCTGCCTTTGCCTACCCCTGGGCTGCCCTCTGCAACTCCTAGTACCTATTAGCCCAATGCTAGGCCGCAGCCTGGGGCTTTCCAGGCTGGAGCTCCCCAGCCCTGTTCCACTCAGGTACCCTGTCTCTAGCTCCCTGCAGCCAGGCCCATCTCCCCCTACAACAAGAGAGAGACTGCTGAGACCCTGGCTCCCAGCCTCTTATAGGGGCCAGCTGGGCTCTGTTTTGGGCGTGGCCACAGCTCTGCCTGCTTCCCCCAATCAGCCCAGTGGCTGCTTTCTCCTGCCACAGCCCTTTCCTAGGGCTGTCTTTAACCCTTTCCAGGCCGGAGCGGGTGACCACCCCGCTACAGGTGATTAACAATTTATCTTTCTAGCTTGCTTTGATCCACACTCAGCTCTCACTTGCACCAGAGTAAATCCATTTGTTTGCATAAGTTTTAAGGGGAGCAGAATTTGGCCCTTGTTTTGGACCCAAACTACATTTACGAGAGTCCCACAATGTTGTCTTTATAGGCAAGAGTGCCAGTGAAATCAAAGCAGCAGGGAGGGAGGATGGGCTTGTGGTTAAAGCATGGACTTGAGCTTCAGGAGATCTGGGTTCAGTTTCCAGCTCTATCCCTAACCTGAGGCAAGTCATTTTCCCTCTCTGTGCCTCTGTTTCCTATCCTTTGTCTGTTTAGACTGTGAGCTCTTCATACAAGGTCTCTCTCCTACTGTGTGTTTGTGCTGTGCCTAACACAATGAGGTTCTGATCTTAAGTGGGACCAGAAGATGTTCTGTAATATAAATAATAAATGCTTACAAAATTACCAAGATGTCATTTCAAATCAGTGACTGAGCTTCAAACACAGCCTAGGAATCTCAATTCTCAGTCTCTTTCTGTAACTACTAAGCCATGGACTGTGGAAGACCCCCAATATGTGGAAGATTGAGTTAAATTTGAATCTAAAAGGAGGTATGTGTCCTGTAATGAGGTAGAATGGTTGTGTTTGGTATATAACGCTGACCACATCTAATTCCCATTAATGGGCAAGCAGAGCCAAGCTATACAAGACAATTTTTTTCATTATGCCTCCTGAAGATTACAAATACATGACAGCGGTCCTGTCTCCTTTGCCCTCCAGTCTTTCCCTTACTTTGGCGAGGAGCCAGTGTGGAAAGTCTGTTTACTCGCAGCAAAGAAAAGCTCTGTTAAAGTGAGTGGAAAGGAGTAAATAATTAGCTGTCCCTTTTTTTTCCAAATCATTTAGGCTAAATTGTCTGCCACTGGAGAAAATAATCATCTTAATGGGATACTTTTATTTTGCTTTTGGAAATAAGGAAATGTAGCATGTCTTGACAACAGGAGAGATTTAATCCTACTTAAAACAAACAAGGAAATACATTTACCAACACCATATCATAAAATTAACATTGATTATTTTTATGAATAAAAGGACTAGTTCCTGACCTCTTGTGGTCCTCATTTCTCACAAGTGTTAAAGTATTAAACCTGATCTCTTAGTGAAATCCCATTTGGATATTACATTTCTCTTTTCCAAACCCTTCCTCTTAAGTTTCAATTAGATACGGCATTCTTCACTTCCTGTCCTAAACTGGTGTGGTGTCGTGTTGTAATGGTCTGTCAAATGGCTGATGAGTATATGCATGCATTTCTCTTCACATCACATGTCTGGTGTTGATATTGATGTGACAAACTTCATAACTAGGTGACAAACTGCAATTTTCACATACCTCTGACTCCCGCACCTGCACTCTGCCCTATAGTTCCATCCCTATTCCAGGGCTACTTCTAACTTTTTATATTTCTGATCAGCTTTAAGCAGCTGATCTATTATGTAAAAGATCAATAAAACTTCCAGGGATTTTTCCTTCTTTCCCCTAAATGTGGAATGTTTCTAGCCCCAAATTAAGGTGGTCTTAAGTGGAGGATGAGCAATATTTGCAGAACCCTTTGCGGATACAAAATTTGTCTGTATCCAATCTGCGATCTGCAAAAATGGTCCACAGATATAAAGTAGATATCTGCAGATTTGCAGGGCTCTTGATTTTTGGTCCTGGACCAGGGACAAGTTTAAGATCCAATATCTCATAGCTCATTGAGGCTGTAAGGAGGTGCTTTATTCCACTGGAAAATGGAGATTCACAGCTTCCTAATGGGGACAGAACACTTGTTCCAAGACCTGAAAGTTTCTAAGATATCAGATCTTATATGTACAGCATTGCTTATGTATGGAAGAAGCTATTTTAGGTCATTTTATTAGAGGTTATTAAAATGTATCACTTCTAGTCTCCTGTTTCTCTGTAACCCCTATAGTTGGGCTAATGGTAACCAAGACAACTGGCTTTACAGGTAGAGGGATATGAAAAAGGACCAATAAAATAAAGTAAAACTTTTTAACTTGTGGCTTCTTTACTCACAAGTAATGCATTAGAAAACAAAGCTACTTCAATGGTGGGGCGGGAAATTACCAGCTCCTGTATTTTTCCCTTCAGACAATTAATATTTTTTAATCAAAAGAATCAGAGGGAGAGGAAGAGGCCTGTAGGGGGAAGAGAAGCATAAATAAATAAGGCACAAAAGAGACTGGAGAGCCTGACCGTGCAATTCAAAGGAAGAAAGAAGGTAAGAGGAGAGCAGAGTGGGCTTTGAAATGGCAGAGCTCTGTACAGTCCCTTCGGGCTTGTCTACACTACCGGCCTGAACAGATTGCAGATTCCCCATTGTTTTATCCTATCCCCCAGGAAGCAACAGGGAATCTGCAGCCAACTCCGTGCAGCCTGGCGATGCAATAACTTTTCAATCATCCCATTTTGAGATCTCAGGGAGCAATGGGGGAGGGATAGCTCAGTGGTTTGAGCATTGGTCTGCTAAACCTAGGGTTGTGAGTTTAATCCTTGAGGGGGCCACGTAGGGATCTAGGCAAAAATTGGTCCTGCTAGTGAAGGCAGGGGGCTGGACTCAATGACCTTTTGAGGTCCCTTCCAGTTCTAGGAGATTGGTATATCTCCTATTACAAGGCTCCCCTAAGCTAGTGTGGACCTCTCATACCACCTGCAGACCTCTCACAGATCACTTGATTGCCATAGAGACTTGTGGTCCAAAGTCCTGCATTTTCCTAAGGCATTTTAATGGGGCAAATACTGCCTCACCCTGCAATGGAAGAATTCAGAAGAAACTACAAAAGGAACCTCAGAGTTTTCATGTGAACTCATGCATTAATTGGCATCTGATCCCTTGCTTGTTTTTATTTAGTTAGTTAATTAAAGTTACCTGTGTATGAAGAAAAGAATAAACAAAAGCCTCATTTGAAGCAGATACATTTTGAACCTGTGTAGATAGGTGGGCGTACCAGTGTCTTCACCTGCCCAATAAAAAGAACCTATTAATATGATTTACAAATGTAGTTTGTACATAAAGCAAATTCATCATATTGTACAAGTTTCAAAAATATGCCAAGCATTTTATAAGTTAAGAAAACTTTGTGATTAAATCCTCTTAAGATTCAATAAGCACTGCAGAGGTTAATTACATTTTTATAGATTTATTCTTCATTCAGTGATGTAAAAGGTTCTTTTGTTTCAGCTATCATTGCCAACGTGATGGAAGAAACAGAGCCCAGAACTATATCCATTTTCTCTGTAGCCAGATGCTGAAATAGTGTGTAGAATACCAGTATGGCATTAAATGGGGGGAAATGGAAGAGGGGGGAATTACAATTGAATGTCATTTGGATGCTCTGTGAAATACAAGGAATAATATATTTCCACAGACACTGAAAGGAAGGAAACCCATGAAACCCAAGAAAGTTCAAGACTTTCTTACACTGTGCATTTAACACAGCAGAATGAATGCCCTCCATCTAATTAGTCAAACAAACTGATAAGCACTGATAGTCAAACAAAACTGATTCACTATACAGAGAGCAGGTAAAGTGTATGCCAATTCCTTGAAAATATCAAAGGAAATATAGTTATTAAATGCTTAGATGGCTCCTGTGTCTCTCCATATTATACTTAGTAGTAAATATTTCCATAGCCATTGACCTAGGAACCCCAGTCAAGGATCAGGGTTCATGTGTAGCAAAGCAGATAGACATCCCCTACCCCAGAGAGATTTACATTCTAGGTGTTGGACAGTACATAGCAGGTGGATGAAACAGAAAATTATGAGGGACAAAGGGAAACTGAGGCAACAATGAATGGAATACAATTTAGAATAAAAGTAAAAGTCTCTGCTTGCCAATTGCCTAATTAGTTCCTTAAGGTCCTAGCTCAGCAAAGCTTAACACATGCTTAAGTCATCCCTTTTCAGCAAAGCACTTAAGCACATGCTTTACACTAAGGAGGTGATTAAGTGCTTCATTGCATATGGATTTAATCTGATGAGGTTCAACAAGGACAAGTGCAGAGTCCTGCATTTAGGACGGAAGAATCCCATGCACTGCTACAGACTAGGGACCGAATGGCTAGGCAGCAATTCTGCAGAAAAGGACCTAGGCATTACCGTGGACGAGAAGCTGAATATGAGTCAACAGTGTGCCCTTGTTGCCAAGAAGGCTAATGGCATTTTGGGTTGTATAAGTAGGGGCATTGCCAGCAGATCAAGGGATGTGATCATTCGACATTGGTGAGGCCTCATCTGGAGTACTGTGTCCAGTTTTGGGCCCCACACTACAAGAAGGATGTGGAAAAATTGGAAAGAGTCCAGTGGAGGGCAACAAAAATGATTAGGGGACTGGAGCACATGACTTAAGAGGAGAGGCTGAGGGAACTGGCGTTTAGTCTGCAGAAGAGAAGAGTGAGGGGGGTTTTGATAGCTGCTTTCAACTACCTGAAAGGAGGTTCCAAAGAGGATGGCTCTAGATTGTTCTCAGTGGTAGCAGATGACAGAACAAGGAGTAATTGTCTCAATTTGCACTGGGAGAGGTTTAGGTTGGATATTAGGAAAAAAACTTTTTCACTAGGAGGGTGGTGAAGCACTGGAATGGGTTACCTAGAGAGGTGATGGAATCTCCTTCCCTAGAGGTTTTTAAGGTCAGGCTTGACAAAGCCCAGGCTGGGATGATTTAGTTGGGGATTGGTCCTGCTTTGAGCAGGGGGTTGGACTAGATGACCTCCTGAGGTCCCTTCCAGCTCTGATATTCTATGATTCTATGAATGGTGAATCAGGACTTAAGGATGTCTGTAAAACAGTGGCTAAAGGACAACTGGGCATGAGTGGTGGAAGCTCCTAAAAGTGGGTGGGACCTGGGCACCTGAACCATTCCCACCGCACCACACCTTCCCCACAAGATCCTGCCCCAGTGCCTCCTCTTCCCCTGAGGCCCTGTCTTGGGCATAGCCCTCCCACTTTTAAACATAATGGGGCCATGGCCCCCTAGTATCCCCTATTCTGGTGCCCCTAGAAGTGAGGGATAATATTATTTAGTTGGACTTTCAAAAAGCATTTGACTATGTCTGTCACAAGAGGCTGTTTAGGAAATTAACTCTTCACAGCATGAGAGGGAAAGTTCTGCCATCAGCTAGCAATTAGATCAAAAAGAATGTATGGTAGCATTCTCTAAAATGCTTCCAGGTCCAAGGGTGGGGCAGACAGCCAGAACTGCAGAGTTTCAATGCTTGGATGAGACAATGGCGTGTGGAGGAGGGATTTAGGTTTATTAGGAACTGTGGAAACTTTTGGGAAAGGAGGAAGGAACCAAAACAGAACCAGATTGCTAGCATGTAAAATTAAAAAGGACGTAGATGAGTTTTTAAACTAAGGGCTGTGGGAAAGCTGACAAGCATGGAGGATCATGCAGTTTGGACAACATATCTCTTAGGGAAGGATTTATGATGGGAGACACTCTCTATCCTAGTAAAGAGCAGAGGATAGAAGTTGATAAAGTACAGGCAGGAACTAAAGAGAAACAGTCAAACGACGTCCCATTCAATTACATCACATGAAGGTAGACAACTAAATGTTGATAATCTCCATTAGTGCTTGTATCCAAATGCAAGAACTCTAAATATAAAGATGGATGAACCTGAGTGCCTGGAATTCAATAAGGATCTTGATGTAACAGGAACCTCAGAAACTTGGTGGAATGACAATAATCAATGGGACACACTAATACCATGGTACAAAATATATAGGAATTTTGTAATGGTGGAGTGACACTATATGTGAAAGAAAGCATAGAGTCAAATACAGTAAAATCAAATTGTACCATAGAATCTCTGTGGATAAAAATTCCATAATTGAATAATAAGAAGATAGCAGGAGGAATATACTACCATTCACCTGACCAGGATGGTGACAGTGATTGTGAAATGCTCAGGGAGATTAGAGAGGCTACAAAAATAGAAAATCCAATTATAAAGGACGATTTCAACTATCCCCTATTGACTAGGTACATGTCACCTCAGGGTGGGACGTAGAGATAAAATTTCTGGGCACTATAAATCATTGCTTCTTGGAGCAGCTTGTTTTAGAATCACAAGGGGAGAGACAATTCTTGGTTTAGTACTAAGAAGTGCACAAGCTCTGGTCCAAGAGGTGAATATAGTTGAACCGCTCGGTAATAACAACCATAATGTAATTAAATTTAACATCCTTGTGGGGGGAAAATACCAAAGAACCCCACCATAGTAGTATTTAAGTTAAGAGAAGGGAATTTCACAAAAATGAGAAGCTAGTTACATGGAAATTAAAAGGAACAGTCACGAGAGTGAAATCCCTTCAAGCTGCATGGAAACTATTTTAAAATACCATAATAGAGGCTCAAACTAAATGTATACCCCAAATAATAATTTTTAAAAGCCACAGAAAGGACCACAAAAATGCCACCCTGGCTGAACAACAGAGTAAAAGAGGTGGTTAGAGACAAAAAGGCATCTTTTAAAAACTTAGAGTCAAATCTTACTGAGAAAAATAGAAAGGAATATAAACTCTGATAACTTAAGAGTAAAAACGTAATTAGGCAGACAAAAAAGAAAAAAAAGAACAACTGGCAAAAGACACAAAACATCATTGGTGCTGACTGCATGGGTGGTCCAGGCCTGAAAAAAATGGTGGATATTGAGGACCCACCGGAAGCCCCCCATCAGCTTGGGGGAGGCAAGGCAGGGCGGGGTGGGGTCTTGGGGGAAGGGGTAGAATGAGGGGGGGCTGGGGCAGAACCGGTGGGGAGAGCCCCCCTGGCACATTAGAAAGTCGGCACTTATGCAAAAACTAACAACATTTTTAAGCCTATCACAAGCAGGAAGCCTGCAAAACACTCAGTGAGGCCACTGGATGGTCGAGGTGCGAATGGAGCATCAAGAAACACAAAGCTGTTGCTGAGAAGCTAAATGAATACTTTGCATTGATCCTCACTGCAGAGGATGTGAGGGAGAGTCTCACACCTGAGCCATTTCTTTTTAGGTGGCAAATCATAGAATATTAGGGTTGGAAGAGACCTCAGGAGGTCATCTAGTCCAACCCCCTGCTCAAAGCAAGTCCGACACCAACTAAATCATCCCAGCCAGGGCTTTGTCAAGCCAGGCCTTAAAAACCTCTAAGGATGGAGATCCCACCACCTCCCTAGGTAACCTATCCCAGTGCTTCACCACCGTCCTAGTGAAATAGTGTTTCCTAATATCCAGCTTAGACCTTCCCCACTGCAACTTGAGACCATTACTCCTTGTTCTGTCATCTGCCACCACTGAGAACAGCCGAGCTCCATCCTCTTTGGAACCCTACTTCAGGTAGTTGAAGGTTGCTATTGAATCCACCCTCACTCTTCTCTTCTGCAGACTAAGTAAGCTCAGTTCCCTCAGCCTCTCCTCATAAGTCATGTGCCCCAATCCCCTAATCATTTTTGTTGCCATCTTCTAGACTCTCTCCAATTTGTCCACATCTCTTCTGTAGTGGGGGAAGAAAACTGGACGCAATACTCCAGGTGTGGCCTCACTAGTGCCGAATACAGGGGAATAATCACTTTACTCGATCTGCTGGCAATGCTCCTACTAATACAGCCCAATATGCCATTGGCCTTCTTGGCAATGAGGGCACACTGCTGACTCATATCCAGTTTCTCATCCACTGTAATCCCAAGGTCTTTTTCTGAAGAACTGCTGATTAACCAGTCAGTCCCCAGCCTCTAGTGGTGCATGGATTCTTCCTTCCTAAGTGCAGGACTCTGCACTTGTCCTTGTTGAACCTCATCAGATTTATTTTGGCCCAATCCTCCAATTTGTCTAGGTCACTCGGGGCCCTATCCCTACCGTCTAGTTTATTAACCTCTCCCCTCAGCTTAGTGTCATTCACAAACTTGCTGAGGGTGCATTTAATCTGAGTAAGTGTCTTAGATTGAGATGTCAATAGAGGAGGTATTGGTACCAACTGATAATTTGAACAGTATGAATCACCAGGATCAGATGGTATTCACCCAAGAGTTCTGAAGAAACTCAAATATGAAATTGGAAAACTACTAACTGTGGTATGTAACCTATTGTTTAAATCAGCCTCTGTACCAGGTGAATGAAGGGTAGCTAATGTAATAATGATTTAAAAAAAAAATCTCCAAATGAGATAGTATCAGACACATTGATTGAAACCATAGTAAAGGACAGAATTAACAGACACATAGATGAACACAATATGTTGGGAAAGTGTCAACACGGCTTTTGTAAAGGGAAATCATGCCTCACCAATCTATTGGAATTCTTTGTGGGGATCAGCCAGCATGTGGATAAGGGTGATCCAGTGAATATAGTGTACTTGGATTTTCAGAAAGCCTTTGACAAGGTCCTTTGCCAGAGGCTCTTAAGCAAAGTAGGCATTTGTGGAATAAGAGTGAAGGTTCTCTCATGGGTCAGTAACTGGTTAAAAAATAGGAAACAAAGTATAGGAATAAATGATCATTTTTCAGGATGGAAAGAGGTAAATGGCAGTGTCCCCCCAAAGATCTGTACCGGGACCAGTGCTGCTCAACATATTCATAAATTATCTGGAAAAAGGGATAAACAGTGAGGTGGCAAAATGTGCAGATTCTACAGAATTACTCAAAATAATTCAATCCAAAATTCACTGTGAAGAGTTACAAAAGGATCTCACAAAACTGGGTAAGTGGGGAACAAAATAATAATTGGAGATATACCTATCTGCTATGGAATGGACCTCAAAAGGTCATCGAGTGCAGCCCCCCTGCCTTCACTAGCAGGACCAAGTACTGATTTTTGCCCCAGATCCCTAAGTGGCCTCCTCAAGGATTGAACTCACAATCCTGGGTTTAGCTCAAACCACTGAGCTATCCCTCCCACCCTGACCAATAAAATTGAATGTTAAGTGCAAAGTAATGCACATTGGCAAAGATAATCCCAGCTATACATACAAAATTATGGTGTCTAAATTAGCTGTTACCCACTCAAGAAAAAGATCGGATAGTCATCGTGGATAGTTCACCGAAAACATCTGCTCATTGTGCAGTGCCACTCCAAAAAGCTAACAGAATGTTAGGAACCAGTAGGAAAGGGATAGATAATAAGAAAAAGAACAGCTTCCATACCAGAAGGGATTAAAAAGACTGGGACTGTTCATTTTAGAAAAGAGATAACTAAAGAGGGATATGATAGAAGTCTATAAAATCATGACTAGTATGGAGAAAGTGAATATGGAAATTTTATTTACCCCTTCACATAACGCAAGAAGCAGGGGTCACCCAATAAAATTAGTAGACAGCAGGTATAAAAAATATATATAAAGTAGTATTTCTTCACACAACTTGTGGAACTCATTGATGGGGATGTTGTGAAGACCAAAAGTATAATTTCATTAAAAAATTTAAATAAATTCATGGATGAGGTAAGCCAAGATGGTCAGGGGCACAACCCCATGCTCTGGTTGTCCCTAAACCTCTGACTGCTAGATGCTGGGACTGGACAACAGGGGATGGATTGCTCAACAATTGAATTGTTCTATTTATTCCCTCTGAAGCATCAGGCAGAGGCCACTGTTGGGAGACAGGATACTAGGCTGCATAGACCTTTGGTCTGACCGAGTATGGCCATTCTTATATTCTTAAGATAAAAATTGAAGAGTAGGGGGAAAAAAAGTCAACTTTTACCATGGAAGGATAGCTGCCACAGGGGTCCATACAAGGGCTGTGGTTGTTTAATAAAATGTATTATGTTACAATGCCTACAGGGTAACTAGCTGACTTACACTGACAAGTCTGAGAAGCACTTGGGATAGTTTTATATCAAACCTTTTTTTAAAAAATTGTAAACATAACCGTTATATTACCAAGATGTGGGCAATCACCACCTTGACGATTCTGCTTACATGTTACATCCCCGGCCTCAAAACTCTACCATTAGCTTGTGACCTCTTTAGGGTATGGACCGTGCTTTCTTTTCAGTTTGAAAAGCACCTAGCAAGTAGTGGGCACTAGCTGAAAAAAATAACAATTATTGTTAATAATCTGAAGAAGGGAGTTTGATGGCAAAATTTGTTTGGCAACAACATTTTTTATTGTATTATACTATAATACGTAATTTACGTCATTCGAGACTAAACAAGACTTTGCAGAACTATAGGTGGGCCAGGATAAACTAGATGTCTGGCCAACACTAAAGGCAGATGAAATTTGTTGTAGACAAGTTCAAATTGATACACATTGGAAAGGACAATTCAAACTACTCATATTCATTACTGAGTTATACGTTAACTGTAATCAATCAGGAAAAAGTTCTGACTGTCACTGTGAAAACATATGCTCAATGCACAGCAGTGATCAAGACACTATCAAGATTATTAAGAAAGGGATAGAGAATAACACTGAAAATATTATAATGCCTCGCTATAAATTGATGGTGTGCATTCACCTTGAACATTGCGCTCAGTTGTGGTCATCTCATTTCAAAAATGATATCCTCAAAATAGAAAGCGTCCAGGGAAGGGCACTATGTATGAGTAGAGGCTTGAAGAGATTTCCATGTGAAAGGAGTTTTAAAAGATGATTGCAACATGTCTATGAAAGGAGAACAGGTGGCCTAATGGAGGTTTATAAAATGCCTTAGGAAAAATGAATTGGAAGGCCTTATCTGTCCTCTGTCATAATACAATGCATGGTAACTAAAAATGCAAAACTAATTTAAGGAATCTCTTTATAAAAAAAACCACAGGCATAATTAACCAGTGAAACTCACTGATACGAGATATGGAGTCAAAGAACTTAGCACCATTCATAAAAGATTAGCCATGTATATGAATAATAACACTCACATTTACATATATATGCTGAAAACTGCTAAGGCAAACCCTCATGCTCTGCATCATAATGGATGAGGTTAGGAGGAAACTTCCCCTATGGAAAGGTTATTCCATATGCATCCACTAAAGGGTTCTCTGCAATTTACATTGAAGCTTCTAAGAAAAAAGAAATGTTTGTAGCATTTCTTGCAACAATCCAGCTGTATTATTGCTAGCACTGGTGTAGCTGCTCCATTTCAGGAGATCAGCTGCAAAATGTTTTACTATTATCATTGCCTCAGACACAGGATGCTGGACTAGATGGACTATTCGTCCAATCTCGTATGGTAATAACCATGTTGAGACCCACTCCCAGCTTACTTCAATATTTGTGGGAAGTGAAATAATTTTGCATGATGAAGTTTCAAGTTTAAGTTGTCTTATTACCTTGGAGGCGTCAGAGACATACTGTTTTCCCCTCACAAGACATGCTGTTTTCCCTCTTCAGCAATTAAAAAGTGCTGAATATTATTCTATATATACTCACAGAAGTGAGCTTACTGGAACAAGCTGTATGTAGCTACCTGCATGAATGTTAAAAATCATTTGGCATTTCTCTAAATGGGATTCTTGGAAGTGAAACCGTGTACCAAACAGCTGAGAGAAATAGACACAGCAGACTAGGATGCAAGGATCAAAAAATGCAAGCATGGGGAATACAAAATAAGACTAAAGGTTCTACTCCATGGCCTGCAACATGGACCATTACCAGGTGGACTGGAACAAACAAGGAGCTTAGTGTGACAATAAATGCAAGCCATGTACAGTTCTGGGAATTACTTCAAGGCAAAAGTGTTTAGAGATCTGAAGCACAAAAATATATCTTGTGCTATTCAAAGGGGCTGATGCTGTGCTGCCGCAGGCAGTGTTGGTGAAAACCAGTGTCAATGAAGCTTTTCTGTAGTAGGCCTGAAACTTTAATCGACCTAACAGGAACAAGGGATGTACATCTACCTATGTCAGCTAATTGCTTATTAACTTGTTTGGATAGCTTATCAGCCATTTTGGCTCCTCAAGTGTATGCAGCTGTTTTTCCATGTATGCATCCAAAGTATCTAGTACAAAGGGTCAACAGATGTCTCTTGTTTCCCCCACAAAATGATATATGTATCCTGCATACCCAATTATCCCCTAATAGATACATGTACAGGTTCTACAGGTCAACCAAATGACGTAGACGAATGTAGGCTAACTTGTTTGTTACTGGTTATAAAAGAAGGCCGCTTGGCCATAAAGGGTGTGTCTCTTTCTCTGGCACTAGCCGAGAGGAGCACCCGCTCAGCTGACCGATCAATAAAGGGTGTGGTACTAGTCTTCCTGTCTCCGTGCCTCCTTGGTGTAATTAGGTAAGCTCCAGGGGGAAACGAGCCCTTTTGGCTAACAGCAGCAAAACTCCCATTGGCTCCCAGTGGGAGTTGCATGCGTTCAACACCTGCAGGGTCAGGCCATAGATACCAACCAGCTAGCACCTCATGTTTTGTCCACTGTAGAGATATGCATTGTTGCAGTTTGCACTGCCCTGATTTAACAGGGACCAGCTGCAGCAGTGCAGCTGTAACCCACACTTGACTGAGAGTATCGATTCCCCCTCTGTGCCAATCCACAGAAGATACAAGTCTGGTTCAGCCCTATATACGCTGCTTCCAGGTTCAATTCACTGTGTGTTGGCCAAGAGGGCAGCCCTCCCATGGTGCTGTCCACATTAGCCATCCGATTTCAGATGCACTATTGCCCTGTGTCTATACATATGGTACTCTCTGCAAGTGGATACAGCAGCACTGGATTGGGGCGTCTCTTCCACAGTTCTGAGCACAGCTTTCTACAGCAGATGCACTGCAGTTGCCTAAATGGAAGTAGAATATTGTGCTGAAAATATTACATTCTATATGCCACAAATTGGGAAACACATTAATATGACAATTTATTTAATGTGGCACTAGATTGATATTGTAACGGTTACCATATATGATTCTGCTTTTATTTATTGATGTTTGGCTCTTACCTCCAATGACTTAATATTATCACTTATTTGTATTACAGCACCACCCAGAGGCCCCAACCAAGATCAAGAGCCTATTGTGTTAGGTGCTGTACATGCAGACCGGGTCTGTGGTTGTGTTGTAATTCAAGATAAATGATTGCAAATTAATGTAAATTGACTGTTATGATTGGAAATACTAGTATAGATGCCCCCAAATGGTTTTGTTGCTGCTTGTGGTTCAACCGAAGAACAAACTATTTTTGTCCTGGAACAAACATTTATGAAGTGTCTACACTAGCATTTATGCGTGAGTTGACTATTTTGACTTAATTGGCGATCAGTTTTCTTCAGTTGCATCACAACCAAAACCACTGACCTATGCGGACCCACAGTGAGAGGCACTCCCTGCCCCAAAGAGCTTGCAACCTGTATAAACAGAATAGACAACTTGTGGGAGGTTTTGTTAACTGCTTTCAATTTGTAATACCTCTCACAGGCTCTTCACATGCATTCCTGGGAGCTATATCATCACACTGTTCTTTGTAGTGAGATGGCAGAGGCTGTTTCTCCTCACCCTAACTGACTGTGGGCCTACTGCCCTAGAATATATTGTAATGAGCACGACGTTAGGTGAGTGGCGATATTTGAGGATGTGAGCAAGTTGTTCTCTCCTTTTTTGTGTGTGTGCACTTTGTCGAATTTTTTTCTTTTTCTCTTTTGTTGGTTTCCTTGTTCTTTTTGCACCAGTGGTTTCCTGTGCTCCTGTGTTCTCTCCTTAGAATCAACAGAGGGGCCTTATCAGGGTCAAAGTGTGAGTCAAGCATATGCCTCCTGCACCCAGAATCAGTAGCAGTTATCTATGCAAGTGGTCCTCTTGGCAACAAATACTGTGAGACCTGGGCAGGGGACACAAATTATGGATAGACAAAGAACCACTGCCAGAAGGTAAGACTTTCTTGGGTAGCAATGTCTTGGTAGGTAGACTGGTCTGTCTGTTGAAGACGATTGGTATTTTGATGAACTGTGTAAAATGTCTTCACTCTTCTTCTTTCTCTTCCAGTTCTCTGGTGTCCTGGAGATGATTATCTGATTAAGACAGCAACATTAGTACCTGCCTTTATTTTATATGTGCAGCATCTTTCAGGAGTAGGATAGAGGGATTGATTTTTCCCATGCCTTCTAGCTTTTTCTGTCTTTTGTGAGAGGTTGTATTTTTAATAAGGTTGAAGGGGAAAAAAGGAGCAAAATATATAGAAAGGAGAGGTTAAAGAATAAAAACAGGAGTATAGTTGTTTTGTAGCATTAGCTTTTTTCCTGAATTTAACTCATTCTGGTTAGTATTTTTTGTGAATACAGGGTGCTATTTTAAGCTTTTCCCAAAAAGCAAAACAGAACAAACAAAAAATGGTGTAATAGGTTTAGGACATTTTTCTCTGACTTTCTCTTACCTGGCTATGATGTTGGGGTAGGTAGAGGTTTCCTTCTATCCACTAACCATTATTGCAATTATCTTTCTATCTAGCAAACCCACCAATGAACCTTTGATAGAAAGAATCCTAGAAAACTCCTCACATTCTTGAGTATTTTCGGGATTGGCCTGTGTTCATAAATGCCAGATTCATAGATGCTGAGGCCAGAACAGACCATTGTGATCATCTAGTCTGACCTCTTCTATAACAAAGGCCATAGAACTTCCCCAAAAGAATTCCTAGCTCATATATTTTAGGAAAACCTCAAATCTTGATTTAAAAATTGTCAGTGATGGAGAATCCACCACACACGGTAATTTGTTCCAGTGGTTAAATACTCTCACCATTATAAATTCAGCCTTATTTCCCGTCTGAATTTGTCTAGTTTCAACTTCCAATCATTGGATCATGTTATAGCTTTCTCTGTTAGATTTAAGAACCTATTATTAAATATTTTTTCCCATATAGATACTTATTGACTGTAATCACTTAACCTTCTCTTTGTAAAGCAAAACAGATTTGAGTTCTTTGAGTCTATCACTATAAGGCAGAGTTTCTAATCCAGAGGTCAGCAACCTTTCAGAAGTGGTGTGCCGAGTCTTCATTTATTCACTTTAATTTAAGGTTTCACGTGCTGGTAATACATTTTAATGTTTTTTAGAAGGTCTCTCTATATAAGTCTATATATTATATAACTAAACTAGTGTTGTATTGTAAAATAAACAAGGTTTTCAAAATGTTTAAGAAGCTTAATTTAAAATTAAATTAAAATGTTGATCTTATGCCAGCTGGCCTGTGCAGCCCGCTGCTGGTCTGGGGTTCTGTTCACCTAGGCCGGCAGTGGGCTGAGCGGGGCCTGCGGCCGGGACCCTGGCTGGCAAGCATCCGGCAGCCAGAACCCCAGACCAGCAACAGGCTGTGCGGGGCTGGCGGCCAGGACCCCAGACTGGCAGTGGACTGAGCGGCTCATCTCACTGCCGCTCAGGAGTTCCTTCTGCCGGCTCCTGCCAGCCGGGATCCCAGCTGCCAGACCTGTTCAGCCCGCTGCCGGTCTGGGGTCCCGGCCCTGCCCACATACAGTGGGTACCTACCTTCTCCCTGGTTCTGGCCCATTCTCTTCCTCTCTCTGCACTGAGCTGAGGGTGGGAGTGCACTGAGCACAGGGCTGGGGGAGAAGGGTCTGGCCAGGAGCTAGAATGAGGGAGGGGGCTCAGGGTTGGGGTAGGAGGTTTGGGTGTGAGGCACTTACCTGGGCAGCTTCCATTTGGTGTGAGGGGTGCAGATGGGAATGTGGGGGGGAGGGTGCAGGAGCTCCTGTTTGGTGCTCAGGGTGGAGGTGGGGATGTGGGGGTGCAAGAGTCAGGATGTGGGGGGATGCATGGAGTGTGGGGGGGGGCTGGGGATGTGGGGGGGTGCAAGAGTTAGGCCAGAGGGCTGGGGGCATGTGAGAGGGGTGCAGGTGTCAGGGCGGGGGAGGGGGCTGAGTATGTGTGGGGGTGCCAGAGTCAAGGCTGGGGTTGTGAGGGGGGGAAGGAGTCAAGCAGAGGGCTGGGTGTGTATGAGGGGGTACAGGGCTCAGGGCAGGGGCCTGGGGGGTGCTGGACACAGGGCAGAGGGCTGTGTGTGTGGGGAGGGTCAGGGCAGATGGCTGGAGGGGATATGCCCTATTCCACCCACCCACCCTTCCCCAAGGCCCTGGCCCCACTTCTTCTCTGCAGACCCTGGGACTCCCATGCCCTATTCAACCCCTCCTGCCCCGCTCCATGACTGCCCCTTCCAGAGACCCCCTTGCCCCTTACCACCCCGCCTGGTATCACACCCCCTATCAAACCCTCCCGGACCCGGACCCCTTACCATGGGGCTCCTGGCAGCATGTTCTGCTCCGCGTAGAGCCAGATACGCTGCTCCACGGGAGCTGGCAGCCCCGCCCCTCAGAGCGCTGCGAGCGCGGCAGCATGGCTCCAGGGGAGGGGGAAGGCTCCTGGGGAGGGGGTGGCGGCTTGTTGCGCTCGGCCGGGTGCTCCGGCCCGGCAGTGCGGACCCCGCGGCTTGCCACGCTGGGAGAGTGGGGCCATTTGCCCACCCCTGCATTAGTGTGTGCCTGGGCACACCCGGTACACCCTGTGCGCACACCTATGCTTCTGCCCCCTGTCCCTGTGGGTGGGTGGGTGGGGGTTGTGCGGAGAAGAGCGGGCCGGGCTAGGCAGGGTTTTTAATGGCATGCTGCTCCGGCAGGCACGTGTGCCATAGGTTGCCAAACCATTCTAATCCTTTAATCATTCTCATGGCTTTTCACTGAACCCTCTACACTTTATCAACATCTTTGAATTGTGGATACCAGAACTGGACACAGTATTCCAGCACGGTCACTCCAGTGCCAAATACCACGGGAAAATAGCCTCTCTATTCCTACTCGAGATTCCCCTGTTTGTGCATCCTAGGATTGTATTAGTTACTCTGGCCACAGAATCACAATGGGAGCTCATGTTCAGCTGATTATCCTTTTTCAGAGTCACTGCTTCCCAGGATAGAAACCCAACCCCATCTTTTAAGTATGGCATACATACTTTGTCTCTCAATATATTTGTTTACATTTAAGTGTATTAAAAAGCATATTATTTGCTTGTGCTCAGTTTACCAAGCAATCCAGATCACTCTGTCTTCCTTGCTTCACTTTTTTCTATTCAGGGACAATTCATTCCTTGCTGATAAAGTGACCAACATAAATCACACTTTTTTGAAACCAACTCTCACTCCTTTGACTTTAATTTCAAACTAGCAAATTTACACTTACCACCAATCATTTGTAAATGCATTAGTTATTTTTTCTAAGATTTAGCATGCACCAAGATGTCACCCAGATTTAATAAACAGGCTGAGAGCGGCTTTCTGTGCAATTGCAGTTGCAGTATCCTCTCCATGAACCATTCATAGCTGGCACGCACACTGCATAATCCAAAAGACATTACTTTTAAACTGTCAGTCTTTGTCCTGCTTCAAAAGAAATCTTCTCTCTGCTTTTTAGATCTACTTTCACTTGCCAATAACCTCTTTTAAAATTATAGATGGGAAACCAAATTGACCTTCCTATAGCTCCAATGAATTGTCTATTTGTGACACACTTGGAGGTTGGCTCACCTCCAGCATAAAAATTAGTGATAAAAGTTGACCTACTTAGCTGGTCATTAAATCTTCACAGTTTCCACCTTTGTGTTGAGTCTATCCCATCATGCATGTATGACATTCCTAGAGCCCTTAAAATCATTTTTCTCTGGCCTGCAAAATATAATCATGTTGCAAAACCAAAATATGGCCCTATCATGATGCAACATTATAAGGTGCCATTTTTTTTGAGAAGGAAGAGCTTTCCAGGATGGTTATGAGACCACTTTCATTGTGGACATTTTTACAGGTGTGTGTTTGTGCTAGTATTCATGAAGCGTTTGTCTCTGCCAGCATTCTTAGGGATATAAACTCATTCACCTTCATGAATAAAAAAATGGTTGTGTATACCAGAGCAACAAATTGGCTAGGGTTTTATTTGCAAAATTATTCACAAACATTTTTTTCTGTGTTTGCAGTACAATACTCGATGCAAGTACATGAGCTCTAGTGCACAAATTATTATGCTTCTGTCCAAGTGTTGCAGTGAATTTGCTATAAAAAAATAAACGCACAGAAAAATGTTTTTGCTGGCGTTAGTCCTTTATTTTGGTATATTTCTTGAGGCTATTTTGTTTTCTGCTGCAGTAATATATGATTTGCTATTTGGTGTCTCTGAAATTAGGCATCATATTAATATACAGTATTACAATAGCTGTTAAGATAAGTTGACATGTTTGAAGCCTGTAAAGGCTGGGTCTACATGGCAAATATAAGCATTCCCCCCCTGGCAGAAAGAGAAAGATTTAAGCAAAAGTACTTTCATATTATATTAAAAATGTCACACTGCTGACCAAGTGAACCTGCCACAGATTTTGTCTCATATAATACCAGTTTCTTTCAGCATAAAAGATGTTAAAGAAATGGACACACCAACAGCCAGAGAAATCATTAAAAACTGGAATTGTCCCAACCTCTTGAGCATAAGCTGGAAATGGGCAAAATAATTATGCTACTTCCATTACACACGGTGCACAGTTGACAGCGGAATAGTAATGACATGAAGGGAAAGACAGATAAATGTGCCCTTTGAGGCTTGTCTGGAATTACTCCATAAGTATCAAAACAAAATTTAAATTCACTGAGATTAAATATGTGGACCCTTAAATACAGAATGTATTTGGCAAAAATTAGTCACTGAATCTGTTCCTTTAGGCTATGAATTTCAATGCAAGGGAATCAGGATCCTTAGGGTATGTCTACCCCATAAAAAAAACAAAAAACAAAAAACAAACAAAAAACCACCCACAGTAGCGAGTCTTAGAGCCTGCATCAACTGACTGAGGCTTGCAGGGCTTATGCTACAGGGCTAAAAGCAGCAGTGTCGATGTTCCTTCTGAGGCTGGAGGAGCCTGCACTCTGAAATCCAGTGAGGAGGGTGGGCCTCACACCCTAAGCTTATACCTGAGCATGAACATCTACACAGCTGGTTTTAATCTCCATAAGCACAACCTGCAGATGGAGGCTCTGAGACTTGCTGATGTATAGAACCCATCATAGACTATCAGGGACCACAGGAGGTCATCTACTCTAACCCCCTGTTCAGAGAACTGATTGCCAGAAAGGTTTTTTTTTGGATTTTTTTAAAACCCCAGTTCCCTAAATGGCCCCCTCAGGAATTGAACTCACAATCCTGGGTTTAGTAAGCCAACACTCAAACCACTGAGCTACCCCTCCTCCCTTTAGCTCCTTTCAGAATTCCAGCCTATGGGCCAGTTGTGCTCCCCTCACACACTATGAGGAATAGTTATTTACGTGGGTAACTCTACAGACTTCAGTGGGACTGTTCACACGAGCAGGCGCTCACCCAGAAAAGGACTGTACAGTCAGGTCCTAAATTTAGAATGTAAATTCAGACTTAGATTGTAAATTCTTTGGGTCAGGGACTGTCTTTTTGTTCACTAGCACGATGGGGTCCTGGCGCTGTTCATTGCTTTTTATATATTATTAGTTAGTCCCTAGTTTCTGTAGCATTTCTGTCCGAATTCAAATGTGGTGTTGATTATTCCTACTTTAAAGAATCTTGATCTAGAACCTTCACACTATTAGTCATTGTCATCTGTTAATTTGCTTTCTTTTGCCTTGAATCTGTCAAGAGCATTTCATCCTGGATTTATAGATGACTGGAGGAAGACCAGAAGCTGACCATTGTGAACATCTAATCTGACCTTGTGCATAACACAGGCCAGAATAAGTTCCCTACATTAATTTCCTGTTTGAGCTATAGCAATCTTAAAAAAGAAAAATCTTCACACCACCTCTTTGACCAGTTTAATTCTAGGGATTAAAACAGTTGACAGGAAACCAGGATTATAAAGGGTCAGTCCTTGAAGGTGTCTTAACTTGCATTGACTTGAACGGGAGTTAAGTGATCTCAGCACCTTGAAGGATCAGGCCCTAATTATCTAACAGGCCACATACATGGGCTAATGCCTGATCTTGATGCACCCACCTAGTATTTGCCTTACATGAGATATAGGCAAATATTTGGCCCACGGTTTCATAAAGGAGGAGTCTACAGAAACTGCCTCATTCAAGGTTTACACAACGCTTCCTATTGTGAAGTTGAATTGGGGATCAGCACTCTTAGAATCATAGAATGTCAGGGTTGGAGGAGACCTCAGGAGGTCATCTAGTCCAATCCCCTGCTCAAAGCAGGACCACCACCAACTAAATCATCCCAGCCAAAGCTTTGTCAAGCCGGGCCTTAAAAACCTCTAAGAATGGAGATTCCACCACCTCCCTAGGTAACCCATTCCAGTGCTTCACTACCCTTCTAGTGAAATAGTGTTTCCTAATATCCAATCTAGACCTCCCACACTGCAACTTGAGACCATTGCTTCTGTTCTTGCTCTTGACACAGTTGGACTGACCTGTGTCATTCTACACACTGTAGTAGGAAGAGGGCCTGAAACATAAGCCTATGTATCAGAGGCCTAATATGAGGCCTGGGCTAAAGTAGTCAAAACTTTGCTAATACAAAGCAAAGTTAAGTTGTGAGCAAGAGGCAAGTCTTGGTCACAGAACCTGGCAAGAACAGGGCTGATATTGCAGAAACACACATTCCTAAGTGGTGATAGGCATAAGAATATATACGCAAACACATTCCAGAAAGGTGGTACAAGAACACCAGTACAAGCACATTCCCCAAAGATGCCAGGAACATGCTGACCCATCCTAAAGATAAGATCAGGATGACAGCATGATGGATAGAAATGTTTTGATCAAAACAGGTACAAGGTAATGGGTGGTGCTTAGCTACATCAGAGGGTGGCACCTAACTACATCAGAATGGTAATACATAATTGGTTTGTATCTGTGTATAAATATGTATCTCGGGGTCAATATCTTTGTCTGACCGAGGGAAGAATGGAAAGTCCCGCCATTCACTGAGCCAGTCCATTGTCACAAGCATACTTGTCTTAATGTACCTGTAATCATTGAGTTGAGGCATTAGCACCGGGCTTCGTCGGCAATAAACCTGACCAAGTTCCTTCACTGAAAACCGAGTCTATGGCTTTATTGGGCAGTTCAATCGGAGCCTGCTGTACAGGTTACCTGGCCAGAGTCAGTACAGCATGCAGAGAGAACACACATGCGGTCGAACATCTGACTACACTGGTGACTCCTGTCACATATTTACTTTGTGTTCATGAAATAAAATCATTTTATAGACTGCCATTATGAATATCACACTGCATGGTATGTAGTAACTCAAGGAATTGTTGCAGCCACTTATATTACCAACATTAGGTTTGGATTGCTGTATTCTGAAATAATGAATTGCTGAGTGTAGGTTCCATTGCCAATGTTTGAAATGAAGAAGAAAGAATCATTGGGATACATTTTGTGCCTAGTTATTCTTCTGCAATGCTTTCTGTGACAAGAGGGATAACTGAGATCATAGAATCATAGAATCTCAGGGTTGGAAGGGACCTCAGGAGGTCATCTAGTCCAACCCCCAATTTTGCCTGTTACTGTGTCCAAGTCTGTTGTGTCATACCAACATACGGGACCAGATTCTGACATCCTTATGTTGAGCAGTATCTTACACTCTCAGTAGTCCCATTGAAATCAATGTGTTGACTATGGTGTAAGGCATTACTTGGTGTGACTAAAGGTGACAGAATCTGGCCCATAGCGAATTGATACAATGGTCTATTAGAAATAAGAAAGATCTCATAATGGAAGAGAATAAAAACCACAAGTAAATCAACTTAAATCCGAAAATGATTTGCACAAATTGAAACTTCATTTTCATGCAGTGAGTCTTTGCTTACCATTCTCCAAGTCCCCAAACACACAAATATCAGGTGAGATGAAAAACTTTTAACTGTGGGTAGGTGACATACAACTGATTGCACCTGTTAGTTCATATGAGAAAGAGATGGAGGTACAAACCAGAGGGCGGGCTACGCAGATAAATGTGGCTTATCTTGGCTGACCTCAGGAGAAGCGTCTGAGTCCTTCTCATTGTGCTGAATGCTGTAGTCAATGCACGCTTCTACATTGCCCTCCTGGATATTGCCGAAGATGCAGACAGTTTAAATGATTTTATTTGCTTTGTGTGCAAAATAATGCTTTGTGTCTAAATTAATCAAAGTCAAGATATAGTTCATATGCTAGACACCACTATTTCAGCCCTTTGGAGAGGCAAAAAAATCACTAATGCTACAGTCTAATTAATTGCAGTGTGAGCAACCAGTAATTACTAAGGGATAAAGTCTAATATCAATGGCACATGAAATATTAGGTTGCATAAAACTTGCATTAAATTAAAAGAGGTTTTTTTTTTATTGTGGGGGATAAGGATGTGCATTTTTCCTTTTAACTTTTGGAATTCCACCACTGCTAATGAAAATTCATTGCTTCCTTTTTAAAATTGAAACCAGGGTTTAAAATGTGCACATTGCAAGAATCATAGAATCATAGAACTTAAGATCAGAAGGGACCATTATGATCATCTAGTCTGACCTCCCGCAAACTGCAGGCCACAAAAGCTGACCCACCCACTCTTGAAATAATTCTCTCCCTTGACTCAGCTGTTGAAGTCCCCAAATCCTGGTTTAAAGACTTCAAGTAGCAGGTAATCCTCCAGCAAGCGACCCCTGCCCCATGCTGCGGAGGAAGGCAAAAAACCTCCAGGGCCACTGCCAATCTACCCTGAAGGAAAATTCCTTCCCGACCCCAAATATGGCGATCAGCTGAACCCCGAGCATGCGGGCAAGACTCTCCAGCCAGACACTCAGGAAAAAGACTTTCAATATCCCAACATTGACTCTCGGTACTAATTACCAGTAGCAGCACGTTATTGACCTATTGACTAAATAGTGTTATCCTATCAAACCATTCCCTCCATAAACTTATCAAGCTTAATCTTAAAGCCAGAGAGGTCCTTCGCCCCCACTGTTTCCCTCGGTAGGCTGTTCCGGAAATAATCGCTCAGACGAGGCATTTTTCTGTCTACAGTAGTTGTCAGAGCAAAAGCCGGGGAGTTTAGACTCCAGAGCTCTAGTCCATGCTGTGTGGTACCACTCTCTTGCTGTTGTGACACTGGAGAAGTCACTAAGGCTAAAAGTGTCAAGAGTGTCCACTGATTTTGGATGCCCATTTTGAGATGCCTCAAGAGGGTCTTATTTCCAGAGACGCTAAGTGCCCACAAATCCAGTTGAAGTCAACAAGAGCTCAGCAACTCTGTAAATGAGGTAGATGTCTCCAGTTAAGTATCCAGAAATGGAAACAGTTAAGAGCAGTGGATCAGTTTGAGAATGGATACATGTAGGCAGTACATATCACTGTAGGAATGGTAGTGGAATTAGAGATGGGAAAGGATTGAATTACTACAGCTGAGCAAATAACTCATAATAAATAATGTAGCTAGTGAATTTAGCTTCTTTTTCTGCTTCCAGAATACCCAGGATTTTGTAGTGATTTCCTCACTATTCCAAATATGGTACTAGTAATGCATCTCACAAACATTAATTAATTCCCAGAACATCCTTGGGATGTAGGGTATTATCGCTACTCAGAAGAGCCTGGCCATTTGCCCAATCCTAGACCATGCTGCCACTAGACCATTAGATCAGGAAGGATGAGTTTAAGGACCTCATATGTTAATTATAGAAAATCTGAGCTAAATAACGGTGATGCTTGTGAAAATCCAGTAGACGACAGCCAGTGACACTTCCCATGCTTCTATCTGGTGGTGGTGGTGTCTAATGACTTTCTCCACAAGAGCCATCAAGGGATTTAGTTGCCTTCAAGATCTACTGTATGAATTTGTGTACTCTTCACAAAAGGTTCACACCACTATCCCCTTCTTTTCACCCTCCTTAAAAATCCTCCTTAAAAATCATCTGTGGGAATTCATAGAATCATAGAAATGTAGGGCTGGAAGGTACCTCAAGAGGCCATCTAGTCTATCCTCCTTCCCCTCGTCCATCCCCACCACCTGTGGAGCCAGGATGGAGTATGCCTAGACCATCCATGACAGATGGTTGTCTAATCTGTTCTTAAAAGCCCCCCAGGATGGGAGAATCCTCTCCCATTCCTTTGCTGAACTGTTGTCCAATGCCTTGTCTAATGTTAGGCCATCCTATCTTTCATGGATTTTAAGTTATTTAGAGCAGGGCATGTGCCTTCCTGTGTATGCAGAGCAGTGAGTAACTTTGTGGTGCTATATGAATGGGGTTTGATGCTGCTGTAATAAAATGATATGGCTGACCCCATTCATTTCAGCGACAGTTTAACCAGCAGCTCAGGACAAATGATGCAATAAGGATACTTTTTTAAAAGTGTTTGACTTCAGCAGGCAGTTTATTCTGCAGCCGCATTTGGAGAAAAACCAGACTTGATTATGTTTTAAATCAAAGAGCAGGACTTTACTGGCCTTGAAAGTAAGAGAAACGAACATTTGCTGGCTCATGGAATTGGAAGAGCAGCCCAATCTGAAAGGGATTCCTGACTGCTGCTACTTTGTGCTTCTACTTTCTCTGCCTTCTGATCATTCAGAAACACACAGGCATAAATTCATTGCTCTATCACTGCTGAGAGTTCAGCTTCTCCTGTTCTCTTTAAGGAACGTGAGGACAAGGAGGGATGACAAATATTTATTTGGATCTGTAGGAGAAAGCCAGGCTGAAGGAGTGGATCGTGGAGGGAATATGGGGCAGGCTCTGGGTAGAAGCTCTTCAGTGAAGTAGGACAGAGAAGCTTTAGAGAGGACCCTTTCTGCATATCTTTACCAATGTCACACTAACCCTCAGTGTCTCAATTTAGGACTTTCTTTAAAAAGACTGAAATAAGAAGTAAAAAAAAAAAACAGCCCAGAAGTTCTGCCAGTGTTCTTGCTGAAAAGACAACCCTGTAGCAAAAACTATATCCAAAGGCTTTTTCTATTCCTTTGATTTTTCTCTAGCAGCCAGTTTGTCCACCGCAGGCACAAGAGCATCCCACAGACTCTCTCTTAAGGAAGTCAAACATAAGTGCTCTTAAAAGACAGGGAAGATGACAGTTTATTGTTTTTCCTTCCTTTTGACTTCACAAGAAGCTTTAGCAGATGAATTTCTAGTTTTTGTATTTCCCAGCAATTCGCTACATTTAAAAATAAATTCTTTATTGATTTTTTTTTCAAGAAAAATGCAAAAGCAAAAAAACAGGGCAGTGATCAAGGCATTTAAATTAGTAGTTTAAAATAATGAACTGAAGTTAGAGAGTAGATGGGGAAATCATTTGCCCAAGGTCCCAAAGCAGGTGAAATTGAACCCAGGGTTTTAGACTCTCAGGCAACACTTTAGCTGTTCTGACACCACAGCAGGCATCTCCCCAGGGGCAGAAGTTGGTAGGAACATGGACCTGTCTTCTCCACAGCCCTCTGTGATGATGCGGTTCTGGCAGGACCCAACTGAGAGTGCCAATTCAGGACCAATTGCTCAAACAGGGCAGTCACAGCCCAAGGCTGGGGTTTTTCCACCTTTAAGGCAAACCAAACCAGCCAGACAAAAATGACTTCGGTTTCACCCCACTGGCTAACCACAAGTCACACAAGCAATTTCCTTAGACACTCCAGTCTCCCAGTATCACCACCAGTGCCACTCGTCCTGGGGAAGAATGCTTATGAAAACCAACACCCCAATAAAAGAAAAAGGTTCTCTCAATCCCAAAGAATCCATCCCCAGACCCAGGTCAATATACACATCAGATCTTACCCACAAATCACGCTGTTGCCAATCCTTTAGAATCTAAAATCTAAAGGTTTATTCATAAAGGGAAAAAGGTAGAGATGAGAGCTAGAATTGGTTAAATGGAATCAATTACATACAGTAATGGCAAAGTTCTTAGTTCAGGCTTATAGCAGTGATGGAATAAACTGCAGGTTCAAATCAAATCTCTGGAGTACATCCCCAGCTGGGATGGGTCATTAGTCCCTTGTGTAGAGCTTCAGCTTGTAGCAAAGTCCCTCCAGAGGTAAGAAGCAGGATTGAAGACAAGATGGAGATGAGGCATCAGCCTTATATAGGCTTTTCCAGGTGTAAGAACCTCTTTGTTCTTACTGTGGAAAATTACAGCAAAATGGAGTCTGCAGTCACATGGGCAAGTTCCTGCACACCCTGCTGAGTTACAAGGCGTATCTGCCTCCTCTCAATGGGTCAATTGTGTAGCTGATGGTCCTTAATGGGCCATCAAGCAGGCTAGGCAGAGCTAACACTAACTTGTCTGGGATTTTTCCCAGTAACACAGCATAAATTTGAAATACAGACAGTATACAGCCAATACTCATAACTTCAACTACAAAATGATACAGACATACAGACAGCATAATCATAACCAGCAACCCATAACCTGGTCTTAGACACCTTATATGACCCCTTTTACATTTGGTGCCACTACAGGACCTTGGTTGCAAACCATGTTCTATATGGTCCCAGTTTATATCAATAATGTCTTACCCTCCCTGGCCAACAACTCTAGACTTGCACAGGCCTCAGGTGATCACAAGGAACTGTGATTGTGGCCAGCTCTACACAGAAAGTGCAAAGGGAAGCTTGTTGCACACTGATGCAAGAGCCAGGCATAATGTGTCCCTTGCTGAAGAAACTAAGCTAAGTTAAATTCATATGAATGCAACTCCTGATCTCTTTTAGATTAGTGAGTAGCACACCCCCAAAAGAAGGTGAGGTTATTTCACAACAGGCTGTAGAAAAGCCCAGATGAAAGCTGACAGTTCCTGAAAGCCTTTCCTTTCAAGCTCTTGAAAGGAAGGTACATTGAATATGCAAGAGACAGAAAAAGCAAGGAGTTTGCCAGGTTATGTAATTTATTTGGACGTTCCAGCTCTAACTACTGACCTGCATCAAATCAATAACAAGCTTGCTTGCATGGAAGTTCAGTGACTGATGCAAATACATGACCTCAGATGCATTATGAAGACTATTGCATGGACTTTCCAGCTAATAACCCAGTCAAGAAATCAGTAAAGAATCTTGCTTTTTATAATTATGGATAAAGAAAGCTGAGATACTGTCGGCCTTGAATTAACTCACCAGAATACTGCATGCTTTTTCGGGACCTTTAACCAAACAGGTTTGGATTATTTAATACACATTGTGTTCAGATCTTCATAAATTTATGGCTTGAACCAAGTAGGTTAACCATTAAGAGTAAAGGCCATTTTCATCTGCGCCATGTTTTTTCAGGCAATTTTTTTTTCTCCTCTTGCCCCTTCTGTTAACTTTAATGTTCTAATTTTCATGTCCAAGGAAATGTGATTGTTTAGCTTGTGGGCCTTGGACCTGGTTGGCTGAGCCACACCCAGTTGTTCTTGGACATGGAAGAATTGTACAACAGCAGGTTAAGCAACTGCAAATCTAATCAGATTTTGGCTCTGCATCCCCCCACTACAGCGGGACTTCCTTAAATGTATGTAAAATGTAATTAGAAATCTATGCTAATGTCTCTGATTTGAAGTCTGACTCATTAGTTGTAGTTGCAGTCATTTATATTAATACCGCAAGTAATCATTGTTGCATTGATAAAAGGGCAAATGAATTCATGACTGCCAATTAAAGCACAATTAATTCAAAGCTGAAGTGAATTCATAATGTGGATAGTGGTTTTTCTGGAAAGAATGGTAGTGTTTGACAATAGAGTCTGTCATTAGAACTTAGAAGATTGTAGACCAAAGGCATCATTGACTGAACTCCATTAAACACTAACACTAGGAAGGAATCTGGTCCATTATGTTTAGAGTGCAAATGAAGTCCAAGTGTTTTTAAGATGCAGCATTAGAGCTACTGTAAAGACACTAACGGGTGATTCATATGTGAAGAGAAGCTTAGCTAAATCACGCATATTTGTGGAGGGGGTGCAATTCTGTATCAAACTCCTCCAATTCTAAGGACCTTGTGGAAGCCCTTCCAATGTGCTCCTATGAGATTAAGTTTTTGCATGGACTCACAAATGGGTCATGGACAGAAGGTAGTGGAGATAGGGAGTACCCACACTACACATTATGTTGCCTTCCATGGGCACTAGTCATGGGAACAGAGATCAGTGTCCAAGCTAACATGGCTAGAAGAAACATTACCTTTTGTAATTGGGCCTGCAGCCATCGGTAGGGTAGGTTAGGGTGGGAAGACAGTGTGGGGCAAGCTATGGGGGATAGGAACTTGGGTCATGCTGCCAAGGGGAGGGAGACCTGAAGAGCAGTGTATATGGTTGAGTCTCTGCAGGTGTCCCAATATCTAATAGAACTACGAAGAAGAGATTCACAGAAGTTCCTCTTAGTGTGTTTTTTTCCCAATTTAGGGAGACATTGGTTCTTGGTGATTTTTTTTTCCTTCTGCAAAACTACACACAAAACATCATCACCAAAAATGTTACATTACATTCAGTGTTTGCTTCTTATTTTCCTTCCCCATTTATTTCTATGCAGTATCCCAATTAAAGCGTTAAAATAAGTAATTCTCCAGGGTTGGGTTCCCAATGAAAGCATATTCTCTTCTACAGGAAGGCCTGTGGTGGGAGCCCTGGTTCAGAATACTGCTTCTCTGTCACTTCCCACTAAAAATCAACCCAAACAAACAATGGGGGCTTTCTTGGGAAGATGGCAACAGCTTTCAATGCTCCCACTGACTTTTCTTGTTTAAAATCTTCAGATTATTTATTTTAAGATTTGTGTCTTTAGTGCTGGTGTTATTGCTGAAAACTGTGAGAGATATTACTTGTTCCAAAAAGCTGAGATTTTTTTTTCTGCCACAGCTATGACTGTCCTCTAGTTTAAAGTAAAGAAACTGACTCATTCTTTGAATACCCCTTTTAACTCCTGTGACTCAGAGTCATACACAGGGAAATGGCATATCTTGTTCCCCAGTTGAAAAGCGTATACGCACCGTATAAAGTTAGAGAGATGCATACCCCAAATGCTACAAACCCTCACTCTTGGAGTGGAGCCTGATGAGCAAAGTGAATCTGGTGAACTTTCAAGCAGAGAAGTTACTGTACATCTTCCTCAACTTGATTTTGATATGAATACGCTTTGTAGAATTTTATTTTTTTAATATAATTTCAATCCATAACTGTGACAGGGCGCGACTCACCGCTGCGGCACCTCTTGCTGGCCATCCTGGGGATTGGCTCTGGTTTGTCGGTGCTCCTTCATCTAGTGGCGTCTCGCTGCCGTCGCTTCTGTTGTCAGGACCAGTGTTGCTCTCAGGACCACAGTGTCCTCTTCTGGACACAGCCCTCCAGCTGTGCCCTACTCGGTTCTCTGCCCCCACTTCTGATGGGGGGGGGCGGCAGTCCCCTGTCCAGCCACTTGCCTCAATGGCAGGCTGCAGCCCAGGGTCTAGCCACCTGTGTCAGTGGCAACTGGGACCAAAGGGTGGAGGGGCAGCAGTCACGCACTGCATCACCTCCAACGCCCGGCGTCTGTTTCCCTAGGCCATTTCTCCGCAGCCCTAGCACCTTCTCTGCCCTTGTATCATGGCCCCAGTCTGGGAGCGGTCAGCCAGGAGCTCACTCATGCTCCCCTGACCCCACCGATGCTCCTCTGACCCCACCCACCACTACTTGGACCAATGTACTGTCTCTTCTCCCTCCTTCAGGGCAGCCAGTCCTCCCTCCTCAAACTCCAGGGAGTGACTGAAGCTTCTCTGTTCAGCAGCCCTTCTTATATGGCCCAGCCTGGCCCTGACGGGTTAGAGAGACAACCATTCTCCTGATTGGCTATCTCTACAAGCTCTTTCCTAATTGGCTTCCTACTGCGCAGCCTCCCCTGGGCTGCTTTAACTCCTCTTCTGCCAGTGTGGGGCAGACACCCCATCACGATAACATCAATGTTTATTTTTAAGTATTTTTTTTTATTTTTATTGATTTACATTTTCACAGTTCCACAGAATGATAGGTTTTAAGCATAACTTTTATTTTGATCTATTTAAATTTTCACATGGGTGGGAAATTATGGCAGGGGTCAGACAATATTTACGTAATGACAGTAGATGTTGAGATTCAAAAAGAATAAAGCTTTATAGCCGTTCAAACACAAATTGTCAACATCATCTGTCAAAATATACAAAGTAAATACCCTTACATCACACTCTATTTTCTCCAGCAGCAATTTTCTTACTTTGTGTAGCTGTGAATTTCTATTAGCTATGGAATGTTTTTTGGTTTTTTTGCCTGTTTGTGTGCATACAGTGAAATTAACGTTTATCATCATTTATCAGTACAAATTTAATCCTTCCTGGATACGAGACAAATGAGATTTGCCTAGATATGAGACAAATTCCGAAATCAGTGTCCACAGTTGTGGGACTGTCTTTTGATTACCCTTGGGGTCCTGCTTAATCAACATATAAATCAAGGTGATTCAGGTCATGCAGTTCTAAATTAGAAAAATGATTTATTCCAGGTACTGAAAGCAAATGAAGGAATGATTATAAAGCAGAACAAGACCATTTACGCTAACCATACATGCTTACCACAGATCAAGAGATAGCTAGTGGTTGAATCATGACCCTGCTATGCTTCTGAGGTGCAGATCAACAAACTGCTGTCAAAGCCAGTTCCACACCCAGGGGGTCCTTACTACTGATGAGAAAGCATGTGGTAAAAGTTGTGTTATACTGCCTGGTTTTAGAAGTATGCAGCAAACACACAGTTTAAGCGTTAAGAGCCTTAATATCAAAGACATTTTTGTTCCTAATAATTACGGTTGAGTTGTGCAGAACCAGTTTGACAGAATAGAGATAATGCCAAGAGTCTGTAAGGTTTAAGTGTTGCTGAGAGTATGTAGTGACACATGCTCAAGTGACAACATCCTTCAACAACATTACAGGCTGGAAAATCAATGGCTTGAGAATTATAGCAGCTTCTCATTTCCATCTTGTGATTTTTTTTTACAGAGATTTTTAAACGTAAAAATTAATCTTAAAGCAACAGGGACAGATTTTTAGATCCCAGTTCTTTGCCGACCCACTCCCCGTTGTTACTATGCCCGATGCCAACATCCCCAAGGGTCAATTCCAGCTACCAGGGATTGCTAGGCAATAGGGATGTCTGGCCACACTTCTTTTCCTATAGACAAAGCCCTTAGGCTGGGGTTGTGCCATAGCTATTCTGGTTTGGAAGTATTTTACATGTACTTTGCACAGCTGTCAATGTCTAAATAAGGTTCAAGGTAGTGAAGAATCAGGACCACTGTGTGGATCTCTTTCTTCTTAAATTTTACATTCCTTCTGCTTTTCCTATTTTACGATCTGTTTTTATGATGACTCACTGATGCAGATTCTGATGATTTACTGCAATGAGGTGTTTGCAGTACCACCGGTCTTTCATTTTGTTTGCCTTTTAAACAGTGTTATAGCCTGTCATCGCCTTTCATGCCAAACGCCACTGACTGGAAAGACAGCCTGATGCTGCTCTTAGAACTCTAATTGGGAGTAGAATGCCCATTGACCAGTTGGGACCAAGGATTGTCCCTGCTGTGACTCTGGTGTCTCCTCTCAGAATGAAGGGCATTTACATTGTGTAGCAGCGATACCTTTCTCTAACTACAGCAGCAGATCTCATGCTTCCTTCAAGCACGGAGCTTACTGCTGGAAGTACAGAGGCGTAAATTGCATATAAACAGTACAGATGGGAGGCAATATAATCTAGAGATTAGCACACTAGACTAACTCTGGATACTTGGGTTTAATTCCTGGCTCTTCCACCAGCCTGCTGAGTGACCTTTAGAATCATAGAATACCAGGGTTGGAAGGAACCTCAGGAGGTCATCTAGTCCAACCCCCTGCTCAAAGCAGGACCAATCCCCAGACAGATTTTTGCCCCAGATCCCTAAATGGCCCCCTCAAGGATTAAGCTCACAACCTGGGTTTAGCTGGCCAATGCTCAAACCACTGAGCTATCCCTTTGTAAAGCACATTGAGATCTGCTGGTGAAAAGTGCTATGTAAGACTTAGGTCTCATTATTTTTATAAACACCACTGGTGGAATTTTGACGCCATTGAAGCTGATGACAAAATTCCCATTGACTTAGGGCTAGAATTTCAGCCTCCCAGATCTCTCTAAGAAAGTACGTTACAGGGAGTGCTATGAAAAGAGGGACATCTACCAAAATAGAAGGAAAATGGCAGGAACATCTGAGCAGAAAAAAGCAAAAGAAAAGAGGGCTGGTTCTCCACTGCCTTCCATCTTGTGTAATCATTTACCAGCATGCAGTCAGTGCAGAGTGAGTGTAAAACAGTACTAAATTAGAATGGCAGCATTTTACACCTACTTTATACAGGTGTAAATGGTTTTAAACAAGTTTTCAGGCAGAAAGGAATTAGGCCAAAGATGGGCATAGACATAAATCATTACAACCAAGAAGTCTCAAAGGATCCGGCTTAACACACAACTCCAGAGTCTTGTGGGTCTATAAATAACCATGAAGTAGTTGTCTTTTTTATGTAATTTGCAGGATTTGTCCCTAAAATGATTATCCAGACTTGGAGGCATGCCCTCAGTTCTGCTTATATATTTCCCAGAATGCATCTGCTTTTTAGCATAAGCAAAGTGCCAATGTCAGCAGCTGCTGTTCCAGAGAATTAAAGCATTTGCGTCTGGCACATCTTAAGTACACTGAGCCACATCGTGCCACCCTGGAATCAAATGCGAGGGGATCCCGATCTCTCCTCCCTCTTACCAAACTAGGGGTCAGCCACTTCCACAGCAGTGGTTCCCCTTTCCCTAGTCGTAAGGAGTGGGCAGGCTGTGTGGGGCAGTGTGTGGGGTGTGGCTCAGAATAAGGGGTGCCCATCACTTTTGCTTCCCCCTGACCCTGTGAAATTTCAGCAGGGAAAGTAATAATAGTTCCAGTTCACTTTCCCTTTTCTAGAAGGCCTTAGACTTGAGGGGGGTCCTGAGAATCTAAGTGCCTGACTCTAATCTCACCCACACTAGTCCACTCTTGAAATTTATATAGGTATAGCTGTGTTGGTTGGTGTAAAAAAAACAATACCCGGACTGGCATAGCTGTGTCTGCACTGTTGGAATAGCTATACTGACAGAGTGCTTCTGTCAGCATAGCTAACATCATTCAGGGAGGGTGTCTTCCTACAGAACTTCTTCTGTTGGTGTGTGCTGGGTCTACTCTACTGCAGACAACAGCATTGCACTTGTGCAAATGAAATCAGAACCAGACCCTGACTGTTTTCAAACCCAAAGTTTGGATGACTCAGTCGTCTCATCATTCTCTTCCTCTGTGTTTGGAACCCCGAGAAATAGTTTATTTAAGTTTGGAATCCAAGGTCACCAGGATCCACATAGCTTGAAAATATTTGGTTTTTGTGTTTTGTTTTTTTTAACCTTTTCAAGTTGCCTCAGAGAAATGTACATGGGGATTCCCTGGTCTTTGAAGACTTTGCTCGACAAAGCTAGTATAAGACTCCTGCACTTGTCCATATCGTGAAAGAAGTGCCAAGAAGCTAATGAGAACATTTTCCACATTTTTAGTTCCCTGAATCCAAGCCTCTCAAAACACACCTTATGAGGTAAGCAAACATAGCCCATCATGAGTGAACACTCAAATGACCAACAAAAGCCCATCATCTACTAGTGGATCCTAAAAGGAAAATTCCACTTTCTCTATATTCTTAAACTGTGCTCATCACCCTAGTATCTGAGCACCTTCCAGTAGCACATTAAGCAACATGACTAATGTTTGTCATGTGTTGTCTGTTTTCTCATCCTCCCTCCAGAGTTTATGCAGTGGAGTATCATGTATTAGTAGTTTTTTTTTCTTTGTGTATTGAAGAAAGCAAAGTCAAAGAAATGTGCCTTTCACTTGGAGCAGAGGTGGTGAGGTTTGTGATGTTCTTTGTTCCTGGTGAGGTTCATGCCATAGTCTCAGGCTCCTTTGGAAACCTGGGGATACTTTAAAGCAGTTGCTCATTGGAAAGAGTCTTTAATGTGAGTTTCACTGTGAAACTATTTTGCAGGGTAAAGCTTAGGTACTGTGACTTCTCCCAAGGTGAAATTCTCCCATGGTACACAGGGCCTGCAAAATGCCTTCTGTGCCACTTATAACCCCTCCATATATGTGGGTATTGGGGAGGTGGTGGGAGGAGGGGAAGAGAAGCCAGAAAAGGGACCCCACAGAATGGGTCTCCACTAGAGCTGGGCACAACTTTTCAGCCAAAATTGTTTTTAGAGGAAAAATGCAAATTGGGATCAACTAAAACAATTTGTGGGTTCACAAAGCATCAGTTAATCTCAATTTGCCAAGACTGAGATTGCTGGTAGAAATGTAATTTGAGGGAGGGGTCAGTTTTTCTTGAAGTGATATATCATCATAGCAATAAGCCTGCAATTTTGGCAGCATGTGGTGGACGGCACCTGACAGTGGGAGAGCGAACATATCTTTAGTAATGATGCATCTCTATTTTTAAAGAAACCCCAGTGGCAATACTGATCATATTGACTAAATGCCTGTGTATGTATGCATGTGGTTTCATAAGTACTACACCTACATGTACTATAACCACATGCCAAAACGTATATATTTACTAAGGTTAAGTAAATGATTAATGATTAACTGTTTATTTAGTGAATTTCACTTCTTTTTCTGTTCTTGGATTGTCCATGAACCTTATCAGAATTTTCTCAGATATATTGATTGTTTGAGATTAGAAACCGAAAAATTTCTGTAGTTCTTTAGTCAAGAGCTGGCTGTAAGTATTCTGTTTTCAAAATTTGAGCAGTAATTGGTTGAAAATTGGTCATATGATAAGCTTTGAACCCCTTATTGGGCAAATGTTAATCTTTAGAATTAGGCTTCTGGTGAGAATATTACCTATTTCAAAATTGAAAATTAATTTCAGATACCCTGCCAGTAAGCTCATTTGCTAACGTGAATATTCATGGAATGCAAACACACAAGAGGCTGAAATTAGAGAGACAAGGTGGGTGAAGTAATATCTTTTATTGGACCAACTTCTTGTGTTTCTCAACAACAGAAGTTGGTCCAATAAAGATATTCCCTTCTCCCCAGTATTTGCTCAACCCTTGTAATGGCAGAAGACCCCAGTTTTCAAATTATAGTGCATAAAGTAAGGTGACTACATATATATATATATATATATATATATGATTTGTTGACTTCCATTTTGTTAATATTGATCATTAACCAGACCCTCATGTCTGAAAGGCAGCTAGTGCTGAATGTCAATGAACGGTCGTCATTTGTATCCATTTGGAGATGTAATTGTGTGTCATCTGCATATGATTAGAAGCAGGTGAAGTGTCAGTGAACCACAACAACTCAAAGGCAACTTTCAATAATTACATGAAAGAAACCCTGAAACAGGGCTGAAGTACAATAGGTAACAGCCATCAGCAAATGAGACAGCCTGGGATCTCAAAGCCAAACTAGACTGGAATTCAGGCTAGACTGGAACACTGTTGGAATGATCATTTTTAAATGTACGTGAGTGATTTTAAATGTTAAGGAGGAAGGAGTTAAGTGAAATGCAAAAATTTACATTAATGCCCTTTTAAGTTTGAGAATTTAAGCATACTAGAATCAAGAAATGCAAAATATGAAGTTGCATATACCATTTCTGGACCAGATTCTGCAAATACTTATGCATATGAGAAGTCCCATTGGTTTTAATGGGACTAGTCCCTTGCATAAAATTACTCATGTATTTTTGCAGATTGGGGCCTATGTGTATATAAATAAGCCTTCATCACTGGAGACTATTATTACCTGGTTATTTACCATATTACTAGCTATCAGTTGCTTCACATGATCCTACATTCCATATTTCCCTTTTTGGATAATATCTGCTATACCAATTCGGTTATGGGGAGGGAGAATTGATATCAACGGGCTTTCAATCAGGTCCTAATTTATCTGTTTCCAGGAGATTTGCTAGTTAAATGCTTCAAAAATAGCATTTACAGACATTCCTATGGAATCTGAATGACTCTGCAATTCAACCACATCCATGTCTTCTTTTTATTCACTATTCACAAAATCTGTGTAATCGGGTGTTTACTTGCATGATTGTTTGGCAAACAGCTGTTCTCTGATAATATTCATGCGTGCATGAAATTATGTTATTTGCTATTTGTTATTCATTACATATCTCCTTTTTTATTGGACCTGAGTGAAATTATCAATTTTTTTTTAGGTGAAAAATGGCCTTTAGACAGAAAAGAACATTTTCAGTTTTGTCAAAATTTTGGTTTTTTTCAACAAATAAATCCAAAAAACAAAGTGTTCATCTTTTGAGGTGTGTTCCCTCCCATTCTCTCCTTCTTTTCTTTTTTCTCCCCCTTTCCAATGAAAAATGAGGAAGAAGGAAGACAAATAAAAAATGATCAAATTTTGTTTTTTTTGAAAACTGAAAAAAATCTTTTTTATTTAGCCAAAAAATGGGGGGAGGGGAAATCTGTGACAACGCATTACATATATAGCATTTTTTGACCACCTCCACTTAAAAAAAATGTTTCAATCACCCAGTCAGGGAACAAAAATACCATATGATCTAAGTTACCAGCCTCAAATCGCAAAAAGTGAAAAGTCTAAAAAACAAACTGTGAACACTCCACAGGCTGAAATTTGTTCCCCTAAATTGTTTGACAATTACAGATAACACATATGCAATATTTGTGTGATAGAAAACTATTCGTGAACAGAACGAAGGGCTGAAATTTATCGGAGAAAGGATTACTCATTAGCAGAATGTCTGGCCTGGATTTCATATTGAAATGACATATTGGAGTGCTTGGACTTCAGTGGGAGCTGGATTAGGGCCTAATAATTCAAGTGCGTGCTGAGATTGTTTGACTTTCTTTGGCACTAAACAACATACCTCTTCTCTAAGATCCTTTCGGAAAGTTAGTGATCATTTTGTTACAACTTTGTCAGATATTAAAAATGTGCCACATAATGGAAAGGAATGAGAGGAGAGGGGGAAGGAGGAAATCCCTTCTTACCGCTGCTGACTCACACGTGCTTGACAAAAGTACTTGGATCTCAGATAACATTTATTTTAAGAAGCTAGACACATGCCTGGGATGAAAGGCACTGTATAAATGCATATTCTTGAGTTGATTTTATGTAGACAAATGGGGGGGGGAGTTTAATCAGAAAAAATGTATTTTCTATTTGTGTGATTTGCAAAATAATAGCAGCACTTTTTAGAGTTCTCTGCAAAATCTATAATTTCTATACGCAGGTTGATGGAACGAGCATTTTGTTTCGAGCACAGCGGGCTTAGGGTGACCAGACAGCAAGTGTGAAAAATCGGGGCCGAGGGTGGGGGGTAATAGAAGCCTATATAAGAAAAATACCCCAAAATCAGGACTGTCCCTATAAAATCGGGACATCTGGTCACCCTAAGCGGGCTTGACTCTGTGCCATTAAAGTCAATGGGAATGTAGCCATTGATTTAAATGGGAGCAGGCTGCAGACCTAATGTGCCTGGTCTTGATATCAAAGGGAGATGAGAATGGTCAGCTCTATGAAGGGGTCCTCAGCGCGTTGCATAACTGAGCTCATTGTCAGCCAAAAATCTCTTGAAGAAGCAAAAGGGGCACTGGTTATTGCTCAGAATATTGATAGTGAGTTTCACGATAGATAAAAACAGCTGGGAGCTGTATATTTTGGTGGTGCTATTCAAATGATTTAATTATGAAGTGTGTTGAAGGCAAAATTGGGATGTCTGTCTTCCAAACCAGTCAATCGAGCCATATTTCCACCTCTTTTAAATTGTTGTTCAATCTTGTGGGCCTTTAACTGTGCATAACTATTCCATGTACAGTACAATTGGACGTCTGAAAAAAACAGATGAATTGTACACGGGAAGTCTCTAATACTAAATCAGAGGGCAAAATGACTATTGCTTCCTACTGTGTGTCACTGTAAATTAAATCAGGAGAAGCAAGTCAAAGGAAGTGTAATGGAATAATACAAGTAATCAGAAACAGCAGGTTCCTGAATTTCAGTCTCTAAAGATGAAAGCTTTTGGATCAGAGCTTAAAACTAGCATGTGTCTAGGATTCTGAATAAGAGAATTAACAATCTGAAGACACTGTAAACATCCAAGTATTGGGAGAACTCCTGAAGCACAGGAGCCGTTCATGTACGGATTAAAGTCAGTGGACTCAATTCTGCCAGCTCTTTAACCACAGTGTAACTCCACTGATTTCAGCGGAGAAGCTCTTAATTTACAATGATGTGGGTGCAGAATCAGGATCTGCAAGAACACAAGCAGTCTAGCAGACCAACCGAGAGAAAAAAACACATTCTGAATAAAACGACTCAAGTAACTTTGGGAGGTAAATAATTATATAGAATAAAGCGGAGATACATAAAGGCAATCTACTGCAAAGTGCTCAAATGCAGGAGTGCAGAGCTCTGATGTGTGTGAAAGATGGTCAGATTTCTATAAATAAGTGTAATTTCACTGTTGCAGCCACAACATCTTTCCTGTTGTTAAGCTGGCTGAACCATCTGGCGTGGGAAGCCAGATAAAAGTCACGCAATTATTAAAACAGGCTAAATCAAATTAATCTAAATTAATCACAGCCCTTACATGCATGTATAAAAATAACTGGCCAGAAACATTGCATCATCTTTGTTGTTTTAAGAACAATGACCTATTTTTCTGTTTTCACTGGACTTTCCCTAATTATGGGTCCAATCTATTTCCCTTGAAGCCAATGCTAAAAGTCCAGTTGATGGAAAATTGAGGAGGGAGCTGCATTGAGTGCTGTCTTCGTCATACTTGAGTAGTGGTGTATTTCATTAGACAATGTGCCAAACTATGGCACAATGAGAGGTATGGATATGTACTGCTAGTGTGGATTGGTTCATTTTTTTACAATACCAATTTCTATGTGCATTGTTTGTTTATATTATGAATTGTTGGTTTAAGAAAAGAGCAGCATTAAGTATTTGATGCAGTAAAATATGAATAATTACTAGAGTTGATCAAATGTTTTGCACACAGTTTTTTGTTGAAAAAGTCCTTTTATTGAAAACATTTTGCCAAAAATAGCCATTATAAAAATTTCCACTTTTGTTAAATTTTCCACAATATTTTTATGAATAATTTAATCAACTTCTTATCAGAATTGATTGCAAAATCATTACCAATTTTTTTTGTTTACTGCAAACCTAGTTTTTGATAAGAAATAAACAAATGCGTGTAAACAGAAAATTTCAACTGTAATTTTGACAGAAATGTTGGTTAAAATATCATGACAAATTTTGAAATTAGAAAGTGGCTCTATTCTGCACTCTGCAAAATAGAAATAATTTAAGCAGTTTTTACAAAATAATAATAATGATGATTGATTTTTACCAGCTCCAGTAGCTCTGGGTTGGATTTTCAAATGAACCTAAGATCATAAATCCCATAGACTTTCAAATAAATGTAAATTCCACCTGTCATATCTATCATCTTTGAAAGTGCCCATCACTGAGTATCCTGGCACCAACGAAAGTGTGTCAAGTGTCATTTATTCTGAAGGATACTTCTTTTTTGTATATTTTCCTCTTTTGTATTTTGCTATTAGTGGGTATATGTGAGGATTTTTTTAAAATATATGAACAGCACAGTCATGTATATGGATTATGTATAGAAAAGGGTAAAAGTTGGGATATACAATTGGGGCCTAAGGGAGTTAGGCACCCAACTTCCATTGAATTTCACTGAAAAATCAATTGAAAATGGGGGCCTGACTCTCTTTAGGCCACTTTTGAAAATATCAGGCAAAGTGCTCAGATCGAGCCTTAAAGTAACAGTGGCTATCAGTAACATTATTAGTGGAAACAAGTGGTGTGAGAAAGAACTTGGAGTCATGTCTTCAGAGGGTCTGCCAACGACTCGGCAAGTGGCCTTTTGTAGGTCGCATGAGAGATGATTCCTCTCTTCATTCATCCTTAAATTAGGCATAACACATCTCTTCCATGTGTTTTGATATAATTGGATGAAATCAATTATTGTACGAAAAGTAAAGTATTATTAGACTGAATGGAGTATTCTGCTGAACACGTCCCCAAGCTATTTTGCAAGTCAGGCATGTGCAAAACTGTCATTTTGAAAACTTGGACCAATATGACTAGTCTATGATGTGTGGCATTTTGGTCCATGTTTTTGCTGTCAGGATTTGTGACTGTTGATCTTGTATTACTAGAGTTGTTAAATGTATTTCCCATTTATTGAACAAAATGAAAATATTTTAAATAGGAAAAAAAGAATATCAAAAATACACATTCACAAAATGTACTAACAGGCCTTACATCTGTGATCATTCACGGTGCAAAATATGTCTATAATGAGCATTATTTGTTCAAAAGATGCATCTAGCTGGCTTGTCAGAAATGTGAACTTTAGTGGCCTTGCCTGTTCTAGGCTTTCCTACAAAATATCCCAGCCTCACTATTCTCTTAGTAGGTTCAAACAAGCCTGAGAATTCTGACAGACTCATTTCCCATTAAAGAAGGTTTAAAGGTAGAAGTTTTATAGAGCATTGAAAGAAATATCAGTGATGGGAGAATCCAAATTCTAGCGTGGAGGATTTGCTCATTGTTCCTTTATCATCAGCCTAAGAGTTGGCAAGATCTTAGCATCCTCTACCCTCAGGCTCCTGTTCCAAAATGTTAACTCTTCAGGAGTAATCTGTGAGAGGGAGAGGGAGGGGTCTTGTAGAACCTTCTTGAGACTGCACTTCTGCAGTTTCCAAGGAATACTACCCTCATAGGGCAAGGTCCTCAGGTCTGACAGAGCAATGTGTGCAACTCTGAAGCCCTGCAGATCCACTAGATCAAAGGACCACCCAAGACCTCAGCCTATAAGGAAAGGCAGCTCTTCTGTGTGGCTACAACACCTTCCTCTATGCTGGCAGCAATCTTCCACAAAAATTGTTGGGGCCCATACATCCACTGTCTGGCCAGCCAAAGCAAGATGGGAACGAAGTTAGCGGGAAGTGTGTTTTGTCCAGATTTAAATAAGATTCCCAAACAATGGATATGGATAGAATAGACTTTCATATTCTGTTTCCGAGTCACCACCCACCAGATCTATCCAGCTGAGGACTGAATAACAGAGACCTCAGTGCCTTCACCATTGTGCATCACCCTAGTGCCTCCCAGAGTTCCCTGGCACATGGGGAGGGAGGATGTGTGTGTGGGGGGGAGAGAGAGAGAGAGAGAGAGATGAGTGGGGGAAGGAATGGTTAGTATCTTTCCCAATCCCTCCTCTCATTCGCTGTGGTCCTAATTCAGGAAAGCACTTAAGCATGAGCTTAAATCCAATTCACCTCAATGGGACTTAAGACCATGCTTAAAGTCAAACTCATGCTTAATTGCTTTCTTCAACAGAAATTCTTTCCTGAATCATGGCCTAACCACATCTGTAATCATAAGAACCATAAAATATTAGGGTTGGAAGAGACTTCAGGAGGTCATCTAGTCCAGCCCCCTGCTCAAAGCAGGACCAACCCCAACTAAATCATCGGAGCCAGGGCTTTGTCAAGCCTGACCTTAAAAACCTCTAAGGAAGGAGATTCCACCACCTCCCTAGCTAACCCATTCCAGTGCTTCACCACCCTCCTGGTGAAATAGTTTTTCCTAATATTCAACCTAGACCTCCTGCACTGCAACTTGAGACCATTGCTCCTTGTTCTGTCATCTGCCACCACTGAGAACAGTGGAGCTCCACCCTCTTAGGAATCCCCCTTCAGGTAGTTGAAGGCTGCTATCAAATCCCCCCTCACTCTTCTCTTCTGCAGACTAAATAACCCCAATTCCCTCAGCCTCTCCTCAAAAGTCATGTACCTCAGCGCCCTAATAATTTTCATTGCCCTCTTCTGGACTGTCTCCAATTTGTCCACATCCTTTCTGTAGTGGGGGCCCCAAAACTGGACACAATACTCCAGATGTGGCCTCACCAGTGCCGAATAAAGGGGAATAATCACTTTCCTCAATCTGCTGGCAATGCTCCTACTAATGCAGCCCAATATGCCGTTAGCCTCCTTGGCAACAAGAGCTCATATCCAGCTTCTCATCCACTGTTATCCCCAGGTCCTTTTCTGCAGAACTGCCACTTAGCCAGTCAGTCCCCAGCCTGTAGCAGTGCATGGGATTCGTCAGTCCTAAGTGCAGACTCCGCACTTGTCCTTGTTGAACTTCATCAGATTTCTTTTGGCCCAATCCTCCAATTTATCTAGGTCACTCTGGACCCTATCCCTACCCTGCTTTGCTTTTTTAATAGATGCATAGATTCCAAAGCTAGAAGGGACCACTGTGACCATCTAGTCTGACCTCCTGTATAGCACAAGCCATAAAACTTCCCCATAATAATTCCTAATATCTTTTAGAAAAATCATCCAAGCTTGATTTTAAAATTGCCAGTGATGGAGAATCCACCATGGCCCACAATAAATTGTTCCAGTGGTTAATTACCGTTTATGCCTTATTTCAGTCTGAATTTGTTCAGTCTGAATTAGCTTCAACTTCCAGCCATTGGATCATGTTATACAAGTAACCTCTTAACCTTCTTTTTGTTAAACTAAATAGATTGAACTCCTTGAGTCTGTCACTAGTAAAGCATGTTTTCAAATCATTTTTCCTCCTTGGTCTTAAGCATTTATTTCAATTGCATTCTAATCAGATACTCTCTTTTACAGACGTTCTTAAAATCTACCAATAAAGAGTGTTTTTAAAATGTGGGTAAAGAGACAGCTCTAATATTGTAGCATATTGGATTTCAATGAAAACAGATGAAATATACTGTTTATTTGTTTTTATGCTCCTGATGTGATGTCCCCAGCAGAACAGTACATTATATATTAGAGAGAACAATGGTGAGGTTTGTGTGAAGAAGCTGCTGTGACCAATTGAAAGTATCCTTTAAATATCCAGAAAAAAAATGTATGGAAGAGAAACTCCGTTGAATTAAATTAAGCCTTATGGAATTAAGATTAACATTTTTGGAGTTCATTGTACACCTCTACCCTGCTATAACGCGTTTGTGGGGAGCCAAAAATCCCTACCACGTTATAGCTGAAACCCAGTTATATCAGGGTAGGGGTGGCAGGGCTCCGGCAGTGATTTAAAGAGCTCTGGGCCCCACGCCCTTTAAATCGCCAGCAAGCCCCGCTGCTGCAGCCCTGGGGTAGCGGCGGCACGGCTCCAGTGGGATTTAAAGGGCCCGGGGCTCCCTGCAGCAGCCGGAGCCCCGGGCCCTTTAAAGTGCCGCCGGAGCCCCGCTGCTACCGCGCTATATGCGAACCCGTGTTAAATCAGGTTGCATTATAGCGGGGTAGAGGTGTATTACAAATGCAAATGTTTTTGTGCTTGTGTGGGATTGTATGGAACTTCTTTAGCAGAAAGACAAGATTAATTCAATCTCTGGAAGGTATGAGGAGGTTCAAAGGTCTTTTTAGAACAATATGTGTGAAGTGGATTTCCCGAAACACTGTGAGATGAGGGGAATACAAATTTTTCCTCTCCAAACCAAAGTTTTGAAAATATGCCCTTGGGAGAGACACCCATTGTATACTAACCACCTGCTTCTGGAGGCTCTAATTCAAAGACTTCTGAACTATATCAAAAGGTAACCGAGCACGTTATGGGGGTGCTATTTCTGAGCCGAAGCTCTGATGAACTTGTAACCACGAGGATGCCTCTCTGGTGGGATATTAAAAGACTGTACTTGCTATGTGAGAGTTAGGGTGAACTCTGGTAAGCTTATTAGCATGCATGTAGGTTCTTTTATTGTTTTTAATGTTTTCTCTATAGTGTTTTAAAATAAAAAAAATGGTGTGGTAACATATCTGTAGCAATTACATTGTCTGTCTCTGGAGAGAAAGCAAGCAGGTTTCCTAAGGCAAGCTGTTTGTGTTGTGTATTTGGTTGTCATGGGTTTTGTTACTATGGCAACTGAGTTAGACTATTAAGGGATAGCTCAGCCGGTTTCAACCGGCTGAGTGAGCTCTCTGTGTCTGTAAATAAAATGGAGGTTTTGGTTAGCTGTCTGCTCTCTGGCCTCAAGTGATTGCTTCCTACACCGGCTGCCCCTAGGACATAACAGTTTGTGTGAGGAATGACACAGTGAAGGCAGGGAACTGTCCAGCCTGACAATACCCTAGTCAGAAGGGAGTGATTCACATGTCCCCTCCGAATAGAGGGAACAACTGAGGAGCCAAAAGCTAAAAGTGGGTGACTTTACTGAACCACTGTGGGGAAATACAGGTGCAGATGCCCAGAATTGTGTGACAGCTGCATCTCAATACCAACAAGTAATTTTAAAGGGGGGGGGGAGTAGAAAAGAAAAGAGCTTTTTAAAAGCTGTTTTAAGACAAAACTTTTCCACTGAGCAAGATCCAAATGCAGCATGGGCAGGAAAATTAATGGCCAGCAAAAATGAGTAGCAATGGCCCCCAAATGCATCCAACTTATGTTTCCGTTCAAAAGCCTAACCCAGATTCCATTTTTCCACATAGTCCCCTAACTTAATCATGGGGTGAACAAACTCTCGAATTAAAATTTAGGGATGGTTGATCATCTGGGTGGAGATCAGGATGTGAAATTTGTGACTTGGAGCAACCTGTAATAAAATATTAGCCAGAGGGGAGTCTGTAGGTGCTGTTGTAGTTAGTTTTCAAGCTTAAGTAGCTGATACTTTTTTTTTTCAGTTTTGTTATGACTGTTCTGAGCTGTGCTATTTTTCATTGCAAGAGAAATTAAAATGCCTAAATTATTAACCCAAGGATGAGGTGGAATTTACAACAGGAACCTTGGGTGGGCTCAATGAAGGCACTTAGGCATTGCAATGGTGATCATCATATTTTCTAACATGTAGGCACCTAGCGAAAAAAACTTCAAAAACAGACTCCAAAGAGAGACTGCTGAACTTGAATTAATATGCAAACTAGATACCATTAACTGTGGTCTAAATAAAGACTGGGAATGGTTGGGTCATTACACCAATTGAATCTATTTCCCTATGTTAAGTTCTCCTCACACCTTCTATGGGCCATCTTAATTATCACTTCAAAAAGTTTTTTTTCTCCTGCTAACGATAGCTCATCTCAATTGATTAGACTCTGCCTGTTGGTATGCATACTTCCACCTTTTCATGTTCTCTGTATGTATAAATATCTCCTGTCTGTGTGTTCCATTCTATGCATCCGAAGAAGTGAGCTTTAGCTCATGAAAGCTCATGCTAAAATAAATTTGTTAGTCTTTAAGGTGCCACAAGTACTCCTGTTTTTTTTGGCAGAGCACTGTGATCCACAAAATCAAGGTAGGCGTCAAGGCTCCCTAGTCAACGAATGGGGACAAAGAAGCTCTTAAGACTGTGTTCCATTAAAGCCAGCATCTTAGGTGAGGAGATGCCTAAGCTAGCCAGTGGCAAATGCTGAGGAGAGGGGTATAAGAACCCACCCCGTCTCAGAGATAGGAGCCTGAATCCAGGCTCTAGGGAGGTGCCTAACATTGCTTAGGGATCCCCAGATAGGAAACCCTTTCTTCTAGTCAGGCAGCTTAGGCATTTAAATTGTTGCTTGAGGGAATGAATGATTGGAGCATGTATTTATCCATGGTGGAGGAGGGGGAGAGGGAGACACACACAGTTCTGTAGTCCAGGGCAGCCACCTAGGAGGTAGGAGATGCCAGGTCCAGTCCTTCTGCTCCACTTACTCTTTCATTATTTATCACCATAGAACAGCTTCAGTGGGCAAGACTGAGGGCACCCCATCCCATCAAAATATGCCATAACTCAGGGGTAGAGATGGGAGACCCCTATTCAAATCCTTTCTCCCCCTCTGGCAAGGAGGGGGGGAATTGAACCAGGGTGCCCACATCCAAGGTGAGTGTGCTAAACACTGGGTTAAAAGGTTTAAGGTCAATAGTAGTTTAGACTCCTAAGTACCTTTCTGGAGCTGGGCCTTGTCTCGAAGGGTATTGTTATGGCCATACTGACTCTTGGGACATCCCATATGTCTATTTCTTATTTGAGCATGTAATTCAAATTATCTTTCCAGTAAACTCATTATGTCTAGACTTCAGCAGGCTGCCCTGAAATCTCCCCCCCTTTCATGCCTTCCCACTTTTTTAGAAGCATACTGGTTATGAGAGACAACATGATTTAATAGTTAAAGCCAGGGAATAGGAATCAGGTAGACGTGTTCTTGTCCCTGGATCTGCCACTGACTCCTCATGTGAAGTTGGGCATATGCTTTACCAAATTATGCCTCAGTTTCCTCATCTGTGAAATGAGATAATGGCCTAAATTCATTCCTAATTAACACAATTCAGGTGGTGGTGCTACTTGAGGGCTAGATTACGTCCTATAAAACTAACTCACATTGATAATGTCTTTTCAGATAAGAGGCAATAGAAATGCAAATTATTATTGTACTAGTTTCAGTGTACCATAGATCTTGGTGAACAATAATTTTTTAAAGTTTAAATTAAATTTATTTTTTTTTAAATTAAAAAAAAAGTAAATTTAATTTAAATTTAAAACAATCAAATGTTTAAGGCTTTCTCTGTGTGGTTATTTCCATTAGGAGTATCGTTGTTTAAAAATATTATGAAAGACACAGATTATTTGCAAAAGCCCTAATCATTTTTATATTCATTAAGGGCTAGAATGTTAAAGTTAGCTGTATGCAACTCTATGCATATATTTGTGCCTCCCTAACTTATGCACATAAATACCCAATACACACATCAAGTATTTGTGTGTGTACACAGCTAATTTATTTCCTAAATAGTTATTTGCATTTGTGACCAGCTAATATACAAGCACAAATACCAGATTTGCATGTATACCTTGGGGATTTGCACACATAAATGGAGGCATGTGAAAATGTAGGCAAACAATTGTGTTTGCCTAGCTTGGAAAATCTTGGCCATTAAAATCATTCTCTGTACTCAAAGAAGCAAGCACTCTCTCTCTCATATCTTTGTGTGTGTGCTATCGTAATTTAAATTGACAATGAGAACAGGTGAGTTTCTGGTAGGAGATAAAGGGGATCCCATCCAGTGGTTAATCTGGCAAATGAAGTATTTTGAGAGAATTGTTTGCATGCAGCTGAATTTCCTAAAATGTTTGTTATAAAGTAATTGCATAATGAAAATAATCAGTCTCTCTGCATTCTGATCATTAGGAGTTGGTGATATAATTGTGTTATAATGAAAAACATTCTGGTGATTATTCCACAGAGAACTTCTCTGTAGATAATATTCAAATTTACTTTAATTTGGCATCATTTCAAAAAAAGCTGAAAATACAATGTAAGCAGCTGGACTGTGATGCAAGGTTATTAAAAATCTTCAAGTAGGTTGCTTGTTTTTATTCATTATCTTCAAAAAGTTCCTTGAGTTTATATACAATCCATCAACCCAACTTATTTGTTTTGATAGCTTGTTATATAATTTTATATGGTGTTTGAAATGGGAACCAAGCCTTTTTTCTTCTGTGAAAATTTCTTTCTAAAACACCCCAAACCCTTATTGAACCAATCAATGCCATTATAATTCCATCCTAACTAAAGCAAGGCTTTATCACATGTTCTCCTTTATTAATGCTGTGGGGCAGATTTTGCTGTCAAGTTACATCAGTGACTGACTTAAGTGGCATTATTCAGGGTGTAATTCAAGTCAAAATTTGGTGCTAGATGTTGTCATCCTTAAAATACAGTGTGTACCTATAGTAAGTCACCAAGCTAAGTATTTTTAATTCTTTACATCTTTCCTATACACTATCTCCCTTAATCATTCCTATTGGTCTTTGGTTTCCATCCTGTAGACCAGCACCTCCTTGCTTGCTGTATAAATTAGCCAGAGACCTCTTATTTTGCAACCCAGTGTCCTTTTATTCCCCTGTGTTCATTCCCACCACCATCTATATACACCTCTATGTACAAGTCAATCGCAGGCAGGCAACAGCTAGTGCCTGTGGCTAGCTAGGCACAGCATTTCCTTACTGCTCCTGTTTCTCCCCCACTTCACTTCCTTCCTGTCAGCTTTATAGGCCTCCCTCTCAACAGGCTCGCAGGTAACTGCTCTTCGGCTCCTTTAATGAGCCACACCCTGCCAGCTCCAATCAGTTCCCCTGTATGGGAGATACGCTAGCAGGTTTTGAGCTAACAGAGGCTGGTTCAGTGTCTCTTAGGCCAGCATCCTGTTACACATCCCATTTAATCTAGTATTGAGATGCCAGAAATAAACACATTACACTAGGTATAGCCGCAGAGTTACAGTGTACTGATGTACTACTTCTTATATTTTGCTGGGTATGGGTATGAAAATAGCTGTTTTAAAAGTGAAAGTTAAGTCATATAATGGCCCAAAAGGAAAAGACAAAAATTCAGAGGTGAAATGTTAAGACCTGGTTCTTGTCACTTTTATACATTTCTAGGTTTTGTTCAAATTGTTTCCGTCCTGAAAAACTATCTATGGTAACTTATCTACTTGGCGAAAGGAAAAAGTGAATCTCCTCAATCACCTTGGTTTCCTGATGACTTTCCAGTCTGCAGACCCCATAATGGTCCTCTCAAAATTAATTTCAGTGTCCTTGCTCTTCCCAGGGATATTTGGTAGATTATTATATAAACTGTACCATTCTAATGCCCTTCCGTCACTTCTGTTTCCATTTTCACCATGTGATAAAGTGTTTTTTTAGCAGCTGATTTACCCCCACACCCTTCCCAATCTCCTTCTGACTCTTTGTTTTCATAAGATTATACCATTTAACTCTCGTTAACCCTAGTGCTGCTGGGCCTTCTATCATACATTAACACTCCACTGAAGTAAATTGGAAGATGGACTGTACCTGGTACATATTCAAAGGCACAGCAGGTGCATAGTGTCTGGTCATACTTAGAATATCCTGCATCCATCAAGAAGTTAAGTAATTCAATCGATTTATTTAATAGCTCTCTGATTTTGCTTCTGCTCGTATAGCAATCAAATGCACCTTGAATATGTGAAATGTAGTTTTATGCTCTGTTGAATATTTTATTTGCAGGAAGATATCTGGGCTACAATATGGGCTAATTTTTGAATGTCATACACTCTAGTTTCTCTTTGTTTTCTGCTCAACATTTCCTTTATTGTCTCTCATCAGATGAATAGGTAGCTGGAGCTTGATTTGATGGGTAATGGAAACAAGAAGTTGGAGGTAAATGTTGTTCTCCTTGATAAGACACGTTAGTTTCCCCTTGCTAAAAAGCAGTATTTCTAGTCACTGAATTTCCCACCTGATTGAAATCCTCTCCTGCTGTGCGATTCTATCAGTGTGACACAGCACTGTTTTCAGTGTTCACCATTCAGTGCAGAAAGGAGAAGCCAATTCAGTATGGTACAGAATCAACAAATCTTAACAACAGCGGTGGCAGCAGCAGCAACAACCATGCATGAACAATCAGTCATAAGAACGTGAGAATGGCCATACTGATTCAGACCAATGATCCATCTAGCCCAGTATCCTGTCTTCTGACAGTGCCCAGTGCCAGATGCTTCAGAGGGAATGAACAGAACAAGGCAACTATCAAGTGATCCAACCTCTGTCTTCCTTCCAGGCTTCCGGCAGTCAAAGGTTTAGGGACACCTGAAGCATAGGGTTGTGTTCCTGACTATCTTGGCTAATAGCCATTGATGGACCTGACCTATCCTCCATGATCTTAGCCAGTGTTTCTCAAACTGGGGTCACTGCTTGTGTAGGGAAAGCCCCTGGTGGGTCTGCTGGTTTGTTTACCTGCCCCGTCCACAGGTCCGGCCAATCACAGCTCCCACTGGGCGCTGTTTGCTGCTCCAGGCCAATGGGAGCTGCTGGAAGTGGCGTGGGCCGAGGAACTTACTGGCTGCCGCTTCCAGCATCCCCCATTGGCCTGCAGCAGTGAACCATGGCCAGTGGGAGCTGTGATCGGCCGGACCTTCGGATGGGGCAGGTAAACAAACCGGCCCGGCCAGCCAGGGGCTTTCCCTACACAAGCGGTGATCCCAGTTTGAGAAACCCTGATCTTAGCTAATTCTATTTTGAACTTTTGGCCTTCACAATATGCCACGGCAAAGAGTTCCACAGGTTGATTGTGCAGTGTGTGAAGTACTTCTTTTTGTTTGTTTTAAACTTGCTTCCTATTAATTTCATTGGATGATCTATGATTCTTGTGTTATGTGAAGGGGTAAATAACACCTTTTTTTCCACACCATTCATGATTTTAATGATAAATATCATATCTCACCTTAGTTATCACTTTCCCAAGCTGAACAGTTCCAGTCTTTTTAATCTCCTTTTGTATGGCAGCTGTTCCATACCCCTAATCATTTTCATTGCCTTTCTCTGTACTTTTTCCAATTCTAATATTTCTTTGTTGAGCTGGGACAACCTCAACAGCACTCAGTATTCAAGGTGTAAGTGCATCATTGATTTATTTAGTGCCATTATGATATTTTCTTTTGTTTTATCTATCCCTTTCCTAAAGGTTCCTATTATTCTATTAGATTTTTTGATTGGATGTTTTCAGGGAACTATCCACGATGACTCCAAGATCTCTTTCTTGAGAGACGGCAGCTAATTTAGATCCTATTATTTGTATGCATCGTTGGAATTGTTTTTTTTTCCCAATGTACATTACTTTGCACTTATCACCATTGAATTTCATTGGCCATTTTGTTGCCCAGTTTTGTGAGATCCCTTTTTAACTCTTCGCCCTCAGCTTTGGACTTAACTATCTTGAATAATTTTGTGTTGTCTGCAAGTTTTGCCACTTCGTTGTTCACCCTCTTTCCCAGATAGTTTAAAAATATGTTGAATGGCACAGATCCCAGTACAGATCCTTTGGGTATCAGTGGAAATATTTGAGGAAGACACTGAAACCTTCACCCTGCAAGTGCTTGTGTGTTGAATGCATAGCTGTGAGTGCAGGGGCTTTACCATCTTGTGCAAGTGTGAGCAGATATTGTCTGTGCGTTCTTAGGGATAAGCACTAAGGCAGCGCTGCAGAGGGTGTGTTTTCACACCCTGCTGCAGCACTGCAAATTTGTAAGTGTAGCCAAGCCCTAAGCCAACTGTTACAAAGAACCAAGATATACATACAGTGAGCAGAAGTTAGCCTGAAGCCCCATACACCCGAAGAGTACCTGAAAGGTGTTCTTGGTGCAACTTTCAGCCTACCACTCATTCCACCGTAGGCCTGGCTCTTACTGTAAAAGTAAGGGTAACCTGGTGACCACACAGCAATCCTCTCATTAATGCAGACTCGGGTTTCTCTGTATTTCCAGTCCTTCTCCTCATTTTTAACCTTGTGCTCATGGGCACAGCATCCTGCGCCTGTGCTGTTCAAAGATTGAGTCCTAAGAATGGTATAAAGAGCCCTGATTTTCACAGGCATTAAGCACCCACAGTTCCCACTGATTGTAGTGAGACTTGCTGGTAGTCCACAACCTTGAAATATAAGGCCTCTAATTTATGATGCTTCATGTGGATTTAGGTCCCTAACTGTAGTCTTCTAATTTTGAAAATCTTGCCTAAGGTCACATAAAAAGTCAGTGGCAGAGTCAGTTATAGAACTTAAGAACCCCAACTCCCATTCTCTTGCTTTAACTATTACATAGTGCTGCCATTTGGGAAGAGATAGAAAAAGGAGGCAAAAAGACAGGAAAGGGTTGTTCTCTTTCAGTGTTCCCAATTCAGCCAGCAAACAGAGTTCCTGTGTACACCGACACAAAAACTGCATTACAGCAATGGTTAATGTCTGACATAAAACAGCAAGGAAATACCAAGTGTAGGCTGTTTGTCCATCACTCACCCTTTCTTCCCCACCTGCTGCAGGGGTCTGAGAATGGCTTTCTAATAACTGGATGCTGTAATGACAGGGTGAGTTTACTATAGTTGGAATGACAACTGTGACTTGCTAGCTATTACGATTTTACAGTGAGTTAGATTTTTCAAGTCCTTGTAATGTAAGTTTTGAGTGTTCTTTTTTCCCAGTCTCTTTTATTTTCCTGCAGTAATCAGAGAGAGACAAGCATCTCTCTGACATGCCAGGTGGTTCCAGCAGTGATATGCTAACAAGTGGTGTTTGGAGTCCCTGGTTAAATATTCTGTCCCCAAACTAAGTGGAGGTTTGGGGTAATTTCCTTGGCTCTGATGGAGTTCGCCCCTTCTGTGTATATTGCTAAATCATTCATGTGAGAGAACAGTTTCGCCTGGGACTCATAAAAATGTGTTGGAAGAGCAACATTTTTCTTTTTAAAATTTCCCAAATGTCAAGTGTTTTTTATCTTTCAATGTTCTCTTAGAGAAACCATAGGATCCCCCTACAAGAAATGTCCTCTCCCCTATCATCTCAAATTACACAAATAAAACTCCAAGACATGCTGTCTATGCAGGAAAAAAAGGTATCACCACTTCGAGCATGTTACCATGCTACGGTTTTGTTTACTAATGTGTACTGGAACCTAGCACAGCGGGCCTTGATCCATGGCTGGGACCTGTAGGTACTGCCATCATGCAAACAATAAGTATGCAGTGTTGCCACCATACTTGGTTATGCATATGAGCAAGGATTTTTATTTTCAAATGAATAGATTCCTGAGTCCTTCAGCCCTCTCTGCAAGAGCATGCAACCACCTAGGGTTTAACACAGGCTACGTGGGATTTCCATTTCTAGAAACAATGGCAACATATCACTGTGCCCCAGAAACCGTCAGCCCCACTAATCTATAACTATGTTTTGTGTATTATTTTCACCTGTCTTAACATAGTACATCGTATCATTATTTTTAAAATTATTTATCATTTATCCTGCAGGGCCCCTTTGTATTAAATGTCACAATTCAGGGCAACTATCCCTATATTTCTTTCACCAATGGCAGCTACTCCAGGTTCCTGGCTCCTCAGCTGCCAGCCTTTTGGGTAGAGAACCTCATGCCTCTCCCTTCTCTCTAGGGTTTTTCCAGGGTGCACAGTTGCTTTCCTGCACTGTGATATCCCCAGCAAGCCAGACTGCTTAAACAGACCAGCATCTGTGCTTTGCTTTCTGTCTGAAGGCTCTGAACAGCTGTAATTGTCAGCAGTCACAAGTTACTCCACAACTATTTATAAGCAAGCACATTTATTCTTAAGGCGTTACAGATAAAATATATTTAAAACAATAAAAAACCTACATGCATGCTAATACGTTTACAAGAGATCACCAGCCAACTCCAACCTCAGTTCTTAAAACACCACAAAGGGTTTTTTTCCATGGCTATAATTATTCTTTCCTTTATTCAGGTCAGGCCTTTGATCTTGAGACTCCAGGAACAGGTACTCAGCAGATAATTGTCCTCTTGTCAGGGTGTAGCTTCAAAAGGCTTTTTTTTCTTTTTTTTTTTGCCAGAGGTGGGGAAGTTGCATTCACCATTTCCTAAAGATTCCCCAAGCAAACCACTTGACGTTGTTTGTCCTGAAAGTCCATCCTTTTCTGAAATGTTGTTTCATACAGTCCTTTGAAATTCATAACACTTCTGAGGCTTCACACCTCTTCTCCCCACTAGACAGGTTACATACAATTCTGTCCCAGAATAATAAGTAGCTGTTGCATTTAATGCAATGGACTACAAAGATATTTAAATTTAATTCAATAAGGTTTTTCAAGGATATTGTAGGAAGTTGTCATATCTGTCACACTAAGCTCTGTACCAGCATACAGTTTGTGACAGTTCCTGCCCCAAAGAGATTACAGTTTAAAAATTATGTGTAGGAGAATACTGGTAATAGAGGGGCTGTTACAAAGTATTCTATTAATGCCTACTAAGGGTTGGATGTGCTGTCTATCAAAATTGTGGCTAGAAAATGAAAATTCTTCTGAACAGTCATTATTGTGAATAAACAATACATTTGGTAGACTTAAAAAGGAAAATAAGAAAAGCAATTATCCCATGTAATGTAACCTCCAACAGTTCTGTTCAAATATGCAGTCCAATTTAATTTGTAAATCATATGCATAAGCTACATTTTAAAAAAATGGTTCCCAGACTGAAACTTGGTATGATAAATTTTTGCCCTGAATGAACTTCTGCAGTGAATTAAAAAACTCTGGAAATAGATGCTTAAATTGGAAGTGTTGAATGACCTTTAATTATAGTAGCATGAACAAAACCTTTGTAATTCATACTAATTGTTCTCATAACTAGGTCACCCATGTCCTCAGAATTTGCCATAACTTTCCTGTTTCCTTTGGTAATTGTAAGATAACTTCTGTGTACTGTCTGCTATCTATAAAACTTGATGTTTCACATCCTGTATTATGTCCTCCCCAGCAATTCTATATTACTGTTGGCTTTCTATGATATGCCTCACAATTACTTTGATAAAGGTTGGTAATGGTCCATGTCCTTCTCATTTTCTATTCCTGCTTTAAAAGCAACCACTTGTTGGTTAACATGTGTAACATGCATGTAATATAGAGCTGAACCATTTTGTTTGTTAGCTTAAAGTCAAAATCCTGGTATCCATGTCAAAACTCCCATTGACCCCAATAAACCCGGGATTTGGCTATTACTGTTTATATCTACTTTCACTTGGAATGGTAGACTGAGATCATACTTCCCTTTTCAGACATGTCCCTCAAATGGAAGCATGCAGTGCACACTATGGATAACCCATATACAAACACCATACCTAGAAATTAAAAATAGCTACAATCAGCAGGTTCTAGTGCTGTGTTTTTTAATCCTTGGCAAAGAACCAGAGGGCTGCTCCTGCAGTTCTTGCACACCCCAAATGCCCAGTGAAAGTTCAAAAGTTGCAAAATTAGTGCTACTGTGAGTGGGAGATAGTTCCACAAGCAGAACCACAGTGGAAAAACCTCTTTCCAGACAGCTTTCCTTACAAAGAGCTTTATATGGTCCCAAGGAGAGGGACACTCTCCCCTATACCAGCAACCTGCACAACTTGCTTAGCAAGAGACAGGCCAAGGACCACTGGCATGGTGAAAGCAGGTCAAGGACCACTGGCTTGTCTTAAACCTGGCATGTGTTTTTGCTTTGTCTGAGGGATCAATGAACATTAATTCCTGAATGAGCAGGTGCCTAACTTTAAGTGTGTGGGTAGTAATGGCCCTTATAGGACTACTCACAAAGTTATGAAACACACTTTTTGAAAAACTCTTTCCTATTTGGAAATCCTGCAATATATCAGTTAAATAATCCTAAAACCAGGCAAATAGCATTTTATCTAGCCAGTTCTTGTGGGTGTGATCCGTCAGCCCCACTGTCATGTACTGCAAGTTACATATTCATTAACTGTGTATTAGAACATACTTATTGCAGATGATCAGTGTTGCAATAAGTCGGTAAGTATTACAGAGCTGCTCACATTTAATAAATATTTTCCATACTCTGTGATTATTTTATTAACACAAATTACAATAACTGTCTAATAACTGTAAGTCAATATAAGCTATAATAAATCATTCTGAACCACAGAGCTTCTGAGAAGTGACACTCCAGTCCATGCTTCTCTCTGGCTCTTTTAATATCCTTTCTGCACTGTTCTCCTGTGAATTTATTTATGAACTATTAATCAACAAACACCCTGACAGCATATCTGTTACGTCTCCTCACTCTGGACCCAATCCTTCTCCCATTGAACTCAACTGGTCTTTTGCTGCTACCTTTGCTGAGAGAAGGATCAAGCCCTTCATTTTTTCCTAAAAGCTGAGTAAGAGATTGTGATTCTCCAGATTTTATGTTTTGATTTATAGTTATCCTGATTTTACTTCCTCCTGGTGTTTTTTTATTGACTGGATTAACACTTCTATGTCCTGAAACAAAATCATATTTTCAAATCTCAGTACAAAACTTTGCCCCAATCTTCCCCTATACACTAAACCGAATAACGCCACCTGGATGTGAGCATGGAGGGGACTCTCAGCACATTGATCTCTTCCTTCTGCATAGAATAAAGGCTCTGTTGCTTCCATAGCACTGCCTCCCTCATCCCTCCTACTCACTGAAAAGTAGCCACTTTTGGGTAATAGAAGCTATTCATTATCACACAGAAATATTACACTGTGTTTTACAAATTACATAATTTACAGCTGAAGTTGTGTATATATAATTTAAAAGTTTATATATATACACACAAATTAAATTAAATTAAATTGACAGCTGAAGTTGTAGAATGGAATTTAGATAGCTGGATGGGCCTGATCCAAAACCCAATGAACTCAATAAAGATGATGCTAATGATTGGCAAACCCTGTTAAAGTTCTGCCTGCTACTTAACAAGCTGTGATTTAACTATATAATTCTGTTTAACAGTATTCTCAAAGTAGGAAAATGGGTTTGTGTGCTCACAGATATGTAGTCTGGGATCAGGAGGGAAAGAAAGACATTTGCTGTTTGCAGGATAGGTGAACTATTATATATAAAATGGGGTCCATGGAACACATGGTAGTGATATGCAGAACGTTAGTTATAGCCAGCTCTCCTTGTTTGCAGATAATAAGAATAGGTAGGTTGCTTGGTGATATGAAATGAAGAGCAAATGAAGACAAAGTAATAAGTTGTTTTGTTCTTTTGGAAATAAGAAATCATGCTATCCACAGGCAAAATACATAAATAGTTTCCCAACATTATAGATTCATAGAGTATAAAGCCAAAAGAGACCACAATGATTACCTAGTCTGACCGCTCCTTCATAGCACAGATTATATAATTTTACCAAGGCTATAACTTCTGGCTGAGTTAGAGCATATCTTTTAAAATGACATCCAATCTCGACTGAAAGACTTCTAGAGATGGACAATCCACCACATCCCTTGGTAACTTGTTCACTGGTCACAACACTACCATCACTGTTAAAAATGTGTTTCCAGTCTGAATTTGTCTGACAGATCTTGTTATACTTTTGTCTGACAGTTTAAAGAGCCCTCTACTATCAGAAATCATCTCCTTATGTAGCTACTTAGAGAGTGTGCTTGTCACCTCTTAATTTTTTCTTGGATAAACTAAATTGATTAAGCTTCCTCGCTATAAAGCAGGTTTTCCAGATCTTCATGAACTCTATTCCCTTTTACAGTCACTGCTTTCCAAAATATAGTTCTTCATCCTGCAGTTATGACTAGCATTCTTTGGCACTAAAGTTATGACCTTGCATTTTGCTATATTAAAATGCATGTTGTTTGAATGAGCCCATCTTCCCAAGCAATCCATTGTCATTATTTCACATAAACAATAGCTGTCATTGATAACTAGAGAAAGTCCTCTATCTGTCAAGAGTAGTGTGGTGACTGTTGTGCACCAGTTTCCCCACTTTAAAAGAAGTCCCACACAGGCATCATCTTCAATGTCTACAAAACCCAGGCTGATGTGTCATGACAAACTGACAATTTCTCTTCCCCTTCTTTCTTTTTCTTCTTCCCCACTGCTACCTCCAGTTAATAAAACCAAATCATAACTAACAAAGGAGTGCCATATTTTTCACTAATTTACTTGCATGCTGTATCCTCTTCCCCTACCCCATCATCAGTCTGTGTTTTTACTCTGTAAGCCTGGTAGAGTTTATCTCTTTTGTATGTTTGTACAGCATCGAGCAAAATGGGGCTCTGATCCTAGTTGGAGCCTTTTGGTGTCACCATAATATAAATATTAATTGGAAATATCTACCTTTCCCATGTATCTGTATTTTCAATATGAAGCTCTATAAACTCAGACATCAAAGAACAAATAAACTGAAAACATATTCACCTGGATACAATAAGGTATGAAATAAGTGCAGTTCAGTACCTTTTTAGGAGCATTTGCAGATTGCTTCATAGAAATGCCAGCTGTACTGTTAACAAAAATGGGTGGGGGATAAAGAGCTGAGCATAAGCATTGGCCAAGAAGCTTGGACAGGGATTATGTACTCCTTAAAGAATGTATTGGTCTCATTAGTCTGTCACAACCACAGTTTAAACCATTAGCAAGAATACACTAGACAAATTAGCTATGATTTCAGGTAAATACTCTAAAAATGCTGGAGATGCTGTGGGCAGGAAAAGTTTTTTGGTACGCTTGAAATTGCTTTCAAAGCTAGTTCCTTCCTGGCTGGAAATGTACAACCACTTGCAGAATACTGGACCAACTGTATCTGGCTGCTTGGATGTGCAAGGGGAAGAGGAAGCAAGAGTCCCCAGCCATTCTTAGATCCTTGTGCAGTGTCTGAGTACAATATAGAGTCCTCATATTCTCCTAAGTTCAGAGACTGCTCCTGCTGCCACAGATGCTGGCTATCCCAAAATGGGTATTGAGCCTGTTTTCCTTCTGCACTGGCCAGCAGAAGTGGCGGGGCGACCAATGAATGCATTCTGTACCCAGTTAAGGGGAATAGCAATGGATGTTCTCCTCCTGAGCATTGGGGAGTTGAAGACGGTACCATGGTATTGCTTCATATTTCCTTACACTGGAATCTTCAGACCACTGGAAGATGCATTTTAGGGGAGCCAATTTCCTGGAACTTGTAGTTTGTTTTAATTAAGACCCTTCTGAACATTACACAAAGGTAATGAAGCCACTCTCATTGTTTGCTAACTAGGATGTAGAAATAGGGCAGCCCAAGAATTCATGTACTGGTGAGCCAAATAGGTAAAAAGAAACAATATGGCACATTGCGTGCTGTGTATGGGCCTGATCTTGCAGCTTCTCTCATGTGAGGACTCCTCAGAATTAATATAGTTAATTGCATCAAGAGTCCCACTTTTTCATGAGCGTGTCTGTAGAATTCCTTGGGAATATCTATACAACTATTCATAAGCAAAAATTATACAGCATTAAAATATTATGAGGCTATCATTAATTGCCTGATTTTTGTTGTTGTTGCTGCGGTATAAATTTAAACTAAACAAGAGCGCCATCCAAGACATGCTTGACACTCTGCTTTAAAAATATAACATGCATATAATAAATAATCAGACCCCCCGCCCCATCCCCTCACCCAACTGAATATGAATAAGAGTGCCAAAGAATAAAAGTGGCAAGAATAAGAGGAAGAAGCGTAGCAGGTTCAGGCCTGCAGTTCAGATAAACTGCTTTAAAAGAACAGCAATGTAATTTTCAAAATGTGCCTACAGAACAATCTATAACAGGCATAAAATAATGTGGGAAATCGTGATTGCAATAGCAAACATTCTGATGATGGTTTGAGCCAATGAGACTTCTCCTTAGTCCTGTGCTAAGAAGCTCCTTTTGGAAGTGTTATGCCATGGTTCAGGTTTTAGCAGTAACTTTCCTTATTGTTTAACAATGTGCACTCTAATAAACTGGAATCTCTATGACACTTCTGTTGTTTCCCAGAGAGCCTTTTGCTACAATTTTGCTGTTGCATCGCCTGCTTTATTCAGATCAAAAAGCAATTTCAAGCACTCCAGCTTGATGTAAATTGAGCAAAGACTGATCAGATTTGCAGTCTGAAGACACTCTTTAAGGAAGTATCGTACACAGGCATATTTATTAGCTGTTCTACTGATGTACCCTAAATGTTATATTTATTACATTTGCAGCTCTTTTGGGTCTTGTTGAATAGGGGAGATCCTCCAAAGGACTTTGCTATATAAAGTCTTAGCTTGTGTATTGCTTGAATAAAATATAGAAATATAAAAGGAAAACTGCAGTGATTAGTTATAATATTTTAGTCACCTAGAGAAATGCTCACTAAATTTGAACAGAGCAGGCCAAGAAAGCAGCATTTGATGCAGGTTTATGTTCTGGCTAAGGTTCAGAAGTCTGACTGGGAGAGGAATGAGAATTTAAGGGCAACAATGTCTCTTCTGACAACAAAGTCTAAAATGCTGGAAATTGTGTAAAAATAGCTGATCTAGGAAGATTTTTGCCACCTTGAAAAAAATCTTACTCTTGTGAGATTATCTGTTTTCATGAGATTTCAACTATTTTGTGCCACATCTAAATTGGTTCCTGGAAAATAATACTATTCCCATTCATGATCCAATCTTACACTAAAACTAGAGGGGCAGTTTTAGCTCAGGCAGTTACAATCCTAACCCCTTTATGTGCAGGGGTTTGGGTCTGAAGTTTTGGTATGTGCCATCTCTAAATAGTTATTTTGAAAAGAGTTTCCAGAAATTCTTGTCACTGTTCCATTATCACACGTCACTGTTCCATTATCACACCTTACAGTAACTCTGAATGGTATTTAGCAGTAGGACCTGGCTTTTTGCAGATATTTTAGGCTAGACCTACTCAGAAACAGACTGGGACACCAGAAATGTGTATCACCAATGGAATGGGTAGGAAATCAGATGGTTTCAAAGATGTAAATTCTATTCTTCCTTGTTCATTGCAAGCTGCAGGATTTGGCCTCAGAGAAGCGGTCAAAACATTCTCTTCAATGGCCTCCCTGAATTAATTGTTCCACTGAACCAATAGCATTGGATGGAATGCAGGAATCTGATCTGCCTATTTGCTGTTATGTATGCTCAAGTGTTTGTTAATGTTTGTGCAAGGCTCTTTATAACTTCCAGTTTATGTACCCTAGTCTTTTGTATCACTCTGCTTATGATTCTCAGTGCCTTCTTCCATGCTACATTCTATGCATGCAGAGAAGTTCCTGACCTGGTTCTCAAGAGTCCCACTTTTTCATTAGCATGTCTGTAGAGCAGCTTGGGAATGCCAATACTGCTATTGATAAACAAACAAAAAACAATATGGCATTAAAATATCAGTATATAGTTAATTGCTTGATTTTTTTGTTGCTGCTGATGTGAGATAAACCTAGACAAAGAAAAAGTGCCATCCCAAGTTCTGGACATACTTGAAGGTCTTCTTTTAAAATATAACATTCATATAATAAATAATCAGACCCTGCTCCATTCCCAGCCAAAATATCAAAAAAGACAAGCCTATTGTTTCTATTGCCTTGATCCTCTTTCTCTGTTTTGTAACATTTAGAACGTAAGTTCTGTGGAGCAACGACCACACTTTCTATGTTTGGAAACTGGCGATTACATTGTGGCCGCTATGAGACAGAAATAATAACAACAAAATTGTTTATCGGCAATGTCAGATAGAAAAATGGTGAAGTCTGCATTGCACTGTAGAACTTGTTTTTCTTGTTAGCTACGTCTTGCTGATTCTAGTTTAAAATGTGTGTAATTTTGTAGATATAGTATTTGCAGACTTTAATCAGCAGTTAAGATCACAGTACCACTTTTGTTCCAGTGCAAACAGCTGTTTTCATGTAGTGTCACTAGTTGCTCAACAGATGCATTTATTTTGAATTTCTTGTACAATATGACAGGTTTCAGAGTAGCAGCCGTGTTAATCTGTAACCGCAAAAAGAACAGGAGTACTTGTGGGACCTTAGAGACTAACACATTTATTTGAGCATAAGCTTTCGTGGGCTACAGCCCACTTCATCGGATATGATTATGATTATTCCACTGGAGCATGATATTCTTTTCCCTTTTTTCCTGTTGTGAACTTTCCCACATTGTTTTACATTTCAGGTTTATGAACCAAGGTTATTCCTATAACAACACTTCTCCTCCCATCTTCTAGCTGTAAACAACTTCCCAAAATATTGAAGCACAAAAACTCCCCCGCTGTTCACAACCCACTTGATTGCATTGATTTAACTGAAAACCATAAAAATGTGAGTGAAGATAGAGGTGGTCAAACTGATTATTAACTAGAAAGTCCTGACAAAATCATGTGGAATACTCTGATAGGAATATAGACAGAATTTTCATGCCAGAATAGGTGGGAATACAGGCAGAACTGAAGTACTGAGGGCCAGATGCACATCTGGTATAAAATGGTGGAACTCCCTTCATTTGAAACGAGACAGATTTACACCATCTGAGAATTTGGCTCTTATTTCTTATAAGTAAGAAATATATAGAATTCTATAAATAGAAGAAAAAACCAGGCCAGAAGTCTTTTTTTTTCTTTTGCATGTGTACCTCTTATGCACACACTATGGCTTTAACTTGGAAAAAAGTTCAATTAAAAAACATAACTTCATGACTAGACAAATTTCCTCCCATAACATATGTATAATGATCTTGTACTTCATAAATGTGTTTCATTTACTTGTCATTTATTTCCTGTCATTTAAAATTATCAAACAAAACATTTGAGCAAAATAAAACTCAGCCAATGGACTACACGTATACGGTACAGGTCAATTTAAAGTAATTTATATTGTCCTCGTAGCATTCTTTCACTTTAAGTTAAAGCCTGCTGAAATGGAAGTCAGTGGCAAAATACCCACTGTCTGAAATGGCACAAGGTCAAGCCCATTGTTAGATTTTATTTATGTAGAATCAAATACTGTGATCCTTTTACCCAGACAAAACTCCCATTGCTTATCCCATGCTGTCTTTTCTGAAGGCCTCTCTATGAAATATCTTGTGTAAGTTAAGATATGATTCTTCACTAATAAAATTCAAGTTGAGCTTGCAGTTGATTTTAGCGGATGCAGGAGGGGCCACAGTATTCTTGGGGCTGTAAAACCAGTCTTTTATCCCTATTTAATGTGTATGCACACCTATGGTCCTGTATATATATAAATATGAATATGTCAGGACTCAGTCCTTCACTGAGATCGATTCAGGGCTTTGTGTGAGCTGTGGGTCTGTCAATGTACAGCAGCTTGCATAACTGGGGCCTTCTGGCCTGCTTCTGCTCCCGGTGTAGTCAATATCATGACTCCCATTAACTTAAATGGTGCAGGATCAGGCCCTTAAATCATGAGGTTTTTTTAGATCAGGATCTGTATTTTCCTGTGTGTGTATGGACAGTGCCTAGCACATTGTGAATGCAACTGAAATACAAATAAATAATAATAGATCTCAGTAAGGCTACATCACATCATTGATGTCTTTTCCAAGAAGCTTATTTGATATGTCACTGTGAGGGTTGCCATGTAGAAGACACTGTAGACTTTGGCTAAAACATTGTTTTTAATTGTAAATCCATTGTGTTCAGCTATATATTTCAATTTTTGAATAAAAATATTTAGATAATTATAATTGTAATAATACTTCACACTTCTAGAGAACTTTCTATCTGAGGATCGACAAGCACTAGCTTGCCATAGGACTGGAAGGGACTGTGAGAGGTCATCTATACAAGTCCCCTGCACTCAAGGCAAGACTAAGTATTATCTAGACCATCCCTGACAGGTGTTTGTCTAACCTGCTCTTAAAAATCTCCAATGACAGAGATTCCACAACTTCCTTAGGCAACTTGTTTCAGTGATTAACCACATTAACAGGAAGTTTTTCCTAATGTCCAACCTAAACCACTCTTGCTGCAATTTAAGACCATTGCTTCTTGTCCTATCCTCAGAGGTTAAAGAGAACAATTTTTCTCCCTCCTCCTTGTAACAACCTTTTATGTACTTGAAAACTGTTCTAATGTCCCCTTTCAGCCTTGTCTTCTCCAGACTAAACAAAACTAATTTCTTCAATTTTCCCTCATAAATCATGTTTTCTAGATCTTTAATCATTTTTGTCCATCTTCTCTGGACTTTCTCCAATTTTTTCCACATTTTTCATGAAATGTGGTGGCAAGAACTGGGAACAATACTCCAGTTAAGGCCTAATCAGCACAGAGTAGAGCGCAAGAATTACTTCTCATGTCTTGCTTACCACTCCTGCTAATACATCCCAGAATTATGTTTGCTTTTTTTCAAGTGTAACACTGTTAACTCATATTTAGCTTGTGATCAACTATGACCCCCTTTCTGCAGTATTCCTCCTCATTTCACATTTTGTATGTGTGCAACTGATTGTTCCTTCCTAAATGGAGTACTTTGATCTGTCCTTATTGAATTTCATCCTATTTATTTCAGACCATTTCTCCAGTTTGTCCAGATCATTTTGAATTTTAATCCTAATCTACAAAGCACTTGCAAATCCCTCCCAGTTTGGTATCATCTGCAAACTTTATAAGTGTACCCTCTGTGACATCATCTAAATCATTGATGAAGATATTGAACAGAACCAGACCCAGAACTAATCCCTGTAGGCCCCAACTTGATATGTCCTTCCAGCTTGACTGTGAACCACTGACAAGTACTCTCTGAGAAGTTTTCCAACTAGTTATGCACCCACTTTATAATATACTATAGTAGTATAGTAGGTTCTGTTTCCCTAGTTTGTTTATGAGAAGGATACGAAAGACAGTATCAAATGCCTTACTAAAGTCCCCCCATCCACAAGTCTTGTTACCCTGTTAAAGAAAGCTATTAGTTTGATTTGACATGATTGGTTCTTGAAAAATCCATGCTTTCTGTTCCTTCTCACCTTATTATCTCCTAGGTGTTCACAAACTGGACCTCTAGGTGAAGGGGTAGGTCTTATTTATTATTTTAACTTTATGTTATTGTTTTTATATAAACTATAAACACCTAAAATAAAAAAAATTATAAATACATCCATAAGATGGAAATATCACATAAATAACAAAATCAGTATAAAATCTGAAAAAAACCACAACAAACCAAAACTAAATAAACAAAAGCCCTGAACCTGTAGAGGTCATGCAGGGCATCAATTATTAAATTGATTACGTAGAAAAATAAGTGAGAACATAGCCTAAGAGTACTGGGGACTAATATATAATAAATTGCAGAAGCATGTAATAGTTTCCTATGTGACCAGACAACCTCATATTTTTTCCAAGTGTTTCTGTTAGACAGAGCCATATTTTCCCATTAATGCAGTAGTACCGAGCTCACTAAGCAGTCTGTGAATGAAGGGGAAATTGCAGATTTCCATTTCTTCAAAATAACTATTTTGGCCACTAAAATAGTTACTGCAATTTATCTTAATGTTAATTGGTAAGACCAATTCATCCAGCACCTGTAAAATACACAGGCTTGGAGAAGGAAAAGTGGCAATACTTAAAAGTTTTTGAGAGAGCACCGGAACACATGCATTTTGACTGGTATAGAGGATGTGTGAAAGATTGCTATGGGGCTGTTTGCATCTCCAGCCTTCACTGTGTATTGCCAATCTAGCCTTAAACTAATGTTCTGGAGTCCGGTAGTAACCATTTAATAACTTGATCTGGAAGACTCGCAAGGACAAATAAACTTGAAGAATCTTTCACATTGAGCCAGATATCCTCCTAGGTTTCTGTTGCGATAGTAAGGCTAAGTTCTCTCCCCATTTTTCTTGGAGATTGAGAGGGTAATGCAAACCATTAAGCCACCAATAAGTAATTCCTACAAAGTCACTTTTGTTTTCATATATCTTAACATGTTCTTCTAGAGGTGAGAGAGTTGAAACAGGCCAGTTGTCCCTCATCCTTGCATAAATCCTTGAGCACAGCTGCTGAAAGAAGGAACTGTTAGAGAGCAGTAGTTGATATCTGCTGCACATGTAATTGAAAGAAGTCACTCTATCATCTCGTATTGTATCTTTAATTTTTGTTAACCTTTTCTCTATCCAAATTGCCTTGAGCATGGAGTTGGCCTTGATCCTGAGGCATGGGTTATCCCATAGCAGTATGAGAAGAGAATTAGTAAGATTGGATGCTGTAATCATCTTAATGCATTGCAGAATGCCCCATGCAGATGAAAAAAATGGCTTCTTCTTAAGGATACGGGTAGCTCCTTAAGGAATAAAATAGAAGAGAAGGAACCAAATGGCATAGCTAAGCATTTTTTTTATCTCAAACTAGGCCGGTGTGTATACAGAGCTACTTGGGGGGGGGGGGGAAACTTACATTAGGATGCATTTAGTATGCTAGAAAATATAGATACAAATCTGGTAATCCTCTACCTCCAGTTGCCCAAGATTTCTTAAAGGTCTTGTGTGACAAGTGAGGCTGTTTTTTATCCCATATACATTTAATGGTAAGCCTATTTATTCAAACTAAGAGCAGGGAAAAGCCCTTTAATGGCAATAGGCTAGTGATACTACTTAAGTCATTATCATATTTATAGAAACAATTTTGGGGAAAATTAGGACAAATTTTAACATCTAAATATGTTATTTCCTTGCATATTTGAAATGGAAAATGCTGAAACTGAGAAGGATTTGCTCTTTTGGATATATCTATTGCATGCAATTTATTCCAGTTAATGAAAAAACCAGAGATCTTTCCAAAAATATCAATTGAATTCAATAAATGATGGGACTGATGAGGATGATTTCTTCAATAGTACAAAAATTTCATCAGCATATAAACTGATTTTATATTCTTTCCTGCTTACGGTGATACCTTCAATGGCTGAGTGCTGACATACGTACATTGCCAGTGGTTTAAAAGCAACATAAAAAAGGAGGGGCAAGAGGGGAAAGCCTTGTCATATCTCTCATGCTAATTGAAATGTTGGAGAATTAACTCCATTAGTTGATCCTGAAAGGAGGGTAGAGTTATATAATACACTGACCTGATTCGGGAATATTGGTCCAAATCTGTTTTGTTTGTTTGTTTTTGTTTTTTAGGACAGCCATTAGATAAGGCCATTCAGCCCTATCAAAGGCTTTCACTGCATCTAGTGATAAGGCTATGGAGGGAAAATCTGACATCTAAGCTTGCTGGATCAGGTGAGCAATTTTTCTCACATTATCAGCAGCCAATCTTCCTTTAATGAAACCAAGTATGAAAAATAAAATCGGTTATAGTCCACTTTACATGTCAGGAGTGTTGACTGTTCCAAGGGACTTATGGTCACCATAACATAATCCATCACAGGCAGAGTTAGTGAAGAGATTCTGTCCAGCAGTACAAGCTGTGATGATTAGTGCTGATAATACTTCAGTCAGTAGATGGTGTTATAAACCCCAGTTTAGTGTTAAACTGTTAGTCTATGCATTCCCGTGCTATGCAGTTGTTGTTGCTCAGTTCCAAGGGATATCAGAAGAAGAGTTCAGTATAGATGGTTATCCACTAGGAGTTGGAAGATTATATAAATTAATATTACCACATCTAGAAGGATTTTTAAACTTGTTGAGGTATGCTTTTCATTATGAAAAAAACATTTTGCTATTTTTGATCAAATCTGGTGTCAGTCTTTGAAAGTGTCTGCCAAGCTTCAGAGGGGTTTTTGGAAAATCCTGTGAAGCCTACTAAATCCATAGTGAAGGTGGGTGGGTACTTGATGCTGTATCTGACGTTGGTCCCCTTCAGGATTTACTTTACGCCATTGAATGCAGCCATCTTTTTGTTTAGAACAGCTGGGAAGTCAGGGAAAAAAAAAGTGGCCTTTATACATAAGGGTTTCAGCCTTCTGGCAGCATTCATTAACATTGCTTTATCAATACATTTCAGCAGCTTGAAGGTGATGGGGTGTGGGCTTGCCAGACTCCTGCCCTCCAGTACCAGGCATTTGATGAGCACTTTCAATATCTAATAGGCACAACTCGGGGGTCCAATTTATGTCGGGTAGCAGTTTCTGAAGAAAGCTGATACTATCCTTCCCCTCTAGACCCTCAGCACTGCCCAAAAGGCAAAGACTGTTTCTTTGAGATCTGTTTTCTAAGTCATCCTGGTTTTTTCCCAGTTTGTCTAGTCTAAGCTTTAACGAGGCAGCTTCTTTATTAATTTTCCTGGTTTCAATGACAAACTTTTGTCGCTCTTTTTTCGAGAGAGCCATTTGGGATTTTACATCACATATATCTTTAGAGAGGCCGTGAATATCTTTTGAGATTGATTCCAGTCAGTCTGTGAGGAATTATTTTAGTGCCACAATATCCTGGCCTAGATTCTACTGCGGCCTTGCAGTGTCCCCCTTCAGCTGCTTAGGTGATTCAGGCATAGGTCTTTTGTTGCCTCTCATGTTTTCATTGAAATCTATAGTTTATCCAGGGGATTAATTTAAGCTTTTATGACAGAAACTTACTTGACAATTTGTTAGGAATAGCAGCAAAGAATCCTGTGGCACCTTATAGACTAACAGGCGTTTTGCAGCATGAGCTTTCGTGGGTGAATACCCACCGACGAAGTGGGTATTCACACACGAAAGCTCATGCTGCAAAACGTCTGTTAGTCTATAAGGTGCCACAGGATTCTTTGCTGCTTTTACAGATCCAGACTAACACGGCTACCCCTCTGATACTTGTTAGAATCAATGTAATGTAATAATGTAATTATTAGAGGTGAATTGATATTCAGGGAGTGAGGAGGTCCAGGACTAAGCAGCCATCTTCTTCCTGGGTACCATGTGACACCTCCCACTCCAGATCTCCTTATTTGTATTTTTTATTTACACCTATGCAAAGTGGGTGTAAAATACTACCAAATCAGCATTCTTCACATTCTTACACTGCTAATAACAATTTACATTTCCTGTGCACAGGTGTCAATGATGACACAGCGTGCAAAGCAGTGGAGAATCAGGCCCAAGAAGTTGCCTTACAGTTGGCTGGAAAAGGTACCCAAATGCTGCTAAGAATGGACAAATCAGGCAGCCCCCTCTTGCCCTGGAGGACCCTGCCAGCAGTACCATTTGCAGGCATTGATTTTAGCGACTCTGGATGAGACCTCTATTTTCTATGGTCTCCCCTGGCTGACTCCGTAAACTAATTCCAGAGCTCCAATCAGAAAACATAGGAAAAAGGGCCGTTTCCCTCCTGGAGTCACAGTTTCATCTAGTACAATCTTTACCATTAACCCTAGAGTTGTGTGTTGCAAGAGGAGCTCCATGGTATGCAGGGAAAAATTGGTAGGGCTCTCAAACAAACCTATGGATGAAGTACACTCATTAATATTTAGTCTCTCAACATTGCAGTGAAGTAGAAAAGTGTCTCTTTCACAAATGAGGTAAGCAAGGCTGAGAGAGATCCTATGATCATATTATGCAGGAAGTCTGTGACAGAATGAGATATAGATCCCAGCTCTCCTGAATTGCAGTATTTAAGCACAAAATTATTTTTGCATCCTTATGAATGGAGGTTTTGATTTTTGCTTTACCTTAAAAATGAGTTCTAGAAATCTAGCTCTATTTTCAATTTCTTCTGCACTATTTGTAATCTAATCTTTCAGGTATACATCATTATGATAATTTACATCAGTAATTTGGTTTTACTCATTAAATTGTTGCCTTTTCTTTTTAAAGATAGGGCATATTTAATGGCCGCATTATATAATGTACAGCCAACCAGGAATATCCTGCACTCTTTTGAAAGGCAGTTTAGTAATTTTCCACCAAATTTATCTAAGCATCTAAATCTCATTTTCAAGATACCAAATGTTCTTTCAATTATCATTCTGGTCATTTTTTGAGTTTCATTATAATTTACAATGTAGATTAGACAGAAGAGAAATTAGGCAGTTTTTCAAGGGATATCCACTGTCACCTAAAAAATTGGTTTAAAAAACTCTCCAAACCCACAGTACTTTATATCAGAGCACCTAGACAGCAGCTTCCTGAGAAGCCATCCTTGTTGAGAATTGCCTTTTGCAAACAACAGTAAATTTTTTGTCTTTCAAATATGTATATATAATTAAAATATATTTGGAGTAAAAGTTCATATTGCACAGGATTTTACTCCCATGACTCCAGTAAAAAAGTCAACCATTCACACAGCTGTAACTCGGTGAAGTGCTTTGAAACGTACTTCTTAATAAACAAAAATGACCTCAAACTAATAAAATCTACCATTACAATTAAGATGTAATACATGCCTTAACTGAGTAACTGCAAGATCTCAGTACTGTAACCTTTGTCTCACCCCTCCTCTTATCCTTATTTATTTTGTCATATCCAAGGCCCTGATTCTGCTATCCCATTCCCTAGTGAGAATGTGTGTGTGTCTCTCTCTCCCCCATCTCCTGCTGCCCCTCTTCAGAAGCATCAGTAGCAGGTCATGAATCAATTGCTATTCCTACAGGTTTATATTATAATCCAAAGTATTTACACCAGATGACTACATGCACTGTACAATATATGACAGAGTGAATTTCAGTAAGGTATCATTGAATAATGAAATTTTCTATTAAACCAGAGTTAAGGAAACACTTATCCCAAATATATTGGGCCAAATTCATCGCTGGTGTAATTACATTGAGCAACAAAATGGTTCACCGAAGATAAATGTTTCCCTCTGTGTCAATCAGCAACTAAAACTGACTGGTCTAGTGGTAGCAATATAAAACACTCAGTTAATGATGTAAGACTTTATTTACTTGGCCTATATGATATCTCTGCGATTTTTTACTCTCTGTACTTATAAACTACAATACCTTACAGTATCTATGAGATTCAAGATGTTTTTTTATTTACAAAAGGGTCAATTTTGTCTCTGAACGGGTGCATTTTTGGCATCCTTATTGCTTTCACTGTACATATTATTAATGGAATTTAAAAAGAAAATTGTTGCTGATGCTATACATAATGAAAGATTTTCTATAGCTATAGTAGAAGAGTCATTTCTGTTATGAGAAAACAAACACATTAGAGATATGCAGAAGACAGATGCTGTTTCACAAAAAAATTTGAAAAATTGGCTTTGTATTGAATCTGAAAAAAACCCGAACATTTTTAAATTTTCTACAAAGGAAAATTAAGAAAAAATACTTTGAGTCAATTGAAATATTTTATTTCAACTAAATCATTTTTCAATTGTGACCTATTAAAAAGAATGTTTTATATTATACAAGAGAGTCAATGTGGCCTAATAAATAGAACACTGAACTTGGGGCTCAAGGGACCTGAGTTATATTTTTGGGTGGCATTGGGCAAATCACTTCATCTCATTGTGCCTCAGCTTCTCCATCTGTAAAATGGGGATAATGATACTGACACCTCTTTTGTAAGGTGCTTTAGGATATCTGGAAGAAATGAGAAGATGTGAAAATCACTGCCATTAAATATGTTGTGGTAGTGATAAGAATTGGAGTTAGAGTTCATCTGAGATCACCCCCAGCAAATTATAGTAATATCATCATTATATTTTGCATCACATTAGTCTATGTCTCATATTGTTACTCCATCTCCTATCCTGGGCCTCCATCTCCTTGTGCTGCACTGCTTCTATCTCCTTACATTAATCTCTTTCTTGACCTTTCTCTTCCTTTTGTTTTATAGCCTCCTGCCTCCCCAGGAAAACCAACGTTCTGTCATCTTCATAATTCATCAAGGCCTGAAATGGACTCCAGAAGCATCTCCTCTATTCTGCTTCCTACTAACATCCTTGGAAGCCCTTGTGGACTGTTTTCCAACATCTGGCTGGTCCAAGGGCAAGTGTATCATGAGAGGTGTTAGATAAAGATGCATCATCCTCAGAGTCACTGGCATGCAGGGATTCTGTTGATAGTGGGGCGAAAGCGAAATATTGTTAATTTTCCTATCTGGAAAATTAACCTCATGATGTAAGACACCGTTTCTGTATGGGCCATTGTGTCCCTGTCCAGAATCTTGACTTTGGCATTTTTTTTCAAGCTACAGTGTATTGAGGTCAGAGGTTTTTTTGTTTTGTTATTCTTGTGATGTACGAGAGAGGATTAAGAACTGTCTAGCTACCCTTACATCAAGCCAATCCACTGTATAATGATATTTAATGTTAATTAGTCTAATGTACTACAGAACAGAGTTCAGTAACACAGTAGCAGAGCTAATGAAAGGAAGACTACTGTAATTATTTCCTTGCTTACAGGCCAACAACTCAGCTGACTGTGGTTGCCATTACCCACTGTGATGTTAGTGAACATTCCTCATCTGCCATGTGAACTTATTTACCCTCAGACCACTGGGGAATGGAACTGCTATGATGTGAGACTACTGACAAGAGTAAACAATAAAATAAGATGCAGCTGGACAAGTCAGGTATTGTACACAAGCAAACATGCACTGACTGTGAGCCCCATGTATAAAGTGGAAGATTAACCATCAGAAAACTTCTTCATGATTTTATTTAAAGTTCAAAGAAATATATAATCTAGGAAACTCCTACATCAGACAGAGTGCTGAGATTCCCCCAAAAGAGCTGTCCATCAGAAACTGGTTAAAATTCTAGCATCCAGAATGTAGTTGGGGTGTCTGGCATAAACTGGTTCCTATAACTCATGATGTATTGTCCAAAAGTAAAAGGGACATAGTAAAAGGGACATACTGTAAAGGAAAATATGAAATGTAAAATCAGTAAGATGTCATAAAGGGTAGAATTTAGGATTCAGCGTGTGTTAAGTGATGTGACTCAGTGTCTAGAAGATGATTCCAGATGAATGTTGGAAAAGCACAAGTAAATGGGAGGCCACAAATTAAGGAATGTGAGGTAGTAGGTACATACAAGCTCACAGAGGTGAAACAAGTCCATTGACTGTTTTGTTAATTATTCTAGCAAATGAAGCTTCTGAACAATTACTTATGGGGAGAAAGGATGGCCAAGTGGTTGAAGCACTGGCCTGGAATGTGGGAGACCCAGGTTAAATTCCCTATGCCAATATGAACTACCTGTGGGACCTTGGGCAAAATCACTTAGCCTTTCTGTGGCTCAGTTCCCCAAGTCTAAAATGGAGATGATATTGCTTTCCTATCTCACAGGGATCCTGGAACAGAGACAGAAACCACCAGGATAAAAGCACTGCCTGTTGGAATGATGCCCCGATGACCAAGTCAGTCATGGGACACACAGAACAATTATTTGTATTGTGGTAGCATGTAGGAGACTCAGTCTTGGACGTGGACCCCATTCTGTTAGGCACTGTATGCACACACAGCAAAAAGATGATCCGTGCTCCAAAGACCTTACAAGCAAATTACAAGGCAAAAGCCAACAGAGAAGTAGGAAGCCTTAGTAGACAATGCTGGTGGTATCCACAAATCAGCTGGCTATCTGTTAAGTTTTCTGTAGGCACTATGGCAAAGGAGGAATTTGAAGGGAGACAATCCTGTGAAGTATATGTAATTATCACAGTTTTTGTGATGGGGAAAAAGAAGCTGTTTAAAAGAAGCTAAGTCAGTTATTAAAGGTCATATGTAGTTTGTGGAAGAGTTGGGAATAGAAGCCACATTTTCTGAGTCCCATTCCTGGTCCTTAACTCCTGCCATCCTCCAGAGATGCTTGATTTAGTTATCTGAACAATGACAGCTATTTTTAATGATATCTGAATTTAATGTTTAAATGAGTATGGCATATTCTCTCTACATATTCCAAATTCCCTAACTCCCTTTCCCCCACTTCAACAATAGAAAACTTTATAGATGGTTGGCATCTTTCACAATTAAACAAAAGACAGCACTCCCCCTCCCACACACACAAATAAAGGAAAAGACTAACATTAACAGAAGTCCAAAGTAAAAGGAAAATAAAAAGGCAAAACTATTCCTGTGGTTTGTAAAGCAATCATTAAAAGAAAAGCCCCTAAATCAGTCTCCAATGAGAAATATTACTATATCACTGGTTATATTACCAGGGGATATATTATGATGAAGAGTGCTGCAGCTTCTAAATTTCTAAATTCAATTTTCCAAAGGGAAAAAGGGTAGTTGTCCCATCATCTTTGCAATATAAAAGAAAGGGCAGAAGTGACCCCTGTGGTTTTTCAAAACAAGCCACAGCTGCTGTTTGCCTTCTAGCTACTACACAAACACAAGTCAGTGTAAGTTCCTCCCTGCTCTGACTGACAGGTTCTTTAGAGTGAGAGAACATAGGGAGAAAAGGTGATTGAGAGCATGGCCAGTGATAGATCCCAGCTTGCAAAGGATTCTTCCTACAATACTCATTTTAAATGACCTGCAAGGTTTGAAAGCATTACTGTTACTTGCTGTGCTGCTCAATTTTCAATCACAGATGCCAAAAATTACACTCCTACATCCATATGTAGGCACTTAAATACCTATTTTAAGCACTCAAATTAGCACACAGATGCATAAAATGGGTATTTCAGAGTCCACATATGGATTTCTGTGCATACATTAGCCAACCAAGTCTGAAAGACACTCTCTTGATAGATGGACAATATTATAATATCCTCACTGCTCATATAATCTCTTAAATAAAGTTACATTATTATACTGCATATTTTTTTTAAAAAACCAGCCATATCCAACTAAGTAGGTATTCACCCACGGAAGCTCATGCTCCAATATGTCTGTTAGTCTATAAGGTGCCACAGGACTCTTTGCAACCATATCCAACCGCTTATAGTCCTGTCTAGCTGCCACTTATAGACCAGAGATTTCCTCACATCCACCCAACCTACTTTGGAAATGGCCTACAAACCCTCATAAAACACCATGCTGCCATGCACCACATCATCTTTGAAGGTACAGAGAAGCCCTGCATTAATTCTCCAACACTTACTCATGCTAGCAGTACCATTCATTTCAGTAGGACTATTATTGTAGGTAAGTACTACCCAGAGTGAGTGAGGGTTTTAAAATTAGGTCCTCAATACACAAAAGAAAACACTCAGAGCCTGATTCAGCAAAATACTTAAACATATGCTTTAGACTGTCCCTATTCCTCTGTTCCACCACCTTATGGAACTTCTTTTTTTAATAGTTTTTCGGAGGGGGGGAATGGGAAGAGAAGGAAATTTATTTCAAAATATATACAAAGAACATTAAAGTTGTACAGTTAAGCACTCAAAAGTCAGGAAACACCAAAGTTAACACTATACAGGCAACCTTAATTTTGCCCCTTATGCTGCAATCTTTAATTACGTCATCCCATACTATTATTTCCAAATGGCCCTTGAATGAAGCATACAGTGCAACAGGTTGGGCAGTGCATGAGGCAGCAGGATGGTCAACATTTAAAATTTAGTAACTTGCTAGAAGAGGAGAACTGCACACAGTAATTGATCTGCCAACATCAAATTAAAAAAAAATCTCATATGTAAAATGAACGAAATACTAATTTTTAAATAATTTAAAATTCTGCGCTACAGATTTACCTTGCTGAGGGACCAGAATACAACACAGGAATTCCCCTAAATGGCTGAAACAGTTTCATCTTGTTGCCAAGACAGGATTTAAAGTTTGTTTTAAACATGTTCCCAAATTGTTTAAATTTGGCGCTATGTTTAAAATACTGTTATGGTCCTGATGGAACCACGTTTCAGAGCATATGAATTGCCATACCTGGTCAAACCAGTCATCTATTTAGTCAAAACTCTGTCACTTACAATGAGAAATGCAAGAATCTGTGTAATGCATTAACTTGCCCCCAGGGGATGTTTCCTCCTAATTCCCACAGTAGATGGCTTATGCCCTGAAACATGTGAGTGTCTATTCTTTTTTAACTTAATGTAACTGTTCTCATTTTCTTTATAATGTTTAATCCTGATAAACTGTTGGACTCAGTGATTATCTTGTGCCACTGAGTTCCACAGGTTAATTATGTATTGTGTAAAAAAAAAAAGTGCATTTTATCTAGGTACAATACAATGATTTTTTCCTCACCTGTGGTAATCAAACAGCATGAAGAGTGGGATGATGCTTCTTTAATGCAAGGAACAGAATTTGGTACTGAACAGTTCCATGGCAGTTGGAAATGACAGTTAGTAACAGTTGGTTGGTTTCTTGTGGCTGAAAGACTTGCGCTCAAGTTTTTTCTCTGGAGGAACAGAAATGCTATCATTGCTAGGTTACAAAATAAATACTTAGCAAATTATCTCAGTTTTTGATAGCCAGTGGTAACATTGTTTCGATTTCTATGAAACAGTTAACAGAGATAAAAGAAGAGGGAGGAATAATAGTGGTTTCAAACCAGGTAATATCCTAAAAGGAGAGAAATAAATTTCTGCATTGCAAATAGTATTTTTGAAACAGCCTCTGGTGATTTACCGACCCAAGGAAAAGTCCCTACTGCTCTTCCAGGTCTTCAGACTTCTTCACTGCATTCAGGCACACAGTTTAGCAGTGATGCAGTGCCCAGATAACCATCCTCCTTGGCTCAGTTCCTAGAAATCTTGATGCCATGCATTGAAAAAGCAGTGTGTAATAACTGAGGCCTGGCAGGCCATTGTTAATTGTTAGCCTAACTGGTGAAAAGGGGCCAAAGTTGCATGAATTGTCACAATAATCTGTTTTTTAGAACTGTTTAAGAAAAGGTCTGAGGAGACAGAGACTGAATTAATTTAAACAGAAAAGGTCTACTGATACCACTTCAGGACTGTGTTAAGATTATGACTGGTAAACAAATGGAGCAGAGCAGAGCCCAAATTGGTGTGTCAGAAATTAGGCCTAGTTGGTGGACAAATAATGAGAGGAAAGATTATTTCACTCATTGCCTTTTTGGGGTACTTAGAAAGAGACATGGGTGGGGAAGAAAGGAATTTTTATCACCACCACCGTGGCTACAGTGGAAGGATTGTTGCTGTGACACCAGAACTTGATACTCCAGTGGGGACACTTGATCATCATCACTGCATCAGCGAGGACCCAAACTTGATACCTGTGAGAACTTGTTCAGTTTTCCCTTCCCTCATGTGCTCCTTTCTACCCCCCATTTTTCTCCTGGTCTCTCTCTTTCTCTTGGCTTTTCACCTGATTCTGAAATCAGCTGCACTGCATGGCACCAGCAGAGTGATATGAGATGCCCATCCAGCTCTGCTGGCCTGAGAAACTCCAGTGAAGAACAGGGTGGTGAGCTTGCGTTCAGAGCAACAGGTCAACCTAACAGACCAAAGCATCCCTTCATGACTGAGAACATCAACAAAGCTGTTGTAATGCTGCCTACAGTGACTCAAGAACGTGAGTGCCACCCTCAGGGCAGACTGTTAGGAAGTAGGGCACAAACCCCAAATTGGTTGCGAGTTCTAAACTTAGATGTCACCAACCAATTATCAAGAGTAAACTCCTCAGGCACTGTAACAGCCTTAACATGGCACCACATGCAGTCCCCGTGGATATTCTCTGTGCTGCCACCCCAGTGAGTGTACCTTTGTGAAAGATGGTCCCTTAGACCAAGAATCATGGCAAATATCAGGTTATTCCCAGTCCCAAAGGACCAGTAACTTATCCCAGGTCAATTGCACCTTAGCTTTCACACAAAAGACAACATTTATAGCCAATCATATAATAATCTGTATGAAGGTTTATTAAATAGGAAAAGAAAACAAGAGAGTTATTTACAAGGTTAAAGCATGGAAACATAGATGCACAAATGAGTTACAATATTAAGTTTCAAAAGGTAATAGAAGTTTCTATAACCAACAAGTTCTATATATTCCTTACGGCTAACCCAGTCTAAACAGCTGGATATCTCTTGCCACCCAGAATGCAAGCAGCAAAGAACTCTTTAGTTCCTTTTGTTTGAGGTTTTTATCCCACTCCTGCCATGTGCTCTGAACTGCAAACTCAGCAGATGGGAGGAATCCACTTGCACAATTCATCTTTGGGGTTGGAGGGGAGGAGAGCAGAACTACAACATCCCACAATAGACTGTCTGGTGTTGATGGGGCTTACCTGTTTGGAAGGATGTAATGCCTTCTGTTGATTATCATCCCTTCACACTAATTAATGTATATCTCTCCTGTCTGACAATTCACACAGGCACAGAGGCTCACAACGCAACCACTCAAACCACACCTTACAGTAAGGGATACTAATGTTATAAATGAGATGAATGCATGCAGCAACTCACAAGCATTCAATAAAGACTAAACACATTATTATAATGCTGATATCTATTTAACAATACTGACAGACAGGTGAGCCAGACTGATTCCAGTTATGTATTTGTCCGGGGCTGGAGCACCCCCGGGGAAAAATTAATCTCCCCTCCCCACCCTCCCTGCCCCAACTCACCTCACCTCCGCCTCCTCTCCTGAGTGCACCGCGTCCCAGCTTCTCCTCCCAGTGCTTGCTGCTGTGAAACTGCTGTTTCGTGGTGTAACAAGCTCTGGGAGGGAGGGGGAGGGATGCGGGGCGCTCAGGGGAGGAGGCAGGGCCGGGGTGGGGATTTGGGGAAGGGGTTGGAATAGGGGCAGAGAGGGGGCGGAATTGGGTGGGTACTTAGGGGAAGGGGTTGGAATGGGGGCGGGGTGGAGTCAGGGCAGGGGGGGTCAAGCACCCACCAGCGCCAGCAGAAGTTTGTGGACTTCTCTGTGCTAACCCCAAATGCTTTTGTTTTGCTTGTAACCTTTAAGCTGGATTTCAAGAAGGTCATTCTTGATGCTGAATTTTTGTAAGTGGGTTTTTAAATCTAGCAATAGCCTGAGTTTTCAATATATTTTCTTTCTTTTTGTTTTTAATAAAATTTACCTTTTTTTAAGAACAGGATTGAATTTTGGGTCCTAAGAGGTTTGTGCACATGTTGGTTAATTAGCTGGTGGCAACAGCTGATTTCCTTTGTTTTCTTTCTCAGCTCTTCCCTGGAGGGGGTGTGGAAGGGCTTGAAGGTACCCCATAGGAAGGAATTTCCAAGTGCACCTTCCTGGGTTCTCAAAGGGGTTTTTGCACTTGGGTGGTGGCAGCATCTACCCATCCAAGCTCAGAGAAAAGATGTAACCTTGGGAGTTTAAGACAAGCATGGAGTAGCCAGTATTAATTTTTAGAATCCTTACAGGTGCCCATATTCTGCACTCAAAGTGCCAGAGTGGGAAATCAGCCTTAACAGATGTAGACCAAGATTCCCCATAAGCTGCACAGCTCATGGGCATGGTGTGGGTAGAACTTATTACCTAGGATGGCATGTGCCTCCAAGATCTCCCATTTCCTCCTGGTACTGACTCCTGGCAAGCGGGCTCTGGGTTCTCCCTCCTGCTGCCTCTTCCATGGTCACTTCTGCTGCTCTTGGCTAGGGGGAAGTCAGAATTAAGATTCCTACTTAGCTTCCCTTCCCAGACTTGGGAGTAAGGAAACTGAAGACCTCAGGACTATCTCCTCAGGCCTAGGAATGGGAGGAAGAGAAGACTGGAAACAACCCCCTTTCCCTGAGCCCTGAATAGTGGGAAGAGACTGAAGATCCTTGTGACCATCCCCTATGGCTGAGGGGGAGTGAAAACCTCTGCAGACCCTCCCACTTCCTAAACCTGAAAAAAGGAAGGCGGAGATGAAAATCTAGTTATTCTTACCTACCTCCCAAGCTGAGGGCCTCCTGCTGCCCAAGTGAGCAGCAGCAGCAGGGCCCATCTTGGCCTGGGGAGCAGAAGCCATTGATTTGGGGGTTGAAGGCACTGCATGATTTTTGGATGGGGAGATAACAGTAGTATATGGCTGAAAGGAGGAGACAGAGATAGCAGTTATTGATTTGGGTGAGGAGGAGGAATAATGGGGAAGAGAGAGAGAGATGGACAGAGAGAATGTGAGACAGGAAAGAAGGGGAGAAGAAGAGAGAATTGGGAACTAGATTGGGAGAGAGTGTGAAAAGAGTGAGTGAATGTCTGAGATGGAGTGAATAAGAATGGAAGATGGATTGAGAGAGAGAGTGTGAATGACAATAGCTGGATGGAATTTGTGGAATGAGACAGAAGGAGATGGAATGAGGAGAATAACAAAGCGAATGAGGATGAAGGGACTACACTCATAAGTATTAAACTTGAACTCAGCATGTCATTCTGCATGCATTAAAAATCAAGGTAGACTCTCTTGTGTTTTGATATAATTTGCTAGTTTCATGTTGGCATCATGCTGGGGATGGGTCTCCAGGAGAGATGTAGATATGGAGAGTTACACAGGGTAGCTGGCCTTTAAGGGCAGATAGGCCCCAATCCAACTGCCACAAGCCTAATTTGCCTCCCCAGGTGGGAAAATGATTTTGGTCATGTGACTAACTTAGTCCATGCCTAGATCTGAGGGGTCTGAGCTGCTGCACACAGCCCAGGACTGTGAGACCCTAGCCTTCAAGGGTGACTCACAGCTCAGGAAGGACAGAACTTTAAAGCCACAGTCCCAAGGCGAAGGACTTTTAAACCTGAGTGGTGGGCAGAAAGGAGTCTTTGTAGGAGATGAATGATACTGAATTAGACCCCAGGAGAAGGGGAATATTATTTTAAAGACTGACTGTGACCACATTATTCTGGGGAAACTGAGGAAGGTGCCTGCAGGGTCACCCCAGGCCACAAGGGGGTGTCGTTTACAGAGAAATATAGTCTTGTGAACCAGCTCAGGAAAGGTGTTCCATCTGTAAGGACCAAATAGTGTGGAGAGTCTGGCATCACTGCTGAAACAGGTTGTGAGAAAGTGTCATGGAATAAGACCAGGGCAGAAAGGTGTGAATGGGGCTTGTGGGGATTTGGCAGTGATACGTAAGACTTGAATTCTGGAGTTGCACAAGTCACATAACAAGACAGACAAACTGCTCCAAGGCTAGAAGACACAGAGAGTATGTCTACATAGCAAAGAAAAACCTGGAGCTGGTCCGTGCTGAGCCGAGTCAGGCTAGGGCTGCAGGGCTGTTTCATTGCTGTGCAGACTTCTAGACTCAGACTGGAGCCTGGCTCTTGGGCCCTGCAAAGGGGGGTGTCATTTCAGCAAATTAAATAATCAACAACACATTAGTAACAAGTTGCCTTATTTTTGGGTGTTGGTCTCCTGGCCTCTCCCATTACTATACTTAAAACTTATGGGATCTTGAAAGGTGGGTTTAATTTACATACACACAATTAAACCCCAGGAAGAGGACTGCTCTTCATATCACAGCTCTCCTATGCCTGCTACCATTTGCTATGCCCCATACCATCTGGGCACCCTAGGTGTGTGATCAAGACCAAAATCTGAATAAATGAGACAGCCTATCCATGTGCTAAGGTGATTGCCTCATGCAATCTGTGGCTCTCTCTGTGTCAGATTGGCATGATCCACCCTTGACCATGGAGTCCTGCACCCGTATCGTCCAGGGCTATACTCTGCCCCATCAGCACTCCTGTCTTTCTTGCTCTGTGCCTGCTGCTACCTTTTCCATTTCCATGGTAACCTTGCCCACTGCTATCCAGACCCTGTGCTTGAGCCCCATCCTGTGGGCGGCTGTTAATGCCTTAGTCCTGTGCCCACCGCATTGCCCTGAACCATGAACCCCATCTCCCTTGCTGTCCAATCTCTGTACCCCATATTGTCCTTGTCCAGCACTGTGCCTAACTACTGCCCCTGCCTGGCACTGTGCCTCCTGTACACAGCTGCTGCCCCTGTCCCACCCTGTGCCCCCATGCCCTGCTTCTGGCCATGCTGTGCACTGTGTCCCCCCACATGTCCAGGTACTGCCCCTGCCCCATCCCGTGCCCCCATGCCCCTGCTTCTGGACACTCCCTGCACTGTGCCTCCCCCGCCACCATGTCCAGCTGCTGCCCCTGCCCCACCCTGTGCCCCCATGCCCTGCTTCTGGCCACACCTGACACTGTGCCCCCCATGCCCCTCCTCCCCAGTGGCTGGCCCTGCCCCGCACTAGGCTTCCTCCATGCTTAGCTTCTGACCTTGGCCTACACTGCCCCCCACCCGCCATGTCCAGCTCCTGCTGTCTCTGCCCCACACTGCCCAACTGCTGGCCGTACCCCTGCCCTGCACAGTGCCCTTTTGCCCTGTACCTGGCCCTGCACCACAGGGCTCCCCAATGCCCAGCCGCCAACCCTGCCTCACACTGTTCCCCCCCCCCCGTGCCTAGCTGCTTCCACGCACTGTGCCCCCCGTACCCAGCTGCAGGCCTCCCCCACCACATGCCCAGCTGCTCGCCCTGCGCTGGGCTCCCTCCGTGTCCAGCTGCTGGCTCCGCTCTGCACTGCGCCCCCCATGCCCAGTAGCCAGCCCTGTCCCGCATTGGGCCTTGCACCCCATATCCAGCCGCTGGCCCTGTCCTGCCCCACCCCCGTGCCCAGGAGCGGGCCCTGCCCTGCGCTGTGACCCCCGTGCCTCGCAGCCGGCCCTTCCCCCGTGCCCAGCTGCTGCTCCGCAACGTGACCCCCGAGACCAGGAGCCGGTGCCACCGGCCCTGCGCTGTGCCGCGCCGCCCGTGCCCAGCAGCCGGCCCTGCCCCCTTGCCCAGCTACTGCCCGCCCCAGGCTGCCCCCTCGGCCCCGCGTCCCCGCCGCTGTGTGGCGGCCCCCCCGCGCCTGCCGCTTGGTAACGCGGTTTCCATACTCACCGCACCTGCGCACTGAGGCGGCCCGAGCCCCGCGCCGCGCTCAGGTAGCCGGGCCGCGGGACCGGACTCCCCCCTCCCCGGGCACAGGAGCCGCCGGCGGCCCCGCTGCCTCCTCCCGTCTCCCAGCCCGGGCGGCGGCGGCGCAGGCGCGCTCCCTCCTCCCCTAGTGGCGGCTGCTCAGATTCTAGCGGCGGCGGCTCCCTCAGAGCCCAGCGAGCGCGGCTCGGGCAGCAGGCGGCGGGGAGCCGGCGCTGGGTGAGGGGAGCCGCACCGCACCCCCGGCCCGTCAGTGACCATCGCGGCTGCTGGGGAGGAGCAGGAGGCGAGGGGCTCGCCCGTCCCCACCCACCGAGCTGAGGTGAGGCCAGGGCAAAGCATCCTCCCTTTCCTTCCCCCATCCCTCCATCCCCGGGCTCCTTCCCTCCATCCCCCTTCCCCTCGCCCTTCCTCCCTCCCTCCTTCCCTTTCTTCTCCCCTTCCCCTCCCACCCGGGCGCCTTCTCCCCGCGGCCGCATTTGGCACCCACCAGACAGAAGCACCATTCTCGCTCTATTTTTGATGCCGCCGTAGTGCTCGCCCAGAGGGAGGGAGAGAATCAGACAGGCACAGGCAGAGATAATCCCCCACCTCTCTTTCAAGGATGGACTTGAATTCATGGTCATGTTGTGCGGTGTGTAGGGTGGGAAGCGGAGGATTCTGTTTAGGAAGGGAAGGAAAAGGGTCAGAGGTGGCTTGGGTCCTTTCTTTTCTCTCCCCTGCCATCCCTTGGAGGTGATTCTAGCTCCCTATTCTTTTCATTTTCTCTCTCTCTCTCTTTATTTATTTTTTTTAATTTCCCTTTCTTCAGGCATCAGAGGGCTTTTTAGCCATCCACCCTGGGTCTCTAATTTACAGCCTTTCTCTGCTGCTCTGATTGTCTCAGTAAGAAGCCACCAGGAAAGGGGAGGGGGGAGGCTAGCGTGGAGAAAGCAGCTTTTTACACCCTTTCCATTTAGGCCTCTTCCAATTTGTAATACATTTCAAACCACCCGCTTAATATTTGATTTGGAATCCAGCCTGAAAGGTCCTTAGTCCTGACAAAGCATTTGACGAGGGGCAAAGAACTAAAGTTTTTAATATGTACAGTGGAAGCTTGTCTTTATCCACAATGTTCTGGGGACATCAAAAACATTCAGATGAATGAGCTTTGAATAATCTGGGGTGGGAAGTGACAGACAAAGTGTTTTATGCTACGGGACATAGCGTGGTTTTGGATTAGGAGCCGATGCCGCAAAACAGGGGGTGTATAAACGGGTACTTGGTACATAGAGGTGTGATTTTTGTTGCTTTGTTTGCTTCTTTGAAGGGCTGTGTTTTGTTGTGTGCACAGTGAACATGTTTTTAAAATGTTGTTATGCAAAACAGAGGGTGTTTAAAAGAAACTTACAAGGGGAATATGTAGCATGCACCTGCTTCTCATGGGTGAGTGGGTTATATTATCTCATGACACATTGGGGGTGTAAAATTCTTGTTTCTTTTTAAGGTGTTGGGCAGGCATTTTTAAGAAATGCTTTATGTGAATGCTGCCTTTTCTGTCTTCAGCTTCAATACAATGACATGTAAAGCATTTATGAGATAGGTACTGTATTCCAGACAATTTTATTTTTTCCTGTTCTTTTTCAAACATCCATTTATTGAGCTATAAGAAGTTTATTTATACTTTGTCAGGATGAATATGTTCCAACATTCCTGTTATTTTGGAGATAAAAAGATACTATAGCTAGCAATGCAAAACTCTATCAGTCAAAGGAATGTAAAACCTTTCAAACTGTACCATATTTTGGCATATATTCCTTGGGAACGTTAAGGTTATGTTAACTTGTCAAGATTACTGCAAATATAGTTGTGTATTTTGGAGCGGAGGGTGAATAAGTAAGGAATAGACTTAAATCTAGTGATATTCCTGATGAGATTGACAGACTTTATTGGCTCTGTAGCTAACTATTAAAATGTATTTGATTTTTCATTTCAAATTTCATGGTTAATGTTATAGTTTTGTAGCTCTCGTCTCTCCCTCCACCCCATCCCCCAACTAGGAGCATAAAAAATCATAGAGATTAACGGAATTCCTCTTAAAGGTGCACAAGCGTTGAGTTTGGTAGAAGAAATGTTGCAGTCAATCATGTAACAGTATTTAGGGACTGTTTGAGGAATAATGTACCCCCAACTGTACATAATAAGACTGTAATTCCATTAATGGGTTCTGGTGACGACATAAGCCACAAGAGTGCAGCTCTACTACCTTGTCAATATCACTGGAACTCAGAGGTGGAATTACAACCTTAATTTATGTATGTTTTGGAGGTTTCTTATGTCATGTTAACATTGAAAATGTGTGGGTACTGCTGAAATGCCACAGAGCCACTTAATTACTAGAGTTACTTAATTATCTTTTGGGCCAAATAGTGTTTGTCATGACAGCCTTCTATAGGTACTGTACACTATCTGTATCTGTGGGTTTGGGGAAATTTTCTCTCTACACTGCCCCGGCCACTCAGTTCGTTAGTTTTCAGGACAGAGTGAACTCTCAAGAGTTGGCCAAAGAAGTGTAAGCTATTTATTCCTTTTCTGTACCCTTTGTTTACAAACCGCCCTCAAAAAGCATAACAAAACAGAGGAGCTCTATTTATGCTAGGATTCATAACCCAAAACAAAGGATAGAAACAATAAATACAGTAAGTAATGTTAACAAAGAATGCCAATATTAAACTAATATAAAATTATTTGTATTATAGTAGCAGTGTGGAACCTAATCAGGTTTGAGGCTCTATTGTACTGGCTCTGTACAGACATAGAGGAAGACAGTTCTTCTCCCAGAGAGCTTGCAATCTGATGTAAAAGAAGATACAAGAGGATGTGACAAAATAAATGATTGGGTGAGGAAGAATAAGGATAACAGTGATAAACACATGTTTATATAGACTAGTTAAGTGTTCAGCTTGATGACTAAAGTCATTTAAGGTCTGTGTTCTTCAGTTATAAGGTATAAATAAAGACATACAATAAATGTCAGCAATTACCACTGTCTATAGTCATTAGCCAAAATAAACTTTTTTTTCAGTACTTATCTATGTGTGTGCCTTAATTATTTGGCAATTGCTCAGACACAAACCTTTGATAGAACTTCACTAGGGTACTTTCACTACACTAGGGCTTTATTGAAACTGAAGGTTACCCAAATCGCCAATTCCTTTGTGGTGTTTGCTTTCTGAAGCAAAGCACCAAAAACCCTGGCTATGGGACTCTACTGCCTTTATCTACACCAGAAAATTGCCTCTTGCTGATAAGAGTTGTTAGCAAAGGGTACCCTTGAACGCTGTTGAACATGATTTAACTGCTAGTGTAGATGGGATAGAACTGTTTTCCACACCATTGCAGAAAATGTGATTAAGACGTGATTCTACTAAGAAGAGAAGGGAAGGCTTGGCTCATTAACAGGATGGAATTGACAGCTAACTTAATTGTTCCAGAACATCTGTGGTGACAACAACTGTATTATAATTCCTTATTTTTTTAAAAATAGTGCAGTTTTATTTGGTTTTCACAATATTTGAAGTATTTTGCCTCCTTACTAGAGAATGTAGCAATGTTTGTTGCCACGTTGTAGAAAATGTGTGTGATACTTACTCAAACATGAAATATTAATTAAGCCATAGCACAAGTTTTAAAAAAAATGAATGGTGAGGGACAGCTAACAATGATTATTCAAGTGGGATGCTTCACTGTTTCCTAATAAATTCCATAACCAGAACTATTTTTGTTAAACATTTTTGTCGCTGTGCCATCAAGAATTCTTTTAAAAATCAAAACAGTACTTTATGCTTGTATTGAATCTCTTGTCATGGGGGCTCAAAGTGCTTCACAAATATGAGCAGGTCTTGTATCAATCTTGCAGAACAGGAAACTACAACACAAATCAGTTAAGTGATTTACTCAAGTTCATAATGTGAGTCAGTCGGTGAGTTAATAATAAAACACAGGTCTCTTCTGACACAAGATGTCCCACAGATTTTTCTCCAATAACTCTCCCATTTAATTGTATGTGAGGCATTCTGGTAAACTCTGGAATGAATAGATAGGTTGCAGACAGGGTTAAACCATTAAAATCCAACTATTCTAGGAAACTGAACTGCGACTGATGACTTTTATCCGTACAGCTGGTTGAAACTTAGAATTTCCATTCCACAGGAAAGACCGTCATTTAAAATTTCTTTTTGTCCCAAATTGGAATGAAAAGTTGAAATTTTCAGATTTCTTTAAAAATGGAAATTGCCCCCAAAATTATTTTAGAAGTATTGAACAACCTTGTAGAAGTGCTGCGTTTAGACTTTTCTGTTATATTATCAACATAAAACATGTTTTTGTAACATTTCAAAGAAATCTGTTGATTTCTGTTTGAAAATTTTCGACCAGCTGTATAGTTACCAGTCACATTTTCCCCTGCACTGGTGTTCTTAGTGTATGCGCAATGTGCCTCAAGTGGCATATGAACAGGATTCATCACTGAATTTGGTCCACTGGTTGGATCATTGAAAGAAGGAAATATCCAAACATCCCCTCATGCAGCCCCCTCCTCCTCCTCCAATTTCAGCATTGTTACAGAGACTGGACCAATTTTTCAAGATTTATTGAGAACTGATCACTTTGAGTAAGGTTGAATCCCATAAAATATTCAGTAAGATTACATCACCTGGTTTTTGTTTGAGAGGTAGGAAAAAATAATAGTCGGCAGTTATGTAGTGCTTTGCATATTCTAAGTGTTTTATAAGTATTAACTAATAGATATTGTAGGTGCTTTTGAGAGTCAGTTGCTATTGTAAACGGGGATGGAATAATTAAGTTAGGTATAACCTTTATTCTCTCCTTCCCTCTTCTCTTTGTCTTTATATTTGGGTTTCTTAATCGTGTTTATATGCTGCAAAAGGCTTAGAATGCATTTGAAGATGGTGATGGGGGACAATTTATGAATGGAAGATATCTTTTTCAGGTGACTTAGAGACTGTCCCTTTTAATGAAACTTAAACTCTGACATGCCTCAGTCACTTTTGAAAATGGGGACTTAGGATTCTAAGTCTCAAGCACTTTTGAAAATATTACCTGAAATTATTAATGTGTCTATGATGTTAATAAATAATTGACTTTATTTTTTAAAATACTTAAAAAAACACCTTATTGTTTACTAGTAAGCCATCTTTTCTATATTGCATTGAATCTGTATGTAGGGAAATACATATCAATTTACATTAATGTCCCTTCAGCATATAAGGAAGCCGTTAAACCTCTCAATTTCAGTGCTTCTCCTAAAAAAATGGACCAGTTGACAACACTTTCTCATTCAGAGCCTGAGTGAAGCTGAATCCATCATGTGATAGCTTTTACCATTCTTGCTTATCACTCTGAGAAAATGACTTTGACTAGAGAGCTTAATGTATCAAAACAGAAAAGACCAAAAGGAAAATGTCTTTAATATGTAACTTTCCAGTTAGAATCACATACATATGGTATATATAAATATACATCTTTTAATTTTTTTCTATTTTTGTTATTAAGATGTTAGTAGCATCTGATAAGGTTTTTCTGTTACATCGTTAGGTATTTTTCTTGTAGAATGTTTGTTATAACTAGATATGAAATTAGTAGCAAGTGACAAGTCATGGTTGAAGCAATTCCAAGAGCTTGATATTAACAGTGGATCAGTGAGTTCAATCAAGAAGAAAATATTGTTAAACTACAGTAGTAGTAATTGTGCCCTTTCCAAAGGAATCATATTAACAAGTATGAATGCAATAAAACCTATTGAGAAGAAGCACAAAAAATATTTGCAGTTCTAACTTGCTTGAATAGTTTGAGGAGACATATTTATCTGATGAGGGTTTTTTTTAGTGCTTGGCTGCTTCTGGAAAAGAGATTTTGGTATTTGCTGTTTCAGTTAGGATAAGATGTTCTTTTTATTTTAATGTTGGTCTAGGACTTCTGAGTCCACATATCTTGTAATCTTACAAATTATGTAAATAAATGTGCAACACAGGCAGTGTTTCCTGTGATTAAATATTTTTCACCCTTGAGTGTTTGCTGAACAACCTCTTGTTCTGCTTTAAATTATCAAGTTTGTGGTGTGTTGAGTTGTCCATTATTGACAATGGCCCCAGTTCTGCAATTCTTTGTTTATGGGCTCACAGCTATGCCCATATGGAGCCCAGATGAATCAGCAGGGCTCCATGTGGGTGCCCACCTCCACATAGAGAATTACAGGATTGGGGCCAATGTTAACACTTAGGGCTAGATTCACAAAGAGGATTTTGGCTCCTAATGGCCACTGTAGGTGCCACTGGCATTCACAGAACCATTGCTCAGCAGCTGCCAGACCTTGTAGGCACCTACATTTCTTCTACTAGGTATGTGCAAAACCACCTAAGCCCTGACACTGTTGAGCAGTTCAGTGCCTAACTCATTTCTAAACCTAGGGAGGCGTCTCAAACTACGTTTCCTAGCCTGTCTAGCCTGCAGAGCCCAATCCAGTAGTCATGCTCTGATCATGCCTAACCTACACAAAAGAGAGCAAAGAGGAGGTGCTGCTGCCTCCTTTATATCTGTTAGCCCAGTATTTACAGCACTTGTCAGGATATGAAAGATTCATGTTCAAATCCCCACTCTTCCTAATTTGGAGTAGCTAATTGAACTCAGGTCTCCTGCCTCCCAGGTAAATGCTATAACCAATGGGCTATCTGAGGATATTTTGAGACAGACCTCTCTCGGTGTTTCCTTTTGAAGCTGTTCTGCTTAAATAATCATTGGGCCAGAGAGTAAGTGTGACTCCATATAGGCCACTCACTTGTGATATGGGAGACCTGGGTTCAGGTCAGTGCTCTGAATCAGGCAAAGTGGGGATTTGAATCTGGATCTGTCACATCTGTCTTAAGGGCGCTAACCATTGAGTACAAGGTGGATGAGGGGGAGTGTTAGCTGTGCTACATCCTCCTCCTTGTTTTTTGGCAAGAAAAGACTAACCTATCTTAGGCTGTGAATCCTGAATGGACGGAAGTGCCTCCTTCGGGCCAGGAATTAGGTGCTTAACTCCCTTTAAGGGGTGGGGCCTAAGGCATTTCTCCTCTCTTCAGCATTTCCTACTGGCTAGTTTAGGCATCTCCCCACTCAGCATACTAGCTTCTGTGACTCTCTTTTTTAGGTGCCTAACTCTCCCTGTGCATTGTATGGGAAGCTTGGGTGCCTGACTTAGGGTTGTGAATTCTGCGAGGTGTCAGAGAGTCTAAAAAGTGGACTCTTAGTGTTGCTATGCCTAAGTCTTCCTTGTAAGTCTAGCCCTTAAAATGTGTGTGTGGTCTATGCTGTATAATGTAGACTTTCATAAATCTATAAGGTAAAATAAGAGCTGCAATCTTTGTTTAATAGTACAAAGAGGACAAAGCCTATGTGGTTAACATCCTGGAAGTAAAAAATTATGATTGTTTTGACTAATAGAATTATATTGAAAAATTGCTAATGTAGGGACAAATTCTGATCTAATTTACAGCAGTGTAAATCCAGAATAACTCCAGTGACATCAGTGGAATTAATCCAGATTTGCAGTGGTATAAATGAGATCAGATTGTGACCTGTAGTTTATCTAGCTCCTAGAAAAATATATATTTATTTAAAATAAGCTAAAGCATGCTGATTACCTTAGTTTACAGAATAAACAACTAAGTGAGCACAAATCGCTGTATCTTGGTAGTTTACTTAATCATAATGTTGGTAGAAGTGGCCAGCTAAATTCCATTATTACATTGGTGTAAATCCAGAGCAGCTCTAATGAAGTTACTCAAAATTCTGATCTGTGCACCTGAAAGCAGCATTTTCACCTAGTATCATCTCCTTTAAAAGTGTGTGTGTGTGTGAGAGAGAGAGAGAGAGAGAGAGAGAGAGAGAGAAATGTCTTTAAAAAACTTCCAACTACAGTATTTTGAAAAATGAAACAATAGGATACATGGTTAGACTTGTATTTTAAGTGAACGGAAGAGGCTTTTATATGATAAGGCCCAAGTTCAGGCCCTCAAGTTTCTCTGTTTCTTCTGCAAAAGCTTGTGGCCCAACAGCCAGAGCACAAGAAGTGCTGTGTTCCTAACACCACTCTGCGTGACATTGGTGTCATCTATATTAATGAGGTCTAATCTTGCATTCTGGCTGTATTTCACTTTTAAAATGTATTTGTAATTTTTAAACCTCCACATATATCCTATTAATTTGTGTACGCTTTGTTTTTGAGGATTTTTATTTCATTTTTAAGAATTAAAATACAAACTACTCTAAAAATGACTATCACAAATTCGCAATGAGGTTCCATGTTTGCTGTCTCTTGATTTCTAGAACCAGTTTTTTCTCTTTACTGATAAAAACATATATTTTTGAAACCGCCAGTGTTGCAGGCTCAGTCTAGAATCTGAAAACCAAGAAGGGTTGTTTTTGGCTTGTGTATAGTAACCAGTAATACAGTTCTGAAGGCTAATTGTTTTACTTGGATACACACATAAAAGTCTCATTAAAAAGACTCCAGGACAACCCTCTACTCCCTGGGTATTTATACCTTGGCCCCGAAGAGGAAACACCACATACAGATGTATAAGCCAAGACCCTCTCCCCCATAGCAGTTCTACCATCAACACAGCATGAGCTGCCAAGCAAATGCCAGAAGAAACAAAAACCAAGGTATACAGCCTCCTCTACCTCAGCCATTCAACCCCTTCCACCATCCAGGGCCACTGTATGCAGTGCAAGTTGAGGTGATACTAGAGCCAATGAAAGCTTTATGGCAGATTCCATCCTCTTTGCCTCACGCCTCTAAAAGAGTAGAAAGAAAGTACTATGTACCCTCCCGTGGGCTTGAGTACCTTTCATAGAATCATAGAAGATTAGGGTTGGAAGACACATCAGGAGATCATCCAGTTCAACCCCCCTGCTCAAAGCAGGACCAACACCAACTAAGTCATCTCAGCCAAGGCTTTTCTCTTGTAAATGAGGGCAGACTGCAGGGAGAACCTCACTGCAGGAGGGGCTGGATGCAGCACACTTGGCCGCTAGAACCCGTGGCTCTGTGGTGGCCAGCTATAGATCATCCTCGTGACAGTCTTCTGGTCCCTATGAAGTCCAGAGTACTATCCAGGACTTGCCATTCGAGGGTCCCTCTCTGTTCTCGAACCAGACAGACAGCAAGATTCATGAATTTAAGAGCCACCCTGAAGTCCTTGGGTCTGTATACACCTGCTACAGCAGACACACCAATATTCCACTCCTCCTTGGCAGAAACCGTAGGCCTCCCCCTTCTGCTGTTCAGCTCCAGCTCTGGTGTTTTGATGGGCCAGTCGAGGTCGACATAACAGTCTCCATCTCTCCAGATCCAAACCTCTTCACTTTTCTCAAGCTATCTGTCCCTCATCTGCAGTGCTTGGTTCCAGATTACTTTGGATCAGTGAGTCTTGAGTACTGTGTAAGTGGGATACACTCTGCAGTTTGCTTCTACCTTTCCTGCCTTCCCTCCCTCCTTCCCTGTCCCTCTTCAGGGACCACTCTCATGAAAAACTCCTTATCCAGGAAGTCCAGTTGCTCCTTTGCTTTGGAGCCATAGAGGAGGTTCCATGTTGTCTCAGAGGGAAGGGGTTTTATTCCTAGTATTTCTTAATCCCAAAAGCAAAGGGAGTGGGGGTGTCATCTCAACAAATTATTTAAAAAAGTAAAATTTCTCATAGTCACCCTAGATTCTATTATCTCTTTCCTGGATCCTAGGGACTGGTGTCAGTTTAAAAGATGTTCATGTGGCAATCACATGAAAGTACCCCAATAGCTCATAAGTCAAAATCATTACCAGTTCACTATACTACGTTTGGGCCTATCAGCAACTCGCACAATTTTTATGAAAGTCATGGCAGTAGTAGCCACATTCCTCTAAAGATTGGAGTGCAGGCTTACCTCTACCTAGATAACCCAGTCCAAATGGCAAATGCAGAGGAGTGTTGCCTTGATCCAGTTAACATTCAGTGCTCTGGGACTGTTAATTGACACCAAAAAAAAATCTGTCCTCTCCCCAGTAAGAGGATAGTGTTTATAGGGGAAGTACTGGACTCATCTGAAGCCAGGGCTTTTCTTCCGCACTCCAGGTTCCAGGCAATTTGATCGATTGTTATAGATTTGAAGGCTAACTTGGTCACAACAATATGAAACTGTTTGAGGTTTCTAGGTCACATGGCCTCTTGCATCTACGTGGTTCAATACACCAGACTGAAACTCATTCCCTAGATTGGTGGACAGATCCAGCCAATTTATGTATAAGTGTTCCATTTGCTGGTCCCCAATCAACTTTCATGCTAGTGACAGATCTTCAGCTCTGGGATGAGAAGTCTACCTGGGTTGTCTACAAACACAGAGGACTTCGTTTTATGCATCAATGTCAGAGAACTGAAAGCTATCAGACTGGTGTGCCAAGTATTTTATAGCAGATCAGGAAAGCAGCCTTTTCATCCTCACTGCATCTGTCAACGAAAGTGACATTTTTGGTGACCTTTACCTTGGTCAGAAGAGTAGGGATGGTGCAGAAATTAATGTTGGGATTTTTTAAAGACAAGGTTTACCTGTGTCCACTTCCAAAGTTTGTCCCAAAGATGGTTTCCTCTTTCAACATCAACCAGTTTGTTTGTCTGTTTTCTACCCAAAACAACATACAATCAGAAAGGAAGAATATTTGCATACCGGTACCTTGGATATCAGAAGAGCTTTGACGTTTTACCTGGACAGAACCTGTAACTTTTGTAAATCCTCCAGCTATTTATAGCAGTGGCAGACCGAGTAAGAGGTCAATTATTCTCTACCCAGAGAATTTCTTCCTGGATCACATCCTGCATATGGATGTGCTGTTGTGACCTGGCTAATGTTGCTCTGCCCAACAGAATCAGAGCTCATTCAACAAGGTCGCAGTCTGCCTTGGTGGCCTTTTGACACAAGTTCCAATTGTGGATGTTTGTAGGGTGGCAGCCTGGTTGTTTGTCCATGTGCATGCCTCCCACTGTGCTGTGGCTCAAGACTCCAGAGATGATGCTAGAGTGGGATGAATTGTTCTCCAATGTTGATTGAAATAGAGTCTGATCCTGCCTCTTGTCTTACAGCTTGTGAGGCACCAAGCGTGGAATGCACATTGCAATCACAAGAAGATTAAACGGTTACAAACCTATTCTGTAACTGTTGTTCTTCAACATGTGTTGCACATGTCCATCCATTCCATGACCCACCCTCCCATCTCTCTTCATCAGAGTTGGGGCAAGAAAGACCTGAGGTGAGCTAGCAGCAACTCTGTCCTTTACAACTGCATGGCACATGGCAGCTTGGGAAAAGTTGCCAATGGCAGTGTGCTGGATGCACCAATAACCAAAGTGTTGTTATTCTGCAACACATCTTGAAGAATAAGAGTTATGCAACAGGTTAGTAACCATTTTTTCATCAATCTCATAGAACTGGAAGGCACTCTGAAAAATCATTGAGTCCAGCCCCCTGCCTTCACTAGCAGGGCCAAGTACTGATTTTGCCCCAGATCCCTAAGTGGACCCCTCAAGGATTGAACTCACAACCCTGGGTTTAGCAGGCCAATGCTCAAATCACTGAGCTGTCCCTCCCTGAGTGCTGGTATAGGCTGATCTGGCATGACAAATGAGGAAGTTACACTCTCTTCCACATATGATACTTTGGCTCCATCATGGGATTAAGTCAGGTAAGGTTTAGCCTAATTGTTTTATGGTTATAGGGCTCATGAGAATGACATTGAAATGCATTGACAATGCAAGCTTGCTCAGGTAGTCTCCTGATATCCTAATGCACAAAGCTTGTTCGTTGCTAGGTGGCTGTCAGTCAGCAATGAAAGAAATTTTAAAGGGCTATATGGCCAAAAGACATCTTCTTAACTGAATTCCCTTAAGGAGTTAGGTCAGGAGGAAGAGCGGGAAATCAGTTGAGTTGCTGATTTTTTTTTCTCTCTCAGCTTTCTCTAACCACATGGAATTAGGAAAATTTCTCAATTTCCTTCTCTGCAATAGCCATATAGTGATAGAGACTGTGAGAGACCTTTTCTCTGGCAATCAGTGGCACAAGGGCTAAATCACCACTATCCCTAGGAGAAGAAGGTGAGGGAGGCCACATTTTATGTAAATTATGTAATGAGCTGCTTTGCATACTTGCAAATAATTTGCATATAGTCATTCTCTTTCATGTTAAAATATTATATATGATTTAGTGTTGGCAAAAGGTGTCATTAATTATCAAGAGGGCAGCAACAGGAGACGTGTCTCACATGCAGTGTCCTACCACTATGCCTCACCACTGATCTAAGAGGGCAGGGTGAGTGTGGGGAAGTTTCGCTGAAGTAACAGACAAAGTTTATTTTCCATGGCCCATGCAGTTCTTAATCCCTTCTGAGTCTGTTAATGCACAGTGTTGTGATGAGTCTGTGATGCGGGAGTTGTAAAAGAGGACCATCCAATTAATCTCATGCAGAGGCCAGCAAACATCCATTAGGTGGGATGGGAATGACTTTCAATCCCTATTGAGCTGGGTTGAATTCAAACAGGTGACCTAGAAATGAAAGCTGGTGTAGCTCATCAGCAATGCAGTAAGCCGTCAGTCTACCTATAATCTCATAGAAAGATTATATAATACAAAAACCTGTGTTAAAAGCATGTTAAGATTTTCTTCTCACTCAATCTAGCTGATAATTTTTTTTAATGGTTCATAGTCTGGCCAGACCTTGGCCCCACCCTCTGAAAAATGTATAAGGTGATTATTTCAGTCCTCAGGTACATAACTACTGCTGCTCTGGTTGGAGAAGGGGAAGGTATTAGGTGCAACAGCCGCTCTGGTGAGAGAGAGACACCTGCATCTCCAACAAAATATTCTGTAGAGGCCAAGGCAATTTCCCAAAAAGTGGAGCATCCCCTCGCCACTCCCATACATGTCCTGGAGGGGCCCCAAAGGAAATGCTGGTGGGTAGTAGGAGAATGGCCTTTCAATAAATCTCTCATCTCAGCTTTCAATTTTGTAAAGCAACAGTCAAACAAGTCTCTAGCCATTATGGTTGAAAAGAAAACCTGGAAAAAGTGACCACCAAACTTAGTACAAACTTGTAGATTCAACAGAGAAGTCAAGAACTGCAGGGACCGTGGACAATGATCTACCTCTGTTACCCTTACAGGAACTTACTTTTCTCTGCCACCGTCCTAGAGGTATATTGGGAGGGCATTGTGTGTAGGATGATTGCCCTGCTGCTCCCCTCTGTGTGAACAGGGGGCCTCATTCACAAGACGCTTTTAATGGACACAAAATCACTTGCAGTTATTTTTAAACTGGTCTATATGCAAATTACTTGCAAATGTGCAAATTTCTCATTAAATAGTTTGCATACAATGTCACACATGTGGCTTCAAAAACTTGGCAGCTATGGAAGGAGTTAGCAGATATAAATAATAACCTTTGCCTTCAGCATGAATGCCACTGTAAATTAATGTGAATTTAGTACAAAGATTGAAGGTAGAATATGGTATCTGTTAAGTGGGTGAGGGAAACCCAAAAGTGGCTCATTTTTCTTCCCTACATCTTTGGGCAGGGGACAAAGGAGCCTAGTTGTGAGACACTTTTCTTTCCTCCTTCTCTTTTGGACAGAGGCTCAGTCACAGAATCAGAAGTAAAAACGACAGCACTGCTGCACTCTGCATCTTTATGCTGCGAACACTTAAAAAGTGATGGAGAGGTGACTCTCGTCCTATTTATTTGCCTTTTAATCCTGGAAAAATGGATAAGCAAATCTGATTGATATTTGTCCTATAAATGATCAGTAATGAAAAGTTATTTTTTCAGGGTTGCAGACAGACTGAAACAGCGGAAGCTGTTCTTCTCAGTAAATTTTTCTGAAACTTGATGATATTTTAAATATCCAAATAATTAGCTATGTCTTTATGTCAATGGTTCACATTAGAAGATTTTCTTTGCAGTCATAAAGAAAGGTCAGACTAGAACTTTGCATTACAAAATATGAAATTTTAAATTCTCCAGAATAATAATCTCTTCTGGGGAGGTTGACTGAAACATCAAATGGAGCCTGCTGCATGGGTGATTGCTCTCCTTGTGTTAACATGTTTAATACAATACTAAAATTGAAGATTTAAATGCACAAATGTAGGATACTTCAAATCTAAGCTTTCCATAGCAATGTTCATATGGCCTCAGTGCCATATGAACATATTATGTGTTATAACATGCCTCAGTTAGTGTGGCTGAGGGAACCTAAATTTTTGAATATTCTGACTTGTATATTTCTATTTTCATTCTTAATGTTGCAGAGGTAACTTATTAGAAACATGCATTTGGCATGGTATATGGGTGTTTAAGTTGAGGTATTCAAGATCTTAACATGATACCTATGGCTTTACTAGTCAAGATGTCATCAGCTGGGAAGGCTTGGACCAAGTGGTATTGCTTTTCACCTCTTTCTAAACATATGTGTTCATATAGATTCCAACACCAAAAGGGACTCATTGTGATCATCTAATCAGACCTTCTGTATAACATGGCCATAGAATGTCCCCAATATAATTCCTAGAGTAGATCTTTTAGAAAAAAAATCCAATTGTGATTTTAAAATTATCAGTGATGGGGAATCCACCATGTCCATTGGTAAACTGTTCCAGTGGTTAATTACCCTGACTGTCGAAAATCTATGCTTTATTTCCAGTCTGAATTTTGTCTAACTTCAACTTCCAGCCATTGCACTGTTATACCTTTCTCTGCTAGACTGAAGAGCCCATTATTAAATCTTTGATCCCCAGTAAGTACTTAAAGACTGTAATCAAGTCACCCCTTAATTGTCTCTTTGTTAAGCTAAATAGACTGAGCTTCATGAGTCTATCACTAAAGCAGGTTTTCTAATCCTTTAATCATTCTTGTGGATCTTCTCTGAACCCTCTCCAATTTATCAACATCCTCCTTGAATTGTGGGCACCAGAACAGACACAGTATTCCGGCAATGGTCACAACAGTGCCAAATATAAAGGTAAGATAACATCTCTACTCCTACCCGAGATTCCCCTATTTATATATCCCAGGATCACATTAGCTGTTTTGGCCACAGCATCACATTGGGAGCTCATGTTCAGCTCATTATCCACCATGACCCCCAAATCATTTTTAGAGTCATTGCTTCCTAGGAAAGAGTCCCCCGTCCTGTAAGCATGGCCTACATTTTTTTGTTCCTAGTTGTATATGTAACCACTGGGTGGGCTAGAGTTTACTTCATTGTCCTTCTCCAGTGCCTAAAAAACCCCAACTCCCATAGAAAAGCACCAGGAGACCCAGAATTCAGTCACTAAGGATTTTCTTCAAGGATTGCACGGGTTCAACCTCCCCACAGTCAAGTCCAAAAAAGAAGAAAATGAATGAATTTAATTTTTAAGTACCAACTTTATAAATAATCACAATAATAGTAATAATAATAATAGTGATAACTTAATTTCTACAACATATAAGCCACATACATTATTTTCAGAGGTGTACATAAACAAAAATAAAGAAAACAAATTAATCTAAACAGGTCAGTCACCACAAAAACACAGTGAGAAGTAACTCAGAGTTCCCAAAAGCTTAGGTTAAGTTCACCTGAGTCTCAGTTAGTCTTTGATCACCATAATCTATACAGTCTGTTCAGTCAAAAGCACTGCAACAACATCGTCCCTCCACTTGGTTGTAGAAATCTTCAGCTAGAATCCATCCAGACTCTTCCTCCTCCTCCTCCTTTGAAGTCACTCAGTTAGCTAACCATCTGATTAACCAACCACTGAGTTAAGTATATCGATTTAAAAAAACGTGTTGGAAAATGCTTCAGAATTAGGGAAAATAGCCTGTTTCCTGCTCCTGTGGCTCAGCTTCTTCCAGTCCACACAGGGCACATGGCCTTTTGTAAAATAGCTACTCTGACTACTTGTCCTCATGGAGTCTGAGTCCAGCTACAGGACCTGTTGAGCAGACCCAAAACTACTGCACCCAATTCCAGAAACTTCTGGATGTGGAGTGCTAATTGTGCATCTGCCTAGCAACAATGACCCACAACTCGTTCCTACCCTCCCAATAGATCTCTTAATGAAATATCTCCCTATTAGGCACATGGGTTATATTTACATGTAACCATGTTAAAACACACATAATTTACTTGTGCACAGTTGACCAAGTGACCCAGATAGCTCTGAATCAATGACCTGTTCTCTTCATTATTTACCACTCTCTGAATTTTTGTGTCATCTGCAGACTTTGTCAATTATGATTTTATTTCCTTCTTTCGGGTCATTGATAAAAATATTAACTAGCATAAGGCCAAAAACTAATCTCTCCAAGACTTATTGAAAATCAACATTTCAAAGTTGTTTAGGAAATATAAATAAAATAAAGGCATATTGATATATCTTTTAAAGATAAATGAAGTGTAACAATATAATTAGGAAGGCTAAAAAAGAATTTCAGGAACAGCTAGCCAAAGACTCAAAAAGTAATAGCAAACATTTTTTAAAGAACGTCACAAGCAGGACGCCTGTTAAACAACCAGTGGAGCCAATGGACGATTAAGATGCTAAAGGAGCATTCAAGGATGATAAGGCCATTGCGAAGAAACTAAATGAATTCTTTGCATCGGTCTTCGTGGAGGAGGATGTAAGGGAGATTCCCAAACCTGAGCCATTCTTTTAAGGTGACAAATCTGAGGAACTGTCCCAGATTGAGGTATCATTACAGGAGGTTTTGGAACAAATTGATAAACTAAACAGTAATAAGTCACCAGGACCAGATGAAAAAATGAGGCGTCCTTTTGGCACCTTAGAGACTAACACATTCATTTGGGCATAAGCTTTTGTGGGCTAGAACCAAGTGTAAGGCAACTCCCATTCTTTCCTGTATTTATACCTGCTCCTGTATTTTCCATAAGGCAACTCCCAGCCTTTCCTGTATTTATACCTGCTCCTGTATTTTCTACTCCATGCAACTGATGAAGTGGGTTCTAGCACATGAAAGCTTATGCCCAAATAAATGTGTTAGTCTCTAAGGTGTCACAAGGACTCCTCGTCATTTTTGATGATACAGACTAACACAGCTACCACTCTGAAACCAGGACCAGATGGTATTTGCTCAAGAGTTCTGAAGGAACACAAATGTGAAATTGCAGAACTACTAACTGTAGTCTGTAGCCTATCATTGAAATCAGCTTCTGTACCAAATGACTAGAGGATAGCTAATGTGACACCAAATTTTTAAAAAGGCTCCAGAGATGATCCCAGCAATTTTAGGCCGGCCAGCCTGACTCCAGTTGAAACTATAGGAAAGAACAAAATTTTAAGACATATAGATGAACATAATTTGTTGGGGAAGAGTCAACATGGTTTTTGTAATGGGAAATCATGCCTCACCAATCCACTATAATTCGTTGAGGGGGTCAACAAGTATGTGGACAAGGGGAATCCAGTGGACATAGTGTACTTAGATTTTCAGAAAGCCTTTGACAAGGTCCCTCACCAAAGGCTCTTAAGAAAAGTAAACTGTCATGGGATAATTGGTTAAAAGATAGGAAACAAAGGGTAGGAATAAATGGTCAGTTTTTCAGACTGGAGAGAAGTAAATAGTGGTGTCCCCCAGGAGTCTGTACTCGGACCAGTCCTATTCAACATATTCATAAATGATCAGACTGCCGCACTGGGCAGCACAGTATGAGGAGAAGGAGAGCAGCCCTCAGTGGTGAAAAAACAGGTTAAGAAGTATTTAGAAAAGCCAGACATGCACAAGTTCGTGGGGCCAGATCTAATGCATCTGAGGGTGCTGAGAGAGTTGGCTGATGTGATTGCAGAGCCATTGGCCATTATATTTGAAAACTCGTGGCAATCAGCGGGAGGTCCTGGACAATTGGAAAAAGGCAAATATAGTGCCCATCTTTTAAAAGGGGAAGAAGGAGAAGCCAAGGAACTACAGACTGATCAGCCTCACCTCAATCCCTGGAAAAATCATGGAGCAGATCCTCAAGGAATCCATTTTGAAGCACTTGGAGGAGGGGAAGGTGATCAGGAACAGTCAGCATGGATTCACCAAGGGCAAGTCATGCCTGACCAACCTGATTGCCTTCTATGATGAGATAACTGGTTCTGTGGATATGGGGAAGCAGTGGACGTGATATATCTTGACTTTAGTAAAGCTTTTGATACGATCTCCCACAGTATTCTTGCCAGCAAGTTAAAAAAGCATGGATTGGATGAATGGACTATAAGGTGGATAGAAAGCTGGCTAGATTGTCGGGCTCAACAGGTAGTGATCAACGGCTCGATATCTAGTTGGCAGATGGTATCAAACAAAGTGCCCCAGGGGTCTGTCCTGGGCTGGTTTGTTCAATATCTTCATTAATGATCTGGATGATGGGATGGATTGCACCCTCAACAAGTTCACGGATGACACTAAACTGCGGGGAGAGGTATATGTGCTGAAGGGTAAGGATAGGGTCCAGAGTGACCTAGACAAATTAGAGGATTGGGTTAAAAATATCTGATGAAGTTCAAAAAGGACAAGTGCAGAGTCCTGCACTTATTATGGAAGAATCCCATGCACCGCTACAGGCTAGGGACCGACTGGCTAAGTCGCAGTTCTGCAGAAAAGGACCTGGGGATTACAGTGGACGAGAAGCTGGATATGAGTCAACAGTGTGCCCTGGTTGCCAAGAAGGCTAATGGCATATTGGGCTACATTAGTAGGAGCATTGCGAGTAGATCAACGGAAGTGATTACTGCCCTTTATTCGGTACTGGTGAGGCCACATCTGGAGTATTGCGTTCAGTTCCCCCAACCCCCCATACAGAAAGGATGTGGATAAATTGGATAGAGCCCAGCAGAGGGCAACAAAAATGATTAGGGGGCTGGGGCACATGACATATGAGGAGAGGCTGAGGGAACTGGGCTTATTTAGTTTGCAGAAGAGAAGAGTGAGGGGGGATTTGACAGCAGCTTTCAACTGTCTGAAGGGGGGTTCCAAAGAGGATGGAGCTCGGCTGTTCTCAGTGGTGGCAGATGACAGAACAAGGTGCAATGGTCTCAAGTTGCAGTGGGGAAGGTCTAGGTTGGATATTTGGAAAAACTATTTCCCTAGGAGGGTGGTGAAGCACTGGAATGGGTTACCTAGGGAAGTGGTGGAATCTCTATCCTTAGAGGTTTTTAAGGCTCAGCTTGACAGAGCCCTGGCTGAGATAATTTAGTTGGGGTTGGTCCTGCTTTGAGCAGGGGGTTGGACTAGATGACTTCCTGAGGTCTCTTCCAACCCTAATCTTCTGTGATTCTATGGAAAAGAGGGTAAACAGTGAGGAGGCACCATTTGTAGATGATATAAAACTACTCAAGATAGTTAAGTCCCAAGCAGACTGCAAAAAGCTACAAAAGGATCTCACAAAACTGGGTGACTGGGCAACAAAATAGTAGATGAAATTCAGTGTTGATAAATGCAAAGTAATGCACATTGGAAAACATAATCCCAACTATACATATAAAATGATGGGGTATAAATTAGCTGTTATCACTCAAGAAAGAGATCTAGGAGTCATTGTGGATAGTTCTCTGAGAACATTCACTCAGTGTGCAGCAGCAGTCAAAAAAGCGAAGAGAATGTTTGGAATCATTAAGAAAGGGATAGATAATAAGACAGAAAATATCATATTGCCTCTATATAAATCCATGGTACACCCAGATCTTGAATACTGCATGCCGATATGGTCGTCCCATCTCAAAAAAGATGTATCGGAAAATTGGAAAAGGTTCAGAAAAGGGCAACAAAAATTATTAGGGGTATGGAATGGCTTCCGTATGAGATGAGATTAATAAGACTGAGACTTTTCAGCTTGGAAACGAGATGACTAAGGGGGGATATGATTGAGGGCTATAAAATCACATCTGGTATGGAGAAAGTAAATAAGGAAGTGTTATATACTCCTTCTCATAACAGAAGAACTAGGGGTCACCAAATGAAATTAATATGCAGCAGGTTTAAAACAAACAAAAGAAAGTATTTTTTCATATAATGCACAGTCAACCTGTGAAACTCTTTGCCAGAGGCTGTTGTGAAGGCTAAACCTATAACAAGGAGGAGGGATAGCTCAGTTAAGTATTGGCCTGCTAAACCCAGGGTTTAATCCTTGAGGGGGGCACTTAGGGATCGGGCACAATAATCTATCTGGGGATTGGTCCTTCTTTGAGCAGGGGGTTGGACTAGATGACCTCCTGAGGTCCCTTCTAACCCTGACATTCTATGAAAAAAGAACTAAAGTTCATGGAGGCTAGGTCCATCAATAGCTATTAGCTAGGTTGGGTAGTGATGGTGTCCCTAGCCTCCATTTGTTAGAAGCTGGGAATGCATGACAGCAGATGGATCATTTGATGATTACATGTTTTGTTCATTCCTCCTGGGGCACCTGACATTGGCCACTGTTGGAAGACAGTATACTGGGCTAGATGGACCCTTGGTCTGACACTGTATGGATATTCTTATAAATGTATTGACAAGGTGATCATAATGTTTTCCATATTTAAGGTTATGAAGTATTCTTATTACTAGATACTTTATTCCTATTATATAATGAAAAACTCATATTGTGGCAGTAGCTGAACTTTAAACTACAAATATTTCAATTTTTTCTTTAAAAACACATTTTATAAAAAAATGTTTGAAATTCAGGAGAGTAAATTAGTTAACTGGAATGTTGGTGATGGTGTTGGTTTTTCATCATACTAAGGCCTTGTCTACACTACAAGACTATTTCGAATCAACTTAGTTCGAATTTGTGGATTCGACCTTATGAAGTCGAATTTGTGTATCCATACTAAATACACTAATTCGAATTTCTGAGTCCACATTCACGGGGCTAGCGTTGACTTTGGAAGCGGTGCACTGTGGGAAGCTATCCCACAGTTCCCGCACTCCCCGCTGCCCATTGGAATGCTGGGTAGAGCCCCCAATGCCTGCTGGGGGAAAAAATGTGTCGAGGGTGGTTTTGGGTAAGTGTCGTCATTGAACCATCAATCACAACCTCCCTCCCTCCCTCCGGGAAAGCGCCTGCGGGCAATCTGTTCATGCACTTTTCTGGTCAGTGACAGCGCGGGCGCCACAGCACTGCAAGCACGGAGCCCGCTGCGATCATCGCCGTTTTCTCCTCCTCGCACTTTATCGTCCACGTCTTCCACAGTCAGCTGCTGAGAAATTGGGCTACTTTTCAATGGTGCTGCAAGCACTGGGGGACCATAGGGGACGTTTTACAAACATCAACGTCGGGTGGCCGGGCAAGATTCATGATGCGTGTGTTTTCATGAACTGTGGGCTGCTCAGACGCCTGCAGGAAGGTAGTTTCTTCCCAGACCAGGAAATAACTGTTGTGGATGTGCAGATGCCTATAGTCATCCTCGGGGACCCAGCCTGCCCGCTAATGCACTTGCTCTTGAAGCCCTATACAGGCGCCTGGGACAGCGACAAGGAACTCTTCAAATACCAGCGAGCAGCGTGACCTGTGACTGTTCAGTTTCTTTACAGAGAAGCTGAACCTGCCCCTGTTTCTTTACCCAGTTACTGTTGACTCTCCTCTTCGGTTACATACCCCGTTCACCCCGTTACCCCCACTTCCAGCACACGTGTAAAAATAAAATACATGTCCCATTATTACTTAATAAAGGTTTCTTTATTCATGACTGTTCGTGAAAGGGTTGAAACTGGGACGCAGGCTGTGCTGGGTAGGGTGTGCAGTGATGTAAAGACCGCCTCTAAACTCAAGGAATGACAGGCTCCTGCTCCTAGAGCGGTCCGCAGTGCCGGAATGCTTCTTTCAACGGAGCCTGCCATCCCTCTTTATGGAATTCTGTGTGCGGGCGGATATGTGACCTTGTGGTGGAGGAGGACGGATACAGATTCCTCAGCTGCGTGACTCAGCGGTCCAGGACAAGGACCGCTGTATAAGATCTGTAACCGCCCTCCCCCGCTGCAAAGTCACATCTCCCCCGCCCACACAGATCCTGGAAACCACCTCCAAAAACCGACCAGGTTGCCTACTGACTGCACCGTGTGTGTGACCCGCTGCTGATCCTGCCCCCGTGTCTGTACCCTGGGAAAGGTGACTGTCCTATGCAATTAACCACCCCCTTCCCCACGCCCCCCATTCGAACACAGTCTTCTTTGAAAAAACATAACGGAAACAGTAATTAACAGCAAAGCATTTTTATTAATTAAGTAGACAGTTAGGGGATGGGACTGGGATTGGGACTACTGTGAGTCTGGAAGTGAAGGACTTCAGCAAATATAGGGTATGAGAGCTTTTGGGTACTTGAGCACTGTGCTGTGGTGCAGTGACAGTATTCACGTCCCCGGCCGCCCCTCCTCCTGATTATTTTCGGTGAGGGGGGTATGGGACTTTGTGGCGGGGGAGGGCGGTTGCAGATACACTGCAGGGGGGCTCTGTCCTCCTGCGGTCCTGCAGAACATCCACAAGGCGCCTGAGCGTGTCCGTGTGCTCCCTCACTAGTCCAAGCATTGTTTCAGTCACCTGCTTATCTTCCTCACGCCACCTCTCCTCCTGTTCGCTGTGTGAGCGCTGGCACAGAGAGACGGTCTCCCTCCACTGGCTCTGCTGGTCCGCCTCTGCTAGGTAGCAGCCCATACGTTCCTCGAACATCTTGTCCCTTGTCTTTTTCTTTCGCCGCCTAATCTTCGCCAGCCTCTGCGAGGGGGATGCTGTGGCAGGTCTGGAGACAGTGGAAGCTGTGAAATGGGAAACAGGGAGTGAATTCCTTGCAAAGATACATTTTTGCGAACAATTAACTGAGTCTAGGCTGTCTCTGTGAATTCTGGGTTGAGACCCCTGTGCCTGCTGGGGCACAAATCATTTTCGCGGTGGATTCTGGGTAAATGTCGCCAGTCATTCCTTCCTCCGGGAAAGCAACGGCAGACAATCATTTCAAGCCCGTTTTCCCAGAATTGCCCTGGCATACGCCATAGCGTGGCAACCATGGACACTGTTTTGCCTTTTGTGTATGTCACCGTATGTGTACTAGATGCCGCTGACAGAGGCGGTCCAGCAGCGCTACACAGCAGCATGCTTTTGCTTTTGCATGACAGCAGAGATGGTTACCAGCCATATTGTACCATCAACCATACCATAAATTGGTAATAAGATGGTAATAAGTTGCATCTGAAGAAGTGGGTATTCACCCACGAAAGCTCATGCTGCAAAACGTCTGTTAGTCTATAAGGTGCCACAGGATTCTTTGCTGGTAATAAGATGGGCATAGTTACCTGTCCCTTTTGCACTGCCCCATTTGGGGCTGTCATAAGTGCCCCTGACCGAGCAGCCAGGGGCGCAAAAGCAAAAATTGGGAATGACTCCCTGAGTCAATCCCTCCTTTTTGGTACCTAAAAATAGAATCAGTCCTGCCTAGATTATGGGCAAGTGTACTAGAGAACCACTGTATCATAGAACCAGAGAGCACAGCTGCTCTGTGTCCGATCCTGCATAAATTATGAGCTGTATGCTATTCACAGGGGGTGCTCCTGCAACAACATCACCTGTTCATTCCGTTCTTACCCCAGCCTTCCTGGACTACCATACCATTGTCCCCCCACTTGTGTGATGAAGTAATAAAGAATGCAGGAATAAGACACAGTGACTTGTTTGTGAGAAATGAGTGGAAGGAAGCCTCCAGCTGCAATGATAGTCCAGGCAGGACATTAAGGAGTGTGGATGAAGGAGCCCATCATCCCTCTGCTAGTCCAGGGGCAATTGAATCTTTTATTTACAATGAAGGGTGGGGGCTGATGGAGCTCAGCCCCCTGTTGCAATGATGAGGACGGTTACCAGCCATATTGTACCATCAGCCATCAAAAATTAGGGACAGGCGCCCTTGATCGACCTTACTGATACTAGTCGGCATGGTTACCAGCCCTTTTGCACTGCCCCATGTGCCAATAGGCTGATGATGAGGATGGATTTCCATCATTTTGTACCATCAGCCATCCATAGCGTGGGGGGAGCAAGGATGTTGGTGTTGAGTGCTGCACCATCGCGTCTATCTGCAGCATTCAGTAAAGATAGGGTGACATGTAAAAGAGTCAACAGAGGATTGTTTTCACTTCTGGTGGTGGGTGGGGTGTGTGCGCAAATTGCCGAACTATGCCCTGACCCACCGCAGACACTGTGTTTGACCCTAGAAGCATTTGGAGCTCATCCAAGAATGCAAATACTTTTCGGAGACAGCAGGAACTGTGGGATACCTTGCGTCCTCATTCCCCCCTCCCTCCATGAGCGTCCATTATATTCTTTGGCTTTCTGTTACGGTCGTCACGCAGCTGCGTGCTGAGTCTGTGCTATGCCGTCTGTCCTTAGATTTTTTAAAAATACTTTGGACCAGGCGTAAAATTACAGTAATTAACCTAATTAGATGCAGGAGTCTCCAAGCGAGATCACCCTGAGGAGGGTCACTGAAGGAGATAGAGAGCGCATGCTGCGTGAAAGCTAGCACAAACCAGGGCCGATGCAGCCGGGCAAGGGGAGGCAATGCTCCCTGAATACCGCATGAAAGCCTCGCGCGGAAAACGGTGCTAACACGGAGCACCCAATAAGGCAGCTCTCCTCAGGAACCTCCTGCTGATGCTTATCGGTTAACGGAAGGAGAGCTTCGTGGAGATCTCCCAGGAGGATTTCTGTTCTATCACCATATATAGAGAGACCTCCTTCTCACACACTTCAGATTCCTGTTATATTAAGAATAAAAGTTAACATGGTTACAGCACTTACCGACTGCTCCTTCCCCTGATTCAGGGTCCGGGTTAACGGCTGGGGAGGGTTGGTAGGGGATCTCCGTGACAGTGATGAATAGATCCTGGCTGTCGGGGAAACCAGCGTTGTAAGCGCTCTCGCCTGCCTCGTCCTCCACAAACACTTCTTCATCTTCCCCGTCCGTGAACATCACCAAGGAACTGGCCGTCGACACTGTCCCATCGTCAGAGTCCACGGTCACTGGTGGGGCAGTGGTGGCAGGCTCCGTAGCGTCCGTTTGCCGCTTTGATTTTTTGGTAGCCTTGTCTGGTGTCCTTGATTTTCACGCGGCGCTGCGTTGCATCCCGCCTGTATCCTCTGTCTCTCATGGCTTTGGAGACCTTCTCGTAGGTCTTCGCATTCCCTGTTTTGGAGCGCAGCTCCGAAAGCACAGACTCCTCGCCCCACACACCGATCAGATCGAAGAGTTCCCAGTCAGTCTATGCTGGGTCCCTCTTTCTATTCACAGATAACATGAACTCCTCTGCTGGAGAGCTCTGCATCGTTGCAGGTGCTGCGGAGCTCGCCCCGATGTCCAGCCAGGACGTCAGATTCAAAGTGCCCAGACAGGAAAATGAATTCAAATTTTCCTGGGTCATTTCCTGTGTGGCTGGTCAGAGAATCCAAGCTCGGACTGCTGTCCAGAGCGTCAACAGAGTGGTGCACTGTGGGATAGCTCCCGGAGCTACTAAGTTCGATTTGCATCCACACCTAGCCTAATTCGAGCTAGCCATGTCGAATTTAGCGTTACTCCACCTGTCGGGGTGGAGTACCAAATTCGAACTAAAGAGCCCTCTAGTTCGAATTAAATGGCTTCCTAGTGTGGACGGTTGAGCGGTTAGTTCGAATTAACGCTGCTAAATTCGAATTAAAGTCCTAGTGTAGACCAGGCCTAAGTCTTAAGATATATTAAGATACTTTCTAGAGTCTTCATTTACTGAAATAGAGTGTAATTCCACTTCTGCAATATCTTACACTTAAGTTTTACTTTAAAAAATATTTTGATTTTCTTTTTCTTCAAGAACTGAATGTCCTTGGCATATGTCACCAAATATTTAATACTTCAGTGACCTTAGTAAACTATATATTTTTCTTACTATTTTTTCATATTTGAAGATTTTCAAGCTGTCTGAACGTCAGAGAAATTTTCCTCCGACAAACAGTTTTCTCCTACAAAATTAATTTAAGAATGTTACAATCTAGTGTTTGTGACATCATTATTGCTACACATTTGGGAAGGTTGTGATTTCACAAATATTGGACTTTAAAATCACAGGAAGAGGCTATGTAGAAAATAATTCTCTTTATTCACATATACTGTATAATAAGTTATAAGAATAGAAATATGGAAATTAAGACCAGGTTGGCCTCTTGGCCTCACTTCAGAACACCCCATAAGGGCTTATAAACCCTAAGAAATTGGCCATATTCATTGTGTACATAGTTAAGCTTCTCAGTATGTCTTTTTTTTTAAATACCGGTAGCACATTTCTGGATTCATGTTCAAATAATATTGCCAGCTGGATGTACTAGAGCTGTGTTGTCTTCAACTCTCAATATAACAAAGTCCCTTTGTCCAAGAATAGTTGTTCTGAGGAGGCTTTCTTTTCCTTTATGTCACTGTTTATGGAGTGTACTTATTCAAAGGTAGTGAATGAAGTTCAGGTCAAGAAAAACTGAACCAGTCTTCAGCTGAACCTCACTCACTCCCTTTGAATAAGTACCCTCCATAAACAGTGACATAAAGGAAAAGAAAGCCTCCTCAAAAACAACCATTTTGTACATTGGCAATAAGAATGCTGTGGCTTGGCTTGACCGTATTGCATATTCCAAATAAATAATAAGTGAGGTTCAGAGTCTTGGTGCCACTTTCCACCATGCTCCTTCCATGGGAAGCCATGCATCATATGTATTGCAACAGGTTTTTTTATATTTTTTTTTAAATGTGCAGTTTGTGCAGGCTGTGTACTTGTTTTATCCAATGATGACCTTGAAACAGCAACCTGCACCTTTGACACACAAGGATCACTTTCTGCAAATCCTTCTTTACAGAACTTCTTTGTCACTTGGAGCTTGTTCAAAATGCAGCAACATGTTTGCCCTTTGACTTAAGCAACACTTATTGTATTGCACATGCCCTGCATTATTTACGTTAGCTGCCATGGCCTGGTGACCTTCAGTAGACACTGTATGCAGCATATTTTTAAATCTGGCTCTATTTGAGACAACCTCCTTGATACTTCCTGGCAGATATTTGTGCTTGGATACTGTCTCTGCCTTTTAGGATTACCTTAATTATGTCTTAGGTCAGTAGGCCTTTGCTGTCCTAGGCTCTGTGGTATGGGGCTTGGTCTCCCTGTATCCATTTCCCTCCACTGGCTTAATACAAAAATCCATAACACATTTTTATTCTAAATATGTGTTTAGAATGATCACTGTTGGCTCCATATTTATTATCACTCCTTTTATTTGGAAAGCATCGACTGTTTTGAATTTTCAAAGTGATCTTTAGTGCCTTTGTTATTTAAATTGTTTTATGATATAGTGCAGTATTCTGAAAGTCTGAATTGGGGCTTTTTATAAATAGATAAAATTATTTATATGGCTAACCTGTTATATTTGGTGATTTTCTTTTCAAATTGTAACGGTTTGGGATTGTTTGTTTTTTTTAAATGCTGTTTTCTCCAGTAGTCCAGTACTGATGGCTTTGTTCTCTTCATGCTTTGGAAGCAGAACATGAGACCTCTTGTAACCTTTTTTAAATTTAAGCTGTTTGGCAGCATCCACAACAGGTCCCCTTGAGGAAATACAGTCATGCTCAGGCTTTGGTCTTCTGCCTCTGTTTCTTTTGGATGCTCCTTCTCCAGGCAAGACAATTGTGGACTTATTCCTCTTCTTCCATCCTTGTGAGCCTCAGTAAAGATGTAGAGAGAAGCTGAGGATTCCCCAGTCTTAATGCATCTCTGGCCTAGTGAATGGGGGGGGGAAACAGTGGCCGTGATAGATCTTGATTTAATAAGGCTTTTGACTCAGTCCCTCATAACATTCTAGTAAAAAAAACTAGAGGAAATTACTGTAAGGTGGGTGCGTAACTGTTGAAAAACTATTCAAAGAGTAATTATCAATGGTTTACTGTTAAACTAGGAGGATGTATCTAGTGGGATCCTGGGTCCAGTACATTTTCATGAATGACTTGGATAATGGAGTGGAGAGTATCCTTCTAAAATTTGCAGATGATACCAAGCTGGGGTGGGGGAGTTGCAAGTGCTTTGGAGTTCAGGATTATAATTAAAAAAACCTTGATAAATTGGAGAATTGGTGTGAAATCAGCAAATGAAATTCAATAAAAACAAGTGCCAAGTACTACACTTTGGAAGGAAAAATCACATTAAAAACTACAAAATGGGGAATAACAGACTAGGGAGTAGTACTGCTGAAAAATATCTGGGCGTTATAGTGGATCACAAATTGAATACGAGACGACAATGTGATGTAGCGGCCAAAAAAAGAAAAAAGAAAAAAAAAGCCAGTATCACTCTGGGGATTGCTAACAGGAATTTTGTACATAAGACACGGGATGCAGTTGTTCCTCTCTACTTGGCATTGATAAGGGCTCAGCGTGGAGTATTGTGTCCAGTTTGGGTGCCACACTTAAAGATGTGAACAAATTGGAGAGAGTCCAGAGAAGAGCAACAAAAATGATGAAAGATTCAGAAAACCTGACCTATGAGGAGTGGTTAAAAAAAATGGGTATGTTTAGTCTTGAGAAAAGAAGTGTGAGGGGGGACTTGATACCAAACTTCAAATATGTTAAGGGCTATTCTAAAGAAGATGGTGATCCATTGTTCTTCTTGTTCAATGAAAGTAGTACAAGAAGTAATCTACTGAATCTGCAGTAAGGAAGATTTAGGTTAGATATTAGGGAAAATGTCCAACTATAAAGATAGTTAAGTACTGGAATAGGCTGCCAAGGGAGGTTCTGGAATCCCGATAATTGGAGAACAAGTTAGACAATGGTTTATGTATGCTTGGTCCTTCCTCACTGGGGGGTTGGAATAGATGACCTCTATAGGTCACTTCCAGCTCTGTATTTCCAGGACTCTTGCTCCAGTGTTCTTGTGGAAACAAGCCCAGTACTAATTGTCACAGTTGCAGGGCTAGTTGCACCTCTGTCCCCTATCTAGTGTCACTGAATGCATCCTCCAAAGGTGTCAGAGCTTGTGTCTTAACCTCTCCCAGGGTGAAATCACATGATTATCCCACTCTTAGACCAGACCCTGGGCTAAAGCATTCTCTGCATCCACTATGCTTACCCAGCATGTTCTACTGGCTTAGACATCTGTGGCTTTTCCCTTCAGAAGTTTGTGACCTGTGATGAATAGTGTAACTAAGTATATACTTCTTACACCAAAGTGTTATGTAATCTTAACAGTAGGAATAGAGCATAACATGGCCCAATGACTATTCATTGCCCTTATGAATGATAAAATAGTCAAGATTAGCTAAGAATAGTTTAGTTAAGATTATGCCATACCATTATCCCAGAAAGCTGTCTGGTCAGATGTATTAATCACTGGTCACAAGTTCCAAAAGGAAGACTTTCAAGTGCCTAACCCAGTTGAGTCTGCTGAGTAATCATAGTTGGTACATGGGGTACTGTAGCATAGGGCCTGCTCTAAGAATGGGAAAAAATTCAGGATTCCAACACAGGATAGGTATATCCATGAAGCCTAACATCTCAGAGTGTGCACTCAGCGAGGCCAGAAGAGGGGACAGGTGCAGTTAGCCCTGTAACCATGACAGCCTGCATAGTATTGGCTCTCTCAACCAATTTCACCAGCTGCAGCCTGCTTAAATGGAGGTCCAGGAGATCTCACAAGTACACAGAAAGGACCTTTAAAAAGAGCTAGTTCTTCAAGGTGCATTGTTTGAAGTGGTAGCAATTAAAAAAAAATTGATTGGAAAGAATTGCTATCCATTTGGGGTGCGGGGGGAAGGAAAAGATGGGAAGTGCTACATAAGAGTGCAGGTAAAGAAAGGACAATATACCAATAAATGTGAAGGGAGAACTGAATATGTTGCTGATTAAAAAGGCAGAATGGCAAATAAAGGTAGCCAAGATTCTTCTGTGCAAAGTGAAATAAAACTGATTAAAGATTTTTAGTTTATTTCTTGGAGATCTCATAGAACGGGTATGTGCCAAATTAAAACCAAATTGGGGTATGAAGAAAGTTCCAAGAACTGTGAAATCAGTTTTTCAGGATTTCTAAACATCACAATATTTAAAACCCTATGAACAGATACATCCTCCACATATCGATGTTAGTGAGGTTGAGGTTATGTGCAAATCATTTTATTTTATATTATTACAACTCAAGTAACTGCATATACTGGCTGTTTCAAAAAGAAGAAAAATTTGGGTGGAGTGAATGTATTTGAAAACAGTCCATAAAAGTGACCAGATATTTCCCTCCAGGTCTTTAAAAAGCAAACTTTGGGCCTAAACTACTTAATAGTTTCTCTTTAACTTAGTAACATTTATTCATTATCATTTATATGTTACTCTCTAAGCTTCAGTGAGTGAATCAGCATGAAACTGGATATTGATGGACAATTTGATATTGTTATATAATCTGATGCTTTTGTTTGCCTTCCTTCTCAGAATTTATTGGAATTCTATCTCTTCCTTTAAATGCTGTGAATTTTCTCTTATACTTTATGCAGGCTTTCTAGTTCAGCCACTTTTTAAGAGGGCAAAAATAGTGCAGCTCTTCTATGCCAGAGATATTTTTAAACACTGTCTGAAGGTTGGAGGGAAACAATTAATTAATGCTGCTTGCTAGGATAAATCCTGATAAATTTGTGATTGGAAACCTGGCCTGTGATCCAGAGCATTTTGTTTGCTTTTGTAGGTTTTGTAGTTGCCAAATATAAAACTGTATTTTGCTTTAAAATGTAGTAAAGCCTGCCTTCCATTAGAATGTTGATTTTAGGTTACTAAGACTATGTTAACTAGGCATTGTAAGCATTTGTTAACCTATTGGCTAATCTTAAAACTGTTGGGTTGGATTGTAACTACTAGAAATTTTTCATGATTTGAGAGTAAAAGTCTGACAAAACTCTTTCACTGTTGAGCAGCTTGTCAAAACATTTAGACCAAGTTTAAACACTTAGTAGCAATTTCTGAACATAAATATAATGCAGTATATGGAACATAAGATTCTGCAGTGGTCAGAACAGTTTTTGCTTTGTTTTGCATCTCTCTCTTATTGATGGTTTTTAACATGGTGATAGCAGGGCCGCCCAGAGGATTCCGGGGGCCCGGGGTCTTCGGCGGTGGGGGGCCCTTCTGTTCCGGGACCCGCCGCCTAGGTGCCCCGAAGACCGGCGGCGCCCCCCCCCCCCCCCGCCGCCGAATTACCGCCTAAGATGGAGTGGGACCCGCCGCCGAAGTGCAGCCCGGTCTTCGGCGGTAATTCGGCGGAGGGGGGCCCCTGCCACGGGTCTTCGGGGCACTTCGGCGGCGGGTCCCGGAAGGGAAGGGCCCCCCACCGCCGAATTACTGGCTAGATGGTCAGGCTCAACGGGTAGTGATCAATAGTTCCATGTCTAGTTGGCAGCCGGTATCAAGTGGAGTGCCCCAAGGGTCGGTGCTGGGGCCGGTTTTGTTCAATATCTTCATTAACGATCTGGAGGATGGTGTGGACTGCACCCTTAGCAAGTTTGCAGATGACACTAAACTGGGAGCAGTGGTTGATACGCTGGAGGGTAGGGATAGGATACAGAGGGACCTAGACAAATTAGAGGATTGGGCCAAAAGAAATATGATGAGGTTCAACAAGGACAAGTGCAGAGTCCTGCATTTAGGACGGAAGAATCCCATGCACTGCTATAGACTAGGGACCGAATGGCTGGGCAGCAGTTCTGCAGAAAGGGACCTAGGGGTTACAGTGGACGAGAAGGCTAATGGCATTTTGGGTTGTATAAGTAGGGGCATTTCCAGCAGATCGAGGGATGTGATCATTCCCCTCTATTCAGCACTGGTGAGGCCTCATTTGGAGTACTGTGTCCAGTTTTGGGCCCCACACTACAAGAAGGATGTGGATAAATTGGAGAGAGTCCAGCGGAGGGCAACAAAAATGATTAGGGGGCTGGAGCACATGACTTACGAGGAGAGGCTGAGGGAACTGAGATTGTTTAGCCTGCAGAAGAGAAGAATGAGGGGGGATTTGATAGCTGCTTTCAACTACCTGAAAGGGGGTTCCAAGGAGGATGGATCTAGACTGTTCTCAGTGGTAGAAGATGACAGAACAAGGAGTAATGGTCTCAAGTTGCAGAGGGGGAGGTTTAGGTTGGACATTAGGAAAAACTTTTTCACTAGGAGGCTGGTGAAGCACTGGAATGGGTTACCTAGGGAGGTGGTGGAATCTCCTTCCTTAGAGGTTTTTAAGGTCAGGCTTGACAAAGCCCTGGCTTGGATGATTTAGTTGGGTTTGGTCCTGCTTTGAGCAGGGGGTTGGACTAGATGACCTCCTGAGGTCCCTTCCAACCCTGAGATTCTATGATTCTATGAATAGAAGCAATTTTCACTATTCCACTTCCTTTTCAGACTATTTCCAGTTCTAACAAGGTTCTGGATCTAGTCGGTTTGGAAAGTCTTTCAAACGGTGAGAGAAAGGCAGTTGTCATCTTCTCCTTCAGGTCCATTGGCTTTCCTCCATGGATCCAGTAAACAATAATTATGCAGATAGGCTAGACAGCTTAGAACCAATTTTAAATTCAACATTCTTCTTTCAATTATCTCAAATCACAACATCTTCACATTCCTTGGTGACTTTAATGTTCCTTTTGATAATTTCAAGTGGAGCATGGAAAAACTATTGGACTTTTTATCCCAGATATCTAAAATGACAACGGCAAATGCCTTTTATATTGTATGTTTCTCATAGATTGTCATTATGAATACCTGGTTTCACAGAATGCAAATTCACCAGTTTACTTAGTTGAGTAATGATGGCCAAACAAAGAATATGATTGATTACACTGTTATCTCTTGTAGTTGGAAATTGTTCATCAGCAACTGCAGAACTTACTTATCTGCTGAGCTCGGTAACACTGACCACAAATTAGTCTCAAGAAATGTCCATCCTAGACTTTAAAAAGCATAAGAAAGATGACAATTAGGCTACCAAAATTTGAATGATCAAATCTAAAAATTGAGAGAAGTCAAAACCATGATATAGTTGAAATTTTGAACATTTTGAGACCATGTTAGTTTATACTGATGCTGAATCCATCGGGATGGACTTCTTATAGGGTGACCAGATGTCCTGATTTTATAGGGACAGTCTCGATTTTAGGGTCTTTTTCTTATATAGGCTCCTCTTACCCCCCACCCCCATCCTGATTTTGCACACTTGCTGTCTGGTCACCCTAACTTCTTATCTCAGGTAATCAATACTTCTGTGACTGCCTTTGTTCCAACCCACTCAAAAAAAAAAAGAGTTAAGAAGCCCTGAATTTCTGTTAATACCTTAATCATCTCATGACTCATTTGAGAGGTAATATGATCATGTATCATAAGCTAAATGGTGCTTGTAAATAAAGCAGTACATATTGACAGCAAAACTTTTTTGGAAGCCAAAGCCAAAGTTATCACTCTTGAGGATAAATGCTTTCGGGCTCTAACTGATAAAAAAGGTCATTCACTTGGTGCGGTCTACTTTAGTTCTGCTGAGCTAATCAATGCAGAAGTGGAGTGCCTGGCACACTGGAGTGAACATTTCAGTCAGCTGCTAAATTCATCCCCAATTTCTTTGGACCCTGATATTAAGGCTTCTGCAAGTTGATACATTCTGTACAAAATGATCCTGGCAAATTCACTATTGGCAAAATCCACAGAGCTGTAAAATACATTTAAGGGAAATAAAGTGGCAGATATCTGTGAAATTCCTGTGGAACTGTTAAAAAATGCTGGACTAGAGAAAGACATTATGTTACCACTTTGGATAAGTAAAGTAAAGACAGGAAACGAGACATCACTTTTTCAGCATTACTCTTCTATCCATTTTTTTTCTTTTGCCTTGTTGGCCTGAGCCACTGATGTCTCAAGGAGCAAGAGAAGATCACAACAAGCTGGCCATTCCACGATGGAGCAAATCTTCACAGTATGCCAGTTTACCAAGAATGCACAAGAATTCAAGCTGCCCATTTACATTGAATTTGTGGAGATCAAGGCTGTATTTTACTCTGATAGGAAATCACTTTGGTTGATCTTAGTATTTGCAAGCCTCCCTGACAAGTTCTGTAGAATGTTCTGTTTTCTATATTGTTATAAATTGGGTGAAATCTTGTCATGGGTAGGGTTAAAAGCTCTTCAAATTGATGTGTGATTGAGCCCCCTATTTAAGTCAGTTGTAAGAGACAGTTAAGGGGCCACAATAATACAAAGCCTAACATAGTTAGCCCAGAAACTGGCACAAGATGGTGGAGGGTTCGACTGGTTGTTGTGACTCAGTGGGTGCATGGGAATGGATGGGGGAGAACACACCCAAACTGAGAATAGATTAAGAGAACAGGCTGAAGGAGCAGCTGAAGATGTGTGACTGAGCCTGGAAGAAACATGGAGAGAGGTGTTTTGGGTCAAGGGTGCAGGTTGAAAAGTCTGTTCTTGGTGCTATGGGCAAAAAAACAGTTCCTTTTGTTTGATTCACTATGCATTCAGAGATATAGAACTTTGTACATTTTTTGTAAATAAACTGCATCAGAAAGATATCTGATTCTTACCAATTGCTAATCCCAACTGAAACACCTACAGGGCCCCAAACTTAGACTAGCTGCTTGGGTCAAAAAAGGGCAACAATATAATGACTCCTCCAGCTGTGTTCTTATGAAGGGGAAAGAATCATCTTCTGAATTAGATCAGGCATTTGATAAGGACACGTTGCCACTACAGAAGTCTTCAATGCCATCATAGACTACATGCTTGACCAGACATTAAATAAACCCATTTTAAACATATGCCTTGATGATAAGAACCCCACTGATGTCAATTTTGTTGACAAATAAATGTGTGAGCTAATTGCGGCACTTAAAGCCCAGGAAAGCTCAGCAGCAAAAGTTGTCCTGAAAGTTAATTGGAGGTTAATCTTCTAGTTGATGATTTTGAGCATGTTGTGGGGTCTTGCATCTTAGTGGGTGATCACCCCTTCAAGATTGTCAGTGATTTTACCTACCTCAGCTTTGTTGTTAATATGGTCATCATCAAGAGAGAACTTGAATTCCACACTGCAAAAGTATGGTCTGTAATGGCATACATCATCAAGAATGTCCTTTGCACACCAAACACCCTGATAAGTTGAGAAATGAAGTTGAGGATTAATGATGCTTTGGTGGTCATTATTCTGATTTGTGGGACTGAACCATGGCCCCTCATTGTCAAGATTGAAAAGAAATTGGGCACCATTCAGATGAAGCAGGTAGTAATCAATGGCTCCATGTCTAATTGGCAGCTGGTATCAAGTGGAGTGCCCCAAGGGTCGGTCCTGAGGCCGGTTTTGTTCAATATCTTCATTAATGATCTAGAGGATGGCGTGGACTGCACTCTCAGCAAGTTTGCAGATGACACTAAACTGGGAGGAGTGATAGATACACTGGAGGGTAGGGATAGGATAGAGAGGGACCTAGACAAATTAGAGGATTGGGCCAAAAGAAACCTGATGAGGTTCAACAAGGACAAGTGTAGAGTCCTGCACTTAGGACAGAAGAATCCCATGCACTGCTACAGACAAGGAACCGAATGGCTAGGCAGCAGTTCTGCAGAAAAGGACCTAGGGGTTACAGCGGACGAGAAGCTGGATATGAGTCAACATTGTGCCCTTGTTGCCAAGAAGGCTAATGGCATTTTGGGCTGTATAAGTAAAGGGGCATTGCCAGCAGATCGGGGGACGTGATCATTCCCCTCTATCTGGCATTGGTGAGGCCTCATCTGGAGTACTGTGTCCAGTTTTGGGCCCCACACTACAAGAAGGATGTGGAAAAATTGGAAAGAATCCAGTGAAGGGCAACAAAAATGATTAGGGGACTGGAACACATGACTTATGAGGAGCGGCTGAGGGAACTGGGATTGTTTAGTCTGCAGAAGAGAAGAATGAGGTGGGATTTGATAGCTGCTTTCAACTACATGAAAGGGGTTTCCATAGAGGATGGATCTGGACTATTCTCAGTGGTAGCAGATGACAGAACAAGGAGTAATAGTCTCAAGTTGCAGTGGAGGAGGTTTAGGTTGGATATTAGGAAAAAACTTTTTCACTAGGAGGGTGCTGAAGCACTGGAATGTGTTACCTTGAGGGGAGGGGGTGGAATCTCCTTCCTTAGAGGTTTTTAAGGTCAGGCTTGACAAAGCCCTAGCTGGAATGATTTAGTTGGGGATTGGTCTTGCTTTGAGCAGGGGGTTGGACTAGATGACTTCCTGAGGTCCTTTCCAACCCTGATATACTATGATTCTAAGCATCTCTGAATGATAGAAAACATTAAATGGTATGAATTCAAGTTGAATGAAGAGATCCCATTTTCTAACTAAACAGGTCGCACTGTCTCAAGCAGTCACCCAGTGCTCTCTAAGGAGGTATGGTCATCTGCTCTGATGCCTACCAACTTCCCTGCAAGAATTATCTTTGATTCAATGACAGTAGGATGGAAAAGACCCCCTGGAAGACCTAAAACACAGTGGCTGGATGGCATCAATGGACACCAGTCCTTCACAAGCATTCTATCCTGTAACTCAGTAGATTTGGCCCATGACAGAACATAATGGAGGCACATAATGTGCGTGTTTTCCTCTACGCTACCCAAATTACAGCATGAGAACTAGCCTACACATATTCCTCCTTTTAGGGACAAATTGTGCCAGGTTTTGCAGGCATGGACCAGCAATCAAATGCTTTGGTTTGAGGCCTGCCAAAACCTTCTAAACCACTTCTCAAGAATCCTTCTCAACAGATTCCTGAATGAAATGAAGTCTACTTCCATTGGGGGTAGGTGCTATTGAGTTAATTCTAGAGCTTTACTGGAGAGATGGTTTTCATTGATTTCATTTCCTTATTCCCCAACAAAAGAAAAGACCTGTGTCCTGTTATAGATCTTGAGCATTAAATTCATATATCAGCATTTAAAATTCCATGTAGTCTCTCAGGTGAATATTTGTTTTGTGGCCCTTGGCCTTCTGCATGCGTACTTGATAAGGCAGAGGTACAAGAAGTATCTCATATTCAATCTGAGTGGTAATCATATGAATAAGGACATAACTGCTCAGGCTGACTGAAGTTCTATATTAATCAAATATACGACAGTCATGTCTGTCCACCATCATCAGAGCCAGCAGGTGTATCTGTATCTAGATCGCTGGTTCAAAGAGTACAATTGTATCATGGAGTAATACATGTTTTAAAGAGTATATGCTACCTCTTCAGCTCTGTTGGCTTAATAGTAAATATGAAGATGTTGGATTTGGAGTTGTAACCCAGGGAGTTCCTTAATGCCAACTAGCAGAAGGAAGACCATACCATAATTCATATCAGGACTGACACACTCATTGCCCCAAAACATGGTTGTCATAATCTGTATCTAAAAGGTGTCATGTAAGGTATCATATGCAAACCAGTAACACACTGGTCATTAATATTACAGGTGATTTGTAAAGAATTATAGATGTGTGCTGGAAAGATGTTCTTAAAAGATGTTTTGCAAGCAGTGCATAAGCCCAGCCTGTCCTAGACAAAAAAAGTCGTTTCACTTGTTTTCCTTTGTCTACAATGTAAATGGAGCCAGGTAACGCCTCAGAGGACAATGAAAAGTGCATCTAAATGGAAGGTAAACAAAGTCATCAAGCTAAATTAGTGGTGGGAGGGAAGACCGCATAAGGGTCATAATGGGAAATGGAGCCTGCATCCCACAGAGAGCCTTTCTGGCTCCTGAAACAGACACAATAGACTTTGGGAAATATAACCAGAAACAGAAAGCTATTTTGGCATCCATCACCTAGAGATCAAAGGGTGAGCAGCACTCTATGAGCTCATGAAAAGTGGATCCTCTTGGCCTGAAACTGATTGTAGGTGAGAAACCTGCTTATATAGAGATTGTAAGTTCCTGAAGTGAAGTTTTAGTCACTAGAAATTGTTTTGTTTTACCTGTAAACATATTCTTGCTGGTCATTTAAATATCTGTTCTTTGTTAATAAACTTATTATTTCATTACAAATCCATTTCAGTGCTGTGTATTAAACTGAAGGGTGAAGTCCTTAGGTAAAGTAACAGGCTGTTGTGTCCTCTGTCTCTTTGATGGCAGTGAACTTAACTTCTGTGAGTATCCAGGGGACTGGACACTGCAGAGGAGATGGTTTTGGGGAGATTCAGGAGTGGAAGGGCGTTGGTATCACCACGCAATGAGTAACCCATCTGCTGGTGAGGCCATTCTGTGACAAGCCTGCTAGTGTCAGGGCTCCTAGCCAAAGCTGTACAGCACAGCAACACTCAGGGTTACATGGCATGAGGTGACACAGCCTCTTATTGATGTGGATGAAACCTGGGAGCATCACAGGAGCCCACTCAATTTCTGACATATATAAGTGCTTCTCAGGATTCAAGAAGTCTTCCCCAAGTTGGAGTACAGGGAATGGTCTCAGACCAGTAACCCCATTTGGTTTTATCTCTGAATACTTATATTGATCACTTCATACACCTTTGCAATACCTTTTGCAAGGCTGTGGAAGTATCCTCTGAAAATCTGAGTATGCTCTGTATAAGGTTTGGAAGTGAAGTCTCACAAGGTCAGTATTAATGTGCTGAAAGGTGATAATGGCTACCATTAGAGGACTCTTTAATCCAAAGACAATCACAGACCTCCTTAAAACCAATGGTTAACTAAGCACGCTCATTCAGACTCAATGGAAGGAACAAATGTGCATATTTTTCAGAGCAGCTTATGGGCTCCCCTCCCACTCTTATAAGGTTACTATACGTTCCCATTACATTTAAAGTCCATGTTCATGACCAGTTTCACATCTCTTTTTTTGTGTTGTCCAATTCTCTCATCAACCAATTAGAGGTAAGTTGTCCTACATGGAATGCAAAGACTGAAATATCCAAGTGTCAAAAGACAACCTCCGTATAGAATGTGCCTACAACTCAATTGTTGTTTTGTGAGGATAAAACTAATCAATATAAACATATTTAATAAAATAAAATCACACTGTTAGAATGTTGATGGTTTGTGTCGGAGTACCATTAAACATGAATAGCGTAAACATCGTAGCACTTTTTCAGTACTGCAGTAAAAAGTTTCCCATTATAACCCTTCTATATTCAGCGATATATCAACTACTGATCTGCTCATTACAGGAAGATGGAAAGCCCATGATGAACCAGTCATGTTTTATTTGCAGAAAAACACTCTCTGAAGAGCTTTTGAGTTTGTTCATAAAGACAGTTATTTAGCAAAAGTTGTACTCTTTAAAAAAAAAAAAAGTCAAAATCCCTGCTCATGTATAGAAGTAAATGTCAGACTACATATAGGGTATTCTTCATAATGAGAGAGAATTAGAGTGGCTCCAGGGCTTAAAACTATATTATGAACAATTTAATTTCTCTTCCAATTCACTCCATTATGCCTAGATAAGACAAAGATTCTAGAAGAGTTGAATTTCAAATCTGCAATATATTTCTATTTTTTTTATTTTGTGGTTTGTAAAGATGCCTTTAACAAGACTTTAGTATTTAATTTATCTTCCTTCCAGCACAACTTTAAATCAGGTGGCTATTCCATAGCTGATTTGGTGATGTCTAGTCACTAGTCTTCTCTGCAATCCTCTCAATACACTTTTTTATTTCCATCTCAACCACTGAAGAAAGACTTTTGAGCTGGGATGTTTAACTATATCACTACCTCCATTATAAAGTCTCATTTTCAGAAGTTTAAAACTCATCTGTAAGAATTTGTTTCAAGTTGTAATCTGCTACAAATTGTAATCCATCCACAAGATGATGTGCCCATTTAAAAAAAAGTCATTTCAGGGTTGTGGGTTTTTTTTGTTTGTTTGTTTTTAAAGGGGAGTGGGAGATGAGAATACCAGCTGAACTGGCTTTGGTGGGTATGTAGTTGCCTACTGACAAATAGCAGTCAGGAAAGTTTCCTAACCATTCTCTCTCTTGCAGATCTGTTCAGCTTGCGCTGCTATTCAATTTCTAAATGATTAATTAAAAAGTCTATTAGTATTCTTACATCAGTGTAATAACTATGAACATATATTGCTGAATTGTTTTAAGTTTCCAACTATTACATTACATGGCATGCGATTTAGTTGTATTATACTGTGTTAGATTTACTTAAGAAAAAGAGATGTTAACTCTCCAAGGCTTCTCCAGTACTAAATAGCATTCATAAAGAGACAGTTAATTAAGGTTAATGCATTGCATTATGTATTAGATGTGTTTTAGAATTTGTAATGAAAATCATATTCTTTGAAACCTGGAATTAAGGGAAGAATGCTGCTTAGAAGCTCATACTGTGGTCAAACATTGCTAAATAGGTATATCTGAAAGTGTCATTGAAATAGAGCGAGATGGTTTGAGAGATAAAAGGTAAATATAAGACAGCATAAACGAACCAACCTATCCCCCAGCCATACTTTAGTTTCTCTCTAACGCTTGACATCTTTTTTTAAATTTCTTAAGCACAGGAGATTGTCAATGTGTGGATCTGCATATATAATTGCCAAAAACCTTCTATGTGTTTTATGATACTGTCTTCGCAGATCCCTATTGTAGAAGACTACCTAACAATGTCAATCTTCAGCAGGATGGCTGAGAATTACTACTCATTTTTTTTAAAAATAGAAGCAGTGTTCTGCCAAATTAAGTATGCAGTCAAAGGCATTATATTAAGGTATTTGATCGGAGGAAGAAACATCTATAGGGCAAGTCGTTTCATATGTAGCTGTAAAAAGATTTATGTATAGTCTGGGATGTAGCAGTGCAAGCTCTACAAATGTGCAAGGCAGAGGATGATCACTTAACTTCAGAGAAGACTCATGGACTTTAAGCTCAGAAGGGACCATCGTGATCATATTATCTGACTTTCTGCCATCATAGGCCACAGAACCTCACCCACCCACTCCTGTAACAGACCCATAACCTCTGGCTGAGTTACTGAAGTCCACAAATTATGATTTAAAGACTTCAAATTACAGAGAATCCACCATTTGCACTATTTTAAACCTGCAAGTGACCTGTGCCCCTTGCTGCAGAGGAAGGCAACATACTACAATCTTAAATACTATGCCCTGTAGTCAGTGTTTGCAGGCTCAGATTGTTGGTCTGTAAGAGTATCTTTAATTTAGTTTATTCCACTGAATTTTCTATCAGCATTATCATAACTTTTAGCTGAATAGCTGATCAGTGATAGTGTTAAATTGCTGGGTTTTATTGAAATCTGAAAAACTAGAGTGGCACTATTTTTGCTGAATATCTATATTATTTGAGTGATGTTTTATTATATTAAAACTTATTCTAAAATTAACATCATTGTGTTGTCTTGTCAAATTCTCATACTACCTGAATATCCTATGGTTGCTTTTTCATCTTTTTTTTTTTTAATCTCTAGATATATTCCACAAAATGGAGACACTTAAGATGCAGAGAAATCAGAGTTCTTTTTTTGAATGCTTGCATATGCAAGTGTCGTCCTGGAGAGTTTTCCCTAGCAGTACCTGTAGGATGGCCCTGCCCACACCCAAACTCCTCATGCTCCGAACTGAGGTTGTAAAGGGCGGAGCCAGCCCACACCTCCTTCAGTTCTTTCTTACCATTGTTGGTAGTCGGAGCATACTCTGTTCCTTGTGAACAAAGTTCTTTTGACATTTTTCTTTTCTGTTACTAGTGGTACTCTTTCATTTGTTGTTTGATGTTAGTTTTCTGTTAATTTTTATTTTGGTTTAAATTTTTCTGGTTTTAATTTTTTTTCCTCTTAGGTGGGCCTCCAGGTCCATCCCAGTACTGGAGAGGCTATGCCCAGGTCCCTAAGGTTGAAACTGCTTGGCTTGCTGAAAGCCCATGCCCATTGGTGACTCTCATTTATACTGTCTCAAGTGCATGGGTGAGGGCCATGTAAGGTGCTCCATTTGCTGGGGTTTCAAGGCCAAGACAAAGCAGCTCTGGGAACAGCATCTTTGCTGGTTTGGGGTAATCCAAACGTCAGGCATGTGCCATCGTCCATCAAATTCTCTGTCTGTTCAACATCCTGGTCCTGAAGTTAAACAAAGAAAAGTTGACATTATTGTCTCTACAAGGATAGAATTCATCGGAATGGTTGTGGGCTCAATCTCTACGACAGCATTTCTGCCTCTTTCCAGATTTCAGACTATATGGGACCTCTGTATGTCCCTCAAGGATCACCCACAGACCACTGTGAGAAATTACCTTAAGCGCTTAGGCCCCATGGCTATGTGTACCTGTGTGACCCCTCATGCCAGGCTGCCCCTCAGAGCATTACAGGCTTGTCTCAAATCAGTCTATTGCCCTCATATTCCACCCTAAGTTCCTCTCAAAGGTGGTGTCTGATTTCCACCTGAATACAGCCAAATGCTTGCCAGTTTCCATTCTGAAAGCTGCATGCTCACAAAGATAAGTGAATGCAGCACACCTGGACATTCACTGAGCTTTGGCTTTTTACCTGGATAGGACAAAGCCCTTTCACATTTCTTTCAATCTTCATCTGCAGAGCATACGAAAAGACAACCAGTTTCAACACAGGGACCTTTTCAGAGTGGATCACTATCTGCATTGCCGTGTATTACACTGGCAAAGGGATAGTGCCTCTTGACAAGCTGACAGCACACTCAATCAGAGCACATTCAGCCTCAGCGTCTTCTGTGGCATGCATCCCCATTGTGGACATCTACTGGGCAGTGACATGGTCTTCTCTTCATACATTCTCCAGATATTGTCAACTGACTGCTGCATCAAAGGAGGTTATTAATGTAGGAAAAGCAGTCCTACAGTCCCTGTTCTGATGCAATTTCAAGCCCTGCCCCTGGGGTAACAGCATGGGAGTCACCTACAATGTAATGGACATAAGCAAGCACTTGAAGGGATTTTTTTTACCTTTGCATAACTGTTGTTCTTTGTGATAGGGTGCACATGTGCATTACACAACCCACCGTCCTCCCCTGACACATTGGAATTACCATTGGCTTCCAGTGCAAAGGAGCCGAAGGAAGGGTGGGTGACTTCACCCTTTATACTCTCAGATCAGAACACGAGGAGCTTGGGGTGGGCAGGGCTGCCCCGAGAGGTGCCACTGGCACCAGTGCACAAGACGTGCACACACCTACAGTGTAAGGGACATATGCAACACAACTGAAAGAACAACACTGTAAGAAGGTACCTGTTTTGTTTTGTTTTTTTCCTTCTCATTGCACAGAAGTGACTCAGCCAAGTACTTCAATTTTATTTTCCATGAAATCTGAGATTCTCCACATTCCTTACTGTGGCATGCTTATATTTGGCTTGATACTGTAGTTGTATGGTTGCTGAGGTATTGTTATAAGCCAGAAAGCTGATTCCATTGTGCAGTACTCTATATTTACATCTATTTTATTCTGCTTAATGGTAGAAAGAGTTCTTGAAAATCCTGCTCTTTCCAAGGACATCAAGATTTCTGATCAATAGCTAAAGTCAATTTGTGATTCAAAAGCTGTATTACTTATGTTAGTGGCAGGAGGAATAATGGGTAGTATTAAAATGTCTTCTGACTAATTGTGCATGTGATTCACTGCATTGAAAATTTGCCATTGTATTTATTCTCTAGAACAAATACAATGTGTTACAGGCACTTTTTTCTGCCTCTGTTTTATTCCTTTCTTTTCACTTTTGTTTCTATTAAGATTATAATGGCTTCAATGTGTAAAATTCTTCATTGGGTGCCCAAAAACCCTGTGTGCAAGTTACTTTTGAAGGTGTGTTTGTGTAAAATGGGGGCCATTACATGTGGATGTAAGATGAGCTCTCATAGATAACATTCTCTGTTTCCTCTGAGCTAAAAGAAAACGTCTTCGGTATTATTTAAGGCACAGTATAGCTAGGACTGTAAATGAACAATTATTTCTATCAGATGTCTGTGGCATGTGTTCATCTACCTGCATTCCTGCAGTAATGTCAACATTTTCAAATGTGTGGGCCCTAAACCTCTGAAAATCAAGCCTTTTTTATTTATGTAGCTAAATAGGCTATAGTTACCTAAGTTTAGGACCCCGACTTTGAAAATATTGGCATTTGCATTTAAAATAGCGATTGTGGCTATTGGGTTATATAGCAAATTCGTTATCTGTCTGACCATGCTTAAACAAGATATTCTTCGTAAAGTAAACAATAAGTTATGGTCATTATATTTTTCATATTCTGAAGTATGTTGGGGATGTGTGCATGTACCAGAACTTGTTGTTCAATGAGAGCCGTGGTAAGGCAGAACATTACATCTACATTATATAAAATCATCCCTGATAATCTGTGCAGATGACACAAAAACTGGGTGGGGAGCAGTAAATAATGACAAGGACAGGGCACTGATACAGAGTGAATTGGATCGTTTGGTAAGCTGGGTGCAAGTAAACAATATGTGTTTTTAATATGGCTAAATCTAAATGTGTACATCAGGGGTCAGCAACCTTTCAGAAGTGGTGTGCCGAGTCTTCATTTATTCACTCTAATTTAAGGTTTCGCGTGCCAGTAATACATTTTAATGTTTTTAGAAGGTCTCTTTCTATTAGCCTATAATATATAACTAAACTATTGTTGTATGTAAAGTAAATAAGGTTTTTAAAATGTTTAAGAAGCTTCATTTAGAATTAAATTAAATGAAGAGCTCCCCTGGACCAGTGGCCAGGACCCGGGCAGTGTGAGTGCCACTGAAAATCAGCTCGCATGCCGCCTTCGGCATGCGTGCCATAGGTTGCCTAGCCCTGGTATACATCAAGGCATAAAGAATGCAGGCTGTGCGTGCAGAATGGGGGCCTCTGCCCTGGGAAGCAGTGACTCTGAAAAAGATTTGGGGGTATTGGCAGATAATCAGTTGAACGTGAGCCCCCGGTGCGATGCTGTTGCCAAAAGGTCTAACACAATCCTTGGATGCATAAACGGAAATCTTGAGTAGGAATTGAGGTTGTTTTACGTCTTTATTTTGCACTGGTGAAAATCACCGGAATACTGTGTCCAGTTCTGGTGTCCAGAATTCAAGAAGGATATTGAGAAATAGTATTAGAAAACCTTCCTCATAGTAATATTCAAGGACCTCAAGGTAGGTATTTGATTAGATTTAAAATTCTTAATATTTGTAATTGACCTGTCTCAAGAATGTCCTTAAATGGAAACTGATTTAAATATTTTTTTCAATTTCATAGCAGAGAAAGGTATAACACAATCCAATGTCTGGAAGTTGAACCTAAACAAATTCAGACTGGAAATAGGGCAGAATTTTTTAACAGTGAGATAGAGTAATTAACCACTGGAAGGGGCTTACCAAGTATCATGGTGGATTCTCTATCACTGACAGTTTTTAAGTTAGGAAAGGATGTTTTCCTGAAAGATCTACTCTAGGAATTATTCTTGGGGAAGTTCCCAGACCTATATTATACAGGTGGTCAGACTATATGATCACAGTGGTCCTTTCTGGCCTTGGAATCGCTGAAAAAATAAGTGTGCACCCAGAGAGAAAATTGTGTAATGTATAATTGGAAGGAATCTCTTGGAAGTAGCATGAGTTAATGCAATACTCCCAGAAGATGAAAATATTTTTCAGAAGTGGGTTAGGCAAGGCACTTGAGCGACCAGTAACTTTTTCAGACTTTTCCGCATTATTAACCTTTGCTGTAAGGTCATAAAATATATTATTCAGTATTAGGACTTCTTGAAACTTCTTAATTTTAATGTATGTCTCCAATTCAAAAATTCTGGACCTTTTAAGACTCTGTGAATATATCAGATCTGGATCACATAACTTATTTAAGGACAGTGTTCATTTGTGACTTCTCTTTGAGAAGAGGGTCTTAAAGATATTCCTTCCCAGATGGCCAAAAATGAAAATAACAATTTTCAGTGGTATGTTGGTGGAAAACCCCATAATGCTTTGAGAATTGTTCTTTGGGTCAGAACTGAAGCTGTTGGGCAGGAACATGTGTGGCATTTGAAAGGGTAATTTTAAATCATTGGAGAGCCATTTATTCTAAAATTACTAAAAATATTTAGTTTAGAGAAACAAGAAATGGTAGAGCTAGTTCTTATTAATTGTTTCTGTTACTGCCAACTTAGGGGTGTTGCTCTCACTATTTAATCACAGTTTTTTTGTTGTTTGTTTTTTTTACATACCTGAGTGGCCAAAAACAGATGATAAACTGGTTACTTCCTTTACAATCTCTTATGTTTCAGAGTAGCAGCCGTGTTAGTCTGTATCCACAAAAAGAACAGGAGTACTTGTGGCACCTTAGAGACTAACACATTTATTTCAGCATAAGCTTTCATGGGCTACATCCGAAGAAGTGAACTGTAGCCCACGAAAGCTTATGCTGAAATAAATGTGTTAGTCTCTAAGGTGCCACAATCTCTTATGTGTATCTCTCTGGGGAGAGTTTATAACAGAGATTATATCCTTGACAGTGAACCTGCCTTGGTGGCGCACTTCCTCTTGGTAAGTTGAGATCAAAGTATTTTGTTTCCTAAAATTATCGGGAATCTGTTCTGTAGTATCTTATTAATTAGATATTTTAAAACAGTTTTTGACTGGACAAAATGATTTTCTTTAAGGGCAGATGGATCCTGTTGGTTAGTACTAAATAACCAGATAATTTGTAATTGAGCAAAATAAGCAATCTTAACTAAATCCTATGAAATTGAAGAAAATATTTAAATCAGTTTCCATTTAAGGACATTCTTGACACAGGTCAATTACAAATATTAAGAATTTTAAATCTAACTAAATACCACTTTCTGTTTTTTTTGTTTTTTTTACCAATGTTTAGCCCCATATCCTCTCCAGAAATATGAGGTGTAACCACTTGGTAAATAACAAGAGAAACTGTTAATATTTTAAGTTACAGTAGGATTTGAATATCCCAATAGAATCATTATACAAATTTAAATATAATCTCTTGTCAGTGTAAACTTCTCTCACCAATCCATATTGACGTTTTGGGGAAGTTTTCCTTGGGTCAGTTTCTTCTTGAGTCATCTTTTTTTTTCTCATTGGCTGTGTCAGCTTGCTTATAGAGATGCACAGGATGATTTATGGAATGTGTGCTGTCTAAAAGTAGCAGGGATATGTGTGAATGGGCTTCTCACTTCAGAGTCTTGTTATACCCTTCTTCCTATTTTCATTAAATAATAGGAAACATACTTCTTTCAGGCTTGTTTATATTCAAATCTGTTTCTGTCACCCTTTCATTGGCTTTGTGGCTTCGGGTTTGGCTTAGGTGACACATGCAGCTCCTGAATATGCCATCTGCCTAATGAATATATAACATTTCTTTAATTGCCTTTGTTGTTCTTGTGGCAGAAAAGAGACAGATAACTCTGAAAAAAAAATTCTACTTAGTCCATTTTCTGAGATATTCTTTCAGGTTTTTTTTAGAGTTTGACAGGAAATGAAATTCTGTTTTCAAAAAGTCCAAACACTCCAGTTTTTCATATAAAAGATTTCAGCTTTCAAAATCGCCTTTTAAAATTAAATAACTCTTAGAAAATCTTTAGCTTGAGTTCTTCATTCTTACAACAATTTGTGGAGAGATTATTCTTGCCTCCTGGAGTTGGATGAGGGTTGGGTTGCATACTGCCAGTAAGTAATTAATTCCCCATTACTATAAATATTCTACACTTAAATGACTTCTTAGACTAGTTTAACTTGGCCCTTAGATTCCATGTTGGTACATAAATCACATCTACTACTTCCCCCATCAAGCCTTGTGGATAGGAGCAAGCAGTAAATGTGATACATCTCGACTTTAGTAAGGCTTTTGTTAGTCTGACATGACCTTCTCATAAACAATCTAGGGAAATATGGCATAGAAAAACCTACCATAAGGTGGGAGCACTAATACTTGGATAACCATACTCAGAGAGAAGTTATCAATAGTTCACTATCAGGCTGGAAGGGCATATCAAGTAGTGTCCTGTACAGATCTATCCTAGGTTGAGTTCTATTCAACATCTTTGTAAATTATTTGAATAATGGCATAGAGAGTACACAGATGATATCAAGCAGGGAAGGGTTGCAAGCATTTTGGAAGACAGGATTGGAATTCAAAATGATCTTGAGAAACTGGAGAAGTGGTCTGAAATAAATAGGATGAAATTCAATAAGTAAAAATACAAAGTACTAAACTTAAGAAAGAATAATGATTGCATAAATTCAAAATTTGAAATGACTGCCTAGGAAGGAGTACTGCAGAACAGGATCTGGAGATTATAGGGGATCACAAACTAAATATGAGTCAAAAATGTAGTACTATTGCAGAAGAAAGCAAAGCAAACATCATTCATGGACGTATTGGCAGGCGTGTTGTAAGCAACACATGAGAAGTAATTCTGCTGTATTCCACATTGATAAGGCCTCATATGCAATATAGTGTCCAGTTTGGGGCACCACACTTCAGGAAAGACGTGGACAAACTGGAGAAAGTCCATAGGTGAGCAAGAAAAATGATGAAAGGTCTAGAAAACATGATCTACGAGGAAAGGGTGAAAAAATAGGTTGTTTTTGTCTGGAGAAGAGAAGACTGAGGAAGGGCATAACGATCTTCAAGTGCATAAAAGGTTGCCGTAAAGAGAGTGATAAATTGTTCTTAGAAACCACTGAAGACAGGACAAGAAGTAATGGGCTTAAATTGCAGGAAGGGAGAGTTAGGCTAGACATTAGGTAAAATTTCCTAACTGTAAAGGTAGTTAAAATTGGAACAAATAATCTAGGGAGCTTGTGGAATCTCTGTCATTGAAGGTTTTAAAGAACAGGTTAGACAAACACCTGTTGGGTGATCTAGACTTAGCCCTACCTCAGTGCAGGGGACTGGTCTAGATAACCTGTTGAGGTCCCTTCCAGTCCTACATTTCTATGATTTCTATAGGATAACTCCACACTTAACCTTGTAGTTACGTTCCTGAAAAATTCAACTTTAAGTGAAACGATGTTAAGCGAATCCAATTCCCCCATTAGAATGAATGTAAATGGGAGGGTTAGGTTCCAGGGAGATTTTTTTGGTCATACAGTACAGTACAATAGTTGGGAGGTGCCCCCGCTTTACCCCACACAGGCACAGCCCACTGGCACTGGAGACACTGAGGCAGGCAAGGAGGCTGAAGGTGCTGTAGGCTAGGAGAAGCACATTGTGCAGCAGCAGCAGCAGCTTCTCCTACTCTGCAAGCACTAGGGGTCTGGGGCTCAACCCTCAGCCTGCTCATGCCACCCCTTCCCTCAAGCCCACCCTTAACCCGCATCTTCTTCCCCTTCTCCTCCCCCTTTACTCTGCGTGCCGTGTCCTCACTCCTCCCCCTCCCTCCTCTGCCTCCTGCCTGCTGCAATCAGCTGTTTGCACCGTTCAGGAGGCAGGAGGGGGGGGGAGGAGCGAGGACAAGGCGCGCAGGCTCCCCTTTCCTCCCCTGTGTCCTGAACACCGCAAGACAGCTGACTGCAGTGGGCAGGAGGCAGGGGAGGGAGGGGGGAGCCTGCATGCCACGTCTTCGCTCCTCCCCCCCGCCCTTGCCTGTGGCAATCAGCTGGCCTGCAATGTTCAGGGGGCAGGAGGGAGTGGGAAGGAGCGAGGACTTGGCGTGCAGGCTCCCTCCTCCCTCCCCTGTCTCCTGCCCACAGCAATCAACTGGTTTGTGACATACAGGAGGCAGGGGAGGGAGGGGGAGCCTGCACGCTGAGTCCTTGCTCCTCCCCCCTCCCTCCTGAACGCCTCAAGCCAGCTGATTGCCGCGGGGAGGAGGCAGGGGGAAGTGGGGGAAGGCGCTGATCCGCGGGGTCTGCCGGCGGGCAGGAGGTGCTGGAGGAGCATGGGGCGTAGGGGCGCTGATAGGGGGGCTGCCAGCTGTGGACGAAGCAGCCAGCCAAACGGCGTCGTAGCGAAGCATTGCACAATTTTAAATGGAGCATGTTCTGTAATTGAACAGGGACGTAACTGAAACAACGTTAAGTGAGAGGACGTTAAGTGGGGAGTTACTGTACTCCATATAAAAAGAGCCTAAGAGCAGAGCAGGGTCAGTAGCTGCCTGGGACTCAAGGACTCCCTAGCAGGCTGAGACCTGCAGCAACTTGGACTGAGCTACTGCTGGCAGGGACCAGGTGAGCAAGAGGAGCCTCTGACTGGCTGCTGAGACTGGGTAATTGCAGATCCTGAGGAAGTGTGAAGAAGGTGCTAGGGCTATGGGTAAGTGGCACATGGAGACATAGCAGCAGGGAGAAAAAAATTGAGGCACAGCAGGAGGCTGCGATCCAGAGGGTCCTTGGTCTGGGACCTGGTGTAGTGGGTGGGCCTGGGTTCCCCCTCACTTGCCACTGAGGAAGTGGATGGACTTGGAGCTAAACTCCCCTGGAAGAGGGGAACACACACAGTGACAAAGCCAGAGGGCTGAGCTATGACGAGGATACTGTGGTTCCTGACACTGCAAAATGGGGTTGCAGGCAGACTACAAAGGAGGAGTGGTATGCAGACCCTGGTTCTTGAACTGTTTGGGGAGATCCTAAACATCTGGATTAGTATAGAGGATGGGTGAGAGAAGGTGAAATTTCCTTCACCTGATACTTTTCTTTTCTCTTTTAGCTTGACCTACCAGTCTAAACTCTTTCCCTGCATAGATTAGGATTACCTGCTCTAAACTAGATTTAAATAAAAATTGTCATGGGGCTGTTTCCATATATTACTGTACTAATGTTATTGGTTGTTGTTTATAACAGTTGCCTGTCTGTTGGTACTGATTTCATAGTATTTCAAGAGAAGCCTGAGAGAAAATATACCCCTTGTATAGATAGAGTATAAAAACTTAATGGTTTTTGTTTCTATCTGTTCTTGGGAAAATTATAGTATAAATACAGTATTTGACCTTGTATAGATGATCCCAAAATAGGGAAATTATCAGGAAAAGAATTTTCATTTTGTACAGTATTTAGAATTATTTCTTTCAAAAAATATTCTGGTGGTCTTCTGTTGTGTGAAGCTGTTTGTGAAATATCAAGTATGTGAGATTTTGAGAGTGTGTGTCTGTTATGCTATGAAGGCCTCAGAATTAGAATTCTTGTGTAAATCTCAAAACAGGAATAACTTTAAATCTTATAGAAATCTTAAGGTGGCTTTGGGGAGACTTGGTGGGGCCAGGAAAGTGAAGCTTGCCTTCTGTCTTGACGTATTCCATATTTGAGAAGGTTTTGTGTGAATTACTATGTTTTAGGGATAGACATCCAATTTTAAGTGGAAAATTCAGAATTCTAGGTTGTTTCCATGATAAAACTGAGGGTTATGCTCAAAATGATTTTCAAGTAATATATATTTTAAAGTGGTACAGTGTAATTGCAAATTCCTACAAAGGACTGGGATACACGTACTGCACCGATTTAATCTCTTCTTTAACAGAAAACACTTATTGGGGTGAAATTAACTCATGGAATGCTTTAATTAACTAGTCTTAAATGAATGTCTCTACTCAAAATCAGTCTTATTTTTGTGGTAGAAAAACTTAAACTATCAGGAAATCTCACTGGGGACCTCCTAGGTTGTGTGCTGGCTATTTATGTGCTGGCACACAGCATATATTGCCACATTAGGCATTGCAGCATAGTTTAGGTTGTTGTGAAGATTCAGAGTTGCAATTGGGATGTTATCTACTGCCCAGGTTTGGACTGGAATGTATTATTTGATTTGTTAATTTGATAGTGTGTTTGTGTGTAAGTAAAATAGTGTAGTCATTTCCAGTGTTCCTAATTAATAATCTATCTGGCACTACTAGGGCTTCTGCCAGCAGTCAGAGACAAAAATATATTACTCACTGAGAATGTCTACTTGATCCTTGATGTTCTGTCAAATCAGCCATCTCTAATTATATACGAATACAGAGATTTTAAACAGAATACTTTGCAAAAGGAACAGGAACATTTAATTGTTACATAATTATCTCAAGAACTGATAGCATGGTACTTACAAAGACTGCATGTACAGCAGGATAAATTTCACTTTGTCATTACTATACTAATCTTTCTTATCTGTATAAAAATGCAGGGATAAGCAGTATGATCAAGTATATTCTTACTGAAAAACACATTACAAAATCTGTCTGCTGACAGAAGCTTCCACAGATGATCAATACCAGGAGAGGACATGCCCAACTTCTAGCTGCAAACCTGAAACATTTTAATTTTAACATCTTAGTTAGTGTCACTAGAGTTCACCCTTGGATCTTGTATGTTAACCTGTTAATTTGGAAAAGTGGATATCAAGGGTTCTTAAATGCTGTCACAGGTTCCTTTCCTTAAGGAATATACAATATTCAGATTTCCCTAAAAAAATGTGGTGTTACCCTCTCCTCCTTGAAACATAATAAAAAAAAAACGTATTTGGATAGGCAGTTGGGAACAGAACCCAGATCTCTTCATTTCTAGTCCAGTATTTTAGTCACAAGAAAATATTGTTGCCCCTCTTCAACAAGAGTGACTAGTCAAATTTGGGGGCCTTGAGGAACTTCCGGTTGAAAGTAGAAATTGATGGAGTCTGATATTCTCTTTGATGCAGTCTTGTTTATTTACTAGGAATATCCAGTGTTGTCTCCTCTGTATACAGGATGAACCAGGAACAAAAAGAACAGTTTCCTAGTTTACAGCCCAAAGACCCAAAAGCTCTTTCTCTTGCTTTTTCCAGGGGCACACAATGTTCACAGGACACTTCTTGGCTTTTTTGGGTTTTGCCTCTGCCTCTCTCTTGTCTTTTTTTTTTCAGTCTTTTCTCTCTCCTGCCTTCAAATCTCCACCCCTGCCACCAAAAAAAGTACTCAGCCAAAAACTCTTGGTGGGTTCACACGCTCCTTATGTCTTAGGTGGTTGCTATCCTTTCACTGACAGCCACCTACCTCAGCGATTCTCAAAATACGGGTCACGACCCTAAAGTGGGTCAAGAGTTTGTTTTAATGGGGTCACCAGGGCCAACATTAGACTCGCTGGGGCCCCAGGCTGAAAGTCGAAGCCCTGCCACTGGGACTGAAGCTGAAGCCCGAGCAACTTAGCTTTGTGGGGCCCTGGGCAATTGCCCTGCTTGTCACCCACTAACGTCGGTGCCGATTCTAGAGTAACACAGAGCATGGGGGCGTGTAGTAATTTTGTTGTCGCAGTGCAATGAAGTTTGAAAAACCCTGATTTCTACCTTGTTAACTGTCAATCATATTCACTTATTGAAGTGGCCGTCCTGTAGAACAATTAGTATATGATATAATTCACCATTGATTTACTCAAACTGCTGAATAGTTTTGAACATCTAAAAAAAAATCCCATCAACATTACCTCAAAAAAATGTTTGTTTCCTCTAAGTTTTGCCATGGAGAACATGCATAGAAGGAGGAAGCAGTTGAAAAAATTGCCTAAAACACCAAAGGTTGGACCTGTAAACTAATCTTTACAGGGATGAAACTTTCTATTAAAGGGAAATAAGTAGGGCTGTCAAGCAATTAAAAAAATTTATTGCGATTAATTGTGTGATTAATTGCAATGTTAAACAATAATAGAATGCCATTTATTTAGATATTTTTGATGTTTTCTACATTTTCAAATATATTGATTTCAGTTACAACATAGAATACAAAGTGCACCGTGCTCACTTTATATTTATTTTTTTACAAATATTTGCACTGTAAAAAACAAAAGAAATAGTATTTTTCAATTCACCTAATACAAGTACTGTAGAGCAATCCCTTTATCATGAAAGTTGAACTTATAAATGTAAAATTATGTACAAAAAACCCTGCATTCAAAAATAAAACAATGTAAAACTTTAGAGCCTACAAGTCCTCTCAGTCCTACTTTTTGTTTAGCCAATTGCTCAGACAAACAAGTTTGTTTACATTTGCAGGAGATAATGCTGCCCACTTCTTGTTTACAATGTCACCTGAAAGTAAGAACAGGCATTCGCATGGCACTGTTGTAGCTGGTGTTGCAAGATATTTACGTGCCAGATGTGCTAAAGATTCATATGTCTCTTCATGCTTCAACCACCATTCCAGAGGACGTGCGTCCATGCTGATGACGGGTTCTGCTTGATAACGATCTGAAGCAGTATGGACCGACGCATGTTCATTTTCATCATCTGAGTCAGATGCCACCAGCAGAAGGTTGATTTTCTTTTTTGGTGGTTCGGGTTCTGTAGTTTCCTCATCAGTGTGTTGATATTTTAAGCCTTCTGACAGCATGCTCCACACCTCGTCCCTCTCAGATTTTTGGAAGGCACTTCAGATTCTTAAACCTTGGGTTGAGTGCTAGCTACCTTTAGAAATCTCACATTTGTATCTTCTTAGCATTTTGTCAAATCTGCTGTGAAAGTGTTCTTAAAACGAACAACATGTGCTGAGACTGCTATATATGGCAGAATGTGAGTAAAACAGAGCAGGAGACACACAGTTCTCCCCCAAGGAGTTCAGTCACAAATTTACATAATGCATTATTTTTTTAACGAGCATCATCAGCATGGAAGCATGTCCTCTGGAATGGTGGCCGAAGCATGAAGGGGTTTACAAATCTTTACATCTGGCACATAAATACCTTGCAATGCCGGCTACAAAAGTGCCATATGAACACCTGTTCTTACTTTTTGGTGACATTGTAAATAAGAAGCGGTGTTGACCAGAATTTGATGGGTGAATTTTTATGATTCACCACTGATCGCATCGGACCAGAAGATTTTTAGGTTCTTTTCCAATTCAGACTACAGAGTTTAAGAACTCAGAGAGTTCTATATTGGGAGAGGATTCTCAGGGCACTTGGCAAGAATGCATACACTGAGGACAATACCAAATTGATAAAATCTTTATTGGCATTAACATTAAAAAAAAAAGGAATGCAATGAAACTTATAACTGCAAAACAGTAAAAGAATTCCAAAACTCCTTCTAGTAACATTTCTATTATAAATACCTTAACGTATCTTATTCACACCCTTCCGTGGGAGCCTGGTAATAGGAGGTGAAGGACCAGCCTCACTCCTGGCATGCCCAATTACGCAATGGTGCTGGCTTCCCCGATGGTTAGGAATGTTGAGTAGTTATACTATACTGCACAAACTGAGCTAATAGCATGGTAGAAGATAGTCTCTAGAGTAAAGTACTCCAAGAAACTGAAACTTCAGGAGTTAGAGTATAGAGCTTAGAACCAGAACTTAGAATCTAGAGGAGCGAGAGCCTATTAAGAGCTCTCTTACAAAAGTATTTTATAGGATCCTGATCTATGTAATACAGGCCCAACCTACTATACCCAAATCTTGTTTCTGTACCCTAAGAAATGTATGGGTACTCTTCTCCTATGGGTTAGTGGATTATGACACTTTCTAAATATATTAATAAGAATTATCTCACTCCAAAACTGCCAACCTAGGCTCTCTTGATGGCCTCGAGTTGTGATGTACCCTGTGCTTACCAACCGGTTGTAGAAGCCAGATAAACCTGTGATGTGGATAGTTCCTCCTTTTGGTTCCCCAAAGTTCAGGGACCATTCTTATCAATGCCAAAGGTTGCCAGCTTTTATGCTGACATATTTATAACTGATTATACTTTTGGTATATAGCAGATCTTACAAGACAGTAGGGTTCTTGCATTTCAGCATTTCAACAAAACTTATTATAGGAAATACATGTCTCAACCCATCCTAAATTCCAAGGAATTAATACTGATAAAATATAAGAATAAAGTGGATTAATATTAGAAAAATAAACATATTAATTAATACTGCTGGCTGAATTAGTAGGATATAATAGCTAGCAAAATAATCCTATGGGCTAGAGCAGGCAGCGTTATCTCCCGTAAATATAAACAAACTTATTTGTCTTAGTGATTGGCTGAACAAGAAGTAGGACTGAGTGGACTTGTAGGCTCTGAAGTTTTACATTGTTTTGTTTCTGAGTGCAGTTATGTAACAAAAAAAGCAACACTTGTAAATTGCACTTTTACAAAAAAAAGATTGCACTACGGTACTTGTATGAGGTGAATTGAAAAATACTATTTGTTTTGTTCATCATTTTTACAGTTCAAATATTTGTAATCAAAATTAATAATATAAAGTGTTTTCTGTGTTGTAATTGAAATCAATATATTTGAAAATGTAGAAAAAATCCAAAAATAGTTAATAAATTTAAATTGTTATTCTATTGTTTAACAGTACGATTAAAACTGCAATAAATTGTGATTAATTTTTTTGAGTTAGTTGTGTGAGTTAACTGTGATTAATCGACAGCTCTAAAAGTAATGCATGGGAAAAATATATTATTTTAAAAGCCCAAACACACAAACAAAATTTTCAGGTAGAACAAATTTCTCATTACTTTTAATCTAATTACCTAAGTATTTTAAAAATATATCATTTTTCATCATACAGTGTAGTGCCAAGATTAAATATTTATCTTTTTTTTCTTTGATTATAATAACAGCATTCTTGCAACTGTAGCAGAGAGGAAGTTCTGTATTTTACATGGTGTAGATACTTTTGTTTTAATTGTTACATTTTTTAAAATGGATTTGAATGCTAATGGTAAATGTGCGCAAAGCAGATACAAACCAGTGACCCACTGAAACTAACCATTTGGAAAAAGTGCTGTTCTATATTTGGTGCTTTAGGCAATGGAATTCTGACTTTAAAGTTTTTGTATTCGGTTTTGCTGTAGGGTAGCGAATGTTTGATCTACAAGTTTTGAGATCTTAGCAAATAGAGTGGAAAAAAAGACCTTTCCATGCCAACAAAGGATTTTTCCTTAAGCTACTTTTTCAATTGTATTTGTCCGTTTTAACCATAAATATCTCAAGTGACGTTGCTTCTGCCACTTCCCATGGAAGATTTTTCCATAGTCACTAATAAATGTCACTATCCAAAACATATGTCTATTTCCACTTCCTTAGTTTCATCCCATTATTTATAATTATGCTGCTGGGCATCACCCTAAAAAATTCCTCTTCCTCTTTGATGTGTTTTGGTGTTTGCCTTCCCTCCCCTCTCTAGAATTTTAGTGAAAAAGTGTGTGTGTACATTTTATTTATTTATATACCGATAGATAGATAGCTAGCATTTTTGATCAATAAATCCCTCCAATCGTCTATCATTTCTGTTTGCTATTCACGCAACTTCCTCCAATTTGTCAATATTTTTTGGTAATGTTGTTGTGCCCAGAATAGAAGGCAGAATTACAGATGTACACATAGAAATACCCAGAGAGACTATTATATTCAGTATACTTAGTGGGTATAGTTTGCCAAATGAGATTTATATCTAATTTATCTAAACTGTGCTATCTAAAATGAATTATCATTTTTTAAAAAGTCAATGTGTATTTTTACAGATGTTTATGAATATTATAGAGCTTTATCCCAGTCAATCTAGATGTCTAATTTGTGATGTCTTTTATTTTAAACACACTTATCCCTCTAAATTGCCCTTTTATGTTGCACTTTTTTCTTTATAAGTAATGTTTTAGACATTCAGGTATTCAGCAGTATTCTAACACTGCTTCAAAACTTTCTATGGTATGCACTTTATATAAAGAATGACTTCAAGAATAGAAGTGTGAAAGAAGGATGATGTAGAGTGTATGCACAAGACTGGAAATGAGGAACTGTTTAATCCTAATTTATTTGGGCATAAGGTTTCGTGGGCTAAAACCCACTTCATCAAATGCATGGAGTGGAAAAACACTAACCCAGGAACCAAACCCTGCAACAAACCTTGGTGCCAACTTTGTCCGCATATCTATTCAAGAGACACCATCATAGGACCTAACCACATCAGCCACACCATCAGGGGCTCGTTCACCTGCACATCTACCAATGTGATGTATGCCATCATGTGTCAGCAATGCCCCTCTTCCATGTATTTTGGCCAAACCAGACAATCTCTATGCTACCACTCTGAAACCTGTTTAATCCTAATCTTGGCCATGATAGAGTCCTCCTGTGTAACCCAGGGCAATTTACTTAACTGCTTTGTGCCTTATTTGCACTGATGTGTAATCGTGGATATAATTTCTCACCAAAGGATTAAAGTTTATAAAATAAAACTACTACCTATATTTTATTAGAAATAAATCCTTGGAAACCGCCCCCCCCCACAATTATGAAATAAGTAAAATAAAAGTATAGGTCACTTCTCATTTTAAATTGAGTTAATTTTATGTATCTGAAATGTGATTCTTCAATTGTACATCTGCACTGTGGCCTCATTGTTTAGCTTGTCCACAGTTGACAGTTTTCTTCGTAGTTGTTTTATCAGGCACTTGAATTTTAAAAGATTCAGCCTGGAGTACTGTTTTACTTGCTTCTAGAGAAGAAGTTTAAGATATTGTCAAATCCTATATTCATTTCGGGTTGTCTGAAAATAAAATGCTAGTCTTTAAAGATATTACATTTATAAAAGTAGCTTCTATATTTAGTTTCAATAGCATAAGATGTATTTGGGGAATACAAATTAATTTTGATTTTGTATGCTTCCAAATTAGAAGAAGGGTAGAAGTGAATTATGTGGATCACTAGCTCCAACAGCTGTTTAAAAAAAAATCGGAGGCGGGGGAAATGTAACACCATCTGATGAGACAATGTTGCTGATACATATCAGACTTTGTTGTGATTATCATTTAGAAATATACTAGATTCTTGTTCCTTTTCTCAAGTGACTAGATGATCTGTACATTTTAGACAGTAAATGAACAAATATTATAAAACAGATATCAAGGATACTGCATCACAAAATATATCTTGTTCATTTATTTTTACAATTACAACTGGGTTTTCTTGTGATACTTCATAACAAATGTTCAGTCCTGTATGTTATAAAATTAATGAAGTCTTAGTAATATGAGACCAGAATTCACCCCAACACTATGCTATTTTCCATTTTATCCATCTTTGCCAGAGCTACTATGGGGTATTTCTTGTCTTCAGCAGATATTTTTGTATGTCTGTCTTACTGGTTGAGTGTGGTGAGGGCAGAACTATAATAATCACACTTCAATTGCCTTTGCAGCAGCCTTTCTTTTTGTACATCTGCCTAAATGACCCTCAACAGTTTCTCCCTTGCAGCACACAGAAAGAGTGATACTTCTTCTGAGAAAGGGATTAATCAACAACCTACAGGCTGTAGTGTTTCACCAAAAACCCTAAGATAGCTACATTTTTCTTTGGGGAAAGAGGTGAGATTTGTGCCAAGGAGACATCCCTTCCTGCCCTTCCCTTCACTCTTTCTTATTTCACAAATCTGTTGCTGAAAAGACACCAGTTGTTCAACTTCTTCCATCAGTGTTCACCACTGAGGATGTTGGAGAGATACTTGCTCTTTCCTGGAAATAAAGATGGAGGTCCTATTGGAGATTGGTATGTCGGAATAAGAGTTCTCAAGAATGTGAGATGCAGTAAGTCACCAGGCCCAGACTGTATTTTAATATGTCAATAATATTCAGGATAAAGGAGAATGGGTTGACGTTAATTATTTAGATCCATTCTTCTGCTGCCCCTTTAGTAAAGGATGTGATCCATCTTGGAGAAACGATTCCTTTATATATTCACCATTGTTTGTCACCAAATCCATGACTTCAAATGCAGTACCAGAAAGTACTTGGGATCATTTAACATGAAATTCTGTTTCTGCCTTTGAAAGGCATTTTGAAAAAGTACTTACCACAACCACCTTTTTGTTAAATTTGGTATAGATTGGATCAGTCAATAGAGCCAAAGGTTCATGGAGTTTGTCAGCTGACATCACTGGCAGCGCTGTGAAACCTCCAAAACTAGAAAATTAAGCAATGGCTCTTAGCTGGCTCAAAGAGAAGCTTAATTAGCCAATTAGGATTACATGAGGATTGGATAGCACAGGGGACTTTTAAAATTGGAAAGGAGTTTTAGATGCCATAAGCCCTTCATAAATCTGATAAGTTTGCTCCCAAAAAATATAGTATATTTTAAGTGCTGATAGAAAAACTAAAATAGCTGCCAAACTACCTTTATTGGAGCAAGTTCATAATCCAGGAAGAGAATTAAAAGTCAATCAGTGTGTTTGTGTGTGTGACTGTGAAGGATTCCTGTTAGTATCCCCACTCCAGCCCACAAACCTTTCCCATGTGTGCCTTCTTGGCAGGCAATTACTGAGTAGCACAGAGGACTCATGACACCACAGTGAGTCTCTTTCTATCCTTTCATTAACTACCCTAACATGACTGAGATCTTGAATTTAGGATGTGAAGTGATATTTTTACTTGGACTGGCTGGTCATGGCAAGATGTAGAGCCTAATGAGATCAGTCATTGTTGTTTCCATCACAAGCAGAAGCTAGACTTGTCCCAGGAAGAGTGAAGCTACTAAAAAGCATAACTCTACCCCCACCTGAGCTTGATCTGGTCAGTAGCTTCTCAAATAAGGAGGACAAGCGAGAAGGCACACATGAAAGTGTAGGTAAAATTTCCATTTCCCATCCAGTCCTTGGAAGGAAGAAATAATCCTTTTCCATTGCAGTCTTTTTTTATCCCCAGCTTCTTAAGAGCTATTGTATTCAGTGCTATGTAAGACAGAAAATAATACAGTCCTTATCTTTGACACACGGTTCCCTTGCCAAAGGGTCCCCTGCTCTTAGAAAACTATTCTCGTCTCATACCTGACAAACTCACAACATCAAACGCATTACTTACAAAGTAATTGCCCATAAAGGTGGCATCTAAGGTCTCTAGTATTTATTTAGCATTTACATATTCGCCAAGCCAAGAGGTAGTGTTCTCAGTGGCCAAGTGGAGCTCTTGGAGCCCACCACTAAATTTAGGTAGTGGGCACTTCTCGACAATGTGTATCAATGTTTGATCTGTGCCGCAGCTGCAGCTTGGATTGTCTTGAAGACCTCAGCGGTGTTTGGTTGACTGCCCAAAGGCCTTGTCCCATCCTGAATTGGTTAAGCAGGCCCCACTGATGACCTGGCAGGTTGAAGCTGAGCAGGCGAGCAGGAGGGTCTGTGATGAGGAACTGATTGGTGGTGGACTCTCCATGAAGAACCAACCAGTTCTCTGAGAAGGTTGTTGAATGTCTTGATTTTTCACTGCTATCTTGCTCAAGTGGTCTCTAGTGAAAGCTTGCAACTTACTGATGTTTGTAATCATGGTGTGATGTGTGTATGGGAAATATTTAAGGCATACTGTAACTATATTCAAGTTTATCCCCTTATGGTATTAAAGTCAAAAGGAGTCACCAGGGAGTGAAAAAAGTGACAGCCTGTTTATGCATGACAGAATGGCCACCCCTCCCTGATCAGCTGGTGATGCAATGCAGGATTTTATTATATCCCATTGCCGCATCACAGAATGGTCAATGGAAAATCATCAAAGACAAATGTGAGCAGCCAAAACCACTTGGTAGTAAAAAAGTAAGATTGTAACAGATGGGATGATTCCTGCCTATGAACAAAGATAAAAGACTGTTTCAGTATAACACTGAGTCGGGAGAGAGACTCTGTATCCATTCTCTGAGGAGATAATCTTGTAGAATACGGATGTTTTTCATGAAAGATTGGATTCTGGTTCATCTGAAGCCAGCCAGCTCTGCGACAGACTGAACTTTGGAGGAAAAACGTACTTTATTAAATAAGACAGGTAACTATTAAGAAGTATAGGCCCTAGTTTGTGTTTTTTGATTTTGTTTTGTATTGTAGCCTTTTGCTTCTATCACTTTGGAATTTCTATTCCGTCTTAAATAAGCCTCCTTTAAATGTATAGCCCAAATAATAAAAAAGTAAGAACTAAAAAAAATGCCACTGTGACTAAACAGCAGAGTAAAAGAGGGCATTAGAGACAAAAAGATATCCTTTAAAAATTGGAAGTCAAATACGGAAACAAAAGGTAGGAATAAATGGTCACTTTTCACAAAGGAGAGAGGTAGATAGTGGGGTTCCCCAAGGATCTGTACTGGGACCACTGGTGTGCAACATATTCATAAATGATCTAGAAAAACTGGTGAGCAGTGAGGTATTTAAATGAAACTGTTACATTTGACTGTTCCTGACTAGATCCTACCTGTATTTTACCAACTTATTTCCTATCCTTTTTAGTAGGACTTCGAGTTCCCCCTTCAATAAATTCATCCCTAAGGGATGTCTCTCCTCGAATCATGTGCTTCTCCACACCTGTCAAGTATCCCACAGCCCTTAGTTTAAAAAATTCTCTAAAATCTTTTCAATTTTACCTATCAGCAGTCTGGTTTCATTTTTGTCTAGGTGGAACCCATCCTTGCTGTACAGGCTCCTCCTTTTCCAGGAGGTTCCCCCAGTTCCTAATAAACCTAAACCCCTCTTTCTTATACTATCATCTCATCCTCACACTGAGACTTTTCAGTTCTGCCTGTCTTTCTGACCCATGCGTGAAACTGGAAGTATTTCTGAGAATGGTGCCATGGTGGTCTGGGACTTTAAACTCTTACCTAGCAGCCTAAATTTAGTCTCCAGGACTTCTCTCCTTCCTCTCCATGTGTCCTGGGTACTGTTGTGGAAAAATCGACCACACCTTTGAATTTTGGATCAGGCAGCCGGAGGCACTTTTATTATAGTACAAGCATGCATGCAGGGAGAGGGTTAAGCTCCCCTCTCCTGTTACAAATTTTACCAAGCTTATAAAGGTTAAAACCGCAAATTAGCATTTACTTAAAAATTCCTTATTTGGGAGTATCAATTGTACCATTAGCAAGCTACTTCAGTTTTCTCCCATATATGGTGTTTCCTTTTATTGTTTCTGGGCAGTTTTCGTTGGTGGTCTGCCAGTCTTAAGACCCTTTCTTTGTGGTTACATTATACAGGCTAAAATGTATAAAGCAATCTAAAAACAAGCTGAACACTCCTTTCTTATTTCCTTCTTTTGGTTCCTCATTTTCCCTGAATGCCCTCTGTACAGATAAACATATTAAAAGCAGAAATGCAAACCTTGGCTTTATATATAACAGTTGTCTAGACTATAGGCCTTTGGGCCTAATACAATAAATGCTGCAAGCAAATAATAACCTAGGCTGGACAGGTGGGGCAAAATTTCCCTATCATTCCCTCCTTTTTGATGCCAATATTTCCTTTGGCATCAACATATTAAATTTGGATTTGCATTAATTCCTGAATTTCGGAATCAACGACTTCGGTTTCCCGGGGGTTTTCTAAGGAGTTACATTATTAATGGGAGGCATGTTTAGGTAATCATAGAAATGGGAGTCAGGAGAACAGGGGTCTACATCTAATTCTTTTAATGGGACAAGGACTATTTGATGAGGGGGTTCTAAGGGCCATAAAATTCATTAATAATCATAAGCTTCACTCGCTCTTATACATTAAAGCTAACAGGTTTAGGACTAGGCAAGCAATAATAAATGCATCCATTACAAAAGCAACAATAATATAACCCCATACCAAACAATAATAATAAAACAATAACATTCCTATGGCAATTAAAATGAGACACAAAACATCATATTTCGTATATAAAATAAAACTCTATAGGCTATATAAAAAGCATTATTTTAATTTGATATATATTCTGAAATATATAAATTTGCCATTAAAGTCCAGAAATTTAGTACTTTTGGTAAGACTACAAACAAATTCTGGAACCAGTCAGGCACTAGGGTAATCCAGCTAAAGGGCATGTAAGGATCTAAGGGTATCTAAAGGATTAGTTACAAAATTACTCTTTTTAGGCCAAATACAATATATGACTGCCTGCAGCAGTGGTGAGATTAAATGTATGTCTCGTAAATGGAGGTCTCTACAAGCACTCAACTATTATTAGGTTAGAGAAGCAGGTGTCCTGTCAGGATAGTTTCTTGTTCTATACCCTTCCAACAAAAGCCATCATTAACTGTGACAACTTCTCCTGACTTCAGTTCACATACACACTGAAGCTGTGGGTGTTCTAATGGTGAGAGCGTCCATTGGTTTCCTATCCTAATCCAAATATTGTTATTTTACGAGCACTGACTATGAATTGGCTAGGCATATCAGGTGGCTTGATTTCCCAAATGTCTTGGTGAATCACCCAATTTTACATGCATCCTTCCCACGGGCCTGGCAGGATTCGGTATGTGGAAGCCCACACTTCCTTTAACCGGTCCATATGCTTGGAAGGAGCACTGTGAATGCACACACTTTTACCCAGAAAATTTCCAATTATGCCTCTATGACCACAGGTCAGATGGTACTCCTGAGATGTCTGTAAGGGCCGTGGGCCAAGCCTGGTGCTCAAGATCACTCTGAATGGCCATGAGCTGGTCACTCAGGAAATCCCGAACTTCTGAGCATGCCTGATCCCACTGCAATGCCTTCCCAGCATCAGAGACACGCTGGATCATACGGCTAAACACGCTTTGGGTGATGACACTAAGGGCGGAGATTAAATGCAGTTCTCCAACCCCAGTCCTGACCCCAGTGATCTGTGCCTCGGAAATAAATCCTGCCGCTTGTTCCAATTGTCCCAATCTGCTTTCATATTGATGGGTCTTATAAACACTCCAAGCGGAGGCAACACTAATTGCCCCTTCCCACAATGTGTTAGTAAGATCCCTCCTTTTTCTAGACTTACGAACCCAAACACGTTGTAACAATAGTGGGACGGCCTCCCCCCCGGGAACAATTAGGATAAATGGCGGCAATTTGAAAATGAGTTAAAGGCAATATAAACCTAATAGTCCCTAATGTGGTATTAAGTATAGTCCATTTAAATCCCTCGGGGTCAGTAGTTTCTAAGGTTTCATACCACAACTGCTGGGGGTGGACTTGGACACCCTGCTTGGATATGGTCTCGTTAATAGTATGTGTGGGGGTCAACTGGATAAAAGTACATTTAATATTTTCAATAAGGGGGAAAGTTTCCTGGCACGAAAACCTGGTCTGTGTGGAACATTGTCTATGGGTGGTTACAGCGTCCACCGTCACCTGGGTGATTAGGAAACCAAAGGCACCCTGGGCATCAAAGGTTTGACACAGGCCAGGAAATAACATTGCATCTGTATCCTTTCTCCACTGTTGCATAAAAGAAACGGTTTTTGTGGGTTTGGCAATATAATAAACAAAAATGTTAATAAAATGGATATGTACAGTTCCCAAAGGTTCCCACTCCACTACCCATTGGTAGAGGCGGGTTGAACAATAAGAGGTTAAATTGCTGATAAGACAGTGCCTAGGCCATGTAAAACTGTCAAAGGTCATTTTCTTTTCCCGGTGGGAACGGGGATGGAGTGTAGGAACAATTTTCCTAGTTGGGGCTGTTGGAAGAGAAGGTTTAGGTTCTGACAACAATTCGGGGATAGTTTGATATGGGTATGGTACTTGGCCAATTTTTTATATTAATTAATGGTCAAAGGCTTAGTTCCCTTCTTTACCTCAGCCGACCGCGCTATCCTTTTCTTTTCTGGGGCTGGGCATGGCTTCGTGGGTGGGCTTGGTTTTGTTTTGCACAAGGTTGGTTTGGTCTTCCGTAGGGGGGACCTAAAGATGTTATAGGGATCGGGGTAACAGGAGCACTAGCTTTCCCTGGTATCCAAAAAAACCATAAGGGTATCATGAAAATTTAAAAGCAACAAAAAAACATGGTTACACAGATAAACCAAAGGGACGGCATAAGCTACTTTCGCACCATGGCTGATTCTTTGAGTTTTGCTCTGGGATCAGCCATTGCAATAAGTCTTTTAACAGATCGGAAATAAGTCTTTTTCTAGTTTTTCTTTAGAGTTTTTTTTTTTCCTGAGGTTATATCTTGGCTTCTTTTCCTGAGGCTCAGGTGTTAAAGGGTTTTTTACTAGATTATAGTCCCTTTTAGTGAATTGGTGTTGAACCTCAGGAACGAAGGGTGCCATAGTGGGATCCAAAGGTGGGGCAACCTTTTTACAGTGAGAGGCGTGGACCCAACGTGGGAATCCCTGGTACTTGACCGCCATGTGAGTAACCAACAGCACCTGGTGAGGGCCCTTCCACCGAGGTTCCAGGGAGGATTTCCGCTGGTGCACCTTAAGGTAGACCCAATCTCCTGGCTGCAACGGGTGGCATGAAGTATCCGCAGGTTCAGGCAGGGTGTCTTTAACAAGTTTCATTTTCAGGTAGTTTTGGCTAGCTTCCGCAAGCTATTCTTCGAGATTTCATAGTCTTAATTCACTTAGCTGTCCGGCAGTGAGGCAGCAAGGGAGAGGTTGCTAGTACAATCACCTTGCTTGCTTGGAGGCTTTATTATGTCCTCAGGTGGAGAGGTTGCTTTCTTAGTAAGATTCAAAGGCTCAGTGGGTTTGTCAGCCGACAAAGGAAAGGTTGCCACATCTTTACCTTGTCCTTCACTCCTGCTGTCTAGAAGGAGCAACAACGCCAGAAGGAAGGATAGACCGATCATCAGTTGGAGAGCCATTACAGTGAGAAACATGGGCAGGTAGTCAGTCCTCGACACTTTACAGCGGTGTTGGCAATTAACAGGATTTGATAAGGGTCTTTCAGAATGAGGCCAGAGTAGTGTCTCACCGGTGGACCTCCATGTAGATTCAGCCTTCTGGTTTCAGCAAGCAGCAGAGCTACTGTATATAAAAAACCTAACACATTTCATTAGTCTTTTGCAATAATTAAGCATTGTTTTATTTATCAAATGAATGTCCATCTGAGCCAAAGCCAGCAGGGCGCTGTTGATAGTTGCATTAGGTGCCCTGGTACAAATTGTAGAAAAGCTTAATTAGGCCTTTTAATTGGGAGTGGCCTTTAAAAGGCATGTTACCATACTAGATCTGTGAAGCTGCACATAACTTATTACAATTTGTCCAGTATATTAAGTTTACAATTACTGTTGCTACTCACAGGTATGCCAAAATTTTACAGCAGTTTTGGCATTTGTCTTTTTACAGAAAATACTTTACTAAAATTAACACATACTTACAATTACAACATTTAAACATATAATTAATTTAAATAATTTTCCTTTATAAATACCCTTACTGATTGCAGGCAAAACTGAGGAATTACTCAAATTACTCCCCATATTTCCTGTATTTGTTTTATAGACAGGTCAGGTTTTAATGGTTTTTATCTTTTAACTTCTGTTCTTAAATACATGTTGATTTTAAAATGGAAAACACAATCCATTTTGGCTTTCCCTTGACAACGTAACCGTTGATTGCATAGAGCCACCTTAAGGCTTAGTGTGGGGTACTTACTACAGCTTCTATTTGCTATTTGTTACCAAAACAGATTTAAAATATTTTACCAAAATTTTATAACACATTACATTACCTTAAGGATTAAATACTAAATTTAAAAATTAACAGTAGTTTCTGTTTGTTTGTTTTTACAACCCCAAAACAACACCAATTTATTATAAAACACAGTACCTAATATACGTGGTTTTAACAAAATTGACTATCTTTTACAGTCAAATGATTTTACTTAAATAACCTCTTGCCTGGATTATTTACAGACACTCCCAAAGGAATGACTGCAAACAAACCAAGATTTTTCTTTTTATAACACCTCCTTTTAATAATTGTATATAGTTTTATTGCTTAATTTCCTTCAATAACTACAGAGTTAAGTTTCAACTTTCCTTCTTTTAACTTCCTCAAACTGCGGTTGCCTGCTTGTATGGGCCCGATCCTTTTTTTTTCTTGCTACGTAAGTTCTTTTCATAGGCACAGGCATTGTTTCACTACCAAATTAGCAAGGAGGGTGGGCCTTTTGACTGAACCCCCATTTATCTATTTATATACAGCTATTTACATACCCACATTACATCTTGATGCATTTTATTTAATAACAACATTTTTCTATGTCCGGACTTGATACAATCCTTTTTTTGAGGCAATAACAACACCTTAGCACCGGTACATTATAAGAAAGAATAATAGCAGGGCTACAGACAATGGGAAAGGTAGAGAAAACAACAGCATCAACAGCATAGTAAAATTCCCTTCTCGGTCTACTTTGAGAGAGGGTTCTACTACACTTTGGGAAGTGGTCTTGCTGGGTTTAGGCAACATTTCAGCCAGTTGGGCAGCCCCAATGTGCCCAACCTGGTTGGCATGATCAGCTCACAATGCCCACAGGGAGGGAGAGACCTTAACCAGCTGTTCCTGTTGCAACGAGGAAGGGCCGGGGTCGGTCTGCTCCTGTAGAGCATCCTTCTGAAAACCTGCCAGGACCTTATTGTGAGCGGGATTAGACACATCCAGATACACACCATTTGGTGATTACAGAATTTAATTCACAAAACAAATCTTTTTGATATTTCTTACCCTCGGGGCCTGTGGGGGCTGGGCAGCAGCTTCCTATCTACTTCCTAGGACCATAATTTGGGTATATATACGTGGCAGGAGTGCCCTTCTCTGGCATGGGAATCTGCTTAGATTCCCCCTTGCCCCCTGTATGGATACCGTACAGACAAGTACAACCCAGCTGACAGGCATCCCCAAAGGGCTAAATATAAAACACCTAACAGATAGGCTAGCACAGTGGACAAAACATACAATAAAACCCACCACATTTACCATGTGCCCTTCCGCCCCTGTTACCATCAGTCAGGGTGTAACTCTTAATTATTTCAGCATTCACTGACACACCTATGGGCTTTTAGCTCCAATTACTGGCAGCTAGTTTTACGGCCCCTCCACTGTCTGCCTATTACTGACGAGAGCCTTGGCCAACCTTATCTCTAGGGCCACTCTGGGGTTACTCACTTCCCAGGGTCCATAGTGGCTTCTACCTCGGAGGGGGTTCTAACCCCAAACCTATAACCAACACAAAACAACCCTCACAACACAGGCATGGCGTTGACAAGGAGTGCACCCCTGAGGTGTACAATCTCGTCAAGGTCAAAACTTCCCTCCAGGGGAAACTGCAGGGTTGGATCATCTCTGGTATACCAATTCCATTTCTTTAAGTATTTAACAGTCGACTGATCATAATTTAAATACCTATATGCAGCAGGCGTGCCTTTGGGTGGGAGCGGAAGGTCTTTTGACCCTCGGTTCCCCATACTCACTCCAGCTCGGTTTCACGCAAGCCAATCACACAAGAAATGCTTATTAGGACTGCCCCGGTTCTATCACCAGTGGCCCACTGACCTGCCCATGGCAGGAACACAAGGGAGCAGGTTCCGAGGCTCGGGATACCGCCTCTGCCAAACCTACAGGGCGAGCGGGTAAGGGGGGCGGGCTAACAGAAAAGCCCGTGGTCTCCGCACGTCTCTCTTTAGCCCTGAGCACCAGCCTTCAAGCCAACGGTGCTGCAGCAGCTTCCGAGCTGACGGTGCAGTTTCCCTGGGGCTTCCCTCCTCTCCGAGAAGGGAAGGGAGCTTATAGCTCCGGGGGGGAAACAAAGGGACCCTGCGGCCTTTCAGTGAAGGCAGTGCTCAAAGAGCGGTCACAGGATCATGGGGATGTGGAGAGGGAAAAGGGTAACGGGACGGGGGACGTACATGCACCTCGACTGGTTAGCCACTCACCAAGGCCTGCCAGTCGGGGAAGCTTCCACAGTCTCTCTTTAAGCAGGGTTGTGGGGCTTGCGTTCGAGACACTCCCGGTCACTAGCTTTTGCTTCGCGGAAGGTTTGGGGCGTCTTCCCACAACCGACAATCACACTGGCCACTTGGCCTTCACACACATACAGGCACGTTCCTGGCACAGTCGCCAGGGCGAATACTGCTCTGGTCCCTCCCGACCTGGCGGCTCCGGGACCCCCGAACCCCTAAAAAGGCGATCAGTTCCCTCGGACGAAAAGGAGCGTGGGTCCGAGGCTTGAGCTTGCCGGCACTTCCAAACAACCAAACAACCAAACAACTCCGGGCCCGTTACCACACCGGGAATTACACGGGTCAAACCAACCTCAAGAAAAGGCGTCCGGCCTGTCTGACTTTGTCCCAAGGTAGGATCCAGCTTGTGACTTACCCCAGCCGGAGCCTACGGATCAGTCCTCCTCCAGACCCCTCCAGAGATTTCAAAAGGTCTCTTACCTTTCAGATGGGCCCGGGGTTTGGAAGGGAACCGCCCGCGGTCCTCCGATCCAGGGATGCCATCTGTGGATCCCGGACAAGCCCCCAAATTGTTGTGGAAAAATCTACCACACCTTTGAATTTTGGATCAGGCAGCCGGAGGCACTTTTATTATAGTACAAGCATGCATGCAGGGAGAGGGTTAAGCTCCCCTCTCCTGTTACAAATTTTACCAAGCTTATAAAGGTTAAAACCGCAAATTAGCATTTACTTAAAAATTCCTTATTTGGGAGTATCAATTGTACCATTAGCAAGCTACTTCAGTTTTCTCCCATATATGGTGTTTCCTTTTATTGTTTCTGGGCAGTTTTCGTTGGTGGTCTGCCAGTCTTAAGACCCTTTCTTTGTGGTTACATTATACAGGCTAAAATGTATAAAGCAATCTAAAAACAAGCTGAACACTCCTTTCTTATTTCCTTCTTTTGGTTCCTCATTTTCCCTGAATGCCCTCTGTACAGATAAACATATTAAAAGCAGAAATGCAAACCTTGGCTTTATATATAACAGTTGTCTAGACTATAGGCCTTTGGGCCTAATACAATAAATGCTGCAAGCAAATAATAACCTAGGCTGGACAGGTGGGGCAAATTTTCCCTATCAGTACCTACATGTACCATGACCACTGGCTCCTCCCCAGCACTGTGCACACATGTATCTACATGTCTTGTGAGCTATACAACCTTCTCAATTTACCATGCTGTTCTCCCTGTCATCACAAACCCAACTGTCTATATTTCTAGTAATTTCTGGCCAAATTCATAGCTTAACGCCAGAAGGGACCATTAGGTCTTCTAATCTGACCTCCTTAAATTTCATCCAATTACCCCTGTATTTAGCCCGGTAACTTGCTTGGCTTGTGTCCTGATCTGTGACAGTGTAAATATGGAGTAACTCCATTTAAACTAATAGTGTTATTCCATATTTACACCAGTATAAAAGGAATATCAGAATCTCTCCCCTTATTTCTGGGTTTGGAGAAGATTCTATCCTTTCCTAAGCCTAGTGTATGTCTCCTGTAGAGGTCTGATGCTTACAGCCAATGAACTCTGGATTTCTTGTGAAGATGAGAATATTGTTCTTGTTAAATGTATTAGCACTCAGTGAATTAATAATAAAAGGTGAATATATCATGTATTATTGCCTCTTTCCCTATATGACCTGTATCCTCTTGTGTGAATAAACATAATATCAACACTGGGTCACATTCCACTTCATCATACCCTTGTATATCCTGAGTAAATCTGTTGACTTCACTATTGACATTACTTTGTATTTACATGGCTCTCAGATCAGAATTTGTAGTCAACTCTACCGTTGTGGTTCTAAAAAACCTGCCAAGTTTGCACCTACAATATACAAACCACTCTTCAGAATGTATTGTGATCAGCACATTTTCCATGGTGCTTGATGTTGAGAGCTTAGCAACTGTTTGTTTGATTATTTCAAAGAATGTTGTTGTGGGTTAGTCAGTATTGCTGGGGTGAATTAATGCTGGCTGTAGTACACCAGATGTTAGAGATAAGTTAAAATGCTACTTAATTCATAGATGCCATTGCAGAAAACAAAACAAAAATCTACAAGCTAGCACCCAGCTTAAATTGCTTCTAGGAGAAAGACATTTTGAATTGGCCTTGATTCCATCTTGTAAATCTGCTATGGTACTATATTTCCTAAATTGGAAAAGTTTGCTTTCCTATATTTGTTCTGATGCAATATGCTCAAATTTCACAATAATGTATATTTTCTCTTATCACTCTTGGAAATATTAATATAAATATCAGATACATTCTTACAAATATTTACTTTTGAAGAGTGAAAGTTAGAATTTCTTTTGTGGGGTGGGGAGTCACTTTAGATATATTTTGAAGAACTGTTTATTCCTTTCAGACATTTGTGAACACTGAAGCTACTTCATTTAACCCTGAACAGTAATAGTCCCACTTGTCTTTAAGAAAATAACTTAATTGTATTAGACGTTTAATGAGCAATATGTATTTGATTGTTTTTAAGAGTCTGCAGACCAATGTAGATAGGAAAACACAACTAAGAAATTAAGGAATGGATGAAAGAACATAAAATGTTAAGAAGACATGATATGAATTGCTGAGCTGCAGTCTGTTTCAACAGTTGCTATGGAAATTCTTTGTTGCTGGGTTTGTGTTGTGTGTGCAATGAGCCATTGAAACGATGGAAGGGGTTACAGACAGTTGGAAAAATAAAGACGACTAAATCCTGTGGTGTGAAGATTGAGAATAATCTTCAGACTTTTGTTTAGGGTATATAGGAATTTGATATTCATGTGAGAATGATTTGTACTGTTTAAAAATGACTAATTATGCACTTCAATGAGAGTGCGAACAGAACACAATCAAGCGAAGTTTGGAGAATGGGGGGCTTTGCAGTGTGCCCTTAAAGCCCATGGGTTCAGGCTATTTCAGAACAGATGGAGAGTAAGCTGCAAAGTCCAGGGCTCCTGAGAAAAAATCCTGCCCTAACTTTCCTTCTTTTTAAACTGAGGGAGACTTAGAGTGTTGTCATTTATGCTCATTCCTTCATCATAAATACATCATTATCACATGGAGAGGTAATTTCAAGTAATGGGGCCTTAAACCCATTTAGAGTGTTCTAAGTAAAAGCCAATAAAAGTTATGTTGTAGATTAACTATAGTTATCATTGATCCCATGCATGGGATTCAGCTATTTAATGCTGGTGTTAGGAAGTATTTTTGTGTTTCCTCTGAAGTATTAAACAGAGATCTGTCCCTAGGATAAGGTGTGTGTGTTGCATACAATCAGTTATGATTTAAGGGGGCAGATATAAGTGAACCTTGATCCTTCCCATCATCTTTTTCTGTTGCTTTTATTTAAGGGGGGAGGGATAGTTCAGTGGTTTGAGCATTGGCTTGCTAAACTCAGGGTTGCGAGTTCAGTTCTTGAGGGGGCCACTTAGGGATCTGGGGCAAAATCAGTACTTGGTCCTGCTAGTAAAGGCAGGGAGCTGGACTTGATGACCTTTCAGGGCCCCTTCCAGTTCTATCAAATAGGTGTATCTTCATATAAAAGTGATAAACTAGATATTTTTGTCTCAATAGCCATTGTATCTTCATTTGCAGAACAGAGATTTTTTTTTTCTTTTCAGTGATGGTGGTAACCTAAGGATTTCAACAGATGAGAATACAATCTTGCAAATACAACACTGATAAAAAGCATTGTTTTAGAAAAGTTGATAAGTTTTCTAAAGTGAGGTAGACTTTAGGAAGCCAGTCCACTGGAAAAATACATTATGGAAACATTTCCCAACAAGCCTACAGAGTTACTAAAATAAAGTGTGTGATAAGAAGGGAATGCAGATCAAAAAACAGGAGGACCTTTAATTGACTTGGAGGCAGTTCTACTTCAGGATATGCTGTATGGCTTCTTCACCATATATACTGCATCACACAGTCTCTGATTCTTCTACCACTGAAGTCAATAGAAAACTCCCATTGGCATCAGTGGAGCAGGATGAGGTCCATACTGTGGTATGTAAGGTAAAATGCATCTTCATCAATGCTCTATGTATCTGATACAAGTACTTCTGTTTTTTTTTGTTTTTGTTTTTTTTTGCGGATACAGACTAACACGGCTGCTACTCTGAAACCTGTATCTGATATGTTCTTCTAGAATTGGCAGAGTGCCAGTGAGTGCTACCTTGATTTGTGGCAATAAAGGACATACCTGTAAATGTAAATATGCTGGATTGACTAGGGTAACAGCTGATGCTTCCAGATAAATAGAAATCTCCATCCACAATATTTTAATTGATCAGACAAGGACAGGGTATTCTTTGGACACTTGATTCTTGCATTTCAATCAAGTTCTCAGGAAAAAAATGACCACTTGCACTTGCTGCAATGTTACAGTGGTCTAGCTGAGTTTGGTTTTGCAAAGTTTTGGACTACATGGGTCTGTTGAGATACTGGGACTGGATTGCTCAGAAAATTGACTACCTCAGAATGTAACTGTAGAGGGGAATCATCATCAGGTAGGTCTATTTCCAGTGGGATCCCACAGGGATTGGTTCTTAGCCCTATGCTATTTACCAGCTTTATCAATGACCAGGAAGAAAACATAAAATTATCACTGATAAGGTTTGCAGATGACACCAAAATTGGGGGAGTAGTAAATAATGAAGAGGACAGCTCACTGATTCAGAGCTATCTAGTAAACTAGGTGCAAGCAAACAATATGCATTTTACTATAGCTAAATGTATACATCTAGGAACAAAGAATATAGGCCCTACTTACAGGATGGGAGACTCTAGCCTAGAAAGTAGTGACTCTGAAAAAGATTTGGGGGTTGTGGTAGATAATCTGCTGAACATGAGCTCTCAGTGTGATGCTGTGGCCAAAAGAGGTAATGAGATCCTGGGATGCATAAAAAGAGAAAGCTTAAGTAGAAGCAGAGAGGTCATTTTAACTCTGTATTTGGCACTGGTGTGTCTGCTGCTGGAATCCCGTGTCCAGTTCTGGTGCCCACAATTCAAGAAGGATGTTGATAAATAGGAGAGGATTCAGAGAAGAGCCACAAGAATGTTTAAAGATTAGAAAAGATGCCTTATAGTGATTGATCTCCTTGAGTCTATCTATTTAGTTTAACAAAGAGAAGACTAAGTGGTAACTTCATTGTAATCTATAAGTACCAACCTGGGGAACAAATATTTAATAATGGATTCTTCAGTGTGGCAAAGAGAGGTATAACATGATCTAATGGCTGGAAGTTGCAGCTATACAAATTCAGACTGAAAATGAGGCATACATTTTTGATAGGTTATCTAACCATTGGGACAACTTACAACAGGCTGTGGCTGATTCTCTGTCACTGACCATTTTTGAATCAGGATTCAATGTTTTTCTGGCCAGTGTTATACAGGTCATATTAGATAATCACAATGGTGCACTTTAGCCTTGCAGTCTATGAATCTGTACATATGTGCTATCATTGCCATAGTATTGTCACACCTCAACCATGAATATATTTTTGTCTTCACATGACCCCAGTGAGTTGGGGAAAGTATCTCTGGGAATCTTCAAATTGGAAAGTGAAACATAGGGTAAATTAGTGACTTCTCCAAGGTCAAATAAGAAGTGTGTGGCTGAGCTGGAAATTGAATCCACTTATTCTGAGTCCCAATCAAGTTTCCCATCTGCAAGACCAACACAGAAGAGTTAAGTGATTTATAAGATGCAGTCTCTACCATCATTCCAATATTCTATGTTAATCAAAACAGTTTGGTGAGCTTTATTACCAACAACCAAAACTCACTTTATTCAAAGGTCTAAATTAATGTTTTAATCTTCTGGACAAGTACTTCACTACTGATGAGACAATGAGGATTTTCTTAAAAGGTTTACTTTTTTACTGTTAAATAATTTCTACAATTAGCTTAAAACAAAGGTACTTATTGATGTGAAGATATTGCAGCAGAAGAAATGTACCTGAAAAACCAGATTAAATATATGCAATGAAGTCTGGTTCTGTTCTAGTTTTCATGGAGGGAAACATAAAATTGGCTTTGTAGAATTTCATTCTCTCTCTTCAGTGACGTGTAGTGTCTGGGGCACACTTTCTTTAGAATCTGTAGATTGCTTGTGTAACATCCTCCAGGACAGGAGATGGTTTGCTGATCTCTATTCTTGGGTACAAGACTTCTTCTGAGTAATTGTTTTTGTTTCTGCCGTGAATGAGAATGAAATTTGTACCTGAAACTTTGTGTGTGTGCGCGCGCGCGCACGCACACACTACATAAAAGCTTTTATCTCATAGATACTGAAGGAGAGCCATCAACTAAAAATGTAAATTATGCTGAGAAAAAATTGACTTCTTTGTATTTCATTAAAAGTTAAGCATAGTTTGATATTGTACAGCACAAGACAAAGCTGAAGTGCTTTATATCTTCAGAATCCTAAAATGAAATCATTTTCCTAACCTTGGTTTTCTGCTCTTTATTATTTTATAAATTGTAGATTTTTTTTCTCCCCAAGATCTTTCATAAAGCTTCAGAAAAACATAATTTTGTCTTTCAGTGATTTACATTCTCTTTTCTTAGATGGTGTGGTGGTAGTGGAGAGAGAATTTCCTCTCTAATTTTATATTCTAAAACAAATATTCATAAGAGAAGATTAGATATAATTAGCACCACAATAAGTATAATAATAACTTATACTGGGTCATATTAGCTACCTCCCCCCCGCACACTACATACTTAGTGAGTTAAATTGCATCAGTAAGCTATAGCCCATATCTTTCCAAGATGCGATCTGAGGAATCTAACTCATGCAGAAGTACAAGACATTGACTTGGCTCAAGCAGGAATCTTTTCAGAAGTGTCCCATTAACAATGAGTGGCCAATATAGCGAGAGAACAATGTTTAGTTTACCACGTACTTGGATTGCTGTTACTCACCCAGGCGGGATAATAAATGATTTATTTTTTAAACCATAAAACTTGTATTTTTAAAACGAAGTACACTTTTAAAATAAACCTATTTAAAATTTAACTCTAGACACATACTCTTTAAAATTATAATCTACTAAAATAATTTAAATTATTTTTTTAAATTAAGCAGTACATATTTGCTGCCAAGCTTTTAAAGAAAGTCAGACCACTGAAATGGTTGAAGTTGTTGCCTAAGCACCCAGAATCAAAGTTTGTTGAAGTGCTATACCAGCTTTGCTAGGTTCAGAGAATATTTTCTTCATTTCAGCTTATTTATCTAGTTCAGGTCAATGATTAAATCATTCAAAGTCAAGAAACTGATTGGGAGTTGAAAAAGCAGAAAAGCTTGGTTTCCTCTTCTAACTTATGAATAAAAACTAGGTGAGAGAGGATGAGATCTACTAGTTCTAAAGTCTTGAAGGACATGATGACCAAAAATTTAGTTCAATTAACTTCCTTTATTTAATAAACCTATTTAAAATGTAAACATCTTTTGATAAATATACTTTTTATTGTATATATCTAGCACATTTAAAAGTACTTTTATTTAGCAAGTAGAAATAGATTTAAAATCGAGCTTGACAAATCATGAGGTAAAAAAATAATCCTCTAGTAAATAATATATCATTCACAATTTTATAACAAAATAAAAATGTAAAAAATAAGAAAAATACATCTTATTCTATATAATTGCTTAAATAAATGTGTTTAGATCTAGTGTATCCTCACAGTTAGCAAAAAGTACCAAATTCAATGTAAAGGCTAGATCTAGCTGTAAATAAACATATTTTAATTATTACCAACCAATAAAAATCCACCTTTGGTTAGGAAAATAAGTAGAAAGTACAAATGCCAAACAAGATTAACATGGATTACTTAAATTGAGTTAAATCATGATTTAAAATTTAAAACATTCCACCCTGGACTCAACACTTTACTTTTCTCATTGAAGTGTGAAACTAGATAAAACAGGCTGGGTGAAATTCTGTTCTAGCTCACTAGTCATTTTGCCATGGCTCAATCAGTTTGACTGATGTGTTGGGAAGAAATTGTGTGAAACTGTGGTTTCATATGATTTCAGCTCGAAATCTGAAAAAACCTGTGCTGTTTCAGCTGAAATTTGCTTTATGGTTTTGTTGAACCTGACAACTGCAGGAAAGTTCTAGTTTTGAATCCACACAAATAGGAGTAGGTGGGTGGATAGAGAGTTTTGAACAGACCAGAACTATTATTTCACTCAATTTTCTCTATAAACACTTTAACTGGTCCCACAGTCTAAGAAATAGGAGACAAATATATATATTGGAAAACAAGTAAGATCATCATATTTAAGTGCCAAAGACAGAAAGTGATGTGTCTTATGTATATTGACATTATAAAATTGCTTTAAAATATTTTTATACTCCAAATAGTTTGACCATTCACAGACCCTTCTAATGTGATATGGTCTGTTTTGAAAATTTGTTAGTTAAAAATGGTTTCGGATACTGCATTAAAGTTTATCAATTTTTTAAATTGTTTAAGTTGCATGAGAAGTTGGTTGCTAAATATTTTCCCTTAATTTCAAGGAACACATCTCACGGTTTTTTCCCTGCATTTTTCAGTCAGCTCAATACTAACATGTCCCGGAGCCACCTGCCATTTTTGTGGGGATATTTTTAGACATTTATTTATTTATTTTTGGTATGTGAAAGGCCCCCACATACAAATAAACTAAAAAAAAAAAAAAATTCTTTTTCTCTGATTTTTTTAAAGTAATTTTAAGTGTAACTTGTGACAGTAGGGGGAAAAAAGATCAGACTGAAGTAATTTTTATGCAGCAGTACACCTTTAAGAACAGCATCCTGAAATTCACTCAGAACCGTTTATCAAAAGTTTTGAATTACTGAGCTTGGTACAATTTGGAATTTTTCATTACAATATTAAACCTCTCCTAGATTTTACACAGTTACGTTTGAACCATATAAGGACCACTGGCTTCTTCCTGCCTCTGCACTCAAAATACTGCTATTGTTTGACTTTGTTATATTTTATAATATGGTACTGTGGAAAGTTCCTGTATAAAATAAATACTTGGCACTTTTATCATGCTTTTCAACACTAGATTTTTTTTAATCTGCAAAGCATTTTATAAAATACTCTACACAACTCTCCTGTCAGTACAATGGGTAGGTGTAACTATCTGTTTTGTACATGGAAGAAACTAAGGGAGAGAAATTAAAGTGCTGTTATTATTAGACTACTGATTGCAAAAATGGCAACATTTTACTCAACTCTTCTTCCTGTTATATTCTAAATCACATCTGCTTATTTTACTAATTAAAATCAAACTTTTATTCCTGTTAGCATTGCTTAGCCAATATTATTATGAATACTGAACTAGATATTGAATTTTCTGGCTTGTGCATCATCAACAGAATTAATAGAATCATAGTACTAGAAGGGACCTCAAGGGGGCATCTAGTCCAGTCCCTTGCACTCATAGCAGGACTAAGTATTATCTAGACTGTAGAATTGTTAGCTACATTTCAAATCTTTATCTCTGGTAATGTTATATATTGTATTTATGTATTAAGAAAAATAGAGGGGTAGTTTAAAAAAAAAAAAACAACAACTGCACTATGAATGTTACAGGAGAGTTCTTCACATGCATTAAGCACCTTTCCACCCACAAGTTTAGAGGAATCTTCAAGCATGTTCAAGCTATGGATTGTAAAGCAGATAGAGAGATGTAGGCAGGCATCTTAAAGTGGCTGAATTTATTAAACAGAAATATGGATATGACTGTTAATGCAAGAAATAAACTGGTGGAAAATCAGAAATATCAGCTCCTTTGTGTAGATATAAAACATATAAAGTTGTTTGATTTCATTTTTTATTTGCTCCCTCCCCAGTCTCATTAAATGTATATACTAAGTGACGTGTGATGTTTACAGTTATTTAATGTGAGAGTACTGGTTATTTAATGTGAGATTACAGTAAAAGTTTTACTGGGAACCACATGCTAGTTATTTCTAAAATTGATTAAAATAACTGTTCTGGGGGATGAGATGGCTCAATAATTTGGTAATGATCATAAAGCCCTTCACCCCTAGGTCAGTGATTCAAATCCAGCCCAGATCTGTAGTGATCTGAGCAATGACCATCAGATGGCTGTTGATGGTCTATTTGAACAAGTATCCACATCAGTAACAATAGCTGACATTGACAACTTTGTTGGCAGTGTCAGAGGGCTAAGTGAATGGGCATGATAACTTAACTTTCTCTTTACCTCTCTGTAAGCATTTGGACTCACCGCCGCAGCACCTCCTGCTGGTGACTTCTGGGAATTAGCTAATTCCAGCTCCAGAGCGCTCTCTGCAGGCCAGTGATCCACCTTACCTGTGGCCCCATGTCCCTCCCAGCACCCCGGTGCCCAATTTACCTGGGGTGCTGCCCCCTGGCAGTAACCCCTTTCAGCCTCAGGGTCTCCCCCTCCCAGGGGAACCCCCACCCACTATCCCCACTTTGCCTTAGTGTTCGGCTACTGCCAGTCCCCATCTAGCCCCCTCTCCCCCCTCACTGGGGCAGACTGCAGTGTAAGCCACTCATCATCAGCAAAGGGGGCTCAGATCTGCTGCCTCTGCCTACCCATGGTCTGCCCCCTGCAACTCAATACGTAATGGGCCTTACCAGGCCTCCAGCCTGGGGCTTTCCTAGGCTGGAGCTCCCTGGCTCCCTAGGCCTTTCCCCAGCCCTGCTCCACTCTAGATTCCCTTCTTGATACCTTGCAGCTAGGCCTTTCTCCCTCTACAGGCAGAGAGAGAGTACCTGGGCCTCTGGCTCACAGCCTTTTATAGGGGCCAGCTGGGCCTGATTGGGGCATGGCCCCAGCTGAGCCTACTTTCCTCCAATCACCCCAGGCTTCTTGCCCCAGCCCTCTCCTGGGCTGTTTACCCGCTCCTGCCCTGCGGGGCTTGAATTGCTCACTGCTAAAAGCCCCTCCTCCAGCCTAGGGAGGGGCCACGAAACCCAGAACCCAACTGAGTTTGTGGGACAACAAAGGCGACAACAGGAACAGATGTGGGGGTCAAAGGGCCAAAACTAAGGAACCGGAAGGGGACACCGAGCAGAGAACCCCGGACAGTGCCCACTGCGCCTCGAAGACATAGAGAGAGCTGGCGGACGCTGCCCAGAGAAACTCTCCCCGGATACGTGAACGGATGAAAGAACGAAAAACGGCCCCACAGTCGCAGGCCCCCCCCTCCAACCTCCCCTCCCTGGTGTTATGAATGGCCACCTTGGCCATAGCTAGGAGGAGGTTGACGAGGTGGTCCCGCGACTTCGTGAGGCCTCGGATTGGGTGTGCATAGAGAAATAAATGTGGCAAAAAGTGCAGCCAGAACCTCAATAAGAGGTTCTGGAGGAGCCGGAAAAGGGGCTGCAGCCTGGCGCCACTCTCCAAGTGGTCCTTCTGGATCTGGTATGAGACACATAAATTAAAAAATAAATAAATAAAAAAAAAGCAGTTTATTGATGAAAGATTGACTGTATTGGATAAAGCCTGTTGTCTACAGGTGGAGATAAGTTGTTGGTTGTGACCTACAAAGCCCTAAATGGTCTGGGGCTGGTCTACCCAAGGGACTGCCTCTCTGTGTGGGATTTCTTTCTGCAGTTTTGTATAAGAACATTAGAAAAGTAAAAGCAGCTAGGTACAAACTGTAGCCTCAAGATTTTTTCATGATTGTATTCCATGACTCTCTTGGGAGACATTGTGTCTACAGAGATATTGATGGTATTTTGTTCTCCTTTTTTTTTTATTTTTATTTATTTATTTTTTTTAGGGTACGGGCGTGTGTGCAATGCATGTAAATCTTGGTATTGAGTGGAACCAGCCTTGTTGCTAATAATTACTGAACACATAGCTCATCTTTGCTATAATATTACAGCTGCAGTTGTAGAAGTTGCTCCTGCTAGGGGCTAATCCGCAGCTTTATCACTTGACTGGGAGGAGTGGTTGATACGCTGGAGGGTAGGGATAGGATACAGAGGGACCTAGACAAATTAGAGGATTGGGCCAAAAGAAATATGATGAGGTTCAACAAGGACAAGTGCGGAGTCCTGCACTTAGGACGGAAGAATCCCATGCACTGCTACAGACTAGGGATCGAATGGCTGGGCAGCAGTTCTGCAGAAAAGGACCTAGGGGTTACGGTGGACGAAAAGCTGAATATGAGTCAACAGTGTGCCCTTGTTGCCAAGAAGGATAATGGCATTTTGGGTTGTATAAGTAGGGGCATTTCCAGCAGATCGAGGGATGTGATCATTCCCCTCTACTCAGCATTGGTGAGGCCTCATTTGGAGTACTGTGTCCAGTTTTGGGCCCCACACTACAAGAAGGATGTGGATAAATTGGAGAGAGTCCAGCGGAGGGCAACAAAAATGATTAGGGGGCTGGAGCACATGACTTATGAGGAGAGGCTGAGGGAACTGGGATTGTTTAGCCTGCAGAAGAGAAGAATGAGGGGGGATTTGATAGCTGCTTTCAACTACCTGAAAGGGGGTTCCAAAGAGGATGGATCTAGACTGATCTCAGTGGTAGAAGATGACAGAACAAGGAGTAATGGTCTCAAGTTGCAGAGGGGGAGGTTTAGGTTGGATATTAGGAAAAACTTTTTCACTAGTAGGGTGGTGAAGAACTGGAATGGGTTATCTAGAGAGGTGGTGGAATCTCCTTCCTTAGAGGTTTTTAAGGTCAGGCTTGACAAAGCCCTGGCTGGGATGATTTAGTTGGTGTTGGTCCTGCTTTGAGCAGGGGGTTGGACTAGATGACCTCCTGAGGTCCCTTCCAACCCTGAGATTCTATGATTCTATGACTTTAGAGAGCTTTGGGTTTTTTTGTTTGTTTTATTTGGTTTTGGGGTTTTTGAGGGAGTGTTGTTGTTGTTGTTCCTAAATCAATTCATGCTGCTTAAGTGTACTATGTGCTCCCTTTCTCTACAATTTCTCAGCTGGTTGCATAATATTATTTTAACTTTTCCTATCTATGTTCAGTGGAACCAGTGCCGCTAAATACCAATAATGTGAACCTACTTGCAATTTGCATGAAGTTCTTTATGAAATCCTCTCTCTGGTCAAGTCTTCATTTTGTCTAGTTTTTCAATAATTTATTTTGAACTACTTTGTGTTTCTTTCTAATACCTTTCTTTCTGGGGTGAATTTTCTTCCAGTCCTCTTCTTACCTTCAGAATCAGATATCTTTGTAGCAAAGTATATTTAATTATCTTCATAACAGCTCTCTGTTAAGAAGTATCCCACCTACTTTTATTGGCTCCCTGCTAGAAAGCAGCCCACTGGTATTTCCCCAGTTTTCTTAAACAGCTACGAGGGTGGAGCCAAGCTAATAGTATGAACATAATATTTCTGGACTTGGTGGATGTAGCATCACATAGCTCCATGGATTCACTGCTTCATCATGGACCCCGTCCATTTGATAGTGTAAAACATTTGAGCTCAGACTGCCCCACCCCCGCCCAGTATTTTGGTTTGCAGTAGGCACAGCAATGATTGCAGTAGAGTAAATCCTATGTAAGGGTAACTCCTCATTAAGGCACAAATTGGTACCATTTTCCTTGAAGTTGCTTACCTTCGTATTGAATAAGATATGGCCAAATGGAATGAAAGAGCATGCAAATTGCCTGTATCAGAGCAGTGATTCTAGTGGTGGGGGACCCTTTCACAATAGTTATATATGTTATGATCCTTGTAGACCAATAACCCAGGAGTGTAATAAATCCGTCCTCTTCAAATTAGATTCCTCCAAAGTTTTTTTGTTTTTGTTTTTTAAATTAAGGACCAATCTGGTTGTGGTGATTTAGCACATTGTCTGCACTCTTCCATCTCTGGATAGTTATCTTTTAAATTAAGAGGACTGCATGCATTTCCTGGCTCACTGCTTTATCAAGTATCTTTTCAATAGATAGCGGACTGCCCCATACAAGAGAAAACAATACTTTCATTAGCTTTAACACCTTTTAATCAGCTTTATTCCTTCTCAAAATATAGTTATGATGTTGCTCCCAAGTTATATTCCAATATTTCAGAAGTGCCTTAGAAAACCACCCTCTTGATCGAATCCCTAGCAGGGCAGAAAGGTCCAACAGACCAGAGGAGCAAAACACCTTATAAGAGTTCAAGAGCTTCCTATGATGAATTGGGATTAAATTAAATAAAACCAGAAAATTTAAGATGAATATCAGGCAAACTTCCTGTCAGCCAGAGAGAAGTGAATAATTATAGAATGGTATAGTTGGACTCCATCACAGACAAATCCTGGCATCGTACTTTAGAAATGAATATGAGAGTTTAGGCTCTCTTGAGCATGGGCTCATTAACAATAGATTATGTCAAAGAAATCTAATTTCTTCGAAGGAGCAAAAAAATTAATGAAAGCATGGCAGTGGATGTGAGTTACCTGGATTTCAGTAAGGCTTTTAGTAAGTTGTCCCACAGGCAATTGGTGAACAAAATGATAAATCTAGATATCAGCACTGATGAGAAAATATGTGCAAGTTGGCAGGAACAGTGAGGAGGGTTATCATTAATGGCACAAAATCCTCCTGGAGTGAAATGACAATTGGGTTCCCACAGGGTTTTATGCTGAGAACAATCCTGTGTAACATATTAATTACTGAGTTGGAAAATTGAACTACTGTATTTGCTTGGTATCCATACTTATAGATGGCACTGAAGCAGGAGATAGTTGACACAGTGGTGAATATAATGAAATTGTAGGAGCTTTTGAACTTTTTGGATAAATTGTCAGATGACTAAAATATTCTTTTAAATCCAGGAGATGTGTTGGTTCTGGGGTGAGAAGAACAAAAAAGTGAAATACCAATTAAGTGGCTTAAATATTAATGAGACAGGCAAAAAGGCATGTAGAGGTGATATGAGCAGTATCAGTATCCTAATAGAGGGGATAGGTTGCTTTAAACAAAGAATACATCTTAAATCTAAAGCAATGTTTATTTTAATCTTATTATATTTTTGCATTTCTGCATGGCACTTCTGCATATTTCTGGAACATTGTGTGAAATTTAGATAACTTAATTTAAAAGATCTCTAGTTATTAGAGAGACCACAGAGGAGGGCAATGTGGTTGGTTGATCTAAAGATATGGAAGTAATCTTTTTTGATGAAAGAGATGCAGGGAGACTAAGGTATGATTTCATTAAAGTCTTCAAGTACAGAAATTTAGGAGTAGGCACAGAGATACTTATAAGGAAGTGACCTCATGTTTTCACAAATAAAAATTTGAGCAAGAAAGGTTTAGGCTACATTTGATTTAGGCTACATATCATATGGAGCAGGTCCTCAAGGAATCAATTCTGAAGCACTTAGAGGAGAGAAAAATGATCAGGAACAGTCAGCATGGATTCACCAAGGGCAAGTCATGCCTGACTAACTTAATTGCCTTCTATGATGAGATAACTGGCTCTGTGGATGAGAGGAAAGCAGTAGACGTATTATTCCTTGACTTTAGGAAAGCTTTTGGTGTGGTCTCCCACAGTATTCATGCCAGCAAGTTAAAGAAGTATGGGCTGGATGAATGGATTGTAAGGTGAATAGAAAGCTGGCTAGATCATCGGGCTCAACAGGTAGTGATTAATGGCTCCATGTCTAGTTGGCAGATGGTATCAAGCAGAGTGCCCCAAGGGTTGGTCCTAGGGCCGGTTTTGTTCAATATCTTCATTAATGATCTGGAGGATGGCGTGGACTGCACCCTCAGCAAGTTTGCAGATGATACTAAACTGGGAGGAGTGGTAGATATGCTGGAGGGTAGGGATAGGATATGGAGGGACCTATTCAAATTAGAGGATTGGGCCAAAAGAAATCTGATGAGGTTCAACAAGGACAAGTGCAGAGTCCTGCACTTAGGACAGAAGAATCCCATTCACGGCTACAGACTAGGGACCAAGTGGCTAGGCAGCAGTTCTGCAGAAAAGGACCTACGGGTTACAGTGGACAAGAAGCTGGATATGAGTCAACAGTGTGCCCTTGTTGCCAAGAAGGCTAACGGCTTTTTGGGCTGTATAAGTAGGAGAATTGCCAACAGATCAATGGACGTGATCATTCCCCTCTATTCAACATTGGTGAGGCCTCATCTGGAGTACTGTGTCCAGTTTTGGGCCCCAAACTACAAGAAGGATGTGGAAAAATTGGAAGGAGTCCAGCAGAGGGTAACAAAAATGATTAGGGGGATGGAACACCTGACTTATGAGGAGAGGCTGAGGGAACTGGGATTATTTAGTCAGCAGAAGAAAAGAATGAGGGGGGATTTGATAGCTGCTTTCAACTACCTGAAAAGGGGTTCCAAAGAGCATGGATCTAGACTGTTCTCAGTGGTACCAGATGACAAAACAAGAAGTAATGGTCTCAAGTTACAGTGGGGGAGGTTTAGGTTGGATATTAGGAAAACCTTTTTCACTAAGAGGGTGGTGAATCACTGGAACGGGTTACCTAAGGAGGTGGTGGAATCTCCTTCCTTAGAGGTTTTTAAGGTCAGGCTTGACAAAGCACTGGCTGGGATGATTTAGTTGGTGTTGGTTCTGCTTTGAGCAGGGGGTTGAACTAGATGACCTCCTGAGGTCTCATCCAACCCTGAGATTCTATGATTTTAGAAAGGGCTTCTTGTAGGAGTTGGAAACATTTGGATCAGTCTACTCTATGATATTGGGAGCTGATATTATCAACCACTTTAAAGCAAAGATAATGACTACTTACTACACTAAGTACTTTATAAATGCCATAGCTAGATATTTTGAATAAAAAAAAATCTACAGTAGTTAAACATGCTTACTGAGTAACAACGTACATCTGGTGCAAGGTGTGAGAATGAAATAAATATTCCTTTTGGTTGTCTTAATCCACACATTTTGTCGCTCTACTTTAAAAGAACAGGGAATATTGCATTGATATTACCAAAAATGATGAAAAGTTTATGAAAACTGGTCCATACTGTGAAATATGTAGATAATGTAAACATTTGATATTCATGAAGGTGCTCATTAACAATGAATAGAAATTTAGGGCCAGATTGTCTCCTCTGCTTCTGTGAGGGGAGGCAATTTGTGCTAGGGTCAGATTGCATTGCATGGTATACATTCACCCAACTCAGTCAGTAATCCATTTCTCAATGTCATTTTTCACAAGGATCTGATCCAAAGCCTATTGACTTTAATGAGCTTTCAATTTCACTCCAATTTGGCTGCAGTAGAGCGGTGGTGAGCTCAGAGATATTAGAGCCCATTAGAACAGGTAGAATAGTTTCCATCTGAGGTCATGAAACCCTATGAGGCTAAGCTGCTGTGTGTGAATGAATAGCTGTTAGTGGTCCAGGATTAAATTGTCTAGTGTCTAAGTGATGTAAGAGCCTTTTAATGGGACTTAGATGCTTTTCGAAATGAGACTTAGGCCTAAGCCACTGTAGGTACTTTTGAGAAACTTTTCTTCTCAACTGTCATAATCAGTTTTTGAACAGAATTGCATTCTTATGTGCATTGCAGAAAAAAAATAGACATAGGAATTTTACATGTTCTTACATGTGGCTATTTATTTAAAAACTAGTTGGAAAAAAGTTAAACAAACACTGACAACTTGACCTTATTTTTTTTCCCTTTTTTGTCCAGCAATCACTCTCTAATTGTTATTGACTTGAGCATCTGGCCATGCCACCCTCGTGTGTATGTGTGTGGTATGCATGTAACCATTTTTCAGTTATTTTTCTTGTTTAAGTTTATGGAGAGAAAAGGCAGCACACATAAGAAACAAAATAAACAGGTATGTAAAAAATGTGGAGTTCAAATGAACAGAGACAAATATCCCAACAAACCATCCTGTCCCATCTTTTAATTTTCTTTTTTTAGGTAAGGTGGTTTGGGCCTCCCATGTCAACTGCTGTTATTTCAGCCAGATCTGCTGAAGGCTGTGCTTGTCAGTGACTGATGACAGGTGCTCCTACCCACAGGATGTTTCTCCTCTCTGCCTTCTTCTGTCATCTTCTTTTCCTTTTCAGTGTTTTTATCTTTCATTCTTTCTGTCTACCTTTCTTTTATATTTCCCTGGATTTTTTTTTACCACTTCTTGCACAGTTACCTTTCAGATTCTTTTTACTTTGTGCCCTCTGCTACTTTAAGTCTGATTCTTTTTGTCTGTCCATACCCATTGGGACAGGTAGCACAGTCTACTGGATTGAGAAAAAGGCTATGAACCAGGATCTTTTGAGTTCCAGTCCTGGCTCTTCCACTGATGCGTAGTGTGAGTTTGGGCAAGTCACTTACCATCTAATGAGATATAGAGAAGCTAAATTCCTTGGGGGAGGAAACATAGATTCTTAAAATACATATGCTTCCAAATAGGGTAGCTACCGTTCTTACAATATTTTTCTATTAACAAATACAAATCAGGTAAGCAGAGAACACTTCGTTTGTGACTTGCACTCTGAGAGTAAAGGACAGAGTAGTTGCAAAGGATCACACTTTGTGTCAGAGAATCAGATTTAGAATACATTTACTACGTGCCATACAAATTTTTCAAATAGCATGGCTTTTCTAAATATAAGATGTGGAGTTCTCAAATTCCTTATAAAAACTTATTTAAAGTGTTGTAGAAATTTATTTAAAACCATATGTCACAACACACTTAGGCATGAGCTGCTAGGTGAGAGATGGGAGGTTGTTGGTAGTATGGAAGCAGAGCTAAAGTTGTTTAGTTTATCTCAACTGTGCACTTTCATGCCTCCCAATTATTATTATATTTTTTAAAACTGCAGTGTTCCATTAACAAATTTTCTAAATGCATTAGCTGTGTGTCTGCTCAACCTTAACTCTGAATGAACTGTTTGTTTGTTGTTTTTGTCTGGGATATTACTTATTAATCTACTACACAGGACTGTTGAGAATTATTTAGTTCATATTTCCACTGGGTTTTGAAAATGTAAGCCTTTATAAAAGGACTAAGGTATTATTTCATTCTTGCTTATTGCAACTCTCTTGTTACTCTTATTTCTATTTTTCTTCTTTGTCCTTCCTGTCTCTCTTTTTTTAAACAAACAAGTATCCTATGCCTAACATTATTGTAGTAAAGCCTGGTATGAGGCCTCTGATACAAGGCCTCTCATAAAAGGCCTTATGTTTCAGGCCTTCTTCTTACTACAATTATCTTCTTGTAGTGTTAGGAATACAGTTTTGTTTTCCTCCACTGTTGTGTATTTGGTTGTCATGGTTTTTGTTGCCATGGCAACTGAGTTAGATTATTATGGGTTAGCTCAGCCGGTTTCAACCAGCTGAGTGTGCTCTCTGTATATCTGTAAATAAAATGGAGGTTTTGGTTAGCTGCCTGCTCTCTGGCCTCAAGTGATTGCTTCCTACACCGGCTGCCCCAAGGATACAACATCCACTACTGTCACTAGGGTCATACTTCATTATTGCTCGTCTTTTGTGTGCTTTTACCCTATACAGATGCTCCCCAACTTATGCAAGCATTCTGTTCTGGAACACCTTGCGTAAGTCTAGATTTGCATGAGTCGAGTTTGCATAACCCAGGGAGCATCTGTACTATACAGATTTAATGGGGGAGACCAGTGTTTCTCAAATTGGGGGTCCTGACCCAAAAGGGAGTTGCAGGGGTTCACAAGGTTATTTCAGATCTGGGCGACCAGAGAGTGACGGCTGCTGGCCAGGCGCCCAGCTCTGCAGTCAGCGCCATGCAAGCAGCAGTACAAAAGTACATACCATGCCACTCTCACTTCTGCGCTGCTGCCTTCAGAGTTGGGCAGCCAGAGAGTGGCGGTTGCTGACTGAGGGCCCAGTTCTGCAGGCAGCAGCGCAGAAGTTAAGGTGCCTTCAGAGCTAGGCTCCTGGCCAGCAGCAGCGCAGAAAGTAAGGGTAGCAGTCATGCAAACCCCCCTTTACAATAACCTTGCGACTCACTCCCAACAACTCCTTTTTGGGTCAGGACCCTACAATTACAACACTGAAATTTCCAATTTAAATAGCTGAAATAAGGAAATTTCGATTTTTTAAAAATCTTATGATTGTGAATTTGACCAAAATGGACCGTGCATTTGGTAGGTTCCAAACTACGTGTAGAGATATGTTTATGGAAGATTGTGATTTGGAGACACTCCCTCATAAGGGACAGTGTTGTGAATGTGGGAATTTGGAGATGTGCCCTGGAGACAGGGCTTGGGAACATAGCATGGCTGTGTGCAGCAGTTGAGCAGAGAGGCTCTCCAGTTGTTTTATTAAAGTTTTATTCCTTTCCCATTCACTAATTTGTTATTTAATGAACCCGAAGATTGTTACACTATTGATGAAAGCAACGCATTTTAGTGTGGTAGACTTGAGTTTGATTTCTCCCTGTTTTCCATGAGTGGAAAAGACAAGTCTCATATACAGTAAAATATGTCAATGTTTTGTTTTTAAAAGCTCAGGGTAGTGTGAACTCATGCAGAGTTCCACTGACATTAGGATTCTGCCCAGACACAGGGGCCCACACTACCATGGAAACAGACACAGAGTGGTGCAGGAGCAAGGGCAGTTGGTTGACACTACTGGCAATGGGAGTGTTCCTGACCAGATAGTGATGCTGAGCAGACTGAAGAGACTGCTTCCCCTAAGAGCCTATATATCTACCCTGGAATCATGTGGGTGGGTCCTCGCTTGTGATTGGCTGGCATGGGGCCTATCACAAGATCTGCACGTAATTGCCTCTGATGGCTCATCTCACACTCTGGCTTTAAATCATGCGCTGTCAGCGGAACAATAGTGAATATGTTTTTCATTCAGGTTTTGTACTGAGGAACTGCATGTCCTCTCCAATAAACATTTAGAAAGATGTTGGTCATAATTTAGTTCAGTGAAACTTACTTTTGGATAAAGAGCAGTACATACCTGTAAAGGTATAAGTGTTGACACCCAAACTAACTTCAGCTTTCAAGAAACATTGGGTTATTATTTATCTAACTATTTCCATTTTGAAAATCTATATTGACAATGTAAAGTTTTGAAAAGCAGATACTCCTAGAGAAAAGCAAGAAAATTAAAGTAACTTGGAAAAGATTGTAGGCAATGTTGAAGCTATCTTGGTCTTAGGATATTAGAGAAACAAGGTGGGTGAGGTAATATCTTTTACTGTACCAACTTCTGTTGGTGAAAGAGAAACTTTTGAGCTTACACAAAATATATTACTTCACCCATCGTGTCTCTCTTGGAAAATATTGGCTTTCTTTCTGAGCTGGGAAATTAAGATGAAAAGAGAGATTTTTTCCTGACAACAACCTTTTCTCTCTCACATTAAAAAAATAGCTTATTTTATATTTAAACAAAAATATTAATTGTATTAAATTGTGTGGTGTTCCTCTATTGACAGATAACATAGGTTCTCCTCCTTATACAGAATTGGTTGGCACAAATGTGGTGGTGTCATGCTGTCTGGAGTGGCTCATGGCCATGAGTACCTACCTCAGGGCAGACTGTCAAAAGCAGGGCAGACACCCAAACTGGTGGTATGTTCTATAATTAGATTTCACCAAGACAGTGCCAATTGAACCCCTAAAGTAATGCAATAGTCTTATAATGGAGTCACAGACAGTCCCCTTAGGCACTGGGAAAGCTAGTCTATGCAGTAAATGGTCACTTGCACCAAAACCCACAGAATATTCAGGTTGCACCCAGTGCCAACAGACCAGTTACTCACCCAGTATTTGCTTCCTAAATTTCACACCAAAGACAATGTCGGAAGTCAATTCTATAGCAAATTAACTAAAGATTTATTAACCAGGAAAAATAAATGAGAGTTATTGAGAGGTTAATACAAGTAAAATATATGTACAGGTGAGTCACAGTCTATAATTCCAAATGGTTGCAGAGATGAAGTGATCTGCCCATTTCTCAAAAGTCTTTCAGGGCTACCCAGAATAATTCTGGGGATCTCTGTATTCTTGTTTGGTTATTCTGCCCCGTTAGAATCCAAACAGTCCAGAGAAGAAGGATTTTTCCTTGTGTCCATAGTTATAGCTTCTTGTCACAGAAAAACAAGTTGACAGAGTCACTACCCATGTGGGCTCTTTCTTTGATGATGCGGAGAGAGAAGAAAGCATTTAGAGTCTTTGGTCGTCATACATGACCACTTTTTCTGAAATATGCAGGGATTAGCACCTTCCTGCTATAGTCCTTCATTTGCATTACACATTGGGTTATTTAGTTACAGAGTGTTACAGAGTGTCGCAGGGCACTAGTTCAGGGGGTTCCACAGTCATAAACACACTCCAGACTGTTTATCATTCACCAAGATGTGCATTTATTTCCCTCTTACATCACCAGAACATGCAACATGGGCTTATAGCAAGGACAGACTTCCCTGTAGCCCTCACTCTTCAGCCCAGGCTCACTCTCTGAGCTTCCTTCTAAGTTCCCCTTGAGCGCTTTCCTCCGTTGCCTTTGCTTCATGTTTCCTCTCCTTATATTCTCCCCAATTACCTTGTTACCTCAGTGATTATCATCCAGGTGGTCACAATCCCCCACCAGAAGGCGTGTCATGGTTAAGGATATGATTCAGCCATGGAGGTCATGGAAGTAATGGATTCTGTGACTTTACTGGAGCTCCATGACTTCGGCTTCAGCTGTCAGAAGCTGGGGCTGGAGTCAGGGTTGTCAACCCCTCACCCTTGGTTTCAGCCAGGGCTGGGGCTGTGTATCCCTCTATCTCTGTGTCTATGGCCAGTGCTGAAGATGGTTGTGTGCCTCCTTGGTCCCCTGCGTCCAGAGCCTGGGCTGTGCGCCCCCTTTCCCCATTGCAGCTTTGGTCCGTGCCAGAGCCAGGTCTGTGCATCTCCCCTCCCACGGCTTCGGCTGTGGCCGGAGCTAGAGTTGCTGCTGTGTGTCCCTGCCCTGTGGCTTCAGCCAGGATTGAAGCTGGGACTGTGCTTTCCCCCGCCCCGCCCTGCTCCTCCCCACCATGGTGGCGGGGCTGGGGTTGTCAGTCACACCACGGGGCTTCAACTGTCATTCCTTCCCTCCCCCCACCCCATCCTCTCTCCCCTCATTATTTTTAGTAAAAGTCACAGGTCATGGCTCCCATGATTTTTTTTTTTTGTATATTGCCCACGACCGGTCCATGACTTTTACTAAAAATAACCGTGACAAACTCTTGACCGTAGTAATTCCTCCAGGCTGCAGCACTTTCAGTTATCAGGGATATATAGAATGCAAGTGTTCACTGTTACATTATAACATGGGGCATAGCTGAGTGAGAAAAATACATGCATCATCCATCTGGTTTCCAGTTATGCATTTGTAAATGTTCAGTGAGGCCTAGGGCCTTGGCATAAGCTGGCACCTGGTCTGCCAGTGTCCCACCTGGCCCAAGTGCATTGGAATACTTCAGGGCTGTGAGGTTCTTGTGTTTAAATACAATATGTGAAGTAATGTTTTTGCTTGTTTGGGTAGAAGAGATAACAGAATATGATCAACAGACTATTCCTTGTTTGATTGTTTTTCCGTCTTGGAAAGAATTCGCTATGAGTTGCAAGGAAAATCTTTAATCCTTAAAGATTATGCTCAGGCGTGTAACCCCTATTCACTCTTTTTTTTTTTCATTTTAAATTGTTCAGGTAGCATTAGTGAATGAAATAGAATGAATAATTATTTAACTTGACATTTTTGTTCGTTTTGTTTAACTGTGTTAACTTTGCAATCGGTGGATTGATTTAAAGCAAGGCAATTTAAGTCATGATTTAAATCACAAATTGGAAAGCCTTGATTTTAATACATTTTTCCATTTGTACTTTAGTTATTTTCTAAATAACAGTGTTTTCTCATTGGTTGATATAACCATTAAAACATATTGATTCACACCTAAATGGAGTCTTTATATTAGATTTGGTACATCTTTTTGCTACCTAAAACAGTACACCATAACCATCTACATTTATTTAAGCAATTATATTGTTTAATATTTTAAGATTTTTATTTATAGTTGATTTTATTATATTAGAAAATAGTGAATTATATAGTGCTTATTTACTAGATAATTAATTTTAGCTCATGATTTGTGTTACATGGCATTAGGATAGTAATTGCAATTTAATTAAACACACAAAACAGCTTATAAAATTTATTTTTATTAAAGCAACCTTAAATGTTTTGGATATATAAACTTCTCTTATCAAAACACGTTTCACATTTACAACTAAATGATTTATTAAAGGAACAGAAGGATTAACTGTAGACAGTGAATTAAACTGATTATTTCACTTCAACCTGGAGAAATTTTCAAATATGCCTGGATGAAAGTGACTGGAGCTTAAGTTTCTACTCACCTATTGTGACGAACTGGGACTGTTCTTAATGTGGTCTGTGAATGCTGAGTGGGGAGTGTTGGCTTGGGAGGATGGTCTGCACTGGGGGATGGGAGACTGGTCTTGAGGGAGGATACCTGAGCATGTAACGTGAGAACCCAGGAAGGGGTTAGAGGCCAGGTGACACCTTTGCCAGGGAAGCTGAACAAAGGCCGGGGGAGGAGACGCTGAGGAGGAGAGAGTGGCAGGAGCTGGCTGGGTAATGAAGGGAAGCCCGGACAGGGCTCTGACCCCCTAATGGGGAAGTGGTGCTCCTGGGACCCCAAGATGGATCTAACTGGGGGGAATCCTGTTGTCTGTGCCTGCAAGACCTGTCTGGGACTGTGTTCCTGTCGTCTAAACAAACCTGCTTTACTGGCTGGCTGAGAGTCATGGTGAATCACAGGAAGCTGGGGGTGCAGGACCTGGTGTCCCCCCACACTCCGAGACACTTATGTCTCTTGAAAATGAGAAAACAGTCTCATAAGTTATTTAAGCTGTCCTTTAAACTATAAAAACTAGTAGATCTCATTCCTTCCCATCTCATTTTTATTCATAGACTGGAAGCGAAAGACAAGTTTTCCTGCTTTTTCAACTCCCAATCAATTTCTCAGATTTAAATGAATTAATCCAAATGAAGACAATATTATTTCTGTGCCTGAAGAAGAGGCTACTACTGTCAAAAGTTGGTTTAGCACTTCAACAGACTTTTGTTTCAGGTGCTTAGTTAGTGATTACCAGTGGTGTGTTCAGTGATGTGACTTTCTTTAAAACTTCTTCAGCAAACGTGTACAGCTTTAGTGGTTCTCCTCAAGCCCTGAAATTTATTATGGCTGGCATGACCATGGTGATTATTAGATGCCCATGTCAATCAGCATCATGTTCTTCTGCAGTTAGGCATCTACCCTGATACTTTTGGTGGAGAATATTGGCAAAAATGAGAGACAGGAGGACCATTTTTGCATGTGCAAATTATAAGGAGCATGGATTAGTTACGTTCTGCAGTATTATGCTCTGCTTTCATATTGGCTTATGATATATTTTAGGTAGTATGTGGACAAGATAAAAATATCTTTGTCTCTCGTGAAATGCCTTTGGTTTGCATTTACGTACCTGTGGTTCCGAGTGGTAGTTAATGGGCACTGCAACTCTTCTGAATGACACAGAGCAAGTCCTTCCTATTTCATATCCTTCCTATTACAAATCCTTCCATCAGATATTGCCTGGTGGTGGGCAATGTTTACAGTACTAAGTGCTATGGATTGCACACTTCAGGGTAGGTGCCTGAATGCCTCTGCTTTTGTAAATTATAATGTGCCATTCATATTACTCAAATACATTCCTCTGTGGTTTAGTGTAGGCAGTAATTAGTTTGGATTAAGAAAACCATTTTAAATGTCTGGGTTAATTAAATATAGAAGGCTTTATTCTGATCTCAGCTATACAAGACAATATAAAACAGTATTATTGCTACTTTTATTATTATTTATTATTGTTATATGGCAGTGCTCATGCTATGCTAGGCACTTTTCAGAAATTTAAAATGGGATAGAGCCGAACCCAGTGAGCTCACTGTCCAAAGACTGGTAGGTAGACAGAGGTTAGAAGAAGAGGAACAACAAATGGTTAGCTTTTATGCAAGTCAACATAGTAATGCTAACCCCAAACCTTCAAAAATTCTGAGTTAGCCTCTCCCCAGCAAATCATGAGATTTTTTTTAAAATAATAAATTTTGTTTCTTTTTATAAGTGTTCTGGGTTTTGAGCCTTTATAGTTCACATTTGCAAGCTGTTCTCTGCAGTGGTGGAGGTTGTAAACATCCCTTTTTTTTTTGGTAAATAAATACTGAGATGTTCACGTAATTAAATTTTTCCAAGAGCGGAGGCTTTCAGAAAAACATCAAATATTGCTGGACTAATGATAAAATTACAAGAATTGGTAGCACTGCAACTAGATCAAATGTAGGCAGCATGACAAAAGTGGGTGTTGAAGGAGTTCAGAGAGAATGTAGCAGGAAAGGGACCTTGTGAATGAATTCAAACATAGTGTGAAATTTGCGGTGGGTTTTGTGTACATATGGGAGGTAGGTAAGTGATGCAGGAATATTTGTTGTACATCTTGTGTGCACAGAATATGTAAGTACTCCTCTTTATGTAATATCTAAAAATATACAGACTGAATAATTTACATAGGTTTATGTAATTTTGTCTCTTCTAGGGAGCATGACTTCTGCAACTTCACCTATCATTTTAAAATGGGACCCCAAAAGCTTAGAAATCAGGACTCTTACAGTAGAGAGGCTCTTGGAACCACTTGTTACACAGGTAAGTTGATTGTTTTGTACAGTGGTCTGTGGTGGGATGTTAGATGGGGTGGGATCTGAGTTACTACAGATAATTCTTTCCTGGGTGCTGGCTGGTGAGTCTTGCCCACATGCTCAGGGTTTAACTGATCGCCATATTTGGGGTCGGGAAGGAATTTTCCTCCAGGGCAGATTGGCAGAGGCCCTGGAGGTTTTTTGCCTTCCTCTGCAGCATGGGGCACAGGTCACTTGCTGGAGGATTCTCTGCAGCTTGAGGTCTTCAAACCATGATTTGAGGACTTCAATAACTCAGACATAGGTTAGGGGTTTGTTACAGGAGTGGGTGGGTGAGATTCTGTGGCCTGCATTGTGCAGGAGGTCAGACTAGATGATTATAATGGTCCCTTCTGACCTTAAAGTCTATGAGTCTATGAGTTAGTTGTTGTCTTGAGTGTGATGTTGCATCTCAGTGTATTGTTGTTATTAAATACTTATATTACAGTAGTGCTTAAGGGCTCCCAGGCAGTCTCCATGTGCTAGGCAGTGTGCAAACACATATTCAGGAGCTCTTGCTTTAGAGACTGTGCAGTCTAAGACAAATATCGTAAAAAGAGTAGTGGGAGAGGAATAACATCAGACAGATACAATGTATATATAGCTATAATAGATAACGACAATCAGCAATTATTCTTCTAACAATTATATATAAAATAAATGCCAACTATCCCCTTTTGTCCCTCACATCATTATTAATTAGCAGTTTTCTTACAGACATTATGGCAGAGGTGGGCCTTGGGGAGTGGCCTGAAGGACAAAGGGTAGGCTTTCTTCTGAGTTTAATGCTGGCGTCTACAGTGAGAGTAAAACTGATAGTAAACAAAAGTTCTATTTTTAAATGATATTTTTATGTGTGGCTCCCATACTGCTCATGTTGAATGATGTCACTTTCCAGCAAAATTGCTGCCACCAGTAATATGTTTGTTTTGCCTTTTACATGTTGCGGGGGAAAAAAAAGGTATTTTACATTTTTCTTCAAATTACATTTGACAAGCCAGTATAAGGTAAAGCTTGGCTACATGACCAGAGCCGGCTCCAGGGGTTTTGCCGCCCCAAGCAGCCCCAAAAAACCCCAAAAACCTGCGATCGCGATCTGCGACAATTCAGCGGAAGGTCCTTCGCTCCTAGCGGGAGTGAGGGACCCTCTGCCAACTTGCCGCCGAATACCTGGACATGCTGCCCCTCTCTGGAGTCACGGCCCCAAGCACCTGCTTGCTAAGCTGGTGCCTGGAGCTGGCCCTGTACATGACTTTTGAGATTGCTGAAGTGATCAAATGGGTTGTGAGACTCTGTACCTCAGGGGAACACCCTGCAACCCCATGTTCCCGCCACTTTCATCCTTATAATATGATTGTGTGGTATCCAATGCAAATTTTGTCATGTCAGGTGTTTTCAGAAGGCTCATGATGCACTGAGCATTGTTGTTATAGTAATGTTATAGGTTGTAATTTCATGTATATAGTTATGAGGCAGAAAATGTGTCTTCAAGGCTTAAAACAAGCCCAGGAAAAACTCTCCAGGAGCAGAGGGGCAGTTCACACCTCATCAGGGCATGTATGGGACAAACCCAGCCCAGCCTCACAGGAACAAGGGACACTGGCCTAGGCAGCAACAAAGGATCTGTTGGACTCTCGAGTGAGTCACCCCCCTTTCCTTGGTCAGTTTGGGACTAGGATGAGGTAATGCTCACCTGACTCTGAGGTGGCAGGGGGCGCGAGCCAAGAGGGAAGAGACATTTGCCATGCTCTCTCTCTTCCACCTCCATCTACAGACACCACCACCAAGTGACTGAAGTGCTGATCAAAAGGGAGAGCCTGGCTGAAGGGCAACCAGCCAGCCTGTGGTAAGAAGCATCTAAGTTTGAAATGGCACTAAAAGTGTTAAAAGCAAAACACTTTCTAAGCTGATCTTATTTCATTTGACCAAATCTTGATGCGCTTTGACTTATAATCACTTAAAACTATCTTCTTTAGTTAATAATTTTTTTGTTTATTCTACCTGAAGCAGTGCTTTTGGTTTGAAGCATGTCAGATACTCCCCTTGGGATAACAACCCTGGTACATATCAATGTCTTTGTTAAATTGACAAACTCATATAAGCTTGCAGCATCCAGTGGGCATAACTGGACACTGAAAGATGGAGGTTCCTAGGCTTGTGTCTGGGACTGGAGATATTGGCTAGCATCATTCAGTTGCACAATCCAAGCAGTGGCTGGCCAAAAGTGCTCACTCACATAGCTGGGAGTAGCTTACATGTTTGAGGCTGTGCAGGAACAAGAGAGAGTAAGGCTGGCTCCCAGAGTCGAGGATTGGGGTGACCTAGCAGATCACCGGTCCAGAGAACACCAGGGGAACGTCACATGGGTGTGGCTCTCATTTAACATGTTAATGAACTCTCCTGACAAACCTAGACAGATAAATCTACTGCTAATGTGAAGAGCTCTTTGAAAATCTGCAAGATCCCAACATGCTGAGTTGGAGTGAGGAATTAGGTTATGAGTTGTCTTTTGCTCTTGTCCTGCTGATAGAAGGGGAAGTCAGGCAAAGTTATAGCAAGATGACTCTGTTAGGCAGTAATAGGTCAGGAGAGGGCAGCTTTTACTAAAGAGTGAAAAGTCTGCCAGGAGGGGAAAGTTCCATGGTCTCTGATGAAAGCAGTAAAGCTCCTGTTAGGTTGGGACTAGTGATTTAAACTCAAGTTTCTGGATTTGCCTTGGTGAAGTTTGGTGTTGCTGGGTTTAAGATCAGCAAGACCCATGTACATAATGTAAATAATTATACCTGACTTTGTGACATCATTTTATCCAACAATAAAAACTAACATGTGCCCTGAAGTCCACCACCATTTGGCTGAGTGCAGCAACTTGTAGATTTTTTTCATAGTTTGGCAGCAAGATGAGAGTGGGAGGCCAGCAGATCAAGGGGCATGATCATTCCCCTCTATTCAACATTGGTGAGGCCTCATCTGGAGTACTGTGCCCAGTTTTGGGCCCCACACTACAAGAAGGATGTGGAAAAATTGGAGAAAGTCCAGCGGAGGGCAACAAAAATGATTAGGGGGCTGGAGCACATGACTTACGAGGAGAGGCTGAGGGGACTGGGATTGTTTAGTCTGTAGAAGAGAAGAATGAGGGGGGATTTGATAGCTGCTTTCAACTACCTGAAAGGGGGTTCCAAAGAGGATGGATCTAGACTGTTCTCAGTGGTACTAGATGACAGAACAAGGAGTAATGGTCTCAAGTTGCAGTGGGGGGAAGTTTAGGTTGGATATTAGGAAAAACTTTTTCCCTAGGAGGGTGGTGAATCACTGGAATGGGTTACCTAGGGAGGTGGTGGAATCTCCTTCCTTAGAGGTTTTTAAGGTCAGGCTTGACAAAGCCCTGGCTGGGATGATTTAGTTGGTGTTGGTCCTTCTTTGAGCAGGGGGTTGGACTAGATGACCTCCTGAGGTCCCTTCCAACCCTGATATTCTATGATTCTATGAATGCACAGTCTAGCTTCAGGAGGGGAAAATTGAACCAGTTTGTACATTTCAGAGTTTGTGATGGTCCCTAAGCAACTTCTTGATTGCATAGATTTTTGAGAGCATAAGGGACCTTTAGATTTCCTAGTATGACCTCCTGAATAACACAGGATTTCAAACACCCTGTTTTGAGTCCAATAACTTGTGTTTGACTAAAGCATATCTTCCAGAAAGGCATCCACTCTTGATCTGAAGACTTCAAGAGCTGGAAAATTCACTGCTTCCATTGGTAATTTGTTCCAGTGGTTAATCATTCTCACTGTTCTTTTTTAAAGTGCCTTCTTTATCATTTGAATTTGTCAGCCATTGGTTCTCATTATGCCTTTCCCAGGTAGATAAAAGATCCTGTTAATCCTGGTATTTTCTCCCTGTAAAGGTACTTGTATACTGTAATAAAGCCACTGCTCAATCTTCTTTTGTCTCTTGCTGTAGGAATATTTCTTCATCGTTCAAATAATTTTTGTTGGTCTTTTCTGCTTTGCTTATGACTGGCCCTGTTAGTATGAAATGTTCTGAGCAGAGTACATTTATTTTTAACAGAAACATATTACACAAAAATGATTGCTTTTGAATTGACAATGATGATCCATCTCCTTTCCATATATGGAAGGCTTCCTGTGGAATTCTGTTGCTGTGACCTCTCATGGTCAAGGTAGTCAGCCCTTTGCTCCCACTAAAATGGAACTGTAAGAGACACATTGAAAATGATATAGGACTTTTTCAAGAAGAGTGTAAGCTAAAATATTCAAGTTCTTCTCAAAGTGATTGCCTTTGTCTATTCCACTATAGGTGTGTGCATGCCTTGTGCATGGTTGTCAGAGGATTTTTCCCTCAGCAGTACCCGTTGGGGAAGCACAAGTGCCCTCTGGTACCTGAGGCCACTGTATATCAGTATAAAGGCCCAATCAGCTCCCGACTCCCCTCAGTGCCTTCCTGCCACCAGTGACAGTTGTTGGAGCTGTTATCTTTGTATTTGTAAGTCTTCCCTCCCTTCTTGTGTATATATAGTACCTGTCCTGTTAGTTTAGCATAGAGTAGTGTATTTTGTATGTAGCTAGAGAGAGAGTAAGTTTAGTTTAGTTCTTAGAGACGTGCAATCTCTGGTGCCTGTTTGGGTACTGATCCAGTGCTGAAAGGCAAGTGCTGTGTTCTCCTTGCTTCAAGGCCTGCTGCTCATGTGGCAAACCTATGTCAGTGAGCAACCTTTACCCCAGCTGCCTTAAATATTTGGGGGAGACACATGTAGATGACAAATATCAGATTTGTCGAGGGGTTCAAACCTTGTTCCAAAACGAATAGGGCTGCCAGGCTTAAGTACTTAGTCACGGAGTCTGCATTTCACCCTCCATTGGAACATTCTCACCTGGAGCAGATACTGAGCATGTCCAAGTCTTTCAGGAGTGCTCTGCCCATTCTAGCTGTGTCTATAGACAGACCCACCTCATCAGTACCGAAGAAAAGACTTTCTGAGTCTTAGAAAGACTCAGCACTGGGGACATTGAAATCGGCAGGCATGACATCGATTGGAGTCAAGGACTCTGAAGAGCACTCAAAGACGAGGCCAAGACATACCATTGACTCCAGAGCCCAGAAATGGCCAATTGAGACTGATCCCAGGACTGGCACACTTTGTGGAACCACAGGGTCAGGAGCCCTTGAAGGTATCATCTATACCTGAGGCTTTTAAGGCAGATCAGGGATGACTTAACTTGTTGGTACTGGTTTCACCTGCAATGCAAGATTCCCACCCGGTACTGCAATCAGTCGCTCTGTCGCTCCCGAGAGATGAAGATGTGATCTCCCAGGACGTCTGCCTCCCACAGTCCAACATATATGCCCTCCACTTAACAGCTTGGCTGCTTCATGGCTGACAGCCTTAGAGCAAGATTGGTCTAAAGGAGTACAAGAAATTCTCCCAAATAGTAGGAAGTCTTCAACTAGATCTACTTACCTTGGTAAATGGAAGAGATCTTCCATTTTGTCTATGCAAAGAGGCATCCACACAGTCCAAGATTCCATTTCCCATATCTTGGACTTTCACCTCTTTCTGAAGCAACAAGAGCTAGCCAGTAGTTCCATCAGAGTCCATTTGGCTGCTATCTCAGCTTTCCACTCTCTGGTGGATAACCATCTCCATTGGAGTCTTTCTGGTAGGAAGGAACTGAGGGAGCTGGGGGTACTATGTACAGTGGCATGAGGCGCATGTGCTGCCCCAACAGGTACTGCTGAGGGAAGAATCTCCAACTGCATGCAACATACCTACAGTGGAATGGACATGTGCAGCTCATCTTGAAGAACAACACTTACGGAAAGATAGATGAAAATGACAATTATAAAAGTTATGCCCCACATAACTATATTGATGACATCAGAGTGGATAAAATTTATTATAAAAATAATAAAATAAAATAACTGAAATAATAATAATAATAAAATAGATTTTAAATGTGATATTTAATTTAAATACATTTGGTTTTTAAAAATAAACCTATCTAAAGTACGTTTAAAATGACGACCAAAAAACCACAGTAAGATGTCTGATAGCAATTATCTTGGTGGACCTTAAGGCAAGACTTATTCTAGAAATTCCTGGTTATATCAATTGCATCAGAAAGGTCACTACAGTGACATTCAAACAAATTAATCTTGATAAGCTAATTCATTGTTTTTTTTTCTAATTGTTTATGTCAAGAATACTTGTTAGCGTCAGCAGGTTTGTGTTATGTCTTCTTGTAGCAATTGAAATGTTTGGTGTTAATATGAATGTGTTCCATTTTCTCTACTAGTTATGAATGTTTACTTACATTTCCTTTTCAAAAGCTCTAAAATTAGATGTATTGTCCTCTTAAGAAAGCCTACCACAATATGGGAGAGGAAGATATCTATTCATAATTTATAATGATAAAAAGATCAAGATGAAAGATCTTATATATGCTCTTGGCAAAATGTGGGCTGGTCAATCCCAATCTATGTAAATATTATTGGGCAGCTCAATTACTTGCCCTTATTGCATACAAATACTCAGACATTTTAGAACAAGAAGAATTTTATCCCCCTGATTTTCACTGATTTTATTCTGCTCGGATAGGAGAGATGTAACATCACCAGCAGCTGCACCTATGAAAACTCTGGCATGGTTGTAGTGAAGTTTGCATTCAGTTTTGTACTGAAAGCAGGAGTTCAGGCTCTTTGTCTTACTGAATACAGCGTATCTTCCCTAAATGTTCAGCATATCATCTTTGAGTAAAGCTTGAATAGGCTGAGGTATTTCAAGAAAAGTGGTGAATTTCTTTCTGATTTCTAATCAATTAAACATTGGCTCCCCCAAAAGTAGGTAAATTGTTGGTTTATGTTGTGGCTAGTCCCCAGACATGAGTGACTGTGAATTTCCAGAACTGTGCATAACAGACAGTAGTGGGAAAGTCTGGCTTTTTATGGTAGTAGGGAGCCCAGGGAGTAGTGATGGAAGGCTGGCATCCCTAATAAGGCAGAATTAAGATTGTGGTGTGTTGTCTGTGCTGAATAGTGGTGGTTGTAGTAGTGAAGTGTGATTCTCTGGGTGGAGGAATAAAAGGCATGTTAAATGCCTTAACATATCTTTTCCTTGCTTTTGTGGCTTTCTGTTACAGATGATCTATATATAACATAACTAACTCACACACAAGTGGTTTTGTATAATAATAGGAAGAGATTCAGGCAAAATAGGTTTACTGGCAATACCCAAATAACTAATACAAAACTCATCACAGCTGGCAATAAGCGTTTCTTTCTTAAACAACATATTATACATTCAGTTCAGGGCCGGCTCCAGACCCCAGCGCACCAAGCGCGTGCTTGGGGCGGCATCCCAGCGGGAGGGCGGCAGGCGGCTCCGGCGGATGCGGAAGGTCCGCTGGGACTGCGGCTCCGGTAGACCTCCCGCAGACGTGCCTGTGGAGGGGCCGCTGGTCCCGCGGCTCCGGTGGAGCATCTGCAGGCATGCCTGCGGGAGGTCCACTGGAGCCGCGGGGCCAGCGGACCCTCCACAGGCACGTCTGTGGGAGGTCCACCGGCGCTGCGGGACCGGCGACCGCTAGAGAGCCCCCCGTGGCGTGCCGCCGTGCTTGGGGCGGTGGAAATCCTAGAGCCGCTCCTGATTCAGTTACACAGAATTCACAATGCAATTGTTAACAGAGTCACCTGGTGACTTCCAGTGGTTATAGAACCAGGGGAATATTATTCAGAAATGAACATTGTTGAATGGGTTACAAAAATTTTGGACGCAGAAGCAATGCAAAAAATATATTTAAATTTCTTTGTTCTTCTGTACTTTGAACTAAGAAATATTTGCCAAATTTTCTAAATATAGGTGCCTAAATCTGTATTTAAATACCTAAATAATGACCTAACTCTTAAAAGGTGCTGAGCATCTATCGCTTCCATTGAAGTCACTGGGTGCTACAGGAACTCAGCACCTCTAAAATCAGACCATTTTTCAATTAGTCACCAAAATTTGAATATTTTAGCTTATATTCTTAATGCTCATGATGCAAAAGATTTCAGGGACATTTTGCAAAAGTTGAAACAATAATATCCAGCTCTTTGGGACCTAAAGGTTTAGGCCTAATTTTCAAACATGGTTGCCTAAATTTAGAGTCTTAAGTTAATATTTAGGCGCATAAATAAGTGACCTGAATTGCAAAAGCGCTGAGCACCCAACTAATAGCACTGACGTCTTGAAGAATATATATTAAAAAAAAGTTGAATTGAAAAATAGGTTTAACAAGGAAAAGAAAAAGTCAAAGAAAAATACTGACCCATTGAGCCAAAAATGTTACATTAAAACTGAATTTTAGACAAGCTAATTAAAGTTCCAAATGAGAAACTATGGAAAACCTATTAAGCTGATTAAAAAAAATAAATTAACCAATCATGAACATTCATAAGAAACGATAGAATTATTTTGTATGAGGAAACTCTGGACTAGCAGACTAATTAGAACTTACATAGCTGTCAGAGATCTAAGAACATTAGAATTTGCTAAAGCACCCATATTCCGATTGCTTGTCATCATATTGAAAGAACAATAGATATGCTATGCCACATGCCATTTGACTTTCTTAGTACTGCTGTTATTAAGTGGGCTTTTTAGGAAGAAATTTAATTAAGAATTTAGCAGAATTTCTATTTCTTAAAGAATAGATTTATCCAATGATTACAGTTGTCATGTTTGTCTTTCCTCTGTTTCACTCATTCTACAACTAACAATAAAAAGTAATTACTGAATTTGTGGCCTTCTTTGTTTTATGAAGCTTTATTACAATTTACCTTCATTATAAAATTTTGTATTTATGAATACTACATCACATATAAATATCACTGGTCATAGTTCCTCAAGGAACAATATGCACCTTAGTACATAGTGACCAAAGTGAGTTTATTTCCATAGACTGAGTTTTAACAAAAAGCAATCTAAAATCATTGAGGTTAGTAAGGGCTGAATTCTGTGCTCAGATACTTGCACAGTGCACAGTCAACTTGTGGAACTCCTTACCTGAGGAGGTTGTGAAGGCTAGGACTATAACAATGTTTAAAAGGGGACTGGATAAATTCATGGTGGCTAAGTCCATAAATGGCTATTAGCTAGGATGGGTAAAAATGGTGTCCCTAGCCTCTGTTCGTCAGAGGATGGAGATGGATGGCAGGAGAGAGAGATCACTTGCCTGTTAGGTTCACTCCCTCTGGGGCACCTGGCATTGGCCACTGTCAGTAGACAGATACTGGGCTAGATGGACCTTTGGTCTGACCCGGTATGGCCGTTCTTATGTTCTTATGTATACAGCTTCCATTGGATTCTGTAGAAACTGCACCCAAATAGCTGGGGGTTGACCTTTGGTTCATAAAAATTATGGATAGTTCTGGATAATATTTTCATATAAATGGTGTCTAGTACTTTGAAAAGTTATCCATATTTAAATCCCATATTGCCTTTGTCCCCCCCCACCTCTGCACCATATGCTCTCTCCAACTTCCTTCACTGTTGCTGATGACACTGGTAGACCTAACTTCAGCTGTTTCAAAACCTGTAACTGTGATGGAAAGGTAATTAGACCCTCCAAATGCAGGGATTTTTTCATAGAATCATAGAAGATTAGGGTTGGAAGAGACCTGAGGAGGTCATCTAGTTCAACCCCCTGCTCAAAGCAGGACCAACCCCAACTATGGCACGTTCATAAGAGGACTCTGTAATGTAAGGAAGCCAGATTAATTGCTTTATTGATTATGAATAGTTTAGACTCTTTAAAAAAAAGCTAGAAGAATTAGTTTGCCTTTGTGCTCCGGTAATGTCACCCAAATAGTGGGCCACTAGTTCCTCTTTAGTAATAAAATTTGCACAAAGGACAATGGTTGGCAAAAACATCTATTATAAATATGAGCAGATTACATTATTATTATTATTTTATTATAAATAGGACTGTTACTGCCATTTTTGTTACGGTAGCACCAAGGGTCTTCAAACAGGGATTAAGGCCCTATTGTACTAGTCAATATACAAACATCCTTCTACACACTTCACTCCCCAAAAACCCCAAAGGTTTATGATAATTGTTTACACACTATCGTCCTAAGGCTTTAATTCAAACTACTTTCCCCCTATCTTACGTGTGCCATTGTGTTCCTTCTGGCAGGAGTATGGTAGTACAGTTTACATAGATTTTTAGCTCCTGGGCAGCATGGCATTAAACGTGTTGTTAATGTAGTGTAGTCTTCGGTTGTTTTTGTTTTGTATGGTAATTTTTAACATAGCAATACATTTTTCTGGCACTTCTAGAAATCTTGACAGATGATATTGCCTAGGAAGAAGTACAGTAAGTACTAAAGCACTTAAAGGAACTGATCATGTAAACAAGATATTTTGTGCTTCTTATGTTTTCAAAAATTGCAACTTTTGTAAGAAGAATTTAAAATTCATTCTGCTAGATGGAGTTTTGGCGTTTTTTTTTTAGAATACAGCTATACTGTAGGTTTTTTTGTTTTATGTTCAAAGCAAGGCACTTTTGTATTGCAATTATAACACATTGTACTACCCTCAAGAACGGAGGACATTTTGCACCACATTAGCTCAGAGAAACATAAAGCTAATGTATGGCAAATGCAGAGATATCGATTTATTCAGAGTGAAAGTTTTTCTGTAGTGTCAATTAGTAAAATTAAGAAATCTATATAATATACATATGACTTGATGTAATTCCAAATTGCTTTAATGCAAGTGAACGATAGCATCATACTAACACTATTCCAGTTATGTCTGGGGTGGCACTTCAATTCTAAGCTTTTATTTTTATTGGTTTATAATCAAGCCCAGCAAGAGAGAGAGTCTTCTCTGGGTTTTAATCTAAAGTAAAATGTTTAGGGTTACTTAAAAAAATGTATTTACCAATTTCTAAATGACCAAAGCATGGGAAATAGTGGTTTTTCAGCCATCACCATAGTTCGGATTCCATTTGCTCTTGGATAACCCTAGAACTCATTGCATTTAAACGCTAAATCTGGCACATATCTAGGACACCACGAGGAATGTACGATTTACTGAGTTGGGGCGGGAGGGAACTGCAGCAAGGGAGGTTTAGGTTGGACATTAGGAACATGTTCCTAATTGTCAGGGTGGTTAAACACTGGAATAAATTGCCTAGGGAGGTTGCGGAATCTCCATCTCTGGAGATATTTAAGAGTAGGTTAGATAAATGTCTATCAGGGATGGTCTAGACAGTATTTGGTCCTGCCATGAGGGCAGGGGACTGGACTCGATGACCTCTCAAGGTCCCTTCCAGTCCTAGAATCTATGAATACCCTGAGAGGCTTGTAATTTGGCCAAACTTGGGCAAATTTTCACTGAGATAGCAAAAGGCATTTTCCTAACACTAGGGTGACTCTCCTGCTAAATTTCAATTGACTTCTCCAAAACACATAGGTCCTAGAGCTTCCCAATTAAAGAGTGGTGAGAAATTTTTAGCACAGGCAAACCGTATTTTCACCAATTTTGGATTTTTTTTGGAAATGGCTAACTGCTTTTGATGAAATTTTTCAACAAAACAACAAAAAATCAGTGTGAGGCAGATACCCAGAATAAAAATTTTAGCCTGAACAGTTAGTTCAGCAAAGTAAGAAGTAACTGAAAACAAGGTTTATAATGGAAAGTGTTAGACAGCCTTTTAACCATAGGTGTCACTACTAGTAACTATTATAATTACAGTAAACTAGTGTAACATTATGGTTGAAATTTCAAGTGCACAAAAGGGATATCATTAAGAACATAAGAATGGCCATACTGGGTCAGACCAAAGGTCCATCTAGCCCAGTATCCTGTCTTCTGACAGTGGCCAATGCCAAGTGCCCCAGAGGGAATGAACAGAACAGGTAATCATCAAGTGATACAATCTCTGTCGCTAATTCTCAGCCTCTGACAAGTAGAGGCTAGGGACATCATCCCTGCCCAACCAAGTTCAAATCCTCCACAAGGAATATGTAAATTAATATTTTAAAATATATGCCATGTAAATTATTCAAGACTGCTACATATGTTCAAAAGACTGAACTCCATTTTCAGGGGAAACATATTTTTCTTGACTCTTAAATTCATTAATATTCAGAATTCTTATTTTGTTTATTAAATAGATAATACCAATTAATTGAGGGAGGTTGCTTTTAGAGTAAGATTTACAAAATTAATAAAATAAGAAAGCTCTACAATGTTTAGTGAAAAGTATTAGGATGTTTTGGTGCATAATGTATTTTCTCAGCTTGTCTAAAAAGCAATTCCATGAACTCTGTCAAAATGTCTTGTGAAATTAAATGTCATATTCAAAATTAGGTTTATAATTCATTGTTGTGTACCAAAAATGATTTACTAGTGTTTCACGTACTTTGTGGTAGTGTTGATCTGAACAAGATGGAAAGTGATCAGCATGCTAACCCCTAAATTCAAATTTTATCTCAAACATATAAATGAAAATAAGGAAGGTGTTATCAGATAAGTTTAATTGAATTAAAGGATGAGAGTGTAATTAATGACAATCAACATGGTTTAATGGAAAATTGGTCTTGCCACAGAAACTTAATAACATTTTTTTATCAGATTACAATTTTGGTTAATAAGGGAAACACTGTTGACATAATAGATTTCTGTAAGCCATTTGATTGAGTGCGACATGACATTCTGACTGATTTTGTATAGTGCTTTTTAAAAAGTGTAGCACATATTAAATGGATTAAAAACTGGCTAACACATAGATTTCAAAATGTACTGGGGAACCATCATCCAGTGGGGGTTTTTCAAACGGAGTCTTGTAGAGATCTGTTCTTGGCCCAATGCTATTCAATATTTTTATCAATGATCTGGAAGAAAATAAAAAAAATTACTGGCACAGTTTAAAGATTGACATCAAAGAATGGTGGAGTGATAAATAATGTCAGCTTAATTCTAAAGAGCAATCTTGACCGCTTAGTAAACTTGGCTAACTTGAACAATGCAATTTTAATATAACCAAATGCAAGGTCAAACATTTAAGAAGAAGGAATGTAGGTCACAATTACTGGAATAGGGTCAGTATTCTGGAAGACAGTGACTCTGAAAGGAACAATGAGCTCAAAATGCAATTCAATGGCTAAGAGCTAATATGATCCTTGAAGGTATAAGTGGGAGAATATCAAACACAAGTAGAGAGGTGGTATTATCACTGTAATACAGCATTAGTGAAACCATTCCTGTAATACTTTCCAGTTCTGGTATCCACACTGTAAAAATTATGTTGACAAATTGGAAAGGGGTTCAGAAAAGAGCTAAAACATTATATGAAGTCTGGGGAACTTGTCATAAAGTGAAAGACTAGAAAAACTCAAAATCTACTTAGTTTTTCCAAGAGAAGGTTAAGAGGTCACTTGGTCAGGATCTATATAAGCTTTTGCATGGTAGTAGAGGTCTTTTTAATCTAGCCTAACCGGATCCTTTGGCTGGATGCTGATGCTAGACATATTCAAACTCAAAATAAAATAGATTTTTTAACAGTGGGATAATTAGTTATTGGAATCATTCTGTGTGGAGGATTCTCTGTCTCTTGAAGTATTTAAAGCAAGATTGGATGTGTTTCTGAGATATATGCTATAGTTCAGGCACTTCATTTTTGGTTTTTATTTTGGGTAAATGTAGTGTTTGTTACTAAATTAAAAAAAAAAACCTGCAAAAAATTGACTCCATGGATTTCTGGGTAACTATCGGGATTCTGGAACTAGAAGAGATGGATGAGGCAAGGGTGCCATCTCCTCATACTGCCTCCTTCATATCTTCCACTTATGGACTTGCTCCAATTATCAAGCCACCAACTCTTCTTTCAGAGTGGGAGAGTTGGGCCTAGGCGGCTTCTCCCTAGGATCCTGTGGGGTCTGCCCAGGTTGCCAAGCTGCCACCTCTCCTTCTAGAGCAAGGAGCTGGACGCAGAGAGTTTCCCGAAGAACTGTCCAAATTACTGAGCTGCATACAAAATTTGAATGAAAACTGGTTCAAACAAACAAACAAATAATAGCTTTTGTAAAACCGAGGACATTTTTGGTAAAAATCGGTAAAAACTGAAAATGAAGGGCCTTAGCTATATAGTTCAGTCAGAAGTTACAGTACTATTCAGGATTTATTGCGTCAAAATCTATTGGCTATGTTATATAGGGAGCTCAGATTGGATGATAAATGTGGATCCTTCTGACCTTAAAATATGTAAATGAAGTAAGAAAATGATAATGGATATTAATCTCATTTTGTAGTTAAAACTCCCAAGAGACCAAAGATTTGATTCGTAACCCAGAGAATTAAAATGAGATACTTCCATCTGCTTCTATGGGCTTTGGAGGAGAACCAGAGAGACTAAGCTATGTATTGAGAATGAAGCTTTAGCTGTAGTACATTAAAAATCTCATTTGCTTTATTATTGTTCACTGCATTAATTTGCTTTATGACCTCATAGAGTGTTTATCTTAAAAGTTAGAAAAGCTCCCCAATCATCCTGATTACTGAAGAAATAAACCAATTACCAGTTCTTGCTTTTAAGTCTTAATTAAGTTAATGTTGTTCTGTGTAAGCTTTTGGAAAATGATAGATTTTTTTTTTTGCATAACACATTATGCAGTTTTCAGGTATGTGCATTATTTACTTAGAATTCTTTGACATTCAAATATATTGCACAATCATTTTGTCCATTTTTTTTCTTCCTACACTAATTACCTGCACCAGCGGGCCTTCGCTCTGCCACCACCTCCCCTGCTTCTCTCCCCTCCCTCCAGCACTTGTGCCACCATACAGCTGATTAGCACAAGCCTGGGAGGGAGGGATGAGGAGGAGGAGTGCGGCGTTCTTGGGGAAGAGGTGGGGCCAGGGCAGGGATTTGGGGAGGGATCCAATGGGGGAGGGAGGGGCGGAATCGGGGTGGGGCCGTGGTGGAGTTGTGGCGGGGGATGTGATCCCCCTCCACCTGTGCGCTGGAGGCAAAATATTGGGACAGTTCATGTTCGGTCGGGATGCGGGACAAACAAGTAAATATGGGGACAGTCCCGATAAAATCGGGACGTCTGGTCACCCTAAATTTAAATATCTTAAGGTACTTACCAAATCTTTCTTTGCTGGCTGTCATTTTTATCTCTTTTTTTTTTTTTTTTTAATGCATTTGGGTCAAACTGGCTGGCAGAAACTGCCTTCTTCTGGCTAGATATGTTTAACTAAACATTCCTTCTCACTCTGAGAAGTGTGTAAATGAAATGCAGTTGAGGCATGTTAAAATGTTTGTCTTAAGCACCCTACTAAAATCTTTATGTAATCTTTAGTTCTTCCACTTGCTAAAATCCAGATAATATCCCTCTCCTATTACAACTTCATTTGTGGTCAGTGTCTGTACCTGAAGATCGCAGCTCAGAGTTATCTATGCTCTAATTGTGAAGAAATGTTTTCTGTACATGAACTTCAGGAGTTTGTTGTGTCTGCATCTTTCAAAGGGTGATTAACCATTTATCCTTCATGTAGGTCTGCTCTAAATCTGCATTATGTTGGTCACCAGGCGTTGTGCTATGAAACTTTAACCTGTTCTTGGGATATGGTGGGAATCTTAAATATGTCTAATTAATTTACAGTTCATTGGACACTCAGATTCTAATATGAAGGCCACTTTAGAAAAGTGTGCAATAAATATTGCCTTCACGTGAGTTGAACAGAAGCATTTATTTTATACCAGGAACTAGTTTACGATTAAACATAGCCGGGGGAAAGCAAGTTTTGAATGCAAATTTCAAAATTGGAATTTGAACCCACTTCTTCTTCTTTTTTTTTTTTTTAAATCAGTTTCCTGACTTGTTGGCTCATGTTGTGCAACTAAACAAACAGAAGGCTGGTTGCTCAAATTTTAAGTGTTGGTTCACAGCCAGCTTGTAAATAAAAGGCTATTGAGCATTCACCACAACCAGAACAAAGAAGCTGCTTGAGCTCCTGCTATTTATGTAAATGTTTTGGTTTAAAAAATAGTCTAGACTCTGAAAGAAGCAGCAACATGATGGAACATGCACTGAAGATAGAATTGATAACATAGATCCACATAATTGAATAAGAAATATACTTTGATTTTTTCCTTTAGGAAAATTGTCAATTTATACATAAAATGTTCAACTTTCACAAAATTCTGAATATTATTATTCAACAAACAAAAATTTAAACTATTCAGTAAAACCTTCCCCTCCACACACACACATACACACCAAAGAAAGAAAGGTTATTGCATTATTTGCCCTGATTTTTGGTAAAGTCTGTTTAATATGCGCCTTACCTCAACAAACAAACAAACAAAAAACTGATATAATCAGTTCAACTGTGTCAAATAGTCTTTTTGTTGTCTTTGTGCCAAATTATGGTTCAGCTGGAGCATGGGCCTAAGGGGGTACCTTGTACAAACTGTTCTGTTGTATAATTGGGCTGTGATGAGCCTGTTAAGAGAAAGATATACCTCCAGGGCCCAAGATGAAGACAAGCTGCAAACCACAAACCTGAACCTTGTATTAAATGTGTTTGTCACCAACATGAAATCTGAGGTAAATCCTGTGCATCTGTCTCATGGAGATGTGTAAAATATATCTTGAAAGTTAACTGCTCAGAGCCAGTTCTAAAGATTTAGAATGTGGATTATCTGTACGTTCTCTAGAGAGTTTCGTTACATTTTATTTTTCTATAATTGATAGAGGTCCACACAGGGGCACTGCCAGCATTGCTTTTGGGATAAGGAAACCTCTGCTCCAATATGACTGGCACCTTTTCTCTGGTTCTCAGTTGCAAGAGACTTGATATTTCCTTTTGTACTGCTCCCCAGAAAGAGTTGGGTTTTGGTGTGGCCACTAACTGAGGGAAATACCTCATTCAGTGATCTCCAGGACTCATCATTTTAAAGAGAGAACATACAATGTCAAGACAAAATGGGGAAAATGGTCTCCAAAATGACAGGTTAGAAAATGAAAAGTTTGTCTTAAGTTTTATTAGAGCTTTCTCCTGCTGCTTAAAAGCAGATGCTGCTTGTTGCTGAATTGGAGGATGAAGACTTTTGTCTCCTCTGTCAAGGTTTACAAGTCTACCTCAGCTAATTCAGTGGGGGTTGCTGCTAAAAACATCTGAACAATAAAATATGCCAGTACTGGCCACTTTGAAACCAAAAGAGAGAGTTCTTTTGGTAGGAACATGTTTTACTCCGAAAGCCCTAGCTATTGACTTTTGTTACTTTCAATTTTTTTTAAAGGCTCCTCTTTGGTTTAGAACAGAAAAGGTCTGAGACTTCAAATGAGAGACCAGATGGGTGAGGTAATAACTTTTATTGGACCAACTTCTATTGGTCACCCATCTTGTCTCTTTGATATCCTGGGACTGACACAGCTACAACACCATTGAATGAGACTTCAAATGACAGATTAAATCAGGGGTGGTAGAACTCAGGCATCAGGCAGTGGGGCTAGCACCTATTGTGGAGGCTTCACCCCTGCATAAACTCATGAACACTGGGGGTGGAGGTGAGACCAGGACCCAAATGAACTGGATCAGTAGCCACAGGGCCCATGATCAGGCCAGGGAAAAATGAGCAGCACCCAAAAGGCCTGGGATGGGCCCAGGAGTAGGTATGAACCCTAGCATCCTCCTTCTCAGCCTGCATCTGGCTCCCTCCCCGCTGAGTGTCAGTGCCTCTCCTCACTCCTGCTCCTATCCCTTCCTGTCCCTCTGCCCCCCGTCCCCATTCACAGGGAGCTTGCACTCCCTGAATTAAATGAGTTTGGATTGAGCTACAGCAGACAAATCCAAAGTATGAAGCTAAGGCCTAAAGTTAAGGCAACCTAAACCTTCAGTGGAAGAATTCTTCTCCTAACCTAATGTCCCGCCTTTTGGGGAGGTTGATTGCCTGCTCTGAAGGGTATGTATGTCGTGTCTATGCTGAAACACTACACACCTTCTGTGGTGGTTGAAGAGTAGAAAAGCTCTATGACTACCTTGCAGTGCTACAACTCTAGCCAATTACCAAGCATCTGTGTCAAGTACATTTTAGGATGCTTTCATGTTTTCTGCAAGACTGTCTCTGATTTGATGTATATTCTCATTTAAGTAATGTGGGAGCTATATGCCACTGGAGGGCCTTAGTTATGAGGTTGGGTCCCAGCATTTGGGGCAATCAGCTGATTTACCATTTGTAGCTGACTCCATTATTCTCCATTCACAAGAGACATTTAAAAGAACTGCAAGTGCAAGATTTTTATGTAAGGAAGTATGAGGGCACTTCTTAAATTCCAGCATGTAAGGGATTACATGTAAAAGCCAAATTCCCTGTCTATCTGGGATGGGACTATAAAAGAAAAAGGGAACTTGTTGTAGGAAAGATTATCCAGGAGAGCAAGTATGTCCTCTCCAATCAGAGGTGAAAGTAAGCCGGTCCGGTCTGGTACGGTGTACCAGCAAGAGCTGGTATGCTGTGCCAGACTGGACCAGCTTCCCAGGGGGTGATTTAAAGGGCCCAGGGCTCTGGCCGCTGCGGGGAGCCCCGGGCCCTTTAAATCACCGCCAGAGCTCCGGCAGCCGGGCTCAGGTAGAGATTTAAAGGGCTCGGTGCTCCGGCCACTGCGGGGAGCCCCGGGCCCTTTAAATCACCGCCGGAGCTCCAGCAGCGGGGCTTGGGCAGCACTTTAAAGGTCCCGGGGCTCCCCACAGCAGCTGGAGCCTCTGGCCCTTTAAATCCCCACCGGAGCCCAGCAACTGGGCTTGGGCAGGGATTTAAAAGGCCTGGGGCTTTTAAAATATGAAAGTGATAGGCCAGTTCTAAAGGTGCAGAAACTGAAAGGTGCTGATTAAAACTTCTGTGTCAGAATCAGTTGTAAACTATTGAACGTACTGCTTAATATAGGTAATAATGTACATATTTTTCAGTAACAAGCATAGCTGGTCTTGATGGTGTGTCCCCAAATGTATGGTACTCCCACATAATCTCATTTGCTGTGTAGACTGTTTTGTAGACAGAATTTTAAAGGCTAGATGCAGTACAATGTAGTTTTTTGCACAGCTGTGGCAAATGTATTTTCTGTGAATGTATGTATCAGACTGGAAACCTTGCAGTTTTCTCGATACATATGGCCTTCTCTTGGAGCTCAGAAACTTTTGCTTATTTGTATTTGTTTATTGCATGTATATAGTGTTCTCCTGATTTCTAGACTCGAGTAGTCCTATCGAATTCCTTAAAGTGAAGCAGTATTGTTTAATATCTTCCATTATCTGCTTCCATAGAAACATTAAGCTGCACCCTTGTATATGAAGGAATTCAACAAAATGAAATTTGCAAGCAGGAATTATTTTTCTCTGTTTCTTGTTACTCTACAACAATGAAAACGCATTGTACCTTTTTAGGCTGATAGTAAGTACTTTTATTACTAGCTACTTATGTGGAAGAATAAACAATCCAATACTGAATGGCTACTGAATATTGAGTTATTTCCAGACAACGTATATTAATCTGTTTCAGGTTTTTGCAGCAAATTAAGCATATGTGTTCACTCTATAGAACAGAGTGATTCAGCTTTAATACATGGCTCATAATGCTTTAATTAGCAATATAGTGGTCCATAAGATTATACTAATCCAAGTGCAAAATAGTAAAAAGTCGAGGCAAACATTCTTCTCTGTTTTTGAGGGAGAAAATATCAGTCTCTTCCTCCCCTGGGCATTTGCCAAGTTGGCTTTCCCCTCTCTGAAACAATGTGTTAAGAATTTTGGGCTGATATGAGTTGCAAAGGGAGGTTTTTGAGCCAGTGTTCATTTTGGGGTGCCTTTGCCTCCCACAATCTGTCTTTACTGGGTATTTTGTGTGTAATGGAAATGTTACATGCTTTGGGTAAATACAGAACTCAGAGTTTACAGTACTACTCCCCAGTGAGCCTGAAAAGTCTGTGATGGTTATGTGTTCTGTCTTTTCAAACCCTTGGGCATCACGGTCTCAAATAAGTGCCAAGTCTGTCATTGTTCAGTGATGGAATTGCAGTGGTTAAATACATTTATGATGCTATTTTCATCCTTTGAGGGGACAGGAAAAATGTTATAGTTCTAGACACCAGCAGTAAAGTAGATACCAAGGTGAAATGGTTTGGATTTGCCAGTCACAAAGTACTGGGAGACTACCCTAGAGGATAACAAGGATGGGGCCTGGAGTGATGATGTGGCAGTGTCTGACGTGGTGCCCACCAGTTGGCAACTGGTAATGCTGGTAAACTCCAGAGTTGAAAAATCAGAAGGCAAAGCAAAAGATGCATAGAATCAGATTGTGCATCCCTTAATTTATGCAACTAATCCCATTTATTTTAATGAAACTATTGATCTGTATAACAGAAAGCTGGGTCTGTCTGTGTTAATGGCTGAGAACAGACAATCCATATGACAGAGTGGTCCACGCCCCGTGGGAGATGCTCTGCCTTTTCAAATCATTTGGGTTGAGAATAAATATGCTGACACCTATTCAGCTTTTCATCCTCATAGGGGCCATTCTGGGCTCCAAGCTTGCTCTACCTCAAGACACAATCAGGCTCATACAATATATTTCCAGCCTGAAAAGTGCAGAAACATTATTTCATGGGCATTCAGTCCTGTCCAGGGTATGTGCAGTATTGCACTACGGCTATTCCTGAGAAGTCTGTTAAGCAATGATAATTTGCTTGTTTATTACTCAGACTTAGCTGATTTTATGTATTTAAAATAAAATAAAAAACATTCCCGATTCCATTTTTAAGTTGCGTATGCAGTTGTCATAACTTCATAATTTTATTTTATTTTATTTCCCTTGTATTCCCTTCCCCCTTATTTCATGTTTTTCACGCTTACTTGAAGCATCCTGATTTAGGTAATTTGAGGAAGGGACTGTTGCATGTTTTGACAGCACCTAACCTAATAGGACCTTGATCCTGTTTGGACCCTCAAGATGATACAGTTCTACAAATAAACAATGAAAGGCCACTAGTACAGCACATCAGGTCATTCCTGTCCTGGATATATTCAAATTTGTGATCTATGTGTGAGATGTTTAATATCTCATTAGCAATCCCCTGAGTCAGCCAATCCACTTCTTTTCTACTGTCTTCATCTTTAGTTCTGCAATGACAGCATCTCTCTAGCACCTCTTTCTCCACTGGGAAATGCTTTGCAGAGCCCCACTTTTGGGAGCCTGCATCCTGAGCCCAAGGATTATCCAGAAAGCAGTGATCATTTGAGTAATTTCTTCTTCAGGCTAAAAGCCACAGATCCATTAACATGGTACTTCAGCCTGCTTGCCCCTTGGGTGCTGAATCAGAGCTCTTAGTCACTGGCAGCCTGACAATACCTTGCCTGGTTTCTTGCCAGCCTGCCCTCCCAGCTCCTCAGGAGCCCAGAGAGCCTGCCTGGCAAGCCAAAGAAGAGCCAGGAGTCTGGGAGTCCTGGCCCTGAGGTGTGCAGCTCCTCAGCATCCTGGGTTCCCAGGGTCACCGGCTCCAGGCAGCTTGCCTGGAGGACTTCCAGGGCTTCCAGGCTCTTCAGCTCCTTGGCAGCCCAGATTTTCAGGAGCCCCAGCTCCAGGGCAACTCACTAATGGACTGCCTCAGAGCAGGAGCTCCCAGAGTCCCTGGCAGCCCACCTAGCAGGCTGGCGAGGAGCCAAGAGTCTGAAAACTCTGGAAGTCCCAGCTCCCAAGCTTGTGGATACTCAGCTGCCAGGAGTACCAAGCTCATGCATTCTCAACAGGCAGGCTTCTAGAGATTCTAGCTCCAGGGCAACCTGCCATGTGGACTGCCTCAGAGCCAGGGCTCCCAGGGTATAATCTATACTGCAATATAAGCCTAGGCTTGGACCCAGGCTTGAGACCACCTTCCCCGCCATCTACACACACATCTCTCAGATTTCGGCTTGGACCTAGGGTACTAGCCCTCTGGGAGGTTGGAGGATCTGAACCTGTGTTAAGCCATGACCCAGGGTTCGAGGCCCTATTGCTTTGCAGTGTAGACACAACCCCACTTCACTTGGGTCCTGGGAATCTGCCAAAAGTATCCCAGAATCCCATGGGCCAACTTCCTTCATCCTCTATCCCAACAATCTCCGGTCAACTCAATTAAAAATGGAAGTCACCCCTTGGCATACATACTGTTAATCCTTCCATTGTCTTCTGACCACAGAGCTGCAAATGCACCATCAGAGAGCCTTTTGTTTTTGCAGTGGAGACTGACCAGAAGAAGCATTTTGTAAAGTGCACTGCTTCATGGTCATGGGAGCACAGCCAGATTTTGGTGACTCACTGGTGCAAGGCCAGCAAAACTGTGAACTTTAGTGAAGGTATCAGGAATGATCACGCATAACACCAGATTGAGAAGCTGGCAGTGTTGCAAATTTAGAAGACCAGAGACCAGTGCAGGGAGCAGACTAAGTGACTCAAGAGCAAGTGCCAGAAGACCAGGGACTAGATCCTTACCTTGGGCACCTTGCTGACATTGTGCCCATTTTGTGAGTTTGACCAGGTGCCATAAGGCCAACCGTGGTGTATGATGATGTATTCAGCCAGCATGGTGCCTGCTGGCCCCAGAATCCAGTATGGGGACTTATGGGAGACAGCAGCAGGCACCAAATGAGGACCATGAAGTCACTCTGTTGCTGAAATGGGTCCCAGAGCAGGCTTTGGAACAAGATCAGCTGCAAATTCTGGGTCCATATTGGAGGGGCTATTTGATGCCCTCCTACCCCTGAGGAACAGCCCACATCCGAGCCTACAGCAGACATGGAAGGCACAGAAGCCGCCCCTGAACCTGGTAAGTTTCTGCCTCCAATTTAATGTTTATTGCTACAGTAATAGGAGGGATTTCTACTCTAAAACAAATGCAAAAGTCATGAGAAGCCTGGGCTAGCAGCACGTATCCACTAATGGTGGATTATATCCCAGTGCTTTTGAATTCCTCCATCTCTTCCCTCCGACCACATGTAGTTCAAAATGGCAAACAGGAAATGCAAACAGTAAAGAACATCTGTAAAGAGGACTTTCACTGGAAAGGCACAGATTTCTGCTAGGGCCATTCTTGCTTTTTTAAAAATAATAACTTGGGCAGTCAAGTGATTAAAAAAATAATTGCAATTAATCACAATGTTAAACAATTATAGAATACTATTTATTTAAATATTTTGGATGTTTTCTACATTTTCAAATATATTGATTTCAATTACAACACCGAATACAAAGTATACAGTGCTTGTATTTGCACTGTAAAAATACAAAAGAAATAGTATTTTTCAATTCACCTAATAAAAATACTGTAGTGAAATCTCTTTATCATGAAAGTTAAACTTACAAATATAGAATTATGTACAAAAATCTGCATTCAAAAATAAAACAATGTAAAATTTTAAAGCCTGCAAGTCCACTCAGTCCTACTTCTTGTTCAGCCAATCGCTCAGACAAACAAGTTTGTGTCCATTTGTAGGAGATAATTCTGCCTGCTTCTTGTTTACAATGTCATCTGAAAATGAGAACAGATGTTCTCATGGCACTGTTGTAGCTGGCACCACAAAATATTTACGTACCAAATGCGCTAAAGATTCATATGTCCCTTCATGCTTCAACCACCATTCCAGGGCACATGCATCGATGGTGATGACAGGTTTTGCTTGGTAACAATCCAAAGCAGTGCAGACCAACACATGTTCATTTTCATTATCTGAATCAGATGCCACCAGCAGAAGGTTGTCAAGTCTCAGGGGGTTAGTCTGTATCCACAAAAACGAGGAGTTGGTGGTGGTTGTTTTTTCAGCAGAAGGTTGATTTTCTTTTTTGGTAGTTCGGGTTCTGTAGTTTCCGCATCGGAGTGTTGCTCTTTTAAGACTTCTGAAAGCATGCTCTATGCCTCGTCCCTCTCAGATTTTGGAAGGCACTTCAGATTCTTAAATCTTGGGTTGAGTGCTGCAGCTATCTTTAGAAATCTCACATTGTTACCTTCTTTGCATTTTGTCAAATCTGCAGTGAAAGTGTTCTTAAAATGTACAACATGTGCTGGGTCATCATCCGAGACTGCTATAACATGAAATATATGGCAGAATGTGGGTAAAACAGAGCTGGGGACATACAATTTTTCCCCAAGGAGTTCAGTCACAAATTTAATTAACACATTATTTTTTTAACAAGCATTATCAGCACTGAAGCATGTTCTCTGGAATGGTGACTGAAGCATGAAGGGGCATACGAATGTTTAGCATATCTGGCATGTAAATACCTTGCAATGCCAGCTACAAAAGTGCCGTGCAAATGCCTGTTCTCACTTTCTGGTAACATTATAAATAACAAGAGGGCAGCATTATCTCCCATAAATGTAAACAAACTTGTTTGTCTTAGCGATTGGCTTAACAAGAAATAAGATTGAGTGGATTTGTAGGCTCTGAAGTTTTACATTGCTTTGTTTTTGACAAAAAAAGTTATGTAACAAAAAAGTCTGCATTTGTAAGTTGCATTTTCACAACAAAGAGATTGCACTACAGTACTTGTATGAGGTGAATTGAAAAATCTTTTATCATTTTTACAGTGCAAATATTTGTAATAAAAATAATATATACTTTGATTTCAATTACAACACAGAATACAATATATATGAAAATGTAGAAAAACATCCAAAATATTTAATAAATATCAATTGGTATTCTATTGTTTAACACTGTGATTAAAACGGCGATTAATCACAATTATTTTTTTAATCGTGATTATTAATCACACGAGTTAACTGTGATTAATCGACAGTCCTAATAATAACATTACATTGCTTTGCCTTTATGTTTGCTGCTCTGTAATCACTCGGTCTATGGAGCCATGTAAAAACAGTGAAGTAAGTGTGTGTGCGTGTGTGTGTTTGTTTGGAGAAATATGATCCATTTACAAATCTAGTCCCTTTCAATTAGAGGTTGTACATAGGTGACAATCATTTGTCCCAAGGATGACTGGGGTTTGAATTTTTGTCCAGAAATGTGCAGCTATAACAGAGTGAGCCAGGTGGAAGGTAATGCAGCAGCCTGTTGATTCCCTCATAAATGATGATGCAGTCCCAGGTGCTGATAGCCACAAAATGTTCCTGAAGCAGGAAACCCAGATAACTAATCACACTGCAGGAAAGGGTATATTTTCCAGGGCCACCTCAGTAGCTGACCAGCCCATTCCACTCATAGATGTGCTGTTCCGTCACTATACATTTGAATGCTTCAGCTGCAGACACTTCAGGTTTCCCACCAGCAGCTTGGAATAACATCTTCCTTGGTCAACAGGACACTACAAGAACAGTTAGATCCTCCAAAATGTGAAAGGCCTGAAATTATCAAAAAAGCCTTTTGTTTTAAGGTCACAGCCCCTATCCTCACCCCTTGCACCAACCCAAGTAGTTATGCAATTTTTGTGAAACAAAAACAGTTTAGAATTTTTTTTACTCTGCCGTACTTTAACTGTGATTGCCAGGCTGTGTCCAGGGAGATTCAGTGGATTAAAGCATCCCTTTCACAATATATTGCAGTTCAGTTTTTAAATGTAACATTTTCTGTCCTTGAAATTCCACAAGAATTATTTCTGTGCCCCTCCGCTGAGCTACATGAGACAATAACTCTCTGTGTCTTGTCTTATTGCAGGCCACTCAACCTCTACTGGTGGCTGTAGCTCCACAGCTCGACCTCAGTGCACTGCAAGCTTGGCCCAATGTACAGACATTCCAAGAGGAAGTGTTTCCATGATGAACTGATCGCTGAAGCTCTCGAGAGTGCCAACAAGCAGGTCTACTACCAGAAATGTAGGGACTTAGTACTGGAGAAAAGGCATGTCGAGAGGCAGGAGAAAAGGCTGAGGCTCACTACACAGCTTGAGGATTGGGTTTCAGCGTGAGAGCAGGCACTTGCTATGGAGTTCCTGGAACAGGAATGGTGGAGGAGGACAGTGCTCAGCAGAGAAAACTGAGTGACTCATCTCAATCATGGCTGCAAGATTACTGGCTCCTGCTGCCTCTCCCACGTAATGGCTTGATTCCCCTGTGACCTACCATCACTCCAGAAGCAGCCTGGAAAACTCCATATCTGGGTTGCCTCATGAGCAGCTGGTCAGGGCAACTAAACCCCATGAAGGTCTCCATCTTAACACCCCCCCCCCCCGTGTATACCTCCACCCCTCATCCCTGGCTCTGAGTGTGTGGAAAAGGAGGAAAGAAGGAAAAAGAAAACGAGGGAGCCTGGAGATGTGCAGCAGTAGGGGGGTTCTGTAGTGTTTGTACTTGCTCATGCACATTTGTTGTTTTGTTTTGGAAATGTTCTTTTGTAATTGGTGTTGGGTGTTGTAATGGCAGTTGGCCTGCCTGCCAATGGGAGACTGTTGTACTCTTTTTAATACATTTTTATAAATAAAGCCTTTTATGTCATCAAGAAAGTTTAGTGTAATCACTGTGTCATTCCCCCATCCCATTTCATAAGTCGCCTTGTCATTCATAAATTGACCTCTGTGGTCCACGAGTGCCTGCATAATGATGGAGTTAGTACCCTTTGCAGTTTGTGTACTCGTGCTGCTCGACAAGGGCAAACTATCCCATCAGAGGTCCTAGTACAGTTTGGAAATCCCATTCTCTTAAAGCCAGCAGTTACATGAGGAATATCTTTTATGCCCACCACCATGGGATAAACCACAAGCCTAATTGCCTCAGAAACTTCTGCCACTTTATCCACAGTCAACTTTCCAACACCAAACTGGTTGGCAACAGACCTGTAGCAGTCTGGGATAGCCAGCTTCCAGAGAGCTATAGCAACCCACTTCTGGACCAGCAAAGGTGGCCTCATGCATGTTTATTTTAAGCATTTTTTTAATTTTTATTGATTTAAATTCTCACAGTTGCACAAAATTATGGGTTTTAAATATTTTTTATCAATTTAAATTTCACAGTTGTGGGAAATTATGATATAGGGTCAGACAATGGGGGTAGTCAGACAATAATTATTTAATGACAGTAGACACCAAGATTCAAAAAGTTAAAGCTTTATAATGGTTAAAATACAAATTGGGGACATTGTATGACAAACTATACCCTTAAATAAAACTCCAGTAAGTTCTCAAGCAGCATTTTTCTTATTTTGCCTATCTATACATTTCAGTTATTACCAAAGAAAATGTTTTTCCATTGCTTTGTGTGTAAGGTGTCATTTATTATCAACATTTGTCAATTAGAATCTCATCCGTCAAAGCCTAAAAATACATGATATTGTCCCCGATATTTGTATGAAATGCAAAACAAGAGGCCCTCTTTCATGCACAAGATATGGGATTGCTGGGTGGTAACATATTTTTGGAAAACCATTCTGGAAAAAAAAATAGAGATAGAAGTCAAACAGTATGTAGACAAGTGTATTGGGAGATGTTCCGTTAAAAAGATTCAAACCTGGCCACAGCAAAAAAAAAAGCAATCTTAAAGGTGTGGACCCAGAAAAAAATCAATCATGGGCCACTAACCCACCAGGGGCAAAGGCTGGGGGCTTCCCCCCACAGTGAGGCGAGCTAATGCTTGCGGCTCCAGCCCCAAAGGGGGGGGGGTGCGGAGGCAGTGGCGTTGGAACAGTTTTTACAGTAGGGGTGCTGAAAGCCAGTGTTCCCCATTTTTTTTTACCTGACACCCCTCTATGCCCCTGTTCCTGCCCCCTCTCCCCAGAGCTGGGGTCAAGACTGGGCTGTGGCTGCGGGTGGGATGCGGACAGGGGTAAGGGGCCTCAGGCTGGAAGCACAGCTGGGGGCGAGAGCAGGCAGGACCCACGCACCCCTAGTTTCCGCACCTCTGTGCAGAGGCTTGGGGCTTCCAGCCCCATGGGGGGCGGGTCGCTGCAGGCCAGATGAAATTTAGCAGTGGGACATAGGTTCCTCACCCCTGATATAATATCTTATAATGGACGACTTAAGTTTTTTTGTGAGAACAGTTCAAGACTTTTTTTTTTAAAGGATAAAAAGGCTTTAAAGGATGCCTTTCACAGGAAAACAATACAATAGAAATACTGAAATAATTGAAATGCTCTGATATAGACACAGTAATCCTATATTTATAGTATAGTCAAGACGAATATACAGAGGATAACAATTGATTTACATCCCTTCTCTCCCAGTTAACTTTTCTTTCTTTCTCTTTAAGACTTCCTCCCCATCCCACCATCCACCAGAAAAATATTCAGCTTCCCCTCCACCCCCCCCAGAAAGCAACAGGGAATGGATCACTTCATATTACCTGTTCTGTTCATTCCCTCTGGGGACCTGGCATTGGCCACTGTCAGAAGACAGGATACTGGGCTAGATGGACCTTTGGTCTGACCTAGTGTGGCCGTTCTTATGTTCATTTTTATTAGTAAATGACAGTAAATGTGGATGTCACTGTATATACGCAAACCGGTGAAAAATATTTCTATTGTTAATATTAACAAAGTAAGAAAAATGCTGCCTGAGAATTTATTAGAATTTGATTTAAGGATATATGCTTTGCATATTTTGACATGTGACGTGGAGTATTTGTGTTTTTAAGTTTTATAGCTTTACCTTTTTGAGTGTCAAAGCTTACTACCATTAAATAATTATTCTCTGAACCCCCCCCCATTATTGGACCCACCATAATTTCCCATAATTCTGAAAATTTAAATCGATAAAAATTGCAGAAAAAATGCTTAAAATATATGTTCAGATTATCAGCCTGCTTCTAAAAGAGAATCGGCTTTCAGAATTCTAGTCAACACTACTTGCGATGTTAGAAAATTAAGACCCTTTTAATATCACACTAAGTGCATGTGTAATACATTTTACACAGTGTTTTCCTGCTATCTCCATAAAATGCACACATCTCAGGCATCCTGCCCACTCCTCAAATCCATCTCCTGGCCTTATACACCCCATCATTCCTTGAGTTCCTTTCCCTGGTCCTCATCTTTCTCCAAGTTCTGAAGCTGTCCTCTCTGCTCCCAAGATGTGCCTTCTCCTTGGATACTTCAGCTGCCTTACACGCAACCCAGTTGCCCCAGCCCACCATTTACAAGTTACTGCTCCTCCCAAAGTTCAGGGTTCTCTTGTCGTACTCCTATGGATCTACTTGCTAGAGACTATTGACCCTTCAATAGGGCTTTTCTTTTTGGCTTCCTCTCCTATAGGTTCCCCAGTGGAAGTTACTGCTGTTTTAAACAGCATGAACTCCAGATCAGATTTCTGGTTGGATATCTCCAGGGAATAATGTAAGGAAGAGGATCTTGGCCCTTCCCAAAGTACCATGTAGCCTAACACCACAGAACTCCAATGGATGACTTTTGGTGGGTTCAAGTGAAGTGGGAATATGTCGGTGACCTGGCTTTCTTGTCTCCAATCTTGGATCTGTCTAGGTTTTTGTACTTTCTGCTTTTGGATGCAGATGAGACAAACTGGAGCCTTTATAATTTTTTATAAAATTATTATATTCTGCAGAAACTTGTAATGCTCAATTTAATTATGCTTTTTAAAATAAGACCATTCCAAACCAGTAGCTTGTCCATGGAAGATTGTTAAGACGTTAGAGAGTTGAACATGAAAAAGGTGTCCAGATGTCCTTCCTACTGAGTTTTATTATTTTCTCTTAATTATTAAATCCATATAATTATTTTATTTAAAATAACAATACATGTGGAACATTTACCGAAGTTGTTTTCTCTTATTCCAAAACTCAAAAATCTTATTTTGTGTAAAAATATTAGCTCTTTTTCTCTTCTTCATTTGGTAATACAATATTTGATAAAATATTAATAATAAACCTTTCATAAAATTATCAGTTTTAATCAAACTGGGTTTGGATGAATCACCTTGGTTCTGAAAATGCAAGAATATTGTTGTATGAAACAGATAACTATTCTGATATTCCTTCTATTGCTCATTTTAGATGTGAGAAAGGTGTTTGACTATATTGAGTGGGATTGTTTGTTTTCAGTTTGTATTGGTTTAGTTCTGGTCCTAAATTTATTCAACAGATTTGTGTATTACATCATTTCCCCTGTGCTAGAATCTTTATGAATTGTTATGTATCTCAGCAGTTTATACTTTTCCAGGTAGATAGGCAAAAGTGTTTACCCTTTTTGTAATACAATCATTCGCTGTGCCATTCCACCAAATAGATAAAATTTGCATCCATGCTGAATGGGGAACTCAGTATGCGTGCCCTGTGCAGATGATAGTCTGTTTTTGTCTTTGTTTTTTTTAAGCCAACCTCTAGCAAATCTCTTCACATTCTTATGGGCTGTTTTATTCTGCTGCATAAAATGTACTGGTCCAGTTTGATAATATATCTCAAAGTTATTTTGACACTTTCACCTTAGTCTTGTTGGCCTCCAACTGGCTTAAAATATTTTAAAGTATATATTTACCAGACTTATAAAAACATGGAATTTAAAGTGCACTTTCACTTGAAAAAATGAAACTTTAGAACTGTCACAAGTTTGTTTGTTTGTCGAGTGTCACTGGTTCCATACCAAATTTATTCATTTTACAAATAAACTACTGTTTTGTAACTGCCACTCTACAAATTCAACCGATGGTCTCAGAACAAAGCAGTGTTTTTATCTTCCACACATCATTAGCAGTGTTAGAGATTCTGCAAGTTCTAGAACAATAAAAGAGAACAAAAGAATATTTTCCTATCCTTCCCTTTCATGATCACACGAGAGGATGAGATGTTCAAAAGTGGGCCAGAAGATTGTCAGCAACCAGATTGTAAATGTGATGCACCATTTAGACTACTCAAATGAAGTTGTCTCTTAAATTTGTTAGTCTCTAAGGACTCCTCATTGTTTTTGCTGATACAGACTAACACGGTTACCACTCTGAAACCTACTTATTTAAGTTAGCTCAGTAGGATGAGCATGACCAAACAACTCTGAAGAGCAAAACTGACCAAGAGGTATGATGAGCTCTGTGGAAGAGATGCCAGGAACCATTTCTGAGAACAAGTGAGAAAACCTTTGTCCAGCACCTTAATTTCTGGTCAGCAGCGGGAGGTTAAACTCTGTGCATCAAGGATACTTGACTGACGGCAGAGCCTACTCCTGGGGAGGCAGTCATGGTACATGATTTACACAATCCCCCTGGGGGTCAGGCAAACAATGAAGAAGAGCTGTTAAGCAGAGCGACTGGGCTGGGAAGCAATAGCCAGCAAGCTGTAAAAATTCCAGTTAACTGTGAAGAGGAACATGAAAGACATTTTTTAAAATGTCCAGTACTTGTTTTTATAGCTCAAGTTCTGGAAAAACAGGTAATTAATTAGTTTATTCTGCTGGTTGCCTTTTATTTTAAATGACAAAAGAATCAAGCTGTTTAAACACTGAATATTTTATTATATATTTATAAGAGTTCCCCTGCGTGTATTTTCTTGGAATTAAAAACTCTTCTCATCTATTGTTTTGATGATACTAACTCCTTCACACCAGGGAGAAGTAGTTCTTGGAATTGTTCAAAGAACATTTGAGAATACTTTATAATTCTAGAAACAAACAATGGAGCTCTTATAATGATAATTATGTACACATATTCCCTTCTGTCCTGTGAATGACACTCTGAGATTACAGTGTAGAAATACAAACATTTAGATTCCATGTGTAAAAAAGAAACCTAAGCTAAGCTGTCTTTTCCTCTGAAACAATCTGGAGCAATGATCATTCGAAAAACAGAGTATCCTCTGCTAAGTAGCTCTGATTGGTAATCATTATGGTTGCATGGCTTTTCAATTGGCATATCACACTTATTGATATTTGGGGTGACTCTTACCAGCGAGTGGAGGAATTTTCTCAGATATCAGGCTTTAAAAACATTGTTATAGATACTCATGCATTTTGTGTTCTAATGCTTTACTTCCAGGAAAGCTGAAATCAGAGAAAAATTCTGCTTTACTATAGCTCTCATTTGGCACAGAAGAGGTTTGTTTCAAAGGGTGACTGAGTGCAAGCTAGATAACGTTTTTTTCTGCTTAGAAGATTTACTGCATCATTGTCTAGTTTATTCTCTCTCTTGACCTGACTCCTAAGTGGCAGATTTTTGAAGGAACATTTCCCTCATGTAATAAACATACAGTCTGGAGCTTGGGAAGCTTTAACTTACAGAACAAACTGTTGAATTTGGGTGATATTTGTAAAGTGATATACAGACAGGTTATTTCACTAGTCAACTCCATGGGTTTTCTCTAGGTAGATATAAAATGACATTAGAAACAAGTTAGAGCGTACTCCCCCGGCTTTAAAAACAGTAATTCAACTGTGGCATTTTGGACACCCAAGAATACTTGAGCTGCTCTGTCACTTTCCTTTTGCGCCAAAAAGCAGGTTTTCACATACAACATGCACTGAATCAGAATTGACTTTTTCTCATCCCTAGAACTTTCACTAGGCTCCTATAAAACTTTAACATGATGTATTTAGTATTTATAATGAAAAATCTGACCTCCTTTTGCCCTAGCTCTGAAATGGCTAAAGGGAGTTGCAGGGAGGGAGGGCTGTTTTTGTGAGATGACTTGTGATATTGGAGCAAGATGTACCAATATACTTTGGAAAAAGTTTATTCTATTATGGTGTTGATTGTTCTGTAGCAGTGATGCTTCCCCCCCCCAAAGTGATGCTTCTTTTCTCTGTTTACATAGGTGTAACTTGGTATTTTAATCTACTCTTTTAGGCTGTCACAGGTCTAGCTGAGCACTCCCTTTGGCCACTCCCCAGATTTCTGTAATGTAATGCAGTCGTTGATTCCCCAGGAGTTTTAAGCCTTCAGAGTATGAGCAGAGTCCAGCCACTGCCCCGTCTTTGGGACCTCCAGGCATGTAGATCCTCTATCTAGCACCATCTCCTGAGAGCTGTGACCATGTAACCCACTTTCCAGCCCTGGTGTGCTAACTCCTCTGACCTCCTCTGTAGCTTAAACACACCCTCTCAGAGTACTGTAGTTGGGTAGGTTTTCTGGGCCCACAGGTTACCTCTCCATGGGGTATGTGAATAGTGTAACATACATTCAGACAGATTTTGCACAGGATGCTGAGACCATTGCTCTTTTATAACATGACAAATACACAGATCTATGCAAAAATAATAAGCACTGTGTGCATTTCCCTGCCTCAGTTTCTTCACCACGCCAGAGTATTCTTTGGACTGGGGTCAGAGTCCTCCTTCTGCAGTGCATGACTTGGGTTCTCAACATGGAGCCTTCTCTGACCTTGGCTGGTACATCCTTTTCTTCTCTCCTGTTTGAAATAATCTTGTGTGTCTCGCTATCTTCACTCTGTAAGTTCTTTTTAAAAGCTAGCATCATCACCTCCAGTTGTTGTTCTGCTGCTAGTAGTTTCTGCTCTCCAAACCCTCGGTTCCCTGTTGAGGAAAGCTAGAGGGAACTGGTTTTTCTTAGTTTGCATCTACTGTTGTGTTCTCCCCAGGTAAGAACTGTTCTGGTGCCGATAGTGTTTAATGTCAGCTATTGTTCCTAGGCCGGAAGAGACAATGCTGAAAACACAGACCTAGAAGCATTCCATGATACAGCAATTGTTCAGAGCCACTACTTCAAAATTTCAAACAGAATGCATACGTTGTACAGAAAGATTCCTCAAATTATCACATAGGCCCTGATTCTGCAAAGTACTCACGCATATGCCTAAATTTAAATAAGCAGTGTAGTTGTAGCCATGTCAGTCCCAGGATATTAGAGAGACACTTTAGGTAAAGTAATATCTCTTATTGGAGCAAATTCTGTTAGTGAGAGAGACAAGCTTTCGAGCTACACAGCACTATTCTTCAGGTCTGGGAAAGGTACTTGGGTGTAATAGCTCAATGCAAGGTGGAAGAGATTGTTTAGCATAAGCAGTTAGCACATATTCTAAGGGACCATTCAAGGTAGAGTGACTCATTCAATCTTTCCTGTACACCAACTTTTGGCCTTCGAACAATCCCTCTAACCTCTCCAAGCTCATCATCAGAAGCAAGCTCCCCACAGACCAGGATACATCAACTCAAAGCGGCACCAGACCCGCCAGAACAACAGATGCAAAACCTGCAGACATATCTCCACTGCTACAATGATCAGCACCCCCCACAACACACCTTTCAAGATTCATGGATCCCACACGTACCTATAACAACAAATGGTGTACCTCATATTGTACCCCAATAACAACTATGTGGGTTAAACCAGACAATCACTATGCTCTCAAATGAACTCATGCAGGAAAATGATAAAAGACAAAAACACCCTGTCACCTGTGGGTGAACACTTTCAGAAAGCAATCACTCTATATGTGACCTCTCAGTCCTCATCGTCAAAGGAAACCTGTACCACACTTTCAAAAGATGAGCCTGGGAGCTTAAATTCATAACTCGGCTAGACACTAAAAACCATGGACTGAGCAGAGACAGTGGATTTATAGCTTATTACAATATTCTACCACCCACTAACCCCCTCTTTTCTCTGATAACTGAAGAGATGTTGTTAAGAGGCCACTTTTCCTGACATGATCCCTTAGGATATGTGCTAATTACTTATGTTAAACAATCTGTTTGTGTCTTTAACTGAGATGCTCAGACTATCTTTCCCAGACCTGAAGAAGACCTTTGTGTGGCTCGAAAGATAGTCTCTTTCAGCAACATAAGTTTGTCCAATAAAATATATTACCTCACCCACCTTGTCTATCCAAGTTTAAATATGTGAGTAGGCCCATTGGTATGACTCACCAGGTGTTCATTCATCGGGATATATCAAAAGGTACTCAACTAACTGAAGTCATCATCCTTTTCAGAGTTATGTCTTTTTCATAGAATTTGCCAGGCTGTTACTTGAAGGTCTCTGTGAACTTTATGCAAAAAATTGTCCCTCACTCAGGTCCAATCTTGGAGAGTGAAATTGTGGTCACATCTACTGAGCGGCTATCTAGAGCAAATTTTTTTTTCCAGCAGTTGTGTAGTCCTTATGTAATTAAAACTCCCTAGTCCACCTTCCTAAAGGATTGTACTGCTTGCTAATCTACGAGTGAGAGTATGCAGAGGCTACTCGAAGAAAGAGAGATTACTTATTAATTGCTGTGCTTCGAGAATGTCACCTCTGCACTGTCACACTCCCTCCCTACCTTCCTGACCTCTTTGGAGTCTCAAGTAAAGAATTATGAAATTAGGGAAAGAATTGGAGGGTGTTTGGATACCCTTTTATTTTATACCCTCAGAATTGTCCTCTATGGGAGAGACTGGAGGAGGAGTGGGGCATTTCAGAAGCTTATAACTTGGCTACATTTGGGTGGCTTTTCACTAGAACCGAAAAAAAAACCCAACACATTCCTGGCACCTGGGCAACCTCTCTCTCCTCCCTCTCCTGCCAAATTTCAAATCCTGGCTCCAAAGCATAGAGGTGCTGCAGCATATCAACAAAACAGTGGTAAGATTTGTTTTTAACTAGGGCAAAATTGCGTTTTTACCCCTATCTTGTTTTTATAAACTGTCTGAATCATTTTTTGCTGAAACATTAGAAAAAAAAACCCAAAACCCCAAACAAACAAACTTCAGCTTGATGCAGACATCCAGCATGAAAAAATGTAGCCCAAATTATTAAAGTATGGCAAAGTTACAAGCAACTGAAAACCGGGTTTTAGTGTCTGGCATTCTTAACTATGGTCATCACTGCTTGTGTTGCCTATAATAATTTAAATGATCAAAAGTATTTTCTAATTAAACAAATAATTACGTTATCATGCCTGCATTAGTTTAAAAATATTGCGGAAATGAAACTAGCTATTTAGCTTCAAATTTAGTTTCTGACAACTCTATTGCACCAATAAGGGGAATTATCACTAAGGGCAGGTCTACACTAAGGGTGGGGGTCGAACTAGGGTACGCAAGTTCAGCTACGTGAATAGCGTAGCTAAACTTGAAGTACCCTAGTTCGAACTACTTACCCGTCCAGACGCCGCGGGATCGAAGTCCGCCGCTCCAAGGTTGACTCCGCCACCGCCTTTTGCAGTGGTGGAGTACCGGAGTCGACCGCGGCGCTTCCGGAGTTCGAACTATCGCGTCTAGATCAGACGCGATAGTTCGAATATCGAGAAGTCGAACTCACCGCGTCGACCCGGACGGTAAGTGTAGACTAGCCCCAAGAATGTGGTATTCCTTGTATAGTAATAACTGTGGCCCCAATTCATGACAGCGCTTAAGCTTGTACTTATGTCAGATTGACTAAGCACATGTTTAAAGTTAAGCACATGCTTAACTGCCATCCTGAATAGAGATGGTTTCCTGAAGGAGTGTAGTTTGCAGTCCTCTAGTTTTTGAGCTTATTGGTTGCTATGTACAGAGAACTGCTGAAAAGTCATCAAACTGTTCTAATTAGCTTTTTCTGTCTCCTCCTGGTGGCAGGAATTAATCCTGAATTGATACAGCAGGTGAAAAATACTGTATTTGTACAAAATAATTAGTCATTTTTATCAAGTGGTACTCCTCCTCCTCAATTTATATGCCCACAAATAGATTGGAAAGTAAATTCAGTATATATATTGAAGAGATTTCATATCCGGAGGGAGTAAAGAGGCTAAGATTTCATACTTACAGATCCTGTAGATGTCTATAGGGACTATTTAAATCACATAAATTGTTAAAATGTGCTGTTAAAGGTAAATGCAAAAATAAAATGGTATTCAAAAATGGAATAAATTTAAGTGCCATCTAAGTGAAAAGAATTGTATTGCTAAAAGGATATATCCAAATGTATTTTAAATTGGTCTATTTTTTTCCCAACAGATGTTCTAGTTTTAAGAATCTATTTTTCTAGGTGTTAGGATAAAATTGACACAATAAGTCCCCAATTAAATGTAAAGGAGAGATTATAAAAAGTTATCAAAATATGCTGCTACATAATAGATGTTCCCTGGTACACTCTAATACTGAATATTCTAGCTAAATGTTCTACATTATTCATTATTACACTAGAGCACATTGGGCAGATAATAACAAAAGCAGATAATAGATGCAGGCAGGCTCCTGACAGTTTGACAGCTTCTCAATGGAGCTGAATGACCCAGCTGGTTTGCATCTTTTTTAATACAAATTTTGTAGAGGGCTTGGATATGTCTGTAATTATACCAACATCTGCAAGGAGGCATAATTTGTCAACTCCAAGATTCTTATTGATTCTATTGATAACTAACTTTAAGTCTTTCAGCATTATAGTACCCCTGCATTACAGTATAAATTATTGGACCTCTTCGTAGTTAACAATTCCGGCACACACTTTACCATGAGGATCCTCAAGTGAGCTGATCCTACTTCCATTTAAATCAGTGGTTACATTCTCATTGATTGGAATGGAAGTAGAAATGTGCTTTGAATAAACAACTGTTAGGTTACAGCCTCTCTCCTGGACTGACAAGCAGAAGTAGCAACAAATTACAGATTGTCAAAGAGTTTAGCATCCTCTAAAGTATTCCCCCTTTTCTTGTGACTCCTCATTCTTTCCTTTGCATTTTGTGATGAGAGACAGTAGCTGCCGCCTCTGATGTTTGACAACTGTTTGTTTCTTTTAAAAGTTGAGGATTATTTTTAAAGGCAGGGAATGCTTAGAACTTTTGTTCAGCACTGCAACACATTAGTTGGGGGCAACTTGTTGCCTTACTTCCACTGAATCTGAAAAAGCCTATTGTTCTTGAGGCCTGTCTACATTTACAGTGCTGCAGTGGAAGAGCTGCATCCATTGTATTGCTTAGTGAAGACTCTATCTACATAAAATGTTTTAGACTTTTTTTTTTAAAAAGGAATTTTGGAACAAAAAGTTGTTGCAACTAAAAAATCTGAACATTTCAGTTTAAAAATTGTGAACGGAAACATTTTGATTATTTCTGATTTTATGTTTTGTTTTTTCAAAACAATTAGATGGAATGGACATGGGTTTGCAAAAGGTTTCAGTGTTGCTCCATCTACATTTTTTTGCCCCAAAAAGAGTTTTGGCTGAAAAATTTTGAGCACCTCTCCTAGTAAGTAAACTAATTCCTTAAATTTGGGGAATGTGTACACTAGTGATAAGGCAGCAGGCTCTCTCCCTTCTATCTCTATCTATCTTCAGTAATAGGATTGTAAATGGAAAGATATATCTTGGACAGAAAACCTTTGGGGTGAGGGAAAGTCATTTTTTGTTCTGTGGTATAGTGCCTGGTACAATGGGGCCTTGGCTCATGAATGGAGTTCTTAGAGACTAACAGAATAATAATAGTAATAACAATAATTAATAATAAAATACATAATTTATTTGGTTTTCACATACAGATCCCCATCGTGGATTGGGCCCCCACTGTTGTTGGCACTGTTAAAATACATGAAAAAAGACTATCCCTGCCCTCAAAGAACTTACAAGTTTTGCTTAAAATCTCTACTACACCATTTTTAAATTTGTTTTTGTGTGCAATCTTCACCCGTTTTAACAGAGGGGAAGTTCTTAACATGCCTTTTTTAGAATGGACAGTATTTGATACAGAATACACATCTTAGCTCTTTTGCTATCTAGTGGTAAATACTTTGAAGGATTTGTTCCCTACTTTGCGCTACATAGTATAAACATGGAAACTATTCTGTTTTGAATTTTAGATTATTCTATTTGAGTTATAACACATTTAAAATACAAATACTGAAACTTTTATTCTTATTATTAATTTCAAATACAAATATTTAGCAACAACAAATGAGGGTAATTTTCAAAAGGAGTATAGCCCGATGTCCTTTCTGTGGGATCAATTTGTGCTTGAAAAGCAAATTTGTGGGCAAAACTGTGAGTATTTTTGACTTTGATTACCTAATCAGGTATGTTAGAACTGTCAAGTTCAGATATATTTCTGTACTTCAGCTGTTGGCACCAAATAATGCAGACACACATGATGTTGGTATTCATTATGTCCATAAAAGAAAATCTTCCATATTGAAAATCAGACCCTTAATGTCCTCTGAGGATACATTGTAGCCAAAAGAAACCTGTTCTGTCTTCTAGTTACTCTTGATGCAGTAAAATAAAAATATGAAGTATATTTTATTTAACTGCTGCCTGGTGAACTGAAAAGAGTACACAGAACTATGCAAATAGCAGACTCTCCTATGCACAACTTGTGCATTTATAAAGGTTGTGTATTATGGATACTGAATTCCAAAACAAGTGTCCTTGGTCTTTTAGGAGAGGGTGATTCATTGGTAGATCTGATTGCTTTAACAGAAGTAGTTAAACTTTCTTCAAGTATTGGTGATATCTTTAGGTGCTAATGTGAGGTGATTTAGCCCATTAAAAATTTGGTCTCTACTACAGGTTATATTGTAGTTGATAGATATCTACAATATGTAAGTCTATTTGTAATTCACCATTACGAAAAGAAATCTTTTTCAAATTCTGTTTATAGAATTATACAAGCTGGAGATGGAATGTTCTTTTGTTGTCAATTTTCTATCTTTTGTCTAGTCTAAATCTAAGTCTGTCAGACAACAGGGACTTCACTATTTCCCTTGAACAATAGTCCACTGTTTAATACATCTCACTTTCAGGAAGTTTTCCTGGTATTCAATCTTAATTGTCTATTTCCTAATTTTATCTGATTGCTCTTAGTTAAATCCTTTTGTCTTTTCAAAATCATTTTTTCCCCTCTATGACGTTTACACTGTTCAGATGTTCGCAGATTTTATCATGTTTCCTCTTACTTGTCATTTAGTCAAACTATAGCTACAAAACCCATTTAATCTTTCCTCACAAATCAGTCCCTCTAATCACTTGGTCAGATTTGAACGCTATTTTCCAAATTATCTACAATTGGTTAATTTCTTTCTGGACAACAGCCATTGGGCCTCCAAGGTATGTGGCTTCATCTGCCAGAAATACGCCATAAAGGACATGGTATGTCATCGTGGAGGAGTTATGCTGGGGGGTCTTGCACCTTGCTTCTGAGATGTGTGGAGCTAGGCCTACATTCTTTAGAACCTCCACCTTCCAAAGTTGCAGGTCAGCCCTCAATAGTTCCTTTTTCTTTCCTTTTTTTCCCCTTCTCCAAGCTGTAAAGTTGTTTTTTGCCAGAGCTCTGCCCACCGGAGAAACAAAAAACATGTTTATCAGACATGGAATAGCTTCAACATAGCTGATAATTTTGATTAAGAACATAAGAATGGCCATACTGAGTCAGACCAAGGGTTCATCTAGCCCAGTATTCCATCATCTGACACTTTGGCCAGTGCCAGGTGCTTCAGAGGGAATGAACAGTACAGGACATTTAGCAAGTAATCCATCTCCTGTTGACCAATCCCCATTTCTGGTAGTTGGAAGTGTAAGTGCACCTGAAGCATGGAGTTTCATCACTGACTGTTTTGGCAAATAGACATTGTTGATTCTGGGATCTGCTGAGACCTAGGGCTTTCAATATTCTAATCATTTTACTTGGTAATGAATGTGCTAAGTATGTTTTTCTTCCTAGGGCATACTGATATGAGGTAGGAGGTTGTATAGCAATTAAAATGCATTTATAGCTACTTTTGCACCAAAATAATTTAATTACAATAATTTCTCCTAACAGCAATCCTAATTTAGCTGCCATGTGAAAATGGGTAACTCACTATAATCTAATTCAGAGTTTAACACACTTTTGAAAAGTATATCTTATCAAATGTGCTCAGTGTTTCTGCTTTCATCTGAGAGATTTTGTAAAAAATCAGTTGTCAAGCATGTACTTTTGTGCATCATACTCCCACATCTACCTCTCAAAACTCTTCCCACCTTTCTGACAATCTGTCAACACAGCCAATCAATTTATTCCTACTAGAATTTTATGGATAACAAAGAACTATGTTCTTAAATTTTTGTGTGGTCTTTTTTTACGATACTTAAACATTCTAATTAATAAATTACACCCATCGTGTAAGTTCTTGGAATGTATTGGAGACAAGTTTTTGTTTCAGGAAGTGAAGGAAGTAACTGGGGGATAACCATTTTAGACTTGATTCTGACTAACTGCGAGGAATTGGTAGCAAATATGAAGGTGGAGGGCAATTAGGGTGAAAGTGATCATGAAATGATAGAGTTCATGAGTCTAAGGAAAAGAAGGAGTGGAAGTAGCAGAGTAAGGATAATGGACTTCAAAAAATTAGATTTTAACAAATTCAGAGAGCTTGGTAAAGTCTGATGGGAGGAAAATCTATGTGAAAAAGGAGCTTGGGAGAGCTGGCAGTTTCACAAAGAGACAATATTAAAAGCAAAACTAAAACTATTCCAATGAGAAAGAAAGGTAGGAAGACTAGTAAGAGGCCAATACAGCTCCATCAGGAGCTCTTTAATGACCTGAAAATCAAAAAAGAATCCTACAAAAAGTGGAAACATGGACAAATTACTAAGGAGGAGCACAAAATAATAGGAAAAACATGTAGGGACAAAATCAGAAAGGCTAAGTTACAAAATGAGTTACAGAAAGGGACATAAAAAGCTATAAGAGATCTTTAAATACACAATGAGCGAGAGAAAGATAAAGAAAAGTGTAGGTACTCTCCGTGGCAGGGGAAGAGAGCTAATAACTGATGACATCAAGAAGCCTGAGGAGTTGAAGCAAAATAGGCATTAATCTTCACTAAAAAGGTTAATGATGATCATACTCAACACAATATTAACAACCATGGACTAGGAATGCAGATCAAAATAGGAAAAGATAGGTTAAAGAATATTTAGATAAGGTATACATATTCAAGTTGGCGTGGCCTGATGAAATTCATCCTAGAGTCTTGATCTGTTGGACTGTTTTACCCACACAGTTGTTAGGACTGCACTTTCCATAACCAAACCATCTGAGCTTGCACCCACTCATTTTTTCGTGTTTGGGTATTACTTTGAGCATGTCTCTAATAAACACATACCTCATGTAGTGTTTCTTGCTTAAACCACTCATCCTCATTTGCTCATGTTTCTTCTTGGCTGCCCAACACTCAGTGCTGGCTAGATCACCATTTTATATTGATTTTTCCCTTTTAATCTTACTGGTATCTTCCTGTCACACAGTTAACAACTTATCTTGCTCCATTTGAACCAGCCATTTATTATCCTAGCTCTAATTTTGTTCTCTATTTTCCCAGATCCTTGAACCCAGATTCTTTAAACTTTGTGTTTTCAGTGTTATCTTCCCATCTAGTTTCAAGGATAATTCTTCAGTAGTCACATTTTTGAAATTACATATGATATTCTTTGCATTTCCTCTGCTTATTTTGAACCCATGCCTCTCCAAAACACATCTCTCCATTTACCAGGATCCTCTTCTAGACTTTCTCCTCACTGCGTAGAACATGCACCAAGGTGCCTCCTTCCGTATGTTTCACGTGAGGGTATCCAGGATGACAATAAATAGGAGAAGATTCAATGTTGATCCCTGATATACTCAATGATTTTAAAAGTAAATTAAAAAAGAATATTTTAATGATTTTTATTATGTCATACTATGATATGACTTCACATATGTCTTACTGACATGTCATGCAATATTGAAAAATAATAAATATAAAAATGAAAAATAAAATAAATGTTGAAACAAAATGTTTTGAAATGAAAATTTGATTTTTTTTCAAAATTTCTTTTTTGTGAGAAATTTAGAAAATATTTGTTTTTGTTCCAAGTCAGAATGAAAACAAATTCTGAAATATCAATATTTCCCTTGAAATGGAAATTCCAAGTTTCAATTATCTCTAGTAACAGAGAGAAATTAATTTTAGTATTTGTATCAAATCAAGTCAACGATGTCACTCCCTAAGTGTATAAGGAACTGAGAAACCCTTAATCACCATATCCAAGGTTAAAAGGGTGATATCCAGAAGGTATTCCCTCACATAGAAGGAAGGGAAAAGCATGATCTGGGTCAACACCCAAACCTCTTAGGTCACAGTCTGGGAGAATCCCTGACGTCCTGTTTTACTGAGAAAACGAGACACACACACATGTAGGTATAATTAAGCCATGCATCAGGTAATATGTCTATAACTTGTAATACAAAAGTTTAATACAGGCCTAGTAGAGCTTTTTGTACTGTGCAACCAGATGTGTTTATGTACAAATGTCTTTCAGTTTCTGATGTTTCTAGTTTTGGTATTCTGCCAGTAAACTCAGTTTTTATTGCATTGAGAGATTGTGAAGTTGAGGTTAACCATTATGAGCTGTCTTGTAGAGAAAAAAAACTAAACTCTATTCTCAGAGGAGGCTGAGTGAGCAGAGGTGGTAATACTCTGAGCACAGAGTCACAGTTGAAAAGGGTTGTGATTCCTCTCCTGGGGCAGTGCTACCTAGAAGCTGACTAAGGACATAGTGGGCACATGCATAGGCAAAACAACTTGAGAGTACTAGGCTTAGCTGTAGAGAATAGTGTGGTAAAAATAATTTTACAAAGTATTAAACAATAATAAATTAAATAAAGAAATTGAGGAACTTTGGGGAATATTTTTCCTTACACACAAATCAAAGAAAATATCTTTAGAAGGTGCCCCTAGGGAAACAAATCCCTGTCCTGTAATGGTATCCTAATTCTGTTGTTGTAGTCCACGTAAAATTAGTATACGATGCAATATAGATTCATAGATTTCTAAAGCCAGATTTTATGATCTATTCTGACCTCTTGCAAAACAGGCCCAAGAACCTCACTTAGTAATTCTGCATCAAGTCCGTGTACTGCAGTGATGCTGTCATGTCATATAGTTGTTATGTTGATAAGAATACCCATTATATATGCCTTCATTGCTTGTGGCTGAGTGAGTTGAAGCAACTCCATCTCACTTTCTATCTCACAGAAAAAACTGCACTCCTGATTTGACTGTTGCTGGTCTGTCCTGCCAACTGTCACTTGCTGGTGGCAAGCTATATATTAGATCCATTTATTAGGACACATAGTATTTGTATTCTGTGTGTGTGTGTGTGTGTGTGTAGGGATCTTCTCTCAAATAAGGTAGTGCCTGTAGTTTTAGCTTCACTAGGGATGGCAAATGTTGGTAAATCACTGACTCGGACTGTTACTGCAGAAATCAGGGCCAAGGTTATTCAGAAAGTGGCTGCTGATATTGGTGACGGTAGCAAAGATAATAGGGTAGGAATGGTAACTCCAGTTGCAAGAAAAGACTCATTGCCTCAGCATGGAAGGAAAAAGCAAAATCCAGTAATCTGGTGGGCAGAGAAATGCCATGTATTGTGGTGATTCAAATGGCATAGGCACCATATGCAACGGGATAATTAGATGTATTACTCATGCTTTTGTTGAAAAAACAAAGAGGAAAAAGGGTTGTTTTCTGTGCAACTACATATACATGTGGAATGTGTAGGACAGAAGTAAGTTTTAAAATTGTGTTGGATGGTTCTGCTACTCTTGAGAAAGATCAGAGCAGCAGCAGGCATGCAGGGTTTGTTGTTGTTGTGTTTTTGTTTTGTTTTGGTTCCAACAATTTGTCTCACCTTGGTGAAAAGCCAATCAGGAGACATACTTATTTCTAGTTTTCTAGGTTATTTGATTTATTGTACACCATCTCCTACTTATTCCTCCATGCACTCCTAGGACATAAAATCATGAAACTTAGTATTGGCAAAGACCTGTTAGAGCATCCAGTCTATTCCTCTGCCACTACAGGATTACACCCTAACTGTATGGCTTACCTGTGATAGCCAGCAGCAGTACCGCTCAGTACATATTTGTGTATATCTGCATCTGGACGCTGAGGAGTGCTGCTGCTGCTGGCTGGTCACAGGTATTCCACCTAGGTATAAGAGCGTATTGAGGCTCATTTTAGGGAATATGATTAGACTTGAAATCGAGTAAATTTAAAAAATGTCCTGAGTCCCCATAACAATGTTTGCAATTGTATAATTACACTGAAAAAAAGTTTCTTTTCCCTGTTGCTGTGTAAAAGACTCATACAAACCAGAGGTGGTGGATGGTGGACTGAGGCACTGATTTTATATGGGAAATAATCTTAATTCTGGGTAGAGGGAGAGATCTCATTTCCTCAGATACACTATATCCCACCTTCTTAAAGTCCCAATTTTTAATCTTTAAGTAGGTAGTGCACCATGTAAACATGCTGAAAAACAAAATAGAGGAAATAAATTTTCCCTAATCTCTTTTGGTTGATAATACTTTTAGGTGTTACAAAAGTGTCCCTCAAATATTTGGAAAGTGCTTAAGATCCTTGGATAAAACGCATTCTTCTTCTTCTTCTTCTTCTTCTTCTTCTTCTTTATTATTCTTTATTATTATATTGCATATGATTTATATTAAGTTTGGATTTAAATACAGCTGCAGAATTGTGCTGGAAGCATCGTTCTTGGACCTGAATTCAAACTTCGATTAGTAAAAATATATTTTTTAAAATTCATTGACAAGTTTTTATCTAGTATTTTTAATATGTATATTTATAATAATCCATGAATCCCTTAAAGTTCTCTTGTGCCAGCTGTTACGCTACAAGAGATACAGATGTTAATTCCCTTATGTTAGCCATTTTTAGCAGATTGCCGAATCAGCATCATATTTCCTGTGTGAAATATCATTCTGAAGCAAAAGAATGAATACTGGATGCATTATTGTATGTAACTGCTTTGATTCAAATCCTTGTTTTCATATTGGATGATTAAAAGAGTGTTTATGGAATAGTAGAAGTTAGAAATGGGTATATGATCTGGTCCAGTCTTCTGATCAGCCTAGGCTTATTGTTTTCAGTATATTGTCTAGTGCTTTATTTGGTCTGATTTTAGTTACATTTATGTAGGTTAAGTATATAAAACAATGCCCTAACAGTCTACATCTCTCCCATATCCAATGGTTTCTGAATTTAAACAGGTTCGTTGTAATCAAATTTCATCTTTTTATTGGAAATGTGTTTTTCTGTCTCTGTTATTTTCCTCAATATTCAGGCTAAATTGATTGCCCTAACTTTTCCCTATTCTTATTCATTTATTACAAAACTGCCTAGATAATTTTGACCTTGAATATTGTCTTTTTTCGTATTCACATTCAGTATGTTAACATTTTTCGAACCTGACTGGCTTGCAAAAATTTAGATAATAAAAACATTCTCCTGGATTCTAATGTATTTAATCTGGTTTAGAAGATTAGTTACTTAGTTAGGGAATTTTTATCTGCTGGTGTTGATCTGAAGGAGTTAGATGCCACACAGATTGACTTATTTCCTACTTATTTGTGAAGTGGGTTATTTCCCTCCCCTTAAATGTCAATTTAAACGCTTTGAATGATTTGTCTTGGATTTGTAATGGTGCATAGAAGAATTGTGAGTTGACTATTTATGATTATTTGATTGCTGACTAGCATCCTAGTTTAGGATCTCCACTTAAGGATTATTTAAATCCTCTTATGTTATTTCAGTTAATACAAAGTCTTAATCATTGGAGCAAAAATAAAGATAATGTAATGTTAAAGCTTCTCTTTTAGATGTGATATCTGTCAATCTAACAAATTTACATTCTTTTTCCAAGTATGAATGACCCTAGCTTTATTTATTTTTGGAAAAAAATCATAGGACCGTGGCAAAAGCAATGGTGTCGTGCCTTTTTCAACAGGAATTTTGCACATGTTGGCATTAATAGATCTTCCAATAATTAAATCTGCTCTTACACTTTTAAATGTAATAGGTTTTTAAAACTAAAAAAGCAAAATATTTCTTGATCTCAGATAAGGCTATACTTTGTAAGTGGCATTCAAAGTACAAGGTGTGGCTAGCTGCACATACCACTCAAACCCTTTGTTACATCCCAAAGATATATACACCACATATACTTCACAGTTTAGCATATCCCCCTGTTACTATAGCATAGGATGCCCTCCTGTGGTCAAATGAAATAACTTCTAACCATGACCCAGACTGGCAGAATTTAGGTTTCGTCTCTTCCTACACAAAATAATGGAGAAAAATAAAGTTCTTAATGGAAAATAGTTTTCCTATAAAGAAGCGTACTGGTAAATAAATGGGATTTTGATACACAACCCACAAAAGTTAAATTATTTAGTTCTCGGGCATCAGTATAAAAAAAGTTAAAATGTGCCCCTTCCCCCCACCAGTCAGCCTTTGTATTTTGTTTGTCTTCTAAATTTTGAGGTCTTTTGGGGCATGTACTTGGTCTTCCTGTGTATTTGTACAACAGCTAACACAGAGTGACCCTGATTCTGGTTGACTGAATTTCCTTTGGTAAATTCAAATGTGGTGTAAGAAAACTGAGGCGTATTTATTGGTATTACATGTCTTTGGGAAATCAGTAATCCATAGGCACAATTCTAGAAACTGGGCCAATGGCCTTGTCACTGCAGACCTGGTGAAAATTTTTCTACAAGATGTTTTCTAACTTTTTCTTACTCATACACGCCTCTTGGTATCTTCGGCAGTTCTTACAAAAGCCGAAACTCACATTTTAGTACTAAATATAAATTTGACTGCACAAAACGGCTGGCATAACCTAGATAGAACCAATGTAGATTTCTTATAGATGTTCTCTTGCCAGTCTGGTGGTACTAGATTAACAATAAAAAGAACAGAGTGCATCCGAAGAAGTGAGCTGTAGCCCACGAAAGCTTATGCTGAAATAAATTTGTTAGTGTCTAAGGTGCCACAAGTACTTCTGTTCTTTTTGCGGATACAGACTAACACGGCTGCTAGATTAACAATGTTTATTTAAAATTTAATTTAATTTAATTTATTTAAAACTTGTTTGTAGAAGTTATTTAGGATTTTTAGAAAGTTGCTGTCTGTTTTGGAAGAAGCTGATAATGGAGAAAAGATGAGAATGCACAAGATACATTTATGGAGTTTGATTTAAGTATATCCCTCTGTCAATTTTTTGTTTTTAATGTTTATTGAGCTGAAAAGGATTAAAATCTAGCAGGTGTTTTGAATGGAGTGTGGGAGACTCAGACAATAAAATAATATAAAAATAGTGAAACGATGACTGTATATTTATACTGCTTTCTGTATAAATGCTATTTTACTGGAAAAGGCAGGTCTTTTTAAAAAGTGTTTGTTAGAAATTGGAGGAAATATGAATTAGGAAGATGAGGGGAAAAAAAGTTTTTAGAAATTTTCTAAATTCTGCTTGCATAAAAACCACCAAACAGACTTTTAAATAGGACAATTAAGCAATCAATTTTGTTCAAATCTGCCTTCACTGAGAGTTAAATGGCAAACCGGAAGTGACTATAGATTGCTTAATTAGCTTCAATTAAACACCTGTCTAAGTCTTTCTAATTTGACAAAAGCCATATTTATCAAAATTACTAACAAGGTGCTAAAATATAATATCTATATGTGTGTGCTTGTATATCTATAATCTGATTTAGTAAGCTAAAGGACAGTTTTTGAATTCCTAAATCATAGCACAGAAGATTCATGATTTAAAAGTGAACGTATGTGTTTGACATGTGTCCATGTTGTATCAAGGCACCAGCACAAATGGCACAAATTGACATTCTTGTCAGACTGAGCAGAGAGTTTATATGGGCCATAACTAAGGCTCCGTGTCTGTCACGGAAGTCACAGATTCTGTGACTTTCCACGACCTCTGTGACTTCTGCAGCGGCCAGTGTGGCTGACCCAGCTGCTTCTGCAGCAGCTCCACAGCCAGCTGCACAAGTGCTACTGGAGCGGCCCCGGGGCCAGAAGCACCGGCCGCTGGGTGGGTAGCCCCAGGCAGCTGGCCCTGGGGACTAGGGTGACCAGATGTCCCGATTTTATAGGGACAGTCCCAATTTTTGGAGCTTTTTCTTACATAGGCACCTATTACCCCCCACTCCCTGTCCTGATTTGTTCATACTTGTTATCTGGTCACCTTACTGGGGACTGGCTGAGCAGCAGTCCCGGGAGCAGCAGGAGCAGTCACAGCTCAGAGGCCCCCAGCAGTGGTCCCGGAGGCTGTGGGAGCAGCGGCGGGTTGGTGGCCCCGAGGACAGCCAGAGCAGCTGCTGCTCAGTGGCCTCCGGCAGCTGATGCCATTGTTCCTGCCCTGTCCCAGCAGCAGTCCCCTGCACCCACACAGAGCAGCACCTCCCCCCCAGCTAAGATTTAGTCAGGGGTGTATAATACAAGTCATGGACAGGTGACAGGCTGTGAATTTTTGTTTGTTGCATGTGACCTGTCCAGGGCCGCCCAAAGGATTCTGGGGGCCTGGGGTCTTCAGCAGCGGGGAGCCCTTCCGTTCCGGGACCCGCCACTGAAGTGCCCCGAAGACCCACGGCGGGGGCCCCCCCGCCGCTGAATTACTGCCGAAGCGGGACCCGCCGCCGAAGTGCAGCCCGGTCTTCGGCGGTAATTCAGCGGTGGGGGGCCCCCACCGCGGGTCTTCGGGGCACTTCAGCGGCGGGTCCCGGAAGGGAAGGGCCCCCCCGCCGCCGAACTACCGCCGAAGACCGGGCTGAACTTCGGCGGCGGGTCCCGCTTCGGCGGTAATTCTCCAGTGGGGGGGTCCTTCTGCCCCGGAGCGGAAGGACCCCCCGCTGGCTAAGACCGGGAGCGGAAGAAGCTCCTGCGCCTGGCCCCGCAAGAGTTTTCTGCCCCCTCCCCGAGCGAGTGAAGGACCCCACTCCAGGGGCCCCGAAAAACTCCCGTGGGGGCCCCTGTGGGGCCCGGGGCCTGGGGCAAATTGCCCCTCTTGCCCCCCCCTCTTTGGGCGGCCCTGGACCTGTCCATGACTTTTACTAAAAATACCCATGACTAAATCGTAGCCTTACCCATAACCACAGAGCAACCATCTTACCCTTGAAGGGACTTTCCCTGGATCAAGACTGAGGCACGCTGGCTTTGCTGTGTGGAAGCTTACACTACATGGACATGTTAACTGGATAAATGGAGAACTTGATGGATATCAGTCAGGTAGTTTTCATGAACAATACATTCACACAGACTTCAATAAGTAAAAAAAAAAGATGGTGTTGCTGGTTATAAAATAATCAAAAACACAGATATGTACTACAGGAGAGATACAGGAATGTTCAGAGAATCTTATAGATGGTAGCGTAGAATGAATTACATATATTTGTGATGTAATTTGGCAGGAAAAAAGAAACAATACAATTTGTGGTAAGGAAAGTGCAGATTTATTTAAAGTGACAAAGAGAGTGTAACTGGGACTATTGGCATGAAATTGATATGATTATGATCAGAAAAGTAGTTATGTAAAAACACAACATCTTACTCAACAGAATTTCTCTCTCTATGTGTTCAGAATCATATTGGCTTAATTTAGAAATAAAAAGTAAATTTATATTTTTTTCTATTTGTACTACAGAGCCTGCAAATCTATGGGAGAGTATGTTGCATGTTTTTCTGTCTTGCACATGAACAGAATGCACATACCAGCTGTCAAACGCTTTTACCTTCTCCTCACATCTAATGCTTCTCAGTTGGATAAGGGTTATTATGGACTACTGGTAATGAACAGAGAAAGAGCACAGCTTGACTTCCAGATCCTAGGGTGAGCTTACAGTATGCAGAGCTGGAAGTTTATACATCAAGCAAACAAAATTGCACATTACTTATAAACTTAGCAAATTTAATGTGTAAGTCATAGAGAACCAAGAAATCTAGAATCACACTTAGGATATATCTGACCTTGAGAACAGGAAACTCCAAGTGGAATATCAGTCCTGATTGTGAACTACATTAGACTGAGAAGTAGTCTACAAAGTTAAATGAAGGGAGCCCCATGGCAGAGGACAATTAAATTCAGACCAGACAAAGTACTAGAAAATATAGAGTAGGGAATGATCTTGCACTGGTCAGTTGATAAATTCTTAACAGGACTTTTCCATCTCTTATTTCTAGAGTTATTTACCCAGTTTCAAAGTGTGTCAGATGGATGTGCAAGGAACATCTAAATAAGTGGGAGGACCACTGGACTAGGTTTAAAAAAAAATTCTATGGGCATTTTTAAAATTTTGAATTGTTTTTGTATTAGGACCGAATCCTGAAAGATTGGAGCTGCAGGTGCTTCGTACCTTTGAATATAAGACTATATGTTTTTAAAAATACATTGTTAAAGAATCATAATACCCAAACGACTGTCCCTTGTAACTTTATTCTTGCAAAAGGATTTCACTTAATAAAGTATTGGAAACGTATAATTACAAAAATGTTTTTTCCTCTTTGATGACATAAAGTTTTCTCAGAACCATGAGCATTCTGAAAAAACAATGCTTAGAGAGATACCATTAGTATAATCAGTCAGGCAATAAGTGCATTCAGGTGGAAGGCTGCCATTATATCAAGAAAGAGAAAAAAAAAAGGCCTTATACTAAAATGTCAGGGCTGCCTTTATTCAGGTCATTGACTGTTTCTAGCAGATTGATGACATATTAGTATTTTGAGAAGAGAAGAATAACATACAACCATTTACATTTAGAGTTCAAGAAATGCCACTGTCTGGAACAAGAAACGTTTACTTGGATATTAGGGGGAAAATGGTAAAATGTTTTGCAGAATACTAATAACCTTTCAGAGATGCCATTTTAAATTAATAGTTTTACCTCTGGCAACTGGAATTTTATGTTTATAATATGCATTATAGATGTGTATAGAATAAATTCAATGAAATAAACATGTTTTACGAGTTTTACCTTATTTTTTTTTACCAGTTTTTTAATCCAGTAAAAGTCTTAATTTATTGGGCTAGAGTCATAAAAGGACTTGACTGCCCTTTTAGGCACCTAAATCCCAGAATTAGGGCCCACTAAGATTCACAAAACTCCTGGTCAGCTGCCACCAAACGCCGTAGGTTCCTAAACTTACTCAGCACCTAGGTTCTTGCAGTAAAAGTTCTCTAGGCAACTATGTTCCTCCTCCTAAACATGTGCACTGTTGCTCCCCTTTAGGCTTCTGGGCACCTAAGTGCCAGTGTGATTCAAAATGGGTGATAAGATAGGTGTTGCTCTGCCTAACACAAGTGTGAGGTCTGTTTACATTTCCTCAGCCCCCTAACCCCCCCCCCAACTCTGTCAGCTTCTTGTCAAAAAGTTGTAGGCACCTAACAGCAAGATTCTACAACTGAGAATCCCAAGCAGAGGGACATGCAGCCCAGCCTTAGGTACTGCTGTCCCTGAGAGGGTCAGGATTTAGGACACAGCCCTCTCTTTGGAATCTCCTATTGTCTAGTTTATGCAGGGAGCTGTCTAGCATGCTGGGTTTTGGGAATCCCATTCTCTAGGTGCCTATCTCTCTCCCAGTCATTGTATAGGGAGCCTAGCAGGGGTGAAAGTAACATAAAAGACTTACCGGTTCAGGAGCCCGACTCCGGGCCCCTGGAAGAGGCAGGGCAGAAGGGGTGGGGCTAGGAATCAGCCTCCCCTTCTGCGCTGCCCAGACTGCACCTTCCAGGGCTCCGGCGGTGATTTAAAGGGCCCAGAACCCTGGCCGCTGTTGCAGTAGTGGTGGCGGTGGCCAGGAGCCCTGGGCCCTTTTAAATCACCGGGGCCCAGAGCATCTGCCCCTTTTGTCCCCCACACCCCTGGTCGGCAGCGCTTTAACCTCTGGGGTACATACCAGCCCACTTTCACCTCTGGAGCCTAGTCATTATTCCCAGTGATGTTTTAGGCTCCTAAAAATTGGCTGTCTGAGGAGTTCATTGGACCGTTTATGTTGATTTTCAGTAAATCTTGGTGCACTGGGGAAGTTCCAGAAAACTGGCAGAAAGCTAATGTGCCAATTTTTAAAATGGGTAAATGGGATGATCCAGGTAATTTAAATGTCAGCCTGACATCGATCCCAGGCAAGGTAATGGAGTGGCTAATATGAGACTTAATTAATAAGGAAATAAAGATGGATAATATACTTTATGCCAATCAGCATTTGTTTATGGCACGTAGATTCTGTCAAACTAACGTGATATCTTTTTTGATGAGATTACAAATTTGGTTGATTAAGATAGTGGTGTTGGCTAAATAAATTAGACTTCTGTAAGATGTTTGCCTTGGTACTACTCAACATTTTGATAAAAAACTAGAACGATGTAAAATTAACATGGCACTCATTAAATGGATTAAAACCTGGCTAATGGATAGGTATGAGAATGTAATTATAAATAAGGAATTGTTATCAAGAGGGTGTGTTTCCAGAGGTGTCCCTCAGAGACCCATTCTTGGCCCTGTGCGCTTTAATATTTTATCAGTGACTTGGAAGAAAACATAGAATCATCACTGATAAAGTTTGTAGATAACACAAAATTGGTCTTAGGTTGCATGACTCAAAAAACATGGCTATTTAGAGATAATGTATTTGGAGTTACTGGTGGTTTATTCATGCAGTCAGTTTACAACAGGATGCCACCAAGCATGAGCTCCACACTATCTATTCAACTTTGAGGTGTTTGCAAGGGAAGGTGGCACCAGCTTGTCCAGTAGTGCCATCTGAATTATCTATCAGCCAGAGTCTGCAGCATCAGTTGCATCAGAGGGAAGATCATTTTAAGATGTTCCTCAATTGTCTGTTGCAATAATGTCATTGATAGAGCTCTGTAACACAATGGACAGCTGCATTTAAGTCAATGGCAGATACATGGCATGGTTTCCTATCTCCACGAGAGTTTGGCAAGGCTATGGTCTCTCACTGTCATTCAGTATCAGCATAAATTGGTTGATGGATAAGCTCGAGGACTCAACTGTAAGTGGCATTGAGGGGAGCACCCTTCTTCAAGATCTTGAATATGTCAGTGACTTTGTCTTGTTGGCTCAGTTTGATGATTTGATGCAGCTGATGGTTGATCTGGTCTGGCCCAAAGCAGTGTTCATTGCTCTGGTTATTAATCCAGATAAAGCTAAGCTCTGGTCATTACCATAAAATAGCTCCCAGCTCAGTATTAACCTGTCTGGAAGGGACACTGGGCAGGTGGCAAATGCTTGGGAGGCATCACAGAGAGTGCTGGAGGATGTTCAAAAGATTTGGACAGTGATATAGCAGCAGCTGCCGCCATGTTTTAGGCCCTTCCTCGGTCTCTGTAGGGATCTCATGACATCAAGTTTGTGCCTATTTAAGCCAGCAGTAGGAACAGGAAGCTGTCCAAACAACTGGGCTCCACCCTCTTCTAGACTCTGTGCCTTGTGCTTCCTTGCTCCCGCTCCTACTCCCCTGGCTTGATTTCCTATCATCCAAACCCAGGGTGAATCCTGGCATGTTCATGTTTCTGATCTCCAGTTTGTTTCATGACTCTGACCTCCTGGTATCCTGACCCAGCCTGACTCTTGACTCTTCTCTTGGGACTGCAGACTCTGGCTCTGATTACTAGGTTTGGCCGCTTACTGCCCAGTCATGACGGCTGTGGATCTATGGAATCACAGTCACACCAACTCTGTTGCATGGAAATAAAACATGGGTGCTGAAGAAGGCTGACGAACAGCAGACTGACATTTTTTATTCTTGTTGTTTTCATCAGCTGCTCCATTCCAAGTGACAGGACAAGATCCAAAGTGAGGATATTTTAAGCTGAAACCAACAGCCACCTCCATCAGTACTAGCTTAGTTTTGGCAGTTTCCTTGGTATGGACATACTAGAAGAATGAAAGATCTGCAAATTCGGAAACTTTTGTACCAAGGAACACTGCTACATGGCTGTTGAATGTGTGTATGTCAAAAGCTTCAGTGGTGTACCAGGATTGTCAGTGAGAGACATAAATTGAACGTATAATCAGACTACCTTAAGCACCTTGCCAGAGATCAATCTGGGTAGTCCTTAATTTGCAAGAAGACCATGTCCCTTTGGGATTTTCCATGCTGATGAGGGTGATGAGTTATTGGAATAGTAGCAACCTTGGGTGGGGAGGTTATGTGTGTTCTAAGTATTTATTTTTTCCTCTTTATTGTCATGTTCAGTAGAGTAAAAGTACCTATGAGATTGATCTCAGGCTGCAGTTAGGCTCCAAATCTCTCCTTTGTTCAAAGGTGAATGATGTTGCTTTGTTGTTTTCGGAATTATCAACCCTCTGCATAAAAACGTACTAGCAATGACTTGCCTTTGTTTTTATAATTGTCAGATGTTGCTAGTTCATGCCTTCCACATTTGGAGCTATTGTCTGTCCATTGTTTAAAATTTGTAAGCCATTGTTTAAAAGTTAGCAGGCAGTGCAAGTCAATTGTTGGAAAATCTGTGCTTCTAGCATGAAAATAGTTTGATAAATTTTGCCTAATCACAGGCAGGATTCTCACACAACCCTGTTTGCCAGAGTTGCTACAGACACCTACCTGGTTCCCTGCCAGCTCTCAGGGACCCTTCCAAGAATCTATGGCTCCAGAGTGACACCACCATGCCAGGGCTTCCAGACTCTGTGCCATGGAGCTTGGGAGTCTGGTAACACTGCAGCTCTCAGAGCTTCTAGGCTCCATGCCAAACTGGAATGAAACCACATTCTGAAATAGTGAAATTTATTGCAAACCAGAAATCTGTAGTTTTTGCCAGCGAAAAGGAAAAAGTCTCTTTTTACACATTTGAGGTACAACCCCTCCCATTTATAAATGAAACTATGATCATGGTTTAAAGATCAGCATTTCATTGTAAAAGAGATTAATTGTTTGAGATGCCTTTGTTCACAATTCAGTAATGTAAAAAGACAGCAAAAGCCTGAGGCCGGAGTGGAAAGCAATAATTCCTAGTGTATGGTGCTCCTTTTTGGACTGATAACCACTCTGAGGGTTCTAAAAAAAAAAAAAAATCATAGTGATGCCAATTCATCATCCTCTGCAAAGCCTGCATTTATATTCTGATCTAGATGATTAATCTTTGTCTAGATTATGGGTTCTCAATAGCTCTGAACAACATGTCAGTGGGTTGCAACCAGATTGCTTTTCTCATATTGCTAAAGGAAGGAATAATCCCAGCTGGATGGGAGGAAGTCTCCAGTTCCTGGCATGAGAAAGGGAATCCTGGTATGGAAAAGGTTAAGAACCACTGGTAAAAGATTCATAGAATCCATGGCCAGAAGAGATCGTTGTGAGCAACTAGTCTGACCTCCCGTGTAACACAGGCCAGAGAACTTCCCAAAAATAATTCCTAGAGCACATGAATATACGCTTTTTGGAGACCTGTCTTTATATACATGTATTGGACAGGGCAGAAAAATTCTGCCACTGACAACCAAATTGAAACAAATAATATATTTTCCTTATTCATGTTCATGTCTGCCTGTGATTTTAGGAGCATCTCTGAAACATGATGTATTATCATTTGTTTTATGTTAACAGTTTTTAAATCTTTTTTACATAGTTTTGTAGGCATCAAAAAATTCTTCATCTAGGATATTACTATACTTAGAGAAGCTTGAAACAAAAGAAGGCTTTTCTGCTGGTGTGACTCTTTGGGGAAGGGGGAAGAATCTCCTCTCTTCTACCTCTTTTGTTTTCCCCCTTAGTTGTATAGAAAGACAAAGGTGCATCTTCGATTGGAGGACATAATGTAAGGATACACATTCAGATTCCATGTTAGCAGATTATACAGGATAGCATAAAATGGGTTGAAAAAAAGATGAATGGAGGGCAGACAACTAATGGGGGAGGGGTGGGAAAGAGAGTGAGTGTGAGTGCATGTGTTTGCAGGCGTATAATAATTGAAAGTCTGTTAAAGAAAATAACTGGCTTCTAATGTGTCTCACTCTAGGCCACTTGAAATTACACGAAAGGGATATAGGTGATGAAGAGATGAGTCACTAAAAAGGCAAACTGATATAAAGAATGATGATTAATGTCTTCAGACACGACCAGCGGGGACACACAGGAACACATGGAGACAGGAGTCTTCGGTTATGGCTCGGTTCATTGTAGCAGAAGCTCAGCTACACCCTGCAGAGGCATAGCTGTACCATCTGTTCATCTCCCCCACATCCCGAGGAGTGAGCACCAAGATCTTTTTGCGTTTCCCCTTTGTTGTAATCATCAGCCCTCCTGCTCCCCAGGCAGGCAGTTCTAGTCTTGGTCTCGGCCCAATAATTGCCCTCTAATTTCCCTGCTTAAATCCTCGGCCCCTGTTTCTGTTTACAACTGCTATGACCATTTGTTGCCACATAAAGAGCTGTTTTGAGCACTTGGGTGTCTTTAGTCAGTCAACACCTGCAGGCTTGTGGATTGGGGTTTTTCCGTGTGCATCTTTTGCCAGCAGCTTACCAGACAGACTTAATGTCAGACAGAGCCATCCCCCCACAGTTAACACCATATTTTTCAAACTGGTCATACTTGGCAAAGTCTCCCTGGAGCCATTTTGTTCTATACTATATAGTTTCAACCAGTTTGCCTGGTACTGAAGTCAGTCTTACCAGCCTGTAATTGCTGGGATCACCACTGGAGCCCTTTTAAAAATTGGCTTCACATTAGCTATCCTCCAGGCATTTGATACGGAAGCTGATTTAAATTATAGTTACAAACTACAGTTAGTAGTTCAGCAATTTCACATTTGAGTTCCTTCAGAATTCTTGGGTGAATGCCATCTGGTCTCGGTGACTTATTACTGTTTAGTTTATCAATTTGTTCCAAAACCTCCTCTAATGACACCTCAATCTGGGACAGTTCCTCAGATTTGAAGAATGGCTAAGGTTTGGGAATCTCCCTCACATTCTCAGCCGAAAAGACTGATGGAAATAATTCATTTAGCTTCTCCGCAATGGCCTTATCGTCCTTGAGTGCTGCTTTAGCATTTTGATCATCCAGTGGCCCCACCGGTTGTTTAGCAGACTTCCTGCTTCTGATGTATTTAAACATTATTTTTGCTATTACTTTTTGAGTCTTTGGCTAGTTGTTCTTCAAATTATTATTTTTTTTTTGGCCTTCCTAATAATATTTTTTACAATTCATTTGCCAGAGTTTATGCTCCTTTCTATTTTCCTCACTAGGATTTAACTTCCACTTTTTAAATAATGCCTTTTTGTCTCTCACCGCTTCTTTTACTTTGTTGTTTAGCCACAGTGGCACTTCTTTGGTTCTTTTATTATGTTTTTTTAATTTGGGGAATACATTTAAGTTGAGCCTCTATTATGTTGTTTTAAAAAAGTTTCCATGCAGCTTGCAGGGATTTCACTTTTGGCACTATACCTTTTAATTTCTGTTTAATTAACTTCCTTATTTTTGAGTAGTCCCCCTTTCTGAAATTAAATGCTACAATGTTGGGCTGCTTTGGTGTTTTCCCCACAGCAGGAATGTTAAATTTAATTACATTAAGGTCACTATTAGCAAGCAGTCCAGCTATATTCACCTCTTGGACCAGATCCTGTGCTCCATTTAAGACTAAATCAAGAATTTCCTCTCCTCTTGTGGGTTCCAGGACTAGCTGCTCCAAGAAGCAATTATTTGAAGTGTCAAGAAACTTTATCTCTGCATCCTGTACTGAGATGACGTGTATCCAGTCAATATGGGGATAGTTGAAATCCCCCATTATTATTGAGTTTATTTTTATAGCCTCTGTAATCTCCCTGAGGATTTCACAGTCACTATCACCATCCTAGCCAGGTGGTAGGTAATATATCCCTATTATTAGAGCATGTCATTACTATACAAAGAGATTTTATGGTACAGTTTGGGTCATTTATGTTTTTTACTTCATCTGATTCTATGCTTTCTTTCACAAATAGTGCTACTGCCTCACCAGCATGACCTGTTCTGTCCTTCCGATTTATTTTGTACTTGGCTTGGAAACTTGAAGCTTGTGGAGCCCTGGGTAAAGCTGGGGCTCCTGGGCTTTCAGGTTCCCAGATCCATGACCAGGAGTCTGGAAGACCCCAGCAGCCTGGAGAGGTGGCAGGTTTCCCATAGAAACCTCCTTTTGATTCACCAAAAGTTCATCAAACCCATGATGTTTCTGCAAAACATTTTGAGTTCTACAAATCTGCATTTTCTGATTAAACTGTTTTGTTAGAAAATGTATAACCCAGCTCTGCCCTCAATGTCTTCACATATTAGCATTGCAATGGTTGGGGAAAATTTGAAATAAAAGTACTCAACATGTGTATTATTTTAGTGAAATTCCTTGATATCAGTTCTGTAAGGATGGGTGAATATTTTGAAGATTAATAATTTCATTTGAAATAATGCAAACATAATATTATGCTATTATGTCCATAATAAAGGACCATTTCCATTAAGGTTTAACAAAAATCAGTATATTGAATTTTTGTGGAGGTGATTTTGGTTACTTAATTTTTGTTTAGTTGTTTCTTTATCATGGTAGGATGTGCAGAATGGTGCACTATACCAATCAACAAGATTAGGTTTGATTTTTTTTTAATGGAATACTTAATGTTTTGGGGACAGGAAGAAGTTAAGCTTGTCCTCTGTCCCTGCCCATTCATAGTAGTTATGTAATTTTTCTACCAACAAAAAATTCTATATGTTACTACAGTAATTTATTTTTGAGCCATTGGACTCCTTTGTCTTTGGCTGCCCCTGCTGCAATGTGTTAGTGATTCTTCTCTACGTAGACACTTTCTGATGACATTCCTTTATTGTCCAGCTTTTCCTTAATTTATGTGTTCTCCCTGTGTATGTATTATCTGAAGTACCCTGGCAGCAACAGACCTAATTCTTCTCTGAGTGCTAGTCTATATGTGTTCCACTTCTGTGGTCATGTGCCCCATGCATTGAAGATCAGAATGCTTTAGCCAGCACTGTCAATTGGTCACACATGCTCTGTCACATCCATCCCCCATCAAGGGTATAATTAAGCTCAGATCCCAGCCTCATTTTCTTTGCCCTCAGTTTAACCATGCCAATTTCTGCAGTATCTTTTTTATTGAAAGTATAAGGTCAATTAGTTTCACTGCCAACTGCATTTGAAACCTGTTTTTACTAATCTTGTATGAGTAATTTATTGTGTTTCTTTGTTAATCTGGAATTAGGTTACAGAGATCTACCACCATGATGTAAACAGTGAAACCAACTTTTAAAAGTATGGAAATTCAAAGTTGAAATTCTGGTTAACATAAAACGAAATAAATAACATGGGCTCTGAGTTCGCCAAACCTGTGTGTGGGTGTCCAGACTGCTAAGTGAGTTGGAGAAACCTGTGCTATAACTTGTATCCCCAACTGGCATAGTAAGCCCAGGTCCAAAGCAGATACAGACTTGGGTACAAAGATTTTGCTTGAGAATGTTAGGGAGAGGTTAGGATTTAACACCCAGATAATAATCCATGTTAACTCTGCAGTACATACCCTTATGGTCACCCAAACAACCTTGTATATCCTGATTAGAGCTATTTAAATCCACCTGCGATTGTGACTCAGCAGTAATTCCATTGCTTTTTCATTCACGGTTTAAGCACCTGATAACAGAACACCTCAACAGAGGTGCCCAGCATGCTTATGCTAGTTCCTAAAGTACATTAGCCTGTTGTATATAACTTGAATGATTTGAATTTTGTGATGTAATGTGATTTCTTTGGGCAGGCGGAATGGCAGAAAGGCACATTAGATACAGTGTGCAATGTTTTCTAAATCTCCAAAAAATCTTACTCAAGTTACTCAACATGTTTGCAACAAATTCTAATTGTCAGTGTGACCTAATACTAAAAAAATGTGAAAGTATGAACAGTATTCTTAAGTTAAAATGTCTTCAGTGCAAAAATGGGACCATTACTGCAGCATCAACTATTGTCCTACCTTAGTATGTGTACACTGAAGTAATAAAACTCATAATGCTTTTTAGCTTGCATAGTCTTTTCAGCAGGGGCTGCATCTTCCTTTGTGTCTGGAAAGTGGCCAAAGTTTAGACACCACCACAATACAAGTAATACCACTTGTCATCCCAGAAAAGTGTTGCTTTTTCGACTGCTGCCAACTTTTGTGTTATATTTAATTGCTCGATTGTGGCATTACTTTAATACTGTTTCTTTCTGGACTTTGCTTCTTAACACTATCTCTCCAAATGTTTGAGTGTTACTAAAATTTGGCTCTCCCAACCTGGGCTGGATATGGATCAAGAAATAAGCAGTAAAAAATCTCTGTTCCTTATTATCAGTATAATTTTCTGGGCATTTGGGACCACATTTTCAAACTCGGCAGCCTCATATTAGGCACCTAAATCCATATTAAAGAAATTAAAATAAGTGGCCGGGTTGTAAATGTATACACCTAGGAGTAAAGAATGTATGCCATATTTACAAGTTAAAGGAGGACTCTATCCTAAGAAGCAGTGACTCTGAAAAAGATCTGTGGGTTATGATGGCTAATCCACTGAACATGAGCTCTCAGTGCAACACTGTGGCCAATAGGACTAATATGATCGTTGGAGGCATAAACAGGGGAATCTTGGATAGGAAAAGATAGGTTATTTCACCTCTGTATTTGTCACTTGTGCAACTGCTGTTAGAGCATTGTGTCCAGTTCTGGTGTCAACAATTTAAGAACATGTTGATAAATTGGAGAAGGTTCAAAGAAGAGCCATGAGAATGATTAAAGGATTAGAAAACCTGCCTTATAATAATAGACTCCAAGCGTTCAATCTATTTAGCTTAACAAAAAGAAGGTTAAATGGGGACTTGATCACAGACTATAAGTACATGGGGAACAAATATTTGATAATGAGTGTTTCAGTCTAGCAGAGAAAGGTATCCAATGATCCAACATCTGGAAGTTGAAGCTAGGCAAATTGAGACTGGAAATAAGGCATATTTTTTTAACATTGTAATTAAACATTAGAACGATTTTCCAAAGAGTTGTGGTGGATTCTCCATCAATGGCAACTTTTAAATCAAGTTTGGACGGGTTTTTTTTCTAAAAAGATCTGCTCTAGGAATTATTCAGGGCAAGTTCTCTGGCCTGTGTTCTACAGGAGGTCAGGTTAGATGATCCCAATGGTCCCTCTTAGCCTTGGAATTTATGAATTTAGATGCTGAGCACTTTTAGCTCCCATGAAAGCCAGTCAAATCTGTGCATGCTTGGCATGTCTGAAGGTTGGGCTATTTTTATTGAGATTTTTTTTTAAAAAAAGACACATACAGATCACATGACCTTCCATATGGGACAGCTAATTTAATACTAATTAGGGCAACTAATTAAAGTGCTGTGCAAACTTTTTAAAAAACCTTTTTTTTTCCCTCCCCAAAGGTGACAACCCTTGTTAACACAAGCAACAAAGGACCATCTGGTAAAAAGAAAGGGCGATCTAAGAAGGCACATGTGTTGGCTGCTTCAGTAGAACAAGCTACCCAAAACTTTTTGGAAAAAGGAGAACAGATTGCTAAAGAGAGCCATGACCTCAAGGAGGAATTGGTTGTTGCTGTAGAGGATGTACGCAAACAAGGTATGTACAGTGAATCTGTCGTAACTCTGAACTTATTATAATTGCTACATGAGAGAACATAGGGGAGAAATCAAATCAGTATCTTAGATGTCTGTATACTGATGCAAGAAGTATTGGGTATTAGCAGGAAAAAATAGAAATGCTAGTTAATAAGCACAACTATGAAATAGTTGGCATCAAAGAGACTTGGTGGGATAATACACATGTCTGGAATATTGGTATAGAATGGTATATACACAATAAAGATAATGGATTTCAAGAAGGCAGAGTTCAGCTAACACAGGGAGTAGGTAGTAAGATCCCATGGGAAGCAAGTCTAAGGGGGAAAACAGTTCTAGAGAGTTGGCACTTTTTCAAAGAGATATTAATAAGGGCACAAGAGCAAACTATCCCACTGTGTAAGAAAAATAGGAAGTATGGCAAGAGATCACCCTGGTTTAACCAGGAGCTCTTCAATAATCTGAAACTCAAAAAAGAGTCCTACAAAAAATAGAAACTAGGTCAAATTACAAAGGATGGATATAAACAAACAACACAAGTATTGACAAAATTAAAAAGACCAAGGTACAAAACACGATTAAACTAGCTAGAGACATAAAAGGTAACAAGAAAATAGTCTACATATACACTAGAACCAAGAGGAAGACCAAGTACAGGGTTGGCCTGTTACTCAATGAAAGGTGGGGAAACAATAATAGAAAATGTGGAAATGGCAGAAGTGTTAAGTGGCTTTTTTGTTTCAGTTTTCACCAAAAAGGTTAGTAGCAATTGGACGTATAACATAGTGAATGCCAGTAAAAAAGAAGGTAGGATCAGAGGCTAACATAGGGAAAGAACAAGTTAAAAATGATTTAGACAAGTTAAATGTCTGCAAGTCACCAGGACCTGATGAAATACATCCTAGAATACTCAAGGAGCTGATTGAGGAGATATCTGAACCCTTAGCCCTGGTCTACACTGGGGGGGGGCGGTGTCGACCTAAGATACACAACTTCAGCTGTGCGAATAATGTAGCTGAAGTTGGTGTATCTTAGGTTGACTTACCTGGCCGTGAGGACGGTGGCAAGTCGACCACTGCCGCTCCCCTGTCGACTCTGCTTCCGCCTCTCGCAAGCTGGAGTTCCAGAGTTGACGGGGAGCATTGTTGGGAATCGATTTATCCGCGTCTATACGAGACACGATAAATCGATCCCCGATAGATGGATCACTACCCGCCGATCCGGTAGTGAAGACCTGCCCTTAGTGATTACCTTCCAAAAGTCGTGGAAGATGAATGAGATTCCAGAGGACTGGAAGAGGGCAAAGATAGTTCCAATCTATAAAAAGGGGAATAAGGACAATCAGGGAATTACAGAGCAGTCAGCTTGACTTCAGTACCCAGCAAGGTAATGAACCAAATAATTAACCAATCAATTTGCAAACACCTACAAGATAATAAGGTGATAAGTAACAGTCAGCATGGATTTGTGAAGAACAAATCATTTCAAAGCAACCTAATAGCTTTCTTTGACAGGGTACCAAGCTTTGTGGAATGGGGGGAAGCAGAAGATGTGATATATCTTCACTTTAGCTTCTGATACTGTCTCACATGACCTTCTCATAAACAAACTAGGAAAATACAACCTAGATGGAGATAATAGAAGGTGGGTGCATAACTTTTTGGAAAACTGTTCCCACACAGTAGTTCATAGTCAAGCTGGAAGGGTATATCAAGTGGGTCCTGCAGGGATCAGTTCCGGGTCCAGTTCTGTTCAATATCTTCATCAGTGATTTAGATAATGGCACAGAGATTACACTTATAAAGTTTTGCGGACGATACCAAGCTGGGAGGGGTTGCAAGTGCTTTGGAAGATAGGATTAAAATTCAAAATGATCTGGACAAACTGGAGAAATGGTAAATAGGATGAAATTCAATAAGCACAAATGTAAAGTACTCCACTTAGGAAAGAACAATCAGTTGCACACAAACAAAATAGGAAATGGCTGTCTTGGAAGGAGTACTGCTGACAGGGAACTGGAGGTGATACTGGATCACAAGCTAAATATGAATCAACAGTGTAATGCTGTTGCAGGAAAAGTGAACATCATTCTGGGATATATTAGCAGGAGTTGTAATCAAAACACGAGAAGTAATTCTTCCATTCTACTCCACACTGATTAGGCCTCAGCTGGAGTATTGTGTCCAGTTCTGGGTGTTACATTTCAAGAAAGATGTGAAAAAATTGGAGAAAGTCCAGAGAAAAGCAACAAAAATGATTACAAGTCTAGAAAATATCATCTATGAGGGAAGATTGAAAAAAATGGGTTTGTTCGGTCTGGAGAAAAGAATATTGAGGGAGGACAGGATTACAGTACATAAAAGGGAGGTGGTGGAATTTCTATCCTTAGAGGTTTTTAAGACCCGACTTGACAAAGCCCTGGCTGGGATGATTTAGTTGGGGTTGGTCCTAATTTGAGCAGGGGGTTGGACTAGATGACCTCCTGAGGTCTCTTCCAACCCTAATCTTCTATTATTCTATGATTCCATGAAAAGGTTGTTACAAGGAGGAGGGAGAAAAAATGTTTTCCTTGGCCTCTGAGGATAGGACAAGAATCAATGGACTTAAATTGCAGCAAGAGTGGTTTAGGTTGGACGTTAGGGAAAACTTCCTAACTGTGAGGGTAATTAAGCACTGGAATAAATTGCCTAGGGAGGTTGTGGTATCTCCGTCATTGGAGATTTTTAAGAGCAGGTTAGACAAACACCTGTCAGGGATAGCAGATAATACTTAGTCGTGCCTTGAGTGCAGGGGACTGGACTAGATGACCTCTCAAGGTCCCTTCCAGTCTTATAATTGTATAATTGCTGGATTTCTTCCAAGAGAAATATGCCTCTAGCTTCCTGTATGATGATCATGTGATTAAAACTACTTATATGGTGTACATTGCATTATATCTTCAATATTTGTACAAATAACTAATTGTTTATTCAGTAGTAGCCATGTGTTTAGCTGAACATTACAGTTGGGTCTATAACTGATTTATTTATTTATTTATTGGTTGTTCAGGGGAAAAAATTAGTTGAGATTAAACTGAAACCAATAAATGCTTAAAAAGTTGATGGAGCTGGTTGAACAAAATATTTTGGCATGAAACATTTTGCTTCTGGACATTTTAAGAGTCAGGGCCAGCTCTGACTTTTTTGCCACCCCAAGCAAAACCAAACAAACAAACAAAAACAAAACAAAAAAAAATATCCAGGGCACAGGATGGCCAGACCCAGAGGCAAAGCAAAACAAACAAACAAATACACAAAAAGACAGCTGTGCCCCCCTAAGATTGGACGGAATGCCCCGCCTTAGAATCTGCCGCCCCAAGCACGAGCTTGCTCAGCTGGTGCCTGGAGCCAGCTCTGGCTAGAGTCACAAAATGGGGAGAGGGAAGGCAGAGGTGGTGCCCACACCTCTTATAACATTTAGCCCAGCGATTAGGGCACTCACTGGGGATATAGGGGACCTACGTTCAAATCCCCTATGTTGAGGTGGAGCATCCTAATGAGTGGGATGTGAAGTATTCTGGGGCTAGTCTTTTTCAGTCTCTCCTGTTGAAGCTGTTCCTCTGTATAAAAAAATGTAATAGATAAAGAGTGAGAACGATCGTGATTCCATAGGCTGGTGGTTAGGGCACTTATCTGGATGCTGGTACTGCCACGTTCAAGTCCCTCTACTTTAATGTCTATTCTGGATGCATGTCCTAACCTCTGAAATTAAAATATGAGGGAGGTGACACCACCACTGATCCCATCCCCCCAGTGCATTTTGAGAAGACCGCCAAAGTCCCCTTGTGAATGTACTCGGAAAAATGTGGGTGTGGGGTAGGACAAAACTGTTTGGAGAATTTGTGTCAAATTCACGAATAGTTTTGCAAAGGCTGGAACTGATTTTTTCAGTGAATAAACTGAAAAATGTCCAACTCTACTGAACATTCTCTCTTAGATAATTTACCACATCATCTCATCACTTTGCCTGAGCTCCAGTGACTCAGGAAATAGGAAACTCAGAGATTGTTCAGTGTCCTAAATGACCAGTGCTGATGCAAAACCATGAGGCTGACTTTGCTTCAAGTTATTCTTTATATAACTGTGTAGAGGATGAGCTTTTTTTTCCTGTAATGAAAATTACAAGGAAAATAGTTTGCAACTCTGTTAAGCTCTTAATAGTGGCTTAAAGAAAAAGTATGTATAGCATATATATAATCAATATTTTGTGTGGTGAACAATTTAATAATTATCAACCAAATAATGCAATGATGTAGAATTCTTTGGTTTTAAAATGTGTAACACAAAGATTAGCATAATTTTATCACAAAAATATAAGTAATATTAAAATATGATTTTCACTATGGAGCTGGTGGTTAAATTGATGTTAAGGAGACCTTGCATATTTTATAGAATGGTAACTTCAGGATATACCAACAATATGCAAGCTACTCATCTAATAAGCATCTTTTACAGAAGCATGTGGGAAAGAAATGTAAGAAATTTCATTTTATAACCATTACAATAGTTTGCATTGTTATTACAGGACACCTGCTTTCAAATAAATAATAACTTTAGTAAGGCTTTGGAAATTCAAAGGTAATCTTGTATCGCCGATAAGAATTTTAAAGGTAAAATACACAGCAGGTGTGACAGTTGTGGCAATTTCCTGCAATATCCTTGAAAAACCTTATTGAATTAAGTTTAAATATTTTTGGAGTCCGTTGTATTAAATGCAGCGGCTATGTATTATTGTGGGCTGGGGTTGTATGTAACCTCTCTATGGTGGAGAAATGATGTGAATCCTTGAAAGTGTCATGAACTTCAAAAGTCTATGTTAAACAATGTGGCAGACAAGAATGGATTTTTGGGAGAAACAGTACCAAATGGTTTGCTTGGAGAATCTCTAGGGAAAGGTGGATGCAATTTTCCCAGCTATGGTTATTTTAAAAAACAACCTTTGGATGCTATTTAGGAAAGCTGGACGAGCACAAGTCCATGGGGCCGGATGCGCTGCATCCGAGGGTGCTAAAGGAGTTGGCCGATGAGATTGCAGAGCCATTGGCCATTATCTTTGAAAACTCATGGCGATCGGGGGAGGTCCCGGATTACTGGAAAAAAGCTAATGTAGTGCCCATCTTTAAAAAAGGGAAGAAGGAAGATCCAGGGAACTACAGGCCAGTCAGTCTCACCTCAGTCCCTGGAAAAATCATGGAACAGGTCCTCAAGGAATCAATCCTGAACCACTTAAAGGAAGGGAAAGTGATCAGGAACAGTCAGCATGGATTCACCAAGGGCAAGTCATGCCTGACTAACCTAATTGCCTTCTATGACGAGATAACCGGCTCTGTGGATGAGGGGAAAGCAGTGGATGTGCTATTTCTGGACTTTAGCAAAGCTTTTGATACAGACTCCCACAGTATTCTTGCCAGCAAGTTAAAGAAGTATGGGCTGGATGAATGGACAGTAAAGTGGATAAAAAACTGGCTAGATGGTCAGGCTCAACGGGTAGTGATCAATGGTTCCATGTCTAGTTGGCAGCTGGTATCAAGTGGAGTGCCCCAAGGGTCGGTGCTGGGGCCGGTTTTATTCAATATCTTCATTAACGATCTGGAGGATGGTGTGGACTGCACCCTTAGCAAGTTTGCAGATGACACTAAGCTGGGAGGAGTGGTAGATACGCTGGAGGGTAGGGCTAGGATACAGAGGGACCTAGACAAATTAGAGGATTGGGCCAAAAGAAATATGATGAGGTTCAACAAGGACAAGTGCAGAGTCCTGCACTTAGGGCGGAAGAATCCCATGCACTGCTACAGACTAGGGACCGAATGGCTGGGCAGCAGTTCTGCAGAAAAGGACCTAGGGGTTACGGTGGACGAAAAGCTGAATATGAGTCAACAGTGTGCCCTTGTTGCCAAGAAGGCTAATGGCATTTTGGGTTGTATAAGTATGGGCATTTCCAGCAGATTGAGGGATGTGATCATTCCCCTCTACTCAGCACTGGTGAGGCCTCATTTGGAGTACTGTGTCCAGTTTTGGGCCCCACACTACAAGAAGGATGTGGATAAATTGAAGAGAGTCCAGCGGAGGGCAACAAAAATGATTAGGGGGCTGGAGCACATGACTTATGAGGAGAGGCTGAGGGAACTGGGATTGTTTAGCCTGCAGAAGAGAAGAATGAGGGGGGATTTGATAGCTGCTTTCAACTACCTGAAAGGGGGTTCCAAAGAGGATGGATCTAGACTGTTCTCAGTGGTAGAAGATGACAGAACAAGGAATAATGGTCTCAAGTTGCAGAGGGGGAGGTTTAGGCTGGATATTAGGAAAAACTTTTTCACTAGTAGGGTGATGAAGAACTGGAATGGGTTACCTAGGGAGGTAGTGGAATCTCCTTCCTTAGAGGTTTTTAAGGTCAGGCTTGACAAAGCCCTGGCTGGGATGATTTAGTTGGGTTTGATCCTGCTTTGAGCAGGGGGTTGGACTAGATGACCTCCTGAGGTCCCTTCCAACCCTGAGATTCTATTCTATTCTATTCTACCCTCTGAGGAGAGGACCATTATCTGCTGATTACCTGTTCTAAACTCTCAACATCAAAGGCCTAAGCGGTATAAAGGAAAGAGTAACCTATTTATGGGGATGCTAGTTCTGAGCTAAGGCTATTTATGAACTTTGTAATCAACAGGAAAAAAACAAAACAAAAAACATCTTTATTGGGTTTGAAGGAATGACTCCTACCAGAGCCTGAGATTGGAGTTGGGGGATGATCTGTGGTAAACTTATTAGCATGAATGTTGGTTCTTTTATTGTTTTTAATGTTTTCTCTATGATACTTACACCTTAAGAATAACTGTGCTTACTTATAAAGAGCTGTGTGATAACTTATGACTGCTGGCAATTTCAGCTGTTCAGCGCCTCCAGAGAGAAAGCAAAGCACAGCCACTGGCCTATCTAGGCAGTCTGGCTTATTGGGGATATTATAGTGTAGGCAGGGAACTGTGCAGACTGGAAAATCCCCGGTCATAAGGGAGAGACATACTGGTCTCTATCCAAGAGAGGTGACAGCTAAGGAAGCAGAAGCCTAGAGTGGATGTCCTTGAGGGACGATGGAGGGGAAAATACAGATGCAATCCCCCTTAATTGTGACAGTAAAGTATTTCAATCTCCAATACTTAGTTAGGGGGGGAAAGCAAGAGGTTGGTAGTGAATTTCCATGACAAACTTTTCACATTTATTGACTTTGATTAAAGCTGTCCCCTTCACTGGCAGCATAATAAAGCTCTTGTCAGTTTTCTCATCTGTAAATCCTATTATCTAAATATACCATCTGCCAGGATCTTCTTCCTTGGGTCTTAGCACAAGATTACCAGAACTTCAGCTATGATTTTTAAAGGCGCCTAAAAGAGTTAGGTGCCCAGTTCTCAGTGTTCCAATGAGACTTGTGTCTCGCTCATGTAGGACAATTTGGAAATACCATAATCAGTAGCTCTTAAATAATTTTAATCCTGAGAGTAGCAGTGTAGAGTGCAAATCGGGCCCTTTCTGGCTGATCTGTACCTCTCTCTGACAGTCTGTTCCATCTTGATGGTGGCTAGGGAAAGATTTACCTGTTTGTTTTGGTGTCCCCTTAGTCCAGCACCTGTTTGTTCTTGGTGCACTGAACTATGATCCAGAATTTCCATGCTGACCTCAGCACTCTTGTTCCATCTCAATATATGGTCATTTGGCGATATCCCTTTGGTGCTTTGACATTCATTCAGTTTTGCTTTTCTTAGTCCATGTATGCCTGACTTAGGGTGATCCATGTAGCCGATCTAATCTAAGCATAGTTAGCATGTTCATTATCATATCTGAGCACCTTACTCAGTTTATCAGTGCCTTATATTAGTTTACCACTAATTTGATTTGTAAACTTGTGATTCATGAAGTTAAAGGCACCTGAGAGGAATCCTTCCCCTCCCCCCACTCACTAGATTTATGGCACATGACCACATTTTCAAATTGCTCACATGCCTCTTTTTAAAAACATGGTGTGTGTGTGTAAAGCCACAGAAATAGTGTAACAAAAGATAAAGGTCTTAAACAGTACTCTGTGAAACACTACAGCAGGGGTCAGCAACCTTTTAGCAATGGTGTGCCGAGTCTTCATTTATTCACTCTAATTTAAGGTTTCACATGCCAGTCATACATTTTAACGTTTTTAGAAGGTCTCTTTCTATAAGTCTATAATATATAACTAAACTATTGTTGTATGTAAAGTAAACAAGGTTTTAAAATGTTTAAGAAATTTAATTTAAAATTAAATTAAAATGCAGAGCTCCCAGACCGGTGGCCAGGACCCAGGCAATGTGAGTGCCACTGAAAATCAGCTCGCGTGCTGCCTTTGGCACACGTGCCATAGGTTGCCTACCCCTGCACTACAGATATTCAGATTATGTTCAGACTCTATGTCTGTCATAAGAATGGGGTGGATTGTGGGTCTGCAAAACTTGATGGGTTTATTACTATATGAGCAAGAGAAGTCCGTGTGCTATTTTTAATACAGTGACACATGGACCAGTCCAGCTGTGGTGAAGCATGAACTGACATGTTTAACTACGTGACATAATAAATTGCTGAAAGAAAAAGCTCATGGTATGTTTTGCAAGAGCACTGTGCATGGATTTCCTGGCTAAATTTCATATTGGGTAGTTCCTATCTAAAAACTTCCCTTGCAGTTTCAACTGGATACAATATTCTTCGTTTCCAGTCCTAAATTGCTGTATCCTGTTGTTTGCAGTTAAACAGCTGGGAGCAGGATTGTAGCGGGGTGGATACCCGCTCCTGCCCTTCGGGGTGGAAAACAGCCCAGGAGAGGGCTGGGGCTGGGGCAAGAAGCCTGGGCTGATTAGGGAAGATAGGCTCAGCTGTGGCCAAGCCCCAATCAGGCCCAGCTGGCACCTATAAGAGGCAGTGAGCCAGGAGCCCAGTCAGTCTCCCTCTGCCTGTAGAGAGAGAAGGGCCTGGCTGCAAGGTGCTAAGTAAGGAACCTAGATTGGAGCAGGGCTGGGGAAGGGCCAGAAGAGCTGGGAGCTCTGGCCTAGGAAAGCCCCAGGCTGCAGGCCTGGTAAGGCCTATTAGGTACTGGGTTGCAGGGGCAGCCCATGGGTAGGCAGAGGCAGCAGGTGCAAAACTCCCTTTGCCTATGATGAGTGGCGTACTCTGCAGTCCACCCCAGTGGACTGGCAGTAGCCTAAGACTGAGGTGAAGTGGGGATAGTGGGTGGGGGTTCCCCTGGGAGGGAGAGACCCTGAGACCGAGGGGGGGCAGAAACCCAATGAAGGGGCACCAGGTCCTGGGAGGGACACGTGGGCCAGAGTGAGGTAAGGCAGATCACCGGCCTGCAGAGGGGACTCCTGGTTGGAAAATGAGCTAATTCCCAAGGATGACCAGCAGGAGGCGCCGCAGGGGTGAGTCAACACCCTTACTGGTATGCATTTCATTAGAAACGATTGTAGTTTGTTGTTTGTGAAGTTCTTTGGGATCCTACTTGTTAAAAAGGACTATTCAAATGTAAGATCATTATAACTGAAAGAAAATGGCAGAAGTAAGATTTTTTTCACACAGCAGGAATGAGGCAAAACATCCTGATGACCAACACTTTCAGTTTAACAAGTCAAGAGTTCTTGAAAGCAGCTATTCTGGGAACAAGGAAACAGAGCTCTTTCATGTTTCTTGCAAATGTCACACTCACAGAATTATTACAAAAATAATTCTAGGTATGTTTCTATATCAGAAAACATACAGGTCTGAACTTCTTGACTAACCTAGCAGATTTAACAAGATTGCCAGACAGGTCAGAAAATAATCTCTAGTCCTAACTCAAAATGACTGTACACTAATTAGAATTTCTAATGATGATTTCTGAGATAACTAGAACTAAAGCCAATGCCTTAAAATATCGGTGCCTAAAGATTGGCCCCCAAATAAATGGACTGATTTTGAAAGGTGTTGAGCACCTTTTTAAAGGTATCTTGGGTTTGAAAATGTTGGTCTTTCTTTGAACTCTTTTCCAGTTGCCATTTTATGTGATCTCTAGACTTTTGAATCATGCAGCATTAGAATCTCCTCTGATTTACACATAGCCAATATATGTGGAATATCACCTCATATGAGGTACAGCCTATCAGTTACCAAAATTTATTTTTAAGATTCTGCTTTGTTTAAAAGATTTTTTTATGCATACTATTAGAGAATAACTATGTCTGCCTCCACCTCAAAGTGAAAACATCACATATCAGTTCTTGAAGTTTTGTGTGCCTTTTGAAATGCAGACAATTTTTCAATGCCTCATTCAGTTGAGTCCCTTTCTTCACATTTGAATTATGTAAAATACTGTTTCCCATTATCTTCAATACCTTATTGCCACCAATCAACACGTAGTTATAACAAAGATATAAACAAATGTTTCTCAACTATAAATTTATCATTTTGTTACAAATTATCTGTCACTAGGTGAAACATGGAATCAACAATATATTTTTTAAATAAACCATTTGTAATAATTAGTGTTAACACATGAGACATTTGTTCTTTTCCCCAAATAGAACACATAGTACTCTATAGGAATGACTGCATAGCATTTTAAATGATTACAAAATACTCTAATATTTTTAATAAAAATAATTTGAAACTTTAAGAAAAGTCAAACTGTTCAGAAAATTACATGAACCAAATTTCTGTATCTTCGTGAATGCTTTACAGTTGAATGGATAAATGTATAATTAGGATCAGTTACTAAAAAATTCCATAAATTAATTTAATACTATAGTTTAATGTAAAGGAGAAGCTGGCTTTGGTTAAAGTCAATAGCATATAGTTTTAGAAATAAAACTAATTTTGGCAGAGATATTAGTAATTGGAAAGTAACTGCTATTAAAATTATATGGTGCGTGAAATTTAACATTGCAATTATTATGCCAATGGCTCTCTGATTTTGGAGTAATTATCACAGAAGCACATCAAAGACACAGAACTTCAGCAGGAGACTTTTTTAAATATGATCTGGTCTAGCTGTAATTTACTATTTTTAGACTGATGTGATATTTATCATGTATAACTCAACGCAAACTCACCCAGGAGTCTGAACTTTGTATCATAGAATAGAGGGATGGAGAAAGAGCTATTAAATCATTGGATGCATCGCCCTGCCACTGCAGGAGTGTTCCATATTCGAGAACAGTAATACATAAAACAAGAAAATTAAAAGCTAAGCACACCTTCTTTCTCCAACATTTCACTTCCCTTACAATTCCCCCCTGTTTTCAGATGCCTTGGGGAAAAAAGATGAGGAGCAAAGTTAATCAGATCTGCTCTATTTCAGATCAACGTTTGGAGTATATTCCAACACCATGGAACTAACTGCAGTTCTGATTTATAATAATGATGCTTCTTAAGCTTAAGCATCTTTGCTGATCTCAACAACATGGTATGGAGAGAGAGAGTCGGAGCGCATTAACTGGCTGTTACCTGATCCTGTGTCAGACCCTGCTGCTTCCTAGGTTTCCCCTTCTTGGGAGTTCTCAAACTCTTCTGTATCAAACCATCCACTCTTTTTGGGGTCCACTTATTTAATCACCAAAATTCAGTTTGCATGCTCACTTCAGGGGTGGGTCCATAAAAGTAGTGATGGGTTCTTCAGTCCCCTATATATACTACAGGAGGCAGAGTCAGATCTTCAGAATCCAAGGCATCTGGGAATTGCCTTTTTGGGTATGTCCCATAGCTTTCAGCCAAAAAGGATTTAAAAAAGGAGTCAAAGATGAGGTCAAAAAGAGAGAAAATTCCCGTAAATATTTTCGAACAGGCTCGAAAACTAACCCTCACATTCCCATTCCAGTCATCATGCTTGAAGTTGCAAAGGCTGAATTGGAATATCCAGGAAAGGCAAAGAGTCTGACCAAAAGAGCAAAAAAAATCTCAAATGTCCGCTAGTCAAAAACATTCATGGTTGGATTACCTAAAATGGATGCAGCCTTGTCAAACCTTGTCAAGGACACTGTCCTCCTTGCTGAAGGGGACTTCTTACCCAAAGATATCTCTGACAGAAGGATGGAATCAGCTGTCTACATAGGTTGCTCCATAGCCACAGGAACAACGATCGTTATCCCAGAATAGTACTTGCTTATGTTGAGTCCCTGCTTTCTTAGATTCCCAAAAAGGCAGAGAGACCGAAAGCGTTGGGATCTTCCTTAAAGAAAATCTCTCTAATTTCTAGTTCTGGTTTCAGATGCTAACTAACATTTGTGGAAAGGTTTGTCAGAGAAATGAATTCTGCATTTAGTACTGAATACAGTGAGGCTTGTAGGCATTCATATCTCATCTGAAAGTGAGTTTTGGTCTCACCCTATGAAAATTCTTTCTTCTGCACTCAAATCTCCACACATTGGCCAACAGTTTTATAGTTACTGTCATTAGAAGTCCTTTGCCTCTTATTCTGAAGTGGTCTCTCTGATGGCTAGTACTAGTCCAGTGGAGGACTTTGAAAATCAGGACAGAGGCCTTGAATTCAACTGTTTATTCAGTGAGGAAACAGTGGAGCTGTAGCCTGAACAATGGCATCTCATTATTCCAGTAAATATTCATAACCAATTTAAAGTGCTTATTACATTTGGAAGTAAGTTCAATTGTTATTCATATTTGCAGTGCAAACTCTAAGGAATATTGTACACTAAGTGCCACTCTGTGCAAATGTTTTATTGTTAGTTTATTCAGACCATTTTCAAATCTATTAATTATCTTTCAGCTCTTAGAGAACATAGCTTCTGAAAGATATTAAAGTTCCCATTCCAGGATGATATAAAGCGCCTGTAATGAATAATAGACATTGCATAGAGTCTCAAAGATGTATTGTACAGATAATATATTTCCTTTTTGGTTTTAAGAACAAAGTATTACCTCTTAAACAATAAACATGACAAGACATTGTTTTGAGATGGAGGGAAATGAAGAACCGAGTACCTTCAACATCTGGGGAAGCATTACCTCATTCTGATACCAATTTTCTTTCTACAACAGGGATGTAGTATCTCATAGATCCTTAGCCATTAAATTTTCCAGAGAAGCTACTCCTTGCTGCAGAATTACGGTGCACATTCTAAAATTTACATTAAAAATGAAAGAAAATGGAAATCAGGAGCTAATTTCCTACTCAAATCTCTGGTGGTCCAACCTACGACAAGGAGAGGATTTTGGGTAATGAGATATAGGGCTTTTAACTTAAGTCAATCAGGGGCTAGGGGCCTATATCAGAAAGCCCTATAAAATAGCACACGAATAGTCTGAACAGGGAAGAACTAAGGTTAGTAGGGAGCAGGCTGAGCAGGACGCTTCAGAGGAGAGCCCCACACTTGGTTATAAAGGAACTGGCTTTAGACATAGCTTGAGTTTTGCCTTTTTTAAATTTGAGTTCTGTTTCACCTTATGTTTTTGTTTTAACCTGTTAAATTTATAGAGTCGTGCCAGCATATACCGGGGAGGAAAGTTCTCTCTCTGAAAGATTCTTGCTGTTGGAACACATTGGTGGACTTTGACAGCACTTAAAACAGCACTTACAGAAATGTAATAACTGTTTTACTGGGGAAAAATAATGAAAATAGATCTATCTAAGCAGTGTGACTTTTTTCATATTTAACTTACAACATTTATATAATGTTTTTATAGAAGTATTATGGAAATTCATCTCATTATTTCTGTATGACTGTATTTTAAAGGATGCATGATTGCTTTAAAATGTCTCCACTTGATTGTACCTCAAAATGTAATTAGACAGAGAGATGTCCTGCCCTGAAAAGGTGGCAATATAGAGCCTTGAGTGACTGCAAAGAAGTAATTACGATTTCAGAGCACTAGAGGGATGGCAGAGAGTTGTTTTCCATGCTCACTAGCTTTCTTTAATGCTTGTTGTGGAAGGCTTCATTAAGGACAGACATTTCTGCATGTACACACATACCAACTCTGCATCCGACAAAGTGGGTATTCACCCATGAAAGCTCATGCTCCAATACGTCTGTTAGTCTATAAGGTGCCACAGGACTCTTTGCAACTTAGTTAGAAGCTCCTGGCCAATCAGTAGTGAGTTCTGTCGGGATGCAAAATTGGCATCCATTTGAGCACCAGTCAAATCCAGCACAGTCCTGCTGGGAGAAGATAGTGCTGGAATCTGTGGGTTGGATCTCAGTGCAGTTTCCTATAATTTTACAGAAGTCCATGAGATTTAGACTGGGAAACACCATTAAGGAGGAATCACAGACTGAAGGCCAAATGTCTTCAGGAGGTATACTACATAAATGAACCAAATTTAATAAAAGCAAGTATAACAAAAACAGTAAAATCAAACCAGAACCAGCACTTGGCACAATCTGATTGTAACCAGGTCCTTTCTCGTGTCTATATCACCTTGCAAGTGTGCTATCTACTTCAGTACTCTGAATCCCTGGGTTTCACCCACTGACTATTCAGATTAGAAAATCCAGCTCTTAGGGTGCAGGGCGAAAGGAGGAGGGACACAAACCTTATTCACAAAGGCTATTACACTAAGGGCATGGCTATACTTGCAGCTGTAGAGTGCTTTGAGTTAAACCAGCCTTCGTAGAGCGCAGTAGGGAAAGCGCTGCAATCTGTCCCCACTGACAGCTGCAAGCACACTGGCGTGGCCACTTTAGGAGCTCTTGCAACAGCCACAGAGAGCAGTGCATTGTGGTAGCTATCCCAGCAAGCAAATGGCTGCAACATGCTTTTCAAATGAGAGGGGTGGGGTGGAGTGTGACAGGGAGTGTGTTGTGTGTATGTGGGGGGAGGGAGAGTGGGTTTTGGAGGGCTGAGAGCATGTCAGCATGCTGTCTTGTAAGTTCAGACAGCAACAGAGCCCCGCCGCCCCATCCCCCCCCCCCCCTCTCTCTCTCTCTCTCACACACACACACACACACACACACACACACACACACACACACCATTCCACAGTAATGGTTGCTTTCTCTCAGAGCAAATAGAAGCAGCAAAGAATCCTGTGGCACCTTATAGACTAACAGACGTTCTGCAGCATGAGCTTTCGTGGGTGAATACCCACTTCTTCGGATGCAAGTAGTGGAAATTTCCAGGGGCAGGTATATATAAGCAAGCAAGAAGCAAGCTAGAGATAACGAGGTTAGATCAATCAGGGAGGATGAGGCCCTGTTCTAGCAGTTGAGGTGTGAAAACCAAGGGAGGAGAAACTGGTTCTGTAATTGGCAAGCCATTCACAGTCTTTGTTTAATCCTGAGCTGATGGTGTCAAATTTGCAGATGAACTGGAGCTCAGCAGTTTCTCTTTGAAGTCTGGTCCTAAAGTTTTTTTGCTGCAGGATGGCCACCTTAAGATCTGCTATTGTGTGGCCAGGGAGGTTGAAGTGTTCTCCTACAGGTTTTTGTATATTGCCATACAAGAAGAAGAAGAAGAACTCCACATGGACTCCTCCTGAGGGTCGAAATGACAGTCTGGACCTATACATTGAATGCTTCCGCCAACATGCACAGACAGAAATTGTGGAAAAACAACATCGCTTGCCTCACAACCTAAGTCGTGCAGAACGCAATGCCATCCACAGCCTCAGAAACCATCCTGACATTATAATCAAAGAGGCTGATAAAGGAGGTGCTGTTGTCATCATGAACAGGTCTGACTACCAAAAGGAGGCCGCCAGACAACTCTCCAACACCAAATTTTACAGGCTACTTCCCTCAGATCCCACTGAGGAATACACTAAGAAACTGCACCATCTACTCAGTACACTCCATACACTAACACCGGAACAAATCAACATACCCTTAGAGCCCCGACCAGGGTTATTCTATCTACTACACAAGATCCACAAACCCGGAAATCCTGGACGCCCCATCATCTCGGGCATTGGAACTCTCACTGAAGGACTGTCTGGATATGTAGACTCTCTACTCAGACCCTATGTTACCAGCACTCCCAGCTATCTCCGTGACACCACTGATTTCCTGAGGAAACTACAATGCATTGGTGACCTTCCAGAAAACACCATCCTGGCCACCATGGATATAGAGGCTCTCTACAAAAACATCCCACACACTGATGGAATACAAGCTGTCAGGAACAGTATCCCTGATGATGTCACAGAACAACTGGTTGCTGAGCTCTGTGCCTTTATCCTCACACACAACTATTTCAAATTTAATGACAATATATATCTCCAGATCAGTGGCACCGCTATGGGCACCCGCATGGCCCCACAATATGCCAATATTTTTATGGCCGACCTGGAACAACGCTTCCTCAGCTCCCGTCCACTCACGCCCCTTCTCTACCTACGCTACATTGATGACATCTTCATCATCTGGACCCATGGGAAGGAGACTCTGGAAAAATTCCACCACAATTTCAACAGCTTCCACCCCTCCATCAACCTCAGCCTGGACCAATCTACACGGGAGGTCCACTTCCTAGATACCACGGTGCAAATAAGTGATGGTCACATTAACACCACCCTATACCGAAAACCTACCGACCGCTATGCCTACCTTCATGCCTCCAGCTTCCATCCCGGACACAGCACAAGATCCATTGTCTACAGCCAAGCACTGAGGTACAACCGCATCTGCTCTAACCCCTCAGACAGAGACCAACACCTAGAAAATCTCCACCAAGCATTCTCAAGACTACAGTACCCACACGAGGAAATAAGGAAACAGATCAACAGAGCCAGACGTGTACCCAGAAGCCTCCTACTGCAAGACAAACCCAAGAAAGAAACCAACAGGACTCCATTGGCCATCACATACAGTCCCCAGCTAAAATCCCTCCAACGCATCATCAGGGATCTACAACCCATCCTGGACAATGATCCCACACTTTCACAGGCCTTGGGTGGCAGGCCAGTCCTCGCCCACAGACAACCTGCCAACCTGAAGCATATTCTGACCAGCAACTGCACACCGCACCATAGTAACTCTAGCTCAGGAACCAATCCATGCAACAAACCTCGATGCCAACTCTGCCCACATATCTACACCAGCAACACCATCACAGGACCTAACCAGATCAGCCACACCATCACCGGTTCATTCACCTGCACGTCCACCAATGTAATATATGCCATCATATGCCAGCAATGCCCCTCTGCTATGTACATCGGCCAAACTGGACAGTCTCTAAGGAAAAGGATAAATGGACACAAATCAGACATTAGGAATGGCAATATACAAAAACCTATAGTGAATTTGAATCTAAGATATAAAATAGAGAAGGGGCAGATTAATTGCTGCACCTGCACTCTGCAGTGGAGAGAGGGAACTGTAGAGGAGCCAGATGCTGGCTACCTGATTTTCACCTACCTTGTCCTGCTGTAAATTAAAGGTGCAAGGGAGCAGCATTAGCTTACACCACTCAGTTAAGGTCCCTTGGGGATATTAGGACAGTGGGGTATAGTAGAGCTTTGCTGTGCTGTGACCCCTGTCTTCCCTGTGCTGTCCATGCTCTGCCTCTGGAATGCCCCTAACTGAACCCCATTATTCCTTTATGCTTTGAGTGGGGAGATGGCAGGAGGAGTTTTCCACTGGCAGAATTCCTCTGTGCGGGGGAAATTCTCCACTGGTTCTCTCCCACTGCTCTAAAGCCACTTTGTAGCCTTAGATGGTGAGAGAATTGGGCCCCAAGTGTTTAAGAGTATTGCAAAGGTGCTACTGAAAGGGAAATCCTAGTACTGCCCAACTGTGAAGCTGATAACAGCATCTCCAAAGTAATTTATATATATATTTATTAGTCTTTTGCTTCTCCATGGACATATATCTTTTATGCCTCTAGTTCAACAATCTTGTATATCCTACTGGGAGAAGCAATTTCCACTTATCTCTCTTTTGCCCTTCTTTGCTTTTCCTCCATCTCCCCTACAGTTTTTACCTTGTGAGAAAACTTTTCATGTGGAGAGGTCTCCTTTTCATTCATAGTGAATTCCTATTACTAATTCAACAAAGTAGTCAAAGTAAGGATTGCTCAGTTTACTAGTTTCCATTAAAGGGAAACGATGATGGTATTATTTTTTTAATTTAAAAAGCAAGTTGTGAATAGAATAAAAATAGCATATTTCTGTTAAAAAATCCATCTTAGTCATTCATATATAAAATCACTTTTAATGTGTACAATAAACTGTGTAAACATTGTCTAATTAATCTGTAGTATAACCCTGTTAGGTAAGTAAGCATTATTAAACCCAATTTACAGATGGGATAACTGAGTTGCAGAGAGGTTAAGGCCAAAATGATCAGCGTATCCATTAATCTTGGGTGCCCTAGCAACCACAACTCCAGTTGAAGTAAATCAGATATAGTTGCTCAGCACCTCTGAATGTCAGGTTGTAGAATTTGTAAGGGGGTCACTTCTTTCTGAAACTTTTGGCCAAGTGACATGTCCAAGACCACACAACCCATGGTTAGAATTTAGGAGTTTCTGGCTCCTAATCATAAGTTGATTCTTCTAGACCGTGTTTACTCTAATTCTTTAAGAAGAAGAATGATTATTATGCAATAAATTAACCAAAGTATTGTGTTATCATTTAATATTTGTTTTCTTTATAAAACCTCGCTCACAGTGAGATGCTTAGCTCCATACAGTTATCAATAAACAAGAAAAATTAAAACCACATAAAACAAGTGGTATTAAGATTAAGAAGCTGAAACACAGAAGAGTCATCAGGGATGGGGGCACGTGGAAAGTGGGGCTTGGTGGCCGTTATGCTCAAGGTCCTACAGTGGTTAAACAGGCAACATCACTGAGAAGAATGTCTTCAGTAACTGAATAGTGAAGACAGATTGGATGAGGTTGTTACTCAAGGAGAACATGTTCTCTACCATAGAGGTCAACATAGAAATGTCTGAGTGATCCATCAAACATAGGTCTAAGGGTGTTGCCTCTAAAAAGGTAGGTGGTGTCAGAGTGCAGATAGCAGTAAACAACAAATTAAGACTGAGGGAACAGTACTATCTATTGCCAAACCTCCACCTTCTATTTGGGCACTTTAAATGCCATAAAGTGAGTCTGATATGATCATGGCAGCTCAAGGCAGTGAATACAAATGTGTACAAAATTATAGCACCTATCTTACAAATTCACATGGGCTGGTGTGCCTCAGAGACTCATTGTTGTCCACTGGCTTCTCTGTGGGCACAAAAGTTCTCCTGCAGGTGTGTGCTTGTAGGATCGGGGCCTATACCAGCGAGAAAGCAAGTAAGAGGTAGAAATATTTTGGATGTGCAGTGTTGTGATAGAATGTATTTGAAGATGAATAATGGAAATATAAACTGCAATAACCACGATTCAATAAAATGTTTTGGAGTGCTTGTGTGTGTCAACGTGAACAAAACGAGAGATGGAAAAGATGAGAGAATAAAAAATGGCAGCTTGCTCTAGTCATTGGGATGGAGGGAGAAAACAACTCAGTAAGAAAGACAGGAAAGGGAAAGCGGAAGGTAGATAGAGTGTGTAAGGTAACAGTTATTAAATGTTATAGAAAAAATAGAATGAAGGAAAACAGACTGGAAAAAAGGAAGGTAAACATTAAACTAGGATGAAGAGATATTTGAGAGAGAAAATAAGAGGAGACAGTAACTTAATTGCTATAAGGTTTAATAGAAAGTTTAATGCTCAATTAATTCACAAAATTGATTGATTTGGGTATGAAAAATAGTTTTAAATAGAAACCTAGCAAAATAAAACCCATTAAACGAGCTGCTAGAAATGGGGTGAGGATAGGTATAGTAAACCAAAATAACACTGGGAGCAGGATGTTGGTGTAAAAACACTGAGAGTGCTTTTCTTTCTTATCCCAGTCTCTCTAAATCCTGTCTGCTACCCTGGTTTTCAGTGTTGCAACCATGCAATAATATCTCTCACTTTTTTTTTTAAGGAAGTCATGCTATTCTGTGCATGGATAATTCAAGAACTTATTTTAAATATAAAATTATATAGACTTAGTTGTTTCGGGGGGGAATAGGGTGTTGCTTTGTAACTCTAATAACTCCAGCAGCGTGCAGACATCCAGATATTCATGTGTGTGTATCACTGGACAGTGCACTAAATGACTGTTCAAAAATAACAACAAATAAGTACCGTGCATGTCTTCTATAATGTTATGAACCAAATGTCTTCAGAACATCAAAGTCACTCGCCCTCCTTCACAAGCAAAGGACGGTTAGTCTTGATTAATAGCTGGATGAGAGACTTCCAAAGGAGGGGAAGGCATTTCAGGAAATGACATTAACTCGGGTTGCACTTTTCCTTTGGAGTAAGAATTAAATTGCTTCCTTAACTTGGTATTAGGACATACTGTGCTACTGCAGCTGTTGTCTCTTGGATATGATGTAAATCCTGTGTTGGGTCTCTTGTGATAAAGATTGTATTAAATTATTTGCAAGAATAAAGATATTATCCATAGCATACTAACCCTTATACTAATATGGTAACTGTATTCTCCCTGCCTCAGAATCCTCCTGCACTGCACTCATTTCATACTTAAACTTTTGTTTGGTGTTGCTATGCAGTGTTAAATTGCTTGCGTGTTCCATCTCAGAAGTGGGTGCATTTCAGTGGAAGGTGACGGGATCCTTAAACATATAAACATTAATTTGTAATTCTATAAAACCGTCGTACTGTGAGAAAGATGTTATATAAAATTCTTGCCTTGTCCAGGTCCATGTCCTGTTAGCATATTATTCTTGTGAAAAAACATATCCACAAAGTTATCCTTCATAGAACTTTCCATAGGACAGAATGTATGGATTGCATACAATACTTTAGTCAGGGCCTGTCCCTTGAGGTTATTTTCTATCCCAATAGAAAGAGATCCCTTAAGGTTACTTTCTGTTGCAAACTTCAGTATTTTACATTCTTTCTTTTCTCCTTATTTTTTCTCCCTCACCCCATTTGTTTTGCTAAACTGCTTCCTCCACCATTTCCCTGACTAATATTATTTTCTATTCTGAATCTTTCTCATTGATAACCCTATTAGGCTTTCTCACTTATATTCAACCACAGCTTCTACAGTTATCATGCTTTTCTTCTGTGACATCCTTGTCTGCAACTTTCAGCACTGGCACTGTCCTTTCCTGTCACTATTTATCTAACAATAACCATGTGTTATTTGCGAACCTTTTATATTCTAAAACACGTCAACCTACCTCTTTGAGTCTTCTCTCTGCTGATAGGCAGTACAATGCTGTGTGTGTTGATTCAGATCAGAATATAATTTAACAATATAAAATGCAGGCTTCTTTATCTTGCTACATCAGTACTGCTGAAATTTTGAAACACTTATGCATTGTGCATCATTAGATAAGAGGTTATCTATATTACATTAACATACACGGCAGATGAATTCTGATTTCAACTGGCAGCAAAATGGTATTGTATTCAATTTTTACCAGAAATCAAGTATAGGTCAGAGATTATTATAGTACATTAAACTTCCTTCTGATTTTTATCTAATGTTGCCATTTATTTTATATAGATAAGCAAAAAAATAGATTTAGCTTTCATGCACATTGATTCTTTAGCATGATTCCAAGAATCGCTGGTGGGTTTTTTATGATACAAAAGCCAGCCATATGTTTTTGCTAAATTGGGTCTCAAATATAAGTTCTTATAAATGCCTAGTTTGAAGATTATGTAAACTGGTAGCAATGAAATAATTTAGTCTCAGCCAGTGCTAATGCAACTTGTAAATATGTCTCCAGCTCTCTTCCATTAACTTCTGAACCTGCTACTACATTAATTCCTGACTTCTTCTTTTATTACCACAAACCGGTGACGCAGTCACTCCCTTTCTTCCAAAGACTTCTAGTGTGCGTCTATCCTATCTTCCGCTATCCAGTCTCTGAGTGTCTTTCCATTTTTTCCTGGATGTCTAAAATTGATCTAAAATTATACTCCTTTTCTCTCCTCCCAAATTATTCCCTTCTCACTTATCTATTACTGGTGGTAACATTGCTGCCCACTCAGTCCAACAGAATCTCCGGAGGTTATTTTCAACCTGTCACCTACTTCTCCCTACAATTTGCTGATGTTGCTAATCCCCCTTCCCCAACAACATCTCCATAATCTGCCCATCCCTACTACCAAGACAAAATCTGCCAAGTATCACGTTTCATGTAACCTTCTCACTTGCACCTCTCTCTTTCTCTCTCCTGCACATAGTCCAACTGGAGTCCTGTGTATCCAGGTGAGCAACAGGCAGGAAGCAAGGACTCCTCTACAGTGGTAACCATTGCTTGGTAGGGTCTGCTGTAGAACCTACTCTGCAGGAAGCCAGGTGGCTTCTACCTTTACTTTTACTATTCCTTCTTGCTGTATTCAAGTCATGAATGAACAGCCAGGAGCAGCAGATGTAGTAGCAGGCAGAAGAGAACAGCTGGTCAGGAAACAAGGTGATAAGTTCAATACTAGCCCCAGGCCTCCGTTCCCACCAACAAATATCCACCCTGCTGCCCCAAGCTGGCCCCCTCAGCCGTCTTCCCACCACTTATGCTTGCTTATCCAGCTTGGTCTACAACTCCTGCCTATGAATTTTTCCCCTTTCTTGGGATGCAGGCTATTGATAGTTTCTGCAACTTTGACTTGAAGTAATTCCAGGCCTCCTCCACCTTTAAATCCCCAAGTTCTTCAGTCCAATCCACTTCCCTAACTAATTTCCTTAATTTTTTAAAGTTAGCCCTTTTGAAATTAAAAACCCTAGTCACAGATCTATTTTTGTTTATCCTTCCATTTAGTTTAAACTGAATTAGCTCATGATTGCTCAAACCAAGGTTGTCCCCTACAACCATTTCTTCTATGAGATCCTCACTACTCACCAAAACCAAATCTAAAATGGCATCCCCTCTTGTTGGTTTAGCAACTACTTGGTAAAGGAATCCATCAGCTATCGCATCTAGAAAAGTCTAAGCCCTATTATTATTACTAGCACTTGTCCTCCAGTCTATATCTGGGAAGTTAAAGTCTCCCATGATCACACAATTCCTATTAGTGTTTACTTCATTAAAAACGTTAAAAAGGTCTCTATCCATATCCAAATCAGATCCCAGTGGTCTATAGCACACCCCAAGAACTATCTCAGGGGAGGCTCTAGTAGCTTTCTTCCCCAATGTGATTTTTGCCCAGACAGACTCTTATCCATTCCATCTCTTCTTATTTCTTTACAGTCTACCTCAACATTGATCTACAATGCTACTCCACCACCTTTGCCTTTAGTAACATAATAAAGAAAATCATTATTATGTAGTCATGGCTGCACCAACAATAACCACCATTTCTAGTGTAAATGCCCCAACTGGTGGAATACACCACTATAGTCTTAGGCTTCTGTCAAGCAAATGCTTGGTTGAAAATAGAATCCTTGCATCCCAGAGGAGCAGGCAGTCACAAGGAGATAGTTCCAAAGCATAGAATCTAGCACTGAGAAGACCTTGCCTCCATTTCTCAAGAGGTCAAATAGGGGATGGTGGTAGATAGAGAATGAAGGAAGTAATTCTAAAAACACAGGGCTTATGCACATCAGCATTTTAAATTGCACCCAGAAAATCGAGAAATCTGTGCAGTGCCTAGAGCCCAGGTTTAATGTGCTCACTAATTTGCTTGACTAAACAGGATTTAAAAGGCTTTAAGAAGCAAAATCAAAGTAATATTCTAAATGATACAATCTGAATCTTTCTAATGCAGGCTGCTACAGTAGGGTGCATAAAATACTTCCCTTTCTATTCACATTATGTATGTTAGAGTATCTGTGCATCCTCTTCAGGCATTGTCCTTTATGTAGTTGATACATTTCACTGAAGTTTATTAATCATAATGCACTTTTCATTCATGAATGGTTATGCAAGAACATTTTAAAGGATTCAGTGCAAGATCTTAACAGAACTTAGTGTAAGATTTGTCAGACTTTTGCATCCTCCTACAGTTAAACAGTATGTTTTACCTCATATTTTTGGAGTTTTTGGAGTTTGATCAAAATGTGCAGTACCATGTTACCGTGCTATTTAAAATATGGTAGCATTTCTAATCAATTACAACATATTTCAAACAATTCCCTTGTAATTGAGAGTCATTGTTATGGTTGAATAAATGAATACGTCACAAAAATTGGCAACATTTTATAGTAATTACTGTTGTAATTATTGAATATATTCAACAAGAAGATCTCCTGAACTTTCAGCTCCTTTAGCTCCATTCTGAGATTGAAAAGTCTTTGATGATCGGTGAAGTGTCTTCTGAAGAATTGTTATTAATTCTAAAGTATCTAATAACCAAAGAGATTATTGCCTGTAGTCTTCAGAATTATATCTAGTCACGTGTATTATCTTTGCTCCAGGAAGACAGCACACAATCCCATTGTAAGGAGCTATGAACTGAAACCTGGATCTGCAGAGCCTGGGATGGCTGATATTCCCACAGTGCCACCAGGAGGCAGAAATACAGCCAGGGAGCACGATAGAGAGTAGGTGCCACAGGAAGTACCACCCAAGGGAGCCAGAATGACAGTACTCTGTGGCCCTCTGATTGGCCAAGTATCCTATTTAATTCCAGGGGTTGGCCCAGGAAGTTGTCTGGGCAACCACATAGACTTTGACCTGCTCTGACTCCAGATTTTGCCTGATTTACAGACTCTGGTCTCAGCTGGACTCTGACCCTGATTTCTGCCACCTGATTCCAGCATGGCATGACATGTGACCTCTGGTCTCTGACCACAGCCTGACTCTGACCCTGACTCTTGCTTACTGAATCTGGCACTTGTGATTCCTTTTACTCTAGCTCAGCAACTGCCGCCCCTGGTGTGCAGCTGTGACCACAAGGACCCACCCCAGCTGTGACCACTAGGCCAGACTACCTAGCCCTTTGTCCCTTACACCCATCAACCACTGTCCCCTACAGAATATTTTGTCAGCTCTTTTTAATATCTAATCCCAATTAAGAATTGTATTTCCTGGTTTAGGCACATTTGACATCCTCAAGGATTGGGCAATCCACCAGACCAAGCTGGATGAGAAAGCATCTCAGAGATCCCCTTTCCTCCCATTTGATCATGCAAGACATTCTCTGCAGCTGTCACACTGAGTACTTGAAAGTAATTACATACCTTTGCATATGACAGATTTCTTCTGATCACCTTTCCTTTGGTAGTCACATACTGCCCATCTTCTGCTTCTTCTACTGCAGAGTGTCTCCTGCTTCTTGGATTACAAACTGCCAATTCTTCTGTTTTATAATCTCTCCTGTTCTCTTGACACCAATTTGTTCTCTGGTTGGATCTGCAGAGGTTTTAGCCAAATATGATTGTCCAAGAATTCTTCTGCCTCTCTAATGCTACACAGGATCAACAACTGCTCTTCAAGACCACATTCCTCCCCTCTAATACAGCTATCAACTTGTACTTCATGCATAGCAAATCTTTGTTTTCAGGCAGGAATTAACAGTGGCATAGCCTTACAGGTCATAATAAATGTTCTGTTGTTATTTGTTATGCAGAGCTGTAACTGGAGAAAATGCTCCTTCTTTCCATGGTGCAAACTCTCTCAAACCCCTGTTAGCATGCTCAGGTTTTCAGCTTGTAAGTGACTTTATACACCTACCCTCAGGTGTCATTACTACCCCTCACTAACAGAGAGGGATTAACCACTTAGAGCAGTGGTGGGCAACCTTGCCCAACACTGATTTAGAGAATTCAAACACCTGATCTGATAAAAGGCCGTACAACCTGTTCACACAAAGCCCTCACAGAAACACACACAAAACAGAACTCTCATTTGCCCTGTTCAGAGGCCGGGAAGTCCAACCACATGCCCCTCTGAATGCCAGAGAACAAGAGTTACTCCATTTTATTACCTTGCCGCCATTTTGTGTTAGGCAAACACATCATTTAGGTACCATTCCACCATTAGCTGAAGGTAGGGGAGCACATAACAACAAGAATTGGTGGGGAAAATAACAAGGAGGGGTGACAGGTTTCAGTGGTAGCCGTGTTAGTCTGTTTAAGCAAAAAAACAAACAAACAAACAAAAAAAAACGAGGAGTCCTTGTGGCACCTTAGAAACTAACAAATTTATTTGGACATAAGCTTTCATGGGCAAGAACCCCCTTAATCAGATGTATTTATACCTGCTCCTGTATCTTTTACTTCATACATGAAAGGATGGGGGACCTAACACTTGGTAAAGCAACCCGCATCCTTTCATGTATTTATACCTGCTCCTGTATCTTCTACTTCATACGTCTGATGAAGTGGGTTCTAGCCCACACAAGCTTATGCCCAAATAAATGTGTTAGTCCCTAAGGTGCCACGAGGACTCCTCTTTTTTTTAAAAGGAGTGATGAGGCAGTTAGTCATTAGGTAGAGTGCATTAAATACTATGTTGCAATGTTGGCACGTGCATCAAGGGTTCTGACGGAAAGATATAAGCCAAAGTGAGATAAACAAGTGGGGCATAAGAATCTGAGCGTGTCAGAGGCAGTCAGTGTGCATGAGGAGAAAGAGGGAGAGCAGAGAGCAGTCAGAGAGGGAGTGTGTGTGAGTTTCAGAGAGAGTGTGGGAGAATCCGAGAGAGTGTGGGAGAAAAGATACAGAGACCGGAGAGATGGGAGGGAGGGAGAAGGAGGGATGAAACTTGGTTCAATAAGTGCTTAAGGACTGCTAAAAAGACTGCTGTCAATGTCCTGTGGAAGACTGGCCACCGGAAGCTGGGTGCTTCCACTTCAGTATCATTTCTAATAGTATGTTACCGTGGCTTTTAGTCTATTGACAAGGATTGTTATATTAATAAAGTGTTATTTGTTTTAGAGATTCTGCTTGTATCGCCTATCGGACAGATGTGCTGTGTCCTTTAGGTATTCCCAAGACTACCCTAACACAGAGAATGCCTTAGGGTAACACTCTCAGAGACAAAGAGCCAGACTGACAAAGGTACTTGGCTTCCAAAGTCCAACATTTAGGTGCCATGAACTTTCTCAAAACTACTTCTCAGCTGATGCCTACCACTATAGGCCCCGAAGTTTTCACCAGTGGAAATGCACAAAGCCACTTAAGTTACGACACTTACCCACAGCTAATGAGCTGGTCACAGCCCTAGCTCATGCCTGCATTCCACCAGGATTCTCAGACTAGGTCTTCATTTGTCTGTCTTACCTTCAGGCCTCAATCCAGTAGTTATGCTCTGAACATGACTACCTGATCAAGCTCAGCACAAAAAACAGCTAGGGTGAGCAGATTGAGGATTTAGGGGCTGACTGGCATGCTTATATATGTGTGCACGGAGAACCCAATAGTTCAGTGGTTAGGGAACTCACCTGTGATGGGGGGACACATGTTAAATCCCTGCCCTGCCTGACTGGGAGCAGGAATTTGAACCTATGTGTCCCACATGCCAAGTAAATGCCCTAACTAGCATTCTATTAGGTATTCTGCAGTAGGGCTGTCGTAGTCTCTCCTGTTGGAGATGTTCTACTTTGTATAACTAATTAAATATACAGCTGTCAAGCAATTAAAAACATTAATTGTGATTAATTGCACTGTTAAACAATCATAGAATACCATTTATTTAAATATGTTTGGATGTTTTCTACATTTTCAAATATATTGATTTCAATTATAACATAGAATACAAAGTGTAGTGCTCACTTTATTTTTTATTACAAATATTTGCACCATAAAAACAATATTTTTCAAGTCAGCTAATTAAAGTACTGTAGTGCAATATTTTATCATGAAAGTTGAACAAATGTAAAATTATGTACAAAAAATACTGCATTCAAAACCAAAACAATATAAAACTTTAGCATCCACAAGTCCAATCAGTCCTCCTCCTCGTTCAGGCAATCGCTGAGACAAACAAGTTTGTTTACATGTGCAGGAGGTAATGCTGCCTGCTTCTTGTTTACAATGTCAGCTCAAAGTGAGAGCAGGCATTCACATGGCACTATTGTAGGCAGCATCACAAGATATTTACATGACAGATGTGATAAAGATTCATATGTGCCTTCATGCTTCAAACACCATTCCAGAGGACATGTATCCATGCTGATGACAGGTTCTGCTCGATAACAATCCAAAGCAGTGCAGACTGACACATGTTCATTTTCATTATCTGAGTCAGAAGTCACCAGCAGAAGGTTGATTTTCTTTTTTGATCGTTCGGGTTCTTTAGTTTCCCCATCAGAGTGTTGTTCTTTTAAGACGTCTGAAACCATGCTCAACACCTTGTCCCTCTCAGATTTTGGAAATTCTTAAACCTTGGGTTGTGTGCTGTAGCTATCTTTAGAAATTTCACATTGGTGCCTTCTTTACATTTTGTCAAATCTGAGGTGAAAGCGTTCTTAAAATGAACATGTGCTGGGTTATCATCCAAGACTGCTGTAAAATGAAATATATGGAAGAATGCAGGTAAAACAGAGGAGGAGACATACAATTCTTCCCCAAGGAGTTCAGTTACAAATGTAATTAACACATTTTTTTTAATGAGCATCATCAGCATGGAAGCATGTCTTCTGGAACGGTGGCCAAAGCATGAAGGGGCATACAAATGTTTAGCACATTTGGCACGTAAATACCTTGAAGTTATATGACAGGGTTGTTTGTGATGGTAAAAGGCTGGGCTCAACAGCCCAAGAGCTCATTTCTGGTTTATAGCTTATCTTCCTATAAGTTCATGCTTCAGGGTTTCAGCTGGCCAGCTGTAGGGGGTGAGGGAGGGATTCCCCCCGCCATGAATTCTGTTTTGTTGTTTGTTTTTTTGTTTCCTTCCTTTAAAACATCAGGGATGCCCATTGATGGAGCTGGGATATAGGATGAGGAGGGCCAGGGATCTGAAGTGGCACCAAGCATTCTCTCTCTCAGGTGCTTGGCTGGCTCATTCTCACTGACAAGCTCAGAGCCTAATTTAGTGGCATATGTTAAGTCAGGAAGGAATTTTTCCCCAGATCAAATTGGCAGTGACCTTATGGTTTTTTGTTTGGTTAGTTGTTTTGTCTTTCTCTGCAGCATGTGGGTGTGGGTCACCTGTCAGAATTATCTGGGTATATCTCACTTAATAATTTCCCTGCCATTGTGGGTAGCCTGGGCACGGATGCACCTTGGTCCCGCCTGCTCTCTGCCTGTGTCACATAATAGGGTAGTCTCCTATGGGTTGTAATACTTTAGTCTGACTTCAGTGGCTGGATATAGTATGTGCTTGGTGGATGGTGTTGATGGCCTGTGATTTACAGGAGGTCATACTAAAGGATTTGCTGGTCTCTTCTGGCCTTAAACTATATGACTCTATGTATAAACATGGGAATAGCATGTAGGAGTAGGCGTCATCTGTATATGTTATTGGAGAGACCAACACTGGAATACTGCATCCCATGCTCATGTACACAAGAAGACTGACAGGTGACTAGATTACAGTGTATAGTACCTTCACGGGGAGAAAATATGGGTACTAAAGGATTCTTTAATCTGGTGGGGAAAGCCATAACAAGAACAAATGGCAGGAAGTAGAAAACAGTCAAATTCAAATTAGAAATTGGGCACAAATATTTAACATTGAGGGTGACTAAGCACTGAAAGAAATTAACAAGGGAAGTGGTGGATTCTCTATCCCTTGACGTCATCACGTTAAGTCTTGATGCTTTTCTGGAAAATAACCTTTAGTCCAGCACAAGTTTTTGGGCTCAATAAAAGGATAACTGGGTGATATTTACTGGCTTGTGATATACAAGAGGTCAAACCAGATGATATAGTTGTCCCCAATGGCTTTGAACACTATGAATCTTGGTGGGGGAAGGGAGGAGTAGGAGAATCTGTTCAGAGGAGAGGTCAGTCTGCCATAAAAGCCCCAAAGCAGAACAAAACCACTGCTTCAAATGGAAACTGATCCAGGGAAGGTACTAATAGGGGATTTAAGAGGAAGAGACAGTGGAGATGAAGATTTCAACAGCAGCTTACTGGTGCATCTGGAGAGCTACCAGTGATGATTATCTTACGTTAATATAGCACCTTTCATCATGAAAGCTCTCAAAGTGCTTTCCAAATATTACCAACTGATTATACTTTCTCTGCATAGGGATTTCTTCATTCACTACTGAAATGCAGTCATTACCATCATGAAACATGACAGCTGTTTAACAGTGCACAACAGGACAGTTTAGGATAGGAAATTAATAATTCCTTATACAACTTAAGCTACAGGAAGAATCTGGCTTGGAGAATGGAACTAAGAAAGTTGGAAATTGACCAGGATACCTGGGTTAATACCCTACCTACTGTTAGGAAAGGTTCATTGGAGTTGTTAATAACCACAACTGGTCTGTATCATGCTATTACATTTCTTCAGAAAGACACCTCCAGCAACACAGTGCCCTTAAATTACCATACGGATTGCTGGGGCACTGGTTCAGTCACTCAAAGGGACAATGTCTCTTTCTCAATCATCATTTCCTAGAGCTCCTGGGATTTCCTGGGCATCTTTTATCCAAGTGTTTCTCTTTCCTATGGATGTATGTGTGCATTATGTCTCATCAGATCAAAACTAAAGGAGAGAAGGCTGCAGATCTCTGCATTGCTATAAAGTGTCAAGGAAGAAACTCAGGACGTAAAGGAAGAAATGAGCTAACATTATTTTAATATAACTTGCATATTTAAAAAAATATACATTAGCAATGATACATTATTAGATTCCAGCATGTAACCTTTAAAATAACTGTTCATATCAAATCTGCAACTCAGCTTGGTCAAATGTGCAGCTATCTGAAAGAATGAGTGACAATAAAGCTCTTGCTCTAAGCTCCAACTAGCTTCTCAGTTCTCTAAAATATTAAACACGGCAGTTAGCGCATGGATCAGATTATGCCTCCCAGTGTCCCAGACTTGTGGGAAGAAAGACAAGATGGAAGGGATATGGTTACATAAGGCTGCAACTTTATTAACTTAAGTCATCTGGGAACTATCCCACAATAACTTGTATGATGCGTGTCACCATTCCTTCGATAATAGTTTTCACCTGGTGGAGTGCTCCCATCAACCCCCCACCCTTACAAAGGCTGTTCCCCAACCCTATGCTGGACTCCATCACACTCCCCTCATATGATGGGCTAGGGAAAAGGCATTGTCTTCTCACTGCACCAGACGTTAGGAGCCTCAGCCCAATTTCTCAGCTTCTTTAGGGCACACCTGCCCCTACATCTGCTTCCAATTCTGGTTTATCAGGGTTTTGGCCCTCTATGGAATGAGTACCTCACTGGACACTTACTACGAGGAAGCACTAGCAATTAGTTTGACCATCTCTCTTCCCTCCTCATCTCCCAAATAGCTTCTCAGTTCCATAAAATACTAAATACTTCAGTGAGGGCATGTATCAGATGTCACCTCTTATTCTAAAATGCTGAGTTCAGTTAGTGCTTTCTTTGAATGGTGGCCATAGATTAAGTGACAGCTTTCTTGTAGCTCTCTGAGAGGCAAAGGCTTCTTTTCCATGCCAACATGAAATAAAGGAGCTTGACACAAGAGATAATTGATATGGTCTAAGGGAAAAGGAATCTTCCACAGCCTCTAATGCAGCCTTGTGGCTATCTAATCTATCTATCCATTCAGAACTTGCCCAATAGCATAGTGTTTAGACACACAGATCACTGAGAATAGCATCGCTTATATCACTTCTAGTCTTTAAATCTATTAAACTTTCCTAGGTGGGATCACTCCTATTGTTAATATCTGAAGGGAGTGTTGCTGAGATATTGAGCTGACATCATTACTGAAGGGAGACCTGCTTCATGTTTTATTTCCTGCCCAGATTTCCAACCTCTGTAAGCTTTGTTTAGTAGTATTCTGTCTTCACATCTGATTCAGTACCTCCCATATTACTGCCATCTGCAAATTTAAACTACTGTGCTGGTAATCCCATTTTGCAGATCATTAAACATGATTTTAAATAATATGTGTGTTGTTCAGTGAACACTCAGTGCTTAAGATGCTTGCAAGAGTTTGGTTTACTTGGTGTCTGGTTTCCACTGGCTGTGCATAACAACAAGAGTTTCACAGTGGCCTGCCCAGACTCTCCGTCAGGGAAGCTCAGCCCTTAAAGGCACAGCCCCTAAAATCACAATGTTCTCAATGTAGATTTCTGTGGAACCCTAGTGAACTCCCCCAAGTGCAATACATTGACAGATAGGAGAGGACAAATCACCAGGTGTAATGACAAATAGTAATCTGTTTTCTAATGGTAATATGCACACCAATGTAATTGTTTTAATGAATGCCATACCGTTACTTCATTTACATTTATCTTAGGGATTTCCAAAGCACCATTACCTTAGTATCTGTCTAAAAAGGTCCTTTGTTAAGGGGACTATTGTAAAGTGCAGACTATCAGATTGATAGTTTTGTTACTGAAACACCATAAAATTGTGCATGCTTTTAAAGCATCCCTAAGAATAGCTTATAGCTGCAATAATTAAATCCTTATATTTAATGATCTGTGCATTATGTGAGGTTGTAAATTATTGGAACTATATAGAATAGAAGAGGATGAACTCTAAAGGTGACTAGACTCAAGTTCATCCTGTTCTAGTCTATTTATTTTTTATACCTATGACTGTGGCAACTGATAGTTTTTAGAATTAGCCAAGAAGACTAACCTTTTCTACAAATAGTTTCTACTCTGTCAGTTCCTGGAACAGGCAGATTGTGTGTATAGAGATATTGTGTGTTTATTTGTTTTGTTTGTTTGCATAATGTGCTTATATGTTGGTCTTAGGGAAGGCCAGGTCAAAAAAGAATGTTTTGAATTTAGAATGGAAGCTTCTGTTTGAATGATAGCATTTTTTAAAAAGACATCCATTCTTGATTAAAAAAAAAAACTTCTCATGATGGAAAATCCATCACATCCAGAGGTAAATTGTTTTAATGGTAGATGATCTAGTCTCCGATCCAGAATGAAACAGCAGTCCAGGTAGTAGGCAAACACTCCCTTTATGTTATGGTTGGTCTGTTTTAGCTAGAAGATGACCTGCTAAATGAACAATGGCATTTGTGGTTACTGTTGCTGTGTGTGTATCCAGCAGGGACATCTATTTTGACAATCCAAAGAAAAAGCCTTTGTGAAGTGTCACTGGGTGGCCACTGCCATACACCTCCTCCAAGCACATGCTGCCATGCCCAGCCCCAGTCAGGCCGGTTCATTCTTTTATAGCAAAAGGTTAACAAACATACAGAAGGCAGCCTTAAGTCAATACCTGGCCTCCAGTCTTCAGGGCCACCCCTCCGAGGGGTCTCTGACTCTCCAATCCTGGCAGCTTCCTTGCCACCTCCAGCTCTGTTCTGCTCTTAGGGGCACAGCTGCAGGGTTGCTTCCTTGAGCCCCAACCCTCTTGCTCCAGGAACCCACCACAGGAGTTCGCTCTAGTCCAATGTGACTTCTGCTGACCAGGGCTCAGCCTATCTAAGTCCTTCCTCCTTAGTTGCTTACTAGCAGCCTTTATAGGCCCAAGTGTAGCTCAGTCCTCTTTAATTAGCTGTATGAGGCCTGCCTGCTCCAGTCCAAAGGTGCTTGGCTCAGTCTATCCACAGAGACCAGCTACCCTGTGACATGAGGCAGAGAGGCCTGTATTTAGAAATTGAATCCCCAAACTATGCTTTTTAGAAGTAAAAGACTTGTACTCCAGTAGAATTAAAGTCTAATCTTTCACCAAAATTTAGTAAAAAAAAAAAAATGCAGTCCAAAGTTCAATGACTATCAAAATGTAAAAGGGGAAGTTATAAATTCTGTCTACAGCAGCTCCTGTGTGCCACTGAGGACTAAACCAAGAATTTTCTCTTCCCTTGTGGGTTTCAGGACTTCCAGCTCCAAGAAGCACTCATACATAGTGTCTAGACATTTTATCTCTGCAGCCCGTTCTGAGGTGACATGTTCTCAGTGAATATGCTGATAGTTGAATTCCCCCATTATTATTTTGTTTTCTGCTTTTTAGCCTCTCTAATCTTCCTGAGCATTTCACAATCACCATCACCATCCTACTCAAGTGGTCAGTAGTGTATTCCTACTGCTGTACTCTTATTATTCCAGCATGGAATTTCTATCAGAGTCTGTGTTACAGTTTTATTCATTTAAGGTCTTTACTATATTTGACTCAATACTATCTTTCACATATAATGCCAATACCCCATCAGTGTGACCTATTGTGTCATTCTGATGTATTTTGTACCCTGGAATTACTTGTGTGCCATTGATTATCATGTTTCCACCCAGTGTCTGTGATGCCTATTATATCAATATCCTTCTTTAATACCAGGCACTCAAAGTTCACCCATCTTAATATTTATGATTTTGCATTTGTAAATGAGCACTTATAAAATTGTCGCTATTTAGTTGTCTGTCTTCATGTGGTATAACTGACTATAACTGATATAACTAGTGGTGGAATCTCCATCCTTAGAGGTTTTTAAGGCCTGGCTTGACAAAGCCCTGGCTGGGATGATTGAGTTAAGGTTGCTCCTTCTTTGGGCAGGGGTTTGGACTAGATGACCTCCTGAGGTCTCTTCCAACCCTAATCTTCTATGACTCTATGATTGTATGACTAGGACTCTTTTTTTTATTTGTTTGACTGTTTTCTTCAGGTTCCTACCTGTACTTAATTAACTTCCATCCTCTACTAGAATATAGAGTATACCCTTTAATAAATCCTTGCCTATGGGATGTGTCTGTCCAAACCTTATGCTCCTCTGTTGGCTTTCTCCCAGCCCTTAGTTTAAAAACTCCTCCACCACCTTTTTAATTTTACATACCAGCAATCTGGTTCTGTTTTATTTTAGGTGGAGCCTATCCTGTATAGGATCCTCCTTTCCCAACAGGTTCCCCGGTTCCTAATAAACTTAAAGCCCTCCTCCCTTCACCATTGGCTCATCCATACATGATGATGCTGCAGATCTGCCTATCTAGCTGGCCCTGCTTGTGGAATTGGAAACTTTTCGGAGAATGCTACCATGGAAGCCCTGGACTTTAATCTCTTACCTAGAAGCCTATATTTGTTTTCTGGAACCTCTTGTTTACCTTTCCCTATGTCATTGGTATCTACATGTACCACGACAACTGACTCCGCCCCAGCACTGCACATTAGCTTGTCTTGAGAGCTCCACAACCTTTGCATCCAGTAGGCAATTCACTGTGCAGTTCTCCCAATCGTCACCAACCCAGCTATGTATATTTCTAATCATTGAAAACCAGCATCACTATTACCTGTCCATTCCTAATAACAGGGATCCTTTCCCTTGAAGAGGTATCCTCAGTGCGAAAAGAAATCATGACTTAATCTGGAGGTAGGGTCCCAACTATGTGATCATTTCCTTCCACTCCACCTTGATGTTCTCCTTTCCTGAGACTTTCATCCTCCTCAACAGCACAGAGGCTGTCAGACTGGGGCGGGGGAGGGGCAGGACCTCTCTACTTTGTCCCAGAAAGTCTTTTGTATGGTTCTCTCTGTCTCCCTTATCTCTTCCAGTTCAGCCACTCTGGTTTCCAGAGCCCATATGTGGTCTCTGAGGGCCATGAGCTGCTGGCATCGAATGCATACGTATGCCACCTGCCCAAAAAGCAGGTAATTATACATGGAGCATTCAGTGCAATAAACTTGATAGCCCCCCACGCTGGTGCTGGACTTTTGCCTGCATTATTTTAGCTCTTACTGGGTTATTTTTGTTTGTTTGTTTTTGAGAGGGAGTTTATTGGCCTAAGTTTAGAGACTGTTTATTAGTTGTGTCTGGCTCTCTCACTCCCTCTCTAAACTCCCTCACAAAACTCCCCTGTTTGCTGCTTCTGTTCACTAGCTCCTCTGGTCGCTTAGGAGCTGACTTTTCAAACCCTGGTTCTCCCTGACATAGCAACGCTGCCTTGACATGCTAATTTAAATATAAGACATAATATTGAATTTGTACTTTGGAACCGGTCACTTTGGCACAGAAATCTCTAATATAAAGTTAAACTTCTTTGGAATATTAAGTGTTCTGTTGTGATCATTTTAATTACTGTATGTTTAATAGAAGGTTAAAAAAAGATTTTTATTAGCGTATTTTCCGCTGTATTAAGCAAGCTGAGATCTCTATATACCAAACCCTGAACCTTGATTAACACTGTTTAACGTAGCACAGTGACTAGCTTATGTTAATCTTTGGCTAGTATATTCCATCTAAATTAATACAACAATTCACAATTAAATAACTGGAACATTTTTTTTTAAACCTAGATATGTCATTGCTGGCAATCTTTGGAATAAAGTATTATGAAGATTCATAAGTAGTAGTAACTCATTCAAGTATCCTCTCACTTTCCTGCTCTTGGACAAATGGGTTTTGCACGTTTAAAATCCTTCCTCAAATGAAGCCAAACCTTGCATTAAAATGCCCTTGGAAATCCTGCACTTTCCTGTACAGGGGAAAAGCCCACTTCCCATCCCACAACTGGCTTTGGAGGAACCTGAAGGCCGTGGAGCCAATGTTGTTCTGCTGCACACATGAGATAAGATGTCTGGAATCCCATCCAGGATGTAGTTGGAAACCCCCATGTGCTATAGTTGCCAATTCCCAAGACCAGTGCATGCAAGGATAATTTGGGGTTTGGGAAGGAGTGTATTGCATACGCTCAGGTTTTGCAGATGGATTAAAAGCAGGGACTTAAAGGGCAAACCAGACAAAAGGTGTCTCAAGAGAGGCACCTAAAAAGTGTCATTTTTTTTTAAAAAAAGCTTGCTTTACCTTCTTTCTTTTACTGTTTCCTCATGTATAAAATGAGTATAATACTTACTATACCTACTTTATTGCACAGGAATACTGTGACGCTTAATTGTAAGTCTGTGTAGAGCTTGTGCCTGCCAGTTTGGCTGTGTAGCCACACAGCAACCCCTGCTAACTCAGGACAGAAAGTGGGGGAATCATCCAGCTATCAGCAGCTTTCCTTTAAAGATGGATATGTGGTCATTTTGTGTTGTAAATATTCGTGATGTTTCTTCGGATGGTGTCATATTTGGAAATGAGGGAGGGGAGATCCCATAGGAGGATTTTTCATAAGGTGAAATTTCTTGAATCTCTTTGGTTCAGAAATATTGTCCACTGTTTTACTGCAGGTTAGTAGTTTTCTTTCACATAGTTCATTTTGCTTAGTATGTAGTATAAGCTGTTAACTGTCATTTTGCCTCCTAAGAGTTAGTTTTGTTGTCTCGCTTTTACTCTTACAAAGAATTTTTATGAGTATCTGTTATGAGTTTTGGCAGTTATTTTGGAAATCTAACAAATTCTGTTTTTGTGAGTCTGGCTGCAAAATAGAGACAGTAAGAGAAATAAACCATTGGAATCTTTATGCATGCACTTTTGTACGTTCCTTACTTAACACCCTAAGGGCTTTGCACACAAATTACACTAACAATAATTAGGCCTAACAGTGGTATAGTAAGGGAAGGAAGTCCCAGTAGGAATTCTTCAATGAGAATATGAAAGCCTCCCCTACACATTGTTTGTATTGTCTGCTGGGGAGTTTCGTCTTCAGAGATTTCTTTGAATACTCTTTTAGTGGTCATAAAGACACCGAAAGTAAGGTTGGACTCCACATTAGGAACATTCTCCCATGAGTCTTTACACTGGAGATAAAGTTGGAACAAACTGAAAATCTTTTAGCAATAGTGGATGCGTGTTACTATAAAAATGTGATCTTAAATACTGTTAATTCCCTTGTTACTACAGTAGTTAAAGAAAAAAGCTGTGAAAATTACAGATTATGGAAAACCAAGTCACAAGTAGATATAGCAGGACATGTGGGATTCAGCTGGATAATAGTGAATTTGAAAAGGCAACTAGAATATGGAACTTGACTTCATCTCTTCCTGGGTTAGGGGATGATTTTTTTCACCCTGTGCAGTTACAATATGGTTCCAGTTTGAGGTATAGATGGGGCCTTAATGTTCCATAAATGGACTCAATTACTTTTAAACACTCTGAGATCCTTAAACATTGTCAACTGTTATTTTTGTTCTTAGAGAGGGCCACAGATCAGTAATCTCACCAACGAAATTTTCTTTATAATTGCATTTACTTTCAGAATGTACTCTTGCTCTCACTGCCTGAATTGGGAAGATGGTATGTTCCGATTTTTCTCATTGTTTTTCATTTGACAACAATGAGCAGTTTTTAGTAAGTGCTGTCATTGCTTTTGATGGCAATTCATGATTTCATGACAAATTTTTGCAGAATGGACAGCTTGTTCAATTGCATTTTTAAAGCCCTCTTACCAGGAAACGGCTCTTCTGAGAGCTCTCTTTATTTGACACTGCTGTGACCCTTTTGATCCAATCCATTTTAATCCGTGAAACAGATCCCCAACTTGAGTACTTTGAGTGCTGCTTTATAGTCAAATTTAGCATTGCAAGAGACTTTTAATTACACATTCTTTTGAGTGATGATTTCAATGGATCCTAATTTTGTATAAATGGGTATTTTCATGTAAGTGTAAAATTATTCATGTTCATAAGTGTTTACAGAAATAGATCTTTTAACCAGGAAATAACCTCTCCCTGACTGTGAGTGTGTGGGATCATGTACTTTTTTCTCCACCCCACTATGCCAGCGTCCTCCATTCTTCTTTGAGTAGTTGTATATGTCTATTCCCCAAGTGAATGCTCACCTCATGCATTGGTACCAGAGGTAGGGTCAGCTACACCTGTGCCCTATGTTTCTTGTGCTCTGAGCTGAAGGTATAAAGGGCAGACACACATCACCAATCCTTCAGTTTCTTCTTACCATTGGTGGTGGTCATTCCTTCAGCAAATGTGCCGTTTTTAGTTAGTTGTTGTTGTTAGCTAGTTAATGGCACTCGTTTTGGGGTCCTTGAACCTCTTTTTCTTTTCTTCTTTTTTCTTTACCAGTTGTCCACTGTCAGTGGACTCTGAGCTTTGCCTGGTACTGGGGGAGCCTATGCCAATATCCCCTGGCTACAAAACCTTCTCTGGGTTGTAGCCCATAGACCTAGATTAAAGGTATTTTTTGTTGTTAACAGAGGACACCTACAGGCCGACCCTCTGTAAGATATTTACCTTAAGTAGTTAACATAAGGCTTTGAGGCCTATGAGCCTTAGCATAAGTGAGTTACCCAGTAATGACCCTCAGTTATTGGAGAACTGGGAATATCACATTTTGGGGAATTTTGTATAAAATTAAGCCAGGTAACCACAGGAATATGAACTGATACCAGCTTTTGGATATTTTAGGATAGGAACATCTGCAAAAGTATAACCACAACTTGTGTTGGCAACAAATTTACATATGTGATAATGGGTTGAGATCATTAATATACTAACCTATAGGTTAAGGGCACCTCATCATTATTAGGGTGAGGAAGTTAATTATGGACAAAGGAGGCCGAGCATCCATATAAATATTCATGGCAGGTACCAGACCCTATAATTGGCCAAACCACCTTGTAAGCTTTGAGATCTTGACCATCAGACTCGCTTAAAATGCCATAGTCAGGATAGGACCCTCGCACAACATCAACTGTCTCCCCACCTCTACATTTACATGATAAGGCTGTGAGTGTGTGTGTTAGAGATAATGCTGGACGCTGTCTTCATTCTTCACTACAGCTATATTATCATTCGGGTTGGAGCATTTGTATTTTTACTAATTATGCTAATAAAAGTATTTAAAGCTTTTGCTTCACCCTCAGCATGAGTGTCTCTGTGCATGCCAGGGTTTTCAACCAGACATAGAATTTAATTTTGTTGTGCCTGCTTCTGCAACTAGAACCTTTTAATCTGTAGAATTTTAATCAGTGACTAATTGGAAATTCTTAAAAATCAATATAATCAATAACTAGTCAATGAATCCGGCAACAGGATATCACAAACCAATGCCTGTGAGTGTCCCACACTCTTGCTGCCTGAAGTTCTTGGGTGAGGGTCATATTAGGCATAGGTTTTTGATTTGCTGGGGCTTCAAGACAAGAAATAAGATGTAGAGAGAAGAACGCCTCAGGTACATCTTCATGGATGCCACTCTTCTGTGTCCAGGAGTACTCCCCCCAGCCCTACCTGGGGATAGAGTCATGAAGAGAGCCTCTTTGCCAGGACAGTCTCAAAGAGTTATAAGTGCATGGAGCATCCTTGGCCCTGAAGCCAAAGAAGAGATTGATTTCTATATCCTCAAAGTACTTGGCACTCCTCAACTACAAAACTTAGCCACTCTAGTACCAAAGGTTGAGCACCTTCTATGGCCTGCTGCTCCCTGTTACCTCATCGTAGTGGCTCAACCAGGTTAAAGCCAGTGACTCTAGTTCCTGTGCCGGGACTGTTGAGCCCGGCTACTTCCTTGGTGCACATGCTGAAGCTGTTGCCTCGGGCTTGCAGTGGAGCAAAGGCCCATTTCAGTACCAATCGCCTCTGAAGCATACACAGCTGTGCAGAATCTGCTGAGCCTCTCTGTACTGCTCTTGATGATTATTCAGGCTGATAGTACTCGTCAGACCTGTCACATGTGCCCATGTTGGTTTCAATGTTGGGATCTGCAACAGTGCCAGTGGTTTCTGGGCTGGCACCACTTCCAGCAATCTCAGTGCCAGCTCTGAGTTCAATGTTAACCACTCTGCCACAAGGCACATTACTGATATCTAGGAAGCCCATGGTGTTGGCTCCAGAACTGCAGGCCCATGTCCCATGTAGATCATGATCCCAATATCTTGTTGTGCCATCTGGTACTGCTCCATCCTGGCCTTTGGAGTACCATATTCCTCAGAGTCTGAAACAGGTTCCTAAGTCTCAAACTTCAGGGAATCCAGGGCTTCCTCCAGGGATCATCTCTACTCTTGTTGAGTCATCCTGAGAATTGCCAATTGAGAGTATGGAGTGCCTGGTCTAGACGCAATTGGCCTCTTGTACAGTACCAGCCATCATTGGCCTTACTGGGTACCATGGAGATGACACCTGCACCTAGATCCTTGTCTGCATTGCACTGTAGAAATTGGTCCCTGAGAAGGAAAGTCTCCCTGCCTGGTACTGAAAGACCATCCAAAGTCAATGCCAGGCAACCATTGAAGGGTGATGTTTCTCCGTGAGGTAATGATAGACTGCTCAACGTCGGTATTGAGCTTCTGCGGGATGAAGAAAAGTGACACTTCCTGTTGCCTGCTTCAGACACGCCTCCAGCATCAACAGTGCAAGACCAGCCTGAGGAGGGTTCTAACTTGCCTCCTCTGAACACCTCGTCCTCTTAACCTCATAAGGCCCTTGTACCAGAGTCTTTTCTGGTACCAGATGATTTTGAGTCTTATCAGGATCTCCGGGCTGTATCTGTGGGAGTACAGATGGAGCTTGTGGAGGAAAATCCCCACAATCTCATAGACATATTACACCTCGCTATGTCAGGGAAGGTTGCTCTCCCTATAAAGAGGCAAGTATGCAGCCTATAAAAGCGTTAGGGAAAACTCCATGATCCCTCATACTGGTAGCGCTGTGCATGTAACACAAATACCAAATTCCTTCACAAGAGTATAAACTGTTTTTATCAGCACACCCCACTGGGCTCCCTGGGACAGTGGCAGTAAATGAAAGACACAGCCAAAGTAGAGCAAAAGCTGCTCCCAAAGACGAAGATGCCAAAAAAAAATATTTTTGGCAGAAATATATAGTCAGATGCAGGGTTACCACTATGCATAGTGAATCATTAAGCTCTTTTGCCCTGTTATGATTATTATACTTGGGATGAGTTGGTCAAATTCCTCTACAAGCTGCCAGAGGACTCCATGATTCTTGTTTTCAAGGCCTTTCACAATTGAACTCCTGCCTATATCTTTGCAATAATCTCTCTACCATCTCCTGTCCTTGTCATTCCTTCCTTTCCACCCAAACTATATGACAAACCATTCCCTTCATCTTTTTCTTCCATATTTACCTCCATACCTTCATCCACCATGGCCTTAATCCTCTTCTCCAAGTGCTGTCTTACCCACAGTGCCTGTAAATAAGGCTACGTTTTAGTCACAGGTATTTTTAGTAAAAGTCATGGACAGGTCACAGGCAGTAAACAAAAATTCACGGTTTGTGACCTGTCCATAACTTTCTACTATACACCCCTGACTAAAACTTGGGGGGGGGACTTGGGAGGACGGCCCGGGGGCACTGCTGGTACTCAGGGGTGGTGCCACTCAGGGGGGCCCCGTGGGTGCTTGGGGCAGCGTGGGCACCACAGATACTGGGGGGGCAGCCTGGGTACTTGGGGAGTGGGGGGAGTTGGCAAGGCTGTTCCCTACCTGGCTCCTGGGAAGCTCCGATCTCCAGCTCCTAGCTCCACGTGCTTCCTCTGCTCCACTCCTAGCCCCAGTTCTGCAGCTCCCATTGGCTGGGAACCATGGCCAATGGGAGTTGTCGGGGTGGTGCACGTGGAGCTGGGAACTGAGGAAGGGGAGTTCCTGTCGTCCTTCCAGGGGACCCCCCCCAGGTAAGCACAACCCTGCACCTCAGTCCCCAGCCCTGAGGCTCCCTACACCCAAACTCCTGTTGCTGGAGGGCACGGGGTCCTGAGACTGCCCCAGCAGGAGCTGGTGCGACTGGCCCAGGGGCTGCCCGAGCTGCTTAGGTGGCTCCTGGGCCAGCCGCAAGGGCCGCTGCAGAAGTCACGGAGATCATGAAAAGTCACAGAATCCATGACCTCTGTGACAAACACGGAGCCTTACTATAAACTCTCGTCCTCTATTCTAAAAGATTTAGTCTTAGTAGAGAGACAAGGCAGGTGAAGTAACATATTTTGTTGGACCAACATCTGTTGGTGAAAGAGACAGGCTTTTGAGTTCCACAGAGGTCTTCTTCAGATCTGATGTCAGTAGCCTGTTAAGCACCTAGAACAGTTTTGGCACTTTAATAAAATAATAATAATATAATAATAATTATTAATAATAATACCATAACTAATAATAATAAGTGATGTTATTACATTATCCAGACACTAAACAAAATTTAAAAAATGATCAAAAGCCTTATTTTAGCATATTGAATGAAGCTTAACAAATGATACTATAAATCCATGTGCTGTAAGCAAAGGACTTTGTCCTCCATGTTTTAAGTCTCTAACAAGTAGCTTAAAGAAAGAGAGAGTTCTGTCAAATCCATTGGGAGAAGTGTCTTAAGTGAAACAAGTGTAGATTAGGATGGGGAGTCTGCAGAGGGAGGACTGGAGAAGTGGGTTCATTACAGGGATTTTGCGTAACCCAGGGGGCGTCTGTACAAGTAATTGTAATGGCATGAGAAATCTATAAACAGGATTGATAGCTGTGGGGGGAAGATCAGATCAGGATCTCTGTCCATGTGAACAGGGCACCAGGAGCAAATGGGGGGTAGAAACTTGGGAGGATAATTGGAGTGGGGGCTGGTCAAGAAGTAATGTAGAAATGGGAGGGAAAGTTGGGAGCAGAGAGTGAGTGGATTGGTGAGTCTCCATAGAAGGTGGTGACTTTTATGATATTAGGATAGGAGACCTTCATAGGGGAAAGATAACTACAATGGGAGTAGATTAGAAAATCTGTTTATGAGAGGAAATTTTGCATATTTCAGTTGGAATCAGCATAATGCGTCTCTGACTCTGTCCATCCAAGCATAAAAGGAGGTGAGTTTTATGTTTCCTTCAGCTCTCCAATAGCAGCTTCTCTAACCTTAGGGTGAATATCTACAGGTGGGTATTCAACAATATTGTCTTGGTATCTTATTCTGCAGCAGGATGCTGCAATAGAAACAGAAGAGATTAATACAATGGGAGAAGAACAGTAGGGAGTGTAGTCTGCGTGGAGAAGGTTGCTGCCTAGTCTGCCAAATGCATAACTACTTCCTGTGCAGCTTGCTGTAATTGACCTGATCGTCCCAGGTCATTTTGGGATTCTAAAACACTTTGCACAGAACTCCTCTCTTCAGCAACCCACTACTGCAAAACCAAAACCAAAAACTAAATTCCTTCCTGGCTAGCAACAGTTAATTAGTTCAGGGAATTGTTTGTTTTTCTGGGTGGTGTAAATGTAAAACCTTTTGTGTAATGAAAATTATTTTATTGTATTGTAGGTGAAACAATGAGAATTGCCTCTTCGGAGTTTGCTGATGATCCATGTTCCTCTGTGAAACGAGGCACCATGGTGCGGGCTGCTCGGGCCTTGCTGTCGGCTGTTACTCGCTTACTCATCCTGGCTGATATGGCTGATGTCATGAGGCTTTTGTCCCACCTGAAAATTGTATGACTTTTTAATTTTCTACACTGTTTTCTTTGTTTAAGATGTGTTGAATTATAAATTGTGAAACTTGGGCTTTTGTTTATAAGTTTTCTATTGTCTTTGTAGTTGCTGTTCTTGTAGAAGCACTAAAGTGGAACTAGAATATAATACATTTCTACTTTTTAGACCCTTATGTTTCAATCTAAATGAATTAATGTCCTGGAGAGTTAAAATCAGCATTGCTGGGTACTTCTGATAGATTGTACTGCTATTGTGTACCATGCTGGACTAAAAGCCACATTTAAATCACAATAGAGCTCATGCCAGTGGTTTAATAATGCACAGTAGTTGTAGAGTATTGCTATCTTGTGGCAGAATTTAAGTACTACAGTTTTGTTGTGCAGTGTCAGTTAGGTGCTTCTCTATGACTACTGAATGTATCACAAGGGTGGAACATTGATTGGGATTAGAAGCAGGGTATGTGTCTAATGAGTATTCAAAAATGAAAAAAAAATAGCAGAGAGGACATGTAGTTTAGCAAATGATTTATTGTAGATTTGTAATCTGCTTTTGCTGCTGCCTATCTAACTGTCTGCAAAGGCATACAACACAGTGTTGTGTAATTGTCACTACCCAGCTTAATGAATGCTTTTTCTCTTGGTCTTTATCACATGGCCAGTTTTTACTAATCTGGAGGAGGAGAAGAAGAAGAAGAAGAAGAAATAATAATACTTAATAATAAAACAACCACCATCCTAGGCAGGGCCGCTCCAGGGTTTCGCCGCCCCAAGCGGCGGGGAAAAACAAACAAATCGCGATCGCTATCGGCGGCAGTTCCACCACGCCGCTTTCTTCTTCGGCGGCAATTCGGCGGCACGTCCTTCCCTCCGAGAGGGACAGCTGCCGAATTGCCGCCGAAGAGCCCGACGTGCCTCCCCTTCCCCTTGGCCGCCCCAAGCACCTGCTTGCTGCGCTGGTGCCTGGAGCTGGCCCTGACCCTAGGTGTAAAAATGCATATTCATAATGTTTAAAACCTTGTTTATTTTATTGATAAATGGCCCAAAAGGTACTGTCCCCTCCCCTCTTTTTGTAAATTGTAGATATTGTTCTCTTGCAGAGATATATGAGAACCTTTAGCCTGGAAGAGATTGTAGAGACACATTTTAATCCTTTGAAAACAGAGTCTACAATGAAAAATGGCAAATGCTTTTCTGTACAAATGCTAGAAAGCACTGCTCTAATGAATGCAGTGCTATCGTAGTAAAATGTCAGCACATTGCCCCGTGATTACGTGCTGTGTAAGCAGTGTGACTCTCGAATATCCCTTCATTTTTTCAACTTAATAATGAACAGCATTCTAATTCAGATAATGCTTGGTCAGTGGAGACTTTCTAACTCTTAATTTTAACAGTAAGAGATCGCCTATGTGTACACTACAGTTCAAATTCTTATCCAGACCATTTCAAAGGTGAAGAGCTCATTTGTTGTTGTATCTGAGCAGAATCCAGATATTTTTGGCTTTCTGTGTTGATAAATTCCTTTGTTGGAAGTAATATGATATACTGCTTAGAGTAGCATTCTCCAAATGATCTTTTGTAAATGGGAGCTGTTTAGTAATTTTCTCATATCATTTTGTCTCTGTGGATTCTCAAGCCAGCATATATCAACATACTTTGTAGCTTTTGCAAATCATCCAAGAAATTATTTCAATGAACCTGCACCCTTATTTTTATGTATTTTTGTCTCCTGTGCTTTTTGTTAAGATTGTGTTTAAGAACTTGAAAGTTTAACTTTGCATTTGATCATTTTGCATTAATTTTACAGCTTTAAAAGAACACTCATTATTTTTACTTTCCAATTGAGAGACGGGCAATGCAAATATTTGCACCTTATTATTATTTTTGAGACCAAAGTAGCTTTAGGCCACTTTTTGGCATTAAAAGGCCAAAGATCGATGGTGGTAGTTGTCACACGTGGAACAGCATTAATATCAACTTTCAACTAATGTACAAAGACTGATTTAAAGTATGCAATGATTTTAACTTCAGGTACTCTGAAAATTAATTAATTAAAATCACTTTGTTATAAGAGGTGATTTATCCAAGAGGCACCGTAAAATGTACTATCATCAGTTTTAATTTGAAATCACGTCAAGGCAGTGAGTTGCACTTCAGTCTTTATGGAGAGAAGTGCATTTTAATCAAATTGTGAATGTACTCTTCAGAAAGATTGTTAATCACTTTATCAGATTATATCATTTACTGCTAGCATTAATATTAAAGTGTGTGTGTGTGTGTGTGTGTGAGTATATATATCAATTAATTACTGTTTAATCGTAACAATATATGCATATTCATTTAAACACTCTCACATTTTTATTTGAAGAATGAGGATATTCTCAAATGTGACTTTGTGAAAAATATCAGTTTAGGAATCCATATTCAAAGACTTTCAATAGCTTCCGTAGACAATTTTCTCATTTTAAAATTTCACTTCTACCCCTAGAAACTCAACCTGAGACTTGAAAGTCATACTGCATTATTTGTGACTTGCATGTCATTGTCAATCCTACATATTTTTTTCATTCTGAACTTACTTAGTTCTGCCAATAATATATGAGCATAAGTAAAATCTTTCCCTGAGGTATATTGACTCTTAAATACTAGTTGGAATGAAAAGTAGCACAATCTTATTAGGAACTACAATGACCCCATAAAGTTAATTGTAATTGGCCTTCATTATCTTTTTGATTTTCTAAATCATTTGTTTTCTCCACTTTACTTCATTGGGCCATTGTAGGTTTTACTGAATGTGGAAACTGGAACTGTTTGCAAAGGCAGATGGAACTTGGCCTCCCAACATTTCTGGGAAAGGGAAATCAATTCCTTTCTCATAAATCAATTGAATACCACACTGGGTTTAAAATCAAGTCCTTCTCATTATTGTCTTGTACATCCCATTACTTCCCCTTCCTACCCAGCCACTTAAATTGCACCATGATTTTATCAGGCTTTAAAGACATTGGTTTTAGCTTGAACAATTTCAGTAGAATAAACACTGAGCTAAGGTCAAAAATGGGTGGAAAAAGGTAAGATGGTATTCGAAATTATGTTAATTTAAGGTCCAGTATCTTGTGAAGAAGAATGATGGGGGATTTAATAGCTGCCTGAAGGGGGGTTCCAAAGAGGATGGATCTAGACTGTTCTCCATGGTACCGGATGGTACCAGACAGAACAAGGAGTAATGGTCTCAAGTTGCAGTGAGGGAGGTTTAAGTTGGATATTAGGGGGAAAAAAAATTCACTAGGAGGTTGGTGAAGCACTGGAATGGGTTACATAGGGAGGTGGTGGAATCTCCTTCCTTAGAGGTTTTTAAGCTCAGACTTGACAAAGCCCTGGCTGGGATGATTTAGTTGGGAATTGGTCCTGCTTTGAGCAGGGGGGTTGGACTAGATGACCTCCTGAGATCCCTTCCAACCCTGATATTCTATGATTCTATGATCTCTAGAAATAACTAATACACACACACACACACACACACACACACACACACACACACACACACACACACACACACACATACATTGTGATGCTGGGATTCTCAGCTTTACATCCCTACATTACTTTGTATCCTTGATGCTTGGCATATATTGAACAGTGATATAGTGACCTGTCCCTTGGGCCATATAAATTCGGCTAATTAACAGAAGAATCAAGGTGCTTTCAGCATTGCAACATCCTGGGCTACTTGAAACAATGAGAAGTTGTGTTGCATAGGAAGATGTTTTGTATAGAAACCATGTTTCAATAAAATAAAATAAAATAAAATAAAATAAATAAAAATATCAGTCACTGAGCTATAACAAAAGTACAACTTACATAGCTCAAGGTATTATAGAAATAATACATGTAGGCCCTTTCATCCCAAAGGATCTTAAATAGCTTTACAAAGTAGGCAGCAGAGATCAAATGTATGGTTTCTTACAGTTCCCAATAAAGGTGGTGCAATAGTGGCTTTGTTGGAAGGGAGAAATGTCTGATGAGGTGATGCAGAAATAACTCAAGTATTTGGAATTATAACAGTTTATCTATCAGCTGCTTGTAACCTAGTTCTGATATTGGTCTTGTAATAATTGTGGAGTAAATGCCACAATAACAATTATGTGGGTGAAGTTTGTGCTCTGAAGTTAACTCACAAAAGGAAAATGACTAAAGATAATAAATACCATATCCCCCGTGGCAGAAGACTTTTCATAAAGTGATCACTCTATATCTGACCTGTCAGTCCTCATCCTCAAAGGAAACCTGTATCACACTTTCAAAAGACAAGCCTGGGAGCTTAAATTCATTACTCTGCTAGACATAAAAAATCATGGACTGAACAGAGACACTGGATTTATGGTTTGTTACAACAATCTGTAACCCAGTAACCCCATCTTTTTCTCCTCTGACTGCACAGGTGATAATGGGCCACTCTACCTTGAGTGGTCCCTTACAATATGAGCTAACTACTTATGCCAAACAATCTGTTCCACTTTGCATTTTGCTGTGGCTCTGGGAGTTCCTTTCCCAGACCTGAAGAAGAACTCTGTGGGTATATCAACACAGCAAAGAAAAATCTGTGACTGGCCCATGCCAGCTGACTCAGGCTCGCAGGTCTCGGGCTGTGAGGCTGTTTTCATTGCTGTGTAGACTTTTGGACTTGCACTGGAGCTCAGGCTCTGGAAGTCTACACAATGAAACAGCCCCACAGCTGAGCCCTGCAAACCCAAGTTGGTTGACACAGGCCAGCCACGGACCCTTCTTTGCTGTGTAGACATACCTGTGTGGCTTAAAAGCTTGAGGGTTAGTATTTCAAGTGGTGGTAGATAAATAGCAGGAACAAATTAGACCATACAATGTAGTTTTTATACTAATTTTGTGAGCTGTCATGGCAGTTAGGATTTGAACATCATTGTTCAGTTTATGAGTTAGAAATGAGATGATACAGGCCCAGATTGATTCGACCACAAAAGCAAAGTGCAGCTTGTAACTGTTAGATGTAGCGTAACACCTCCAGGAAACAGCTATACATTTAAATTGCCAGCCAAAATATTTCTCTGCAGGACTCTGTGAGCCTGATTCTCCGTGGCCTTGCACTTTGTGCAGCCATTTACCTTTGTGTAAAGTGGGTGCAAAACGTGACAGAATGAATATTATCCACTTGGACTGGTGCTAACCTTTTACATTCACTTTGCAAGGTAAAAATAACACAAGGTACAAGTTAGCAGTGAAGCAGACCCTGTATATTTTAAGCCCTGCCTAAATTAATTAGATGCCTGCCCTTGTTATTGATGTTGATGAGGTGCCAGAGACTTTACAGAAACCAAGATGGAGCTCTAAATCCTTTATTAGGAACAAGTCCCTATTGGAATTAAATAACCTTTCCTCTGAAAAAGGAAGGTTCATGTGTCTGCTGTTAGCAGCATGTCCAGATTGACAACATCTATTGTTCCAGTTAAATATGTCATTAATTCAACTTGATACAGATCAGGATGGATCTACATTCACTGATTAAAACCTTCTGCTGGGAATTTCACTCATCTCTCAAATGACAGAAAAGGTTCACAAAATTTCACTGCCCCACTTGCTCACAGGGCAGGTAATTTTATTTCCTGGATGAATAAAGCATTTTAAATCTTTTGATTATAACCATAATGGTAAGCGGCTTTTATGCTGGAGCTGGTAAGTTTGGGATAGCCGTACTAGGTGGGCACTTAGTAATACATCTAGGAGCTTCATATCGTCACCTCTTTTGCTGAACAAATTAGAATCACTATGGAGAGCGTGCTTTTTCTATTAAGTTCTGCTCTTTATGTAAAAGTAAATGTAACACATTTGATAACAGTAGAAAAAATAGAAAATGAAGCCCCAAACTAGTTCTTATGCCACAGTTACTTTTCCATGTTGGGCCTCCTGTTTTAACTACATTTAAAAAGATGCTATGTTAGCTATGTAACCCAGGGTAATCTATACATTTAGTTTCAACAGTAAGTGTAATTTTCTTTACTTTTGATTTCTTCCCATATGTTGTAATTAGCCTTAGACTGCATCTAGACTAGAGACCTTACAGTGGCACAGCTGTACAATGCAGAAGCGCCGCTGTAAGATTGCCCGTGTAGCTGCTCTGTGCCAACATAATTAAATGAGTGGTGGTAGCTCTGCCAGAGGGAGAGTGTCTCCCAGTGACATAGAACTGTCCATACCAGCGCTTCTGTAGGTGTAACTATTGTCTCTTATGGGGGTGTTTTTTCACATCCGTGAGTGACGTAAGTTGTACTCACAAAAGTGCTAGAGGAGACATACCCTTAGTTTTCACATAAGGCCTATACTACACATACACGGTTATGAAATTGTTCTCTCTATTTACAATTGGACGGTCACACACTTAATTTCTGTTGACTAGACTTATTTCACATGTCATGGGCTCCTTACATCCCTCCATTCCACCCCACAAGTTCCTTGTGTGCCACCCTCCTATCCCTCTCTATTCCAGGGACTCCTGCAACTCCCCCCAGTTTGCCTTTGCCAGGGGTCCTGGGTGCCCCTTTCCTCCATATCAGAGTCTCTCAATCTGCCCCCCACCAGTAGTTGCATGTGTGTCCCCCCATGTCCTCTTCGCACCATTCCAGGGTCCTTCTTCCCACCCTTTTGTCTCTGCTGGAGGCTCCATGTGTGCCTCCATTTCCCACTTCCCCCATGCCAGGCTCCTCCAATCTCTGCTTTGCCAGACTTCCCCCTCCTCCTTACCTGAGTCCCCAATTTTCCTCCCATGCCAGGAGGTGGGTGCTATCCCCCAGGTGTCCCTCACCTTGCTCCCACAGTAGTTATTAGTTTTCTTTCAGTCTGGGAGATAAGTCCTTCAGCGTGTCAACTTATTAAACTCCATGGGGAGGATAGGCAGAGCTTGGATATGGGTATTGTTTTCTTGGGTGGCATTAATGGTACCATCATCCAGTTGTTGCTCTATAGACAATTGCAGAGCTGATTGTAGTTGTGGCTATGCTAATCAGTTGACACAGCATCCTTGTGCCTCCCATTTTTCTTCTTTTGGATTTCCAATTTCCCCCCAATTCAGTTCAGGCCATTGATGCTTAGAATATCCTCTGAAATTTTGTAATGGATTGGGTATGGTATTCATAAGTTATTGCCATGCAGACAGATACCAGAGAAATTACATACAGTTGAATGTAGGTCCTTGGCAAGCCTGGCCAATAAAAAAAAATGACACAGATATTAAACGTGTTTAATCTAGGAAGTATATCTGAATAAGACAGTGTCTAAACTATTGACTGTTATGTGAAGTATGAATTATAGTGGCATGCAAAGAAGGAAAAGTAATACAGGACAACATTAAGAGAGAGTTTTTGTATTAGCTTTATTAAACCAAACTGAGGTCAGTTGAATTACTCCAGGGTTACTGTACATTGATGTAACTGAGAGTCTATGAGAAACTGGGGCATAGAAGGTTAGTGACTTGGTCAAGGTGGGAAAAGTGACAGAGCCAGATTAAAACTCTAATAAATGTCATATATTAAATTCTAGGTAGAAGAAGCACTGGAAGCTGTGAAGAACGCAACAAATGAGCAAGACCTAGCAAATCGTTTTAAAGAATTTGGGAAAGAGATGGTGAAACTTAACTATGTGGCTGCCAGAAGACAACAGGTGGGTAAATTGTAAAGCAGTGGGTGTGAAAATTCAGTCATATAAAATAACCTGGGTTTTTCTCATGTTCAAAGAAATGTTGTTTCTGCTTTGCATAATCAGATCTGTCAATAATTATTATGTCATTACCTATATCTTAAGCCTATTAATTTTCCAATTCACAGTTGCCTTTTTTTAGAAGTGTTTTTCTTTTAAAGGGAAAATCTTGAAAAAAAACAATGCTTCAATTAAGACTGTCTTAAAGAGTAAGAGAGTAAATGACCAAGGAAATTACGTTATCTAGTGGTGACTTCAATCCAGTCCAGGTCAGTAGAGACTGACAGATTTTCAAAAATGGTCTAAAATTAGGCTTCTAAATTCATATTTAGGCACCTAAATAAGTTGTTAGGGCTAATTTCCCACTCTGGCACTTCGAGTGCAGAAGGTGATGGCCTGCAAGGAGTCTAAAGATTAATACCGACCACTCCAGGCTTGTATTAAACTCCCAAGGTTACAGCTTTTCTCTGACCTTTGATTGGTAGATGCTACCACCACCCAAGTGCAGAACCCTGCTGAGAGCACAGGAAGGCGCCCTTGGGAATTCCTTCCTGTGGGGTGCCCTCAAGGCCTTTTACCACCCCCACCAGGGAAGAGCTAAGAAAGAAAAACAAAGGGTGGCCACCAGCTAATTAAACAACATGTGCACAAACCTCTTAGGACACAAAAATCCAATTCTGCTTTTAAAAAGGGTAAATTTTATTTTAAAAAAAACCCACAAAGAAAACACATCTCAGAACTCAGGCTATTGCTAGATTTTAAAAGAAACAACTACAGGGATTAAGCCCCAAGAATAGCTTTCTTGAGGTCCAGCATAAAGGTTACAAGCAAAACAAAAGCACCTGGGGTTAGCACAGAGAAGTCCACAAACCATAAAGAAATAAAAGGAATAAACCTAATCACATCTTCATAGACATTTCCTGATCTACTTACATCTCTGGGGTTTTAAATGAGTAGTTTCTAGGTCTGATACTAATGATTTTTCATACCTGGCCCAAGCTTCTTACAGCATAGCTCTGCCCTGCCCCCTCTCTCTGGGAGAAGAACCACAGACAGAGAAAAGGGGAGTCATTTTTCAATTTTAAAAGTTCTAGCCTTCCCATTGGCTCTTTTGGCCAGGTGCCCACTCACTTCCTTTGACCTGTGCATAGCAGTGAGACTTTTTAACCCTTTACAGGTAGAGCGATTAGAGAACAGCTACTAAAAGGGATTTTATAGCTATTGGCTGGCTGGGTGTCCATAAAAGGGAGCTATCCCCCCCGCCCTTCATTTATCACATAAGTGCTCTAATTTTCAAAACACCCAACAACTCACACTCAAATTGTAAATACTACTAATGGAAATCAAAGGGAGTTGGTAGGACCTTACTCTCCTGAAAATTATCCCACATACTTAGGTGCCTAACATTAGATATATTTTATTTGAAAAAAAATTGCCATTTTTTTTTACCAAAAAAAGTTGTTCAGATGGATAGAGCTCTCTGATAGTCTAATGCGGGGTTTCTCAAACAGGGGTCGCCGCTTGTGTAGGGAAAGCCCCTGGCTGGCCGGGTTGGTGTGTTTACCTGCCCCGTCCGCAAGTCCGGCCGATCGTGGTTCCCACTGGCCACGGTTCGCTGCTCTGGGCCAACGGGAGTTCCTGGAAGCGGCAGCCAGTAAGTCTCTCGGCCCACATCACTTCCAGCAGCTCCCATTGGCCCAGAGCAGCGATCCGCGACCAGTGGGAGCCGCGATCGGCCAGACCTGCGGACGGGGCAGGTAAACACACCGGCCCGGCCCACCAGGGGCTTTCCCTACACAAGCGGCGACCCCTGTTTGAGAAACCCTGGCCTAATGTAATAGGAGTCTTTCCATTTCAGAAGGAACAGGAATTTATTATGATGCTTACAAACAACATTGTTAGTTATCAGATGATTAAAAAGATAATCTGATTGTTTGTATTAACAAAGAAATAAAAAATAGAAGACCTGAAAGTGACAAAAATGTTTCAGCATCCAAAATTACATATATCTGTGCAGAAGGTCAGACTTTTCCCTTTTAGAGCATACACAAAGCTGATGATTGTTGCAACCGTGGGTCCTTATAGGGGCAGACATTATAGAGTCTGACTGTTATACATTCCCTTCCACTCGGCATATAGCTTTCACCTAAACAGTCCAATCAATGAGAGCAGGCTTGCTCTGTTACAGACCTTTAAAGCAGATTTTCCTGTAGAGATGGGAAATAAAGGAGGGAGAAAACACATGCATTCACTAGGCTGCTCATAGCTAGGCCTCCTCCCAGCCAGTGCTGCTTCCAGTCAGTCTCCACACCTTCTAATAGAGTAAAAAACAACAGATTATATTGCTGCCGCAAAATAGCTCTACAGTGTATTATTTCAATAAACAATTTACAGAGAATTTTTAGTGTGCAACACAATTTATAAACAATATACTTCCACACACAGAATTTCCACTGCAGAGAAGGCCACCTTTCAGGAATATTGCCTTGTGTGTGTTTCTTTCTCCACCCTGGATATGATTCTTTTCTTCTTCTTTTGACATCACACATGTTTCTAGTTCATACATATTTTGTATATTTTCTCTACAATTATTTTTTAATTTTTTTTTTAATAATTTCTTTGGTGTTTAAGAATATTCACATTTCCGGGCAATTGCCACCCTCTCTTTCTTTTTCTTCTTCCCATGAGGTCCACTGGCATTCCATGCTATCTTTTTTGTGTGTCTTGCTGCTGTTCTTTTAGATGTTTTGCCCAGAAGTTTTCCCGCATTTTAAGATCGTTAGTGTTTTCCTCTTATTTTCCTCCATTTTTCCATGTGGCTGACCTGTTATAACATAGAAGAAAAACAAAACAAAATAAAAAACAGGATTTCTTGGGCAGGAGGAACATTATGTTGTGACATAACTGGTAAATTCAGTGATAGATTCCATTGCTACAGAACCAGGACCACAGGGCCCTACTTATGAGCATATAAGAATAAACATTGTAACTGTGGGTGTAGCATATTCTAATTAGGATGACCAGATGTCCCAATTTTATAGGTACAATCCCGATTTTTGGGTCTTGTCCTTATATAGGCTCCTATTACCTCCACCACCGTCCCAATTTTTCACATTTGCTGTCTATTCACCCTAATTCTAATGCTAAAGCTTCATTATATAACTGTACAGTGTACGTATCTTTTTGTACAGGAACTGAAAGATCCTCACTGTAGGGATGAAATGGCTGCTGCTCGAGGTGCTCTGAAGAAGAATGCTACTATGCTGTACACGGCATCTCAAGCGTTTCTCCGTCACCCTGATGTAGCAGCCACTAGGGCCAACAGAGATTATGTCTTCAAACAAGTACAAGAAGCAATAGCTGGTATCTCTAACGCTGCACAGGCCACCTCACCAACCGATGAGAACAAGGGGCACACTGGTATTGGAGAACTTGCTGCAGCACTAAATGAATTTGATGTAAGTATTAAATGTGTGCGCAACATGACACACCTTTCAGGAAATGCCACGTACCTTTTGTCAAAGAGAATTTGAACAGTCTATGCTTGCTTTGTACACAGTTTTCTTTTGGTAGGCTGCAGAAAGCAAGTGGCATGTGGTCTTTAAATTTTAATGAGAAATAGCTTTTGCTTTCAGTGAATGCTAGAACTTCCAAGCCATTGTTTGCATTCTTCGGCTGTGACTGACAGAGGCAAAGAAGTCTCTCTTCTTTTGCCTTAGCCTCAGCAAAATCTTATCCAGCTAAACTGTTCAAGTTGGTTGGTAGTCTGATTAATCTGGTTGCCTTAGTTCTGTTAAAGAGTTGAGTTTTAAGAGTGTCTTTACCTACTTTGCTGAAAAAGAAAAGCTGTGATTTATGATGATTTGGTTGTTGTCACAGGCAAAATCAGTGCAGAAAGATAGAAATACATGTTCTTCGCTGAAATGTTGAAGGAGCTATGCCCAACTGGTTGTTCATTAGATTCTTGCCCCTCACCTACAGGGATATTTTCAGAGAAGACCGCTGCTACTAGCTTTTGTGCAGACAGGGTGCCACTGCCTTCAAGATTGAGGCGGTGACAAAGCCCATGGTTAAAGCCTTGTCAATGACTTCTTAGTTCTAAGTTTCCCCCATCACATTTTTGTGGAATTCCATTGAGAAGGCATTTTTGGAAGAGCTCTAGATGCATCATTTCGTTGGCAGGGCCTGACAAAATTCACCCTGTGGTCTTTAAGGAACTAGCTGAAGCAGTCTTGGAACCATTAGTGATTATCTTCATGAATTCATGGAAGATGGGTGATATCCAAGATGACTGGAGAAGGGCAAACATAGTACTTATCTTTAAAAACAGGAACAAAGAGGACCTGGGGAATTACAGACCAGTTGGCCTAACTTTGATATCTGCAAATATACTGGAACAAATTATTAAACAATTAATTTGTAAGCACCCAGAGGGTAATAGAGTGATGAATAATAGCCAACGTGGATTTATCAAGAACAAATCATACCAAACCAACCTAATTTCCTTCTTTGACAGGTTTCCAGGCCTAGTGGATAGGAGAGAAGCAATACACGTGTTATATCTTGATTTTATTAAGGCTTTTGATGCAGTCGCACATGATGATCTTATAAGCAAACTAAGGAAATGTGGTCTAGATGGAATTACTGTAAGGTGATGCACAACTGGCTGAAAAACTATACTCAGAGTAATTTTCAATGTTTTGCAGTCAAATTGGGAGTATGTATCTAGTGAGGTCCCACAGGGATGTGTTCCTGGGTCCAATGCTATTTAGTATTTTAATTCATGTCATATAATGGAGTGAAAAGTATGGTTATCAAATTTGTGAATGACACCAAGCTAGAAGGGGTTACTAGCACTTTTAGAGCAAGGGGTTCACATTCAGTTCATGGTCCAGTATAACCCCCAGATCCTTTTCAGCACTGCCTAGCTAATTATTCCCTGTTTTGTACTTGTCATTTTTCTTCATGAATGCAGTATTTTGTATTTGTCTTTACTGAGTTTTGTCCTGTTGCTGTCATACTAATTCTGCAATATATCAAGATTGTATTGAATTCTAAATATAGATTCTAAGACCAGAAGGGACCATTGTGTTCATCTAGTCTGACCTCCTGTATAACACAGACCAGAAAACTTCTCCAGAATAAATTCCAAGAATATATTGTTTAGAAAAACAGCCCATCTGGATTTAAAGATTGTTGTAATGAAGAATCCACCATGATCCTTGGTAAATTGTTCCACTCATTAATTACTCTCACCCTTAAAAATATTACACTGTATTTCCAGTCTGTCACCAACCAGGCCATGGGCAGTCATGCCTAGTGGTGAAGGCAAGAGTTCAACCTATGAGTTAGAGCTGGGTCCAGGGTGAGTGGAGTACAGGAAACAAGCTGATCTATCAGTACCAGAGGGGCAGAAGCCAAATGCCAGAACAGGAGGGTCAACCGGAGTCATAAGCCAGCAGAGGCAAAGCCAGGGTTCAAAACCAAAACACTGAAGCTACTGGGGAGCCGGGCAGGATCATACACTGGACGCAGGCTGAGACAAGCAGGAGCAGGGAACTGGAATAAGCAGGAGCAAGGACTGGAATAAGGGCAAGCACTGCTGTGAGTCTAGTATGGATTGAGCAGCCTATGAACTGTGTGGGGGCCAGGCTTTTAAGCAGCACAGCTAAACCAGCAGCCAGTCAGGGGTTGTGGCTGTCTAAGAGGTCTAAGGCAGTGATTCTCAAACTTTTTTTTTCCATGGACCACTTGAAAATTGCTGAGGGTCTTGGCGGACCACTTAACGATCTTTCCAAATGTTGTTTGTACCATTAGTTAAGTATTGTAAAGGGCTTTGGATAAATATATAAAAAAACCTATATATAAAAAAACCTTAATAATAATAAATGTTTTTTAGTTCTACAAATAAAAGCACAAAACTCATATTTTAATATCAGTAGTCTTACCTTTCTAATGAAATGGTTGTGCCCTCTCCCCCCCCCCCCCCCCACAGCAGCCCCGGAGCTGGGAAGGAGGGCTATTTCCTGCCGGCGGCCACAGCCCTGGGGCTGGGGAAAGTCGCCTCTTTCTCTGGCTGCTGCAGCCCAGCACATCCCAAATTTCTCCCACCTACTTCCTATTCCCCCCAAGGCCACCGCCTCACCTTACATGTGCGTCTTCTCCAGGGTCCAGGCACCTAATTAATGGAGCCATGTCTGCGCGGCTCCACTAATTAGGTGGGTGGCCCTTCATTCTCTTGTGTGCGGCCACCCAGGCGCGCACCTTAGAGAGAACTATCCGCGGACCACATGAATGGAGCTTGCAAACCACTGGTGGTCCACGGACCACAGTTTGAGAACCTCTGGTGTAAGGCAATGCAGCTGGGCTCATTGGTTGCCTAGCAGCGCACTTAATCTGGGAGCAGGACAGCAGTTGTTCCTAGCTGGTCTGGTCCCTGACACATCTGAATTTATCTAACTTCAGCTTCCACCTATTGGATCATGTTATACTTTCCTCTGCTAGATCGAAGAGCCCATTATTAAATATTTGTTCCCCATGTAGGTACATATAGTCACCCTTAACTTTCCCTTTGTTACTCTAAATAGACTGACCTCCTTGAGTCTACCACTATAAGGCATGTTTTCTAATCCTGAATCCTCTCCAATTTATTAACAAACTTCTTGAATTGTGGACAGCAGAACTGGACACAGTATTCCAGTAGCAGCTGCACCAGTGAAACATTTGGAGATAAAATAACCTCTCTACTCCTGTTTATGCATCCCAAGATTGCATTCGCTCTTTTGGCCACCATGTCTCTCTGGGAGATCATGTTCATCAGATTATCCACCATTACCTCCAAATCTTCTTTAGAGTTACCACTTCCCAGAACATAGTCCCCCATCCCGAAAGTATGGCCTACATTCATTGCTCTTAGCTGTATACATTTACCCTTCGCCGTATTAAAATGCATAGTTTGCTTGAGCCCAGTTCACCAAGCGATCTAGATCTCTCTGAATCAGTGACCTGTCTTATTTACTATTTACCATTCCCACAATTTTTGTGTCATCTACAAACTTTATCGGTGATAATTTTTTTTTTTTTTGGCCTTCCAGGGCATTGATAATGATGTTAAATAGCGTAGGGCTAAGAACAGATCTCTGCTAGACCCCACTGGAAACAGATCCACTTGATGATGGTTCCCAGTTTACAGTTACATTTTGAGACCTTTCAGGTAGCTATAGAAGCAGCAAAGAATCCTGTGGCACCTTATAGACTAACAGACGTTTTGCAGCATGAGCTTTCGTGGGTGAATACCCACTTCTTCGGATGCAAGTCACTTGCATCCGAAGAAGTGGGTATTCACCCACGAAAGCTCATGCTGCAAAACGTCTGTTAGTCTATAAGGTGCCACAGGATTCTTTGCTGCTTCTACAGAACCAGACTAACACGGCTACCCCTCTGATACTTCAGGTAGCTAGTTTTGAATCCAATTAATGTGTGCCATGTACATTTTCTTATTCTAGTGTTTAAATCAAAATGTTGTGCAGCACTGTCAGGAGGTCACCGGGCAACTCATCCCGGCTGGGAGCTGGCTTAGGCAGGGGCAGGTGGATGCTGGTGTAAGGTCAGCTAGCAAGAGCCACACCCTCTCCCCTTTTGTCCACTTGATCCTTCCTAAATATGTTATAATAATTGATGATAGCATTCCAATTGTGCTAATCATCCCACCAGGTGTCAATAATACCAACTAGATCAATATTATACTCATATATGAGCAATTCCAATTCCTCTTGTTTGTTACCCATGTTCGTAGCATTACTGTATAGGCAATTCAAGAATTTCTTCTCTTCATTCCTTTGTTTACTTGATTAATTTTGTTCTCAACATCTATATTTTGTGCTAACTCAGTGCTTATATCTTCACTCTTTTGACTCTTCCCCTTTGCTGTTAGTTGAACTCCCTCCTAACTACTCTAGCCAGCCTATGCCCAGGGAGATTGGCTTCCCTTCTACTCTATCCCCATAGATGGACCAAAGTTCCACAAAACCAAAGTTCTCCACACTACACCACTTACCTAGCCAGCAATTCACTTCTGGAATCTTTTGTCTTCTGTCTTCCCTTGCTTGTGGGACAGGAAGGATCACAGAGAAGATGGCTTGGACATTCTTCTTCAGCATGCTTCTGAATTCCCTGAGGTCTTCTGTTTGCTGCAGGAGATCCTGAAACAGACTATCATTAGCGCTGATATGAACCATCAACAATGGATCCTTGCCCGTAGACTTCAGAAGCCTGTCCAATCTTAGAGTGATTCTTGTGTCTTGGCTCCAGGAAGGCAGCACACTGTTCTGCTGTCCTCATGTCCCCTGCAGAATGGTCATTCACTTCTTCAGAGTATTGAATCTCAAACAAGAATCATCTGTCTTTCTTGGATTGTTGGAGAACTCTTTGCAGGTAAGCTTGATTTTTTTATAGGTTTGGTCAAACTGCCATCCACACATGTCTTCTATATCTCTCTCCTTTTCCTGGGATGTGCTGGAATTTAAGAGGTATCTTCCATAGTTTCCATGCTGAGGACTTCATATGGATTTGAAATTTCCGGCTGTGTGGAATTCCTGCTGCTGCTCTTCTCTCTGGAGGCCACAGTCTGGCTATCCTTGTCTGTCTCCAATTATATAGAATGACACCATAACCTTTTACCTCCTCTCTGACTTCCACTCTTGCCAATTCCTTTTATGCCCATCACCATTCTTCCTTGAACCTGAGCTACTGATGTTTTCTGAACTTCCTCATCTAGGAACTCTTCGGCTGCTCTTATTTTCATTAGTGTCTCAACTTCCCCTTCCAATCCAATAATCTTTTTCTTCAGCATAGCCACCAATTTACATTTCATGCGCAGGAAATCTCATCTGGCTTCAGGCAGGAAGATAACATGGCACATCTGTTGCAGGTCACCACCACTGTTCCATCACTGGCCATCCTAATATCACACATAGAGCTGAACCTGGAAGGAAAGCCTCTCACACTCCCGCTCCAAACTCTTTCGGAAACTCCCCTGTTAGCTGCCTCTGTTTGTGGCTCTTGACTTCACCTAGCAAGTGACTTTGTATATCAAGTCTCCCCTGCTTAGTCCTCACCTCACAACCAAGGTGTAATTAGGCACTCAGGGTATGTCAACACTGCAATGTAAACCTGTGTTTCTTAACTGGGCTTGAGCATCTACACTAATTTGTAGCCCCAGGTTAGAAATTGTTGAACCCTTCGTCCTGGTCTGGAGTTTCAGCATCTACACTGCATTATGTTGGCCTTGGTCCAAACAACCATATTCCAGACTGCCCAGTGCCTTCCCAAAATGTGGCCGCTCTAGCCCTTTGTCCATGGGAAGACTTGACTGTCCAGAGGACAAATAAAATCAGCCTGTGGGATCGTGGGACACTATTGGTGGCCTCCCAGGGCATAAATCCGGTGAGGCTGCATCTACATCTACAGTGCAAAGCAATAGAGCTTGAATCCTGGGTCCTGGCTTGACTCAGGCTCAGACATCCATCCCCATGAGGTTCGGGGTTCTGGGACCTTGGGCCTGAGTCCTGGGCTAGTTCAACTTGTGTGTAGACGGAAGGAGGGTTATGCTTGAGCCTAAGTTTGAACCCTGGGCTTGGATTGCAGCATAGACATACCCCCAGAGACGTCAAATAGCTGGGCTGATCCATGCTCCAGGGCCCTGCTCTGCAGCCTATACAGAGAGAACAAACAAGCAGTCAAACCAACAAACTTTACCCTAGTCTACTGAATGCATATCTAGCCACTGTGATCCAAGCATTTTTCCCCACCAGGATGGACTACAGTAATTCATTATAGCAGAGCTGTCCCTCTGATGTGGTTAAAATAAAGATTAAACTATAAGATTAAGATTAATCTACAACTAAGAGATTAAGACCAGATTTCTGTTTGAAGCTTGACTTTATAAATGCTCTAATATCTATATGGTTATTTGGATTGCCTTGAAATTTGGTGTGCCTCATGGGGAGGCGGGTATGGTCACTGATCCAATTTGGAGTCATTTGACCAAGAGATACAATCCCTGCAGAAAACCATGAAAAACCCAACCCCCAGCTTTTCTTAAAGTTGACACATTCTGGGACTGTTTTTAGTGCACAGATAGGGATCAAACCAGGGTTCAGATCATTGCCCCAGGGGCTCAAATATTCAAGAATTATCCCAATGGAGTCATTGGCACCCATCAGTCCTTTGGGGGAAATGAAATTAAAATATTTATTTAAAAAAGAGTTTGCTTCTTCAGTTAGGCATGTGCCCAGCATTCTAATACACATGCACCTATTGACATGCCCAATCGATTACAACGAATGTGTGCAGACAGAGGAGTTAACATGACTGTTAGCCTTCACCATTGTACACCTGCTTCATATCTCAAGGGATTAAACAGTAGTTCTTTGAACCCCAATCACCCGGTGTCATCTTGAGTCCCACCTCGGACAGAAATCTGGGAAAGATAGAAAGGCATTTGGCTAAAATCTCTGTCAGGTTTTTTTGTTTTGTTTTTTTGAGGGGAGGGAATCAAAGTATTTTCTTAAAAATTGTTGTTGTTTTTTAAATTGGCATGCAAATGCCTTCCCTCAGTGGTGTGGGAGGGCATCTTAGGGGGCAGAGAAGTGGGGGGAATAGGAGTGAGATTCATTTGGGGGTTGCATCGAGGGGAGGGGTAAATGGGGGTAGGTAGTAGGGGAGGTGAGAGGAGTTGGGGGGCTCATGAGGGGGAGGGACATGGGGTGAGTGGCAGGAAGACTGGCAGAGAATAGGGTCAGGGGGCTGTCATCCCCACATTTCTCTTTCTGGGTGTGTGCCAGGATCTAGTGGTGGTCTGAGGCCTTCTCCCCACCCCACCCGACGTGAGCTGAGATCTGCGTATCCCTGCCCCCACCAGGGACTCTGATCACCGCTACCTTCCTCCTTGTGTGTGTGTGCCAGGATTTGGGGGGGGGGCTACTTGTCTAGGGAATCTGAGCCCCTCTCCAATCCCCCTGCCCCATGTGGGATGGATCTTGGGGGGCTTTGCCTTTCTGGGATGTCTGAGCCCTGTTCCTTGACCCCCATGTCTGTGCCAAGGACTGGGGGGACCCCTACCCATCTGTGGGGATCTAACCCCCCTCCATGTGCCTCCTTATGTGAGACAAGTTCTGGGGGACTTGCCTTTCTCGGGGGGTGGGAGGGCAGCAGTCAGAGCCCCTCTCCCTACCTTCCCTCATGTGAGCTGGGATATCCTGGGTCCCTGCTGAGTGGGAGTGTCTGAACCCCTCCCTCTGATTGTGCCAGGGTCTGGGGGTGGGGGGTCTGGTGGCCCCAGCCCATCTCTGGGAGCCTGACCCCCTCCATGCCGCCCTCATATAAGCCTGCTCTGGAGGAGTCTTGCTTTTCTGGGAAGGTGTCTGAACCCCTCTCGTTAGCCCCTCCCCCCACAAGAGCCTCCCCCCGGGTGTGTCTAAGCCCCACTCCCTCCCCCTGTGTATGTGTGCCAGGATCTGTGAAGCCCCTACCCATCTATGGGAGTCTGACACGCCCCCACCCTTGTGTGAATCAGGTTCTTGGGGGAATTGAGCCCCATTCCTTGCCCCCTTGATATGAGCTGGGATCTGGGGTACCTTGTCCCTCTAGGGGAGTCTGAGCCCATCTCCTTACCCTTCCACCTGGCCCATGTGAGCCACAATCTGGGGAAGCCCTGCCTGTCTGGGTGGGGAGCTTAGAACAGCCATGCTGGGCGCCTGTATCAAGAACACACTACCGACACCGGGTGAGGAGCTGAGAACGGGCAGGCTTGACACCATCAGAAACTCTCCATCATGGAGGAGTGGGAATGAGAACACCCACTAACATGAATGGAGCAGTTCCCATTGATCTGAGCTATTTTTTCAGGCCGCAATCCTCTCCATTGGGCATCCTCTTTAACCTGAGAACATCCCATTCAGATGTGTGGCTCACTTCACGCCTCTCCCGGCCTGCTGTGCTGCTGCTAGGTGTGTAGTGCCCCTCCCGTCCCTTCTCCAATCTCTCTAATGACAGCAGCGGAGCAGCAGCTCTGCTAGAGGTAGGGTCATGCCATTCTGGAAGGGCAGGAGTTGCCACTGGGACGCCTCAACTCTGCCTTAGCAATGGTTTTTGGGCATTGAGTTGTAGCTAAGGTTGAAGGTGGAAGCAACGTAGATGCTCCATCTCACTTAGAACTTGATTCCTCAGCAGGCTGGGCCTTTTCAATCACTTTACAGTTGTGATCCACTTGTCTCCTTGTCTGTATTGGGGCAAATAGGAGCAGAGGAAGGAAACAGGGTTACGGGATCTGGGGAGGTAGAAGGAGCAGAGGGGACAGGAGCTAGAGTAACAAGTGCATTGGAGCACTGGAGGAGAGGAGCTGGAGCCAGGAGATTGGCAGTAGGAGGAGGCCAGGGTGTGTGTGTGGATGAGAGCAGAGGGGAACAGACTGTGCCCACTAGAGAACACTCCCCTCCAGAACCTGGAATTGAACCCAGGCATCCTCAGTCTCTGTGGTCCTCTGCTATCCGCAAATAGCTGTGAGACCCACCGGTAAAGTATATGGGATCATGTAATTAAAGATTGTGTCATAATGCATAGCAGCAAAGGAGACAGATTAAATTTGCAGAGCCAGCCTCAATTCTGGCATTTTCTGGCCTTTGAGTGCTTGACTTTCAGGGGCGGCTCCAGGCACTAGCTGGGGCGGCAAGCCGTGGTGGGCGGCCTGGTGGTCGCGGTAAGGGCAATTCGGCAGTGGGTATGCCAAAGGCGTGGGGCTGGCAGATCACCCGCAGAAACACAGCCAAATCCGCGTGACCAGCAGACCGCCCGAAGGCGTGCTGCCGAAGGCTACCTCACTGCCGTGCTTGGGGCGGCAAAAACCATAATTGACTTTGCAATTGAAGCATCGCTGTAACGTAGGTTTTTAAAATGTAATTTATTATTTTGATTGTGGTAGTGTCCTAAATGTTTTCCACATTCAGAAACAGACCCCAAAGTGTGCCTTTTAAGATGAACATCCGTACTCTGTTTTCTGCATTAGCTACCATGCAGAGTCCCAGGTGCAAAATGAAGGTGCCGGTTCGGATCTATAAAACCCTAAATGAATCTGAATCAGAGTTATCTGAGAGCTGTTGAGAGAACAGCTCTTCCCCTCCCCCGGTTGTTCTATCTATTTTTTTCCTTGGATTTAACACTGTAGTGGCTGATGACATGGCTTCTCAATGGGGAGCCTATGTCTCTGGAATATGTTCCCTCTGCTAGAGCTTGGTACCTTCAGTGCACATTGTAAGACACAATTAATTTTATCAAGCTTTTCCTCTGTCTATACAGGGGTATTTAATGTGCCTTTGATTGCCTCATCCAGAAACACATAATAAGAAAAGCAGATGTTGATGGTTTTGGTTCCAGTTTAATTTGTCCAGTTTAAATATCCGCACTCACATTCATTTAGATGATCTTACACCACAGAAAATTGTGTGAGTAAAAAAAAAATGATTCTGTTATTGAGGAAAAAGTTTAAAATTGTTTTTGTCTTGGGTTTTTTAAATGATTTTTTTATAGTGTATGGTGACATGTTTCTTCTATGCTGGGTGTCAATTTAAATGGTCTAGCAAATATCGGTAGCCTTGGAAATGGTCAATTGTGCTTAATCAATATTGACTTTATTAATCCTATTTTTTGTTAATTTTTGCCATAAATATGTTGTTAAATGGCACGTAATCTTAACATTGCCATTATGTTAATATGTCTTTAAAAGTATTGATGTTTATCACTGCTAGCATGGAGCAGAATTGCTAGTACAGTGTCAAAAGCCTTAATAATACATAAAAGGACAAATTCACCTCTGGCAAATGTATTGACTTCAGCAAAAATAAACCTGATTATGAAGGATCTGAAATTGGCCAACAACAACAACAACAACAACAAAATCTCTGTGTAGAAATTGCAGGACCCTATGTATAAAGTGTGACCCACCTGGGTTTAAACTCATTTTTGATTTGTGCTTTTCAAAACTTCTTTGTGCTCATAATGAATGTTCTGTATCTTCTGATCAAACTGATCATATTTTTCATATTGAAGTTATTGTGGCTTTAAACTGTGGGTCAAGATTTTAGGAATCCCATATTTTTCAAGTGTCTGTACACACTTTTTTAAAATTCCCTTAATGGTGAGAATCCTATAAAATGATCAGAGTTTGATCTAATTGTACATTGGATCTTGCACAGGAGTTTTTTCCACATGGTATGGACAGCAGAATTTTGAAACTGACCATAATCATGTGATGCTTATCAGTTTCAAACTGATGCTGCTACCACTATCTGGAAAGGGCTACTGTTCAATGCAACAAGGGCCATTGTGCTTAGTGATAATAAATGCATTGATATTTGGGACTGAGAAGACTATGCAGGTCATCCGGTAGGATCCCCTGATTCTTCGTAGGAATATTCAGCCATCATTTCTCTTTCAGGTATTCTCTTTTCACACTTTTGCATGGTGTTGCAAGTGTAATAGATTCCTGTGTGATATGTAAAATCATAGTCATGTCATTCATGACCTGTAAGTGTACTTGTAAAAAATGTATATGTTTTTTTCTTCGTAATATTAAGAAGCAAAAACAAGTTATTTTCATGTGTCCACTTTACTGCGGACACAGAGGATTCATTTGAATATAATCTTGGTTTGCCTGCTTTTAGCCACTTTCACCTGAATGCTTAGCTGCAAACAGGGACTTACTCAGCCTTGTTCTTGAGGCTGAGACATCACTCTCTTTAGCCCTAAGATTACCTGTCCAACAAATGTTGCTTCAGTTGAGATGATTCTGAAATCACTTCTCTATGTGCTAACAGATCAAACAGGCCAGCATGACTGCAGCACAGGAAACAAGGGGATAGAGAGTATCAGGGGGTAGCCGTGTTAGTCTGTATCCACAAAAACAACAAGGAGTCTGGTGGCACCTTAAAGACCAACAGATTTATTTGGGCATAAGTTTTTGTGGGTAAAAAACCTCACTTGCAGAAATGAGGTTTTTTACCCACAAAGGCTTATGCCCAAATAAATCTGTTAGTCTTTAAGGGTGCACCGGACTCCTTGTTGTTTTTAAGGGGATAGAGAGAAACTTCTGACCCTCCTTATGATAGTATAACTTCAGCAAGGGAAAAGAATACCACTGTTAATCCTTTTGGTTGAGTAATTAGCATTGCTATATTAAACTTTCAGTATCTCCTGTAGTAAAAACTTGCATGAGCGGTAACCTGGCTTTTGATATGAAGTACATGCTAAAGGAACACCTACTGTAGGGCAAAAGAATCATTCTGCACCAAAGCAAGAGTGCAGATTTGTCCTTAAGCATAATCCCACTTGAAACTTCTTTTGCTGAGCTACTACAAATTTCAGACTCAACTTTCCATGGTTCAAAACATTGCTGTAATTTGAAAATACCTACATTGTTAGTGATTTGAAGTACTTTGTGAACCAAAATAGCCTGACATTTAGTTTAAAGCTTAAATTAGGTTGTACCTATCTTAAACACTTAAACTGTCATCTTTAAATAATTTCACATGGTAATTGTCATATTCTATGACATGTTGATTGTATACTGCAATGGAACAGTTACCTCTGTATGATTTGTATGTATCTTAGTCTTTGGAGGAGAACTATAATTTACTAGAGTTTGGAAATATTTTCTATAGGAATGAAAAGAGCTTATGAATCCATTTAGTCAGAGTTTGACACTTTGAAATATTGTTTAGTTTTAGAATTTTTCTTTTGTTTTCAACAGGCGATAGTAAGTGTGTAGTATTTGACATTGCTTACATTTAATGTAAGTATTATTGCTCTTGGTTTCAACTGGATAATTTGACTATTAATTAGGGTTTGATGTTTAATTTCCATACAATTTATCTGACTCTCTAGATTTTTGTTATGACCAATAACATACATACAAAAATTATTTTTCTCTAAATTCAGGGTTTATTAAAGAAAGAGAATAAGATATAATAGAAGAAAGGACAATCATTTTTTTTAAATATATAAAATGCAGAGTGGTGTTATAAGCAGAACTAGTTGTTCCTCATATTGGTAAAATTTCCTAACACTTTCCATTTTGAGACTTTGTTTTCAGTTCTGTATAGTTTTGTCAAACTTAAGACATTTAGGCTGAAAATGTTCCCGGTTTTTGGTTGTTTGTTTTTGTTTTGGAGTTTAAGCTAAAATGATTCAGCCATTTCCAAAGATGAAATACATTGTTTTCCCCATGTTAAAAAGTTCTTACAAGTGTCTCATTGAGAAGCTGTAATGCCTTCATGCTTTGGAGCAGGGACTTCAAATTTGGCATGAGGGTTGGTTTGGTGTCAGGGATGTAGCCTTTTGATGGCTCCATAAAAACTTGGCCAACTTATAAGCATTTGAGAAATCTTGATCCATGCATGCTCAGTTGAGACTTGTTAAAAATTGGCTGCTAAATTCTCCAAAGATTCCATAAACACTGAATATGCTCCATCCTAGGGGCTGAGCTGGACTCTCCCTGCATTTGCTCCTCCTGGTATCCAAAGACTGCTGTGGCACAAAGCACAGGAACTAAGAGCATCAACATAACTCATGCCCTGATTCAATGCTGCTGCATAGTGTACAAAGATCCATTTTGGTGTTAGTCATCCATGTTAAGGCTCTGTAACATACTTGTAAATCCATTCCCCAAAATACTCATAAAATCACTTCACTATTATTTTATTCTATTACAAGATAAAACTAGGTGTGTATGTTTGCCTTAGAGTGACCAATCTATAACAGTAGCTACTGGAGCCATTGGCTACTTATCCCTGACATGTGACAGAACTGTATCATCTTTGGAAACTCTGATCCATGCCATGCTTCTTATCAGCACTCCTGTGTGTCATACCTTTATTACATGGTGTCAGAACAAATTGAATCTTGGGCAAAAACGGAGCAAATTAAGCCATTTGAATACCTTCATTTGGAATACCTTAACCTGGTTGATAACTGAAGGCGATGGCTGGAACACTTCCAAACTTTTTTGGAGGCAAATGATATTGCAGAGAAATCAGTATTTAACCACTGCTGCAGGTTGAAGGCCCCAAGATATTGAAAATCTACGGTGTGGTCTATTGGAAGGAAAAAGAAGACTCCAAACTGCTAGACAAACTAATTCAAATGTTTCAATAATTCTGTGATCAATGGAAGCCTGTCATCTTGGAAAACACCTTTTCTTTATTACTAACCAGATGCCATATTAAATGATTGGGCATTGTCTTGCAGACCTATATAATAAAGCTAGATCATGTGAATTTGCACTTAACAGACGGACTGTTACAAAGTGAATTATTTGTCATATAACTGATAAACAAATCATAGTAAAGTTATTGTGAGAAACTGACTTGGCTTTGGGGCAAAACATGGAAGTTTGCAGGGCTAGTGAAAACAGTGCTTCTTAAATGCAATGAAAGATCTGGTGTGCATCTAATGAAAACTGCAAACCAAGGCACAAAACCAGAATACAATGGTATACAAATAGCAGAAAACACTTTTGTTTGTAATACATGTGGGAACAGTCACAGTGCGAAACAAAAGTGCTCAACATAAGAGGAACAATGTCATGTAGGCAATAAAAGTGACCATTTTGCAAAAGCATGTTGTTCTCAAAACAAATTGCGAAGAAATAAAAAGCAAACTACATTAATGAACATACAATTACAATACAAAGCTATGATGATGCTGACACAGAACTGTCTGTTAGACCTCAGTATATTTATAAAGCAAAGGTATACAATAGCTTGGTTTGTGACACTGCAAATTAATTAATTAATAGTAAATATCAGAATAGAAACTGGAGCAGTATATAATGGAATCACAGCAAAAAAATTGAATCATTTACAAAAAAAGATTGAGAACCGTGTATAGAAATACTAAGCTAAACTTGTCTAAATACACGGGATTCCATATATGATCAGCTTGTCTACCAAACAGGATACAAATGTAATTCTTAAAGAATTTGATGAGGCATTACTGAACTTCGATGCATTAAGGCTATAATACATTACAATGGTATAGGTCACAATGTCCCATTAAAAACGCACATAGAACATAAAGTCCCAGTAGCATTGGGAAACAAAAGTAAAAGCTGAAATTGATCAGGTGTGAAAATTAGATGTTGTTGAACAGATAGACGTAACTGACGTAAACAAAATTGCCTTGTAATAAAACCAAAAATAGTAAAGGATTTGTATAGATTCGAAAGAATAAGGCCATCCACCACAAATGCTTCCTCTTTAGAACAGTGGAGGAGATCATGCCTAGGCTTCAAAATGCAAGAGCCTTTTCATTTTTCAATAGGAGCCAATAGTTTTGCCAAGTACAACTTGGCAAAGAGTGCAAAACCTTCACCTTCAGATTTTCCTTTGGATGGATTAACATTTATATGATTTCCCCTCAGCAATCTCTAACTCATTCCCACCAGATATCATTGAGGCTAAGAGTTTGGTAAGATTTTTAAAAAGGATGGGACACTTCTATGGAGAATGAGAACAACCAGAGGTACAATGATTAAAAAAAAATTGAATAAGGGCTATAAACCCTCATGCTTCTGGGCTTAAGTCAACCTGTGGGTGAGTGGGCTAGGAAGAAACTTCTTCTATGGGCTCCATGAATATCCACCTAGGATTTCTTGAGCTTTCCTCTGAAGCATCTGATGCTGGCCACTGTCAGACTAGACAGACTACTGGTCTGATCCAATATGGCAATTCCTGTATTTTACATATGTTTGAGGATCTGACTGGGGTGGAGCTAATCGTTCTGTCCTGTTGAACTGGGACGATAATGATCAAGAACACAAGAAACTGTATAATGTTCTGCAGCTTGCCTGAGAAAAGAACCTTACATTGATGTGAAAGAAGTCTTGGCGTATGCTGAAATTCCCCCTCCCCCTTCCAAAAGTCACACTGCTCCTCTTGCCTAATACAATTCAGTTAATTCAGGCTACCTCTTTTCAGGGCTTCTTGCAGCTGGTACCCCTTGTAGACTCAAAAGTTCCTCAGTCTCACATATAGTACATCTCTGGCAGCTCTGGGCCCCCTACTCTCTCTGCCATCCCTCCGCTTAAAGGAGCAGAGAGGTTCTGAATGAGGGAACTGAGCTGCCCAGGTGTTGATGGTTTTGAAGAAGATGAGAAAAATATAGCAGTCTGAGCTGCTGTCTGCCACCCTAAAAGAGAACCATCACCTCCCGGTCCCCTCCACTACCTCCCATAGGAGACTTCTGCTTACTCCATTAGGGGAGAGGAGGAAGAGAGAGGAGCATAAATCAGAATGTCTCCAACTGAAGTGGAACAGCTGAGCAGCAGGATCGCTCTGCCCTGGAACGCAGAGCATTTGAACGATCCGAGCCAGAACTCTGTCCTAAATGTCTCTATTTGTGTGTTTAGATAAGTGGGCTATGTTGGTTTGTGGAAGTTGGTTTTTTAGAGGGGTTGGTTAACTGTAGACACTGGAACTCATTGTATCAGAGGGGTAGCCGTGTTAGTCTGGATCTGTATTCACCCACGAAAGCTCATGCTCCAAAACGTCTGTTAGTCTATAAGGTGCCACAAGACTCTTTGCTGCTGGAACTCATTGGGTACTCACCTCCGTCATGCAGCAGAGAAAAAAAACCGTTTGTAAACCATGTTATATGCATGGGACTCCAGTGTGTTGCACCTGTATTATTCAGCAAAAGTCTCTGCTGTCTATTTTTTGTAGAATAGCACCACCTGGTGGACTCTTGAATTATTTCTATTTCTATTCTGTACTATATAGCATTTCCTTTCCCTAAGTAAGTTAATATTACAGAAAGATATAGCAATTCATCATGAATATGATTTAGATTTTTTTATATACAATTAATTCTAAAATGATAATGATAAAATACTGTTTTTTGTTTCTTTCTTGGATGCCAAAAATAAACTTAAAAGCCAATGGGAAAACCAAGCCACTTGCACAACATCCTGTATCATTTCTTATTCAATACATTTACCATGTAATGAATTGAACATGGAGAGTAGAGCAGAATAGTAATCATTTTTTTTTTTTTATTCACACAATTTTCTGTGGTGTAAGATCATCTAAATGAATGTGTGTGCGGATATTTAAACTGGACAAATTAAACTGGAACCAAAACCATCAACATCTGTTTTTCTTATTACGTGTTAGCTGTAATCAGAAAAATGTGAGGAAGCAGGCTGCTAGACCACAAAGTGGATAAATGAATTGCAATACTGGCATTATGACTTTTATATATAATAACTGAGAAACATCAAGCAATGCAAGTAGAGCTATTAGAAGCCTGGAATATAATTTTCTTTGGTTTTATACATTTTTGGGGGTAGGACACTTCTTTCTGTCTGAGGTAGTTATACGGCTCCTATTACTGTAGTATCGGAGGGCCTCACCATCTTTTCATGTATTTATCTTCACATCACCCTGGGTGTTAGGGAAGTACAATCCTTATTTTACAGTTAGCACTGATTGATTGAGGCCCAGATCCTCAAAGGTATTAATAATCCTAACTTCCATTGAAATAAATGGATTATTTTTTTTAAAAAAGGTAGAATGGAAATACAAATTAATTTAGTGTTTTTGTTGTACAGTCATTCTGTAATTTATTATTGAATAGCTTTATCATGCAATAAACAGAGGGAGTATAGAAGAATAGTAACCAATGCCCACTGGATTAGAACAAATTGAAATTGAGATAGATTTACTTCTAAAAGTTTTGATAGATTCTCTTTAGATTCTGCCATGGGGAGAGGCAATTTTTGTTGTCTTTAAAAAGATTGGGGAAAACAAACAAACCAACAAGCCTCATTCTTCTCCTTAATGAAAATCTCATTGCATTGACTTTTGTATTAAGTGTAAAATGATGATTTATTAATACTTGGGTCGGGGGGAGGATCTATAATCCATGAAGCTGTCTGGTGAAGTGCATAAACATTAAAGTTAAAATTATGTTTTTCAAAGGAAGTTATCTAAGCCTTTCTCCCATGCTGATTCTTCTTTTACTTTTCAGATACGTGTGTACACAGGCCATCAGAGCAGTTTTCATCGGTACAGGCCAGTTCTTGCAAACCTTTTAATAGGGGTAGTTAAGAATATAAGAATAGCCATGCTGGGTCTGACCAAGGGTCCATCTAGCCCAGTATCCCATCTTCCAACAGAGGCCAATGCCAGGTGCTTCAGAGGGAATGAACAGGTTATCATCAAGTGATCCGTCCCATCACCCATTCCCAGCTCCTGGCAAACAGAGGCTAGGGACACCATCCCTGGCCAGCCTGGCTAACACCCAGTTTTGTTGTGACTCTTCACAATCTGCTTTGGACTTAACTGCCTTGAGTAGTTTTGGATCATCTTTAAATTTTGCCACCTCACTATTTACTCCTTTTTCCAGGTCATGTGGTGTTAATATATTTAATAGTGCTGGTCCCAATACAGAACCCTGGGGGACACCACTATTTACCTCTCTCCATTTTGAAAACTGACCTTTTATTCCTACCCTTTGTTTCCTATCTTTTAACCAGTTACCAATCCATGAGAGAACTTTCCTCTTTTCCCATGACACCTTACTTTGCTTAAGAGCTTTTGCTGAGGGACCTTGTCAAAGGCATTCTGAAAATCTAAGTTCCCTATATCCACTGGCTCACCCTGGCCAGATGCTTGTTGACCTCCCCGGCCACCAAAGAATTCTAGTAGATGGGTGAGACATGATTTCCCTTTACAAAAAACATATTGACTTTTCTCCAAGAAATTAGGTTCATCTATGTGTCTGATAATTCTGTTTACTATAGTTTCAACCAATTTGCCTGGTACTGAAGTTAGACTTACCAGCCTGTCATTGCTGGGATCGTGTCTGGAGCCATTTTTAAAAATTAGTGTCACATTAGCTATCCTCCATTCATCTGGTACAGAAGCTGATTTAAATTATAATTTACATACCACAGTTAGTAGTTCTGCAATTTCACATTTGAGTTCCTTCAGAACTCTTGGGTGAATATCATCTGGTCCTGGTGACTTATTACAGTTTAATTTATCAGTTTGTTCCAAAACCTCCTCTAAAGACACTTCAATCTGGGACAGTTCCTCAGATTTGTCACCTAATGGCTCAGGTTAGAGAATCTCCCTCACATCCTCAGCCATGAAAACCAATGCAAAGAATTCACTTAGTTTCTCTGCAATGGCCTTATCTCCCTTTAGTGCTCCTTTAGCGTCTTGTCTGTCCAGTGGTCCCACTGATGGTTCAGCAGGTTTCCTGCTTGTGATGTACTTTAAAAAAATGGTGTTACTTTTTGAGTTTTTGGGTAGCTGTTCTTCAAAAAATAAATGTTGGCCTTCCTGACTTACACTTCACTTGCCAGAATTTATGCATCTTTCTGTTTCCTCAATAGTTCTTACTACTGTGATTAGTCCAGTTGTAACAGGCATGGTAATAAGTACCAAGGGCAAATGTGTGGTCCCACTGAAGGCCAAAACACTTACTGATTTCAATAGAGAGAGGATTTCACTCCAGCTTTTTGAAGTTTACTCAATGCCTACTAACTTGGGTGAATAATGCCAGTGCTGCCATGGCTCTGAAGCCAAGCACCTGCAATGTAAGAGTTAAACAATTGAGCACTGTTAGTTATACAGTTTAACTGTCATTTGTTGTCATCCAATTTCCTATTAAATATATATTTTAAATTTAACTTACTACCTCTCTCTAGCTTTTCTTAATTTTTCTCTCTCTTCCTGGTTTTGCACTTCTTATGCTTATCTCTCCTACTACCACCGCCTCTCCCTTTCCATTACGTTCTCTTCCCTTCTCCTCTTTGTTCTTTACCTCCAAAATACTCTCAATATCCTATTTTGTTTTTGTAACTTAGCCCATCATTTCCTTGCTGTCTTTCTTATATGCACTCCACCACTCTTTCACCCACATCACCTCATATGTAGGGCTTGGAAATTGGACCAGATAGCTAATAGCCAGAGAACCAAGCCATTAAACAAGAAAGATTGGAGACTTCTCTCTAGGGCACTGCCAGTCCAGGAAGGAAGCCAACCCTTCTTCCTCACCAGCTTCTGAGAAAGTGTAGGTGTTGGCATTCCTATCAGGTTGCTTTTCTAGTCTCTACTCACGAGCTCCAACTATTCAGAGACTGACAAGAAAGACGGTGTCTAACACATTTGAAGTTGATCCCGCCAACTACGTCTTGCTGTTTCAAGGGAGGGGAAGCATTCCATCCATGTGTTTTCTTATCCCAACCCAGAGCTGCCTTGTTGCTCTCTGTGTGCATTTTCCTGCTATTTTAACACTTCCTCAGCTTTCTGGTTGTTGCGAGGGGCTGTGCTATTCTGCCTGTCCCTCTGCCTCTTTTTCTGAATTATCCTTTCCAGTGAATGGTTACATTGTTTTCTTCTGTTGCTGGTCACAGCTTTCCCAGACAGCAGTAGCCTGAAACTGTCGTGCTTCTTGTGGGTTTCACAGTTGCTGCTTAGAATTCTGAGGAAAGGGTGCTCAGGTTGCACTTTTTTTGTAGATGGCTAAAGTGATGAGCAAGCTGAGATGCTATGTAGCTATTTGTGGGCTTAGGAAGACAACACTGCATTGGTTTTCACTAGTTTGAGATTTGGAAGTTTTTCCAAACTCTTGAAAAAAAAAGAGCTAGAACTTTTATTTGTAATCAAACCTTTGCTTCTGCAGAAGTTAATGATGTTTCCCCAGGAAATCTTACTTGCCACAGGCTGGTAAGTGGTGTAAGTAGCACACCTAGCAGTAAGGTTTTGCAAGATTGGGTTTTAAATGTAGGAAGCACAATCGTGAGTCAAGAGTAATATTACTTAGAGGAATTATTTCTGAGGAGAGTATTTTAAAAAAAATCCTCTACTTGTGCTTTTGGTAAATGTTTTAAAAAGATGTATTATAGTTTGTTACAATTTTTGTTTCTATTTTAGAGAATAATTTGTTTTTCTGTTCAAGGAGAAACATTATAAATATGTTTAGTATTATTGGAACAAATTTCTTTTTTCATTAGTGATAAATTGATGAAATTTCACTTAATTTTCATTTTTATGTACTTTGGGCTTAATAAAATACATTTGTGCAGTGTATATATATCTGACTACCATCACAGATTTTATTCAAGCTGTAAATTATTTGCTCTTTTTTTTAAGGTTTCTTAAAAAACAAAACAAAACTTCAGAAATGAGAAATCATTCATAATTTAAGCAGTTATGAGTCACTGTTTACTATGGAACACAACAACCTGTTTTTCTTTTAGCAAAAATTTTGTTTTACAGAACTTGTTACTGTTAATAGCTTTTATTTTTAGCAGCATTGGTTCTCTGAATATAACATGCAGCTATTCTATAAACATTAAACAAATGAATATTTAATTATTATTTTTCATAAGATAAATACATTTTGTATATTCTACCATGTTAAAATGGCATTTCTCAGGATTTTAATAATCTGTAAATAAGTTACCATGTCAAGGTACTTAATTTTTAAAATTTTATTTTATTTCATCTATTGGAAAAAAAATTACATTTAGTATATCAGCAAAGATACGTTAGTGAAAAAATGTGTCTTCAGCAGTAAGGAAACTAGAAACAATTATTCATAACCTGAATTATAGTGTCAGACTTTGATTTATGGACTTTAAAATTTGTTGATTAATTATAAATGTAAATGAACTGGAACACTTTACATTAGTCGTTCACTAATTGGCTGTCAGCAAATGATGAAAAGTTTACAGTGTTCTTTTCACATTTTTGAAGGATATTTTTGAGTGAAATCTTTTGTCAGATAATCAGTTTTATTTCTAAGAGATTTTTCTAAGGTTAGTAGTTATATTGCATCAAATCACTAGTATAAGAACATCATGCTTCCTGTTAACGTATGTTGAGCCTGTGCCCAGATCTAAAGTTTCTCCTGAAAAGAGCAGGAAACACTGTCTGGAGCAGAAGAATAACCTCTTTTTTGGGACCTGATTTTTGAAAGCCATCAAAGAGCTAAAGGCCCTCCTGTCTTCAGGATACTTACTTAGGGAAAGTTTTCAAAACAAAATAAGTAACCAAAACGTATGGTTGTAACAATCCCTCAGGGAGCATGGACTGATAGGGCAATCTGAACAGAATAGTTTTCTCTTAACATTGGCAATCTCCATAAGAGACTGTCCTCTTTATTTGTGCTGTTGAAAGTTAGGTGTGGTTATCCTGCCTCTCCTTCCTTTGAGCTCCTGCTAGGTCTCTGGGTCCCTAACTTGTTGACTGTAAACCAGATGTATGAAATTTTGAGTTGTAGAATGAGTTCAAATGAATTATAGAATTATTGAGCATGAACTATCACAAATGTATAATACAACACAAATCATCTACCTATATATGAAAGAAAACTTGACTTCAGTGTGAATTTGGGCTAAGTAAGGACTGTAGGACTTGGACAATAAATGGTTTTAGTAAAACATTGTACCAAGATTTGCAAAACAACAAGAAACACAACACCCACCTTGATAACAGTATATTTAGGCAATTTTTGACCATGACTTTGATGTTTGTTTATATACTACTTACTTTGTTTATTTGAAATAATTACTACTTCTTCGGGTAGTGTACCTATGGGTTCTCCACTCTAGCTGTGCTAGCGCTACATGCCCCTTTGACTGGAATTTTCACATAGCTGTGTCATTCGGCCCATGAATGTTTTTTACACAGTCTCATGCTCTGCTCCGTTGCTATATAGTACTGCGTGGCCTAGGCCTCAGACAGAGCCTTAGCAGTTGTCCATTGTGAGTTTTACCTCAGATGTGTCCCCTTAGCTCTTTTACTAGTTAGTTGATTATAGTTGGTCTTAGTAGTATTTGGTTGTAGTTTAGCTGCAGTGGTTTTGAAAAGAAAACAAAGCAAAAATATATATAGAGAGATATAAGGACTGTTATCGTTTTAGATAATTTTTCCCCTCCTGGGAGCTCTACATTTCTGGGAGGGCATGCCCGGTTCTCTAAGTTTTAAACGCTGCCTATCATGCCAGGAGGTAATACCAGTGAGTGATGGACACTCCCATTCCATCCAGTGCCTCAGGAAATTCCATATTTCCCAAAAGCACACTTCTGTCATCTCACATTAAAAACTAGAGTTTAAAAAAAGGAGCTCAAACTTTTTCTCTTCATAATGGAGAGCTCACTTGAGTCCTGCCTCTGACCTGGGCCAGGGGACCCCTCCCCCATAGCCCCTATATGCTGGTCTTCAAGTAAGTTGGCTACCTCTACTACCTCCAAGCCACACTCATCGAGGTATCTAAGAGGAAGACCCAAGAGTCCTCTCAGTATGGAATCTACTTCAAAGAAGTCAAGGTTGCCAGTGACTCCAGCCACTTTGGCTCCCACTGGTCTCCAACCTGGTATCCATGAGACTGCTGGTTCCTCAGATACCGACGATGGCACTGTTAAGCCTAGAGACTTCAAAATGTTGGGATCCAATAGACAATTGGTACCATAAGGGGAGTGAGGTGGCATGAAGAGCTCTATCTCTTCATACTTGATTCTGAAGAAGACTGATTGAACTCAGTCTTGACTCCCTTGGCAGCGCTCAAGACTCATGGTGGCATCAACTCCCTCAGTTATCATTACTTTGTCTCAAGCCCTGGACACCGTACCAACACCACTCAGTGGCACAAGAGTTTTGTTTTCCCCAAGGCTTTGCTGTGCCTGAGACATGTGGTTCACCATTGCTTGGCTGTGATCTCTTTTCAGTACCGCGGACCTCCAGATCCCTGGACACCCGTTGAGTACCCACAGTTGTACCTCAAGTTTCTTCTGCTGCTCCACCACTTCAAATTGACCTGGACAAGGAGGATTTTAATGAAGATCTTGCCTCAGTCTCTCAAATATTTGTCCAAGGCTCTCCACTCCATCCCTATAGAGGAGGCTTTTTCCAGAGGTCTCTGAGGAAGTTGACCTCACTGGTGAGAGACATCCACAACCACCATCTTGCTGATATGAGCACCCATGGATGCTTGCACCCATTCCATATGATATGCACCACCCCCTTGGCCATACTGGGATCTGTAGGTAGTCTATTGTCAGCAATTCTCTAGTGCCTCAAGCACCACCCATCACAGAGAGAGACAGCCTTCACCACCTTCCCTCTCCAGGACACTGGAATCACAGGAAGAAATCTTTAAGAAACAGGAAGCTAGGGCTGATGAAAAGATCTCTCTGCCAGCCAACATATCTTCTTTATCCCCAGAGAAAGTGGTCATGCCACCTCCACCATCCCTGGTTGACAATTTTAAACAGTTCCAGAACCTTATTGAGAGGGTCTCAGATTCTTTTCAGGTCCCTCTTGAGGAAGTTGATACTGCACTGAAAATTGCCCACTTCAGCTCACAAGGGCAATTATAGAATGTGTTGTGTGTTCAGATACTATGGCTTTGACCACGGCATTAAATTATGTAATTATGGATGTAAATCTGCCTTAATTGCTTAGAGATTACTTAAAGAAAGCAAAGCAACAGTACACATACATTTAAGAGATTTATGTAACCAAAAGAAATGATGAAAGGCAGTGTATAATAAAATAAAAAGGTAATAGGCAGTGAAAGGATAATAAAAAAAGAAGATAGAGGTTTGGAATATTGTTATACTATGTAACCTTGTAATCTTGTCCCCTTGCACTCCCTTCATCTCCCTTTGGTTGTTTACATTCATTTGTGTCTCAACTTCTACCAGATTGTAAATTCATTGAGGAAGTTTCCATTATCTTAATTATCCACTGCACTCGAGCTGACCTGAGATGTTGGGGAGTCAATTGCAGCTTCCTGATTATCAAATGCCCCACCCCAATATAAATTAAAACTGCAAGGGGATAGTTTTCTCTGATGCTGCTAGCTTAAGGCCCCTACTTCCCTAAAATTCCCCATCCCTCTCAGTCCTGTGCCTCTCCTTATACTGAGAGGCAGCTCTAGCACATTTCAGATCACATCTTTTCATCATTTTAAGATCACTTTACATTGTGTAAACAGTGCAAAGTGAATTTGAAAAGTGAACTTGGTAGACATGAGAATCTGGCCCTATGTTTGTCAGAAGCTGGGAATGAGCGACAGGGGATGGATCACTTGATGATTACCTGTTCTGCTCATTCCCTCTGGGGCACCTGGCACTGGCCACTGTTGGAAGACAGGATACTGGGCTAGATGGACCTTTGGTCAGACCCAGTAGGGCCATTCTTATTTCATCTGTGTGTGTACACTGCCTAGTACAATGGGGATCTGGCACTGATGGGGTCCTTTGGGAGCATCCTGAAAAAAAAATCTTAATACTGTAAATAAGACCTATCACCACTTCCTCTTGTTGCTTTTATGTACTTTTCAGAATTATTTAGTATCATGTAAAATACTTTAGACCCTTAACTATCACTCTGTTGTAGTGCAGCCACTTGATATATACTCTTCTTTATTTCTCAAATCCTTCCTTAAAGAGACAAATTATTACCTTCAGTTCTGAGGTCTGGCACAAGGTATATTTGTGTACTTTAGAGCTGGCTGGATCTCTTAATTTCTCCTAGCCACATCCATGAATCTGTCTTTTTAGTAGTTGAGGAAAATGACATCTTTAATGAGCTATCCAGTTGCATGTAATCGGTTCTTCAGAATTTCCTCTTTATTTATTTGATTGAATCTCTCAAATAAGTAATGTATTTAACAGTTTATTTGCTTATTAGAAACATGAAAAAAAAATTCCTAGCAACTTGAAATTAAGACCTTAAGTGTCAGACAATTATTGTTCTTTGAGAAGGCCTGTCATGAACCAGGTGTGGGCAGACATGGTTTGGAGCAGTGGCAGACAGGCCTAGTGGTTGGAGATGGATCAGAAACCAGAAGGAGCACTGAAGGTCGGAGCTGGAGTAAGGAACCAGGAGTCTGAGCCAAGCTCAGGAACCAAGCAGGGAGCAGGTCTTGAGCAAGTCTGGGACATGAGTGGTTGCAGCTGTGGGCATAAGCATTGAGCAGCTGTTGGCCCAGTCTACTGCTGGGCTTAAGAGCAGGTCTGGTGACACCTCTAAGCCGCTCAGGTAGTTTGGTGAATCAAGGTGTTCAGCTGCGGGGCAGCTCTTTGGTCCCATGCTCAGCTGATTCCTGACAGTACCCCCTCCCTTCAACACACACACCTTCATGGATGCCTTGGCCCTGGCTGCTTGGGATACATTCAATGGAAGTCCCATAGCAGGTCCAGGAAGTGGGTGTTCTCCATCAGCTCTCTGGATCACTCATCTGGGCCATAGCCCTCCCAATCCAGCAGGTACTGGAGTTTCCCCCTAACTCAATAGGAATGAAGAATTCACTGGCTCAAGTATTTTTCCAATCTTCAAATGGTTATGGGCAGTGGAGGTGGGTTGGAGCAGTTCAGGAACAGGTTCTCAATGTGTCTTTAGAAGGGAGATATGAAATATTGGATAGAACTTTAGGGACTTGGGTAGCTGCAGTTTGACTGTTACTGGGTTAACCTGTTCAAAATCTTGAATGAGCCCAGCTAATGGTGATCTAGCTTGACTGATGGGCGAGCTGATACAGCAAGGTCGGGGGCAGGCCTGGTCAGCATGGTGCTTGTAAGCTTCTTTGACGGATCTCAATTGTTCATTGAGTTCTCAGTGCATTTGGCTCAAGTGGGTAGCCAAGTCTGTACCATATAATTTATAGCTATGTCTGGGTGAAAATGAAAGTGAGAGCCATAGTTAGGGGAAAAAATGGGTGGAGTTATAGATTGCATTATTGTAGGCAAGTTGCATGTAGGGAAAGAGGGAAAACCAGTAATCCTGGTGGTAATTAAAAATAAAATGAAGATACTGTTCCAGTATCCGGTTGACTTGTTCTGTTCGCCCCTTGCTTGGTAGGAGATAGGCTGATGAGGTGAGGGACTCTGTGTCAAGAAGTCTTAGAAACTCCCATCAAAAACAGCAGATGAACGTCACTGAGGGTGCTGGTCAGACATGATGCTGGTTATTATTCTGTGGTAAAGGAAGATGTTCTCTAAGAAGAGAAACACTGTTTCCAGGGCACTAACGATGGTGTGGCAAGGAACAAGGTTTGGCATCTTAGTTAGAAGATGGACCAACAGTGGGATCACTGTGTGCCCAAGAAAGTGAGGCATCTCCATTATGAAGTCTATAGATAAGGTAGAGCAAGGCTGAGGTGGAATCGGCAAGGACTGGAAAAAGCTGAACACAGGCTCTTATTCTGAGAGCACAGGTTACAGGACTTCACATATTCCTAGACATAAGCACATTAGACTTGGCCACCAGAAAGTCCATAAAACCAGTCTTGGATTGGCCAAAGTGACAGAACAGCAGCACGTCATGGCACAATTTCAAGACTCGAAGTCTAGGCTGCCCCTTCATAACATAAATCCTATTCCTGTGACAGAGGACACCATCCTGCAGCCTGAATTCATAGTCATGCTGGTCATCTGCATCACCCAGGGCCTGGTGGATCTTGGTGGTGAACAGCAGAGAATGAATAGAGGACATTAGACTGCTATCCACTGACAAAATTGGACACCTTATGATCTGTGGAAGGAGGTTCTTTGCCAGGTTTTGTGAGACACTGAGTCAGCCTTTCCATTTCTCATCCCTGGACATTTACCTAAACGTCAAACTGGGCAAAAAGAGAGACCAGGGATCTGATTTTGGTTGAGGTGTCTGGTGATCAGGAGGTATTTTAGGTTTTTGTAGTCTATAAGGACCTTGAATGAGAACCAGGTAACTGAGTAGCCAAGATGGCAATACTAGGTGCAGAAGGTGGTCTTCCATTCATCATCATCTTAAATCCAAATCAAGATGTAAGCTCCACGAAGGTTCAATTTAGTGAAGACCTGCCAGATCAGAGCTTTTCAGAGAGCTCATGGATAAGGGCTATGTGGTACTGGTTACAGAAAGTAACCCTATTTAATGCCCCGTAATCCATACAAGATTGTAGAGCACTCCTCCTTACAAAGAAAATTGAAGCCCTGCCTGGAGACATGGAGGGACCGATGAGCCCTTTCTTTAGATTTTAGAACATCAGAACAGCCATACTTGGACAGACCAGTGGTCCATCTAGCCCAGTATGTTCAATTCCAGATGCTTCAAAGGGAATGAACAGAACAGGGCCAATTATCAATGGACCCATCTCCAATTATCCACTCTCAACTTCTGGCAGGTGGAAGCTTAGGACACTCAGAGCATGGGGTGCATCCCTGATCATCTTGGCTAATATCAATTGATGGAAATATCCTCAATGAACTTATCTAATTCTTTTTTTAACCCAGTTATAGTTTTGGCCTTAACAACATCCCTAGCAATGACTGTGCATTGTTTGAAGAAGTATGTCCTTATATTTGTTTTAAACCTGCTGCCTATTAGTTCCATATGAAGGGATAAATAACACTTCCTTATTAACTTTCTCCACAATATTCATGATTTTATAGATCTCTATCATATCCCCCCTCCAGTAATCTCTTTCCTAAAATGAACAGTCCCAATCATTTTAGTTACTATACATATGGAAGCTATTCCATACCCCTAATCATTTTTGTTGCTCTTCTCTTTACTTTTTTCCAATTCTAATATATCTTTTTTGAGATGGGGTGACCAGAACTGCATGCAGTATTTAAGGTGTTGGTGTACCATGGATTTGTAGAGTGGCATGATGATATTTTCTATCTTATTATCTTATCCATTTCCTAATGGTTCTGAACATTGTTAGCTTTTTTGGTTTGTATTGCACATTGAGCAGATGTTTTCAGAGGATTATCCACAAAGATTCCAAGATCTTGCTTGGATGGTAACAGCTAATTTAGACCCCCATCATTTTGGCAATTTTTTGCCACCTCTCTGTTTACTCTTTTTTTCCAGATCATTTATGAATATGTTGAACAGCAGTGGTCTCAGTACAGTTCTTTAGGGGACATGGCTGTTTACCTCTCTCCATTCTGAAAACTTACCACTTATTACTATCCTTTGTTTCCTGTCTTTTAACCAGTTACTGATCCATGAGAGGACCTTCTCTCTTATCCCATGACTGCCTCCTTTGCTTAAGATTGGTGAGGCATGATTTCTATTTACAAAAGCCATGTTGACTCCTCCCCAACAAATCATGTCCATTTAGGTCTGGTCATTCTGTTTTTTCTATAGTTTCAACCAATTTGCCTGGTACTGAATTTAGGCTTTTCTGCCCTGTAATTGCCAGGATTGCCTCCGGAACCTTTTTTTAAAAATTGGTGTCACATTATGTATTCTCCAGTCATCTGAAACAGAAACTGATTTAAGTGACAGGTTACACTACAATTAGTAGTTCTGCAATTTCATATTTGAGTTTCTTCAAAATTCTTGGGTAAATACCATCTGGTCGTAGTGATTTATTACTGTTTAATTTATCTATTTATTCCAACATCTGCTCTATTGACACCTCATTGTGGGACAGTTTTTCAGATTTATCATGTAAAAAGAACAGCTCAGTAGTGGAAATCTCCTTCACATCCTCTGCACTGAAGACCGATGGAAATAATTCATTTAGCTTTTCTGCAACGGTCTTTACCTTCCTTGAATGCTCCTTTAGCACCTCGATTGTCCAGTAGCCCCAGTGATTGTTTGGCAGGCTTCTTGCTTATGATGTACTTAAAAATTTTCTTTCTTTGCTCTTAGTTTTTGTGTCTTTTCCTAGTTTTTCTTTAAATTCTCTTTTGGCCTGCTTAATTATACTTTTACAATTGAGTTGCCAGAGTTTATGCTCTTTTCTATTTTCTTTAGTAGGATTTTACTTCCAATTTTTAAAGGATGCCTTTTTTTAATCTAACCACTTCCTTTGCTCTGTTTAGCCATGGTAGTACTTTTTAGGTCCTTTTACTATGTTTTTTAATTTGGGATGTGCATTTAATCTGAGCCTCTCTTATAGTGTTTTTAAAAAGTTTCCATGCAGCTACTCCTTTAATTTCTGTTTTTGTGTAGTTCCCTTCTGTGAAGTTAAATGCTACAGTGGTGGGCTTCTGTCATAGGTCTCACCCCCACTTGGAGCTGTTGGGTTCCAATATGGGGATGAGACCTATGACATGGTGGGCAGCGGTGACGGATTTTTCTGAACCAGAGAGCCATTGCTATTCTCTTCTCCTAAAGCAGGACTGCAAGTTAGGAGGGAGAGAGACCCCGAAGGCAATTAGACAAGGTTTTTCTAACTGGTATTGTTAGAGGGAGTTTTTTTTCAGCTGGGCTAAGCTGAAGAGAGCTATTCTCTTCTTCTAGAGCAGGAAAGCAACCTGAGAGAAGAGGGGGGGTTACAAGTATTCAGTTTCTAACTGGTATTGTTAGAAGGAATCTTCAGCAAGGTTGGCTGGAGGGAATTAAGTTTTCCAGCAGGCTTTGTTGGAAGCAGTTTTTCTTTCTGGTTGCTGGACAGGCAGCTTGAGGAAAAGGAGGTGTAGGGTTTTCTAACAAGGCTTTTGTTAGAAGGGACACCTACTGAGAGGGTACTTAGCAGTTTGCAAGAGACAAGTTACCAAACCAGTTTTTCTAGTTTCTTGTGAGCCAGCAAACAAACAGCACCACATTTGCAAATGAAAAGGTTTTGTTTCTTTCTATTCAGTCGCGAGTAGACAGGGTAGGGATTGGGAAGCAAGCAACCCAATTCACTCACTGCAGAGGGGTGTGGCCAGCACCAGAAAGCAAAGACATGAAGAAGCAACAAGCCAAAAAGGCTAACCACAAAAGAGAGATGGAAAAGCAAGAGGCTGACCACAGGAGGGCGTTGGAGCTCCAGAAGGAGGCCCACCAGCAGGCCCTGGAATTAGCAAGAGCCAACCCTAACAATCCTTCTCCAGGCACAGTTCCCCATCCCAAGAAATTTCCCACCTACATGGCAGGTGAGGACACTGAGGCCTTCTTAAAATTTTTTAAAAGGACCTGCCATGGGTACAGCATCCCTGAAGACCAGTACAAGGACTGGTCAGGAAAGTGGACTTTTGCTGTCTATTACAATTATTCCATCCCCATGCTACTGGGGGAAAACTTGGCCAACCATGTGCAGCTGGCCAAGGGGGGCGGGGTGGTCACCCGCAGCCAGGCCAAACAAGCTTCCACTCCCATCCCTGTTCCTGAGCCATCCACCAGGACCCCGTCTGTGTTACCAGAGACCCAGACAGAGGTGGTGGAACCAAATCCCATGCCAACAACTACAGCAGCCATAGTACATCCAGTCCCAGGACCGGAACTGGAAGAGAACCAGCGCCAGCACTGATGCCAGCGCTTGCAACTCCACCGCCAGGGGGCGCCAACGGGCCTGAACTGGCAGAAGCAGCAGACAACTCTACCCAAGAGGCTCAGCCAGAGCCTGAAATATCACCTTGTGCACCAGCGGAGAGCGGTTCACAGTCAACGGAAACAACCTCATCACCTACATCGCTTCCAGAGGGACCCAGCCCAAGTCCACAGTCTACGGAGGAACTGGTGTCTCCAGCCTCAAGGGAACCGTTCCAGACTGAGCAGGAAGCCGATAACAGCCTTAAGAAAGCTTGGGCGGCGGCACGGAGCAACCCACCGCCTCTCAACTCGTCTAACCAAAACCAGTTTGTTAAAGAACAAGGACTTTTATATAAGGAGATTCTTTCTGGTGGACACCAGGAAGGCCAGCATCCTCAAAAACAGTTGGTAGTTCCAACTAAGTACCGGGACAAGCTCTTAAGCTTGGGCCATAACATCCCAGTGGTCGTTCTGGGGTAAACAGAACCAAGAACAGGTTGGGGAAGTCCTTCCACTGGGAGGGCCATGTCATAGGTCTCACCCCCACTTAGAGCTGTTGGGTTCCAATATGGGGACCTGCATGGATTTATCTAAACTAAAATCCTAATTTAGATCTGGTAAAAGCTGCCACCACCCAATAATGTACGTGTATTGGGACACAGTCCTTCCCCAAAATCCTTGGGGATCCCAAGAGCCCCAAATCCATGGAGTTCTTACACCTAGGAGAAATAAACCATTCCCCCTGCTTCCTCCCCCCTCCCTTTTCCTAGGAGAGATACCGGGATCCAACTACAGAGGGATGCCTTCCTTTTCCCTCCTCCCCTTTCCCTGAGAATTCACCCAAGGAAAGATTAACCAAGTCCTTAACAAAAAAGATTTATTAAAGAATAAAAAGAAAGTAACTGTCTCTGTATTACCAGGATGCAAAAATACAGGGTCTAAACTTATCCATCTCTGGAGAGAATCCCCCCTCCTTTCTTTCTCAGTAAAAGCAATAACAGTACAGAATTAAAGAAATTCTATAGCAAACACACAATTGCAAATGTAGAAATCAAATTATAAGACTAATCCGCCTTTCTAATTAATACTCACTATTGGATAGTAGGAACTACTCCAGGAGAACTTGGAGACATGTCTGGCCTCTCTGAGATCCAAAAAGAGAACGCAGAGCCAACAAGGAACACAGACAAAGGCTTCCCTCCACAGAGATTTGAAATTATCCTGTCCCTTGATTGGTCCTGTGGTCAGGTGTTTCTCAGGTTACTGAGCTTGTTAACCCTTTCCAGGTAAAAGAGACCTTAACCCTGATCTGTTTATTTATGACAGCTTCTTTGGTATTTTCTCTCCCAAAAGGATGTTAAATTAGTTACATTATGGTCACTATTACTGAGCAGTTCAGCTGTAATCACCTCTCGGACCAGACCCTGTTCTCCAGTTAGGACTAAATCAAGAATTGCCAATCTCTCCCCTTGTGGATTCCAGGACTAGCTGCTCCAAGAATCTGTCATTAATGGTGTATAGAAATTTTATCTCAGCATCCCATTCTGAGGTCACATGTACCCAGTCAATATGGTGATCATAATAATGGGGGATTTCAACCAAGTTTTTTGTTACAGACTTTCTAATCTCCTGGAGCATTTCATATAACCATCACCAACCTGGTCAGGTGATTGGTAATATATTCCTACTGCTATTCTCTTATTATTCAAGCACTGACTTTCTACCCATAAAGATTCTGTGGGACAGTTTGATTCATTTAAGATTTTTACTATATTTGATTCTATGCTTTCTTTCACATATAGTTTCACTCCCCCACCAGCATCTATACATTTTGTACCCTGGTATTACCACATCCCACTGATTATCATCATTCCACTATGTTTCTGTGATGTCTATTATATCAATATCCTTATTTAATAGCAGGCACTCAAGTTCACCCATCTTAGTATTTAGATTTATTGCATTTTTATACAAGCACTTATAAAAAAATTCAGTATTTATCTGTGTGCCATTGTGTGATGTAATTGAATTGGACTGTTTCTCATTTGACAGTTTCTCTTTAGTTCCTACCTGTATTTTATCAACTTCTAGCCTCTTCTCTTTCCTAGGATATAAAGAATCCCCATTAACAGAGTCTCCCCTGTAGGATGCGTCTGTCTGATCTGTATGCTCCTCTGAACGTGGTGGCTGTCCCCCAACCCTTAGTTTAAAAACTCCTTTACCACCTTTTTAATTTTACATGCCGGCAATCTGGTTCCATTTTAGTTTAGGTGGAGGCTATTCTGTATAGGATCCTCCTTTCCCAAAAGGTTCTCCCAGATCCTAATAAACCTAAAATCCTCTGCCTTACACCATCAACTTGTCCATGCATTGAGACTCTGTAGTTATGCCTGTCTAACTGTCCCAGTGCATGGAACTGGAGGAATTTCAGAGAATGCTACCATGGAGGTCCTGGACTTCAATCTTTTACCTAGGAGCCTAAATTTGGCCTTCAGAACCTCTCTCCTACCTTTTCATATGCTATCAGTGTACCACAACTGCCAGTTCCTCCCCACCACTGCACATAAATTTGTCTAGATGTCACAAGAGAGATCTACAATTTTCACCCTTGGCAGGCAATTCATTGTGGGATTCTCCTGGTCATCACAAACCCAGCTATCTATATGTCTAATGATAGACTCAATTACTATTACCTGTGTCTTCCTAATAAAAGGGGTTCCCTCCCCCCAGAGGGGTACCCTCAGTGCAAGAGGATATCATGATATCATCTGAAAGAACGGTTTCAACTATGGGATCGCTTCCCTCTGGCTCCAACTTGATGTTCTCTTTCCCTGAGATTTTCATCCTCCTCAACAGCACAGAGGCTGTCAGACTGGGGTTGGGTCTGCTCTACTGTGTCCCAGAAAGTCTCATCTATGTACCTCTCTATCTCCTTAAGCTCCTCCAGTTGAGCCACTCTGGTCTCCAGAGCCCGTACTTGATCTTTGAGGACTATGAGCTGCTTGCACTGAATGCACACATACACCCCCTGCCCAAAAGGGAGGTAATCATACATGGTACATTCAGTGCAATAAACTGGATAGCCCCCACTCTGCTGTTGGACTTCTTTCTGCATTATTTTTACTCCTGGAACTTTTTCAGGGGGAAGGCATAGTGGGGGGAGGTTGTTTATTGGCCTAAATTCAGAGAATTGTTAATCAAGGGAGCTGCTTTCACACTTCCTCTCTAAGCACACTTGCAAAGCTCCCCTGTTAGTTGCTCCTGTTCACTAGCTCCTCTGATCACTTATGCACTAGCTTTTTAAACCCTTGTTATCCCTGAGTAGCCACACCCTCTGGATAATGGATCCTAAAGGAATTAGAGATCAAAGCCTCATTAAGAAGCTCTCAGCCTTGTCTGGCAGGCCTTTAGACTCAGCACACAGCACCCCCCCCCTCCCCCCCGACCACACTATATACTTCAGTCAAACAGCAAGCACACAACAAATGACAAATTCACCCCAGGGTTACATAGTCACTCCTCCTTCACCTGGAGAACTCCCTCACCAAACTCACCTCTTCACTGCTCCTGTTTGTTAGCTCCTCTGGTCACTTAGGAATAAGTTTTATTGGAGATAGCTCCAGAGATCCCATAACTTGGGTTCCAAGAGGGAATAGATACACTTGAAAGGAAGCTCTGTGCCAGGCTGGAAGTTGATGGGGCAGTTGTAGCTATGATGGGGCAGCAAGATTTTAGCTTTCTTTTTGTTGGACACGTTAATAAAGCTTTGATTTTTGGCAGGCACCACAGAGGGTGTTGGGTTGCTGAGCTTCTCTTCAGGCTAACTCCCTCTGTCTTGGAAGTCCTTGGCAGGCAAGCAGAACTGAAGAGGACTTCTAGTCTGTGATTGGATTTGGTAGGCAAGGTTGCTGGCAGCATGGCTAACTAAAATGCACCATACCTGCCCGCCAGCAGATATGAGAGTTCAGGCAGTGGCAGGGGTGCTGGAACAATTTGTATAGTGAGGGTGCTGAGAGCCATTTAACCAAACTGTAAACCTTGTATATAGTGGAAACCACTTAAAGCCAGGTGGTGTGGCACCACACCTATGGGCTGTAGGAAGGATGTGGAAGGTTAGTGGGTTGGAGTCAGTGAGACTGATGGGGGTTGGGAAGCTGACCTTCTCTCTTGAAAGTATTCCATCAGGCTGTTGTCAGTCTTAATGTACAGTTCAATTAGGGTGTCCAGACCAGTCAGAGGCTCCATCCACACCAGCTCACCTTTGATCTCTTAATCTAGGGGCTGAGCCGGAAGTGATGGTGCTGCACAGCTTCATTCCATTTGGTGTCTGCTGCCAGGCATCGAAATTCCACAATGCAATTAGCAACTGGCTGGCAACACTAGGAGTGTAGCCTCTGCTGTATGTACATGTCTCGGGTCATCAAAAATCACTTCCATGTCATGAACAAACCTGGCTCAGGAGAGGACTAGATTTCTCAGAGTAGAGAGGCCCAGGCTAAGGCCTTCTGGGGCAGCAGGCTAAGGATAAGTCCCACTTGAGACTGATGGATGGAGAATGACTGGAGGTGCAACAGAAACCCACAGATTTCACCACCATCACTGGCAGTGAAATTTTTGGTTCTCAAGAGGCTGGCATCAGAGTTGTGCATGGCACAGCCTGTTCCTGCAGTGTCTCACTCTGTGCCTGCAATCTGCATCTGCAGGTTTTGCAAAGCGTCTACTATTTCTGACCCTGGAGATGCTAGCCTTAGTGAAATCCATTCTGGTAGCAGAACCTGTCCCTTCTTCCTTTTGGTTTGGGCTACTGAAACTGTCATGGACTAGGCAGTGGGCAGTCATACCTAATGTTTGGAGCTGTGGTGGTGGTGAACCAGGAGGCAAAGCCAAAGTCAGAGCAGCAGGGGTCAGAAACTGAGCAGGGCAGGAGCAAGGCAGGCACATGAGTGATTGCAGCTTCAGGTGTAAGTGTTGAGCAGTCACTGGCCTAGTACTGCTGATGGGTTTAAGAACAACAGGTCTGATGATGCCTCTCAGCCAACCAGGTATTTTGGTCAGTCATGGTCTTCAGCTGGAGGGCAGCTATCTGGTCCCAGGCTCAGCTGCAGGCCCTGATTCCTGATAGGGCCTGTGCATATTTCTCCACTTGTGGAATGTGCTATGGCCAGCTCTTGCCCCTATGTGCAGAGAGTCCTGGAGGAGGAAGAAGCCTCTCATTACATCTCTGCCCATAGGGCAGAGAGCAGCTGGAGTCCCTTGGGCAGAAGGGGCATGTCTTTACATAGCTTCAGGTATACAAACACTATTTTATTGCGGTTTTTTGTTTGCTTGTATCACTGAGGGGTGGGCATACTGGGTTATCAGTGGTGAAACAGGCTCAGGGTGACCAGATGTCCCAATTGTATAGGGACAGCCCCGATGCTCGGGGCTTTGTCTTATATAGGCACCTATTACCCCCCAACCCAGGCCTGATTTTCACCCTTGCTGTCTGCTCACCCTAAGCAGGCTGTCTGTGGCACCTGGGTAATGGTAATGTGGGGGATGGGTTGGCACAATTTAGTTTTGAGAGGGGAAAAAGGAACTAACAACACTGGCATTTTTTACTTTTTTTATGTGTTGCTCGATCACTAGCATTTTACCTGTTCCTCTACCTAGATTATAAATTCTGCAGACAGGGACAACTCTTGCTTTGTATGGTGTCACCTTGATTCTTACTGGAGTATTTCTCATCTGGCCTCCTTTACAATGTTATTGGACTGCCTCACAATCTTTAATGTACTAATCCTCACAGAACTCCTTTAGGGCAGAGTCCTGTGCATTTTACCCATGGGGAACTGAAGCACAGAGAGACTAAGTAACATTCCCAAAGACATGCAGGACGTTGGTGGCAGAATGAGACATTGAACGTTTATCTCCTGAGTCTGAGGCTAGCATCCCAACCACTGAACATCTTTCCAATTACAGGTTATGCTGTAATAACAATAAGTATTATTAATTAATGATTTGCTTCAGGAATCTTCTGGAAAAGCAATGCCCTTTGGAAATATCAGTAACACTGAAACTCAGAATGCCTAGAGGCTTTACATGCACATTAAACAGGAGGGGAAATAAAACAGAGCCAGATAGGACCCCGCCTATGAGAGCCCTCAGGGAATATGAAGCATTGTCCACTGATATTCCACAGTATTTCCAGAAGGAAAATAGTGAACCTACTGAAGGCCATTCCCTCTATGCTTGCAGGATCTTTCAGATGACTCAGACTTCTCCTGGTCATAGAGCTAAGCAAGCTGATAGGGCTATCTACCTCATATCCATTAGTAGATGAGAATTATCTATATAATATTTATTTTTATATATTTGTTTCTTTTGTTTTATTGTGGTGCCAAGGGAGCTTCAGTCAGGGAGAAGGACCCCATTGTGCTAAGTGCTGTACATACAAAGAACTAAGAGACAATCAGAGATGGATGGCAGGAGAGAGATCACTTATAATCTCTTCCCCAAATAGGAACTAAGTTAGGTGTGTAGGCCCAGATGATCTCAGGAATTGAAAAAGGTTATTTGGGACTCTACTGGGAGGACCATTTGCACTGGTGCAACTGAAACTCTAGAGCAGTGGTTCTCAAACTTTTTTTTTCTTCATGGACCACTTGAAAATTGCTGAGGGTCTTGGTGGACCACTTAATGATTTTTCCAAATGTCTTTTGTACCATTAGCTAACTACTGTAAAGGGTTTTGGATAAAAGCACCATGTAAAAAAAAAACCCCTTAATAATAATTGTTTTTTGTTCTACATATAAAATCACACAATTCATATTTTAATATCACTAGTGTTACCTTTCTAATGCAATGGATGTGCCTCTCTCTCCCCCATCATGACACCCCCTGAGCTGGGGCTGGGAAGGAGCGGGGTGTCTCCCCAGCCACAGAGCTGTGGCTAGGAAGGAGGGCTGTCTCTCCCCGGCAGCCGCAGCCCTGGACCTCCGGAAAGTCACCTCTTTCTCTGGCCACCGCAGCCCTGCACATCCCAAGTTCCCCCCACCCCCTCTTCTCACCCCACTGCCCCCTCCCACCTACCCCCTATTCCCCTCAAGGCCACCACCTCACCTTACATGTGCATCTTCTCCAAGGTCCAGACACCTAATTAGTGGAGCCATGCCTGTGTGTCTCCACTAATTAGTGGAAAATCCTCTGGTGAGTAGTAGAGACTACTGCATGGGTTACGTCAGGGGTCTCAAACTCCTGGCCCACAGGCCATCTGCAGCCCACAAGCCTCCCAGATGTGGCCTGCAGAGCTCCAGCAGTTTTGGGGCCAGGTCTCTCCCTGGGCCAATCTTCCTGCTGGCTCCAGTGGCTCCCGGCCCCTCCCTTTGGCCCAGGGGAGGGGCGGGGCTGTGCCTCCGCATGCTGCCCCTGCCCTGAGTGCCCCTGTGGCCAATGAGATGCTGCGGGGATGGTGCCTGGGGGCAGAAGCGTGTGGAGGCCCCCCGCCGTGCCTTAGAGCCCCAGGTAAGCACTGCACCCTGACCCTCTCCCAGAGCCTGCACCCCCACACCCTCCTCACATACCCTCTCCCGCCCCCAAACTCCCTCCCAGAGTCTGCACCCCCTTCCCACACACCCCTCCTGCCCCCAAACTCCCTCCCAGAGCCTGCACTCCATCCCCACACCCCCAGCCCCCAAACTCCATCCCAGCGCCTGCACCCAGACTCCCTTCTGTACCCAAACTCCCTCCCAGAGCCTGCATCCCAAACCCCTACCCAAGACCTCCTCCCCCACCCAAACTCTGTCCCAGAGCCTTAGGCAGGTGGGGGGGGGGGGCGCGAAGTTTTTAGGGGGTGGGTTCTGGGTGGCATGAGACGCATTGGCCCGCTGGGAGGATTTGAGGACTGGCCCTGGCCCTAAGGTCAACTGAGTTTGAGACCCCTGTGTTAAGTGTTAGTGTGTATGTTTTGAATTAAAAATCCACTTTAATAAGGAAATGTTGAAAACATTCTGAAGAAAAAGCAATCAACTGACCATTGTCTGTAAAAATTATTTCTTTTTTCCTTACATTTTAACTATCCCCGTCTATTCACTGCATTTTCTCTAGTGGTACAGATCTATTAACGATAAGTATGATAGTAAAGGTAACTTTGCTCTTTTGTTAATTCTTAAGGCTGTATAATGAATGTTAATGAAACTAGGTCATTTTCAAGTGCAACAGTGAAGTGCATCCCTAAGGAATTAACATATGAGTGACAAGAACAGCCCTATCAGTATGGATCGTTTCTCTCAAAGAGACCAGTTATGATTTAGTTGCTAGTAAAACTGGAACACTTTCTTTGACATATATGATTGAAGATATGTATGAAACATAGTGGCACATTCTAGAGAACGATACGTTAATTTCCACTACACCAGCAATTGGTGGAGCTGGAACAATATGACATTTGGTTGAAATTGTTCAACTCTGTGTTTCCTTTTTATTAAACAATGAATCTTAGAGAGGTTCCCGCATATTTCTGTTTGTTTTTATTTCTCTGCTATTCACTTATTTAGATTGAAGGCCCCCTCAGGGAAGGAAAATTCTTCTCATTTGTCCATATGTATAGTGCCAAACACTATACGGACACCATTGAATTCAGTGGCAAACCTGTTGACTTCACTGGGGCCAGGATTTCACCTTTGACTTTGTTTTTATATTATGTGAATGAGTGTACTGTAATCAGAATACAATTTGTTAGCTTTGCTATAACTTGACACTGTTAGAAGAAGCTGTTGATAACTAGGGAGTGTACTTTGTTATAATATATGATCAGGATTTTAAAATATATGTTGGTTCTCCTAATTAGCTATGTCATTTGACCTATTAATGACGTGGTGATTTGGGTTGTCCCAGACAGTAGATTGCACAAACTTATGTTTCATCAAAATGTTCTGAAAATTAAAATATTCCATTAGAATTTATCATTATTTGGCATTTGAATGGTCTATTTAAAATAATGACTGAAATGTTATGCATCTTGATACTTGGATTAATTCTCTCCCATCCCCAGTTGTAGCTCTCTCTATATTTACTTCTTTCGTGACTCATTTTCTTTTAAGGTTCAGAGAACAGCAGAGAAATGGTAACATAACATCTTTGCAAACAGTTCAAATACGAAACCTGCTTGCATGATTCTAGCCAAATTTTATAGAGCAGCAGGTGGTGTGGGTAAAGTGCCTCTAGGCAGGAGCACAGATTGACTCTTCTTTTGCATCTGCCACCTTGAACTATAAAGAAACAAAAATGAGTCACAAAATAACCCAATGGCGATCCAAAATCATTTTTCGTTATCTCATACAATACACTTAAGGTTAATGTACACCCGCAAAATTTGCCATCTGGTAATTTGTTTAGCTCCTAAACTACATATCAACGTGTGCACCCCTATAATAACATTAATTTGAGATAAAAATGTTAACCTGGAAAGCAAGTAAATTGTTCTTTTAAAAACATTTTTTCCAGTTGGAATTCAAATGTTTTTTATTTCCTAATACATTATGTGACTGAATAAATTACTCTGTGCATTTACACATAACACGTTTAGTTTAATCTATTTCCAAGGACTGCTCAGTTAAATAATTTGATTATAAAAACATCTCTTTTCTAATCAAATCTGCCTAGATAATCTAATCAGTTCTAATTACTGACTCACTTGTTCAGAAGCTGACCTCTGTGCTACCATGTAGGAGACTTGGCTTCAAGGCAATTTCAAAATGTTCACTCCCTAGGCAAAAGTAAGCAAAGTCCATACAATCCTTCAGGTTTTGCATGGTGTTGGAATAACAGCCAGGTAGTATGGAATGAGGGCAGGAGGTGAAAAATGGGCTAAAATGAAAACCTGGGTAAACAACCTAGGACCTTCTGTCATTGAAAAGTGGAAGGCAGCAGTAGAGGTTCTGTCAGAAAAAATAAAGTAGTGGGTTGCTGCCAGAAAGTAGCAGCAGACCTTTTGTTATGCTGGCCTGCAACATTACCAATTGGTATAGTACTTGCCATTCAGTACTTATGACAACAAATATTAATTATGGCTAAAATATTTTTCTAAAAAAACCCTAATTACTGTGCATGTGATATACAAGGACTTTTGCCATAACAGGGAGTGCATATCATTGAAACCATCCATCTGAAACAATTTAACATAATTGAAATAATTCCAGTAAGGTAATAGGTTCATAGGTTTGTAAGGCCAGAAGAGACCATTATGATAATGTAGTCTGACCTGTTGGATAACACAAGTCGTACACCTTCACCTAGCAATTTGTCCATCAGGACCAAAACTTCTGTTTGAGTTATAAGTTTAGAAAATATCCTGTCTTGATTTAAAGCTTTCACATGATGGAGAATCCACCACATCCCTAAGTAATTTGTTCCAATGGTTAATTACCCTTACTGGTAAACAGATTGCACCTTATTTTTAGTCTGAATTTGTCTATCTTCAGATTCCAACTGTTGGATCTCATTATGCCTTTTCCTGCTAGATAAAGAATAGTCATGAACATACATTCCTCGGTGGTCACAGATTTAATTGATGTCACTACATGGCATAACTTGACCATTTAGTACATCTCTGTGATGGAACTCATATCTTTGAGCTCCAATACCAATGAAGAGTAAAGGGCTTCCGCTACACAGTTTAGCAGAAATGTTCATATACGCTAATTGAGTCATTACAGTATTTTCACTTTTTGTTTCACATCAGACAGGAAATCACCTCTCCCTAGGTCCATCTGATACAGTAACTTTGGAAATACCTTATGGAAAGTTTAGGGTTTACATTTAGGTCCTCTTTGTCTTGGACCTGTCTCTAGGTCCACACATCCAGGCTGTTTATAACTTTCTGATTCTTTCTCTAAAGAACAGCTCTAAGATATAGCTTTTCCTCTCTGTTCATACTGTCATCAATTTCCTCAATCTTGTGTTGGAATTGAAAATTTCAGCCCTTTCTGTGAATTCTATAGATTCACCCTTCTTAGCGGGGCAGTGAGGCCTAGTGGCCAAAGTCAGTAAATCCACCCTGGTTTGCTGGGCAGTGGGCGAACCGACCAATGTCAATAGCTTTGCCCCAGTTAGCAGGGCCGTAAGGCCTAACCGACAAAGTCCATATATTTCCCCTCTCAGCAGGGCGGTGAGCCATAATGGCTAGAGTCCATGTATTCACCCCTAATAGCTGGGCAGTTCAGCCCAATGGCCACAGTCAATAGGATCACCCCTCTTAGCAGGAGAGTTAGGCCTAGTAGCCACAATCAGTACATTCACCCCCAGGAAGACAGGGCAGTAAGGCCTAGCGGCCAAAGTCAGTCAGGAAGGGGGCTGCCACACACAAGGGGCGGGGAGGGGGTAGCAGTCCTGGTAAGGGGTCCAGGCCCTCCCTCCCCTCTCCACTGGACCCCAGCCCAGGGCCCTGGTAGTGGCAGCGGCATGTGCTACTGAATCAGGAGGGAGGTTCCGATTGAAACACATGGACTCAAAACACTAACTCACTCACTAATTCCCCTAGGCTGCTTCTTACCGTAGTTCCTGTTGATGTGGTCTGGGCATCTCTGCTGTCTCTGGGTTCTCCGGTCTGCGCTGTCCCCAGTGACCTCTGAGGCAGCGGGGTCCCAAAAGTTGCCTTAGTGTCTGCTTGGGTTACAGCATTTCTGGCCGCCTCGGACTGCGGCTGATCCTTGGCTGGAGCCAACGGAGCACTTCCTTCCTCCCTGGCAGTCAGCCCCAACTGAGCTGAGATGCTCCCTCGTATACCAGTCTACTTGGATCATGCCCAGTTGGGTAAAGGGGATGTGGCTTCCTCAACCCACAATGTAGGCTTTGTTAGACCCACAGCAGGAGTCTCCCTACGAGATTGGGGAGAAGGCAGATACTGGACACAATGGTGGTATATAATCCACAAATACTCTTTATTGCTTACAAAATAAACCACTCGCTCCACATTCATAACCCAAACATACTACACCAGGATCTGAAGATCAGAACTGAAGTCCTGATGGCCAGTCGATGTTCAGTCCGATCACAAGATGCGAGGAGCCAGCATTAGCATATCTTAATCTAAACAGGGCTCTGGATCCACAAACCACTCCAAATTGCGAGTGTATCTAACATCCTTTATCATCCACTCCATCACATCATCAGTTGTCCGGGCAATTTCAAAGAGACAGTTCTGGGCAAATTGCCGAAACCCAAGATGTTTAGAAACAGTCCCAGGCCCAAGATGTTCCTCTTTCCGCAGTTCTTGCTTACAGCTGTAGCAGATACATTGCAACAGGTACATTGTCATGGCAAGATGTGCAAAGGGTGGGGGAGATGAAGTATTATTTACCTTTGCCATTTCACAGGTAATGGTGGGGGGAAACCAGAAAGATCAAGGGATTTGTCCAAACTTGACAGATTTCTCGTGCTAGCTGGGAATTGAACCCTGCTCTCCTGAATCCCAGAGCAGTGGGTCAAATAAAAGTCGGTGCTCCGATAAACAAAAACATAACCCTACCAGCCCAATACCTAAATGCAAGCTTACATTAGTACATCGTTTGTGTTTTCAAGTAAGAAAGAAATGTATTCATAGGACATTGTGGTTGTATACATAAATCATTAAGCAATAGTTGTAAAAATTATGAAAAATACATGTAGTCTTATTAATGAAATCAGTGTAAATTATAATGATGCTGAAAATGTGGAGAGGACCCATTCATTGTACCCAGAATTGAACATTAAATTACTTGAATAAAAACAGAGCCAGTTATGTTATATGACACTAACAGAGATTTAAGTATTCAATGAACATGTGACGTTCAGGACAACAATAGCATGTGAAAAGCTTCATAAGATCCAGTAAAAGTATAATAGTCAACAATTACTGTGCTTAAAGGTCACCTCCTTTATTTGCTTTAGGCTATTGACATATTTGAAAACTCATCTGTTGAGATGTTTATTGCCAAGGATATAGTTTTAAAACAATTGTATGTTGTCTGGTCCTTTAAAATATGTCAAATTTCATAGACACTAGATATTTCAGTAAGTGTAGTTCCTCCTGGAACGTAGCAGAGAACTAATGTATTTATTCAGTAGGAAAAATGAAAACCCATAAAGGGGGGCATTTCAAAACCGATAGCAAACACCCAAGAATGCTGTTCATTTTTCTACATATGTTTTATATTTCAGAACAAGATTATTTTAGACCCTATGACTTTCAGTGAGGCCAGATTCAGACCATCTCTTGAAGAGAGGTTGGAGAGTATTATCAGTGGAGCAGCACTGATGGCAGACTCTTCATGCACACGTGATGACCGCCGGGAGAGAATTGTTGCTGAGTGCAATGCTGTACGACAGGCCCTCCAGGACCTACTTAGCGAGTATATGAATAATGTAAGTGATATGCTCTTTTTAGTTTTTTCCTCCTTTATGGATTGTTAAGCAGTTCTATGACTATTCTGAAATGCCTACATGCTTAGTAAAACTGATGATCCTAAATAGCATCAGTTCAAGAAAATCAAGGCAGTCACTTAAAATCCTTTGGTGGTATTCAATGTTTTGGGGTTTGAGATCGTTTTATAGTAGTTTGTTACAAATAATTATACCCTGAAATGCATTTTGCTCTGAAAAGGAATGTTCCCAATTGTAAGATTCCCTCACTCTACTGCAGAATAAGAGACTACTGTGTTCGGCATCAGCGATTCCTTTCATTTTAAGTAAAAGGTAGTCTACACAACTTTTAAATATTTCTAGTGAGCCCAAACGCTTTTGTGAAATTTGTATAAAACTGCTGATTGGTAAGCAAAGAGGGAATATGGATAAGTCAAATGAATATATCCTAGATACTATTTTTGTAGAAGAAAATGAGTACAGTCAGTTTCTAGCATTATTCATTGTTGTAGAGAAATAGTCACTTAGTGTTTTATTCCGATGTATGCACAGAGAGCTACTACATGTGAACTTAAGTTTGCATGTGGGAGGATGTAGTTAAACCACGAAGATTCTTATTTGCTAACAGGGTAATTGGAGCTATTAACTGGAAGTGTGCAGATTCTCTGAATCTGTTCAGTATCATCTATCATTATTGCAGTGCACATAATGAAATGTTTTTAAAATATCTTAAATACATCAGTCACCACAGTGTAGACATACAGTACCATTTGCTTTATGTGTATGACTCCTAAATGATAAACATCCTCTGCTTTGCAGAGCCTATATATACCTCCAAAATTAATTGTGGATATTCTGCACTATTGTTACTAGACCCATCCATCATCACGAAGCTGTGATATATGCAGTGAGGTCATAACCAGTCAATAACCATTTTTTGTATTACAACTTATTTCCTGGAAATATTGTCAGAAACAGTTGTTCTCTGAAAAATATGGTGATAGTCACTTCAAGCTGGTAATGGTGATGACCATGTCTTTCCATGGGCTCCTAGACATCTGTGTTTAAGGATATTACAGGGTTTCAAAACCGTTTCTCCTTTTTTTTTTTTTTGCACATACAATATGTGATTGGAAATATTTCCAAATGAGTATTTCCACATTTAAGGTATCCAGATATGTTTCCCAGTGTGAGTGTTCTACTCCATGCTTCGTTTTTCATCTGCTGGTAATGTTAGAGTTTAAATAAACACACTGACATATTTTGATCCTGTTTTTTCCAAGTCTCTAATTCCCATAAATGTTGAAAACTAACATTCAAGGATTGAGTGTTTTTACCATTATTTCTATTTGCAAGACTGATAATATGCGATATCAAACCAGTAAAAGTATTCAATCTTCTAGTTGCTTTATTGTATACCTGAGACAACTAGAATTTATTTTTTAAATTGTTTATATTTTCTTTTTACTGTTCAGTAAAATGGTGTTGGTTTCAAGGAACAGCTATTTGCCCAGTCTAGGTTTACAAAACAGAAATTGTTTGCCGTTTTTTAAGGTGACAGTTGATATGTTCTTTTGGTGCAAATGACAGCAAAGCTGATGTATTTTTATCTTGAGGTGAAAGCCGTAAAGAGAGTGAGTTAAAGAACAGGTGATGATGATGTGAAATATAGCTTTTTGGATTGCTGTCTGTAGAATCTTGTCTCACAGAATTATTACTTTTAGGTATAAACTCGAAAAGGTCTCTACAAAGATCGTTCCCAAACTGATGGATTGTTGTATCCTGTTTCTTGGTAGTGCCTGTTTTTATGTACCATGCTTTGTGATAGCAAAATGAATTTGCCTTTGCTTCAGAAACATTACTTATTTTATTTCTGACACCACTTTCAGATAAGGCAAAAGAATCTTTATAGTTTAAATGACAGCATACATTTATGACTGTGCAGAGGATGGTTAATGTAGTTTCAAGGTTTCTCTTAGAATGCATAGTGGAGCAGTGTTCTGTTTTACACTTTTATATATGGTGTTTAAGTAACTGAGTTGATGGGTATTTGACCATCTTTATATTTCTATTATTCTAATAGCAGTCTAATTAGATCTAAGATCCATAATTCCCAATTTTTACTCTTCATGTTTCATATGGAATGTAACCAAATCAGTTTAACAGTTCATGTATAAGTATCTTCTTCTTAAAAAATTAATGTTTAGTTTGAGGTATAGTATTTAAAGTTTTAAAAATAAAATAGGTCATGTAATAACTATTTTATTTATTTATTTAATTAATTTTATTTTTAACATTTGTGTCTACCAGCATGACTTCTATTTTTTGTTTTTAACCCCTGTCTTGATAAGAGGACATGGGATTTTCAGTAATGAGAAGGAAGGGCTTTACAACTGCCAAAGATTTCACTTTCTCAAAAGCTTGGTAGAATTGTTGCAAGGTAAAAACTAAATCGGATTGGGGTAAGGCATGATTTGGAACAACTGACAGCCTGATCAAGAGATGGCCAGACTGTAAGAGTATATTGTTCCCGGTTAGTATTGAGATACGTTTGCAGAGCTGTCCGAGGGAGGCTTTTATAACATCTGTCCAGAATGCCTTTAACCAGTGTTATCTGTCCCTCATTTTAAATTTACTCATACATTGTTTTGATTAAAGAAAAAGAGGAAGAGGTAATGGAAAAAAACCTGAAAATTTGTGGCTAATAATGAGTTATAAAATGTGCTCACTCCTTTGATACTTTCCATTGAGAATACAGTTATTTTATGACAGTAATGTATGCCAGTATTTCAGTGAGACTGTGTGTTGCAGTTGCAACAATATTATTATTTTCTTGCCTATTCAAATGTTAATAGCTCTCCTCAACCTAAAATCACATTCCTCTCCACCAATCCTCTTCAGTGATCTAGGGCAAGGGAGACTCACTCTTCATCTACAAGTTGTTTTTTGTTTCATGTTGTTGAAAGAAGAGTCCTGATTCTCAGCTCCCTTGCACTAAGTGAATCATTTACACCTGTGCATAGTGAGTACAAAGTGGGTATAAAGTGTAGTGTTTTACATTTCATTTTACAAGCAGTTTGCTCAGGTATGAATGACTCGGTGCAAAACAATAGAATTGGAATGGATGCATTCAGTCTTAGGACAAATCAGCCTATCTTACCTTTCGCTATTGTGAAAATAGGTGATGTTACCCCAGCTTCAGGTCAAACAGGTAAAGGATAGAAAATTGTGGTGCAGGAGGGAGAATTCTTCTGCTCATTTTGTAGGTCCCCGATGTGCTAGTGAGTTACTGACGTCCTTCTAGCTAATTATATGCTTGGAATGGAGTTATTGTATATAGCATACACTGCCACCTATACAATGTTTCAAGCAAATTGCCACTGGATATCTGATGAGTAGGTGAGGGAGAGGCAAGGTAGGACAGGATCTGAGGATCCTTTAAAAAGCTTTTGTTCTCTCTCACACTGTTCTCAGCCATTAGTTTTTGTGCTCAGGCAGAAGGAAGGTTTGCAAGGGGAAAAGAGGGAAGAGTAAGTTTCAGTTTCAGAAAAAAACGATTTTCAATAGTATGAAGATTTCAGGGAAACTGACACAATTTTGTGCTCAGAAGTGGTGAAAAGACAAAACGTGACAATTTCACTTTGATTTTTTTTAATGTACTTAATTAGATTTGGTTCAGTTTTATTCCCTCATCAAATATTCAGATATTCTAGCTCCATTGCAAATATTTGTTTGAATGATTAATACCATGGGAGGTTTTTCAGTATTAGCCCACAGGAGTTCTATCCTATCATTGTTATTAATAATTGTATATTGGTATTGTGATGGTGCACAAAAGCCCCAGTCAGGATTGGGGTTCCATTGTGCTAGACGTACAAATGCATAGTAAGCACCTCTAAGAAGACAAGATAGACCAAGTCATAAACCTCATATAACTAAAATGTCAAAGGTACATGTCTTGTCAGTTACATTTTTTAAGATTTCCCCCTCAACAATCCCTCCTCTTTCTTTCTTTCTTAGCTCTCCCAAAGGACAACTCTGATGATTTTATTATGAGTCTCATGGTATTTGGTGATTTTTTTTTTATAAAGACCTAGCTCCTGTTTTTAAATGAAAGAGATTGTTTCTAGTTCTCGTGGCTTCAGAAAAGAGCTTGAAAGGAGAACTGATCGGAAATTTTCCCTGTCTGGTTTCATGCCAGTTCGCTTACCTGGCTCCTTGGCAGACTCCCAGCTCTTCAGCCTGGTGAGATGTTGGGAGGCTGAGAGCCCCAGAAATCGTAAAAGTGCCAGCTCCTGTGCTTCGTGCTCTGCCAGTGCTCCCAGGCTTCCTGGCTCCACTTCAGGCCACCTGGTGAGCTGAAAGGGAATCAGGATGCTGCAATCCCCAGATAACCTGGGAGCCTTGGAGCTTTGGGATCTGGGGCTTCCAGGCTCCTGGCTCCCCTTCATTTTACAGGCTGAATTTCATTTTTAAATCATCTAATTGTTTCAAGTTTTGAAAAAAAATATCATTGATTCTGTTACTTGGAGAATTTTGAAATGTTTGCTTTTTGTTCCAAATTGGAACAAAATCAGATTTTGAAATTCCGTAATCCTTCTTGAAAATGTTTCCAACTCCTGATCACTTGAGCTGTTTGGCTACACTATGGGTCTATGGAATGCGATGTCTGTAGAGAAAATGTAGGCCTTCCGGTAATTTTGCTCACTGAAATACAGGCCAATATATTTGATTGTGTCCCAAATAAAATGGTATTTTAAGAAAGTGCGGCAGTGAGTAAAATCTAAAAGCATTTAATGGGCAGTTAGAGGTCATTGTTCTTGAAGGCACAACCAAATTAGAATGAAAAAGATGATGGAAAATGAAAATCTATGGACTCTCAAGACACTGTCAAGTTGCATATTTAACCGCTATGGCTGAACTCATATTTAAAAGAGAAAAAAAAATCATTCTTGCATCCTTTAGAGAGGTGGCTCTGAATCACACAAGATTAATCGGTGTGACAGTGAACATTAAATTACATTCATGAGACAGCAAAATGTCCATAGCTGTCCCGAACTCAGTAATCAGTGATTGGTGACAGAGGTTGGCTGCTGAGTCATCAGGATTGTCTGATTTAGTTACAGCAGCCTAGAAAGGACAATCTGTCAATTGGTCTCAGTATTGCTCTGCTAGCTTTTCAAGGAATACTTAGGAAAGCAAGTTTTAGTTAAAGCTACATACTGTAGTTCAAGACTGAAATAATGAACTGGGCCATTTCATATCTCATTTTGCTCTCCTAGAGGATATCTGGAAACAGTTTTATATTTCCTGGCCTTGAAAAAGCAGTGTGGAAACAAACAGGTTGGCACAGTGAAAGAGTGGGCCTCTGCCTTTTTAAGTACCAGTCAGAACAGTGTGTTTATGTTGTAATGATCCATCGTTGAGATACCAAGCAATTTTTAGTAATAGATTCAATGTTGTTTTGTTGAAAATGAAATATTCAGGCAGTTTTTTAGAAGCACACTGGCTTTACTTGGCAAGGAAAATGCAGTTGAGTCACTGGGATGATTGACAACAATATCATTTTCCCTTGTAATTCTTATGGAAATCATGACATGTGCTGTTTCAAAGTGATTGATCAAATTCTTGGCTTGCTTAGCACCTGGTTGCTGGCAATCTCACTCTAACTCCTACTTCCGTAGGGTGTGCCCGTCTAGCATTCTGAATTTATGTGAGACTTCTGGGTACCTTGCCTTTCCCCAGCTACAAAAAAATTACCATCTGCATACCCTACCCAGAACACTAGTTCAAAGGGTCCCAGCCACGTGGCAAGTAATTTGGTTTCTTGTCTTTTCTTGGTAACAGCAGCAGGACCTGGTGTTGATACACCCATTAGTTAGCACTTTTATGATAGTACTGTGGGAATCTGTGCTGCCTGCAGATTTTTATAAGCAAAAGCTGCTGCAGAATCCGGACATTCCCATAATTTCAGGATAGTCAGGATCACGTTCACTGCTTTGTGTTTCCTTTTGCGGGGCCAAAATATCCTGTTGCTGTCCTCCATAAACACAATTCACAATAGGCAAGCCCTGTAGAAAAGAGTGGTACCTCGTACTTAGCAAATAACAGATATGTAAGTACTTTGTCCAATGTTGGGCTTTGATAGTCACATTTACACAGCATTGCCCTGAGCATTCTATTAAAAGGCTCAAGTAGGTCATCTATTTGAGCATGATAGACTGTGGTTTTGTCTGACTTTAAAAATATCTGGGAGAAAGCATGCTTCTTGCAGCAGCTGAGATGTAAGGCTGGTGCTGTGGTCTGTCAACATTATTACCTTGGGCATGTCAACCTGGGAGAAATGTTTTAAATACCTGTCTTGGGTTCTGCACTGGCAGGAGGTAGGTTCCATATGTGTTCCAGATAATTCTGTTTCCGTGAAATCCTTGGAATGAGAATTCGGGAAAATGAATTCCTATTTGAGGTTCGCTGATGATTCTGACCCAGCATATTTCCTACTAAGTCAAAATCGAAATATTAGGTCCACCAAAGCCTCACTAACCGCAGCCAAACACTCATATATGTGACTGAGCTTTTCATTGTCTCTTTTCTCTTGTATAAAATCAGTGGAACTCAGTGACTGATCATCCACTAGTGGTATAACCTTGAATGTATCCCCCCTAGCTGAGTACCCCTGGACAGACTTAAATCACACTAAGTTGCAGTGCCACTGTGGACCATTTTCCTTGGTTCCTTCTGGGTAACTATTATTCCATTCTTAGCTAACCAGTATTCTGTCTCTATTGTCCCGACCGACTGGGCCAGAAAGTTCAGAATAAATAAAATTAAAAACCTTTCAAATCTGCCAGTCATGGATCCAATTGAGTCCAGGTCAGTGATTTGAAAACATATCAGTCTGTCCTCACTCATGACCTAAAACTTCAGTGGAATGGGGAGGGGAGAACCACACACACGCACACACACAAAGTTACAACAAAAATCATATACAGCGGGAATAACCATCACTGAAGTTTGGCTATTTACTGCCACCATAACCCAGGAGCGAATGTAAGACTGGATTTCTCTTTAAGTGCAGCCAATGTGTAGCATCATGGCAGACAGATGTATGTCAGGGCCCACTATCCATTCCGGCATAAACATCTCAGCATATTAAGCATCTAAAAGCCCTTGAAACTTAAGCTCATGAACTATGATAGGAAGCAAACAAATCTTGCAGTATCACTGGAGACATCTGTAAAATGGAGGTAGAAGCTACAGCATAGTTATAGTCCTATCGAGGGGCAGGAATGACAGCCATGACCCTCCCACCTACATGAAAAACAACCCCAGGTGCTGCTTTTCCCTGATGTTGTACAAGATCTGGCACCAGCTTGTGTGGCAGCTATCACTGCCCCTTGACTTCCCAAGAGAGACTCACCCAGAGCCTAATCTATCCCAAGTGGAATCCTTGATGTTTTCAGAACAGTTCTGAGCAGTCAGGGTTAAACTGGGAAAAATATTTGGCCCACTGCAAGTCTTTCAAAAGACATCAGCAAACTCTCTGTTTTTTCCTTTACTATCTCTCCTGGCTTCTCTTCATCTGAACACCCAGTCCTCTGTCTTCCTAGCTAATGTCACACTTCCACAATCAATCTCTGAAACCAGGAAATTATCCACCTGTCATGTGCTCACCTAGGCTGACAAGCCAGTGGCCTCAAATGCAGTCATTGTCTCCAGCCAGCGGAAACAATGTGGTTCTGACACAACTCCACTGGAGAAGTAGTAGAGTTGATTAAGCTCTGTTTACAGCCACTGGCTGTAGAGGCAAAAACTGTTCCTGTGCCACGGCTTGAAATCATGAATTAACTGTTCTAAACTGCCACGATAACCTTCCTCACTCTCCCAGCCCATACAGAATGCCTGATTATAGATTATATCTTTGAGAAGATTATAGTCACCAATGCATTAAGGCTCCCCACAGCAGGCCCATTCCTCAACAGAAGTGCTCTTCCCAAATGTTTCAAGGTATGGATCAGGGTCATCTCCTGGTCCTGTTTTTTCAGAAACCCTCTCTGCGTTTGGAGTTTGGTACAGGGTGATAGAGCTCTTTCTACCAATGGGGCGTGTATCCTATTTGCTTCACTTAATATTCCTACTGGTGTTGCTGTTGCAGCATCAGTTGGAAATACACCTCTACCCCGATATAACACGAATTCGGCTATAACGTGGTAAAGCAGTGCTCTGGGGGGGGGCAGGGCTGCGCGCTCCGGCGGATCAAATCAAGTTCGATATAACGCGGTTTCACTTATAACGCGGTAAGATATTTTTGGCTCCTGAGAACAGCGTTATATCGAGGTAGAGATGTAGTTGGGAACTGTTCATTCTCCCGCTGCTAAGCTATCCACAACATCAAGTTTTACTGGTTTGTTTTTCATTAGACTTCAGTATTTGTATGAGTCTGAAATCTCACATCCCTTCTAACCAGGGATTAGCAGGGTTACTAGGAAGAAATTTAACAATAATGAGCAGGATTTTTCAGCAGGAGCAAATCTTTATCAGCATATGTCTGAACAAGCGGCAAAATATAAACATAACTGAAAGTTTCCAAAACCTAAATTTCACCCAGCCCTCATGACCAGGGCGTGGAACACTTTGTATTTCAAAAGGCGTTCTCCCTCTTTTGTCTCTTCCCCAGAGCACCTGTGCTAGGGCAAGAAACGCAAAACAAGACATTAATTCCTTATGTTCAGAGGCCAATACTACTTTTATTGTGGTGTTTATTTATTTTTAATTTCTGCTACTGCCCACAAAGGACATAGTACAAATGCAAAAGAATATGCAATCCCTGAACTGAAAAGTGAATGTTCCATGCACACAGACACACACACATTTATGACTGTCAGTTCTGGGGAAAATGGATATATGGAGAAAAGGGATATTCAACAAAAACAATGCAGCCTATAAGTAAAACTATATGAGCAAGGTTATTTCTTCACAAAAGTACAATAACAAATAGTCTACAGTTCACAATTTCTGTCATCTCCTCTAGGTGCCACTACAATCTATATAAACTATTATATTATACTTTACAGAATATATGACTTGTTCAGTAGAACTAAGGGCACTACGGGTGCTGTAATACATTCTGAGGTGGGTTTTTTCTGGTTTTTTAAATCCCTTTCTGCGTTTTTGGGCTCTAGATTATTTTTGTTTGGTTTAGCCTAGTTCCGCCTAAATAAGATTAGTTTTCGCCTGGCTTGATATATTTAGTTATAGAAACAGTTTGTTTACACATAATGTCAAATACAGAGCATGGTAGTACATAGCATCTTTGTTACTTGGATTGAGAGAATGCTCTTTATGTGATGACCTACGATTTGGGAAATATTTGAATCTCTGAATAAAAAGAGCAGCCAAATAGAAAACAAAACACACTCCCCTCCTCAGGCTCCCTTCCTCTTCAGTTACTATGAGCTGTCTTCTGACAGGGTATGCTTGTTTATCCTTTTCCCCTCTTAGGCCCAAATCAGCAGAGTTCTCAAGGGTATGCTTATCTTTCAGCATGCACTTCCGTCCCATTAAAGGCAGAGGGTTTAGGCACGTACTTAAGGTTAAAGTTCAATTTGTGCTTGTGCGCTTTGCTAAAGCGGGGCCCTTTGACACAGTCCAGTTTCTTTGGGAGCCACAAGGGTGGACCTTTCCCACCCTACCAACTCACCCAGAGGCATTATAGATCTCCCACAGCAATTTGGTATGGAATCCCACATCACCTTACGTTAATTCATGTAACAAAACTGGAAGCAAATCCTCAGGTAACCACCACATATAATAATAATTATGTTAAAACAAAGGTTTTTCTGGTGTCTCATTTCCAGCTTGATTGATTGGTCTCTTCAGAATCTGATATTTTTAACTAGGTCCTTCCCATAAGATTAATCTATTGTACTCTTGCTTTCCTACTTTTTTTTTCTCTTTCCCTATACATGTCCTTGTATATTTGACCCTTCAGGTCTAATCAAATCCAATTACAACACACTATTGTGTTTGTAGCACCAAGAGTCGGTCACTGTAAAGATTTTCTTATCACACTGATCATACCTACCATCTATTATCACAGAAAGTATAGTGTAGCAGTTAAAACACAGGACTGGGAGTCTGGAGATCTGAGTTTTATTACTTGCTTTTCCTTAGATTCAGATCGTTTTACCACTCTGTGCTTCTGTTTCTCCCCCTGCAAAATTGAGATATTTACTTATTTTTCAGTTAGACTTAATTTATTAATGTTTAAGTGCTTTGAGATCCTCAGACGGAAGGTGCTGTGGAAATGTAAGTAATTACTATAATAGCTGGCACATGGAGGATGCATTCAGGAATCCGATGTCTACCCAGTCAGAGAGAAGGGGTTTCCTCTCAGCTTAATCTCTGGCTTTTTTAGGGTATGTCTACACTGCATCTGGGAATGAGCCTTCCAGCCTGGGCAGATAGACTCATGCTAGCAGGGCTTGAGTTAGTACACTAAAAATAGCAGTGTGGACATTGTAGCTTGGGTTCGCAAGTCCAGGTGGGGCAGATCTGAGACCCCAAGCTGCAGCCCAAGCTACAATATCCATTCTGCTGTTTTTAGTGTGGTAGCTCAAGCCCTGCTAGTGTGAGTCTATCCGCCCAGGCTAGGAGGCTTGTTCCCAGATGCAGTGTGGACATATCATTAAGGTCCAGTTGCAGTCTCCCTCTCCTTTCACTCCATGAGTGCTCCTGAATATTTATACTTTACAATTGTTGCCACCCCTCTAAAAGTCACTGTAATCAAAGAAAAGGGATATATGACTTATCCGATAATATAAACAGTACAGTACAACATTAAATCTTTCTATCATTTTCATTCTGCCCTCTCTTTTATTTTAGGAGTATAGGGTAACACTTTACTTTTCTTATTTCAGTTATTCAATAGTAATAGTCTATTTTTTGGTTGCTTTGATGCATCTGCTTACAGAAGTAAAGACTCCTCCAATACCGTATCGTATACACTTTGCTAGATTAGAAGTTTGTACTTCAATAATGATTGTCAGTTCCAGAATGACTGAACATGCTATTGCCTAAAGTTATTTGTTCACCAGTTATAACTTTCAGAGTGCACCCTGATTATAGTTGTGTGACTGTTCAATGCTCTTTAACTACTCTTTTCAGTGTTGGAGTTTGCGTGTATGGGTCATTAATTTGTTGCTTTTGTTTGTCTACATGTCATATGGAGTTTATTATCCTGTTGTGAGAGAAGTTTTTCTGTAGTTAATACAATATAATTTGTGGTATGATGATTTTGCTTTCTATATGTACCTCTGCTTTGTGCATATTTCTCCTGCATTTCAGTATTTTTTACAGGACAGATTTCCATCTTTGTATATCCTATAGATGTTGGGTGTAAAGAAAAAAAATCTTAAATATTTATTGGGAATGTATCAAAATACTGCTGAAATCAGTGAGCTTACAGAAACTCATGTTTTAAAATTATTTTTCCCAAAAGGCTCTCTTAAGGATTTTTTGGTATCATGACACTTAATTATGTAATATCCAGATATAAGGCTAAAAAATCTACTGACATTAGTAGGAACATATGGTATCAGTTGGGTATCTCCATTTTGATTCCTCTTTTCTTTCTGTGGTTTAGCATAATAGGGATTGTCCACAGAGGTGGCTGTACATAGGACTGGTCTAAGGCTGCATGCAGGTCCATGTAAGCAAAATTTTTTGGGGGGAGAAGGTATCTTATCCAGGGGCAGCTCTAGCCATTTTGCTGCCCCAAGTACAGCGGCACGCCGCGGGGGGCTCTCTGCCGGTCGCCGATCCCGCGGCTCCGGTGGACCTGCCACAGACGTGCCTGCGGAGGGTCCGCTGGTCCCGCGGCTCCGGAGGACGTCCCGCAGGTGTGCCTGTGGATGCTCCACCGAAGCGTCTGCGGAAGGTCCACCGGAGCCGCCTGCCGCCCTCCCGGCGACCGGCAGAGCGCCCCACGCGACATGCCGCCCCAAGCATGCGCTTGGCGTGCTGGGGCCTGGAGCCGCCCCTGATCTTATCTGTCTTACAATTTGGGATATAGAGTTATACCCTTTATCCCTACATTAACCAGAATTTGACCTATAATAATAATTTTAAGGCTGCCTTGGATTTAATCCATTTTATATATAAAAATCAGTTCTTCCTCTAACTACAAAACCAGTAGTGATTGTAATAAAAAAAAATGAATCCCCTCCAAAACTCATAAAATTTGAAAGCTTGTCTCGCTCACCAACTGAAGTCAGTCCAATAGAATTTATTACTTCATCCAACTTGTCTCTCTAATATCCTGGGACCAACATGGCTACAACTACACTGCATACATAAATTAAAAATGGTGTTTTAATAACCAGGATTCATTTCCTTGAAGGTCACATGTAAAGGCCAAGCCTTTCTTGTATAGATGTGTTGGAAATTCTATTATGTTGTGTTAGACATCAAAACTTGTATTAAATGTCAAAGTTGCAAAAAAAAACAAAAACAAACATGGGATACCCTTGTATGTAAATGTGTGCCATGTATATATTGCAGTGATGAGTTTTATTTATTTGGATGTACACTTTCAATGTAGAATTACAGGTTAATCAGTGCTACTACTGTTGTTTGGATTACTATTTTTCTTTTAATGGTTATTCTGATATGATACTATGTTTGTTTTGATGGAGTACAGTGTAAGAATTCAGAAGCATTTTTAGAAGCCTGGTTCTGAAATAATGGTCTTGGCCCAGAAGGGGGCACACTTGCATGCCATAAGGATTCTCTGCATAATTAAAAGAACTGCATTCTGATGTTGTATAGCTGTAATAAAAGGAAATTTAATAATAAACAAAACGGAGAGCTGATTTTTATTAGGTACAGGATCTTTAACAAGACACCCAAGTCAAACGGTTTGTGAAGACAAATAAACTATTTTGAGTGTTGTGTAGGATATGTGAATAAATGAGCAAATAAAAGATTAGTTGCTAAAGCCTTCTTGCATTTCTGAAAAGTACTGGCATTTTGGTTTTAATATTAGAGAAATTATCATGCCAGCAATAAACATTTATTTTTTTCTGATTTATCTCATATATGGGGAAGATATCACAGATGAGTGCTGAAATACACAAAGGATATACAGTACTAATATAGGCTACCTTACAAGTTTCCTTCTACTAAAGTAAATTATACAATATAATGAAATGTCAAAGTAATTGCATTGTATTCAGTGGAATTTTACGGTCTGACCTGTCATACCATCTTATGATTTAATGATTACAATAGAATTACTGTGACAGATCATACCTTGTGAGTATATCATAGGGTAACTTGTCAGTTAACTTAGACTACCTCCTTCCAGATCTGTGTGTTCTTCATACAATAGCAGCACATGATGATATTTTTTAACATAGACAAATGAAAGTAAGAAAAATAACCTGTGATATGATCAATTTCCTAAAACTTGCATATTATTACAATATCAGGGGGGTTTTTTTGGTTTTGTTTTTTTGCAGAAGGGAAACTGGGTTGGAACATTTTTTTTTCCAGTTTATTCTTGGATTTTTAACACTTTTCACAAAACAGTTGAATCTGATATCTTATTGAACACCTAGCATAAAATATGATAATTTTGGGTTAGTTCGTAATATATCAGGATATCACAAAACAAATGCAATGGAGTCACTGTCACACAGAACTCATTTTATCACCAGGTAAATATATTTTAAATATCACCTTTTATCTTGTTACTTATACAAGAAATTAATTTTAAATAGTTTGGCATCCATTTAGTTACACTGAAATTATATGGAATTTCCTGACATAGGAGGAGTTCACTATAATACATTTATCTGTAACAGGTTTTCCTGTTCATTAGTCTTGTAATATACAGTGAAACCTGAAATAATATATTGCACATATATTGTTGCAATACATTTATTATTGCAGTATATAGGGCTCTGCATTTGGATTCACTAGTGGGGACCCCCGTGCCCATGTTGAGCCCCACTGAAGTCATTCATGTAACAAAATGATAGCAAATCACCACTGAAGTCATGTAGTCGTACGTGTCCAGGCAAAAAGATGTGAATGCAGGATTGGGGCTGTAGAAAGCAAAAGGAAAGTCTTCCCTTAACACATTAGGAGTAATATTACAGTCCACCAAATACACTTTACACTTGATCCTCTGCTGGTGCAAACTTCATAATGGAGCTGTCAGTGGTGGAAGTTAGAGTGCACCCTCTGCTCCTCTAACTTCTGCCAATGCTGGGCAGCCAAGGATCACTGAATCAACTGGCACCCTTGCAGATGCCCCTCTTCACTATGTCCAAGTACAGCTCTGACATAGTGGAGAATTGAGGCCTATGGGCTAGATTTTAGGCTGGTTTAAACTGTCACAATCCCATTAGTTCCAGTGGAGCTATGCAAATTTACATTAGCTGAGGATCTGGCCCTAACTAGCATAACTAGATTTTTGCATTATGATAAAACATTTGTTCTTCACTCTGAAATCAAAGAGCCCCAAAAGAGAATTCTGCAGCTCTAAATGAATTTTTTAAACATTATTTAGAATACCTTGGGGCACAATGTGTAGTAATGTAGTTACTACAAGGCTGTCAGATTCATTGCCAAATAGTATTCAGAATCCAGGGATCAGATAAATTAGATTTTAATTGGGTTTTAAGGCTAAGCTGAATAAGTAGGTAAGGTAGAATTAACCAGAGACATATTAATGTAATGAAACCCTTGGCTCTGACTATTGTATTAAAAACTATACAATCTGTCGTTGATAAGAGATGTCATGGAAGAGTCGAAAAAGATTGACACTGATAGAGGAAACCGTGTTATCTAATATAATCACATTATCTTGAACACTGGAAACCCAAGGAACTGGACAAAATTGTGTTAGTTATATTTTATTATGGCATTTTGATGAAAAAACAAAATTGAGTTTTACCCAGCTGGTAGGACCACTGAGGCAGAGAATATACTGATTTTTTTTTTAAGAGAGCAAAATAGAAATTACTGCTTATTGTGAAAGGATAGTAACATTAGTTTGCTTATCTCACTTCTTATTAACAAGCTGATGATTTTTTACAGTGGAGAATTTAGTTTTCATTGCAGACATGACCTTTTTCCTAATAACTTTGTTTTGTCTTTCATCTGGCTTTTGCTTAGACATGTTCAATGACTGAAATTTAAATTAGGTTATAAAATTCAAGCACCGAACTCACTCCTTATACATTACTTCAGTTTATAGATATCTGTTACCTGTTAAAGCGAAACGATATTTTGAATGCCTAAGGGCCTCGTCCTGCAAACCCTTGTGTGTGTAATTTATTACATAAATGCAAGTAAAGACTACTGGTGTGAATAAGGCCCTGTGCTTGCAGTGGGTGCTTATTCAATTATCTCTAATTTATTATGCTTATTTTTGTAAGAAAACAAGAAGTATTCACTATTTTTTTTTTAAATGTTTATTTTACAATATTTAGTATAAAGTTAGTACAAAAGACGATAGAAAAAAGCAGTCTGGTTTTCACTGTTGCTTATAAAATCATATATTCCAAGGCCAAAGGGGCCACTATGATCATCTAGTCTGACCTGCATCCGTCAGGCCATAGAATTTCCCTGAATTAATTCCTATTTGAGCTCGAGCATATCTTTTAGGGGAAAAAAATCCAATCTTGATTTAAAAATTGTCAGTGATGGAGAATTCACCACCCCCGTTGGTAAGTTGTTCCAATGGCTTATTACCCTGTTAAAACTTTGCACCTCATTTCCAGACTGAATTTGTCTAGCGTCAAGATCCAGCCATTGAATCCTGTTATACCTTTATCTGCTAATTTGAAGAGCCCATTATCAGATTTTGTTCCCTGTGTAGGTACTTATAGACTGATCAATTCTTTGTTCAGCTAAATAGATTGAGCTCCTTGAGTCTATCACTATAAGGCATGTTTTCTAGTCTTTTAATCATTCTCTTCACCGAACCCTTTCCAATTTGTCAACATCTGTCTGGAATTGTGGATACCAGAATAGAAGGGTGTGGACTCACCCCTGCGGTGCCTCCTGCTGGTTGTCTCTGGGAATTAGCATTTCCAGCCTCTAGAGCGCCCTCTGTAGGATGGTGTCCCGCTGCCGCTTGGCCCCCATGTCCCTCCCAGGACCCCAGTGCCCCTTTAACTGGGTGCTGCTCCCTGGCAGTACCCCCAGAGTTCTGGGTCTCCCCCTCCCAGGGGAACCCACACCCACTATCCCCACTTCACCTCCATCTTGGCTACTGCCCAGTCTTCATCTAGCCCCCGTTCACTGGGGCAGACTGCAGTGTAAGCCACTCACCACAGGCAAAGGGGTTTGGACCTGCTGCCTCAGGCAACTCGTGGGCTGCCCCTGCAACCCAGTACCTAATAGGCCTTACCAGGCCTGCAGCCTGGAGCTTTCCTAGGCCGGAGCGCCCAGCAACTCTGGCCCTTCCCCAGCCCTGCTCCAATCTAGGTTCCTTACTTAGCACCTTGCTCACTGCCTCTTATAGGGGCCAGCTGGGCCTGATTTGGGGCTTAGCCAGAGCTGAGCCTACCTTTCCTAATCAGCCCAGGCGTCTTGCCCCTGCCACAGCCCTCTCCTGGGCTGTTTTTAACCCTGTCAGGGCAAGAGCGGGTAACCACCCCGGTACACAGAACTGGACACGTTACTCCAGAGGTGGTCACACCAGTGCCAAACACAGCAGTATCTCTGTTTCTACTCAACATTTCCCTGTTTATGCATCCAAGGATCACAACATTAGCCCTTTTAGCCACAGTGTTGGACTGGGAACTCATGTCAGCTGATTATCCACCACCACCCTCGGAACATTTTTAGAGTCATTACTTCCAAGGAGAGAGTCCACCATCCTGTAAGTGTGGCCTACATTCTTTGTTCCTAGATGGATACATATACATTCAGTAATATTAAAACACTTTTTGCTTACCTGCACCCAGTTTATCAAGCAATCCAGATCACTCAATATCCTCTCCCATTGTGTTGGAGTGAAGGCATCTGAGCATCTCATGAGAATATACAGGGTCTGATTCAGTAAGATATGTAGGTAGATGCATAACTTTATGCATGTGAGGAGTCCCAGTGAAGCCAATGAGACTATTTATATGCTTAAAGTTAGACACAGAAGTGCTTAAGTACTTTGCTGAATTGGGGCTTTAGCTTCTTGTGGGAGCAGGTGTTTGGGTTCTGATCCTGTAAATCTTTCTGATGTGAGTAGCCAATAAATAGTTAAAATTAATTTGCAGGAATGAACTGTGTGTGTTTTATTACAATATATTTACATTAAAATTATAGAATAAAAATGTAAAAATATTAAACTTAACGTACTGCTCATTAACTCATTTATCAGCATGTTAAATTAAGTTACCAAGCAAGTTCTAATGCAGAAAAAATAAAGATAAAGGCATTGTTTTTATCAGGATCTTACGGTATAGAAACGTTCTTTTAAAGAAGTCCATATTGATGTTACATGAGTAGATAGCTTAGTTCTGTGTTCACAGGTCATAATATTTATTAAAATTTATTCAATTTTATGCCTAATTGTTAGTATGTAAAAATTGTAGACTTATAAAAGAGATCCACGTCCAGCCATTTGTAGATGTACCAGACAATAAAACTTGAAGGCTCATTAGCTTGGAATGACCCAGCTGTGTTTTATGCATAGGGGTCATTTCTTTACTAATGAGCCACTAAGCCAGATGGCTAACCCCACAGTAGTCTAACTGCATTAGTGTGATTTAGATCTTTAGGCAAATTACTTAAAAAAAAAAAATAGGAGCAGCCAGTGGCAATGGTAAGGGGTAGTTTGATTAGAACTGCATGGAACAAAGTACTTTGCCTTTAAAAGACATATGGCTGAGGAGAATCTGCAATTTTTATAGATTTACACCAATTTCTGTTTCGAATTTGCATAATTATTCAGGATGTTCCATACCACCCACACTGTACAGCTGTTTTGGGGATCAAAATATTTGATTAGATAATCTAGTCAAAATGCACAGCCTCTAGCACTGTCCTGTCAGAGCACATTTATGAGGCTACTTACATGTGAGTGGCTAATAATTCTTTCCAGGTGAACTAGAGTTACAATGTTGTTAAGCTTTATTAGAGGTAGTCATTAGTGTCATATATTTGAAAACTAAACTATGGATGAAAACAGGATCTCTTTCCAAATAATTTTATATTCTGAGTTATATACTGGCAGTATGTTTCTGTCAGATAATATGCCTGATGGATAGTTGAGGATCCCTTTCATTGGTTTATTATCTTGGAACGTCTTCATGAAAATAGAGAGTTCTGAGAATGGATTTGAATGAAGAGAGATTGGTCGTTTGGTATACAAGGAAGGGTTGGAAGTTACAGATATAAGAGGCTGCATGGAAGGAGGCCCGAAGAGGAGAGCAGAAGTATTATGCAAACAGAGAGCAGCTTGGGAGGCAGCAAGGAGTCTCCACCATATTTATACTGCTGTTGGTATAGAACGACTGCAGTGGCTTACCCAGAGGTGGCTGCATTGGAAAGAGTAATGAATGATTCTTACATAATCAGTCTGTAAACTGGTGGATGAAAAATGCTGCATACTGATAGTAACAGTTATTTAAAAAATATATTGAGCCACATCTTACAGATGTTGTTGGTTTCAATTGCAGTTTTATCTGGGTAAAGATTGCAGAATCTAACCCATCAATATGGCAGATATTTGAGTCAAGCAAGAGGTGATAGGCAACTGATGGTGCTGAGGATTGTACTTAGCAATGATGCTATTCTAGATGATAGGGTCAGAGTGGAAAAAGGACATTGTACAGAATACTTGCTGGAGAATGAGAAGAAATTAGGTTAGATATATATTGCCAGATTGTCCTTTCTAGATTGGTGTGTGGAGAAAATAGTCTATGGCATTTTGCCCTTCATCCCCTCTTCCCCTTCCCAAATCTGCAGAAGCTTCTCTGTGCAGTCCAATGTCTATGATGCAGGGAGGGGTAAAGACTCATTGCACAGTTAACCTTTGACACTCAGGTCTGAGCACCTGCGTTGCTTAGCTCAGGTGATTTCTGTCTGCATCCTCACTGAAAGGGGTGTGGGTTCCAGCCTGACTTACTCAAACCTGTACCCACAATAGGGTAAGCTAGCCTGGGCCAAAAGCACCTACAGATCCACATCAGAGGGGTTTTGTGTGTGCATGGATGGTGGGGAAGGCTGGACTAAAACCTGGATAAGAGCATGGGTTCACAGTGCAGTGAAGACATATCCTCAATAGGATTAGGACTGAGAATTTGTTCTCTTTATTGAAATAGACAGGACACTAGTCACCATTTCTGAAGGTGATGGAGTTTGTTCTGGCCTCTGGGCATGAATGAGAATAGTTGTCATATTTTGGACAAATTGAACACTGTCAAATTGAAAATTAGGGCGTGTGTAATGGATGGAATTAGAGTAATCAAGATAAGAAAAAATGAGATTTGACATGTTGTTGCATTAGTGTTTTAGGTAGGTGGTGATTTGGAGGTGTTGCTAGGCAGAATAATTAGTCTGGGAGATCTATAGCCAATGAAGAATTTGGTCTCAAATGGAACAATAAGCAAGGAAGAGAGACACACAACAATGAAAGAGATATGGATATGATAGCCATGAATTTAGAAATAGGAATTAAATGAAAAGATGGGAACAAGGACTAAATCCTCAGGATATCATAAAAGAGTGGAGTGTCAATTGCAGAAAATAGGTGGTTGGATATGCAGTCATGGAAGTAAGATCGTTAGGTGCCTAGAATACACAGAACAGTTCAGGTCATGGATAAAGATGTTATAGGTAAAGTGTTAAATGAAGATCTTAAGTTCAGAAGAATATGTTCAGAGAGGCAAGCAGGGTGACATTAGAGAGGAACACCATTTGCCATAGAGCAGTGTGAAAGTCAGACTGAAAATGGCTAAGGAGGGGGGTTTGTTTGTTTGTTTGTTTTTGGAGGATTGGTAAGAAAGGAGGTAATACATTACTTTTTCCATTATTTTGCTAAGAAAGGGAAGATGAAAATTAATACAGTAACTGATGTCACAGAGGCAAATTAAGGAGGTTTTTTATTATTGTATTTTGTTTTTGGTGCTGGCAATAGTAGTGATGAACTAAGCTGTTATTTTAATAAATTAAGTGATAAATTTCCAACAAATATATTTAAATAAAATGATATATGTATTCATTTGTCTGTCTCAGAAACCAAACTGTATTAAAATGTGCTGAAGTTTGCAGAAGTAATATACCCTAATTAGTGACTCCTTATTTTGCATTTCAAGCCACGGTGGGAGATCATTTATTTTTCATATAAGTTGCAAGTCTAACACAGCTCCAAGGTGTTGTTATATTTATAAGGAAAGTATGAGTGTGCATATACTCCTTTGTGTGGTTAATGCTATTGCATCTATGAGTTTGTATGCCTTTATAGAGAAGAACATTTTTTAAAGTTCACAGAAGCTCTATGCAGGGGTCCGCCTGCAGTCAGTCAGTTGCTGGATCAGGGCCTAATCTGGACAGATAACACAGGTAATATGTAACATACTAGGGGAATAAGAAAAGCAATGCCAAAAAAAAAAAAAGAAATTTGGATTTGGGAGAGCATTCTACTTTCTTTTCCATTGTCATGTTTGCTACATTTGAGTTATCTTGTTTGTTTATTTTTAATACATACTTATAACTTATAAATATCTCATCTTCAGGAATGGGAGTTCAAGGGGTATTATCTGAGCAGAGATTGATCAAAACAAGGAAAAATAATGACTTCCACTGTTGGATATCACTTTCCAGTCGAGGATTCTATCATTAGAACCACCTCTGATTTTGGTCAAATGTAGGCTTATAAACAATCTCAATATTTCATAAAACTTTTTTTTTAATCTTTACATTTCCGAGAAGAAACTTCTAATTGGAAATGTCAAACTGGTCTCTCCAAATGGTTACCTGTCTGATGGGGAATTTAAATACTATTTATTTATTTAATTTAATTGCCAGGCTAATAGAATAATAATAATCAAAAATAATTATTTTTTGTCAAACAATGTAATTAAATTACTTTGAAAACCAAAGAGTGATCCATGCAGCGAAAAGTGATTACACCTTTATTGCTTATGTCTGCAAGGTGGTACTAAAATAATAAAGGCATCACATGCTGAATACACTTTTATTTGCTGTTAAGAAATTTAAAATGACAAATAGTTTTCATTTGGTAAAACTCATATTGAATCTCTTGAGAATTCAATAGCACAGTAAATGTAATTTGCGGTTCTTTACAATTATAATCTAAATAGACCAAGTCTAAAGGGAGTCTGCCTCTTTGATTTTCAAATTTGCATCACTTAAAATCCAATCAGACCAACTGTTCAGATTTTTATTAGATATGAAATACATGAATGGGTGCAAGGCCAGGCCACACTGTGTATAGCAAAAACAGATCAGATTTTCAGCACGGATTATTTGAGCAGATACTGTAGTGTGTGATTCAACCCTCAGACCACACAACTTCTTGACAACTGTCTGTGATGGGCCACTCTCTTACCATTTCAAAAGTTATTTTTCCTCCCTTGATATCCTGCTGTTAATTGATTTATCTCATTAGACTTACCTTTCACGTATTTATACCTGCTCCTGTATTTTTCACTTCATGCATCTCATGAAGTGGGTTCTAGCCCATGAAAGCTTATGCCCAAATAAATTGGTTAGTCTCTACGGTGCCACAAGGACTCCTCATTGTTTTTAAAGATAGCTTACTGACTTCTTGAATTGTTACCATATTGAACCCTTCGATTTTCAGTAAAAAAGTGTTTTATAGGCCAGCAGATTGCCTTTGATTTGGGGAATTTGCTGGAACATATTGAGTTTAGCAGATTTATGCAGGAACGTAAAACAAAAATAGTGTAGCAGGCATTCAGAATTTGAGAACACAAGGGGATTAGGCTTGCAGATGGCTGCTGTAGATGATGACGATGACATTGAATAATTTAGCCATGGAAGGTAATCTGTTTTTGACAAAATACATTAACATTTAGCCAACGCATACAGGGGTTTAGGTAGTGCTACGTATACATTTTGTGGGGGACACAGTAATGTGGAGTAGAGTTTTGATCTCATTAAACCTGCTTTGGTTAAGGATACAGTTTTTAAAATAGGAAGATTTATTCAGAACATGGTTAGATATATTTAAGAGTACATTCGATACTACGGTTTTTAAAATGATTTCCCACTATGTGCTGCCTTCGGTAATCTGTACAATGTGGGAGTGAGGGGATGCTTATTAAATGCTTTGATTATAATTGCACGTTCATTACAGGGTGCGTCTCAGAAAGCCAGCAGAGAGAAAAGATGGTGATTAGAAATAGTTTCTCTCATTTCCCTGTCTCTCATATCAAAGCATGGGTTCTACCTTTCCCTAATCACATGGTGTCCTTAGCATTTTAAAGTTCTCATGCTAGAGACCACAAGCTTTTTACCATGGCAACAGCATTCATCTTGAAAAGGTAGCAGCCACAATGTTGTTGTTCTGGCTGAGAGAAGCATTCTGCCGTGATAATGCTACTGCCGCTATTAAGATCAGTTGGCAGGAGTTGCATGTGCAGTGAGTCCTGCCCGAGTGGCCCTTTGGAGCTCCACTGATGAGTCAATAAGTGATCTTAGGTGGTTTTCCTACACTACAATATGCTGTATTTGCTTGGTGCTAAACTCCAAGCCAAATTAATCTTTCTTTCTTTTTTTTAAATTGCTGCTATTAATTAAAAAAATATTTTTTTGGAGAACAAATTAACAAATCGTCTTTCTCAAACTGTTCATTATGTGGAATGAATGAAATTTGTTCTATGTTTATAATAAAGCGAAGTTATAATCATTAAAAACAACTAGGAGTACTTGTGACACCTTAGAGACTAACAAATTTATTTGGGCATATGTTTTCATGGGCTAAAACCCACTTCATCAGATGCATGGAGTGGAAAGTACAGTAGCAGGTATATATACACAGTACATAAAAAGATGGGAGTTGCCTTACCAAGAGTGTTGGGTCAGTGCTAATGCGACAATTCAATTAAAGTGGAAGTGGCCTATTCTCAACAGTAGAATACCAAGGGAAGAAAAATCACTTTTGTCATGGTAATGAGGCCAGTGTAATCAGGGTGGCTCATTTCAAACAGTTGACAAGAAGGTGTGAGTAACAGTAGGGGGAAATTAATTTTTGTAGTGTCCCATCCACTCCCAATCTTTATTCAGGCCTAATTTGATGGTGTCCAGTTTGCAAATTAATTCCAGTTCTGCAGTTTCTTGGGTTCCCGGCATGCAACCTGCACTTTGGATCCCCTGAGCCCTCTAAACCCACCAGCCTGGGCTGCTGCCTCTTGCACTGTGGTGCTGCAAAAGCCAGTGACAAGCACTTACACACCCATCCACAGACAGGAACAGGCCCAACTTAATTACATGAATGATCTCCCAGCCACTTATGGACCATCAATAGGGAGGCTTCAGCCAATTCCCCCCCAGTTCCCCAGCCTTGCAGCCCAAAACGGTACTGTCTTGCACTGGTCGGAAGCCTGGCTAGTATAAGTTCATTACTTAGTTTGCCATATCTTCCTAGGAAAGTGGACATGCACCACACTTTGTAATCTGAGCTGAGTTTCCCCGAGCGCTTTTACCAAAACGCACTGTTTTAGGTAAAATATAAAACAAAATTATTATCTACAGAAAGACAGATTTGAAGTAATTATAAGTAGCAGGCATAGAGATCAAAGCTGATTACCTTAGAAATACAGTCTAAATTCTAACTTGAGCAGACGAAGCAAGGTGTGACTCAAGCAATGTCTCAGATGGTACAAGGAGGTTACAGTTCTTCAATACACAGACTGGACCGCTTTCCAGCCTGGGACCAAACTTCCTGAGTTCAAAGTCTTTTTCTTCCAGGCATTGAGATGGGGGAAGGGAGAGGGAAATAGGCCAAGCGCTGAGGTTACTCTCCCTCTTTTATACTTTCTTCCAAATGCTGGAAAGATCCTTGCTGTGACTTGATGGGACATCACCGCTATCTGCCCCCCCCCCCGCCCCCTTTTGTTTTAACTGAAAGGCTGGCTGAGGGTGTTTACCAACTTCTCAACATATTTCAGTAACACATACAACAGTACTTCATAACTTCACATACAATGATAGTGTGATGGCTTGGATCCCACTTCTGGGATGCCACCTGATGTATTGGGATTTCACTGAGCCTCTCCTGCTCAACCAGCCTGGGTTCCCTTTCCTGGCTTTGCTGAATTAGGATCTCCAGTCTCTTGCAGCACACACACATAGTGCCACACCCCGCTGCAGACACTGGCTGAAGTCAGCTCTGTGTGAGGGGACTCCCCCAGCACTCTCATGAACCCCCCTTTTGGGACACAAGCCCAAAATATTAATGCCTTGTATAGCACAAGCTCATGGAATTCTCCCTCTTTCTCAATGTGAAGAGAGATATGCATAACTCCCTCCCTCCCTTATGAATTGTACAAATGGGGTTATAGTATAAACAAGAAATACGTTTATTAACTATAAAAGGTGAATTTTAAGTGAATATAAGAGATAACAGACAGAACAAAGCAGATTATGGAGCAAATAAAACAAAATATGTAAGCTAAGATCAATATACTTAATATACTTAAGAAATTGGTTACAAATAGTAATTTCTATAGATATTGTTGCAGGCAAATTACAGAAGTCTTTTTTTTTAAGGGGGGGGTGGTCTGGTCCGGACAAAGGAGTAGCTGGAGCAGCAACAGTAGCAGCAAAAGCCTAGGGCCTAGCAGCACCAGCAGCCCCCTGCCTCCTTCCATCCAGGCCAGAGGGCTACAGGAGAGTGATTCTGTTGGGATCCGGAAAGTGGGCGGGCAGGAACCCTTTGTCTCCCAGTAGAAGAACACTGGCAATCCAAGGGGTTGGTGCAGTACCAGGCCATTCAGACCTATGTGTCTGCGGGGCTGTGGCAGCCATTACTGGTAGGCTGCCCAGAGGAAGACTAAGCTCTTTCACAGTCCATTGCCTTTGCTAATGGGTCATTAGCCCGGTGTGGCTTTTCCATTGTTGTACCTGAAGGGGGAGACACCCAAAGTAACACATTTGAAATACAGATACATAGTCAATATTCCTAACTTCACATACAAAAATGATACAGGCATACAAATTGGATAATCACAATCAGTAAGTTATAACCTTTCCAATGATATCTTACATGCACCATCTTGCATAAAGTGCAATACAATCATATCATAAGCATAGTTTCATAAATAATATGGAGTGAAATGTCACAGCTAACACATACAATTCAACAGGATATTAAGGTTTGGCACATCAAGACTTTTAACATGATACTTCACAAGTCAAACTTTGTATGAAACTTATGATAATCGTATGAGAATGGTGAATACAGGGCTTTCAGGGTTGCTACTTTGAGATACTGTGTGTCCCATCATATTAATATTTGCCATTGGTTAATGAGCAGTGCCAAGGGTTAGAGTGACAGACCAAATTCTGTCCAGTCTTATGGAGTATAAATAAGGAGTATTTCTGCTAGCTTTATTGACCATTTACAACAGAATGAGTGTGAAGAGAATTTGGCCCTCAACTGGAGAATAAGGCTAAAACACAAAAGTGAACACCTAATAGGCTGAATATAGTAGATCATCCCTGATAAACTTTAGAATACTATGTACATGTATAACATGTGTAACCGTTAATATATTCCTACATACTTCCCACCTTTTATCCTAATTCTATGGGACAAGTCGTGGTCACTTCTGCCCTGATACTGCAAAGTATGTCCCAGTTGGCATGTTCAGGAAATTAAGGCACAAACCTTTAACAAATTCTATTGTGCATGTGCAAATGGTAATTTTTCCATGGCTTATAACTTGGCCAGAGAAACGTGAAACAAAAAAACAAAGCAACCAAAAACTGTGGTGTAACCCATGGCTGACATCCCATGCAGATAGACAAAGTGAGTGAGTAACCTGGAATAAACCTGTGCATGTGGAGCACAAGACCCAAGGGGGACTGGCATCAATCTAGAATGGTTTGGGATCAAATCTTGAGCAGGCTAAGTCACTCTCATGGGAATCATATAGGAGGAGGGGGTAACGGATCCTAACATGGTCTGAATCCCTGGTTGAGAACTCTTTGGCGGAGGTGGAGTGGGGGGGTGGAAGGAGGAAGGGGGGAGTGTCATCCCTCCTCCCTCTTGATTAATTTTTTAGGTTTACCACACTGAACCCAAGTAATTGCCTGGTAGGCAAAGTGGGGGATAACTTCAACCGCCCCAGGAGTTTGGGCTTTAATAAAGTTGCTTCCCGCCACATTAAACCTAATGTCGTTGTCTGTGTCTTGTTTCCTCCATGTTTGGCTCAACCAGCTCCCCCATTTTTGTTCCAATTTTCCAAAAGAATTGAACCCGAGGCAGAGACCAAGCATAGAAAATTGCAGCTTGAACAGTCAAAATTTGTCACAAAATTTAAAACTGTGCATTATAAGGGGAAGTGTTGGCAAACCTTAGTATAGTTGTAACCAGTAGCTCCTTGTGTAAAACAAAGCATGCGGGTCAGAGAGGTCAGAAAGTCCCTAACCATCATCTTGATTTTGAAATGCGTTTTCTTATTGTGGCATTGCAGCACCATGCCATTCCACCTATTGGACCATAATAACTGAAGTGCAATTCCAGCTGATGGAAATGAAATTAAACCTGCCTTCCGTAATAGAGAAGTGACTTCCACCAAGAGTGGAATATAAAACCATTTTCCTGGCTTACATTGTTCAATTATTAAGCCCTATAAATAAAGGGTGAAAATGTATTTTGGAAGTAATTGTTGTTCAGCAGTGAACGATTGTTGGCCTTTACGTTTCTATACATTCTCAACAAGTGTACACATACCCACGCACACACAATAAACAACACCCCTAACAAAACTCACAAATCCCTCAGTATGTTGTCTTTTACAATTCATAGATAGAATTAAATATATGATGTCAAAAACTGGTTTAAAAGCAACAGGTCTAATTTTGGATGAATACACTCTAATATAAATATAGCAATGAAAATATCCTTTCTTTGAAACTAGCATTGAGGAAATAATTCTTAATGAACGATGAATTGGTTGAATTTAGCCTCTCTGTTAGGGTACATTATATAAGCAGATCACAGTTGCCTTCAATGTATTTGATCAAATATATTCCTTGAACTTTCAACAACAACAACGATGGGTTAATCACAATTAGTTTGTTTAAAGCATTTGATTTTCAGTTTTTCAAGTTTTGAGCGGAGTTGGTTAGGTTAAGATCAGTCAGATAGGTTCTATAATGTTGTTTCTGTTCCATGGCTGTATGAGATCACAAACTCTTTTGGCCCAAATACACATGGGAAGTTAGACCTAAGTCTCTGGACATCTTTATTCAGGTGACTTCAGTCTTTGCTTTCCACAAAATATGTTGCTTAATTGCCTTTGTATCATGGAAAGTGGGTGGAAAAGGGACATTAGTATAGATGATAAATTTATCTAAACACTTGTTCTGTTAGAGGAAATTGTTTGAAGTGTTCACCCAACTCTGTTTAAAACCGTTCAGTATTATACATTAGACCAACTTTGATAATTACTTTTGGTGGTTAGTTAATACTTAAGAGAATGAAAGTGATATTTTTATTTAGAAGAAAATATATTTATTTATCAAAACACTATATAAAATTTAAGTGCAAAACTCCAATATTTATGCACTATGTGTTGGAAATGTTAGAATTATGCACAAAGATCAGGATAGGAAGAATGACCTGGCTCTTAAAACAGCCACAAGTCCATTGTTGTCCTCGCATTACCATTTTCTATTTCAGTATTTCAAGATGGCTTTTATACCTCAATGTACTATCACTATGGGAACTATAATGTAGATTGTAGAATGTCCTGTGTTTTGAATGTGAAAAATACTAAACTCAGATTTTCAGACCTGCACGGTCATCCTGCCTTGCTGGAGAGAAGCAATAATAAGGAGAAAGGGGTAATTGCTTGAAGTGGTTGGTTTTAAAGAGAGATTTGAATTGGTGAGGGAAAAGGGCTCTTGACAAAGGGAGAGAGTTGGTAGGTTGGTACTGTGGTCCCAGTGAGGAGAGAAAGAAGACTAACAGATGCATTTTGGATGTGCTGGAAAGAGAACTGGGTGCAGGTGAGGGTCAGAGGCTGGACACAAGAAAATTATTGAAATCAAAATTAGAGATGACCATCTGTTGTACAGGGTTTAACTGTGGTGAAAGTAAGGAAAGGGAGAGTTCTGGTTATCTTAAGGAAGAAGAAACACAAAAGATGTAATAAAATCCTGTATTTGGAGGGAGAAAAATAATGAATACTCAGATTACGCTGAAGTTACAGCCCAAAAGGATAGGAAAGGCAGTAGAGAGGGGGTAAGAGATCAAACGGAGAGGCGGTGTCTTCAGTTTTGTGGAGACTGAATCTGTGTTGGGAGCTGGGTATTCAAGAAGAGACGTGAAAGAAAAAACATAGAAATCATAGAATCGTAGAATATCAGGGTTGGAAGAGACTTCAGGAGGTCATCTAGTCCAACCCCCTGCTCAAAGCAGGGCCAATCCCCAACTAAATCATCCCAGCCAGGGCTTTGTCAAGCCCGACCTTAAAAACCTCTAAGGAAGGAGATTCCATTCCCTCCCCCCAAGGTAACCCATTCCAGTGCTTCACCACCCTCCTATGAAAAAGTTTCTCCTAATATCCAAACTAAACCTCCCTCACTGCAACTTGAGACCATTACTCCTTGTTCTGTCATCGGCTACCACTGAGAACAGTCTAGATCCATCCTCTTTGGAGCCCCCTTTCAGGTAGTTGAAAGCAGCTATCAAATCCCCCCTCATTCTTCTCTTCTGCAGACTAAATAATCCCAGTTCCCTCAGCCTCTCCTCATGTGCTCCAGCCCCATAATCATTTTTGTTGCCCTCTGCTGGACTCTTTCCAATTTTTCTACATTCTTCTTGTAGTGTGGGACCCAAAACTGGACACAGTACTCCAGATGAGGCCTCACCAATGCCAAATAGAGGGGAATGATCACGTCCCTTGATCTGCTGGCAATGCTCCTACTTACACAGCCCAAAATGCCGTTAGCCTTCTTGGCAACAAAGGCACACTGTCGACTCATATCCAAAATATGATATGGGAGCCTGGACAAGCAGGAGTGGTCAGAGGGGTAACTGTTAGTAGAAGTGTCTGGAGGAGATCAGGCGATATGAGTAAGTTACATCTATACAAAGAGATGAAGGAGATGTGAACCCCCACTAAGTACATTGCTACCTCGATATAACGCCACCTGATATAACACAAATTTGGATATAACACAGTAAAGCAGTGCTTGGGGGGAGGTGGGGGGGGGGCTGCACACTCCAGTGGATCAAAGCAAGTTCAATATAACATGGTTTCACCTATAACGTGGTAAGATTTTTTGGCTCTCAAGGACAGCGTTATATCGAGGTAGACGTATACGTACGGGTACATGTATTCCATTGTGCTTATTTCTGGGTAATTGCTGAGAGACTCTGAGTGAAGGAGTGAATAGAGACTTATTATGAGGTTGGTGATCATGATGAAGAAAAGTCATTGGAGTGCATGAGCCAATTAGTGGGTTAATTCACCAGCCAGCCAAGGTATCAGAGAAAGCTCCCAACACTGGCAGGATTTTAGTTCCTTTCTCCAGGGATAGATTTATTTCTCAACACCAAAGCAGCTCAAAGCAAATAAAAAGAGACACAACACGTCCTGCTGCCTGGCCCCACCACAAGTCTCTTCTTCATAAGGTTTCTGCTCATGCCAACAATGCAGGTATCCAACAGTGCAGGTAAATTCCATCTAGCTGATGTGGAGAGAACCCTTCTGGGTCTTTTTTCTCTCCTTCCAGCTCCTTTCAGATCTCTTCCTCTAAACTGAGCTTGTTGGCCTTTGAGCTGAGGGCCAGGTGACCTGCAGAGTACCATCTGATTCCTGGCCTCAAAAATCACCTCTTCGGCTAAATCACAGATGGGCTAAACCCACCTCCCTGAGGGAGCCATCCCCACCTGTCACAGGGTGCGTTAAAACATTTGATGATTTTGCCCGAGTCCAGACTGTTGGATAATTATTAGAAACTGCATCATTGGAGGTTCTCGCATCCTTAGTGTCAACATTGATGTCCTGGCTAAAGTGCATTTACTGTTCATATATTCAGTCTGTCAGTGTTCCCCTGGGTAGAGCTTTCTTCAGTTCCTGTTCTGAACACTTGCCTAGTGTTCCTATGACTGATAAGATTGCATTCAGGAGGGTAGGTAAATGGTAGGTATACAAAGCACTTCATGATCTTCCATGTTTAAAGGAATTATATCATTGAATGTTATAATAATTACATATGATATGCATATTATATAGAATAATATAACATGATGCATTGTATTACTTCAGCTAAAAGTTGTAAATTAGAAAAAAGTGAAAGTGCTGAGGTTTGTTTACAATTTTCACTTCATTAGAATTTCTTTTACATAAGAAAAATGACATTTGGGGTTGCTAAATGACCTTTTGAAAGCGTTATTAAGAATTCAGAGCAATTCTTGCTGTTCTCATCTTGAGCTTGATGTTTGTATTACTCTTTGTGGAGTCATTTTCAGTTCTCTGACTCCTTTCAAGATTTCATGACATGTAACTGACAAGCTGTACCTGGAACATAATGCATGAAGGCCTCAGCTGAAAGGAAGCAGCGTAGGATGACATTGGGATATGAAATGCAACCTTTTTGCTGTCACATTGTGATATTAAAGCGTGGCTGGCATCAGTGACCACACTTGTCTATGCAGGCAAAAAATAAGTGAGGGTCAGATCAAGTTATAAATCAGTCTTGTTTCCCTTTAAAAGCCAAAAGCTCTCAAAAATTTATTTTGGGGGACCCACTGAATTTTTTTTCCCTGTCTTGCTGGTTCCAGGAAGGAGATTTCTCCCCAGCCTGCCATTTCTGCTTCTCTAGTTAAATAATCATGCAGGAACAGAATCAGCCCAGGAGTTCTTAATAGTGAAAACTGGTTAATGCCATCATCCATGTTGCTATTATTATTATTATTTCTTTATTTTGAAAATTTACATCTTATTTTTGTTTTTAAAAAGTAATCTATGTGGGAGAGGAGAGCAGCACTTGTTGAAGAATGGAAATCATCATCTTTGTACTATGTGTGTGCCTGTAGGACAAGTGTACGTGCCTACCGCCTTACATACGTTGACTACCTGGTGTGTCTGGGTAAAGCAGCTGTTTGGCCTAAAAGAGAACTCACATCCACCCCCCGGAAAGGAAATAGTCCATTGGGAAATCTAAGTCCATGACATGGACTGCTCTTTCCACTCCTGCTTTCTTCTACCGACCCTCAACCCAAGCATACATTCCCCCCTTGACAGCTGGCCTCTTAATCTGCTCTCCAGAGAGAAGTAAGAAGAAATGTGGCTGACTCTTTTCAGCACCTCACTTTCTGAGTGGCTATCAGGCCAGGGGAGTTAACCAGTGTAGTTCACCAGCAGAGAAATGCAGAGAGGTGACTTTTCTTCAGCTTGCAGGTAATCTGAAAGGAAGAACCTGCAGTGGGGAGAAAAATGGCATGCTGCCCCCACCACTGCTAGCTCTTCCTCTGCCTATGCCTGTGGGGACCCTGGTCAGATAAACATCCTGACCTAGGAGGCCTCTACCCAGGTCCCGGTTTTGACTTGCTGCGAATACAACCTTCATGTACCTGCCAAACAAAGCCAGGGGGAAACCACCCAGTGTGAGAGGCATCCGTTGGTGGAGTCCCTCAGGAAAAAGGTAAGAGATCTGCAGGAGGAAGTAGCTCATGTGCATAGCATCCGGAAGCATGAGGATTTCATTGACAGGATGCACATGGAGATATCTGGGATGGAGGATACTAGCCGACTAGAGAATACTACAGCTGCACCAGGGAAGGAAAGAGAGCCAGCTGCTCTGCAGGGAGGAGACTGGCTCCTGGCCATCTCGAGCAGCAGACAGTGCTCCACCCCGCTCCCTGGTCGTCCATCCATCGTGGTCAAGAACTGGTATGCTGTACTGGCAACAGGAGATGTGCAGATCCAACTGGTTGAGGAACAGAAGCCATCTGCACCCAACACTTGGAGGCTCACAGTCACCACACGCAAGAGGAGGCGGTGATCAGGAACATCCTTCTAAAGCAGATAGAGGTATCCATCTGCCAACCTGACCTGATATCCTGGGTGTTGTGCTGCCTTCCTGGAAGCCTCCTCTGAGTTGTCACAGAAAGATTGTTGAAGCTCATGAGCACTAATGATACTGCCAAATATGATCCTGAATGGACCAATAGTGACTACAGGGCTCTGGGAGAGGGGATGAAGGAATCAAGGTCACAGGTGGTGGTCTTGTTCATGCTCCTGGCTGAGATTGGTGGTCCAGGCAGGGACAAGCATATCTTGGAGATTAATGCATGGCTGGATAGTGTTGATGGGAGGGCTTTGGCTTCCTTGACCATGTGGTGCTGTTCCAGGAGGGAAGATTTCTGGGAAGTGACGGGGACCCCTTGATCAAGAAGGAAAAGAGCACCTTTGGACACCAACTTAGTGAAGAGGACTTTAAACTAGGTTCAAAGGGGACAGGTGACAAAAGCCCACAGGTAAGTTTGAGAAGGAGACTTTAACAGATGGCTGGAAGTTGGAGAGGTTATAGGGTTATAGGCTCAACAAGAAGGAATACAGTGGGGGATCTACTCAACATCTTATGTCTATATACAAATGTAAGGAATACGGGGAATAAACAGGAAAAACTGGAAGTATTAGAACCCAAATTGAATTATTTTTAATTGACATCACTGAGACTTGGTGGGATAAATTTAATGACTGGAATATTGATGTAGAAGGGTTCAGCTTGCTAAGGAAGGACAGTCAGGGAAAAAAAGGAAGGTGTTTCATTGCACATCTTGTTCTGAGATCCAGAAGGAGGTGAAAGGCAAACCAGTTGAAAGTCTCTGGATGAAGATAAAAGGTGAAAAAAACTAGGGTGACATCATAATAGGGATCTGCTACAGACCACCAAATCAGGAAGAGGAGGTAGAATTGCACAAACTAGGGAAATTTGGTTTAGATGAAATTACTATAAACTGGGTGTACAACTGGTTGAAAAACCATACTCAGAGTAGTTTTCCTGTCAATGATTTCCTGTCAAACTGGGAGAACATATCTAGTGTGAGGTCCCACAAGTTTCTGTCTTGGGTCTGACACTAATCAATATTTTCAGTAATGGATTGGACAATGGAGTGGAGTGTGCGCTTATAAAATTTGAGGATAACACAGAGCTAGAAGGGGTTGCAAATGCTTTGGAGGATAAGATTAGAATTCATAATGACCTTGACAAATTGGAGAATTGGTCTGAAATCAACAAGATGCAAGTCAATAAAGACAAGTACAAAGTACTACACGTAGGAAGGAAAAATCAAATACAACTGCAAAAAAATCAAATACACACCTGACTAGTACTGCTGAAAAGCATTTGGGGTTTTAGTGGATCACAAATTGAATATGAGCAATAGAATGCTAACAAAGGCTAATATCTTGCTCAGGTGTATTAACAGGAATATCATATGTAATTGTTCTGCTCTACTCAGCACTGATGAGGTTTCAACTGGAGTACTGTATCCAGTTTTGAGTTCACACTTTAAGAAAGATATGAACACATTGGAGAGAGCCTAGAGGAGAGCTTCAAAAACGGATAAAAAGTTTAGAAAACCTGACCTATAAGCAAAGATTAAAAATATGGGGTATATTTAGTCTTGAGAAAAGTAGACCGGGGGTGGGGTGAGGGTGTGTGAGGGACTGATAACAGCTTTCTAATATGTTGAGGGCTGTTCTAAAGAGGATGGTGATTGATTGTTTTCCATGTCCATTGAAGGTAGGACAAGAAGTAATGGGCTTAATCTGCAGCAAAGAAGATTTAGGTTAGATATTAGGAAAGCTGTTTCACAATAAGAATAGTTAAACACTGGAGTAGCCTACTAAGGGAAGCTGTGGAATTCCAAACATTGGAAGTTTTTAAGAACCCGTCGGGAATGGTCTAGGTTAACTTGGCCCTTCCTCTCTCTCTCTCTCTCTCTCTCTCTGTGGTGGGCAGGGGAGAGGGTGAACTAGATGACGTCCCAAAGTCCCTTCCAGACCTGCATTTCTGTGATTCTGTGTCTGTGAATGGAGGCTAAAGATAACTGCAAAACTTCACCTTGTCCATGTACAAACGACATTTCCAAAGATCAGCGATAGGGAATTAAATGAATGTTTTTCCTTTCTCCTATCTCCTTGCCCAAGATGTTGAAATGCATAAAAGAGATAGAGATTGTAATTAGAAAATAAATACACTAGGGTTGGAGATTTAAGGGCAAAAGTCAAGATTCTGACATATTGGCAACCTGCATTACTGACAGCATTATCTCAATGCAAGGAACTCTGCCAAAGAAGAAATTATATTAGTTAAATATCATTTCCAGTGGAAATAATAATAATAGTAATACCTAGCATTTGTGTAGCATGTTTCATCCGTAGATCTCAAAGCACTTTACATTATCCTCAATTTATGGGTGAGGAAACTGAGTCACATAGTGGGGAAGTGACTTGCCCGAGGTCCTCTGAGCAAGCCAGTGGGACAGCCATGTATGCAGAATAATTGTAGCAGTGGTGGTCCTAGGGCATTAGAGAGACAAGGTGGGTGAGGCAATATATTTTATTGGACCAACTTCTGTTTGTGGAGAGAGACAAGCTTTCCAGCCACACAGGGCTCTTCTTCAGGTCTGGGAAGGGTATTCCCAATATCAAGGCAAAATGCAAGGTGGAGCAGATTGTTTAGCATTAAGTGGTTAGCACATATTGTAAGGGACCATTCAAGGCAGAGTGGCCCGTTAACACCTCTATAATCATAGGACAAAAAGAGGGGGATATTGGGTTGCAGATTGTTATAATAATCCATAAATCCAGGGAGTCTGTTCGGTCTGAGTTTTAGCGTCTAGCAGAATAAAGAATTTAAGCTCACAGGCTCGTCTTTTGAAAACATGGTGCAGGTTTCCTTTGAGGTTGAGGACTGAGAGGTCAGATATAGAGCAATCGCTTTGTGAAAAGTATTCACCCACAGAGGATAGGGTGTTTTTGTCTTTTATCCTTTTTCTGTGTGAGTTCATTCAAGAGCATAATGATTGTCGGATTTCACCCACATAATTGTTATTGGGCCATTTTATGCAATGGATGAGGTATACGCATGTTGTGAAAAGCGTGTATAGAAACCTGGGAGGCTAATATGAGGGGGAAAGGAGTCCAGGAGAGCTGGCTGTATTTTAAAGAAGCCTTATTGAGAGCGCAGGAACAAACCATCCATATGTGCAGAAAGAATAACAAATATGGCAGGTGACCAGCTTGGCTTAACAGAGAAATCTTCAGTGAGCTTAAACACAAAAAGGAAGCTTACAAGAAGTGGAAACTTGGACAGATTCTATGGAGGAGTATAAAAATGTTGCTCGAGCATGCAGGGGTGTAATCAGGAAGGCCAAAGCACAATTGGAGTTGTAGCTAGCAAGGGATGTGAAGGGTAGCAAGAAGGGTTTCTACAGGTATGTAAGCAACAAGAAGAAGGTCAGGGAAAGTGTGGGACCCTTACTGACTAATGACAGATGATGTGGAAAAAGCTGAAGTCCTCAATGCTTGTTTTGCCTTGGTCTTCAAAGACAAGGTCAGCTCTCAGACTGCTGCACTGGGCAGCACAGTATGGGGAGGAGGTGAGCAGTCCTAAGTGTTGAAAAAACAGTTTAAGGACTATTTAGAAAAGCTGGACGTACACAAGTCCATGGAGTCGGATTTAATGCATCCTTGAGTGCTGAGGGAGTTGGCTGTGGGATGTGATTGCAGAGCCATCTTTAAAAACTCGTGGTGATCAGCGGAGGTCCTGGATGATTGGAAAAAGGCAAATATAGGGTCCATCTTTAAAAAAAAGGAAAGAAAGAGAATCCAGGGAACTACAGACTGGTCTTTCTCACCTCAGTCCCTGGAAAAATCATGGAGCAGGTCCTCAAGGAATCCATTTTGAAGCACTTAAAAGAGAGGAAGATGATCAGGAACAGTCAACATGGATTCACCGAGGACAAGTCATGCTTGACAACCTGATTGCCTTCTATGATGAGATAACTGGTTCTGTGGATATGGGGAAAGTGATGGATGTGATATATCTTGACTTTAGCAAAGCTTTTGATATGGTATTCTTGCCAGCAAGTTAAAAAAGCATGGATTGGATGAATGGACTACAGAAAGGATGTGGACAAATTGGAGAGAGTCCAGCGGAGGGCAACAAAAATGATTAGGGGGCTGGGGCACATGTCTTATGATGAGAGGCTGAGGGAACTGGGATTATTTCATCTGCAGAAGAGAAGAGTGAAGGGGGATTTGATAGCAGCCTTCAACTACATGAAGGGGGGAGGGTTCTAAAGAGGATGGAGCTAGTATGTTCTCAGTGGTGGCAGATGACAGAACAAGGAGCAGTGGTCACAAGTTGCAGTGGGGACGTCTAGGTTGGACATTAGGAAAAATTATTTCACTAGGAGGGTGGTGAAGCATTGGAATGGGTTACCTAGGGAGGTGGTGGAATCTCCATCCTTAGGGATTTTTAAGGCCCGGCTTGACAAAGCCCTGGCTGGGATGACTTAGTTGGGGTTGGTCTTGCTTTGAGCAGGGGGTTGGACTAGATGACCTCCTGAGGTCTCTTCCAACCCTAACCTTCTATGAGTCTATGATAAATCTTGAAAGGTGTGTTGTGGGGTGTATTGATCATTGTAGCAGTGGAGATATGTCTGCATCTGTTGTTCTGGAAGGATCTGGGCCGCTTTTGAATTGGTGTGTCCTGATTTATGGGGATCTTGCTTCTGATGATGAGCCTGGAGAGATTGGGTGGAGGGGTTGCTTGAAGGCCATAAAAGGGAGTCCATGAAAGCTTTCTTTTAGAATGGGGTCCCTATCATATATGGGTTGTGATTGTTTGATACCCTGTAAGGATTCCATTGTTGGGTGACAACTAAAGGTGTGCAATCATGTGGCATTTTATATCTGTTCTTAAGTAAGTTCTCTCGGGGTATTGGGTGGCCTGTTCCATGATACAATCTATTTCTCTGCTGGAGCGTGCTTGTTTGCTGAAGGTAGTTTAAGTGTATATGCTGGACATTCTCCTCAAAGCACTTTCTGTGGCATCTGAATACCTGGCTGTAGGTAACAGATTCCTTGGTGTGTTTTGGTGGGTTCCTGAGATAGCCAGGAATAGAACTCAGGTGTCCTAAGCCCCAGTACTATGGGTTAGTATGACTTTCTGAGGACTACCACTGAGTACATAAAAGAGAGGCAAAAAGGGGTCATCATTACTGAAAAGAACAGACATTATCTATGAACATTTTGCAGCATATCTCAGCCTGACCATCTACATTTATTTTTATAATAATCTAAAATAGTGTTTTAATATGGCAAAAATATTGCTATTTCATATTAATGTATCTTCTGAGAATAGAATTCTCACACAGTATAGTTCTATTGTTAGTCTGATGCTTTAGCACTGGAGATATTCATAGTGTATGGAGATATTATGCAAGCTGAATTTTCAGTTAGCCACATAAAAGTGTGTTCAAATGCCTGTGAATGAAACTATCCACAATTTAAAATAGCTACTTTATTTGGCTTAATTTATAGCTCCCTTTATTTTCTAAATCTTTCTGGATGAGTAGGCTTTGTATTAATTATTATTATTATTGTATTATTAAACAAAACTTTCCAGAACATATCCTAATACACATAGAAACAGGAGTATGGAAGAGTGTGAATCTGAAATACAGAAAGAAGAGCATAAGCATAAGTCTCCTGATCCTTATTTATACTCCTCTATATGGTATAATAATTGGACAGCTGTGTCTTTCATTTCTGTTATTCTTGGCCTCCACATTTTTGCAAGAAAATCAACCTTATTTATTTATTTATTTATTTATTTATTTATTTAACCCTGGACCTAAAAGTATGTGAAAATTCAAACATGTTCTGTGATAGTTATATTTCTGCTGAGAACTATGGATAACTCTGATAGTGCATTAATTAATTTTGATATAGTTACACAGTCTCATGCATTGTTTTAATTAGGAAAGCTTACTTGGGTTAAGGCAATGTCTACATCGGCATCATCTACGTCGCTCAAGGGTGTGAATAAACCACCCCACTGAGCAATGTAATTTACACTGACATAAGCATTCATGTGCCCAGCGCTATGTCGGCAAGAGAGCTTCTCCCTCCGACATAGCTTCTGCCGCTCACAGCACTTCATGTGATGGGACAAATAGGAGTATGTCTGACTGTGGCCCTAGTGGATCATGCCTCCTGTTGGATCTGTGGTACTTGCAATAAATTACCCAACTAACCATGGATAGGTTGAGGAGCAGCTGAGTATAATTGATATTTATTTTTGAAATGTATATAAAATGGTAAATGTTTTAATAGTAGTCCTCTCCCACACACTTCGTATGTTGCTTGACTCCTTGAACTGTAAGCTTTGTTTTAGGAGCTGTGGGTGAAATCCTGCCCTCATTGAAGTCAGTGGCAAAACTCCGGTTGACTTCGGTGGGGTCAGGATTTTGCTCTGTCCTTGTATGTGAGTGTACAACATCTTGCACAGTTTGGGTGCTACAAAATAACAACGATAAATAAGCTTCACTATTATTCATAGATAAATGAAATAAGTAATAGTCAGATATTGGAATGCCCTTGCAAATAAGATGTTAGGGAGGATCCCTCTTCCTTTACACTAGTTTTACATCACCGTATTCCATTTCTTTCAACAGTAGTTACACCGTGTAATTGGTGTAACACAGTGCAGAATTAGGCCCATTAACGCTAAGTATTAAGTTGTAAGAAAACTCAATATGCATTTTGCTTGTTGTCTACAATTCATTGCTGGCTTAATCTTATTCCTCCTTCCAAAACAGAGTGCACACAATTTCCAAGCCATCTTCGGAATGCTTAGTTTATTTACGCTGGGCTTTACTTGTTAGTAGGCTCCATGGCTGATATGCCTCATTTATCAGCCAAGTATGGAAGGATTCTGAGCAATATTTTTGTCATTTACCACTGTCAAAATGATATATTTTCTTATATCCTGGGTACCATAAAAGCTTTATTTACACATAGTTTGCAGGGTGAACATGTAGCAATAAATGATATAAGACCAAGTAAACATGGAAGCAGAACAAAGCATGTTTTAGAACCTAAAATAGGAATATTTTCTTTATTTTATTTTTTTGGATTAATAATTCACATAGAATGTCTTCATTTATTAGCACTGTTTACTGAATACTGTAACTATGCTCAGTGTCTTATAAACACTTTTGATGATACTCCTGCTCCAAGAAGCTATCAGTCTAAATCCGAGTATAATTTAACCATGAATGATACACAGGTTAATGATCCAATCTCTCAGTAGATCAAAAACTTAATTAAAAAAATAATTATTGGTAAATTACTATTGAAAGGCTTCACAGAAGAGTTGAGATTCGGGAGTAATGTGAATGCAGAGAAGGGAAATCTCTTGGTACACAAGGAAAAGGAGTGGGAATTCAAAGCTGTATGGAACAATATGAAAGAAATCATGAAGAAATGAATGGGAAATGTTACTTTCTCTTTTATTATTATTCGCTAAAAGCCAGAGGTTAACATTTACCTGCAAATCGTGTTTGTTATTTTTTTTATGACAGGACAGTAATAAAACATTTCTCATGAAAAGCATTGATCTGATTTAATTTTATGACCCTAATCATCAATATATTTTGTGGTATTTGTCGTTTGCATTAATAAAAAAGACACAGAATGACTTCCTGTTAAATGTGGCGCTGTTCTGGAATGCAAAGTTGTAAAAAAGAAAACCTAACTTTCAGATCCAACAAAGAAAGTGAAGTGTAATCAAGACCTTCAATTCCATGCTAAGGGCAATGTCACAAACAGAACTGGAAGGGATCAGATGAGGAGGGTGGTTGTGATCATAGCTCTGAACGGAAGAAATCATGTATACATAGATACAAATTGGGGGTAGGGTTTCCACTCAGGAAGAAGGGGACTTCTGTAGCTGAGGAAGTTTAGATAAGCTGACAAAGTTTTGAATTCTTATCTGAATTGAACCAAACATTTGACATCTTTTGAGATTTGTCCATGAGGAATCTGGGGAGGTCAACATAAATGAGTCATGTCCTACCTGACATCGCCTCAGTACTTGGCTTCCTAACTCAGTCTTTAAAAAACTATTGAAAGATGCCACCACAAAAATAAACCAATATGTAGCTAGTGACTGCAATTATCAATAGACTGAGGCATTTTTGAGAACTAATTTATATATTAATTTTTGCAATGATATGAAGCACTAGCAGAAAGCAGTGCCTGCATTAATCTTATAGCTTAGTAAATTTACCATTGATTATGTGAGATATGGAATACCCAATGCCATTCAGATATGACCTAATGATAAAATGATTCTTTGTGAATGGAAAGTGTGTCTTTCCATCAGTGTACTGGTTGTATGCAATGGCGATGGTAGAATAATTGATGATGTAGGCACAGGATTGGAGAGAAATCTCTTTGCCGAAAGATCCAAGTGGGAATTATTGCATATGCACTCATGTTCTTCTTCTGTTTACAAGGCAATCTGTTATGTGTGGGTGTGTTTTTTAGACACATGTCTGGCAAATTCAACCAGTAGCACAGTTGTGTTCTTGAAATTATGAATTTGCTGAAAATCGTGTTCACTTCAACACATTTTGTGATTAACTTTTCCAAAACTGTATTACCCATTTTATTTTAAAATCTATTCTGTTTTCAATAATATAGCAAGATATGGTGACACTGAGTCTGTGGATCCCTGAAACCCTGTAAGATGATTACTTTCTTCTGTCATTTCTCTCTCCTCTCCTTGTAGCTCCTGCTCTTGGTCTGTGTGCTACTTTGATGAATTCCAAAGTCTTAACTTGAATCTAACCACTTTGGTGTCTTATCTTCAAAACTTATGGTCAAACACACCTCCTCCCTCAGGCTCTCATACTATTGACATTTAACTTTGTCTCCTGTCATGCGCAACTTTCAATTGGCACTTCAGATGTGACATTTAGAACCAGACTGAACAAAGCACTATAAAATATTCTGCAGGGATTCATTTTGCACTAGCAGGGGATCAGTGTGGGCTCCACATACGTCTTTTCTGTCCCCGATGTCAACAGTTCTCTGTGTAGGTTAACTTATTTCATTGTAAAATATTGCATTTAGTACCTGAGTCCAAAGCCATGTAAACAGTTGATTTAAAATGCTGTCTTTTAGATCAGGATTCTAATTCCTTCCTGGACAAAATTCTCACATAGCATTCCTTTTAGGTTTTGGCCATCTTCTGGTTCCAATGCCAAGAATGTGTGTCATTGGCTGCAAGGTATCCAAACAAACCAGCAACATGAAAAACAAAAAAGTATTAAACTCTCTGAATTTGCATTTCATGTATTTTGTCCTTAGAATTATATAAAGTGTTCCTGAAGTCTGACTCTTGAAAACTTTTCTTTCTCTTTTTGAAATACATAAAATATTTGGGAAAAGAAAAAAAAAAGTTGAAAGGTTGCAACTTGATCATGTGGAGAGTTTTTTGTTGTTTTTTCTTTTCTTCGGGTATTGGAAGTTTTAGTCCTAATTCTGAATGATTGGATTTAATACTTAACACTTGTAAACTATCTTAATTCTACAAAAAAAAACTTTTAACATGAAATGCTAGGGTATTCACAAGGAATGTCATAAATACTCAAACCTGAAAATAAATGTTATCAGAAAATAGAAAATGTAATGTTTAAATATGATTGGATCTGATTTTGTTGTACAAGATATCAGAGCAACTCATTGCAAGTTCAATCTTAAGTATTTTTTAATTTTAATAAGTCACTTCTATTTGATCAGAACTTCACTGTTTTTCATTTTTATTGAGCTCACTGGTATTGAACTATGCTCAATTTCTTTTCTGGTGTCCCTAGCCTCTGTTTTACAGAATCTGGGGATGGATCACTTGATGATTACCTGTTCTGTCCATTCCCTCTCAGACACCTGGCATTGGCTGTTGTTGGATGACAGGACACTGGGCTAGATGGACTTTTGGTCTGACCCAGTATGGCCACTCTTACGTTATAATAGAAGAGTCTGTTTTCAAGTTTCCACTTTATTCTAATTGAAATTTGAAGGCCCCATGCATTTCATTGCCTAGTTTAGACTTAAGCATGGTAGTTTTTCTGCAAAATGTTACTCAGATGACCAGCGCTCACTCATATGATTTGCCCCATTAGCTTCCATGGGACTATTTGTGTGAGTAAAGGTTTGCAAGTATGAACATTCATGTCATGGCCTAAGTATTAGAGAAGTAGGCAGCAAGTAGGTTTGTTAAACAGTCTGTAACACAGGCCTGTTTTGTGAACACAAAATTTAGAACACAGGCCTTTGTTAGCACTAGCTATATAAAGAAGAGCCATGTTTAAATATGATTCACACTAACATAGTTTCTCTTCTAGTATCGAAGGAATCCAATTGTTCCTATATTCAATATAAGGTGTCAGAAACTTGATGGGTGTTCAAAAAATATCAGCGTTCAAGTCAATTTAACACAAGATACAAGTAATCTTATTAGAATTATTAAAGAAACCACAAGAAGACCAGGCTATAGGGCCACAACACTGCCTAGGAGAAGGCTGCTGACGAACAATATAGTATATTTCTGTGTATATTTTGGGGGGGGATTCTGATTTTTTTAAAGAGTGTGAGTCAAAATCTTAATGAATATCCTGTGTTCTTCTATTAGAGTCTGTAATATAGAGTAACTCTCAGATTGAAAACAAACAAAGAAAAGCAAACATGCCTAAATGCAAATTTAAGCATTTCAATAAGCTGCTTGATTTTCAAAGATGCTGAGCACACAGTGACTCCTACTGAGTTTCAGTCTTTGGTGCTGTTACTTCTCCTACGTCACCTTTGCACCATTAAGCACGATTTCTTCCAACACCAGGCTGTACTTTAAAGGAACAGTCTAATCCATCCTGGATAGCAATGCAGTGTGGTGCATTGGAGGAACTTCCTTAGAAAGTCAGTGATTTGACTTTCAGTTTGAGGAAGATTTGAATTCTCTTCACCCAAATCAACCATCATTTACTTTTCAACTTGCTACTTATTTCCATAAATGAGGACAGGGACATAGATCATCTTGAATCATTTTTTTTTCCAAATAATCTTTCTTTATGAAATTGAAAGAACATCAATACACACAATATTTTACCTTCTATATTAATCTTTCTGAAAAAAATATTCACTGAGATGACATCTGAAAAGCATATACATCTTGTGATCTTCTGTAGTTTGTCATTTTATCCATAAACTAACTGTTCTTTTAATAGTAATTCACTTTGTTCTACTTTGGAGATCCATATCTTATACATTGTCCTTTTCCTTTCATCTCAACTAGTTCTTTTAGATTACTGCAAAAATGTGTGATATGTTAACTCCACAAACTTTCTTCCAGAGGGTGTGTGTGTGTGTGTGTGTGTGTGTGTGTGTGTGTGTGTGTATGTATAGGGGCTCTATGATCACAAAGTATCAATAGTATCTGTCCCCAAAGAGCTTACACTCTAAGCAGGCCAAAACCAGACAAAGGTACTAATTCTACAAGGCATTTGGTTAGAATGATGGCAGGCATGTTCCCTTGTTCATTCCTTTTATATCGGTTCCCAAGATAGTAAGTAAAATTATAAAGGGTGGGGAAGAAGGAAACAATCATGTGCACTTACTTTATGTATATTATGTACATTTTAAATTTTTTATATTCATTATATAATATTGTTTTAAATAAATACATCTCATAGGTGAAATCCCAGCCTCACTGAAGTTAATGGCAAAACTCCCATTGACTGCAATGAGTTCAGAATTTCACCTTGAATATCCCAGAAAGCCCCTCAATCTAACCGTTACTAGTTAGCCTGGGCTGTTTTTTGTTTGTTTTTTTCATAGTCATCCCAGAAGAAGTGGCTGTTAAGGAGGGATTGAAAGGAAAAGAGGCTTGTGGCTGTATGGATGAGTGTCAGGAAGGCATTCCATACATAAGGGCAGTTTAGAGGAATATATTCAATAAGCACAAACTTAAACACTTCTGGAGTCCTTCCACAGGAAACAGTGCAAAAGGCAATGCACAGAGAATAAAACACCAAAAAAAACCCCCACAACACACTGTTACTAAGTACTCAGCATTCATCGGAAGCCCTGTGTCTTCCAGCTGAGCCATTTGAAAGCAGCCTACAGCTGGCAGTTTTGTTCTCTTGAACTAATGTACTAGTTTCAGCAAAACACCTGTTAAGTCTGTGGGTGAAACATTGACTCCATAGAAGTTAATGGCAAACCCCCCACTGACTTCAACAGTTCAACCAGTTTCACCCTCCAAGTAATGACGTATAAAACTACATAAAAGACATTTCTCTATGTTGAAACAGTTCATGCAAGTTGTTGCACCCTATATATTAGTGGATTCACTGCGGTGATAGCTAGGGTACATTATTATTCTCTATTCTTAATATCATTGTAATTGGAAATGTGCATTTAAATGCATGACTTTGTGCTAGAATGATCTTAAAGTTGATCACATTTTTGGTCGACCATGATTACAGATGTTTCTATGGTATGAGTAATTAAAGCAAACAGAAATACAGGCCTCAACTGTAAATGTTTGACAGCTCTTATTGTATTTGGATGTTTTACTTTAAATGAATGTCATAGTTAAATCTTTCTTGTTTCTTTTGTTCTGAAAAATGGCTTTAAATTCAATCTCTATGGCAGTGACAGATATTGATTTACTTTGTCAAACAAGAAATATCTTCTGTAACTTGGACTAAAAATTCAATGATTTTCAGCAGACTTTCTGAACATAATAAAGTAATTTTTCTTCACCTGGGTATTAAAGTCAAACCTTGAAGGTGAGAAAAGAAAACAAGTCAATTTCTGCTTCAGATTTTTAAAAAAAGGTAATTTAGAAAGAACAGAATTTATAGTCATTTGCATTAAATTAACTAGAAATGTAGATAGGGGGATACATTTTTGTCAAGACTATAATAATGGACCACATGGACCTTGAGTTGTTAGAAACAGTTTAAAATATCCTAATGATGAATGTATTATATTAACATCTTAGGAACTTGTAGATCACACAAACCTGGGAAAGTTGCCAATACTTTGGAGGGTAGAGCTAAAATTCAGAGGGAACTTGGTATATTGAAGAACTGGGCTATAGGCAACAAAATGTACTTCAACAAAGACAAATGTAAGATGCTACTCTTAAGGAAGAAAAACTAAATGCACAAATATAGAATGTGGGAAAGGTGGCTTGGCATCAGGACTGCTGAGAAGGAATTATGATGGATCACAACCTAATCATGAGTCAGCAATGCAATGGTGTTGCAAAAAAAAAAGGCAAATGCAGTTTCAGGTTGCATTAACAGAGGCATAGCAAATCACAGGAGGTGATAGTATCCCTCTACTCAGCACTGGTGAGGCCTCAGCTGGAGTACTGTGTCCAATTTTGGTCACCAATGTATAGAAAAGTAACTGGAAGGAATACAAAGGGAGTGACACAGATGATCAAAGGGATGGAATTCAGCCACATGAGCAAAGGCTGAAGGAACTAGGTATGTTTAGTTTGGAATGGAAGCAATTAAGGAGGCTTATGATAGCGGTCTTCAGATACTTGAAATAATGCCATAAAAAAGATGGAGAAAAGTTGTTCTCTTTTGCTACAGAGGGCAGGACAAGAGAAAATGGTTTCAAACAACAACATTGTAGATTTAGATTAAATCTCAGGAAAAACTTCCTAACTGTAACAATAGTAGGACAATGGAACAGATTGCCTAGGGAGGTTGTGGAAGCTTCTTCCCTCGAGGTTTTCAAAAGAAGGCTGGATACACACAACAAATCATGCATCTTGGAAGGGGGTTAGACTAAATGACCCTTGCAGTCCCTTCTAACCTTATGATTCAGTAGACAATTTCAAGTGAGAAGTCAGAACCATGCCTAAAAAAATGATAACTTTTTAGTTCTTAGTTCTGTGATTTACTTGGTGTATGCTAATGGCATTTTACTCCTACATTTTAATTTTTATTTTTTCAATGTAGTCAATACAATATCTATTGAAAATGGAAACATGGTAAGAAACAGCAGATGGATTTATTCTTAGAACCATAGAATAGAATAATAGAATATCAGGGTTGAGGGACTTCAGGAGGTCATCTAGTCCAACTCCCTGCTCAAAGCAGGACCAATCTCCAACTAAAACATCCCAGCCAGGGCTTTGTCAAGCCTGACCTTAAAAACCTCTAAGAAAAAGAGATTCCACCACCTTCCTGGGTAACCCATCCCAGTGCTACACCACCCTCGTAGTGAAATTTTTTTTCCTAATGTGCAACCTAAACCTCCCCCACTGCAACTTGAGACCATTACTCCTTGTTCTGTCATCTGCTACCAATGAGAACAGTCCAGATCCATCCTCTTTGGAACCCCCTTTCAAGTAGTTGAAAGCAGCTATCAAATCTCTCCTCATTCTTCTCTTCTGCAGACTAAATAATCCCAGTTCCCTCAGCCTCTCCTCATAAATCATGTGCTCCAGCCTCTCAATCATTTTTGTTGCCCTTCGCTGGACTCTTTCCAATTTTTCCATATCCTCCTTCTAGTGTGGGGCCAAAAACTGGACACAGTTCCCCTAGATGATGCCTCACCAATGCCAGATGATCACGTCCTTTGATCTGCTGGCAATGCCCCTACTTATACAGCTGTAAGCCTTCTTGGCAACAGGGGCACACTGTCAACTCATATCAAGCTTCTCGTCCACGGTAACCCCTATGTCCTTTTCTGCAGAACTGCTGCTAGCCGCTTGGTCCGTAGTCTGAAGCAGTGCATGGGATTCTTCTATCCTAAATGGAGAACTCTGCACCTGTCATTGTTGAACCTCATCAGATTTCTTTTGGACCAATCCTCTAATTTGTCTAGGTCCCTCTGTATCCTATCCCTACCTTCCAGTGTATCTACCACTCCTCCCACTTTAGTGTCATCTGCAAACTTGCTTAGGTTGCAATCCACACCATCCTCCAGATCATTAATGAAGATATTGAACAAAACCATCCCCAGGACCAACCCTTGGGGCACTCCGCTTGATACCAGCTGCCAACTAGATATGGAACCATTGATCACTACCCGCTGAGCCCAACAATCTAGCCAGCTTTCTGTCCACTTTATAGTCCATTCATCCAGCCCATACTTCTTTAACTTGCTGGCAAGAATACTGTGGGAGACCATACCAAAAGCACCTTAGAGACTAACAACTTTATTTCAGCATGAGCTTTCGTGAGCTACAGCTCACTTCTTCGGATGCATAGCTGTAGCTCATGAAAGCTCATGCTGAAATAAATTTGTTAGTCTCTAAGGTGCCACAAATACTCCTGTTCTTTTTGCGGATACAGACTAACACGACTGCTACTCTGAAACATATCAAAAGCTTTCCTACAGTCAAGGAATAACATATTGACTGCTTTCCCCTCATGCACAGACCCAGTTATCTCATCATAGAAGGCAATTAGGTTAGTCAGGCATGACTTGCCCTTGGTGAATCCATGCTGACTGTTCCTGATCACTTTCCTCTCCCCTAAGTGCTTCAGAATTCATTCCTTGAGGACCTTCTCCGTGATTTTTCCATGGACTAAGGTGAGGCTGAGTGGCCTGTAGTTCTCCGGATCCCCCTTCTTCCCTTTTTTCAAAGATGGGCACTACATTAGCCTTTTTGCAGTCATCCGGGACATCCCCCGATCGCCATGAGTTTTCAAAGATAATGGCCAATGGCTCTGCAATAACATCCACCAACTCCTTTAGCACCCTCGGATGCAGCACGTCTAGCCCCATAGACTTGTGCTCGTCCAGCTTTTCTAAATAGTTCTGGACCACTTATTTCTCCACAGAGGGCTGGTCACCTCCTCCCCATACTGTGCTGCCCAGTGCAGTAGTCAGAAAGCTGACCTTGTTCGTGAAGACAGAGGCAAAAAAAGCATCAAGTACATCAGCTTTTTCCACAATCTCTGTCACTAGGTTGCCTCTCTCATTCAGTAAGGGGCCTACACTTTCCGTGTCCACATTCTTGTTGCTAACATACCTGTAGAAACCCTTCTTGTTACTCTTAACATTCCTTGCTAGCTGCAACTCCAAGTGTGATCTGGCCTTCCTGATTTCACTCCTGCATGCCTGAGCAATATTTTTATACTCCTCCCTGGTCATTTGTCCAACCTTCCAATTTTTGTAAGCTTCTTTTTTGTGTTTAAGATCAGCAAGGATTTCACTGTTAAGCCAATCTGGTCGCCTGCCATATTTACTATTCTTTCTACACATCAGGATGGTTTGTGCCTGCAACCTCAATAAGGATTTTTTAAAATACAGCCAGATCTCCTGGACTCCTTTCCCCTTCATGTTATTCTCCCTGGGGATTCTGCCCATCAGTTCCCTGAGGGAATCAAAGTCTGCTTTTCTGAAGTTCAGGGTCTGTATTTTGCTGCTTTCCTTCTTTCATGTGCTAGGATCCTGAACTCAACCATCTCATGGTCACTGCCTCCCAGGTTCCCATCCACTTTTGCTTCCCCTACTAATTCTTCCCTGTTTGTGAGCAGCAGGTTGAGAAGAGCTCTGCCCCTAGTTGGTTCCTCCAGCACTTGCACCTGGAAATTGTCCCCTACACTTTCCAAAAACTTCCTGGATTGTCCATGCACTTCTGTATTGCTCTCCCAGCAGATATTGGGGTAATTGAAGTCTCCCATGAGAACCAGGGCCTGTGATCTTGTAACTTCTGTTAGTTGCCTGAAGAAAGCCTCATCCACCTCATCCCCCTGGTCTGGTGGTCTATAGAAGACTCCCACCACGACAACACCCTTGTTGCTCACACTTCTAAACTTAATCCAGAGACTTTCATGTTTTTCTGCATTTTCATACTGGAGCTCTGAGCAGTCATACTGCTCTCTTACATACAATGCAACTCCCCCACCTTTTCTGCCCTGCCTGTCCTTCCTCAACAGTTTATAGCCATCCATGACAGTACTCCAGTCATGTGAGTTATCCCACCAAATCTCTGTTATTCCAATCAGATCATAAGTCCTTGACTGTGCCATGTCTTCCAGTTCTCCCTGCTTGTTTCCAAGGCTTCTTGCGTTTGTGTATAGGCACTTAAGATAACTCGCTGATCATGCTGCTTTCTAAGTATGAGGCAGGAGTCCTTCCCTCTTGCGCTCTCCTGCTGGTGCTTCCTCCCAGTATCCTACTTCCCCACTTACCTCAGGGCTTTGGTCTCCTTCCCCTCTTCTTGAGGGCTAACCTGCCAAGTTATAATCAACAAACTGAAGGTGAATTTAGTATGGGCTTCTAAGGTATTGTTAGTGGAGGATTCTTTTTGGCAAACCTCTCAGGAACTCTCCCCAGGTTTAATATGGCTACTAGCTGTTTGTGCTTCCGCAGTCCAAGAAGTTCTTCAAGCTGCTGTCTTCAAGCAATCATACTGGCCAGATTGTTGCAGTACCATGGTGTGGTGCTGCTGTTTCTGAATATTGTGAGCCAAATTGTTGCCAGATATTCAGCATGTATGCAGTATTTGTTATTTTGGTAATAATTCATACAAATGGACAGTTAACATCATTATTATAAATTGGGATGCATGACATTCTCTTGGAAAATGTCATGTAATTTACAAACTGCAGAGGCAAGACTAAAATGGAGCAAAGAGCACGTGGTATCAAAGAAAAAGAAGAATTTGATACAAAATGTAACAAATTCAGCATTTATCCTACATCCTCTTTTACATTTCAGATATCATCTGTGAGCTAGAACCAAATACTGACAATCAACTAGCAAAACATTTGTTGTTATATTGCTTGAAAATGCTGTTGATATTCTATTCTGCCTGGAGAAATCAGTCTTTTCCTTGCTATTATCTGGTGTTATGCAAGTGCAGTGGCTTGATGCTACTGATTTCCAGAAGCACTGATCTGCCCAGATATATTTGCTTAATCTTCTCTGGATGGAAACTCCTTATAAAAATCAAGCAAAACTTGGTTTCATTGCTGTGTGTATATGTGTGTTTTGCGTAAGTGCCGTTTCCTGGACAATTGTGTAGAGCTACTAAAAAGTCTAGATTTACTAGACTTTTTCATTCTAATGTAGTTACATTTGGTAGGTCCTGTTCTTTAGATAATTTGTATAGGCTTTTGAACATCTCTGTGAACAGGACAGGTAGGTACCCTGATGATCACTAACACTGAAGCGTAAAGAATGAAAAATGGCAGTATTACTCCATCTTTTTTGACTATTTGTCTTCATTCTAATTTGTGTAGTCATTGGAATGTCTTAGATGTTTAGGATATTGATCTTTTTTTGCCCCCATTAGTTGCTTCACTGTGAGGTTAATTAAAGTGAATATGGTTTAATGTCTGAAATTCACTTTTTCTGAAGGCATTTGAGGCTCAGAGGGATAAACAGTTACAAATCTTATTGGAACCTGGAGATGCAGAGAGAGGACATATAAAGGTTCCTTATACTTTGAGTTTTCATGCTATTGCTGTATATGAATGAGTCTAGAGTCTTTTAAAAAGAAAAAAATCCCTTACTGATTTTCACATTAAAGACATAAATATGTTCAAGATTCACCCAGAATCTAGCTTTAAGTGCCAATAAAACAGAATTCATATTGGTTCTGTCATCCTTCCACTCAGCCATGAGCTTTAGATAGTTTCTCATTCAGTTTGTAAAACACAAGAACCCGACTGGACTGAAGTAGCACTGGATTCTTGCTCTTGGAGATCATCTCCTGCTTAGAGGTCTTTGCAATAGACAGCGTATGGAATAAAACACTTCAGCTTCTTCTCATGGGTGTTCAGTAATATGGCATTCATTGTATTCCAACTAGAGAATAAACATTTCAGTAGTCTCTCCACTAAATGGTGATACAGAACAATTAAAAAAAATTCACAGAAGCACTGGGGAAGCAGGGTTTTTTTTGTTTGTTTTTCTGTTGCTTGAGGAGGGAACATTCTGGCTGACTCAACAAGGGACTCCTTCAGCCAACAAAGGAACTGCATTGTCTGGGGTGTGAGAGAGATTAATTTGTTCTCCATGATTGTGCATATGATGACCCTAAGCTAAGATCTTGAACAGATATAGTTTAAAATGAGGAGAGAAAGACAAGGGACTCTTTAAGATTTTATTAGTCTTTTCCAGGAGGAGAAATGAGATAAGGTTAGAAATCGTTACGTTTTGTATTTCAATCTATAGAATATTGCATACATTAAAAAGAGGCTGTTGTGTCTATGTATGCATTGGAAGTGTTGTAAAATGGGAATCTAAAATAATGGAGAAATAGAAGCTAAAGACCCTTCAGCCACAGGGTTGCTTCAGCAGCTGTCTGTAAAGGAAAATGTATAATCAACTAATGACTATGCCATCAAAATAGCTCTTCTGTTTTCAATAATTTTCCTGATTGAATGTAGTTACTAATTTTACTTATTATGTTCAGGTGCCCAATAATTAGTGGGTAACTCTATCTTTTCCTTCACAGATGGATCCTAGACAAGGGGCCATGGGACCCATTCCTAATTTATTAGCTTCTTGCCAACTCTTTTCACTAGGTTTAAAATACCCCCTTTGTTACGTCACACATACATGGTGAGCAGAAGTCGGATCTAAAAAAGAAATAAGCAACAGTTAACTTTCTGCTTTTGTTTTTTTTAATGAAAAAAGAAAAACGCGATGCTCTACACTAGACAATATCTTGGGTCTGTAACAGTTAACTGGTGTCTTTAGTTAATACTAAATCCTTAATTAAATATGATTGTGCTTTTAGTGGCACAAAGAGCTCTTATAGTTCTTTTTGTCTGATTACATCATTTGCTATATTAAGTTCATTAGGAATATTAAGCAGTGAATAAAGGCCAAGGGAAATGAACCATTTTTAATGAATGATGAATGGTATTGAGACCATTTATTGAGTAAGGATGAATAATGGTAATAAACCATGAATTAGTTTCTTTGACAACCTATTAAAAGATGTGTGGTTTTGGTGTTTTATTCAAGTGCATGAATACATTTGGGAAAATCACTTTGTAAGATGAATACAGCTCAAAATCAGTTAAAACATTAACATTTTATTTTCTTTAGATTTCTAAAATGCATCTATAGGCACTCATCCAGTGCTCTGGACATCTATCTTATAGATTAAAAATCACTGCTGTGAACCAAGGACCTCTGAGTGCCAACTGTACAGGAGTACAAAGGAGTACAGGGATCCCCTGGGTTCACCAAAGGAATGTAATGTAAAGTCTCTAATGAAAGCCTGTGTCACGTTGGTCGTCATAATCACTGTGAGATGTATGTATGGAAAATACATGAGAATCTATATATATGAAACTGAAAAATATGTTCTCTACAGCTTGCAATTAAAGACAGGTCACTCCTAAAGAAAAGAGAAAAAAGATGGGCTTTTCAGCGTGTCCGAAAGAGTAAAAAAGCTTTGGTTTTTAAGGCTGAGTCCCAAAACTTAGAACTCCTTAGAGAATGCTCTGCCAGCAGTTCATTCTCATTTCCATTGAGGGAGCTCAAGGATTCCAACGGAAGTGCCTCTCAACTGTGACTCAACTGTGACTGATCTCAACTGTGACTGTATGTGACCGGGATCTCTCAAGTATCAAGGTCTCAACCATTTAGAGCACTGTAGTTTACAACTAACACCTTACATTCCACCCTAAAGCATATTGGAGGCCACTGCGGATCACAGGGGTTGAATTAATGTGCTCCCAGCATATAATTCTGGTGCTTAACCAGCTGGTCCTGTCCATTTTCTGGCCCTGGCTCAACACACCGAGCCTGGCCCGGGGTATCCTGGCCTGCCTCCAGAGATTAACTTTGCGCTGGGTCTCTGCGGGGGTGCTGAGCCTTCCCCTGGAGGAGTGGGGACAGGGCTTACTCTGCTTCCACATTCAGATCTGTGTCTTTTGCCTCCAGGCCCTGCAGAGACTCCTTTATGGTACAGGTAGTCTAGCGTGGAGCATGCTGGCACACGCCTTCCTCCGCCGCCTCTGATACAACCAGCAGCTCTTTACCTCCTTCTGAGGAGTCTTCCGCAAGACCTCTTTGAGCTGCCGGTCTTCTACCAGGACCTCCTCCAGACCAGGAAGCTGGTCTCTTACACCATGTCCATGGCGGCCATTGAAGGGGAAGATTTCCTCATGGAGCCTCTCTTACACAACACCCAGCTTGGTGTGCCGGTGGTGGAGTCTTCCTCATTGTGTTGGAGGTTGGTCCTGGCAGGTACCACCAGGATCAGAGAGCTCCTGGACTATGACCAAGGGGACTGGGTAGATCCCCTGGAGCTCGGCTGGCGCATGGGGCTTTCCATCCGTCGTGTACCCCAGCGCATACTCCAGGAGGTGAGGGCAGCCTTGTCACCCACCTCTCGGGCCTTGAACAGGTCCTGCAGGAGGGTGCTCCCCGCCTGCCCCTTGCCCTCCAGACCTTGTCATCAGGCCCCTGCCCCATAAGCCCTCCTGGCCACCCACCCTGCATAATCCGAGTGGGCTGTGTGACCTGCAGCTGGTTCATTTCCAAACCGTGCCTAGGACACAGCTCTACGCACACATGCACCATACCTTTCATTTCCTTACTCTCGTGTCCTTACAGCCAGAGCCTAAGGAGAAGGATGTGGAGGGTAGGGAACCCCAGAAGACCAGTCTGTATTCCACCCTGGTCCCATGGCCTTCTGGGGATATTAGTTGGCAGCTCCTTCATGGAGCTGTGAGCACAGGTGTGTACCTGGTGTGGTTAACCCACCTCCCGAACAATTGCGCCTTCTGCAGCATGAGGGAGACCCTGGCACACAACTATCTTGAGTGTACCAGACTGCAGCCCCTTTTCCAGCTCCTCCACGTCCTTCTCCTTAGGTTCTGGCTGTATTTTCCCCCCGCACCTCTGGATTTATGGACACCCTGTCTCTGGCCCATAAAGTCACAAGACGACATTGTCAAGCTCCTCCTGGCACTAGCCAGGGTGGCCATCCACCATACCAGGAGGAGGATGCTAGGTGGGGAGGTGCTCTGCAACTGTGGCGACTATTTTCACTCCTCCCTTCAATCACATACCAAGGCCGAGTTCCTCTGGCCCGCGTCCGCTGGCTCCCTGGAGATGCTTTTGAGGAACAGTGGGCACTGTCCAGGGTTCTCTGCTCAGTGTCCTTCTCTGACTTCCTGCTTTTGACCCTGGGACCCTCACTCTCTTTCCTGCGTCATCAGTTGTCCCCCTGACTTCAGTTGAGGCCTGGGTTCAGTGGCTCCTCCCCTTAGGCTGGGGGATGGGCTTTTAGATGAGGGCAGGCTTGCACCCACTAGCTTCCAACACTGTGACAACAATAACATTTATAGTGTCCTTAACTATTGATTTCAAAGTAGTTGGATTTTGTAAATGATAAGAAAAGTCCAAGAGACACGATGGGTGAGGTAATATCTTTTAATGGGCAAACTTCTGTTTGGTGAGAGAGATGAGCTTTCTGAAGAAGAGCTCTGTATGGCTCAAAAGCTTGTCTCTCACACCAAGAGGAGTTGGTCTGATAAAAGATATTACCTCACCCACCCACTTGTCTCTCTACTATCCTGGGAGTGACATAGCTACAACTGGACTGCATACAACAAGAGAAAATTACAAATGTTTTTGTCACTAACTGTAACTATTTTGAGGTTGTTGGGGTTTTTTGTTTTGTTTCTTTCCCAAAATGAAATAAATCTTCACACCATCCAGGGACTGAATGAGGTCCTAGGACAATGAACGATCTGTCCTGTTGGAGGTGGGGCATTCCCTCAAAGCCATCAGATTCAAGAGAGTCTCTACTAATGTCAGTTTTCTCATATTTGCACTGACCTGTCTGGATCATTCTACATTTTCCCATGGCTCTTATACATTAGTATATTGAGGGAAGACTTGTACTTCCTCACTGCAACTCAGTTTTGAGTGAGGGAAGAACCAGTGTTATCTTCTTTGTAAGATTAGGACACTGTTGGGTTATATAGGTGTCCTCTTATTCCCATTCCTACCTAATGTTCAACCTTTTACAAAGTTGCTCCACCAGGCCTTTTTCATGATCATTCCAGCAATCGTAATTTCCTTAGGTCTACAGTATATGCAGCCCTTCCCCTGATGAATGGCTTAAGCCTTCTTTCTCCGACATGCTTGTTATCATCATTCATTTATATTGGGAGAGGGGAAAAGCTACTCCTCACAGGAGCTGGGTCTTTGGTTCTCTTCTGGCACCTGGTGCCTCCATCCCAAGGTGACTCTTCACTGTGCCATCTGCTGGGGTGCTGTTGCTGCGGAAAATCAATATGACTGTCTGGAGAGGAGTATAAAGCCCAGGGACAATATAATGCATATGTTCAAATCCCAACAAAGGAAAGACAACCCCAAAATAACAGGATAGTCAAAGGGGACTTTATTGGGAATAGGGAAATAGGATCTAACATTAATAAATAACCCAATCCCCCGCCTCTGAACATACTCAACCCCCTCCATCCCAGCTCCCTGCCTTGCACCTTCTCAGGCAGATGGTACACGGAGATTGAGTCCTGAGACAGTGTTCCAGTGCTGTGATGTTGGCCAGCCTCAACAAACAAGGTCCCCTAACTTTGCTCTACTGGGTGTGGCAGGGTCCTCTCATGACTCCTACCAGGCTTGCTGGCTTCTGGTCTGGAATCCTGGTGGGGGCCTTGGCTGATCTCAGTAAATGGCACTGGGTCGGATAACTCTCGGCTGGATGCTGGGCACTGCAGTGCTGGAACTGTCGGACCCACTCAGCTAGATCTCCCAGCAGAACAAGGGAGTTTAACAGGGACTCCCTGAGCTTCACTTCCTCTCCCACAGCTTCCAAACCAAAACTGAAGCTAAACTGTTCACTCATATGTAAAGAGTCAGACTGAAGTCTGCACATTCCTGGCTTGTCGTTGGTTCAGTGAACTGCTTATTCAGATCATCCCAGGCGGAAACCTCCTTATTGGCTCCAACAGAGATTTCTAGTTCTTTCTGTCTTTAACCCCTGACTCCAAGGTTGCTGAAAATTGGTGTCAGAGGGCTCTGGTAACTGTCTTAGTTGGAGTCCTTTTGTTAGGGCCTGTAGAGGACCAGTGCGGTGCTTGAGGAGCTGGCAAACTCCAAGTGCAGGTTACATGTAATTTAAGGTTTTGAAAGTCAGCATCTTTCCTTAGGCAAAGTCAGGTAAGTCATGGGAATGTACTGAGTTGAAGGAATAAATAATGTTTGCGGAGTCTGCTGTTGCATGTGGGATTTCATGAGCTTTGGTATTTACTGTTACTAAAGCTGATTCTTTAACAAGATTGTTTAATAACCATTTATGGAGCAGTTCTTCCCTGCCCGCCACATCTCAGTAGCACAGCATTGCCTGTACCTAGGGGAAGAGGTCTGCTCTTTAAAAAGCTATTAAAAACAACTACAGCAATATAGCTTAACAGTTATTGAAAATGTAACCTCATAGGTTTAAACTAGTGCCTCAGGCCTGAATTTTAAACTTGGTTGTCTAAAGTTAGGATCCTAAATCCATTTTTCATTTAAGGTACAACTACACTGCAGACCTCTTATAGTGGTGTGTAGAATACATACCTGGGCAGGGCACCTAGCACAGGTATAAATAGCAGCGCAGACATTGATCTGGATAAGCAGTTCGCTGGACCAATGACAAGGTTAGGTGACTAGAGACGTGTGTACACACACGGTTCTATTCTTGCCCAAGCAATGGCTCCCCTCTTCACCCTGCTATTTTCACTACTGCCTCCCTGCTGCTGGCAGGGCCGACGAGAGTGTGGGGGGAGCCGGTATAAATTACTGGAGCCCAGCGGTATGGAAGGGGGCCCGGGGCCTGGTTTCCCCAGCTTCGTCGGCCCTGTTTAGCTGGTCCGCCCTTGTTGGGGGGCCCGACATTTTTTTTTCACCAGGGTCCGAACCCGCTCTCGGCGGCCCTGGCTGCTGGAGCCTTTCCCTACCATAGAAAAAAAAACTCCAGTAGGAGGAAAAGACTCTGGCAGGGGGAAGCAAAGGGGAAGGGCTCTGGCAGCAGGGAGCTGCTGAAGCCTTCCCCTTCTCCCTCCCCTCTGCTAGAGCCTTTCACTGACACACGCAGCTACACACCACAGTGTACATGCACCATGCTGTCCACTCTGGCATGTAGCTACACCCTAGATGCCGCCCCATCATGTAGACATAGCCAGAGGTGCTGGGCATCTTCAGCTTTCAACGACTAGGACTGTGCATGGACCTGCATGAACAGAGGCCAGTGCAGGGACTAGGACCTTAAATGGGAACCGTTTCAAGGCAAGCAGGGGTGGCTCTAGCCATTTCGCCACCCCAAGCACGGCGGCACGCCTGCGGGAGGTCCACCGGAGCCGCCTGCTGCCCTCCCGGAGACCGGCAGAGCGCCCCCCGCGGCGTGCCGCCCCAAGCACGCGCTTGGCGTGCTGGGGCCTGGAGCCGCCCCTGAAGGCAAGGACCATGCTTTAATTTTTTACATATGGAAAGTACCTCATGTATGATGGGCAGTACTGGAAACAGAATAAATAATAAATCAGTTCTGAGTGTCAGGATCTTAGTCAGTGGTTCTTTGTTTTCCCTTCAATTTAAGTGACATCATAAACATGTGAAGAAAAATTTTAGTGTCCAGTTAATGGCATTCTCAGTCCTCTTCAGATAATTACCTTTGAAGCCATGAGTTGCTACTGTTATTGCTGTTAGGAACCAGAATTATTAGAAGCAATTACATGGTGTTAGTGGTGCTTGCCTAGACAACACAGACAGCAGTTATGGATTGTGTGTCTAATAAAGGATGTAGCATATTGACTCCATATTTAGGGTTTCAAGGAGATTTGCACTTAAAGCAGGGATTAACTCCCTAAGTGTATTTGCTGTATTCTCTCCAAATTCACAGCATTGATTTGTAGGGACTTTTGAGAATTTAAAATTAATTTTGAGTCTATTTTTAGCAAATGTCCGGAATTTGAGATTTTGAAATGCACGCGTAGATTTTTTGAAAATCTGTGATTTAGAGTACGTTTGAAGTTTATTATGTTTATTAACTCAAGTCATAATTGCATTTATTTCCCTGTTACAAATTATTTTCATTGTCAAGTAATTTGGCATCATATGAATGCTCCAGAATCTAAACTTTTATTTTTTTTAAATATATTTTTCTAGCCCTTATGGCTGCCAAGGGAACCTTGAAAACCTAAATGCAACAATGGTGTCTTCTTTGGACTGCAGATCATCCAAAACGTAGCTCTTGAAAGGCATTGGATTGTCTCATCCATCTGTGTATTAGCTCTGAAATATAAGATTTCCCATTTAAATACTAGCACTGTTAACTGTTTTATTGCTGATTATTTACTAGAAACATCCTCAGTGTGCTTATATCAAGATGCTTATATGGTCCCCATCACATAGTAGGTGAGTGCCTTACAGTCTTTAACACATTTATCCTCATGACACCTTTCTGAGGTAGGGAAGTCCATTTTACAAAGGTGGCTTTGAGGCACAGAGTGCCCAAGGTATTTAGGCTCCTAGCTTCCATTGATTTTTCATTTAACTTGCCAAGGGCTTGGCTACACTGGAGAGTTACAGCACTGGTGGTGGCTTTACAGCGCTGTAACTTACTCCCTGTCTACATTGGCAAGGCACATACAGCGCTGTATCTCCCTGGCTACAGCGCTGGTTGTACTCCACCTCGACAAGGGGAATAAAGAGAACAGCGCTGGTGCTGCAGCGCTGGAGTGCCAGTGTAAACAGTGATTAATCTTACTACGCTGTAACAGACCTCTGGAATTTTCCCATAATGCTTTTAAGTAAAGATAACACTCTTTGTTTTGTTGTGAACTCGGGGCTCCCGGAGCTGCTTATCTAAAAAACAAACACAGCTACTGTTTGCTCAAGCAGAGGCAGGCATGGGGATGAATGTCCACAGCTAGTGTTTGCTTGAGGAGAGAAGCAGCATGGCTTGTGAGGGGGGGAGGGGTCCATTTAGGAGCAGCTGCTTATTTGGTCTGTGAGGAAAAAAACAAAAGGCTATTTGCATTTAGTGAATGAGAGAGGGGTGGGGGAAGGGGTCGGAATTTGCAAGGCAGGGAGCTGACATACAGAAATCCACTCTCTCTCTCCCCCACGCTCCCTGTCACACTCCACCCCACCCCCCTCTTTTGAAAAGCACATTGCAGCCACTTGAATGCTGGGATAGCGGCCCATAATTCACCACTCTCAACACCGCTGCAAATGCTGCAAATGTGGTTGCACTGCAGCGCTGGTAGCTGTTAGTGTGACCACACTGCATTGCTTTCTCTACACAGCTGTATGAAGACAGCTTTAACTCCCAGCGCTGTACAGCTGCAAGTGTAGCCAAACCCCAAGACCTCTGTTGCGGAGCAGCGACTTGAACTGAGTCACAGGCTTAACCATGGCCCCAAATCATCAACTGCCTCCCATGCTTCCCAACTGCCAAACGCTAAATTGTCCCTACTCATGTCTCACCTGCCAATTAACCACTTTCCCTATCAGCTTCTATGATTCAGTAATGTGCACTCATTAGAAAAACAGAAATGTGTCTGCAGCAGAACTTCCAATCTGCCACAGTAGTGCCAAAGAATACAGGTCCAGTGAATTTGATGACAAATAGATTTAATCTCAATTTTAATTGACCAAGCTTTAGGTGACAAATGGACAGAAGCTCTGGAAATTATTGTGTGAGCTGTGGGAGATTCTTGGATCAGATGGACACACAAATGTACACAAATCTATGGCAATTAATATTCAGGATTAAAGGAGTGTTGTGATCTGGAAGAATGGGGGAGGAACAAGCTATCTTTTGTATGGCTTAAAACTAGCATTTAGACGTCCGAGTCTAGGATGGCAATCCAAATGATTTCTTCAAATGACAAGGAGTGGATGGCAGAGATGCTCTTTTGGGATGTCGATTGACAAGGTGTCAGTTTTCTGTGGGAGGGAAAAGCCACTACATTCTTCTGTTGGATCCTTGATTAGGTGTTTATTTGGGATGTTGGAGTCCTTCCATCTGGCTCACCATTGGTCTTTGGAGTTAATCCCCAAGTCTTTGAGCTCGTGCACTGCAAGCCAAAAAGGCTTTCTGGATTTGAGTCAAAATTCAGTATATTGTTTCATTCTTCATGTACTTGTTCCCTCACATACAATGGAACACGTGAAGAATTCATGTTGCAATGAATTTAGGGTGTATTTGCACGAGTACAGGAAGCCATGGTGGTGGCATTCATTTTTCTTTCTCTAAGATTCTATATGACACTGTTGATACTTGACATGTGAAGTGTGGGAGCTGTGTGTCCAGGAGGGCGAGCAATATTTGTGGTGCAGTAGACAAGGACCAATGAAGAGGTCTGAGATTTTTGCATTGGCTTCTCAGGTTGTTCCTGCGAGTTTCTGGATGAGATTTGTGTACACATCCTCATTTTGTTGTGAATATTTTTTTAAGTGCTGGTGGTATGCAGGCTCCAGTCTAATATCACACCAAGAAATTCTGGGGATGGCAAATGAGTTAGTAACTGTTACTTCCAATATTGTTGGAAAGAAATTCAACTGTAGTTTTCCTTTCACTTTAATGGGAGCTGGACTGGTCCTTTCTGTCTTTCTAACATTATAAATGTATATAATTGAGTACATGAGTATATTTATTCAGCGTGGCGAAATTTGAGAATTTATGACATGAACAGTGCCTATTCTAATGCAATGAATATACTTTTATAATCTGGCATAGCAGTTATGTTTATGCAGTAGCTTTGCTTCACTGAGATTTGCCTAGTTATGGGCCCTTGGGATTAATTTACTTGGTAGAAAATGGTTGAAATTTGGATTTATTTATATAATACTTTAAAGTGCACTATAACTACTATTACTGAATAGCTGGCCACTTCAAATAATCTTTAATAGTTAAAGTTATCATAGGTTATGCAAATCATGTATGAGTGCATGAAACGCCAGAATATAGACAATCATTTTATGAAAAATAATAAAAAACTCTGTAAATGTTTCTAAGGGCAGGTCAAAAGAAATTGTATTAGAAAACTAATTCTTAAAAAAAAAAAAATCGACACCACCACACTTGGTAATTATGCTTTGTTAGCGATTAAATGTTCAGTTTGCTGATGAGGCGGTATGTTTATAGACAGGCTTGAAAGGATTACATTTTTTATCAGTAATTGTTGATTTCACCATGCACACACAAACCACTGAAACAATGTTTCCATTGACGATGATTGAAATTTACAAATCGGAAAAGATAAAAATGCTGCTTGAGAACTTCTTAGGCCTTGGCTACACTTGCGAGTTACAGCGCAATAAAGCCACCCACAGCTCTCCATAATCCTTTTAACGGAAGCGTCATCTCTTGTTTTGTTGTGAACTCCAGACGCGGAAGTGCCGTTTCAAAGCTCCATTTTGGGGTCTGCTTATCAAAAAAACAAAGTATCAGAGGGGTAGCCATGTTAGTCTGGATCTGTAAAATCAGCAAAAAGTCCTGTGGCACCTTATAGACTAACAGAAGTTTTGGAGCATGAGCTTTCGTGGGTGAATACCCACTTCATCGGATCCATGTAAAAAACAAAGACAACTACTGTTTACTTTGAATGAATGAGAGGCAGGCAGGGGGGCTCCGTTTGGAGTGCTGATAGCTAATGTTTGCTTGAAGAGAGAGGCAGCATGTGGGGGCGGGGGGAGGGTTGGGGTCTGTTTTGGCGAGTGGCTGCTTATCTGGTCTATGAGAAAAAAAGAAACAGCTGCTGTTTGCTTTCAGTGAGTGAGAGAGAGGCAGGGGAAGGAGGGGAGGTCTGAACTTGCAAAGCAGGGAGCTGACATACTCTCAGTACTCCAAAAACCCACTCTCTCTCCCCCCACGCTCCCTGTCACACTCCACCCCACCCCACCCCACCCCACCCCACCCCATTTGAAAAGCATGTTGCAGCCACTTGAATGCTGGGACAGCTGCCCATAATGCAATGCTCCCAATGCCGCTGCAGATGCTGCAAATGTGGCCACGCCAGTGCACTGGCAGCTGTCAGTGTGGCCAGATGGCAGCGCTTTCCCTACTCAGCTGTATGAAGGTGGGTTTAACTCCCAGCGCTGTACATCAACAAGTGTAGCCATACCCTTAGAGTCAAAATTAAGTGATTTAAACTTTTGAATTAGGCTTGTTATGAATGAGCTAGTGAATGGTTGGAATTGTTGATTAAAAGAGATTTACTAAGAATGTTTTGACATGTAATGTTGACAATTTGATTTAATGGTTTGCAAAGCTGCAACTCTTTTGAATATCAACAGCTACTCTCATTAAATCATTGTCTGAACCATCCTCCATAATTTCCCAAAACTGCAAAAATTCAAACCGATAAAAATTGGGTGGTGGTGAGGGGGAAGCACTTAACCTGTCATTCTGTAAACGTGTGGGGTTGTTGGCATAGAGAGGATTAAGGACATTGCCCCAAGTAATTCTAGGATACATCCGGAAGGCTTCTGGGACCCCGACTCAAGCTGGTGCCGGGTATACACATGAAAGCAATAGGGTTTGGACCCTAGGTCCCAGTTTAACATGGGCACGGACCCTTCAGCCCTGCAGGGTCCTGGGACCCAAGGTTTGAACCCTAGGTTAACACAACTGGTATTTGGCTGCAAGGGGAGTTACGCTGGAACCCGGGCTTAGATTGCTGTGTGGACAGACCCTCCGTGCTTTGCTCCCTATGGTTCTAGCTCACATAGTTTGTCGCGTGCCTCCAAGACTGTTGAATTATGTAGTTATACATTCTGAGAACACAGGTAAAATATTTGCATATTTAGGGGCCTGATTTCCAGAGGGACTGAAGTCAGTGGCAAGAGTAGGTGCTCAACACCTTGAAAATCACACTACTTAATCAGGTGTCTACATTTGAAAGAGGGGCAGGGGAGTGCATGGCTCCAATAGTTAGCAGCAAAGCTGTTGCAATGTTTTCTTATCTTTAAGGAGGGCTCTCTTGTTGTGCTGAGTAAGATTCACTGGGAACTTCCTGGGAACAGGGACTCCTCAGGGATTGATTATTTCATTGTGGTTACTGGTACTTTCCTTGAACAAGTGATGGTGTAATGCATTTATACATGAATTTTACTCTGATCTGCTGGGATTGACTGATTCGGGTGAAGAGGGAGTGTAGTTCTAATGGTCTGATTCTGACACTGTTACCGACCTAAAGTAATTCCTTACTCTGCAAATAGTTCTGCTGATTGCAGTGGGACTACTTTTGGAGTAAGGTTCTACTCAATCTGAGTAAGGGTGTCAGAACTGGAGCCCACATGCAGTAGCTTTCCACTGGTCCTGAGCTGTACCTCCTCTGCCACGCTGAACCAGTATTATTCCTGCCTTCTCTTTCTCCAAGAACTGACTTCTGGATTTAGACCGAGGGAATAGATGCTGCTTTCTAAAGTGCTTGTTCAAGGCTGTGAGGACACAAGCAGCACAGCAGCAGTAAAAATTGTGATATAAAGCAGAAGAGCAGATTTAGAAAAATTGATTCCATACCCTTTGAGATTTTTCTAGTGACCTCACTCATGACTTACTAGCAGTGAAACATTCTTTTAAACCCTATTTAAGAACTTTGGTACAGATTTAAAAAGTGTCTGCTTTTTCAGGCACAAACAAACTTCAGTGAATGTGCCCCTCAGATTTGAGTTATCTGTATGCTGTAGTTATGTGTAAGTCAGGATTGATGTATGCTGGACATTTATGGGCTCTCTTCTGAAAATCTGATCCCAGATTACTAAACATTGTTAAATGTTCTTGGGTACCATGTTGATGGACACTTCATAAATACTTGTAGACAAACAGGATGACAAAAATAACTTCTGTTTCATCTAGTATCTCCTGGTCCTAACTGGTTGTAATCTGTTATTTGTATGAAGTTTCTTTAAATTAAGGGACACATTTTGTCCTCTAATCTACAAATTCTTTGGAGCCGGGACTTTCTTACTATGTGTGTGATCAATGCCTAGCAAACCATGGTAGCTACTAGAATACAGACATTAATCCAAGTTTAAAAAAAAATCGAACCAAAATATACAATATAAAACACAATATAGCAAGAAATATTTCTACTCTCATTTTGTGTTTTTATTTTATTCTGGGAAAACAAACTAAGCACTTATTTTAAAAATACATAATTTATATTTAATTACTTTCTTGTGCCTTTTTACATTTTTTGACCTAATGTCCAGAGACTTTTTACTCTCAATCTGTGTTACTGATTGGATGTTTTTAGTTCTTTCTCCAGACAGAAAACAAGGTCAAGCTTATTAAGTTCTGACCTGGTAATTATAAGTCAGATCCTCTCCTACTTGGCCTGATCCTGTACATTTCGTCTTTTTTTTCCAATTCAGATTAAACCAATACTACACCATAATTAGAAATAAAATGATGCAACTTTAATAGCCCCCTACAGTAGGTGTGTAAATAAACAAGCTGTAATCACAGTCATTACACCAAATGTTGCAACATTAAACTGCTGACCCTACCAATGGACAAGAGCTGTTCAGCTCAAATAACATTTTATTGCAGGTGAGAGGTTCCATTTATTGTCTCCTGTGAATGACTGCTATTGACTTTCCTGCTCTGGAAAGTCTTGCTCCCAACTTAGAAGCAAGTGCTTTCATCAAAATATGATGAATACTCTGACATCTCCATTTCAGAAATAAGTGCTGGTGGTAGTGGAGGGTTACAAAATAGTGACCAGTCAAGTGCATTCTTGTCAGGGATTTCCTTACCGGTTTGTCAAGAAGGATCTTCCTGAGTTCCCTAAACCAGGGCAGGGACCTTATCTTCTCCATGCTTTGTACAAATCTGAGCATGTTGTCAATGCTTGAGAAATTAGGAATAATAATTTTCTCATGCAACATCTTCTACTGTGACAATGTTCCCAAAAGAGAGGTAATATCTTTTATTCGACCAACTGGTTAGAGAGGCAAGTTTCTGAACTACACAAAGCTCTCTACTCCACCAAACTTGTCTCTTTAATACCCTGGGACCAACACTGCTACAACAACACTGCATGCAAGTGTTCACAAAGGCACCTAAAATGATCAGTAACATATTAATGCCCTATCTTTTGCCAAATTTGATGTAAATCCAGCTGTTGCTTTCATATCCTTATATTGTCATCGGCAGAGATAGCAACTAGAACCCAAACATGTAAGTTGACTAAGGTCTTTTGGGGTATGTCTACACTACAAAGCTAAGGCGTGATTGTAGCATGGTTTGCCATAATTTAGCTAGCATCATTAATAATAGTAGTCAGGGTGGGAGGAGTCTGTACAGGTTCAGCATGGTCTAGTAATCTGAGTGTGTTTGGACTGAAGTTTGTGGGAGCTTCCACTTGAGAAAATAGGGCTGGTGCATATAATTTACCACTGATGAAATGATGGACTTGCATTGTCAAGTACAGAGCTGGACAGTTTCTGATGCACATTTCTGGGGGAAGGTCTGCGACTGGAAATTTGCTGGTATTGCCCTGTACGTAATTCACGAGTGGCTGGCCGGAGCATTCATGTAATATAGTTGTGAGTGATTTTTCAGGCTAGAGGCTGTCTGTGAACTGGCCAGGAGTGGTGTAAATGGCACCCCAGAGAAACAAGATGGACGAGCAACTGTTGATGAAAGAGACAAGCTTTTGGGCTATCCAGAGCTCTCCTTCAGGTCTGGGAAGGGAACTCAGTGTGTTACAGCTAAATAAAAGGTGCAGCAGATTGTTGAGCATAAGGAGTTAACACATTTCAAGGGACATTCAAAGTGAAATAGCCAGTTAACACATTGACAGTCATGGCACAAAAAAAGGGGGTGGTGGTTAATGGAATACAGATTATTGTAATAAATCATAAATCCAGAGTCTGAATTGGGATCATGACTTCTAGCATCTAGGAAAATTATGTATTTAATCTCCCAAACTCATCTTCTGAAGGTAGTTTTGTGCAGGTTTCCTTTTAGGATGAGGACTGAGAGGTCTGATGTGGTGTTAGTGCATTGTGAAGAGCATTCTTCCAGGAGCGGTAGGGTGTTTTTTGTCTTTTCATTTTTCTGTGTGAGTTCAGTCGAATATGTAGTGATTATCTGGTTTCATCCATATAATCGCTATTGAGGCATTTCGTGTACTGGATGAGGTACACTGTATGTTGTAATAGCATGTGTAGGACCCAGGGACCTTGAAAGGTGTGTTGTAGGGGGTATTGATCATCCTAGCAGTGAAGATATGCTTGCAGGTTTTGCATCTGTGCTGGCAGCTTTGAGTTAGGGTGCACTGGTTGTAGGTAGCTTGCTTCCAATGATGAGATTTGTGAGCCCGAGAGGTTGTTTGAAGTCCAGAAGAGGGGGGTTGGGTAAGATTTCTTTCAGGATGGGGTCCCCATTGAGTATGGGTTTTGCCAGTGGATTTATACTGGCATAAGTCTGCAGTAATGCACTGGTGAACTAAGCCCTCAGTATCTAAAGCAAGTGCAGTTGACCAAAATGGGCAAGGGTTGACTTTTCAGGAGTGCTTGGATGAGCAATTAACATTTGCAAAATCAGCAGTAATTGAGGTAGCATTAAAAAAATTGATAGTGCAACTGTTGGCATGAGACATCATGGTGAGTTTTTAATGTCTAGCATGATATATTAAGTGTTACGCTCTGATGCACCTGTAGTCTGATCTATAGATTATATATTGATTATATTGATTACTTAAGAATTCCCAGTTATCACTTTGAGGGTTGACAAGTTCTTGTCCCAGGATCAAGCCTAGTATTATTCAAATTATTATACAGTTGGGAACCCCGAAGTGCACAGCTGCACACTCACACTATAGGAACTCTTCTATATTTACAAATAGTTTATTAATATATTGAGCACAGTTAGACCCACCCCAACTCAGTAAGGTAGATAGAGATACTACAGAATGTACATCTGCACATTCATATATTGACAGCATCCCTTGTAAAACAACATGAAATGTTACCCATCATCTTCCTCATCACCATCACCTTCCCCCTCATTAGTGACCATTATTCTGGCACCTCCCATCTTTCTCCTACTGCCCCATAGACTGGGATGCAACTTTTAGAATATGATGCGCTGACACCACTATGTTTGATGCATATCCTCACCTTACTAATGTTGGTGTGTCTTTCTTCTTCAGGTTAGTATATCAATGATCTCAACTTATTATCATATACGTCAATTCATTGCCATGACACTCTTGTGGTTGGGTCATATTCCTGTGGTCGGAAATTCCCCTAAAACACTCTATTTTCAGCTCCATGCTTGGGGTTGTCCGTTGAGCTGTATATCTGTTCAAAGTTTATCTGTTCAAAGTTCATAGGCCTCAAGCCTTATGCCAACTTGCTGAAGCTAATGTCTTACAGGATACAGGCCTGCAGATTCCTTGCATTACTGCTGAATGTAATGTGAAGCAGTGAATATAATAAAGGCAAGTCAGCCCTATGGGCTACACACGCCAGAACAGCAATCCCCAAACACAAGGAAATCAAAGCAAGATGTGCAGGTAGGTGGTCAATCAAAATATGTAATAACCATGAACCAGTTAAGTCAGCAACAGTCTGAACAAAACATAACAGTCCAAAGTATGACAAGTATGTAGTACTCTGAGTAACTGCACATACCCAACATTACATACGCATACACATAGGAACAGGAAAACTGAGTTCATGGAGCATGAAGCAACGAGCAGGAAGACATGCGCACACACCAGTCATCAGCTAAGAAAAGAACTCTTCTAACCAAGGGCTGAACCAAACATAAATTAAAAAATAATTGACTTTTCTGGAACTTGATCATAACATAGGATTTGAGAAACCCTGTATTAATAACTCATTAAATGGTTTCAAGTCTATTCAGAATCAGACATCAGCTGTGTTTCATTGGCATGAAGGATTTATGTGGTCATTAATTTTGGCTCTGCGCAAGGCTGACCTGCTAAGAGAAGGAGACTGCCCGCTATGGAGACCAGTAACTGAATGTGAGGACATAACATAGCTTTAAAACTGAGATGATTGGGGTTCATTTATTTTAACTTTTCTCTGACTCAGAGCAATTGACTTTTATTTTCCTCTTCAATCCTTCACCCGCTGCCATCCTGGAATCTCAGTATTAATATGAGAGCCTAATAAAGTCCCAGTTTCATTGGCTGATCACAGTATATTCAGGGTAATTTTATTTGCATCTTAATCAATAAACAAATATATGCAATCTGTATCTGTTTAAAAAATCAAATTTACTTTAATAGTGACATAATAGCATTGTGGGAAATTTAGCTTCTATGGGACAACACGTGTTAAAGTAAGGCATTACTCAACTGTTCCTGCTGCATTGGAGCCTATAAAGTCAGAGAACCACTTTAATGGCAGAACTACTTCATGCATTTAAAAAAAAAAATTGAACTTGCTGACCTGATCTAGCAGAAAATATCTGCCCGCTCCAAGGAAAACTGACTTATGTGGAGGAGTTTGTATCATTATTTTCTGAGATTAGGTGTATTTCTAAAAGATAAGAACGGCCATACTGGGTCACACTAAAGGTCCATCTAGCCCAGTATCCTGTCTTCCAACAGTGGCCAATGCCAGGTGCCCCAGACGGAATGAACAGAACAGGTAATGATCAAGTGATCCATCCTCTGTCGTCCATTCCCAGCTTCTGGCAAACAAAGGCTAGGGACTCCATCCCTGCCCAACCTGGCTAATAGCCATTGATGAACCTATCCACCATGAACTTATCTAGTTCTTTTTTGAACCCTGTTATAGTCTTGGCCTTCACAATATCTTCTAGCAAGGAGTTCCACAGGTTGACTCTGTGTTTGGTGAAGAAATACTTCCTTTTGTTTGTTTTAAAACTGCAGCCTATTAATTGCATTTGGTGACTCCTAGTTCTTGTGTTATGAGAAGGAGTAAATAACACTTCCTTATTTACTGTCTCCACATCAGTCATGATTTTATAGACCTGCTCTATCTATTTTATAAATATGCTCTAGGTCAACAGAAGTTATGGGTTTGATGTAGGCTGCTGAGTGAAATTCTAGAGCATGTGTAATGCGGTATTGCAGGGCAGACTAGATGGTCACAGTAGCCCATTCTGGCCTTTACGTCTATATGGTGGGTAGAAGGTAAGTTGTTGGTTTGGTTTGGTTTGGTTTTTTGTTTTTGTATATATCCCCAACAAAATTTTCACTTCACTTATTTTAGTAAACTGTCATTGAAGTTTTTTTTTCTGTTTGCTGACACGTGACAGTTCTGTTACCTACATATCTTACTGTGGGCACAGTATTAGTTTTATTGGCTTCTCAACTTTCATGATATCCCCCTCTAAAACAATGCAGGTTTCACCTCTTTGCTAATATGGAGAAAGTGTTTTTGTAAGCAAGAAATTTTAATGCACAGAATTGTAGAAATGTCAAATTTAGTTGGCAACAGATATTTGCTTACAGTAGAATCTCAGTTATGAACTGACTAGTCAACGACACACCTCGTTTGGAACCAGAAGTACTCAATAAGGCAGCAGCAGCAGAAAAAAAAAGTGAATACAGTACAGTACCATGTTAAATGTAAGCTACTAAATAAATAAAGGGAACACAGCATTTTTCTTCTGCCTAGTAAAGTTTCAAAGCTGTATTAAGTAAATGTTCAGTTGTAAACTTTGGAAGAACAACCCAACAGTTTGTTCAGAGTTACTAACATTTCAGAGTTATGAACAACCTCCATTCCCGAGGTGTTCGTAACTCTGAGCTTTTAGTGTACTTGAATTATTCCTTTTGGTTGTAATCATGTGTGTCACTTATACTGAGTTGCATGTTTCATTGATCATCATTAAGTCTAAGTTGTTACAACTTTAATGGGTTATTTCCATCCTGTTTTGTTCTGTGTCACAAATTATGTGTGAACTTGTATCTCACGAGTATATTTTAACTATTGCTTATGGAAACCAATATGCCAGCATAAAAATGTCAGCTGTAACGTGTTTTCTCTGCCATGCCCCAGTGGCCTTGAAAATACTGAAAAATGGTTATATTGTCATAGAAAAATATTCTTTTAAATGGTGTCTTTCCACATAGGGATGAGTGTTGTATGCATAGTGAAATTTTGGAAAACCATCAACTAGCATTAGCTTCAGGTTTACAAAATGGTCTCGATGCTCTTACTTTTGGATTCCCCTTCCACGTTACTACTACATCTCAATAAAGACTAGTTTTACTGTGTTTTTATTGCAAAATAAAAATCTTTTGCTGACACCTTTTGCAGTTGATATTGCCTCATAATAGGTTTTAATTTCAGCACTGCTGCAAGGCAAATAATCATTTTTGTGCTGGCTATTCAGAAGTACACAGTTAATGGCATTAATTAGTGATAATCTAATACTGCACTCTTTATAATTGTGTAGTGTCTAATTTTATATGTTTACTGGATAGCTCATGAGTGGATTGGTGAAAAAATAAAATAGGCTTGATCATTCCACCCTAACGCAATTCTAGGTAAGCCAAAGGGAGAATTGCTAAAGGTTGCAAAACATTTGTTTTAATGGTGTCCAGGGATTACTTAAACAATGAAGAGATTGGAAAATTGTTGTGGTAGGGTATTGCCACACCTTGGATGGATGATGGGACACAAAGCTTGTTTCAAACCTTTAAGAAATAGCAATCTCCCAGCGTAACACTCTTCCTGAAGTGTTTTATGGAAATGATCAAATAGTCCTACAGAGGGAGAAAAAAATTATCCTGGCCTCTTCTGACCTGTACCTTTGCTGGGCTGAATATTTAAGCAACAGTGTGTGCCTCATACACACATGTACTCTCTCCAGCAGCACCAATCCCCCAATGTTTCTAAGGATCAAAGAAGTGGAGGCCAATGAAGGCGAGTGTCTATTTGTATTGGAGGAAAGAGGGAGAAAGAGGTGTGAGGATAGGCAAGTGTTTGCGGTACCCTATGCTGGCAGCATAGCATCCTGGTCTGTAATCTAGGATGGCCATCCTTATCTTCTGTAAAGGGGCTAGGTGCTTCTGTAATAAAAATAAATAAATAATGCAAAATATCCTTATGCTTTAAACAACTCCTACTAATAGTCCCATAAAGAAAACATAAATTAAAAATGTTTCCTTTCTTTTTAGGATTTCCTTGTATCTCAGGAAGAAAATGACATTTCTCAGCCACTTCCCTGTCATCTACATCCTCCTACTCTCATCTGTCTTCTCCCCTTCAGATTTTTTTTTTGGTAGCATTTATTTTATATTATAGAATCATAGACATGTCAGCTGGAAGGGACCTAGAGGTTACCAAGTCCAGTCTCCTGTGCTGAGGCAGTATCAAGTAAACTTAGACCATCCCTGACAGGAGTTTGTCCAACATATTCTTAAAAACTTTCAATGATGGGGGTTTCACAACCTTTGATGGAGGCCTATTCCAGAGCTTAACTACCCTTAGTTAGCCCTGGTCTACACACAGCCCCTGGTTCGAACTAGGGTACGCGAATTCAGCTACGTGAATAACGTAGCTGAATTCGAACTACCCTAGTTCAAATGACTTACCGTCCAGACGCCGCGGAAGCGAACTCCGCGGCTCCAAGGTCGACTCCGGCAACTCCTCCTGCCGCGGTGGAGTACCGGAGTCGACCGCGGCGCTTCCGGAGTTCGAACTATCGCGTCTAGATCAGACACGATAGTTCGAACTCCGAGAAGTCGAACTCGCCGCGTCGACCCGGCGGGTAAGTATAGACGTGGCCTTAGAAAGTTTTTCCTTATGTCTAACCTAAATCTCCCTCACTGTAGATTAAGCTCATTACTTCTTTTCCTACCTTCAGTGGACATGGAGAACAATTGATCTGTCCTCTTTATAACAGCCCATAACATATTTGAAGACTGTTACCAAGTCCTCCTCAGTAGTCTTTTCTCAAGAGTAAACATGCCCAGTTTTCTCAACCTTATAGATCAGGTTTTCTAAACACTATACCATTTTTGTTCCTCTCCTCTAATTTTTCCACATCTTTCTTAAAGTGTGGTGCCCAGAATTAGACAATAATACTCTAGGTGAGGCCTCGCCTGTACCAAGCAGAGTGGGACAATTACTTCTTGTGTCTTACATATTCCACTCCTGTTAATACATCTCAGAATACTAGCTTGTTTTGCATTGTTGACTCATTCACCTTGTGATCCACTATAGCCCTCAGATCCTTTTCAGCAATGCTACCACCTCGCTAATTATTCCCCATTTTGTATTTATATATTTGAGTTTTTGCTTCCTATGAGAAGTACTTTACACTTGTCTTTATTAAATTTCAGCTTGTTGATTTCAGACCAATTCTCCAATCTGTCAAGGTTTTTTTGAATTCTAATCTTGTCCTCAAAGTTCTTGCCATTCCTCCCAGCTTGGTATCACTGCAAATTTTATAAGGATACTCTTCACTTTGTTATTCAAGTCATTAATGAAAGTATTGAATAGTACCAGACCCAGGATGGACACTTGCTGGATCCCACCAGATATTACCTCCCAGTTTGACAGAGAGCCACTAGCTACCCTGAGTATGGTCTTTCAACCAGTTGGGCACCCACCATATTATATTTTCATCTAGACCACATTTCTCTAGCCTGCATATGAGGATGTTGTGTAGGACTGCCAAAAGCCTTACTGATCTATCTATGTCTACTGATATCCCCACTCAGCCAGTAATACTGTAAAAGAAAGAAATTTGGTTTGTTTGGCATGGTTTGTTGTTGAAAAATTCATGCTGGCTATTCCTTAATGCTATTATCCTCTAGGTGCTTACAAGCTGATGGCTTATTAATTTATTGCAGTATCTTTCCAGGTATCAAAGTGTGGTCTATAATTCCTCGGGTCCTCAGTTCCCCTTTATAAACATAAGAACTATGTTTGCCCTCCTCTAGTCCTTTGTGACCTCAACTGTCCTCCATGAGATCTCAAGTTAATTACTAATGGTGCTGAGATTGCTTCAGCTGGACTCTCAAGTACTCTAGGATGAATTTCATCAGGACCCACTGACCTGAATACATCTATCTTATCTAGATATCCTTGAACCTGTTCGTCTCCCTTATGGTGAAAACTAAATGTATTGAGTATCTAATTCCCATGAACCTTTTTAGTGAAGACCAAACCAAATAGCATTCTTGATGTCATCATGTATTAGCTCCACTTCCCTGCTAAATAAAGGACCGACACTTTCATGTGTCTCCTTGAAAGTTACAAAGCTATATCAGAAGTTTTTCAAGTATGTTTGAACTTTTTTCCCCCTGGAGAAGGTGCAGAAAACCCCACCCACCTTTCCTTTGCCACAACTGAAAAACTGTTGAGGAGGCATAGTGAACAGTTGTAGCTTCTCAGAGAAGGGGAAAAAGGTTTTGAAAAAGAAAAGTATCAGTCTTTAAAAATGGTTACTAGGTGCTTGGAGTAGCTTAGCGGTGTGCCAATTGTGGTGGGTAGCCTGATTCTCTGATTTAAAGAAAAATAAAAATTCAAGGGAGAAGTAATTGATACAAGTCACTACACCCAGATGACAGAGGAAAAGGACACATAGCTCAAGGGAAGAATTCAATATGTGTTGAAATTTCTTAATCAGCTTTTCCTGATGCTAAAGACAAGTAAATGTTTATAAATGGGGTAATCCTGCTCTCTGGGAAATTAATTTGCTTTACCCATGAGAAGTGCCTTGATATTATATTTAATGTGGTTGGTAAATAAAAGTACTTCTCAAATAGCATCAAAGCTGTAGACCAATCAGGTTGTAGCTTTTCCTAATTTAACTGAATAACAAAGTTTATAGTATTGCTTCCACTGTTAACGTTTTCTTTTCTCCGTGGGCATGCTCTGTTCTGAAGGCTCAGCATCTGTGTGGCTTTTTCCCTCCTTGAATTAACACTCAATATACTGGTCATTCAGAATGCACTATGTGATACATAGTTTTAGTCACACATTTGTGTAATATTATGGATTGAGTATAGATTGCTACGGGGCAGAATTTTCATCTGATGGATTGACGTGGTGCAGAATATGAGGCTGTTAGTAAACTATCTCAACCAGAGAGCACAATGTTGCCTGCTTTTTAAACTACCATATGCCTAGATACCACAACGAGCAACATACATTCCATTAAATCAGGGGTCGGCAACCTTTCAGAAGTGGTGTGACGAGTCTTCATTTATTCACTCTGATTTAAGGTTTTGCGTGCCAGTAATACATTTTAACATTCTTAGAAGGTCTCTTTCTATAAGTCTATAATATATAACTAAACTATTGTTGTATGTAAAGTAAATAAGGTTTTTAAAATGTTTAAGAAGCTCCATTTAAAATTAAATTAAAATGCAGAGCCCCTAGGACCGGTGGCCAGGACCCGGGCAGTGTGAGTGCCACTGAAAATCAGCTCGCGTGATGCCTTCGGCACTCCTGCCATAGGTTGCCTACTCCTGCATTAAATAAACCAAAATGTATTTTCATACCAATAACTGGCAGTGAAGTAGAGCAGTAAAGCAGAAGTTCTTTTGCAGAAAGAGTTAAGAGAAGACCTCTTTGTGGGAGTGTAATTATAATGAAAATTTAACAGCTTTGGGGTAAACAAGTGACTTGGCATACTCAGTTTCTGTTCACAGTCCTATATTTAATCTGACTATGTCAATAAGTGGATGTATTTATTTGGGCTTTATTTTGTGTTGCTCGTTAGACTAATTTATTGGTTTTAAGTGTTAGATAAGTAATATCATATCATAACAATGTCTGTTAGTGTTTGAACAAATACTGTTTAGGAGACTCCAGCGATAATTTTGAAATGCAAAGGTGTTTTATGAATAATGTTATTGTCATTAAGCATAGTATTTGAAGTAGTCCCGTAACCGAGGAGGCATGTGCTACCATACACAAAGGCTATATCTGCACTACCCTTCAGTTTGGACTCTAGGGGTGAATAATAGTGCGCACCAAAGTTCTGCGCTGTAACTCTGTGTGGACACTGCGGTGTGAACTAAAAGGTTCCCAGTACGCATTAATGTGAACTAGAAATCTCTTCGTTTGTGCCCACAGCTTCCACACGGGGGAGTTACAGTGCAGCACTATGGTGCGCAATGCTGTTTACATCTATGTAGTGTGAACTGCAGGACAGAGTAGCCAAACCCAAAGTAAAGAGGCTAGTACTATTAGAAACACCCATCTAGAATCCTTGGTCTGGCTAAGTAGGTCAGGGATGAGCCTACGAGTGAAGGTTGCTTTAAACCACATTTGTTTCCCACATCCTAAGAAAAACTGGGCGCCGGCCCAGCTTCTGCCATAAATTAGTGGCCGGAAGGTTTCTCTAGCTCACAATTAACTATCCTTGGCTCCAAGGAGACATTCTAGCAGTCACGAATTGCTGAGAGATTGAAATGACTCTTTTTCCTCAAAGAAAGCCTCCTGCACTGGGGGTCTGAGATGGAGGGGGGCTTATGTTGGAGCAGCTAACGGTATCTCTATCCCAAGTAGTGATTTTCCTCCTACAAGGACGATCCTTAGATAAGATCAGCCCATGATTTCCATCTTAAACAAGGGGGGAAAAAGATGAAAATGAAATAGGACATTGTCTGCATAGTACCCTTGTGCATTGGCAGGAATAGTTCTAACCAAGAAGAATTCAGCTGCAGCCCATACCTGCCAACAGTCCCTGGTTCTGCGGGACTCTCTCATGTTGACTCCCTCCAGCCTCCTCTCCTAATTAAAGTAGAACATTTCCCGCATTCAGTAGTGCCCGCAGCAAATGGTGCACACTGTTGGCAGGGGTAGAAGTAGGGAAGGCAGCAGCTTCTGCTGCTCTAGGGCATGCTCAGTGACTGCCAAGAAGCTCAGGGAGTAACACTGCAGCTGGATGGGCTGGAGTATGGCACAGACTTGGCCCAGCAGCTGCCGTGGGGATGGCTACACAGAGGCTGGACACAACGGTTCCGCTTTGGAGACTAGAAATATTGGGAGGTATGCTAACCACTGATCTTTTCCCACTTGTTTTTCCGAAAACAAATGTGTTCATTCTGGTATGCTACAAACATAATTCTAGACTGATACATGGTTTAAAATGACAGTTGGATGCAAGTGAAATGTATGCAATTGAGGAGGGAGTCCAGACAACAGAAAGATGTTGCAACACAGCTGAATGGGTAGCATTCAGCCCTCTTACTTTCCATAGTATCACTACACGTGGATGTATGTAGTATGCCAGTGAAAAAGTGTCTGATTCTGTAACCCAGGCCTTCAGCCTTCCTGAATAGATACACTGAGTGCCATTCAGTTCACTATATAGTCTTTAAAATAATGACCTGTGTGCTCCTTGTGAACATTAAAGATGCCATAGCACCTTTCATGAGAGTAGGGGAATTCCACCTGCCCTTATCCAAATATCCCTTCCATTTCAGCTCTTCTGTGTGCTGTCTACTGGATCCAACCTGAAAAGTAGCTACACTTCAGTCAGACTGCTTATGCGGCATATATTGTTGAAATAATACTTCCAAAATCAGATCACTATGCTTCCTTTATGTTCAGATAAATTAACCTTTGATTAGTGAGCAAAATCTTACAACTATGTGAAGAGATAAAAGCTGGGAGGAAAAATCCAGCATAATAGGTCAGTGCTTTTATGGAAGATCTTGGTCCTGTGTTCCTCAGTGTGATCTGCTGAATACTCATGCACAGGTGGATTACAGTTTTGTGGGGCCCTGCGCCAGAGCAAGTGAGGGTCCCTCCTCACCCCTTCCACCTGTAGTCCCGCTCCTGCCAGGGAGTGGGGTTGGGGTGCAGGGGCTTGCCCTGTCCCATGCCTCCTGCCTGTCGCTCCTGCCGGGGAGTGGGGCAAGCCCCTGTGCCCTGACCCTGCTCCTTGGCAGGAGCGCCGGGCGGGTGGAGTGGGTGGGGTGAAGGGACGCCCATTTTTCCAGGGCCCCCCAATTGGCTGGGGCCCCTGGGGATGGGTCCCATTGGCCCAGTGACTAATTCGCGACTGTACTCGTGCACTAAATTCCCATAACTTTGCAAACATTGATAAATAATATTTTGTTCCTATGTAGCACTTTCCATCCAAGGTCTCAAAACACTTTACAGACATTAATTATAGAAGCCTCACAACATCCCTGCGACACACATGACACAAGTATTTTTTTAGTTCTGATTTTACAGAGATGGAAATTGAGTATCAAAATAGTTAAGTGACTAGCTAGCATCAGACAAAAGCTGTCAGAGCAGTGAGTGATTAGAACTGCTTTCCTGGCTCCTAGTCCTGTTCTTTGTCCTTCTAAGGACAGAAATATATAAGAGACATTTCCATCTACAAGTATTTAAGGAGCTATAGAAGAGGAAAGAATGTTTCGTGTGGTACAGACACGATGTGTAAAAAGATACGAGATTAAACTGAGAAGAAGGATAATTTAAACTGAATATCTGGAAAGTTTTCCCAACCATGAGATCTAGTAGACCTCAAAATCTTCTAAGTAAACTGGGTTTAGCATCACTGCTTAAAATACCACCAGAGATATGGGTAAATAATGTAAGGCTGAGAGTCAGTCAAGGAGATGGCAGAACTCATGGCTTCAGTGTCTTTCTGTGATCTCCATGAAATTCTGCAGCAGCCAGTGTGGTGACCCCAGGGCCGCCTGAGCAACTGACCCTGGGGCCAGCCACACCGGTCACTGCTGGAGTGTCCCCAGGGGCAGCTGCGCCAACCGCTGCTTGGAGGCCCCAGGCAGCTGGCCCTGGGGGGCCCCCAGAGTAGTGGAACCCCAAGGCAGATAAGATTTAGTCAGGGGTATTTATAGTAAAAGTCATGGACAGGTCACACTGTACATTTCTGTTTATTGCCCATGACCTGTCCATGACCTTTTTTTACTAAAAATACCCATGATTAAATCTTAGCCTTAAATATAAGTAACACATGCTTTGGCTGGAGGTTCAGTTAAGTAAGCTAGTGTGTCTAGTATGTGGACAACTGGATTTTGCCTATCTGACTTTCACAAAGAAGTATTTATTTAAGATTTCTGAATTTCTCCACTTTTTATAGATTTACTTATGAAAACAAGTTAAGCATAAGGGGAAAGAAGACCAGTTGAAAATGCTAATTGCCAGTCACTTTTTTGAACAGTAGAATTATTTTTGAATGTAATGAACCTCAGCAAGTTGATTAGATGTCAGAATGTGTTGGACTGTCACTTGTTAAATGAGCCTGGACGGTCTAGGAGTGGGACTAACAGTCAGCAGATAATGTTTGTTTTAAATGGGCAAATTAAACTGTCTCAAATATCATTAAGGCTAACTCCTCAATAGACACCCTTCAAGTGGTTTCCTAAATTAGGAGGCTTGAACCTGCCCATTTGTTGTTTTACCTGGAAGTGGGAAGCATGATCAAGAAATTCAGCAGAGCATCCCACGTGATAAAGTCTGATGGCCCCACTATTCTCTTTACATTTGTTTTTATCATTGTCTTCCCTGATAACCTCCTCAAACTTCAATTTAATATAAGATGGTGTCATAATCAAACTCTGTTTGCAGATGTTCCAATATCTAACACTTTCTTTTTTTCTTCATACATGGAGACATTTAGGAAACTGTCCCTTTCCTAAAATCCCTTAGGAAACTCTGGTCAGATCCCTGTAATATCTTGAGAACGTGGTCGGATCAAAGTTGTAGCCTCAACCCCAAAGAGGTCCAATGTGTCAACCCCTTCAGCTCCAGAATAACCCAACAAACTTTCTTTCATGGGAGTTCACTCCTCAAATCCTCAGCACTGATGCCCTCCTACCAACTTGGTGGGGTGTTGTGTGGGAATCCTGCCACATGCAGCTGCTCAGCTACTGAATCTCTAAGATTGACAATTTTCTAGCTGCTGTAACTCAATGGTGGGGACATTGCCTTTCCTTCCTAGCTGCTAATAGTCACCTATTCGTCCCCACTCTTGGTTGATGACTTCTTTTAACATGGAGATGTGGGTTTCATTGCTTCTTGCCAACGGTCCCCTTTCCTATTTATTTAAAGGAATCCAGCAGCTACAAAACACTGTTCTCTCTATACTGGTCTGCAATCATAACCCCGAGCTTAGTGTCACTGCTTGCATCTCAGGTAATCAGCGGAATGATGTATGTGAATAAAGCAAGCAGGATTTAGCACATATTCCATTGCATTGTAAAAAGGAAGTTTTACAGTAATACTTTTTTTTTAAAGCAAGCAACTTGTATGGAGGGTGAGAGGGAAGCAATGGAGCTGTGGGAGTGAAAGAGTCAGAATATCCATAAAAAGGACCGAGATGGCACTGTTCATAGGCTTATCAAGCCTGCACCATACTGCAGTTATTAATGCAAGAAAGCATGTTGATGGGTCACCTGGACAAGAAGATGAACCACTCTTGCTCAATACAGATGAATCATGTATCTGTACAAGAACAATCAGATCATTCAAAAGGTTCCCCAGGCCTCTCACATTAGATTCTAACCCAGAAAATGTATGAGGAGTTGACATATTAGCCACTCAAGAATAAATTAATATCTCTAAAATGCTCAGCTTTATCTCTTAAAGGAATGTGTATTTCTTGTCATTTTGTCAGTCTAGAAAGAAAATAATGAGAGGTGGGTTGATAAAATATAGGAGCTATATTGTGAACCTTAAACAAAACTTTGGGGCTGGATACATAGTGAGAGTTATCTAGTATATACAGTTTTCAGAAGATAATTCAGGAAATATATTGTATTGGTTCTTGAACTCTTTGGCACATGCATCCCAGAGTTCTTTTTGGTAGGCGCTAATGCTTTTTGCATTATTACTCTGCTCAGGAAATCCTGATGTCAGAAGGTTAATTGAGTAAGCAGTATTAGCCATGGGTTGTAAATTTGTCACAAGTAATGTCCAATAGTCTAACCGTTTTTATGGGTTTATTAGAGTGGCATTACTACTTCATTCTTCTCTGAGCATGTCATCAGCATTTCTGTTACAAACCCTGATTTTTTTTTTCTGTGGTAATTTAGCAATATACATTCTCTGGGGCTTGAAACATGATTTCAAAGCTTATTGTCCAGTGACCATTTTATTTAAGCAATTTAAGAAATAATTACAATCATGTTACTTTCGGGAGGAGTCCTTTAAAAATAAAAATAATTTTGAATAATAACATTTGCAAAAACAGAGTGCTTTTTCATATTGCTGGTTTGGAATGGACAGGCAAATGAGAGAGGGGGGGAAATATTGGAACCATTGAAACAATGTGCACTTGGATCAGGTCCTCATTACATATGTGCAGCAAAATTTGTCTATACCTCTTCAAACCTTTTCTAACTTTTCCAAAGATAGTATACACCTTATTTACATACAGTAATTACAAGATAAAATCATTTTATTTTTGAGGATAAATAAATCACTTTTCTTTTCAAATGTTTAACCAGTGGTCAGGTGTGAATAGATCAGCTAAACGGTGTGGCCAAAATTTTCTATTAGTGCCTGTAGCTAAGAACCTAAGTACATATTTAGGCACCTGAAGTCAAGGTTGTGGGTAGTTGGTGCCAGTCACAAAAGGCCAGCTTACTTCGACACCTAAATCAATATTTAGGGATCTGATTTCAGGCCCCCAAGTGTGAAAAATGTGTCTATTACTTTGGAAATTGAGGCAAGGGACAAAAAAGAGTAATCCTGAAAAACACGTCTGTCCCCCAAATATAAAAGCAACATAATGGTTGATTAGGGTGACCAGATGTCCCGATTCTATAGGGCCAGTCCCGATTTTTGGGTCTTTTTCTTATATAGGCTCCTATTACCCCCCACCCCGTCTCGATTTTTCACACTTGCTGTCTGGTCACCCTATGGTTGATTAAGTACTAAATTTGGCATACTGTGCTCTTAATTCACATTCATAGGAGAGTTTTATTAACAATGTGCATAGTATAATGTGCATTGAATCTTTCAATGTGTGTTTCAGTTTGGAGTAACAGCCTTAGATGCCGGGATACTTGATTCAGCTGAGGCAGAATACAATGATGTGGTTCATGTATGTCAAGCAGGATTTATAATCTAAACATTCTGAGCTGTCTTTAGATTCAAGAATCTTGAGTTGCAGCAATTGCAGTTATGAGCAGAGAACAGCCCAGGGTTATCAGAACATGTTAGAGAATACAACAATATATCAACATTTGAGAAGAGTGTGTCAACCTTATTTAGCAGTTTCTGGTCATTTCTATAGCTGTCTCCATCTACTTCTATGCGCAAACTGATGCTATATGTATTTTTCTCCATTACTATTAGAGTAATGTGTGCTGGACCCTCCTCACTTAACTTTAAATGCAAGAGCCTTAAAACTCAGCCTTAACTTTGGGGTCACCACCAGTGCTTCTATAACACAAGGAGTTTAATTATACCAATATTTAATTCAGTTCAGAAATCATCCAGATGTGTATTTATACACCATAAACTATAAGATATAGTTCTTGGTAACTAGTATAGATCAAATACTGCTGTCAGTTATACTGGTATAAATCCGGATTGCTGTCAGTGGAATGGAATATGTCCCTATATTTCCTTTTCCAAATACTGCTTTTACATGATCGGTTTTAGAACTGTTTGCAAATATGGGCTTGCACAATACATGCTAGTTAACTCTACATAATTTTTATATAATAGGTTATTGCTTTATGTTGATTCTTACACAGTTCTCTGAGGGATTTGTGGCTATTTTTAACTGAAAGGATATTTAATCTTTTCTTCTGCTGTCAAAACTATAAAGAGACTAAAAATAAAAAGAACTGTGGGAAGAAGATGAAAAGGTAGAGACAAAGAAATAGAAACAAGACAGTAAAGAGAAGATACATACAGTTCTTCACTAATTTAAGATGTTCATTGTTTGGATAATATTTCTGCATTAGAAATCTGATCACTTTTAGACATGCTATCATCCTTACATCTGCAGCAGACCTTAGCAAGATTCATTTAGCTGAAAATGAGAATTGTTCACCTGTTCAACACAAATACTCCTCAGTTCAATAACTGCTCTTTTCTGTGGATTGGTCTCATTATATTGTAGTTCCCACTGTGGAAGGTACTTAAGGTAGAAGTGCACAAACCTACCATGGCTGCTTCTGTTTTTGTGTGAAATGTACCCTGACTTCTTCCTGTATTGTTGTGGATGGGTCTGTCTACAAAACCTTCTTGGGACAGACATTTCTGAAAGGTTTAAGCCTCTGAAATGTTAAACTCAGTTTATTTAGATAATTTATTGTCTTCACCGTTCTTAGAGCCAAATAATAGTATGCCAGATCCAATGTAGTTTCTACCCAGCTGCCCTAATTATACCTATGAGCCTCTTCTCAACAACTGCACCCAACCAATCCTCTTCTTTTCCTTCACCCAGACTCTGATATCACTCTTATAAGACTGTGATCTACTGGTAAATTTGTACATAGTGTCTAGATAAGGTTTAAGTAGATGGCATTCATAATATGTAGCATAGTATATGGGTTTCATAGGACCCATACAACTTCCTTTGCAGTGTAATTGGCTTCTTTTGCATTGGCTTCTTTTGCAGTGTAAATGGCTTCATGCATCCGACGAAGTGGGTATTCACCCATGAAAGCTCATGCTCCAAAACGTCTGTTAGTCTATAAGGTGCCACAGGACTCTCTGCTGCTTTTACAGATCCAGACTAACACGGCTACCCCTCTGATACTTGGCTTCTTTTGTACAGCTTTGTCATTCATTAACAATTATTTCTATACATTTACACTACTGTACCTGTGATCCACCTCCTCAAGAGAAAAATCCCTCATACCACCCCGTCTCCCACCATTATTTAGAACCTGTTGTGATATCTACCATTATATTCTTTGGCAATGAGAAGTTACTGGTCCATTCTTCTGTTGCTCTTTTGAATCTGTAGTCTGATCTCAATCTTTGTGGTATTTCTTCTGCAAGATCCACTGGGCTATGGGAGAGGAACTCTAGTTCATTGTGCAATGGGGAGGAGAAAAAATACCCTGACTTCTGCATAGAACATGTGGTAATTCCATGAGACCTTTTCCCCCTGGACCTGCTCTTACACATATTTGTGTCACAGTGCTTCTCCCTACATAGCAAGAAATCCCCTGCAACACAGGTGCAAATGTGACTGTAATACTCTAGGAATAAAGTCTGTAATGCTTGAGGTGTTTGAGGGTTTGTTTTTACAAATATTTTTTTTCTTAACTTTAAAACCAATCTCGTGACTATCAGTGATAGAGGATTTCTATTTTGCGAGATAGCATCCTGGATACTAATGAGCCATATATTAGTAGCAATGTGTTACCAACTCAAAGATGAATCAGTATTTTTTCTCCTTTTGCAACCATTTCCCTAAATAAACTTTCTAAAAATCAAGACAACGATTTCACCCACACAAGCGTTTTCCCTCTTGTAACCTTGGAAACCTACTTGTTCAACTATGGTTGCAAATGTTGTCTGATTAACTTAGTCATTCCTCATTAAACTTGTGTTTGTGAGCATGCAAAAGAGTTTGCTTGTTGGTTCCCTCCCTCCCAAAAGTTTCAGATTATGGTTCGTTTCCTCACTGGACTTCAGCACCTATTTAAGTCCAGTTCTTTTCAAAGTTAACACATGCAATTAGCTAGTTTATGAACAATTATTATTGTGCAAGTACCTTTGTCTTTGACTGTGTATTAAGAAATATGTCCATGATGAGATGCGGGTAGCCAAGGAGATGATGGATTCTAACATACATGATCAAATCTTCTCTTCACAAATACAAAACTCCTAACATTGCTCAAAGGTGGGTATGCTTTTTAAAGCATCTATATCAGTGGTCATAGACACCGCCTCCAGTGGGTGCTTAGCACCTAGTGGCAGCCAGTTCCACTCCTCCCTCAGAGCATCTCCTGCCTGCCGCGATCAGCTGTTCCGCGACATGCAGGAGGGGCGGGGGGCGGGATGTGCTTGGGGGAGGGGTGGAACTGGGCAAGAAGAGGCAGGATGGAGCAGGGGCACTCCCAGGATCAGGAGTGTCAGGAGTTCTCAACCCGTGGGCTGCATGCAGCCCAGCTGTGTGCTAAAAAAGATTAATCAAAGTTTGCCACTCCCCGGTCCCGGCAGGGGGTGGGGCCAGCAGAGGGGGAGATGGCACCACAGAGCCCTGCTGGAGTGCTCCTGCCATTAGAGAAGGCAAAGCAGCCCACTCTGGGTGAGGGAGGAGCTCAGCCAGAAATCAGTAGCTGGGGGGAGGGATAGCTCAGTGGTTTGAGCTTTGGCCTGCTAAACCCAGGGTTGTGAGTTCAATCCTTGAGGAGGCCACTTAGGGATCTAGGGCAAAAATTGGTCCTGCTAGTGAAGGCAGGGGCTGGACTTGATGACCTTTCAAGGTCCCTTCCAGTTCTAGGAGATTGGTATATCTCTAATTATTACCTTTTAGTAGCCCTGCTGGTTCCTCTTCCCTCCCCATGCTGCAGGAACACACTGCCAGGTGTCCAGTAGAAAAGGGAACCTTTTAGTGTCTGTTCAACACTGCTGACCGAACACTAAAAATCCAGTTACCACGGGCCGGGGAGGCGCCGGGTCATCAACCATGCCAGTTGTGGGTGTCGTTTGGGGAGGTCAGATCCCCCATCCCGATTTCTCTGAGCACCAAGCAGGGCTTGCTTTGCTCGGCCTGTCGGGGTGGGAGGAGGCTCCTTCAGGCCCTCTCCTTGGTTCAGGCTGGCCTGCAGCTCTAGGATGCTACGTCCTGGGTCCTAGTGCCTGTTGTCATGGTCTTCTGTGTGTGCTGGGTCCTGTTTCCGTACAATGGTGAGTGCCTGGGGGGGGGGGGAGGGGCAGGGCAAGTGGGTGAGGTTGGCAGAAGAGGCAGTGGGGAAGGAAGAGGGATGGGATAGGGCAGGGGGAAGAGAAGGGGTTGGGGGAATGGGGCAGGAGACAATGGGGAGAGGAAAGGGGAGGGGGTGGGAAGAAGGAAAGGATGGGGCAGGGGGAAGAGAAGGGGATGACTGAGAGTGCCACCGCCAGAGGGAGCACTGCCTCCTCGCTTCTGGGCATCTGCACCAAAGGTGTCCAGAGAAATGAGGCGGGCGTGCCCGTCCCCCCTAGCCACAGCTACATGTCGCCTCTGAGGGGGGATGAGCATGTTCCAGGCTGCAGCGCGCCCAGGGCTGCCTGCAGCAGACAACAACCACCTGCCCATTCCCTACTGGCCATTTCCATACCCTTTATTTCAGTGGCTCTCAACCCGCAACCCATGGGCCACTTGCAGCCCAATCAGCACACAGCTGTGGGCCATGTGACATCCTCAGGGCCACACAGGTCGTATTGGATTTGGTCCACAATGGTAAATAGGTTGAGAACCATTGGACTATATACACTAATCTATCTAGCTTCTTGTCATAGACTTATTTTGATATTTGAGGACTGCTCAGTCAGCTCTTTCTCAAGTAAAATGGATACTCAAGTGGCAAAAAACCCCAAGGCCTTGGGATCACTCGCCAGTCTTCCTTGACATACAAACTTCCTCCCATGGCCAATGTCAGGGAAACGTTGCAATATACTCAGTGATGTTTCCCCTCTGTCCAATATTGCTCAAAATACATGTTTGTGTTTTCAGTCCAATCTATTTATAAGAGCTCTTTTTAGAACTACGGTGTTAATGAGCAGCTTGTACTATTTTGTGATTTTTTTTTTGTCTTTTTAAGCATCAGAAGGTGATACATATAGATGTTCAAGGCCAGAAGGGAGCAGTATGACCATCTATTCTGACCTCCTGTATAATACAATACAAAGCATTTCACCCACTAATTCCTTCAATGTAGGGAATCATTCTCCCCTGCGGCTGAACCATTGACTACAGAGTGAAGATACAGGCCCTGATTCTCCACTTGCAAGGGAGGAAAAGGATATCTACAGCGAGCCAGTTGCAGCAGTTGATTTAGACCAACTGGTAGATCACAATCAACTGGTCGATCCTGGAGCCTCTGACAGTCAATTGTGATTTCTGGCTGCTAAAGTCTGGCCGGGCTAAGGCAGGCTCCCTGCCTGTCCCAGCCCCATGCTGCTCCTGGAAGCGGCCAGCACACCCCTGCAGCCCTCGGGGGTTGGGGGGCAGCGGTTTCTGTGCACTGCTGCCCGCCTGCAAGCATCACCCCTGCAGATTCCATTGGCCAGGAACGGGGAACTGCAGCCAATGGCAGCTGTGGGGAAAGTTCCTGCGGGGCAGGCAGCATGCGGAGCCACATGCCCTCCCCCAAGGGGCTGCAGGGGGGTGCTAGCCACTTCTGGGAGCAGCATGGGGCCAGTGCAGGCAGGGAGCCTGCTTTAGCCCTGCTGCGCTGCCAACTGGGAGCCGCCCAAGATAAGTGCAGCCTGGTGGGAGCCCACACCCCAACACCCAGCCCTGAGCCCCCTCCCAGAGCCAGCAACCCAACCCCCCTCCTGCACCCCAACCCCCTGCCCCAGCCCTGACCACCCTCCTGGAGCCTTCACCCCATACCACCTCCAGCACCCCAGCACTCTGCCACAGCCCGGAGCTGCTTCCTGCACCCAAACTCCCTCCCAGAACTTGCACCCCTCACCCCCTCCTGCACCCCAAGCCCCTGCCCTAGGCTCAGCCTGGTGCCCGCTCCCACACTCTGAACTCGTTGACACCAGCCCAGAGCCCGCACTCCCTCCCACACCCCAAGCCTCTGCCCCAGCCTGGTGAAATTGATTGAGGGTGGGGGACTTGAAATTAGATGAAGGTTTCTAACCATCAGAGGAGTGAAGTTCTGGAACAGCCTTTCAAGGGGAGTAGTGGGGGCAAAAGTCATATCTGGCTTCAAGACTAAGCTTGATAAGTTTATGGAGGGGATGGCATAATGGGATAACCTAATTTTGGCAATTAATTCATCTTTGAGTACTAGCAGTAAATATGCCCAATGGCTTGTGATAGGATGATAGATGGAGTGGGATGTGAGTTACTACAGATAATTCTTTCCTGGGTGTCTGGCTCCTGAGTCTTGCCCACATGCTCAGGGTTTAGCTGATCACCATATTTGGGGCTGGGAAGGAATTTTCTTCCAGGGCAGATTGGCAGAGGCCCTGGGGGGTTTTCACCTTCCTCTGCAACGTGGGGCATGGGTCACTTGCTGGAAGGTTCTCTGCACCTTGAAGTCTTTAAACCATGATTTGAGGACTTCAGTGGCTCAGACACAGGTTTGATACAGAGTGGGTGGGTCAGATTCTGTGGCCTGCATTGTGCAGGAGGTCAGACTAGATGATCGTAATGGTCCCTTCTGACCTTAAAGTCTATGATTCTATGATTACCTATAGTAGCTCAGTAAACATGTTGTGTCACCACTGTTCAGTTTTTGGAGTGACTAGTGTTATTTAGCATTGCAGCTCTAAATCCATAATGTCTTCATTTTCCATTGCCTCAAAATGTGACGTATAAATCATTTATCTGCACCAGATTCTATAGGTATTTGCATAACTGAGAAAGCTGTCCTGTTCTGTACTATGAAACCAACCTCATTTTGTGCATTGCTCATTAACAACTAAGAGAATATTCAATCTGAGTATTTTGTAAAATGTTCATTTACTATTAAGACTTGCATTGTTTCCTCATTTAATCCCAAAGAGGGAGTCTACAGTACTTGTACCAATGATTGAAATAGGCACATGGTTGTGAAGTTTAGCCAAGTCACGCACAGAGAGCAGAGCCCAGTATCACGTACTGTGGTTCCAGTTTTGTGGGTGCTAAATTGTGTCACAATTAAAGCCATTTGATTACATCAGCTTGGAACATATTCTGTAATCTGATTAAAATCACATTGGAATGCATTCAGTAGTTTTACATTTCAATGATATACAACATTGAATGGAAACCTGGCAGCAGACTGATGAATTCAGTGTTGCGTGCAGAAATACAAAGTAAGCACAATTTTACAGTTTCAGAAGAAGTGGGCAAGTAATGCACTGCAACAAATTTTGCATTTGTCTTTGCCTAATCTTCAAAACCGCACTGAAAATTTTACTTGTCTAACTTGCAGCTCTTTCAAGGTTATTTTAGTGTAACTCCCTTTGAGACTGTCAAATACAAGGAGACAGAATTTGTCTACACAATGCAGATTTTAGATAAGGTCCTATGCAGACACCCTTCCTTCAATCCAGTATGTCTCTTCGTTGCTATTGTCCTGTCTCTGCCCCCCTGCCAGTTTTTGTCTTCGATACCTTCGTCTATTTCTGCTGTGTTAATACGGTCTCTTGCAGCTCCCGTTCTTGATCCTTCTTATGTGGATTCTTTTTTATTTGGACTCCTTCAAGCTACATCTCCCCTCTATTAAAACCACCCTTGCCAAAATCATGGAGGACCCACTTTCTAAATCTAAGGTGCACTCCTCTATCCTCATCCTTGATGTCTATTTCCTTTGATACTCTTAGTCAGTCTGCCCTCCTCCAGGGTCTATCAATTTCTGAGAAAAATGCTGAGAAAAAGTTGAGAGAGGAAGGGACATGGAACAGATCCTGAAAGATGCCAATAGGCAAAGGATGGAGAGAAAATGAGGACCCATAGGAAGACAATGTTCATTTCGCCCTGTCTTTCATTTTCTAAGACCAAGCTCTTCTGCTCCTCTCCTGCTGACTGCTCCTTCACTATCCACTTTGATTGTGCCTCAGCCTCTTTCCTCCTTCTGCCTGTTGTCTTTCAGAATTCTGTCTACAGGAGCCCTCTCTTCTTTCCTTTCTCAGCATTTTAATTTCTTCTCATGGCTTCAACTAACATTCTGAGTATGGTATGTTCTCCATGCTTTTAATCCTTCTGTTGGTTTCCAATGCTATACTGCAATAAATTAAAAATGGCGTCTCATCTAAGAGCCCCTACATACTTATATACTCACCTATGTCTCTGTTTTCACCTAGTCCCCTTCCCTTCTCCCAATCCATTAATCTCCTCCCATTCTCATGCCTTCCATCATATTGCCCCTGACTTCTGATACAGTCTCTCTCTCCTCATGCCCACCATGTCCTATGGCTGTACCTTCAAAACTCTCCTTACAATCCCTCTCTCTTCTTCTTATTGACTGTAATCTGCACTCCTGCCCTTACTGAAGATGGAGATCTGTGGGGCAGAGAGTGTGCTTTGTAGTATTTGGTGTAAATTTGTGGCACTGTAAATGCATTTTATAATAACTGTAGAAATAATTCAAAATAACGTGATAAGATTCTTACTGATATGCATAACTAGAGTGTAGGACTAATTTAACACATAGTGGCATATGTAGCATGCACAATAATGCTCACTTCCAAAATATTTATCAACTCTAATGTCCTATTTAGAGTGACAGGTCCAAATTTTGCATTCAGTTCCTCTGGTATAATCTGCACCACCTTCATTGAAATCTGCAAGTCTCAGTTAAAGTGGTGTCATGGCAATCTCTTGACATTTTAAATTTTGTCTTCCCAAAAAAGGTATTACAGTGTCAAAGTTAAAAGTGTATCATTGTGGCTTTGTCTCCTTAAAGTCACAATGCCAAGACAATTTCTTGCTGTGGACGCAAGATTATGCTATCAAGCTGCTTGCAAAACAAACATTATGTAAATCTGTATAACGACAAAATATGATTTCAGATGTATTCAAATCTAAAGGTCCTGATCCTATGGATGGTTATGTCCTAGACTGTGAACTCTTGGGGGCAGGAATCAGTTCGCTGTCTGTACCTTAGGGAAATTAACTGACTTTGGTCTGTGAGCAAAGTAAAAAATCCTTTCTCATCTATGTTGCCCAAGAGATCTCCATAAATTAAGGCTAGTTTATGGCAGTGCTTCTCAACCAGGGGCACGCTCTTCCGGGGGTACGTCAGTTTATCTAGGTATTTGCCTAGTTTTACAACAGGCTACATAAAAAGCACTAGCGAAGTCAGTACAAATAAAATTTCATACTGACAATGACTTGTTTATACTGCTCTATATATGATACACTGAAATGTAAGTACGATACTCATATCCCAGTTGATGTATTTTATAATTATATGGTAACAATGAGAAAGTCAGCCATTTTTCAGTAATAGTGAAATTGTCTGATTTTTGTAAGCAAGTGGTTTTTAAGTGAGGTGAAACTTGGGGGTACGCAAGGCAAATCAGACTCCTGAAAGGGCTACAGTAGTCTGGAAAGGTGGAGAGAGACTGGCTTCTGGCACAGAGGCAGCAACTTTATTAATAAACAAGAATGTAAATAAACAAAGGAGAAAACAAATGTAGCAGCAAAAGGCAGCTCATAGCTGCTGAGCCAAAACATGAGTCACCTCGTGTCCTGATTGACAGAGCCCACGGTCAAAATGGCTACCAGCCAGAGATGCTGTCTGGCCCAGGCAGGCCTGGACACACAGCTTGTGCAAAGCCAAGCTACACCCCCCCTAGAAAGGGTTAGACCTACTGCAGTCTCTGCCAGTGAGTCTTTTGGTCCCACATACATGGGAGTTCTTCTGTTCTCAGAGAGACTCTTCCCTACTTACCATCCTGGCCTAAACAGCTGAATAAATGTACCCCCTGCAAAGCCTACATCTACCTAAAGTTGAAACAGAATGTATTGAAACATGGGTAACCCAGTTGTAATTCCGGTTTGACTGGAACAAAAAAGAAAATGCAATGGCTAGTGAACATCAAACCGGCGTACCTCCGGCAGTTATATGCCAGTGCAATCTCCTAGGATTAAACACCAGTCACTTGCCCTAAGTGCAGGGGTGGGAGGGAAAACCTTTGCTGCAGCAGCGGGAGAGACTGAATGACACGTAGCCTTTCCCCAGTTCAGTCTCCATGGTGGGGAGAATTCCCTCTGAGCCAAAAGAGCAACCTTTAACACAGTCCAAAACCAAGCCAAGTTTTGATTAGTCAGGAGGGGTAAGGAGCCTAGAGGATCTACTCAGGAAAACATGCAGCAAATCCAGCGCAGCCAGTGTCTTCCCTTCCAAGCTGACAGTTTGGAGGGGCTATTGGTGAGGAGTCCGCTGAGCTGACTTAGGGCTTCTACCTTTACTAGCATAAGTAGGAGGAGCTTGATTAGAAAATTCCCTAAAATTCTTTGTGAAGACAAGGCCTAAAATCAAAGCTATTTTTAAATACTTTACTGCGGTTCTTCTGCAATGAGATTTGAGGTGATTTTTTTTTCTTCCCCACATCCCCTATGTTTATCTATCTACCACGGTTCTATTCTCCTGCTTAAATGTTTTGCTTGTAGTTTACTTGTTTTGACTGGTAGTTTTCATTTGGGATGTGGACAAAGCGAATGTTAATTTCAAGACAATTCAGAAAGAACATGCAATTTCTCACTGGCAGGTTTGTTGTTTGGTTGGGGGGGAGGGTCTTCATATGGCCTGGTGACATTTATTAAAAATCTATCATTAGAAAAGTACAATAAACTTGCTTTTAGTGTTTACATTTTATTGCCTTTCACTCTTTTTGTTTTAGTTTTTTTTCTGGTGATTAGTGTTTTGGGTTAGTTTTTCAAATTTAAATGGAACGTTGCTTGTTTGGCCCAGGAATATTCGTGGTAATGGCACAAATTCCCAGGAGTGGTATTGAACATTATCACTGTGTGCAGAACAGGAAAGGTAACATGATTTTTTAAAAAAATGAGCATATTGAAAAGTGTTGGCAATTCCTAATCAACATATGCATCTTTCTTGATGATTTTAGCCTTTTTTTAAAAAAAGGTGTAGGTTGGTTTTACAATTATAAACGAGTTACTAGTACCACTCTCTGCTATTTCCACTTCTGTTTAATGCTTTATTTTCAGCTCTTCAAGTTTGCCTTTTAAATTTAGATTTAAGCACTTATACAGAAATTGTTATCTTGCATATTACAACCAAGACCTTGTCTGTCATTCTTCCTCACTACAAAGTTTTATTAACCCTGGTGTGAATTTAGTGTTGAGTTCTGACTGTGGGTTACCTGACATGCTGTATATAACCAAAATGAAAGCTACTTGATAAATGGTTGCAGGGTAATAGACTTCTTTCACCCAGACTAAGTCATTACTAGCACTTACATTCAATAAATCAGAGTTTGTTCTGAGACTGTATCGGGGGGATATTTTTTCAAAACCTCTGGTCAGCATTGTGCTACTTACTATATGATATATGTAAAAGTGAAATGTCATCAGAATGATTGTGAACTTGATACCAAAGTTGATGCATGTAGCTCTGACTCAAAATGTCGTGTGTAATAGGGCTGTATCAAAAGTTTTGGAAGAAAAGGACAAGTTGTTGCCTTTTCTTATTGCTTTTCTGAAAAAGCAAAATAACTTTTTAACAACTTAGTTTTTTGGGGGAGCGAGTGGGGCAGGGTGTATGTGGCTTTTAGTGGCAAACAAGGATTTCTGTTGACAGAACACTTCATTTGAACTTCATATAGCATGGAAATTATGAAATTCAGCAAATGAACTCCATCTGCTCCAACACACTGTTGCATACTAAATCTTTCCTACTTGATCAACACTGAGCAATCCACCATGGAGAATGAAGATTTCTAAGTGAGAATTAGGAAAAATAGTTTTGGAAAAATCTCACATATAGGTACCCCAAGTGGAAATTTATTTTTGTCCCTTAGCTCCCACAATTAAAATGTCTGTTTATTTATATAGATAACCAAATTTAGTATCTTTGTTTCAGAGAGGGAGATAAGTGGGTAGTAGAACGTGATGAAAGGGTGAAGTCTTTCTTAAACTTTTTTTTGTAAGAGAAAAATGCACCAGGACAATATTAACAAACCAAGTGATGAGATTATGGGATCATCAAGAATATGATTCTGATGCTGGATGACTTGCAGTAAGGGGGAGAAAATTGATAGTCAATCCCCAAACTTCAAAGTGGCCTTTCCCTCTCTCTCCCCATCCCACACCAACCACGTATTTGTCAAACAGGGTAAACCAGGAAATATACTTTTCATTTTAGATTTTTTAGAAAATGTGGAGGGTATAAGCAAAAATAAAATTAGGGTAATGTCTATTTTGCAATTACCCATATTAGTGAAGAGGATTTTTTTCTTTCAATAATTTCAAGAAGTAGAAGACTGCTTAAAAATTAGGAATCATTTATGGAAATGTTGCCCTGTGTTTTTATTATTATAAAACTCCTGAGGGTAGGCTATTGGACAGATCTCTTCCATGTGAATCAAGAATCTGCCAGAGTTTCACAGGAGGGAACTTTGTTCTCATATTGTGTGAATAGCTATTTTATTCTGAAAACCCAACCTTTTAGTATAATCTATTTAGTAGCTTGAATGTCTTTAATATGTTAAAGAAAAATGTAGAAGTAGTGCGGCTCTTCAGTTGAATGGCATATTATCAGAAAAGATTGTGTGTTGAGTAAGTCAGGCAGTACAACTTTATTAACCTAAGGTAGACAGGGAGAGAATTGCTCTCTATCTTCATAGACTTGAAAAGAGCAAGGTCAAATCCAAATCTATACAAAGCTGGTTCCCAGCCAACTGTTTCTATAAAGTTTTCTTAGAATTGATTTTACTGCTCATGAGAAAATGGTGCTGCAGTGAATAGACAAGCAAATAGAGAGTGCAACACTTCAGTATTCATTCATACAGGTTAACTGCAGCAATAGAAATACGACGTGGCAAGTTTATGCTGATGCTGCATAGCTGATTATCTATGAGTGACCTTTAGATGACAGTTAGCTACAGCTGAATAGTATTGACAAATCAGTGTGGATCAATTTAATTTGTTTTAATACATTTCGCTAATTACTCTTTAAATTGAATTCTAAGAAAGTTTGGTTGTAATCTCTCGGAAGAGTATCTGGAAAGGAATTGAAAACTTGCAACTATAAGCACAATGGTTTAATTTTAGGCTATTTCTGTAAAAGGTTATTGCCAGTTTAACAGGAAACAGAGGATCAAAATCAGAGTGATTGCCTGAAAAACAGTAATAAAGATAAAGCTAGATATTTAAGGGGGTGTGATGGTGGGGAAAAATGTTTGCACACTGTATTTAATATGCATTGCATCATTTTGGCTATATCTAATTTGTACCTTTTAGTCATAGTTCTCTTTTGAACTGCACATTCCTTAGATTCCTTTAATCCATGTGCGTTTTGTTGAAGAAAATAACCTGAATTTAATTTATGGACATATTCTGGTTTTATGTAATGTTCACGTTAGGCTAACATTTGTTTCTATAGTGCTAAAATAAACAATTATGGTCGTGATGAACTTCTGGGTCTCTCAGTTTTATCAGTGATGATGGGATGAGTCATGAAAAGGAAGTTGTTTCGGGAACTTGACTGTGGAAGAGCAGGAAGGGGCAAGGGTTTGCGAATTCTAGGAAAGAAGAATCCACTGCGTGCTGGGTTGTTGTGGGGACAAATGGAGGCCTCATGCCACTGAGATGGGGAATAATAGCACCTCTTAATACACCTGTGTCATGACTATACGTGGAACAGTTTCTGTTCTGGGTACCTCAGTACTACAGAGATTAGAAATAATTTGGAGCTCACATTATCATTATTAAAAATATTCACTGAGCACCAAATAGGTGGTAGATATGATCCAAATATAGCAAAGACACAGCCTGTGTCCTGAAGAGCTTAGAAGCTGACGTTTTGGACAAGATGCAGCAAACAATAGGCTGGGAGTGTAGGGCAGAGGGAAGTCAGACATAGGTTGAGCAAGTCAGGTCATGGAGTTATGTGCCTCTCTTGATGGTTGCTACAAGTATATGTATGTAGCCATGCACATGCTATGATTTTTTTTATTTTTTTTTTAATTTAAATGAAATGCATCATTTAAAGGCCTCTTGTGTGCGTTTAATTCTTGTGCTAAGATAGGTTGGGCATGGGCAGTTGGTGAAGAGGGGCTTAAGGATGGATTTGTAAGAGTATAAAAGTGGAGAAATGAGAATGGTTTAAAGGATATCAGTTTGGGGAGAGAGTGGAGAAAGAGTGAGGGTACGGATCAGGAGAGAAGGTGCAGTGTCCGGTGATGAAGAACAAATGGATAATAGTAAATGTCAACAAGGAATTCCACTAACTGCAGTTGGAAAGTCTGAAGGCCAAAAGGCTTGATAAAGGGGTGTGGGTGGGGGTGGAGAACAGGAATGCTTGTTTGTTGTGTGTGATGCTATTGCTGCTGATTCTGGGGCTGGAAGGGCTTCTAAGGAAGCTGGCACGGGGTTAAGGTGATGCAGGGAACCACTTTGGAACAGCCTGGAGGAGTTAGGGCATCACCAGAACCCCAAACAAGATTTTCATGTTTATATAGGAAGGGAAAGGGGAGGAAATTACACCCTGCTCCTTTTGTGCATTGTTGCTTCTGGGAGAGTTGGGGTCTTTTCACCCTGCTCCTGAAGGATGGAGGTTCTCTCTCTCTCTCTCTCTCTCTCACACACACACGTACGTGTCTGGTCATGTTTCCCATGGCTCCAGTAGTGGATGGGCTAGTGTGAACAAGCCAGGGTGCTTCTGCACAGTGCCAGTAGTGATGACGCTTTAATGGGAGCTGGGATTTTTAATATTGAAAACATAGGATAATGCCTAAGGGTCAGGGAATACTCCCAGTGATGAAAGATCAAGAAAAGCAGCAATGTGTTTGTTTAGACGGTAAGCTTCTTGGCCAGGAACATTTTGTAATGTGTTTGTACAGTGGCTAGCACAATGAGGTCCTGGTTATGATTGGGGTCCCAAAGTGCTACAGCAATATAATGTGCAACAATGATCGGTATTATATTACGTGGCTAAGCAAAGACGCCATAACAATAATTTGAAGGATGAAGACAGCAAATGCTTATTTGGAATGAGGAAGAGAAAGGGGATATAAAACTTAGCCTATGCTGTTGTTGAATGAGGTCTATAACCTATCAACCATAGAAGCATTTCTAAAGACGATGGAATGTTTTCCTGAGAGAAATGGCTTAATGCCCTTTCCCAGAGATGTACAATTAAACTAAATAAAACACTAGAACACAGTGGGATGGTCTGGGCCATTCTTAGATTTGCATAGGGAGGATCTCTACACATGGATCTTCCCTCCTACAAACAGAAAGGGGCTTGGGTATCTCTGACACCCCACCCAGGATCAGGCTGTACATGAAATATCGTCAGAGATACCCAAGCTAAAACACTTCAAATTAAATTTTCAAAACCATCCATTAATTATGGGTGCCCAACTTTGGACATCTAGGCTTGATTTTTCAGAAACCCTCACCTCTTAGTGACTGCAATAGCAGCCAGGCTGCTTATAACCTCTGAGAATTGAATCTAGGTATTTGAAGTTGGATATCAAAAGTAATGACAGTTTTTTGAAAATGCTGGCTCTAATTTGCACGGGTCTGTATTTGGGTTTGGTGTGGATATGTCCCCTGTGTCTCTAAACCTGTCTGATAGATCTGTAATTTATTTTTGACCATTGAGAAACTTTCATATGTTTCTCTTTGGAGCAGATTAATATGATGGAAAGAGTACAGAACTCTAGTAACAGATTGGAATCCACACTTTATTTCTAATAACCAAACATGCTAATTAGGTATCAGAATTTCACAAAATCATTTAATCAATGCAAGTTTTTGTAGAACTAGAGATATGCAGAAATGAACAAACCTTCTCTTGTTTCATATTGCCATACTATGATATCTTATGGCATGAAACAATTAAGAAGATATTTGTCTTATAACAAGACATTTTGCCATTTTAAGTGATGTAAGTAGAAACGCTTTTCAAATCTTAACATTCATTAGAAAAGAAAGTGAAGAAACCATGGGAAGGGGAAGAGATGACAGTTTAACTTGCACATTTGTCAGAGTTTCCTCATTAGTGAGGGGTTGCTATGTGGTGAGCTAAAATCTGAAAAGTCCATCTAGAAGGGGATTTTGCTGGGGCTATTGAGTGGACAATATTCAACGCCTTAAAAGCAACAACAGCAACAACAAAAAACCTATCCCTTGCAGTATTTTAATGCTCCACTGTAGCTTGTTGACTTCATATACAGACTCTGACCTCCTTGCTCTGTGCCCAGTCTTGGCCATTCTAACACCGCACACTCTAAACACAATTTCAGCTTATATTAAGTCATATTTTGTCGACATTCGCAGAGACATAGGACAATTCCTGAAATAAAATATGTTTAACTAAAAATGAAGCTTAAATGGATACTGCAGGAAGCAGCCTGAGAACATCTTAGAACTCTGTTCCTAGCCACTTGGCAAAGCTGCAGTGAAAACCTGTGCCATGTCCTTGCCAGCAAATGACTGTCATGTACCCAGAAAGTCTTCATTTATAGCCCTGATTCTTTTGATGTGTATATAAAAAAAATAGCAGTCCCAATACCATGACAGTGGCCAAGGGAGGGATTCACTTTTTGGGGTAGATGTTCATAACTGGCTCTCTTAAGCTGGGGTTCCGCTGGTGATGAAGCAGCCTTTTCTATAGTCAGAAATGCATAGGGGCTCTAGGCAGAGTCTGCTTGTGTAATGCACTGACTCGGCACAACTCCAAGCCAGCCTTGCCTCAGCTCCTGGGAGCCCAGTCTTGCTCAGTTTGGGCTGTACCTAGGGGCGGCTCTAGCCATTTCGCTGCCCCAAGCAGGGCGGAACGCCGCGGGGGGCGCTCTGCCGGTCGCTGGTCCCGCTGCTCCGGTGGACCTCCCGCAGACGTGCCTGCGGAGGGTGCGCTGGTCCCGCGGCTCTGGTGTACCTCTCGCAGGTGTGCCTGCGGATGCTCCACCGAAGCAGCGGGACCAGCTGACCCTCTGCAGGCATGTCTGCGGGAGGTCCACTGGAGCTGCCTGCCGCCCTCCCGGCTACCGGCAGAACGCCCCCCATGACATGCCGCCCCAAGCACGCGCTTGGTGTGCTGGGGCCTGGAGCCGCCCCTGGCTGTACCAATGAGCAAAATGGGGGTTGTGAGAGGCTTGCAGCTCTCTGATCTCTGTCCAGGTGGTCTTAATGCCAGTGGAGCCCTAAATGTGCATTCAGCCAGCACAGACATGATCTGCCTTCAGTGTTTACCTAACTCAGTATATCCATCCATTGTTGGATGAGATTATGGTGACGTTAAAAATGATACAATTGATACTTTCCTACAACAACCAACCTGATTAGCATATTTCTGTGTATGCAAAAATGATTTTTCTAATATACTGACTAATACTATTTAACTTCTTATTTATCCTCTTGGTTTTAATTTTACATTGATACCTAGGTCCCTTTAATAAATGGATTTTCCTATTTCAAATACATTCTATGATCTAAGTGATAGTCCATAAATTTCACTCTTAACAAATTGAGTAGCAGTTGATGTATTACTGTGCAGATGGAGATAGGATCTTTACAGAGAGCTTATCCTAGTATAGTAAGGTGTTTTTTTAAAGAATTTTAATTACTATTTAGTAATACTTTTATCAGCATTTGTGCAGTAGGTATTTTAGCAGCAAACAGTCTGTCATAATCTGCTATACTGATTTAAGATTTTCCTCTTTAAGGTGGTAGCAAGCAGAGGAAGTCTGCATCTGGCTAAGTTTGCCCAAATTCTGTAAAGCACATCATGTCTGGAAATTGAAAATAACTTACACAGGAACATACTGGTCTAGTGGTGCACACTTCTGAGAGGACTGAAGAATCTGGACCAATCAACAGTTTAGCACAGAAGATATTTGTTGTCACTCTAATGCATGAATTATTGCAAATTTATAGATCAGCAGTGTAGAACAGAGAATTAAGTAATATAAATTAAATAGTTAAAAAGTTCAACCTGTGGGTTATAGGTGAGCTATTGAGCTTTTCAGGTGTGCTGTTCATTGGCTTCTGAGATTTTTGTTTGTTTGTTTGTTTATTGTCCCTTAAGGAAAATTTCAGATTTGTATCAGTTTCATATAGTATGTTTTCCACTTACTTTCAGTAATGTCTAAATGTAGGAATATAGATTCTACGTAAGATTTCTTTTGCATCCACACTGCCTAGCCCAAAGAAATGGAGCATACTGTGAAAAGAATCTGAATAGAAATGATTTGCTACCCGAAGCAGGATGGCTGTCTCATCAATCTTTAATGCTAACTCTTTTAGAAGAGATAAATAGAAACTTGGATACAGTGTAGGCAGAATTAGCTCATGCTCAGGCAGTAACTGTAAGTATAGAGTCATATACTTCCTTCTTGTGTATGGGGTACATTTATGAATAACTGTTCTCAGAATCAGAGGACTGGAGGTTATACCACGTCATCTCATTGCACATTGGGCCTGTTGTCGGAAGTGGCAGTGGTTGTGGCCTCAAAGTCATACATACTGCAATACTTTAGGTCAAGACTCTAGAGTCCCTGATGAAGCATACATTGAATAGGTGCTAAAGATGTTGACTGGTATGCCAAAAGGGATATTGATTCATCCTCTGTCTCTCTGGGCAGCATGGAGCTCCCCCTACCATGAACACTGGGGCTTGTTCTTTCCCTTGCTGTATTTCACCCTGCTTCCCTGTGTGTTACAAACAGCCTCTCTGTTGGCATGAAAAGGTTGAATCGAGCATTTTAAATTTTGTTTGACAACATACTGTAGAAATTTTGTTCAGGAATACAAGGCTGCCATAAATCTTTAATATATTGAGTACCTATGGTAGTGAAATTTTTTTTGTTCTTTTACCTTGTGAGCTGATGTTCCATTTTTTTCTATTGAAAACCATTAACCAATATAAATAGTTATGTTGATGATGGGGGAACAGTATTGAGACAGTCATGACAAGACATATCTGGTGCCATCTGCATCCCCTAGATACTCCTGATCCTTATAGTCTGACCTTAGACATGGTCATGACAGACAAACTGTACTTGTCTCATTGGTTGCCTCTTGTGATGATCTCTCTTCTCTCCACAGCTAATATTTATTACCAGAGTGCTATTATATGATATTGGTATTACAAGACTTCGATACTTTTACAAAATATATTTCAGACTCTTTATTATACCAGTATGGTGGAAAGTTGATCATATATTATTTAAACAGAACTTGTGGAACAAATTAACATTATTTGTGTTGCATTTATTTGTGTTTAGTCTTTTAATTGCTAATTTATAAAATTTAGTATTGTGCAATGGGTCTTCGATGTGAATTAGTGAGATTCTGCACTACTAATATCCAGCAGCATATATAAAATAAATGGGACTGAATAATGTATTACTATTTTCCTGTATTCATATACCATTTCAGGTTTAGTAGCATTCTGAGTCTGCTCTCATTATAAAACTTGATCTGCTGAGCTGCTAATTGTTCTCGATTCCCATTGAAGCCACTGGGCATTGAGGACAGTCAGCACCTCAGATGTGCTCTGCACCTTGCAGGATTGAGTCCAATTTTAATAAAACAAAAACATAAATGATGCCAGTGGTTCAGGATCAGACACTATGGGCTAGATTCACAAAGATGTAGGTGTTGTGATGCTCAGTGTCAGTTTTAGGTGCTTATAAAATTGCTGGGATTTACAAAGCCTGAGTTAGGTACTGAGGCTGTCTATACAATGAATTGAGAGAGATTGGCACCTAAGATGGGGTTCACAAAAGTCAGCAAACTGAGTATGGAACAACCTAAATTAGCCAGTGGAAGACCAGCAAGAGGGGGGGTGTTTCCTAAGCCCTGCTCACCTCAGAGAGTTTGGCTCTTCAGACCAGGCTGCAGGGACGCACCTATTTCTGCTGTGAACCCTTCCCTAGAGTCAGGCATTACATGCAAGAAGCTGTGGGAGGGACAGGAAGGATGCCTTCTTTCATAACTTTTAGCCCAGTGGCTGGGGTATTCACATAGGATGGGAGATACCCCTGGTTCAGGTCCCACTTATGCCTCACGTGGAGACAGATTTGAACATGGATCTGCCACCTCTCAGGTGACTGCCCTAACTATTGGGCTATGGCATAGTCTGATGTGAGTCTCACTCTATCTCTCCTCTTGAAGCTGCTCTACTCTGGATAATAGAGACACTGGAGCAGGGGGACTGAATCCTGGGTTTCCCCCATTGTGGCTGAGTGCTCAACCCACCGGGTTATTTTCATGCTTATGCGCTCTCTCTCTGGCCCAATCAGAGCACTTTGTGAGGAGTTAGGCATGATCAGAGGACATGTTCTCAAGCGGGCTCTGCTGGCAAGTTAAGTGGAGGAACATCCGTCTTCCCCCAGTTTGTGAATTGCTCTGGGGGTTAGGAGTCTGGATTGTTAGAGTGAGATTGCAGTGTGTATACGCAGAGGAAGAAACAGGCGCCTTTTACTGCAAATATGGAAGCGTTGAGTGAGTTTAGACTTCTATAGGGTTAAGTGGCAGCTGCGCTTGTGAATATCAGTGGCACCTAAATCCCTTTGTGAATCTAGCTCTGGGATTCCCTAAGTCCCTTTGTGAATTCCCTGGGATTCCTCGTAACCCTCCTTTGTTTTTACCAAATTGAAAAATATTAGGTGCCATGGGCTACCTTTACTAACTCACTGTCCACTTCCCCAGAATTAAGCATTTACTCTACTGTTAACTTCTCTCTCCTTTGTATTATGACTTCTATCTTGCCACTCTAAATCAGTTCTTAATACATGCATTGTCTACTTCCCCATGCTTATTTTCTTTAGTGAGTCTTGTACAGGTCTGGTTCTTCAAAATTCCTGCTTTCTTCTATGGAATTTCCTGATTTGAAGTGTTGAATATCACTGAGTGCCTCCAAATAAAAACCTCCTTGGCTGAAGTACAGCCAAATTTGTAAAGGCTCAGGGTTTTATAAGGGACCTTCTCAAAACCATTTTCAAATAAATTGAATCCAGTAGGTTAGCTTATCTTCTGTGGTCTTAACTTTTTCAAAGAACTCGGCCAGATTAGAGAGACAAGGTTCCTTAGCAAAAAATGTCATGGTTGGACTCAACCAACTTTTATACTTATCCAAGTATTGTTGTACTATTCAGTCCTTAGTAGTACTGTCTATTTCCCTGGTATAATGTCTTGTAAATGAAAGAATTCAATTTACAGCATCACTGTTCCGTCATGTCAAATGTCGTGATTGTCAGGTCATCCTTTAATATTGTAATGATTCGTGGCAGTTGTTTTTCCTACCCTCGTTTTTATAATTGTCATACTGTCATAATACTAGGGTTTTAAATAAAGTTAGATCTCAGCATTTTCTGAATGATTATTACAGAATAATCTTGTGCGTCTAAGAAAGGTCTTTTACATTGTTGGATTACACAATAACACAATTAAGCTTCATCGGTGGAACAGGAAAATGTGCACTGTTATTTTGTGTTTTGAATTGAATTTATTGCTTATCAGAGGAATTCAGTTCTGGTCACCAATATGCCTCATCAATATTCTGGAGGGACTATCTCAAAGACTGTGCATAGTTCAGTCTCTGTGCCAAGGTCATGTACTGCATACAATGGGGGACTAAGCCCCACAACTCTTAGTCTTGTTAATGTTATTAAATATAATTATGAATATATTATCTTGTTCACCAGCTGGACACCATCTTGATTCGCCAGAGGTTCTGAAGCACTTCGGTTGTAGTATAGGTGGCGTTGTCTTGTCCTGCTCTCAGAATATTGGATGATCGATCTAAGTGAATGTCTAGTGTGATTGTTCCTTATTTGTTCTGGATTTAAAACAAGCAAACAAACTCCATTTACAACCAGTAACACTAATTAACTTATTTTTTAACTTGAAATATTTACCCCTTTCTCACTCTTGTTTGGCTACAGATAGGCTGCTGTCCTGTTAACCCAGCCTGACAGAAAACTGTTTATAAAGTGATAATTGTACCTTTTCCCAAAGGGGGATGAAAGGGGAATAAAACCTTTGAAGTCATGAATGCTTAGAATTTGCAATATATTGCTGAATGTAGTCCAAATGACCCAAACCAGAAAACTTCTACCACAAAGTGGAATAATTCAGAAAGTTCTGAATATATGAAAACAGGTTTGTTTTTAAGAAGACATTTTACTAATGGTAACTGTAGTGGTCACTAGAACACAATGGGGACACACACCATAGAAAAAACGTTGAAAATGATAAATCGTTTCAGCAATATTGATATTATACATATACGGTATGCAGGGGTGAAAGTAATATTAAACAGTTACCAATACGGGGGCATGGCTCTGGGCCCCTGGAAACAGCAGGGCCTTGGGCGGAAGAGGCAGGGCTGGGGGTCAGCCTCCCCCAGCCAGTCCAGCCGTGCTGCCTGGCCCATGCTGCCCGGGCCTCCTGCGGTGATTTAAAAGGGCCTGGAGCTCTGGCCGCTGCTGCAGTAGCAGCGGCCGGGAGCCCTGGGCCCTTTTAAATCGCCTTGGCCACCCGTTGGTGGCCCTGCCGGTAGGATCTCTACCAGCAGGGCCGCTAATGGGGGGCAAAAGGGCAGTGATGTTAAAGCGCTGCTGCAGCAGTGCTTTATGGAGGGTGCTTTGCTGCGGCAGCGCTTTATAATCGCTTTATAATCACTGCCCCTTTTGCTTCTTCCCGGTACGCCGTACCAGCCAACTTTCACCCCTGCATATATGGAAAATTGTTCAAAATGGTAAAATCCTTTTTCATATGCCTACTCTGCTCTGATGTGATTTGCTGAGCACTTACAGCATGTTCATTACTCGGTTATTAGTATTATCGCACATGGGCCACTGTACCAGAACCTCTTTCCTTCATTGTCTTATAGTTTATACCGTTCAAAAGGGGAATCCTTGATGGCATGCCTTTACATGAATAACAATAATCACTATGACAATAGACTCTCTTTCATAATCTGCAGCCCTTTTATTTTAGCATAGAAACTGGCTGGTAATATTTGTTACTTTATATTGCAACTTGTAAGTCCAGTACAGGACAGTGAATCTGTCCTGTAAAAGAGAATAAAGCAGTGCAGTTTTGCTTTTAAAGATATCCAGACATAAACCTTAAGTGTTTCTAAACCATGATTTGCATGAAAACCCGACTGCAATTAAACTACAATTCTTACACCCGAAACTAGCTTTGATATAAAATCTTATGACTAACTGGTAACAGAAAAAGGTATCCTAGTTAGTTTTTAAACACACATTATAGTTAAATCATAGATCCACATAATGCAGACACACATAATGTGCCATATTTTATGTATGTATTGCTAATCGCAAAACCAGTGGATGGAAGCAATAACATCAGTACATTAATATTTTAAATGTTGGTAAGGAAGCTCAGCAGCATGAGGATCAGACGCTTAAAGAACAGCACCTTAATAAACACTATATTCCCAGTTATATGACCCACAACAAATAGGCTTCAGTTGGGTTTTTATTTAGCAATTAGTGTTTGGTGTTTGCACAGGAGACGTTATCCTGTTACATTTCATTACACTCTTGCCATAAGTAGTTAGGGAGTATTGAAAAATAAGACCTGTCAATTTGTGGCTGTTCATAAACTAATTTAAGCTTTGAATAAAAGAGTATTTGAAACGCAGAACTTCTTTTCTCTCCATTTGAGAGCATGCAGTACTCCCAAAAGTAAGAGATTTCTGCTAATAATAAACCTATGTATTTTATTATTTTTGAAAGGGGTGTTTAATTTGCTATTGCCAGTATTTTTCTTACCCTTCCTACTTCATTCCTATGTGATCTTATTGATAGGCAGAACTGATTTTTCCCGAAGATTTTTTTTAAATTGAAATATCATCCTTTTTTCAAAAAATAAAACTTTGCCAGATGGTAGGTGGGAAAGGTGCCTTGATGAGGAACCTTTCAGGGGATGCGTGTGGTTTGGTGGGCAGAGCAGAGTGGGAGTAGACAGTGTGTGGACGTGTTAGAATGTGTTTTACAGGGGGAAGCGCAAAAAAAAAAAGGTAGAAAATGCAGAGTATGAAATGACACCCTTCCACTTACGGTTAAAATATTAATGTCTCTACCAATTACAAAATGTCAGCATGCATTTGTTAAATAAACTTACTGATGCTTCTACCCTTGTCTTCATTAGCTTGGTACATTTCTCTTCTGCCCCCCTTAAAAAAAAAGAAAAAGAAAAAGAAAGAAACTGATAACTTATCACTGTTTAACATCACAAGTCCACTGCTTATTTATGGCCATCTAATTTCTGACATCAATCCCTGCTTCCATAAATTCCAGATGAAAAGTGCATTACATAGATAACTTTAAATCAAAGAACCCCTTAAACTTTTTCTGAGTAAGTAGTAGTTTGGTTGATTCAATCAGTGCTACCAGTTGCATAACACTAGCAACAGTGCTAAATCCCTTTCCTGCCCTCCAGATCATAGAAACTGAACTATACCAAAGTGTTTTTACCATGAATGGACCAGTTTGGAGAGGACAGTCACACATTATGTGCTTAATTGCAGGGCCAAGAAAGATGTATGTTTGGAAATACTAGAGACAGGAGAATGAACAAATGTGTGTGAGAGAGAATTAAAGTGAAGGAAATGTTGAATGCTATGGAGAAGCTATAGTGGTAATGGAATGTCCATAGCTCTTTAGTAAGCCATGAGATAAATAAAGCTGTTCTTCGCTATGGTAGACTGGAGATGAATGGGTGACAGGTGTGGCAAGAGCTAACTGTAGCATTTCAGGACCTGCATGGTCAAATACATTCCTGGACAGTAGTACTTGGTGGTGACATAGTAATGCTTCACTGGTTATTTTCTAGTATCCTTATCACATCAACAAGCTGATGTTATTAAGCCGGGGAGGGAAAGGGGAAGCCCTAACTTGGAGCTATGTTCTGTAAAAAGCTTATTTCTCTTAATTCCCATTGAAACCATTGAACTGAGAATGATCAACACCCGGCAGGATGGTCCCTTGGTAGGTTTGATTGTGTCAATACACTTGTGTGAAGGGCTGAGTCACAAAAATAAACGAACATATAAATATTTCTTCTAGCTCATGGGTCAATGTATATCCATTTAACACTACAGATGGCTTAGAAAATGTGACCAGGCTCCTAAAAATCTCTGGAGTTTGTTGTGTGCTGCTTTGATAGATTTTGGCAAGCATGAAATAAGAATGCTCATAAATTTACAAGTAAATCAATCTTATGAAATGAAAAAAAAAGCTCTCTTTGATGGGCCAGTATTTCAACAGTCTCCATCAGTGCTATATTGCAGTTTTAGGTATCTGAATATTTTTTTTCCATCTAATCATCTTATATAACAAATACTCAATTCACAGCATGTGCCACCAAAAAGTCCCAGAATGGGACCAGGAGAACCATTGTTACGTGTCATTAAAAAAGTTACACTTGCAATGGGGAAGCATTGTGCAAGACGGGTTTAAAATTATTTATAGACTTTCCTGATGCTTTTCAGTGAAGGCTGGGGATATTCCTTCAGTTTCTATATATTGATGAGTAGTAGTTGAGTTTGTCTACTCTCTTGCTCCCTTTTTGTTTCTCTCTGTGTGGGGATGCTACTATGTACATGTGAAGAAGGCCCTATATTGTATGATCCCAAATCATCAACATAAAATTAGTCAGTGAAATTACTAACTATGTAAACAATGGTGGGAACATTCCGTCAATGTTCAGTAATAGCTGTCCAAATAAGGAGGTATTTCATGGTTGCTCCTGCAAGAACAGGTACACAGGCTGCCAACAGCGTTAGCCTACTAGTTTTATAGAATTGTAGGACTGGAAGGGCCTCGAGAGGTCATCTAGTCCAGTCCCTTGCAGTCATGGCAGACTAAGTATTATCTGGATGTTTCATATTACTGCACAGATATCATCACAGCATTCCAGTGAGGTATGTAAATAGCCTGTTTTAAAGACTGGAAAGTCGAGGCTGTGTGGTTAAAGGTTTATCAACTAAAAATTACACTTCTACCACGAAGTATTGTTATCTACTGTTGTTACCAGTAACATCCACAATTACGAGAACTGAGTCAGATTAGAAGAAATTACTATTTTTCTCTACTTTGAGTTTTACATGTGTACACATGGCAATACTTTGGGTATTATCAGTGTCGTTTCTTTTATATGGACAATAAACTACACAGCTTCATATGTTGCTTGTGTAGGTGTTTTGCCTATCAACAGAAGACAGAAAATATACATTTAAAAATAAAATGGAAAATGTGTTGGAAAACCATGAACACTGACAGTGGTAATCAAGAGTTTGTGCAGTGCCTGAGACTTTTGATTTTTTTTCCCCAGATTGACTCGATTTTAAGTTGACAGTGTCCTTATGAGTTGCTTGTTCAAATCCACGGTCAATGCCAGATTTGAAACTAGAATTCAGGGATTTCTGGCTCCGTGATCTGTGGCTGTCGAAAGAAGAGAAAATACAGCTACCTGTGGCTGTTTGTTGGAGACTTTGAAATGTTTGTATGGGGGTTACTAAATTGTAGGCATGACTTCTTCTTTCTATTAGATTATCTGCTCGTTTCCTGTTCTCTTACCTCTCTGCATAGGTTTGTCCATTAATATTATTGTGTTGTTTTGTTTTATGCTGAGCTTTAACTTTTAATTAGATTTTTGCATGGGACTGGTAGGTAAGTAACATGGTATGAATACGAAAATATTTCTGAAGAACTGAGGCAAAACCAAAAAAAAAGCAGATTTAAAATAAAACAAACACCTTTATCTTTTCTCTGAACACTTAGATTTATTTTGCAGCTCTTTTACTGTCCTGGATCTGGATGGTTACAGTGAATGGACGAGATCTATAATTTAAGCTGAAGTAGAGTACTAGGTTGAAAGTAACTTCAAAGCTATGATTAAACATACTTATAATAATTAGTTTCAGAGAATTCTAATTTCTTTCAGTGTTTGAAGAATTCAGCTTCTAATGAAGTAAAATAAATTACACACCACTTTGTTCAATGAACAAGCACTTTTCTCATTCTAACTGCCATTTATCAACTGTTCCTTTCACCGTGAAAGTTCTCAACACTTCTTTTAAATAGATATTCGCTAACAAGCACTCTCCTCACCTTTCCCTCCCACACAAATATAGAATGAGCTTGATTATAACATTTTCATTAGATTATCATTTTAAACACTAATCCTTCACTTCCAAATTAGATTTTAATAAAGGGGAAAAGAGACCTTTCCCGTGCATGCTCAGTAAAATATTACTTCAGTCTAGCTAGCCACTGTCTTTTAAAGAGAGAACCGTGTTACAAAAATCTTATTTTAGAATGCCCTTAAAGTTTTATAAGTTGAGAAGATCTGTGTATGTTGCCATTTGTCTTATGATGCTGGTTTTTTGTTTTTTTGTTTTGTTTGTTTTGTGTTTTTTCCCCCTGTGGGCAAACATTTGGCTCAATTTGCGGCTGCAACTGCTGGTTGGAGCGTAGATAAAATCATCAGGAGAGTGATGTGTATTGATTAAAGGCCAAATGATATCTTAGGAAGGAAGTAGCATTTTCCTTTCCTGGCAATATGGAAATTGAGAGACTGAAGTTTCCAGCTGAGTAGGAGGGAAGTGGATGGCTGGTTCCCCAGCAGGAAGGATCAAGAGCAAGGAAACACACCTTTCTGGGGGGCATTGGAAAGTAAGCTGACTTAAAAAATAGTGACACTAAAAAGATTTGCAGTAGGAAGATCACAAAAATCTTCCTAGTGACAATTATCCATCTGGAAATTCTAAAGCATTAGAAGAAATTTGGATGCTCTCACAAATCAAGTTGGGAAAAGCTAATCACCAAAGCCCTGACCTAGCCATGAGATCTTCAGCTGGGAGAAAAGAATGAGCTACCAGACCTAAAAAAATGTAAAGGAGCTCAACTTAATTCCATGCAAACCTAAAGGTGTGTATTGAGTAGCTATTGACTTGGGCCTTAATTCAGCAAACCCCTTAAGTGTATGCTTAAGTGACTTACCTAAGGTCATGCAGGAAGTCTGTAGCAGACCCAGCAAATGAATGCAGATCTCCTGTGTTCTAGTTCAATGGTTTGTCAGAAGGTGGAGGTGGATGGCAGGAGAGAGATCACTTGATCATTATCTGTTAGGTTCACTCCCTCTGGGGCACCTGGAATTGACCACTGTTGGCAGACAGGATACTGGGCTAGATGGACCTTTGGTCTGACCCAGCGTGGCCATTCTTATGTTCTAACCACAAGACCGTTCTTCCCCCAGACAATTCAGCCTCTTTTAGGGCTTGATCCAAAATCCACTGAAGTAAAGGAAGAGACTCTCAATGACTTAGGTGGCCCTTGCATCAGGCCTTCACTAATGTGTGTAGCTAGAAAAAAAATGATATGATTGTAGTATTTTGGAATCTATTACTTCTTTCTTTGACCCCTTTTTATTATATAACTTGGACTTGTCATGTGCATGTACATGAACATATGTGTGTCGTATCTGACTCCAGACACTCTGGAATATATAGTAAATGTTGAGTTTTCAGGCTGCCACTCATTCATGAGCAATATCTGTACCCAGTCCTGGGTCACTTACCTCGAATACTAATGTTGGAAGATGAATCTTGCCTGGGGGGGCATATAATTTAAATAAGTATTACTGTATAAGCTAGTCTGTTGAGATGCTATAATAGTATTAATAGAGACAAACATTGAAAAATTAATTTTGTAGGAGTAATTTTGAGAAACATTGTGATTTATTTATCACTAAGGAATATTGCATACAAAAATGAGTTCTACGTGCACTTTAAAGATGTTTTTTAAACCCTTGGGTAACTGAATCCAATTTTTAAACAAGTTTCCTCATTAATTTTCAATTTGTAGTCTACATTGTGCAGAACATTTTAAATCATCTGGGGATGGTTCATCATAGATTTTTCTCTTGGGACCTAGTATTTCATTGGTTATAATGAACTGAAAGGCATAAAAATGTACAATATTAATCTACATATAAATACATATATAATGATAAGGATGTTTTTATTAATAGTAGTAAATAGAAAAGATAAGTATAAATAACATAGCAGTTACAATAACAAGCCAATCAAATCTGGAAAATTAAACATTAAGGAAAATGATCTGTCCATACTTTATTTCCTTTAAAGTCATTCATTGTTGGTTTTTCAGTGTTGATTATTTATCAGATGAATCCAAATGCAGTGATTTATGCTTGGTTATGTGCATGTATTTAGGCTTATGTAAACGTGTGTGTCTAGAAATAGAAAAAGATCCTTATAAATGCACCAGTAGCTTAAAAAAATTAAGATCTAATTCTTTAAAAACTCTGTGCACAGATCACATGCAGGATTGTACCCATATTTTGTTATGAAACTACAAGGGATGACTTTAGTGATCTTAGCTTGTGCTTTTAATTTACCTGTAGGCTATATAAATACACATTTGAACCCTGATAGGGTAAATTTATTTTTCCTTAGTGAGATGAATGGCGTCCCATGTATTTTACGTTTTGAGTACATGTTCGCATGCATGTTTCTGTATGTTTGGTGGTTGGAGGAGGGTAAATTTCAAATGGAAAACTAAAAATAACTGAAGATCAGTCTTCTCTGCCTGGTCATTAACAACCCTATCACACTTTTTGTGGGAGGAGAGGTTTGGCGCAGAGTCTGTCTAAAAGTTTCTACAGCACAAAATTTTCTGTGCTGTGCAGAGTCTGTCTGGCTGGTGCCTTTTACCCCTGATATATGGTGGTAGTTTTAGTGATGTGTATCTATCATAGAAGTGTACACTGTAGGGCTAGAAAGTACCTCAGTATATAGTTTGTAGCTATACAATACCTAATTCTGTGTGTGGTAGATAGGAGGTCCATTCCTATACTTAGTCACCTATTAGGCTGTGATTTTCTTTTATCTGACATATGATAAAAAAGTATTACTGTATGGTCAAGCCTGGTGGACCCAATTACTGAACCATTGGTCTTGTCTTGCAACATTTTCTAATGAGAGTTAATCTGTTGACTTCTCTCCTGTGAATGAGAGTTGCATGATTGGGTCCCCAGTTTGTTTTTCTCCCAATAACCCAGTTGGTTATGTAAATATTATCTCATGGGTTATTCTCCTTGGTGGTCTAATAGTTTCACTAGAAATCTCTGGCTCATTAGGCTCCCAAATCTACTTTTAATTTAAAAGTTCCAGATCCATTTTTATGTTGTGAAGGATAATGAGTCTGCAAACGAATGATGTGTATGTTCAAAATTAGTACAATAATTCTGTAATGAATGTATCAGCAGTAAATATCAAAATACATATTTAACCTGGGAAGTTAATAAATATTATGTAAATCTGGGTACTGTTCTTATTCATTGTGTTCGGCAAAGAAGTGCAAAATTGTCAATAAAAAACCCCATGCTTGTGTTGCTTTATTTTAATGTGAAAGTGTGTGCGGTGTGTGTGTGTGTGTGTGTGTGTATTTCAAACTGCAAACCTACAGTATTTCAAAATTGTTGAGATCCTCTCTGCCAAGTTTTAAGCCTGGATAACATGTTCCTCCTGAAATTTGAGGTTTACCATGGAGATCTTGATACAACTTTATCTACAGAACACCCATAGAAAGGATGTTTCTAAAGAAAAATTATAGGTCCAACAGAAACAACTTTAAAACTTGTTCAATTAAAATAAAATAAGAGCAATTTAGACAAACACATGTCAGGGATGGTCTAGATAATTCTTAGTCCTGCCTCACTGCAGGGGACTGGAGTAGAAGACCTCTGGAGGTCCCTTCCAGTCCTACAATTCTATAGAGAATAGTTTATATTCCTATTTGCAGTTTTATCTTTTGACATGTTCAAATGAATATTTTTGAGAGGAAAAAATGTTAGTTTGTGCCTGTGGGTTGTCAAAGACCACCATAGATGAAGTTATGGCCTGTCCAAATGGAAAGGGTCCTTCTTGTGGAGATGTAAACATTCCAGTCAAGATAAAAAAAATGTTGCTTTTACATGGCAGTTTAAAACAATTAAAAGTGCTTTGCCAACATTATGGTAGCTAATCATTACTGTGACTGAGCCGGGGTGGAGCATATAACAGACTAAGCATCCCCAAAATACAAAGGGCCTGCCAAACCTTAAATCTTCCCACAATTTTCAGAGATGGGAAATGGCAGATGTTCTGTATGACCTAGATTGAAACCAGATTTTCCGCTCTTCAGCCTGTCTCCTCACACACGCATACAAATAAATGAATAATAAAATAGAGCAGCCCAGGGAGCCAGACAACTGGCTGCCTGACTTCCTAGCAGGTAGCTCTGGGAGCCTGGGCTTCAGCCTGATAGGGGAGCTGCCAAGAAGCTGAGGAGCCTGGGAATCTAGGCTCCCCAGCAGTCCTCTAGGTGGGCTGCCACAGGGACTGTGTGTACGTGAGCTCTTAGGAAATCAGTAATATTTTGCATCAAATAAGCGTGTTCCAGTGGAAAAAGGTTCTGGTTGAAAATGTCCAACTGGCTCTAATTCAAACACGGAAAATAAGTGCAAAGTAGCATTTCTCCTAACTTCCTAATGTTGTATATGAAACAAACTTTCATATAGCAGCGTGAGTTAGTTACCATGAGTCACTTTGGACTTCTCCAGGTTTCTTTCTCCTTTCATTAAGGATTAGATTTTAGGCCTGTACCTATGCCATGTAGCATTCCATGGCTGTGGGAAACTAAAGGAACCCTCCAGATAGGTCTAGATTTAGTTTTTATCCTGAATTAATTGGCAATCAATTAACTTCAGATATTTAACACCATTGAAAATTCAGATATTTAACACCAGGCTATTCTGGACACTCTCCCGCATACTTGTTCCAGGGTACACACAGTGGTTTACCTTAGCTCAGAGCCTTGGCCATCAATTAAGTCAGTTTTTTTTTAAAATAACAACCTAGCGAGGCCAAGCCCTGCATAATGAACACCTATCTCATGAGCTGTATTATGTCAGGTGTGCAGCTGATGTCCACCTGCACCCGTTGGAGACTCCCATTGGAATCTCTGCATTCCCCCTCCTCCCTTGGTGCTGGCAGATGTCAGTGAGTCACAGAGCCTATTCAACTTCTCAGCTTACTCCAACATTATTTTAGCTCTGAGGCTACAGTAACTTCCACAGGACCCGTCTAGAGGAGAAGGGCAAAGATCTGTAGAGGACATCTCAGTAGCATTCGTAGAGAAACATGGGTGTTTCCATGCCTAATTAGAGCAATGCTCCATCAGCTCCAATTCCCTGCCTGACAGAGGCCAAGAGTTGATGTTTCAGAGCACGGCAAATAAATAAAATATACATGAAAAAATACGGAACCTGGTTAATTATGCAGTTCTGTTCTTGTAGGGAAAAAAAATCCTTCCTGAGTTGTTCAGCAATCTGATAATGCCCTCAAGGATATGATTTGATTATGTGTATATTAGCATGTAGAAAAGATGGGGTATGTTTGGAATTTTTTGTTTCACTTTTGCAAAGGTGACGGAGATGGACTTTTACAAATGTCAGTATAATATTACAGTACTACGGGTGCATAGTTTAGGTAGAGTTCATTAAAATTAATAACCGGCAAAGGTAATAGCCCTTCTCATTACAGAAAAAAATACCTCACCTCTCCATAGTTTTTCTTTAAATAATCACAGTTGTTCCATTTTCCCCCTGCACATTTGTGCTCTCTGTACTGAAAACAACAGAACCCTTCTATATTTACTCTTAGAAGTCCTGCAAAAATCATTAACTTGCATAACAACAGATGTCTTTGCCCCCAGTAAATTTCTCTACTTGACCTTGGAAATTTGTCTAATCAGCAGCACTCCGGAATGTAGGCTAATTTACCTAATACAGGGAATAGTGACAAAAGAAAGTGCCTTTGTCTTTATCTAGAATGCTGTGCTATGGCTCTTCTGACTCTCTGAACACTTAAGGTGAAAAGATTTGGAATAGCTCAAAAACAATGGGCCATAAATGACATAGGAACATTAATAATTAAATTTATTATACATTCGTGGGAAAAAATTATCCAGTACAGCAATTCTTAATGACATCCTCTATGGACCGTATAAGTCGGTGAATTTCAAGTTCAACCATTTATGCTAAAGAAGGTTAAAATGTCTAAAAGACTGACTATATTTTAATGTACTATAAAGAAATTAAAAGCCTCCAGCAGTCCATAAAATATCATCCTGCAGTCCTGAATGCAATGCCCATTATCACTAAAGGGTGTAGTTAATCATAGGGCAATAACTAAGTATGTGGGGTTGCTGTAATTGCTAATAGACACTGTGTAACTGAGGCTTAACCATTTTTAATTCCACTGTTTTTCTATTCCTTTGGCCAGAAACAGTCCGTTCACGATTTTAATAGTTTAGTATAATGTGTACCATTTTTACTTCATTTGTTTAATTTACAATTAAATTGTTTAATTGTTGGTGTGCAGAACTCTGTATTTAGTTTGTTGAAAGTGAAATGTTACATTCACTGAATTTATCTGAACATTTGTAAATTAACAATAAAACAGAGAAAACAAATCATAGAATACCAGGGTTGGAAGGGACCTCAGGAGGTCATCTAATCCAACCACCTGCTCAAAGCAGGACTAATCCCCATGTTTACTTTTATGTTTCATTCCAGTGTTCGGTTCAATTAACCCCTTGGCATTCGAGATTTTGCTGACATAGAACATAATGCATTTTTTGTATTGATAGCCTCAGCACCACAAGCTTACTGATATATTTTCCTCTGACTGATAGGGGATTATTGCAGGTAACTCCCATGAATAGTAGAGTAGGCTGTGCATATAAATTCCTCCATGGCTCAGTGGAAGACTAAAACCACCAAATGGAATCTCATTACTTGTGTGTGTTTGGTGCGTATGTAAGGTGGAAAATACATAAGGACACCTTTAGTGATGACAACTGCATCCCTTTTGTTGCCATTATTGTGTTGAACCAGAGTAGTGATGAGATTCAGTTGATGCAACGTTCCCTTGGTGGGGCAGAGTGTAATGTCATGCAGCAATGTACAAGTTATGGCATCTGGAGCTTAGGGTAAAGTCACATGTAATGAACATTTCATTGGTATAAATGATGACTGAGCTGTCTTGGACAGGAGCCCTGACACTGTTGCTGTAACTTGTATCCTCAGCTCAGATGGTGCACACCTACATCTAGCTAGTGAAACACATAGGCAGCAATGGGCTTTTGTCCACCAAACCACATATATAAGACCAAGTGTGATTCAACAGCAGAGTTTCACCTATGGATGATGAAGATAGGGCAGACTCCCCCCTTTTCCCCTCCCCCTCCCCTTTTCGCCCTTCCTCCTTGAAGGGATTCATTCAGACAGGACAGCATGCTTGGCTAATTCCCTTCAGAGGGAGGCAGGATCTTTCTTCCTTAGTTCTAATAACAGATCAGGACTGATCTCTCAGCAGTTAGCATAGTAGACAAACAGTAATTTTATTTGTAAGCTTTGAAGGAGAAACAGTGGGCATGCTGTGAAACTGACTAAAGATTTGTTAGTTTCACACAGCTGCTGCTTGGCATTTGGGTTATTTAGAAAACTGGCACTGCATTGACTTTTCACTCTTTTGTGTTTTGATGGTTATCTTTGAAACCATAAATTATTAATATCCCCCCCCTTTTTTTTTTTTCTTGTTTAAGCTAAGACTCTGCAGACATTGATAGCATTCATCTGGGAAGCTTCGTACTCACCCTGGAGATGCAGATTCCTTAAGCCCTGGATGTGTAAATATGAATATCATTTTATTCAACCCGTTCTTATAGGCGTTCTTGCAGGGAGGATAATATGATGAGAAACTATTTTAATTAAGACACTTATTCAAATGTGATACAAGCTGGCTGAGGTAGAAAACGTTATTTTAATTTAGATTGTTGGCCAAGTGGATTCTGGATGGGACTTGATGCACTTGTGGTCAATTTAGTATGACAAATCCTTTCTTTGTTATGTGGGGTATCATAACAAGCCTTACCGAGGCTGAAGCATAAAATTAGCAAGAAAAAAAGGAGGTGAGGAAATGTGCTAATAAGAGAAGTGTCTCATCTTGGTGTTGAAGAGGAGGGTGTTTCAGATACACTGTGCAGCGCAAGTAACCTCTAACTGTGGAGTATCACAAGGAGAGGATAAAGAAGTCACCAGGACAGTGATGAGCTGGCTGATATATAGTCAAATGTTGAAGTGAACCATGTTAAAATGAAATGCAATAGAAAATTAAAGATCAGCTAGGCAAATAAAACAATGCATTACCAACCAGATAAGGTCTCACTTCCTGGAAGAATTAAAAAAAAAAAAAAAGCCTGCTGCAATATTTTGGACCTCCTAATGTTTAGAGCAGGGTTTAAGAGTAAATAAGGAAAGGGTAAATAGCAACCATTGATATGGGAAAGACATTAAAGCAGGACTAAGAATTTTGCAGTAATGGGATCAGATTTAAGGAGTCGTGTGGACAAGGTTTCAGAGGAGGAGCTAGACAAAGTGAAAAACAAGGGAAGTCTGAGAGAAAAATCATTTTGGAGTCATGGATAAGTATGAAGACTTGCAAAAAGAAGGCTTCAGATGCAAAACTTATTAGTAAAAAAATGAAGCAAATTATATTCCATGTCATCAAGAAGCGTGGAAAGTGTAATTGTTTTCTGTTGCATGTTGTGGAGACATGAAATGACACAGAACAAACTGAACAGACAGGGAATATTTATACGAAATGGCTTAGTAATGTGAAAGTGAAGCTACTGTGCCGTGTATCCCTTTAAAAGCGCAGAGCAGGAGGAGAGTGGGAACAGAAATAGAACATGATTAATCTTTAACGGTAAACTTTTTGCTTGTCATTCTGAAACTTTTGAAGAGCAGTTCTGTGTCAGATGTGGAGTTTGAAAAAAATACATTAAAAATCTTGCTTTTCAGTCTGAAAGCTTTGAAGAAGGCACGTGAATCTAGTCACTTCTGCATAATTTTCTGATCATAAGAAAACTCTAGTTGTCTCTGTCTGGCATAAATATGGGCAAAATTGATCTGATTTTCTCATCTCACAGACTGATTATTCCAGAACCTAAATGGGAAATACCATGGACAGTCTAAATTGTAGATAGAAAAAATTCAAGAAAAATTCACTGGTTTGAGTTTGGAATGAATGTTTGAAAGGCCAGTATAGTCTGTGTTTTATTATGAACTTTTTGCTAGTGCGCCATCTTTGGAGTTTCCCTAGTGGGAGAAACTTAGCAGCAGTCAGAGTGTCATGACTTCTAAGCCTTCTCAGCCTGTTGTAAAATGATTTGGTGATCTTGCATCAAAATAACATCAGAACACAACTCAATGTCATTGTCGCCCAAACCAGTTTGCTTCGCAAGAGAACACTTCAGGGATATGGGATCATCCAGGTGAATGCCAGAAATCTGGGGTGGCTGGCAATCCTGCACTTCAGTGATTTGAGAACTGAAAAGGTTTTAGTGGAGAGTACACATGTCCCTGAGTCTTCCTTGCTCACTCTTGTTAAAAATCCCTTCTTAATGTGTGGAAAAAGTCTTGCAAACACCCAATAGAACAATGATCTGATTTTGTAACCCTTGCAAAGAGTAGTTCTCTTTCTGTAATTAGTTATATAGAGGTCAGTGGGGCTACTTATGTGAGTTTTATTCATGCTATCAGGCCCAGATTGTATTTTTTCCAGGGTGTTTACCTTTGTTCATTTGATTGCAAAGATTTCTTTAATCTCTTTCAGGTAATGATCATTACAGTGATAATGGTAAATAAAGCATCCTCAAACAGAAATGTGAGTTTTCAGTTGAAAGTATCCCTTTAATACTGAAGTTTTTAGTTTGGCTTTTTTATATTCTGCAGATCACCTTGAATAGTAAGATTTTTTCTATAATGCTTAGGTCATAATTGACCATTTCTCATGATGGCAAATATCAAGAATAATAAACAAAGGCCAATGCCATATCTCTCTGTGGTAAAGTAAGTTTGGATCTAATTGTAGAACTGTCTATCTTAATGACACCTACTCAGCTATGGTCAGAGGAGACTATGAGAAAACAGTGACTTGGTACACTTCCTGAGGAAACCTGGGGGACGTGTAACAGAAATGAAACACATAACGGTAGGTGTGAGTCAAAAGAAATTGAACTGCCTGCTGCATTGTCAACTAATATGAAAGGCTAAGGGTTGCTGTTGGACTCTGAATAAAATGAATTCCAGCCTGCTCTCTGTTTCGCTTCACACATTGCTATGTATTTCAGAAAGTTGGCTACTGTGTTGAAGCAGTGTTCGCCCAACCAAACATATTGTGCAATCTACCTTGCTTACTTCAAAATGGCACAAATTTATCACAGCCATTGCTAAGCTCTAGATTCATGGATATATACTTAAGCTCTTAGGCTAAACCATAGATGGAACTTTAAAGTTCTGAAAATGTCTGTAGTCTCGGCTGGAGTTGCGAGAAACTAATTGAACAAAGTGTGCAACTAGAATAGCCACAGCGTGTTCTGCGGCCCGGGGGCGTGTGGTGGGAGTGTGAAGAGAAGGTTTAGAATGGTTGCACCTCTCTATTTCAGCAAGAGAGCTGCAGGAGATGGATTGGGAAGAGAAGTCTGTGAGGGGACAACCGATTGTCATACAGCAGCAAAGTTGTTTGAAAAGCTACTTCATACAGTGGTATATTTGGGGATTCATTTGTGGTGCAACTCTTTTTTTCTTTCTGTAATTCTTTTACAGAGGAGTCTACTTGCTGTATCGTTAATACCTCAAAGCGTTGTGTGACGCAAGGGAGGAAAATAAATTCTGTAGTACAGATATATCTTAAAACATATACCCTCATACAAACAGCCATTCAAATGCCTTTATTTGCTTCCTCCTGCATCCAAGACTGTATAGTCACACCTAGCGTCCTCACAGCAGCCTAGCTGTAGCAAGCTACTGCATCTCTGCTCCCATAAGGGATGCGTCCACTCCACCTTCTCCATCAAAGAAAGGGGAAGTATTTAGAAGGGAGGCATTAAATGCCCTCTTGAAGGTTCATATGATTTTCTTAACTCAATAAAAGCACATGAGAGACAGACTATGAACAAGGGCTACAGGACTTGGGAAGGCAAAGGAATTTAACTCTATTTAATTCTGGGCCTGAGGTGATAGGCTTTAAACAGGGAGCAGTAACACCAAACTACGTTTTTTTGAAGGATCGAGGGAAGAAGGGGTGGGGGGGCGCTAGGGATGGTGGTTCATTCTTTCCATCGTTCCTTTCCCCTATACTGTTGAGTGAGATGCAGAGCCTAGTTCTTTTAGTTTCCTTCTCCCTTGCTTTGCGTTGTCTGGAAAAGGCACATTTTTTTGTGACCGTAATCGGTTTGTTCAGCATTCCCTGTTGTATATTGGCATGTGTAATAATTTTGGGATCAGACCAAATTCTTGTAACCAAACCTGTCAACTCCTCCAAAGACTCGAGGCTCCAACGAGCCAGATGCTCATCACATGTTCTGCCACAATAGCCATTCATGTTTGATAGTTGGTAGCTTTCACTTTTCGCTCTGGTGATGATCATGTAGAAAGCGCAGGATTCTTCATACTTGCAAACATTCTTGAAGTTAGCAAATTAAACAGTGATGTGGGAATAATCATATAGGATGGATGGAACTGAGAGATAAAATGGGATTTCAAAACCACATTATCTATCAGCTCCGTTGAGTGTTTGTGGCTTCAGTTGTCATCCTGGATAAAACCAGCATTATAAATAAGATAATTATGTAAAACATATTTGTTACAGAACACATGATTTTACAAATATAGTGTGTGTGTATTTAATTAATTAGGATTTTTCTTTACTATTCTTCCTGTAAAGCAAGGTGCTCGTTTTCCTTCTGCAATAGGACCAGGAGTGCAAATGTACAGGCCTGTGTGGGAATCAAAAAATAATCTGCATGACTGAAAATAAGATAAAATATATAACAATTTTATAATAGTAAAGCCTTTTATCTTGGATTCTTCTAGAGTCAGAAGTGAGTACTCCGTCCCTTCAGGAGCTGGCAATCTCTCTTTCCCAACAGGATAAAGCTCCCATTCCGAGTCCTGTACAGATGCAGGATATCAGATTCTAAAATTTTACCATCCTTATCTATAGAAAACCTATTACTGAGCTATGTCTGGATTGTGCCCCTGATTGGGCCGATGTAATTTGGGGATGCTAGGAGGAAATCCACATTTTTGTGGGGGCAGGGGAAGAAGAAATATTTCAGTGGCAACTGGATTTAAAAAAAATAACAACTTTTTGAAACTTCTCAGAGGTTTGGAATCTTGGAGTAAGATGGGTTAATGAGCACAAGATGGGAGACACTTAAGCCTGGTCTACACTAGGCGTTTAAATCGGTTTTAGGAGCGTAAAACCGATTTAACGCCACAACCGTCCACAGTAGGAGGCACCTTATATCGATTTTAAAGGTATTACCATATCGGATTAGGGTTAGTGTGGCCGCTGATCGACGGTATTGGCCTCCGGGGGGTATCCCACAGTGCACCACTGACCGCTCTGGACCGCAATCTGAACTCGGATGCAGTGGCCAGGTAGACAGGAAAAGCCCCGCGAACTTTTGAATATTTCCTGTTTGACAGTTAAAAATCAAAATAAAGAAAGAGCTCCCGCATGGACCATGCGGACGTGATCGCTGTAAGGGCAGGCAAATCTGTTCTATCAGCGCTCCGTTACAGAAGACAAAATTCAAAATCATTTTTTTTAAATCTCCAGACAGAGCTCCAAATGCTTCTAGGGTCAAACACCATGTCCGCGGTGGGTCAGGGCATAGCTCGGCAATTTTTGCCGGTTTATGCAAATTCGGAATAGTCCCGTAGTGTAGACGTACCCTTAGAGGTGCCTGATAAATTCACTTATTGCATGGCTCTGCCTTTTATCATCTCCACATAAGTTGTGTGTGTGTGTGTGTAAGTACGTGTGCACGCGCACACACACACACACAAGGCTTGCACTATAAACTTACTTTGGTATAACTATGTTTAAAAGAGAAGTAGATAAATTCATTGAGGTTAAGTCCATTAATGGCTATTAGCCAGGATGGGTAAGGAATGGTGTCCCTAGCCTCTGTTTGTCAGAGGGTGGAGATGGATGACAGGAAAGAGATCACTTGATCATTACCTGTTAGGTTCACTCCCTCTGGGGTACCTGGCATTGGCTACTGTCGGTAGACAGGATACTGGGCTGAATGGACCTTTGGTCTGACCCAGTATGGCCATTCTTATGTTATGTTACGTTGCTCAGGGGTGTGAAAAATCCACACCCCTGACTGATGCAGTTACACCAACTCAGCCCCCCAGTGTAGACAGTGCTATATCGATGGGAGGACTTCTTAATTGACATAGCTACCGCCTTTGCCGAGTGGATTAATGACTCTGATGGGAGGAATGTGTACTCTGAAAATACCAACTAAAACAGCCAAAAATCTTGGTAAACTTCAAACCTCTTGTTCTTCTTAATGTAAAACAGAAAATGTGGTTCTGATATCTGTATTTCAGAATCTTTTAACACAAATGGCCTTAAAATGCTGCTTTTGTTTGCAAAGTCACACTCCTATGTGAGAGAGAAAGAGAGTTAAGAGGTAGGCGCTGGACACATTTATTATCTGCAGTGGTTATTGCACTAGGAGGAGGTGTTTGGTTCATGCATATTGATGCATTCTGAGGTGCATGGGTGTTGCCTTTTAGCCTATTCTAGTGCTTGATTTACATGATAATGTTTTAGAATCTACTGTAATAGAAGGCACTGCTACATTTCCAAAATAGCAAATTAGGCTCATGGCCAGCTGCAGAGACTTTGAAAGTACAGAACATTCTTGTTCATCATGGTATATGTTGACATAAACCCAAGTACACTCAGGATGAATTTAGCTTTTTAATCCGCCCCCCAATTATTTCTGTGCATGTTTTTTGGACATAACGTGTTATGTTGCACCCTAACTCTGATAACCAAATATGACCTTTTGGGCCCATGATTTTGGGGACCTAGAAAAGTCACACCAAACCTCCACTTTTGTTCTTAATAATAATAATAATAATAATAATAATTAATAAATTAATAATTAAAATCTAGCTTCCTCCCCGCTGGTGAATATAAATATAAACCAGTTGCTAGGGTTGAGAGTTTGTCACAATTTTTTCTTAAAGAGCCCAGGTGGCTTGCTATGCTCCCTTTGCCAGCCACCCACACAAAATCAGCACACGCCCGCACACACACACATACCCATGTACATGTACACAATCAGTCTGACTTGGGGACCTATGAAACCTACAGAAACAGGTCGTTTGTGTTTATTTGTTGTTTTTGCTTTTTTTGTGGGTTTTTTTTGGGGGGGGGGAGAGGGAGAAGACCCTAACCATCTTTCAGTCTTGGAAGCATGGCCACTTCAGCTGCCAGTAAAGTGCATCTTGCAGAAGGCTGCTTAAAACTAGCAATTCTTCCTGTTGAGCAGACTGTCTAATCTCTGGCTACAGTGGTGAACTGCTTAACAGCATGAGAGACAACATGATCTGATGGACTCTGTGGGATTTGGAGCATGGGTTTGTACATTCTCATCCCTGCTCTGCCACGGACTCCTTCCATGATCATGGTCAAGTCACTCCCTGCCTCAGTTCCCTGTCTTTAAAATGGAATAATAACTTTCTTCATTAACTAAGCTTCTTCTTAACTCTGGGCAACTGTCCTTGGCAAGCTTTAGTAGAAGTTGTTAGCTATGCATGGACAAGTTGCTAATCCTCTGCCCCCATGTTTTATATCAGTTACGCTAATGCTCCTCAATAGCCTCAGGCTGGTGACATGCACAGTGGTGATATGCCCAAATACATTTGTTAGTCTCTAAGGTGCCACAAGGACTCCTCGTTCTTTTTGCTGATACAGACGAACACGGCTACCACTCTGAAACATGCACAGTGGTGTAATCATGGCTAACAAGAGAAACTTGTGCCCTTTTTGGGCGATTGTGGCAAAACATTATTTTGCAGGCCCAACCAAAAATGCAAACCACATCTTGGGGACACAAAAGTAAGTTAAAGAAGAGGAAGTATTGTGCTTGATGTCCAGTTCTGACAATGGCAGACACTAGCACTGTATCTCTGATTTCAGCACTTAGAATATCACCATGTATGATGAGGGAAATTCTTGCCTATCGGCCATGATACTTTGGTTATGTCCCATTACAATTATTACTGTGCTTTTTTCCTCCTACTGATATACCTCTTGCTTTCTTCACCTGAGTCCAAACATAGTGGCAAGATTTCTCATGTAGGTCACATTTTCCCATTGCTATTTTATTTGAGTTATGGTTTCTGAACCGCACTGAGTTTTAGCATTTTGTGCTCTTTAAAATAGAGGTGTACATTGAAAATTACTTGTTTGAAATGAGATTCTATAATTTGGAATTTTAAAGGGCCCAGAAGAATGCAATTATATGTGTATAATTGGAGTTAAATTTGCAGTCACAATTACAATGCCTCAGTTTTTAACTTTCCATATTTAACACAGCAACTCTGGAGCCCATTAATTTTTCCATAATTTTATCAGGTTTTTTGTTTTATCATTAAAAAAAGTCTGACATTTCCTATTTTTCTTTTAAAGATACAAGGCTCCAGAAACAGTAAGTCCATATTTTGCGCACATGCATTTTGAGAACATCTTAGGGATAAGACAATTTTAGACTTCAGCATAAGAATTATTCCCCCTTCTTCATCATAACAATTTTAGCTCCCCAAAGAGAAGCCAAATGAACTGTTGCATTCTCCTAGCTACTACTACGAGATATACCAATCTCCTAGAACTGGAAGGGACCTTGAAAGGTCATCTAATCCAGCCCCTGCCTTCACTAGCAGGACCAAGTACTGATTTTTGCCCCAGATCCCTAAGTGGCCCCCTCAAGGATTAAACTCACAACCCTGGGTTTAGCAGGCCAATGCTCGAACCACTGAGCTATCCCTCCCCTTTCAACTGCTCTTCAACATTGCCCAGCCTGCCTTTTTGGATCCCCCGCTCTACTTCTACCGCTCTATACGTCTACCTTCTTCATGCTAGGAAGGCAGGTTGGACACCAAGGGCAATGGATGGAGGAACATGGCTGTACAGCAGGAGAAATGGGACTATATGGGAAGACAGAGGGCTGGGGGTAGCAGGCAGGAGGAGAAGCAGGATTGTGAAGGGGCTTGAGGTCAGTTTCTAACCACGGACATGTCAGCACTTGCCGCTGTCAGTTGTGCTGGCAGAACTAGGGCAGCAGTGCTATGTGAAACCATTCATGGAGCACAGAGCACTGGAATGGGTTACCCAGGGAGGTGGTAGAATCTCCATCCTTAGAGGTTTTTTTAAGATCAGGCTTGACAAAGCCCTGGCTGGGATGATTTAGTTGGGGATTGGTCCTGCTTTGAGAAGGGGGTTGGACTAGATGACCTCCTGAGGTCCTTTCCAGCCCTGATATTCTATGATTTTATGATTCCTTTGGAACACAAGGCTTCTATTGTGAGGCTCCCAGAGCTGGATGACATCAATATAATTCCATCTGCACCCCATTTACAATTATATATTTTTAAAAGCTTATATTATCACCATCCTCGGGTGCATCCCATGTGTTCAAGTCTGTTCCTTGTCTCTCTCAAATCTCCTTGGGGTAGAAACAATGTCTATTGCACTGCAGAGCACAAAATGGGAAATTAACATATAACGAATATTAATTCACCAGGGAACAATCTTGAACTGTCAAGGAATATACTAGATGACTGACTGCATCTTTTCCATCTCTTTTCTTCATGATTCTTTATCCGAGCTTCTTATTCCTATGAAATATTTTCATGTAACTGCACAGTGTGTACAGTCGCCTATCGAGGCAGAGACCTGACTGCACAAGGAATGATATAATAATAATAAATTTACAAATGCCAGGGCTCCGCACTTACCATTTGCAATAAATAGGAGCACAAGCTTTGGAATGTGCTTAGTTCACAGAGGGGGATGAATGTGAGATTCCTGGCATTGAACTGTATCCAGGCACCAGCGGAGCAGGTGATTTATAACAAATCTGAACTGGGGAAGAAATGGAAAGGAAGGAAGGAAAATACCAAAGGAAGTTGAATTTTCAGGTGGTGAATTCCAAAGTTATTGATGGCATGGTGAAGGGGGTGTAGCACTTTGAAAATCTGAAAGCATTTTAATACCAAAGTAATATGACACCGACACTTCTTCCCCTTTTGCTTTTTATTCACCCTCTTTGCTCTCTTTTTCCTTCATTGGGTCAGGTGGTTCAGCTCTCTTCTATTGGTCCCCAAATATGCAGTACTAGTGCTGATTTTCCCTAAGGACTCTATCTCATCTCTAAAAAAAGAACAGGAGTACTTGTGGCACCTTAGAGACTAACCCTGTTCTTTTTGTGGATACTGACTAACACAGCTGCTACTCTGAAACCTATTTCATCTCTGTGACTGATAGGGTGCTGCTCCTACCTGGAATCTTGTTCCCCCTCCCACCTTGTCTTTATTCTCTCTGCCAGTCCTGTCCTTTCATGTTTTTTCCCCCCTTTTCTTTTCTGATGTGTATTTGAGTTGTCTCTGGTCTAAAACTCTGTGAATCTATGAATAGGATGGTACATAGGACAATCCTAATTGCCCAGTGTGTGTGTGTGTGTGTGTGTGTGTATAGAGATAGAGATGGATAGATAGATATGAATAGTGTGACATGAAATGTTAGAACATTGTAATCTCAAATGATACTGAAAGAACACATTATGTAAAATTGCACAAATAGAACGAGACTTTAAAATAACTCCCTACCCGATATGTTCTTGTGGAAAATACTGCCTCAGGATGACAGACTTGTCATATTAATGTGAAACGTATCCATTTGCCCGTTTAAGGGAATGCATTTCTGTGAATCTTTTTTTGGGGGGGGGAGCAGCAGAAAGTTAATAACTCACTGAAGATATGTGAGTGAGAAATGTTTACTCTTGCCAACAAAGTGAAATGGTCACCACTAAAAAGAGGGTAAGCCAGTAGTTATCATACACATGAGAGATACTGCATTTAAACCCTATATTTGGAGAATATTTTTACATATTTAGGGTTTTTTGTTTGTTTCTATATATTGGAAATAACTGGGCTATCTCAGATACTGCTGCATGCCACCTCCAAGTTAATGCTGATTTCATTTCTCTCTCTCACCCTCCTTTTAAGGTCATTTAAACAATCAACACTGTATTAAGAATGTGCCAAAAGACTGTTTCTTGTATCTTAACATCCTCCTTCCAGACTTAGCCTGTTTTTAGTTTTTAATTGGCTCTGAATAATAATAAATGCATCAATGTGTTTTCACGCTGTTTTCTTTTCTTCACAAAAATCAGCATGTTACTTTGCTGTAAGGGCCTGTGTGCTGTGCAGCACAATGGAACCAAAACACCCCAAATTCCTCAGCAATGCTAATTCATTCTGTCTCTGTGAAATATTCTCCATCCTCACCCACCCACCAGAACACACAACTATAGTTCTTTATGGAAAATTAATATTGATATGCCATTCTTCTATGATTTGTTTTCAGCAGTGATTTTCCTTCCCCCCGCCCCTCATTGTGCTTTCAATGGGGCCCAGCGCCCCTCCTTGGGCCTTGGCTCCTGCAATGTTCTCCAGGTACTTTCCCTCAGAACTTCTTTCCTCCTTCCTATGTACTTGGGAAGCGCAGAGCTTGGAGGCAGCTTCACTGTGGTTCAGCAAAGAGGCTGATGCTTATAAACCAAGCCTTTCTGAGCTTTGTCCTCTCCCAAGATGGAGCCTCCTTTGATTGGTCAATCTGCTAACAAACGCAATCAGTGTTGCCAACTGTTGCAGTTTTATCACAACTCTTTACAGTATTTGGTATTTTTCTTAAAACCCCAGCTCCTGACAATTGACATGACCATCTCAATTTTCATTTTCCTCAAAAGTAAGTTTCTAGCTCCATGACTGTAGAGAAAAGCTTGAAAACATGGCCTTTAAAGGCTCTAAATCCAGAAGGCAAATAAAAAGAATGAGAAAATGTATTTCTAAAATCTCACTTAACTTAATCTCATGATTTTAAGTGCCTGGCTCATGATGTGTGAAATTGGTGGTTGGCAATATTGGACAATGTTTGGCCAGTTTTCATGATTTTCAACTTGTACAGACAGGAGCCTGATTTTGATCTCATTGTCTGCTCTGTTTGACAAGGTTACCTCTAGTTACGCCATTTAAAAATGTTCCTCCTTCCTGATACTATTAATGGAACCCTCCTCTCAGTTGTTACTCCAAGCTGGAGCTCTGCTCACCCTATCTTATTTAAGTGTGAAGCAGAAGTAATGAATGCACCATGATCAGATGACACAGAAGGGAGAGGACTGGCCGTGCAACAGTAACCTGGGTAGTAATCATCTAAAGGCAACAGTATGAGGAGACTGTTCTTGCAGCAGAGAAGAAACACAACTCTATTAGATTGAATGAAAAGGTGGTTATTAATGGGACTGCTAAATACACATTTTTGTCTAGCTTCCAGCCTGACTGATACGGACTTCAGTGCCTAGTTTCACCACATAGGGTCTCTGTGCAGGAAATCCTGATTTATTCATGGAATCATAGAATATCAGGGTTGGAAGGGACCTCAGGAGATCACCTAGTCCAACCCCCTGCTCAAACCAGGACCAATCCCCAGATAGATTTTTGCCCCAAATCCCTAAATGGTTTGAACTCACAACTGTGGGTTTAGCAGGCCAATGCTCAAACCACTGAGGTATCCCTCCCCACCCCATGGAACTGCTGACTGCAGAAAAGGAGACGGGAATCTCAAAAAAGTATGTGGCGTGGGGGTAAGAAAAGAGCAAGAGGGCAAGAGATGGACATAGAATCTGAAGAGGGAATGGTGGAGATAAGAGAAGAGGAGGGGAGCCAGCTATAAGTAGTAGAGAACTGCCAAGAATATATCAAAGGTCAGAATGTAGCTTGAACATAACTCAGGAGAAGAGGTGGAGCTTTGAGAAAGGAGCCAGAGGAGTGATATGCACATGGGAGAACTTTGTTCAGTTTTTTCAGTCTGGAAGTTGACAATCCTAATCCTGCACAGGAGATTCAGCAGAACATAATTTCCCTGGTGAGTTTTTTTTTTTTAAGTGACGGACTATTTAAAACAATCCACTTTACTATTTTATGTGATGGAGCAAACTGTGAAATAGATTACTGCTTTATGGATTTCTATGACTTCAGCAACAGAGTAGAAGGGACGTCAAACTTAAAGAAAAACAACAGTTGCGGAAGGCAGGCGCAGCTGGGCCAAATTTGTGAGTGGCATTGCAACCTGGCGCATGGGATTGCAGCATCATTCACTCAAATTTGGACTGACTGGCCCCCTGTCATCATGATGGAGGGGTGGCTGAATCAAACCTGAGTGGTGCTGTGACTCCGGAGGTCACAGCAGTCAATCCCATGCATCTGAGGTCACCGTACAACACTTGGAAACATTTTGGAGACCTAAGTTTGGGTCGTGACCCACAGGTTGAGAAATCCTGCCTTAGATAAAACACTGAACTTCACGGAGTCTCTTTTTCCAACTGTAAAATATAACTAATAATCTCTTCAGTCTAATATGGGTGTTTTTATTAGGCTTAAGTAATGAATGTTTGTAAAGAACTTTTATATTTTCAGAAGAAAGTTGGTATGTAATGTAAAGTGTGTATATTTAAAATGGTTAACACACAAAATATTAAAATATAACACATTAAAGCAAAAAACAAAACAAAACCCAAACCTGTGTTAAACGAGTAAGATGGCAACTTGATGTACAATCTGCCTGTCTGACCAAAGAATGGCACTGATTTTATTGTTTCAGAATGGCTATCCTGTCAGTTAAGAAATTAGAAAGAACTGTGCTCCTCTAAATGAAAGGTTGGGAGATCCTGAGAGTTGCCACTAGAGCCGGTGATGTGAAGTTACAGGTTTTATCAGTATATATCTTGCAAGTCCATTGACTTCGCTGGAACCACAAGAAGTGTATATCAGGACATAGATTAGTTCACTAACAGACTTTTTTTTTTTTTTAAGCTAGATGAAGGCTTTTCCTAATGGCTAAGATGACCATAGCTAATCAGTCACCTCAATGAGGTTAGTTAGAACATACGCATGTTCAACATTTGAAATATACTACATGATGATATTGCAGCTTTTGTAGTAATGTGCAGGTGTTTGAAATTCTGTGTGGTTCACTGAAAGTAGCTTGTTTCCTCCAATTGCTGACAAGGTTAATTCTGTAAAATGTGGAGAGATGAAACAGTAATTCCAGTCTTTCTGCAAATAACTCTTGTACTTCAGTAAAAGACATGCATGCGCTTCCTTTCCGGAAAATATTTATTTGCCAGCAGAAAAAGATCATTTGGACTGTTTCCTTTCCTGCCTAAAATTCTTCCCTGTTTTTGAAAGTGGTAGAGGAATGGAAAATGAGATAAAACTGAGGTTGCACACTGATACACAGCTGGAGGTGTAGAACTAGCCTGTCGGAGCTGTGAAAAGAAAAAAGAATTAGCAATTTCACTTGAAAAAAATATATATAATTCGGTTTAAATTATGGTTTGTTTGTTTTTTTTTAAAAAAAACTACGAATGTTGCTTTATTTCTCATTCAAATAGCAGCTTGTTCTTAAGGTTCTGAATCAGAAGATGTAGGCAGTTTCAACTCCCACTTCAGGATACACCCAGTGCTGGCACTGCAATGCAGTAATAGTGAATCATGGAAATTAGAGATGGAGATGACCTCCAGAGAATCATTACCTTCCTACAGTATATTCTCTAGTGCTTTATTTAGTTGAGAGACAGCTTTATTGCTAAAGACATGGCCTTTTGGAATAAAGTTTGCATCTGTCTGTCTCTTGTGGCCAGGAATATAAGAACAGCGAAATTGGATCAGATCATCAGTGGTCCATCTAGTCCAGTATCCCTTTTTCTGCCAGTGGCCAATATCAGCCAATTTCAATTATCCCAATTTTTTTGTTTGTTTTTGTTTTGTTTTTAACTTTTTATGAAGCAACTATTACTGACCACTATTAGAGACAAAGTACTGGACTAGGTGGACCTTGCGTCTAACAGAATATCACAATGCCTGTGCACCAAACAATGTAATGCATGTTCTACATTTAAAATGACTTCACTCAAATTACATCAGGGTTGAATTTGATTCCTGCAGCACAGGCACAAGGGCAAAATCATTTCCCCAGCCTGAATAACATGGCTGGGTATGGACACTACATGGGGGAAAGGAGAAGAAATCTTTCCACCAGACAACAGTGCACCTACTCCAGCTAAGAAGATGGTGTAACCTCCAGAGCCATAGAGCTCTCTTGATGGCATCAAGGATGCACTGTGGCTTGGAAGCTACACAAGCCCCTCAGTTTAGAACAGTGGCATGACTGCTTTCCTCTTCCTCTGTGAAATAAATTGTACTGTATATGTTCAAAAACACATGCATTAGTCTGCTTCTTCGTTTTACATTGCTGCATCCTTAAAAATGGTGAATAGGATGTATGTATGATATAGATCACACACACACTAGTTTTGGGCTTAATCCTTCAGGCTTTATTCATCTGAAGTCAATGGGGCTACTCACAGGAGTCAGGACTGGAGTTCAGGCCATTAGAAAAATAAAAGAACAAAGGAAACAGCATTTGATGAGAAGGCAGACTTGAAGTGAGTCTATTTGTGTGTTTTGACGTCTGAAAGGCCAATCACTTCAAAGGCATTGTAGCCAGAAATATAACTTGTAACTCTGAAATATTAATGAAAGCCACAGAAATTTGTTTGGATGAAGTAAAAGGTGAGTGCTATCATGCATAGTCTTCAGATATCTAACTGCACTGGCTACTTTTCAGTGGAGAAGTTTCCATGACTGACTTTCATTTGTTCATAATAAAACAGATCATGGTAAAAAATAAACTGCATTATCCTTTTAAAAAGAGTGAATGTGGTAAACTATTTATTTTTATCAGAGGGGTAGCCGTGTTAGTCTGGATCTGTAAAAAGCAACAAAGAGTCCTGTGGCACCTTATAGACAGATGTATTGGAGCATGAGCTTTCGTGAGTGAATGTCATGTGTCTGACGAAGTGGGTATTCACTCACGAAAACTCATGCTCCAATATATCTGTTAGTCTATAAGGTGCCACAGGACTCTTTGTTGCTATTTATTTTTATATATTTTGATCCCAATTTTGTCTAATAAGCTTAAATAATGAGTCTAAAATTCATTATTATTGTAAGGCAAGTCTTGTGTTTGTATGGAGATAAACAGGCACTAGAGGCAAATGTGAGAATTCCTGATTATAGAATCCTAAAATACCTGAAAATATAGAATCTCCAAATACTGAAAGACACATGAATAACTTCCATGTATTCAGTGTCTGCAAACAAAGAAATACTAATGTATTGCTCTGGGCTCAACTGTCTCTGAACCTCCATAATGTTGTTTAGCTGGTGCAGATATGCTGCACTTGAGGGTGTTCCTGACATGGTTTTGTCGCTGAGAGAGATTTAACTGTCAGAACTGCTGACAGTTAAATCTATTTCATGTACATTTCTGGGAGGTCCAGTAAGGATCCATTGTAATGTTGAATGTGCAGATTGTGAGGATTAGGTGTGAAAGGCAATAAAAATGAGACACAGCATGGTCTGCGTACAGTTCATTAGGAAACTCTGGTATCATTTTTCCCCCTGCTGTTGAATGGCAGCTCTGCAAACGATGCAGTGAGATGTAGTAAATTATTGATTCCACATGTGTATTATTGACTAGAGAGGCCTTGCTTGAAAGCAAACAGTAGTCAACTTGGTAAAGAACTGCAGTGTCAAAAAAACTTGATTTTATTTGTTAAAATTTAAAGCAATTAAGGTTCTTCACCCAATACCCTAAGCCAGTGGTTTGGTTTGGCTCTTGAACTGTGTCATGTTTATTGAATGGAAGAAAATGTTTGAAAAAGTTTGTGTTTTGCATTGCAATTATGCCCCAGAAGTATCACTACTGTAAGTTAAGTTACTATTGTAAGTCCGTTTTGCCCACGATGCAGAAGGCTTCCAGTTTGGGGTTCCTTACTAAATATGAGATGTGAACATCATGCGGCTATTCCAGCAATCAAAATATTAAACACAATGAATGTGCTCTGGGCCATGGCAGGAGCACAGACAGAGCATATGGCTCCACCTGCTCTTTTCTTTTTAACCGCAAGTGGCCCTCCAAGGGTGAGCAATTTGTTTGTGCACATCCGAGAGGTTCCTGGGCAGACTTAACCCCAGAACAATTACAGCAAGGTTTGTAGTAGTGCTGGCTTCCCAACAATGGCTCGCCAGTGTCTGTCACCCCTGACCTTTGACTCTAAGGAAATGTCTTAAAAGTATTTAAATATCAGCCTGCTTAATGTAACCGAACTATCTGCTGACCATAATGGGCAGGTGCAGGAGTGTTAGGATAAGTGTGTTTCCTAGGACATATTGTCTCACTGTCTCCTTGTACTCCCTCAACTGTCTGTTTTCATCTGTGCTCTCTTGTCTTATCCTTAGATCATGAGCTCTTTGGGGCAGGGCAAATCTTTTTGTTCTCTGCACAATGAGTTCTGTACCATGACAAGGGTTCCTAGGCCAGTAATACTAAGGCTGAGGCTCACAAGTGGCTTTAAAGTGCCTCCTGCAGCACTTTGCAGCACCTATTAATACATTGTGATTTAATTATTAACCAATCACGATGCTTTTATTGTGTTATTAACCAGTTATAGTTGATAAAATCACAAACTTGGTCAGTCATTTTGCTGTGAAAAAAAAATATAATGCACTAAATATTTCCACTGTCATACAGTTTAAGTATGAATCTATAGTACTATAGTAATGAAACAGTGAATTCACATGACTGTGGCTCTTTTGGCTCCTGAAACACTGAGGTCTGAGTATCACTGTCTTACAAATAAGGACAATAATAACATTCTGTATCAGGATGGTGCAGAGAAGGTCACGGATGTGGGGATCACCCTCTTGCCACATTACAGCTGCTGTATGCTTCTGAATGCGGTAGACACACTAACAAACTGGGGTCTTTACTATGGCCCCTAATCCACAGGAAATGTCATTCTGGGGACTGTGTTGTGCTGGATGATGGGGACAATAAATCACTTCTTGGCTCCCTCTTGAACATGAGGAATGATTCCTGCCCTGTTACTTCACAAGCACATCTGTGGGTGATTCTGTTTTCCCTTCTTCACCCTCAAGGGACCAGTGTAGCACAGGGCAGGAGCTAGTCCATTCTGTAAATTAATGCTGGAGCTATAATGAAAGCCATGTTTGTTTTAGATTTGCATAGTTAATCTGCAGACAAATGTGCTATTTTCAAGATGTATTCAGGTAACCATAGAATCATAGAAATGTATGTTTGGAATTGATGGGGATACCAAGTATATTCCAGAACTTAACTATCCTTATAGTTAGAAAGTTTTTCCTAATATCTAACCTAAATCTCTCTTGCTGCAGATCAAGCCCATTACTTCTTTTCCTACCTTCAGTGCACATGGACAACAAAAGAGCACAGCCATCTTTATAACAGCCCTTAACATACCCGAAGACTGTTATCAGGTCTCCGCCCCCTTGAGTCTTCTTTTCTCAAGATTGAATATGGCTAGTTTTTTTAATCTTGCCACATAAAATCAGGTATTCCATATCTCTCATCATGTTTTGTTTGTTTCTTTTGGACTCTCTTGAATTTATTCACATCTTTCCTAAAGTGTGGTTCTCAGAATTAGATATAGTACTGAGCGCTGAACAGAGTGGCACAGTTACATCTCATATCTTCCATATGACACGTCTGTTAAAACAACCCAGAATGATGATAGCCTTTTTTGCAAGTGCATCACATTGTTGACTCATATTCCATTTTTGTTTGAGGTGTTGTCACCATGATGTTTCCAGGATATTAGAGAGAGAAGGCCGGTGAGGGAATATCTTTTACGGGACCAGTTCTCTAATTTGTCAAGGTTGTTTTGAATTCAAATACTGTCCTCTGCAGGGCTTGCAACCATTCCCAGTGTGGTATTACCGACAAATTTTATAAGAATACTCTCCACTCAATTATCCAAGTAATTAATGAAGCTACCTCAGACCCAGGACCAACCCCGGTGGAACCCCACTAGATATTCCCTCCCACTTTGACAGAGAATCATTGATAACTACTCTTTGAGTACAAGTATCAGGGGTATCCGTGTTAGTCTGTATCTTCAAAAACAACAAGGAGTCCGGTGAGACCTTAAAGACTAAAAGATTTATTTGGGCATAAGCTTTCGTGGGTAAAAAAACACTTCTTCAGTGCACTCCATGCATCTGAAGAAGTGTTTTTTACCCACGAAAGCTTATTCCCAAATAAATCTGTTAGTCTTTAAGGTGCCACTGGACTCCTTGTTGTCTTTGAACAGTCGTGCACCCACGTTATAGTAATAACATCTAGACTATACTTCCCTGTAGTGTTAAAAATGAGGATTCCCAAACATTTAGTTGTGCAATATTTGTATTTTATTTTTAACATTTTCATAAGTGCACTATCAAGACTCCAGGGCATTATTCTGTATGGCCCTTATCCCACAAAAACTGGACCATGATGTAGATAAGACAGGAACATAGTAGTGAAATTCATAGGCCCTGATACCGCCTATGACTTTGACTGCTGTAATACCATCTTATCTGTCCTACATATCCTAAGTTGTGCAATATATGAAAACAGAAGCAGGAATACAAGGTAAAATCTCACTTCAAAATAATGTCATGGTTTATGCTGTAAAGTGTCCATCAAAGCCAATACGATGCTAGATTTCAGCAATGGTTTTGTGTATTAAGTTGTATGCCAAATTCTGGCAAATAGACATCAAGGTATAAATTTTAAAAAGACATTGTTGACTCTGTTACCAGTATACCTGCAGCTAAATTCAGCACTTCCATTATGAGTCCTTGCTGTTTAGGGGTTTATAATACAGTTGTGAAATATCACTCTAGGATAAAATGTATCATGTAAAGTCTTGGCAAGCGAACACATTTTGCCTTTCATTAAGCTCAATTTGTTTGGGGGCAGAAATCATAGCTGTTTACTACCCTGTTAAAACTTAAAAATGTTTTTTTTCTTAGCGTTTTGTTTGTTTTAACAATGCAATATTTCGTGCTCTTGGTTAATAGGACCCTGTGGATTTTCCTTCAAGAATGCATTTGTCATAAAGAGTGCCAGATTGACAGCCCTGGAAAATTACCACCTTTGTCCACAGAACAGATAAAGCAATGTAGGCAGCAGCAGTAAAAGTTTCTCTATATTACTCAGCCAGCGTGCTTCAAGTTTGTTCAGGAGGTGCACCTCTGTGTATGGAAAGGTTACTCAGGCATAACTCTGAGGCAAGGAATATTTTCTTTTTCCTTTAACTTAAAATGGCTAGTTCACAATACTTAAAAAACGACTCCTGTGGCTAATTTTTGCTATAGACAGACATGTCCTAATGGTGGTGGTTCATACTGTGGATATCATAAAATTACTTAGAGTCCATTCTGATCCTTCTTTCCCCGTTTTACATCTGTGTAACTCCATTGTCTTTAATTGAGTTATTTCTGACTGATGACAAGCATGAATAAGTTCTGAGTTGGGCCCCAAGTTTTCCTTCCAAATCTAGATTTTTTCCTTTATTTTTGAGGAAATTCCGTGAGTGAGACCTAAGGTGCCTAGTTGTCCTTTGAAAATACCCAGCATTTTTGCTGTTGCTCAGAAAGACTATGAAGTCTTCTAGGATAGGACTGAAATGAAAGTGATATGAGACAAATACTAATCATTTCACTAATACATGGAGTTTTAAGTATGATTTAAAGCTTTACAAGCTATTGGGTAATGGTTCTTCTTGCCTGGGGGGATCAAAATGGTAACTGTTATGGATTTATATGGAAGAAGAGTCAATTATCCTAATTTTAGAGTGTTGGTAAGTATGTATTCATGTATGAGACCAGAACTGTTCCTTCTGAGAACGCCAGGCTAAATTATGTGTGTTATATTATTTCTCATCTGCTAGAAATATTAAGCATCTTTAATTTCTAACAGGACATCAACAAAGGATTACATTTTAGTTGGGGCTTGGTTCTGCTTTGAGCAGGGGGTTGGACTAGATGACCTCCTAAGGTCCCTTCCAACCCTGACATTCTATGATTCTATGAAAACCAAGATTATCAGAATTAAGGCCTCTCCTAACCTTCCGTCTTGAAAGTAATGGGCAGGTTTATCCATATAATTCCAATTCTCGTCAAAAGGAATTGGATCATGAAACCTCAGACAATGCTTTGCAGATATAGAGGCAAGTCTCTGAGTCATCTGTTTGTTCCTAGATATCTACTACAGACAACATTATGGACACATGCCCTTTTTCAGCTGGTCTATTTTATAAAACCATCCAAGGCAAGAAAAGCTTGGGCAATCTCTTAAAAGTCCTAGGGCCAAATTCATCATGAGGTCAACAGAGAAACACAAGAAATGAAATTATTGGAAACACAACAGTTTGGTAGCATTCTGAAACATATTGGCTGTTGTTTTAATTGCATGAGAACTTTAATGAGCAAAGTAAGATTTATGTACAATCCCAGTGTTTTACCCCATTAGATTGACAGCATCTCATTTCACTGTTATATTTACTTTTTTTCCCCTTGTAAGTTCTGCAGTAGTAGGGGAATGCAATTGATATGCAGTCAAATTGCTCTTGACAGAGGGATTTTGAAAGCTTTTAGAGTGGATGTAAAAGGGGAAGTTTTGTCTTCTTAGAGTCCACTTAGCTCATTTATCTGCATTAAGTGTCTAACAGTTACACTGAACAGAGATGACATTTTAAATAAGAGTAAGTGCTGCTTAGCTTTTTAATGTCATTCTTGGGAGCTGCAGAGTTGAAGGGTTTTTTTCTTGTTTTTTTTTTCTGGTTACATGTATCACTCCATATGGTTTAAACTCATGGCACTTTAGATTTATGAAAAATAAAACAGTATCTCCATTCTAAATAGCTGGCTTTCTATTTTTCATGTTGCATTATGAGGAAGGTAGTCTTCATGTTTCAGCATTCAGAGTGAAAGTACCATATCTCTGTGCAGCTGGTTTGGATGTGGATATTTAACTGTCCTGCACTGTGATAATATTACAGCAAAACCATTTCCCCCTAATTACTTCCTCCATATAACTGTCTTGCTGACCTAGAACTGGACATGAGATTAGACCATCATATAAGTTTAAAGTGTTGGTAACACCAATCTCATTTTGGGTATTCTGTGCTTTACAGAAAAGGCTCATAAGTCTAGACTTGCAGAAGGGAGATATAGATATATAAACTATAAGACTGAATTTCCAAGTTCTACTGAATGTCCTTACACACTCTGAGGATGTGGTGCTCAAGCTTCTGCTTCAGGCTCCAGGCCCCTGTCTCCACCTCTCCTCTGGTTCACAGCCAACATGGAACCTGTAACAGCAGGGTTAAAGTAATCACCACAGCAAATGAAAGGAGGACCTGGGCTCCCCAGCTTGCTTATCTGTACAAAAGTAGTTGAATCAGCAGCCTGAGCCATCCGACAGTTGTAGCCTGATTTGGGGAGGGTTAGTAGGGACAGTGGAATGTATCCACTAAATTTAGTTTTAATTAATAATTAATTTTCTAATTAATTAGTAATATTAATAATAATTAATATATATTAATAATATGGGTATGGCTCGCCAATATGTGTGATCAGAAGATAAAGTTCGTCTTGAATCAGGCTTCACAGAATTTATACAAGGAGATTGGGGTATCTGACAGGAAATTACACTGAGACAGAACTAGTCAATCAAGACCTTTTATTTAAAATCAATAAAACAAGAAGTAAATGTAAAATGTTAAAAGCAGTATGAGATTACAAAGTTACAAATATCACAGTTCTAAATGCACTCTGTAGCAAATAGGGTGTTGTTCACACCTTTGATAGAGGAAGTTATGAAGAAACTGGTTATAAGTTAAACCCTTTATAGTTTAGATGCTTTAGCAGAAATAAGAATTATTTCATACTTACAACTTTGAAAAGAAATAACACCACGATTTATCAGTAGTTTGACAGCTTTCGTAGATGTAGGCAGGGTGAGGCGATGGAGAATAGAAAGATGTATCGCCTGTCTAATGGTGGATTGTTACCCTTTTTATAGGGAGAAATCCTTCCTCCTATGCCCAAATTTGCCTTTCCCCCATGGAAAGGTGAGGGTACCTGTTTTCATAGGCTGACCTTTTATGTGCGTATGGATGACAGATATGTACACATCTGCGGGTGTATGTGTGAAATTTGTGGGCAGAAAAACCCCACTTTTCACCCTATCTAGGTGAAAGGTTAGCAGACATTTAAAAGGTCCCTAGACATTTTGCGTAGGTTTGTATCCTATTATTACTTTTCTGAGTAAGGGTCTTAAAGGTTGCTTTCAGCGTCACGGAGGAAATTGGCCAGGATGTCTGGCCTAGAAGTTTCTAGGTATCTTGCATTACAGCTATTGCAAATAATTCTATTAATCTATGCAGCCTACACACTTTTATCAAAAAGACATTTTATACAGACCAACAGATTAATCCTCAGGGCTACACAGTGTCTCTCTATTTCTCCTCCTCTTGGTGTGAGTGCGTGACAGAACCACCCTGCCCACCATTTCTAGATTTCACACTTCTCCCTTCTCTGGACTCTGCACCACCATTCCCCCCCGGATTTCATTAAAGAAGGCAAGAGAAAGGTTGTTGGGTCCCTGTTTTGTGACCTCATAGTGGCTTTCCTCCCTCCCACCTTGTGTTTGGTGTTTTAAATCTGAATTTCCAGATCTGAGCCTTGACTCCTTATTCCCCTACACTGGTGCCTTGGAATGAGCAGAGTGAGGGAATGCTCCCTTAGACTGCCTAGCTGACCACACAATATAAATGTAATCAGTGATAAGCTGCCAAAATATTAACAACAGGTTCCCTCCTCCTCACCCCATGAGGGGGTCATGCCCCCCCGGGGGGTCATGCCCCATCCAACCTCTCATGTTCCTTGATGCCCCCCTGGGACCCCTGACCCATCCAGCCCCCTTCCCTGTCCCCTGACTGCCCCCTGCTGCCCCATCCAACCCCTCCTCTCATTCCTGATGGCCCCCCGGGACCACTGCCCCATCCAACCACCCCTTCTCTCTGTCCCTGACTGCCCCCCCAGAACCCTTGCCCCCATTCAATCCCCCTGTTCCCTGCCCTCTGACCGCTCCGACCCCTATCCACCCACCCACAACCCACCAAACTCCCCTGCCCGCTTTCATCACCCCTTCCCTGCTCCCTGCCCCCTTACTGCACTGCCTGGAGCTGCTGAACTGGGACCGGGACCAGTGCTGCGGGGCCCCAGCCGGGCCAAGCCGGAGCCGCTCGGCCGGGACCGGGACCGGTGCTGCGGGGCCCTAGCTGAGCTGGGTCAGAGCCACTCAGCCAGGACGAGCGCCGGAGCCGTGGGGCCGGAGCCACTGCGGCCAGAGCCGGGGGTGCTTGGCTGGGACCGGGCTGGGGCGCTCGGCATGGGCCAGGCCAGGGCCAGAGGCCAGGCCGGAGGGAGCTGCTCAGCCGGAGCTGGACTGGGCCGCGCCGTGCCTCCCTGGTGCCCTCCTTGCGCCCTTCCCACCCCAGCTTACCTGCCTGCTGCTTGTTTCAAGCTTCCCGCGAACATCTGATTCGCGGGAAGCAGGGGACGGGGAGGAGAAGGAGGGCGGAACATTCGGGGGAGAGGGGGAACTGAGCTGGGGCCGGGGGCGGGCTGGACAGCTGCCCGAGCTTTTGTTAAATTTAAAAGCTCTTTTAGAACCAGGTGTCCTGGAACAACCGGTTCTAAAAGGGCTTCTAAATTTAACAACCGGTTCCTGCGAACCGGTGAGAACCGGCTCCAGCTCACCACTGAATGTAGTGGTGGTATACCTAATTTCTATGCAGTTTAAATAATCTAGAGATTTGAGGGCTGTGGAATCTACTCATACAGGCCGAGTCACACGTGTGCACAAGTGCTCTTTAGGATTGGGGCCTAAATCAAGGTTCTAGTCTTTGTTGTCTCTTTTGATTAAAAGGTAAAGTGTTGTGTGGTGTTTTTTAATAACTTTGGTTATATTGGATTATGTTGTTTGAAGCATTCTGATATTAACAATGTAAGCAGTGCACAAATGGTGCCTATGAAGTATGCGGCATGTGTATGTGATGGTAATATGGTGCTTATTAACATTATTTACTTTATCCCAGCTCCATTACATTGTTAGTCACAATGAAAGATGAGAGAGCCATTTTCTCTGTTTTATTAAATGGCACGTGTGACTAATGAAATTTCTTTGATCAAACACATTTTAGGCTCCGAAGGACTGACTACTGTGATTACTTAATAGAAGCAATAACAATAACAGTGGCATTGATCCTATGAGGTACAGTCAGCAATTTGATCAATGAACATGGCCTCTCACAAGATTGGGGCCAGCATAGATAATTATGTAAGATATAATCATATGACAGCAAGGACAAGTGCAGAGTCCTGCACTTAGGACAGAAGAATACTGTCGGATTGTTTTGCATAAGAGTGTGGGAAACTGACATGCAAGTCTCAAGGATGAGGCTCGTTCTTATCTGCTGGGAGGCAATAACAGAATAATAAATTAAAGGTTGGCCAGGATGTTAAATAGCCAATGAAGTTACAGCTGTGCCTGTCTGCACCTTATTAACCAATTAGCAATTGCTTGATTGCCTGCATTAATTGTATAAATGAAATATGCTGGAGAGAAATAAAGGACTTAGCTGCCAATCATACTGACTGAAGAGCTTTGTTCATGCCCGCTTGAGAGGCACCGAGACGCAACAGAATACCATGCACTGTTACAGACTAGGGACCGAATGGCTAGGCAGCAGTTCTGCAGAAAAGTACCTGGGGATTACAGTGGACGAGACGCTGGATATGAGTCGACAGTGTGCTTCTTGTTGCCAGGAAGGCTAATGGCATATTGCATTAGTAGGAGCATTGCCAGCAGATCGAGGGAAGTGATTATTCCCCACTATTCGGCACTGGTGAGGCCACATCTGGAGTATGGCATCCAGTTTTGGGGCCCCTGCTACAGAAGGGATGTGGACAAATTGGGAGAGTCCAGTGGAGGGCAACAAAAATAATCAGGGGGTTGGGGCACATGACTTAAGAGGGGAGGCTGAGGGAACTGGACTTATTTAGTTTGCAAAAGAGAAGAGTGAGAGGGGGATTTGATAGCAGCCTTCAACTACCTGAAGGGGGGTTCCAAAGAGAATGGAGCTGAGAATGTGTTCTCAGTGGTGGCAGATGACAGAACAAGGAACAATTAGGGGGAGGTCTAGGTTGGATATTAGGAAACGCTATTTCACTAGGAGGGTGGTGAAGCACTGGAATGGGTTACCTAGGGAGGTGGTGGAATCTCCTTCCTTAGAGGTTTTTAAGGCCTGGCTTGACAAAGCCCTGGCTGGAATTATTTAGTTGCAGTTAGTCCTGCTTTGAGCAGGGGGTTGAACTAGATGACCTCTTGAGGTCTCTTCCAAACCTAATTTTCTATGATTTGGTGTTTCTATGATTCTATGACCGCTGTGTTGTAGGAAAGTATGGCATATGTAATATAAAAAAAATGCAAGTAGCTTCTGTTGTAGCCTTATGTATCCTTAGGGGTTTCTTTAACCAATTGCCCGTTTCCCATCCGCATAATTACTCAACCTATGTGAGAGGGAGAATTTATGTAGGCAGGAGAGTGTCTCCTGCTGAGGTAGCACTGGTATGGACTGTGCTTAGGTCACTGATTTCAGAGTAGCAGCCGTGTTAGTCTGTATCTGCAAAAAGAACAGGATGCCCCATGGCCCACGCTGCTTCCAGCAGCTCCCATTGGCCTGGAGCAGTGAACCGCGGCCAGTGGGAGCCCCGATCGGCCGGACCTGCGGACGGGGCAGGTAAACAAATCAGCCTGGCCCGCCAGGGGCTTTTCCTACACAAGCGGTATCCCAAGTTTGGGAAACACTGTTCAAAGGCATGGTAGGAGGGAAAACAGCACAATAAAGATAATGGATTTCAAGAAAGCAGACTTCAGCAAACTCAGGGAGTTGGTAGTTAAGATCCCCTGGGAAGCAAATCCCAGGGGAAAAACAGTTCAGGAGTGTTGGCAGTTTATCAGAGACATTATTAAGGGCACAAAAGCAGACTATTCCACTGCATAGGAAAGATAGGAAGTATAACAAGAAACCACCCTGGCTTAACCAGAAGACCTTCAATTATTTGAAACTCAAAAAAAGAGTCCTACAAAAAGTGGAATTAGGTGAGATTACAAAGGATGAATATAAACCTATAATACAAGTATGTATGGACAAAATTAGAAAGGCCAAGGCACAAAATGAGATTAAACTAACTAGAGACTGAAAGGGTAATAAGAATATATTCTACAAATACATTAGAAGCAAGAGGAAGATCAAGGACAAGATAGGCCTGTTACACAATGCGGAGGGGGGGGGAAATAAAAGGAAATGTGGAAATGGCAGAGGTGCTAAATGACTTTTTTTGTTTGTTTTCACCAAAAGGGTTAGTAGCTATTGGAAGTAAAACATAGTGAATGCCAGTGAAAATGAGGTAGGATCAGAGGTTAAAACAGGGAAAGAACAAGTTCAAAATTACTTAGAAAAGTTAGATGTCTTCAAGTCACTAGGGCCTGATGAAATACATCCTAGAATACTCAAGGAGCTGACTGAGGATGTATCTGAGCCATTAGTGAAGATGGAAGACTGGAGAGATTCCAGAGGACTAGAAAAGGGCAAATGAGGTGCCTGTCTATAAAAAAGGAAATAAGGACAACCCAGGGAAGTACAGACCAGTCAGCTTAACTTCAGTACCCAGAAAGGTAATGGAGCAAATATTTAAGCAATCAATTTGCAAACAACTAGAATAAAGTGATAAGTAACAGTCAGCATGGATTTGTCAAAAACAAATTATGTCGAACCAACACAATAGCTTTCTTTGACAAGCCTTGTGGATGTGGGGGGAAGTGGTAGATGTGATATATTTTGACTTTAGTAAGGCTTTTGATACTGTCTTGCATGACCGTCTCATAAACAAACCAAGGAAATACAACCTGGAATGAGCTAATAATGTGGGTAGATAACTGGTTGGAAAACCATTCCCAAAGAGTACTTATCAATTGTTAACAGTCAAGCTGGAAAAACATATCAAGGGGGATCCCACAGGGAGCAGTTGTAGGTCCATTTCTGTTCAATATCTTCCTTGATGATTTAGATAATGGCATAGACAGTGCACTTATAAAGTGAGTGGATGATACCAAGATGAGGGCGTTGCATGTGTTTTGAAGGATAGGATTAAATTTCAAAATGATCTTTGCAAACTGGAGAGGACAAGAGGCAATGGGCTTAAATTGCAGCAAGGGTGGTTTAGGTTGAACATTAGGAAAAGCTTGCTAACTGCCAGGATGGTTAAGTACTGGAATAAATTACCTAGGAAGATGTGGAATCTCCATCACTGGAGATTTTTAAGAGCAGGTTAGACAAACACCTGTCAGGGATCCTCCAGATAACATTTAGTTCTGCCATGAGTGCAGGGGACTGAACTAGATGGCCTCTTGAGGTCTCTTCAAGTCCTAGAATTCTGTGATTCTATGGACTCATGGAAGATCAGGATGGTACTACTATCTGCTGACACAATTGAATTGAAGAGAACCAAGGAGAACAGGGAGGAACATAGGTGGCCAGTCCCACTCCACACTGTTTGGACACTGAACAGTGATCACAAATTGCCACGCATTTATGGCCCCAGGACCATTAGAAAGGTTTGTGTAGCAACAGATGACACACGACATTAAACAATTGATTGAAAATACAAGTGACTACTTTCCAGGGTGGCCAGGATATCCAACATCATTGCTTGTGTAAAGCAGTAGGAATCATGCAATTCACTGTATAATGTAAAGATTCCTTTAATTTTTGAAATGCTCATTTGCACAGTGTCACTTATTAACATGTTGGTCCCACCCAAGGCCCGAGATCCATTTTGTCTGTGTTGTTGCAGTTATTTAGATCGAATAAAAAAATACTCTGTCTGGCTTCCTCTCCTGTTTTCATGCTTCAGAGGCGACATGGGGCCTCTCCTCACTGGTGCACTTCAAACCTGAGCTGCAGTAGATCAGCTATTCTACTAATGGGTCACTTGTAAGCAAAATAGTTCATTTCATGGCCCCTGTGGTTTTGACACAGGACTGGGAGGCAGGAGAAACTTGCTATACTACAGCTTTGCCCCAGACTCTGATTTTTGGAAAGCTGTTCTAACTTCTGTGCCTTCCCCGTCTTTAGATGGAAATAGTAATTACCTACCTCCAAGGATTGGTGAGGCTTCATTAATGTTTGTAAAGTGCTTTGTGATCAGAGGATAGAATGTGTTGCAAAAATGCAAAGTAGTATCATTTACTATTCTCATTTATTATAGTCCTGTCTCTAGCCAAACTGTGATCCAGCTTCCTGGGGTGGACAAATGCAGGAGAGACTAAATTGAGATTTAGGTCATTCCATGTGTTTTAACACTGTTGATGTTTGTTTTGTTTTGACTGAGGGTGGGATTTAGGGACATGTAGTGAAAATGATCTGCGTAACTGAACTCTTCTCCACCTCTCAATCCTTTTTCTACTATCCATCTTCCCACCGAATAATTGACTTTACAGACCCCTGAGTAGTGCTTCTATTTGTTTTATGTTGCCTTTGTTAGTTGTCTTTTTTATGTCTCTCCTTTTGTGTACCCAAGGTTGAAAACCACTGTACTCACCTATATCCCTTCATATATGAAAGGATCACTCTGGCATTAATCAGCTATGAACATTTTACGTTCCTTGGCTATTTTAACAAGATTTAAAGTGGCATCTCCAGGACCCCTCAGTTCTTGGAAACTATGATCTTCCCCTCTCCTTTAATTAGTAGAGAAGTTATTCCAGCGATGCCATCAAACAATACAAAGATTAAGAACTACTGCTTTGGGGTAGTCATTGCTTAGGTTTATAGCTGAGTTTTCAAATACTTAAGAGTTCCTGGAAGGAAATAGCAGGTGTGTTTTCAAATCCAGAGTGTAGTTATGAATGAAGAGCCCTTCATCTATAAAACTGACTTCAAAAGTGATCCAGAGGGGGCCGAACAGAATTTTAAGGTCAGCTGAGTTTTTGTAACATGGTTGCCAGCATTGCAGGCCACAGAGATCATCCTGTTGTTTGATAGTCAAGCAAGGAGCAGTCAGTCATGGGAAAGGAGTGTTATTTTTACCTAGTCTTTCTCTTTACATCTGGCAGCATCCCTGGTGATTGCTCCCTCAATGAAAAATCATACACAATTTGTGACTCAGACAGAAACATCATTTTCCCTCTGTCTAGGATTTTTCTTCTTTTCTCAAAGCCACTTCAATCCAGTAGACCTGAGGCAAATGGTACTATGGTTGCTTCTCCATTTTCCTCTGTGTTGTTCAATTATGCTGGGGAGTAACTTGCTCGAGGAGCCAGATGATGACTGAACAAAACCTGAACCCAACTATTCTTCACTGATGAAACAGCTGCAGAGGCCAATGCCTCAATCCCTTCAAACCTCCCTTCCCATGAGAATTCTATTTTCAATCACTTTGAATAAAAGTCTCTCTCAGTCCCTGATTCCTGGCTGTGTTGTGTTTTCAGGGCACTCTTTCTGAAGATGGAATAGTTAAACCAATCCAAGCCATGCATGCACCTGGAGCAAGGCACGTGGAAAGCAAGAATGCCAAAAAAGCCACTTTGGTGTGATAGTGAACAACAAATTAAATATTAGCGCTCTGTGTGGTATGATGACAAAACCAGCCAACCAGCCCTCACTCATCAAAATCCTGGCCATTGGGAGTTTTGCCATTGACATTAAGAGGTCAAGGAGTTCCCCCAATGTGATTTAAACAGGGAGGAATCATGGAGAAAGGAGGTGGGATAGTTCATCTCTGTAAGACCCTGTGAGATCATGCCTAGAATATTGTAGCTATTGCATATAGTTTAAGACTCTTAATATCTGGAGAGAATCAACAAACTGGAGCCTATTAAGAGAACACCATCAGAAATGATTGCAGGGTTGGAGCACATAATTTTTGAGAAATGATTAAAGGAACAAAATATGTATAGTTCTCTTACGTGATGATTAAAGGATGAGCCACACACAGTTATAAATACCTATAAACATTGGAAGGGTGCAAACATGAACACAGAGGAGGGAGAAGAATTGTTTTAGATGTCCACACATTAAAGTATGCCTTTGCCTGCAGTCCCTTCACCTATGTCACACCCATGCTGGATTTTAGGACAATCTGGCCTTGAGTAAACAACCCAAGATATAGCACCCCCTCCCCCAAACATCGTCATAACGTGATCTTTGGTATTTTCCTTGAAGGGTGCTTCCCCTTGCAAAATTAAGTTTAAGCAAGGATCAATCAACACTTTGCAGAGATGGAAAAGATCCACCATTGCACAGTAAATGGTGGAGCATGTTTGAGTTACACAGTAGGTACATGCCTTAAAGGGTGACCATAATACAGAGTGCCCAGTTACTTCTTTCTGATAAATGCTGAGAAGAACTTCAATCTACAGTATGCTCTATTTGACTCAGTTTTCCGAACTAACAACTAGACACATGGTTGAATTTAATTAGCATTAGTTAAATTTAAAATGTCAGCATGTTCCATTATATTTAATATAAGTGCACATTTTATGAAAAGCCCCTTGTTCATAAAAAATGGACCACTCATCCTTTTAAAAAATGAACCACTCACCTTTTAAAAAATGAACATGGCATTTTATATATATACGCGCGCACACACACACACACACTGTGACAAGGTCAGGCCAGATGGCTACAAGAGAGTGGTCGAAGGTAGATACATTAGCTCCAGATTAAGCAGGTCCTTTTTCCTTGGGTAAAATAACAGGGACTATTCCAGAACACTCGGGAACTTTCTAGAATTAATTAAGGCAGGCAGGCTAATTAAGACACCTGTAGCCAATTGGGGAGTTACTAGAATTAATTAAGGCTAATCAGAACACCTGGTATAAAAAGACTCTCATTCCAGTTAGTGAGGTACATAAGGAGCTGGGAGTGAGAGGACATGCTGCTGGAGGACTGAGAAGTACAAGTGTTAACAGACATCAGGAGGAAGGTCCTGTGGTGAGGACAAATAAGATGTTGGGAGGAGGCCATGGGGAAGTAGCCCAGGGAATTGTAGCTGTTGTGTAGCTGTTCCAGAAGGCATTCTAGAGAGCTGCAGTCCACAGGGCCCTGGGCTGGAACCCAGGTTAGAGGGCGGGCATGGGTTCTCCCCAAAACCTCCCAACTCCTGATCCAACACAGGAAGATCTCTGACGCTAGCAAAATCCGCCAATAAGCGCAGGACCTAGAGGAGGAACTTTATCACAATATATAAAGGGTATATATAGAAAGAGCTTGTTTTAGTGTGGGCAGGGTGAGGAGGGAAGGAAGGGTCTGTTTGCCTTCTGTAAAGGCTTCTCGTGATTTAGCTGCCTTTCATGAGAATAAAACTGCAGTGGGCTTCCTGTTCCCACCTCTTCTTCATGGAAGGAACCTTTCAATCTGCTTGCATCCCTTGTCCATTTATAGAAAAGTATATTTAGTGATGTCAGGGGACCCCATTTAATTTGCTCCAAAGGGCCCCTGATTTCATTTATACAAAAAAGCTTAACCCACTACTGTGAAGTCACTAAAGGCATAATTAAACCCTTCTTTGACCAGGTTAGTGGCCTAGTGAATGGGGAAAAGCAATAGATGTGATATAGGTGTGGTCTCCTCACCTCAAAAAAGATATTCTAGCACTAGAAAAGGTTCAGAAAAGGGCAACTAAAATGATTAGGGGTTTAGAGAGGGTCCCATACGAGGAAAGATTAAAGAGGCTAGGACTCTTCAGCTTGGAAAAGAGAAGACTAAGGGGGGATATGATAGAGGTATATAAAATCATGAGTGATGTTGAGAAAGCGGATAAGGAAAAGTTATTTACATATTCCCATAATACAAGACACTAAACTGGGAGGAGTGGTTGATACGCTGGAGGGTAGGGCTAGGATACAGAGGGACCTAGACAAATTAGAGGATTGGGCCAAAAGAAATATGATGAGGTTCAACAAGGACAAGTGCAGAGTCCTGCACTTAGGACGGAAGAATCCCATGCACTGCTACAGACTAGGGACCGAATGGCTGGGCAGCAGTTCTGCAGAAAAGGACCTAGGGGTTACGGTGGACGAAAAGCTGAATATGAGTCAACAGTGTGCCCTTGTTGCCAAGAAGGCTAATGGCATTTTGGGTTGTATAAGTAGGGGCATTTCCAGCAGATCAAGGGATGTGATCATTCCCCTCTACTCAGCACTGGTGAGGCCTCATTTGGAGTACTGTGTCCAGTTTTGGGCCCCACACTACAAGAAGGATGTGGATAAATTGGAGAGAGTCCAGCGGAGGGCAACAAAAATGATTAGGGGGCTGGAGCACATGACTTATGAGGAGAGGCTGAGGGAACTGGGATTGTTTAGTCTGCAGAAGAGAAGAATGAGGGGGGATTTGATAGCTGCTTTCAACTACCTGAAAGGTGGTTCCAAAGAGGATGGATCTAGACTGTTCTCAGTGGTAGAAGATGACAGAACAAGGAGTAATGGTCTCAAGTTGCAGAGGGGGAGGTTTAGGTTGGATATTAGGAAAAACTTTTTCACTAGTAGGGTGGTGAAGAACTGGAATGGGTTACCTAGGGAGGTGGTGGAATCTCCTTCCTTAGAGGTTTTAAAGGTCAGGCTTGACAAAGCCATGGCTGGGATGACTTAGTTGGGTTTGGTCCTGCTTTGAGCAGGGGGTTGGACTAGATGACCTCCTGAGGTCCCTTCCAACCCTGAGATTCTATGATTCTATGATTCTATGAAGAACTAGGGGTCACCAAATGAAATGAATAGGCAGCAGGTTTAAAACAAATAAAAGGAAGTTCTTCATGCAGCGCACAGTCAACTTGTGGAACTCCTTACCTGAGGAGGTTGTGAAGGCTAGGACTATAACAATGTTTAAAAGGGGACTGGATAAATTCATGGTGGCTAAGTCCATAAATGGCTATTAGCTAGGATGGGTAAGAATTGTGTCCCTAGCCTCTGTTCATCAGAGGATGGAGATGGATGGCAGGAGAGAGATCACTTGATCATTGCCTGTTAGGTTCACTCCCTCTGGGGCACCTGGCATTGGCCATTGTCGGTAGACAGATACTGGGCTAGATGGACCTTTGGTCTGACCCGGTACAGCCGGTCTTATGTTCTTATGTTCTTATATTTTGACTTTAACGAGGCTTTTAAGGCAGTCCCGCATGACAGTCTCATCAGCAAACTAGAGAAACGTGGTCTAAATGAAATTAGTATAAGGTGGGTGCACAAGTGTTTGAAATATTGTATTCAAAGAGTAGTTATCTATGTTTGCTGTCAAACTGGGAGGATATATCTAGTGGGGTCCTGCATGTGTGGTCAGTCCTGAGTCTGGTATCATTCAATTTTTTAATTAATGAGTTGGATAATTGAGTGGAAAATATGCTTATACAATTTGCTGGTAACACCAAGCTGGGAGGGGCTGAAAGCACTTCAGGTAACAACCTTAGAATTCAAAAGAACGTCGAATTTGCACTGGTGAGGTGTCAGCTGGAGCACTGTGTCCAGTTCTGAGCGCCACACTTGCGGAAAGATGCGGGTAAATTGGAGAAAATCCAGAGGAGAGCAACCAAAATGATAAAAGGTTTAGAAAACCTGACCTAAGAGGAAAGGTTAAAAAAAGGGAAATGTTTAGTCTTGAGAAAAAAGACTGAGAGGGAACCTGATAAGTCTTCAGGTATATTCAGGGCTGCTATAGAGAAGATCGTAATCAATTGTTCTTCATGTCCAAAAGAAGTAATAGTCTTAATCTTCAGTGAGGGATATTTAGCTTAGATATTAGGAAAATAACTTTGTAACTGTAAGGGTAATTATGTTCTGTAATAGGCTTCTGAGAGAGGAATCCCCATCACTGAATGGTTTTACCAACAGGTTGAACAAACACCTGTCAGGGATAGTCTAGGTTTACTTGGTTCTGCCTCAGAGTGGGAAGCTGGTCTTGATGACTTCTCAATGTCCTCTCCAGACCTATATTTCTATGATTCTATAATGGCTTAAAAATACAACTGATAATTATGAAAGCCATGCTGCCTGTATGAGTAAATTAAAACCCTACGGAACTTTTATTTAATGTCTTGGTATAATTATGCATCTGGGGCCAGACCATATAAGGAATGTACTTAATCAAAGTTCTAGCTGAAACGTCTCTATTTAGATACCATCCAATCCACTGCTCACTGAAGTAAATGAAAACACTCCCATTCAGTGGGTATTGCAGCAGGCTCCAACCTCTGCTACCCTTCCCTCCTCCCCTAAACCATCATTCAGGGCCCTACAGTGTGTTACCCTTTCTTCTTACTGAAGTTGACAGGGTGGGGACATAACCAGATGGGGTGACTTTTAGAACTTGCCAATTCCACTGCATAACCAACTGGAGTGGTCACTGCAGAGTGAGCTCAGGAAACAAAACAGACCTGGGCCTCTCATCCAGCGCTGCAGAGCTCTTCTAGAGAGCCACTGGGCATTTGGACATAGTTTGTAAACAAAAAATTGACATTTAAGATAAATTTGACAAGCTTAACGGGGATGATTAGAATTTTAATCTGAGGCATTTTAATTACAATACAACAACAAATGATGCCTCAGTTCAGAGTTTGACATGCACTGTGGCTTTAAGTTGTTTTTAATAAACATAGTAGACAGTAATATCAGTTTAGAAAAAAAGATACGCGAGAATAAAATGCAAATTTAAATGCAAAGGTTAGGCTAGAACAGATGACTCATGCTTTATCTGTGTGGAAGTAATTATACGCTAGAAATTCAGAACACCGGTTCTGGACTTATAAAGAGCAAATCACCATAGTGAGATTTATCTTCTAGCTAATTTTATGGGTAATTGAGAGTTTTAAGAAGCTGCTGTTTAAGAGGGGAGGAAGGTCATTGTTACTTCAGTTCCCTCTTTCCTTTTTGTTAAAGGCTATTCAGTGTGCATTTAATGCATTCACATTTATCAAATCATTTTGTTCTTTCCTGAAATTTCCCATCAAGGATGTTGATCATCTCATCTATATTTCTTTATGCTTTCTGAGATTATTTGAATGCCTTGATGTTCCCACAGAAATGCTTGCCAATACCTTTGAGATGTAATAGTCTGCAAAGCCACAATGACAAACAGAAAATTCTCAGGGGATATTTGATAAACCATGGTTCTTTTTGTTCTATTTTCAGTCACCTGTAAATATCTTGCAATCTTGCTGAGAGTAACGTCTTTTGTGTTTTCAAAGACATTTGGTCATAAAAACCACATACACTTAGTTCTTATCAGGATTATGCACAGATCTTGATTTAAGTGTTTCTAAAGATTGATGCCAGTAGGCATCAACCTGCAGCCTGTTACAAAAAGTCAGATTATGGGAAAGTAAAAGGTGGTTTGATTGCTAAAATATTGAACTTGCTCATTATAGGGTGTGTTTTAGGCAAATTTCTAATCTGGCAAAGCCCATCCCTCTCCAGGCAGCCCCCTTTTAGTCCCCTCTTACGACATGCAGGAGGAGCCGTGGGCCTATTCTGTCCCTGGACCCAAAGTTGGGGCGTTCAGTGATGGTGCCCCAACGACCAGCGCAGTTCTGGGAGTGGTGATTGTTGTCAGATGCTACCGGTGCGGTGCTCTGCTCTGTTCAGTGTTGATATCACTCGGCTGCGTGAGTGTGTTCCCTCTGTGTGCTATCCCAGCTCTTCGAAGATAGCTGACACAGCAGACCCGAAGAGAACCCCCAATGACCACAGATTCTAGTAAGGTACGAAGGCACGTTGGCCAGGTTTATTGTCGAAGAGAAACACAGTCTCCAGCTCCCTGGCAAACGAAGTCCAAGGTGCTGCTAAGGTGCAGCTAGCCAGTACTTATGTGCTCCCTGGCAATGGACTCAGCTCAGTCAGTGGCGGGACTTTCTACTGCCCACTAGGCTGGACAAAGACACCGCCCCAGGGATGCATTCTTATAGACAGGTACAAACAAGTTACACATCATTCCTGACGTATGAGGTGCAACCCCTCTACGTAGTAAGGTGCCGCCTCTCACCTTGTACATGTTAGTTCGAACAAAACAACTCTATCCATCATATTACCCTTTTGGCCCTGTCATTGGGATGGCTCAGCCTGTTCCTTGTTATCTGTGTGGAGTGTACAAGTATGTGAATGTTCTGATATCTGGTGTTCAGTACCTTTTAGGTATGTCTCTTTTTACAGCATCAGCCCTTTCCTTGCCAGCTTCTGTGAGCAGGGCCTGCCTCTGGCTCACAGCTTAACTTTGCTTTATGTTAGCAAAATTTTGACCATTACTTTAGTTCAGGCCTTAGGCCTCCTACCGGGCCTCTGATACCAAGGTTTATATCTCAGGGCCTCCTCTTACTACAGTGATGATGAAAATACTGAAGGGGGGGGGCGGGGAGTCAAATAGTTTTCTAGTATTTTTCTCCTCCTTCTCAATTTCCAATTTTTAATTTAATTTGACTTTTTTTCTTCAAATGCAAGTTCAAAAATAAATAGTATCTAAACAGCTGCCTGGCTGCAAGAAAGCTTTACCCAAGAAAGTAAACATGCCTTACCATAAATGATCTCTTTGAATCCTGAATCCTGCCCCTTTGATATTTGGGAATAAAGGTACATTGACCCCATATCCTACATGGTTGCTGCACATTTGCCTGACTGTTCTGAGGACAGTACAGAGATGTGGGAGGGAGCCGGGATGTGGAAGGGGTGGGTGAAGACCTCTGGTCTGGGGATAGTATCTAGGGAGATGCTGAAGGGGCCAGGGAGATCACTATCCCTCTGACTAGTCCTCCTTGGCTCTTGCCTCCTTTCTTCTCCATGCAGATTACTACAGCCCTGCGCTGCAGGCATCCACAGTGGAGATGCTATAAGATGAGAGAGAATTGTGGATGACAGGTACAAAACTACCCTTTGGGTTGGAACTTGGAGAATTCCAGGGGCTGAGCCATCTTTCCTCCTCCCGCCCATAAGTGCCCTAAAGATTCAGGAGAATTGTAAGCACCTATGGGGCCATCTGCTACAGCTGAGAGCTCTGTTTCAAAGCCCATAATAAGCATGTGTTTCTGAAAGCCATTCTGCCCCTTCATCCACTCTCCAGTTGTCACAGCAGGGAAGATCATACCTGTCTCACTGTTGCTTCAGGAAAGCACTTCCTTCTTAGATAGTAGTCTCTGGTGGTCCCTGCCATGATCCCTAGCCACATACAGCAATGTTGGGACAGACTCACTGACTCTTCCACGTTGGGTAGGTCAGCTGATGTAGGGTAGAGTTCTGCCCTCAGGATTTTACTTCCCCTCCACGTGTGCATAGATCAGGCTGACTATCCAAGTCCTGAGGACTCTGCACTGTATACGGGACCAGTGCTCAGATTTGGCCCCAAGTATGTGAGTGCCTATATACTATGGGGATAGTCACTACACACAGACCTATATGATAACAAGAAAATAATCTCTGAATTAATATTTACATCATGTTTACTGTAGTGGGGATTTGTGGCCTACTTTGGATGGTAATACATGTTTATCTAGTGAGTTCCATTTTCAAAGTGACAACAAACATTAACTAGTCTAATTAGTCTTTCACAAGACTATTCCCCACCCAGCCAAAGTTGAGAAATAATACAAATCTTCTGTGGCATGGCTTTTCCGTGAACTTTTCCACTCAGTGTCTAGTTTAGGTAATGCTACACTGACACTCCTACCATGGAATGCTCAACCATCATTATTATTTACTTTTTTAATAAATAAAAATAAGTTGTATTGAATTAGAGCTGCACGTAACAGTTCTGCTGCATACTCTATGCACCACAACTGTTGCATGCAGAAAATCTAATTCAATGTAACTATTTTTATATATCTATCACCTACAAGTCCAGGCGTAGACAGGCATGGTACTTCCCCCAAACAGTTTACAATCTGAATTTGGATTTGATGTAAGAAATGGGGTAACACACTGCAGAGAGAAAGCTGTGCAGGGTATGATGAGGGTTACAACAATATGCTCACAGGATTAATAAGTAGGCCTGGGCAGATCTTAGTGGTTCATTCATTTTCCTTTTCTCCTTCCAATTATTTTGGAGCATTATTCAAATGCCTAGGGAGCCAGCATGTTTCTAAGAAAAAAAAATCTGCTACATTTTAATCGTATTTGTTTAATATTTCAGATGATATAAGGCAAATTATCCCCTTAAGGTTTAACACAAGGGGTAGTGCTGGTTACTGTTACAGCACAAGATTTTTCTCATTAAGGCCCTAATTCTGCAACTGGATGTGTGCACCAACGGGGTCTGCACTTGCCCAGGACTCAGCTGGGCAAGTGCAGCCCAGCTGAGGTATCAGGATGATCAGGGAGTAAGGAACCATAGTTTCCTTCAGACATCAGTTTTAAAACAGGCCCCTTTATCTTTCTTCTCTTGTTATTTATATAGTTTTTATTTAGCAAATAAATATTGACAGCTCCTGGAATTTCACATAAAGGAACACATCAGCCATTCAATTAAAAAAAAAAGTAGTGCAGGTTTCAAAGAGGGAATATGTTTTTTAAGCAGTAATTAAGGTAACAAATACATTCATTATTTATGTAATTGCTAACTTAGAAAAAATCAAGATTTTTCTACACAAAATAGACACTTAATCTTTTAATAAAAGAAGCATTTGAGGCAAAAATACTTCGGAAGGGAATAAACAGCAGCAGCCCTCTGGCAGCAGATATTTTCAGGGCAACTACACAAAGTAATTCTGAAGCCCAAAAGCACTAAGAGGCTTTAAGGAAACTTCTTAATATACTGATGTCAAGTATCAGAGGGGTAGCCGTGTTAGTCTGGTTTTGTAGAAGCAGCAAAGAACCCTGTGGCACCTTATAGACTAACAGACGTTTTGCAGCATGAGCTTTCGTGGGTGACTACCCACTTCTTCGGATGCAAGCCACGAAAGCTCATGCTGCAAAACGTCTGTTAGTCTATAAGGTCCCACAGGGTTCTTTGCTTAATATACTGAGGTAATGAAGAGTACCTAGTAGTTCTTTAGGCAAGTGATTCATACATCAAAGGGATAGACTCTTAGACTTTTAAGGTCAGAAGGGATTATCGTGATCATCTAGTCAGACCTCCTGCACATTGCAGACCACAGAATCTAACCCACTCCTGAAATAGACCCTAACCTCTGGCTGACTTACAGAAGTCCTCAAACCTTGTTTTAAAAACTTCAAGTTACAGAAAACTTGCCATCTACACTAGTTTAAACCTGGAAGTGACCCAAGCCCCATGCTGCAGAGGAATGTGAAAAAATCTCAGGGTCTCTGCCAAGCTGACTTGGGGGAAAATTCCTTCCCAACCCCAGACATGGCGATCAGTTAGAACTGAGCATATGGGTAAGACCCGCCAGTCTGATATCTGGGAAAGAATTCTCTGTAGTAACTCAGAGCCTTCCCCATCTAGCGTCCCGTCTCCAGCAGTTGCGGATTTTTGCTACTGGCAATCATCAAAGGGCCACATGCCATCATAGGCAGTTTGATCATACCATCCCCTTCTAGGGTGACCAGATGTCCCGATTTTTGTGTCTTTTTCTTATATAGGCTCCTCTTACCCCCCAACCCCATCCCGATTTTTCACATTTGCTGTCTGGTCACCCCATCTCCTCCATTTTAAGACTATTTTAATTAAAAAAGTGGCTTTTGTCTGTAGTTAAGGCTACATAGCAGTTTGCATGTATGATCATGCAAACAATTACGTTTTACTCAATGATCTATTATTTGAATCAATAGCAACTCCTTTAGAAGTGGTAAACATGTTTCTCTCTGTTCCACCATTCCTATTGCCTTGTCAACCTGAGATAATTGTATCAATTTAGTTAAAACAGTGCAGAAAGTGATTTAGTTAAAATGGTGTAACCCCCTGGCAGGGACATTCCTATTTTAATTTAAATTGGGTAATATCACTCTAGTTTAAATCGTTCCATTACCAGTTTAAGATATATCAGCATAAAGCACCCTTAAACTGAAATAAGAGTGTCCATACAAGGTGGTAGTGCCACCTTATGAAATCACTTTCTAAATTGACTTATTTAAATTGGTACAATTTTCTCATGTATATAAGGCATATGAGATTTGGAACATTAGAATGGTGCTTAATACAGGCAGTTAGCTTGCAAGAGTTCCCATTTAGAAGTCAGTCTTTAAAAGACTTATCAAGGAAGGTTTTTTCCATGTAAGATCAAAGAAGAGTCTGAAGGTTTCATTTACTTGTTTGTTGTTTTTCGGCCTCTCCCTAAAGCTAGGTAGTCGCCTTTTGTGTTAGACAACTAGGTAACACCTAAGGAGTAGTTATTAATCACCAGCTTTTAATGTCTAATTTCAGCCTAACTCCAGTGGCTCTGAACCAGGTGAAAGTTATGTAATTACTTCAGCGCGCATGCGCGCGTGTATGTGTGTGTGTGTTTAAATGAAATCTCACTAGTAGCTTAGGCAGCAAAGAATCCTGTGGCACCTTATAGACTAACAGACATTTTAGAGCATGAGCTTTCATGGGTGAATACCCACTTCGTCTGTTAGTCTATAAGGTGCCACAGGATTCTTTGCTGCTTTTCCAGATCCAGACTAACATGGCTACCCCTCTGATACTAGTAGCTTAAATTCCTGGGTCCAGCAAAGTTGGACAGGTTTCAGAGTGGTTGCCGTGTTAGTCTGTATCAGCAAAAACAACGAGGAATCCTTGTGGCACCTTAGAGACTAACAAATTTATTGGGCATAAGCTTTCGTGGGCTAGAACCCACTTCATCAGATGCATGGAGTGGAAAATACAGAAGCAGGTATAAATACAGGAGCAGGTATAAATAAATTGGGGCACTCTCGTTACCACTACAAAAGTTATTTTTCCTCCCTTGGTACCCTGCTGTTAATTGAATTGTTTCGTTAGACTGACTTCACACTTGGTAAGGCAACTCCCATCTTTTCATGTATTATACCTGCTCCTGTATTTTCCACTGATGAAGTGGGTTCGAGCCCATGAAAGCTTATGCCCAAATAAATTTGTCAGTCTCTAAGGTGCCACAAAGACTCCTCGTTGTTCTATCTTTGGAGTCTGTTTTGGGGTCTGGAATACACCATTGACTGCTGTGCCATAGAAGAGGTGAAATGGCAACGTTTATTTTTGGTTCACAACTCTGCCATTTGGATCCTGATTATAGGTAAGAAGGCACAGTGGACTGCCAGTCTGATGGAGAGCTGGAAAAACAGCTTTGGTTGGTTCACTGCTCTGCTTACACTGAAATGCTGTTGGGTTCAGCGGGGGAGTATTTTCACAGAGGTTTCTCTGAATTACAAAATGCTCAGCATGAAAAGCTTCCGTTACCCCCAGACTTAACTGGTTAGTGGAGGGGTTACTCAGAGGCTATGTAAAGGAGAAAATATTTATTTTTCATCAAGAAAGACATACTCACTAAGGATCATGATCAGAAGGATTTAAATGAAGTGAGAATGGGGATTTGACAGACCAGATCTGGGTTTACAAAACCTGTTTTGAAATATTACATTAATAGATGTGACTGGTTAAAAAACAAAACAAAAAAAAACCCAAAACATGATTTAAAGGCATGTGTACATTGCACTCTGTATTGGGTAATGGAAGATTCTTCTGGTGGCAGGAGAGCAGATTAAAAAGCAAAGTTAATGTGACTTTTGTTAACTGTATGTGAAGCATCCAGTTGGCATTTGGGAAGATTTGAAGCAGCTAATCCAGCCTTGAGCTGGATTATTAAAATTACAAAAACAGCTTCTGTAGTCACGGAGGGGTCAGTTTCTGACTATTTTTGAATTAAGTGGAGAGCAGCTTGAAGGGGAAGAGAGACTAATTAAAAAGAAGTCTGTAGGTCTAATCAACTCTCTGTGACAGGCAGCTGCAGAACTTGAAAAATTGCTTTCTGAAGCCCAGCTGAATTCTGGTTATTCAACTGGCTGGTTGAGGAAACCATCTATGATGCTGAACAGTGTGGAAAGCCACAAACCTTTTGTGGTGAAGAGGAACCCAAAAGTTCTGGGGATAGGGTAGGTTAGAATTTCTGAAGGTAAACTTGCAAGTTTGGTTTATTATCTTTGTCCAAGGATGGTGGAAAACTAGTTTGTATGGAAGACAGAGGTGGAAAAAAGATGGTTAGTATTTGAATCTCAAAAATGAAACAGCCAAATGCTTATTTTAGTGCATTGATTTATTTAGATACCTAAAGGACTCGTTCAGTGTTCTGTGTGTTGGGCACGACATTAACAACACAAAAATAGGAATAAAATGCAAATATGCAAAGAAATATAGATGAAATGCCAAATAAAGATACTTTAAAATGCCTACCCAGTTAAAATACATTAGAAAAGCTGACTGTAAAAAAGTAAAGGGAAATGACCTCTTGGTAGTATTGATTGTGTTGCTGTTACTGTCATTCAATTTTACTGTGGTGTTTAAAATACTTAATGGGCAGAACATTGATTGCCAGGTCAGTGATGTCAGAACTTAATTATGGTCCTGGAATGGTATAATCCCAATAACAACTTGCAGTGTTAATATATAAAATACATTTGGTGTAAGGACTTTTACTGTTTGTCCCTGGGAGTTTCATCATATGTTTATGTGTTTGGGTTTTATATAGCTAGATATGATAAATAGTGCCCAAGCACCTGCATTTCCATGTAAAAAGGCTATCCAATCTTGCATGAACACATGGACAGCATTTTTCACCCTTCTGTAGTTATACATACATAGTATAACACCTGCCTCACAAACCAGGCAAAAGAGAAAGTAGTAACTGCTCAGGAATTAATGTGCAATTTGTATTTTATCCATTTGGTAATAAAGAAATAGTCAATAAATCGTGTTCCTTGTGTTAAATCACAGCCACAATTAATGTCAAATAGATGTGCAGTAGAGAAAACTGGTGCCATTTTAAGGGTCCATTTAGTCTTCAAAAAAATCCTTTTGTTTATGCAAACATCTTAGTTGTTCCCACTGAACTCAATCCTCATCTGGGTAAATTGGTATTGCTCCATTGACTTTAATGTAGCAATGATTCACATCACCTGGGGAACTGCCCAACATGTTTAAGAAAATATGAGCCTGTGCTTTATGTGTAATAAATATTTCTAGCTGAGTGTAAGCGTGAAATTCTTCCAGAAATATGAACTAACACCATGTGGTTATTTTTTTTAATAACTATACTCTTATCACCGCACTAATTGGCACTAGTGTGTGAAAGAAGGCATCCTGTGATGGATGAGTGAGGTTTTCAGATTACCAGATGCATGGAGTAGATTCAGTACATATGAGATCCTATTCCTTTTTGATAGGGAAGTACCACATCATCCCATTCCCGCCTCCTGTGTGAGCTCTAAAACTCTGAGTCAAGATTACTTACCGTGTCTATTCTTTGATAGCGGTGGTGTAGTTTGGGGAGGAGGGCTCAGCTTCTAGATCTTTCATGACTGCCCTGCTCACAGTGGAAGTGAGCTAGAGAGGTGAACCCCACCACAGGTTGCCTGATCCATGCATGGGCTTAGGACATCCCATCTCACCACCGCCCCTCTCCTGGTCATTGTCTTTTATTACTGCTCCCTCCTGGCATGCCCAGGAATGCAAGCTACACCACAGAGGGCAGGAAGGTGTAATAAGGATGAAAGACCTTGTTCCTAAAGGATGGTGCAGCATGTACACTCCATCTATGTAGTGGGGGGGTTGGAGGCGAAGTCTCACCTAGAGCTCCACCTGGGTCAGTTCCACATCTTTTCACACCTAATTGAGGGCTGTTCTCATGGATTGATTACAACCAACATAAGCCTTCAATAGATTCTCTTCAGTGCTGTCTCAGGTTAGCAGTTTGAATTCAGCATAGTCAGCATCCTTGCACTGTTTCCTGTAACCCTTAGTCATCATTGTGACCATGTGCGTCTTCAGATGTAGGAGTTTATTTTTTGTATAATGTGCAGGGATGTGAGTGGGCACGTCCCAGAATTGAGATTAGAACATACGCCTTAGTGTTCATGGTAAAAACTGATTTTAATTTCTTATTAGAAATAACCCACTAACAGTGCATTAAGGCAGTGGAAAATGTGTTATATCCCTCCATTGCAAAATGGGACACTGTCCTTATCCATTTCAGCAGTATACACAAGAGACTGTTTTAATATTAGGGATAGGCTGATCTCTTTGATGGAAACTATATATTTCCATCATTTATTCAGGCTGAAAAAAAGGATAACTGTGCGTATAGAAGGGTTTAATTTATTTTGGAAAGGAAATTTAGGAAAGGAAGCATCTATTTTGTTAATATACTATAATATATATATTTTTCTCACACGTACATCATGTATCATATTTCTGCAAGCACTTGGACACTATAGTTCTACGAACCATATAAATACCTAGATGTATAGATAGACTCTTCAGATTGTCAGAGATTAAAGTGAATTTATAATGTAGTAAATAATGAGAAAAAATGAAATCTATATTTTCTTTGTGTATGAAAAAAAATAATTAAGCAACATTTTAGAAAAGGAAATCAAGCCAGGAAAAAGTTTCAGACACTTTTAGCGTCGTCCCCAAATTAGCTTAATCAAGATGACTCATGTTGTCATGGATGGAATGGTGCAGTGGAACTACGAATTAAATAGCCCTCTCCTATCTTATTTTATATTCATAAAAATGCAATCAGATGGGTTCTTTGCCTGTAAATTTATCTGCCATTTAAGGATGGCAGAGTATAATAATAGATGAAAAAAAATAGCATGGTAATTAGGATACTGGATATAGCTAGGAAAACCAAACCGGTGGAAAAACTGACATGATGATATATTGACCTTAACAGTTTGAAGACAACTTTGCAGCCAAGTGTATGTAACCAGTAATATACAGACCAACTGGATCTGGAATAATCACAAGGCCTTGGAGTAGTAAACTACTCAATCGGAAAGTCTAACACCGATATGCAATTTTGAATTCAAATATACTGTAAAGAAGTGGGAGTAGACTCTAAGTGTTGTTTTCTTTTGTGGCAGTATTTTACTTGTTTAATGTTTTTTATATGGAAATAAAAACTAACTGAGATTGGACATGTAGTCTCAATACTATAGGATTTGTCTATTTGGAGAGCTCCCACGATCCTGGACTGGGCAACCAATCATCTCCTAAAACTTTTAAGGTAAAAGTGTTGACAGCCCTTTGCATACATAATGTCTGATCCTGTTACTACACACAGGTACACTTAGCTGTCATTGGACTTGTTATCCCTAGATTTCAAAACACATGACAAAGGATGGTAAGTATCATTATCCCCATTTGCAGATGGGAAAAGTGAAACACATTTAGATGAGTGACCTACGCAGTGGCACATTGAGAGCTCAGTGACAGAACTGGGAATATAACCTGGTCTCTAGACACCAAGTCCAGTGCCCTATATCCACTGGAGCATGTTGCTGTCTGTGAGCATTTGAAACCATAGTCCTTTATTATTCCTTTTACTATGATCTGGAACATTTGTAATCAGATACCTTATGTAAAACTTGGAGCAGTGTTTAAGAATAGTAGTAATCTGCAAATGATGACAGGATCACAGTCAAATTTGTCTGATTTCATTGTTTTTCCTCTTGGAAAGAGTCAGTTTTATCACCTCTACTAGTGAGAAAAGCTTTGCCTGTTTCTGTCCTTGGTGAGAGATTTAGTTGCTCTTGGAAAAGATAATGGTACTTCATCATGACTCAAGCACTTTCTGTGTAGTATTTGCAGACTAGATTGAAGCCCAGGTTTTTAAAGGTATGTAGGCAATCAGCATTGCAATGTCTACATGATTTAGCCTACATCTAATTTTTGGAAGTGATTTAGGCACTTACAAGCCTAAATACAAAACTCTTAAGTGCTTAAATTTGAGTACCTAAATCTCTTTTGAAAACAAGATGAAGATTCCTAAATCAGTTAGGCATTGCAACACTGAACACATCAAAGTCCAAATACCTTTAAAGACTGGGCGTAAGTCTTCCTTCATCCCCGCCGCAACCTGGATCTCACTTCCTGCTCAACTCCTATTGCCCTTCCTTCTTTCATTCTGCTAATAAAGGGCAGGCTCCACAGGTACAAAGTAATATTTTATCCATATGCAATATGAAAATGCAGATGTAGTTATATGCAGTAATAGTATCATCCTGTATGTGTGAGAGGCTATGTATATTTTCAACAGTGTATATAAAAAAGAAAAACAATCAATACTTATTAATGTATTAAATACTCCCGTTAATGTGTTCTTGCAGTCTTCAGAGATCAAGAATATTTTATCTTCTCATTTTGTGTTTGTGGAGAAACAGCATTTGGGTATGTATGGATTTGGAATCCACAAAAATGATTCCATAACTAACGACGTGAGGTGTAATGTGATTTTCATTTTTATGCATGATTTTTGACCCCTATATATTGTTCTCCAAAAAGTTTCTGTTTTACCTTAAATTGCATATGCTTATTCACAAACAAGAGCATTTTGTTGGCAAAGTTTGACATTAACTGGGCAAGATTTTTTTATGGGAACAGTTGCTGGGCTTTTACTAATTGAAAAGTCATCAAATATCCCTTTCTCTCCAAACATAGTTTAAGAGTTATGAGTGTGGTGCTGATCATGTCTTTAAAGTATGGTTAACTTATCCCCCCATTCCTCAAATATGGTATATAAATTATTCTCCCCTAGTCTTCAGAATTGGTACTATAAGTTGTCTAACTTCCCCATAGATGGCACATCAGAAATGGGTCTTCCAGAGAGGCTTGACTGGGGAGAGGATGAGTTCAGGAAGGGCTCTCCATTCATCAGCTTTGGAAAGGAGGCAAACAGATGTTAGTCTGAGAAGTTGATAAATGGGTGAATGAGGCTGAGGCCACTCATGGAGTAGATGAGGCCAAAGGATCAATAGAATAAGACAAGGTTGGGTACATATGGAGGGTGGAGTTATGCAGACCTTTGAAGCTCATGACAAGAAGCTTCAACATGTCTAGTCTAAAATCTTCAGATTTGGGTTTTCTTTTTTTGTTTGGAGTGGTCTTCCTGAGTGATTAGTAGGGAGCTGAGGAATTTTATTCAGGTTGGGTTCAATATGTTGCCCTTATTAGATGCTAATGTTTTGAATCTGTAGAATCTCAATGAGGGTCTCTGTGACGATTACAAGATCATTGAGTGATCCTGTGGAAGTTTTAAATTACATTAGAATATTTTCAGAGTTAAATCCCATGAGACTGATACCACGAGTAAGAACGTAAGGGATAGGGTATGATTTTGACTAAGTGCTCATACAAGCGAATAATATGGAGTAAGATCTGCCCCTGCATTACACTGTTACCCAGCATGCCATGATCTTGGGTCCAGCTGTGAAGGAATAAGCAGGGATACTTGCTTGCTTACTCCATTCCTGGATCAAATATGAGTAGTGTGATACAGCATGGCCAGAGGGCAGCAGGAGAGGGTTAGAAGGGAGCCTTATTCCCTGTAAGGGGAAGAAAGTTTGCTATAGATTAACTAGAGCACCTGAAGCCAATTAGAGCACCTGCAGTCAGTCACATGATAAAAACCCCTGCTTCAATCAGACAGTGTGGGAGTTGGAGCAGAAAGGTTTGGTGTTGGAGCAGAGAACAGTTTGGAGAAGTGCTGCAGTGGGCTAAGAAGTCCAAGACCCTAGGTAAGGGGCACCTGGCTTGTGCAGAGGACAGGGCAGGAAGCCCCCCCACAAGCTGAACGGCAGGAGAGGGAAGTAGCCCAGGGGAGGGAACCGTCAGTTCAAGTGGTTCACCACCATCCTCAGGGCCCCTGGGCTGGGACCTGGAGTAGAGGGTGGGCCCAGGTCCCTCCCTCTCCACTCCCCTCCTCTAGGACACTAGTGGGGCAGTTAACATTCCACTGCAGGGGCAAGAAATGGCGCCCTAAACCCCCCCCCCAAAGAAGAGAAAGCGCGAGACCCATCATAATAGTGTCGGCAATTTGCCGCAGTAGACAAAGAGGGGCAAGGAATTAACTTAGTTTTGGCTTCACGTTTTACCTGCTGGCCAGAGTATCTGAGGCACTGCAGTGTGGGCAGTTACTTACTGTTTGTACAGACCAGCAGTCAATTTCTACCTCCCAGGAGCAAGGTTGGTATCAGGGGAGGAATTATGCCTAAGCCATGTCTCTGAGTCACAATATCTCCTGCCTCTTGGCTTGGCACAGTTTATGCACTACCTTTGACTCAAGGCTATGCCTGAAGTCACAGTCTAGTTTTAGGAGAGTTTCAGTTATATGTTTGGATTTAATCCAGCACTAATTTACTCCGAAAAATCCTTCTGATCTGAAATACTCAAATATTTCTAGTATCTTGGTGGAAGAAAATTTTCGAAGGAAGTTTGGTGTTAACCAGAGGAGGTACTTTTATCAGACACACATCTGAAAAAGAGAGGGTTTTGCTTTATGAAAAATCTCTGAATCTCCTTTGGTTCCTATAGAGTTTATAAACATTTTGATAGGTCTTCCAGTGTTTAGAATGTTGCAGACCCACTCAGTTTAGTTTGGGTACTGCTTGTGGAGCTTAAACATCTACAGGCTAGCAGCATGAAAACTTTATTCTAAACCCTACAGACCCCTAACAATTCTTACAAAACTGTCTTTAGACCTTAAAATGACCTTTCTATGCCTGCTTAGTTAATATGCTCCATATACCCACTTCTACTGTAAATTATAATAATCTCTGTCCTTCATTTCAAGGTTTACAGAGTTTACAAGCTCCTCAAGTAAAACATTAGACTGGTATCTTCCAAACCATTTTGAGAAGTACAGCTAGTACCCATGAAATGTACATGCTTTAAAACATACCCAGAAATGCTCGTAAATTCTATACCAGTAGTTCTCAAACTTTTGTACTGGTGACCCCTTTCACATAGCAAATCTCTGAGCTCAACCTCCCACCCGTATAAATTAAAAACACTTTTAAATATATTTAACACCATTATAAATGCTGGATGCAAAGCAGGGTATAGGGTGGAGGCTGACAGCTTGCGACTCCCCATGTAATAACCTCACGACCCCCTGAGGGGTCCTGACCCCCAGTTTGAGAACCCCTGTTTTATACAATCAATAGCTAGACTTTATAAATACTGAGTGAACCGAAAGACGGTCTCTTGGTCAAATGTGGTGGTTTTTGAGAATTTAGGGCCTTCATTGGAAATGATTGATTGAGGGAGGATGTAAAAAGGTTTCTGATCCATTAAGAGATGATGGGTGACACCAGAACAAAATTAGGATTACTTGTAGACCCTTAAGGACAAATTCCTTTATTTTCCAAATGTTAGCATTTTATAACCACAGCAAATCATCACTTAAACATAATGTTGTTTTGAATGAATGGAAGAGTGAATATATATCTGTCTTAATTTGTGTGTGTATGTGAAGGTTTATGCTCTGTGTATACACACACATATTAATATATATAACAGAATAGAAAAAAACAGAATGGTTGGCAGCAAAGCAGGATATTTACTGCTTGAGGTGCTTTTCAGCATTATCAGAAATGCTGATAGCACTACATCTGTTGTCTCTGAAAAGTGCCAGAAAATCTTTTTAATTTATAATGTGGGAGAAGGGAAGTGAAAAAAGATACGGTGCTGAAAAATTACCCACGGTAGGAGATAGAGCTGACTAAACAATAATGTAAGTTTTATTCTCACTGTATAACAAACTGCTACCACAATGTTAGGATTCCAGTCTATAAATCAACCTCCTATTCAGCAAGTCCATATTTTATATAGAAATGAGCCATGTTTTATTTTATTTTGTTTTGTTTTTATGTTTGTTTATTTTCCAACACAAGTAATGTGGCTATTTAGCTTTGCACAGATATCCTCTAAGATAAATCATTACATGGCTGCATCACCTAATTTTTCATTTTTTAGCCTATTTTAAAAATGTGATATTTTCTAGCCTCTTTGTGTGTTTGTTTTAGATGTAAAGGGCTTGCTATTTAAAGACCTCATGTCTATGTGGTGCTTTAAAATGGCTTTAACTACATTTAGTTTCTCAGCCCATGCAAATTGTGTGGTCAAGGTGGAGCTTATAAAAGAAGATGGGTCCTCTCATCAAACTTATCAAACATACCCAGCTTTAGCAATACAAATAGTCAAATTCTATTTTTAGATTTACAAATGAGTTATTTTTTACTAATTTTGGAGAGGTGCAGGTGAGGAAAGTTAATATAGGGTTCTGTTTCATGACTTGTACAAAGATATTTCTCTTTACTCCTTGTAAACCCATAGCTTGTTGCATGTTATGTACATTCGCCAGAATGGAATTGTGACTCTTTTCTTTGAACTTCTATTTTCTTGGCTTCAGTTCATGTGACAGCTATTAAGGGTTATCCAGACATTGTGTTATTGTTTGAATGCCTTTGTACTCTGTGAATCTGTTGTTCACGCTATGTGGTAAGTAGCTGTAAATGCTCCTAAATACAAATACGTGCTTGAATATCTACCTAGGCAAATTCAAAGAGCCCCAGTCATTGCTGTAGTTAATTATTTTAACTCAGCCCTTAGAGAATAAATGAGTAGGCATTAAATGGCTTAAACTGTGGCTTTTTTGCAGTTAAGCAAATAAAAAAAGGATACCCAAACTTTCGGCTACTAAGAACAACAACATTGGAGCCTCAGGGCCACATTGCGTATGCATTTTTTAAATTCAGAATAAACTCACACAGCCACAATGTTTCCGTGAATTTGATGCAGTAGTAGAAATAGCTTGTGTTGAGTTCACTAGCAATTAAAATAAACATCAACAACCAAAAATACCCTGAAACATTCAAAAAGCCAGGCAAGAGGAATAGCACTCTTGGCCTCTGGCCTGTTCAAATCATTGGTCTCTGTGAGCTGCTGTTTCACAGCTAACATACAGCATATCAAAAGATATGTGTGAGTCATATCTGAGGATGCTGAAGGCCACATTTATCTTCAGGCTGCACTTTAGTCACCTTGAAATAAGATTTTGAATATACTGTGACAAGTTTGTGCCCACCTTCAAACGCTCTGGTTACTTGTAATTTCATAGCAACAGTAGCTAAAGGAGAGTCTTCTGTAGGAACCGAATATATAATTAGGAATATGGGACCTTCACCACAACCGAGCTGCTCCATTTCAATTCAGGAGAATGCAGTGATACACATACAAGCTGAGCAGGTTCATTGCATACTCCCCTAGTGAGACAAAGCTCATCTTTGAGCATCAGATGCTCACAGGAATGGAATTCTGACTGATGGACAATACAATTTAAATTTGGGAGCAAGCAGACTTTAGGAAATTCTGGGATTAAATTTCTCCATGTGGCATTATTTCTGACTCCTGGTGCATATCTGTTATGACCGTCTTAGATGAAATGATCACAGGATCACACCCTTATTCAATATGATGGACTTAACTCAGGGAATGAATCTGAATTACCATGTGAATGAGGCTATTATCTGTAGGACACTGGCCTCATTAACTCTAGGAGTAGAAAAGTTTATACAGAATGGGGCAGAAGACTGCAATAAGGGGAAAAGATGGTCTTGTGATCAAGGTGCTTGAATCATAGAAGATTAGGGTTGGAAGGGACCTCAGAAGGTCATCTAGTCCAGCCCCTTGTCTCAAAGCAGGACCAATCCCCAGACAGATTTTTACCTCAGTTCCCCCTAAGTGGCCTCCTCAAGGATTGAACTCACAACCCTGGGTTTAGTAGGCCAATGCTCAAACCACTGAGCTATCCCTGCCCCAACCCTGGGTAGGAGTTTGATCCCAGGGTGTGCCACAGATTTCCTGTGTGATGCTAGGTGAGTTACTTAAGCCAAGGTTTTCACAGGGGGCTACTAATTGTATGTGCTTCATTTTCGGAGGACGCAGTGTGTGAGACACCTGAGATGTGGTGTTCCAGAAGTGCTGAGCATTCTAGGGTTGCCAACTTTCTAGCTGCTGAAAACAGGACACCCTGTCCTCCCCTCTGACCCACTCCTTCCCTCTGAGGCCCCATCTCCGCCTCTTCCTCCAGGCCCTGCCCCCCCACCCTTCCCTCCATTGACCCACCCACCCCCCATCATTGACTACCCCCGTCCCAGGATTCACCTGCTGCCTTCAGAGATGGGCTGGGAGGAGCTGATGCGGAGCCTGCCTGCCCAGTCAGGGCATGGCGGGAGGGTCAGTCACTGGAGCAAGGGGCTGGGGCAATCGGGACACAATGGGGCCGAGGGACGGGGGAGGCTGACAGAATTCCCCCCTGTATCTACCTCCCTGCCGGAGAGGCTGGGAACTGTTCGGAAGACAGCCATCTACTTCTCTCCGTGAGCAGCTGAGCAGAGAACAGCTCCTCCAGGCTCCAGCCGCAGCTACTGCTCTTCCCGTCCCACGGTGGCAGAGGGAAACCAGACTTGTAGCACTGCTGACCGGACACTGCCAGGTTCCCTTTTCAACTGGACGTTCGGGTCAAAAACCGGGCACCTGGCAACCCGAAGTGGTAGTTGTGAGTGCTCAGGACCTCTGGTGGTCAGGGTAGTGTAGCCTGGAGGACTGAGCCCTGGTTTGGGAATAAGGTAGTCCAGAGTACTAATCCTGACTCTGCCATTGATTCACTAGGTGGGCTTAGTCTTTTTGTCTGTTTTGCATTCTGTGAAAAGAGAGTGATACCTGGAGTTGGTCAGAAATTTTCTGACAGAATGTTTTGCTGTTGGAAAATGTGTTTGTCAAAATGTAAACGTGTCACTGGAATTAATTGGTTTTAATGAACTTCCAATAGAAAACAGGCTTCGAGGTTTGCAGGTGCTCAGCAGCCTGGCTTCTCAGAAGGCTTGCCTCCCAGACTTCCTAGCTGTTTAGCTCAAGGGTCCCCCAGCTGTCCTGCTCCCATCTGGTGGATTGCTGGGGCTCCAGGCAACTTTGGGAGCTGCAGAAATGTTTTGACGAGGTCAAAATAAATGGTAGTTTTGACTTTTTCAAATCAAATGTTTTGGAATTCCCATTCTGTGGGAAATTTTGGTGTGTTTGGTCTATTTTGCAATTAACTTTATTGCTGAAATTTTGAAATTTCCCACAGAACCGGAATTTCAGTTTTCCAGTCAGCTCTAGTAAGAACACTTACCTGCCACAGAAGGGTGTTATGAGGATTCATTAATGTCTTTGAGCTTTCAACATAAAAAACACTATTGTGTTCAGAAAAATCAGGCCTTATATTTCTCAGGTTGCTTACACAATCAATGAGGTATCCCATTTGTTTTCAAATGTTGACCTTAGTGTGTCTGTGCTTCAGTTATCCATGTCTAAAATGGAGATATTAATGCTTTCCTATCTATCAGGAGACTTGTGAAGTTAAATTCATTAATATTTGTGAGGAAATTGGGGCTTATTGAAAATGAAAAAAGGCCAATAAAGATTGCTCTGTGCTGCTGTAATTTCCTCTGCATGCCTTTCCCCTTTCCCAGCATCAGCAGGGTTTGAACCCTGAACCTCATCAATGTAGCAGACTTCTGTCACTTGTATTAAAGGATTACATAGAGCTGGAAGCATGAGTAGACAGCCTATTTGGACCAGTCTGTAAAGGAAGACACGTCATACACTGATAATGAGGTTTATATATGCATGAACAGCTCATTTCATAGACAGAATAACCAAGCGCATAGATTTGGTTGGTTCTCTTTGTGTATAATATGACTAATTCAATGAGACTTAGGGATTAGAGATCCAGGTTCTACTCTCAGCTGGTGTGACCTCTCAGAAAGCTCTAAAGCCTTTTGAAAGACACAAAATAATCTATGCATCCGAAGAAGTGAGCTGTAGCTCACGAAAGCTCATGCTAAAATAAATTTGTTAATCTTTAAGGTGCCACAAGTACTCCTGTTCTTTTTGCGGATACAAAATAATCAATGTCCATTAGTAAAGGAGTCTGGAACTCATTGTCTCCTGGTTCCCAGCTCAGTATACAGGTCTGTCGCATCTTAGGCAAATTTAACATGTGCGATTTCAGCTGTATGCAGTCGGCAAAAACAAGAAAAAAAAAAAAACAAAAAAAAGGAGAAAAATAACCATTTAAATACTGTTTCTGTAGTGCAGGAGATTCCGCCTGCCATTACACACAACGTAATTTTGAGTATACGCAATTTTCACTTTATGCGCTGACTGTGGAATGTAACCCCAGCGTAAGATGAGACAGACCTGTACTCTACTACACCAAAAGGGTATTTACATCAGAGAAGGCAGAAGGAGGTGCATCCATTTTGTCTGTCATCTCTGGAGGCTCCCTTCCATGTGGCATGCTGATGCAGGATTCTGGAGAGCATGCTCTGTGTGGATGGAGTGTTGACAGATTTTAGCACGATGCCCCGGCAAGCTCCATGAAGTGTTACACAGATTGCAGGTTGGGATTGTCAACATTTTATAACTTGGCCAAATCTGAACAGATTTTCATGGGGACAGCAAAAGATTTGACCCCAGGATTGCCCCGTTGCCAGATTTCAAAGTTCTGCTGTGTACCATGGAGACAGCAGAACTGTTTAAAAAAAAAAAAGGTGGCAAACTGTGTATAATGGGAATTTTACAGTATTACTGTAGTAGTCACTACCACTCCCCTGTAATATCTTCTGGAAGCTTTTGAGAGACTGAGGACATTCTTAATTCTCTCTCCACCTTACAATATTTGGCCTTAAAACATAGTTAAATGAGTGGTGGCATAGGAATAATCAATCATAAACAAAGGAACACTAAATTATATTAAAATGGTTGTAATTTATTTGAATAATTTGATTTGTTATGGGGTAAGTGAGTTACCAAAGGCAAATTTGATAGTCTATCTAATCCTTGATATGAGTGTTATATGAGTTTACTAGAGTTAGTGGGAAACATTTTGAGCCCTCATTGTTTTCTTTCCAACTTCTTTCTATTTCTGTCACCTTCATAATATTCATTTAATTTCTTTCTCTCTCTCTCTGTTAATGTCTCCCTCTCCTTCCCTCTTTCTGTGCCTGTTTCTCCTTTCTCTTTTTTCCTCATAGGTTTAGAATAGAAGAGGAGTTCCTTCATGTTCCTGGTTCCTGCTTAGATGTACTGTTTAATAATGATGAATTGCATATAGCCCCTTTCATTCCGAAGGATTCCAGAGAATTACATACATAGAAATCCCTTCGCTCACCACTAAAACTCAGCCACCGCTGGAATGGAATGTGGCAGCTGCCTAACAGTGTACAGCAACACCACATAAATGCTTGGTATAGGATGTGTAGACAATTATGCGTGCGTGTGTGTGTCTGTGCACACGTTCGATGTTGCAGGGGGAAATTATATGGCCAAAAAGTAAACACCCACCAGAACAGGGATATTAGTTGTATTACAGCAGCACTTTGAAGCCATAACAGAGTTTGGGGCTCCAATGTGCTAGGCACTGCACAAACATGTAGAAAGAATTTCCAGTCCAAATAGACAAGACAGACAAAGGGTAGGTGAAAGAACACGTGACTATCACCATATTACAGATGGAGAGTTGAGATCTGCACTCTCACTCAGTAATACCTTGCTCCACAGGTACAGTCCAGTAGATTTCAGTGGGCCTACTTATGTGGTAAGGTAATACTCAGTGTGAATAAGGGTATCACACTCTGTCTCAGAGATTAGGTGACTTGTCCAAGATCATGCAGGAAGTCTGTGTCCCTGTCCAATGCCTTAACTACAAGACCATGCTTTCTCTTTAAACTCTTTGTCTTGCAGAACACGCCCCAGTACCTTTAAGGTCCGTAAGCTGTTTAGAATTTGATTTTACATCCCCTCTCAAACATGATACCTCCAACACCACAGAACCCTCTAAAACCATACTGAGGCTTTGGCCTTTGGTTCAATATAGACTTGAAGAGAAGAATGGCAGCTACAATACTGAATCATTACCACCACTTCTGGCCATACCCACGATTGTCCTTGGAGGTTTCCTATGTAAATACTCACCAGCAGGGTCACTGCCAGGATGCAAAAAAGTATCTCAATTGTCCTTGGTGTAGGAAAGTGTTAAGGCTCAATGCTGAGTCAGTCTGTTCTAGGCACAGAGTAATGTGTGTTTGTACACAAAGGCAATTGAATAACCAACACACAACTGGGCTGCAGGGGGAAGAGGAGATGAACGGGGGCCAGGCAGGTTGTATGCAATATTACTGTAGCTTGAGCAAGAGCATATGGGAAGGGAGCCAAGAGGTGAATCCTTGAATGATAACCCGTGGCAGCAAGAGTCTGTCATTTCCTCCACCTGCTTTCAGTTGGGTTTCTGTCTGGCAAGCAGATGAAGTAAAAATGTCAGGAAAGTCTGTGGGCCAAGAAAGCTGACACATTGCTGGAGAGGGGTAGAGACAAGCTGGAAAGAGAGCTGTCAGCTTTAGTGGTGATATTGAGAGTTGTGCAGTCTTTGGTTTTGCCATTTTATTCTTAATTTTTTTTATGTTACTCATATTGATAAAAGTTAGGGCTTTCTCTCCCATCCCCCCATTATCATAATTGCCCAACAAATCACATTGTTCTCAATGACACTGAAATCACTGGCTGCTCTTGGATAAGATGGCTGCCATCAGTAGTGTAGTCAAGGGTAAAAACGAATAAACACAGTTTACCTACCAACTCCTCATTATGGGTTATACAGAATTTAGTTTAGGTTAGTTTACCCATTTCTTTTTTCTTTTTAACCACACACCGCCTGCTACCATTTCCCTACAGCCTTTGCAAGTAGTAATACCTTGCTCCACAAGTACAGTCCAGTAGATTTCAGTGGGCCTGACCCCAGTCTCCATTTTTCCCAATGAGACTGAACTCAAGTAGACCTCATGTGGAGGTAGGGAAAAGGGAATCAAAGCTCTGGGGGAAGAGATGGTGACTGAGGGGCAGGGTTGTATTGGGGTGGTGGAGGGGAATGTGGGGAGCAAGACTGAGGAAGCAGAGGAATGTTAGGAGGCAGGTAGGGAGAAGGAGGTAGACCAGGGTCCGAGCAATGGGGGGCAAGGGAATGTTAGTGGATAGGGTGGGAGACAGAGGAGCGAGATGATGTAGTGGGTAAGGAGGAAGCTTAGGGAAGAGGGAGACTGAGGAACAAGAAAATAAGGGAGGGAGATTGAGGTTAATGTAATCAAAGGAGCAGAAAGGGAAAATAGGGTGGCAAGGGAATGTGTAAGGCCAGGGAGGGAGTCTGGGAAGATAGCAATGTCTGGGGTGGTTAAGAGGCAAAACATAAACTATAGGCGACTGAGGGAAACAGGGATGGATGATTTGAAGGACAAGAGACAAAAGGGAAATGGAGATAGACTGGGAGGTGAGCAAGAGACTATGAAGGAGAAGGTGGGTAGGAAGGTAAGACAGTGATAAAAGAGGAATAGAATGGCACCTTCCACAACACATTGGTTAGGGTAACTGGAGTGTCTCCCAGCACAGCAAGGGGAAAGTCCATATCTGTCTGTATGTAAGCTTGTATAAGCTAGTAGGCAGCCGGGGAAGGGAAATAAAGCTCCAAGCATCAGGTTTTTTAGTGCTCTTTCCTCTGGGTTTGTTTTTTTTTGTCCACAAAACTGCTAGACCTAGGTTGTTCAGGGGCTGAAATAGCCTCTGGAATAATTGAAAGCAGCCCTAGGCCCCAGACCCCAGAGATGGCTGTGCTGGCCAGGGGTCAGACAAAGTGCTGTGCGCTCTACAAAGCTCCTCTTGAGATTGGCACCCCCATCCTGCCCCATGTGTCCCCAGCATTGACAGGTTGTGTAGAACTAGCTGCATCCTATGGACGCCACCGATGGACTTTATCACACAAAGATTCCCCTCTATCAGATGAATCATTGGCTGCTTCTTCTGGGCAGTATTCTGCCTGCTGTAAGTAGCTGAGGCATTGTTAAAATGGTGGAATAGCTCAATGGTTTGAGTGGTTCTGCCATGAGCTGGGAATATGGGGGCTTAAGAGGAACTGTTTCAGTTGTCTTCAGTTCCTTGATGTTTTGATGCAGTGGATATGAGTAGATTAAGCATAGCTTAGTTTCTCAGTACTAATTATTCTTCCATGGATCTCATCACAGTATCTGTGTTTCTGTTTCACAGGATCTAATCATAGAATTGTAGGACTTGAAGGGACCTTGAGAGGTTATCAAGTCCAGTCCCCTGCACTGAAGCAGGACTGAATGTTATCTAGACCATCCCTGACAGGTGTTTGTCTAACCTGCTCTTAAAAAATCTCCAATAATGGAGATTCCACAGCTTCCCTGGGCAATTCATTTCAGTGCAAATAAAGGTTGCATGTGAATCCAGTTAATAAGTTCATCACCACCATGAAATGGCCCCTGACTTTCATTGTCACTGAGACCTGATTGAATGATGCAGCCTCAGTCCTTACTATTAATATCCTAGTAAGACCTGTTATCTTTGACCATTAGTATAATGGCTCCTTAATACTCTGGTCAGACACTCAGCTAGTTTATATCAGCATAGCTCCATTGAGTTCAACAGATCTATAGCGATTTACACCAGCTGAGGGCCTGGTGCTCCCGCCTAAAATAACCCTAAGGATGTTGTGTCTACACTGTAGTTAAACTCCTGTTGCTAGCCTGTATCAGCTGACTGACTCACTGCACTTGGCTGCCAGGCTATAAAACTTCAGTGCAGACGTCTTGGCTCAGGCAGGAGCCTAGGCTTTGGGACCCCATGAGGAGGCAAGGCCCCCGAGCTCAGGATCCAGCCCAAGCCACATCTATATGGCAGTTTTATAGCCCTGAGACCTGAGAGCCTGAGTCAGCTGGCACAGGTCAGACATTTGATTACAGTATAGATGTATCCTTTGAGATCGCTATGATACGCAAAGGGCCCTTCCTTGTCAGAAAAACAAGCAGTAAAGCAGTACAAATCAGAGTCATAAACCAGAACAAGGAACATTCTTAAACAAGTACGGTTTTTCCTTTAAAAATATAACATTCTTCTGCTAGCAGATTGTTTAAAGACTTTGTGGTCTATGCTACAAACTTATGTTGGCATAACTATATTGCTCAGGGGTGTGGAAAATCCAGGTGTAATGCCAACAGACCCTGATCATCAGTGGGCAGGATTGAACCTGGGACCTCTGAAGCTTACTGCATGAGCCTCTACAGCAGGGGTAGGCAAACTTTTTGGCCTGAGGGCCACATCAGGGAATAGAAATTGTATGGCGGGCCATGAATGCTCACAAAAATTGGGGTTGGGGTGTGGGAGGGGGTGAGGGCTCTGGTTGGGGGTGTGGGCTCTGGGGTGGGGCTGGAGATGAGGAGTTTGGGGTGGAAGAAGGTGCCCTGGGCTGGAACCAAGGGATTTGGAGGGAGATCAGGGCTGGGGCAGGGGTGCGGGAAGGGGTGCAGGTTCCGGCTGAGGGTGCGGGCTCTGGGGTGGGGCTGGGGATGAAGGGTTTGGGTGTAGGAGGGTGCTCTGGGCTGGGGCCGAGGGATTTGGAGGGCGGGAGGGGGATCAGGACTGGGGCAGAGGGTTGGGGCATGGGGAGAGGCTCGGGGTGCAGGCTCCGAGCGGCACTTATCTCAAAGCCGCTTTAGAGGAACGTCTTCTGTTGTGTTCTAAAATTAATCCTTTGTTTAAAGGGAAGTTGAGGAATCATAGCATCTTGTAAAACTGGGCCCTTTATAAATATACATGAAAATATAAATATAAACTTACAATTCCCCTGGAAGGTAAGTAAGTGTTTGCTATACCCCTTTTCTAGATGAGTTAATTGAGTGACTTGCCCAACAGTGTTCGTCAATGGTATAATTGGGAATATAAACCAGAACCACTAATCCACATTGCTTCTCACTTCTTTCCTACCTTTAGCTCTTATTCATTCAGTCCCTTCTCATTATTGCAATTTTGCTAAGGAGAACTGGAAGTGCTCCTTTTGGAGCCCTTCAGTTCAGCCTTTGCGTTTTGCCAATAGAGGTTATAGTGGAGTGACAAGACCTCCTTCCTCCTACCCGAAGCGGCAGTTGCTGCCTCCATAGCACTCCTTATTCTTACAGTGCTAGAGAAGAGGATATTAGTCTGAGAATTATTAGGACAAAAACAATAATTAGACTTCAGGGAGGCCTCCGTGGGATGGAATCTGCGGGTACGCAGTACTTAAGGGACAGGAGTCAAGAGAGAAAATGGGTAGTATGTGACTAGTGCAAAAAAGAGAGCCTGAAAGCTGATATTAATAAAAGCATTGTCACATTTTACATCTTATTCCCCAAAACTAATAGTGCCAACTAAAACCTGGCCAGTCACTTCTGCTTCACAGGCTGCTTTGCTCAGGATAGCCTCTTTCATTTCCTAGAGGAAAATGGTAATCAGCGATCCAATATATTTACCATAAATCATTTGTTTCATGGGGAGGTGGAAAGGCATTTTAGATTTGTTTTTTTCTTCTTAATCTTCCCTTCCACCAACTCTGAATACATCATCTCTTTCAAATACAGATAAAGGCCAATTTGAAAGACCCCTGTGTGCTGTATTAAGTTGCTTATGATGGTACTTCATGCCTATCAATGAAGTGAGTCAGGTACTTTCGATTTACAGTAGAGTAGGTCTTTTAAAAGATTGTAAAGGAGTGGCACAAAGGCAACCAACTAGACCTCACAAGGGAAGCAGTTAGCAAAACATACACTGTTAAACCAGAAGGATTTTTTTAAAAATATGATAAGACTGTAGAAACTCACGATAGATCTTTTCTTGAAAGAAAAAAACAGAATATATGCAAACTTTCAACACAGAATATCCAGAATAGTGTTTTAAAATTATCATGGTACCCCAGATGCTGTGATAAGTCTGACATACAAGAAATGCCCATACAGGTACACAGATTGTGGGGATGGGGGGAAAAGGTGCATTTGAGTTTTCACCAATGTGACAGTTATAACTAATATTCACCTTAATATGAATAGGAAATACTTCTCAAACTACTAAATCTTCTTATAAACATTTTAAGTAGAACCATTCTGAGATGTATTAAGAGTGTTGTATGTAAGACATTGGAGGTAATTGTTCCACTCCACTTCATGGTGGTGAGGCCTTAGCTGGAGTATTGTGTCCAATTTGGGGCACCACACTTTAAAAAAAAAAAAAAGAAAAAAGATGTGAACAAATTGGAGAGATTCCAAGCTGCAAGCTCCAGGGCTGGCCAGAGGGGAGGGGAGGGGGAAAGTGGGGCAATTGGCCCAGGCCCTGCAGGGGCCTCCAGCCCCACGAGGATGTCTCCACTGACCCCTCCCCCGCTCAGAACTTTTTATAGGGAACCGGTTGTTAAGGTTTTGGCAGCTCATCACTGGATAGGACAAGACATAATTGGTTTACTTTGCAGCAAGGGAGATTTGGGTTAGATACTAGAAGGATTTTCCTAACTATAACGGTAGTTAAGCACTGGAGCAGGTTACCTAGGAAGGTTGTGGAATCCCTGTCATTGGAGGTTGATGTCTAGGAATACTCAATCCTGCCTTACCACAGGGTATTGGACTAGATGACCTCTTGAGGTATCTTCCAGGCCTACATTTCTATGATTCTGCTGTAGATAGCACAAAGATAAACTCATTAGGACAACTGGATGGTGTGGTATTGTGAGGGCATCTGGAGTTAATCATTGTATTAAGAGTATTCCAGTGGAAATGTTCTGGGAATCATGAATTTTAGTACCACCATTAAAATAAGAGTTGCTGTGTGGGGCACGTTGGCAGTGTTCTTGAAAAACCCACTCCGTTAGCAGGTGAATTTCATGCTGGAAAATGTTTTTCTGTTTGTTCAGTGCTGTGTATAGTTTTATCTCATCAAAATAGGAGGGACATGGGAGTGGTTTTCTAGAATGTGGGCCGAGTAGTCCTATTGGAGGAACCCTGACAGCATCCAAGACCGGGGAAATAGTATGGGCTGTATTATGTGATATTACATTTTGAGTTCCTTTTGTGTATAACACCAAACCTAGGAAAGGAATATGTTGTGACCCGTTAGAACTTGTGGGGGAATCCATCTGCTCACAGGGAGGTCAGACAAATCTCCCTTTTTGTTCTGTTTGTATAGTGCCAACCACAATGGGATGCTGGTTCATGACTGAGGTGTCTAGTCGCTATGAAAATACAAAAAGAAAAATAAATAAATAAAGGAGGCTCTGCCCTCCAGATTTCAGTGATCTCACCAATGTTTGTTAGGGAGAGGCAATCCTTGATACAGATTTGGATTTCTCTGTACCTAGGAAATCTCAGTGTAATATCAGACCTGTTATTGTCTTTTGTAATTTCTCCCCTTCCAGCCTGTCAATATGTGTATCTTAGAGTTGCACGAGCAAGTCTAGAATCAGCACTTTCTGAAAGTTTGAGGATAATGCCAAATTAAGAGTTGATGCCATGGATAGGCAGAGCAGTGAGCCACTCTGATTTGTGTGGGTTAGAAATGTGTATTTAAAAAAAGCTTGAGTTTGAAAACTGACTCAGTTTTTCCACCTATACTGCCAATTCGGAGCACCAGCAAGTCTTGAGTCCATAAATGTGTTAATCAAGAGACCAAAAGATGTGGGAGCAGCAACTGGTAAAAGCTTTATTGTTGCTTTTGACTTTTACGTCTCAACACCTCCATAGTCTGCTGGAGTCCAATACTGAAAGCCAGCCTGGGACTGTGAAAGCAGAAAACATTGCCAGTTACAAAAATAATTAGGTTTCTAATGAAGGTACATGTAAATCAGTGTAGAATTAAGGCACACAAATGCTACAGTAAGACTGACACACACAAATACTGGGAAATATTTACATTTTAATTAAAGGTTGGGATTCTGCCCTCTAAGACACAGGCATGTGCCTAATCTTCACTGGCACTAGGGGCACAAAGTGGGGGGTTGGGTGCTTCATTGAAGCAGAGAAGAGTATGCATGGTCAGGGTTTGAGGACTGGGCATCCACCCAGTGCTTATTAAAGAGGAAAAAAGGGGGACAGTTGTTCCAGGGTCCCACATGCCTAAGATCTGTGTAAATAAAATGAAATGAGAGGGTTGGGTCCTAGCAAACATGATGTACTGGGGTCCCACATTTCTTCTGGGGGGGCTGCCTCCACCCAAAATACAATTGGGAGTATCCAATTGTGTGAGTGGGAAGAGAAGCTGATTTATGGGGGATGTTGTGTAGCTGTAAAAAGGGAATAATTGACATATTGAGGAGTAACAGTAGCCTGCCTCACTATCACGATGGGGTAGTTTTTCAGTGATAGCCTCTTGCAGAACGCATTGGCAGACAACTCCTTTTTTCTTTTTGTTAGAAATTGCCACGATTCCCCACTGAACTTTGATTTTTGTTGTTGTTCACTGCTGTTGGCTCACTTTTATTGAAGGCGAAGATCATTGCTAGCCAATTACTTTAAAAACAAGGGCTACTGACTTGAAATAATTTGGTGCTAACACTGCACGTGGTTCTCTTTCAACCCAAACGTAGAGGGACCATAGTAGGTCTCAGTCTCTGAATGAACTGGGATGTGGGCAAAATTCTAAGCAGATGCCCACCCACATTGAAATGTCAAAGGGTGTCCAATTTGCACCAGAATGAAATCTATCTGCAGGACACTTCAGTTTCAGGACACTGGAGACAGGCTGCAATTCCTACAAGTTGAGGTAACAGCAGATGGCTGCACTCAGTTATTTCCACCAGTGGTGAGGCACAAAATGGGGTCAGGTCTTTTTGGGGGGTGGGGTAGGACGGGGCGGAGGAAGATAGCAATACATCCGTGCACCAAAGATGCTGATGCCTGAAACCAGTGAAAACATCGACAATCTAAAATAAGTCAGCTGACGCCTTCCATGACCTCTACAGTATCCTCCAAGCAGTGGCGTAGCCAGGTTCTAACATCAGGGGGAGCAAACACATAAAAAAAGGCGCCACCCGCCGCCATATCAAATTACTAGTTACATACTTTTAAATTTGTTATACATATTTATTTTGTACTTAAAATAAAAACAGAAGAATGATATTGTTTTATAAGTAGGTGTGTTATTTTGCATTTAATATAAAAAGGTTTACAGTATTGTATATAAAATCAAAACATAATAAAAACACGTGTTATTTACTTATTTTATATTTCAAAGATAAGATCAAAACAATATGATAATCTATGAAGCAACTACAACAGCCTCTTTCGTCTAAGCTTCATTCTAGCAAAGTTATCTATTACTTTATTATAATCTACTTCAGTAGCCAATTGTCTTTCAATGGAGAGCAAAGCTAACCCAGACAATCTATCTTCACCCATTGTAGAGCGCAGATAGGACTTTATAAGTTTAAGTCGGCTAAAGGATCGTTCCGCAACTGCTCTACTTATTGGCAAGGTCAGAAAAATATGGTACAATCTTGAAAGGTTAGGATAAATGGAACACATATCATTGGCGATCATGAATTTCAGTACACTGTCGATGGTGAGTTTCTCATCGACACTTGACTTTACCCTACCGCTAGTGCTCATTATCTCTTTGTACATGTCTTTAAATGAAAGAAACTCTTCCACAATTGTGGTTTGACTGTCGATCACAACTGAGTACGTCTGCCAAAAATTCTAATTTGTTCACATTATCTGCGTTGTCAAAATGCTTTGGATCTAAACCACTAAATTTGGCAGCCACATTTTTAAAATGCTCAAATCTTTTACTTGTGCTATTTATAACACAATCAAAGGAAACTAAGTAGGATTCAACTATGAATTTCTCCCAGGCATCAAATATTCCTTCTTCATCCTCTGCAATTTCCTCATGGAATCTTTTTCTCCTACGTATTCTGTGCTGCTTATATTCCGTAGTCATATCACATTTTTGAGGCAACTCGGTTGCTTCATTCTCAATCTGTTTGAATTCAGATTCAAAATCACTTTGAATGTTTTTTCATATCATTTTCAAAAATCTGAATCAACTGAGAAGCTGCTACCAGATCTAGACTACTTTTCTCTAAATATGTGGATAAATGGAAAGCCTTCTCTAGCAGTTTACTCCAGAATATAAGAACTAAGAATTCATAAATATTGACTGTTGCCAGAATACCCTTTGCCTCACTGAGCTGTTTAGGAGTACAGTTTATCTCACCATCCACAATTCTTTGCAGGGCAATTACTAGTGCTGGTAAATTTTGCAAGACTGCCTCTACTGCTGACTTTCTAGATGCCCATCTGGTATCACAAAGTTTCTTTACAGTTAATGCGAAAGATTCGATAAGATTGCAGTTTTTCCCCCTTCCTCCTGCACAGATCAGCTATCTCCCTCCTGCTGGGAGACACAGCTGATCGGCCAGGTATGCTGCTAAGCCGGGAAGGTGGCCTCTCCTAGTCCTCCTCCCACTGAGCCCAGCTTGCCGCCGGAGCTCAGTTCTTCCCCTCCCCTCCCTGCCCTGCGATCAGCTGTCTCCCTCCTGCTGGGAGACATAGCTGATTGGCAGGGGCGGGGTATGATGAGGCAGGCTGGGGGAAGCTGGGCAGGCCGTTCAGTGAGGAGCGCGTGAGGCGCCGCTTTTTTAAAAATGTGGTGAGGGGAAGCGGCTGCTTCTCATGCATCCCACTAGCTACGATACTGCCTCCAAGCTAGCCTCCACTAGTCACAGACCTGACCTAAAGGGGATTCTGGACTTTGTATTCTGTGGTGCCTGCCATGATACATCCATTTAGCTGAAGGTAGTAATGGGCATTTGAAAGCTGCAGCAGAATGTAGGCACTTTGGTAAATTGCATGTTTCAAGATGTTGCTCATGGTGTCAATAAATAGTGTTCCCCTAGCGGCAACGCAAGCTCTGTGGGCATTATATAGGTATATGTACACAACAAAAGCAAGATTTTTGTTTTGTGAATCTTTTAATTAAGCTTGTTGATAATAGCTCTTAGGGTATGTCTGTGCCACCATATAAGCTCAGGGTTGAACTCAGGCTCAGGTGCAACCCCCCTTCCAGCTACACACAAATCACACTGACCCAGTGCTTGGACCAGGGTGGTGGAGGTTCTGAGCCTGAATCATGCCAGGATCCAGGGTTCAGGCCCCGTTCTTTGCAATGTAGATGCAGCCCCCCTGGACTCTGTCAAAAGATCCCACAATCCAACAGGATGACATTTTTTGTCCTCTGGACAGTCCAGTATGGTGGACAGTCAAGTTTTCCCACACTGCACAATGGACAAAGGGCTAAAGCAGCCACATTTGGGAGGGCACTGAGAAGCCTGGGATATGGGTGGTTGGACTCAGGCCCGCATAACGCAATGTAGACACTGGAGCCCCAGTTTGGGACTCAGGATTCAACAATCCCTAACCTGAGGTTACAAATGAGGGTAGATGTTCAAACCCTAGGTTAACAAACCCAGGGTCTGCTAAATCAAGTTCTGTTAACCCTGAGGTTACATTGCAGTGTAGACATACCCATAGTTAATACGAAAAACTGGCATTATTAGCCACTAAGCGAAAGAATGTTTTAGAATTATTTTCACAATGCATTTTTGCTGCTTTATGAGTCTTGTAAATAAATGTTAAGACTCAGCAGAGAACAGTTATAAATCACGAAATCCATGACGATCCTACATTTTAACTAACCCATATCTCCTTATTTTCTTCGTAGGCAGTAACAGGAATTTCTTACAAAAAGTAGAAGAGAATATTAAAGCAATTTCCTTTCTGGAAATTTAAGAAACTACTTGATTTCTCAGTTCTGATCTGCAAATTACCATATGTAAATCTTGGTAATAGAACAAAACATATAGAGGGTGGGAGGATGGAGGAAATTTAATTACATTTAAAACCTACAAAACAATAGATTCCTATTAGACAATTTTTTAGCACTTCTGGAGAATTACAGCTAAAATGAGATAAATGCAGCTTCATATTTAAATTAAGATTATCTTTAGACTAGTAATCTCATTTACTGTTTAGCAATTTTAATTCAAGTCAAGGCAGTACAATTAGTGTCATCATCCAATTGCTATTTCTTATTGCTTTGTGGCTGTATTTACTGCTGTGAAGACAAGACTACTCATGTGTAAAGTATAAGTCAAGATAATAAATTATTAAAGGTAGCATACATCAACAAGTACTACTAGTGCATACTGATGAGCCGGACTTGCCTTCAGACACTGCAACTGCATTGCTGCACAACATGCAAAGATATCCTAATTAAAATAGTCGGCACATCCTTAAATGTATGGGTTTTTTTCTTAACCACAAGATTAAAAAATATAATATCCTGGATCTGAGTTATTTATTGTGCAGGTTCAAAATATAATAGGTATCGCCTCTGTGATAGATTTTCCTCACACTAATACATGGACATTTTGCTTCTGCTGGCTATTTGTTTTGTTGGGTATTTGTGTAAGGCAGTGTTTCCCAAACTTGTGACACTGCTTGTGTAGGGAAAGCCCCTGGAGGGCCGGGCCGGTTTGTTTACTGTCCGCGTCCGCAGGTCTGGCCGATCGCGGCTCCCACTGGCCGCGGTTCACTGCTTCAGGCCAATGGGAGCTGCTGCTCAGCCTGCGCCGCTTCCAGCAGCTCCCATTGGCCTGGAGCAGCGAACCGCGGCCAGTGGGAGCCGCAATCGGCCAGACCTGCGGATGCGGCAGGTAAACAAACCGGCCCGGCCTGCCAGGGGCTTTCCCTGCACAAGCGGAGTCCCAAGTTTGGGAAACACTGGTGTAAGGAATGATGACCGATATTTGAGTTATTGCATTTTCCAACCGCTTGCATAGTTTATTGTCGATATCTCAGGGATGGGAAACAAAACCATCTTTTGTTACTGACTGTTTTAGAAAACAAAACAACAAAGAATCAAACTCTGGGAATGGGGCCTGATGATGCAGATGGGAAAAAGTACAAAATGACCTCAATTCAACAAAGCACTTAAGCATATTTTAAAAGTAAGCACAGACGTAATTTCCATTGACTTCACTGGGATGTCAGTACATACTTCGAGTCAGGATTTATGTCTGGACAAATTAAAACCTAACCTTGCTCAGAGCAATTTTGTTAACAGGTAACATGAGGGAAGATTCAGTTAGAAACTCTATTTTTCATGGCATTCTGTGGGCTTTTACAACACTGAGGTGATGTGAAATTTTGTTTTATTCTGAACTCTTGTTGCAGCCAGGAAATAAATCTTTAGGTGAGTCATACAGTATAAGGAAAATCAAACTCCCAGTGCACCGCCTCCATATCAGGGCTGTGAACTAATAGTTTCAGTTGGTCTGGGGAGGAAGGAATCTTCCACATCTGCTGCCATTCCAGGGCTTGAGCAGCAATAATAATAAATTATTGTTATAGCTGTAATAATAACAGCACTTTGCTCTTAAATAGTTTACTAATTGCTCCTGATTCCTCGCCATATAGGGATGGGGTAAATGGTCAATAAAACCACATTGCAGTGCTGGTGGAGCTGCACCAGTGAAACCCCCCTTGCTGGGTCCCTGTTTCACCAGCACAGAACAGCTGGGCAGCCGTCCCTTATATGCTGTTACTGGTGGTGCTCTCTCACCTTGGGTGCATCCTCTGATGTCAGTGTGAGATGTTGCCTGTATGTATGACTTCAGTGCCTCTGGCTGGCTGCCCGCCTCTGACTCCAGGTCTTCTGTGGCTCAGCCCTCTGGCCAAGTCACAAAGTCCAAATGAATCAGGATAATTCTTCTTCCCCCTTGGGCAGAAGTCCTGAAATCCTCCCCTTAAACTTTCAAAATTCTGTCTCGTGGCGTCCCTTGCAGCAGCCTGTGATGCCCCCGTTATATCTATCTTGTTGTCTCAGTCCTGGGCTTCTCTCAGCCAGGGAGACCTGTCTCAACTGAGCTCCTTCAGGCTACTTGTTTTGGTTTAGCTTCACCCTCTCTGGCCAGATGCCAGTTAGCTAGTCATTTCCCCAGGTGCAGAGCATGACCAATTGGATGTATTCACTAGCGTCGCAGGTGATAGGGGTTAAGCCCCATCAAACAGATTAGGCAGGATAGTAACCCAGGAGAAGTTCTCATTTTGTAGCCCTTCAATTACTGTAGCATGGTTTCAGAGGATAAGAGGAAGTCACATTGGTAATAAGTACGCTGGTTGCTTTGACACTCTTCTGTCCACATTGGCCAACTCCATCCCCGGTTATGCAGCCCCCAGCCCACTTTCTGAGGTAACTGTTGGCTGTGTGACACGCAAGCAGCCCTTGCTTTCAAGCTGCAGAGGGGACTCTGTCAGATTGGGCTCCCACCCTATGAACTCTGTGCTACCTGTTATATAAATCTAAGTCTATTTTCTGAGGTGACTTCTAGGTGCTGTACCAAGGGAGTAGCTCACCCTTCCAACCTGGATTTCACAATGAGGACAACTAGCCGTACACGGCATTTGCAGTGACTAATCCTAAAACAAAGGAAGAAAAATTGTCACAATCTAGATGTTCTCAGGGTCTTAAAGTTTTATTTAGGTAGATTTCAGGCATTATGGATCCCTTTTGGTTCTCTTGGAAGGCCAAATGAAGGACACTCTTGGATTTGGGTTTGGAATAGCAAGATGGATTGGTTCATGCATATCAATAACTGCCTGCTCCATCCAGTACATATTAAGGCCTACTTTAGTCAAGCTACTGCATCATTTCTTCAAGCCAGTGGTCACTAGCTTGATTTAGTTTCAATATCTGGCAGTTCCTCAACTTTTTTCCTGTTAAAAAAATATGGCTAGAAGAGAGTCATTGTTTGATCTGGATAGTTATGCTGCCTTTATGTCTTATCATTAGCAACACACTCCATGAGCAGCCCCATTGGTAATGCTTCTTTCCTCACCTAAGAACTTTTAGGTTGCCGTGATAGCTCTGTTCAGTGAAGAGTAGTCCAGGACTGGGCAAGAAGGTCTAATAGGCCACTTCCTTGAAAGAGAAGGGTAGTGCCATTCTTTTTTGTCTATTTTTTTTCTGGTTGCAGGCCCATGAAGAATATGTCTCACTGCAGCAGACCATGAGAACTCAGTTCCTGCAGGCCAACAGGGGAGAATATTGCTTTGCACCACTTCAGTTTAGATCTCTGGCATCTTGTAGGAACTGCTTCTACCTACCTGGTGGCTGCAACGAACATGAAGAGAAAATGGCTTTTGTTCAGGCATTGGGCTCCTCTGTACTTGCTCCTCAGCAGCCAGTAGAATCGGAGTAGCTGCTTATCAGACTATTGTGTCCCTTCTGCTTCTCCGCCACTCACTGTATGCAAACATGTAGCCAGATCGGTGTTACTGGGTGAGTGTTTGGCATTGTCTAAGGGTGAAACTGACTGGCTATGGGTGAGACATATTGAGGGCTGAGTGAGGAATAAACAGATGTGGAGGTTGGGTCAAAGGAAATATGACAAGCTAAGGGGCCTTGGGAAGGAGGAAGATACTGTTAGGATAGATCAGAGATAAGAAAACATGGAGGTAGAGAACACAGTGAAGGGATAGGAAGAAGAGGAGGTGTGAGAGGAAGGACAGAGAAAACAACCCATGAAAGATACCCAAGCGATACAAGAAAAAAATAGGAGCTTGGGCGAGGGGAAGAGTGAAGAAAAGCAAGAGCCACAGTAACTTACATATTGACATATACACAGGTCTAATAGAAAGCTAAATGTCAAAATATTGCAATAAAAACTAAACAAACAAACAAAACCCTAGAGAGAGTTTTAGTGGCACAAGTGTACATGTTTTACAGCAGACATGGAAAACTATGCCAGAAATATAACAATTGCTTCTAGAAGAACTTACAGTTTTCAGCAAGGTATTTAAATACATGCCTCTCTTTGACCATGTGAGGAAACCCACTGCTTACTGTTTACGCATGCTTAAGCATGTTTCATACGCTTACTGATTCCAGAACCAAAGGCACAGGCTAGTTTTCTGAGCTCTGTGTGTGTATGTACAAATACATATACATAAAGGGAAATGATTCTGTGTAAAATGTATTCACACACACATTTTCACGTTTAGGGAGAGTTTTCCCTGCCATACTGCTGATTGCCCTCTGTGTACTGCTAAACCATCCCCGCATGGGATGAATTTTACTCTGGATAATAAAGATTCTTCTGAAAAGCAATTTATTTTACTTTTTGTATTTTCTTCCTTTTGTAATACACTATATTGTACCAAATTAAAGATATTTGGGGAAAATAATTCCCTTGAAAGAATGCTTCAGAGCTACTATAGAAGATTCCCCACTTCTCTGTGTCCACAAATGACTTGATATCTTTGTACTACTCAAACCATAATTGCCCTGGCTGCTTAAATCTGACATTCCAGTTCTGAGGAAGGGAGAAGGCGCCTTTGAACTTGACATGGCTCGCCTGCACAGTTTGTCAGATTAGCCAGCACTGAAGAGAGACTTTCGCTCTTAACGATTTACTTTAATTAGATAGAAATTAGCAAAGTTTTAAACAGACAAGACTCATGTTCTTTTTATTAATGTATTTATTTATTGCTCATTACCCAGCCTGTGCAGTCAAGCAACATGAATTTCAAAGTCTTCCTTTGCATAATTGAATGACTCTATCTATAGATCTTTGAAGGGGAAAGTCACTTAGCAAAATGAGCTCAAAGCCCAAATAGTGCCTAAAGCCCTAGGGAGCATCATAGGCCATCAGAGAGGAAGGATCCAGCCCTAGAGCAAATTGAGGAATGAATTCACCCCAGAACTCCAAGAGACACGAACAGCAATAGTCAGAACTTTCCACAGCTCGATCAAGGGATAAAGTTCAAACAGTTCTGAACATTTGGAACAACAGAGGCAAAAAGCATTGGAAGTTCCTTTGGATACAGTTCAGGAAAAGCATATACATGATTTGATATTCTTCAGCCAGTATCCAAAAGCGGTATTTCACTACCTAATAATGAAGGGATATTGGATTTGTCAAAAAGATCTCTGGGCTGTCCCTGCCGCCATTTCAGCTACTTTAGAACATGCTGATGATAGATATCAGGTGCCCTCCAGAGGATTTGGGTAATTTTATATTCATCTGGCTCCATTGTCAGTAGTTGTTGCTGCAGCCAATGAAAGATCAAATTGCTTTGGGAAATCTACTCGTAAGGGGAGAGAATCCAAGAGACTGTTTTTTGTTTGTTGTTGGTGGTGGGTTTTTTTGGAAAGAAAATGTATTCTTTATTATCATTGCAGGTCAGGATCGTAAATCATCGAGCCATGCTATCTAAATATGACTTGCTGTAGTGGGATAGTTTTAAAGACAAGTTATCACCAGAGTATAGAGATGAATTTAAAGCTATTTAAAAACAAGGTCAGATTATTGCTAAAGCTTCTTTTCAAGTTGCATTAGATGCTGCTGATTCTGGTGTTCAATCAAAGGCTACAGGTATTGCAATGTGATGCTTATTCTGGTTATTCAGCCAGGTTTACCAAAAAAAAAGTGCAAGCAACCATTGAAGACTTACCATTCAATGGTTAGAATCTGTTCAGTGATCAGACTAATTAATCTCTGCATTAATTAAAATATTCAAGAGCCACGCTCTGATCACTGGGTTTATATAGTTGTCATTTCAAAAAGAAACAATTTCTTATTTTCATATTCTCATCACCAGAGGGTTTCTGAACAGTTTAGAAAGAGAACTATAGAAGTGATCAGCTCTTTTACCCTCTTCTGTGACTACTCAGATGTGTCAGACACAGACACATCAGATATGATGTGATGGTCAAGGACCTTGGACTAATTTACAAGATGTATGTTTTTACTCCGTGTTTTGGCTACAGTCTAACTTATTTCCTGGACACTTGAATGGTAATCACCTCAGCTCAATAGGTCCTTCAGGTCCAATCAGGGCTGGATACACCATTCAGTTTCAATCCCTGCCTCCTTCCCACCCACCCCCTTTCAGGGACCATTCTCACAAGAGTACCATGCATCAGGAGATAGACTGCCTTATCCAGCTAAGAGAAACAGAATTAGTACCTAAGGATTACATCATAAAAGGTTTCTACTCTCCTTATTAATACCAAAAAAGAATGATGTCTGGTATCTGATCTTAGTTCTCAAGAACGTTAGCAAATTCATTTGACACGTGAGCTCTGCATGGTAACTCTTGCTTTAGTTATCCCATGGATTGATTCATTACCATCAACTTACAGGATGCTTATTTTCATGTGCAAATGCATTCTGCCCACTGGAATTATTTACATTTTATGGCTCAGGGAGTCATTATTAATTCCAGATGCTTCCTTTCAGAATGTCATTGGCACTGAAAGTCTTTATGAAGTGCCTACCAGTGGCAGCAGCTCATTTACATAGACAAGGTTTGCACATTTAACCATATCTGGACCACTTCTGTGGGGCAAGTTATAGCAGCAGGGAGGAAAGTGTTTCATCTATATTCATCCCTGGATTTGAGGATCATCTTGAAGTCAAATCTGGATCAGTTGCACTTTAAAGAAATCATCAGAGTTCTCCTAGATTCAGTAGAAGCGAGAACATTCCTCCCACCAGACAGATTTTAAATATTTTTTTTAAAAATCTGATCCTTTACTTCATATTTACCCCTGGACTACAATAAGAATGTGTCTCAAAGTTTTAAGCCATGTGGCTTCATGTACATTTGTAACCCCATTTGCCAGATTATGTCTCAGACCATTTCAAGCGTGGATCAATTCAGCTTACAAACCAATACTCCAGTAATAATTCTAGATGAAATCTGAACCTCAATGGAATGGTGGATGATTAAGGGAGATGTATGTATGGGAGTTCCATTTGCCTCTCCAAGGATGTCCAAAACTGATAAAAGGAGAATCCAAGACAGGTGGGGTGCACTTGTAGATCACTTTCAGGTTCACGACCTCTGGTCATGTCTTGAATCCATGATTCATATAAACATACTAGAACTAAGAGCAGTAAGATTAGGGAGAAAGGCTTTGCAAGCTATCATCAAGGACTTCTTCAAGACAAGTTCTCATGGACAGTTTCATAGCCACATATTATATAAACAGACATGGAGGTGTGAGATCAGACCATCTTTGTCACGAACCATAAAACTTTGGGGATGTGTATTCAGAATCATATCAGTCTGACAGCTTTTAACCTCCCAGGAGAGACAAGTGGTATTGTGGACTCACTAAGCAGATGTATGTCCTTGTCTCATTAATGGGAACTGAGGGTAGGGCTAGGATACAGAGGGACCTAGACAAATTAGAGGATTGGGCCAAAAGAAATATGATGAGGTTCAACAAGGACAAGTGCAGAGTCCTGCACTTAGGACGGAAGAATCCCATGCACTGCTACAGACTAGGGACCGAATGGCTGGGCAGCAGTTCTGCAGAAAAGGACCTAGGGGTTACGGTGGACGAAAAGCTGAATATGAGTCAACAGTGTGCCCTTGTTGCCAAGAAGGCTAATGGCATTTTGGGTTGTATAAGTAGGGGCATTTCCAGCAGATCGAGGGATGTGATCATTCCCCTCTACTCAGCACTGGTGAGGCCTCATTTGGAGTACTGTGTCCAGTTTTGGGCCCCACACTACAAGAAGGATGTGGATAAATTGGAGAGAGTCCAGCGGAGGGCAACAAAAATGATTAGGGGGCTGGAGCACATGACTTATGAGGAGAGGCTGAGGGAACTGGGATTGTTTAGTCTGCAGAAGAGAAGAATGAGGGGGGATTTGATAGCTGCTTTCAACTACCTGAAAGGGGGTTCCAAAGAGGATGGATCTAGACTGTTCTCAGTGGTAGAAGATGACAGAACAAGGAGTAATGGTCTCAAGTTGCAGAGGGGGAGGTTTAGGCTGGATATTAGGAAAAACTTTTTCACAAGTAGGGTGGTGAAGAACTGGAATGGGTTACCTAGGGAGGTAGTGGAATCTCCTTCCTTAGAGGTTTTTAAGGTCAGGCTTGACAAAGCCCTGGCTGGGATGATTTAGTTGGGATTTGGTCCTGCTTTGAGCAGGGGGTTGGACTAGATGACCTCCTGAGGTCCCTTCCAACCCTGAGATTCTATGATTCTATGATTCTATGAACTGAAAAATTGACTATTAAACTGCATCCTTCAAAAAATGGAGAATTCCCCAAATAGACTTGTTTGCATCAAATCAAAATAGGAAAGGTCTGTTGTTATGGGTTTTTTTGTTTTGGTTTGGTTTTTGTTCTTGAACAGGCAAGAGTGCAGGATTCTTGGCAGACACTTACATGATTCATTGGCCATGTCATTTGATGTATGCTTTTCCTCTCTTTCTGCTGAGCACAAGGGTTTTACAGAAAACAAGACAGGAAAAGGCTCAAATAATACTGGTAGCTCCAGATTTGTCTTGCCAGCTTTGTTTCTCAGACCTAATACTATTGTCACATCACCAGTTTATCACAATTCCAGTTCAGAAAGCCATTGATATAGCAGAATCACAATGTAATTCTTCATCCAGACCTGGCCTCTTTACATGTCATGACTTGGATGATATCTGGAAGTCCTCAGTAGACAGAGTGCTCTTCAGAGCTCCAGAGTATTCTTCTTCAGAGCAAAGAATTATCCACTAGGTCTACGAACATTGCCAGATGGAAATGTTTTTTATTATAGTCCAGAGGCTAAGGGTTATGTTCGAGGTCAGTGTTCTATTCCAATTACCGTACTTGTTATCATTAAAGCACCCGGGACTATCTATCACTATCGTTAGCCTACTTAGTAGTAATTGCTGCATTCTCTCCTTCAGTAGAGGGAGATTTCGTTTTTTCTCATTGACTAGTGAATGAATTTGAGATGGCTTGTTCATGTTTTTCCTCCTGTTATTTATCGTGTGTTACACAATGCCTAGCACAATGGAGCTCCATCTTCTTATGGCCTTTAGGTGCTACCAAAATATAAATGTTAATTTATAATAATTAATACATGTGAAGATGAGGGTTTGGATTCTGAAACTGTTATTCAAGGTGAGTATTGATTTCAGTGTGACTATTCAGTGAGTAAGGTACTGTTCAACTTGAGTGAATGGTTCGCAACCTTGTCTGAAGTCCGGATATTTAATTTCATGTCAATTACTGTCCTTGGAAAATAGTCTATAAGGTGTTTTCTTGATACTGTATGTAAGGACCAAATCCTGTATCTTATCACACAAGTAGTACAGTTGATGTCAATGGGACCATTAGCAAGAGCTGAGTGAACATAATTTGGTTTTAGGTTTTAAAATAGAAATGTAATGTCATACTGTCTCTGGTACATTTTTTCCGTCTTTTGATAAATACTGTCTATATTCAAAGCACTAGACAAGTTAAGATTTCTTCCTTAATTGCACACACTACTAGCTACAGTGATGTTAACACAGAACTGCAATTGTTTTTTTTTATTTTAACATGTTGCACCAAAGAGCAAAAGTTCAAGTCAGTAAAAAGTGACCTTACTGAGTTTTCATAATTCAGTTAGCATTACTAATTAGAACATTTCCCCAGCCCCATGACATTCAAGTTACAATACATGCTGCAAGAATTAGAAAAAATAAAGTATGCTACAGTTCTGCTTTAGTCATTCATTTCTTATTGTATGCAAGACCAAACAAACATACAGCATTGGGTTAGGCAGGCCATTTGTCTAATTTTAAGATGTGCAGTCCTGGTTTTGTAAAGTTTGTCCCTGTCCAGTACTGATATAAACCTGAATGTGGTTTTGTCCGGTATTATCATGGATGCATGGTGGATGCCATTTTGCAGCATGCGCTCTGCTCTGAGCCTGCTGCTGTGATCACAGTAGAGGTGTGATCATGCCAGCAGGGGTGGGCCCATGCTGTTCCAGAAGTCCTGTATTCTTGTGATGTGTCAGTGGTCACCCTAAATTGGGTTGGAATCCTGCAATTCACCTTCAATAAGGGACAGCATGCAGTTATGCAGCCCCAGGAGCAAAGGAGGGACCAAATTTGACCCTGTTTCTTCCTTGCTCCATGAGGGAGGTGATCTGCACCAACCATATATGCAGTGAACATTTTTTTCCATTCTTCACTGGCTTAGTTGCACTGGATAGAATGTTATTGGTGTGAGGATACCCTTACTCCACTGCACAGAGTTGTGGGGGTCACAATCTGGCACAATCTGGTTCCAATCACTGGCATGGATTTCAGACAATAATTGAACTGTTATATGAGGTCATTCATTCCATCTTCTTCAATATTGGGGGTTGTTCCCTATAGTACATTGTCCATTCTAATTTTAAAATTTCAAATGAAAGATCTTCTACCACTTCCTTTGGGAGAGTATTTCGCTTCCAAATAGAGCTCATTGGCAAACGTTTTAAGGTTTTATGCTTTTCCATAAATATTGCCATTTTACAAAATATTACCCCTTGTGTGGCTATTGAGGAGCATGATAGTTAGCTGTAGAGCATTGGGAAATACATATTATAAGAAATGTTAAATCCTAAATTATTACACACAGAATGAAATCCTGGCCTCATTGAAGTCAATAAAAGCAGCAAAGAATCCTGTGGCACCTTATAGACTAACAGACGTTTTGCAGCATGAGCTTCGTCTTGCATCCGACGAAGTGAGTATTCACCCACGAAAGCTCATGCTGCAAAACGTCTGTTAGTCTATAAGGTGCCACAGGATTCTTTGCTGCTTTTACAGAACCAGACTAACACGGCTACCTCTCTGATAATTGAAGTCAATGGAAGTTTTGCCATTGACTGTAGGATCAGGATTTCACCAATAATAATTCTTTAGTAAGGCTAACGGCATTTTGGGCTGTATAAGTAGGGGCATTGCCAGCAGATCGAGGGATGTGATCGTTTCCCATCCCATCCTATTCGACATTGGTGAGGCCTCATCTGGAGTACTGTGTCCAGTTTTGGGCCCCACACTACAAGAAGGATGTGGAAAAATTGGAAAGAGTCCAGCGGAGGGCAACAAAAATGATTAGGGGCTGGAGCACATGATTTATGAGGAGAGGCTGAGGGAACTGGGGTTGTTTAGTCTGCAGAAGAGAAGAATGAGGGGGAATTTGATAGCTGCTTTCAACTACCTGAAAGGGGGTTCCAAAGAGGATGGATCTAGACTGTTCTCAGTGGTACCAGAGGACAGAACAAGGAGTAGTGGTCTCAAGTTGCAGTGGGGGAGGTTTAGGTTGGATATTAGGAGAAACATTTTCACTAGGAGGGTGGTGAAGCACTGGAATGGGTTACCTAGGGAGGTGGTGGAATCTCCTTCCTTAGAAGTTTTTAAGGCCTGGCTTGACAAAGCCCTGACTGGGATGATTTAGTTGGGATTTGGTCCTGCTTTGAGCAGGGGGTTGGACTAGATGACCTCCTGAGGTCCCTTCCAACCCTGATATTCTATGATCCTATGATTCGTTGGCTGATTGGTTAGCTTTTTAACTGTGTAGAGTTGATCCAGATAGGACATGCTATCATACTTGTTAATTTCTATTAATTTTACTGTGACTTATATACATTAAGTATGTAAAGTGTCTAGAACTCTAAGCAGAGTTGTTTGATTTAGAAGTCAAAATAAATAAAAATAGTAAACTATTGTGAGTGCCCAGGAGTAAATGGGAAAAATTAAACTTGCTGCAGTAAGCATAGTTTAATATTGGTATACTGAAATTGCATTTGCAGTGGAAATTTGATTGCAACACCATTTCAGTGTAAAGTGACTACTGTAGAAGAGTCATGTTCAGTGATCATCAAATATTGGCTTACTCTTGGCTGTGTGTTACTTTACCATTTATACCCACTTCATTGTAATGTGACATAATTAATGACAAAGCAGGTGCATTTTGTAGGTGTGGGGGTTAAATTTCAACAATCTCCAATTGAAAATTTGCAATGATTAGAAGGACAAGTGTTTTCAACATCTGATATAGGCAGCATCCAGTTTTGCATAATGATTCCAATGTAAAGTTTTACTAGTGATCTTTCCCTTTAATTACTACACAACTTCATATCAGATATTTGCATTGTTATGATATCAATATATTTTTATTTTCATGTCTTACAATGAACGAGTTAACATGCCTCTTCTCCCACTCCCCAAAAATACCAAACATGGAATCAGTTTGATATTCTGGCCTCATTTATACTTCTTGAAAAACATCAAATAATTTCAAATTCTGTAAAGCATTTATTAAATTTCTGCCATTATGCAAAGCACTCTCACATTCTTAGTCCTGCTACCAAAGGAATAATAAAAGCATCAGGCTAAGCTAAATGACAGAAAAACCAAATCAATTTGGCATCCCAGAGAAGCATGACTGACACTCCCCATTGAATCAATCAACTTTTTAAACCTTCCAAGAGGGTAGAGAAACAGTAGCATTACTTTTAAGATTGCTCCCAGCACTCATGTTGACACAGTTTGGGACAAATGGCAGTCTTTTGGAAGGCTTTAAACACAAAACAAATTGACTGTGTTAAAATGGTTTGAAGTTGCAGTATATATTTTTAACTTTAATTCTCTTCTTTTTCTCAAATTGATGGAATCAGGTGGTATGCCAAAACCAATAAGGTTTCACGGATCCCTGATCAGTTAGATTTGACAGACAATTTGTCAGTACACTGCCGCTACAGTACACTGATTTCCATTATTCAGGTCTCATCTCCTGGGAATGAGTGGGAGTTCTGTGGTCACTGTGACAAAGTGAACATTGCCAGCAGTTGCCACAGTCCCAGTCTGTTAAAAAATAATGTACTGGGGAGGAGGCAGTGGGGAAGGACCTGGTATCTCATAGACTGCTGCGTGGTAACTGTTGTAAATGTTGACATTTTAATCATGACCATTGTATTTCCTATTAATATTACTGAGGACTTTGCCTCTGATCCAGCAAAGTACTAAAAGCATGTGCTTACCTTTAAGCATGTGAGTAGTTCCAGTACAGGAGCAATGTAAAGTGCTTTGCTAGACCTGGACTTAAAAGAGCATCTTGATAGAAAAATGGTTGCTATATCCTGTAACTCTTCATATACATTTACAGCATTTTTTTCCATTTGTGTTATGGCTTGTTTGGTGTGAATTGTGACAGAGTTACTACTCAGGAGAGAGGGGAAAAAAAGGGGAAATCAGTACCATTAAATCAGACAAAGGACACCAGGATTAGTTGCAAGGATCTTCACAAGATGAATACTTTTGAGTTTGCCTTTCAGATGCTTTTAAATTCTGGTGTCTAATCAAAATACAATAGGGGGACTTAAGGTGAATTTCCTTGTGTAATCAGTTGTGTTTAGCAGGCTTTTCCCACTTACAATGATATAATTTCTTCTAGGATTAAAAGTTGCACAACTTCCGGTGCCTAAACCAAAATGCTACCACTTATAAAGCTTAATTCACTAACATTTCTGCTCACTTTGGTGTCTAATAATCTGTGTATGGCAGAATGTCAGTGGTTGTCACTGGTAACAGGCACATCACTCACCATGCTGAGTGGGAGTGGGGAGCTGATATCTGAAGGTCTGGGCTTGCCAAGCCTTATTAGGAATAGGTAGGAAACCGTCTACCAGCACTGCTACTGGAAGACTTTCTACCAGTGGCTGTTTGAAAAGTGTCTCAGAAAAGACAACCATTGATCAAGGACATATTGCTCTCAACTGTAAAAAGACTGAGTGAACAATGAAACATTATTTTCCATGTAGCCAATATTAAGCACTGGAGAAACTACTTTATTGGGAAGAGGGAACTCATTCTCCCACTTAGATCTGCTCAGGAGGAGGAGCAGTGTTTGGATCAGGTAGGGAAGGGTAGATGGGTCAAAGGGGATACACATCATCTCTCCCCTGCACCAGCAGAGATTCCTAAGAATTTTCTTTCTGTGGCACCACTGATTCCTTTCAGCTATTTCCTTCCTCCAGACTGTTTCTCATGGATTTTATTGGGGAAGGAAGGTGTGTTCAGGCTAGGATGCAGTGAAATGAAATGTATCTGATTCAGTGAAGCTGTGCTGATGCCTTTCATTGGGGAGGGGAAAATAGTGCTACTCATATTAAGGATCATCCAGGGATCTTTAGAAGTAATAAGGCCAAGATTCAGCTTCCCTGAAAGCAGAGACTTTGACCACTTCATATCCAGCTGTCCTCTGTTTTCACTCCTGCAGTCAGTCATCCCTCAGCGAACAATTTACAAGCCATGAAATGTAGAATGTCCAGGATTGTATCTGAAACACACAACTGAACACACAAGCCTGCATCCTTGTTAGAGTTGCCAGGCATCTGTTTTTTTACCAGAATGCCCGGTAGAAAGATCCAATAACAGTGTGAAGATCTCTAAATGTTTGGTGACAAAATGAAACACAGGGTAAAATAGAAGTGAAGATGGAAAATGAAATGGTTAAATGAAATGGTTACATGGAAAATGAAATGGTTACTGTGAAAGAAAATGTATTTAAAGAAAGCATTTTGTCTTGAGTGATATGTTTGTGTATTGAAAAGGAGACAGCATTAGGAAAAGATGTTTACCTCCACTAGGGCTTTTATGTTGTAGACAAGAATAAATAAGTGGAGTTGATTCTATATAGGTAGGACAGGGGTCCCCAACGCAGTGCCCATGGGGGCATCTTAATGCGCCCGCGTCCTGGCCCCTGGGAGAGCACCCGCCGAAATGCCGCAGCGGCATTTCAGCGGGGACGCCTCTCAATGATGCCGCTTGCCATCGACAAGTGACGTCATTGAGAGGTGTCACCCCCAAATTTCGGCGGGATGCCTCTCGCTGATGCCACTTGCCGTCGACAAGTGACATCATCGAGAGGCGTCGCCCCCAAATTTTGGCGGGGACACCTCTCGCTGACGCCGCTTGCCGTCGACAAGGGACATCATCGAGAGGTGTCACTCCCGAATTTCGGTGGGGATGCCTCTCGATGACGTCGCTTGCCGACAGCAAGTGACGTCATCGAGAGACGTCGCCGCCAAAATGCCGCCGAAGTTTGGCGGCATTTCGGCGGGTGCTCCACCGCCACAGTGGCCCTTCGGCTGGCGCCCGCCAGCCAAAAACCTTGCGGACCACTGAGGTAGGAAGAACATCCATTTTGTAGTGTCCACAGTTTTAACAGTAGCACTGATGTGGTGCTGGGTTTTGGTTTGGATGTTTTAAAACTTTGAAACAGTGAAATACCGTAGAATACCTGTGCAAAAAAATAAAATAATAACAAACAAAATTTGAGCTACAATACAAATTATGGGCCTGATCCAAACCGAGTGACATCAGTGGGAGTCTTTCTGTTGACTTTGGATGAGGCCTATATGACTGACTATACACTAATGATTCATGCCTTTTGGAAAAGTACTGTGGAATTTAATAGAAAATTCTAAGCTAACAAGCAGCTTTTTTTTTTAGCTTTTCTAAGAAATGTAATAGAATAAAGGTATTCCATTGAATAGTTTTTTTTAAAACAACATTGATAAGGAATTATTGCCTATGATAGTCATAGTTAGGCACATAAATAACTGGTTGGATTATTAAAGGTGCTGATCATTTACAGTTCCCATTGTCTTAAGAGGAACTGCTTGTGTGAGTAAGGCAACAACATTGGTTCCACTGTGTGAAACATGGAAGAGAAAAATGGATCTTGTGAAAATTATTCAGGATAGAGCAAGATCTGTCCCTGCCTCTAGACATTTTATCATGCTGTGGTTATATTGTTGCTTTTAGTCCATTGACTGATGTCCATGGGTAGGGGAAGGAATTGTTATTACCAATCATACAGACATTTATTATTCAAATACTCAGCTGAAGCAAATAACACAGGTCAAAATGGTTAGTTCTGTGAACCCGCGGCTGCAGAGCACACCTACCTGAGAGGATTGCATAGTTATGGGGGGAGGGAATGTTTTTTAATTCCCGTAGCAATGACAAAGTCTTATGTCTTCCTCATGAGTATCTGGCTCAGCTCCATGTGCATCAAATTTTATAATGGCTTCCTTCAGCAAAATAAATATTTACCATGTATCCAACTCATTATTTCACTGGGTACTTATGACAGTTTTCAGAACATCCAGGACTGTGAGTCACCTTGTTACCCCCTGGCTAAAGCTAGAGGGAGTCCTTCATATGGTATCTGGGTGTCTTTTCCCTAACACTGCCAGCATTTCAGCCATTCAAATGCTCTCATCTGGGTAGGCCAACCCTGTCTTCATCTTGCAGGTTAATAAGAGATGCAGCCCAATCCCTGAGTCTCTTTGAATTATTCCCCTGTAATATCCTGCCCCTGACACTGGCTGCTCACAGAAATTCCAGATCCTTTTTACCCAAAGGTCCAATGTGCCCCAGTTTACCAGTTTTATTTTAATCCATCGCTTCTGTAACCTGCACAGCACTTGTGAGCACTTATAGCAAAACAGAAGTCGGTTTATTTGAGAAGGAATAAAGATTTAGCTAAAAGTGAGAGTGATGGAAACAACTGATTACAAAACAAAACAAAATCACAAAACATGAAGCTGGTCCACTAGTTACCTTTCCTATTGAATAAAGTAGGTTTTCCTCCCAAAGTTCAGTCTACTGCAGAGCTGCCTGGTTTCACAACAAGCAGAATCCAAATGTTCAAGAGAGCCCTTTGCTTTGTAAGGGGTTTCCTTAGTGAATGGATACATTGCCTTCCCCTATACTGTTATACTGAACCACTCTTTTGTATTTATTGACAGCCGGGATGATCTCCTGGCTGCTGTAATGTTCCCTTTAACCTCTAAGTGGCGTCAATCCTTTACTCCTGAAAGAATGCTGCTGCCAAAAAATTAAAAATTCTGCGCACAATATTTTTAAATTCTGCAAATTGTATTTGTCAGTAAATAAATGTGGCTCCAGCATGGCAGTGGGGAGCCCAGGCCACTGACAGCATTGAGGTGGGAGATCACCCTGATGCCCCCACCTCCCCCCGATACAGGGACTCGGCAGTGAGGCTGCACCTGACCCTGACACAGTGCAAGGGTTGGGCCTGCCCCAGAGACACCCCAGGGCCCTGCCCCTCTGCGCCAGGTACACCAGGTGTGGTTGGGCAGGCTCAGCCCAGCAGGATCCAAGTATGGAGGGGCTTAGTGTGGGGGGATCCAGGTGTGGGGTGAGAGGTTTCTGTGTGGGGCAATCTGGGTGCGGGCAGCTCAGTGGTAGATCTGGATGCATGGGGGCTCGTTGGGGGGTGGGGTTCCAGCTGCAGGGGCAATGGGACTCTGCAGGGGATCCAGGTGAAGGTGGTTGGGGATCAGCAGGGTGCAACATGCCAGGCTTAGACTTTGTCCACTCTGATACTGGCTAGCCTTAGTGTATTCACCAGTTTGGTATGGTTTGGACAAGGTCGTGACTCTGCCTCCTCATATCCTCGACTCCCTTCTATGGTGGTTCGACCCACAGGTGGTGTGTGCTGGGGTCCTTTTCACCAGCCCCCAGCCGACTCTCTCGTTGGTGACTGACACATCAGACTTGGGCTGGGGGGCACACCTGGGAGACCTCAGGACACAAGGCTGCTAGTCGCAGGCAGAGCTGGCTCTCCACATCAGTGTCAGAGAGCTCAGAGCAGTGCGCCTGGCATTCCAGACTTTCCAAGCCCACCTAACAGGCAGATGTGTTTCAGTTATGACAGACAACACTACGACATTGTTCTATATCAACAAATGGGGGGGTGCATAGTGGACGTGTTCCTATTACCATGGGGAGATCATCTCCGATATGCGTTCCCCCCCATCCCTCTCGTTCGCAAGGTGCTCCTCAAGATACGGGGGGAAGAAGCTTTGGTGATATTGATAGCTCCAGCCTGGCCCCGCCGACACTGGTACACATCCCTCCTCAAGTTGTCCGTGGAAGCCCCAGTCACCTTGCCGCTCTTCCCAGACATAATAACTCAGGATCACAGTCGCTTCCAGCAACCGAACCTCGAGTTGTTGCGCCTCACAGCGTGGAAGCTCCATGGCTGAACCCAATGGAACTTACCTGCTCAGACCTGGTTAGACAAGTCTTCCTTGGCAGTAGAAAATCCTCCACTAGGGCTACCTACCTGGCCAAGTGGAAGATATTTTCAATCTGGATGGCACAGCATCATTCTTCCCCACTGCTATACTGCTTATATTGGACTACCTCGTCCATCTCAAACAGCAGGGCATGTCCATGTAGTCAATAACGGTTCACCTGGCCACCATTTCAGCGTTCCATCCAGGCGCAGAGGGACAGGCAGTCTTCACCAGCCCTATGGTCAGTCGATTTCTCAAAGGTCTCAACAGGCTATATCCACCTGTCAGGCAGCCGATCCCACCTTGGAACCTTAACTTGGTCCTTTCCAAACTGATGAGTCCATCCTTTAAACCACTGGTGATGTGCTCCCAACTCTATCTCTCTCAAGGAACATAAATCCACACCATGTAGAGGTCAAGCACAGGAGTTTATTACGTACAGCGCTGATGGAGTGTCACCTTGCTTATCAGGCTCAGATACACTGTCAATCAATTGATTACAATGGAATATATGGATTTGCCATGGGTGGAGAAAGTGACGGGGTAGGCAGTTCCACAATCCTGGATAGGTCTAGCAGCAAGACAAGATAGCACAGTAGCCAATGGTTAAAAGGTTACATAATGTCTCCGCCCATGTTCTCAAGTTAACATTTAATTAATACTTTAATAAAATGTATTAGTATTGTCAGAGAAAAACTCAGTTCTCGCTTTTTTCTCTGGGTGCAGCAGAGTCAGATACTTTATTCTGTTTAGCAGCTACAACAGGGAGAGAGTGCACTAGGGCATAGGGTCTCCCCTTCCTAGACAGGTCTCTCAACAGGCAAACAATTACAGCAAGCATTTATACTTTTGTTACAGACAATAATAAGCAACAGCTGCATTTTGTTTATTCATCCTGATATCTGTTTTTCTCACTTAAGAGACGCCAGTCTACATATTGTATTAGCTACACAAGGTCGAAAAACAACTTCTCACACAGTTCTTTTCCACTCGCCTCACACAATCCTCGCTTCTATAAATCTCGTGTTATTAGGGTTACAGCTAGCCTAACTCTGGCTAACAGAGACTGTCATGCATTAAGATCCCCTACAAATCCCTGTCAGTTCTCTCTGTACTTCCACAGTATAATGTATATACATATGTTGAATTTTGATTTGGGGTCCATACAAATGAAGTATCTCCTTTGGTTGTCCAGCAGGTACATTCCTAGGAGTTAAAGCAAAGAGACAGTGAAAGTATATGGCAATAAAGATTGTCTCCTTTGTGTTTTAAGGCAGGCATTGGTCCCTGGGAAAGGGAGGTGGGAGGAGGCCATATCTTATACTGGCATGTTCCAATCTTTCATAAACTCAAGGTTGGATGTGTGGGAAGAACATCTCCCTACAAAAGAAACTAATAACAGAAACAGGTCCTCTTTGTTCAGTTTGCAACTTGAATAAGACACAATTATTCAGTACTCAGCTCCACCACCTGGCAATTTGCTGGCTAGGCTTATTTTAGCAAAGCAAGGTTATCTTTTTTTTTTATTCCGCTTCTCTTAGCTAATCACTATTTGCTAGGCCTCTGGTCTCTTGAGCAAACTCTGGACTTTGGGCCTGGAAAAGAGCTGGCACAATCCATATACCAGCTTTTTTATATAAAATGCACATGGATTTTAACCCTTCACTCTCATACAGGGAGGCATTTTTGGTTGCGATAACCTCAGCCAGGAGGGTGTCTCAGCTCAAAGCCTTAACATCAGAACCCCCCTACACTGTGTTCTACAAGGACAAGTTTCAGTTCAGGCCTCACCTGGTTTTCCTCCCGAAGGTTGTCTCCTAATTTCACATCAAACAGGACATCTTCCTCCCAGTGTTCTATCCTAAGCCACACTCGAGCGGTAGGGAGCAGAGGCTCCACTCATTGGATGTCCACAGAGCACTATCCTTCTACATCGAGAGAACAAAGCTGTTCTGAAAATCCATCCAACCATTTATGGCTGTGGCCGATAGAATGAAAGGTCTTCCTGTCTCTTCTCAGTGGATTTCATCATGAATCACGTCCTGCATATGTGAGTGCTAGAACCTGGCAGGGGAGGCTGCAACTCCAATTACTGCACACTTGACCATGGTGCAGGCCTCCTCAACAGTGTTCCTGGCACAGATTCGGACCCAGGAAATTTGCAGAGCAGCAACATGGTCCTCCATACACACTTTCATCGTGCACTGTGCAATCACCCAGCAGGCCCGAGATGATGCAACCTTTGGTAGAGCAGTGCTCCAATCAGTGGACAACTCCAATCCCACCGCCTCCTGAACTTGGGCTTGGGAGTCACCTGCTTGGAAATTACATGAACAAAGCACTCAAAGAAGAAAAAACGGTTACTCACCTTCTTGTAATTGTTGTTCTTTAAGATGTGTTGTTCATGTTCATTCCAATACCTTCCCTCCTACCCCTCTGTCGGAGTAGCCAGCAAGAAGGAACTGAGTGGGGGTCAGGTCAGCAGGGCTCCATACTGGGTGCCATGAAGGTGCAACTCCTGGGGGCACCCACGCCGACCCTACGGATACCGCTAAAGGAAAAATCTTCTGGCTGTCAAGCATGCAACGCACGCACACCTAATTGGAATGGACATGAACAGCACATCCAAAGAACAACAGTTACGAGAAGGTGAGTAACTGTTTTTTTCCTGCTTTTAAAGCTTGGAAACTCCTTTACTGACCAAACTAGTGAAAACATTTGGTAGCCTTGTGATTTATAGTCAGAAACAATGTGAAGGCCATAAAAAAGGTTTTATGTTAAGTTATTTAAGAAAAATGTAGTCTATGAGTCCTATGTGATGTATATATTTTACAAGTAAACTACAGTCTCTTAATTTTTCTTTTTTTCATTCTTTAAGATCTCACCATTGCTTATTTAGGTCCATGCATCTACCAAATCTCAGCAAAAATAACATTGTTATATGGAATAAAATATTGCAACCTTGTCGGGCAGATTCTCATTTAAAATGGCACATAAATCTGTGGTTATACAGCTTTCTCCCCCACTCCCACACTGAGTTATTGTTTTATTAAAATTCTTGTTTGCATTATTTCCAGACACCAGTCAACAAAATGGTATCCTATATAGATAAAATATATTGATCTGTTGGAAAAGAGAAGATATTTTATGTAGTCTACCTTCTGAGACAACATTAATATTTATTTGGGCTAAAAAAGCCTATTTTAAAAAAATGTCACCATATAGGGAACAGCTGATGATAAATTCCCATGATGGAAGCTGAAGGAGCATGTCCTCAGCTTTATGTGCCCTGTAAATGTTGTTCAAGTTTTGTCAATGTCATTGGAGCTACTAGTAGATTACTTCAAAAAGTTTAGTCATTTTAAAATGAATTGAACTATTATTTACGGGCATCCATTAGCAAAGAAGAAATAAAACAGATTTGTCAGGGCTGACTCTCCTTCACTGCAGTTTCCCATCAGTATAACTATATTGCCTTCAGTGGAATTATTCCTGATCATGCAAGATGATAGAGTCATGATTTTAAGGTCAGAAGCACCATTGTGATTACCTAGTTAGACTTCGTACATAGCATATGACACAGAATTTTAACCAGTAATTCATGTATCAAGCCCAATAACTTGTTTGAATGATAGTATATATTTTAGAAAGACATACAATATTGATTTAAAGAGTTCAAGTGATGCAGAATCCACTACATCCCTTGATAGGTTGTTCAGTTGTTAATTACCTCACTTAAAATGTACACCTTAATTCCACTTTGAATTTGTCTATTTTGACTCCTAGCCATTGGATCTTTTAAATAGCCCAGATATCTTCACTATGTACTTAGTGATTAGTTTAGAATCTGGTTTATCCTCCCTTCATTTTTTCAAGTGGATCATGCTAATGAGTAAAATTCACCCTACAGCAAAAAGACCTAACAAAGTTCAACACACTGTTTGAGCTCCACATAAGGTCTTGCAATATGCCCCAGGAATGAATAAACCCTTTTGCAGGGTTCCGCATTGTACTGATTGTCACCAACACAAATATCTAAAATAAATGGCTTGAAGATTTTTTAGAAATCAAGACCATTAGAACAATATGACTATCAAAGATCTTCATCTAGATTCATAGCTAACAACTATGTGTCATTACTCCTGTTGATGTGTGTTTATATAATGTACATTAATGTTAATTACCTGCATGCATACAGGGATCAACTGTTAAGGCTTTTAAGGCGAGTAAGATTTGGTCTGTTGTGTAATGCTGCTATGATATAGTGACTAAGAATATATTAAAGATTTTTTTAAAGAAAATATTCTCTTATGTAATCAAGGTATTTAAACAATGAACCTTACCACATCTTTTAAAATTAATATAATTAGTTTTTCATTGAACATTAAATTTTATACCAGGTGTTGTAATCTAATTCTTCTGTAGTGCTAATGGGCATGAAATTATGCTATCTAGGAAAAGATGGACAGGGCAGTGCATTGGGAATCAGGAGAACTAAGTTATCTTTCTGGTTCTGCCATTGTCTTGCTGTGCGACCTTGAAAAGGTAACCATGCCTCCCCACTTCTTTCTTCCTATCTGTCACATGTGCAGCCTATGGATGAAAAGCATTATAGAAGCACTAAGTATGGATTTTTAATTTGGTTTAGTCTCTTCATAACAGGATTCCACGATTGTCACTCTGTCTGGGTATCATTCTGAAACCTAGAATGTCTGTTGAGTCAATGTGAAGTGATGGAAAAAGCTACAAACATGGTTGAGAGCTCTTTTTGCTTATAATATCACCAGGCTCAGTCATTGCTGGGATTTGTGGACTGTTACCATCCAGTGTTTAAGTTCTCATCATTGTTTTAGCTTTTTATTACGCACGACTTTACATATTACACCTGTGGGAAACCACGGGCTCTCAGTTAGTATTCTATTAAATTATTTATTACTTACTAATTGGGTGCCAAGTTCTGCTCTCAGCTAAGCATGTACAGTTCCCTTGGGTTCAGTGGGAGTTGTATACATTTACTCAGAGGGCAGAATTGGGCCACAGGTTATTTTAGTTACGTACATCATTATCAGCCAGACAAAAGTGTGCTCTTTGAATATTTGCATTGGAATGCATGCATCCCATATGCACAAGACTAGATTTTTTTTTGTAGCAGTGTCTACTCTGGCTCTTGTGCCTCCTCATGTTCCGATACAAGGACATAAAAAGAGGGGCGGCTACATCCCTCCCTCCCTTCCCTCTTACTGCATGTAGTAGTGAGATGGAACCTGATGAGTGTCCAACTCACCAGACCTTTGTTCTGCATTAATTTCTCAAAAGCTTATTCAAACCTACTTCTCAATGCCTTTACTTTTACTACCCTGACAATGGCACTGGTCACAGACACATCAGGGACAGGCTGGGGTTCCCACCTGAACCACCTGAAAATACAAGGTTTCTGATTCAGGATATTTTAAAAACACACATGAATACCTTGGAACTGAGAGCCACCATACTTGCTTGCATGGCATTCCCACCTGCCCTTTCAAAAGCCACAGTGTAGATTCAGGTGGACAACACATCAGTGATGCACTATACAAATAAGTAGTGAGGTGCTCTATTCCCTCTCTATCTGAAGGTGGTCAAACTCTAGGAATCATGACATCAGCATGGAGTAACTCTAACAACTCTGCACCTACTGGGGGTCAGCAATGACCTGTTGGACTTTCTGAGCAGGAATGGTAACCAGACATGAGTCATCATTGCAGAAATACATCCTAGAACCGGTATTCTGGCAGTGGGGAACTCTTCATGGACAAGTCCAAATGCAAAGATTTCTGCTCCAGGAGAGTTGTGATCCAGTTCCCTTCCAGATGCATTTACACTTTGGTGGTATCAAGTGGCTGCCTTCCCATTGATCCCCCACCCCAAGAATCATATCTAAGATAAGACAAGATAAAGCTATGGTCATCATGATAGCCCCTTACTGGCTGAGGCAATTTTTGCTGTTGGATTTTCTACAGATATCCACCAGCTTCCCATCTATCCAGAAATGCTCCCACAGAATCAGGATCAAATATTGCGCCCAGCGCCCAGTCATTGCATTTGGTGGCCTGGTTGTTGGGTGGTTGAGCAGGACTAACGGAGAATATTCTCTGTGCATCCAGGAGATCCTTCTATAGAGTTGGAAACGCTCTATCATGAAGCTTTACTCCTTGAAGTGGATATGACTTTCCCGTATGGGAAATGCAAAATTATTTGAACCTGTCTGAGGTCCTTATTTCAAATATTCTGGACCACATACTACTCCTGATGCAAGTAGGACTAGGATTTAGCTCCTTTAAAGTCAATCAGGCAGCAATATCAGTGTACCACACTTTGGTACAGTCACACTCACTCTTTTCACATCCTGTGGTGTTGAGCTTCCCCAAGGGCCTTCTCCATATCTGCTCCCCGCCCCCCGTGATAGAGTGTAGAGACCCCCACATTGATGAAGAAGGCACCAGAGTAGCCCTGTAAGTAGGGCTAGCCCTACCCCTGGCCCTGTCAATCACATATGGTAGGGAGGAGGCCTTTTAAAAGGGTAAATGTCCCTAGGCTCTGTTTGTCAGAGGGTGGAGGTGGATGGCAGGAGAGAGATCGCTTGATTATTACCTGTTAGGTTCACTCCCTCTGGGGCAGCTGGCATTGGCTACTGTTGGCAGACAGGATACTGGGCTGGATGGACCTTTGGTCTGACCCAGTATGGCCATTCTCATGTTCTTATGTAGAAGACTGCAGCCATCTGGGGGGGAGAGATCACCCTGAGCAGATCTGCTGGGCAGATTCCTGAAGTCATAGGGGGAGCACCTATCCAGGAGATTTCCACCGCAGCACTTTCTGGGGAGTGCAGTGAGCTCCCAGGGACAGGCTGACAGAGTGAGCCTGATTCAGCAGCCCAGCCAGGACTCCTCAATAGCTGATACGCAGATGGCATTGAAGTAAGGAGGTTCTGTTGGCCTTTTCCCTGTTTGAGGGGCTCTGGGAAGAAGTTATTCTTGAGTGCTCTGGGGCATTTAACTTTCCTTTTGATTCCTCCAACCAAAGACACTTAAGGCCCACAATGGGCAGGGTCTGCCTTGCAAGAAATAAGAAATAGGGGCCTGTGTATAAACCACCCTGCGTAAGTAACTAGGCATGGCCAGGGTCTCCTACCATCTTGGAGAAAAACCTAAGGGGACTCTCTTACAGACCCTACTCTTATGTGGGATCTTAGTGGTGTTCTTCTACAGCCCTAGGGAGCCTCCGCTCAAGATCATGAGACTGTCTTGATGGCAAGGTTATATTTCTTGTTGCCATCACCTCAGTGAACTACCAGCTCTCGTGGCTGCACAAACATATTCATCCTTCCACAGCGACAAAGTGGTGATGAAACTATACCCTAAATTCATCCCTAAAGCGGTCTCAGAATTCCACCTGAATTGGCCTTTTACATTAACGTTCTTCTTCCAAAAGCCGCACTTGTCGCCAGGAGAAAAAAAAGCTTTATTACAGGCTTCATTACATCAAAAGAACCAGACCTTTTAGACTTTCTCCCTGCTTTTTCATGGCCATATCTGATGTATTGACAGATCAAGCCATCTTCTCCCAGGGTCTCTCAAAGTGGGTTGCACAATACGTGTCCACTGCTATCAGCTGACTGGCAAGCCTCTCCCTGGGAATGTCATAGAGATATCTTTGGCCTACTTCAGAAGTATACTGATCTCTGAGATCTGTAAGGACATCACATGGAGTAAGCCACTGACTTTTGTGAAACACTATGCACTTGACATGGTTTCAAGGGTGGATGCCAAGTTCGGAAGAGAAGAACTTAACTCCCTGTTTGACTGAGTTACCTGAGAGGCCTCATGCCCAGCATCTGGGGAGGATGCTCCTTGCCAGCCACCTACAGCAGGATCCACACTGACACACACGTGAAGAAGAAAATACAGTTACCTAACCAATGGTTCTTCAAGATACTACACTCAGAGTAGATCCTGCCCTCCATCCCTGCTTTTCAGAGTCCTCCGCTATTTGGGCTTTGAATTGTGATGGAACTAACGAAGGGTTACGGGAGCACAAAGAGGCGCAGGATGTGTGACTGGCCCTGATGGACACTGCTATTAAAAAAAAATCCAGTCTCATGTGCAGAGGGGCATGGGATCCACACTGATGAAAGAGACAAGCTTTCAGGTTCTGCAGAGCTTGTCGTCTTCTTCTTCTTCTTCTCTAAAGACCTGAAAAGAGCTCTGTGGGGCTCAAAAGCTTGTCGTCTTCACCAACAGGAGTTGGGCCAATAAAAGATATTACCTCACCCCACCTTGTCTCTCTCATAAATTGGTCTGATAGTCCAGATATTTGCCCGTGAAAGGGGTTAGAGAGTAAAGATCTCATTGCCTGTGGAATGGAAATTACGAATCAGTCTTGTCAAGTTGTGATACATATGTAATGGAGAGTACTGTAAATTGCCTGATTAACAGAAATTAGTAGCTGAATATGCAACAGAAATGTTACATGATATAATTTAAACGGGTACCTAAATACATTGGTGTTTTTGTTTTATTCCTTAAAGAGTACTTCATAATGTAAATGTCAGAACGGCTAATGAGACAAGGTGTGTGAGGTAACATCTCTTATCCAACCAGCTTTTGTTGATGAAAGAGACACACTTTAGAGCATCACAGAGAAGTTGTTCCAATAAAAGAAATTACGTCACCCACTTTGTCTCTCTTGCATCCTGGGACCAACATGGCTACAACACTGGAAACAAAAATATTAATCTAAGTCTAAACCAAAAAACTTTTTTTTAATGTTATGCCTAAAAGTTGTCAAACTTATTTTATATTTAGGCCTCTCCAACTCTCCCTCTAAATATGTGGTTCTGTTCCCTAGTCATGTGACCTCTTCCACTATAGGATAAAGCTCCCTTCTGTTCTTCTTGCTATTCTTTCTTAAATAAATAAATAAGTGGACTGCTGGGGGTGAGGCAACACAATCTGATATGTGAGAGAGAAAAATGGGTAATGCATCATTTTGAGGAAGCAATATTGAGATAAAACAATTACAGAAATGGTTTCTGACATTTCTCTTAGTGGCAAAACCACTGGGACTATTACTGTGATGTAAAAAGCATGTTGACATTCACTCTCAGTTGTCACTGCACCTTGTACCATACAGTATATGACTCCAGCAGGAACCCAATTTTACCATTAAAAGTATAAAAACCCGAATAGAATAGAACATCAAACATCCCATTGTTAAAGTGATCAGGGCTCAGTTCTGCCTTTCAGCACTCACACACATTACTATCGTATCTTTTTTAATTGCCTTTCAGGACTGTCTGAATCCAGCATTGTCATCATGGGTTTATCTCATTAGCAGAATCCTGTGCCTGCAGATGACCTTATTACTGGACATTCTTACCACAGGACATTCTTATTAAATGTCCACTCAAAGAATAGTAATGGTGGGTCTGTCTAGGAATTGGATTACAGCTATAAAATTAATATCCTTTTGAATATCCCATCAGCTCAGGGTTAGTGTTGTATTTTGCAGTCAGAATGACCTACTAAGGACAATATTTATTACATAAAGTAGTGGATATGGAACAAAATCTCCCCAGGACTCATTGAAGGTTTTATGTTCTGCCTTGTACTGGCTATTTGATATAACCATAGATGAATATGCTATTTTATGTACGTTCCTAAGACAGACCTACACAACTACCACCCAGAAGTCTTTGTGTTACTTGAGTATTCAGACCATAAGGTTAATTTTTATTTCCAGGTGCCATATGTATTGAAAATTACATTTTTTATTCAGTAGACCCAAATAAATCTGCATCACCACCTGAAAATAATTCTGTTATTCTCTCTCTCCTTCATGGTGAAAAGGCATTGAGAGTAATGGAGACAATATTGAATAGAAGAAACTGCAGAGGGAAACTGAAACTATTTTATTTTTTAATTTAATGAGAAATGTCCATATAGAAAAAAGGCATTCATGGCTTCTAAGTGTCTCCCTGATGAAGAATTATATTTAAGAAACATAACCTGGGGCTTCAAATCTGAGAGGTCCAAGGTAGGCCTTTTGTCTAGTAGTCAGCTTATCATACCAAACAAGACAGAACTACTGATGACACTAATTAAGAGATTTGAAGGCCAGGTACAGTTCTTTGTGGTATTGTAGGTCAATACGAATGACAAAAATAAAACATACAACACAAACGATCACAATTTAGACAACTTAGACTGAGCTATTTGGAAAGAGATGAGAGTGTATAAGAAGAAAGGCCTGCATAATCTATCCAACAATGCTCTGCTCTTCCAAAGAAAATCAGACAACTTGGAAAGTGTCACAATGTATATGAAAAGATAAAATATATATACCCACTTCAAAACTGGATCATAGAATTATAGAATATCAGTGTTGGAAGGGACCTCAGGAGGTCAGCTAGTCCAACCCCCTGCTCAAAGCAGGACCAAACCCCAACTAAATCATCCCAGCCAGGGCTTTGTCAAGCCTGACCTTAAAAACCTCTAAGGAAGGAGATTCCACCACCTCCCTAGATAACCCATTCCAGTGCTTCACCACCCTCCTAGTGAAAAAAGTTTTTCCTATTATCCAACCTAAACCTCCCCCACTGCAACTTGAGACCATTACTCCTTGTTCTGTCATCTGGTACCACTGAGAACAGTCTAGATCCATCCTCTTTGGAACCCCCTTTCAGGTAGTTGAAAACAGCTATCAAATACCCCCTCATTCTTCTCTTCTGGAGACTAAACAATCCCAGTTCCCTCAGCCTTTCCTCATAAGTCATGTGCTCCAGTTCCCTTGCCATCTTATATGGAGTTATGATGGAACCCTTTGAAGCAACTTTTGCGATAATGTTTCTCGGCCAAATCCTGCTCAGTTTAGTCACATGAGTAATCCCAATGAGTGCTGATTTTAATAAGACTACTTATATGAATAAAGCAATGAGGATTCAGGCTTTTTTATATAAATGCACTTTAAAATTACAGGAAGAATTGTATTGCTGCTGCTTTTCATCAAATTGATCTAGGCCGTATCTTGCTGTATTTATTCATCCTTCACACCATGTTTGCCTTGGTCACACAACTATTGATCTACAATTTGACTCAGAAAGAGGAAAGACTTCAAAATCTCATCTAGTTTGTTAATTTCACTGGATAGTCTGTACACAATGATGAGCTGTTTATGAATACAGTTCCTGGAGTATCACCCAAAGGTAAGACTTCAACATAATTCTTAGTCCTGCCTTGAGTGCAGGGGACTGGACTAGATGACCTCTCAAGGTCCCTTTCAGTCCTATGATTCTATGATCTGAGCTAAATGCCTTATTCTATTATATATTATATTCATGTAAACATCTATTTCTTGTAGTCTGAAAAAGCCTAGCTTCCGTATTTACATGATCTGTATTACTCAGAAATATGCAGGGTCTTCATGAAATACAAGAAAAAATTGTTTTCCAACAGCATCTTTTTTCAGGTTATCCTTTTAAAATTCCAGTGTCACAACAAACAATTTGTAGCATTCAATAGTTTTCTGTGGTTCTTTGTTTAGATTCTCATCTTAACAACTGAAGTTCATGGCTAGAAGCACAATGCAAATTGTGCAAATTGAATCTCTTTGTACCTGCAGTTCCAGTGGAAGGCAGGTTGTGACAGTGCAACCCCTTACACTGAAGCTTCCATCTGTGAAAGGCAGTTTTCCATTAAGACTCAATGGATTTGCTAGCATTCATTATAAGGTATCAGGAGTTCTATCAGTCTCTTCTAAGACAGCCTGCTGTCGTCACCACCTCAAAATTCAGAGGGTTTTGAGACATAAGGGAACAACGTGTTCTGTGTTCTGTCTGGGCGCATGAAAGAAAGTTAGGGAATCAGGAGGCATTTCTGTCTTCCTGGGTGAAAGATAATTGGATGAAGGGAGAGAAAATAAATGGAGAGGAAGTGGTGACGAAGGGATAAGGGGAGAAAAAACTGTGTGCAAGACAATCCATTAATTCTGGCTGCAAGCTCTTCATCTGAAGAGTTTAAAATGGGTAGCTAGTGCCATACTTCCTTCCAGGTTTTTGAGTCTAACAAAAAAAACCTCTCTTACTTTCCTGAAATAGACAATATGCTCTTTCAGGGAGGGCTCATGGATTCACTTTTCAAGTACTCCATGTTGCCCTAACTCTGTTCCCATTGATGTCAGTGGTGAAATTCCTATCAGGTCAAAGCTGAGTATTTTTGAAAGCCTTGCTGCATGTCTTGTGCATCTTTCATAGAGCACCACATGCCCTTAAGTAAATAATAAGAAATACTGCACACAGTGAAAAGGAAAATTTGTCAAAGTATTGGGAACATGTCAAAGTATCAGGATGGTTCAGATTCCTCTTATATATCTGTAGGTTAAATACACATGAATACACAAAGGGACCACTTAGGGAAGTCACTGAAAAAGCCACTTGCATCCACACTCATCCAGATTCAGTCCATGAACCGAAAAATACAAAATATATTGTGACAGCCCATTATCTGCTGGCAAGCAGTTCTGTATTCTGTGTAGAATTGCCCAATTTTCAAAGCCTGAAAAGAAGGAAGTTCATAACAACATAAGTGAGGGAAAAACTCGAGTGCTTTACTGTCCTTAACTCCATTACTGTAGAAAAGTAAAAGTGATACTATAAAGAATCATGTACTAACCATACTATTCAGCACAGATTTTAATAATGGCAAAGAAAACATATTTTCATAATTGATTCCAACATGTTGGAATTAAACAGATGAAGTATTAAGTGTAAGCCACTGAACTTTATATAGAAATTATTTAGTGGTTATTTGAGATGCAGTTTACCTAACATAATGCCCAAAAGTCACCTTGGTATAGGAAAACAAGGCAAAAGAGATTCCATTTTTGGCTAAGAATGAATCAGCATAGCAGCAGTTTTCAGATGCAGTTCTTTTAACTTATTCAAGAGGTCATTGCAAAAGGGTCTGATCAATCATTTTATCCTAGATAGTCTGTGGTAGATAGCTGAAACTTATTACAGCAGGAGTGACAGTGACTGCTGTACTTAGGATGGAAACTATTATACAACCTTAACTCCTTGTTTTCACTCACTCATTACCTTCTGAAACTTTTACTGTAAGAGTGAAGTTTTCATGATTGATCTCTGCTCAGCAATGATTTTTTTAAGTTATTTTATTTATTCACTGAATGTTCTCTTTTAAAATGCCTACAATGTGTGTGTTGAATTATGAGACACAAAATATAGATAGTCCCTGCTCAAGAGATCTCACAGTGGAAAACAGATGCACAGGGCAGATTAGCTGGTGTAGATCATTGCATCTCCATTAATGAGAGTAGAGCTATTTTGATGAACAGCTGAAGATCTAGCCCCAAGTAGATAGAATGCACTGTGAAGTGCCAAAAAGAGAATAACTTGGGTTTTGAGAGATTTTATATCATCAGTTCTAAAAACTGTGGCATGTGTACCTAGGGTGACCAGATAGCAAGTGTGAAAAATCAGGATGGGGGTGGGGGGTAATAGGCACCTATCTAAGAAAATGCCCTAAATATCGGGACTGTCCCTATAAAATTGGGACATCTGGTCACCCTACATGTACCACTGGCAGTAAATGGACTGTGATCAGGTGATATTAGTGTTGGTTTATATCAGTGTTTCTCAAACTGGGGTCGCTGCTTGTGTAGGTAAAGCCCCTGGTGGGCCGGGCCAGTTTGTTTACCTGCCCCGACCGCAAGTCCGGCCAATCAAGGCTCCCACTGGCCGCGGTTCGCCACTGCAGGCCAATGGGAGCTGCTGGAAGCGGCGGCCAGTAAGTCCCTCAGCCCGTGCCACTTCCAGCAGCTCCCATTGGCCTGGAGCAGTGAACCGCGGCCAGTGGGGGCCACGATCAGTCGGATCTGCCAGGGGCTTTCCCTACACAAGTGCGACCCCAGTTTGAGAAACACTGGTTTATATGGCTAAGAATCCTCTAATTCTATACTAATTAAGACAGTGCACCAAGGACTTCTGAGCATTAGATGGTGTGTGCTAAATCTTAAAGTTGGAGAACCATTAGGTTATCTCATTTTATTATTGGCTTATTTCTTATATGAACATGGAAGATCTTTTTGTCCTTCAGGGAAGGGTAGGTATAGCAGGTGATGACTTATCAGAATGAAACTGAGTTGTTCTGTTGTGTGGGAAAAGGCTCCTGCTGCTTTTGAGCACAAAGATAGGGAAAAATAAACATTTCCCATTCTGGAAATATTCTTGATGCTTTTTCTGACAGTTTTACAGCCCCAGTAGCTGAGGTTTGAAAGGTGAAATTTGACATGAAGAATTAGCCTTCATGGTATCTTTTTTTTCTGCAAGGAATGACATTTGTTACTGCAAAATGGATAATTGCCTGTATGTGCAAATATGGTGTTTCCCTTGACTAAGGTTGTGCAGAGATTTTGCAGGGACAACTTAATTGCCAACCTTTGAAAATTTCGCCCACAAGGTTCCTATGAATACATTACATGTATGAATGGAAAATTAGATCCATTACAAATGAGTAAGTCTGAATTACATATAGTTTATCTTTGTGTGTGTTAATAACAATAATGACACAACTGAAGATTTTCAAGTATTTTTCACAACACCACAGTACCACACAGCAGTTTAGGACAGGAAGTAAAGAATAGCATAGAAACCTGAAACAAAAGGGTGTAAGGATTTACTTAGACAAAATGTAATTACTGTGTTGGCGTTAGATCAGAACATGTTGACTTCAATTCCCAGTCTTTTTTATGAAAATTCATCTGGATCTTTAATGGCCACAAAGAGATGGAATTTTTTCAGTGCTGATTATAAGGAATGTTTGAAAGGCATTTTATCAAAACCACACTGCTGTATCTAGTTAACTTATTAGGACTTGAGTAGCACTCCTTTTTCAGAAACCAGTTTACTACAGATGTTTATGGGATGAAGTTAAAACCAGCCTTCCCACTCCACCAATCTTGGTGCCACTACCAGTAATTCACAGGAAAAAGACAAATTAGAAGCTTTTCAGCAGTAGCAGAGGCAATATTATTAAAGAACTGCCAAGCCCCTAATTTAATTATGTCTTCAGGAATGTATTATTTGCTTAGGGAAATCCAGTCACAAAGAATATCACAGAAAAACAACACAGAACAGGTGAAGGCTTCCTCCCTCCTTCCTCCTCCTCCCCACTCCCAGAAATACAAGAAAACATTATTTGAATACTGGCAGGCTCTAAAAATGAGGACAATGTAACTTGTTTCCAAAGTTGTATTTCCAAAGGAAGAATATATTTTTCTAGCAGTATTAGCTTAGTAGAAAACTCCTGTTGGTGTAAGTAAAATAAGAAACAAGTGTCTGAATGCAGAAAATAACAGGATCTAAACACCATGAAAACACTGATGTATAAAAAACATTTCTAACACAGGAGATGTTATGATACAGCAGTTTCCTACTCCATATAGAAATATAGTGCTAGAAGACACCTAGTGGAGTTTAGCATTAACTACAAGTATGTGTGTAACTGGGAAACTGTTAAGGAGAGGCCCGTAAATATGTGATTTCTGAATGCTCTGATAGCCAGCACTCCCATTGATTTCCGTTGTGAGAGTTCAATGCCTCTGGAAGTCAGGCCCATAATAAAGCTCTTGTTGATGATGAACATTGATAATCCTAAAACTGCTGGGAAAATAGGGTTTAGGAAGCCATTCTGCAGCCTGTAAAAATTTCTGCCAAATATTGTTCACTTTATGCTTCTCAGGCTAACTGATTCAGAATTAGAAATCATCTGCTCTATGCTAGACTTAATACTTAGCATTTGAGGTTTACAATTATATATAAGTTTTATTCAACCAAAATATATTTGAGAAAATTGTAAAGCTTCTTATTCAGATGAAGCCACATAGTAACTACTAAAATTAGCTATTTTTGAAATCTCGTATTTTGATTGACGTATACAAACATATTATATTGTTAGCACTGTCTTACTCAAGTGGGCCCATCTTTTCAAAACTGTATGCTCATATTGTGCACATGCTTTTTGTTGTTGTTGTTTTTGCGTGTAGCTTCTAGAGATGCACAGCTTTCCCCATAGTTTGGGTTTACACTCATGTAGATACACACCCATGCAAGCCCAATTTATGTGCACATTTGAAACTATGCTCCTATTGGGTGAGGGTCACATTTGTTATTAAGGCCTAGGCCTAGTTTTACGTCACTTGCACACACTTTGGCACAGCCCACTTTCAAAATTTAGGTCAAAATCAATGTGTTCTTAGAGCCTGATCCAATTACCATTTTAATCAATAGGAGTCTTTCCAGCAAGTTTAATGGTGGCTTGAGTGAGCCTCTAGTTCTTAAGAAAGTTAGACATGAAAACCAAGAAAAATAAATGTGGACAGTGTCATCTAGTGGTGGTGCACATCAGGGTGGTGCAGTTTACACCCATCTCTGTCCATGGGCGTAGCTGATAAGGCAAGAGCATATCGCTGGGGAAAGGCAGGCAAGGGCACTGGTCCTCCCACCCTCCATGGGTTCCACAGCTGGAATGCAACTTTATTTGTGTTTGGGGATCCACAGGGGTGAAAGCTGGTGGAGGTTCCACAGGAGATGTGCTGAATTAACCTGATCCCAGCCCAGTCCAGGCTAGATCCACCCATTTCGTGAGTCATTCTAGTCAAGTCTTGGTTTCCCAGCAGAGTGGGAAGGAAAATGGCTTGTGTCATTGTGTTCTCATTCATAGTAGATTTAGCACCAATGGGCCTAGATTACACCTGAGAGTGAGTTTGACTCTTGGAATTGTAAATTTTATGTATAAATTGCTCAAAATCGGGACCAATATGTCCTTTGTTTCCTCGTCACCCCCACCATGTGCATTTCCTAACACCATGTATGGTATGAGGCCTGATCTTACAGAAGTGCTTAAGATAGAACTCCTTGTCAGTAGGGAACTTTGAGGGGCCATTCTGAGTTGCAATGCTTAATTTGCTAATTCTGGCTTAATTATAAAAGTGCCCGGCAAAGTTCACGTAGCGAATTTTAACGAGTAACTTGGGTCCTTTTGCAATTTGTAAATGGATTTCAATGTGTGCCTCTCCCTTGTGCATACAAGCATCATAGAGAAGGCAGTTTAAAATGGGAACTCAGAAGAGAACCAGTAACTCTGATTCAGTAGCCCGGAGAAGATTTAATTAATTTTTCTGTTTATCCATAGATATCTAAAATAATTTCAAAAACATCCGATAAAATTAGTCAGCAGTAGCTCCCCACCCTTAAACCAAGAATAACCAGCCACAATGCAGTAATAATAATGTGTTGCACTCTGATACTGTAGGGCAGGATTTGGACTAAATTCAAGATCCCTGTTTGGGTGAGTGATGCTTAGACACATCATAGAGGTGATATGTTCGGGCCCAGTTATGGGAGAGAAGGCCTAATTGTGCACACTCTTACTCACACAAGTAGTCCCTTTGGTTTCACTAGTGCTTAAGAAATTGCAGGACCAGACTCCCTGATTGTAAACTCTTCAGGGCATATACGTGTGTCTTTATAATTTGCCTGTACAGTGCTGTGCACACGTGTGGTGTGGTATTATCAGTAAAGACCTATGGCTCTTTTGAAGCCCTGCTATTGTCCGATTTCTGTGATTGTTAGTTAGCCCCGGCCTCTTTAAGATAATGAGACATCAGTGAGCACAGTTTTCTGTCTGACTTGGTAACTGACTTTAAATGGACAAAAGATTGCAACATAGTTAATACATGCATATTTCCAAATATAGACATGCAAACATCATCTTGTTTTCTGTTATATTATTCGCGCACACGGAGGTGGTTATGCCACCTCCAGTTCTGGCTGCAACGGATGGAAGTTTGCTCTTCTTTGACATCCCTGGAAACTGAGTGTTCTCAGCACTTCACAGGATTGGGTCCATACAACAAAATCTAAACAACAGGTTCTCAGGTGAAATCCTGCCCCCATAAAATTCAGTGGCAAAACTCCCATTGACTTCAATAAGGCTGGGATTTTACCCCGTATCTCAACTTGCTTACACAGTTTAAACCTCCCATCACCCTCTCTGAGACAGCTGTTATTAGAGTACCTGAAAAATGATTCGGGGGAGATCCATATTGATTATGCCTCAGTGATTTCCATAGGCCAATGCAGAGAGACATTCTGCAGGGCACTGGGGTTGCATAGGAACAGCTATTCCACTGTGCCAGCCCAGCTCCAACTCAGGTTTTATGTGATGTGGAGGGGGCTTGATCTTGAACCTTCAATACCAGGGGCAAATCCTGCAGTCTTTATTCAGATCAGACTTCCATTGACTAAGGACTTCAAGATTTAGCCCATAGTGAATGCTTATGACTGCATGTTGTAACTGAGTGTTTTGTCTCATAGACCAGACCTAAAGCAAACCATTAAAAAAACCATTCTATTAAAAGAAACCCCACTAGAAAGTGGATGTCTTGTGCTTGCACTGGCAGTATATGGTTTGATGCCTACAGTTAAAATTAAAGACCTTGTTAAACTATATGAGATTCAAAAATTAATCTACACCAACCTACATGACACTGAGGGCTTAAGTACTTTATTGACCAAACTGGCATTCATAGTCTCTCTTGTAAGAGTTATGAGGGGGTTGCATCATTTTATCTTTCACACGCCGTGTGCACACACAATTTTGGCTGGCTCTTTGAGCATTAAAAAATAGGCTGATGCTTCTGCATTTATTAGTATTTTGTACACGTGAAATGAAAAGTTGAAATGTAAATGCTGTAAAGGTTGCAATGTTCTGTAAAATTCTTACATGTTGTTCAGAGGCGTAATATGACTATGGCATACACATGATATGAGTAGTAACATTGCCTTCTGTTTAATATTGCATAAAGGAAAGCATAGTGTTTCAGAGTTAAATCTAGTCACATCAGTCAGCTGTGATCTTTGGAATCTGGCGTGTTAAATATTAGTGGTCAGACTGGGCTCTGTGCTGTTCTGCTTGTCTTCCCTTCTCCTGTGGAGTATTGATTTTTGTAATACATTCTACAGTAGTTCCACTAGATGGAGCAGGGTAGCAGCGATGTGCTGTAGGCTGGCCCGCTAAAGCAAAATACACATGGTTTGTCAGACAGGGAATGGAAAAAAAAAGAGGGAGGAAATGGAGAGAGAAAGAGAGAGAGTGAAAAACAGTGGGTGTGCGAAGAAGCAAAGAGCAGAAGCGAGAAAGATATAGTTTAGACTCTTGTCAAAAAGCAAAGGAGGGAAATCCTCATAGGCAATGTGTGAGAGTAACCAAAAAAACCCTGCCAGATGAAGAGGGATGTTTGACTGGATTTTTAAAGGCCGACTGCATTTTCCCCAAATATATTTTAAATGTCTCCATAATCTATTTTGCTTAGACTTCCCCCTCCTACCCCAAAGACAGAGAGGGTTGGGAAATGGGGATTCCTTTATGAAGCTGTATTTTTATCCTGAGATTGATAGTCAAGTCTGAAGCATCCTCTGCAGTACAATTAAGATACAGATGTTTTTTAAAGCCACAGTTGGCTGCTTTACTTTCATTCTGGCACATTTACCTAGAGTGTCCTTTGCAAACTGCCATTACTTGTAGGTGTCCACACCCTCACCCCCCTCCATTATGACAGAAAGAAGAGAGAAAAGTTAATTGTTCAGTCTTAAAATATAAATAGCTACATAGTGGTGGTGGTTCCATTAGTGATGGTTAAATATCTAATGAAAATAAATATTAGTGCTCTGAGTGGTTTGGAAATGAGCATTAACTGCCAAGCTAAAACTAGATAATCAGATGAAAAGTAGTAGGCTTCCTAATATAGATTTTATCATGTTGACCATTGAGTAGTACCAGGAAAATGGAGAAAAAGGAAAGTATTAGAATAAATCAGTGTTAAAAACACTTTATAGGTAATTTTTAAATAAGCATGGTTTCCCTTGTTGGTGAATGAATCTGTAAAAAAGTAAAATTAGATAAATCAGAATGTAGAAAGTTGCAAATTGGGACATAAAATTGAGTATTCAATATGCAAGCATATAAATGATCATAAGTTACAATATAATGTATAGGAGCTTTCGTTCCTCATCAAAAAGCACTGCGAATACAGTAGGAGACTGATCAAAGCTCACTGAAGTCAATCAGATTCTTTCCATTGACTTTGTGGGATTTGGATCAGGACCTACACATCTGATCCTGCATCTTCTGAAGTCATTGCAATACTCACATTGACTTTAGTGGATGCAGGTTTGAGCTCTATAAAGATTGAGTCCTGTGTGGCTCTGCTTTCTGTTGCTGCTGGTATTTTCATATATTTACATATTCATTAATTCTAAGACTACAAGGGACTATTATGTTCATCTGCTCTGACCTTCTGCATAACACAGGGAATAGAATTTCACCCACGTATTCCTGCGTCAAGCCATAGTTTCTGGCTGACCTAAAGAATATCTTGTAGAAAGACATCCAGTCTTGATTCAAAGACTTCAAGTGAAGGAGAGTCCACAACAAACCTAGGTAAATTGTTCCACTAGTTAATTACCTTCACTGTTAAAAGTGTTCACCTTCTTTTCTATCTGAATGTATTTAGCTTCAGCTCCCAGCCACTGAATCTTGTTTATGCCTGAAAAACTGGAACAGCTGATGCAGGCATTTGAGGAGTGCTGTGACCTCAGAGAGAATGAAAGCCTGTTTTTTACCTGAAACCAAGAGGCAGAAGAGGGAATAACAGACACTTACATTACAGAGCTGAGAATTCTGGCAGCCACATGGAACTTTGGAGATGTGAAAGATTCCCTAATTAAAGACAGGATCATTTGTGGGGGACGTGATTCCAGCTTATAGGAGAGATTGTTGAGAGAAACAGATCTAACGCAGGGGATGTGCCTCCAAATACCAATGGTATCTGAACTGTTCGGGCCATGGATCAAAACAGTGACAGCCACGAGTACAGATCTAGTGCATAGGATCAAGTTAAAGGACCCCAGAAAGCAAGACAGAAACAGACTGACCAAGAATGCAGACATTATGGTCCCGTGTAAACACTGTGGAAAGCAGCACAAAAGTCAGAAAGAAAAATACCCATCCTGTAGGCAACAGTGTAAGAGGTGTAGACAACAGAATCACTTTGTGCCCTGCTGCAGCTACCTTAGGAAGTGAAAGAAAACCAGCAGTACATACAGTGATTGAGGCCATAGAGACTTCCAGTGTGACTTCAGCAGATTGAAATAATCTCACTATATGCGCACTGCAGAAGAAGGCTGTCAGCCATTCAGCTGCCATATTTGCAGCTATGTTATTAGAGCAATGGCCAATTTGATTCTAGGTTAACTGTGGAGCCAGCTGCAATCTAATCCCAGCCTCACTGATAAGCAGCAATATTAGACTGGCAAATGTGACCAGTTGTACAATAAAACCATTCTGAGTGGGCAAATGCAGGCTATCAGTAAGAAACCCATGAAATAAGAGACGCTATTGCATAGAGTTTATAGTAGCTAATCCATAGGAATACCACTGACTGCTGGACAACAGGGCAGTATAAGCCATGGATTTGATCTCAGTACACCAGAAAATTTTCAACTTGAGAGAGGAGGGAGAACGGTCACTGTGAGCTCTGTCCAGCATTGTAACAGAATATAAGTATGTGTTTCAAGGAGACGGACACCCAAAGGGCAAACTGAAGTTAGGAATAGATTGCAACATCCAGTCCATGAGACTACCAATTCCATTAGCCCTAGGGGAGTCAGTGAAGAAGGAACCAACCGGCAAGCTTACAAAGCCTGCAAAGAAAATTAGCAGGCTAGTAGTGGTGAGGAAACTTTCAAGTAAACTGAGGATCTGTATTGACCGAAAGGCATTGGGCAGAGCATTGAAAAACAAAGTCACTGTCCATTACCAGCAATTGAGGAAATACCACCTGACTTATCCATGCCAGTTTGTGTTGTCAAGAATGGATTCTGGCATATTAAACTAAATGAGTCATCCAGCCACCTGACAGCCTTTGCCACACCATTTGGCAGGTGCTGCTGGGCGTGAATGCCTATGAGCATCAGCCCAGGCCCACTGGTCTTCCAGTGTAAACTGATCCAGGCATTAGAGCAGTGGTGGGCAATCTGTGTCCCGCAGGCCGCACGCGCCTGTCAGGGTAATCTACTGGTGGGCTGCCAGATAATTTGTTTACATTTGCCTGGCCGCCTGCAGCTCCCAGTGGCCACGGTTTGCTGTTCTCAGCCAATGGGAGCTGCAGGAAGCGGTGGCCAGGCCCGCACCACTTCCCGCAGCTCCCATTGGCCGGGAATGGAGAACCGCAGCTACTGGGAGCTGCGGGCGGCTGTACAAATGTAAACAAATGGTCTGGCGGCTCGCCAGCAGATTACCCTGATGGCCTGCATGCGGCCTGCCCACCCCTGCATTAGAGGAACTCCCAGGCATAAAGATGGTGAAGATGAGAGTCTTATTGTAGAAAGAAGTGACAAGGAAGATACAATCCACGACCTCTGAAGGTCTTTGTCAGACTCTGAGAAACTGAGAGTCCTAAAGGAAATGCCCAGATCAAAGGATGTGAAGGCAGTCTAGCGTCTTACAGGGATGACTAGCAATGTATAGGGATGGCCAACTATCTTTCCAGATTCTGTGCACACCTATTAGAAACCTATGAATCCGTGAGACTGTTAACACACAATGGTGCAGAGTGGGAATGGTCAGAGAACCAGGAACAGGAATTTGAAAGTATAAAGAAAATCTTAAGTGAGGCACCAGTCCTAAAGTACCGCAACCCTGCAGAGCTGCTAGAATGTCTGTGTAATGCCTCCGAATGAGGCCTGTGGTATTTGCTGGTAGAACCCTGATGGGCACAGAAAAGGGATGTGCTTGGATAGAAAAGGAGCTACTGATTGTGCTCTTCGGAATGGAATGATTCCATCTGTTCACCTTTGGGCACAAGGTGACTCAGCAGTCTGATTGCAAGCCATTAGAAAGCATCATGAAGAAGCCAGTGTTGATTGCACTCAAGTGATTACAGTGCATGCTAGTGAGACTCCAGCACTAGGAAGTGAGGACAAGGTATTGCCCAGGAAAGTCAGTACTGGTGCTAGATACGCTGAGCATGGCATACCTTTCAGAGTAAACACAGTTAATTCTGCTAGACAGGAGATAGGATAGGAGGCTCATGGCAATGCAACAAAGCGTTAGCCTGGCTGAGATGCTACTGGCCCTAAAACCTTTCAGATGCCAGGGTTGGCCAGATCATAAGAGCAAGCGCCACCAGTGGTTCACCCATTTCCAGGTGAGAGATGAACTGTGTGTCCAAAATGGGATTTTGTATAAATTGGGCAGCAGTATTCCCAGCAGATTTCAGAGCTAACACTGCGAGATGGGGACACACTTCACACATGGGGGTAGAGGCATACCTGAGAATAGCCAGGGAGTATTTGTGCTGGCCAATCAACATTTGAAGCATCCCAAAATAAAGACCACTTTTGAAAATTTTGGCAAAGCCACAGAGCATGCCAGTGAAAGAACCCATGACTCCTGACTATCAGTTCCCAGCTGTCGAGCCTTATCATCTGAAGGCCAGTGATGTCAGTGGGAGCCATCTCATTGACTACAATGGGCTCTGGATCAAGTCCATAATGATTAGCGCACACTAGACACCCTGTGAAAGTATATCAACAGCAGTGAGCAAGAGATGAAACAGAATAACAGATTGGTGTAGTCTGATAAATAAAATACACAGCAAACATATAACTGTCTATTTTCCATTTGACAAACTCCTGGACACGTTATATTTTTTTCGTTGTATGTATCTAAACCAAACAGCACATTTAAAAGTGAACAAAAGGTTTTCCACACTGCTGAACCTTGAAAAATGCTTTATTCTTGATTTCCTATTGTGAATTCATTAGCCGAGAAGATTGTTTAGGTTTGGAAAACTGTGACACCGTGTAGAGAATTTGTTTTCATTTCTTTTTTCCTTTTCTTAAACTTACTGTGAAAATTATGCAAAGAATGTTTTGCTTAGAGTTATGGCACTGCCAGCATCATTTAACTTCTTGCACTTAATTTACCTTATTAACATTTTTATTAGGTATCATTATCCTGTACATACAGCACATAGTTGTAAGGCTATTCATTTTTGGCAAAACATCTGTCTACTGACCAGGGATTTCAACATGTTTTCATCTTGATACCATGCTGGTTGGATAGTTAACCTTTTCAGATATGCAAGTACATGTTCAATTGGCAAAGGTATCATATAATCTATGACACTAGTTTCTCCCATTTTCAAGATCACATTTCTACAGTCTGACCAGATGAGATGCTAGAAAGAAAAATGGTGTGTAGACCACAGAACCAGTATTTGATTTCAAGCCTTGATGCACCAATACTCCACTGGGAAATGATCTTGATAGGATGGTGTTCTGCAATCTATCCCTAGACAGCATGGGAGCTGTAAATTGTCATAACTGAGGTTTGCTACTGAAAATGGGTGGGTAAATTTTAGTGTGCATTTATATTGAGTAGGACATTGTTTGAAGGTCATTGGTGCAGATGAATTGACTTTTCTGTAGTGATACTGTAGATTGTCCCGTGGAAATTGTACAAACACATTGGCTTGATGCATATACTTGGTATAAAAATGCATTATTTGTATCCAGCCATTTAAAATGAATTCCCTTATGAAATGAAAGTTTAGGACATAAAATGCTTCTGCATTCTTTTGTAAAGCATTTTTTTTCAGTAAGAACAATACATATTTACTGAAGTTAATGGTATTAGAACATTGTGACTGTGTGACTGATTACTTCTCCTAAACTATTAGGAATTGAAGGTCATGCTATATGTCTTTCAATAAGTATTTTCCCCTCAATTTTCAACAAGGTCTTGGATGTGACCTGTGAACTTAATGTTGTTAGGTATTAATGATCTCCATACTAGAAATATTTGAGCATACAAAAGTTTCCTCTTCCCCCTCCCACAGAGTAACTAGAGTTCCATTCTTTGTCAAGGTGAAACTCAATTTGCAGTAACTATAATTTCTTAAATTTGATTTATTTGCACTAAGTAGCTATATCAGTTTCTCAGACAAGTAAATGCAGTAGGATACATTAATTTTTAAATATCGACACTGTTTCCTCTATCATCCTTGACAAAAATCCCACACTCACTTTGCTTGTAGAATCATTGCAAAAATGGTCATTGTGAGAAATGATGTAGGCATTTGGATGTATATTCAAATATAAAGGTTTTGATCCAGTGTGGTCTATATTATCATGAAAAATACTTTAGGATCTTCTAATTTACTACCTTTCTTTTTAATTTAACACATACCTCTGCACTGATTAGAAATAATTTGTACTCTACCTTGTTTGCAAATGTCGGTATTATAGTTTATTTATAGTAATGCCAAGAGACCAACCGAGATTGGGGCCCCATTATCCATGGTTCAAACAGAGTGTAACACAGTCCCTGTCCTGACTTGCTTATAGTCTCAACAAGACAGACAAAGCATTGTGGGAAAGGGTTATAACATAACAAGCACAGTGAAAAAAGTGCTGGTCTGCCATCTGCATTTTAGTTCCACATTTTCTTTTTTTTTTGCTTTTGATATCTTTCTTTTGGGTTGAGATGAAGGGGCTGCAGGAGAGGGACTAAATAGAAAGGGAAAGGAGGCAGTGGAAGTGGAGAGGTGAGAGAAAGCAGGCATGGAGAATGGGTAGAGTGAGGTTGAGAACAAGTGACTGTGTTGCAGTAAACAGCCAAGTCAGGAAAGGGAGAGAATGCCCAGAGGAAACAATTGTTCCCTCTAGTATTACTAACTATTTAATAGGATGGTGAATGATTCAATCCATTTTTAACCCATTTTATCTGGGCTGCTGTAAAGCTTTGTAAAGCACCCCAATGAACTGTCAGGAATATGTTTCCCAGACCACGGGCGTTAAATTATGGCATCCCAACTCAAAGTGTTGTTCAGAGTAAACAAATGTATCTGTACCTCAATTAGCTAGGTAGATTGTTCTTCCTTTCCTTCTGTACCCCTCAGAGTGTGGAATGGACGCCTATACTCTATATCTTAATTTTAATATGATTCTCTGAATTTTCTCCCTCTTATGAGTAACTCTTGTATGAGAGATGTAATCTTCCACTTCTGTCTGGGTATCTTTCACAGCAACCTTCAGAGAGAAAAATGAGATTCAGTTTCCAGAGTTAATTTACCCTAAATCACCCTTTGTTTAGACACAGGATACATATTTCCCCCAGGATTATACCACATCTGGTTATCACTCTCCTCTACTGCTTAAAATTAGACATTTGTTCATCCTAAATCAATGATTTCTAGCTGGTGCAAAATCAATAATCCCTATGGTGATGGGTCCCACATAGACATAAATGGGAAAAAGATATCCAGCTCTGAGGTTTAAGGGTGTTTTAGATTAATTAAATCAGTTTATATTTTGGCTGAAATACATGAACTGAGATTCTTGTATCATCTGGAGCTTTTATTTGTCCTGTTGTGTTGTATCAACCAGGCAAGGTACTAACAAACTTCAACAGTACTTTATTTTTAAAGTGGAAACCTCTTTACCAAGCTGCTGCTGTACCCTCTGTAACTCTCACTCTGCCTCTTCAACTCCTCCCCCCTCCTTCCTGTCCTTTCAGACTCCCAACAGCCAGTGCTCCCAGTTCTAATCATTACAAGCAACATCTAAACACCACATCTAAATTGGGAGTTCTGGACTTCAGAATGAGTCATTTTGTAAAAAGATAAGAATGTGTGTTATTGTTGACTGTGCTTGATCATCAGACTATTGGATTCAGGTTTGTGACATTCACACATGTAACATTGAGGTATGAGGCCCAAGATGAAGGAAAAATATGGGCCTTCCCTCAACCTGTAGAGAGAGCTGAATCCTCCCCCAGTAGTTCTGCCCCCTCACTATGTCCACACCCTCATCTTCATAAAACTCGCTGCTTGTGAACAGAGCAATGGTGGCACAGAGTATACTGCTCCAGGAGGTGTGAACCCCAGCACCCCACAGGGCCCACTCATGCACTCACATTCCACCATGTTTTGCTTGGGAAAGCGGATTTTGAAGACTTTCCTCCAGCCCCCAGTAAGAATTGTCTGCTCAGGTGCTGCAGCCCCAAAAGCATGGCAATTCCTCCTTCCCCACCTGCCTGAAGAGGTGGAACAGCGGTGGGCTGAGGAGGAGGGAAACTCTGGCCCATCAGCAATGCAGAGTAGCAAGCCAAAGTCCTTCTCTTCCCAGCCCATCCAAATTATATGACCAATAGGCTGATGGGAGGGTGTTTCCTCCTCTTTTCACCAGAAGAGTTGCAGTCGTGGTGGGCTGAGGAACCTGCTTATTCCTCCATCATGCCCAAACCCTGGATTCTACAGCTGACTGGGAGAAAGGAAACCCTAACTCGCTCATGTAGACATGGGGTAGACAATAAGGGCCAACAGGAACAGCAGCAGTAGTGGCTAACTATTTCACAAAGCGAGAGGTCCTCTGCTGTGGAAATGGGGAGCCATCTAGTTCTGCAGCCTCTTATGGAGCTCTCCAGAGCCCAAGTCATACCTGTGACATCATAACGTGATCCTAGAAAGAGAGAGAACTTCCAATGACTGTCAATAATGCAAAAAAACAAACAAAACCACCTCCCCCGAAAAAAACAACCCTCCAAAAAACCATAGAAGGCCACAGATTCAGTGTCTCAGACCCTAGGCCTGTTCTTCCCAGTGGCTAAACTGGCCTTGAAAACTGTCACATGAATCCTTCTGCTCGTATAACTTTCCTCATGGGGAATGTAATAATTCTCAGACCTGCCCATTATTTTCTTTTATGCTCTGTCAATACACCATTAATACACCCTGGCGACAGTTCCTTTCCCTTTATACTGGATCTGTGACCATCCGCATTTTTTGATATATTGTATGTCCTTGAAATTCTCTACCCATCTGCACTGGAAGGCAGCTTGCAAACTCTCCTTAGTGTTTGGGACCATAACAGCCATCTTTTTTGCCAGAGGAAATTAAGGCCGATTATTTGCTTGCTTGGAAGAAAAGGATCTAGAATTTCGACCCTTGGTAGCATGCTTACTGAGAGTACGTGGAGTATATGTGAGTGTGGCAACCTAATTGACAAAATGTAACATTAAAACATCATAAGCAGCATTGGAATGAAGTGTCATGAAGCCTTTTCACCTGCTTGAATGTTGGTTTATCAATCAAAAGAATAATTTTACTCTTTAAACATAAAACATGTTACTTAATTCATAAGAAGTAAAGTTATTTAGGTTATTAAATCTGTATAAATAGTAATAAAGTATCAACGATGATAGAGAATAACTTGCCTATTGGCCTTATGACCGTGGCATTAAATTGTACTCCTTAGCCTCTTGATATATCTAGTTTTTAATAAAAGCAATTGACCAGATCCTTCAGTTATGCCTTGCTTTGCACTGTGGCTGGGTAGTATACACACTGCCAGGGGTATGGCTATAGCTGTGTGTCTGCTTTCAAATCATATTCACATAAGGACAAATCCTTCCTCTGTAGGTGTGAAAGATCGCAGCCATGTTGGAACAGGTGTGCTTCTCCTGTGCAGGATGTTGACTCCGCTCCGTGCTTTAAGGGGGCTTCCTGCTCTCCAGTTTTAATAGGTTTTTTTTTCGTGTGTGTGGCGATGGAGTCATTGGATTTTATGTAGATCAATTGTGCATTTACCTTCCTAGAACCGCTGTGCTGCCACACATTGACTTAAGGGAGAGAATTCCTTCCTCACGGAATTTAGCTGTCTCATAGTGGTGAGGCAGAGAGGCTGTTGGGGGGAGTTTTACATTTCTAATTTAAAATAAAAACCCCTTTGTAATGAGAAACATTATTTTGCCAAGATCTGGCCAGTCACCACCAGTATCCAGTGAGCACAAAGGAGAGGAGGAGCCACAAAGGTGCAGGCTGTGGCTCCCTGATTCTGCAGCAAGTGAAGATTAGGACACATCCCCTTCCTGGCATGGACCCAAACTTTGGGAGCTGCAGGATGTGTAGAAGGTGGAGCACTGGCCGGAATGGGCCTCTCCCTAACATGGAGAATCCCAAGATTGGAGCTCCAGCTCTGCTTCTTTTTGTTTGTTTGTTTGTTCCATTTTTATCACAAGGTGGATAGTGAAGAGGGGCATCAAAGTTGGGAACAAGGCCCCAAATATTGGTTCTATCCGTTTCCGCTACCCTTTGCTGTTGATCTCTTAGTATGCAAGCTCTCGAGGCTTTATGCCTTCCTTGTTACAAGCATAGCACCTAGCACATCAGGGACAGTACTGGAAACAAGTAAGCAACAATAACACTGATAACTGAGGCTATGCACTAGGGAATAGATTTAGCCTGTAAGTCTTTCCCCAAATGTAGTGAGTGGATTAACGTAATTCATGAGTTTGAGTTTCACATGGGTGCTTTGGGTATGCTGTTGTATACTGCTTTCTAGCACTAATTGACTCCTAAATGATCACCAAACATACCCTGCAGCTAATTATGCAACACTGATGACTTTTTTCCTGATTGTTCTAATTATTTTGTTTATTGTGGAAGTAAGATTAATGTGCAACCAGTATGTAAGTTTAATGGGGAAAAAAAGGGATTCACAGTTAAAATTCCAAAAATTGAAGTAATTCAAAAGTGAGTGTTGCTGCATTAAATCAGCATTGTTATATGCCCTGATTATTTTATCATGTACATTTATACAACATATGGAATAATCTACCAAACTACACAGAACCCAGGGAAACAGGAATCAGGAATATATGTTTAACATAGTCAAGTTAATGTGGGAATTACAAACTTAATGTCTGCATTTTCTGATATTTTTGTCATTTTTTTTAACTGCATCACCTTAAATCTAAATTAACAGAATTTTGCATAGCAATTCTCTTTTGTGATAATAATGTGAACATGTAAGTGTTTCCAGCTTGCTTTTGAAACCCATACCTCATTGAAATGAGTGAGATTTGGAAAAAAGAGTTCTCACCTTTTTTTGGTTGGGGGGCAGTGTGCTGTCAATTAAAAAAAAAAAAAAGCTTAGCATCTACAGAATATTTTAGATGCAGCAGAAATTGCAGCGTCCCTAAAGTAGCAGAATCCACATTTCCCCTCCATGTTCATGATTTTCTCTTGTCCCAGAAGCTAAGACTATTATTTTCAGAGGAGTTTGCTATGTGCATCTCAGCAAGACAGTTACAATCTCCTTCCTGCAAGTTGTGCCATCAGCAGTCTGATTTCAGCCCTCTTTGCTGTAGCCATGTTTTTAAAATAAAATTGTGTTGATTTTTTCCCCTTTTCACATTGTAAAATTGTATATATATTTTTTCGTGTACTCAAAATAACCTTTGCATGCAAGCCAAGCGCAGAAGAGTTCATCCCAAAAGATGAATGTTACAGAAAGTGGTGAGCATATTGAAATGGGGGTTGTAATAGATACCATTTTGCAACCTCAAATATAGCATGCACTGGCAGCCCCCCTCTCCATAATACTGTGAAGTATTTTTGGTACATATTTATATCACATAGTCCTTCTGAGACACTGCAAGGAGCCAGTTGTTCCATTGCTCATGGAGAAAAACTTTCTTCCTTGCTCATAATGAAGGAAAATCATTCACACAAGAAGCAGCAATTTATACTTATTCTCTCAATAGTAGGGATTCTTTCAAGAAATTCTCTCATCATAAATTCTGTCCACAGGAGATATCTTAAAGATGACACCTGACTTTAAATCTTCAGTTGGTATCCTCTCTTTCCCTACCGTCAGGGGTGAAAGTAACTGAGGACACTTACCCCTCATGACTTGAAATATTTCTCATTAACCTACTCTCTGCTCCAATAATATTATAATTTTCCAGGTCTGCTTGAATTCATTAAATTGTGAATTTCCAGTGAATTTGCTGTTTCTCTCTTGATGTTGCTGTACATGTCAAATGAATAATGAGGAGTCCAGTGGCACCTTAAAGACTAATGATTATCTGTTAATCTTTAAGGTGCCACCGGACTCCTCGTGTTTTTGTGAATACAGACTAACACGGCTACCCCTTTGATACATGTCAAATGAGTAACCTGTGGACATGATATAAGGTCTTGGTTTTTTGATCGTCAATGAGTGTTGTTGTTTTGTTTTTACCTTGGAACAGAGCACAGGAAATCAGCATTGGAAAACATTTTCCTCCTCTAAATAAACCAGTAAATGTGTAAAGCAAGCAGACCTAACCCCAACAAAAAAGTTTAAACTTGACCTAGAGGTAAATTAGAACCTCTTATTGACATACTGCTTTATTTCTTGTTCACCAAGGTAAATTGGATAAAGGAGTGTAATTACGACCAGTCCTGTGGTGTTACATAATTGATAGGAATTGTATAAATCAGATATATACGGCTCATAGAATTTTGGCTTGTTTGTTTATTTATACCCAGATATGTGGTTTGCATGGTACTGCTGTATGAAAGTCAGCAAACTTGGACTCCAGCAGGTTATCAAGATAAGGAGTTCCAATCTGTTAGTCTCTAAGGTGCCACAAGGACTCCTTGTTGTTGTTACTGCTGAGAACATTATACTGAAATTTTGTGTGTGAAAAAAAGTGAGGTTGGCTCAGAATATGTCCTTTCTTAGGCCCATGGAACTGGAACAGCAGATACAGAATATCCAATGTCACCGTATCCACAAGGAATTGCTTTCATATTTAAAAATAAAAGAAATTAATTACCATATTATCACCACCTAACTTTATAGACAAACTGGAAATGATCGTGGCCCTGATTCAGCAAAACACTTGAAGCATGTGAGGCAGGCTTTAAACTTGGTTTCAACGGTAGGCAGGAGATAAAAGTGAGTCTAAAACATTGGGACCTGCATGAAGGGACAGAATATGGGAGGAACATGGACAATCACAGCAAGGACAAAGGGGAGATGAGGGAATTTAGAGGGGAAAATCTAATGAACATCCTAATGTCTGTATACTAATTCAACAAGTATGGAAAATAAACAGCAAGAACTAGAAATGCTAGTGAATAATCACAATTATGGCATAGTTGGCATCACAGAAACATGGTGGGATAATTCACATGCCTGGAATATTGGTATAGAAATGTACAGCTTATTCAGGAAGGACAGGCAGGGAAAGTGAAGGAGGTGTTGCCTTGTACATTAAAGATGGGTACATTTATACTGAGGTTGAGATAGAAGTGAGAGGCAGACCTGTTGAAAGCTGAGTAAAGATAAAAAGGATAAGAAACCAGGGTGATGTCATGGTAGGTGTCTACCATAGACCGCTAAATAGGAAGAAGAAGTGGATGAAGGATTTTTTAAACAACTAACAAATTCATAAAAAAACCACAGGACTTTTTAGTGAAGGGAGACTTCAATTACTCGGAGATCTGTTGGGAAAATAACACAGCAGAGCACAGATTATCCAACACGTTCTTGGAGACACTTTGTCACTTTGGAGACAACTTCTTATATAAGGTGGAGAATGTGACTAGAGGAGAGGCTTGATTTGATTCTTACAACTAGGGATGAACTGGTTGAGAATTTGAAGGTGGAAGGCAGGTTGGTTGAAAGTGATCATGAAATGATAGAGTTGATGATTCCAAGGAATAGTAGGAGGGAAAACAGCAGAATAAAGACAATGGACTTTAAGAAGGTGGATTTTAGCAAACTCAGAAAGTTGGTAGGTAAGTTCCTGTGGGAAGCAAGTCTAAGGGAAAACAGAGTTCAGGAAAGTTGGCAGTTTTTTAAAGAGACATTATCAAGGGCACAAGAACAAACTATCCCAATGCGTAGGAAAGAGAAGAAGTATGGTCAGAGGCCATCCTAGGTTAACCGGAAGATCTTCAATGACTTGAAATTCAAAAAAGAGTCAAAGAGTGGAAAGTAGGTCAAATTACAAAAAAAAGGGAATATAAAAAAACCACAAGCATATAGGGTAATAAGAAAACATTTTACAAATATGTGAGAATAAAAAGGAAGAGCAAGGACAGTGTAAGCCCTCTACTCAATCAGGAGAGAAAGACAAAAACAGAAAATGCAGCAATGGCTGAAATGTTAAATGCCCTATTTGTTTCAATTTTTGTCAAAACAGTTAGCAATGACTGGATGACTACCATAGTGAACATCAGTGTAAATGGGGTAAAATCTGACACTGAAATAGGGGGGAAAAACAAGAATTACTTAGACAAGTTATATATCTTCCAGTACAGCTATAGTACCTATCTATAAAAAAGGGAATAAGGACAACCCAGAGGATTACAGATTATAGAACAGAAGTTCAGTACTGGGAAAGATAATAGAGTAAATAATAAAACAGTCAGTTTGTAAACATGTAGAAGAAAATAAGATGATACATAACAGTCAACATGGATTTGTCAAGAACAAATCATGTCAAAATAACTTAATGTCCTTTTTGGCAGGTAACAAGCCTTGTGGATAGGGGGAGGGAGCAGTAGATATTATATATCTTGATTTTAGTAAGACTTTTAATACAGTTTCACATGACCTTCTCATAAGTAAACTAGAGAAATACAACCTAGATGAATCTACTATAAGGTGGGTGCACAACTGGTTGGAAAACCGTACTCAGAGAGTAGTTATCAGCTGTTGCCAGTCAAGCTGGAAGGACATATTGAGTGGGGGCCCACAACGATCTGTCATGGGTCCGGTTCTGCTCAACATCTTCAGAAATGATTTGGATAATGACATAGAGAGTACACATATAAAGGCTGTGGACAATACCAAGCTGGGAGGGGTTGCAAGTGCTTTGGAGGACAGGATTAGAATTCAAATGATCTGGACAAACTGTAGAAATGGTCTAAAATAAATAAGATGACATTCAATATGGACAAATGCAAAGTACTACACATAGAAAGTAATATTCAGTTACACAAATATAAAATGGGAAATGACTGCCTAGGAGCGTGTACTGCAGAAAAGAATCTGGGAGATATAATGGATCACAAACTACATACGAGTCAACAGTGTAACTGTTGCAAAGAAAGTGAACATCATTTTGGAATGTATTAGCAGGAATATGGTAAGCAAGATATGAGAAGTAATCTGCACTTCAGCCCTGATAAGGCCTGAATTGGAAAGATGTGGATAAACTGGAGAAAGTCCATAGGAAAGCAACAAAAATGATTAAAAGTCTAGAAAACCTATGACCTATGAAGAAAGATTTAAAAAACTGGGTTTGTTTAGTGTGGAGAAAAGAAGACCGAGAGGGTATATGATAGTCTTCAGGTATGTAAAAGGTTAATATAAAGAGAAGGGTGATAAATTGTTCTCCATAACCACTGAGGACAGAACAATAAGTATTGGGCTTAAACTGCAGCAAGGGAGATTTAGATTAGAGATTAGGAAAAACGTCGTAGCTGTCAGCGTACTTAAGCACTGGTACAAATTACCTAGAGAGGTTGTGGAATCTCTGTCATTGGAGGTTTTTAAAAAACAGGTTAGGCAAACAGTTTTCAGGGATGGTCTAGATAGTACTTAGTCCTGCCTCAGATTGGACCAGGTGAACAATCCTCTATTTCTATGATTCTAAGTGCTTATACCATTTAGGCCAGGAAAGCTTATGCCCAAATAAATGTGTTAGTCTCTAAGGTGCCACAAGGACTCCTCGTTTTTGCAGATACAGACTAACACGGCTACCACTCTGAAAAATGGGAAATAAGGGCATGCTTAAAGTTAAACACATCTCACTACTTTGCATCTTAGTCAGGGTCCTAGGACTCTCCTTTTGTCCTGCTCAGTCTTGGCTACTTTGATATTTTCTCTAAAATGGCTGATGAGTGAGCGGTCCTTTCAATCAGGTTCCAGGTATCATCTGGTGACTCTTGTGGGTGACTTCAAGTCCCTCATCAGGTGATCTATTTTTGGCTTCAAACCCACTTTGCAGAGATGGTTCTTCTGAGCAATAGACATCTCATTGGCCCAGGGAGTTTCTGTTTGTTTGAAAGACCAACTAGTATTGATTGTTCTCCATCGTTAGCCCTTTGCTAGGTGCAATAATTTCTTGGAAGTTTTTCAGCAGAAGATGAAGGGTAAAAGGCAAAAGTGTAGGCAAAGTACAGACTTAGATTGAAAATGGTGCTCACAAAGGAAAATGGAGTCTGATGATTGATATAGATATATGCAGATGTATACTAAACTGTCACATCACTCATTTGGAGGAAAATTCCCTGATTTTAGATTACCATTAAGGCAGTGTTAATGACTCTGGGCCAGATCCTCCGCTGAAGTCAGTGAACTGCACCCGTTTATACCAGGTGAACATCTGGTGCTCTGGTTCTGATTTCACTCATGAGATTGACACAAATATAGTTCTATTAATGTCACTGGCATTACTCCCAATTAACTGAGTTGTGAAATCAGGCTCATATTCATTTGATAAGGATTTTGCTGTGAGGTTCAAATTCACTTATTTTCTGAATGTCACTTACTCAGCATGTTGACTCCTTCCAGTCATTCACTGTGTCTCATAATTTTGATAATTTGCTTAAATTTGTTCTTAGAATTGTCTAATTCTGAAACTCTTTGCAATGTCAATTGCAGTTAATATACTACATAATCTCCCTTTGACTTAGTGTGCTATACAGATAAAAAATTCTTTTTAATTTTACATTTAGAAGCAACATTGTCAGTGGATTTGCTATAAGGCAAATGGAAACTTGACTGGATAATTTCTGTTCTTTAGTATTTTCTAAATTGCTGGTTCATCCTCTGCATCTGCCTTGTATTTTATAGGTGCACTAAATTTGATGACCATCAAGGGTCGTTAAACAATATACTGTACTGTGATAAAAATAGTTCCCTCTGCTCACATTAGGTGTTTTCTAAAACTAGCTCCATAAATTTCATCAACAAAAGCTATTCATGCTTTTTTTCTGGAAATCTGAAGCAGACAAGTTAACTTGTAGCTGTGGGTCTGATCGTGCAACATTTTCTCATGTGAATAATCCTTACTCTTGCAAGAAGTCCTATTTTAAAGAGATGATGCTGCCACTGTGAATAAGGATTACTCAAATAAGTATTGCTGGATCAGATCATATATCTAAAACAAAATGTTCTACAGTATCTTATGACAAGTTTTTGTGAAATCCAACATCTGACAAGATCAAGGGATTTTTGTATACATCTCAGCTTGCGGGGTGGTGATGTGATGCTAAATGAGTGAATAAAAGGTGTTAGCAGTTGCTGATGTGTGGGGGAAAATGTCATATACTGTTTTCATATAAGCTGTTATAGGATCTTGCATATATTGCGTGCAGTATGAAGCGCTACAGCTATAAGAATATGCCTGATTTTAGTGTGATACTTTAAACAGAATCATATAAATAAGAGTTAAGCATTCAATTACATTGATCAGACAGGTCAAGGAGCTGGATAAGAGTTAGTATTTTGGGAGATACTGACAGTTTCAGTAGGAGAAAAGATTTTTTAAAAAAATCCTCCCAAGTCAAGCAAAAGAATACAATAAAGAGAACCATATTTAGTGAGGAGGCAGTGTAGGAAAGCTGATAATCAGGTATATCCTTTCAGGAAAATTCAAGCACAGAAACAATGGCTTGATTATTCAGCTAATCAAAGGAATCAGGGAGGCATTTATTTCTGGCAGTTTTATTTGTTATCGTTTCCCAAGTTCACACAGAGCCATATAGTTTCTGCTGATAAAAGTGTGGTAATTACATGAATATAACACACACTGCCTTCTACTCCTTTACCTTTAGTTTTTATTGTATGAGGTGAAAACATGCCTTAATTCTGGGAGGTAATGGAGCTATAAGTAATAAAGAGTGTGGGATTGTAAAGAATAAATGTTGCTAGTCACAATATTTTTGTCAAGAATTGAGGCTGGGAATTTAAAGGAGACTAAGGGTATGTCTACACTGCAAAGAAAAAACCTGTGGCACCAAGTCTCTGAACCACCTGGGTTAACTGACAAAGGCCCATGAGGCTGAGGCTGCGGGTCTAAAAATAACAGTACAGGGGTTCAGGCTTGGAGGGGTGGGGGGAAACCAGGCTCTGAAACCTGGTGAAGGAGGAGAGTCTCAGAGCTCAGTCTCCAGCCAAGCAGGAACATTTACACTGCTTTCAAGCCCAAGCCCCTCAAGCCTGAGTCAATTGACCTGGGCTCTTAGACTTGGTGCTGTGGGTTTTCTTGGCAATGTAGACATACCCTGAGGGAGTTTTGACATTCAAAGGTAGTTGGGCATTTAAAATCCAATGAAAGTCCCATCTTTGGGGTGAGGGGGAAATAGTGGGTGAAGGAAATAAAGAAGATTAAATATATTTTTTTGATTTTAGTAAAGCAACTGATACTGTGTCCCACAATAACTTACCTGAACATTCATTTCAAATTGGCTTATATAGGATGTAATATGAAAACTGGCTTAATGACCAAAAACAAATGGTACTGATAAAACAGCAATATATCAAGCTGAGAGGAATTGCCTTCTAGGGTTCGGTAGGGTTTGTGTAAATGGGGCGTTATTTAACACCATCACTAATGATCTGTGTTATAGTGCCTGCGGCACTGTTATGGAATTTACAGATGATACCCAAATTTTGAGGCATTCTAAACAGCAGTGAGCAGAGAGAGAAATTATAAGGGATTTCGAGAGATTAGGTTCCTGCTATAGGTGGAAGGTAACAAAATGAGATTCATCTTAGAAACTGTCCACTAGTACATCTTAGGGGTGGATGGAGGCAAACCCTTGAGGAGATAATGGACAATGAGTTGGACATGAATTTTCAATGTGAAATGGCTGCACTTTTAGTAATGGCATCATATCACACAATAGGATTACAATAGTTCTTTTCTGCAGTGCTCTGCGTAGAATTTGTTTCTGGTCCACATTACCAGATGCTGACAAAATAGAAAGTTCGGAGAGCAACAAATAAGGGGCTGGAAGGACTGACCCGTGAGGAAAGAGTCAAAGCACTATATGTGTATACTATAGCTTGGCTATAATAACTAAGGGATACATGCTAACATGACAAATATCAGAAGAATGTTAAAGACGGAGGAATTATTTATTTTGGTTCCTTACAATGAGTAGTGGGTTGAAATTAAGAAACAGAAAATTCATGCTGGCTATCCAGACAACTTCTTGACAGGGACCCCCAGGAGAGTGTCAAATGGTCTGTTAAGGGAAGTACTTAACGCCCCATTGCTTGAGATTTTTCAAAACTTGCCGGAAGAAAGTACTGGAAAATGTACTTTAAGGGCTAGTTCCTCAAGAGAAGGGAGATAGAACTAGATGGTCCATAAGTTGTTTTGCATCTGACTTGTAGGGTTCCTTGATACAATTATCATTCACTGACCTTTCTTATTTTCCCCTTTTTCTCTGTATAAATGTCATCATAAGGATACAAAAATATTCTTTTTTCTTTTTTTTCCCCTCTTTAGCGTACCAGAAAATTTCGTTAGGTATTTCAAAATGCGTGTAAAAGATTAGGTCATATGGCAGTTTGCTCATTAAATACAACAGCTACATTTTCAATTGGATTAATAGACCTTAAAGTTGACAGATTTTTTGGGTGGGGTCAGAGGAGGGAGAGAGTTTGTTTATTTTTGCTGATGTACATTTGTAGATAGTTTTGGGTGTGTGTTCAATCAGTATTTATTAAATAAACCATATTTCAATAAAGATTTGAAATAATTTAAAGGGGAAAAAAACTCTGAAAAATAAAAAGTGGAAAAAGGACTCGTGAAGAGTACAATAGAATTTGCTTCTCCACCTACTAGTGGAGGCTCAGTTGCAAAGCTGATCAACACGTTACTCAGATGAACATTACAATTTAAGTTGTATTTTTTCAGGCCATGATTACACTGGACTTAGTATAAATATAACTAATAAAAATATAACTGGGCTGTTCTTCAAATTTAATTTTCATCCTTCCATTCAGAAGGTAATAGATAAATTCATGCTTCATCACTTTTACTATTCATATGTTCAGTATTGGTAAATTCATAAATAATCTGATTGCTCAGCCCTTTTTCATACAAATAATTTTTCAGTTGGACTGCTTACATGAATAAAGATTATTCATGTAAAGGTTATAGTAAAACAGGCCCAAAGTTTGTTTAAAAAGAGAATGTTTAAAGGTCAAAATATATATATTTTAAAACATGCAGTTCATTGCCTATACTGGTATTTATAACACCTAATATAATTAAGGCTGATTTTTAAAAAAAAATATCCAATTTACTTTCCACATATTTTTTTTTGCACTTAATTCACCTTGGAAAAGGAAAATACACACTTTATAATTATTGTTATTTACAGAAAACAGGAGTGTAAATGTGTAGTGCGGTAAACAAGGTGAGTGTGTACCAGATAATAACAGATCCCTACCTGGAAGAGTTTACTGTATAAAGGCCATGATCCTGAAAAGACATACTTTACAAACTGTGAACCATCCCAGGGAGTTCAGTGGGACAACTCATAATACATAAATGTAAGCATGTGTGTAAATCACTGTAGGATCATGGCCTACCGGGAGAAGCAGGAGTAACACAATACAGAATGACACAAACTGAGGTCCCAGTCTTGCAAATAGTCCCAGTGAGACTACACATGGTAGTTAAGTATTTGTACCCAGAGAGGGCAAACTGAAAGGAAATGGCTTTGAGGAGGGAGGAGTTGGACAGAGATTGTCAACATTTATTGGGAGTCTGCTCCAGTCAGATAGTCTTTGGAACAAAAGAAACAAAGAAAAAGAGAGTAACTGTTATGCTCCTGTTTCCAGTCAGTTTCACTTGCTGCATCTCTGACAATGCTGCTCCGGTTGGGTTACCAATATTGCTGGAACAATATTTAAGCATGCATGTACATGCACATTTTATGTACGGAGCTATAAATATAGATAGGTGTGTGTATATAAGTTTCAAATGTTATTTTTTGTACCAAAGCTGCCTGGCAGTGTTTCTTGAAATATAGTCCTATTTTCTTGAGAGGAAAAGTAGAGTCTGAAAGTGCATAAATATGGCAAGAGGAGAGGTGGGAGGGTAAAAGTTGACAAGATGCGCTCCTAAGTCAAAGCAGTAACAAAGAAAAATCTATCATTAAATAATTTGCATTCTAGTTTGATAGGAGTGCCTCTATTATAAGAATGTCTCTCCACTTATGCTTCTTGACGTATTTTTGTGTGCAAATTACTCTTGAATTATTTTTAAACATACCTTTCAAAAACTGTTCAGACATAGTATACATTATTTTAAAAAAGACACGGAAGAGACATTTTATTTTGATAATATAAAACCGGTTTCTGCTCTTGGAGCAGCCTAGGTTCATTGGCCTTCCATCTTGGTAGTTATTGCCAGAGAGGATCAATCAGAATTTGGGGCAAATTTTCAGTTTCCTAGGGACATATCAAGATGGCCTACATACGTTTCTGTGCGTCATGTTGTCATATTTTTTTCTATTACGGCTGAGTAAAAAAAGGAAAGTAGAACATACCGTATTTGTCACAAGCTGCTTTGCTGTGACTTGGGTTCATTGCCTTTTCTATTTCAAGGAAGAAAATTGAACACATTTTTCATACAAGCTCTTACTACAGTAGGCTATTGCCCCCTTCAGAACAAAAGGGGAGGAATAGAGCCATTGCAAAAAGAAAAGGTTAAAAGAGATTGAGGGAAGAGCTGCTGAATCAAGTGCTTCCTCCTTTGGTTCTCTAAATGTAGTTCTTAATAGTTTACTATATACTATTTTTGAAAGTGCTCAGTTGTTATCTTTACTAGGCCCTAACCCTCCTTTGAGGGTCAGTATTTCCAGTTACTGTAATCGTGCCAGGAAAATGTGAAAGGATTAAATATTAGTATTTTGATTTAAGTTGAATGAAGAGGGATATAATAATCTGCACAAGTGTTTGAAGAACGTAAGTGCTAAGGAAGGAGAGGAATCGTTCTGGATGAGAGTATAACTGTTAGGTTCAACTTGGGACAGAGGAATGAAATAGAGCAAAGGAAGATGAAGGTTTGAATACCGCACAATATTTCTTTAGAGCAGGTTCATTGAAAATATAGGTTGACTTAAGGCTTATCAAGATATTTTGGTAGAAGTCATTTGATAATATGTTACAGGTAAAAATCCTTCAATGTTGATGGGACTAGACCAGAGGTCTGATACAGCTCCCGCTGACTTCACTGAAAATTGGATCAGGTTCTACATGACTTTCTGGGTCCTACTGTTCCTAATTTTATGTATCTACAAAAATTGGTCACTTTAACCTATGCTTCTCAACATACATACATTTCTTGATAACTCTTTATCAAGCTCTCCCTCCTCATATTCTATGCTAACAAGAGAAGCAAATCTATTTTATTCTTTTTTTGATTCTGTGGTGTAAGAAGAGGAAAGTGCCACTACCTCCGCAGGGCAAAATAGTTCAAGAACTGTTAACCATGATTACATCAAGTTATTAATTAAACTTGTTTTAAAAGCTCTAGGGGTTTATGCAGTTTTTTTCAAACTCTGCTGTGCTGGAATTAGGTTTTTTTTCTTGACACTCAGAAAATTGACAGACAGATTTGTCTATGCCCCAATGAATTGGGAAAATAGAGTCTCAGAAATTTAGGACAGTCTATCTATCTGAGTTTTACAAGTCCAACTTTTTATTAAGTTATACAAACAAACAAAGAAAACATCCACACAACAGCACACCACACCACAGCAGCATGTTGAGGTTCTTTTCTCAACACTGCGATTACAACATCAATTCTCAGACAGGGTAACGTATCTTTGTCTGGTATTTCAGATAGAAGAATAAAAACTGTTCTATGAAAGGGGTTGAGATTCCTTTTTGGAGGGTTAGGCATGTCAATTGTCACTCAAGCCTTGTTCATTTGACTGCATGGCATGTCAAAAGGAAAGGTCTTTTGGTTAAAAGAGACATAAAGATTCCAGCAAGAAACGGGATGCTTCCTCTTAGCAGCAGAATTCTTATCTGATGAGACGTCAGATCTCTTTGGCATGTCTGCCAAGTCTGTGGCTAGTAAAGTCACAGTACAACATTCCAATGAGGCTGATGATTTGGGGAAAAACTAAACAAAGCAATGAGGGATTTTTCAAACTTAACCGCCACCTTATTTGTGACCAGTGAGGAAAGAAAAGAAGTGCCAACTATAGTCTTGTTCTGGGACCTTATTTTTTAGACCATCTCTTGAATATCACCCATATTTTAAGGTTATTCTGTTGAATCCCATGACTTCAAAGAGGCCAGGATTTCACCCTTAAAATTTAAGCTTATATATATCTAGTAACCCCTAAGCCTCTTTAATTATGAGATTTCTTTGGACAAAAAATAAGCAGCCCACAAATAGGCTGTTGTCAATAATCTGTTCCTGAAATGCCACTTCTTGTTTATTCATTGCTAAATCTTTATTTTTTTGCAGTCATTAATCTCTCTCAGTAGATAGACAAAAATGTAAAGTCGTATTTATGATTGCATATAGAATGACACAATATCAACCTCTGAAATCATTGTGAATCATGCAGAAATTCAAGTTGAACTGAAGTGCTCTGGTCCAGATGGGGAATCAAATTCTAGCAGCAATGGCTCTCTACTGAGAATACTCAGCCCCAAGAATTAGGCACCGTTGGCAAGATTTCAGCTGGTGGGGAGCCTGAGGAAAGCAGTAGTCCATCTCTGTATGTAGCCAGGATCAAATCATATACAGTTCCATGTTTTGTATCATTGACCACAATAAATAAGGTAGCCCTAAATCATATCAGTCATTCATCTGATGAATATTCATGCAATAATCTTGGTCCCTCAGTCCAAAAGGAAAAGATATATATTTACTTTTAAGAGTCCCCAAAAGATCTGATATGCATAAACCATTTCACATGATTAAATTGCTGTGTATACAATGCAAGACATTCAAAATTGAATTTCCAAGATTGTCAATAGCTAGCTGGGAACGGATATCAAGAGCTAGGAAATATCTGTTGTCAGTAGGGATACATATATATTATATATGGTGAATATTTTCCCAGCTAAAGGTCAACAAAACTTTAATCTCTCAGAGCTAGATTGTGAATCCCTTACTTCAACTGGTGAGCACAAATAGTCCAACAGTTGCTGTAAATGATCTTGGAGATGATATTTTGCATGTACAGTCTATAGAGTAATTTAATCATTTGGTTTATCTATATTTATTGATATAAATATATCAATATATATATAGGTTGTAGGTGAGCAGTTACATAAGTCCCAGTGAGCCGAGTGAATCCAAACCTTTGGTGCGCCACATACGTGCATATTTAATTAGCTAAGCAGTGTACATATTTTATGGATTTCTATTTATAATGTGTCTGTAGTCTATTTATCTAGGTAAATTTACATAATATAAAAATAATTGAAGAGTGCAGACATGAAGACTTTACTCAGGCAGGATTTCCTTTGACTATAATGGGATTTTAGTAAAGACCAGATATTGCCAGATACTGGCAGTGATTTGGAGGTAGTACAATTAAACCATGGCATAATTACAGCTTATTATGATGTATTATTGTTTTCATTTATTTAAGTGCCAACTGTGCTTCAGAAGACACAAATAAGGACACAAAGTATGCCCCCTATAGATTCCAACCTGAAGAAAGAGAGGAGATATTCGATCAGGCACTCTGGGAGACTGAGAAGATGGTGCTGCCTTAGAAATATATTACAGATGGAGCTGGTAACACCACCTCTTTTCAAGATTGCCTGACACTTCCGATGATAAGACTTTGTTTTCAGTTGCTTATAACTTTGCCAGACTTTAACTGTTTGGGTTGACATTTTGTATGCCAGATGTCTGCCTCAGGCTGATTTTTGTTTTAATTTGATTTTAACCAAAACAGTCCAGACATTTGTGAGAACAAGTCTAAGGGGTAATGCATTGTTTTGCCCATTTAAAAAAAAATCTTGCAGTCTTCTCTTGAAATACGCTAGTGCCCCAATGTTTTGGAGCAAGGACGTGAAATTCGGAGTGAGAGGAGCTAGGACTGGGAGCTAGTGCGGGAGGGCAGAGGAGACAGGAGGGGGGAACTGCGTCTGGGCACAAAGACTTGGAGCAGGAGAGGAGGGAATTGAGACTGGCTGCACAAGGATACTGGGACTGGGAAGCCTGAGGAGTGGAGACTGGAACTGGGTAGGCAAGGAGCCAGGGATGGGAAAGAGACAGGGACATGTGGGAGGGGATGGCACAGAAGGGGTCGAGCTTGGAAGGAATGTGCAGACGAGTCTGTGCCAGCGATAGCACCCTCCCCTCTAGAGCCTGGAATGGAACCCAGGATTCCTATCTCAGCATTCCTTAGCAGTCAGTATCAATGAAACTTGGTGGCAAAGTGTGTGTCTCATCTCTTTCAAGCGCTGGCTCACATGGACGAGGACAGCTTACTGCTGTCTGTCAGCTCACATGGGAGAAGTCTATGCAGTAGATCAAAAGGTTCCAACCTTGCTAATGACCTATATAGGTGTTAATGTGGTGGCGTATGATGGGATTTCTGTTTTTCCAGTTTACTTGAAAAACAAACTGGGAAATTAGACTCAAACAATGTTTAAATAACATTATTAAGTTGCAAAGTCACTTAAAAGTAGAACCTGGGTCTCCCAAATTTCAGGTGAATGTCCTATCTCTTTCCCTCATTCCCCCCTGCCTCCAAAATTCCATCAAATAAAAAAACAATTTTGCTGAAGAATTCCTGACCATCTCTTCTTGTGAGCCTGAGTGTAGGGGTACAAAGCAAGAGGAGAATGAAGGTAACCCCAAGATCATGAGGCTGAGTGACAGGGAGTATGAAGGTTTCATGTATGACTATAGAGAAGGCAGCAGAGAACAGGAAGAATGTGAGAGTGTTTTGTTTTGTTTTTTAAAAGCTCAGTTTTGGCCTTGGTTAAGTTTGATTTGTCAGTAGAACAAGTCATATAAGTCAGAAAAAAACAGCTAGAGATGCAATACTGGAGAGAAGGGGACAGGTCAGGAATTGAAAGATAGATTTGTAAATCATCCGTGTAGAGATGGTAGCTGAAGCTTCATGAGAGAATGAGTTTGCCACAAATATGTTTGGACATAATTCACATGGTACTTGAGCATGTGTCTAATTTTGCGCCTGATCCAAAGTTCATGATGATACTCGATGAAGTCTTTTCATGTACTTTAATGGGTTTTGGATCAGGCCCTTGAAGCATGTGAAGATTGCTCAGAGGCTTAAAGTTAGGCATGTGCTTAATTATCTTATTGAATTTTGGCCTTAAATAACACAGTCAACATCCCCAGTCATATTACTCACCAACTCTAATAAACATTATACCTTCTTATGGTAGAAGAAAGCCTTAGCAAATGGGTGGATGATTAAAGTAATATTTGGGGGCATAATTTTGACCCCTAAATGTGATAACACAATACTAAAAGAAATGTGTGAACTTGAGAGACTATAATGAGTCCTTTGGTTCTTTGTGGTAATTACTACAGATTGTATCACATTTCATACAGTATCATTCTGTCTCAGCTGGCAGTACCTCTGAGCCAAAAGATCATGGGCTCATATCCCAAATTGACACGGCATTGCTGTTGGGGTAGAGGTGCTGTATCACTAGTGCTGCCATTCTCCAGAAGAGACTTCTTTTTTTTCTTTTTTTTTTTAAAGTTCAACATCACTGACTGGATGGAAATGAAAAAAATCCCAAGGCACTTTTCAAAAAGAATATACTCTAAACCCGGTGTTTTTGCCAACATTAGGGCCTGTGATTTCGAAGGAGCCAACAATTAAAGAATATTACTAATTCTCCTAAATAAGGCAAATGAGGGCTAATGTATGCATGTTATTTCCTTTATTATAGATGGGAAAACAAAATATTAAGAAATCTTGCATTTGCGTGATCTCTTATTAACATGGGTGGTGGGTGGAGCCCCTTTTTGGGGAGGCTAGCCCTCAACTCTGCCTCTTCTGTCTGCGCCCTCCCCAGGGCTGGAGCCCCAAGACCCTCTGTCCCTCCCTCCCCCCACCTGTGGCCAGAGCCACAAGCCCTCTCCCGCGCATAGTGCCCCCTCCTCCCCTGAGCTAGAGGAGCCTTGGGCTAACCGCAGCTCAGAGTGTCCCCTCACCCGCCTCGGGTGGCCGAAGCCATGACATGCCTCCCCTCCCCACCCATTCTTATTAATCATTCTCAGGAAACTTTGTATGACCAGAGTATGATAATGGATGTAAAATGTGCAGCCTAATCAAACTATAGGGGTTTAATCAGCTAGATATTAAATGTAATACATTTTCTATACAAAGTTTTATAAACCAGAAGCAGTGTATAAACATTGCCTAGGTATTCTGCAAAGTATCTCTCTCAGGTGGGTAGTTTGGACCTTCTGAGTTTACTTATATTGTTATCCCTATTTTATAGATGAACAAACTGATCTCCATACCATGATCCTTTATTCCCCGCCCCCAATCACTTTTTAATGAAAAATGAGAGGCCTAAAACTATGTTGGAATAACATTCAAACCATAAAATAAATTAAAACAAGCCAAATAATTAAAAGTTCATGTTTCAACATACAGGCATTATCATGCAATTGTACCTCATTATGAAATAAAGAAAGGAATTAATACTAACATCAAATTTCCTCAACCTCCCATTAAGTGTGGGATTTTCAAAAATACTCAGCATTAGGCTTACTCTGTTCCCACTTAAGTCTATCGGAGTTCTACCCTTGACCTCAAGATGAGTAGATTTAAACTAATGCTGAGGTTTGTTTGTTTGTTAAATCCTACCCTAATAAAATGTAGCTGTTGTATTAGTGACAGTGTGACTTGGATATGTAGAGGGCTGTGTGAGCATGTGTGTGTGTGTGTGAGAGAGAGAGAGAGAGAGATGTCGTTTGTTATAAACTTTTTACTACAAATTTCCGGATGCCTGATTAGACTTTGTTGGCCATATACATCTTCTAATGAGGTTTGGTAATTTAGCTGCTGGAGATGCCTCAGTAGCAAAAATTCATAAAAATTTATTGACTTTGACATGCCAGCTTTAAGGTGCAGGTTAGTTTGTTTCATGGAAATTACCTTAATCCGATGTAATGACTTTGTTACAAATCCGTTTGCATACTGTCGAGCTCTACCTAGTATATATTTAACATTGGTTTGTAACTATGTCTAGCTATTTGTATGTAGTACCATACTGGTTTAGCTAATGTACATTGACAGGATGAAATGTAATTGAGAAAGGTCTTAATCTTTCAGTGTTCATGTAGTTCTTAACTAGCAACATAAGTGTAGATAATTATTTGAAAACTTCCAAATCCAGTTCCAGTGCAATAAAGAATTATAATACCAAGCATGTTCTGTTTACTGTTACAAAATAACAGCTGATTCATCATGGCCAATTGAAAATGATGTTTACTCTTTACATAAATATACAGGAAATGGATGATAAATATTTATAGTCTTCTACTTTTACTACTTGATATGTATTTGCACTAGCAATGTTTTCATAGATTTTAAGGCCTTAATGGACCATGGTGATCATATAGTCTGACCTACTATATAACACAGGCCAGAGAACTTCCCTGAATTTATTCCTGTTTCAAGCTGAATAGCTATGGTTGGACTTGAGAATATCTTTTAGAGAAAAAAAAAACTATCTTGAATGAAAAAATTTCTGTGATGGAGAACCCAACCAAGTTGTTCCAATGGTTATTTAGCCTCAGTGTTAAAAGTTTTACCTTAATTGTAGTTTGAATGTGTCTAGCTTCAACTTTCAGCTATTGGATCTTGTTATATCTTTGTCTGCTATACTGTAAAAGCAGCAAAGAATCCTGTGGCACCTTATAGACTAACAGACGTATTGGAGCATGAGCTTTCGTGGGTGAATACCCACTTCGTCGAAAGCTCATGCTCCTATACATCAGTTAGTCTATAAGGTTCCACAGGACTCTTTGCTGCTTTTACAGATCCAGACTAACATGGCTACCCCTCTGATACTCTGCTATACTGAAGAGCTTGCATTTATCAAATTTCTGTTCACCATATAGGTAATTACAGACTGTGATCTCATCACATCTTAACCTTCTCTTTGATAAGCTACATAGATTGAGCTCCTTGAATATCCCGATATAAGGCATGTTTTACAATCCTTTAATCATTCATGTAAAAGCAGCAAAGAGTCCTGTGGCACCTTATAGACTAACAGACATATTGGAGCATGAGCTTTCGTGAGTTAGTGGCATCATCTACTGGCCATCACATACAGTCCCCAGCTAAAACCTCTCCAACGCATCATCAGGGATCTACAACCCATGCTGGACAATGATCTCTCACTGTCACAGGCATTGGGTGGCAGGCCAGTCCTTGCCCACAGACAACCTGCAAACCTGAAGCATATTCTCACCAGTAACTGCACACTGCACCATAGTAACGCTAACTCAGGAACCAATCTATGCAACAAACTTCGATGCCAACTCTGCCCACATATCTACACCAGCAACACAATCACAGGACCTAACCAGATCAGCCACACCATCACCAGTTCATTCACCTGCATGTCGACCAATGTAATATATGCCATCATATGCAAGCAATGCCCCTCTGCTATGTACATGGGCCAAACCGGGCAGTCCCTACGGAAAAGGATAAATGGACACAAATCAGATATTAGGAATGGCAATATACAAAAACCTATAGCAGAACACGTCAACCTCCCTGGACACACAATAGCAGATTTAAAGGTAGCCATCCTGCAGCAAAAAAACTTCAGGACCAGACTCCAAAGAGAAACTGCTGAGCTCCAGTTCATCTGCAAATTTGACACCATCAGCTCAAGATTAAACAAAGATTGTGAATGGCTTGCCAACTACAAAAGCAGTTTCTCCTCCCTGGGTTTTCACACCTCAGCTGCTAGAAGAAGGCCTCATCCTCCCTGATTGAACTAACCTCGTTATCTCTAGCCTGCTTCTTGCTTGCATATATATACCTGCCCCAGGAAATTTCCACTACATGCAACCGACGAAGTGGGTATTCACCCACAAAAACTCATGCTCCAATATGCCTGTTAGTCTATAAGGTGCCACAGGACTCTTTGCTGCTTTTACAGATCCAGACTAACACGATTACCCCTCTGATACTTAATCATTCATGTAGCTCTTCTTTGAACCATCTCCAATTTTTCAACACCTTTCTTCCATTAGCAGTCTATATTACCAAATATAGAGGGAATATAACCTCTCTACTTCTGTTAATTCAATGTCCCCCTGTTAATGCAATCCTTAAATGTGTTGTTAGCAAAAGTGTTGCACTAGGAGCTCATGTTCAGTTTATTATCCACAGTGATCCCCAAGTCTTTTCCAGAGTCAATTTTTCTCATGTTAGAATCCCCCAGCCTGTAAGTATGGCTTACATTCCTTGTTCCTAGATATATGGTTTTACGTGTCTGTGTATTGAAATGAATATTGTTTGCTTGTGCTCATCTGACAAAGCAATCCAGATTGCTCTCTATGAGTGACATGTACTCCTTATTATTTACCATTCCCCCATTTGTGTCGTCTGCAAACATTATCAGTAATGATTTTGTGTTTTCTTCCCAGTCATTAAAATATTAAATAGGACTAAATGATCCCTGTGGGTGATGATTTCCCATATGCAACTCCATTTGGAGACCTATTAGTTAGCCAGTTTTTAATCCATTTAATGTGTGCCATGTTGATTTTGTATCATTCTAGTTTCTTAGTCAAAATATTGTAGATTACAAAGCCAAATGCCTAACAGATGTTGCTCAGTACTGTTGCCTTTATCAACCAAATTTGTAATATCATCAAAAATTGTATCAGTTTAATTTGACAAGATCTATTTTGCATAAGTTCCTGTTGATTGGCATTAATTATAGTATTCTCTTATAATTAATTGATAATCAAATTTCATATAATTCTATTATATTGTCTAGAGTTAATGTCACGCTGACAGGCCTATAATTATGTAGGTCATCTGTTTATCCTTTTAAAATATTGGCACAACATTAACTTTCTTCCAGTCCTCTGGAGTTTTCTCAGTGTTCCAAGATTTATTAGAAATCAACAGTCCAGAGAGCTCTTCAGCCAGCTCTTTAAAAACTCTTGGATGCACGTCTAAATGTCTAACTTTAGTCGATGATGTTTAACATCTACCTTAGTTACTAATGGAATGGAAAGTATTTAATCATCATAATCTGCTATGAATACCTCATCTGCCTTTTTCCCAAATACAGAACAGGAATATTTGTTGAATGTTTCTGCTTTTCTGCATTTTTACTGACATATCTGCTATTTCCACCAACTATTCGACCAAGTATTTCCACCTGATATACTTAAAAAAAAGAAGTCTTGTTCTCTTTAACTCTGCTGGCCATAGATTTCTCCTTTTTCCCCCTTTTACTTCCCTTATACTTTTTCTACAATTTCTAACTTCTAATTTATATTAATTTCTATCAACTCCCCCCTTTTTCCATTTTGTGTGTGTCTGTATCTATATCTATATCTATATCTATATATAGATAGATAGATATAGATATAGATGCACGCACATATTTTCACTTCCTCTCTAAGCCAGGCGGTATTTTTTATCTCCACTCTAGCCTTCTGTCTCAGTTGTGGGATTCTTCAAGATGCCAGTCCTGCAAGTGGAGTCAATAGTGCTTTTCATGGGCATAGGGGCCACATTTGTGGATCAGATAATTTGGGAAAGAGTCAACACTGATTGTGTGAAGGGAAATCATGCCTTACCAATGTATTAGAATTTTTTAAGGGTGTCAGCAAACATATGAACAAGGGTGATCCAGTGGTTATTGTGTACTTGGACTTTCAGAAAGTCTTTGACAAGGTTCCTTAGCAATGGCTCTTAAGCAAAGTAAACAGTCGTGGGATAAAAGCGAAGGTGCTTTCATGCATCAGTAACTGGTTAAAAGATAGGGGGAAAACGGCAACAATAAATATGAAACATAAGGAAATATTTCTTCACACAATGCATTCAGCTTGTGGAACTTGTTGCCAGGGGATCTTGTGAAGGCCAAAAGTACAGCTGAGTTCAAAAATAATTAGCCAAGTTCATGGAGGATAGGTCCATCAGTGGCTATTAGCCAAGATGGTCAGGGATGCAACCCCATGCTCCGGGTGTTCCTAGACCTGTGACTGTCAGGAGGTGGTATTGGAAAGCAGCAGGTGGATGACTCAATAATTGTCCTGTTCTGTTGATTCCCTTTGAAGCATCTGGCACTGGCCACTGTTGGAAGACAGGATAATGGGCTAGAAGGACCATTAGTCTGGCCCAGAATGGCCATTCTTATGTTCTTATATTGCAAAATCGATAACCATACAATTTGGGCAGTAAATAGTATACAAGATGATGGTGTCATATAATTGCTGTATTTGGAAGCCTAAATATTATTTATTTAAATGGTACTTAGCCATTGGGTGGAACATAGTTTCATGATAAAGATATGTGTCTAATTAATTGTGTATATGTGTGCATGCATGCATATGTGCATGTGAAGAATGTCTGGGGATATACCAGGGCTTTTTAGTAGTCATGTATGCCAGTGTAAATTTTAAGTACTCAATTAGCTTTAATACAACCACTTCATATTCTGGTGGCAGAACATCTGATAAAAAAAGGCAATATTACATGGAATTTTTCCTTCTTTTCTAATCTTAGGCAAAGCCATTTTTCAGAAGATAGTGTTTTAATTGACAAATCAAATGACTACTATATTAGAAGAGGGTCTTTAAAAATCCACCAGGAAGTAACACACGTTTTATTTAGTTATTTTGATTTTTTTAACTAAATATTAAAATAGGTTCATGTCCAAAACTTTCTGGGTGCCCCATTTTCAAACTTGGGTGCTTAAAGTTAGCCACCTAAACTGAGATTACTAAATACATGTGGCTTCATTTTTTTGAGGCCCTAATAATACATTTTGGCCAAAATTTATAGGGGCCAAAATCCAATATAATGAAACCAAATAAAGTGTGCCCACATTCAATGCACATTTTCTCTCAAAATCCAACATATCCTAAGTCCCAGACTAGTGCTCCTTCACCCCTTTGACACCCAAGGGGAAAAACGGGTTTTCTAGTGCATCTTTTAACAGATCTGGGGCAGAACAGGACTGAGGCAGATTACAGAGGGTAGCAGTTTCCTGAACTGAAGGATCATTACTGAAACAACTTGCACCTACCCTCTCTTACATTGGGGACCGTAAATCAAAATCAACACCTTCAGGTCCACCAGAAGCCAATAGCCAGTGCAATTCACAGAGCAATGGAGCTGTGTGTTCTTGGTTCAGAACTCAGCTTAGCAGATGATTAACCACATTTTGGACTTGCTTAAGCTTCTGGAAATGTTCAAGACACATGTATACACATAATAATTTTCTAATCTCAAGGAGACCAAGAGCATAAATAAATGGATCATGGTCCACATCCAGCAAACATAGTTGCACTTGCCTTGACAAACAGATGGGGGATGAGGGAGTGCTCTTCATGACAACTGCTATCTAGCCTGACTCCTAAATGGGATAAAGCACGATTTGTAAATTGTGGACCTGTGCCACAAGTATCTTAATCCTTCCTCAACTCCCTCCTTGTAACTCATTTCTGCCATCATTTATACAGAAAGCTGCCATCCTGTGTCAGCTAGGAATGTGGCATATTTCAGTACAGCTACTAATTGGCTATGAATTGTGCTAACAGTTAGTGTGAGCTACACGATCCTATTTTTGGTAACCTATCCTCTTTCTTCTCCCTCCCATCTTCTCTCCTGCATTCATAGTTTCTTTATTTTAATCTACCTATTATGGTTTGTCTTTATTTTAGACTATAACTTCTTCAGAGAAAAAACAATCATATATGTTTATACAGTGTCTAGTCCAGTGGGTCCCTGATCTAGCCCCTAGACACAAATGGTGGCAAGAAATTCTCCCAACACAGAACCTCCGTAAAAGACACTCAAGCAGAGAAATCCAAGCATTTATACCCTCCAGATTTGCCCTGCCTGCATCAATGTTTGGGGTGAACCAAATCAATTGTACCCACAAAATCCCTCAGAAAGGGAGGCTGCAATGTCACCAGACAAATGAAGACAGTTTGGGTTAACGACAATCTGCCAATCAAGGCTTTGCCGACACTGTGATGGAGGCATAGAAATCTTTCTTCCCCTCTTTTCTGGCCACATTATATTAATTTAAAAAAACTCTTTATTCTACAACCAACCAGCTTCATCATCTGTAATCTTCTTTTCAGTTTCATCTCTTGAAAGTCATCTTTAAAACCAGGTGACCTGTGATGATGAAACGGGAGAACATGGTGCTGAAGCCCACCATATTGCTGGATGAGGATAAAATATTATTATCAGATCCTAACACCCTATACAGAGTGATGTGACTAACAAACAATACCTTCCTTCTGGGTCTTCTGAAAATGCCCTGGTTTGGTGAGTCTTTGAGGGTGGACAATCACAGGTCTCTCACCATGACAAAAGATAATGGTCACTTCATTACAGTGGTCTAATTTTCAATCATCTAACTTATATCAGCGTACACTAAATCAAGAATGTGACCATATATATGAGTTGACCCAGTTACTGCATGGGACAGTTCCATGGCTGTCATGTAGCCCATGAAATCCTGAGCAGAACAGATGGCTTTGTTATCTGGGTGAAATTTAGTCACTGAGTGCCATCAGTGTTTATTCCTCCAAAGCCTCTGGGCTGAGGAATAGAGCTATGTTTGCTAGCTCCCCCCACCCCCAAAAATAAAATAAAATAAATTATTTCAGGACAACTCAGAAAATAATTTGTTGAGGTTTTGAGCAAATCAGAAAGTTGAGATTTTCCCTTGTAATGTAGAAAAAAGGTAATTTTGAAATTAAAAGTAATTTCAAAACAAAAAGTTAAACATTTCATTTCAAAAAGTCTAAACAAATTTTAGATTGGGAGGGTTTGTCTGAAATAATTTGCTGAAATTGACACAAAAGGTTGTGGTTCACTTCTAATCTAGGGGAAGAAAGTTTTTCATTGAAATAAAGGTTTGGTCAAAAAAATTCACCCAGATCTAGTAAGGAACTTCATAATTCACACAGACTTTTCAGTGTAGGGGGTTATTTGCACAACATAGCTAGTCCCAACATCCATTCCCCAGGAAATATACCCCAAAAGAAAACACTGTATTTGATCCAGGGTTGGAAGGGGAGACATCCTATACTCCAGGTTGGATGAAAACAGCACTGCCATGCCAACTTATTCCTGAAGCCCTTTAAGCTTATGCTGTACCAAATATCTTGTCGGTATCAACTGTTGGAAAACCAGTCCAACAGAACCATCCTATCAAAATTTGGTAATACGTGCAAGATTGGGGGATTTGTCCATGGATTAGGCATGGACAGTCAATGCTTTAGTAATGAGCAATATTGCATTTGACAGCAGAGTGGGATCTTTGTCTATCAACAACTTCTATCTTTTGGCTAAGACAACGGAATTGAGATTATACATATCAATGCTGGGATACAGTGAACTCTGAATTTCCTCCTGCCTTGTCTTCCCTGGTCTCCTGCCATAGTGATTGATGGACCCTTGATCAGTAACTCAGACAGATGTGGAATCCAAAAACCTCCTACTTCAGTGTAGTTCTCTAAACATTCAAATTCAAACAGTGATATCAGTATCATAATATTAGAAGTATCTGTAGAATCTATGGATTATCAGAGCTCTAAATAAGCATTTAAGAAACATATTTTTCTTTATATTATATTTACATAGCTACATCAATCTCTCTCTTTCTATATAGATACAGCTTTTTGTTGTTTGTTAAAATGTACTCCAAATAAACTGGACATTTGCACATCTTTGCTTTTAACATTAGAGCATGTTACTCTTGCCTCTGAATATGTCTCCTCCCTTCCTATTTCAGATTTGTTAGGCCATGTCTATACTAGCGAGTTTACGGCAGCATAGCTGTACCAATGCAGGTGTGCTGCTGTAAGATCGCTCATGTAGCTGCTTTATGCTGATGGGCAAGAGCTCTCCCATCAACATTATAAAACCACCTTGACAAGCAGTTGTAGCTGTGTCGGTGGGAGAAGCTCATGACCACTTATGCCAGAGAAACTTATGTCGCTCAGGGGGATGTTTTTTCACGTTTTTTCTCTGGCATAAGTGGTTGTCTAAATGTGGCCTTATGAATGTTAGGGTGTGAAAGTTTGAAACAGCAGTATGCCAAAGCACAGAATGGAAGTTTTAGTGCATGGTTTCAGGGTCCAAGTGGCCAATTAGTTTATAGCAGGCTAGTGTGATGTTGGTTTACAGCTCAGTTTGCGGCACACTAACTAGCCATGAAGACAAGGCCTTGCTCTAGATGGGTTTGTTGTTTTTTGTTGTTGTTGTTCTTTTTTTGTTTGGTTGGTTTTTTTGCCAATGAATTGACAAAGTGTTCTGATGATTTAGACTGAAGACTGCTGATTGATTTATTGATATTTTTATTGGCTATAAAATGGCCTGGGTGACTGACTGCTTTTTGGTTTGCACCAAAAATACATGCTCTTCTCAGGTGCACAGAAATGTCTTATTTGAGCATTAAAGAGATAAGGTGGGTGAGGCATTATCTTTTACTGGGCCAACTTCTGTTTCTGAGAAAGACAAGGTTTTGAGCCACACCAAGCTTTTCTTCAGGTCTGGGAAAGGTACAGCCAGCATCACACCTAAATGCAAGTTGGAACAGATTGTTTAGCATAAGTAGTTAGCATGTATTCTAAGGGACCATTCAAGGATAGTGGGCCATACCTTTCCCAGACCTCAAGAGGAGCTCTGTGTGGCTCAAAAGCTTGTCTCTCTCACCAACAGAAGTTGGCCCAATAAAAGATAATGCCTCAACCCCCTTTTTTTCCTCTGATATCCTGGGACCAACATGGGTACAACTACACTGCACACAATTATTTCACTATGTCATATTTGTTGACCCGTGGTAACTAGGAACCATATTTTTATTATAACAGTGCTACCGTACCTCTAAGGGAATAATTTAGAGAGGCTTGAAGTTATTTTGTATTGTAATTAAATGCTTTAGGTCATGTAATATTCAATTTCCTTAATTTTGTATTTTTAACATATCTCTCCACATTTAACTATAAATAATAAACTACTTAGCTCATACATATCAATAAGAAAGCCTGTTAAAAGTGAGAGATTGCTTGCTTAATACCAACAAGTACTTTGGAGAACATCAAATCCCTTGAGAGATGAGTGTTGCCAAAAGGATTTATTTTCTGCAGGCTTTAACTAAAATAGCTTCAGTTGCATTTTGCTATTTAAGAATATTGAAGTAGACAGTTATAGCAAAATGATTTACAGATAGTAATTGCATTTCCTAGCTCACCTAGTTCTATAAATAAAATCACAGATTCAATCTGTAGTTGGGTCTTAAGCGCAGCAGCGTCAGTAATGGTATATTCACCATTTGAACTTAGTTCCCTTCTCCCCCCAAAATGTATGTTTAAAACTTTAGTAACACATGCTAATTATTCTTTCTTTCTTTCAATACAAAGAAACATGTTTCCAGTTGTTGAATACGTTGGTTCTTAGGAAAGAGAGAGCTTTGAATTTCAGAAGCTTTGTAATGGGCATAGCAAAAAGAAAACCTTCTCAGACTGTACTTTGGCTGTATAAATTGGCAACCCATAACAGATGAGTCATTGTGAAAAAATATCTGGTCCTGCATAGTATCTTGAAGTTGAATCTTAATTAAGCCATCTTGAGATGGCTTACAACTTTAGAAGTAGATCTCAGAATCTGGAAGTTTACCTGTATGATTAGATAAACCAAATGGACTGCAGGAACTAGATTAAGAAAACATCTTAATAATATATTGCACTTTGATCACAGGATCTCAAAGAGAAATATTAAGTATCACAACACCATATGTGAAATAAGCTATTGGTTAGCTCATTGTACTGTAAACTAAAGAACAAAGTGGTTAAATGACTTACACAGGACCACATAGTGAGTTATTTGTAGAACCAGCTATACGCTCCAATCCAGCAAAGCCCTTAAGCATGTGTATACCTCCCAGACAAGAAGATTATAAGACAACTTATGTGCTTAAAGTTACATATGTGCTTAAGTGCATCAATGGGTCAGGGCCAATTGCCAGTCCTCTGCTGTAAGCAATATGCTGCATTTTAACCAGCATGGTATAAACATAAAACTTCGGCTATTAAATGCATGTTTTTTATGTGGATGGGACTCTGTTTCTCAGTTAATAAACTGAATTCTCTCTAGCTGTAATTCTCCAGTGTTTTCCTTCTGCAGGCCATTTATTAAGAGAGAAAGAGCTCTCCTGGACATCTGCCTTTCTGACTTCCCTCTTGCTATAGCTTGGTTCTCAAATTTTTCGATCTACAGAATCCCAGGAAAGGCTCCATGAACCTTTATACATTTAATGTCATAGTTAATTAAGACACTTTGGATGTCTTTGCAGTACTACTTTTAATTGCATAGTCTCATCGTCTTACATTGTGGTATCAACTACAGTGGTCTACTATCCAAACTGAGCACTTTAATCAAAAAGACCAGTCAATATCATCTGAATGGTAATTGGTTAGCCATGGCTATTAAATCAGTGGTTTTTGGCTCAGCTTTCTAGTACTAGCAGCAGAGCTATTTATACACAATGGCATTTAACACTTCTTATATTTTCGTATTGTTCCCACCATGCAAAAAAAATCATTTCACATCTGGTGAATTTTTGGGGTCTGTTTTGTGTATTGCCAGGGCGAATGTAGCATGAATAATGGGGAGCAGAGGCCAATTGAGCTTTCATTAAAGTATATGGAAAGATTCCCTTTGACTAAATGAGAGTTGAATCAGATCCTAGTTGAGCATGCATAAGGCAATGGCTGTCTTATAATGCGGAGGTTTTGTTTTCTACTACGCTGCCATGTTAGTGGCGACCATAAAAAGGGGTGTTTCTACAGAATAAGAAGGGCCATCAGCAGCCTCCATGCAAAAATCCCTTGAAGTGAGCTTGGTTGCATAACTCAACATGGTCACAGCCCTGCATTGATTCCAGTGGGAGTTTTGGGTACGAACACAATGCATGATTGGCTTCATAGGCCCTGATTTAGGAAGGTACGTAAACAGGGGTCACAGATCCTAGTAAGTACTTCTTCTTGGCCAAGTTGAGTTATGCTATTTCCCTTTCCCAGAAATCTACCTATATAATGTATAACTCTCCTGAGGGCATGGAGTGGCTGTGAAGCAGTTAACACACACACTTTACACAGTCTTACCCCCTTGTTCTCTTTTATGCTTAATCATGTAAAGCACAGGGAAGAACAGATCACATAGAACAGTAAACACTAAGTGCATGTTCTTACCTCAGGTTCCTCATCCTCCAAGCCATCCTTTGGGCTGGGGTTCATGTCCCTTGAGTTGTCCAGAGTCTTTGTTTCTTTATTTAAACCATCCTGGTTATCTGGTCTTTTGTGCTTTTCCTGGTAAGATTCCACTGCTCTTAGTTTCCCCGCTTCCTCGGTTGGAAGGGTGGGGGTGGGGCATCTAAAACTGGATTTCTAAAGATGCACCTACTTTTTTAGCATAGCCCTCAAGAAAGGTTAAGTTATTACCATTGTCCTTAAGTAGGTCACTTTGTAGCTCACTGGTGTGTACATGCTGCAAGCCCTGTCAACAATGATGGATCCACATACCTATAGGCATTCATGACCCAGCAGTTTTCCATAATACAACTTCACAATATCAATTAGAATGCAGAAATTGTACAGATAGACCCCCAATTCCTCATAGCATGTGCGTATCTATAAGCACATGTGTAGTCCCACTGACTTCTTTAAAGTTACTCAGTTGCTTAACTATCTTCCTCTGTTGGGCTTCTAATATATATCTTGTCTTAGCGTTAGAAATATGATCTTTAAAATATTTTACTTATTAAATATGAGAACATGCTTAACAGTGATAAAATGAATTGATATATAAAAGTATATGCATGAGAAAAAGCTTTAAGTGACTGATTATTCAACAACTTCCATTATTTAAACAAATCATTTAGTCATCAAATAGTTTGTTACTATTCGTCCAGCTCTCCTGAAGTTTTATTTTACATTTTTAAAGTGCTTCTAAAAAGTAAGCTGTATGTTCAAAAACATTGTATTACAGTTCAAATTCTCTACAGAGAGCAAATACCTGAAAAAGTCTACATGAAAAGAATATTACATTGAATTAAACATAAGGAAAAAATGTTTATTGTTGAAAGATTCTATATTTTAGGCTTTTCTAAGACACTTTTGTATCTAAGCATCATTGACTAACATAGTCTCTTTAGGTATAATTATTTATAATTTCCACAATTAGGCTTTGAAATGAAAGTATTTTCATACATTTTCTATATGCTTTTTTTCATAATTGTTCACAGGATTTATGGTAATTTATACAATGTGTGATTAATTAATAGACATATATAACTGTAAGTCAATAGTTTAGAGACTTGCAACTGAAGATTTTTGGAAACTGTCTCAGCATATAAAAAATGTGAAAAAAAAATCCATTCCATCTGTGACCCAAGCCAACTGGCACGAAATCATATAGGGCATAATTACTTACTTGGCCAGAGTTTTTTCAAACGTTATTTCTAATCCCCACACATGCTTGACACTGTCATGGCATGGACCTGTTAGTGCATGAAGCATCTGTTTGGTGTTAACCACACTGAAGAAAATGAGCTGTGTTCACCTCACACAGGGAGGCCTAACATTGATCAGTAAAGAGACCAAGGGACATATAGGTAATAATGTTGAGAACCAGACCTACATTTTTAAAGAATGGGGATGAAGATGGCCTGTTGGGGTATAGGCACTTGAAATGAATCACTTCTAGTCCCTGTAGGGATGGGCTTGAAAGGGTTTGGGTGGCTGTCCTGCCTTCTTGATAGAAGTATGAGTGTTCTTCCAACCTGTGATTTTTATATGTTCATTAGATTTGCAATCGATCCACATGGCCTCCTTAAACAGGACATTTAACTTTCTGTTCTAGCTCCCTTTACTCTCCATGTTTGAACCTCTTCCTTAATCCTCTAGAACCATAAAGAATAGGTGTTGAGAGAGGGGATTTATAAAATCATTTGAAGTATAAAGTAGCTTTCCTCTTTGCAGTCTCAGGAAGCATACAGCAAATCTTAACAACTGCATGTTAGGCCAGGTATTTGATAAACGTCTTCATTAGCAGCAGATAGACAGTACATTACAATATGACAAATAGAAAGCAAAACTGTGATTTTTACCAAAAACAGGAGAGTTCAAAATAACATTTGATCATGAACTGCAAACGTTCATCTTTGAGTGTAACATTATGGACCACACAAATATTTCATGTAAAAGGGTGCATATAATTTACAGGGCTCTGTAACCTAGGGCCGATCCAGTGTCACTGAAATCAGTGGAAGTCTGCAGTAACAGGAGCTGGATGGCATAGTAACTTTGCAGTTTTAATAATGTTCTGTACAGCTAGAACAAGATGTAAAACTGTAGTTTAGAGTGCATGCCATATTTTTTGTTTTCATAAACTTTACAAAAGGCCTCAAAGTTCTCCATTACACTGAAAGAAACAGTGATGTTAATAGAAAAGCTTTGTTTATGAACAAGAAAGATAGTTTGTTGTGTAGGCCACATGCACAGCATTGTCATTACATGTTGTAAGGTTTGGGGAGAAAGCATCTTTCATTTTAATTCTTTGCATGATTAAAGTCATTCAATTACCATTCAAGTTAATTAAATAGCTTTTATGATTTAATTTCAGTGAAGGGAAAAATGATCAGCCATTAAAATTATGATTGAATGATGATTTTTTTTATTGTTGCGGTAGATAACAGGAAAGAGCTTTTGAGATAAGTTTAGTAATAAAAAATCCTTCTGGTAGTCTGTAAAATGTGTTATCAGTAATGAAAAAGGGTTTGTTGGTATTGTTAATTAATAAGTGATGAATTAGTCTGGAACCTGACACTTAATTTGCCCCAGTAATGGCACTCTGGGAAATCACAGAGTATATCAGGCTGTCACTCTGAATAAGAAGCCACCCTTTCTGAAATTTGTAACATGATTTAGATTTTCAAATGAAAATATGCATTGGGACTTTAACTGGAATGAGGAACCATCTGAAAGAATATATTTCGTCTGTCATATATTAGGGCAAAGAGAAGAAAAACAAAAAAATCTATTTCACTATTTATAGAAGTTCTGCTGTTTTTCTTGAGAGCATGTATTTCCCATACTAATGAACGAAGTTCATTGAAAATCTGTAGACAATCTTTTAGAGCAAGAGGCTAAAGTTATAAGCATGATTTCTATTTACTTTGGAAGGAATAATTTTCATGCAGCCTGATTAGCTGGAGGGGGATTATACACACTTTGGAGATTTTATGAGGCATTTCAGCACCTTGATACAAAAGTTTCACCTACATTTAAATCTTTCCCAATGTGCCCATTCACACACTCATGTACATTGTTTTTTTTTCTGTTTACTAATCATAACCATATAGTTCACTGTGTAGGTATTGGTTAAAAAAAAATCTTGTCGTCTTAATCAGTAAGAGGAGACGTCTTCATTTCACATTGGCCTGTAAGAATCAATTTTATGTGAATTTATCCATAAATGTATCCTCCTTATACTGCACCCCATCACCATGTTACCTGAGTTCCTTTCTTTCCTTTGGTTTATAGTCTATAAAATTCTTATATTCCTATTCTTTATTCCTACCTGAATACAATGTAATGTAAATACAAGTGTAGTCTGAAAATTCCCAGTTCTATCTGTGATACACAAGTGAATTCATTTGATGTGGGAGGAATGATTCACTGATACCTTTATGAAACGTTACTTGGAATGTGGGGCTAAGGATAAATTCTTTGTTTTCTGAATATTTTTCAGTAAGGAGGAGCTATCAGACAAAGTTCAAATATGTGTCTGTTTCTGAGCCTTTAGGGGTGAGGAACCTCCGGCTCCTTGCTTAATTTCATCCAGCCCACAGCAAGTCTCCGTGCCAGAGGCCGAAAGCCGTGAGCCTCAGCATCCCTCTGCAGGGCTGGAGCCGTGATCACCAGCTCACCCTGCTGGAGGGAGAAGCTAGGGTGCCAAGCTAGTCGGTCGGCTGCCCCTGTGGCCCCTAGGCGCAGGAGCAATCAAGAAAGCTCCGAGTCCGTGTGTGCCTACCCACGCCCGCAGGCCCTGCCTCCGCTGCACCCATTGGCTGGGAACCATGGCTAAGGTGACCAGACAGCAAGTGTGAAAAATCAGCATAGGGGGTGGGGGGTAATAGGTGCCTATGTAAGAAAAAGCTCCACAAATCGGGACTGTCCCTATAAAATCGGGACATCTGGTCACCCTAACTGCGACCAATAGGAGCTGCAGGGGCAGCTCCTGTGGGTGCGGACACCATGCAGAGCTGCCTGGCCACATCCTGGCTGCTTCCAGGGTAGGGGGGAGACTGCCTTAGCCCTGCTGCCAACTGGGAGCTGCCTGAGGTAAGCAGCGCCCAGCTGGAGCATCCTCCACCCCCCTTACCCTCTCCTGTACCCTAATCCATTGCCCCAGGCCTGATTACTCTCCTGCACCCCACCCCACCCCCAGAGCCCACCCTGAGCCCCTACCCAAGGTTGGAACCCCCTCTCCCACACCCTAACTCCCTCCTAGACCCTGCCTCTCAGCCCAGCCATGAGCCCCTTCCTGCACCCCAATCCCCTGCCCCAACCATAAGTCCCCTCCTACACCCAACCCCCTCCCAGAGCCCACACCCCCACCCCAAACCCCTGCCCCAGCCCTGAGCCCACTCCCACATGCCAAACCCCTCAGCCCCAACTGGAGCCCCCTCCTAAACCCTGAACCCCTCATTTCTGGTCCCACCCCAGAGCCTAGGCACAACCCTAGGCCTCTGTGCCCCCCTGCAAGGCAATGTGTGGCCTGCGACTGATTTTTTCTGTGAGTCAGTAGCTCCTGATACTCCCCCTTTACAACTATGTTATTTCTTTTACTTCAGTTGAAAATGGGAATTGCCATAGGAATATAAGAATTGAAATACTGCTCAGACAATAAATCCACCTAGTCCAGTACCTGTATCATCAGGTGAAAGTGCCTGTTACCAGATGTTTGACAAGATAACTGGCTCTGTGGATGACAGGAAAGCAGTGGATGTGTTATTCCTTGACATTAGCAAAGCTTTTGTCTCCCACAGTATTCTTGCTGGCAAGTTAAAGAAGTATGGGCTGGATGAATGGACTATACGGTGGATAGAAAGATGGCTAGATCGTGAGGCTTAACAGGTAGTGATCAATAGCTCCATGTCTAGTTGGCAGCCGGTAACAAGCAGAGTGCCCCAAGAGTCGGTCCTGGGGCCGGTTTTGTTCAATATCTTAATTAATGATCTGGAGGATGGCGTGGACTGCACCCTTAGCAAGTTAGCAGATGACACTAAACTGGGAGGAGTGGTAGATATGCTGGAGGGTAAGGATAGGATACCGAGGGACCTAGACAAATTAGAGGATTGGGCCAAAAGAAATCTGATGAGGTTCAACAAGGACAAGTGCAGAGTCCTGCACTTAGGATGGAAGAATCCCATGCACTGCTACAGACTAGGGACCGAATGGCTGGGCAGCAGTTCTGCAGAAAAGGACCTAGGGCTTACAGTGGATGAGAATCTGGATATGAGTCGACAGTGTGCCCTTGTTGCCAAGAAGGCTAACGGATTTTGGGCTGTATAAGAAGGGGCATTGCCAGCAGATTGAGAGACGTGATCATTCCCCTCTATTCGACATTGGTGAGGCCTCATCTGGAGTACTGTGTCCAGTTTTGGGCCCCACACTAGAAGAAGGATGTGGAAAAATTGGAAAGAATCCAGCAGAGGGCAACAAAAATGATTAGGGTGCTGGAGCACATGATTTGTGAGGAGAAGCTGAAGGAACTGGAATTGTTTAGTCTGCAGAAGAGAAGAAGCTGCTTTCAACTACCTGAAAAGGGGTTCCAAAGAGGATGGATCTAGACTGTTCTCAGTGGTAGCAGATGACAGAACAAGGAGTAATGGTCTCAAGTTGCAGTAGGGGAGGTTTAGGTTGGATATTAGGAAAAACTTTTTCACTAGGAGGGTGGTGAATCACTGGAATGGGTTACCTAGGGAGGTGGTGGAATCTCCTTCCTTGGAGGTTTTTAAGGTGAGGCTTGACAAAGCCCTGGCTGGGATGATTTAGTTAGGGATTGGTCCTGCTTTGAGCAGGGGGCTGGACTAGATACCTCCTGAGGTCCCTTCCAACCCTGATATTCTATGATTCTATGTATCAGGGGATGGGGCAAGACACCCAGAAGAGAACTGTGGAATAATCTGCTTTAACAGTCTGGCAGCATTTACCAGAAACATCCCATCCTGATAACAGTCATTGATCCTTCTGGGAAGGTTTAAGTAGTTGGATAGCCTGTTAGAGGGCAGACTTGGGCTCAGCAGCCATCTATGATGAGAGAAGTGGTGCAGCACACAGTGTTTTTCATAGAGGTTGAACAGCTGAAGAGCCCAACACATCTGTGGCTGCATCTCTGACCTAAAAGATAGTGCAAGGGATGGACTGAGGTACTGATGGGTAGAAAAGTGAAGAGATAGAGAGATTATAGAGGGAAAACATCAATTACCCAGGCTGCAGGATTTTGGGCAACAGGGACACACAAAAAGTTCTGTCTTGTCAGGACATATGAGTTTGGGCAGATATGCGTACTCATTGAGACCACAACCCAAAAGGACATTCACTCAGACTCTGAGGTGGAGTCACCAGCCTTCTTGCAATCTCTTCTTTTTTGTGGCGAACAGAAGCACATACACAAATTTTGTACCTTTCTGAAGTGTGATAATGGAGCAAGATTGAAATCTTGCTGTGGCTGTGTGGTCTTAGTTTTCCCAGAGTATATATTATGACAGTACGGATCAAAGGGGAAGTAGAAATATCAGCCAAGTGGATTCAAGGTGTATCGAAACATTGGTACGGGGGGGATGTGAGATCTTCCAGGTGACTCCTGCAACCACTGAAGCCTTTTACAATGGTGACCTTGTGAGTTGGAGATAGAAGGGCTGACTACTATTGTTGGTGACTCATTCATTGCCCTGGACAATTGTTGTGAGGTAAGCCTAGCTATACATTCAATTTTTGTGAGCTACAGAGGGTGACCTGTGGACAAGAGACAGGATAATGACCACAGAAAAGAAGATGCTGCAGGAGGCAGGTCCTCTGGCAATTGTTTGAGTATTTGGGAGCATCCCAAAGCAATCCAACAAGGGAGAGGAAATCAGAATACATGATTTACATGATTTAACGGGCTGGCAGTATTAACGTAAAACACCCCATTCTATTACCAAGTATTGATCGTGCTGGGAAAGGAATCAATATGTTTTGTTGGGCTCTGAGACAGGTAACTCACCACTCTACCTGGATATAAAGAAGATGAAGGTGTCTCTTTGGAGAGCATGTGGGCTGAGCAGTTTTGATTGTGGAACCCTAGGAGCAGTAAAACCTGGGCAGAAGGTTTGAACTAGTCCTTATGTTACCTTTTAAAAAAAAAAAAGGCAAGCCAAATCTAGGAAGTGCTTGAATTTTTACTTTACATACTGAGTGAACTCCTATTGTCGAGTAGGTTAGAAAAAAAAAAGTCTTCCTTAGGGGATGTTTCTCCCCAACTCATCAAATGGTGATTGTTTTATTCCTGAAGCATGAGAGTTTATAACTCCTTTATCCAGTCTAATGTTCTCATTATGAATAGGTGGATAGTCTCATAAATAGATAGATATCCCATCCTTTAAAAAGAAATCCTGCAAAGCTTTTTGCTTCAGCAATGCCTAGTGACAATGAATCCCACCAGTTAATTATTATTAATTATTATTCACATTAAGGTCATGCCTAGGGGCACCAATCATAGACTAGATCTCCACTGTGCTAGGCTGAGCATAACCACTTAACAAAAAGATAGTCCCTGACCTAAAGAGCTTACAATCTAAGTAATTAGAAAAGAAACAACAAGGAGTACAACAAACAGGTAGAGAGGGAGCACAAGGTAACAATGACACAATTCTGGCCACCGTAAAAATCAGTGATCAGTTTTGCATTGTGGGAGAAATATATTTTAAAACCAGTTTCCAATTTGTTGCAAGTTCATTTTCATTGCCCATTTATTTTTTTCTCTCTTTTATAATATCCTCTATGTGGACCGACCACTAGAGGGGGAATGGATACACATTTTATAACTGTGTTACATTAGGAGGCCCAAATCATTTCTATGATGGATCTTCCATGCTTCTAATCATTTAAATTACTAATTACAGAACCCCTTCTACATTCATTTTCTATTTAGGGTAAACAGAACTGAACACAGTATTCCCATCACTTATACAAGAGAATTATAATATTTCCAATTTTACTCACTGTGATGGGTTGAATCACAGAAACCCCCTTGGGGCTGCCAACTGATGTGCCAAGACTACTTCTGCCCCTGCTTTCCTGCCCTGGCAGCTTATGACTTCAGTGGCCAGGGTCTGAACCACGTCCCCTAACAGCTGTAGGCTTAACTGAAAGCAACTTACAGAAGTGTTCCTGTCTTTAACACCCAGATGTCCGACTCCCAATGAGATTCAAACCCCAAATAAATCTACATACATTGTTCACCCTCTATAACACTGATAGATATGAACAGCTGTTTGCCGCACCCCCCCCCCCAGGTATTAATACATACTCTGGGTTAATTAATAAGTAAATAGTGATTTTATTAAATACAGAAAGTAGGATTTAAGTGGTTCCAAGTAGTAACAGACCGAACAAAGTGAATTACCAAGCAAAATAAAATAAAACACGCAAGCCTATGTCTAAAAAACTGAATACAGATAAAAACCTCACCCAGTAAGCTTCCTTTTACAGACTAGTCTCCTTCTAGTCTGGGTCCAGCCATCACTCACACCCCCTGTAGTTACTGTCCTTTCTTCCAGTTCCTTTCAGGTATCCTTGGGGGTGGAGAGGCTCTCTCTTTAGCCAGCTGAAGACAAAATGGAGGGGCCTCCCAGGGGTTTAAGTAGACTTTCTCTTGTGGGTGGAGACCCCCTCCATACTCCTATGCAAAGTCCAGCTCCAAGATGGAGTTTTGGAGTCACATGGGCAAGTTACAAGTCACATGGGCAAGTTACCAGCCAAGCCACATTCCTGGGAAGGCTCAGATGTGGATTGGCATCTTCGAGTTCATTGTTGGCGTAAGTGGTTTTTGACTGGGCACTTAATTTGCAGTTTTCTCAAGAAGCTGACCAAATGCTCTACTAGGCTAGTTAAAATCAAGCCAGTACACAGCTAATATTCATAACTTTGAATACAAAATTGATACACGCACACAAATAGGATGAATACCTTCAGTAGATCATAACCTTTGCAGAGATATGTTACATGGCATATGTAGCATAAAACATATTCCAGTTTTTTCATATATATACATTCATAAGCATATATCCATAAAGCCTTATGTGGGGCACTGTCACACTCACATTTACGTTACTCAAACTTCTTTAAATGTTATTTCCTTTCTTTGATCACCTCAACACATTGACCAGAGGTTTTCACTGAGCTTTCCAGAATGATGTTCAGGTCTTTTTAGTTAATTGTTACAAATAATTTAGACTTCAGCATTGTGGACAAGTAGCAATAATTATTCCTTCCTATGTTCCTTACCTTGCATTTGACACACTGAAGCTCATCCATTAGCCCTTTATCCCTTCTCCTCACTTTTGTTAGTCCCTTTGCAGATCCTCAGTCTTCTCTGCTTTTGACTAACCTAAATAATTTGATGTCATCTGCAAATTTTGCCACTCTACTGTTCACCTTTCCCCCCGGTCATTACTGGAAATGTTAAACAACTCCAACCTTAATATGGAATCTTGGGACAAGCTATTCTTAACCTTTTTCTGTGTACAAAATTGACCATTTATTCTCTTTATTTTCTGTCCCATAGCTAGTTTGTAATATAGGATGGTAGGTGACATCTCATTTTGTGACTTTCATTAATAAGTTCTTGTGAGGGACATTGTCAAAGGCTTTTTGAAAGTCCAAATGTATGATTTTCTACTTTATCCTCTACTATGTTTATACACTCAAAAATGGATTAGAGAAGCATGATTTTCCTTTATAGAAGCCAAGATGATTCATCCCTATTATGTCAAGTTCATTCAGGTATGTTATCATTTTAATTATTGTTGCAACCAATTTACCTGATACTGCGGTAAGTCTTACTGATCTAAATGGGAGTTTTTATTAACACACCTAGTATGAGTTCCTCCACTGCTAATATTAGCTTGAATCTGAGAACTCAAATAATGACAAGTTAGGACTGGGATAGTCTATGAAATTGGAAATAAGGACTGTCGAAAAGAAGGGAAAACTCTTCAACTAACACTCTAGGGAAGAATCAATAAAATATATCGTTATAGCTCTACCAAAAATAACCTAAGTCAAAGTCCACTATGGTTAATAGATGTTCTCTCCATTTGTTGCTGTAGTCAGGGAAATAGATGTTGGATGCAGAAAAGTATGGGTATGACTACAGAGACAACACAGTCCATGTCTACAGCAGGCTGCATGCACCCAAGGAGGTAACATTGCCCCTCATAAGAACATGAAAATGGCCATACTGGTTCAGACCGACGGTCATCTAGCCCAATATCCTGTCTTCTGACAGTGGCCAATGCCAGATGCTTCAGAGGGCATAAACGGAGTAATTTAATGAGTGATCCGTCCCCTGTTGTCCAATTCCAGCTTCTAGCAGTCAGATGTTTAGGGACGCTCACAGCATGGGGTTGTCTCTCTGACCACCTTGGCTAATAGTCATTGATGGACCTATCTTCCATGAATTTATCTGATTCTTTTTTGAACCTGGTTATGCTTTTGGTCTTCACAATACCCCCTGGAAAAGAGTTCTACAGTTTGACTGTACATTGTTGAAGAAGCACTTTCTTTTGGGTGACAAAGTCAGACGAGATAGCTACCAACAGTGTGATGGAGGGCAAGTATATTAGCCCTAAAATGCTAAAGTCCCTTTTCTCCATGAGCTAAAAAGAAGTTACCTTAGGTCAGCTAGGGACCCCTGCATCCAATTAAGGGCTGCCTGTGACCTATAAAAACCCCTCTTCTGGTGAGTGAAGAGGAGGAGAGATGGGAGACAAGCTGCAGCAGGGCTAGTAGCAGCAGGGGGGGGGGAATCTTCTCATGGGGCGAAGGCAGCTCTCCTCCATATAGAAGAAGGAAACCAAACTAACTGACTTTTGGGGGAAGGACTGGCATACGGAGGACAGAATAACAGGGCAATATCCCTAAGACAGGGCATGGAGAGAGATTCCTTTTTTGTGTTATGAATTGGCTCCTTTTGATTTGGCTGAAGAGTGCTGCTTAGGCCTACCCTGAGGCCCAATTTGTAAATATTGAAAAACAAACCCTGACTGCAGTATAAAAACTCTCCGGAGTGGGCCTGACTTGCTCCAGACCCCCACCACCAGAGGGGAAATGCTGAGCCTAGCTAGGTGAAGGAGGTGCCTTACCACGTATGTTTGTTTTACTCCTACTGCCTATTAATTTCATTGGATGACACCTGGTTCTTGTGTTACGTGAAGGGGTAAATAATACTTCCTTATTCTCTTTCTCCACACCATTCATGATCATATAGACCTGTATCATATACCCCTTAGTCGCCTCTTTTCCATAAGAACATAAGAGTGGCCATATTGGGTCAGACCAAAGATCCATTTAGCCCAGTATCCTGTCTTCTGACAGTGGCCAATTCCAGGTGCCCCAGAGGGAATGAACAGAACAGGTAATCATCAAGTGATCCATCCCCTGTCACCCAATCTCAGCTTCTGGCAAACAGATGCTAGGGACACCATCCCTGCCCATTCTGGCTAATAACCATTGATGGACCTACCCTCCATGAACTTATCTAGTTCTTTTTTGAACCCTCTTATAGTCTTGGCCTTCACAACGTCCTCTGGCAAAGAGTTCCACAGACTGATTGTGGGTTGTGTAAAAAAAACACTTCCTTTTTATAGTTTTAAACCAGCTGTCTGTTGATTTAATTTGGTGACCCCTAGTTCTTGTATTTTGAGAAGGAGTAAATAACACTTCCTTATTTACATTCTCCACACGAGTCGTGATTTTATAGACCTCAATCATATTCCCCTTTAGTCGTCTTTTTTCCAAGCTGAAAAGTCCCAATCTTATTCATCTCTCTTGATACGGGAGGAGTTCCATACCCCTAATCATTCTTGTTGCCCTTTTCTGAACCTTTTCCAATTCCAATATGTATTTTTTTGAGATGGGGCGACCACATTTGCAGGCAATATTCAAGATGTGGGCGTACTATGGATTTATATAAGGACAATATGATATTTTCTGTCTTATTATCTATTCCTTTCTTAATGATTCCCAACATTCTGTTTACTTTTTTGACTTCTGTGGCACATTGAGTGGATGTTTTCAGAGAACTATCCACAATGACTCCAAGATCTGTTTCTTGAGTGGTAACAGCTAATTTAGACCCCATCTAGGTGTCTGAAAATTTTGCTCTTTACTATCCTTCCTTATGTCATTCTCTGTGTCTTTCAGGCTGAACTGTCAGTCTTTTTAATCTCTCCTTCTTTGGAAGCTGTTCCATACCCCTAATCAATTTTGTTGCCCTTCCCTTTATCTTTTCCAGTTCTCATATATCTTTTTTTTACGAGAGACAACCAAGACTGCATGCAGTACTCAAGATGTGGGTGTACCATGGATTTATACAGTGGCATTATGATATTGTCTGTCTTATTATCTATCCCTTTCCTAATGATTCTTAACATTCTGTTAACTTTTTAAACTGCCGCTATACATTGAGCAGATGTTTTCAGAGAACTATCCTCAATGACTCCAAGATCTCTCTTCAGTGATAACAGCTAATTTAGACCCTATGATTTTGTATGTATAGTTGGCATAAAGTTTTCCAGTGTGCATTACTTTGCATTTATCAGCATTGAATTTCATCAGCCATTTTGTTGCTGAGTCACCCAGTTTTGTGAGATCGCTTTGTCCTTGGTCAGTTTATTTACCTTAGTGTTATGGTTTGCTGATACCACCTTATTTCCTTGCCAATTCATTTTATTTTAGCTACCTTTTCCCTCTATTTTCAGCTAATGGTGGCAAGGTGATGCTTTCAGTGCTGTGCTTAATTAAAAATAGATTTGCCTTAAAGTCTTCGGTATCACTCAGGTGGTCAGTAGTATATTTCTACTGCTATACTCTTATTATTCAAGCATGGAATTTCTGTCCATAGAGATTCTAAGGGACTGTTTGATTCAGTTAAGATTTTTACTATATTTGACTTTTTCTTTCATATATAGTGCCAACTACCCACCAGTGACCTGCTCCACCATTCCTATGTATTTTGTACCCTGGTATTACCATGTCCCCATTGATTATCATAATTCCACCAAGTTTCTGTGATGCCTATTGTTTCAATATCCTCATTTCATACCAGACTCTCAAGTTCACCCATCTTAATATTTAGACTTCTTGCATTAGTTTACCAGCACTTACAAATTGGTTAGTATTTAGTTGACTACCTTCATGTGATGGCACTTTGCAGGCCACAGAACTTCACCCACCCATCCCTGTAATAGCCCCCTAACCTCTGGTTGAGTTACCGAATACCTCAAATCACATTGTAAAGACTTCAAGTTACAGAATATTCACCATTTACACTAGTTTAAATGTAACCCTTCTGCCGGGCCGAAACGATAGCAGCAAGGGCCGGGTTCAATACCTAGGGGTCCCTTCCCCACAACATAATGCAAAACCAGCTCGAGCCCCCACCCAGTGACCTGGGAAAATCTTACACACACCCCTGGGCGCCTCAAGGAGGCAATACTTCCCCTCTCGCAAGCACAGACTCTTGGTGTAGCAGAAAAGGTTTAATTACATAAGATAAACAACAACAAGCATTAAATTTGGAAAATACCTTAACTAGAGATCATGGGTCAAACCGTGAGCAAAGACCCACTCCAGCAAATTGGGCCGTGTCCTTCTTTCTGGGCCCTTGAGTCCAGCAACCCCCCAAATCACCCACAGTCCCAAAAGTCCCACAATCCAAAAGTCTCTGTCCCGGGTCAGTGCAGCCCCAGAGTTCAAGAGTCTCTTTGCAGAGGTCCCCCTCCCCAGCCTGGGTAGAAAAGGGGCACCTTACATGGTTTGGGGCCAACTGCCCTGCCTCTTCGTGGGGTTCTGCTTCCACCATCCGTCCCCGCCACCGCTCAGCTCCGCTGGCTCTGTGGGCTGCTCTGGTCCACCAGCTGTCCTGTGATCTGCTCCGGCCGTCCTCGCGAGCTGCTTGGCTCCACTCACCCAGGGCTGCACAAACTGCTCCACTCCGTTCTGCCAGCTGCTCTGCTCCATGGTATTGCTTCAGGCTCCCCCACTCATAAGCACAGTACTCAGTGCTCTCAGCAAGTTCAGCTCTTTAGTGATTTCAGCTCTTAGTCATTCCAGCTCATAGTAGGGGAGCCCCAGTGCCAGTGAGTTCAGCTCAGTAACCTGTATCTAGACTCTTAAGGGAATCAAACATTAACTCTGACATTCCACAGTGGAGAGAGGCACAGGTGGAACTGGTGCATCTGGCTCACACAAGAAGCCTGCACCACCCAGTACAGATATCTGTCCCCAGCCTCTCTCTTCTCAATGGGTTTTGGAACCCATGTGCCCCATCTAGCAAGTGCTATCCAGCTGACAATGAAACCCCCCATCACAAGACAATTTTGTAGTTCCCCAGTTACCCAATCAGGGTGACAACATTTCATTCCTCCTGCCCCAATAACAACGAAATTGGGGGCTCCCACAGCTGTGAAAGTAACCATCCCATGCTGCTTTGCGGTATGCTAAGTGGGTTGGGAGTGCCCATGCAAATAACCGAAATACCAATGCAACACTTTCCGCACTCCCCATAATTTACCACCAGATGTCAGGGTGGGGCTCATCCTGACTCTGCTTACATCCTCCCCCCGCCGAGAATTTGTCGTCCCGATAAATCACATTCCCTACTGTACCAACTTATTGGCCCCCGTCAAACGGCCTCAGATAGCCCACTTTAGCTTCCACAAGCCTGTGTGCTAAATGTATTGGCTCCTCACTAGTCACCCCAGGTGCATCATAAGTTAATCGTTTCACTGGTCTTATTACCCTGTCTCGCCTATTGAGAATCTCTGTTGCTGTGGCCGGGGGAACATCCTCTTGAGTAACGGATGGGGAAGTTTCCTGTGAGTCCCCCTCAGATACTGCCATAGGCCCCTGCATTTCCAGTTCTAACAGTGGAGGGTTGATGGTGCTCAGGACATCCTCCACCTGTATGTCTCCGCTGTCCAATAACCCGGGCGTGACATCACATGGGGGTCCCACCAGTGGCTCAGGGGTATCAGGAATAGGCCTAAATACTTCTGCCATGGGGTTTAGGGTGGAAGAGGAGGTGCTCTCATTTGATTCAGCTGATCGAGACTGAAATCTTGTCTTCATCCTAGGATACACCATGGTTGTGTCTTCCTCCTCAGACTCACTCTCAGATGTGCTGAGTAGGGGTAGGTTAGCTGCAGGGGGCCGCCTGTCCATGTTGGAAGGTGGTTTTGGTACAGCACCTTCATTCTGCCCACTTGCCCTGTTGTGGCCCATCTCATAAGGGCTGCCCACCAATTCCCCCACAGGGAGCAAAAGGTTTCTATGCACAGTCTTTGCCTGCCCTGGACCCTCTTCAGGTTTGATCTTGTAGACCGGCAGGTCTCCTAGCTTTTCCATCACCAAGTAAGGTATTGCCTTCCATCTGTCAGCTATCTTGTGTTTGCCAGCAATACCCAAATTTCGCAGCAGGACTCTGTCTCCTGGCTGGAGCTCTTGCAGACGTACCCTAGCATCATATCGATGTTTGTTGCGGTCTGCATTCTTCCGAGCTGCAGATGCAGCTAAGTGATAAGCATCCCGCAGCTTTTCTCGTAGTCGGGATACATATTGCTGATGAGTTTCATAGCTATCTCCATCCTCGGATACACCAAAGCACAGGTCTATGGGTAATCTTGGTTCTCGCCCAAACATCAAGAAATATGGGGTGACTCCCGTAGCGTCGTTCTTGGTGGCGTTGTAGGCGTGCACCAGAAATGCAACATGTTGGCTCCAGGTTGCCTTCTGCTCTGGCCGCAAAGTCCCTAACATATCTAACAGAGTTCGGTTGAACCTCTCTGGCTGAGGGTCACCCTGCGGGTGATACGGCGTTGTCCTTGACTTTTTAATTCCTGCTGTCCTCAGCACCTCCTTTAGAAGGTGACTCTCAAAGTCTCGTCCCTGATCCGAGTGTATCCGGGCTGGGAATCCATAAACTGAGAAATATTTTTCCCACAGTACTCGAGCGACAGTAGTGGCCCTCTGATCACGTGTGGGATATGCCTGCGCATATCGCGTATAATGGTCGGTCACTACTAGAATGTTCCCAATATTTCTCTTGTCCACTTCTAAAGACAAGAAATCAATGCAAACCAGCTCCAGAGGTTTGTTGCTGGTGATGTTCTTCAGATATGCAGCCCTCGTGGGCAGAGTTTTCCTTTGGACACATCGAGCGCAGGTCTCACATTTCCTGCGAACATCTTCAGCCATCCGGGGCCAATAGAACCTACTGCGGGTAAGTTCCAGGGTCCTCTCCATCCCTAAATGTCCAAAGTCATCATGCAGGGCCCTCATGGCCAGGCCTCTGTACTCTTTTGGCAGCACTAGTTGGTTCCGTTGCCTTTGTAGAGGGTCTGTGGTCACACGGTGTAGCACTCCCTGAATCAGTTTTAGCTTGGTCCATTCTCTCAACAGTAGTTTGCCCTCTGGGGTAGGTGGAACAACCGCAGCTGGGCCTCGCCCCTCCCTTTTGGCAAGTAGCGTATCACGAATGGAAATATCTTGCAGCTGGGCTTCCTGCCAGTCAGCCGCATTGAGCACGGGCAAGGGAGATTGGTCCAAAGCAATATAGTTCACTGAAGCAGAAGGCACGCATTCAGGGGGCAGGCCCAAAGCTTCAGCAACGCATCCATGAAGGCTCTCATGGGTCTCCGGCTCTCGGCGACTCACACTGCAAATAGCTCTCACTCCATCCGTGGGTATCACAGCAACTCCTGGTGCTTGTGGACGCCTGGACAATGCATCTGCGTCTATATTGCTTCTCCCTGATCGGTATTGAATGCTGAAGTCATAGCTAGCCAAAGCGGCCACCCATCTTTGCCCTGTAGCATCCAGTTTAGCACTTGTTAACACATAAGTCAGTGGGTTGTTGTCTGTCCACACCTGGAACTGAGCACCATACAAGTAGTCTCGAAATTTCTCAGTGATGGCCCATTTCAAGGCCAAGAACTCCAGCTTGTGGGTGGGATAGCGGGTTTCACTATCAGACAGTCCTCGGCTGGCAAAGGCTACAGGCTTACGCTTGCCTTCCACCTCCTGGTACAGCACTGCTCCCAGACCCTCCAAACTGGCATCAGTATGCAGGATAAATGGCTTGCTTGGGTCAGCAAAGACTAGGACAGGGGCATGAGTTAGGCAAGTAATGATTTCTCGAAAAGCCCTTTCACATCTCTCATTCCACCGTGGCCCAAAGGGTTCGAAGGGGCCATAGTGTCTCTGCACGGAAGGCCCTTTATTCTTGGTCTTAGATTTGTTCTTGCTGGACTGATATCCCCTGGTAAGATCATTGAGGGGTTTTACAACTGTAGCATAGTTTTTCACGAATCTGCGGTAGTAGCCACTAAACCCAAGGAAAGTCTTGAGTTCTCTGTAGTTGCTTGGACGGGGCCATGTAGTGAGTGCTTCTATTTTATCAGGATCAGTACTCACACCCTCTTGGGACACGATGTGGCCCACATACTTCACTGAGGTCCTGCAGAACTGGCATTTGTCAATGGAAAGCTTCAAACCATACTCCTCCAACCTATCAAGCACTTTAAGAAGTCTTTCTTCATGCTCTTCCAAAGTTCTTCCAAACACAATTAAGTCATCTAAATAAACTAACACTTGTAGTAAATTCATGTCTCCCACAACTTTCTCCATAAGACGCTGAAATGTGGCAGGTGCTCCAGAAATCCCTTGGGGCATGCGTTCGAACTGATAAAACCCTAATGGGCAGATGAAGGCTGTCTTCTCCTTATCTTCTTCACCCAGAGGGATCTGGTAGTATCCACTCCGAAGATCCAACACAGAGAACCACTGGCTTCCCAGCAAACAGTCTAAGGCATCTTGGACTCGAGGCATTGTGTACTGGTCAACCACAGTACGGCGGTTCAGGGTGCGGTAGTCAATACACATCCTGATTTTCCCATTCTTTTTACGTACCACCACAATGGGTGAGGCGTATGAGCTGCGGGACTCTGTAATGATGCCGTTTGCAACCAGCTCTTGAAGATGTTGTCGCACATCTTCCATCTCGGAGAGAGCAAGCCTCCTAGATCTCTCTCTGAAAGGTCGGGAGTCATGTAGTCTGATGTGGTGCTCTACTCCTTTTGCGCATCCCACATCCCACTCATGCAGTGAGAACACCTTGGGTCTTTCACAAAGTTTCCTCCTCAGGCGATCTTTCCACTCCTCGGACAATGGTGAATCTCCAAAGTCAAACTTTGCTGGGTCTATTGTCGGAACTTGAGTCTCACACTGGGGTTTTACAATTGATTCAGGCTCGAAGAGGTCTGCTATCTTTTGTCCTTGCTTCACAACAATATCTCTACTTGTTTCATTGGCAATCAGTATAGTCACCTTTTCCTGGGCTTCAGCAGGTAGGGTTATGACTCCACTGGGGACCAGCACTCCTTCCGGGAGCTCTCCTTCAACTGGCTGCTCTATCATTGCTAGTGCCCCTTTACTGCCTTTCAGCCTGGTACTCATTACAAGCACTTCTTGCTCTGTCCTTGCGGGCACTACTAAGGGGGTTGTGCCCATGTACTTCAGTGCCCCAATCGGTAGCTCAGATGTCTCCTTTTTAGCACTCTCAATTTTCCTATAGGCTTCAGCACAAAGCGTATGGATCATCAGGGTATTCAGGTACTGGTCCCCAGCCCGTCGTCTGCAGTAATCCGCGAGCACCTTGAAGAGACTGGAGTTGGTCCCTATCAGCACAGACACATCAGAGGTCCCTTTAGGGTCAGGGCATATTAAGGCAGCTGTGTCTACCTCTTCCCTTACCCCAGCAACCTCCTCTGGGAATTCCAGGTGCACTATGACATACCCTTGGTAGGGGTATTCATCCATGCTGAGGCCACACAGACCAATGCCAGTCAGTGACTGTATAGGCAGGTGCCTAAGCATCTGTTGGTAGAATGACTGAAATATAATAGTCACTTGAGATCCAGTGTCAAGCACGGCTTTACACTCCACCCCTTCAATCCTCACCATGACCTCTGCTCGCGGCCCTATCAGTCCTGCAGGGATCCCAGGTGGACGGTCTCTTTTGGGGGAATCTTCAAATCCTGTAGGTCTAGGTGGTCTCCGTCCCCAGACCTTCTGGCCGCTACTGGGTCTCTCCCAACTGCTCCTCAGCTTTTCATACACTAAGGAGGGGTTCTCTTCCTTATGGCAGTTAGCAGCACTGTGCCCATCCTGACCACACCGGTAGCAAAAGAATTGTCCTTTCCCCCTTCGCCGGGGTGGGACAGTGGCTCTAGATACTGACTTCTCCATTGTCACAGTCTGAGGCTCCTTATTCCTGGAAACCTTAGCTCGGTCAATCATGCTTTGCAGCTCAGCTATCCGTTTCGTCAGGACCTGCATTTGTTGGGCAAGTTCCTCTGTGGTGCTCACCATCAGTACACTGGCCATTTGCAGTGGCGTTGTGCTGCCTGGTTCCAATGTTTGGGCTTCCCAACACTCGCTGGCAGTCTGCCTTTCTTCCTCTTCCCTGACCTCCTTTATCAGCTGGGAGTAACTTGGGGGATGTTCCTGCCGTTCTCTTAGTCGGAGATGCAGTAGGATCGGGTTCTGATACTGAGTCCCTCTTACAACTTGAGCCAGTCTGGTCTGATCCATCTGCTCAGCAGTCACTGCTCCCCTCATAACAGCTCTCTGAAGCAGTCTTTCCAGCCTCTGTATATAGGCTGAAGTTTTCTCACGCCTTTGCTGTCGGGAATCAAGGAATTTACAGTAACTGTCTTCAGGGCTCTCTACGCTCCCAAAAGTATTATCAAGGGCCTTTAGGCAGTCCTGCACACTAACCCCAGGGTCAATTAGCTTCAGGGTGCGAATTACATCTAGTGCTGGGCCACTAAGGCTCTCTATTAGACATCTTCGCTTTTCTACATCGGGTACGGCCCACTCCCGCAGCATTTCAGTGGTATGCTCCAACCAGGGCTCAAACTCCTCTTTCCCATCAAATAGCCTTAACTTACGACAAGAGTTTGACGTAGCATATGCCAGCACAATCTTTTCCAATATATGCCCCAGTGCTTTTGCCCAATCATAGGCTGTGGCTGCCGCCCCTGAGCTAGAGGCTGCAGGACTGGGGCCCATCAGACCCGACATATTAGCCATTATACCAACAGTAATTTCCTCAAAATATAAACACAATTATTTCCCAATACAGTGGAACACTCAACATGTGCTTGCGAGGGGTACTGACCCAGGTATCCCGGACGAGCCCCCAAAAATGTAACCCTTCTGCCGGGCCGAAACGATAGCAGCAAGGGCCGGGTTCAATACCTAGGGGTCCCTTCCCCACAACATAATGCAAAACCAGCTCGAGCCCCCACCCAGTGACCTGGGAAAATCTTACACACACCCCTGGGCGCCTCAAGGAGGCAATACTTCCCCTCTCGCAAGCACAGACTCTTGGTGTAGCAGAAAAGGTTTAATTACATAAGATAAACAACAACAAGCATTAAATTTGGAAAATACCTTAACTAGAGATCATGGGTCAAACCGTGAGCAAAGACCCACTCCAGCAAATTGGGCCGTGTCCTTCTTTCTGGGCCCTTGAGTCCAGCAACCCCCCAAATCACCCACAGTCCCAAAAGTCCCACAATCCAAAAGTCTCTGTCCCGGGTCAGTGCAGCCCCAGAGTTCAAGAGTCTCTTTGCAGAGGTCCCCCTCCCCAGCCTGGGTAGAAAAGGGGCACCTTACATGGTTTGGGGCCAACTGCCCTGCCTCTTCGTGGGGTTCTGCTTCCACCATCCGTCCCCGCCACCGCTCAGCTCCGCTGGCTCTGTGGGCTGCTCTGGTCCACCAGCTGTCCTGTGATCTGCTCCGGCCGTCCTCGCGAGCTGCTTGGCTCCACTCACCCAGGGCTGCACAAACTGCTCCACTCCGTTCTGCCAGCTGCTCTGCTCCATGGTATTGCTTCAGGCTCCCCCACTCATAAGCACAGTACTCAGTGCTCTCAGCAAGTTCAGCTCTTTAGTGATTTCAGCTCTTAGTCATTCCAGCTCATAGTAGGGGAGCCCCAGTGCCAGTGAGTTCAGCTCAGTAACCTGTATCTAGACTCTTAAGGGAATCAAACATTAACTCTGACATTCCACAGTGGAGAGAGGCACAGGTGGAACTGGTGCATCTGGCTCACACAAGAAGCCTGCACCACCCAGTACAGATATCTGTCCCCAGCCTCTCTCTTCTCAATGGGTTTTGGAACCCATGTGCCCCATCTAGCAAGTGCTATCCAGCTGACAATGAAACCCCCCATCACAAGACAATTTTGTAGTTCCCCAGTTACCCAATCAGGGTGACAACATTTCATTCCTCCTGCCCCAATAACAACGAAATTGGGGGCTCCCACAGCTGTGAAAGTAACCATCCCATGCTGCTTTGCGGTATGCTAAGTGGGTTGGGAGTGCCCATGCAAATAACCGAAATACCAATGCAACACTTTCCGCACTCCCCATAATTTACCACCAGATGTCAGGGTGGGGCTCATCCTGACTCTGCTTACATCAATTTGCAAGTGACCTGTGCCCCATGCTGCAGAGGAAGGTGAAAAACCCTCAGGGTGTCTGCCATTCTGACCCAGGAGAGAATTCCTTCCTGACTGTGAAAACTGACCATTTATTCCTATCCTTTGCATTGTATCTTTTAACCAGTTACTGATCCATGAGAGGACATTCCCTCTTAACCCATGATTGCTTACTTTTCTGAAGAGCCTTTAGTGAGGGAACTTGTCAATGGGTTTCTGAAAGTCCAAGTACACTATATCTACTAGATCACCTTTCTCCACATGTTTGTGGACCCCCTCAAAGTATTCTAATAGATTGGTGATGCATGATTTCCCTTTACAAAAGCTGTGTTGACCATTCCCTAACATATAGTATTAATTTATGCGTCTGATAATTCTGTTTAATCTAGGTTCAGCTAATTTTACTGGTACTTAAGTTAGTCAAATTGACCTGTAATTGCCAGAATTGCCTTTGGAGCCTTTTTTTTTTAAAAACAGCATTACATTAGCTATCCGTCAGTCATCAGGTACAGAAGCTGATTTAAGCAATAGGTTACAAACGACAATTAATAGTTCTGCAGTTTCATATCTGAATTCCTTCATAACTCCTGGGTGAATACCATCTGGTCCTGGCCTAATCAGTGTGGAGTAGAGTGGAAGAACTGCTTCTTGTGTCTTGCTTAAAATACTCCTGTTAATACATCCCAGAATGATATTCATTTTTGTTCAACAGTGTTACACTATTGACTCTCATTTAGCTTGTGTTCCATTATGAGCCCCAGATCTCTGTCCGCAGAACTCCTTCCTAGGCTGTCATTTCCCATTTTGTATGTGTGCAAGGGATTGTTCCTTCATATATGAAGTACTTTGCATTTGTCCTTATTGAATTTCATCCTATTTACTTCAGACCATTTCTCCAGATTGTCCAGATCATTTTGAATTTTGATCCTATCTTCCAAAGGACTTGCAACCCCTCCCAGCTTGATATCATCCGCAAACTTTATAAGTGCACTGTCTATGTCATTATTCTAATCCTTGATGCTGATATTGAACAGAACCAGACCCAGAACTGATCCCTGCAGGACCACACTTGATATGCTCTTCCAGCTTGACTGTGAACCACTGATAACTTCTCTCTGGGAATAGTTTTCCAACCATTTATACCTTATAGTAGCTCCATCTAGGTTGTATTTCCCTAATTTGTTTATGATGTCATGTGAGACAGTATCAAAAGCTTTACTAAAGTCAAGATATACCATATCTGTCCCTTCCCCCCATCCACAAGGCTTGTTACCCTGTCAAAAAGGGGAAAAAAGGAATTAGATTGGCTTGATATAATTTGTTCTTGACAAATCCGTGTTGACTGTTACTTATCATTTTATTATCTTCTAGGTGTTTGCAAATTGATTGTTTAATTGTTTGCCCAATTTTCTTTTCGGGTACTGAAGTTAAGCTGCCTGGTCGGTAATTCCCCAGGTTGTCCTTATTTCCCTTTTTATAGATTGGCACTATATTTGGCCTTTTCTATTCCTCTGGAATCTCTCCTGTTTTACATGACTTTTTTGAAGATAATCCCTAATGGCTCAGCTATCTCCTCTGTGAGCTCTTTAAGTATTCTAGGAGGCATTTCATCAAGTCTGGGTGACTTGAAGACATCTAACTCAGCTAAGTAATTTTTAACTTGTTTTTTCCCTATTTTAACTTCTGATCTAACCTAATTTTCACTGGCATTCACTATGTTAGATGTCCAATCTCTACTAACCTTTTTAGTGAAAACTGAAACAAAAAAGTCAGTTAGCACTTCTGTCATTTCCGCATTTTCTGTTATTATTTTCTTCCTCATTGAAGAAGGGGCCTACCCTGTCTTTGGTTTTTCTTTGTCTTCTAGGGTATTTGTAGAATGTTTTCTTGTTATCCTTTGTCTCTAGCTAGTTTAATCTCTTTTTGTGCCTTGACCTTTCTAATTTTGTTCATACATACTTCTGTTATTTGTATATATTCATCCTTTGTAATTTGACTTAGTTTCCAATTTCTGTAGGACTCTTTTTTGAATTTCAGATCATTGAAGATCTCCTCGTTTTCAGCCTGGATGGTCTCTTGCCATACTTCCAATCTTTCCTACGCATTGGGATAGTTTGCTCTTGTGCCCTTAATTATGTCTCTTTGAAAAACTGCCAACTCTCTTGACCTGTTTTTCTCCTTAGACTTGCTTCCCATGGGATCTTGCCTATCAATTCCCTGAGTTTCCTAAAGTCTGCCTTCTTGAAATCCATTATCTCTATTGTGCTGTTTTCCCTCCTACCATTCCTTAGAATCATGAAATCTACCATTTCACCTAAGATGCCTTCCACTTTCAAATTCTCAACCAGTTCATTCCTATTTGTCAAAACCAAATCCAGAACAGCTTTCTTCACCTACTGAAATTATATATATATCCAATACATTCTATGAACTTGTTGGATAATCTGAGCCCTGATGTGTCATTTTCCCAACAGATGTCTGAGTAGTTGAAGTCCCCCATCACCATGAAATCCTGTGTTTTGGATGATTTTGTTAGTTTTTATTTTTATTTTTATTTATTATTAAAAAAAACAAAACAAAACTCATCCACCTCTTCTTCCTGGTTAGGTGATCTGGAGTAGACCCCTACCATGAGATCACCCTTGTTTTTTACCCCTTTTATTCTTACCCAGAGACTTTTAACAAGTCTGTCTCCCATTTCCATGTCAAGCTCAGTCCTACTGTATACATTTCTAATATATGAGGCCACACCTCTTCACCTTTTTCCCTGCTCGTCCTTCCTGAGCAAGCTGTACCCCTCTATACCAATATTCCAGTCATACGTATTATCCCACCTGTGATGCCAACTATGTGATAGTCATGTTTATTAACTAGTATTTCTAGTTCTTCCTATTTATTCCCCATACTTCTCACATTAGTATACAGACATCTAAGATTCTGATTTGATTTCCCCCCTATGTTTTCTCGTCTCTCTTTTATCCATGCTATAACAGCCCATGCTTCCCCCAAATTCTGAGCCTTCTCCGAGGTCTCCATGTTTTAGAATTACCCGTGGGCTTTTGTCACCTGCCCCTGTTGAACCTAGTTTAAAGCCCTCCTTGGTAGGTTAACCAGTCTGTATCCAAATATGTTCTTCCCCTTCCTCGATAGGTGGACCCCATCTCCACTTAGCAGTCCTTCTTCCTGGAACAGCATACTGTGGTCAAGGAAGCTGAAGCCCTCCTGGTAAGACCATGCTAACATAGAGATCCTGGATTTTAATCTCCTACCTAGAAGCCTAAATTGGATCTCCAGAACATCTTTTCTACCTTTCCTTATGGCATTGGTTTCCTACATGTCCATGACTACCAACTCCTCTCCAGCTCTGCACGTAAGCTTGTCTAGATGTCTTGAGATGTCCTCAACCTTCACACCCAGTAGGCAATTCATGTGGTTCTCCTGATCATCACCAACCCAACTATCTATATTTCTAATAATTGAATCCTCCTTTATTATTACCTGTCTCTTCCTAATAATAGGGTCCATTCTCCAGTAGACGGGCCCTCAGTGTGAGTTAATACCATGGTATTTTTTGGCAGAAGGGTCCCAACTATGGGATCCTTTCATAGAATAATAGAATATTAGGGTTGGAAGAGACCTCAGGAGGTCATCTAGTCCAACCCCCTGCTCAAAGCAGCACCACCCCCAATTAAATCATCTCAGCCAGGGCTTTGGCAAGCCGGGCCTTAAAAACCTCTAAGGATGGAGATTCCGCCACCTGCCTAGGTAACCCATTCCAGTCCTTCACCATCCTCCTTGTGAAATTGTTTTTCCTAATACCTAACCCAGACCTCCCCCACTGCAACTTTACTCCTTGTTCTGTCCTCTGCCACCACTGAGAACAGCCTAGCTCTATCCTCTTTGGAACCTCCGCTTCAGGTAGTTGAAGGCTGCTATCAAATTCCCCCCTCACTCTTCTCTTTTGCAGACTAAACAAGCCCAGTTCCCTCAGCTGCCCCAGCCCCCTAATCATTTTCGCTTTCCTTTTGCTCCAACTTGATGTTCTCCCTCCTTGAGTCTTTCATCCTCCTCAATAGCCCAAAGGGTGTCAGATTTGGGGTGGGACCACTCTACTGTGTCTCAGAAAGTATCATCTATGTACCTCTCTGTCTCCCGTAGTTCACTCACTCTGGTCTCAAGAACCCATACTCGGTCTCTGAGTGCTATGCGCTGGTTCCTCCGAACACACATATGCCAATCATATGCAATAAACTGAATAGCCCCCACTCTGCTGCTAGACTTTTGCCTGCATTCTTTTTACACTTGCAGGGTTTCTTTGTGTTTGTTGGGGTGTGTGGGGGGGGAGTTTTGAGCGAGGAGGCAGTGTTATTGGTCTAAATTTAGAGAATGTTTATTAGGTGTATCTGGCTCATGCTCCCTTGAAAAACTCCCCTGTTTGCAGCTCCTGTTTGCTAGCTCCTCGGGTCACTTATGAGCTGTTTTTTAAAACCCCATCTCTCTGTGATTTAGCCCTTCCCGTCTTGTGAAGTAATCCTAAAGGGATGAGAGGCTAGAGCCTCCTTAGGCAGATCTCAGCCTTGCCTGGCAGGCCTCTAGGCTCAGCCCACAACCCCCCGAACAGTCCACACAATAAATTTCTGTCAAGCAGGCACACGGCAAGCAAGCACACAACAACAAACCACTAACAGACAACAAACTCACCACAAGGTTCACTCTTCCTTCACCCGGAGAACTCCCTTGCAAAAGTCCCCTGTTTGCTAGCCCCTGAAAGCATTATACACTTAAGCCAAATGGTATGGAGGTTCCATGTGTGTGACAGATGGTGATAGTATAGTCAAGGGTAAAGAAGCATGAGAACACCAGGGCAAAGGAGGGTCCTCAGGAGTGTCTATATTAGATCTTGTGGACTTCTGGTTTCCCTCTGTATATGGTGCATATACTTGTTGTTTTCTACTTTGATTGTGTCTTCGGGTGGATGTCATGACCCATCATAATCTGTTGATGAGGGCCATCCCCATTGTAGGCATCCATCACTTCTGTGTCTGACTACTCCTCACTGGGAACTGTTTACTTTTGCCAGTTACCTCCAGTGAGTTTACTTCCTCAAATGGAGAGGGGTAACTAGTGGTGTTCCCCAAGGGTCAGTCCTAGGACCAATCCTATTCAATTTATTCATAAATGATCTGGAGAAAGGGGTAAACAGTGAGGTGGCAAAGTTTGCAGATGATACTAAACTACTCAAGATAGTTAAGACCAAAGCAGATTGTGAAGAACTTCAAAAAGATCTCACAATACTAAGTGATTGGGCAACAAAATGGCAAATTAAATTTAATGTGGATAAATGTAAAGTAATGCACATTGGAGAAAATAACCCCAACTATACATACAATATGATGGGGGCTAATTTAGCTACAACGAGTCAGGAAAAAGATCTTGGAGTCATCGTGGATAGTTCTCTGAAGGTGTCCACGCAGTGTGCAGAGGCGGTCAAAAAAGCAAACAGGATGTTAGGAATCATTAAAAAGGGGATAGAGAATAAGACTGAGAATATAATATTGCCCTTATATAAATCCATGGTACGCCCACATCTCGAATACTGTGTACAGATGTGATCTCTTCACCTCAAAAAAGATATTCTAGCACTAGAAAAGGTTCAGAAAAGGGCAACTAAAATGATTAGGGGTTTGGAGAGGGTCCCATATGAGGAAAGATTAAAGAGGCTAAGACTCTTCAGCTTGGAAAAGAGAAGACTAAGGGGGGATATGATAGAAGTATATAAAATCATGAGTGATTTTTAGAAAGTGGATAAGGAAAAGTTATTTACTTATTCCCATAATACAAGAACTAGGGGTCACCAAATGAAATTAATAGGCAGCAGGTTTAAAACAAATAAAAGGAAGTTCTTCTTCACGCAGCGCACAGTCAACTTGTGGAACTCCTTACCTGAGGAGGTTGTGAAGGCTAGGACTATAACAATGTTTAAAAGGGAACTGGATAAATTCATGGTGGCTAAGTCCATAAATGGCTATTAGCCAGGATGGGTAAGAATGGTGTCCCTAGCCTCTGTTCATCAGAGGATGGAGATGGATGGCAGGAGAGAGATCACTTGATCATTGCCTGTTAGGTTCACTCCCTCTGGGGCACCTGGCATTGGCCACTGTTGGTAGACAGATACTGGGCTAGATGGACCTTTGGTCTGACCCGGAACGGCCGTTCTTATGTTCTTATGTTAAATTTGCTGTCTAATATACACACTATTAGCAGTTAATTCTGTCTCAGCAAGCATTAACTCATGGAGTTTGATCATTCTGTTCTATGCTGTTTTATTCACAGAGTACAATCATGTATACTGCCTGTCTCCCTATTTACTCTCCCCATGGTTGCCTCACATTTAGGGACATCTGAGCAGTATCTTCTTTCACCTCATCTGTGGTAGTACTAGGCCCTGTACCACATTTCTGTCAGTACCACCAGTTTTCCAGCCTCGTTGGTACTTTGATTTGGATCTTTCTGTACTGTGAATCTTATGGAATTACTTAGCCCATTGACATAAATTCACGTAGTAAAAATATATGCAGCTTATTAGGTTATCATTCTGTAATGAGTTAATTACAATCAAGATATTATCTAGATATATGATGGTATGATCCTTTGCTGTAGTTGTTTATATGGAAAGCAAAAATGCCTCACATTAAGGTTTAAGGTCATGGCAGTGAGCGGCTGATTATGCTAACGTGAAGTAATGGTGTCCAATACAGTATGACATTTACATGAAGTTGAGGTAAACATTTGACATTCAGTGGCCTCTTTAGCATTGGGATTGGAAACCTTTTAGCAGCAGCCACAAATTTATGTTTGCTGTTGGAAAATTGCTTTGGGAAATGATCTGGATCAGAGAAGTAAATTTTCTGTCAAGATAAACTTTAGTAGTGAGCCAAGTTTAGTTTTAAAAATCCCCAGATGTTTTATCTCATTTTTATTAACATTCTTTAATATTTACCACACTCTCTCTTAGCAAGCCAGACTGTCAGTAGAAGCACTGAACTACAGACACAGATTCAGGTTTACTCCAGAGAGCTCACTTTAGCTCTAGTCTTGCAAACATGAGCCATTGATAGCAGACGTGCTTCAAAGAGCTGGCAGTTGCTAAAAGAATAAAAACCACTGGAATTCAAGAACTCTGAACTATTCTTGCAGTTTAGTTTTGGATTCTCAGATTTGATTTGATTTTTCTCTTGATACAGAGTCTTTTTCAGCTGATGTACAAATTCTGGGAGTGGAAAGACGGGGGTGAGGGGGGACTGAAAAAGGAGAATAAAAATGGAGCAAACTTAATACAAACAGGAAATAAAATCTGTGTTTAAAGGATCTTCATACAACAGTTTCCAGTTTCAGTCCCACATCTATTAGGAAGCTGTTTTCCTGCACCTTTTACTACCCATTAGAACACAGAGGTGTCCTATTCCGTTGAGTCTTGTTATAGGCTGCAGTGAATACCTTAATTGGATAACCCCCTTTTCTATCAGTTAAATACACACGTGCATATTTCTTATTGCGGATTTTATTGAAAAAACAATTTGAAGTCTTCTTTCATTAAACTCTGCTGCTACAGCTCGCTGTTAGTAGGAAAGGGAACAGCATGTCTTCAGAGGAACACAGAGGAAAGTCTGCTGAGGCCGTGTACTTAGTCACTAATTGTATAAGCCAATCATAATTTAAAATCATCTGCATTAAGCATGAGGACTAGCTGATACAGTGGATTTGATACAAACCTGTCACATTTGGAGTCTTGTAGTCAGCTCTTGATAATGTCACAAATGGAAATGAATTGGTCATAATCCCATACTGCCCACAGTAACGAACACCTAGCTAGGCATTACTAGCTGTGCCTGCTGTGGACTTGAACAGTGCAGGAGAGTTGGTGTGGATCAGAATTGAGGTTTATTAGTAGAGCTGTGTGTGATGTTTGCCTAGCACCTGCTCACTCTATTTATATGTGGCCACTGCGAATAGTTCTTCACTCCCAGGAGCACTGAGTTTTACACATTGCTTTTGTAAAATACATTATTTACTTCATGCGAATAGTTGGTACATTTCTGAACTCAGAGTCCATTTCATTTTGGTCAGCTACATTTAATTATTTCCTCCCTTTTCCTGGCCTTGAAAGTCGAGTGTTAGGGATGACTGATACTAGAGAACAAGAAGAACAATTGGTCTAAATCCTAAATAATTGTGTCTGAGTACCAGCAAGTGACATCTTATTAATAATAATAATTAATTAATAATCATGTATCATAATAATCATGATACAATGTCTGTCTTGAAGAGAAATACAGATTTCACTGCAAATATGGTCACTATAAACCCGACATATTTCAATAAAATTAAAGTGCTCCTCAGCATTCAGCTGGGTTCTTCATAGTCACCCACCCAATTACAAATGTCTGTCTTGTTGCTTTGTTTCATTAATTTGGTGTAGTCAGGCCTTTTTTTTTTTTAAGACAACTTCAGAGGCAGACTGCATTCAACCCTGTTCTTTCAGCAAGTTTCTCTGCTCTAACCAAGGATGTGGGGAATTCTTTCCATGGTTTTGATTGTTTGATGTTTACGTAATAAATACTCTGAATGGTTGTTTCCAATAACTGAATGGGTTTGGTGTGTGTCAGTATTCCTCTGAAATGTTAACCTTAGGTCTCTGGCATTTTTCCAGACCACCAGACAAATTCAGGCTTTGAGGATAAGTATATGTGTCCTCAAGTAACCGGACATTCAACTTGTTAACACTGCACTGGTCCTAAAGAGCAATCTTGTGGCATACTGATAAATTGTGCATGGGAAAAATGCCTGCTATTTGTTTGTTGTAATATCTGTGACCACAAAAGCTGAGTGTGAGAGAGATTAAGTCAGGATATGGTTAATAAGAGAATCAATTGAGCTCAGGCTCAGCTCTGAAAATGGGCACTTTTTGTTAGGAAAGCAAACTGCTTTTGGTATAAATATCTAGTTATCTAGAAAGTCTATAGTGAGTTGCTAACTAATACAGCCAGGAAATGCTACTGATAAAACTGAAAGAGGTACATGATGTTGGAATTCAGCTACCAGAATTGTGGAGAGGGAGGAGTGCACTGTTGTTTAGATTCACCTCCCAATGAAAGTGTGTGTGTGTGTGTGTGTGTGTGTGTGTGAGAGAGAGAGAGAAAGAGAGAGAGAGAGAGAGAAAGTATCCTTCTGACATGTCTTTGGATGGCCCTCCCACAACTACAACGTGGGAGGTAACACATAGAAAAAGCTAACTTGTCTGCCTTTTCACCTATCCTCCTCTCTCCCTTCTTCATGTTCCTCCATCCTTCCTTTTTGTCTTTCTTATGCAGCAAACCTATATTTTATTGTACTCTCCTTTCCACAAGCCCTTCCATCTTTGCTTGCTCATTCTGCAGAGCTATATGTTTCTATACCCACCTCAGTCTTAGACTTTTTTTCTTTATCTTTGCCATTCCTTTTAGTTTGTCTTTTTTTTAAACCTGGTTTAGTCCTCTTCACTTAAGTCTTTCCCCCTTGTCTTTTGTCTCCTTGTCCTCATTTCCTTCCTCTTTTCTTTAATTTGAATACATTTTAGCAGTAGTAATAAGCTTGCTAATTAAATGCTGCTTCCCATTTGCCTTTCTGAAAGCTGTCTGATGTAACTGGGCTTTTTTTTAATTCAGAATGTTCTTTTGCTACCACAGTAGAACAAAACACAAAAGGAAACAAATTTAGTATATCTGAAAAAAGCAACTGCTGGGCTTTTTGTCAGAGCAGAAGAAAATGATTAAATATAGGCATTTAAAGAGCTGCTCAGTACCCTGCCCATAAAAACATACCATGTATGTTAAACTATACAAAATACGTTCAGGTATGTGATCTTTCGTTGATATACACAAGCAAGGAGATTAAGAGCTTCATCTAAGGTTTCATCCTTAGCCCACTATAGAATACATAGATATCGCTGTGCATATGGCATGTAAGATCATCCACTGGTATACTTAAGCACTGACACTACTTAAGCACAATGAGGAGTCTAAAGGATGGAGTTTATAGCTTTAACTTAGAATTTCTTTGTGTTTATATATTCAGGCCAGATACAGAATATGATATATTAGCATTGATTTTGTGATTTCATGTCATTTTTCTCTGTAGTTCAGAAAGTAAAAGAAAAAGCCGGGAAGGGACATAAATCATCCCTCATATGTATTCAGAGCATACACACTAACATTTCCTTCAGAACCGTCATTGGGTACACTGTGACTGTGTATTGATGTTCGTAGCAAAAGATTGTCTATTATGGATCCATAACACGGACTGAGTATTAACAATCCTCATGAAAGATAGTTTCCTTCCCTTGTCTTGTGTGTGAAAATACTGAAAGGAACAGCTTGAGCTAATTGTCTAGTTAAAAAGGGAAATTTTCTTTCTAGTGGAACATAAGGGGATTTATTTAAAATAGTTTTACCCTCTGACCTTCCCCTATAACCTCTTGGGCGAGACACTGTGTCACATTTCACCCAGAAGCATATTTTTGTAGCCATGCTATAAATCTCTGATAAGGGGATCAAAACAGAAACACTGACATTTCTGTGGATCGTTAGTTGAATATCAAATCTGAAAGGAATAATCAGCAAGAGCTTTCTCCTATTGCTCCATGTACACTACAAAGGTAGTGATGTTCAAATATACCCCTGCAAGCTGCCTGAAAGTGGAATGGATATAACTACATTTTGATTAGTTGGATTGTAACACAATAAATGCTTCCCCTTTGCATTTGGAATATTCACTTATTTCTCACATTAACTTTCAGAACAGATTTGGGCAGCCTTTAGATTATCCTTGTGGTTTATAGCCGTATAGCTTAACTTAAATGACAAGGGGCCACCGTGACTGCTCAGGACCTCCAGGAGATATGTACAGGTGTCCTTTGGAGACCTGAAGAAGCAGAAGTTTGTCTTGTGATGTTGTGGCTGTCACTTGTCTGTTTAGAAAAAAGATTGTTTGTGATTATTTGAAAAATATCATCTCCGAAGTTGAATATCTGTTATCCTATGTGTGGAGGGTTCATCTATCATTCTGCAATGGGAAGCAAGTCATTGGTGGTAACTACTCTCCTTTTAGAGAAATGGTAAGAGGAAGTAATGAGATTAGTCCTCATTGTGAAAAGTACTGCACTTTTAAAAATCAGATTATCTCCTTTAGTTTGCTTAAGGTGCCAATGTAAGATGCATGAAGCACAGAGGTGAATAAATCACCAAGGTTGAATTGTTCAAGTCTCACGAAACCTCGTTTGAAATCGCTAACACTGATAAACAGAATGAATAATCTGTAGATGTTTGCAGTGACTTGCGTGTATGTTTGCACCAGTCTTGCAGCAGATTTACATGCACCAAGACATCTTATATGTATATGAACTCTGAGGAAAAATGAATACACCGGCACTGTTTCTTATAGCAACAGGAGCTACTGAAGAAATAAATGCAGTTCAATATTTTTTTCACATATGTAGAACTTTAACTGTCTTGGGGTGCTCTTGGAAGCTTTCTGTCAAACCAGTTTAAGCCAAGCAGTTTGCAAGATGACATTAATGTTACATTTTGATTTGAGGGGCATATCATAGTGCTTGTAATTAAAGTTAGAGAGCCAAATTCTGCAGACCTGCCTCAGGCAAAACCCCCATTTGCACTCAGTGGAGATTGTCATCAGCAAAGACTGGAAAATATGGCCCTAAATTAGCATTGTGTAAGATATTTTGTCTTAAAAAACTCAGCAGACTCTGAAACAAACAAGAAGCTGTCTTGCTGTAGGTTCCATCACTGCCCATCACTGCTCATTTAGGGCGTTATCTTCTTCCAGCAGCAAAGAATCCTGTGGCACCTTATAGACTAACAGACGTTTTGCAGCATGAGCTTTCGTGGGTGAATACCCACTTCTTCAGATGCAAGTGGGTATTCACCCACGAAAGCTCATGCTGCAAAACGTCTGTTAGTCTATAAGGTGCCACAGGATTCTTTGCTGCTTTTACAGAACCAGACTAACACGGCTACCCCTCTGATATCTTCTTCCAGTGAAGTCAATGGAAGTTTTGCTATTGACTTCAGTGGCTGAAGGATTAAACCCTTGCAGATTTGAAGTGGAACAGAAAGAGAAATGCACTATTGCTTAAATGGTTAAATACCATCCTAGCTATAATAGTCTGAGCAAATTTCAAGACAGCAGGGAAATTGTAAGTGGCTTAAAAACAAAATCATTAATTTTTTAGTTTAAAATTTGCAATAATGAAAATAAAAAGATCCTCTACCGATGTAGATCATTTATGATATTGTAGTTTTACTATATAACATAATCTGATTACAGTGCAGGAATACTTCATATTTAATGAATATAAATCAGGGTGAAAGTTGCTAAGCAAATGAAGAATAAGCTTTGGCTCTTCAAAGGATGTGCTCATTTGACATTTAGAAATAATTTATAAAATATTCCTTTTTATATAATTAAACATTATTGACTACTAAGGATCTATGCAGGAAAAAAAAACTTGGTTTGATCCTTTCATGATCTGTATTTTATAAACCTGTCTTAGCGTCATAGGCATTTAAAAAAAATTACATCTAAGTTAACATTAAAAATGTCAATTTTGGGGCACTTTCTTCCATTGATGCTAGCCCTAGCATGAAGAAATAAGTACAAAGTGTATACATTTTACAAAATCCTTTATCTGTCACATTTTATTAGAATGGTATGCTGTATGAAGAAGGTTTCAAAGATGCATTGCCTGCTGATATAAAAATGCAACACCCTCGTTTTCATTGACATGTGTGGAGTGGTTCAGAAGAGCAATCAGTAGGTTGGTCACATATTGGAGAGAGAAAATCCAAAATACAGGAAAAGCAAGCATTTAAAGAAGGGCAATAAAATGAAACAGCTGCATGGCTCTGTATTAAGAAAGCACTGTTGATATAATCACCAATCCGTGTGTCAATACTTAGTAAGGTAGGATCATATACTTTCTGCCTCTGCAGATATTTTTAGAAGGGTGGGCTATTAAGGATGTCTTGTGACTAAAGTGACTGGCAAGCCAGGCATTCCCAAGACAGGATTTTATAGTAGTTAACTATAGTAACCATAAGTATGCTCCAATCACCCTATGCCTAATGGGCCTGCAGTGTTACACCCAAGGTTCTACTTTTGAAACACACAGATCTTTCACTACTGAAAATTGGATTGCTGCCTCCTTAGTCCTTTCATCATTACTCTACACTGCACAGAGCAATGGTTTCTCTGCTTTTAGCATACGGCAGAAGAGCATGAAAGGGGGAAATGCTAGTAGATTTTAAATAAGCCCTTTAAAATAAGGTGTTCGTTTTTTAATCAGACTTTGCTATGTGATTAATTCAGATACAGAATGTACTGATGGGATATGCTGCATCTTTGTGGCTCTTAGTACAACTTAGAATTCAGCTATCTTGAAAAATCTTCAGAAATATTTCCTAGGGGCAGGTTAGAACTTTAGCCTTTCCAAGATGACTCAGCTCCTTCTTTTAGTGATATACTATTACAGGTAGCACATTAACAAAAATATATTTGTTATGCCATGCTTTTTTTTTATTTTCAATAACATGGTGTATGTGGATGTGTAATAATTACACTGTGAAGCAATCTGCTAAATTTCAATCTTTCAATTTTATGTGGCTTCCTTGCTGCTAGATTTTAATTTCAACACTTGTACGTGAAGAGAAAAGAGGTTAAACTGTTGTATTTTGCATACAGGTAACAATTCACGTAGTATACACCAGTCTGCAAAAACTGTAAATGCTATTTTTTTTATTTTAAACATTTTTGTAGTTTACAAAAAAAAAATCAGTCAATAATTGGTACCTTTTTACACTCTCAGATTCCTGAATATTGTCAGATCTTCAAAGGGAATATTATCATATGAAATGTTAGGACTGACTGTCCTGAAGATTTTAAGACACAATAAAGCTAACATATCAAGTCTTTTAGACAGATCCTCTTACAATTTCAGCAAAGAAGTGCATCAGAAATCATCAGAAAAGCACAATAAACCCCCATCCAACTGTCTGCCCATTGTTATTTGGTTGCACACTGTTTAAATTCCCACAGAAAATCACACCTCACATTCCCTTGCTGGCTGCTGGTGACAGGAACAAGATCCATATTCATTAATGATCACCAGGGCTCCTTCAATGTGGTTGGGTTTGTAATCAACGTAATACTCCTGGGCTGACATGGCAGCCATTTGATGCATGGTTTGTTTCTGCTTCTGCTTTCTGCGCTGTGTCACAAAGCACTGTCTGAGTTGCCTTAGGCTGGCTGGAAAACACTTCCAGGAGACATACAACACTAAAACCACTATGAGGAAAGAGAAAATCAGTGCCATGGTCCCTGTCACCACCTTGTGAATCTGAACAGCATTCTCAGTGTTTTCATTGGGGATAGTTACGGTTATGGCATTTGTTGTTCTTTCTCCTTCAGTATCCTGCACATCATATATTATTGTGGCAGGGCTATAAGTGAACATTTGGTCGCTGTTGTTTGTTACTGCTGATAGCATGTTAACACTTGTTGGGTCTTCTGCATCTTCGCATAAGTGAAAAGCATACACTGCATCTAAAACATCCTCCCCCTGTGCATATTCAGGGGTGGCACAGAGCAGATTGCTGTCATAGCGACCCTTAAAGTTACTTAGCCAGGAGGCCAAGGCGCAAACATTACGGCTGCAATCCCAGATGTTTGCAGAAAGGCTGATGCTAGTGAGTGATTTCCAGGAGTTGAGGATTCTTGGATCAATGTAGGTTAGCTGGTTGGAATCCAGCTGCAGTGATTGGAGGTGAGGTACACTTTCGAAAACATGAGGTTCAATGTATTCAATCTCGTTGCCAGAGAGATCCATTTTTTCCAATTTCCATATCCAGTCCAAGGAATTGACTACAATAGTGACTTTATTCCTTCGTAGGCAGAGAGAATGCAGTGAAATGAGCCTTGGAAAATGAGCTAAATTCACCTTCACCAAATCATTGTGCTCGAGGTGTAGTTCAGTGAGTTTAAACAAGCCTGCAAAAGAGTTTCGAGCCAGGCTTTTCAACTGATTGTATCCTATGTCTAGAAACTTCAGGCTGCGACAGTCCTGAAAAATTCTCACTGGCACAAACTTGATGGCGTTTGACCGCATGTGCAAAGTTGTTAGTTTTCTCAGCCCATGAAACAGATCTGGTTCCAAAGACTGCAGGTTATTGTATGATAAATCCACACTACGCAAGTTTGGCATAGGTCGGAAAGTAGTATTGGGCAGTTGAGTGATTTTGTTGGAACTCAGAGTGAGTTCTTTAACTCTCCGCAATTTTTGAAAGGCATTCCCCTCCACTGAGCAAATGTGATTGTGATCCAGATAGAGCCACGTGAGCTGCATTAACCCTGTGAACTGTCCATCATGCAGCTCTGAAAGGCTGTTGTACCGCAGAGACAAGCCCATCATGCCCGACAGGTTGCGAGGCATCTCTGTAAGATTCAATGACTCACAGTACAAAAGCCTGCCCTCACACCGACATAGCTGTGGACACCCACTATTCACGGCTGGAAGCATTTTTAAAAAGACACCCAGTGTACACAATATCAACCCTGGGGGCTTCCACAGCAACCAGTTTAAACAGAGACCAATAAGAAGGAAATCCATTAGCAAGAATATTTCCAAATATGCTTGAGAATGTCCATTGAAATCTTTTCAAATTCTACATCATATTTTATTTCAGGGCAAAAAAAAAAAAAAAAAAAGACAGGCAAATATTTCACTTTACAGCATGCAGGAGCTGTGCAGCATTAAAGTTCACAGACATTCACAGGTAAAAGGATGTTGATTTTGTTCATGTTAGATGCTGCAGCAAAGAAAAAAAAATCTTTCTTCATGAAAGAATTTAATTAAAAAGTGTCTTACCCACCCTTTTCCAGAGAGTGACAACCTCCATTCAGTTGCTTCCTTTGTGTTTGGACTAATTATATGCAGAACTAAAAAAGACCCCTCTGTGCTACAAATTCAGTCCCTTTCAATTTTGTGCAAAGCTGGCAGGCTCACAATGTCTTATTTTGCTTCTGCTCAAAGAGCTAAAGGGATGTCCAGCTAGCTTTTTAGCTGACTTCTAGGACCTGCAAGTTTCAGAACTATCTGCATGAGCTTGATCTTCTCTTTCTCTCTCTCTCTGTCCTTTTCTCTGCAGTTAATACTGTGACGTTGTGAAAAAAACTCCAAACTCTTTACTAACGACTCCACAGGATTTGACAATCTCTTTAATGTCCATCATTTGAAACGACCATTGACCGACACAACCTTTACTCCACAGAGACAGATTACAATTCACTCACTGACCGGCTAAGGATAGCTTTATTTCCCATTCTTTGTTCGCTTTGCTTGTTAGGTGATGCTTAGAGCAGAGAGAGAGACAGCAAGAATCCCTTCCCTTCAGCTGAGCAGTATGTTGCTAAAGCATGCAGAGGCACCTAGTGCTCACTGAGTGTCGTAAGCTGCTCATGATAGTACGCCTGCACTGTGCATCTCAGACATGGGCAGATTGAAAAGGGGTGGGCATAAAACCAACATTTTAGTGAGCCAGGAAAGTAATATATGTTCTTTGATGAAATGGAAAATACTTTAAGCCTATCTCTCCATTTCTCAAACACACACACACAAAAATCATCAGCAGGAGCCCGGCATTTCTAAGTAGGAAGCTATAGAATTAGATTTTTTTTCTTTCTCCCCCCCCCTTTTGTTTAAACTCGCCTGAATTCATAAGGCACATAGGGATTAGATGGGGGGGTGTTTGTTTCTTGTTTTGAGGAGGAGTATATAAAAACTGATTTTTGGATTTTTTTTTCTTTCTTTTCTTTTTTTTTTTTTCAAGACAAACGTTTGAATTTTATAGTCATTTGTTGGGAATATGTTTTTATTCTGATACCCTCTCACCAGGGCATGTTTGGGAATTCTGCGTGATCTTTCTCACAGAAAGGCACTAAGGGCTCTGCAAATTCTAATGTCTGGACTCATACGTTTTAATTACATTTGGTCTTTTACCATCCTGCATATTTTTAATGTGGTCAGCACATGGTTTTCCTAATGGCGCTTTTTTTTTTTTTGCAGTGTATGCTACGGCACACAGAACTATTATTCATGCAGTATAAAGAATGCTGTGCTTTCTGAATGAGATCAACATGCAGGTTGTCCCTTTAGTTTGTTTGTGGTGGGGAGAGAGGGGATTTGGAACCCGATTAGATTAGGTTTTCCCAATTGTGCTGCTCTTTGTTCCATGGGCTAACAAATCATGGCATACTAATTTTCATTCATCATTATGTATAGAAAAGACTGCTGTTGATAAGCTATCTCTGTAATCTTTAGACCGAGAAATATGCAATACTATTGTCAGGGAGATATTGGCCATCCTTTTCCATTATGAAATACCATCAGAAATGAATCTGCTGACAAATGCTATTGGAACTGACAACTCGGGGTTCAGTGTTTCCCTTTGAGGAAGTTTGACATGAAAACACATTTCATGCAAAAGAAAGTGCTGTTCTCTTATTTAAGTCACCGTTGATTATTAGGTGGGTGTGTAAAGTTAGATTAGCTTTGAGTTTGGCTACAATATTGACCAAAACAGTTTTTCAGGTTTTTGATAAATCAATACAAGATCCTGGTTCTACTAAATGTATTTGATCATGATTGGCTGCTTTGAGCATGTGCTGGTACAGCTCAAGGAACACAGTAATTTGATACAGCAGAAATTCTCTTCCAAGGAAAGTCACAGAAAACTTAATGCCAAAAATATTTTCAGGAATTCAAACATGAATATGTGAGAGAATCATTTCAAACACATTTGTTCAAAACATCCTTCAAAAACAGGTGAAAGTTCTTTGATTGCAGTCTCAGAACTGGGAATCAAGAATTCTTTATCCTCCTAATTCAATGTATTTATGCCCTTCTACTGTATATATCCATTATTTTCCAAAAAGGGTGGTTGGGCACATACCAAAATCTGAAACTTTTGTAGTATTTAGACTTCTCACATGGATGGAAAATTGACCGTGTTCCTCCTCCCACTCGTGTTCCTTATTCACAGCTCAGGAAGTCCTGCAGTGGCAACTACAGCCTGTTCCTGTCCAGTAGTAGCAATGCATATCGGCTTCTCTTTCCCAGTACACAAAAACATTGGGGAAAGAGAAGAAAGAACATGGGGAGAGACGAAGGGAAGCAGACAAGGAAAGGGAGGTTGTAAATTCATCTCCAGGCCAGGGCATAGTCAGGATTCCAGTTCTGAGTATTTGATGAAGTCAGTAGCAGAGGCTGAAGCATTGGGCCTGTATGGAGATTGCACAAAACCCGCCCACGTTTTAGGACTGGAATCCCAGGAGGAGCTTAACACTCTCTGCCCCTGAACAGGTCAGGGGCAACTCTGCAACGGGAACTTCCCTTATCCCTTCAAGAGAGGTTGGCAGGCCCTATATTTCTAATGATGATACCAACCACTTAAATGGCATAAAGGAGCCATAGGCAGCTGGAAATCATCAGAAAAGAATTCTTCTGGCATTGGTGAACACTCTACTGGGCATTACATTTCTAAATCTGGCCCCTTCTCCACTGGTGTAGGAGGAAGAGAGATTTGGGTGAAGGCGCTGCCCTGCTCCAATCCACCCATCTTGCATGGGCATAGGATCTATTAAGGATCCCATGCCAGTGGCATAAATTAGATCTTACTGCCACTGATGGAAGTAGTGTCAAAGTGAAGGCTGGCTCTCAGAATTAGGGGGCCAGAAATCAGCTCTGGTGCACTGAGCAAAGCTCTGTTGCAGGAGAGAATGTGCCCCTATCTCTAAAAGGCCTTTGTGCAAGGAAACCAGGTCATTCTAAGAATGGCAGAACTCAATATGCCTAGCTACAGCCATTGAAGCAATGGGTTGACTAAATCCAAGAAGTATGGAATATGGGTTCGAACAAAAATAAAATTGGGTGAATGTGTCTTGGTTCTACAGTGTCTTTGGTAAGCTTGTCAATCATAGAGTGGCTAAACGTTTTAAAATGTACCTTTGCAATAAAAACAGAAATCTGCTTTCAACCTAATTGTTCTTCAAATGACTTAATTTCCTCTGTCAAAGCTGTTATCACTGCCAACTTGTTAAGTTTACACATTTTCTACAGTTTAAAACCCTATGGCAAATTTGTATAAATTAAAAGACTTAAATTAGTTGTATAAAATGCAGCTATTATAAGTTGTTTTCAGAAGTGTAAATTAAGTATATATGTATTTAAAGGAGACTGATTAAATCAATGTAGGTTACAGAAGATAAATATGCAGCTTTAGAAAAAGTTTAGCTGATAAAATATATTGAAATCATCACACAAATGAAATTTGCTGGTATTCCAGTGCAATGATTTGCAAAATTGTTCACGATGTCAAAGTAAGTGGTAAAGTCATCTGTCTTTAATTTGTTTAGTCTACTTCCATTTGATATTCTCTTCATATTCATGTTATTTGTACATTTAACAAATTAACACATTAACTAGTTCCAATTGTACTTCATATTTATTAATTTCTGGTATGGTACGCTGTAATTGTTATTTATGCCCAAACATTTATTAGGTCCAAATCTGTGCTTCACTATACTGATTTATACTGAGTTATACAGGAAATCAGACTAGATGATCACAGTGGTCCCTTCTAGACTTGAAAAATATGAATCTATGACTTCAGTAGAGTTCCACTGGTGTAAATAAATGCAGAATTTGGCTCATAATCTCTAAGTGTATGTATACTCTTTATTTTATTAACAATCAAATGTGTAAACTCAAAAATGTGCAAGATCCCACTAAGCAGAGTGTAAAATAATCTTGTTTATGCCATGCACCAAGAATACCAAAAATGTACTTCTTGCTTTTGGTATTTTCTAAGTTATTTCTATCAGTGTAATAAGGAATGGGAATTTGATTGGTGATTTTAATTTCCCTTTGTGGCTAGGAATGGACAAACTCAAACCTTGATCTTTACACTGTAGTCTTTAATTTTCAAGTGCAGTGAACCGTGGCATTTTTATAAAGGAAACATTTAAAGAAAGAAAAGGAAAGGAAAGGAAAAGACGTGACTTCAAGGGTAGCAAATTAAATCTGTTATTGCTCTGATATTTACATCTTGGATACTCCTGGCATTTGGCTCACGGTCCTTCCCAAATAGGATTTAGAATATCAGTTGATAAGGAGTGGATGAGCTATGTAAAATGGTATTTTTAGTGGGCACACAAACATTGCAGTATACAAGTTTTTTGAATCAAAATGACTCTGGCCATTCAAGGTGTTGAAGTAATAAGTAAAAGATAGCTATCTCTCCTGCCTTACTGTCAGTACAGAATAGACACCTCGGGTGTGTTACGATCGTTAAGAAATAGATATTATTATGTAAATCAGCCTATTGATTTTCAGAATGTGATAAATACACTTGGTTGCCATCATCAGCCATAACAGTTACCCATGTGAACCTCTGTAAAGTCAGTCATGGAGTCAATCTACAAAATTGTCAGTATATCTTTTAAAGAAAATATATCAATAGTGAGACAATGTCTCTCGTGTCCACTTATTATTAGTGTAAAATTCCCATAAGCTAAAGAGTTACTGACTCTCTCCCTGAGTATCTGTGAAATTGCAGCATGGCTATCTGGCTGCACAATGGAAATATGTTGGTTGTGAATGTCCTGAAGTCAACTTTTGTCTACACTGAGAAAAATGAGTTGTGTTAACTAACAAGTTTTAATGAATACGCACATTGTTAAAGACCACATAGCACATAGTTAGGCACAGATAGTTGTGCTACAAACTATTAAGCTGGTTGTAAACAACTCCTAGTTCATGTACGTCTAGACTAGAATTTTGGTCTTGTTGTAACTTGAGTTAACTGCATTTCAGTTAAATCTAGTTAACTAACACCTTCAGAAATGCTAATCTAGACACACCACAAACATTTATTCCAAGACCTTCCAAAGCATTTCTGGAGGTGTTACTCAACTAGAGTTAATTGATTTTCAGTTAATTAGTGTTAAATGGGACCACACACCAGCCTAAACATACCCCAGGGTCACCGTTTCCACTTAAGGTTAGTCATGACTAGGTAACACATTTCAAAATATAACTGTTTTGTCAATACTACATACTAAATGGTCTTTAAAACATATTCATTGAAGTGTGTTAATTGATACATCTTGTAATGCAACTCATTTTCCCGGCATAGAGAAAACCTAAGGTTCTTTCATTGGAAAGAGACACAATTCTACATTGAGATAGCTAATTTGAGATAGTGATTGCAATGTAAAATCCTACTTGAGACAAGGCACAGGTAATTTTTACCTTGAAGTAGCAAGTCAAAATCAACCCTTTACCCTCCCACCAGGGGTTTAAATTTGACTAGCTAGCTTAAAGGAAAAAATACCTGTGCCTTGTCTCAACTAGGTTTTTACATTGAGATAGCTGTTTTGATGTCAAAAACTCACCTTTTTTGCAGTGAAGACAAAGCCTCTCTGCCAAAAAACACTACTCAGACCAGTAAGGTGCAGGAATTCATAGAAAAAAAGTTCTTAAATAAGTTTTCAGAAGCTTGGGTGAACAAATTAAAAGCTGTTCCTGGCAGCCTTACCGAGGAGTCATTTTACAAATGGATAGACTGTTCTTGGAAAATCTTCACAGTGCATTAGGCACAAATCTGTTCTCCATAGTATTAGGAAAACAGTCCTTCTCAAGTCACTTCTTTTGCTCCTTTCCAAATATATTTGTCATGAGCAATCAGAAAATCAAAACAACAACAACAACAAAAATCCCACCCAGAGTCGATATTTGTTTTCTCATAACCTTCTTGCAGGAATATAGTTTAGTTCCCACTATACGATTGCTATGGAGTATGCACTGCCCCCGTTAGTTAAGGAGTTTGAGACGAAATTAATTTCAAGGCATCCAATGTTTTGGCACTGAGAATATTAGCACAAATAGGCTAGGTTGGTGCAAGTTTTTTCTACCTGAGCCAATGAACAAACCAGTTCTTGGAATAAAGTCTCTAGTTGTGCTTTCTTCAGTCAGAACAGGTATTATTGCAAGTGAGTGAGTAAGGCATTACAGTTAAGGAATATGTTTCCAGATAATTTTATTGGAATGTTTTATAGTCTGAAATGTTCTCTGAACTCCTAGAAATCCTACAGTCTCTAAACAATACAGACTGGCCTAGATAGCCATGGGGATAGAAGATCATCAATATCTCACAACCCCTATAGAAAACATACAAACTGATCTTTGGCAGACTAAATCATGCCCAGATATCTATGCCTTTTTGCATATTTTGGCTGTTTAGAAGGGCAATATTTTTATGCTACCCTCCTTCTGCTCTGACAATATACAGAGGCTGAAAGGAGAAAATTTACAAAATTACCATTATCAGAATATAGACCTCCTTTTGAAATCATTTTTTTCATGTAATCCATTTCACTGGAAGATTATAGGAAGTTTACATCTTATCATATATAGTAGAAAAATATAAAATACAAAAATATAAATACTGACGATCATATCCAATAGGATTAATTCTGATAATGGTGGTAAACCTAGAGAAACTGAAGTATTGCTATAATTTATATTGCTATAATGTCTAGAAATACCAGTCATGGACCAAGATCCTATGGTGTTGGGCACTGTAAAAACACATAACACAAAGATGGTCCCTGGCCTAACAAGTATACAATCTGACCTTTCTTTAAATTATTGCCAATAATTAATAGACATTACTGAGCAATTTAGTGTGTGTGTGTGTGTGTGTGTAGAGATATTTGTTTTGTTTTTTTGTGTTTTAAAGAAAGCTATCTTTGTTCTTTAACAGACTAATTTAAAGTCAATTGAAGTCAATGAGAAGCTTTGGATCATGCCTCTAAAAATCTTTTTACGTTTTCACATTCCTGTGCTAAGGGCCTTACAAAACTGAGAGCAAAAAAAGACATGATAGAATCAACGTTTTTTACTGATCACTTATTGTCTTAAAGCAAATGATTTGAAACTTATAGTGAATTCTATAAACGGATTCAAAGTCACTTGAGAAGTTGACCTTGGGCTCAGGGGCATCTAATATACTTAGCGGTCCTAACTAGTGAGTGTTTCTATTCACTGATGCAATTCTGAGTCTTTAATTTTGGTAATCTCTGTTATAGGATGAATATCATAGAGTTTATTAGGACCCATTCCATATTTTGTGCAAAATTAGTGCAAGGCTTCATAGTAAAACTGCATTGTCCTCTCTAAAGGAAAGTGACACAAGGGAAAACCTGTTTTTTCAGGTTTTTGTGTCTGTTAAGAATTCTAAAGAACTATTTTTAAAGAACACTTGGCTCACTTTGTACTCTTTTTGTAGTGCCAATACTTATAATCTGGCAAGAGAGTGCTCAATTTCTTTCTCAGATTTGGTATGGAGCCAAGCTTGTATTAGTTAGAGCTTCTGAATCAAAATCAGTGGTCAGTATCTGTGAAATGCCCAATAGCTCAAAATTTATTGTAAATCTTTTAACATAATTTAGCGTTTTTTGTCTATGAAGAGTGTCTTTATGTGTATAAATGCATTCTGCATGTTATATATGAGTGTGACTACAGACTGTGGAAAAATAATAATCATTTTCATGATTATGTCAGTGAAGTTCCAAATAATGTGATCCTATGACAATGGTAAATCCTAGGTATGTGGGAAATAATTGGTGTGAAAATACAAACACTTCATATGTGCCCCGTTTTGATTTTGCAGTGAATCTCTGCCACTCCAGACCCAGTGACCGGGGATCCATCTCCCACTGTACATTGCCCCAAGCAGCTCCTCTTCTCCTAGCCATGTGGGCTCAGGACAGTGGCAACAGAGAAACAACTCCCAGGAGTTTCCTAGCCTGATACTTCAGCAGCTCGCATCATAGTCTATGGTGCTTAATTGCCAGTTCATGAGAGATTCTTCAGATTGGCTAAAAACCCCACCCTCTTTCCAAGGCCCTAAATTTGGGATGGGATCCACTTGGGGAGTAGGAAGATAAGGGATAAAAAGTGATTAAGGAAACCAATTTGCCATTGGAAATATGGCATCTGAGGACAGAAGAGTAGCTAGAATGGCAGATGGGCGTAGTTTTTATACTTATATGTAATAACTAAAAATGGCTTAGTGAAGGAGCATTTGAGGATAGTTTTAAAAAAATTATAAAAGTAATCATGCATGCCCCATCATCATCCTGCTCATTCTTTGTGTATGTTGTGTGCCTGTCCTCCCCCTCTTCATATGTCTTGTCTTTTTTTAGATTGTAGTCTCTTCAGAACATGTACTGTTTCCTTTGTTTCTGTTTTGATACAATGACTAGCATAATTGGGCCCCAATTCTTACTGAGGCCTTTGTGCTGTGGTTCAAGACAAATAATAATAATACACAAAACTGGGATGCTTCATGCAAATATTTTTGGGGCCAGCCCATGAAATTTGTTTCATGCCGTATGGAAAGATTTGTCACATGGTATTTCTTCAGATTGTTATATTAGCTGAGCCTAGCCTGTGAGCTGAGGGAGATCAGCTGAAGCCATGTTCACTGGTTCTCACAGGCTTATTGAGCATTGGAGGAGATATGCTCCCAAAACATGTTAAAGATGTCATCTTTCGAAAATACCAGAGAGAGTTAGAAGGTCATTTCTGCCCCCAAGAAAATAACTCCAGGAAAGGTCATTAGGGTTTATCAAATGGAAGATCTGTAACAGGGTTGGTTGCATAGGGATGGTGGTCCATGGGTTGTGGTGAAGACCCCTGCAGGATTCGATGAGCAGGCAGACTTTTGGATATGTAACTGAAAGAAGCTCAGTTCTCAACATTTGGAGTTTTCTTTTGCCATTTTTTTGGGGGGGGTATGGTTTTATAATATTAAGGCTGGTTTACAATATAATTTTATATGTAGCTCTGGGTGTTATTACTGGGAATTACATTTTTTGTTTGTTGTTGTTATTACCCTTGTAACCTTGAAGAAGGACAATCATTATTTGAAGGGGAAAGGACAACACTGTGTCAGTATGGCAGTCATAGTCCAGCAGGGGAAACTTAGAAGGTGTGCAGTTTCCATATTCTTGTTGGTTTGAGCAGGGCCGGTGCAAGGATATTTTGTGCCCTAGGCAAAACTTCCACCTTGCAGCCCCACCCCCACGTCTCCCCCCTGAGCATCGCTTATTATAAACTTTCAAAAACGAATACTGCTTAATGTGGCATTGTTCATTAGAATTAATACACATTGGCTTGAAAATGTATTAATTTCATTATTTAGTCTTCATATTTAATGAAAATAAATGAATAACCTGACAGGGTGTGGGGCTGGCTGGCTTTGGGCATGGGGGTGCGGCAGGGGTTGGATGGAGACAGGGGAATGAAGGGCTGGCTGGCTTTGGGCATGGGGGTGCGGCAGGGGTTGGATGGAGACAGGGGGTGTGGGGCTGGCTGCGGGCAGGACAGGGAGTGTGGGGCTAGCTGGGGGCAGCAGGTGTGGGGTTGTCTGCGGGCAGGGCAGCGGGTGTGGGGCTGGCTGGGGGAAGGGCAGGGGTTGGTGGTGCCCCAGGCCTCTGGCAGGGGGCAGAAGAGGGGAGGGCAGGCTTCCGTGTGGGGGGTGGGGCTTTGAGGGCAGGGGGGAACCACCCCCCAGCACTTCCCGGTGGCGCGGCTTGGGCCGGATCTCTGCACTTCCCCCCACCAGTGAGCGCAGCCCCACCCTGCTGCAGAGCTCAGGGGAGTGGGGCGGAGCGGGGCTGAGCAGGGTGGGGACCTGGGGCAGAGCCAGAGCAGTAGGGAGCAGCGCAGCACCCCCGGCAGCCAGAGGAGGAATGACATTGCTTCCCGGCTGACTGGGGCTGATCGAAGCTGCAGTGCCCCCTCGCACAGTGGCAGGAAGAGGGTTACATGTTTAGCCGGTGCTGGGTGAACATCCCAGACATTTTGGGCACCGCTTTTTGGCGCCCACAAATCTTGGCACCCTAGGCAGCCGCCTAGTTTGTCTAGTGGTTACACCAGCCCTGGGTTTGAGTCCAAATCCAAACCATCTCAACTTGCCCTATGTCTAGCTTTTAGGTAGCTGAGGAAGAATTGGAATTAGTGTGCACATTTTTTATTCTGGGTTCTCATTACTTTTATTTGAGGTATTAATTGTCTGGTCTGTTGCTGATATTTGCTTTTGCTTCTGAAGTATCTGCGAAAGTACCTCATTTTGGAGGTGGCCAATTTATATTATGCCGTTCCTGTATAATCATATTTTATTGCATGTTCATCTGCTACGAGTGAATCCTGCGATTGTCAGTGTGCAGGTCACAGCCCGCTGAGGTCAGATCCTTTGAGTACAAATTAAAAATGAGGACAGAGAATGCTAGTTAGGTACCGGGATGGGATTCTATCTAATTCAGCTCTGCCACTATTGCTTCTCAAGTGCAGCCTCTGAACTGGTGACCTCCTCTCTTGTTGGAACATGAGAATGGGCTGCTGGGCCGATTTCAGACGTTTTGGGTATTCATACTTCTTTGGTTTCTATGCGCAAGACCAGACTGATGAACAAGTAGCCTTTCCACTATTTGTGCATTTAGCATAACATCACAAATCCTGATCCATATTCAAAGTGGGGTATCTGAAAACCTTGGACAATCTCTTCCTCCTATATTCTCCCATCAGTTACATCTACAACCTCTTCCCCTCCTCCATCACAAAAATAAAGGCTGATTGCAGGATACTGTTATCCTGATTAAGAAATATTGCAGAGGTAAAAGGAAATGTTCTGTCACAATTTAAATCTTCCCTCAAGGTCCGTATCCAGAAGGTAGTGATGGGCACCTAATCCTGTGCCATCTGAGAGTACTTGTGAAGTAACACAAGGGTCAATCATGTCTCCTAGCCTTTTCCCTATCTTCATGCAGCCACTGGAAGAATTTCTGAGACTCCATGGATTCAAATGCCAGGAGTATCTAGTATGCAACTTTATTTATCCTTCACATCATACTTTAACAGAAGTCCCATTGGCCAATACCTGCAAATAGATGAGGAGCTGGCTGAAGATGAACCCAAGCAGACAGAAGTCAGGATAGAAGGCAACAGTAATCACTTCGAAGAACTTGCTGCCAGTATGTTATCGCCTCCAATGAAAGACATTTGTCCCAAAATCACCAGGGAAGTTGCAGTCTAGGTGTCCTTCCAGATGCCTTCCTGACACTGGTTTCTCACATAACACCAGCCACAAAAAGCATGTTCCACAAACTGCAGTTATCAAGGAGACTCTGCCTATTGCTTTCCAGTGGTGACCTGGCATTGGCATTTTCAAATGTCTTTTGGAAAATTACAATGGAATATACCTCATCTAGACAACGTCAGCCTGGTGAAAGCTGAAACTGATGTAAAAAGCATCAGGTCACCTCCTCAGCAACATGGGGACAAAAACCCCATTACCCTTTACGTTGCTTGCTACACTAACTCCTTATTGAACATCAGGTCAAGTTTCAGGTTTCACAGTAAAATTTCCAAAAGTGTCTTAGGCTCCTAAATAATTTTTTTGAAATGTTTTAGGCTTCTGAAGTGCTTAAATCCAATTGACTTTCAATAGGGCTCAGACACCTTAGTTACTTTGGAAAATGTTACCTTTTGTCCTCATTTTAAAAGACCTCTTCAGTGTTTTTTTTTAAACTTTTGCGTGATTCAATGAAAAATAATAAATTGTTCTTAAATTTCACCAAAAATGAATTTTTGTAAGGACATAACCACTTGGATTAGAATGGAGAAATTTTTCACACAAAAATAAAAATCACACTTTATTCCCAGATTGCTCTAATAAATAGGCATATTCTGGCAAAATTTGCCACTCGCAGATTGACTAGGTCTTCACTCATCTAGTCAAAACGTGTTAGGACAATTATTAAATTTCTCTGTCTCCACATATCCCAGATTTCTGTTTTTACAGAAATAGTGTGTACATCCAGAAGAGTAAAAAAAAGTTATTAGATTTATAAAATCCCAAAAGCCAAATCATACCATCTTTTACTCAGTCCTTATTCTGACACAACTGCCAGTGATGTCAATTGTCAGATTGGTTCCAAACTTTGTGGATGAAAGAAATTGACAGTATCCCTTTAAAAAAACCCTGTTCTTTATTGATCAGCTTTTGCCATTTTGCCTACAAACTGGGGTAAAAAATAAATTGGTTACTTTTAGGCTGGGCAGGCCCTAGGCACCAGCAAAACAAGCAGGTACTTGGGGCGACACATTTCCGGGGGGCCTCATTTCGGCCATCCTTTTCTTTTTTTTTTTTAAACTCACTTCCTCCCCTCTCACAACACTGCAGAAGTGGAACCACGGAGCAGCTGGTGATCCAGCATGGGAGCTGAGAACCCACGGGACCCTGGGAGCTGTAATTTATTTATTTAGTTCCTTGCCTAGCTCCCTGCCGATAGAACCAGCCCTGGAGCAGAGAAAGAACTACATTTCCCAGCAATCCCTTGGCAGCTATCAACAGGAAAGGGAGGGGTAGGGAGTGAGGTAGCTGAGCCATGCTGCAAGTCGAAAGGGGTGGCATTGTGAATGGGGAACAAGTATGCTCAAGGAGTAGGAGGCTTTGCCCCAGATGTCCCCATCAGAAGACTTCTCCAGACTGCATTAGAGATACTGGTGTGACCTCACCTTGCAGCCCACAAAGAAGGAATTGGGTGGACTAAATGGACAGTGCACCTCTCTATCTGAAGCCTAGCAAGGGAGGTACATGGATCCCACTAGAATTTAAAATGAAAAGTAAGGGAGGGCAGGCTCTGCTATGGGGACTCTGGCAGCTTTAGATATAGTACCAGGCACATAGGAGGATTTCCACTTCCGAGCCATAGAAGCAGAAATTGACTTTTCCTTTCCAGAATTAGCCAATATTCAGAAAGGGAATCTAGCACCTGTCTTCCAGATTTGAACACCATCAAAATTCAGGAGTACTTGAGTTCAATTTGGGCAGCTGTTACTTCATTTTTCCCAAAGCAAATATTCTGATCCACTGTAACTTGCTGTAGAAAAAGTAGGATAGGAAATGAAGAAGCAAGAAATGCTTCCCAGTGGTTTTTAGGACTGGAATTGCTATTTTAAACAAGCCATTGCCTTTTTTAAGTTTTATTTGTTTAAAAGGAAGACAGTGATATTGCATTGGCAAATTCCCCATAGAAAGAAAGAGTGGAACAAAAGAATAATAAAGGCATCTCCACTTTTCCTCATTTATGTAGGACAGTCTTATAATATGCATCCAGATATCCTCCAATCACATCAGCTGAAAACTGTTCCACTTTACTGCAGCTCTGTAACCATATAGGAACCAATCCTGTCTGTGTTCTGTGCACATCCAAAATTCCTGCTGAATGACCCACCCTGGGAGCGAGTTACCAGTGACCCAGGGCTGGGACAGCAGGAGGGTGCAGGTTGGGGGGAGAGCCCAGGGCTGGGGCAGCACAGGAGTGAGGGTGGGGAGAGGGCACTGGTGGGGGGGAAAGGAGGGAGCCCAGCGCTGGGGCAGCAGGGGGTGCGGGTGTGGGGTGGGGAGCCCAGGGCTGGGGCAGCAGGAGAGTGCGGGGGGAGGAGGAGCCCATGGCTGGGCTGGGGGGCAGCCAAAAATTTTTTTGCTTGGGGTGGCAAAAAACCTAGAGCTGGCCCTGCTTTTAGGCTCTGTTGGAGAAATACATCATTTTTCATCATGTCTGATGACTTGCTTGCAGTACTTGCTTTACTTAAAGCTGCAATTAAAGATCACCTCCCAGTCAAACGAAAAAATGTGATAAAAATGTGACTTGGAACTATTCAGAACATTTTCTATGGCCCTTTGGGATTAATTCCAGTGATTATACAATCTGACGTTTTACAGAGAAATAATCCTTTGTGTATGAGCTCCATTAATCATAATCACAAAGTTCACGTCAGAGACTTCAGTCCAGTCACTTAATATAAAGGATTTAATAACAGACTAATGAATATGTTCACTAAATGTTAAAGAAAAAATTAACTTGTTAAAAAAATTCCAAGAAATGCAAGTGTCTTACAGCCATGGTCTTTTTTTTGAGAGGTGCGATGCAGTGTGTCAGTGCTCTTGCTGATTGTTAGTGTTTGTCCCTTTGAATACATTGAATTGCTAGGTTGTAGCTGTAATGGACATCATGCCTCCTACTAGTTTGGTGTAATTTCCCCTGCAGCATTTGTGCCTCTTTTAGATATGCTAACCAGAAATTCAGAGACAGATAGCATTTGAACTGAAGCACTTGTTCTGTACTTCTTGCGTTCCTTACTGAACTGGTGATTACAGGTGTTCTGATCTACTTGGCAAAGATCTGTTTTGTCTCGGGAACAATTTGGTATATTAAGTGGTTTATGGAAGTGTTTTTATTGAAGAGCTTTTGTGTGTTCTGCTATCTGTTAGAGGAGTCATCTGAGAAACATTTCTGCTATAGATCTTATTCGAATAAAAAAGTGAACAGCTATTTTTGGGATATGATTACAACTGCACAGATGAATATTAAGTAACTGTGCTTAATAGTAACACAAATGTAAAAAAAAATTGCTGTTTTGTCTTTAGATGTTTCATTAGCTAGGGATATTTCATAAAGTTCTCTTCTTGTAGGTCAAAGAATAATGGTGAAAAATAACAAAATATAACAATGATTAGGTATTCATATTTGAAGAGTGGATCACTGCTTTCATTACAGCTTCTGGTGTTTTTATTTTTGTGAAGCTTGAATAGGGGAATAGGCATGTGCTGCTATGAAGTACTAAGAATTATCTTTTATAAGACATGGATAAAAAAGTTAAGCAAATATGATGGTTTTAGTACAGCCTACTCATGTATTTTCTGAATTGCTGAAAAATTGTCATTGAAAAATAATATCCCTTTATTTATATATATTATCAAATATATATATATATATATTTTGTGTGGCAATACTTGGACTTATTTTGACTAATTATTTCACAATAGGATTTTTATACATGTCAGTTGTCATTCTTTATACACTCCAGTAGATGGCAACTCCAGTCTTCTTGTCATTTAATCTTTACTCAGACTAGAAATATTTTGTTCTTTCCCCTCCACCCACCACATCTCATCTATATAAGGCTATTGGTTACATAGAAATGTGATTCAATTCCATTTTTATTGGAATCACCCACTACTGTCTGATTTTAGACCAACCAATTAAAAACAACCTCCCCTCCCCCCAAACACATGGCTAGTAACCCCAGAATCACAAACTACACAATGATTCCTCAGCCACAATAATAAAATAAAATAAAATAAAAAGTCAAGAGATTGCATAAAAATGACTAGTGCTGGAAACTTTTCATGTGAATAAAATTAATTGACTGATTGCAAACACAACATATTATTTTCTTTATATGTGATGATTTCACTGTAACACACATAGCACATATTTTCCCTTGTTTTATGTTAGTCTGTTAATTTTCTCTGTGTATAGAAAATGCTTGATTAAACCTAGTGAAAAGGTACACATTAAATTAACTATAAAAATGACTGTTCTCATGAAAATCTTATCACAATGGGCCAGACCCTGATCTGAGTTACGTTAGAGTAGGTTCAGATTCATTTGGATGCCTTGAATGGAACAACTCTGGATTTACAGCAGTATAACAGAGACCAGAACCTGGCCTTATGTTCCTCTTCTGCTGACAAAATTGCTGGATCTAACCTACCTTCTTCTTTGCTTGTATTATTGTTTCCCTGAGCTGTATCACTGAAGTATTAACATAGAGAAGTGAGGGTTTTTTTCCTCAATTTCACCCCATGGAATCTCATGATTCTTACCTACTTGCCTGTGGAATTTGCAAAAATAAAGACCACCACCACTCTATGAATTAATTCCAGTCAGAAAATGAGCACACACAAAAATTGTGATCGCTTTGCCTGGGCTGGAAACTAATGATCATAACATCAGACAAAGGATTCTCTCTCTGTCACTGTGTATCCAGACCAGTTTAATTTTCAACCCCCTTCCTCTGCCGAACAGCGTTTTATTTGGTAATTAATGATAGACAAGGAGCAGTTCAGTCATCATTTATGAGATATAGTGCTAACCTCAAAAGAACACAGGCTGCTCATCTGTTTATTGTTATTTACCTACAGCAATGGTGGATAGTGTCCAGTTGTTTTACAAGAAACCTTCAAATAACAGTCTAGCCTGTAGCTTGCTTGGTGTAATGCACCACCTACATATTATGGTGATAAATATTTTAATTGTTTTAAATAAACTACAAAAAAGTTACTATGAATTTTAATGTTTAAAGCCATTTTTAGATATATGCACTTTATGCTGGTTTAGTAAGATCTTTAGTTATCAATCGAGTTTTGCTTACTATGTGGACATTTTTACTTTACCAAAACGTTATTAAAATAAATTATGCTCATACAGGATAAGCAGAACTTTGATCAATTTAAGCCTGACTTTTACATAATAAATTAGTGAGCAAGGTAATAAAAGCTCTTTTGGATCTTGGTTTCATCTCTGGAAAAAATCCCAAGAACCTTAGAAAACTGACGTTAGGGTTATATTCAGGTCCTGGGTCTATTGCAGATAAGTGGTTTGTTTCTCATTATCTCATTTAGTGCCGCAGAAACTACTCCACCAGAGTCTTTATTAAAACTTGCTTAAGGCTAGCATTTTCCCTCAGGTCAGTAATGAGTTCAGAGGCATGGATGTAGAAGCTTGATTTGTTCTAGCTAGGATAGTGAATGATGTCTCACTGGGCCCCCAGGCTAGTATTTCAAATTTGCCACAAGGTACTTCAGCAAAAATTCTACTTCCGTATTGAAAAGACCATGTGCACCTAGTAGCAAATGCAGAGTGTACAATTTAAGATCTTTTCTTTTATGCCATTATATTTTTCTACACTACGAGCCCATTGAGTTGCCACACACAAATGAAGACTGCATTTTCGATAGGTAACCTTAAGATTTCATGCACCAATGAAGAAGTTTTACCATTACAGTATTTTCAATTAAAACGCACAGCACAAAACAAAACAAGTTCAGATTTTTTCTGTGGCACTCATAGTGCTAATAGCCTTTAAAACAGTACAGCCCGTTTTTGGTGGCTTTAGCATACAAGTGCTATTCACTGCTGCAAATCCTTACTCACAACTAGTCCCGCTGTTCTGGAGAAGCCAGCATTGCTATTTCCATGAGTGCTCACATGAGTAAAATTTTGTACAATGCGGGATTTCTTTAAGCTGTAAAATCACCTAAACTTCATCTTTTTTTGCATAAGAAAAAGCCAGTTCAAAATAAAGTACTGTGCTATGAGAACATTATTAATCCAATCGAGATTCTGGGTTTATAATCATTAGTGTGAATTGCTGGCCCTTCTGTTACAAATTGTTTTTAAAAAAATTGTTTTCACAATTTACAAAATATAGCTGTATAAAAGCAGCAAAGAGTCCTGTGGCACCTTATAGACTAACAGACATATTGAAGCATGAGCTTTTGTGGGTGAATACCCACTTCATCGTGAATACCCACAAAAGCTCATGCTCCAATGCGTCTGTTAGTCTATAAGGTGCCACAGGACTCTTTGCTGCTTTTACAGATCCAGACTAACATGGCTACCCCTCTGAGCTGTATAAAAGATAACTATGTCTTTTATTGATGTGTTTTTCTAAAATTAAATATGCCTTGGAAGACAAAGGGTGTGTGCCATAAATATATGTCCAGTATGGAGTAACGTATGGAATTTTGGTTTGTGATTGTGATTGGCAGGAGCCAAAAGTTTCACTGCATTTCCAGGACAGCTCACATGCACGCAAGGTTTCAGACTCTCGTCCTAGTCTTTCTTGCTGTCTAGATTCTCACCAAGTCCCATCTTTCTGAAGCTACACATGCAAAACTACCTAAAAGGTGCCACTAAAATCTGAAGCAAGCCGTGAGTGTTATGAGGCATATTGCAGTTTATTGCATATTTGACGTGTCTAACTGCTTGTATATGGTAGCTTCCTAGGTAATATAAATAACTATATTTACATTTTCCTTGCACAGTGAAATCTGCTTTAAGACTATTTTCACTTTCATACTGATGAAAAGTGTTTATTTATAAGATTCTTATCACCATGGTGTCCACCATATGCCACATTTCCGACTCCATTCTAGAGCAGGCTTTCCTATTTCTTTATAGGACATAGACTAGGTCAACAGAGCAACTATGCCAGACTGATAACACTGTATTCATTCATTTGCACAGGGTATTTGTGTTTGTGTGTGTGTGTACACACATATGAAAGAGATCATTGTTTTTTATCATCATCATCATGATGGCAGAGGTGGTGAGTAAATTCTTGTGCCAACACTTGTAAATTTTCAGGAACATGTCTCAGGGTCTACACATTTCACTTTAAATAAGAAAAAATCAAGCTTCATATGAAATTATGCAGTTCAGATTGTTTAACCCAAATACCAGTGTGCATAATCAGGAAATAAGATACATAAACATAGAATTTTGGACCCATTTCTTATATCCTATATTTAACTTCTACAAACAAAATCCAGTAATGTTGTCACTTGATCAATATGTAATGAATCAGTTGTTGCATATACTATGTCCTCTCCATTTGTTCTTTCAATCATGGTGATCTAATACAGTAAAATTCTTTAATAGGGCTTAATTTATTTTAGGCAGTCAGTTGCAAAGAGATTGGAGTAGGATGTGGAGAGAGAGCTCAGATCAGTTGATTGTTTAAAGTAAAATATTAAGGTTCAAGGTGTTTAAAGTAAAATGTGTAGGCTAAGATTTCCAAAGCTGCCTAGGTGATTTCATCGCACAGAGCCCATTCATTGCAACTTTGCGGTGGGGCACAGTTAGGAAGATAGGAATGCTGTAATGAGAATAGAAAGAACAGTTAAATTCATGCCTCATATGACATCTTTTCTCCCCCTAAACGTTTTCAGGGAAGACAAGAAACCCTAAAATTAAATAGAAATATCCACAGAGGCTTAGAAGAGAGAAGGCATAAGCCTTCCATCCTTACAAGAGCTCTGATCCCTTGGATGTGTGGTTCTGTTTTTTTGCCATCAAAGTTGCCAAAGAGTCCTTCCCTCTGAAGCCCCAAGATACTTAGTATTCACTTAAATGGGCAAATCGCCCCGGCACAAAGACCCTTGTACTAAATTACACATTACCTTTGCTTTAAAATGTTGTTGCATATTACAACAAAAATATTAGCCATGTTCCATGTATCAAGGAAAAGGACACACGTGTCTGTTCACATATAGCCCCAAAAACCTTGAGAGAGGAAATACTGCATTCACATGATGTCCCTGTGTGATAGACATAGCACTGGAATATCTGATTTACCTGAATGATGCATCAAAGATTATGTCGTCAGACAGTTACACATATGGAAAGGCTCAAAAGTGTAAATTATTTCACTGAAGGTCTGGAATAAACTATGTCCAATAAACTCACCTCCAGACCTGCCTGTTCTTAGATGGTAGCAACCCATAGCCACCACTTGTTGATAATTGTTATCACACATGCAGAACACTTTCCAATTAGGGGACTGTACTTTGGGGAATTAATCTGCCAGAGCAGAGGCAGAGCCTTTGTTATTTACTCAGGTAGATTACAGTAGACACTGTTTAGTATTTATCTGTGCGTATATTTCTTCCCAGTACACATCTTTCCTCATGTTTTCAAAAGTCCCTCACAAAAATGACAAATACATATCTCTCCTTTTCGTATGTCTGCTTCTATTTCAGTAAGAATGAGGCTCATGGGGAATGTCAAATGTCATTTCTTTCCATTTAGCTAGGGTGATCAGATGTCCCGTTTTTAAAGGGACAGTCCTGTTTTTTGGGGGACTTTGTCTTATACAGGCACCTATTACTCCCCCCACCCCCTATCTCGTTTTTTCACAATTGCTATCTGGTTACCCTGCATTTAGCTGACACCTCTCCATACATCTCTGTCTGTTTTAAGTACTTGTATGGCCCCCCATGACCACAGTATCTGAGCATTTTGCAATCTTTTAGTATTATTTATCCTTGCAACACCACTGTGAGATAGAGAAGTGCTGTTATCCCCATTGTACAGATGGGGCACAGAGAGACTAAATAACAAGCCCAGGGTCTGATGGGAAATCTGTGGCGGAGCAGGGAATTGAACCGGTGCTTCCTAAGAGAGTGCACTAACCACTGGACCATCCTTCCTCTCATGTAGTGTATGAAACACACAGCTGTACAGTTTTTCCCCAGTACAATAATGCAGGTCTTTGCGGTGACTTAAGATATCCCCACTGAGAGGAGAGGCAGAGGCAACCCAATATAATGGAAATAACCTTAAATGTTAAACTTTATAGAGTAAAACCAAGAAATTTGGCAGGAAAAATAATATAATATAAATAATATATAAAATAATATCAAATAGTTGGTTAGCAGAATAATAAACTGTGAATTACGATCACAATAAAATGTGTTTTTTTTCAACTACATGCTGTGTCACCCCAAGAGAAAATCTACTCTTTCTCTACCTGGCTGCAAAGTCCAGTTTCATCTCAGTTTCTCCTCTCTCCAGCAATACTCCTTTGCTTTGATACTGTGATGACCACACATCTCCACCTGTGAACGACAGCTCCTCACTCGGAGAGCCACCCATTCTGCAGGTTACCAAAATGTATTCTCTCTGTCGGTGTCCCAACTGTCAACCTTGCCAGCCAAACACACTGTGCCCCTCACAGCCAGTCTCCTTGCACCCAGCTTGTCATGGTCCAGCTTCCTCTAGCATGTCTTCTTCTGGCCAAACTCCTTTTCACCGAGGCACAGTCTCTTTTCACCTCCTTTTTCTCTAAATGCCATCCAGCTTCCCTTTTGGGCAGATTCTGAGCACCTTCCCCAGCTTGAGCTGCCCTCTCATTGGCTGTCTCATCAGGGCTGCCCAGAGGATTCAGGGGACCCAGGGCAAAGCAATTTCGGGAGCCCCTTCCATTAAAAAAAGTTGCAATACTATAGAATATTATTCTCATGAGGGCCCCTAGAGGCCTGGGGCAAATTGCCCCACTTGCCCCCCCCCCTGTGGGCGGCCCTGTGTCTTGTTCCTTAGAACAGCATTCGAGGCTGCTGCACCATGTCCTAGTGCCAGACACGAGATATTTGAGGAGCCAGTACATTATGTTCTCTGAGACCCCATCCGCTTCCTCATTCACCCCAGTTACAGATGTTTTTGGGGGATGCCCTGAGCTTGGGACCCAGTACAACTGTCAGTCCCATGCATCTTCAGTGACTTTCGTTGATAATTTATATACTTCAGCTGGTAGACTGAATCACCGAGAAAATGGCAGCTCATCCTAGACTTTGCTGCCCAGGTTTCGTTTTTATTTCAGATTCCTTCAACTGTAATCTGCATCTTTGGAGGAGGTGGTTGTACTATATGTTCTATTCCTCTGTTGCTTGCAGTACTAAGCACACACCAGAGCCTCGTTCCTTCAGGGCTGGTCTATTCTGCAATTAGACACCCGTAGCTGGCCCATGCCAGCTGACTCAGGCACATGGGACTCAGGCTAAGGCTGTTTAATTGTGGTGTAGATATTCAGGTGGTGGTGTAGTCGTTCAAACATCTACACGGCAGTTAAACAGCCCCTTAGTCCAAGCCCCGGGAGCCGGAGTCAGCTTCCATGGGCCAACTGCGGGTTTTTAATGGCAGTGTAGACATACCCTTAGGCCTTACTGGCAGCTCACTAGACTTGAAATGACAGTTGTGATATGTTCTAGGGCTAGCCTCTCACCATGTGGCTCTAAAACAGCATGGCCGATTTTAGGACTCTGCCTGGGGCTCTTGTGATGTCAGCAACTTGGAATTAATATAGAAATATGTTGATTGGACATTCTGAGGTTTGGTCTGGTCTGCTCAATTAGCCCCAATCTAGGACTATGAAGGAGATTTTTGAACAGCTCTTCTAGGTCAGAGGAATAAAGGGGTTGAACCAGAGGTCCTGCAAGAAAACCGTAGAACCAGCTAAACATGAGGAGAAAGCTTAAAGTGAGGTTTATGCATTGTTATGAGTTACCAATAAATCCAAAATTTGGGAAGCAATTAAGTTTCGATTTTATACTCTGTGGTGTGCGTAGTGTGTTACAGAGCAGAGTATGAGGTCTACTTTACAGACCCCTAGTTTAACATTGCTTTGTTGATAGGAGAAAGGGGTTCCGTCCCTTTGGGAGAGAAAATTCCAGTTCACAGTAATGTCTTTTTTTCTTGCCAATTCCCACCGTCGATCCCTTCTTTTATTTATGCCCAAATGGACTCTCAGTGTTGGAAGTTGGCACAATACTTGCAGTTTTAATGCAGGTATTGCTGGCAACTCCCGTAACACCCTTCCCCCTCCACCCCCCAAAAAAAAATCATAGACATTTGTTGCATTGATCTGATGGCAGAATTAAGCTCTGAGCTCACCAAACTTCAATGTCTCTCCAGGAAGAACTGGATTTATAAAACTGAATGTAGACACAGCTCTCAAAGAGAGTAAAGTGGAGGTTGACAGTTTATAAAGCAGAGATTGTGAATGCCAAAGGAGGAGATGGGTGGAGAGATTTGGAATGTATTTCACATTGGATAAAAATGTTGTTATGGAAAACAAATCAGAAAGAAGGAGCTTTTAAAATCAATGCAGGAGGAATTAAGGCACAAATTAGTTGAGATGACAAAATAAAATATTAAACAAAAGAAGGAAGCACCTGTGAATCCAAAGGTACAAATACTATGAAGCTGCATGAATTTGGTAAAATTAATAGAAGACCAAAAATAATATATTTGCCTTCTCTCTAACCCAGCGGTTCTCAAACTTTGAGTCAGGACCCCAAAGTGGGTCACAACCCCATTTTAATGGAGTCTCTTGGGCTGGCATTAGACTTTTTGATGACCCAGGGCTGAAGCTGGGGCTCAGGCTTCAATCCTCCCACCCGGGGTTGTGTAGTAATTTTTGTTGTCAGAAGGGGATCATGGTACAATGACGTTTGAGAACCGCTTCAGGAACCATCAGGAGTTGGCAAACTTAGGGGGAAATTGTGTCCATGATAAATGATTTACACATTGAGGCTTGTACTAGTATTGGGTCTGCATTCGCCATGAAGATACAAAGAGTCAGATTCAATGGGACTGCTCACTGAACAAAGATATTATTTGACATAGGGGTACCGTAATCTGACTTTAAAGTTATTAACATATAGAAGAAAGTGAATTAAGCCAACATGGTGCTTGGTGTATTGCCTAATGATTTGGGATGGCCAAGTGTGTGATTAGAATTAAAATCTCTGCACATAAAGCTGGTCAATAGCTTTGGGACAAGTAAAAGGAGAGGATGAAGATAGCAAGGAATTTTAAATAATGAAATTAAAATGACATTTAAATTAAACTCTTGCTTGTATTTGTAACTATGACATTGTTTAATGGGGTTTTGATTAATGTAATACACTATACCATACGTGAGAGCAGAAACTGAATTTGTTTACTGTATATGTATCATCAGATCCCTGTTGGTGGGAGAGAGTGACCCTGTATATTCAAATAAAAATGTGATTTCAGTAGGAATAGTGAATTAAATATGGGTCCTTTTTTGTTCCTGGTGGAAAAGCTATGTGGAATTGATTCACTGCTTCTCTGGGACTGCCCCAGAACCCATGGGAAATCCATACAAGCTGTAAAGTTCACATAATGCCCCAAAGAAATGGTTCTAAACAGTGTGATTAATATAAAAAAGGGAAATCCTGTGATCCCCCCCCACACACAGTAATTCATCCTGCTTTTCTGCTATGAACAAATCTGACATTTTATAAGCTATAGTATGTTTTCAGTTAAAATAATGTGATTTTATTTATTGTTATGTTGTGCTACAATTCAACATAGTTCTACATATTTATCACAAAGGTGTATGACATGGTACAAAACATCATGAATATTAATAACCGACTCTTCCAAAGTAAAGGGGATGAGGCTTTCCAGCACATTTCTTAAATTGCCTTTTTTCTGCTGTGAATCTTTGAAGTCCCGTGATGACTGGTTCCCCTCAGTGCAATGGGTCAGCATTCAAAGCCATCAAGTGTGATCGCATCCACCATTAAAGAGAGTCTACCTTTTAGGTGTGTTTTTTTTTCTATCGTTCAGTATTGCACACAAGTCTTTTCTGCACTGTACAAGACCTAGAAGAAGACATGGTCCCTGCCCCAGTTTGCTGATACTAAATAGAATGGGAAAGACAACAGGACCAAATGGGGCAGGGTATACCTGAGATCTTTTTCATTTTATTTCATTTTTTTTAAATTGGGGTGTGAGACTTTTTTTTTTATTGAAGTGCCCCAGAGCAAAAGGTTTCATAAATTCATAGATTCCAAGGCCAGAGATGCACCATTTGTAGACTCAGGAGCTCCAAGCTGTTTTGTGGGTTTTGGATAATGACTTGATGGGGAAGGAGTGGGGTATATATAGTAATTGAGAAGAGGGCTACTGACAGGAGGTCCTAGCAATACCTTTGCACTGCAGCTCCACACTGCTGTGAAGTCAGAGTGCTTGTTCTATAAATGCATATGGATGTTCTGCCCTCTTTCACTTTACAGTTGGTAAATATGCCCAATGGTCTGTGATGGGATGTTAGATGGGGTGGGATCTGAGTTACTACAGATAATTCTTCCTGGGTGCTGACTGCTGAGTCTTGCCCACATGCTCAGGGTTTAACTGATCGCCATATTTGGGGTCGGGAAGGAATTTTCCTCCAGGGAAGATTGGCAGCGTGGGGCACGGGTCACTTGCTGGAGGATTCTCTGCACCTTGAGGTCTTCAAACCACGATTTGAGGACTTCAGGAACTCAGACATAGGTTAGGGGTTTGTTACAAGAGTGGGTGGGTGAGATTCTGTGGCCTGCATTGTGCAGGAGGTCAGACTAGATGATCCTAATGGTCCCTTCTGACCTCAAGTCTATGAGTTGCAAAGAGTGAAAGCCTTTGGCGGTCTTGGTGGCCTCCTCACCTGGCATGTAGCTGCCATCCCAAGGAGGGAGTTAAGTACAGTGAGGGGAAGACAATTGCCTAAGAGACCATGGGGATAGTGTTTGTTTTGTTTTCATAAAAAGTTACTCTATAATGCTAGGTTAGTTAGGGATTGTTTATATAGAAGGAGGAAAAGAAAACTATACATGATTAATATTCAAATAATTGGCAGCAAGCCCAGGTCACTTTTTCTGGGTGTGGGAAGGAAAATATTAAGGGAACACGGGGGGGCTACAATTTGATAGTTTAAATTATTCTTAGCCATCAATCTGTTGGGAATATAGCTAGCCTCTGTAATAGCATATTAGTACTGTGACCTCCATATCCCTGCTGCCTCGGTCCAGTTGTTTGTTATCTCACTTTAATTAGACTGTGAGCTCTTTGGGGTAGGGGACATATCTACCTACACTTTTGTGTCGCTCCTAACACTGCGTGTGTGTGTGTGTGTGTGTGTGTGTGTGTGTGTGTGTGAGAGAGAGAGAGAGAGAGAGAGAGTTGTGGGTTTTGCTAAAAAAAAAGATGAATTTGAGGGAGTAGGTGCACTAGAACAGGAATGTGGTTTACAAACATGAAAGATAGGTACATAAGAATATTATAATTGCTGATTTGTAGTCAGTATTGCCAACTGTTGTGCGAGTTACAATAAAATCACAATAGTTGATTGTTTTTTGAAAGCCCAACTCCTGGACTCATGCAATTCCATGACTTTTAAAAAAAATGAATGTTTCTAGTCCTCATGGTTGTTGAGGAATGCTTGACAACACAACTAAAGGCTAAAGAACCAGAAGGCAAATACATGGAACCCCCCAATTTATTTTTTTTAATTATCTCATGATTTTTCAACCAATCTCATGGTTTTTTTAAACCTGACTGGACTTTTAAATGATTGTGGTTGGCAGTACTGTGTATTGCAATGCTATCTACATGGCCGAATCAGGGCTCCCTTCCTCATAGTGTACACATATGATATAAACAGAGTGATGCTCCAGGACCAGCAATTTGTAGGGTGCCAGGAAACAAATTAAAAATTGAAACATCAGAATCTGCTGAAATGAACCTAATCCACTGATCTGGTGTGTTCTGGTAATATGTGGAAAAGATCATTCTTCAGAGTCTACCAGTCCAACACCAACCATGAGCACTAAATTAACCTATACAGAAAGATCAATCAATTCAAAAGCAACTCCATTAGCATAATTTTGCTGCATGACAGGACTCAGATACTATGGTGATTGGCATATTAAAAATGTTTGGACAGGTTAATGTTAAAGTTGTTGGGTTTTTTAAGTAAATTTTTGCTGATCATACTTAAGAAAAAAATTAGTTCATTCTCCTTTCCTGAAGAAGTGTAAAATTCAGTTTGATTTCCAAACATTCTTTAAAAATATTCTTGAATCTAAATACTGATTTTTGCAGTTGTGTGTTCTTTCAAATGCAATATGCTTGTTACTTTGAATAATTTACTTAGAATCTATGTAAGAAATCACTGAAAAAAGGTTTTATTCTCTTTTACAGTTTACTCAATACAAGTAACTCAAATTGAATGATGACAAGGGACATTGATTGTCCAAATTCACATACTGATTGGCTGTCTGATCTTTTCTAATGATGTCACAGCCTTGCACCAATACAAATGGAGCACAGCTATAACCTTGTCATTTAGAGGGACATAATCTCTTCACGTATTATGTTCTAGATGCATGGACATTTATAAAAATGTGGGGATTTACTAATATATTAATCTCAATGGTTACACTTTCAGATGAATTCTCTATCCAGCAAAATCGAGGGTGAAAATTGATTAATCATAATGATTTGAATTAAGCTAATATGTCCTGGGCATAAAAGACAATGCAACAAAACTGTTGATGATCTTTTAGAGCAGTGGTTCTCAAAGAGGTCCGCTGCTTGTTCAGGGAAAGCCCCTGGCAGGCAGGGCGGGTTTGTTTACCTGCCAGGTCCGCAGGTTCAGCCGATCGCGGCTCCCACTGTCTCCAGGCCAATGGGGGCTGCAGGAAACGACGTGGGCTGAGGGATGTGCCAGCCACCTTTCCTGCAGCCCCCATTGGCCTGGAGTGGCGAACCGCGGCCAGTGGGAGCCGCGATCGGCCGAACCTGCAGACGTGGCAGGTAAACAAACCGGCCTGGCCCGGCAGGGGCTTTCCCTGAACAAGCGGCAGATCGGCTTTGAGAACCACTGTCCTATTTAAAAAAAAAAAAAGATTAAATGTACTAATAAAAACAGATCAACCTGATGCATCAACTCAGTGAAGTAAATTAGTAAATGCATTAGTGGGAAATAAAACCAGGTAATTTTTATGGTGGTCCCTTATTATAGATCAACATTTTCCCAGTATTATCAGAGATACTGCAGTAGTTCCTTGTTCAGTATAGAACTTTTTGAAGACACATGCTTTTTGGTGAAATAGTTTACAAACAAACTAGGAATTTTGAGGATTTCTCTCTACAAACTTTTATGACAGCTATCAGCACAGTATCTCATCTGCTCTTTTCCTGTCATTCCCTGGGATATTCCTTTTCTTGTGAAAAACAGAAGTGTGCCCACTTATGATAATTAAACACCCTGGGATACTCTGCATCGCTTTATTAATGTCAGTGTTAACTCCAACTTGAGTAATACATTCTGCATTTTGTAACTTTTGAGTGCTCGACTTTCACCTTTTACAGTAATTTAATTTTTTTCAATGTCATATGAGTAGAGACGAGACAAGAAATAAATCATTAAAAAAAGTAAATAGTGCATAGTATACGGTAGTGTATCTTTAAATTATGAAAATATTAAATATTCCATTAAGAACCAATGCAACAAATAGATGGCACAGTGAAAGTGAGAAACGCATTAACTTCATATTGTCTTTGGCTTTGGGTATTTGTTTTCATTTATTTTGCTTATCCAGAAATAAAATATAATGGATGCAAATTATGAAAGCAGCCATTTTGTGAATTTATAATTTCAAAATATTTCCTACCTCCCATCCAGCTCTGTTCTTTGCATTTGATGAAATCTGGAGCTATTTGGAATGATAAATAGCTTTTTGTGGCAGAGTCTCATTCTTTTTCATGTCATTGCAATTTGTTTCTGATATCAAAAGTACATGTTTCTGAGAACAGAATCCCCATTAGAAGAAGAGGACTCTGCTCTGAGAAATTATTTGTCACATTAAACTGTTCTGGGACTCATCAGTCAACAAGAATACCAGCCTAGTCAGTCATTCTGCTATCCTCATTTTTTAAAAAAACACTCTAAAACTCCTACCTAAGATTTGTACTCGTTAGCTAACCTATTAGATGGGAGATGATTATAGGTCTCTTGATTTAGTAGGTTACTTACAAAGTGAAATTTTATCCTTGAGTTTACCGCATTATAATATGCTTTAAATGTGATGCATCTCCTTTTCTGTAATTTGTGTCACTAGTTTGGAGGGGAAAGGGGGGGGGGGTTGGTTTGTTTTAAACCTGAAGAGCAGCTGAAATTTTAAAAAAGAATGTAGTTGGCTTGCATTAAATGTGACCAAAGCAACCTAGTTCTGTTTTATCCCAATGATGGACCAGTAGCAGAAGCATGATACTTGAATCTTAGGGATAACCCTGGGACATATTGAGCCCATTCAGCTCCCATTGAGATCTCCAAGTTAAGATCATGATTTTTAAAAAGGCATGTACACAATCAAATGTACAAAATTTGCATGCAGTTAATTTAGAACAAAATCCTGCATAGGGGTGGATCCCTGTGCCCACAAAGGTCCTTGCACCATTGGAGCTTTAATTTGTAAGCACGGTTACTGCAGTAATATACCCAAACATGATATATGTGCGTGCAGATGTCCCGATGTGTATTTACTGGACATTCACATATGCATCTGTCCAATTTTCATGTCTAATCCTGCACCTGACTTTGTTTGGACTAAGTCTTAAGGGTTGGATTTTCAAAAGCGCTCAGTATTGGCCTAATTCTGTTCCTACTAGAGTTATTGGGAAAACTTCCAGTGACTTCAGTGAGGACACAGTGAGGTCAGTGCCTAACTCTAAATGCACAATATTCTCACCCTAAAGGTACTGTAAAGTGCTACACTGTCATTCAGATGACATGGCTGGTTTTCTTTCTGGAAGTAGCAATTTCTGATCCCAGAGATCAAACTGTGAATGATGTTTTACTTCAGCAGAGAAATATTCACAATGTGTATTTAGAGGCCATGGGCTAGGTTCACAAAGAGGACTTCAGCTCAGCATTACAACACCTTATGTTAGGCCTCCTACCCGCCAAGTGGAATCTAGAGCCCTGGGAGAGTTAGGCGCCAGGACTGGGAGCCACAAAAAACAGCAAGCTGAATGGGAAGCTGCCTAAGTGTGCAAATAGGGAATGCGGAGGAGAGGGATGACGTCTAAAGCCCGTCCCTCAAAGTCAGGGCTAGAGGGAGGCACTTAACTTCACTTGGGATTCACACCCATGAGCCCTCTCTGGGAGTTAGGTGCCTAAGCCCTTTCTCACAATAAAATAAATAAATACATTAGGTATTGGTCCTCCCCGCAACTTCCCCTTTAGCTCAATGGTCAAATCACTCACCCTGGACACAGGTTCAAGTCCCTAGTCGAAAGGCTAATTAATTATACAAAGTGGAATAGCTGCAAGGGGAGCTATTGAGAGCAGCCCACCTCAGAATATCCTATAGCCCAGGGGTTAAGCCTCACTTGTGAGAAGTGGGAGACTTGTTTGAAATCCCTGCTCTAAATCTGGCAGAGGCAGGGATTGAACTCAAGTCTTCCACATCCTTCCATATCCTACCAGGGTAAAGGCTATAAGGGAGACACCTAGATTTGATTGGCGAGAAAGCGTTAGGTGTTTGACTCCAGGAGAAGTTTCTTGGCTATGAATCCCCCAAGCGGAGATAGGCACTTCCCTCTGACTCTGTTTTAGGTGGTTAAATTCCTTTGAGGAGCGGGGCTTAGGCTACACCCCTCATAAGAATATTAGAACGGCCATACTGGGTCAAACCAAAGGTCTGTAGCCCAATATCCTGTCTTCCAACAGTGGCCAATGCCAGGTGCCCCAGAGGGAATGAACAGAACAAGTAATTATCAAGTGATCCATCCCCTGTCGCCCATTCCCAGCTTCTGGCAAACAGGCTAGAAACACCAGTCCTTCCCATCCCAGCTAATAGCCATTGATGTTCCTATCCTCCATGAATGTATCTAGTTATTTTTGAACACTGTTATACTCTTGGCCTTCACAACATCTTTTGACAAAGAGTTCCACAGGTTGACTGTGCGTTGTGTGAAGAAATACTTCCTTTTGTTTGTTTTAAACCTGCTGCCTATTAATTTCATTTGGTGACTCCTAGTTCTTGTGTTATGAGAAGAAGTAAATGACACTTCCTTGTTTACTTTCTCCACACTAGTGATGATTTTATAGACCTCTATCATATCCACCCTTAGTCATCTCTTTTCCAAGCTGAAAAGTCCCAATCTTATTAATCTCTCCTCAGACAGAAGCTGTTCCATACCCCTAATCATTTTTGTTGCACTTTTCTGAACCTTTTCCAATTCCAGTATATCTTTTTTGAGATGGGGTGACCACATCTGCACACAGTATTCAAAATGTGGGTGTACCATGGATTTATATAGAGGCAACATGATATTTTCTCTCCTCTTTATTTCCTATTGGCTAGCGTCACCAGCTCCCCACTCAGCATGCTGGCTTTTGTGGATTCCTTTCTTAGGAACCTATCTCTCCCGATTTGTATTTCGAGACTAGGCTCCCAACTTGGCACATTGGATTCCACTAGGCAGCAGGTGCCTAAAGTTAGGCATTGCAATGCTGAACCTAAGTCCCCTTTGCAGTCCTAACCCTTGGCCTACACAGCTGGCAAAGTGCTTTTCAACATACATTTGCAAAAAAAAAAAATTGTTCCCTGGCCATCCCCCAGCAGCACATGTATGTTACCGCAAGTCCTTTAAAAGGTCAGGTCTTGAAAACTGTTTTAGAATATAGGCAACTTCCCTGAACAGATTAGGCTAAAATGACTTTGCAGGGGGTTGTGTTGTTGATTCTAAAATTGCCTTTTGATCTTTCTTAAGACCAAGCAATTATGTATGCTGCAGAGGTAATAATAGAAAGTCATATCCTTTTGCCCCTGCAACAAGAATTATCTGATATATGGCTGATATTTAATCTGAGAAAATAGCTCTTTTATCTCTTTGGGATGGCAATTTTATGTAAATCCTCAAAAATATCTACAGTATATGTTGTTCATTTACACTGATGAAAAGGTCATTAACTAAAAATGTTTTCTCTTAGTTGCACCTATAAGCCACTGAACTCAGATTGGCACTCTATTCGCACAATTTTGCTAGTCTTCATTTTGAATCAGGACTGAAATTCGCATATGCTCTGCCTCCAGATTTTAGTGTGGAAGTAAATAACCTTATAACTGGCAGTTGTGTTTTAATGAGCCAATATCCACAAAATATTACAACCAATTTGAATTGTTTTTTGTCCTAGAGAGAGAGCTTTTTTTCCCCCATATTACTTTCATTTCTCCTCTCCCAACTTCCAGCTAGTAAAAAATGTGATTGCCTTAAATTAACATTTAAAAAAAAAATTATCCAGCCACTGGAATAAATTATCATTTGTTTAGGCAAAAGCCGCTCTCCATCCATCAAGATAATAGTATTGAAAAAAGAAACACCACTGGGATGAAGTATCCATACCCCACACTAAACCTTTGTTTGCACTACAAAAATTATTGGTTGTTGGCTGTCAACAATGTGTGAATTGGTGCTCATCATGTTTTACCTACAAGTGTAGACAAAGGCAAACCATGTTCAGTACTGTTTCACAAACCAGGGTTAACGGGGCTGTTCCTCTTAACACCACCCACCCCCAGGTACTTGCTCCCTGAAATAAGAATGAGTTATGGCTCCACCGTGTACCAGTTAACTTGGCAAGGAAATCCTGACTCTTCCAGGATGGCATAGCTACCGCAGTTGTCTGATCCCCCTAATGTGCGTCTGCTTGTTTTGGCTCTTTGCCCTTAGCTTGTGAACTCATTGATAGAGGAACTATACCTTCATTTCCGTCTTAAAATTACCTAGCACATAGCAGACATTACCCTAAACGCATAGGTGCTGACTGTGTGGGTGCCCCAGGGCTGGAGTACCCATGGAGAAAAATTAGCGGGTGCTTAGAATCCACCGGCAGCCATGCTCCCCTCCTTCCCCCCAGTGCCTCCTGCTCTCTGGCAGCCCCACTGTTCAACTCCTCTCCCTCCCTCCCAGTGCTGAACAGCTGTTCCGCAGCATGCAGGAGGCACTGGGGGGAAGGGATGAGCGGGGACAGGGTGTGCTCGGGGAAGTGGGCGGAAAGAGGCAGGATGTGGTGGGGCCTTCGGGGAAGGGTTGGAGTGGAGGCAGGAAAAGGTGGGGTAGGGGTGGAGGCTTGGGGGAACAGGTGGAATGAGGGCAGCGCCTGGGACTGAGCAGGGGTTGAACACCCCTGGAGAAAATTAGAAGCCGACACCTTTGCCTAAACAAATAATTGTGATAAACAGGGAGGATTTTCTGGGAGTCCGGAGAGAGAGAATCATGCCTGGGAATTCCAGGCATTTGAAAGTGAAGTTTCCCTTTCTATACATGCTCCTCCAAGGTTACATCTGAGCTAGGGACGTGATTGCCCTGCTCACATACACATACTCACGCTAGGTGTCATCGAGCTAGTGCAAGTATAAACAGCAGCATAACGTGGGTTGTGGCACTGGAGACACAACTTAGCCAAGCTGAGCGTGCAACCCCTGATTTCTACAGTTATTGTAGGTGGGTTTGTACTCTGGATGGCTAAGCTGCGCTTTAGCTCCCACTCCCTCTGCTTCCACCGCTACACTGCTATTTATACTCCCGCTAGCTTGATGAGATCTAGTGCGAGTGTGCATCCGCAAGCAGGACAATCACCCCTACTTCACAGTATAGATGTAGCCCAAGAGAGAGAAAAAAGATTGATCACAACGATTCTAGGGAGGTAATGTAACATTGTGGCACTACTTTAATAAGAAGGTTTTTTCCTGTCCACTTGGTCATTTAGAATAATTGCTTTTCACAGTGCAGGCCTTTTTATTCACAGTAACTTTTACTCAGTAATTTACTTAATAGTTTTTCAGTGAAAAGCACCATGCAGTGTGATACAGTATCGAGCTTCTCCTGCAGAGCTCTATTTTATTGTCTAAAATTACTTTAGAGTGACATTTGGTCATCTCACGTAGAACAGACTCACCTTTAAAGCCAATTCACTTGTTAAAGAAATCAGGCCAGCATTGGCCTGGCAGATTGAACTTTGCGTTGGGTCAAAGAGCTCATTGGTTCTAATCCCAGCTCAGTCACTAGCTTGCAGGATGATGCTGAACCGTTGTAATTGATGCTGTTTTATGGAAACACCTTTTCAACCATTACGCTAGTCCTTTGCTAGTGGAGATGATGATGTATTGTATATATGGAATAAAATAATAAGCCAAGGAAACTGGAATGCTATATTATGCTACTTCTAGAATTGTTATTGACGACCAGGTAGAATAATTCACACCCTTATACATCAAAATTAAACTGTGTTGAATACATTTTTCAAAGGGCCTAAGGGGCAGATAGTTAAAGATGCAGATAGGCATTGGGTGGAATTTTCAAAAGCGCCTAAGAGCCTAACTCCCATTGATTTTGAAAATCCAATTTGCATCTTATCTGCATCTTTAAGCATCCTATCTGCATCAGCTTCCTAGCTACATCTTTAAGCACCTACCTATCTTTAATAACTGGCCCTAAGTAATGTAGGAACTTAAATCTCTTTTTTAAAATCAGATTTGAGCTCCTAAATCCTTAGGCCCTTTTGAAATGTTTACATATGTTGTCTTACTGAATGAATTTGCTTAAGTGACTTGGCAGCACAGGCTGGGATTTTTAGTGTAGCCCAAAGGAACCAGAAACCTAGGGTTAGAGCCACAATAGGATTTAGGTGCCTAACTGCTGATTTAGGTGTATAAATCCAAAAGATCCTGAAAACCCCTGCTCAGCTGTCACCAGCCCCCGGAGGCACCTAAAGTTCTTCAGTGCCTAAATTCCACCGAGCATGCACACAACTGCCTCAGTCTAGGCTCCTCGGTGCATCTCGCAGTCACCAGCAGGATTCATAGACTAGGCATTCTCCTACCTATCTTGCCTGCAGGGCCCAATCTGGTAGGCGTGCTCTGAGCATGCCTAACCCTACACAAAACGACCATGGATGGAGGCGGGAAGGAAGAGGAGGAGGCAGTCTCCAGGAGAGGGTTCATGTCTGAGAATCCCAAGCCTAGATAGGCACCTCCCTCCTGTCCAGATTTAGGCGCCTAAGACCCTGAGAAGAGTGGGGATTAGGTCCTGCCCCTCTCCTGGATACTTACTTTTTGCTATTTTAGCTGGCTGCCTGCTTATCATGCTGGTTTTCAAGGATCCCATTTTAAGGCACCTCTCTCTCCCAGTGCATTGTATAGAGAGCCCGGGCACCTAATGCAGGGCTGTGGATTCCGCTGGGTAGCATAGCATCTAGAAATTAGGTGTTGCGATGCCTAATTGCCTTTGTGGATCTAGCCCCCCATTTCCATTGAATTTCAGTGGGATTTGGACACACAAACTCCCGTAGGCTCTTTTGAAAACCCCACCCATTACAATAGTAGAACTGAGCTGGCCACGATTAACAGGTTTTTCAAAGCTATGTCAGGTTGTACAGCAGAACTTTAGTTTTCACTGTGGTGTTATTTCATTTAATATTCTTTAAAATATTTACACTGTAGTTCCTATAACAGGCCTTTGTGGCAGTGATGAATTCTGATGTTCAAAAGAGGATTGTCTTGCTTTTAGCCCCTTTGAGAGTCTTCTCTGACTTAACGTTTGCCTTAGGAGGAAGATGTACCATGTAAAGCACTAAAAATAATCAACATGCGTAATAACTCTTTTTTGCCCCTTTGAAGTTGTAAAGGATAGGCAGAAAGTAAAGTGGTTTTATTACTATCTTAAATGTTTTGCCTGTTGCATATAGGTTTTATCTGCCTGTTTTCAGTTAGATATAATATCAGGTCAAATATTAACCATCTCATCATTATTAGTACCTTTTTGTCGCTCATAGCAAAATTAACTCACATTGCATACATGTAACAATAATATGTAAGTAGGTATCAGTCTACAGGAATATGTATGTGAAAGTGCAGAGCTATTCACTAAATCACCCTGCTTGTCAGGCCAAGTAGGTCCCATTAATTCCTATATTTCTCATGAACATAAAAGATCAAAGTTAAAGGGAGTGTAAAATGCTACTACCAATAAGAGTGGAGAATTATGATTTGGTAGCAATTTCAACATGTGGAAATAAGTACGTACGGTGAAAGCAAGTGGCAAAACAGGCCCTTAATATTTTATGTTCTTTGGACCAATAAACAAAATCCACCTGATCTGCCCTGCAGGGTGAGTCTGTAGAAAAGCTCTGCAAGGAAATGTAAATATGGTTTTGAGAGCAGTACAAATCATCTCAGTAGAAAATGTAGTGGTAAAGCTTATGTGTGCAAGTACAGTTCTGCTAGGCTTTTTTAAATTTAATTAAGAATCAAGGTAAACCCCAGAAGGGGGTGATGAGTTTGCGCATAGGTCCAGTATGTATGTATGTACTGTGCTAAAAGTGGGGTGAAAACATCCAGCCTTTGGCCAAATAAATTTTATTTATATACTGTCCCATCAGGTCACATAGGCTCATAGAATCATAGAATCATCCCTAGGTAACCCATTCCAGTTCTTCACCACCCTACTAGTGAAAAAGTTTTTCCTAATGTCCAACCTAAACCTCCCCCTCTGCAACTTGAGACCATTACTCCTTGTTCTGTCATCTTCTACCACTGAGAACAGTCTAGATCCATCCTCTTTGGAACCCCCTTTCAGGTAGTTGAAAGCAGCTATCAAATCCCCCATTCTTCTCTTCTCCAGCCCCCTAATCATTTTTGTTGCTGGACTCTCTCCAATTTATCCACATCCTTCTTGTAGTGTGGGGCCCAAAACTGGACACAGTACTCCAAATGAGGCCTCACCAGTGCTGAGTAGAGGGGGATGATCACATCCTTTGATCTGCTGGAAATGCCCCTACTTATACAACCCAAAATGCCATTAGCCTTCTTGGCAACAAGGGCACACTGTTGACTCATATTCAGCTTTTCGTCCACCGTAACCCCTAGGTCCTTTTCTGCAGAACTGCTACCCAGCCATTCGGTCCCTAGTCTGAACAATAATTCACAACAAATAAATAAGACTATTTTAATGATAATAACCACCTTCATACAGCTACAAAGAGGAGTGGGAAATGCTGTGTATAAAAAGCAAATGAGAGCATATTAAAAAAGCCTTGGACGGAAACACCGGTTTGTGTTTGTTTAAAAGTGGGAAGGGAAGAAGGTAGAGATTTGCCAAATGGAAGGGAGGGCCGCACTGCAGTGCTCACTGCAGCAGAGGTACAATCGCCTGACAGTCTAAAAATATGATAGTAGAATCCCTAAAGCACAAATGGCATCAGAGCACAAATATCAATTGGAGGAAGCTCAAGAAAGTGCTTATTAGCTGGGCCATTCAGAGGCCGAAAGCTGCATTTCTTGCGCATTCAAAACTCCCATGGAATTCTGTAGAAGTTTTGGGCATACATGAATTACAGCATCATGTCCTAATACCATACATTTTATGGCTTGATCCTACTTGCAGCAGATGACTTAGCTGGGGATTGGACTAGATGACCTCCTGAGGTTCCTTCCAATCCTAATATTCTATTATTCTGTGAAAACTGATTCTGCTACCACTGAATTCAGTGAGAGTTTAACATGTCTGTTATGTGTAGCATGCTTGAGTTCACATTGCAGTAAAAGCCTTATTTTTTTCTTTTTCATAATTAGCTTTGCAACCTTAATGTTTCATAAGCATTGATGGGGGTAGAAGAGGTTCCATTTAATTGTTGTTGTTTTTCTGATAAACAGTAACAAAAAAGAAGCCAAAAATTGTACTCTAAAATAAATATAAGGGTTTAATGAGTGCACAGATTAAAAGCAGTGGTTAATTCACTATTAGTTTATAATGATATTTGCTAACGTGTTTTTCTTGAGTAACATTTTAATAAAGATTGTTGATGAAAATGTTACATAGTTACTTTCTACGGTTATTTGCCGCAAATGTCTCAAATGGGCCTTCTGCTGTTTTTTGCTGGTTTTGCACTAATGCCTTGTAATTGTGTTTCACTTTCTCTAATTAAACTGACAAGTAATGTGAATTGATATCACTTAGCACATTGATCTGAGGAGGAGACAGGAACAGATTGCAGCATTTCTACACCGTACACAGTGTCTAAGGTTTATTACTATATCTCAATGATGTCTGGTATGGAAAGGGAGAAGAATTAAATACTGAAAGTCAATCCTTTCCTTTTTGTCTTCTTTTGACTCTCTCCTTCTTGGGCTTAATGAGATCCAGTTCATTTTTTGTTTCAAACTTCAGCTGCTTCCATCTCTCTGAGTAGTGATGTCTTAGAAATATTCAGGCCTAAAGATGAAGGCAATATTCAATAGTGATCCATTATTTACACTAATGAGGATCAAGTCATTTTCTTTCCCAGGCTTGCTTCCATCTCCATTAATTTAAAATGATAGGTAAAGTTGCAGTATGTGTCCAATTAATTCTCATGCACATTGTTTGCTTGCAGGTGGGTTTTCCATTGGAGGTGTGCCAGACTGGGAAAGGCTTGCTGCCAAATACACAAGTCATTGCCCTCAGAAAATTTGACACATGCACTAACCTGATATTATGTAGGCAGTACAGTGAAATGCCAAGAGAAAGCTAGTGGTGGAAAGTAACAGTGATTTCACTGATGGAAAAAGCACATCAGACCAAATTATTTGAAGATCTGGTTTCAGTGTAAACTGCAATTAAAAGAGGCCAGAAGGATGGGTTGGCAAACAAAGATAGCGAGCAAGGAGGGGGGGAGGGAGATGACAGAGTAGGGGAGAAAGTAGGAAAGCACATTTGAAAAGCATTTAATTCCCTGCTGTAAACGAGTTTGGATCTTCCAGTATTAAGTGCCTGTGTCCCTTATATTAGATTTTATTTTAGGAGGACATTTCCTTCATTGACATCCACCTATCAAGAAAGGAGACAAATTGTGTAGGGTCACCCGAGGAACATAATGTGAGGAAATTGAGAAAAGGGAAATGTAGACATGATATCAGGTTATATGCCCTTGTGACAAGATCTGGAAAGGATTCACCCAAGTAAAGGAGTAGAAACCCCCTTGCTCCAGCCATTTAAAAGCAGATTGGGCAAAGCACTAGCAATTGCACTAACAGAATAATCCTGCAATTAATTCTTGAAGATAGGCTAGATATTTTCTGTCTCTGGTTTTCAAGATTGTACCCATACTGTAAAAGATGAACCAAAAATAAATAGACCAGGTAAAATATATTTAAAAGGTTACAGTTGGCACTTCAGCATGTTCATTAAGACAAAAAATTGCATGCAAATTAGCAACTAGTCTCAGGATTGGATATGCCTACCTTTTTGCTAATTGTTTGGCTGCATTTCCAAAAATCTCTTCTTTTGTAATTGACATGTTCTTGTTCACAATGCCTCTCTAACAGAAGAAGAAGAAGAAGAAGAAGAAGAAAACCATCCCCACAGGAGACAATATGGTCAGATATTGTAGCCGAATTTCACTTTTTTGTAATGTAGTTGCCAACAGTCAAACTATCTTAGTGTTTATCCTGTTTGACCTAAAAAGCTAAAGAAGGTGAGGCCCGAACAGTACTTCAAAGGGAAATTTCCAAGGTATGCCTACGTGCTGCAGGAAAAGTTATAGGTAATTCATTTGGTGATATTTATCATGTGAGTCAGCATTTCATGTCTAATTAGCATGCTGCTGGGGAGAGGAGTTTTGCTGGAGACTCTGTCATTTGAATGAGACATAAAACTGAGATTCTGGCCAGCTGTGGTCACTTAGGTTATGTCTACACTATGAAGTAGGGATCAGTTTTCCTTTCTTTTGTGCACAGATTAGCCTTGCTAAGAACATATCCACCTGTTTCAGGCAGGTTTACACTTGGCATGGCTAAGCCATGCATCCTCTCCTGCTGCCCATTCTCCCACAGCTACACTGCTGTTTATATTCATACTACCTGTAGCTCATAGTGTAAAAAAAAAGCCATTTTTTAAACAGTAGGAGTGTTAATCCAACTATTCTTGCCAAAATGTAATTTAGGGAAATCCATTGCACCTCCTTACGTTTCCCTTGGATTTTAAATGCAGTTAGTATTGTTCGCTATTTGTCTTAATAGTTTCATGGAGTTGCTATATTCTGTGAATATAGTTGGTGTGTTTCACCCCTACTGTTTTCTTACCTACTCATTGGACTGTTGTAAAATTTCAGTGGTTAGCTTTTTAAAACACTTAGAAATTCTTGAGCGGAAAGCAGTAGAGAATATTAAATTATTATTATTAAGTGTTATTATTATTAATAATATTCATATTCATATTACTGTTGATAGAATGAGAATGTAATTTTGTTAAGAGATTTATGATTTCATTCTAGCTTCTTTTCCTTACATAGCCCCATCATGTGAATGGGGACATGTGCTTACTGCCTCTTCCCTTTTCCTTGAATCATCTGAGATTATGAAACAGAGCAGTGGAGATATAAAAGCAGATTATAATTCACAGTTGGGAAGCAGTTGGTTCTTAAATTAGGAGTTTGTGGTGTACTCTATGTAAATGGATGGCAATGAAGAAATGAGAATAATTTAGCTTCCTAGAGTAAGTGATTCAGGCCTTCTAAATGAAAGCATCTACAAACTTGCATTTAAAAGATGAGGCGGGCAGATCCTCATCAACTGTAAATTGTCGTAGCTCCATTGCTGTCAGCGGAGGTATGGCAGTTTATACCAGCTGAGCTTCTGCCTCCAGAAGTATATTTTTTATAAGCACTAAACTGTAACAGAACAATTTTTGTACATTAGTGTCATCAGATCTGAATTGTATGTTTTATCCCATGGAAATGCTGCTATTTTTTTCCAGTTTAGCACTGTCAGCAGCCAATCCAAGTTGAGAGGCATTCTTTAAACTACTCTAAGGATCTTATCAGTACAACCTTTAAATTGGTATGCCGATGTATGTAGTTATACTAAGGTTGCCCTGAGAAAAATATATCTAAAAATGTGAATAATTTGTCTAGCATACACGGTTCCAGTTTCAACAAATATATGATTATATCCCAAGAGCCTAATCCTTTCGAGGTGCTGAGTACCTTCTTCCAGGCAACGCCAATGACTTCACAGAGCTGGTCCTTTCTAGGACCAGCTGAATGTTTACTTCTTTGTAATATTAAATTCAGTGTGATGATAGCAACCCCAAAGTGGTGCCTATATTTCTTTATCTGAGAACATAGTGTTAATGTGAGTGATCACTTGGCCCCAGATTTTCAAACTCCCAGGAGGTGCTAAGGCCAATATTTAGGTGACGCTGGCATTTCACAAAATCCCTGCTCAGCTACTGACTAACTCTAGAGGCATCTGCATTCCCTAAGTGCTGCTGGGTATTCACACAGCTGCCTCAGGCAGGAGCCCAGACACCTATCTCTTGCCTAGGCCCCAGTGGGATTCTCAAAGTAGGTGTTACCCTGCCTATCTTGCCTACAGGGTCCAGTGAAGGTAGTGTGCTCAGGGCTGTGAATTCCACTGGTTGGCTAGGTGCCGAAAAGTTAGGCATTGCCATGCCTAAGTTGCCTCTATGAATCCAGCCCCTAATGGCAGCTTTTCAAAAGCAGCTAAGCATGTTAGGCACTGAACTGCCATTGAAATCAATGAGTAATAGGCTTTACATAATCCTACTAGGGGCCAGTCCTGTATACTGTTGAAAACCTGCCCCTTAGGGCCAGATCTATAAAGGTACTTACACATTGCAGTGCCTCGCCCATAGTTGCTCTGCCACCAAATGGAAGTCTAAGCCTGAGTTAGGAGCCCAGACTCCCCATGTATTGCATGGGGGGAGTCAGGTGCCTGCGGAAGCAACTCTCATCCTGTCCAAGATAGCCAGGAGTGAAATGCTGAGGAGAGAGGCAGGGAGAGAAGAGGGGTTTAAGCGTGTCCATGGCTTTGGTTTGCGCTAGGGCGCCAAGCAGTGCATTAGTTGTGTAATGGCGTCAGTGATTGGTGACTTTATGAATGCCAACTGGCAGAAGGTTAGGGACCTAGAAGGCTAGGTAGCAGCTGAGTGGCAATTCTGAGAATGTCACTGGCTTCTGAATAATGGACTCGGGTGTCTAAAGAGGCAGTAAGGTGCACTGTAACAGGGCCCGGCAGGGCCCCCTTTGCTCCTGCCACTGTTAGGTTCACAAAGTCACTCTGATACCCTGGGATTAGTAACCACTGGTGCAGTTTATTCACAGACTTGTTCCCACCACCATTTCTCCATATACCATTGGCCCGTCACCGTCTGCAGGCAGGAAGGAAGAGCTCCCTCCCTGCTTCTGCTTCCGCTCCCTGCATTTTCCCTTTCCTTCTGCTCCCACCCTGGCTTCCTTACTCTGAGGCTTTTGTACAGCCCCAGGCTAATTAGGTGGTAGCTGTCTCTGTTTCCCTAATTAGGGCCAGGTTACCCCCAGCCAGGGCTAATTTATTCCCCTAAATGGGAGCTGGCATGACCGAGGGCTGAATCAGCAACCCTTTGCCCAGCACCTTGTCACAGCACAAATACCTTATGTGGAAAAGGAAGGGGTTGGAGCTGTGTACTCGTACATAGTGTCCTTAGGAACTCTTGAGAACTCAGAGAGGCATGGCACCCTGAAATTAACAGGTAATATTAGTCATAAAATTATCCAGCCATTTTAAAATCCAGCTGCAATATTTGTCTTTCTGATTTTTACTGGCTGATGACATGCGATGCAAAGAAGAATATCCTTCTGTTTGGATTGGATTACTGCAATACATTCTCCACTTGATGACCATTCAGAGGATTTAACTGGTGCAGGAGGCAGCAGCCAAATTACTCAACAGTGTCAGATGCAATTATAGGTGCATTTTTCACCCTCTAAGTGTCAGCAGAAAGTGACCTTGTTATGTAAATGAAGAGCAAAGTTCTGTTTATAGTTTGGAAAACACTCTGGGACCCTTTGGGTTGAAAGTTGCTATGAAGTAGAAATATATAATTAATTATTGTATTAATTGCTCTTATTTATATTATACCACACACAATTTCAGACATATTATCTGCTAACAAGCCCATGGCTGAAAGGGACCTTGAGAGGTCCTCTAGTACAGTGGTCCCCAACGCAGTGCCCGCAGGCGCCATGGCGCCCACCGGGGCATTTATGTGCGCCTGCCTAGTGCCCGGCAGGGGAGAGAAGCTGTGACACTGCGCCTGCCGGGGACAGAGTGCTGCCGGCTCCAGTGTTCTCTGTCCTCTTTCTCTCTCCAGCTTCTCTCTGGATTCATATATTATGTAATATTAAATATGATGGTTTTCATATTATTTAATGTACAAATACAAAATAAGCCTTGAAAAATTGTTGGCGCCCGCCACACTTCTGAAAACATGAATGTGCTACTGGCCGCAAAAAGGTTGGGGACCACTGCTCTAGTCCATCCCCCTGCACTGAGGCAGGACCGAGTATACCTAGGCCATCCCCGACAGGTGTTTGTCCAACCTATCCTTAAAAACCTTACAAACTGCTTAGCCAGTTATTCCTCATATTTTAGTGAATACTGAATATGCAAATAACATTTATATAATGATGTTTAATATTAAAGTAACATGCAAATGATTGATAAAATTATTAGTTTATCTAATATTTATGATGTTACTAACTAAAAAAAATTTGCAAAAAGAAACAGGAGTACTTGTGGCTCCTTAAAGACTAACAAATTTATTTTAGCATGAGCTTTCGTGAGCTGCAGCTCACTTCTTCGGATGCATAGAATGGAACACACAGACAGGAGATATTTATACATACAGAGAACATGAAAAGGTGGAAGTATGCATACCAACAGGAAGAGTCTAATCAATTGAGATGAGCTATCATCAGCAGGAGGAAAAAAAACTTTTTGAAGTGATAATTTAAGATGGCCCATAGAAGGTGTGAGGAGAACTTAACATAGGGAAATAGATTCAATTAGTGTAATGACCCAACCATTCCCAGTCTCTGTTTAGGCCACAGTTAATTGTATCTAGTTTGCATATTAATTCGAGTTCAGCAGTTTCTCTTTGGAGTTCGATGAGATGATGACAGAAAGAACAAACCTCACTTGATAAATGTTAGTCGCATCATTTAACACACACTGCTGGAAGATGCTCAGATATGATGGTGATGAGGGCTAAATAGGAGCCTTTATAGAATGAAATATTGGATTGTTTCCACATTACTAATATATGACTAGTTGTTTAAACATCCCAGGCCAAATTACATTCATCTGTGTGACACATCTACACATTATTGTTTATAGTGGAGTTATAGAAATCAGACATTGAATTAATATGAATAATTAAGCATTGTGTTCTGAACGTATTAACATGTTCTCCATCTCATGGTTTCCTTCTCTTACATTGCCTTCATTTTACTGGGCATGGCAAGTTGGTTCAGGAGAAGACTATACCACCTTATATATATATAAAAATCAGCCACATACAAACCAATTTTAACCTGATTAACTAGAGCAAAATAGGGATAGATGTTCACATGACAATGTCACCAGAGAACAGTACACAAGCAGTTCCCTTTTGTTCCTTAGGAAAGCCATATTTAATTAACCTTTTTTATCTCTACACCCTGAGACAGTGTATATATATATATATACGTACAGATAGAGAGAGATTAAACTTTCTATCACTGCCAATAAATTTTCATTCTTTTTCTTAATATTTCAGATATTACCATTTTTTTACTTAATTTATGGATAATGCAGTATCCTATTCAGATTATTCATATGGGGACCTGACTTTTAATCCAAAATATATGTCCTGACCATTGTCTCCAATTGAGATTTTCAAATATCATTGACAATTACCTTTATTTGATAGGATAGGTGGTATCGTCTTCTCCTGACCCAACTTAGTCTCCTTTTATTGTCCATAAGGCTAAAAATACCAGAACATATTTTTCTATCTTCCCACTTAAATTGGCCACTTGTGTCTGTTGTTCTGTGTTTTTCCTAGTAATAAGTTTAAGTTCATCACTTTTATGAAGATGTTGAACAGAAACATTGTTTTAAAAGAGTGATGTTCAGCAGTGAAAAGAAGATATTAGGACTGGTTTATTTTTGAATATGAATGTATACCTTAAGAGAGTGATGTTGCAGTTGTGAATAAACTCTAATAATGGAGGCATCTACCTAGGTGATGATGGGAAAAAAATAACTTTAAGGAACCGTAGCTTTTGGATCAATAGATAATTTTTCCACCTGTCTCCTTTGGGCTAAATTACTGGATAAATGACAGCAGGTCTGTCTTGGTCATGCAACATGTAATACATTACTAGACTGAGCTTTCCCAGCTTCCACTTATCTGAGCAGAGAAGACAGAAGGCGTCTGAGCGTGTGAAAATGATAGCATCTTCTGATTCCTTTTCACACAGCTGGAGAAGGGTTTTTTTGTATTGTAATAAATTGAACCATTATTCTGTCTAGCCGTCCAGATAAGACATCTTAAAGGGAAAAGCAGGTAGTTTCTTCCATACTTTTTATTTTGAAGTCTTCCTCTTTACTGGTGACATAACAACAAATGTGTCATCTGTCAATGCAGCTCTGTAATCAACTTGGAGTGCTATGCAGCACCTACCTCATCCCTGTTTGTATATGGGTTTACTGTCACCTTTCTTCTGGCTAATAAAATTTAGATTTTGAGGCTTATGTGATAATGCTCAGTTGGGTGATTATTCAGCATGCATGATCTCAGCTCAAGGTCCCTTTTTTATCTCTATGCCTTTATAATGATGTTCATCATCACAATTATCTAAGCACCTCCAATATTTAAAAAATATTAATTCACCCTTAGTTGTGTTGTGTGTGTCAGTTTCAGGAGTTTTTTTCTCTGGTAACTCACATTTGTGTAGTATTTTATTTTCTGCAAAACTGGCAGCAGAGTTCCTCTGTAATAGCTAAGCCTCTTCCCTAAAGGCTGATAACATCACATCCACAATACACCATAGCTTTGGATTCACTGGCCTGCAGCCCAGTAGCCCAACTATTTTCCCTATGCTATTCTCCAGGGCTGCAAAAGAATATTCTGTAAATGCCTTCAAGCTGGTCAAAGTGGGTCTTGATTACTAAGCAGGTATCAAGAATAGCAGGTATCATGGTTATGGAAATATTTTTAGAGAGAAAGATATAACTTTAGTTCAGTATCATGCACTTGTGAACAGCTCATGAGAAAAACACTACATGTTAGAACACTTCATTGCAATAAAGGATGGAATTCCTTCCACACTGACTCCTAATTCAGTGGGTGGAATATTGGGGATACTCTTGTTATTTGCTCTGAGTACATTGAGTTACTGTATTAGTTTAAATATAACTCTATGGTAACTGTTGACTTTGACTTTGTTTAATTTATGGAGGCCAGTAAATGTTTTTCTGTTTCATGGCTCAGGAAATATTTTTGACTGTTGAGATTTGAGAGGGGGAAATAAGGGGAGGGTCGCACACTTGGTTATTCATGAAAGCTGAGCACTCTGGGCTCTCCGACTTTTTAAATGTAACTTGTTTTTTAGGCTTACAAACCATCTGAGAAGGTATCTGGGAGTGGGAAGGGGAAATTCTCAGCTTGGCTGCTCCCATAAATTGAGACTGTAGTGGAAGCTGAGGCTGTGAGATTAATGAAATCCCTATTTCCCAGCTAATAGACTCCACAGAAACAATGGAATCATAGGACTGGAAGGGACCCCCTTCATTCATGGCAGGATTGTTTATTATCTGACCATCCCTGACAGGTTTGTCTAACCTGCTCTTAAAAATCTGCAGTGATGGAGATTCCACAACTTCCCTAAGCAATTTAACATAAGAATAAGAACATAAGAATGGCCATACTGGGTCAGACCAAAGGTCCATCCAGCCCAGTATCCTGTCCACCGACAGTGACCAATGCCAGGTGCCCCAGAGGGAGTGAACCTAACAGGTAATGATCAAGTGATCTCTTTCCTGCCATCCATCTCCACCCTCTGACAAACAGAGGCTAGGGACACCATTCCTTACCCATCCTGGCTAATAGCCATTAATGCACTTAACCTCCATGAATTTATGTAGTTCTCTTTTAAACCCTGTTATAATTCTAGCCTTCACAGCCTCCTCAAGCAAGGAGTTCCACAGGTTGACTGTGCGCTGTGTGAAGAAGAACTTCCTTTTATTTGTTTTAAACCTGCTGCCCATCAATTTCATTTGGTGGCCCCTAGTTCTTTAATTTATTCCAGTGCTTAACCATCCTGACAATTAGGAAGTTTTTCCTAATGTCCAACCTAAACCGCCTTTGCTGCAATTTAAGCCCATTGCTTCTTGTCCTATCCACAGGGGTTAAGAAGAAATGTTTTTCCCCCTCTTCCTTGCAACAACCTTTTATGTACTTGAAAACTGTTATCATGTCCCCTCTCAGTCTTCAGTTCTCTAGACTAAACAAATCCAGTTTTTACAATCTTCTCTCCCATGTCATGTTTTCTAGACATTTAATCTTTTTTATTGCTCTTGTTTAGACTTTCTCCAATTTGTCCACATCTTTCCTGAAATGTGGAGCCCAGAACTGGACACAATATTCCAACTATCAGAGGGGTAGCCGTGTTAGTCTGGATCTGTAAAAGCAACAAAGAATCCTGTGGCACCTTATAGACTAACAGACGTTTTGCAGCATGAGCTTTCGTGGGTGAATACCCACTTCTTCAGATGCAAGAATCTGAAGAAGTGGGTATTCACCCACGAAAGCTCATGCTGCAAAACGTCTGTTAGTCTATAAGGTGCCACAGGATTCTTTGTTGCTTTTAATATTCCAACTGAGGCCTAATCAGCGCGGAGTAGAGCAGAAGTATTACTTCTCATGTCTTCTTTACAAAACTCCTGCTAATACATCCCAGAATCATGTTTGCTTTTTTTGCAAAAGTATTACATTGTTGACTCATATTGAGTGTGCAATCCACTCTGACCTGCAGATCCCTTTCTACAGTACTCCGTCCTAGGCAGTCATTTCCCATTTTGAATGTGTGCAACTGATTTTTCATTCCTAAGCGGAGAACTTTGCATTTGCATTTGTCCTTCTTGAATTTCATCCTATTTACTTTAGACCATTTCTCCAGTTTGTCCAGGTCATTTTGAATTTTAATCCTATCCTCCAAAGCACTTGCAACCCCTCCCATCTTAGTATCGTCCACAAACGTTATAAGTTTATTCTCTATGCCATTATATCAATCATTGATGAAGATATTGAACAGAACTGGATTCAGAACTGACCCCTGCAGGTCTCCACTTGATATGCCCTTCCATTTTGACTGTGAACCACTGATAACTGTTCCCACCTTATAGTAGCTCCATCTAGGTTGTATTTCCCTAGTTTGTTTATGAGAATGTCATAAATGTCATGTCATGTGAGAAGACTTACTAAAGTCAAAATATACCACATCTACCACTTTCCCCGCTATTCACAAGGCTTGTTACCCTGTCAAAGAAAGCTTATTAGGTTGGTTTGATGCAATTTGTTCTTCACAAATCCATGCTGACTGTTACTTATCAACTTATTATTCTCTAGGTGTTTGCAAATCTATTGTTTAATTTATTTGCTCCATTATTTTTCTGGGTACTGAAGTTAAACTGACTGGTCTGTAATTTCCTGGGTTGTCCTTATTTCCCATTTTTATGGATAGGCATTATATTTGTCCTTTTCCCATCCTCTGGAATCTTTCCCTTCTTCCAAAATTTGTTGAAGACAATTGTTAATAGATACTTGTCAGGAGCCCATTGAAAAAGACCCATCTCAGTTGACTGAAAAGAAATCGGATGAGGGGAGGAATGACTCCTGGGCTATTTGGATGGGACTAAAATTGATGGAGATGGTACTGTGAAAATGTCTCGACAGAGAAATAATATATGAATATTTAAGCTTGAGTTGTGATGCTGGAATCACTGACCTAGCTGAAGCTGATGTGTGTGCCCTGTATCTCTACCTTCCCCTGTATCTGGGTTACTCCATTCTACCTCCTCATGCCAGAGGCTCTATGGGCCTCCCATTTCCTTCTCCCTCCTATGTCTGGGGCTGTGTGTGCCCCACATTCCTTCCTCCCACACCTGCCAGAGGTTCTTTTCTTGACCCCTGGATTGGAAGGGAGGAACAGAGAAATGCCCTGATATTGCGTGTAGGGCTTCACTTTGTCAGCCAGTTCCCTTCAAGGAACCCAGGCAGAAGATCTGCCCCATAACAATTTTGATACAAGCGTTTTTAAAGACTATAATAAATAAACTTTTATAACATATATATTTTCAGCCAACAAGATATGGCATTTGACAGAGCTGCCGGATGCTATGTAACATCACGTGCCATGCCATTTTTGCCAATAATACTATTTATTTAAGGTGTTTCTCTTGCTCTCCTGTTTGAATCTGTGTACTGAGGGTGGCATTGTAACCTTTTACAAATGTAAACAGCAATGACAGAGGAATTGTTCAGGAGGGAGTGACATTACCTCCAAAGCATATTGGGTCAATCAAAATAATGTGTTGAAATTAAGATGGTGTACACTTAGACTGAATGTCACCCAGACTTATCCTGAGCGTGAGTAAGACATCAGGACCGTCTCCCAAGAAATTACATTTGCGACATTCAGAACTGGATTGCAAAGGCTAGATCCTCAACTGCAATAGAGTTCTGTTTGCACAGGACCCAGTTATGAGGGGAGGGAAAGGGAGGAAAATATGGATGTATCCCATCTCTGTTCTCCCCCAGGACTTTTGATGTTGGTTCATTCCATGGCATAATTTAGACAAGGCTCAGGTTTGCCGCTATAAATTATTGTGCTTTGCAATGGCACTTAGAATGGCTGGAGATAGCTCTATCCTTGTCCCCCATCAGCCCTGGCTTGGCCCCTGCACTGAGAGGGTTGAACTTTGGGAGAATTCCCAGCTGCCTGGTCAGGGCAGCTTTATGATCCCTTTTAATGGGTGCTAAATGGAAGTGCTTAATTCTGCATCACTGAAATCAAGGGAGGACCCAAGAAAAATTTGCTCTGCACCAAATTAGTACAGAAATGCTAGTCAATTGTTGTGTAATGATGTGACTATTTAAAAAAATTCATCCTGAAGTGGCTTTAAATTCTGTTGATTAGCATATTAATTATTATCATTTTGCTAATATGCAGAGTAACTTGCATTGTTTATTGGCAGCTCTTTTTACATAATCGTGAGGTATAATCTCTATGATGGCAATATATGGATTAAAACATTTCACACAGTTTTACCTCTTGCCACAGCTCTGGGATCAGAACTTCACCCGGTTGGAAGAGAGAGGAGAAAGAGAGACCTTAAATAACATTACATACATAAAAAGCAGCAAAGAGTCCCGTGGCACCTTATGGACTAACAGATGTATTGGAGCGTAAGTTTTCGTAGGTGAATACCCACTTCATCAGACGCATGCTTATGCTCCAATACGTCTGTTAGTCTATAAGGTGCCACAGGACTCTTTGTCATTTTTTACAGATCCAGACTTACACGGCTACCCCTCTGATACATTACATACATAGAGTCTCTCAACAGAGAAATGAAAGCGGCATTGAATACTAATGTCACTAAGCCTCTTTACTGCAAACAGTTAAAATATATGTAACAGAGTTACTGGATTTTTTTTTATGAGAGTATGACTTTATAGTCTCAGTTTAAACTAGCGCCTTGATTGTATTGATATATTATATAGACTAGCACACTTGACAATCCCTTTTTCCATTGCCACAATTCAAATATGTTTTGACTACATATCATATTAGTCCAAATCTCTTCCATTTGTTTTTAATGTTAAATTTCACCTTGACAAACTGTAGGCTAACCACTTACAAACATGGTGCCCACTAACTTGTCTGACACACTAATGACTTGGGGTAGGGAGGATGACATACTTGTCATACCAACTCACCAGTAGGCTGTACAAATATATTCTGTTGTAAAATATTGAAGGGGTTTATAGTCCCTATTCTCTTGTGTGGGTGTGTACAATTCACTTCAGTCAGTTTATCATTGATTTTTTTTTCTGAACCTAAGGAATAAAGTTGTATTTTGTTTGAAATCCGGTTGTAGTTTGCTACTGTAATGTTTGGATTTCTAGACTGAGAAAAGAGGAGATGCAGAGGATTTACAGATTCCTGACTGATTATAAATGCATTGACCTTTTATCAGAATTAACATTACAGTAATACAAGTCAAACATTGACTCAGCTAAATGGTTAAAGCAGAGGATGAGAAGATGACCATTTAGAGTTGATAGCATAGTCATATGTCTTAGAGAAATCATCATTGAAAGGGTAGGTTTAAAAAACCTTTTGAAAGTGAATTTTCAGTAGATCCCAGAAACATATGCCATTAGGCTCTGTTGGAAGTACAAAATCCTGGTTAATCGTATGTGGGGAATCACTGTAAATATGATATTTGAAAACAGATGTGGGAAAAGAAAATGGGAGAAAGGATTGAAGAGTTCTTTGTTATTCTTGATAAAAAAAAACAAAACCAACCCTATCAAATGGATTTCAATGTGATAAGAAATTTAGCAACTCTTTAGAGAATCAGCCTTCTCTTAAAAAGAAAGATAATACAGCTGACAGTCACTTAAAACTTTTTTGTACCTTGGAACCTTAAAAAGGTTGGTTTTTTTTGTTTGCTTGTTTTTTTACCCTAAGCTGCAGAAAACTTTCCCTTTCTCCCCCTCCCCCTTTTAATCTTCATTGAGGATCTTTGCTTTGAGACTTCCTGCACGAGAGAGCGTTTTATGTGGAAGTCTCCTTTATACTATATCTAATGTCTGCCAGTACAATTCTTGTTACAGTCATTTGGAACATTTTCCTTCTCTCCTCAAGCTGTTTTGCTGCTTATTATCATGTTTAACATACCCACCGCCGGGCAGGACAGAGATTAGAAACTCTTAATATTTGTTATATAGTGAGAGGTCTTGCCATTTTTGGCAGCAAGTGCTATAGTATGCGAACATAATGTATCAGTGCAAAAGTTCTGAACTGTCTAGTGAGTCACATTAATCTCCTTTTTTTTATCCTTTTATGAATTGTTCAAAAATCTGCTATACTCAGCAGTGTCCCCTTAATAGTGTGGCTGATAATGTATATTGAAAAGAAACCTTGATTTGTGCTGTGATGGGTGCAAACAATACAGAGATAGATTTACTGTATGTATACATAGATATTTAGGTGGGTTTTGGAAGTGCTTCTTTTGATACATATTCAGAATTTTAAAACCTGTATATTTAGACTGTATTTTTTGCATCTTTGAACTATTTTTTCCTAACCATAAAAACATATTTTTTTTAATAGACCGGGAGGAAAGAAAAAGGGGACCCACTGAACATTGCCATTGACAAGATGACCAAAAAAACAAGGGATCTACGAAGACAGGTACTTTATGCAGGTTCATTTTCCAGAAAGTTATTGTTCTGCATGTTCAGACAGTCTTTGACACTAGTAGAATTAGAAAAATGCATGATCTGTTTACGATTTATTATTACATTATAATTAATGGTGGCTGCAGGTTTAATACCTGCTGAGTAACGATGGAGAAACTGAATTACCTGCTAGATGAATCACCCAGTGCTCTCTGTGTTGGGGAGGAGGGAAAAGCTTTAGTTGCCTCTGGAACCACTAAAGCCAGTTTTACAGCCAAAAGCTGGGAATTAGTGATTTGGGATGGATCACTTGATGATTACCTGTTCTGTTCATTCCTTCTGGGGCACCTGGCTCTGGCCACTGTCAGAAGACAGGATACTGGGCTAGATGGACCTTTAGTCTGACCCAGTAGGGCCGTTCCTATGTTCTTATGCAGCCACCGACGTATGTGCTTATCTTTGCTCAAATGAGTAGTCCTATTGAAATACACGGAATTATTAATGTGAATAACGTTAAGCACATGTGTAAGTGTTTGTAGGACTGGAGCCAAAGCCTCTAACATTTTAAAAAGGAAACCCACCTAAAATGCTTGTTTAATGGAGAAGGCATATGGATAGGGAGAAGATGGAAAAACAGTAGTGAAAAGGTGCTTATTGCTTTTTCCATATTATTTTTTTCCTTATTCTGCTAGGCAATGTATTTTGTAACAGAAAAATATGATGCAAAACACTGAAACTGGGGATGGTAAATTGTGTGGGGGAGGAGGGAGTTGGATTTTCCCCCCTAAATTAAATTTCCTTGGTGTTTTACCAATTTCACATTAAGGATAGAAGAATCTTCCTCTTCTTTTGGGTGATGAAATCCCAGCTCCGAGTTGGTCCATGGTTGAGACATTGTCAGAAAGGATCGGCTGGCCAATCAGACTATTGCTGTATACGAACAGGCCAAACTATGCAAATAAGCATGAGTCTGTATTTAGGTACCTGTATAAGTAGCCTTGCTTGCAGAGGTGCTAGGCATCCACAGTTTTTATGTATGTTAGTGCTCATCACCTTGAAAATTAGGCCATTCATTTAGCTATTGCCCTTTTGACACCCAGGTTTGAAAACATTGGCCTTAATGTGCATTGCAATACTACTAATAAAAAAAAATTCAGTTTTACAAAATGTTATAGTCTCCCCCCCGCAATACGAATCATCAGCCATGCTGTAGGAAAGCGAACATTATCTCTTTTGCTAAAGTTATTGAGAGCAGAAAAATACTGCGTCTCTGCAGGTCCAGCCTCCTGATTTGTGAGACCTCAAGCTGCAAGACTGTGGTTTGCACCATGTGTTGTTTCCCACTCTGTTCCCACTGCTAGAGTGATGTACAAGGTCAACACACGAGTTGCTATTCTGTGTGGGGCCCCCAGCAGTCACTTGCATTGCTCATGTCTGAAATCAGGTTCCAGTCTCAGATGGGACTATGTAAAAATGGCACTTCCTTACTCAATACAACTGCTCCTGGTGTGCATTCGGCATCATCTCTACTAACTTCAATCACAGAAGTAAGTTGGAGTTAATCATGTGAACAAAGTTAAGTGTATGTCAGTTTTTGCAGAATTGGAACCAAAACCTCTAACATTCTAACTGGGTTTTATTCCTGCTAGCCCTGAAGAGTCTATTACTTATTATAGTTACTCTAGTGGCCCAAGGCCCTTCTCATTATAATCAAAGCACACATGTAGTAGGTGCTATGGAAATGAACAGGAAGACAAAGTGACAGGACTGAAGAGTGTATAATCAGAGTGGAAATTGACCACAGCTAAGAGACTTACACTGCATTCTATTTCTCCTTCTGCATCATCAAGAGAATGTGTGCTAATCTACACTCAGTTGCAGCTATGCAACTCCCCTTAAGCAATGATATTACACCGGTGTCACTGAGGACAGGGTGTCTGCACATGTGGGGTTGCCCAGTGGAGTTGGCAGGATTTGTCCAATAGATTCTTTATTATGGGCAATGAGGTTCAAGAAGAAATGAACCAAGTTTGAGACTTCAGGGCTGGCAGTTTGCAATCTTTTTACTTGTGAATTAATCACATTATAAGCAGACATTTTTCAGGGACAGCAAACATGGAGCCTCATCATGCCATCCGGGGACATGGTTCAATGTTCATGTCATGCTCCCCATCAGTACCTGGCCTGGGCCAGGGAAGCTAATGATCCAACCAGCGGACCAAATTTGGTGATGAATCTTGGTCCTCTGCTACCTGAGGCACATTGCACATACTCTAAGCAGAATAATACCCTTTCTACCAAGTCACTTTTTAGCATAGGAGCCTCTTTAAGTTCTTGTCAATCAGACTCCCCAGCTCATTGTTGTTGCCCTAGAACTGAGTGATCTACAAAATGAATTTGTGGGCAAGGGAGGGATTGTCTTCCTTCTGGCAGAAAGGGCTCTCTTCCCAGGCTTCAGCAGTCAGACTGATTTCTTTTTCCCAGGTCACTCTACTCCAGATCGCGTAGAGGTTTATATTTGGTTAGATAAAGGAATGCATGGGCATGCTGACATGGTTGTGGTTGGGGACTCTGGTGTCAAAAATCCATCTCACAATTTCTAGCAGTATCAGTTTTCCTCTTTTGGAGGACTAACACCTTTTATGATCATCACTTTGAATCTTCTGGGTATCTGAAAAATATTACGTAGATCTAATTTTTATATCTGTATGTCAGCTGTGACTCAGAATAATATCAAACCGAGTCAGACTGAATAAGTGCTTAGAAGCGAGTGTCCTACACCACCTTACTGCTTCCTGCACAGGGCCGGCTCCAGACCCCAGCGCGCCAAGCGCGCGCTTGGGGTGGCATTTTGCAGGCAGGGCGGCAGGCGGCTCCGGTGGACCTTCCACAGTCATGCCTGTGGGAGGTCCACCGGCACTGCAGGACCAGCGGACCTCCCGCAGGCATGACTGCGGAGGGTACGCTGGTCCCGCGGCTCCGGTGGACCTCCCGCAGGCATGACTGCGGAGGGTCCGCTGGTCCCGCGGCTTGGGTGGACCTCTCGCAGGCATGCCTGCGGAAGCTCCACCGGAGCCGCAGGACCAGTGGACCCTCCACAGCGGACCATCTGCAAGAGGTCCCCCGGAGCTGTGGGACCGGCGACCGGCAGCGCGCCCCCTGCGGCATGCCGCCATGCTTGGGGTGGCCGGATTCCTAGAGCCGCCCCTGTTCCTGCAGCCCCTTACTTTGTTTTCAGTTGTTTGGGAAAAGCAGACAGTTCTGTGTCTGATAACAAGTTGTGCTGATTGGCAGGATTTTTTGCTTTTTTATTCACACAAGTTTGTCTAAAGAAAACAAACCAAAGCCCCAAAATTGGAAACATCCTTCATAGAATGCCACAGCCGACAAGAAAGATCACAGCAGTGAGAAGCCTGCTATTGCCAGTTATTTTGTTTGTATGTTCTCTCTATTGAGAAAAAATACTAACTCTATAGCTTAAGTATTGCAACGAATCAGTAACAGCATGTACACAGAATCTTTGAGACACTGTGACTCTGCAATAACATTGGAACAAAGATAAGCAGGGAACAATTTGGCTTACATGCAGACTGAATGCACAGTGATGGCCGACATGGCTATAGATCAGTTGGAGTAGAGTTAGCAGTGTACCAGCTGTTCGGCTGTCACCACCACTGGTGTTCCACCTGTTAATTCTGCTCCTCCTGCCATTGCTGCCACCGTCTCTGTGTCCCAGACTCTCCTCCAGTTTAGCAGCTGATCTCGTTCAGCCACTATTCACCAGTGTTTCTTTGAGTTGCAGTCATTGAAATGTTTTGATCACTATACGACGGCAACCAAATCAGAGCTTTCTGTTGTGGAGAATTTAGAAGTTGAGGGTTTTGTTCTGACTAGTCATGAAAACAGATTTCAGAATCTCAGTCTTTTGTGAAACAGAGTTTACTTTCTGTAGAGCTTTATTTCACAGGATGTTGTATAAAAGAATAGGAATCAGGATTGTAAAGTTAAAAATCCAAAAATCACTAAGATAACATTTTCATTTCAGTAAATACATTTGATGGTTCAAGTCTTTAGAATGGTAGAAAACCATGAAGCACATTATATATGTATATATGTAAGTTTATATAATTCATAAATAAAACCCTATGTATCATTGGCACACTTATCAATTGGTTTCCTATATCAACCTACTAAAAGGATCTTTGAAGAAACCTTGATTTAACTCCATCTGTAGCAATTTTTGCAGGTCTCAGAAACTGTCCAGGATTCTATGTAACTTTTTTCTCTAGTGTGGACTACAGTACGTGGAATTAGGTAACATTCTGCAGGTTATCCTTGGCCTTTCTTGTTACATCGCTTGTCTTAGCACTCAGGAGACAGCATATCATTTTATGCTCTTTATGTGGGGCAGTGCCATTGAGAGGAAGTTGCATTACCATTGCTTATGAACTCTGGAAAAAAAATTGTGTTTTACAGCACTTTGAAAGCCATTCAAAATTCATGTATACACTAGAGTCTCTAGGAGTAAAAACATGAGCATTAGGCCAAGCTGTTGGACAAAGGTAGGGTGACCAGATGTCCCGATTTTATAGGAACAGTCCCGATATTTGAGGCTTTTTCTTATATAGGCACCTATTACCCCTCACCCCCTTGCTATCTGGGCACCCTAGACAAAGGGGACACCTAACCCCGGAAAATGTATTCTGTTGCAGTAGGCTTTATGGTATCTAAACCCATATAATGCAAATTATACCATGGATAGATGCTTACATAATATTCTTAGTCTATGGACTCAAATCTCTCTCTCTGGCTACATTGCTTCCTTCATGATAGTAGCTGAGAGCTTCATAGATACCACAATATGCAATTCAGGGGCCTCGTGAGGATTCATTAGATTGTTTATAAAATAATTCTGAAGATTGCAAAGCTGTATATAGTTGCTAAGTAATAGTAGACTATCCAGAAGAGCTTGCAGCTTTAAATTAAGTCTTAGATGAGCACTTGCTAGCAACTTATTTTGCAGAGGCAAAGTTGATGCAAAGTCATGTTACAGTCAGCTTGTAGATGAATAGATTAGCCATTTGATCCTCTCTTTCGAAGGTTGCATTGTATTACCAGAGATGAAGTTTCAGTTGTCCCCCAGAGAATTTGCAGTGTGATTGGTGACATTGCTTCATCCTGCTACACCAGAATGCTTCCTGACAAACTGTTAGCATTTCAGAAAGTGACCCCACCCTGAGTCAACTTGTATATGACTTTGAACCTAAGGCCACTTGCAGCATCAGCCTTTCCTCATTAGAATCTCATCAGTTTCCTTCTTGAGGCTTAATACATCATTGCTTCAACTGCAGTTCCTCTACTGCTCTTGGTTGTGGAAATCAGGAAGTTGCTTCTATAAAATCACTAGGTAGCACAGAGGGATACTTGCTTTTGCCAGCAGTGCATATTTATATCATGTATAATGTTTAGTACATATGTACTATTATTGTTTTTGTGTATATGTGTACTTTTATTAAATCATTTGATCTAAAGCCTGGTACAAAGATATATTAGTCTTGGATAGAAATCTAGGTACGTTGCTGAATTACGCAGAACAGGGAATGAGCGCACAATACAATGAAGTGCTGTGCCCTTTCACCTTCCATTCAAATCACTGCCAGCACTGAAGATACAGTGAACTAGAGGCACTTTGTAGGATTGGGCTCAGAAAGGTGTAGGTTTCTGGCAAGGTGTACATTTCTGGAACCACTTTTTGTCTTCTACTATTTAATAGAACCATTAGTATATTTAGTCTATGAACAGTCCTTTAAATAAATATCTAAATATCTGATGTCAAAATTAGAGGCAAGAGCTGGTTCCTAAACTTAATTTTAATTGTGGTTTGGACTTGAGCTTAAAAGGCTTGAATTCCCATGTCTTTTTGTTGCCTATCTCAAAATGTATTTCTTCTAGATATTTATCACTGTGACATTGAATTTTTATGACACTCGAGAGTGCTTCAGAGGAAATGGAGAGTGTTTTAATACTGCTGATTTACTCCTTCAGGTCTGCAGTAATTTCCTTACTGCCTAATTATAAGGCTCAGTTTAATTTACTCTACACATAATGTTTACTGATGCACATATGGTGCCGTATTTCAGAAAACTATATCCATAACAGGTAGTTGTGTGTAACACTTCCATCAAATGAAGAAAAATTTGATCTGGAACTTAAATACTCATACCAGATTATTTTTGCATGGCAAAGAGTGAAGGAGCCACAGTTAATCTAGACTTTTCAGTAGGATCAGGACTGTTCTATAAACTCACAGCAGTCATTGGCTTGAAACAGTAAATTTGTATTGTGTGATGCTGTGAACATATAGGCAGGTGTTTTCAGAGTGTTATGCAAAGAATGATAGTTTTTTATATTATTCCCCCATACATTAAGTTCCATTAAAAGCTCACTGTTCACCAACCCAGCTACCTGTACTAAGTCCAGTAACCTCCTATATTTAGACTAGAAGGAAGCATGCTTCTGCAGTTTCAAGGAGTAGCAAATGTTGAATGTTTAATGCTATCCTTTTTAATGTGAGAAAAAATCAACATGCAGGGGAAAGTCAATAGATAATGTTATAGTTACATCACATAGACCAAGACAAGCAGACACAAGAGATACGGACACAATTGCTAGTACCTCATATATATCGCATCAAGTTACTGCATCTGGTACACACAACAATATGCAAGACATCTTGGGAAGGACGAGACCCAGTCTAGGCTCCTTGCCTGATACTTTTGGCCAGGGGTTTTTAAGAAATCGAGAATTTCTGTGCTTTGTGTCCCAAATGCCAATTAACAATCCCTAAGAGAATCCTGTGGGTTCCACTAATACTGCTCCCGTTGGTGGAAACTGCCTTTGAAAGAATTGGAATTGACCTTATAGGACCCAAAGAGAGAAGTGCTTCTGGACATCAGCATATACTCGTCGTCATGGACTGTGCCACCAGATACCTGGAAGCCATATCGCTGTGGACTACAGCTGCTAAGATGACTCCACTTTGCCATTAAAACAGATTTCTAGGACAAGATGGCTTTTTTCTGCACTGCTAGGCCTATTTTAATTTAAGACCATGCCATTTGGAACACAGGGCGGTGGCCACTTTTCAATGTTGGATGGACCAATTACTCCAACAGCATAGTCAATATGCAGTAGCATACTTGGATGACATAGTTATCTATATCAAGGATTGGGACTCCCATCCCTGAGAGAAGCTGGGTTAACAGCAAACCCTGCTAAATGCGCAATAGGAAAGGAAGAAGCTCATTACTTGGGACCCAGAGCTGGTGGAGGACAAGTCCACCCATTGGTGGATAAAGTTCATGCCTCACAGGCATACAAGACACCATGACCAAAAGGCGAGTGCATGCCTTCCTAGGCTAACCTGGGTATTACCACTGATTTATACCCTGTTTCGCCAGCCCCATTAACTGACCTAACTAGTGATTCCTCCCCAAGACAGGTGCTGTGGACACCCACCTGCAGAAGTGCTTTTCAAAAACTCAAGGCCATACTCTGTGGACATCCAGTGCTGTATAGCCCAAACTTTGAAAAGGAGACCATACTACAAACAGATGCATTGGTGGTAGGACTAGGGACAATCCTTTCTCAAGAGGTAAATGGAGAAGACCATCTGATAGTATATATCAGCTGGAAATGTCCCCTGCAAGAACCTATACTCAGTGATAGAATGCTTGGCTACCAAATGGGCAATAGAGAGCCTGTGGTACTATCTCCTAGGCTCATGCTCCCTTGGGTTGGCTAAATGTTGTAAAATCTGAGGATCGTGAGATGGTACCTGTCATTACAACCATATGCCTTTTGGATAGAGTACCAAACAGGAAGTTTCCATAGCAATACCATTTTTCAGTCCAGGGACCTGGCCTATGCCAGCCAAGGCTGGGCTTTGGCCTTGCAGGGGAGGATATTAACAGGGTCAACAACCCCCAGACTGCACATAGACTGGGTTGGAGTAGGAGCAGAGTCTCTCCGCCTTACAAACAAGCAGCTTGACCATAACTCATGCAACTGCCACAGCTGCCGATCATTGAGGCAGGCACCCACAGCAGCAACCAATAGAGGAAACAAAGTCTGCCTTAAAGGGGAGAGTATAGAGAAGGAAAGGGAAGCAGAAAGGTCTGGGGAAACAAAGAGGTGACAGCCTCACATCAGGCTCCCTTTGAGAAACCAGCTAGGTGATGGAAGGAAACTTCAAGCCCCAAAAGTGAAGGGCTGACAGACATAATTGGAGATGAGGGTCTGAGCACTGACCTGACTGAGAGCAAACTAAGGAGGGTCAGTCAAAAGAAACTGAAACCCCTCAAGAAAACACACTATGAGATGGCGATATTGGAGCATGCCTTAACAGAGAGTATTTCATGGACCATGCTCTTACCATTTGTGATCGATGTTCCTTTCCCTTTCATGAGCAAGTAACTTCCTCACAGCAATGTGCAGAAGTTGCTGACAGGAAAAGTGATAGAAAAGTACTTGTATTTTTAGCTTATGTTGATGTACTTTATCAGTGGGAAACAAGAAGGAAGCTGAGCACCAGGTGACCAGTCAGCTGTCCACAAACCACCCTGCAAGTGATCTGGTCAGTGGCCCAAAATTTTAGGAATCACCGATCTACAGCACTCCCTTATGTTTGCATATACTTACTATGGGAAATACCACAGTGATCCAAATACTAGGGTGTGTAACCACAGACTGTTTAGCCACTGAAGACAATTAGCCAGTTTTAATATTGGCCCCTAATTTTTATATCCTTTGTGACTATTACAGTTATAAAATATATATAGCCTTGCAGTGCAGTATACTCGATCCATATATGTTGCATCATTTTGCCATTGGAATTACAGCATTTCATGACTTGTAGCTGTCAGTGAAATGGAATGATTACCCCCTGAACTTCGTATCCTTCCTCCATTACCGTTCTCTTTGACTCACCTTTCTCCTGCTCCAGTGACAGCTGTTCTGTCTGTGTCACTCAGGCTTGCATTTGCGCTGTCATTTTTTGACACTTTATTGTCCTTGCCCCTGCATGCCCGCCCCCCCCCAAGCCTTTAGTAAAAATCTGATCACTTCTTCCTCTGTGGCACCTTTAAGTCCCTCCTTTCCGCACTGTCTCTACTTCTAAAACTCTGGCTCATGCCTTAGTCATGATTTGTTACCTTGACTGCTGTAACTTGCTCCTTTCTGGCCTCCCATCTTTGTACCTCTCCCTCTCCGTAACACCCCAAGTGCAAATGTTAAAAAATCATCCTTCATCACTTGGACCCTGTCACTCCTCTTCACAAAGTACACCAAACTCTGTGACCTTCTTCAGCAATTTCAAACTCCCAGTCTTCTGTTCAAAACATTGGTCAATTTTGCCTACATTTTAGCTCTACTTTTTTTCCCCACCATCTCCCCTGTACTCAGCCCAGGGCAGGATTTACACCTTGCGCGCCCCTAGGCACAGCATCTTCAGCCCACCCCCCTTCCCGCCTACAGCTGACCCTTGGGTTGCATACAGTTTAGAGAGATAAGGCACCCATAGAACATCAGTTCCCCTAGGCACATGCCTATTGTGCCTAATTGAAAATCCGGCCCTGTACTCAGCACACTGCCTATTCCCTTCTTCTTGCTGCCCTCTTTGTTCCCTTATTATTGTCATTTATTATTATTTGTACTGTGATAGTGCCGAGGGACTCTATACAGAGTTGGGGCCACAATGTTCTATCCACTCTATAGACCTATAACGGGAATCTGTTTCTGCCCCGAAGAGCTTATAATACTTGCTCCTCTGCCTTTTTCACATTTTCAAAAGCACCTAAGAAACTTAGGTTTCTTGGTCCCTAGGATTTAGGCCCCTAAGGCCCAGATCCTCAAAGGTATTTCGGTGCCTAACTCCCATTACAATCAGTGGGAGTTAGGCACTTACATATCTATGAGGATCTGGACCTTAAGTACCTTAGGCACTTTTTAAAAATGAGACTTGGTCTCCAAAGTCAGGCGTTGCAATGCTGAGTGGAGCAATGCCTAAATATCTTGAAAGATCAGGGCCTTGTGCTCTTAAGTTACTTAAGATGTTTTTGGAATTTGTACCCTTAGTAGTCTTACTGCTGGAGAAGACTTCCTCTTCCTGTCCTCCTTCAAATTGTTATGGGGGACAAAAATCACTATTTGCAGTTGCTTTCCATCAGTAATATCAGCCCCAGACTTTTCCCTTGTCATCACTAATCATTTTTAGGGAAGAGAAAAGGTCCCACACTCAAACACACAATTAAATGAATTATCAGATTTATTTGTAGTAACATTCTTCTGGGAACTCTTTCCCTTGATGCTCAAATCCTCAAGTGCATCTCTTATGGTCGATCTTGGAAATCTGCAGTGAAAGTCTAAGAGCAGAGGCCAGGCTTTAAACGTTGAACCTTCATCCCACTTAAGCTACTGTGGGCACAAGATGAATGCATTGACAACTGAGTTCACAAAATAACTATTCTGAAGACAGTGTAATTACCCAACATTTTGTCAGGAACTATCGTGTGTGGGGTTAGCTGCTCTCAGGGTCTTTTGTTTGTATGTTTTCTAATGCTCTCCTAATCTTCGGGGTAAAAAAAAAATCTGAATGACAGCTATACTGAGTCTTAATACATGGGTAGTGGATGAGAGCTCTGCAGGAGCATATGAAAATCTGCATCACCACTCAAGTTACTGGAATGGTCACTAGAAAAGAAAGGAATCCTGCCATGGATCTATGCTGCAGGTCATCTTGGAGCTTCAGCAGGGGTGAAAGTAATATAAAATTCTTGCCTGTATGGGCCCCCCGGAAGGGGCAGGGCCTCAGGTGGAAGTGGTGGGGCCTTGGGCGGAAGGGCTGGGGTTCAGTCTTCCCTAGCGAGCCCATTCGCGCTGCCTGGCCTGCGCCGCCTGGGTCTCTGGCAGCGATTTAAAAGGTGGCAAAAGGGACAGCGACATTAAAGTGGTGCCGCCACAAAGGACACTCTTTAAAGTGCTGCCATGGCAGCGCTTTAACGTTGCTGCGTATGGGCTGGTACTGGCTTCTTACCGGTATGTTGTACCGGCCCGGCCCGGCCTGGCCCACTTTAACTCCGGAGCTTCAGAAAACTGAGCCAGCAAAGAAAGATGAGAGAGCACTAGGGCAGACCTGCGGTTCACATTTCACACACTCCTCTTCTGTGACCATAGTTCAAAATTTCTAATGCAAATTATTAAATTCCTGATATGAAATATTACAGGAGCTTCTGATGGTCACTGTATTGTACGTGAAAACTCAGTTCTTCATAACATTTCTGGAGACTTCATTCACTAGAACTGCAGTTGAAATATTTGTTTCTGTCTGTGCCAATTAATCTATACCTGATTGCTGCTGCAGAACACGAACAATCCATGTGGTTGGAGCTGGGTTCAGTATATATTGTGGGGTTAAGTAGAAAGTGGTGAATTCAATGCTATTGGCTGTGTGATATACTTACGAACAAAGGGTTAGTAAACTTTTTTTACAGACAGCTTTATACTGCCAGTCTTTATAAAATTTAACAATCTGTTAGAGCCATTAATCTCCTGCTGTGGCATTACCTTCTAGTGTCAGGATTAGACATTTAATTCTCTATATGACTGTAAGCAGCACAGAGACATTTGGTTCTAAAATTGTTATACAGCAATGAAAAGCATCATTCTGGAATGTGCAATTAGAGCTGTGACTCAACAATGATAAAGTAGACCTCACTAGTGCTTAGAATGGGAGAACCCTCAGCTATGAACAACAGTAATTTACCCTGTGCACCATAAACTGACTTCATTGATTGTATTAGGTGGGGAATAAAATGTGCCTTGTGGTAGACTGTTCATGATTTAAAAAGAATATTTGCATGCTTTGTTTACACGTCACATCTCTGTGCTTGGCTGACACATCAACTTTTTTGGATTTAATTTGATTAACTTTGCATTTAACATACTCAATTTAATAACAATGATTTTCATTGAGATGCCACCCTCTATTAGTAAGTAGAACTTTACCCTGTAATTAATAGAAACCATGCTCATTTTGAAGCCACCCTTGATTTTAAACTACAAGGAGGGAGAATTTAATATAAGCCATAGCTTCTAAATGGCAATATACAGTACAGTGTTTGCATCTGCATCAGGAAAGCTCTTAAGGAATTGTAGAAGCAAGTAGCTCATCTGTAGATGATCACAAGATCAGATGAGCTGTCCATCTTTTGTAGTAATTTCCTATAGATTAATCTCTCCTTATGCTATCACTGTTTATATGACCATTTAAATACAAGTCTTTTGCATTTCCCTTTGAAAGAATGGCATCCAGGCAAAACTTTAAATACTCTTAATTCATGAACCATCACTTTGGCTGGACTTTCCTGCAAGACCTAGAGGAAGATACAAGATTAGCTTTTCCAGCAGTTATTTACATTGATAAATAGCCCTATTTGGATCCAATAGACTGGTAGTGCTGAGCTAATACCTTTAAATGTCTTGTCTTGTGCCATTAATATTACCTTGTCATGCACCTGTTTAAGCTGTTGGAAGAATGCCTTATGTTCATACTCTGTCACATTTAACAAATGATTTTGTCGAGTCATTCCTTTTAGCCTGTGCTGATGGATAGTTAAACTTGTGGTTTCTTGAATATATAAAACCTGTTATCTGTACCTTTCAACTTCCATGCAAGGGCATCCAAAAATTCAGATAATCAATTTGTAAAGAGACTACAATGACTCTCTACATAAGGGTTCAGAAATATGCTACTGACATCTATGAATAATAGTACATAAACTAAATGAGGATTTACTAAATTGATATTTATCAAATCAGCCATGATGCAAAATGCTAACACAGTTCAGTTTCAGGACCCTAGTATCCAGCTCTAATCATAAGTTAGATGTTCATTACTCTATAAATTCTGTATAAATAAATTCTGTATTTACAGTGGTAAGGTCCAAATTGCAGTTATCTGATGATCTCCTTTTTCATTGATATCTAATGTGTGTTTTAAGAGTAGAGATACTTGATACTTACCAATGAAAATCAATGGTGTATTTTTAGATATTCTTACAGATTTAATGTTAATGTGGTAGGAGAGCATCATGACATAGTCAGAAATATAATACTGCATTGGCCAGAGTAAAAATGGTATTGTTCATATCTTAGATTCCAAGGCCAAAAGGGACCATAGTGATCATGTAGTCTGACCTCCTGTATAACACAGGCCAGGGAACTCCCACAAATAACTCCTAGAGCAGATCTCTTAAAGGAAAAAAATATCCAATTTTGAATTTAAAATGATCAGTGATGGAGAATCTGTCATAACCCTTGGTAAATTGTTCCAATGGTTAATTACTCGCACCTTATTTCTAGCTGAATTTATTGACCTTCAGTTTCCAGCCATTGGATCATGTTATACCTTTCCTGGCTAGACTGAAGGGCCCATTATTACGTATTTGTTCCCCATATACCTATTTATAGATTGTAATCAAGTCACCCTAATCTTCTCTGTGTTCGACTCAAAGAGCTTATCTTAACTTAACATTATAAGGCAATGAATACCCCCATTTAAATCAATGAGAGTTAGGCAACTAGGTGCTTTTGGAAATCCCACTAGGCTCCTATCTGCTTCTTTAAGCACCTAAATACCTTTAAAAAAATCTAATAGTGACTGAAGACTTGTCAGCCTCATAATGCACCTTAGGTTTTGTGATACTATGGAGTATCACCTGCCCTTTCATGTGTTATTTTATATTAAATTTTCAATGTTTTAATATTCTATTGTGTATGCATTTATTTTATTTTAATTATTTACTACTGTAGTACATAGGTGCCCCAATCAGGAACCAGAACCCCACTGTGCTAGGCACTGTACAAGCACAGAACAAGTCAGTCTCTGCCCCAAAGAACTTACAATATAAATATAAGACAACAGATGGGCACAGACAGACAGGGGAGAACAAGGAAATATGAGACAGTATTGGTCCACATCATAGGCAGTGGTCATAGCTGTCAAGTTTTTATTTTGTTTATAACAGGGGTCGGCAACCTTTCAGAAGTGCTGTGCCGAGTCTTCATTTATTCACTCTAATTTAAGGTTTCGCGTGCCAGTCATACATTTTAACATTTTTAGAAGGTCTCTGTCTATAAGTCTATAATATATAAATAAACTATTGTTGTATGTAAAGTAAATAAGGTTTTAAAAATGTTTAAAAAGCTTCATTTAAAATTATATTAAAATGCAGAGCCCCACGGACCAGTGGCCAGGATCCGGGCAGTGAGAGTGCCGCTGAAAATCAGCTTGCCATAAGTTGCCTACCCTTGGTTTATAATTATATTGAAGCATGTTAATCAACTTGGCAGGGCAATATAATATCTTATTTTTATTCATCTATTACTAATCATGGTTGTGTTATTTTAATTGTCGTCATTTTAGCAAAGGAAATATTACATTGCCTTTCAAACCATTCGGCTTTGTTAATGGCGCTTGCGTTTTCCATACTAGGTAATGGATGGAGTGGTCACCAGCAATATTTTGGTTTATCTTTCCCCTTTGAAGAAAAACCGCACACAGTCAATGCAGCTGAACTCCATGGGGGTCTTGAATCCTCTTTTTATTGCAGCTAACAATATAGTAATTGTCTGTGCAATTTTGAGCATTGATAGGACCTCAGCTAGTTAAAGCTTTCTTGTGTGGATTACAAAATTGAATGATTACCTTAATTGACCTTCAGTCTAGCTACAAGATGTATGACTTAAATAGACTAACGTCTGGTTGGACCTCCAGGCTAGATGGCTCCTAGCCTGGTGGCTTTGAGTTTGCAATTTTTCATTTTTGATAACAATTATACCCAAAAGCTTAAGGAAATATGCTAAAATATGCCTTCTATCCAAACTATCATAGAGCAGTGACATCTCCTTGAAAAATTATTTAAGATTTTAATCACATTTTTGTGCATTTTACAGATACTAGGGAAGTCTGACATTGATTAGTACTTTGCAGAATGGCAGAGGGCAAGTTTGTGCCATCACTCTTAAAGTAGTGAGCTGGTTTTTTTTCAAACTTCTGGGTATTTTTTTAAAGAAAGAACAGGTGTTTAATCTTTAATGGCTTGTGTTTTTTTCATTAAGAATACATTTTCTATACACTTGTTAATCCTGCCTATGAAATGCATGGAGAAGTTTTCAGATTGTTCATACTAGAGATTTGCTAATGAAAATGAGACACCATGCATGTGCTAAGTATAATACTGAGTACAGATTTTACATGAGGTATGGAAACACACTGGCCAATATTTAAAAAAATTATTGCCTAAAGTTAGGCTCCTAAATCTACGTTCAGGCTCCTAAATGACCTGACCTGACATTTAAAAGTGTTGGGCACCTACCAGCTGCTATAGACTTGCAATCACCTATGTGTGTAATGCTTGCCCAGCTGGGTAGTCCCATGAAAGTCATTTGAATTGCTTGAGTGAGGATTGCAGGACCAAGCCTTTACTTATGGACATTTAAGTGCTACCAAAAATTCCTACAAATCAAAAAAAATGCTACAAATCCATAAATATAATAAAAAAAGTTGTACAACATTGAGCTATGACAAATGTACTCAACTATAACTCACTGATCAATATGCTGGAAATGTGTATTGATAAGTCTTCAGTTACTTACTGCTCCACTTTCTTTTAATACAGCTACGGAAGGCAGTGATGGATCATATATCTGACTCATTCCTGGAGACCAATGTTCCATTACTTGTTCTTATTGAGGCTGCAAAGAGTGGTAACGAGAAAGAAGTGAAGGAATACGCTCAAGTTTTCCGTGAACATGCCAACAAGTTAGTTGAGGTAAGTTATGCTGTTGACGGCATTAGAGTGCATTGTCTTGTGAGGGTCAAGGAAAATGATAAATTAGCTGAAATGTTGCAGGCTTTTCCTGTAGGATTTAAGCAATTTGAGGTTTACTTGTGATGGTTATTTAGAAATCTACTGATTTGTAAAAATGACAGGCAGGGACAGCCCTGTGCTTTACTGTAAGATTAAACCAGCTGAACATGTGTTATGAAGAATTTCCTGTGTCTTGTCAATAGTAACTTGAGTAACAGCAAGCAGATTTCAGTTAAACTTCACCAGCAGTGCAGTATAGTAGGCTGTCTTTTATACCAGGCAGGAAGCCAAATAGATGCTTCAGTGTGTTGTATCTGACTCTGATTGCTTAGAGAGCACACTAGATTATTATTAGACTGTCTAGCTAAAATAGTGAAAGCATCATAAAATGGGTAATAGTCTAAAACTGTCCATCTCCCCCACCCTGTGTGTGTGTATTATATATTATATAGTGTGTATGAAAGTATATTGTTTTGTATTAGTACACACACACACACAAATTGGATTTCTCTATGTTACTCTTCTCTCTATATAGACACTTTGCAATGTTAGCAAACTAACTGGTTTCAAGGATAGTACTGCAATTATTTTGTTCCTGAAACTGCCTCTTTCACGTTATAATTCAAACAAAACATAATGGTCAGGAACATGGATGCCTATTGAACAACTTTTAACTAGTCAAACATGTTTGTTTAGCCAAGTTTGCTCTCCATGACAGATTAAGAACTATTACTAAATTTCATTTCTTGAAAATACAAACACTGTTTAGTGGTTATAGTGTTTGATATTATATGGGATTATTAACTCCTCTTTACTAGCCCTGTTTTGAAGACTGTGCAACTGATAGTAACATCTTTTATAACAATTCATGGTACATGCATTTTAATTAAAATTAATTCTTGGATAGTGCAGGAATATTGGGTTATAATTCGGAAAGATTTTGTTTCTTAAAAACTGCAGGGACAGATTCTGATCTCACTTACATTGGTTGGTTTAAATCTAAAGTTACCCATCTAACAGAGATCAGGAACTGATACTTATTGTTTAAAAACTTGGGGCTTGATTCTAGAAAGTGCTGGGTGCCTACTACAATGTGCTGAGTACTAGCATCTGCAATGGGAGAAGAGGGAACTCAGCACCTTGCAGGGTTGGGTGCTTCTCATTAAGATAAACATGTATATTATTGCTATCTGGTGACTGGTGCAGTAGCAGTGAAAAAGGAAATAGCCTCTAGGTACTTTCATTTTAATTCTGCAAACATTACAACTGTGTTATGAGTCTGAATCTATGATCATATTACACCATTCATTTTTGTACAATGCTGCTTTTGTGAACCTGGCTTACTATGTTGTATTGCACTCTTAATGACAATGGGATGAAATACCATAGTAAGTAGCAAACTGAACAGTAGCCTTATATGTTTTAGTATTATAGCAGCCTCAATTACAATTCCTCAGACATGGGTCTAACTGCATTGTTAAAGTGTGACCGACAGACCCCAGTTGTCAGCAGGTGGGGTAGAACCTGGGACCTCTGGAGCTTAATGCATGAGCCTCTATCTATCTATCTATCTATCTATATATATCCACCTGTCTGTTTTAAAGTTTCATGCTTTTGTAACCAACATATCTCCTGGGTGTGCTGTTCTGTCTCATCTAGTGGCAGTGAGGGGGGAGACGAGAGAGAGAGAGGGACAGAACACCACACCCAGGAGATCTGTGGGTTACAAAAGCATGAAACTTTAAAACAGACAGGTGGATTTTTAAGAGATGGAAACTGAAAGTGAAAAAAAATAGCAGTTAAAGGCCAGTGTTTTCAAAAAGAAGCTGCTCAAGTTGGGTGCCTAAATATGGGTTTGAGAGCCTAATGTGTCACTTAAATTTGGGAGGTAACTTTAGACACGCATTTTTCAACAGAAATCTGAGCCTGTATTTTAGTGTACTGTTCTACACTCCAGTAACTCAGAAAAGGATTTCTTCATGCCCGCACTACCCATTTTTCTAGACTATTGGGGCAGATCAATAGAGCTGTGACACTTTTTTTACACCAGATGAGGATCTGCTCCTTAGCTTTTAGACATTGCTTGAGTCTGAAATTTCCACCTGATTTTCCGCTCTGCAGGGTAAAAAAAACCCAACAAACAAGCTCATGTTATAGATACTTCCTTCTTGAAGGGTAGGTAGAATTCTGAACTACAGGTGTGTAGAGTCATAGGAAAATATGCTCCAAGAGAACATGTCAATTTGAAATCATGGTTTACTGCCCATATACAGTAGTATATTCAGCTAAAATGTTCTCATCATTTTTATTTAGAGATGCATAAGGCATGTCATAGCAGCCAAGCTTCTGTGGTTGCTTGTGTCACTTATTTTGCAAATAAAAAATAGATTACAGTGCTTCCCATCACACTTACAAAATGTGATTTAAAGATGATATTTTCATGATTAAGGAGCTAAAGATTCTCTCACAGGCAGAGGGCCAATGTCACCATTGGTGTAGCCAGGCACAGCTCCAGTGAAGTCACTGGACTTGTGCCTACTTATGTCAGAGAGGAAGTTGGCACCAGGAATCCACACACAGTAGCATCACTACAGTCTCAGCCTGTGACTCTGGAGCCTGATTCTTCATTCCTTACACATCCTATTGAATTTAATGGGTGTATTGGGTACATGCAGGATCAGAACAATATGTACTTGTGTAAGTGTGACATTTTGGTAGATGTTTGGCCAGCCAAAGGGGAGGGATAATTTACTTCATGTGTATTCCAGTACTTTTCTAAGATATATGTTGCAAGAACTGGACGTCTATACATTACCTTTCTTCAAAGATCTTCTGCAACATACACTATAAAATCCTGCATTAAGGCCTGTGTTGACTATTTCTGTCCCCCTCGCTCCTTTTATGGGGGAGCAGGGTCAACACTTTGCTGCATTCGGGAATAGTAACCTCCAAATGGCTTCCCACTACCTTCTTTACCTGGATCTGAGAGATCATCTTACTAACTATAAATAGCTTTACCTAATGAGAAATTAATATTTTGCTAAAATGTGGGAGTACCAAAATCTAACATTAAATAACACTAATCAAGGGGAAATACTTGCCAGGTGTCCAAAATGTATGCCCTACTTCAACACGTGTACACTTTTCTAAACTGTTTTACAGAATGTATTTTCATTTTATGGGCGTTAGGTGCCAACCTGTGTAAATACTTCTGAAAACCCCACCAGGCACTTATTTGAATCTTTAGACACCTAAACACCTTTGAAACATTGGCCCTTGGAAGATCCCATTTTCAGTGACTTAGACACTTAGGAACCTAAGTTTTATGAAAAGTCACTGGGGTGTGGACTCCTAAGTACTAAGGCTTTGTCTACACAGAATTACCCCTTTTCTGGTGCACATTGCTGCACTGTGTAGACAAGCCCTTGGTGATTTTTTTAAATGGAACTTCAGCTCATAAGTCACTTTGGTGCTTTTGAATTTTTTTCTTCTCACGATTGAAAGCCACTAAACTCCTGAGTTCTATCATCAGGTCAAAGTCTGACCTTGGAAAAGTCATTTAACCTCTGTGTTTAGGTTCCCTCATTTGTAGCATAAGGATAATGATAAATAATAATACCTGCCCTCAAAAAGGTGTTTAGATGATTAATTAGCTAATATTTATTCAGTGCTTAGTTAGATGTGAAGCATTATATTAATGCTAATTAATTGATGTTTTATTATTCTCTATTGAGTACTAGTCTTTCTGGTTAACTGTTAGGTCTCTGAAGTTTCAGTCATACAATGATATTTTTCATAATGCATTTCACAGTAATTTGTCCAAAGCAGGTAGATTTCCTGGGCAATCAGAACCAATAGCCAATTCATTCTCAAGAACAGAATTATCTGCAATGTGACAAGGTCACTAATAGCTATGAAAATGCAAGGTTATAGGGCCACAGTCTAATTTTAGTTACACAGATGTAAAGCAGTGGACTTATTCTGGGTTTATATCTTTGTAATAAGAATCAGAATCTGTCCCACAGTGCATATGTTAATGACAGAAGTAAAGGAATGTAACACAATGTACATTCAGCAGCTCCTTTTCCAACTTAAATAATTGGAAGGTTTTACGTTACAACTAGTAAATAGCATAATTCTTTATTTCTGAACGGTATTTTTGAAAGTGAGTGTAATGCTCATGAAATGTGCAGCCCACACGTCTCTCAACCAGGACTTGGAAATACTATGAATAGAGATGGGAAAGGATAGGTCAGTCTCCACTCATATTCAGTCTGGCCTCCCTGCTAGTCAATAAGATGTCAATTAGTGACAACGATTGGGTTTCTGATGTGGTCACATGTCCACTTTGAACTACAGAGAAGTCACCAATGTCATGTGATGTGGAACAGGCACTGTACAATAATATCTTTCAGGCACTACCAGTGCTGGATTTGAACCATAAACCTAGAGGTGAAAAGGCTGCTCTATAAGCAATTACAATTTTTCTTAGCTCCCAATAGAAGTAGCAAAAGAAAAACAGATACCCAATGAAATTAATAGGCAGCAGGTTCAAAACAAATATAAGGAAGTACTTCTTCACAGAGTGCATAGTCTATCTGTGGAACTCATTGCCTGGGGATATTCATAGAATCATAGAATGTCAGGGTTGGAAAGGACCTCAGGAGGTCATCTAGTCCAACCCCTGGCTCAAAGCAGGACCAATTCACAGACAGATTTTTTCCCCCAGATTCCTAAATGCCCCCCTCAATGAACTCACAACCCTGGATTTGGCAGGCCAAGTGCTCAAACCACTGAGCTATCCCTCCCCCCAAAAATATATGGAGATAAACCTATCTCATAGAGCTGGAAGGGACCCTGAAATGTCATTGAGTCCAGCTCCCTGCCTTTGCTAGCAGGACCAAGTACTGATTTTATTTTTTTTGCCCCAGATCCTGAAGTGGTCCCGTCAAGGATTGAAGGCCACAAATAATAACTGGGTTCAGAAAATAATTAGATAAGTTCATGGAGGATAGGTCCACCAATGGCTATTAGCCAAGATGGTCAGGGATGCAATCCCATGCGCTGGGTGTCCCCAAGGCTCTGATTGCCAGATGCTGGGGCTTGATGAAAGGGGTGAACCACTTGATAATTGTCCTGTTCTGTTCATTCCATTTGAAGCATCTGGCATTGGCCACCGTTGGAGGACAGGATACTGGCCTGGATGGATCATTGTTCTGACCCACTATGGCCATTCTTATATTCTTACCTAAATAGTAACCTCCATTTTAAAACAACATCAACAACAAAATTGAGTATATAAACAGATCTTTTGGAGGGGGTGGGGGGTGACAAAAGGCTGCTGCTCTAGAAAAGAACAGCTGAGCTCATAGTAATGCTGGAGTATGAGGGAGAATTGCAACTGGATTTATAACGTGCATAAAGTATCAAAGTTGGAACCTGATGTTCAGAGAGTCATGTTATAAACTTCTTTGAAGAACGGGAAATGGCATAATTGAAATGGCAACTGACCCATAATCAAAATTCACAAACTCATCACTACACTGCACTATGGTAGTTTGTCCATAGCTATTGTCATTTAGAGAGGATAAATAAATTAATAGATTGAGTGCAACAATCTTGTCATTGATCTGATGGAGGACACAGCGAGTCTTTGTGAAAAAGAAATAAAGTTTCAGACGATGTAATTCTCAGTGTTTTTAACAGAAAGAAGGTCTCTGTACTTTTATTTTAGCATCTTGATGAGGAACATTGCTCCAGTGAGTATGGGCTGGAACATTTTTCAATGGAAAAATCAAGGATGTTGCCAAAAAAATCAAGAACGGTGATGATGTGCTGTATCTGAATAGTGTCAGGTTTTTTTGACCTAAAATGATTTCCACTGAGGACACAATATGAAATATTAGATGGGGGTTATAATAGATCTGAAAACTCTCTTCTGCATCAGTAGAAGGAATGCATAGTATGTACACATAAGTGAGCTATTCATTGCAAATGGAATTAAGTCCTTAGATGTTGGGGGTCAAAAGTTCCTGCTGGTACCATGAGCCTCAAGAAATTCTGAGCCTGAAGGGTTAAATTTGACTTAAACTTTCCATTCAAAGACCAGTGAGCCAAAATCAGCTACATTATTCTGTCTTGAAATTTTATTTCAATAATTGTTAATCTTACCATGTGTAGCACTTTTATTTTTAGCTGTTTTAAATTTGGTGCTGCATCGCTTCCCACTAAAACACAGTCCTTCCAAAAGACAGAGTGTCCTACACACTTTGCATGAATATGAATTAATTTAAAGAAGGATTTTATGAAGCCCTACATGGATCTATCCTCCCATATAAACTTAAAGGCCAGGGATGTCCAAAATAATCAAAGTCATCTTGTTGGGGGCTGACCTGTATTAGTCTATGGTTTATGATGATTAAAATTTGATATAGTGCAGGCAAATCAATAGAATCACATGGTTGGACAGTAATTTTTAGCAGATGGGACCAAAGAACAGCATTTCTATTTCTGTTTTATAGTCTCTTTGTCTGTTAGGCTTACAGGAGCCTCCATTAACTCCTGACTATCAAGTTGACATTCTGAAAAGTTTTTTCCTCCACATTGTCATGGAAGTGTAAGTGTCTTACTTAATCTTTTTCTCCTTGTGAAGCTACTATGAGCACTGCCCTTCATTTCCTATGAGATATCTCATTTGTTGCTGCACAATTCAAATTGATCATACGGTATTGCATGATACATGGAAACATCTGCAAACTGAGAAGAGGGAGTAAAAGCATTGCTAGTATTCTAGGAACAAATTAGGCAGTCACATCTGTTCAAAAACTCTTTGCTTTGGAAAAAGAGAGGACAATTTTACCATGCTAGCTGAATACTAGCTCTCTCTTAAGTCAATGACGTTATTGGTCTTGAATTACACTAGCATAACTGAACCAGAATCTAGTCCTACATTGTTTGTGTTATGTAAACCTCTCTCTCAGATATACTGAATGAATGAAAGGATGGACTGGAACTTCTAGGAGTTGACATACATCATTAGAAAGATATCTTCCATTGACATATAAAGTGGTGTTGTAGACAGGTCATTAGATATTAGAGAGACAAGATGGGTGAGGTAATATCCTTTATTGGACCAACTTCGGTTGGTGAGAGAGACCAGCTTTCAAGCTTACAGAGAGCTCTTCCCCAGACCCGAAGAAGAACTCTGGATAGCTCGAAAGCTTGTCTTTTTCACCAATCTTTTAGTCCAATAAAAGATATTACCTCACCCAGTGTGTCACATTAGAAAGATCATTTACTCTACATATGCAGTCAGCTTTTGGGCTTGAATCATGGAGCAAGGTGTTCAGCTGGTCTAAAACAGCAAAAATCCTCTGAAATCAATGCAGTGATGCTGATTTACGGCAGCAGAGAATCTGGCCCATTAACTGGGTGTTACAAACTACTAGGAAGCTCTATGAAAGAAAAATACAAATATATGCATTATGATTGGAACTTTATGAATTCACAAGGATCACATTGGGCACACACTTAAAACAGCATAAATCCAGAGCAACAAGTTTATTTCTGAAACATTAATTACTGAACAAGGAATATTCCCACGTAACATACCTTACAAAACCTGACCATCCATGAAATGTTCTGTTCTCTTCATATTGTGCCCGTGTTATCTGAGTACCTAAGACTCCCCCTACCCACACCACCATCACCGTGAAGTAATGAAGAGAAGGTGTCAATATTCTTTCAGAGCTTTTGTATCTCAGCTACCTTCATGAAAAATAAATACCTGTATGAGTTTTCCTCCCTACATAGTGATGTGATTTGTTTTTTGTATTTTTGTTTCCCCTGACATTTGAACTAGAATAGATAAGGACTTATACACTAAGGTTATTAATAATTGAGTCTCATAAATCAGCATTTGGAAGGTCATAGTGTGCTTTAATTTGAGACCTTCGAATCGAGAGATTATTTTTTAAAACTAAAGCTTTATGTCCAGTGTCTCCTCTTCAACTGGTTCATCTTAGTTCAGCTTTCCTCCTTGTGTTCGCAGCAGATGCTCTCAATCCTTAATAAACATCAGCAAAAATAATATATAGAAATGTGTTAAACTTCAGTGAGGCTAATTTGTTGTAATTATCTGCACAGAGAGTATGAAAAGCTCTAAGAGTTTGCAGAGTTATTTCTCCTGACTCACCACTGTAGCCAGGCTAAGTAAGTCTATCATCTCCATCTCGGGAGTATACAAGACTTTGATTGTTCTGAAGCTGAGGGATCTAGGGGCATAGATAGAGGGCCTTTCAGGGAAAAAGACATTCCACTAGTGGCATATGAACCCAGAACCCTCTGAGCTGGTTCTTTTAACTCTCACTGTTAAAATAAGGCATACTTTCCTAACAGTAAGAATAATTAACCATTGGGGGCCACTTCTGAAGGGTTGTGGTGGATTCTTCCTCACTGACTTTTTTGGACGTTTTTCTAAAAGATATTCTCTTGGAAATATTTTGGGGAAGTTTTATGGCCTGTGGTATACAAGAGGTCAGATGATGATCACAATGGTCTCTTCTGGCCTTGGAATGTGTGAAAAAGCTATGAAACTTTATATTCAGCTCCTGCTGTTCACATCGGACTGGTAGCCCATTGCTAGTTTTTAAATCTCTGGGGATCCCCAGAAATTTCCCCTTCAACCTTTGTGGCCAACCTCATTGAAAACCAAATTGCTGCAGGGGGGCAGAAGAAGAGATAGGGGAAGCAATTGCCATTTTGTGACCTCTTCAGCTTCTTAACACGCTGGGGGAAGATACCTTATCAATAGAAGTGATAAAATAATAAATGTTTGAGTGTTAGAGACCATATTCATGTGAGAGTCCATTGACTTCTGCCAGCATAGATCCTGGCAGAGACCCTGGGGTCTAGAAAGTGCCAAGGGCAGGTTATGGTTGCAGAAAGTGAATGCACTCTTCTCTCTGTGGGGAACCAGCACTGAAGTAAAAGTGTGGAGCCCTCGCCCAAGGGGCATGGGAGCTGGGGGCTTGGAGAGCATGGCCAGGACAGTTCTTAGATGTACTGTTTTTGCCCATTCCACAGCATTCTTCATTGGCAAGGCTTCTGTGAAGCTCTGTCATTCAGGATGATTCAAAGAGTTGGAATTTATATCTCCCTGTACTTGCTCGGTAAATATATCCCTATGAATTTTTTGCTTTGCATCCAAAATACTATCCTAAAAATAAACAAACCACTAAATTATGGGCACTTGAACATATGTGAAACTATCTGAATTTTCTTATGCTACTGTTTTCCTCTTCCTCCTTTTCCTTTATTCGCAGTGTGATAAGATTCAAATATCTTCCAGAAAAATCAGGTTTGGTAAAGGATAGTTGTACATCTCGTAGAGGGCTGTGAGAACAAGTAATACAAACAATTATTTGGGACCCCATGTAAATTTGGAAACTGAGAGTGGGACCAGAAGGGAATTGGTCATCAGTAATAGCCCCCACAAATGGAAACAGGAGTGGAAAAGGTGTGAGATTCCTGCAAAATTTCCTCCACCAATAAGCCAATGCTAGCCCCTCCTGTCACCATACACCTTTAAGTGACTAAACTGGTTTGAGATGTGCTATTTATGATTTTTCTTTCTTTTTTTTAAGTTAATGTATTTATTTCTGCAGTTTTTTCTACAATTAAAAATATAATTTAATCAACTCTTTCCCCATAGTATAATCACCCAGAATAGTCTCTTTCATTCTTTGAATGATATTACACTATATCATTAAGAGCAATTTTCATCAGATTGTTTTATTTTCTTTTACACTCCTCACAGAAGATGTTTTCCTCAGTAAGCTCCCAATATTTTTAGTAAGCTGCTATTTTTTTCCAAGATAATTAGTTTTTAACCATGTCTGCAATTTACTATATAAGAAAGGTGTTGAAGTCCTATTACTTCCTTTTTGAGTAAACTTGTGCTTTAACTTTGTAATGCATAACTCCTGCTTGGCTAAAGAGAAGTATTTTTCAGTTGTATAACACCTCTGTTTCATGTTGTTCAGGCAGTACACGAGACTGATGCCCACTGAAGTGGTTGGCTAGAAAGTAGGAATTCCATTTTGTGAAAAATGTCAAGGTTTCTGCATTTGTTTCATTCTGCCTCAGAATGCCAACTAGCCTTTTTTGAAAAGTTTCTGATTCAAAACAGGAACACGATCCTCGGTCTGCCACATCCTAGATGAATGCCTTAGCCAAAGGGCTGTAGAGTCACTCTCCCTGTCATTCCATCCTGACCTGAGAAACCTTCCCAATGTGATGTTTAGGTTTCTGTCAAAAGGTTCATTTAAACAAATCAGCATCTTTTGCTGAGAAAACATTTTGTCGAAATGCTCCCAACCGTGTCCAGTTCTGCAATCCTTTTACTTGCTCACTAGCTGGTACACTCCTATAATATAGCCCAGTGGGTCTCAAGCTTTTTTACTGGCGACCCCTTTCACATCGCAAGCCTCTGAGTGTGACCCCTCTAATAAGTTAAACACACTGTTTAATGTATTTAACACCATTATAAATGCTGGAAGCAAGCGGGGTTTGGGGTGGAGGTTGACAGCTCACGACCCCCCATGTAATGATCTTGCAACCCCCTGAGGGGTCCTGACCCCCAGTTTGAGAACCCCGATATAGCAGTTTGGGTCATTTAGACCTTAGTAACGCAATCAGGAGCTCATAGGACCATTTAAAATAATTGATTTTTATGTATCAGTGAATTAATGACAGTTCTGTCTAAATCAGGGATAGAATTTGTAACCTCATTACACTGAAATTCCATACAATAGGCTAGCTGGCAGGCACCTACCTAACTCTTAAGATTTCTACAGCAGAAAGCACTACAGAGAGGCTGAATGTGTATGAGCCTTCCTATGGATGAGAATCATCTGAAGCCTATATGTCATTTCACTTAGAACTAGGCTCCTGTAATCTTGTCAGTCTTTTATTAACTGTCATGCCAGATCTTACAGGAGAGAGGGACATTGTGAATAGAAACTCTTAAAGCTGAGTCTTCCCTAATTACCCTTTAATAGGCTAGAGAAGAAGGAAAACTCATCAGGGGCTGCTCTTAAGCTGTCAACATGTGTGTGAGTGAAAAAGAGAGAGAGAGACGCTTGTGTGATGACATGGTGAAAAATTCCCAACTCCCTGCCTGCCCTGGTAGGCAGAAATCAGTACTGTCAACCCTATCATTTGCTTGTCTTTAGTGACAGGTGCACTCTTTTTTTTAATTATTATTATTTTGCTTCCTTTTTGCCATGTAGGAAGAATAAAAGTCTCTTCACCATTCACCCACTTGATTACATTTGCCAGATGTACAGTTACTGCAAGCACTCTGTGTTGACCATATTACTAGCTAGCTTCTTGGCAATATGGCAGGGCGTGATCTCTGCTTATTCACAGATCCAGGGAGGTATCTGAACGGTATGGTGGGAAAGATCAGCAGGTGGAAATAAAGTTGGGATGAGAGAGGATGGCAAATTTCTATCCCTGCAGAAGTTGCACTTACAAGTCTTCTACTCTGATCTACTCACAGGTAGGGCTGCCTGGAAGCACCATTTCTGCTTTGCCAAAACAAATAGGTTTTGGAATTTGTTTTTATTTTGATGTGGAGTGAAGCTGGACCTTTTGTGAAAAAACACTGAGAGAGACCCCAAAATAGTGAATGGGTGTCTGCTCTGAATCAGGCAGAGTAGGGACCTGGAATTGGGGCTTCTACTTCCTAGGTGAGTGCCCTGAGCTGTTGGCAGGGGGGAGTGTGGGAAATGGTGTTTCTGTCTCCTGATACATTTCCTCAAAAAGCTTTTGGTTTCAATGAACAGGCGTTTTCAACTAACAACGTTTTGTCAAGAATTCCTGACCAGCTCTGCTCAGAGTCAGGACACTGACACCACCACAACCAGGAGCACAGAGTAATTGGAGTTTACTCACTCCTCATTTGGGGAATATGGAATTGAGTTTAGGTTAGTTTATCCACTTCTGGTTTTGCTACTGTAACCCACACACCTCCTGGGTATGGCGCTCCATCCCAGCTAGTGGCTCTGAGACCACTTAGAGATTAATGAGTGTGCTACAGCCTCAACTAAGGGCCGTGTGGCTTTTGGCTCATGCAGTAGAGACTCATGCACTAAGCTCCAGAAGCCCTAGGTTCAATCCTGGTGACCGGGGTCTGTCAGTGTTATACTACCACATCACTGTCCATAACTTCTTCCTCGCCTACAAGCTCTTCTTCCCAGTTTGCCAGCCCGGAAATAGGGACAGCAGGGACCAGCAACAGGGGGAAAGAGGAGAGGCAGCCGTTAATGACACTCCATAGCTGAAGTAGCTGGGTGGAATAATTGTAGAAACCCTGCCCAGTGCTGGCTGACAAACTGGGTATGGGAAAGTCCAGCAGGGTTTGCACGAACGCTGCAACTAGAGTTTGACTATTCTGAGTCCTACCACTTACTTGCTGCAATATCGTGACTTTAACGCTTAGCTTTTCAAAGAGCCCAGCACTTGCCTCCTTCCATTTATTTCTCTTGGTCTCTTCATTTCATACGACTATTTTCAATGTGTTGCTTAATACAGACACTTTGCCAACTTTCTAATCTCCAGCTGTGGAGATCTAAAGGGGATACGTACTTTTTAAAGACCGAGAAAATGACTTTGCTGCTATTGTAGTTCTTCAAATCGCTAGAGTCTCACTTACTCATCTACAGCCCCATGTGAGAGCTGAAATGCAGGCTGTGTTGAAAAAGAATTCTGTCATTTGTGTCTGTGATGACACAGTCTAAGCACAGCTGCAGATATTGCTTGTGTTTCTTTAAAAGGGGGCACTTTTGCGTGTGTTTTCAGCTTTATAGTTGGATTTGCTTAAGCTGCCTGGGAAGCTGGTTTACCTTTTCATTTCTGTGTAACTTATTTTTGGCAGTTTTTCTACTGACATTTAATAATATTGCTATTTTTCAATTGACGGGCAATTTGAAATATCTTTCCAGTTGTGTATTTCCGATCTTCATGTGGTTAAGCTGAGTCAGATGCGGAACTCACTCTGTCTTAACGCATACGATTTAGGATAGAAGCAAGGGGGTATAACTTGGAGCAAAGGGATAAAATTAAAGAGGATAAATTAGGTTTGCTCCATAAAGGCACAGACAGGTAAGAGATGAAATAAACACTGAATGGTGCTATACAGTACAGCACAGAGGCTGAGTGATGTATGGCCAATATAACTGGAAGCTTTTTGGAAGAAAGAAGTAAGTAAACTTGCCATTCATTCTGCAGAAAGGCATTTCATGCATCGAGTGGCATGGCAAAAGGTTCAAAGTTGGAGGAGGGGCGAAAGAGATGAGGGAAGGCAATAAGGATGCTGGAGGGAACTGGAGGACTTAAAACAGGAAAACAAGATGGCGAAAATATGAGGGACAGAATTTCCCACCCCTTGGAGGTCTTCCCTTAAAATACTGATCAGTCTATGGGATCTGACAAGACCACAACTTAGGACAGTATGACTGCAAGCTAATGATGCACTTATTTATTTTTGTACTGCTTGACTGAGAAGATATTCCTTCAGAAAAATACAGAGCATTATGAATACAAGCCACCAGGCCAGAAGTCCAACACAGAAATTAAGCACAGAAATTAAACACTTAAACAGCATTTCCTACTGCAGATTAACCACAAGCCTAGAAATCAAGTAATGGTCAGGCCAGACATTGAAGGCCTAATCCTGTTCAGCTTTTTACAAGAAGCAATGTCAAGCTTATCCAGACCACCAAGGCCACTGCCTTACAAACACTCAGCTGCTATTCCTCCCGTTGCAACTGATTATCACACCCATAACTTATCCCTCCCAGGATGTACTTATATATCTGCAATGTCCTTATTTGAGTTGTGTTATGTCATTAGCATTATAAACTGCTGTGCAGATGACAAGTTCAAAAATTAAGGAAGGTTATTGTAGCAGCAAAAGCTTGAGCAATGCTATATATGCTTGATGCATGATGGCCAGAAAGGGCTCCCAGTTTAAAAGATTGCCAAGTCTAACCTACCTGTACACCTCATCAGTTAGGATCACTAGCAGCTGTATGAACGATTGCACAAATATCTGTGCCTGGGTACTTAAATGGGTAATTAAATCTGTAAGTTATAGTGGGATTGGATAGCTCAGGAGTTTACAGTGAAATATAGAGTTGGTTGCTTTCAATAACAGTGCAGGTCATTAGTTACTGAAAGGTGCTATTATCTGATGGCTGCCTGTAGGCTTAAGTGAAATGAGCTGATCTCAATCCAGTTTCAGTCCCAGCTTCCCACCCAACTTTCAAACTGTGTTGGATCCAAACCATATAGGGCTTTACAAATGTAGATCAGTGTCTGCACCTAGAAGTGAAAAAGAAGTCAGTGTAGTATTTGGAGCACCATTGTAATGTACTATCGCCAATGAAAGCCACTAAGCAAACAGGCTGCCACATTTGACTCCAGCTGTAATGTAGTGTAGTGGTCTTCAGTAGTATCCTCATGCAGAATGCATTTTAATAAAACAAATCTTTTCCTTTAGAATGCTCCCAAAGATCTCCTCCATCTCCAGAACACTCACTCTTGGAGTCCAAAAAGCCCTGATTTTCTCCCCATCCTTTTAATAGCTACATTTACCATTCAGGGGAACTGTGAGATGCCCTGGTCTCAAGTGGCACTAATACACGGAAAAAGAAAACCAACTCTACAGTGCTTTCACCTCAGATGCAAATAGCACTATCCTCCTACTTATTCCGATGTCTTAGCCTGCTATTTTTCATCCAGGGGCTGAACCCAAGCAGGACAGAGGTGATATGTGTGGGAAGAAGGAAACATTAAGAATCTAGTAACTACCATCAAGTCACCCTTTGCCAAAGGAGTCTGCCTATGGATCATCAGATTGGTTTGAGTTGTTCTGGACTCCTTGTTACTACTGGAGCCTCAAATAGCCATGGCTGCAAAAAATACCTTATTCCATCTAAGAGTACCACATCCTAACAGATGGTGATTGTATACAAACATTCATGACCCACCAGACTAGATTACTTCAACTTTATTATATGTGAACACATAGATCTTAAAAAGCGTTAGTTCATCTACTCAATGCCCACCTGTAAGCACTTGGTTGCAGGTAGGGGACACAGACCTGTAGTTGTCATTGGCAGCCAGGAGATCCTAAGTGAACCCAGGAGAATGATCAAACCTAAAGACATTGAAATTCTCCAGGCCAACAAATTTGAGAGCTCCATCATCTGCTAAAAAGTGAATTAGCTAGGATGGGAAATTTGAGATTTTAACAGATTAACACTAGATTTGAGCACAGGGTGAATATTTGGCACTATGAGCCTGATCCTGCTTCCATTTAATTCAATGGCAAAAATCCTCCTTCAGTGTATGGAAGATTTATTGGGCCCTACTCAGCACCCTCACATACTTACTGCTGAGGGAGAAGTCTGGCACTGAATGGATGTGGAGACAGACACATCCTCTCACCCGCTACATGTGATTTTTCCATTGTCAGAGTTGAGAATTATTAGTGAGAGTCGTTGTGTGGAAACTTGTAATGCCACTGTCCATGCTGCATTCCTAAAGACATCTATGCAGAGCGCTACATTTACACTAAAAAAAGAACTTGAAAATACGTAATCAGGTAATGTCCAGGACTGTGCATGCTACCATCAAAGTGTCCCAACTTTATTTCACAACCATATTTTGAAACTACATTTCTTCAGACAAGCAAAACACCCATTGCTTATTTAGGATGAAATACAGCAGCACACTGTCTGGTTTCAGTAGGAAGCCCTGTGGTGAGATATCAAATACTGCAGCACCCAAAAAAAGGTTCTCAATTAATTTCTTAGTGTGAAAAATCACTGTTTTTCTTGCTCAGATAACTTAAAAAAGAACTTCAATGGATTTTCTTCGAAGTTCCAAAAAGTGTCACCTATGGGCTTAGACCGAGCATGAAAAATTTCAGCCCAAGGGCAGCTGTGTGAGAAAGTTATAAGTACTGAGAACAGGGATTTAGAATGAAAGTGCCCTCTCAACCTTAGTTATAGTGTTACGGTAGAGTGGTTATAAAACTCTAAATAAAATTGCATTTTGCTGATCCTGAAGTGGTTCTAAGACTTTAGAAGTTTAGAAAAAGTAATCTGCAAGCCACAGACTGCCTTTAAAATAGATCGTGTTTAAAAGCAGTAACTATAGCAGCCAAGTAGGACAAAGATTCCCCCAGTGCCTGTGTAGCCCCCCCATTCACTGGCCCAGTATGAGATTGTTCAAAATCGGAGAAGCCTGCCTTGCGACATTCTACACAACTTTGGGAAACTGGGCCTGAGGCTCCTTTGTGTGTTCTGCGTTGTGTGTCAGAGTGTGTTCACCTCAGGCCAGACTCACTCAGACAAACCACCAGGAACAAGGCTTTATGCTGTAAAGAACATAGAACAGGATTGCTGTCCTGCAGCCGCCTCTCTGCTTACCTGCTGCATGTTCCCAGCTCAGTGCCCCAACCTCTGTGGGTGCAGAGGGTACATCCTCGCAGGAACCAGGAAGTTCTCCCAACATGCGCAGTTTGTAGTCCACAAATTGTAGTTCCCAGGGCTGGTGTTGAAGCCCACTGGACCTTGGGCTACACCTGTATTTAATGCAATCACAAGAAATTTATCTATCATGTGGGAAATGCCCATTTGATCCTCACAGATGATCAAGGACCTTCAGGCATAGATGCTGGAACTAGGGGTGCTGGGGATGCTGCCGCACACCCTGGCTTGAAGTGGATTCCATCATATACAGGGTTTACAGTTTGGTTCAATGGCTCGCCGCACCCCTACTGTACAAATTGTTCCAGCACTCCTGCCTTCAGGAAGGTGAAATCCTCCCCAGGTTCCCTGTCATAGTGCCACGACTAAAAGTGAAACTGTTACCTGAGACCGAGTCTATTTTCTGCCTTTTTCATTAGAAGATATCTACATTTTTTACCCTTTTTGCTGTCCTATCAAGTTAGAGAATGTGTGTAATTTCTCTCTATGCTCATGTTCATAGCCTTTTTTGAGATTATTGTTTTCCAGACTGTTCCCTCCAATTAAGTGTGTCAATGATTGCTTAATTTTTTCCTCATATGTTTTGAAGAACAAGAATCCTTTTTGTTCACTGACAAACCAGAAGTGCGGAACGGTATATAATGTCAGCTGTTATGATTCAAAACAGGTTATGAACAGGTTCAGAGGTTATGAACAAAGAAGCAAATTGCTACTAACTGCAGTCTTATGTAAGGGTTCTAAAACAATGTTTCTGTACATGGGTGATAAGCAATATGTGGCTGTTTTAAATGCACAAGAAGATTAGCATTAACACAACATAAGACAGAAAATGAAGATCTTTAATGAAAAGTGAAGTTTGAAAAGAGTATTAATATATAAATATGTTCAAATAGGTGAGAATAATGGGAAATGAGTAAGAAGAACTGGAAATGATACCAAATGATAGTGATTATTATTTGGTGTGAATAACTGAAGTCTAGCCAAGAACAGAGGCAATTAACAGGAAAGTTTCAGACTGGAACCCTAGATAAGATTGCAGATAGTAGCAATTTGCTTCCTTGTTCCAGGTAGCTGGAACTGGTGGGTTGTGTGTTTGAGTATTTGTACACAGAGAACAAACAGTTTGGGTAGCTAGGCTGGGGATCCTGAGTAAGCCCTTGTAGCTGTGATCAGAGCCTTGCTAATGTCCCTGAAGCTCTGGCCCTTTGAGCTTTGATGAGTCCAGCTGTTTGAAGTCTCTGAGTGGTTAATCACTCGCTGGTGGTGAGGGGCACAGGTGAGCTGAACTAAGCAGGGAAGACTTGCTATTAAAAAAAAAATCACTTACTAGGCAAACTCAACAGTCACCGAACAGAGGGAGCTAACAGGAGAGTTTTGGAGAGAGAGCGTGAGAGGCTCAGTATTATGTATGATATCAAGATGACCCATGATGGAATAGTGGTGATGACTTTCAAAGAATATGCCATGTTCTCTTTCCTACTTGAAGCCAGAAGGGATTTCCTGTGCATGAAGTGCAAGTGGGTGGCTGTGCTGGAGAAAAAGATTCTTGGATGCTACTAAGAGTCAGAGAAACGGAGTGGTTCCTAGACAACCAGTTTTGGGAAACACCAGTACCCCAGGTTCAAGGAAGAATGGAGCTGGCCACAAAGAAATCAGTGAGAGAGGAAGTCAGAGCAGAGACCTGACAGTTTGTAATCACCAGAAACAAGACAAAAGTGGCAGCATTCTGTATGATTGGAGACAGATAAAGATAGGCAGACTCCGGCCACCGAAGAGTAGAAGAGAAGCAGGACAAATTCCATAAAGCTAGATATTTCAAAACAATAGCAGCTACTGAACTTCAGAACTACTGGAAATACCCCTCAATCTTCAGCAGGACCGAGGGAAACCAGCCAGGTACAGGATAGGTGTGAATGGAAGCTCAGCTCAACTTGTAAGAAATTCAAGCTTACTAGCAAAGAGTTGTCCAAACGTCAACAATAAACAGAGGATCCTTGTTGCAGATTCAGTACTCAGAAGAATTGCAAGGGAGAGGCAGACAACTGGATGGTGTGCTGCCTTCCAGGAGCCAAGGCATGAGACATCACTTTCTGATTAGAGAGCTTTCCGAAGTCCAAGGGCAAGGATCCATTGGTGATGGTTCATATTGGCACAAATGACACTGTGTCAGGGGATATCCCGCAGACAGATGATTTCAGGGAACTCAAGAGCGTGCTGAAGAACACTGTCTAAGCCACTTTCTCTGAGATATTTTCTGTTCCTCAAGCAAAGGAAGACAGAAAGCAGAAGATTCTGAAAATGAATCTATGGCAATGTAAGTAGTGGAGGGTGGAGGGCTTTGGTTTTGTGGAACATTGGTCTACCTTCTGTGGGGAAAAGGGGGCTATATAGTTTGAATGGCATCCGCCTCACTAGGAGGGAGACCAATCTCCTTGGGGACTGGCTGGCTAGAGGGGTCAGGAGGGAGTTAAACTAATAGCAAAAGGGGAGGGTAAAAAAGAAGGAAGATATGAGCTCTCAGCATAAAATCAAGATGCTAAGAACAAAATTAATCAGGGAACCAAAAGACACGAAGAGAAGAAATTCTTGAACTGCCTGTACACCAATGGTATGAGCCTGAGTAATAAACACGAGGATTTGGATTTGCTTATTGATGAGCACTAATTCAATCTAGTTGCTATTACTGAAACCTGGTGGGATGATTTGCACAAATGGAATGTTAAAATCAATGGTTATAACCTATTTAGGAATGATTGAGTGGCAAAAGGGGAGGGAGAGTGGCACTCTATGCAAAAAATGCCATTGCCTGTTCCCTAGTCACTGATAATTCGGAGGAAAATGATCTTAATGCTTATACATCAATGTCCTAATAGATAAAGCACAGTAATTGGTGTCTGTTATGGACCACCAAATCACACTAGGGAACAGGATGACTGCCTTCTATGTACCTATGTATAATGTGTAGGGAAAAAAAGGCTGCATGATCATGGGGGACTTCAATATGAGTGACATATGCTGGAAGTCTCATGTTACCAGTACTAAAACAGCCTTGGAATTTCTAAACATAAGAGATGAAAATTTCATGACTCGAAAAATGTTACAGCCAACATGGGAAGTTCTGTATTAGATCGCATCTGAACAAATAAAGAGGAGCTGATCACATAACTAAAAAATGGTGGTAGTAATAATAATGATATTAATATATGTGAGGAGGGATAGCTTAGTGGTTTGAGCATTGGCCTGCTAAACCCAGCATTGAGAGTTCAATCCTTGAGGGGGGCACTTAGGGATCTGGGGCAAAAATCAGTAGTTGATCCTGCTAGTAGAGGTAGAGGGCTGGACTAAATGACCCTTCAGGGTCCCTTCCAGTTCTAGGAGATGGGTATATCTTAGGTACAGGTGATCCAGTGGGATCCCACAGGATTTGGTTCTTGGCCCTATGCTATTCAACATTTTTTATCAATGACCTGGAAGAACACATAAAATCACCAATGATCAAGTTTGCGATCAAGTTTGCAGATGACACAAATTGGGGGAGTGGTAAATAATGAAGAGGACAGAATACTGATTCAGAGTGATCTGGATCACTTGGTAAACTGGGCTCAAGCAAACAATATATTTTAATATGACTAAATGCAAATGTACACATATGAGAACAAAGAATGTAGACCATACTTACAAGATGAGGCACTTTTTCCTGAGAAGCAGTGACTTGGAAAAAGATTTCTGGGTCATGGTGCATAAACAGCTGAAAATGAGCTCCTAGGGATTCTGTGGCCAAAAAGAACTAACTGATCCTGAGATGCATAAACAGGGGAATCTCAAGGAGGAGTAGAAAGGTTATTTTACCTCTGTATTTGGCATGGGTGCATCTGCTGCTGGAATCCTGCATTCAGTCCCAGTGCCTACAAGGATGTTGATAAAAGGGTCAGAGAAGAGCCACAAGAATGAATAAAGGATTATAAAACATGCCTTATATGATAGACTGATAGAGATAAATTTATTTAGATTAACCAAGAGATGGTTACAGGTGACTTGATTACAGTCTATAAGTATCTACATGTGGAACAAATATTTAATAATGGGCTCTTCAGTCTAGCAGAGAAAGTTAAAATGTGATCCAATGTCTGGTAGTTCAAGCTAGACAAATTCGGTCTGGAAATAAAGTGTATATTTTTTACAGTGAGAGTGATTAACGGTGATTAACGGTTGCAACAATTTGCCAAGGATTGTGGTGGATTCTCCATTCCTGATAATTTTAAAATCAAGATTGAATCTTTTTCTAAAATATCTACGCTAGGAATTATTATATGGCTTGTGTTATACAAGAGGTGAGACTAGATGATCACAATGGTCCCTTCTGGTCTTTGGATCTATGAGTTTGTTCTATAACTTGGATGTCAATACGGGTGGATGGAAAAGGAAGAAGGTTTGGGGATTTCTGTTACACTGTATGTCAAACAAATATACAATGCCAATGGGCTAGACTTGGACAATAAAGAGTGTAGTAGTGAATTCTTTGGGTTAGGACAGGGGTCGGCAACCTTTCAGAAGTGGTGTGCCGAGTCTTCATTTATTCATTCTAATTTAAGGTTTCGCATGCTAGTCATACATTTTAATGTTTTTAGAAGGTCTCTTTCTATAAGTCTATAATATATAACTAAACTGTTGTTGTATGTAAAGTAAATAAGGTTTTAAAAATGTTTAAGACGCTTCATTTAAAATTAAATTAAAATGCAGAGCCCCCCGGACCAGTGGCCAGGACCCGGGCAGCGTGAATGCCACTGAAAATCAGCTTGCGTGCCGCCTTCGGCACACGTGCCATACGTTGCCTACCCCTGGGTTAGGATATAAGGAGTGAAATCTAAAGGAGAAATAACAGTATCTGCTATAGGCCACCATGATTAGACTAGCCAACAAAATATTAATAATGGATTAATTTACAGAGTACTAGAAACCAAAAAATCACCATACTGCCTGAATATCAATTGTTTAACTGATAATGCCAAACATTCAAAATCACAAAGTAGAGAGAACTGCAATCATTCATATCTGCATAGTCTGTCAGAAGGGGAGAACAGTGTTGGATGGGTAATGTTATGTATCCAAAGTATTAGAAATTCAGGATTAGTCTCAGCTCTGCCCATTGACTCCTGTGTGACCTAGAACATGTCATGTAACTTCTCTGTGCCTTAGTTTACACATCTGTAAAATCCCTGTAATATTACTTGCCTATCTCATAGAGACACCATGAGCTTTAATATTGATAAATCACTGGCAACCATATGAAAGCCATTATAGAAGAGTAAAATAATAACAACACTTAGTTATGACAGCTGATATTGAGTATCTTAGTAGATTAATGTATGAATGTAATAAATAATTCATTTAAGTTGACCTTTCAGTGGAACACAGTATCGGTCGTTTCTTCCATTTCTGTATACTATCTGTTCTATTAAAAGTTGATCAAAATAAGCCTTATAAGATTTGTTCATGTTCTTTCTGAACTTGTTACTTTAGCAGCCAGGTAAGAGTCCATCTTTTTTCTTTCTTTCTGAATTAGAGGAAAACTACCATGTCCCTGCTTTTTGAGTCATGCTATCTATTTTCATCTCAGAAAGTCACTATCAGTCCTGATTGCACTTTTCCCAGCTGAAAATACACAGAGAATGAGATGGCGAAAAGCCAGAAAGAGAGTCAGGCATGCAATGTGCAAATATGATTTTATCTTAAATTTTATTTTACCCCTTTCTTTGTTCCTTTTTTTGTGAAGAAGCTACCATCTCTTTTGCATAGGATGGTCCAGGCCCTCTCACCTTTTGCTGTATTTTTAGCTTTGATGGAATATTTGATGGAAGCTTTCCTTGCCTTTTCTCATTTTTTGATGTGCTGATTTCTGAAAATACAGACATTTGTTGTGTTCTGTACATACCCAACTTTGGTAATTATCATGATAACTACTCATTGTGTATAAATACATTAAACTATAGTATGAAAAATGCCATCCCAGTATTCTTTTGATGAATCTGGTCTATGGCCTCTTCCACAGTTTGATTTCATTGTTGCTAATGAATTTCTCTTTTACGGAATAATTCTTTCCAAGATCTTCAAAATAGGACAGTGAGCTGCTTCTAGGGTTTTTTTAGCTTTTAGTTGTTTTAAGCACCAACAATGCTCGATATTTTGTGTGCCTCAGCTAGTATATATTGGCGTCATTCCATAAACTTCCGTGGAGGACTGTTGATTTGTATCAGGTGAGGGCTTTGTCCATGATTTCTACCATGACTGAAGTCAATGGAGATGCACTGATTCACAGCAACTGAGGATTTCGCGCATAGCCCTTGTCTCAACTAGCAGTCCAAAATATTTCTTATTCATAAGAGGGGAGACAGTTAGTTCCTGTCTCAGGGTTTATTAGCTGTCTCCCCTCCCCCCACCCACAGTCTCAATTACTTCATTTAACCTTCAGACGTGAAAAATATTACACTAGATTCACTTATGTGCAAAGGGCTTGGGCCATTTAACAGCCAGTTGTATTGGTCAATCTGTTGAGTCCATTTTGGAACTCATTGGATACCACTCCAAATTTAGTAATTATATATTCAAATGTAGATAAAACAGAATAATAGAATATCAGGGTTGGAAGGGATCTCAGGAGATCATCTAGTCCAACTCCCTGCTCAAAGCAGGACCTACCCCAACTAAATAATCCCTGCCAGGGCTTTGTCAAGCCTGACTTAAAAACCTCTACGCAAGGAGATTCCACCGCCTCCGTAGGTAACTCATTCCAGTGCTTCACCACCCTCCTAGTGAAAAAGTTTTTCCTAATATCCAACCTAAACCTCCCACACTGCAACTTGAGACCATTGCTCCTTGTTCTGTCATCTGCTACCACTGACAACAGTCTAGATCCATCCTCTTTGGAACCCCCTTTCAGGTAGTTGAAAGCAGCTATCAAATCCCCCCTCATTCTTCTCTTCTTCAGACTAAATAATCCCAATTCCCTCAGCCTCTCCCCATAAATCATGTGCTCCAGCCCACTGATCATTTTTGTTGCCCTCCTCTGGACTCTTTCCAATTTTTCCACATCCTTCTTGTAGTGTGGGGCCCAAAACTAAACACAGTACACCAGATGAGGCCTCACCAATGTTGAACAGAGGGGAATGATCACGTCCCTTGATCTGCTGGTAATGCTGCTACTTATCAAGCCCAAAATGCCGTTAGCCTTCTTGGCAACAAAGGCATACTGCTGACTCATATCCAGCTTCTTGTCCACTGTAACCCCTAGCTCCTTTTCTGCAAAACTGCTGCCTAGCCACTTGGTCCGTAGTCTGTAGCAGTGCATGGGATTCTTCCATCCTAAGTGCAGGACTCTGCATTTGTCGTTGTTAAACCTCATCAGATTTCTTTTGGCCCAGTCCTCTAATTTGTCTAGGTCCCTCTGTATCCTATTCCTTCCCATCAGTGTATCTACCACTCTTCCCAGTTTAGTGTCATCTGCAAACTTGCTGAGAGTGCAGTCCACACCATCCTCCAGATCATTAATGAAGATATTGAACAAAACTGGCCTCAGGACCGACCCTATGGGCACTCCGCTTGTTACCGGCTGCCAACTAGACACGGAACCATTGATCACTACCCGTTGAACCTGATGATCTAGCCAGCTTTCTATCCACCTTATAGTCCATATCATACATACATGTCACATGTTATCCTGGATCGAGTTATCTCAGTGTCACCTTGGTAAAGGGTTTGTCCCAAGCAGACCACTGCTATCTACTGGTTTTAGTTTTCTGCTCTTCCACACAGCAAGAACTGACCCTTCTGGTCTTCCTAGCTTTCCCCACTTAACTTTGAACAATCATGGATTTTATTTTGTTTTTCTCAGTGTCCCCAGCCATTGTGCAGCAAGGGGATAATGTGCCTGTAATGACCTTCTGCAGAAAACACATACTTTTTTCTTTAAATCAAAATCTATCCCTTGTAATAGGCGCCATAAGGCCCTTTTGGAGTCTGCAATGTGAAGTCCCTAGAAAAAAAACTCAAAAAAATAATGGCAGGAACTTCAGCTGGGCTGGTAGGAGGTGACATTCACCAATTCACACCAGCTGAAGATCTGGCCCCAACTGTGCAAAAGGGTTCCTCTTTCTAATTTTCCCACTCAAACTAAAACAAGGAGATAAGGTCCCATAGCCATGGCTTATGGTCAGTTGTATTTTATCTGAACCTATTCCACATATGCAGTTATTTAAGATTCATGGGAAAGTCTGCAATGCTTCTCAAAGATGTTCTCATTTTTTCTTATGCCATTGAAAACTATTTTAGCATAAAATGCTAACACAGCAGCTGGGACAACGAGCATCTTCGCTGGTTAAAGTAGTTAAATATCTCAGCTATATTTATTATTCATGAAACCAAATAAGTTTCCATGAATTACTTGCCCTATAAAACAAGGCAAGCAGTTATAATTGCAATAAATGAAGGGGTTAGTTTTAACATCAATATGATGGGAATGAAAATGACTCCCACTGACTTCAAAGAGAGCCATGGAAGATGAAAGCCATGAACTGCCTTAAGAATTGAAGGCTTCCCCCTTTCCCAAAGTAGGAAAGCCAGAGAACTTTCATGGTACTAAGCCCTGTGTTTGCTAGTACGCGTAAGCAGGACGACACATGTTTTTTTTCAGAGTATTGTTGTTGTGTTTGGGACCAAAGCTGAAAATATAAAAAACTCCGTAAAGAAATTGTGCTGAAACAGTGTCAACTAATATACTTTATATCAGTATGAGTATCTGCCCCATGAGATTCTTTGTATCCAGTGATTTTCTTGCTTGTACTACTATATTTTATCTGAAAGAAAAAACAAACATGCACATCTTTATCTTTTTGTTTTCCATTTCTTTTTCTTAAAAGGGTGGTGAACACCTTACAGAATATAACCATGCCTAGTGCTCTCTAAATCAGGTTAACAATGCCCCTAACATAGGGATAGATCCCACAATCATTAATGCTTCTGAATACCTACACTCACATGAGTAGGGCAATTGACTCTTAAGTGAACAACTGTTAGGATTCCAGGATAAGCTGCACTTTGACCCCTCACTCAGTCCTTTTGAGGGCAACCTGCAAAGTGACAGTATTTCTGCTTGCACTTCTCCCAGAGCGGAATCCTGCAATTCACCGACTGGGTCACCAACTTACAGCACCTCTTTTTACCAGCCAGGTTTTCTTAGCAGGTCCAACTGGGTTTGGTGCCTGCCAGACACATGAACAGCCCCTTCAAAACAAAATAGTATGTATTTATCCATAAGTACTTAACAAACAGAGAAGGAAAGGATTAAAACAACTAGAGGCGTGTATGCATATTGTCTTATCTTAGACAGGTCTAACATATCCCAGACACCGCCAACCTCTTGGATTGGAGGAACACTGCCTCTTTCTAACATCTCTCAGCTTCAGTACTGTGGTGCTTAACCCCTCCACATTTCTTTGTTTAATGATTTCCACTTGGATTTCCTCCCTGCCCGCCCCCCTTTGAGTTACTGGCTTGTTGATAAGAAGCTGATGGGGATAAACACAGACAGCCCCTTCATCAGAATGTGGTGGGAATACCTTCAAAGGATCTGACACCTGCATTGTTAAATTTCAGTGATTGGGGTATCTGCAACCATTATCCGCCTTCCTATGCATGTGTAAATCCACCCGGGACTCTTTGACTCCTTATAGCAGACAGTATTACAATAATCAATGAAACAAAAGTACTCATATAAATTAAAAACCATATCTCCCACATTGTTTACAATAAGCATTTGTGAAATCTAGACCCTAGTGAAGATTTATGAATGATTTAAATGCCAATCGAGCATAAGAACGGTCTTACTAGGTCAGACCAAAGGTCCATCTAGCCCAATATCCTGTCTTCCAACAGTGGGCAATACCAAGTGCCCCAGAGGGAATGAACAGAACAGGTAATTATCAAGTGATCCATCCCCAAGTGTCCCCAAAACACTGAAGTATGTGCTTAATCCCATTGTGCTGAGTGATATTATGGGAGTACTCACATGCTTAAAGTTAAGTACAGTATGTGCTTAAATGCTTTGAGTTGATTGATTCATAATATTCACCTCCTTCCCTTACTTATTATAGCCTGGTGAGTGATTTATTTGCTTAAGCCTGTTTACAAATGGTTTCACTTGGCCTCTCAAACTCTTTGCTCAATGTTTGTCTTCAATGAAAAAGAAGAAAACAAATTACTTATACAATTAAATAATAATGGTATGTTTTACAGAAATTATTTTAGTAAGGAGTTTGAAATACAGATTTTTACTTGCCATAAATGTTCTCTCTAGCTTTTCCAGCTCAGGTTTTGTTATTCTTTTCATTGTCTCTGCTTGCCCTTTTCCTCACATGTATAATAAATAAAGCAGGCTCCTATGTGTTCGTCCCCATATCCTATATTGTGATTATGGCATTTTTTTTGTTGTTCTAATATTGATTTGAAAAACCCGTCTGTGTTCCTGTGTATAAAGTAATGGAAGTCTGAATCTTGCAAGAGGGAGTTATTTAGTCTTTATTGAGATGATTTATAGAGAGCTTTCAAAACAGAAAAATAAACAACAAATAAAACTCCGTGATCAGAAATTCTACCTTTCCTATCTCTATCAGAATAAGAAAAGTTTATTATAAACTTAAGAATTACATATATATATTTCCTTTACTGGTCAATCCTGCAGAAGGTCTTGTGGTCAAAATGCTATTAATGTTTAGTGTTGGACAGAATTCTGAAGCTGTGTCACACTCAAATACTTTATTATTATTATTATTACTATTTATTTATTATGTTCTTTTCATTGTCTGCTGAAGACGGTCCTTTGTTTTATAATAAGAAACATAGGACAACATTTTCCTCTCAGAGCCCAAGGTGATCTTAACTCTGTATACAGATCTCTTATTGATCCCACACATTTCAAGAGAGGAGAAGATTGGAGTTAGCACTTGCCATGAGAGGAGAATTATTTTAGGGGAGCATTTACTACAGAGATCTAATGTGTCTCTTGAATGAGATTCTGTCTCTCTCCTATTTTAAATACCTTGGGCTAGATCCTCCACAGTGCTGTGTCCACTTTGTGTCACACTACTACTGTAACCTGGCTATAAAGTTAATTCATAGGGATGATGTAGAGACTCTGCTGCCCACATACCCTTTCTGCTGCCAGCATGCCATGGAAAAAGGGCACATCAGGAGTAAAGTGGATATGGTCACACACCCTTATTTTAGGCCAATCTTTGGCTAGATTTTCAACTGTGATGGTTGTTAGAATCCAGCATAAATTAGTGAAGCCCTTGCATTGCTTTCATCTGGGGGAATGGCCTGCACAAATCACTACTAGGATCAAGGCAATGTGGAGAAGAACTTTGGGGGACCTTTGGAGATGATTTTCTGACATGCACTTGATGCACTTTTAAGGTCAGAACTCTGATAATCACCAATGGTTCCATCCAGTGAGATCAATCTGAGTTGGTGTGAACTGAACTAGTTTAGCAAAACTCTAGCATCTTCTAATCCTCTGGATATTCCATACATAAGTATTAGCTTTACTGGTCTCTACAGACATTGCTACTGGCAACCAAGCCCATCTGGCCTACCTTCTTAAATAAATATCCATGCAATTTCCCCTGATTGAATATCTTCATCACTTTCAAGAGGAGTATTAGCAAAACTTCAATGCTGGCAGTACCTGGATTATCTCAGATTTGGTCTTTCTGGTTTGCCAGGCTTATTTCATGCCTCTGGTTGTCTTTGTAGATAGTCCCTTGTACTTAAAACATGTCAATGTTATCTTTGGTTAGACTCGATCAGGTGATATAATTTCTCCTTTTATTTAGTCCCCCGTGCTTTTTCATTCTCAGCTATTTCTGAGTATAATGAACAAGCTTCTGGCTAATTCAAGCTTCTTTGGTAACTCCAGTACAGTAATCACCAGAGGAATGAATCCAAACCTTCTGGTCTACTAAAGTCTCTTTCTTAAAAGAAACATGCTATCCCTTCACCATTGCAGATACTCAGACCTTTAGGAAGGCAGGCACTAATGGGAGATAGATATAGATCTTAGGGGATGGACAGGAAATGTTTAATTGTTTGTGTTCATCTGTGTCTGTCCTGAGACTCTTTTGAGACCTTCAGATCATTCTTTTTCTTTAAAACAAATTTGCTTATCTGGAAGAACATTGGTAGAGCTCTCCACAGCTGAAGGAAGCTTGAAATGATCATTACTTAAAGCAGCGCTTAATCTGGGGTATTTTCCCATTTCCAACTTTTATTGATTAATTTTCTATTCTGAAATGATTTTCTTCTACATGCCAGCTCTGGGCTGTACTTGCAAAGCTGCTGAGCTAGACATTGTGACCTTGTAGCTTTGACTAATTATTACTGAGCATCAGAGTGATATGTATTTTTTTATAACAACAACGTGAATCTGAGGAGTGTATAATATGTCTGAAAATCTCAAACTCTCTAGTAATTTATGATTATTGATTGACACATATACTTGTATCTAGGAGTGTGTGATTGACATAAAGCTGAACCATGGCAGGACAGCACAGCAGAATGTCAGTTTAAGGGAAGATGGGTCAACATTTTCAAACATTAGATAGTGCATTGAATTATTTTGGCAATAGCAGACACTAAGCTAAATGCTAAGAGAATAGTCTTGGTACTAAAGTATAAAGCATGTGGGTGGCAGATGAATGCAGTAGTGCCATTTGTATTGGTAATAGGTGGTGCCATTCTGAAGACAAGCGCTCTGAAGTGAAGTCATAGCAGTTGGACGTAAAGTTCTTCACACGCACACAAACAAATGCATACATTGGATCACAAAACCACATTAATGCATCATTAAAGGTTTGATTGATATACCCCCTGATAATTTACAAAATCAAAGATATCCGGTGTTAAACAGCAGTTTCTGTGAGGCAGAATTTTTTGACATGAATTTTCTTTAGATACAGTTCTTCCTGTAGGACCCAATTTCTGTATGTTTCTTTCCTTTTTTTAAATTAAATAATTGGAGATATACCAATCTCCTAGAACTGGAAGGGAGCTTTAAAGGTCATTGAGTCCAGCCCCCTGCCTTCACTAGCAGGACCAATTTTTGCCCCAGATCCCTAAGTGGCCCCCTCAAGGATTGAACTCATAACCCTGGGTTTAGCAGGGCAATGCGCAAACCACTGAGCTATCCCTCCCCTCCTTATTTATTACTAAGCATGTTCGTGAACTACCACAGTCTGACTTTATCAAAGGGTATTTATTTGTGATGTGGGAACTAATCCTATGAGGTCTTGACTACCCTCCCATTGACGCCTCACCTTGCAGGAGTGGGCCCTTTAAAATGGGACTGTTATCTAGTGGCACTAGCTGTCAAGATCCCTCATTTATTATTCGGATTCTCCCACCCCTTATAAAAATATACCACAATATTTCAATATAATATTTCTAAACCCCATCTTTTATGGCAGTGCTCTTTCCATGCTTTGGGCAATTACTCTCAAACACTATATTATTATCAGGTCCTGCGTTATGGTATTGACTTAGGCTAGTCATTTAGATTGGTATTCTCAAAAGACCCTAAGGGAGTTAGGTACTTGATTCCCATTTAATTTTAGCCCCCTTAGTTTCCTCTAGAGATCCCAGCCTTACCCTCGCTCTGTTAGGTTTACCCATCTGGACAATGAGAATAGCTACCTTACAAGATGTTGATGTGTATAAATTGGTTTGAGATTCTCAAGTCTTACATTCCATTGTTAACAGTGGGTGGAAGGCCCAAAGTGTTTCTGTTTCTACAGAAAATGAATATGAAGTTTGCAGTTTTGTGGATAGAAGCTAAACTGCCCCACCCAACCAACACCCCTTCCCCATCCCTGTAATTTGTTAAATTTATCTATGAAGAGAAGGAATACACCATCAGATATTTATGTGTGCAGTGGTGTTCTACCTGTGTTGGTCCCAGGATATGACAGATGAGGGGGTGGGGTAATATTTTTATTGGACCAACTTCTGTTGATGGAAAGAGACATGCTTTCAAGTTAGACAACTTCTTCAGGTACTGAAGAAGAGCTCTGTGTAGTTCAAAACTTTCTCTTTCATCCACAGAAGTTGGTTCAATAAAAGACATTTCCTCCCCCACATTGTCTCTCCCACCAGATATTTATGAGATGTATTGTTGTCTGATTCCTTTTTGTCAGTATTTTTTTTCTTTTCTGACACAAAAGACAATCCTCCAGAGAGGAGATGTAAGACATTATGGTTAACATGTTCTCTAAAAAATTGACCAGTTAATTATATGTTATTCACTTTGTTATAGTGGACTTGAGATTTGTGCATGTTAAAGAAGAAAATTGCTTGATAGCAGCAGAAGTGCTACCAGTGCTTATTACTGGAAGTTGATGACCTTAGTTAATTTGAAAACGGCCTTTAGGCCAGCAGGAAAATGCAGAGAAAAAAATCCCTTAGTCCTCACAAATCTTTGCAAATTGTTCTCTACTTTGATAGCATAATAAATATTAAAGTTGTGTTGGCCTGGGATTTTTTAAATTGACTTTTCCACAGGTTTATGTACTAATGTAACAGGTTGCTCAAAAGTGGATTGGAAGAAATGAACAGTTTGTTTGTAACTATTTAAAAAATAAATAAAACTCAATTCTCAACTATGCTCAGTAAATGCTAGACATCGCTTATGGAGGGAGCCAACTAGGAGCTGTTTACAGCTACCAGTCTTGGTGTCTTTTCCTTCTGGTGCCTTGGCCCCAGCATAGTTTAAAGCAGCCTAAGGGCTAGTCTGTGCTACACTGGTTTGCAATGGTTCTGATGGGCTAATACCCAGAGATCAGCAGAACCTAGCAACATGCTGGCTATGCCTCCATCTTCCCAACTATATCCCCTCCACTGGAGATCAGGTGTAGAGGGCACCGATGTGGAAGCCAGCTATACCTGCCTTTTGCCTCACAGAGATTCAACAGGGAGTCACAAGGTTATTACTGTTTTATGCAACTATAAGCAGCGGTTAGATGTGAGCCACAAGTAAGCTTAATCACTAGTAAACGTGAGCACAAATCAGACTGGTAGAATTTTATACCCATTTTTTGCATTCATCTTGCACAGGTGTAAAAGACTACACAGAACGCCAGACAATGGAGGCTCTATCATCTTCAGCCCTTGGAAAGCAGAGGCATTTTAGCCACTGCAAAGTAGAGACAATACATTCAAAATAAACACTAAACATCAAGGGTTGCCTCTGCTGAGGGTGAACATTTCTGGAAATAGGAGATTCTATTACAGCCATTTCTATTTGAAGAGCAGCTCAGTGAGGGCCATTGAGTGATTCTTTTAACTGATCAAATGCTTTCTAAATATTCTGAAACTTATGAAGGGGGAAATGTTATTACTCTTTTTTTTTCTGGCTTCTCCTTTTATGTGGCTTTTTTTGGCAGCCTAGCACATATGTAAGCCCAATTTGTACAGTGTTCCCTGAGTGGAAAATGACTCGCATCCCATGGAAATTGCAAATGCTTTTGGAATATGTCTAGACACCGAAGTCCAGAATCTGCTCAGAGTTACACTGGTGCAAATCCAGAGTAATGTCAGTGACTTCAGCAGAGGCGAGCTGCAATTGCCATCAGTGTGATTGAGCGCACCAGCTAGTCCTACTTTGTGTTTGCAACAATTCTTCAAAATAGAATTCTCCCTAACCAGAGTGTTAGTTTGTCAATGATTATAATGAATTACATTTCTTTTAGTCCAGACAGATGAAATTAACATTTCTCAGAGGTCATATGAATTGGAACAGAACATTAGGTAAAGACTTTGGTGTTTTTACTGTATTTGCTTTTTATTAAGCCGTTCTCTTAAAATGAAGCTCAGGCTTTGGGACTGGTTCACCACTCTGCTACTCCTTTCCATGAAATGGTGTTACAGTGGTCCAAAATATGGAGTGACGCAGCAGCAATCAGTCCCAGTATCCATATTTTAAACAATTCCATAGAACTGGTCAAAAATATCCATCAGAATTTTATTGATAGGTATTTTTGTCACAATTTCTGCAGGTAATAGCCTTTTGTTTTATTTTTTTTTGTATTTTCAGTTGCTGAAAACTGAAAAATCTTTTCTTTTCAATATTAGAATGAGAATCTGAACAATTTCAAAGAACATTTTCATCAGTTTATTGAAATTGTTCATGGAGAAAAATGTATTTCCTGACAAGCTATACGTTAAAGATGATAAAAGAAATTTGGGTCTGTTTTCATGGCATTCCACAAAGCATGATAGACAAGTTTAGTTCCAAAGTATACAGGACTTGATTCTGATGTCACATTGGTCTAACTGTACATGATATCTGAGTTTTATTTATTGCTTCTTGGTGTGTTTCTCAACAATTTATTGTGATTTATGTATCGTAAGTAACAGATTGTGATTGAATATTGTTGTACATGAAAAGGCTCTTCATTAAACTAGAAAATCCTAGGCTAGGTTATGATTCCATTGACTCAGAGATGAATTTGCCCCCCTGGGTTCACACAAATAAATATTTTTAAACAGCTCTTATTCTAAAATGACTGGGCCTAGTTTTCCTCTCAGTCGCATGAATGTAAATGAAGACTAGCTCTGCTGAAGTCCGTAATCTCACACTGCTATAAAACTGGTCAGAAGAGTATCAGGTTCATGGTGATGTAATTTTAAAAACTGTAAAGTTCCTAGAAAAAAAGGAGACTTTAAAGAATAGTATTAAAATCCTGTTAGACTGAAAATCCAAGTTGCAGCACATTGTGTTGCCATGTGGGACTCCCTGTCTGTGGGACGAAACCCCCTCAGATGCTTAGTTCAGCCACAAACTGTTAGAGCACTCCTGCTGTTTGCTCACCTGCCCTTTAGCTGGCAGTAGGTTGTCATCATGACAACTGCCAAGGGGGTTACAGAGCTTTTTTTTTTTTTTTTTTTTTTTAAGTAACCGGAGAAAAAGTAAAGATTAAAAAAAAAGAACTTCAGTTTCTTGACAGTGAAAAAATATGTGTGTATAACAGCTAGAGCAAGAAATATTTTCCTGAGTCTTTGTCTTCTTCTTGTTCAGGTTTCATTCTAATGCAGTTTCTTCCTGTTCAATATCAGTTCATAAAACTATGTTACATGTTCACTGACCCCAGATAACTAAATAAGTCTCAGTTTGTAGCTATAATAATAAGGCACAGTTTGTAGCAGTGCAAATACATGTGGAGGATTGATACAATGAATTCAGAATAAATCAACCATTAAATCCATGTATTTTAGTGGAATAGAAGGAGGGAGGACTGATCTAACTTTTTTATAATGCATTATTAATTATCTTTGTGGATATATATATAATATATATATATAGACCCCATAAACAACTATTGAATACGGTTTCCCCTATAGAAAGATGAAAATAGAACATTTTCTACATTTCAAATATAGTTTAGGGGTTGATTCTGGAATTCATTTCCATTACCAAGTCAAAATGTCTTGACCACCAGGTATGTTGTATGATCTATCTATACACTCGGGATCAAATCCTCAGCTGGTGTATATGGGTGTAGTCCACTAAACTTAGAACTATGCCACTACACATCAGCTGAGGATCTAGGCTTCAGGCTTTTTCCAGTGAGGAGGATTTCCAGTGTTGTGTTTGAATGGGTCAGCTGTATATTTCATGTCAGCCTTTGCCATTTTATCATTTTAGTGTATGTGATCAGTAAATATTTACTGTTCATGTGCCTAAAGATATTTTGATAGTTGACCTATGCAAAAATAGGCAAAGAATTTATTTTTATAAGGGTCACCCTTCAAATGTTTCTGTCTTTTTAAATGAGCTTTCTGGTTCTACTGTTATTCCCCACTCTATAGATAGGAAAGATCTTTCAAACCAGGAGAACCATTTTAAGTTTGACCACCATATATTATATGTATATATTACACAAATGGTCAACTGATCAAGCATTTCATTCCAGATGTCACCCAGAAGACAAGGTGAGTGAGGTAATATTTTATATTAGACCAACTTCTGTTGGTGAAAGGCACAAACTTTTGAGCTACACAGAGCTCTTATTCAGGTCTCCAGAGTATTTTATCTTTAGCTGTGGGTGTCTAAGGTACCAGAGGCAGTTGAGTGTAGACAATGATAATAATGCAAGAATCAGATCAGAGGAACTGGCTTTTCGCATATTTCTGTGGGGAAAGATGTTTCCCAGGGGGGAAAAAAAAGCCTTCAGAGAAATGTTTTAATAAGGTTTCATCTTTTCCTTTGATCATTCATGTGCAAGAAAATATTGTAAAGGTCCAGGTAATATGTGGGAATTTAATTTATAGGATGAAAATGTTTAGGCTCAACAATAATCCCTTTCAGTGCTCTTTCAAACACAAAAATGCACATGCAAATACAACAGTATGAAGGGATTTCAGAGCTCTTGTTTTAGATATTCATATTATTTGTACTGATGTGTAAAACTTCTCAGACACCATTTTAAAAAAGTGTTAAAGCTTCCTGAGTTTGTTATAAATCAGGTAAAAGATGGTCCCAAAGGAAGCCAAGAGGTTTTTTTACTGCTATTGCCATTTATGGTTTTATTCTGCTTATTCCTTGTAGTCACAAAATCTAGCAACTCTCAGCTCAGTTTTAGCTTCTATATTGTAATGAATCCACAAATGAGAAGTGTATGGGGAGAAAAAACACGTCAGCATGGCTTGTTTGTGTTTATTAGTCAATTTATTTTCATATCAGCATGTTCTAAAGGTAATTTTTTTATGCTTCAAGGGGTACAATCCTCATAATGTGCATAAACTTTTTCTTCTCGAAATAGCATTGGGTATACAAAGTTGACAATGTAGTAGTTCTTCCAAACAGGGCCATTTTACTCTATATCTCTGACACATCCCTGTGGCATCTTTCTAACCACCCGTCATGTGTTCCTTTCCTCAACAGTTCAGTGATTTCACCCTATGCTGCTTCCCTCTTCAGTGGCATCTCAACAATCCTTTCAATGCTCCATTTGTTTTCCCTGGTTGGAAGTTTCATTAATATTCTTTGTTTAAATCTAGCCTTTTGCTCATACTGTTCAAACCAAAATATTGATTTAATCTTTTAATGATTTTGTAATAAAAATTATGCTGGATAGAAAATAGGTTCCTAGATAGTTTAGCATTAACAGTTAATGCAGAGGCTTTCAGAGTGCAGAGTTTATTTTCAATAACTACAGTTGTAACAGTTTCAGAAATTTTAAGCATTAAGATTTTAATGCACACAGTATAAGATATCCCCTCCTACCCCTGCAGAATGTGGCTTTTGTAATTTCATTGTTATCATTGAATCTCCTTCCTTAGAGGTTTTTAAGGTCAGGCTTGACAAAGCCCTGGCTGGGATGATTTAGTTGGGTTTGGTCCTGCTTTGAGCAGGGGGTTGGACTAGATGACCTCCTGAGGTCCCTTCCAACCCTGAGATTCTATGATTCTATGATTAAGTTTACTTTAATTTAATTCTGACTCTGAAATTCCCATGTGTAAAATTACAGGCATTAAAAGTTAATTTTCATGTATGTTTCACTTAGACTACATCCTGAGGCAGTCTCGGTGTATTATCTGCTTGCCAACATAGACACCTCATCTCCAGACCTACACAAGTGGTTCCTAGACAGAGACACTAAGGATGTGGTGTGCAAGCCCTTCTACACAATGATAAAGCCCAAAGAGGGTAGCTCCAGCCAAGATTTTCACTGGGGAATGAATTAGCGAGGTTACCAGTATGCATTTCCTTGTCCTTCTCAAGGAAATGAGGAAAAATCAAAGCAAAAAAAGACCAGCCTTGTCTTTTTCTAAGATCCCTACAAGGCTGATGATATCTAGTCCTGAATCTCATTCATTCCTGATGGAATCTGACAAAAAACTATCTGAGAGCCAGAAACATAGTCTAAGGCCCTAGTGCCTGTGACGGGTTGGATCACAGAAACCCCCTTGGGAGCTGCCGACCGTTGTGCCAAGACTACTTCTATCCAGTGATGAGCTGCCAAATTTTTAACAACGGGTTCCCTCCTCCCTCCAAAATTTTAACAACGGGTTCCCTCCTTCCCCCCCCTCCGTGGGGGGGGGGTCGTGCCCCATCCAACCCCTCATGTTCCTTAACACACACACTCCGAGACCCCTGACCCATCCCCCCCTTCCCTGTCCCCTGACTGCCCCTTGCCGCCCCACCCAACCCCTCCTCTCATTCTCAATGGCCCCCCAGACTCCCTACCCCATACAACTACCCCTTCTCTCTGTCCTTGAGTGCCCCCACCACCTCATCCAACCCTGCTCTTTCCTGACTGCTCCCCGGGACCCTTGCCCCCATTCAATCCCCCTGTTCCCTGCCCTCTGACTGCCCTGACCCCTATCCACCCCCCCCACAACCCACCCCCTCCCTGCCCCCTTACCACACTGCCTGGGGACCGGGTCCACTCTGCCAGGACCACGACCGGTGCCGCGGGGCCCGACTCCCCCGGCCGGCGCTGGGCTGGAGGGAGCCGCGGTCTGGGACCGGGAGCTGCTGAGCCAGCCGCACCTCCCCTCCCCCTCCGCGCCCCAGCTTACCTGCTGTCTGCCTCCATGCTGCTTGTTCAGGCTTCCCACGAACATCTGATTCGCGGGAAGCAGGGGAGGGGGAGGAGAAGGGGGCGGAGCAGGAGAGGAGTGGGCGGGAACTTTTGTTAAATTTAGCAGCCCTTAACAAGCGGTTCTAAAATGGCTGCTAAATTTAACAACGGGTTCCCGCGAACCCGTGCGAACCCGCTGCAGCTCACCCCTGCTTCTATCCCTGTTTCCCCTGCCAGCTCAGGACTCCAGCACCCTGTCTTGCCGAGCCAGACACTCCTGTCTGCTCCAACAAAGACCCAGAGTCTGAATTACCTGCCCCAAAGCTGCAGGTTTACCTGAAAACAGCTCACAGAAGTGTGCTTGTCTTTAGCACCCAGATGCCCAACTCACAGTGGGGTCTATACCCAAATAAATCCATTTTACTCTGTATAAAGCTTATGCAGGGTAAACTCATAAATTGTTTGCCCTCTATAACACTGATAGAGAGATATGCACAGTTGTTTGCTCCCCCAGGTATTAATACATACTCTGAGTTAATTAATAAGTAAAAAGTGATTTTATTAAATACAGAAAGTAGGATTTAAGTGGTTCCAAGTAGTAACAGGCAGAACAAAGTAAATCACCAAGCAAAATAAAATAAAATGTGCAAATCTATGTCTAATCAAACTGAATACAGATAAGCTCCTCACCAGTTCCAGAATGCTCCCTTTTACAGGCTAATCTCCTTTTAGCCTGGGTCCAGCAATCACTCGCACCCCCTGTGGTTACTGTCCTTTGTTCCAGTTTCCTTTAAGTATCCTGGGGGGGGTGGTGGAGAGGTTCCTTCTTTAGCCAGCTGAAGACCAAATGGAGGGATCTCTCACAGGTTTAAATAGACTCTCTCTGGTGGGTGAAGACCCCCTTCCTCACTCCTGTGCAAAGTCCAGCTCCAAGATGGAGTTCTGGAGCCACCTGGGCAAGTCACATGTCCATGCATGACTCAGTCTTTACAGGCAGAAGCCAATTTCCACATGGTATCTTGTATGTCTCCAGGAAGACTTCTTATGTGGATTGGAGCCTTCCAAGCAATTTTGTCCGTTAAGTGCTTCTGGATTGAGCACTTAATTTGCACATTCCTTTCCTAAGAAGTGACCAAATGTTTTAACTAAGGCTACTTAGAAATAAAGCAATTATACAGCCAATGTTCATAACTTTGAACACACAAATGGTGCCTGCATACAACTAGGATGAACATAACCAGTAGATCATAACCTTTACGTAGATATGTTACATGGCTACATAGGGTAGCAAAACCCTATTCCAGTTATATCATACATACATTTATGAGCACACCCCCCATAAAGCCTTATGGGGTACACTGTCACAAAAACTATCTGAGAGCCAGAAACATAGTCTAAGGCCCTAGTGCCTAAGAAAGGTAAAGCCAAAAATAGATACAGAAACTCATCTTCCTTTTTCTCATTGTCCTCTGCTTCTACACAGTCTAGCCAGAGAGGCTCCCATGACAAAAAAAAGGGGGGGAAGGAAGAGGGAGGTTTTCCATGCATTTTCATGGGAGGAAGTCCATCTGTTGGAGTCCAAAGTGTAGTGCCTAGAGGAGGAGACATAGGAGAAAATCTTTCCCTCAGATATCTTTGAGGCGAGACCTTGCTCAGAAAGGTCATCTTGGTCCTCTAGTGAGAAATACCCCAGAGAAAGAAAAGGAAGAGAGGAGAAGCAGAAGGCCATAAAAAGGATGAGAAAATATTTCTCATGAGGATCAAAGATGGATACTTCTGTATTTGGTCACAGAGAGCATCATCAGGGTGGAATTGAGAGTCGTCAATAAAACTCAAACTCTTGACCACACAAGCCAAACTTTGTCAACCCTCCTCTGTAGTGAAGTACACAACTATTTCTATGGAGGACCAGTTCCTCCCAATGGACTCCACAGACAGGAGAATAGACTCATTATTGAGTTGAAATTATAAAGTAACCTCAGTGGGACTGAGAGCATTGGTAGCATCTACCTGCTTCTGCTGGACAGTCCTGGCTTTGACTGATCTGCTGTCAGTCATTGCTCCACAAAACTAAAAAGGAACAGAGGCTGGTGGTATAGGGTGACCCTAAGAAAGAACTCACTGACACCCTCCTTTAAATCAAACACGTCCCTGAAATTCCTGTCACTTCTCTGTTCCATTCCATATAAACATTCAGAATCTTGACCGTTGTAGATTAGCAGTTAGGTGTCTTGTTTCTTTATTGCATTAAGAGGTATAACTTGCTAACAATTAATTTAACTTCTGGTATTCCCAGCAAATCATTATAAAAACTGCATGTCTGTGTGTTGCATCATTATGACATTTTTATTTGGAAGAGTCAAAGAAAAAAATATCAAAACAGAGCTCTTTGTGATGGACAGAAAATAATCACGATTATGTACACATGGGTTTGTGTATTTATGAGCTAATAATGATCCTTTGAGAAGGTAATCGGCTTTCATGAATAGAACTGCAAAATGTGTGAGGATTGGGATAAAATGTAAGGCCAAATCAGCAATACTATTCCTCTTACTGTCTTTTAATCAGATAAACCATAAGGCTCAGATTATTACTAGAATGAAAATTTTGTGGATGTCTGTTAGTTCTGTAATAAAAAATTAAACCCTAGCAAAACGCAGAAAAATATAGTCTTTAATTTAGAGATGGTATTACGTATGGATATGAATTTCAACAAATTTAATAATTAATAATGCTGCAGTATCCAAGGTCTGTAAGAAAATATTTCTTCCAATAATAGATGTACTCTGCTGTTTGAACAATGTAGCTTGTGTCAGCCACCGTGGTCTCACATAATCTAAAATGCTAGGGAATATAAAAGAAGGGCCAAAAAGAGACCCCTGTTCTTAATAAAAATAGAATAAAAAAATCCTTTATATCCATCTGCCTGCTTTCCCTTGAAATATGTTGTTGGTCTTACCTTGGTTCTTGGTGATCAGACATCCACATTACAGAAATCACCATCACAACTTGCACTCTTCCAACAAGACTGTCACTACCCTACCAGAAAATGTGGAGAATAACCTATTCTCCTGTCCCCCCCACAGGCTGTCTTTCTGTGTCATGGTTAAGGCATATTGGTGGGGGTGAAGGGAAGAGGAATCTTGCCTGGCTGCTACCAGCTCTACTTCTGTGGCTAGATACAAGACATCAGTTTCCATTGCCATCAAACTAGCACTAAGCTATGATGTGACAGAATGCACCCCTGTATTCGCACCCTATACTCTGTTGTAATAACCTTTTTATAAAATATGCTTTGTAAGTTATCATCTGAAAACGAATAACCAGCTGGCCAATAATATCATGGTAAAATGTATGTAACAACATTCTATGTAAAGTTATGAACATAAGCTGACATCATGACTGAATTGTGTTTAACAGACAAGTCTGGGAAGTGGGTAAACCAGTTTCTCAAAGATAAAGGACAACTTGACACCCTTAGCCAAGTGTCATCAAAGCTCATCTATCAAGTGGCCCTTCTTTGGCAAAGGGGGGGGGGCATAAACAGACAGATCTGCATCTTAGCAGGCAACAAGGAAAAAACCTCTCCCCCGCCAGACTCCATGTCTCCTTGCTCTCAGCTGGAAATAACGTTATCTAGGGGTCACTCTCAGGAAAATCATTTTGAAGGCTGACTGAACTATAAAAGTGAGGGGCAAAAGCATCCCAAGTTGTCTCTCCCTACCCGTCTCTGTCTTTTCACCTACGAAGACAAAAGAAACAGCCGTTGGACTTTAGGAGCAGATCCTAGCCTGAAGGTTCGGTCAGCAATGTACTGAAAAGATGTGGTAGGGGACTTAACCTTGAACAAAGTCTAGTTTAAGTTTAGGAAGTGCTTTATCTTTATTTCTTGTGTAAACATTTCTGAGTTTAATGCCTCATTACTTGTATTTACTTTAAACCCATCTGTTTCTAGTTAAATTAACTTGTCTTACTCTTTAATCAAAACTAATCCAGTGTTATGAGCTGTGTGAGTAACTCCATTTGAGGTGGCAAACTGTTGTATCTTGATCCCTCAGAGGGGTAACAAGCCTAATATATCTGGTCTGTCCAGGAAAGGGCTGGACAGTGCAGAACACATTTTTTTGGGGCGGGGGAAATCTGGGATGGGGAATGTGCTGGGGGCGGAATCTGGGATGGGGAGTGTGCTGGGGTCACCCTACACCAAGGCTGGTGGAAGCGAGAACGTAACTGGAATGTGCTGGCAGGCGGCAGCTATATACTGACATTCCGGGTGTGACCGCCATGCTGGCAGACTCTTTGCTGCTGTAGCTCCCACCTGAGTCACTTACAAAACAGTGTGAGGCACCCAAGGTTGCAAAGCAGGTGATGACACAGCCCCTCACTGGTCTGAATTGCGCCCCAGGATGTCATATATGGTAAAGGAATTTTTAAAAAAATCACACCAGGATCACATAAAATCCATATTGCAACTTGTCTTGCTTTAAAATAAACATTAAAAATATATTGTTAATATTTGAAGTCTCTCAGTCCCTCTCCTACCCCTAAAAAAGAAAGGAGCATATTTTAAAACATAGCTTTGTGTGCTTTATCTTGTATGGTGTTGCAGTAACCATTGAAAATAATTACTGACAAGTTTTAACAAAAATCGCCTTAACTACAGCTCAGCAAAAAGATTTCATACACAAGTGATGCATTGGTTTTTCTTTTTCTTGGAATATCAGAGAGAAAGAGAGTGTGTCCTTTGGTTATTTCACAGTATGTGCAAATGTAAACGTTGCTGTTAGTTAAGCTTTCTGTTCTATTGGAGTGCATAGGTGATTTATATCTTTGTGCTAAACCTTTCTCTTTTGTTCAATGGTTTTTCCTTAATAAAGTAATGTTCAATGGTTTTTCCTTAATAAAGTAACCTATACAGAATTACGGGGCGGGGGGGGGGGATCTTAACTCTACTCACAAATTAAACAGAAAAAACAACTAGAATCTGCTAAGAAAGGTAAAAGGAGATGGATGTGCCCGTTTATCTCTGACCTTCGCAGAAAAAATTCTGTTAGGCACTATAAATTTGCTTTCTGCGAATGGAAGAGCATAAAGGTGCACCAGCGGGATGTAAAAAGCATTTATAGCCATAACGCAGAAAATAAATCAATCATATTAATTTATAGCTGTCACCTCTGAGACCCATTTCCCATCAGCCACATAAGAAAGTGAAGTACCTGTTAACTAATAGTGAACAGTAAATGTATGGACTTGATGGTAGAGTTAGTTATTTAGCTCAGATTAGATTGCTTTTTTCCTTGTCTCACCCAAATATATATATATAGCTATATGATGGAGGAGTGTCCACCTGCTTTTTTATAAACCCTAATGATACCTCTTTTTATCTCAGGCAAGATTCAGCCACTCTTCCTCATGCTGCGTAGCGCCTTACTTCTCAAGTAGTCTCATTGAAATATGTTCCTGAGGCCAAATTCTGCTCTAATGTAACCTCTGAATCATTGCTGGTCTGTATTATTATTTCTATAACATTATATGTGTGTGTAGTACTTTACAGACAATTGCCCCTCCCACCAGTGTGGGTCGGGGAGTTTGGATGGACTAGCGGGGGGATGGCCAACTCCTAGGGGGAGGAAGAGAGTAGAGAGAGCTTATGCCCAGACTTGCTGGAGTGAATTCCCATCTTGTGCCTCAAAGTGTGGCTAGGGGAGTACCTCAGGGAGGGGAAGGGACTTCTCTGCCTCCCATTGGCCAGTTGGCATGGATAAGTATAGCTGATTGGTTCTCATTTTAAAGCCTGCCCCAGGCACCCAGGGCCCCTCTTGATGTCCCACCCTGCTTCCATGTACTTCAGGAATTATTGAGCTGTGTTTCCAGAATGTTGTGGTTCTGACTTGTTTGGGAGATTGCGGAGGTTTTTTTTCTCCACTGTGCCAAATAGGAAGTTTTTTGTCTTCGTAGCAGCATTTGGAGGTGAAAAGGTTAGGTGAAAAGTAGTAAGTCTAGGAATTTAAGGCTAGGAGGAATATAGGAATGTCAGTCTGTTGCCACTTGCAGCTGGTATCCAGGCACAGATAAAGGTGAAAGGGGAGAGCTCCCAGAGGTACATGAGATCCGGGATTTGAGTGGTACACCTTTTGCCTGTAAGTGGAAGGAGAGAAGTCTTTGCAGAGTTACCCCTTGATACCTTCTATTCCTCTTGTGAGAGGAAAGACAAGAGGATTCAGAAGTGAACTGAGCCCTAGGAGATGGCTGAAGAAGGTCTATCTCCTACTGATGGGAGTCCGTTTAACCTGCACTGGACCCAGGGAAATGCCTGGTGTGTGAGAGGGAGTGGGTGGATACAGCTTCTTCCCTTAGTTCACATAATAAAGTTGTGGCCAGCTGCTTAAATTCATCCCTGTATCCATCTTCCATTCTCCTGTATGTCCTGATCCATAAAATAAAATCTCTTGCCCTGGGGTTCATATAATAAAAGTTACCAGAGAAGTAAGATTACTAAGGATGATATAGTGTGGGGATGAGGAGGAAGACAGCTATGAGAGTAAATGTTCATGAGATGATCTCATCGACATACATATCTGATTAGTTTTCGATTTTTGAGTTGAGTATATATCTTTTAAATATCATAGGGGTTTGGTTATTTGTTTTAAATAAGATACAAAGTTAAATTAATCATTTGAGGCATTGAAGTCCACCAGAAATGGTGGAATGGATGCGTGTAATGGAGGGATACGCAAAATATGTGAATTTCAAATTCCAGAAGGAGAGTCAGGAATTGGGCCTCAGGGCTTAAATAATATTAATTTAAAACAAAATAGCAAGTGACTATTTAGTAACTAACAATAAACACAGTTTAATCATTTTAAAGGGCCTGTTGATGTTACCGTTACTGGGCCTTTTAAGGCCCTGATTTAGCAAGGTATTTAAGCAGTGTGCAACTTCACTTACTTTCCTTACTCCATGCTAACCAAGGGTATGATGATGGCCAGATCAGCAGGCAGCGATCGATCCAGCGGGGATCGAGTTAACACGTCTAGTCTAGAGACGCGATAAATCGATCCCTGGGTGCTCTCCCATCAACTCCTGTACTCCAGCTCACCGAGAGGTGCAAGCAGAGTCGACGGGAGAGCGGCAGAAGTTGACTCACCGTAGTGAAGACACCGCGATAAGTATATCTAGGTACATCAGCTTCAGCTACGTTATTCACATAGCTGAAGTTGCGTAACTTAGATCGATCCCCACCCCCATGTAGACCAGGCCTTAGAAACTGATTCTTCAGTATTGTATTTAGGCACATTTGTAATTGAAGTCAATGAGATTACTCACGATTATGCATGTGCTTGAGTGCCTTACTCATCTGGGTCCCAAATTAGTATGCAGTAACAGTCTCAGCTACTAAATGTATACATTTTGCAGGGCTGATTTAACAAAAAGCTTTATTTGGGAAGGTCATACAGATTGGCTCTACACCCGCATAGCTAATTCAACTAGGAGAAACCTGGCCAACGGAAGTCATAAAACACCGACACTGGTCAGAAAAAGATTCAGAGGGCTCATGCAGATAGTTAGCTCAAATCATTTCAATGTTTTTTTACTCCAGTCCTGAAGGAACAAGGTGGGCAAACCATCCAATCATCCAAATGCCAACTGAAAAACAACAGACTCCTACTGCAAGACAAACCCAAGAAAGAAAGCAACAGAACTCCACTGGCCATCACATACAGTCCCCAGCTAAAACCTCTCCAACGCATCATCAGGGATCTACAACCCATCCTGGACAATGATCCCTCACTTTCACAGGCCTTGGGTGACAGGCCAGTCCTCGCCCACAGACAGCCTGCCAACCTGAAGCATATTCTCACCAGCAACTGCACACCGCACCATAGTAACTCTGGCTCAGGAACCAATCCATGCAACAAACCTCAATGCCAACTCTGCCCACATATCTACACCAGCGACACCATCACAGGACCTAACCAGATCAGCCACACCATCACCGGTTCATTCACCTGCACGTCCACCAATGTAATATATGCCATCATATGCCAGCAATGCCCCTCTGCTATGTACATCGGCCAAATTGGACAGTCCCTACGGAAAAGATAAATGGACACAAATCAGATGTTAGGAATGGCAATATACAAAAACCTGTAGGAGAACACTTCAATCTCCCGGGACACACAATAGCAGATTAAAGGTAGCCATCCTGCAGCAAAAAAACTTCAGGACCAGACTTCAAAGAGAAACTGCTGAGCTCCAGTTCATCTGAAAATTTGACACCATCAGCTCAGGATTAAACAAAGACTGTGAATGGCTTGCCAATTACAAAAGTAGTTTCTCCTTCCTTGGTTTTCACACCTCAACTGCTAGAAGAGGGCCTCATCCTCCCTGATTGAACTAACCTCGTTATCTCTAGCCTGCTTCTTGCTTGCATATATATACCTGGCCCTGGAAATTTCCCCTACATGCATCCGACGAAGTGGGTATTCACCCATGAAAGCTCATGCTCCAATACATCTGTTACTCTATAAGGTGCCACAGGACTCTTTGCTGCTTTTGAAAAAACAACAGTGAGAGAGATTATCTTTAAACAGAATCAGAGGGGGTTGTAAATGTTATTCCCCCAACCTTCAGAAGGCTCGTTGCACTCATTGATAAATTTTCTATTTTAACAAAAAGTTTGTCTCCAGTGGCTGATATACACAATAATGATATTGTTCAGGGGTAGGAATGTTTTAGGACTGCGCTTAGGTTGTCTCCCAGCTTCATGGAATCCATTGGTGAATGGGGGAATATCTGAAGAGTATAAAGTAGGAACTATCCAGTAAACTTAATATACATTCATGCACACACACACATACAGTTTTTATGTATACAGTATACATTAGATATACTGGATTTATTTATAAAATAAAATCTATGTGTATGTGCTTGCATTCCTGATTCATAGATTCCAAGTGCATCAGGGACCATTGTTCATCTAGTCTGACCTCCTGTATAACATAATCCATAGAACTTTTCCCAAAATAGTTCTTAGAACATATCTTTTAGATAAACATCCAGTCTTGATTTCAAAATTGTCAGTGATGGAAAATCCACCATGACCCTTGGTAAATTGTTCCACTGGTTAATTACCCTCACTGTTAAAATGTTACGCCTTATTAATGTGACATTATAATCTCTCCTGAAGTTTTAACAGGCAATTAATAAATACATTCTTGATTTCAGCACCAGGAGAGTTGAATATTAGTATGTGCTACTCTAAAATAAGTAACTAATTTCCAGTATACATGTCTGTTGGTGGTTCAAATGAGGAATAATTTTTGTATGAGAATAGCCACCTGCTAGTCTATAATGGTAACTATCCAATAACCTCAGTGGGACTTTATTCTCTAATCATGCTGATTAGAGTTTGCCAAACATTTCTGACTGTCACCTAATTGTACTGCAGTTAAGTTCCCCAGATCCATAGTATTCATGCTGGAGAGGGGATCATATGTAATTCCTAGTGTTCTGCCCAACTGCAGAAGTTTTCTGCAAAGGGAATTAGATTCCACAGAGACTATTTTATGTCATTGAATTCTAAGCGGCTTTAAATACATACTTTTGTTTCCAGATCTGTGCATTTTTTTTTTAAAAAGGCCTCTCATTAGGAGTCAGATTCTATCTTAGCAGAGCCAATCTTTCACAAACAAGTTTCTATAAACTCTTGCTCACCCACACATGCAACCACACACAAAAGGGATGGATGCTGAAAGTAGATACAGGACTTCCACGATTTTGGTTTATAACATGTGCTGTGGAAAACAACTCCATATTTCCATGAGCAGTAACACATACACCCATTTCACTAGTATCAGAGGCCTTGGCTACACTTGAGAGTTACAGAGCTGTTGGTGCCTTTATAGCGCTGTAAATCACTCTCCGTTTACGCTGGCAAGGCACTTACAGGTCTGTATCTCCGTGGCTACAGCGCTGCTTGTACTCCACCTCCCCGAGAGGAATAAAGAGTATAGCGCTGCTGTTGCAGTGCTGGGGCGCCAGTGTAAACTGGGAATAATCTTAGTATGCTGTGACTGACCTCCGGAAGCTTCCCATAATCCTTTTAAGTGAAGGTCCCGCTCTTTGTTTTGTTGTGAACTCCGGGCTTCCGGAGCTGCTTATCAAAAAAACAAACACAGCCACTGTTTGCTGTGAATGAGCAGAGACAGGGGTGCTCCTTTTGGAATACCCACAGCTAGTGTTTCCTTGAAGAGATGGGGAGGGAAGGGGTTTGAGGAGAGAAGCAGCACGGCGGGCGGGAGGGAGGAGGGGTCTGTTTCGGCAGCGGCTGCTTATCTGGTCTGTGAGAAAAAAAACAGCTGCTGTTTGCTTTCAGTGAGTGAGAGGGGGTCGGGGAGGGGGTCGGAACTTGCAAGGCAGCTGCTGACACGGTGTCGGCTCCAAAAATCCACTCTCTCTCTCCCCCACGCTCCCTGTCACACTCCACCCCACCCCACCCCTTTTGAAAAGCACGTTGCAGCCACTTGAACACTGGGATAGCTCCCATAATGTACCACTCCCAATGCCGCTGCAGATGCTGCAAATGTGACCACGACAGTGCGCTGGTAGCTGTCAGTGTGGACAGACTGCAGCGCTTTCCCTACTCAGCTGTAGAAGACAGGTTTAACTCCCAGCGCTGTACAGCTGCAAGTGTAGCCATAGCTGTATCCAAGTCACTGCTTTCACCTGGAAATTGTTTATGGAGAAAGAAATTTCACCAGTGAAAATGCAGTTTTGAAAATACTAAAATGTAAGGATTTTTCATTGTGTTTTGTTTTGGAACCCTCTTGCCTTTCTAGCTTCTAGTCACGACCAGAAGTGCAAGTACCAAAATGTTGCAAGCAAGCGGGACAGATTCTGATCTCATTTATACTGCTTCAAACTTCCCCACCAACTCTGTCAGCCCTTATGCAGTCTTCCTTTGGCTCCTTATCAGTTCGCTGGAGGCAGCCAGGCATGGCACTATTGCTTTTCTGTCATCACGGGCCCTTCTGCCTCGCCTCTCTCTCTTTCTGTTCTCCTTCCTTTATAGCTGAGCTTGTTTTCCTTATTAGTTCCAGCTGTGGGTACTTACTCCATGATTGGCAGCTGTGCTGGGGCGTGGTCATCCTGGTTGCCTGTGGGGTTAGAAGGCTCTCTTTTTCTCTTCTGCCTACAGCCTACATGGGGTTTGTTAACCCCATGATAACCTCTAATTTGACTTCAGACTGAATTGTTCCAGAGTAGTAAGTGGTGAATTGAATAGGATAATGGACTGGCTCAAGATTGTGCAATAACTCAGCGACAAAGCTGGGACTACAGATCTCCTGACTCTCAGACCTGTTCTTTAGCTAGTTGGACTTACCCCCTGTGACCAGGGTACAGTCCAGACCAGTGTGGGGCTCTGTCATCCCTGCCCTGCAACCTTGGGTGCCTTCCAATGCTTTGCTGAAGTAGCTCCTACCTGGGATGCTCAAAAAACAGCCTTCCACCATGCAAGCCACACCCTGAGTGTCTGTGTGTATCTGCAGCCTGATAACCACACTTGGGTTACACTCTGGCTCTCATCAGCCTTGGTTATGCTACAGGCTGACCCCAATACACCCCCGGTCCCAAATTCCCCCAGAAATGTATGTCTTGTACTGCCCAGCCTTCTCTAGACAATACAGATATTTTAAGTCTGTTATTCCTTTAAGGAAATAACATGTCAATTTATTATCTAAAATAGTTATTCACGCACTTCAGTTTAAACACACTGGATTAGATAAAACAGAAAACCAAGTTTATTAACTGCAGAGAGAGATTGTGAGTACAAGTAATGAGGCATAAAAGTCAGAAATGGTTACAAGAAAAATAAAGATAAAATGGTTACTAATGGTTACTGACTTAACAAACTATATCAGATTCAAGCAAAGTTTCTCACCACATGCTTTCAGCAGCCATGCTGACCAAACTCTGTGGGTCACGACCTTTCCCCCAGATTCTCATGACTGCTTCCTTTGTCCATTCAGGAGCAATGAATGCAATGGGCTGGGAGAGAGAGAGAGGTGCCATGGGGTGTTTGTCCCTCCGTTTTATAGTTTCAGTCCCCCTCTTGCAAAACATTTCCAGATGAGCATTAATAGGCAAAGGGCTAGTCTACCCTGGCAATGCTAAAGTGCTGCCGTGGCAGCGCTTTAACATGTCTTGTGTAGTCACAGCAGAGCGCTTCTCCACAAGAGGCATAGCTACCAGCGCTGGCGCTTTAAAGTGCTGAAACTTGCTGCGCTCGGGGGGGTGTTTTTTCCACACCCCTGGGCAAGAAAGTTGCAGCGCTGTAAATTGCCAGTGTAGGCAAGTCCAAAGAGTGTATGTGGAAGGATGTTCCCTGCTGGCTTTTCTCACTTGTTTGAACTTCCTTTGTTTCCCTCCCTGCTTGATGGCTCTGTTCACTGCTTAAGTGCAAATTAAGTAGAACACACATTCCTTTTCTTAGGACAGACCTGTTTGCCAGCTTCCGTTTGGGCTGGACTGTGGGGTGTGGAACTTGTGTTAATAGCACCATAGAGAGGAATCTTATAACTTCACATACACTGTTGCCACACACATTTTACCGGTACAATACTGACCAGCAAATTATGAGTTTTTAAATGACACTTTACCAGGCATACTTTGTACAAAGAGAATTACAATAGTGTGCATGGTGTGAATACACGGATGTATTCTGTCACACCCAATCCATTATCTAAATTAAACTTCTATACTCCAGACCTATTCATGATTGTTCAATCACTAATTTTCAGCCAGTGGAATATGCTATAAATCTCCTTATGTTACAAAAAGAAGATTCTGGATGAAGATTCCATTGCACAGAAAAATCATTGTAGTGTTCAGATGTTACTATACCTATGACAATAAATTTACCTGTCTAACACTGTTAATTAGACTGCAAGCTCTTTAGAGTAGTGATTGTCTTTTTTGTTATATTTTGGCATAGTACATAGTGCAGTGGTGCCCAGATGTCTGACCGAGGCCTCTAGGTATTACTGCAAAACAAAAATAATAATAATTAGTAATGTTAAAAAGCAATGTAATTAGGCTGAATTTTTTTTATGCTCAAAAAAGAAATCTGAGTTGCAAAACCAACACTGAGCTGCCTGGGTGATGATAGCTCACACAGGTAGGAAAAGAGCAGTGCAGGGTCCCAGATGAATAAAAAGAACATTAAATGTGTCTATTTATTTTGTTATTTGGGGACAGTGCTTTCCTATTGTTATTCCAAAACCACATATGCCTAATGAGAGTCTGTTTGGAAACCATTAGTTCAGGCTTTATTGCATCGTTTTAGGCCAGTGAGATTTTTAGATACGAGTTGGGTAGACTGATGCTGAGTGATTCAGCTTTGGACCAGAGCATTAGTTTGTTCATGAATGCAAACTAGTGATTACTTTCCCATTAAAGTCACTGGGACAGATTGATCACTTATATTTGGGTAGTGGCAAACAAACAATATTGACTAGTTTGTCTGCTCCTGTGAACATGAACATGAACACGACTGCTAATTTGAACCTTAAATACTAGCTCTTCCTCCTTGGTCCTGACGCCCTTTGAGTTCTTAGCAGCAATTTTAACGCCTACTCCAACCATATTTTAGCTAATGCTGTACATGTCAAAACCGCAGTCCTGCAATAAGCTGCAAGATGGTGGACTCCTGTCTTTATCTGGAGTCCTGTTGAAGTGAATTACATTCCTCACACATCAGCCTACCTGCATCTCATCCCAGGACTGAAATCTGAGCTATTTTATTCTTTTCGCACACAGGAGGATCTCTAGAGCCATTTTAATCTGTTACTATCTATAGATTCTCTCCATCTTGTTGATCTCCTCCACAGACGGAAGTACCTAGAACTGTAGAGAGCATTCAGTGTGTCTTTTCCCCAGTTCTGCGGGACCAGGTATCAAGAAAGAGACTCGCCCCCAGGAGCTTCCTAACAGTAGGAATTGGTACAGCTAGTTAAACTGTGTTCTACGAAGGAGAAACTGCTGCTATATGTAGTCTGTGATACTCTGGTTTTTAGCACTTATTTGTGTATGGACAAGAATAGGTCCCATATTGAGCCCATGGAAATCTGTTCATAATACAGAATATGAGGGATTAAAAAAGAATGGGTCGGCGGTTCAGACGTTAGTCTGGGACTTGAAAGTCCTGCTCCCCTGCAGGCTCCCTTTGTAACTTTAGGCAAATCTCTTACTCTTTCTGTGCAGTTTTCTTACTCTTACCTTCCTACTTCATGGGGTATTGTGAGGATTAGTACTTCCACAGATGAAGTGTTTGGACCCTAAACTAAAGGGGGCCAGATATATACCTAGGGGCATGTCTACACTGCCCTGCAGTTTGGACTTTGGGAGTGGGGGGTGGTGAATAACAGTGTACACCAAAGGGCTGCGCTGAACCTCCCCCATGTGGACACTGGAGACACAAACTTAGAGATTTCTAGTTCACACTAATGTGGTCCTCTTCAAACAGAAGTCCATTAGTACTAACTAGGAACCTTTCATTTTGCACCCGCAGCATCCACATGAGGAAGTTACAGTGCAGCGCTTTGGTGCACACTACTGTTCACACCTGAGTAGTAACTGTGGGGCAAGGTAGACACGCCCAGAGGTAGATGAGTGTTTTCACTTCTGGACACAGAAAATGGGAACTAAAGTATTTTAACATTCTTCTCAGAGTGGTAGCCATGTTAGTCTGTGTTAGCAAAAAGAACGAGGAGTCCTTGTGGCACCTTAGAGACTAACTAATTTATTGGGGCATAAGCTTTCATGGGCTAAAACCCACTTCATTGGATGCATGCAGTGGAAAATACAGTAGGAAGATATATATATATACAGAGAAAATGAAAAAAATGGGTGTTGCCATACCAACTGTAGCAAGTGTAATCAATTAAGGTGGGGTATTATCAGCAGGAGAAAAAAAAAACTTTGTAGTGATAATCAGGATGGCCCATTTTCAACAGTTTACAAGAAGCAGTGAGTAACAGTAGGGGAAAAATAGCATGGGGCTTGAATAAAGACCGGGAGTGGATGGATCATTACACAAAGTAAAACTATCTCTCTATGCTATTTTTCCCTCCTACTTATGCTTATGCTCAGATACATTTGTTAGTTTCTAAGGTGCCACAAGTACTCCTGTTCTTTTAACATTCTTCTGTTGCTCACTGAAAGGAAATAGCTCACTGCCAATTTTCTTTTCCACAATCCTTAACAGAACCAATGTCAATTATGTATATATATATATATAGAGAGAGAGAGAGAGAGGTAAGGCAGCCTCAAACAGTAGTTGCAAAATCACCATTTAAACATGTATTTTTCTATTATCTTGGAACTGTTGCATAGTCACTGAGAGCTCACATCTGAGTCCTTCTGCAGTGTGCTGCTTTCACCCAATCCGTGCTGTTAGGGGGACGGGAGAGGGGGAGGGGAAGACTATGCAAATTACCAAACAATACCCTGTAGTATTTATATTTTTATCCATGCTTTGTTGTAACATATAGTGGAACCTTCATCTGAAGTTTCGCTCCGAGCAATTAATTTGTGTTTCTTTGGACTACTTCCAGTAAATCCAGAGCAGCCCTGCTAAATCTTTGAATTTAAGATTAATACAGAGGAAAATACATTTTGATCATCACGATTACTTGTAATAAAATCCCCAAGGGTTCAGTTCAAACTGTGGAAAGTGGAAAGGGTGCAGTTCAGAAACACAGAAGAAAAATACCTGGGCCTGATTCTCATTAACATTCTAGCAGTGCAAAGGGACCTGAAAGATTGTGTAAATGTAAAAGGTCCTTATTATCTTTACTACGTCCTAGAACTGCAGTCTAATCCTGTGTACAATAATAAAGATAAACATAAATTTCAATAAATATTTTATTTTATTTAAAAAATAAAATACTGTTTTCCAATTGTGCCATATTTTAATTTAGTGCAGGAATATTCCAGTGTCTAAATCACAGAAAAAAAGTATTTTTTCCCCAGGACTGATCCTGCATGTCTTTTAACTGAAGACAATGGAGTGACTTACATGATTAAAGATCCGTATGTAAGAATTTAAAGGATTGGGCCTACAGGGCTTAGTCCAGTCAGTGGAGAAGGGAGGTAAAGGTGCTTCTTACACCATCTGTTCATTTCTGCTGATGCTGGGGCTGACCTAGTGACAAGTAGCATGGTGGTAAGGACTGCTGGAGGGAGTCTTTCAGGCAAAGGAGGGACTTGGTAGAGCTGGCTAAACCGGTTTGATGACTGCTGACAACTAAGGTCCCTTTGAATCATTCTGATGGTCCAAAAGGAGATCAGTGGTGCTGAGGTTCTGGACCTTAATGGTTATTTAAGCAGCTGATTAATATTAGTTTAGCTCCACATATATATCAAAAGATGTTTCGCAGTTTGCTGATTTGTTTAGTTATCTATTCATTTTTTAAGTATGCTAGAGTCTTCACAACAACTTAATTAAAAAATGAGAACATTTTTAGGCAGTTAGTGAACTCCATGTGTTCTCTAAACTTAGTAGACTGCCCAGACATTTTCAAAAAAAACTGACAACATCAACAGTCCTGCTGCTTTCCAAGCCCATCAAGCCACCTCCTCCCCAGTTGCCCAAAGGGGAAGATGGTATCTGCAGTATGGTTTAGAAAGTCGATTGCAAAGCCAAGAGCCTCTCATAGAGAACATCTCACCAGCAGTCCCCTCTCATCTCTACACATTCTGAAGATTTTGCAATCAGTGTCAAATTCCAGGGGTGAAATCTAGATCCCATTGTAGTCAATGGGAGTTTTGCCATTGACTTCACTGGGGCTAGGATTATATTCCAGATCACAGAATCATAGAATATTAGGGTTGGAAGAGACCTCAGGAGGTCATCTAATCCAATCTCCTGCTCAAGGCGAGACCAACACCAATCAAATCATCCCAGCCAAGGCTTTGTCAAGCCGGTTCTTAAAAACCTCTAAGGATGGAGATTCCACCACCTCCCTAGGTAACCCATTCCAGTCCTTCACCATCCTCCTACTGAAATAGTGTTTCCTAATATCCAACCTAGACCTCCCCCACTGCAACTTGAGACCACTGCTTCTTGTTCTGTCCTCACTTTTCTGGTACTTCCCAGTCTATAGACTGTTTGGCATTGTACTCTGTTATTTCACATCCTTAGAACATAATATTCATTGCAGAAGGTTGTACCTTCCAACTTGGGCCCTGCAGGTAAGGAACTTTGGGCAGGTCACCAAGCTACCCAAATATCTGGATATTATTCAATATGCATGTTTAAAATGGCACTGCTGTGTACTGCAGAGTCTCGACAAGGTGCCATGATTGTGTCCAGGTGCTCAACCCATTTCATTGTAATTTCAAAGTAATCAAGATCCAAGGCTGTTGATCTGCATGTGCACTATTAAGAGAATTCCCATTCACTGTAAATAACTTATCATCCAATGAGGGTTCTTCACAATACGTATTGTCATTATGAAATGGGAACATCAAAAACAAGGTTTCCCTGTACCTCTTGTTGGGATTTTGTGGTTTCCAATGAGTCAGATGCTGGGCAGGAATCAAGGGACTTTGATTCAATGTGATTCAATGTGATGTGATTCGATTCAATTGAGTTCAACAAGGCTTTAGTCAATATGTACAAGGGAGAGCCCCGGTACAAAAATCAGGCAGAGTCCCTCCAGCAAGGAGCCCCTCCCCTTGCTATTTTATAGCACATGGCACTTACATAACAAGTTACATAAGATGAACCTCTAACCAATAAGAGTTAACCTTTCCATATATGGACTTATTTATCACATGGTCATAGTTCTCCATTCCACATGCTGAGCTCCCCCTGCTCCCCCTGGCCATCTCTGGAATGTTCCTAGGGTGGTGAGCCACAGCATGCTTCATTATGCATAAGCACCCTGCAAACCACATTTTATCCAAAATGAACATAAGCATACCCTTCACTCTGAAGAACGCTCTTCTCTTATTTTAATAATATGATCCAAGTTAATCATAGTCAATAAACATGAGAGAAAATTTGCATGATTGAGGGGTTGAGTGAGCTAAAATGTGTTCTTGTTCTTGAAGCCACACTTAACAGCATTAAAAATGTATTTTTTTCACAAGTCCTGTCAAATAATGTGATGTCTGTCTCATGTTGTGCTTTACAGGCACAATTTCCCTTGTGATGAGTTGATCTTAAATTCTAATTTGTACTGAAGTGTAACCTCGGTGCACACTATTTGAGTCAGTTGGACAGATCCTTAACTGCTTTAAATTGGTTTCACTTGATTGTGATCAATGGATGTGGCACAATATTTGTACAATTCTTAAAGCAGCTCATGGAAAAGACAGAGATTATAGTTGATATACATCAACAAATTTGCATTTTGGCTATAGATGGATATAGATAGGTATCATGCATATTACAATACATATTGAATATGGCCATTGATTACTCTTGGATTCCTTATAGTACGTATTGATCTTTATACCAGACACTACATTCTGTTCCCCATATTATGTATGTTGGATTTTACAAAAAAGAATAAACAATTGTCTCAGGATGACTCAATACAGACCCTTACAAGGTAGTTTCCAAATATTATCCTCACCAGATAGAACCAAGAGAGCGATTAATACAGAGAAAGAAGAAGCAAATTTTATTTCAGTGTCAATGCAATGAGAAGAGTCTGTTCCCAGTAGAATTGGAGAGATCATGCCAGCTTGATAGGTCTCTTGAAATGGCAATAAAACTATTATGGTCCTATTAAAGTGACTTTCAATTCCATATCGCTCATACCTGAGAGAAAGTAAGATATAATATAGTACATTTTGGGCCTCAGGACAATTCTTTCATCTTGAGCATCGTAAAAATAAAAGAAAATCTTAAAGATGACTTATTTTATAATATGAGGACCCTGGTTTGTGCTGAATGTAACATTGTTTGGTATTTAAGTCTGTAATCCTTTTATACATTTTGTCGACTCACCTAACTTTCCACATATGCTACTGCATTCCAATTACTATCTGGTATAGTTTTTATTTCTGATGAAGATTAAAGGGTACTGCTAGATGTATGCAAAAAAATGTGACAACAGAAAACAACAAATTTAGTTGGAGTATGTCAGCTTAGGAGAACATTTCTGATATGAGTGCTGTAAGGGTGTTAATAAACAGACTAACTCATTTGTCTCACCGTGGAATGAAAATAAGAATCACCATGTTATAATGAAATCTTGCCTGGGAAGTGCCTAGAAGACTTTTGAAGCCTAGGGTGGTTTCCTTCCATGGATTTTGACATAGTGATACATGCAAACTACATTCTAAATAACTGTGAAATGAAATGGGTTCTGTGGAGGACAGATAGATCAAGGCTAAATATGGTGATGTGCACTGGAGACAGGAACAGATTAATACCACAAGGGGAGACTAAAGGAAAATTGGAAAGAGTAGGGTATTTGAACTAATTCATTAATCATTTCCAACTGATAGTTCTGCCTTCAGGCACAATGAATAATACCAAGACAGCATCTTTAAAAATGTATGTGTGTTTTGATGTAGCCTAGAATTCAGAGCCATACTTCCTGGTTAAATTAAAAAAAAAAGTCCTGTACTGTTCTTAAAAAAAAAAAAATACTCATATTTCTAAACACCACATGTGCAACATTGTTTAGTTTTCTATACTCTGGCATGAATTGCTATTTTAACAAGTTAGATCAAACTCCCCTCTGTGACACACAGCCTTTGAAAATGGATTTTTTGCATGGATGTTCTGTAGCAGTTAGGAGACTTGATTCCCCCATTCACATCCAGGCTATCGAGCTCCAGCACTTTTAGTCATTAAGGGCAGGGCCGCCCAGAGGATTCAGGGGGCCTGGGGCAGGGTCAACCCCGACCCCTGCCCCTGCCCGTAGGGGTTTAAAAGCGGCTTGGCAGGGCTTGAGAGCAGTGGCTCTAAAAGCTGGGCTGATTGGAGAAGTGGCTGCAGCTGGGCCACACCCCAATCAGGCCACAGCTGGCCCCTATAAGAGGATCTGAGCCAGAAGCCCAAGCAGACAGTCTCTCTCTGCCTTCAGAGAGAGGGAGGGAGGGGCGGCGGCGGCGGTGGCCTAGCTGCAGGGAGCTTGAGACTGGATACCTGAGTGAAGCAGGGCTGGGGAAAGGCTGAGGAGCTGGGGAGCTCCAGCCTGGAAAGCCCCCAGCTGCGGGGTAGCAGTGGGCCAACAGGTACTAGGGGTTGCAGAGGGCAGCCCAGGATAGGCCAAGGCAGCAGGTCCAAACCTTCCTTGCCAGTGCTGAGTAGGCTGATACTGCAGTCTGCCCCAGGGCGTGGGGCTAGACAATGACTGGCAGTAGCCATATACTGAGGCGAGGTGGGGATAGAAGGTGGGGGTTCCCTGGGGAGGGGAGACCCTAAGAGAAAGGGGTTACTGCCAGGGGGCAGCACCCCATGTAAAAGGGCACTGGGGTCCAGGGAGGGACTCGGGGCCAGAAGACAGGTGGATCACCAGCCTGCAGAGGGCGCTCTGTGCTGGAACAGAGCTAATTCCCAGAATCACCAGCAGGAGGCGCCGCGGGGGTGAGTCTGACCCATCTATATGCCCCTTCCATAAAAAAAAGTTGCAATACTATATTCTCATGGGGGCCCCTATGGGGCCCAGAACAAATTGCCCCACTTGCCCCTCCCCCTCCCGGGGAAGCCCTGGGAAAAATAAACATTTAAAAACCATCGCATCTCGGCACAAACCCAGTTTAGAGAACTTCTTTTCAAGTCACCTTTACAAGGTATCACTGGTTCTCTGCATCAGCAAGTGCTAAAAGGCACTAAAGCTCATTTAAAAGGGTTGGTCACATATTGTCCATCAAAACTTTTTTTGGATCGAAAACTAAGGGGTTTTAAAAAGAAGAAAAGCATCACGGACAGTGTCTTTTTTCCTTCAAAATTTGTTGTTTTTTTAATTGAAAAGCTGAAATTAGTCTGCCAAAACCTGAACATGGTTTGGGTTTCAGAAGTGTGTGGCCAAATATTTGCTGCTTGCTGTTTGTTTGTTTAAAGAAACAATAAAAAAAATTCTGCTTAAAAAAAAAAATCCAAAACTTTTGAACCACCTCAGCTTGTGACGAAACGCCTGAGCCCAACCACTCAGATTTTTCCAGGTTTCTGATATTCTGCTGACTTGCTTGACTCACATCTATCTCCACAACTTTGGGTTCATTTAGCTTAGAACATAAGAATGGCCATACTGGGTCAGACGAAAGGTCGTATCGTGTCTACTGACAGTGGCCAATGCCAAGTGACCCAGAGGGAGTGAACCTAACAGGTAATGATCAAGTGATCTCTCTCCTGGCATCCATCTCCACCCTCTGACAATCAGAGGCTAGGGATACCATTTCTTACCCATCCTGGCTAATAGCCATTAATGGACTTAAACTCTATGAATGTATCTGTTTCCTAGAGACTGGCTCCATGGGGCCCCTCACAAACTGGAGACGGTTACTGTGGGTTTGTCTTTAGTATAGCTTATGTACATACTCCACAAACTGAGCATTTGATCTTGGATGAGCCTATGCTGTGAAAACTGAAATGCTCAAAATAGCACATGCATGTGAATGGACACGGGGTGCTAAAATTAAATTAACCCAGGGGTTCTCAAATGGGAGTTGGGACTCCTCAGGGGGTCACAAGATTATTACTGGGGGTCGTGAGCTGTCAGCCTCCACCTCAAACCACGCTTTGCCTCCAGCATTTATAATAGTGTTAAATATATAAAAAAGTGTTTTTAATTTATAAGGAGGGGGTCACACTCAGAGATTTGCTATGTGAAAAGGGTCACCAGTACAAAAGTTTGAGAACCACTGACTTAACCCCTCTGGAGCCTCGGGGAATGCAGGGAAGGAGGGTCTCCCTTGGTAGGGTTGGGAAGGAGGTACGTGGTGTAGGATATTGCTCTTCTCATGTGATCCCTCCCCCATGGAAAAGATAACAGCTTAGCTTTTTGTGTTAAATGGCTATCTGCAAGCCTCAAACTGCTGAATGAGCTTTAGGGTAGGGAAGGCTGTGCCTCCCAAACAGCCTGGCCCTGCCCCCTATCTGACCCCCATCCACTTCCTACCCCCCGACTGCGCCCCTGAGAATCCCTGACCCATCCTGCTCCTTGTCCCTTCGCTGCCACCCCCGAAACCCCCTCCCCCAACTACCACCCCGGGACCCCACCCCCCACCAACCCCTCCTGTTCCCTGTCCCCTGACTGCCCCGACCCCCCGCTGAGTCCTGACAGACCCCCCAGAATGCCCATGATCCAACCCCCATTTCCCATCCCTCCAGAACCTCTGCCTCCTCCCGGTGCCCTGACTGTCCTCGGGACTCCCTGCCCCTTATCCAAACCCCAGCCTCTGCCATTCTGCTTACCCCCGCCTCCCTCTCTCCCGGAGCCTCAGTGCACTACGTCCAGGAGTGGGCCTGGACAGCGCTGCAGTGGCATGGCTCTAGTGGGGCCCTGGAGCTCGCAGCCCTGCCCCCTTACCACGCGGCTCGGAGTGGAGCGGAGCTCAGGCCCCGCTAGAGTCACGCCACTTTAGCTTTGTCCAGGGCTGCTCCTGTATGCGGTGCGCTGAGGATCCGGGGGATGGGGGAAGGCGGAGGTGGGGCTGGGGCCGGAGCATTCTCTTGGGGGCCCCTGTGGGGCCTGGGACCTGGGGCAAATTGCCTCACTTGCCCACTCCCCCCCCGCCGGGTGGCCCTGGTCAAGGGCAAGATTTAACTGGTAGGTCTGCATACATGTCTCCATACCTCTTCCCAGCCTACTCCTGCTCCAAACACCCTCAGCATTATAATGGCTCAAACCTGCCCCCCCTTCCTGGAACAGTGCTCCACAGCATACGGAGGGAAACAGACCTCTAAATGAGATCTGTAGATCATGTCTGCCTTAATGTCACTTTTAACAGTTACATTCCATGAGGTCAGATTCTGATATCCTCACTGAATGGTACCGTACACTGCATGGAGCCCCATTGAAATAAATGGGAGTACTTGAGAAGTAAGGTCCTTCTCAATATGAGTAAGGGCATCAGAATCTGAGACTGAAAGGAGTACTCGAGCAGTAGGGAACTTCTGTGTGTGAGTACGGGTATCAGAATGTTGGCTGTGGTTAGCCAAGCAGAGCTGTGCCTGTTAGGACCTCTGAATCTCTTCAGTATGGCATGACTATCAGGATATGACAGAGCCTGAACACTGTTATTCATCACAAACATGGAGAGAGAAAGAAACATTCGATAATTGTTTTGAAATGTTAACAATCTCCTGAGAAGTCTTACAGGAAGTGTCATGTACGAACTACGGAGAGATGCAGAGCACTCGGCAGTGAAGGAAAATGTTGTGAAATATCTTAATACTGCGGATGGCTGCAGGTTAGTTTGCGAGGGAGGAAACGATCTGAATGGGTTTCTGCTCAGTGGCATAAATGATGCAGTTTGATACTTCTAATATGATTCCCTCATTCTAAGCAAGGTTCAGTAATAATATTAAAAAAGATATAAAATGTACCATTTGCCTGAAAACCTGATTCTCAGTCTGCTGTTTGCATTTCAGGTTGCCAATCTGGCCTGTTCTATCTCCAATAACGAAGAAGGTGTGAAGTTAGTCCGTATGGCAGCAACCCAGATTGATAGTCTATGCCCACAGGTAGGCAAAATTCTTGCTGCAGAGTACTCAAGGACTGTTAAAGCATTAAAGAGCATAAGGTATTTGACAGAGAAAAATGTCCCATATGAAGATTATAGCCTTGCCTTTTTCATTATATTGTTGACTGCCTTGCAAAAACTCTGAAAAATACATTTGTATTGTGAGACTTGCTTAATGAACAAAATGAACACAGTGTACAGCTGTGCTTTTAACGTAGTATTTAATCAATTTGTTCTTTCCCTTGAGCAAAGTTTTGTCATTTCTTGTAACAACTTATTCTAAATAATAGGTAATAAATGCTGCACTCACGTTGGCTGCCAGACCCCAGAGCAAAGTAGCTCAGGACAACATGGATGTCTTTAAAGATCAGTGGGAGAAACAAGTGAGGGTTCTCACTGAGGCAGTTGATGACATCACTTCTGTGGACGACTTCCTCTCTGTCTCAGGTACGGGGATCAAAATAAACCCCTAAATTAAAGTAATGGTCACATTAGAAAGGCAGCTAGAATTACAGCTGAGTCATTAGTGCATTTTTCCATCCACTTAGAATGCTGGCTTGCTCAACTCAGTGGGAGTGATCCAGTCCTGCCAATTAATCCCTAATAACTGGTCACATTGTACATGTGTTTCTGTCTTTTGGGAGATGTTTTGAATTTCAAACCCTGGTGGGGGGTAAAACAAGTATAAATTTTTATTACCAGTTTTCCCCTTGTTATGGATAAAATTCATTGCTAGTGCATGTATTCGTAGTTGGACAGCTACCTAGCTACCTAATTTGCATCTCTTAGTGTCTGGTGGCTAACATATGCAGCCAAAATGAGTTGAAGGTGTTGCCCCTATAAAAAGAGAGGCTGGGCAGGAGCCCGGCTGAAAATCTGGCCTTTAGTGTTTCTCTGTGTGCTGCAGTAAATGGCAAAGCAACTTAGTGGAATCAAAGAAGTTAAGAGATGGAGACCCAGATTCTCTGGTGCAATCCATTCACTTTGTGCCACTCAGGTGGTACAAAATGGATGGATTCTGGACAGAAGTATTCAGCAGAGATTTTCCTTGTGGAGGAAAATTCTTCACTGGTGTAAACCTGGCAGAGGTAACTCCTGTGCCGGTCACTCCGGTGCACACACTAGTTGTTCTAACTAATATAAGGACCGGGCAAGCAGTGAATTATGGAGTTATAATTGGCTTTCGGATGCACTCCCCCAACCTGAATATGAGTCAACAGTGTGCCCTTGTTGCCAAGAAGGCTAATGGCATTTTGGGTTGTATAAGTAGGGGCAATTCCAGCAGATCGAGGGATGTGATCATTCCCCTCTATTCAGCACTGGTGAGGCCTCATTTGGAGTACTGTGTCCAGTTTTGGGCCCCACACTACAAGAAGGATGTGGATAAATTGGAGAGAGTCCAGCAGAGGGCAACAAAAATGATTAGGGGGCTGGAGCACATGACTTATGAGGAGAGGCTGAGGGAACTGGGATTGTTTAGCCTGCAGAAGAGAAGAATGAGGGGGGATTTGATAGCTGCTTTCAACTACCTGAAAGGGGGTTCCAAAGAGGATGGATCTAGACTGTTCTCAGTGGTAGAAGATGACAGAACAAGGAGTAATGGTCTCAAGTTGCAGAGGGGAAGGTTTAGGTTGGACATTAGGAAAAACTTTTTCACTAGTAGGGTGGTGAAGAACTGGAATGGGTTGCCTAGGGAGGTGGTGGAATCTCCTTCCTTGGAGGTTTTTAAGGTCAGGCTTGACAAAGCCCTGGTTGGGATGATTTAGTTGGGTTTGGTCCTACTTTGAGCAGGGGGTTGGACTAGATGACCTCCTGAGGTCCCTTCCAACCCTGAGATTCTATGATTCTATGAATGTGCACCTAGCAGAGCTCAAATGTAGGGGAGGACTGAGCCTAGAAAAGACCTATTAGATTATCAAATCCATTTCCCCACAGTGCAGGATTTCTGCCTTTGCTGTAATTAGTAGAGACAGCTTCAAGCCACAGAATTCTGAGTTGGTTCGAGATTCCAAGCCTCCCAGACTTCAGGATTTGTTTAAGCTCATTATAAAGATATGGGTCACAGGCAAAATTTGAATCCAGGTCTGGGTTTGGATTTCAAGTGTCCCCAAAGTTCAGAGGTGTTCATGCCTAGAGTTTTCGCTGGACTTGTCTCTATTGCCAATAAGTACAGAAGAATTTGGACCACTCTTTTTACATTTATTAATGTCTGGTAACAGGCTGCCGCCAGTGTTTGCAAATATCATTCTTGATTGTCACAGCTCTTACCCAAGAGCGAGAGAAAGGATGCCTTACTCTCTTTCATAGTCTTTCTCAGATTGTGACTTGCCACTGCAAGCAAATGGGTGGGAAGGGGAAAGAATGGAGTGTAAGTTGAAGGATACCTAATATGGCCCTTCACCCCTTTGCTCACCCACCAGAATAGCTGGCCAGGAACACAGTAGAGAGCCAGCTGTTCCACAAAAAGAGGTAAAGTAACTTGCTCCTCACCCAAATACAGGAAAGAAAGGAAAAGGGATTTGGACTGTCTGGTTCACAATCTTTTCTCTCTGTTGCTTCTGCATAGATGTAAATATACACTACTCTTTATGGCAGAATGTAAAGTTACAATCTAGCTATAAGCAGCTAGTGATCCTGCTACAAAAAGTTTGTTTGTGTGTTTGACTCACTGTTGCAGGTAGCTTGTTATCCTAGCAAGATATAAGATAGGTGGACTTGGCTGTTATGAGAAAAGGACATAGAGTATGGGCTGAGTAGTCCTTTGAGAGGATCTCTGAGAGCAGCCAAGCCTCGGGAGACAGCATGGGCTGAATTCTGTGATGGTCTACTTTGAGATTCTTTTATGAATAATACCAAATCCTAGGAAAGGGATAAGTTTTTACCTGCTACAATTTGTGTCAGCTTTGCAGAATCCAGTTATACTTCTGTGTATAAAAAGGTAATAACAGCTAACTTAGAAAAAAAGAAGAGGTACATTTTACATGAAATAATGTAAACAGTTCTTGTTTCTAAGTAACAGGAAAATCCCCATTTCTATTATGCATTTGCTCTCTATTCTTTGTGAATCTTGGCAGATGAGGCATTATTGGATCTTAACATCAGATTAGGCAAAGATTTTGAATACATACTTTTCTCTCCTGAGGCATATGCTTTTAAAAATAGACCCAGATTCAAACTGGAAATAAGTAGAATAGTTTTATAATTCAATCAATGTGTGAAGTTATAATCTGAAGTGCACATTTCAAAAATACTATTTTTAAATAGAGTGTGTGTGTGTGTGGCGGGGGAGAATGGCTTATTCATCCTTAGAAAGGATTCCTTCATTTTCATTTTTTTTTCTGTTTGGTTGCATCATGTTATTCCTGGTAACAAGGAAATGGTGCAGTTGAGCCTGATTACACTCCGCGATTCAACCCCAGTGCAGAGTGCTTACAACAAGCCATAACAAGGAAATGAAAATTGACTGTCAGAAAACTGGGTCCTGCAGAACCTGGGAGAGCATATATTTTGATTTGACAGTTGGAGCTGGCAAGCACCTTTGAGCAGACCTAGCTCTACAAATAATGGGCGGACCAAGCCTGTGGTCCATAGATACAGTCCACAAGCTGAGAAGCTGCCATTTGATTATTTATTTTTGTTCTACTGTTCAAAGCAAAGCACTTGCATCCATAAATTGCACATTCTTCCCAGGGGTAATTTGTACCGACTGTGTTTTTCAGAAATCAATTTATTCTCATATTATATTTATTGGGGATAAGCTTGAGTTACAAAACTTGGAACCAGATCCAAATTTTCCCAAGGTGGGTCAAATCTGGGGTTTCAGTTCAGGTCTATCTTTTCAATATTTTATTTTCTTATCTGTTTAAAAATGATGTACTATCCCACACTGTTTAGAGACCTCTGCTCTATTAGCAGTGAGCTCTGAAGTCTTGGCTTCAATCAGAAATTCACACAAAGAAGGAATAGCTTAGTTTTAGTTGTTAAACCATTAAAGTATTAAAAAACGGTTGGTGACTGGTTAAGGATTTCTGACAAAGTGACCCCTCCCCGCTTATTACCCCATGCCACAACTGATGGCACATTTTTATCAGTGCAGTGGCTACAGAAGGAGGCTGAGATTAATTTTAATCAAACACTTTACATTTCAAATACATTGTCCATTCGTATTTCTAAAAGTGTTTCACTTCAGGCAAAATGTGGGCATGCTGTGTTAAGCAAAATGGGTTTTAAAAAAATCTTTTAGCAGAGCAACATTTTTTAAATATATTAATGTACTTTTTTTGAAGAGAACTTTCCCTTTGAAATGACCTTCGTTCACAACACTGGAGAATTTCAGTTCTCCTTCAGAAATGTTACAATTTGAAATGCAACATTGTTAACTTTTCTGGAAAATATAAATGAGTGAACCCTGGGATCTCTGGCAAGGCACATGACAATTTTAGTCTATTTTTAGCCTGGAATGGCTAAAAAAAGCAGTTGGTTAAATGATCGACCTTGGTTTACTGATCATGGCATCTTACTACAAGGTACATCATTTTACCTCCAGCTCATTTGTGGTGGTACTGGCAGAAAAGGAAGTTGCACCTCAGATTTGCCTGAGATTAGCCAAATGTAAAATTCAGATATCACTTTCATTGCTGAAATGCCTTTTTGAACTGTGTTGATTGGAGGGAGAAGGACAGTGTTCCGTGCTACAGAAAATCAGCTTCAACACATGACAGTGCTGTGTAAGGCACACATTATTTTCTGCCGTGTATAAAACCTGGCAGCCAACTTGTGTAAATTGGTGTATCTCCTTTACTTTCAGTAAAGCTACAATAATGTACTCCAGCTGATCTTGCCATATGTTCATTAGTATAGTATCATGATACGCACAATCACTGACACTTAGGCGCATGTTCCCTGCTATAAAAGCTTCCCACTTCTGTTCCTGGTCTGGTGGGAAGCGGATGAACTGTTTGCTCCTCCACGTCCTGCTCTCTGCATGGAGTCCCTCACTTCTCCTGGTTCTGAATGCAGTGAGGGACACACAAACCAGCTCTTGATCCCTCTACTCTTCCACTGCTGATTCCATTTGCACAGGTATGGAGGGGAACCCCTGAAAAATCTCTCACTCCCCTGGATTATTTCTAAAGACAGTCTAGTGCCCCTCTAACAAGACTCCGGGGGGGAGAGGTGGTAGAGACGATACACAATAGTACTTACAAAGGTAAAAAAAAGATTATTTTACAAAATGATGTGAGACAGCAAATGGAAACTGAACCCAGCCCAATGTGTCCATGGCAAAGAGCTCTGGGGTGAAATTCTGACTCCATTGCACCCAGTGACAAATTTCTTATTGACTTAATTGTGCCAAGAATCAATCGCCTGTGCTCCCCAGCCACCAGAAAGTTACCTATTAAAGAGCCTTCTCTACAGAGTCTCTTGTGAAGATGCAGGTTAGGGGTCAGGACGTTGGACTGGCCATGCTTTCAGATGTCATGCTACTATCACAGCCTGGTGACTGAGCATGTGCAAACTTTCTTCATATGAGTGAATTTTACCCATGAGGTAAACCTAACTAACAGGCTCCAAACTCTCATTGACTTTCAATAGCAGTTGGGTGCCTAATTCCTTTAGATGCCTTTGAGACTCACACCCTAAATATTTTCAGTAGTAAACAGACTAATCTTCCAAATATTGACTTCTTGTCAATGGATATACAGAATGTATGGCCATTACAACTCCAGTTGTATTTATTGTTATTTTAGTAACTCTTAAATTTAATTTAATTTGAGTTGATATTTGAAGTGAATGTCAATGTTTGAGAAAAGTACCAGATTTACAACCCTGGAAATCCCAAGAGCTGTACTTACCCTTAAAATAATTATTGGATCTGTCTGTGCCTCAAGATTGTTCTGGCGTGACAGTGTGAGAAGGGTAGTTCTGTCTCAGTAGTAAGTAAGTTCACTGGTTTGTCTACTCTGCTGAGACTCTGAATAATGGTGCCAAGTAATGCTAGTTATGTAAGTGAATTTTGTGGTGAGAAGACCTAATCAACCTATTTAACACAGGATAAGTCACCAAACAGACATTGGACAGAAATTAGTTTTGGTCACTACTGACCTAGGTTCAGATTCAAAACAGTGACCTGGGATGTAAAGCACCGTAACTTATTATGTACCCTTATTAAGAGACTACAGTATCCCCCAGAAATGGCCTAAAGTACTGTGGTAATAATATTGCAAGCTGTTGTGTTTTAGTCACATATGACACAGTCCTACATGACATTCTCATAAACAAACTAGGGAAATGTGGTGTAGATGAAATTACAATAAGGTGGGTGCACAGTTGGTTGAAAAACCTTACTCAAAGAGTAGCTTTTAATGGTTTGCTGCCAAAGTGGGAGGACATATCTAGTGGGGTCCCTCAGGGGCCTGTCCTGAGTCTGCTACTATTCAACATTTTCATTAATGGCTTGGACAATGGAGTGGAGACTATGCTTATAAAATCTACAAATGATACCAAGCTGGGAGGGGTTTCAAGCCCTTTGGAGGAGATGATTATAATTCAAAATGGCCTTGATAAATTGGAGAATTGATCTGAAATCAACAAGATGAAATTCAATTATGAAAAGTGCAAATTACTACACTTAGGAAGGAAAAAGCAAATGCACAACTATATAATGAGGAATAATTGGCTAGGAAGTAGTACTGCTAAAAAGGATATGTGGTTGTAGTGAATGACAAATTGAATATGAGTTAACAATGTGATGCAGTTGCGAAAAAGGCTAATATTGTTCTGGGGTGTATTAACAGGAGTGTTGTAAATAAGACATGAGAGGTAATTGTCCTACTGTACTAAGCATTGGTGAGTCTTCAGCTATAGGATTGTGTCCAGTTTTAGGCAAGACACTTTATGAAATGTGAACAAATTGTAGAAAATCCAGAGGACAGCAACAAAAATGGTAAAAGGATTAGAAAACCTGACCTCTGAGGAAAGATTAAAAAAACCTCACCATGTTTAATCTTGAGAACAGAAGACTGAATGGGGGCCTGATAACAGTCTTCAAATGTATTATGGGCTGTTATAAAGAGGATGGTAATCAATTATTTTCCATGTCCACTGGAAGTAGGACAAGTAGGGGAGGGGAGATTTAGGTTAGATATTAGGGAAGAAAATCTTTCTAGCTATAAAGTTAGTTAAGATCTGGAATAGGCTTCCAAGAAAGACTGTGGCATTCCCATCATTGGGAGTTTTTAAGGACAGGTTGGACAAACACCTGTCAGGGATGGGTTAGGTTTACTGTGCCTTGCCTCAGCTCAGGGAACTGGACTAGATGACCTCTTGAGGGTCCTTCCAGCCCTATATCTCTGTGATTCTATGATTCCATGATTCTAAAGTACTCAGAACAGACAAATTATTCTTTATGACTCAACAGTTGCAGTATACACATATAAGCCTAGCTACGAACTGAAAATTGTGTGTTCTTTCTGCAGAAAACCATATTCTGGAGGATGTGAATAAATGTGTGATCGCCCTCCAAGAAGGGGATGTTGATACACTGGATAGAACTGCAGGTGCAATCCGTGGCCGTGCAGCCAGAGTCATTCACATCATCAATGCAGAGATGGAAAACTATGAAGCTGGAGTTTATACTGAGAAGGTACTGGAAGCTACAAAATTGCTCTCAGAAACCGGTAAGCTTATTCTAACTAATCTCTCTAACACATGAAGTTCCTAACCAGTTTAGGAACTGTATATTTTCTATATTTTCAAGACTGTAATTTAGAAGAGCATCTGTGCTCTCTCTGTGTGGGTGGATCTGCTTGTTAGTTTGAATAAAGTTCATGTTTCAAAACAAAACAATAAAAAATACACACTGACGTTGAAAAAAGGACAGAAAAAATAAATCCAAATAATAAGGCTAATTTCAAAACCTCATGTCATCTCCAAAGGTCTAAGAAAACCTCAGCATTAACAATGTTTCAGTGAAAGTACTTTGGAATGACTGACAATTCATGATGATATTTTAAAAGTAATAAAATTTCATAGTTATTTCATAGAAGGACTGTGTGCAGAATCATAAACCCTTTCCACTCCTGTTCTCACTTATATACTTATGGACCACAGTAGTTGATCTAGGCTTTGTACTCACCAGGATACTTCCAACTGTGACAAATAACCAATGAGCAATTCAAACACACGTAGCAACAGATAATACAAGTAACTGTAAGCAATCAGATTTGTTGCTGCAACATAGTGAATCCTTTATCACTGGTAGCATGTTTGTTAATTCTTGATATATAAATCAGGCTATAAAGCAAGCTAACAAAATATATTGATATATGCATTATAATTTATTATTATTTTATTGTTCCCATTGAACAGTGTGGCCCCAGGAATGAAACCAGGAAGGTGAACTGTTAGTAGCTCTGCTTTCTATGTCCTTTCACTGGAGATTAAGGATTGAATCCCAGATTCTGACTGTACATCTTTCAGGATATGATCAACACTAAAGGAGGCTAGGAAACAAACTTTGTCTCCTCAGAAACTGGTGAAATCTACCCTTGCTTTGACCTGTGGAGGGGCATTTCAAAGGAGGATTTAGCATTTGGGAGCATGATCTGCACATAATAGTATATACCCTGCCACTTAACCCTAATCAGCATACATCCCCTAAACACCTCTCTGGCTTATATTTGGATAAATCCAGAGAAAGGAGATGATTGGGACGAGAGAGCTTATTTTATGAGAGGAGACAAACAGAACTTGGCTTCTTTAGCCTAGCAAAACAAAGGTCGAGAGGGAATATGTTTGCTGTCTATAAATACATCAAAGGGGCAAAAACAAGGGAATGAGAACAGTTATTGAAGTTTAAGGACAATGATGGCACAAGAACAGATGGGTAAAAATTATCCAGGAATAAATTTAGGTCGAAAATTAGAAGGTTTCTAGCCATCAGAGTGAGGTTCTGGAACAGCCTTCCAACAAGAGTAGTGGGGAACAAACAACCTAAATGGTTTAAGATGGAATTTGATACATTTATAAATGGGAGTATAGGATGGGCTGCTTGTGCTAGCAGGTGATAGGACTTCATGGCCCAGGTCATCACTTCTAGTCCTGTGTTCCAAGAGAGTGAGAATCTGGCATCTATGCCTTTGAAGATGCTGGGATGGTCATCCTCTCACCATAGTGTGATTCCATAGAAAATCTTTGTATAGTTCTTAGTCAAGGAAACACAAGAGGATCAGAAAGTGGTTATTTTAATTCCGTATTTATTGCATAATCAATACAAGAACAAAGATTTTTAACCATAACTTTAGAAAGGGCATTTCATGAACAAAATAATGTAAACTCTAGCAGTAAGCAATGGTCATGGATTCACAAAAGGGAGATATGACCTGTCCCATGTGATTGGGTTCTTGGGTCAACAGACTTTCATAAAACCAGCAAAATATACTGAGCGATTTCTGAACAATATGAATTAATTGTTAAAAAGAACAAAATTAATTTTAAGACTGTTTATTATGCTAACATTTCTGGCCCAATTTTATGTAAAATGTGTCCAATTAATCTTCCATAGAACTAATTTACAATGATAAAAATACAATAAAATGGATGTACAACAGGGACATTAAATACTTACATTGCATAGTTAACTTGTTCTTTAATAAAGCCTGAATTGTAACAGAGTGCTAATTATATTAAGTGCATCTTTTCCAAGACCTTCTGTGAGATCTGAGAAAAATTGGACCTGCTTGCTGTAATGTAGAGAAAGAGGACTCCAAATGACAGACACTCTATTTTAAAGCCTGCATTTCAGTTCATTCTTCTCGCTCTCTCTCGCTTTCTCTCTCTCGTACTTATATGTTCCCTATAACTGTAGTATCTTAGCAACTCAGAATTCTTAATATATTTATCCTCGCAACATCATCATGAGCACATTGCTATTAACTCCTTTTACTTGTGGGGAACTGTGGCATAGAGAGACACTACATGCCTTGCACAAGGTCACACAAAAAGTCTCTGGCAGAACAGGGAATTCAACCTTGGTTTCCTGATCACTAGGTTACCACCCTAACTACTTCCTTCTTTAGTGGAAGTGTATTGAAATGTCCTTTTTGCAAATTGTATATCCTGAAGACAACACAATTAGGAGAAATTAAAGCAATAATCATATTAATACCACTTTCGTCTGACCAAGTATTGGACCATTTGTCAGTAGATACTAACGTGCTTCACAATGGCATTGTCACCTCCAGACTACAAAGAGTGTAACGGAGACCTAAAGGGTGAAGGGATTTTACCCCAGTCACCGTGTGAGTTAGCGCTAGAGCTGAAGTTGGAACCCAGTTCCCTAATTCCAATCCCCTGCTCCATCCTCAAGATCAAAGTCACTGCTTATCTTATTCTGATAAGATAGAAGTAGATTTGTGACTATAAATTCATAGACTTTAATGCCAAAAGGGACCATCGTGGTCCTCTAGTCTGATCTCCTGCACATTTAGGCCACAGAACCTCACCTACCCAGTCCTGTAGAAGGTCCATAACCTCAGTCTGAGTTACTGAAGTCCTCAAATCTTGATTTAAAGATTTCAAGTTACAAAGACTCCACCATTTACTCTAATTCAAACCAGCAAGTGACCTGTGTCCCACATTGCAGAGGAAAGCAAAAAAAAAACCAAACCACCCCAACAATTCGACCTGGGGGGGAATTCCTTCCTAACGCTAAATACAGTGATAAGTATACCCTGAGCATGTGGTTAAGATCCACCAGCCTTACACCTGGGAAAGAATAGAACATAAAAGCATAAGAATGAGCATCTAGCCCAGTATCCTGTCTTCTGACAGAGTCTGGCACCAGAGGCTTCAGAGGGAATGAACAGAACAGGGCAATTGTTGAGTGATCCATCCCCTTTCATCCAGTCCCAGTATCTGGCAGTCAGAAGTGCAGACACCCATAGCGTGGGGATTGTATTCCTGACCATCTTGGCTAATAGCCATTGATGGACCTACCCTCCATGAACTCAGCTAATTCTTTTTTGAAACCAGTTGAACTTTTGACCTTCACAACTTGCTCTGGCAACAAGTTCCACAGGTTGACTGTGCATTGTGTGAAGAAGTATTTCTGTTTGTTTTAAATCTGCTGCCTAATAATTTGAGTGACCACGGTACTTGTGTTACGTGAAGGGGTAAATAACACTACCTTATTCACTTTCTCCACACCAGTCATGATTTTCATGACCTCTATCATATCCCCCCTTAGTCGTCTCTTTTCTAAACGGAACAGTCCCAGTCTTTTTAATTTCTCGTCATATGGAAGTTGTTCCCTAATCATTTTTGCTGTCTTTCTTTATATTTTTTTTTCAATTCTAATATAACTTTTTTGAGATGGGATGACCAGAACTACATGTACTATTCAAGGTGTGGGCGTACTATGGATTTAAATAGTAGCATTATGATATATTTTGTCTTATTATCTATTCCTTTCCTGATAGTTCCTAACAATCTGTTTTTTTAACTGCCGCTGAACATTGAACAGATGTTTTCAGAAAACTATCTACAGTGATTCTAAGATCACTTTAGCAGCTAATTTAGACCCCATCATTTTATATGTCTGGTTAGGATTATGTTTTCTAATGTGCATGACTTTGCTTTTGTCAACACTGAATTTCCTCTGCCATTTTGTTGCCCAGTCACCCAGTTTTGTGAGATCCCTTTGGACAGTCAGCTTTGGACTTAACATCTTCAGTCATTTTGTATCATCTGCAAACTTTTGCCACTTCAATGTCTACCCCTTTTTCCTGATCACTTCTGAATATGTTGAACAGCACTGATCCCAATACAGATCCTTGGGGCACCCCACTTTTTTTCTCTCTCCATTGTGAAAAATGACCATTTATTTCTACCCTTTGTTTCCTACCTTTTAATCAGTTATTGATCCATGAGAGGACCTCCCCTCTTTTTCCATGACTGCCTATTTTGCTTAAGAGCCTTTTGTGAAGGATCTTATCACAGGCTTTCTGAAAATCCAAATACACTATATCCACTAGATCACCTTTGTCCCCGTTTGTTGACCCTCTCAAAGTATTTTAATAGATTGGTGAGACAGGATTTCCCTTTAGAAAAGCTATATTGACTCTACCCCAATGTATCATTCTCATTTATGTTTCTGATAATTCTGTCTTTTACTATAATTAATTTCAATCAATTTGCCTGGTACCAAAGTTAGTCTACCAGCCTGTAATTACCAGCATTGCCTTTGGAGCCTTTTAAAAAAAATAGGTGCTACATTAGCTATTTGCCATTCATCTGGTACAGAGGCTGATTTAAGCAATAGCTTACATACCACAGTTAGCAGTTCTGCAATTTCATATTTGAGCTCCTTCAGAATTCTTACATGAATACTATCTGGTTCTGCTGACTTACTATTATTTAATGTATCAATTTGTCCCCAAACCTCCTCTATTGACACCTCAATCTGGGACGGTTCATTAGATTTGTCACCTAAAAAGAATGGCTCAGGTGTAGGAATCTCCCTTGCATCCTCTGCAGTGAAGACCCATGCGAAGAATTCCTTTAGCTTCTCTGCAACAGCCTTGTCTTCGTTGAGTACTCGAATGTCCCATGGCCCCACTGATTGTTGGCAGGCTTTCTGCTTCTACACGTTCTAACTGCAAGTCGTCTTGTCTTCTCTTCTCACTTGCAATCTTCTGAGAGTTGTCCTCTATGTTCTTGGGGCTCCAAACTCTGGTTATCTCCATGGTCTATTCCCCTCTCCTTGTAGGGCTTTTCACACTTTCTCTTCTGCCTTTCTCTCCCATCTTCTGTTACTGACTGCCTCTCCGCTCCATTTTCTGACTCACCAAACCTATTGCTCAGGTCTATTTCTCCTTCACTAGCCAGTCTTTCCCTCTGTTTTGTTCTCATAGTCACATGCTTCCACTAGCCACTTTCCTCATCATCTGCTCAAATCTCCTATGAAACTCAACCCTTGTTTCTAGCTCCATCTCCTAATATTAGATCTTCTCTTCCATTGGATCTATCGGGTGGCACTTCAGACGTACAGGTGTGGCTCCTGTGCTGCTGGCTGGCTGCAAGGAAGCCACGTCTCCTAATCAAGGTTGAGCTGTAATCAAAGGCTCTGCCCCCTACCAGACTTTGCAAACTGAAAGCAAACCAGCAAGCATACAGACTCTCAAGTACTCACTCACAGCCACTACGGAACAGGGGTTTGCTTGCCTCTGTTCTCCTCCAACAGATCTCCAGTCAAACTCCTCTGCTTTCAGCTCTCTCTCTGCTTGCCCCTGGGCCACTGCTCAGAAAGCAAACCACTGAAGAATAGGAGCTGCATTTCAGTGGAAGCACACATGACTGTGAGCCAGAAAACAGTAACACAGGCACAAATCCTGGCTGTGTGCAAGTCTGTGGAGCTACACTGATTTCCACCAGGTGAGCATCTGGCTCATAGTATTTTGTACTGCTACAGTGTAGTGGTTTTTTCCATCTGCAGTTCTCAAAACACATTACAAAGGTATGATTAGTCCTGCTTTACAGATTATTATATTGAGACACAGAAGGGTGAAATGACTTGCCCAAGTCACATAATGAGTCAGTGGATGAGCTGAGAGGAGAGCCCCTCCTAACTCAGTTCTGTGCCCATAGGCTCATATTCCCTCCAGGGCTGGGTTCAACAAAGTCACAAGTTGTGGTGCTGGTTCTGCCACAGACCAACTGTGGGGCCTTATGCAAAATCCCTTAACAACTTTTTCCTTTGATTTCCTCATCTGTGAAATGATGATATTACTATCATATCTTACAATGGGGCTTAATTTAGTAATGTCTGGAAAACACTTGGTGATCCTGAGAAGATGTGATAGAAGGATAAAGTGTTATTAGTATATAGGGACAGATTCTGCCCTTAGACATGCATGTGGGATCCTAGTGGATTCGATAGCTATGAGAGTGAAACACTACGGTAAGTCCCTAATCTTTTTTAATTGAACATTTATTCATTTTTAAAGGAAGAGCTTTTGTAGTCTCAGGGAAACTAATTAAAATGATAATAGTGAGAAAAAATAGCACTGTCACTTCCTTGATTATTATTATTTACTCTTTGAGGGCTCAGCTCAAGAAATGCATCTGGCTGTTGAGCTGTAAAAGCCCAAATTACAAACTATAGTTTTTCGGGGATCCCAGAGCCTTGTGTATTTTTTTAAACTGGGTGTTCAAAGAAATACTGGACCAGATCCTCAGTTGGTCTAAATCAACGTAGCTCCACTGAAATTCAGTGTAGCTATGCTGATTTAGACCAGTTCAGCAGCAGTATAGTGAGATTTTTTGAAGACAGATTTCATATTTGGTGTGTAAACCTCTGTTGATTTTAGGGAACTGGCACCTATTTACATAAGATGTGAATTTGGTACCTGATTTCCAGATTTCATTTAATGATCTTTTTTGAATAATTTATAACCCATAATCCATCCTTTCTTCATTTTAATTTAATGGTGATTTTTTAAAAAAAATCTCCTGATATGGGTAGGGTTTTTTTGTTAGGAATTTTTTTCTTGTTATATGTTTCATTTTTTTCATTGCTTCCTTGGCAATGTTTAGTTGACTGGTGACCTTTATTCTTGTGCTTGTTAGAGCCTGTTCTGATCACATTTATGCCCCCAGTGTCTTTGATATTAGCATTAATTAAGGACATGCTGGTTAAATCCTCTTGAATAATGACATGGTTTCATTTCCCTTTAAAAACAAAGCAGATGCTTGACTCCCACTTCGTGACAGTTGCAGAAATCTAAGACAAAAACCATGAAACCATAAAATCAAAATGACTTCTTAGAAATATAAAAGCAAAATTCATATGGTTTTCAATGGATGTTAATTGTTATCTGCAGTGGGAAAACAAGGCCCCAGAGTTTAATCTTCTGTTTTGTCATGTACCGCATTCTACAACAGTGCATGGATTTTAGTTTTCTTTGTATTACAAGCTATTCCCTGTATAGTTAGCTCTGCTTTCTCTTTACAACTAATAGAACAGAATGTGGTTATTAAGAATAACTATAATAACGTAAAATATCTCTCAGATGTATTTGCCTTTGTGAGTATTCTGTTAGTATTTTTTTTTCACATATATGCCACTAATTCCAACTGATAATAGATGTAGCTATCAGTTGCCAGGTTGTTATTGTTTGTGGAATAAAACAAATAATTATTTTTTTCTTTATATTTTGCAAAAAATCATTCATTTCTATTTGCCATATTGCAATATTATTATGTATCATTTATATAGCACCATCAATGTAAAAAGTAAGATAAACACATACAACATGACCTTGCCATAAAGGGCTTAAAATCTAAAAATAGAGAGCGAACACCATACAGTTAACACAGGTAGAATTAGATGGATTTCCATTTGGATGTCAGTCAAGCTTGGCCTTGTAGATCATGTGGATCTCTAGGAGTGGTTTGAAAGCGAGCAAAAGAACCTGGTCCAGCACTCATTAAAATCAATGGAAAGAGTCACATTGACTTGAATGAGCATTAGATAAAGACCTTGGTGAATATTGACATGGAAGCTGTTCACACCCTAGGGATGTTGTGGAAGAAGGCAAAGATTGTGGAGCAGGCAAAGGGAAAGTTTGGACAAAGGCTAAGCAGAGCACAGGGAATGAGATTAGATATAGTCTGAAATGAGGCCAAAGCAGTAGAATTCTTCATAAGTCAGAAGATTGAAATGTATAGGGAAGAACCAGGGGAGCCTTTGCAGAGGCTAAAAAGAGAAGGAGAATGAATGGGGGAGTGAAGGAGAGAAACGGTATCTAAAATAGGTAGGAATAGGAGAACATGTGCAAGAGAGGTTTACCAAGAAATATGGGTGGAAAGGAAAAGTCAAAAAAACAAAATGATTGCTGAGGGCCTGGCCATGCAGAGAGAAGGTAAACAAGACTTCAAAAATGCCCCCATGATGAGTTAACAGGGGTAATAGTGAGTTTTGTCAGCAGTGACAGAAAAGAGGGTAATGTCTGGGAGGAAAGAAGATGAGCTCCATATTAGATGTGGTGGTGGAAGAGAGATCAGATTGGAAGGCAGAGTTACAAAATTTCAGGATGGCGAATATTTGTAAGTGATCAGTATTAATTTCTTATTTTGTTGGGCTTCAGTTGACCATATTTCAGTTTGGGAGTTTCATCACCTTAAGGTCCAGAGGCTCTTTTTCCAAGAATTCTGAAGGAAATCAAGAACACACTGAACCATGTTTCTAAATGCTTTGATAAATCAAGGACTAAAGATCTAAGTATCTTAGCAACTAACAGCCATATCTAATTTATCATTCCAAACAGCTGTTATACTAAAAGACTAGAGGATATCCAACATTATACCCATATTTCAAAACAGTCCTTATTGTGACCCTGAGAATTATAAACCAGAGAGTACTATGCTTCAGTATTATGAGGAATAGAATGGAACACCATTCAACATAGAGTTATAAAACAAGTAAATGAGTCTCACAAGAGACTGATAAATCAGCGGGGCTTCTGTAAGGTTAAATTATACTTTCCTTATCTGTTATCATTGTTTAAAGAATTTTAAAAAATTAAATGTAATATAAAAAGAGAATCAGTGGATATAATTTAATTTATTTAGATTTTTAAAAGATGTTGATAGTCTTTCACAAGAGGCTGTTTAGGAAACGGATAACCAGGGGGTGAAAGTTAAAGCCCTTTGGTGGATTAAGAAAAGTTTAAGAGATAAGAAGCAAACAATAAATGGCCAGAACTCAGCATGGAAAAAGATTAATCCTGTGATGTCCTGTTGTTAGCACTGTGGCCAGTGTGGTATAATATATTAATTAGCAGGTCAATAGTGAGGAAGCAAAATTTGCCGGAAGGAAAATACTGATATAGCTGTCAAGACTAAGTAAGAAGGACCCCAAGAAAGGTAATTTTATTCAATTTCACAAAATAGAGAAGTAATTTAAACTACTTGTATGCACACTGATGGGTTCTGAGTTAATGTAACCTCTCAGCAAAAACATCTAGTTATTATTATAGATATCTATTCAATACACAGCAGCAGTCAGCCCATGGATAAGATGTTAGGCTGTACATTAACGAGGATATTCATGAATACCCTGAATACTGCTTTCAGTTTTGCTCACCACAGCTCAAAGACCTAGAAGACATAGTAAAGGTCAAGATTAGAGCTGTGTGAATATCTGATTTCTTTTGGTTCACTGGCAGTTCCAAAAAAAGTTGTTTGGGGTCAAACTAAAACCATTTATTTTCTGAATGATTGGCAAATCATTTGACCTGAAACGAACCATTTTGTTTCAGGCCCTTTTAACATTTTTTTAAAATTAACAAAAAGGAAATAAAGGACTAGATTTATAAAATGGAGGAGAAGGTGGTAGGCTCATACCCATTAGCCTAGACGTTAGGATATTCACCTTGGATGTGGGAGATCCAGGTTTGAATTCCCACTTTGAGCAGGAACTTGAACCAAGCTCTTCTTCCCTCCCAGATGATTTCCCCAAGCACCAGATCATAGTGCATTCTGGGGTGGGTAGCTCTCTCAGTCTCTCCCTATTGAAGCTGTTCCCTTTTGTAGCCATAAATAAACATTCATTGGAGCAGGGGATGGAATCCAAATGTCCCACCTCCCAAGAAAGTGCCCTAACCACTAGGCTATAGCGCCATTTTCTCACTCTCTGACTATTCAAGAGAATTGGGCACCACAAAAAATTAGGACACTTGTGTCCTAATCTCTACATACGTCAGGTTCTTCATCCGTAAAATGGGGATAATAATTCCATTTTACCATCTCACCATATTGTGAAAATAAAATTCATTAATGTCTATGAAGGCATTGATTACTATGAGGATGAGTGCCATAAAAAAGCCCAGGAGGAAAGTTGTAATTCTGTACTGACAGCAAGATGTGGTAGGTGTGCAATAAGGCGTGGAGTCATGCATTGAATGATGTGGACAAAACAAAACAAAATATTGAATAGCTACCCACTCTTTAGCATCCATGCTTTGGACCAAATGGGGCAGTGGTGCTGTTGAAAAAGTAGTATATCCTAATGTTTGGCATAAGGCCCATGTATAAGGGCCCAAATTAAGGTTGCATGGTCATCATTAATATTGGCATTTCCCAAATTATGGGTACTTAACTTTGCAACCTCAACATGTGGGGGTTTTTTTGTTGTCTTTTTTGGTTGTTTTACCATTTTTGATATGTGTATGTGATATATATATATATAGCTAGAGATTTATATAAGGTGGGTTTTTCAAAGCCACTTAGATTATTTTGATACCAATTTCCGTTCATTTTTAATTGGCATTGGGCATCCATTAGGCACTTTTGAAAATCCCAGCCATAACAAATACACTCATATGAATGTATGTATTGAAGGCACACTACCAAGACAGTTTCTCTTATATTTTAGACAGCATCTTTCTGACTGGACTCAAAGCACGTGAAAGACATCTGATTGTTTGAAAAACTAACAATGTAACATACTGCACAGTAGTACTATTACAGTATTATGGTTTAAAATGTATGTTTTCTTAATTATCCGCATAAGGATCATGAGTAGAAATTTTGTAAGTTACACTTATACAACTCTTATACTGCACTAAGATGTAATATTGAAATATTACATATTTATAATCTGACAAAGAATTTACAGTGCTTATGGAGCCAGACTTTGACAAACACCTCAAGCTAAATAAGGTGTCATGTTCAATTCCATATTAACTCCTCAAGTCAAATTGAGAATCTATGCCATCTTTTACAGAGAAGGCCTGACAACCAATTGGGATTACTTTTGAAATACTTCTTTAAAATACTTCAATTTCCCAATAGACTGTTGTTTTCTCAGCTAAGTAAATTAATAATTAGGAAAATACCAGTTAGACAAGGAGAAGCTGTATTCTGAATTAACTTTTTTTTTTCTGTGCTTCGTGACATCAGTGCATTATATCCCCCTTTAAGCTGGACAGTTATTTATCTTCCAAAGGCAATAATTTATTAGGCAGTGGATCATGCATGGAATTTTGCTTTTTTAAACTCTTCCTCTTACTTCTTGTTGATAACCCCATTGACCACCGTAAATAATTGTGGTCCATCCATATGATGTGCACAATTATAGTTCTTTATGCAAATGTAATCCTTTGGTAGGATTCCCAAATATCCATCCCCCAGCAGCACAACCACACCATTTCTGTTGCATCTAGGGCTCCATCAGGATCTACTACGTTATTTTATGGACCAATTAGCATTTTGATATGGCTCAATGTAAATGTATACCTCTGGGAACAAAAGATGTAGGCCAGACTGACAGGATGAGGGAACTCTATCCTGGGAGCCAGTGCCTCTGAAAAAGATCTGAGGGTTGCGGTGGATAACCAGCTGCACATGACCAACATCTCTGTGTGATGCTGTTGCTGAAACAGCTAATTCGATCCTGAGATGCATAAACAGGAGAATCACCAGTAGGAGTAGAGAGATTATTTTATGTCTATATTTGGCACTGGTGTGACCATTGATGGAATACTGAATCCAGTTCTGATGTCCACAATTCAAGAAAGATAAATTGGAGAGGGTTCAGAGAAGAACCATGATAATGTTTGAAGGATTAGAAGAATTATAGTGATAGACTCAAGGAGCTCAATCTATTTAGTTTAACAAAGAGAAGTTGAAGGGGTGTCTTAATTACAATCTATAAGTACCTATGTGGGTATGTGGGAAACAAATATTTAATAATGAGCTCTTCAGTTTAGCAGAAAAAGGTATAGCATGGTCCAGTGTGTGGAACAAGTTGAAACTAGACAAAGTCATACTGGATATAAGGTTTCAGAGTAGGAGCTGTGTATAAGGTGTAATTTGTTAACAGTGAGAGTAATTAACCATTGGAACAATTTATCAAATGTTGTGGTGGATTCTTCATCACTAACAATATTAAAATCAAGAGTGGATGTTTGTCTGAAAGATCTACTCTAGGATTTATTTTGGGGACGATCTATGGCCTATGTTATTCAGGAAGTCAGACTGGATGATCACAGGGGTCCCTTCTGGCCTTAGAACCTATGAATCATAGAAAGGAAAGGTGATTCAGTGGTTAGAACACTAGCATGGGTCTGGGAAGGCCAAGATTCATGGTAATTGTAATGTATTATGGTATTGAGGGACATATATGTTCTGTAGATAGAAATCAGTCAGTTTAACTGTGTAAATTCCATAAACTGATATTGTTCTAATGGTATCAATGATAAGTTCTCAAACAATGCTTATATTTCTGATCCTGAGCAATAACACTGTTATGTGACTTGAGTCTCCTATGCTTGTTTCTAGAAATGTGTAAATTTGCTTCCTGTGAAAGAGAATTGAATTAGCACCAGTATATCAAGAAAAATCACAAAAATGATACTAAACTTTAATGTGAAGGCAATATTGTGTTCAAACAAAAAAAAGTAGCATAGTTAAAACACATTTTTTTAAAATGTCAGGAAATACAAATATTAAAGTTCTTCTGTCAAAATTAATTCAGACATCTTGCACATCTTGTGTATTCAATAGTACACATGTAGAAAAATAAACAGAAGTTTCATAATCTGCATATGAAACAAAAAAAAAAGAATAGGGATTACATACAATTATGTGCAACATGGCATCATAAACATTGCTTGGAGGACTTTAACTTTTGCTTTTCTTGACTTTTCTTTAATTCTATAACATCAGCGTTAGACATTTTCTGTATTTATTGTAATTTGGTTTACTTGGAGTGTTTTGGAAACCACCTTTGCAGAAAAGCTTTAACACTGTTATCTACTGGATCAACTAACTTGCTGTGTTCCTGTTAACAGACCTCAGTCCTGCAACATTTACACATGTGCTTAAATTTATGCATGTCATTAATGCCAGTTGATGTCAATTGGGATTACTCACATATTTAAAGTTAAGCACATTTGTAAGTATTTGCAGGATCACAGCCTGAACCAAAACCCAGGGATCTGATCTGATCTCTCCTGAGCTTTTGAGAAAATTCAGATTTGTCTGTGAGTTCAGAATCAGTGTCTCGCCTCTTCTCTATACTAAATAAACTGAACCAATCCCTTATCTCACTCACCCATGAACTTCAAATCCAGATCCAAATGTTTGTGATTCCAGCTGAATTTTGCTTTTGACTTCTGCTGTCTGCAGAGGAAAATCCTAGTCTCTACAGATGTGAGACTGAAATGCAGAATATGGGTTTTATAGATGCAACAAAGGTATGTACTTGCCAAATATCACTGTCACAGAGTTTTTGAAGTGTGGCCTGAAAGCCTGAACTGGAGAGCAATGAGTTTCTTGTTTCAATTTCCATAACATGTTACTGTGCTCAACAATAATGTATGGCTAGAGAAACAATGGGAAATAAGACATTATTTGTTTGTGTTTTTGTGCTTGTCCAACAACATCAACCACAACTAAAGCATTGATTTAAAAATGCATTTTGGCAAGCAATCAATTCTGAATTTAGTTTAATAACTTTCTGCATTTAAAAAAGGCAAATTGAAGTGGGTGTGATAGTTGACATTAAGGGACAGTTTTGGCCAGGTGTGGCAGAGTACAAATGGTTTGAGAGGGTATAAGTAGCTTTTGTCACACAGCAGCCAACCACAACTGTATATTTTGTGCAAGGACTGCTTCTGGCTAATGCCATCCCAAAAGGTCTTTAAAAACCCTGCTGCTTATAGAGGGGTAGAGCACAGGGGTGCGTCCCAAGATAACAAAACATGTCTCTTTGTCCCTCTTTAGTGGCTAGATGTTTATGAGTCTGTTATAAAGCCTCTGAGCTAACAGCCTTAATTCTCCAATTGCTGCCTCATTTGCATTACCACCCGGAGAGAGACCATCTGTGAGGTTTGAACCCAGAACAACCACTGAATTTAAAGGTTGGGACCCCTACTGCTTGAGCAAAGGAAATGTGTCCCTTAACTTAGAGACAATAGTAGCAGATCCATAAACTTCTACACACGGTTTAGCCAGAATAAGGGGAACAGAGACTTTCACTGGGTTAATGTGGGTGACATGCTTCCACTAGCTGAAGAATTTGTGTGGACACAATGATCCCTATGCTCCTGTGAGGACAATCTAGCTCCTGTGTGGCCTATCACAGAGCTATTGCTCACTTTAACAATTTAGTCCTAAGAAATGCATAATAATGGGTTCTGTTGCAGTATATTGGGTAAATATGTGAGTTTCAAACAAAAATTCAGTATGCAGCTTATCTCTGGCGAGAAGTGCTTCTTACCATGTACATTGCTGAACAAAGCAGGTGCAGATGCCTTTTAAATGTTTTAAAGTACATATTTCCATGATACCAGAGGAGCAGTCATGATTTATCAAGTAAATAATCCCTTACAAATGCTCCAAGGCAATATGCTCTGAAGTCCACATATGTAAAGCTACAATTTCAGTGAGTCTCTTCTTATGACCAGGCTAGCCGGAAATACACACTACAGAGTTCCATCTTTTTTAATTTCCATGCATCAGAGTGTATGGATCAAGTGAAGCTTTAAGAAAAAAAACTATATAAATAAATATAGCCCAGCTATAAATATAAATTGCATTATATATTACAAGCAGGGGGATGAATGACAACGGAGAAATAAAGTAGTAAGAAAACATATGTGGGATCAGTTGGGGGAAAAATCCCATCGATGAGCAATTTTTGGCTGTGCACGAGTTAGTTTCCTTAAGGAAGCAGTAGATGCCTCTTAATTTGATTCACTTCAAAGTGAATCAGAGAAAGCTTTCAGATATATAGTGGAGAAGAATCCTACATTGTCTGGACTAGGTAACCTTATAGGTCTTTTCCATCCCTAACTTATATGTATTAAAGAAAGCTCCACTATCCTCTTACATGAAATATATTTTGGGGTTTGGCAGAATAAACTGTATTTTAAGTTGATTTATTCTTTTAACAGGTTCCACTAAAGCGAGTCGTGTCTAATGAATACCAATTAATATAAGAGTTTCTCGTGCCAAATTCAGATTAGAATGAATAAATTAAATCATGCATAAAGCTCAGAAATGGAAAAGATGAGTCTGTGGTTGCTATCGGTTTTTCTTCTAAGTATAAGAGTTCATTTCTCCCAGTAGTATTGATGGGAGTTTCTCTTGCATACAGACTGCAGGATGGGCTTGTGGTGAGAAATAAAGGGGATGAAAAAGAATAAAATAGCAGAAAAAGGATTAGATGTTATTGTAAGGTCTTCGGAACAGGAACTGACTTTTTGTCATTGGATTGTACAGCACCTGGTGCAACAGGGTCCTGGTCAATGACTGGAGCTCTTACATGTTACCACAATTCAAATAATAAATAATTATTATCTATATGTGAGTAAAGATGGCCAAATATTTATAAACCTATTCACCTCAATCGATGAAATCAATCCATGAAATCAGTGGGAACTGATCAGGTCATGCATTGCTTATATTTGTTATATATTATTTATGGCCTCAATATTACAAACATTTATGTATGCGCTTAACTTGAATCATTTGAATAGTCTGATTGAAGTCAACAGGATTACTCATGTACTTAAATGTATATAGAATTTTGCCTGAGCTGAAAAAAGAACTGATTCGGGCCGCCCAGAGGATTCAGGGGGCCTGGGGTCTTTAGTGGCGGGGGCCTTCCACTTCGGGTCTTCGGGGAACTTCGGCAGCGTGTCCCAGAGTGAGTGAAGGACCCGCTGCCAAACTGCCACCGAAGACCTGGAGCAGAAGGAGCCCCCGCCGCTGAATTGCCGCTGAAGACCCAGAGCGGAAGAAGCTCCGGGTCTTCGGCAGCAGGATCTTCACTCGATCCGGGCGTGTTCAGCGGCACTGAAGGACCTGCCCCTGAAGACCCACTGAAAACTCTCATGGGGGCCCCTGTGGGGCCTGGGGCAAATTGCCCCACCCTCCGGGCAGCCCTGGTTCTGGGAACATTTGCTACCCTGCATAGAACCCAATGACTGTGAATTCAAGGGACTGTTTGTGACAGTCTTTTGCTCCATGGTAAGTGCTTGCGGGAAATAGGGTTGCCACCCCTCCAGGTTTTTCCTGGAGTCCCCAGGAATTAAAAATTAATCTTTCAATTAAAACTTATGTCATGTGTTGAAACCTCCAAGAATACGCCAAATCAAATTTGGCAACACTAGCGGGGAAGCACGCTAAGATTTTTACAGTTACTCCAGTAACAAAAACTATAGAAATGCCTATAAACCACTAAAATAAATAAATAATGAATATATTCATTATGTGTGTATTCTTAGAGCATACATATACCCCAGTCATTAATACCTGGAAGGGATTGTTAACTTACAGCCACTGATATCTTTCATCATGTAAACATTACTATAATGAAGAACCAGGATGCTCTCTTACATACCTTCAGAAATATCATTTACCACATTTTTGCATTCTAAGAATGTTTTTTTGGAGGGAGACTTTTTATTCATTGTGAGTTACGCTATGGTTTGTTAACTAATATGAATTAATAGGAGTAATAGCAAAATCACATTTTGGTCATTTTGCATGAATAACATTGTATTAGCATAAATTCCAAGTTGTAATTTTCTAGGCATGCTTTTGGATATACTTAACTGACATACGAAATTAGTTAGAGACTTTAAAATGACAGTGAGTCATTCTTTGCTAAAGAGTTGTTAATTCTTTGTCATATAATTACAGGTAACTACATTGTTTTCTTTCTCTCACAAAAATGTGACAGAAAGCCTTGCACGCCTCTAAGTCAGCAAAAATCCAGTCTGGGAACCTTTCTTTCAATGTCTTGAAACTATGACAGCAGCATGTTCCAATTATGCCCAAGGGCAGGGGAAAATATACATGAAAGAAGGTCTGTAATCATACTGCCTTTCATTTTGTTTAATCTAGTTATGCCACGTTTTGCTGAACAAGTTGAGGTTGCCATTGAAGCTTTGAGTGCGAATGTCCCACAGCCATTTGAAGAGAATGAATTCATAGATGCCTCCCGCTTGGTTTATGATGGAGTTCGTGACATCAGGAAAGCTGTTCTGATGATAAGGGTATGTAAGGCACCTGGGAAATAAAAGTTGGCGCTTAAAGGAAAGTATCGTAGAAGATGAGAGGAATATAAAAGCTGCCTGGCACCTACATTGTTTTATAATCAAGAAGAATCATTTGACATGGAAATGAATGTAGGACAAATGTTTGTACAGCAGAAAGATCTTGTTAGTAAAGAGATTAGATTATTTTAACACTTGTATGTGAGTGAGTCTGAGGTTTGTTAAAAGTTAAGGAGCAGTAGCAGAGGCTACAGCTGTATGTCGTGCTACTAGGTTTCACAAATAGCTGTCTGTGCACCTGAATTGTAACATATTGCACCCTATTCTTCCAGTCTATAGCCTCATTAGAACAGAGTTTGATATCTGACGTTGCATAGGTTTTAGTTTATGTAGCTCTGTGTTCCCAAGGAAATAGGAAAAGATGCACCAAAGATATTTTTGTTAATTATCCAGGGTAGGATTTGATCACATTTCTCTGTAGATACAAGGCCTAGTACAATAGAATTATTTCAGTGTTAGTGCAATTGTTTTGTTAAGAACTTAATTGTTTGCATGGACTATTTTACTATTAATCTCTGCATGCATCTAGGTGAATGAGGTAGGTATTGTTAATAACTAAATGAGTAAATAAAATACCTTGCTGCTCCACAGAACTTCCAAAAGGATGGTTTAAAATGTTTATGCAGGTAAAGAAAGTGCCATTTGAATGTTGACTAGCTAATCAATTTGATCAGGCATCCTTTTTATAATAAGCTGAGCAACATACTAATTCAGAGACTAGGTCTGCCTAGTTCTTTGGTGTCACCACAGCCACATCATAAAGAGCCTGGCCCTAAGAATAACTGAGCTCCTGTTTGTAAACAAAGGGATGTGTGGCCTCATAGGACCTGTCAGGATCAGGCCTCAGGCCCAGTGAAAGCCATGCAAACAGAGCAGCAGTGAAAACACTTTGAAGAATCTGAAACACAGCAAAATAAAAAATTTCCTATTTAACCAACTGGCAGCGTTGAAACAACAGCCCTCACTTTGAGCAGCTTTCCGCAAGCTGGTAACCATGCTTGGTAGCTGTGACTATAACATGGCGCTGATGAAAACCCTGGAAGGATTGGGGGCAGTCAGTTTTTTTTTTAATTATTATTCATCTGCCACTATATGCTACAAATGCAATGAAAGCTATTTAGACACTTAACTTTGTATTTGCAATGCATTTAGGTTCTGTTCCAGTGCCTAGTGTTAAACCCAGATAGCTGGGAATGTAGGCTTGCAGAGGCAATCCTCCTCCTAACAACAGGCATATGCAACCCCATCACACGAGAGGGAAGCTAGAGGATGCTTATGTTACAGGATCAGACCACCTCTGACTGTCCTCTTTCCCCTTGTATAAGCTGACACAGATATCAAGCCTTTCAGCTACCCCCTGCAGAAGCTCCTGGTTTCCAGCTCCTCCCCTTGCACAGCAGGATTATACCAGATGTATTACCAAGGCCACCTGCACTCCTACAGTGGAAAGAGCTAGATTTTTTCTTAGCAGTAAAACACCATTTTTAATTCTGGATTCACATCATATTTATTTTTTTCCTTATTACCCTACTGACATGTTAACCACTAGCCTGGAAAGCTGATCAGCATGCAGGCCTTGTGAGCTCTATGAAAATATCCCAATTTACATTTTCAATTGTATCATTCTGCTGCTTTTCAGTGCTGCATGTAATCTGAGCTGGTGAATTCTGCAGAGGCACTTTATGAGGTCAGGGTAAAAACTTCCTTCCAAACTTTAACAAAGGTATGGAACCAGATGGGCATTCCTCAGTCGGGCAAAACTCACACTTGTTTTGTCAGAGCAAAGACGGAGGGATGGATAGATTATTTTGCGAGTTCAATGGGGCAACTCAAAGATATAAATTTACATGGGTCCATCTTTGCAGGAGTAGTCTTATTTATAGCGATAGTGGGTACAAAATGTCAGAAATGTGATTTTCAGTCTGAACAGTTTTTCTTTAGCGTCCGCATCCAACCAACTGCAAGGTAGGAGAAATTGACTTCTGTAAATGATATTGGGTACTGGCAGTGCTAATTTTCCCACACTGCCTTGCTTGGTTTGCTTCATTCATGACATGAGGAGTCCATCTATATGAATAAGAGGCTACTTTAGTCATCAGTCTTGACCTCTGATAAGATTGCCAACAATGAGATAGTAGGATTTTCTTGTAAATTTACCTGTCCTTTAGGTACCAAACAGATACATTCCAAACTATTATATAGTAATGACAAGAGACCCAGAATCCAATAATAATAGTAAGAGATACAGGATCATGGAAATAACCTTGTATTGCAATTAAATGCACAGTTATGAAGGCTTACTTTAAAAACAATCTCTGAAGTATTTCTACCCAGTGATGAAGTTAGTCTCACATACTCCTCTGATTTGTGCTTTAAACCTTCTCCCAGGATTAAAATGACTTGTAATCTTGTCGGAGCATCTGACAGAAAAAAATATCATTCCCACAGTAATTGTTCATGTGCATGTCGCAGAAGAATGGAATTTTCTGAGATAGTCCTCTCATTCCATGGAAGAAATAAATCCAGTTATTTTAAACTAGTTTTTCTTTGTATTACTGGTTTTAATAAACTAAAGAAAGGGAAAGAAATATTATTTTTTCTTTATTGTCCTTATGGAAGAGAAAAGAGAACCATTATACTATTGGGGAATATTAATATAGTTGGTATAGAAAAAAATCCTTCTTCCAAGCTTGAAAAAATACTGATGGTAGCATAAATGTAAGAATACAATTATGGTAGCTAAAATGAAGATAGAAAATAACTTAATTCAGTCATCTATCACTGTCTAGGGATCCTGTTACACACTGGTTTTTTTTCACAGCTACTTATGAGTTTTCCTTAGTTATGGGAACGAAACCCATTGTACGGTTAGCAACTGCTACAACAGCATCTTTTTCATGTTTGACTGGCCAGGAGGTTGAGTCCTTTGCTCTCAGATGCGAATCTTTCGCGATCATCTGTGCGGCTACATCCTAAATTTTTTTGGAAGTGGAGCTGGTGCAGAATTTGATCACCAGCTTTTTAAGCTGTGTGTCTGTAAGCATATTACACCAGTGTTCTGTGATCTGTATCGGCTACCTTTTGGTTTCCAGGTTTAATTTAATGTGTTGGTTTTGAGCTAGAAGACTCTAAATAGCCAAAGATCTGTTGCGAGTCTGCCAGTATCAGGTAATGATCCAGTCAGCAAAGGTGCTGCTAGCAGGACATTCTCTATTAGGGCCTCTCAGTCATGGAACTAGTCCCCTCTTGGTCTAAAATACTTCAGATTTGACCCTCCAAGGAATGCTCCTAGACCTTTGTATTCCCCCTAGTTTTTGGAGAGTAGGAATATTCTGAAGGTGTCTGGTTATTGATGGGAGAATAGGGTAATTTATTTTTTGTCTTTCTTTTTTTCTTGTTAGGAGGGTTAGACTGGCTTGTTGGAGTTACGGCAATGCTGGATTTGTTATAATAATTGCATTTGTTACAGTTGTCAAATACATATAAAACTATGGCTGGGTGGTTCTTTTATCTTTATAAAATATATTTAAACTGATAAAAAACCAAACACCCTTTTCAAATCTGCTCATATAGACTTTTTTTTTTATTTTCTGATGGATGCACAATTTTTCCCTCTGGTTTATGGTGGGGCCACATGGAAGGTAGAACAAACTCATATTGCTGAAGTTTATTTTGCTTCCATTGCAGTTTGCTAATGTAGCCTGATCTTGCTTTCCCTGTCTCCAACAATTGATGCAACTTGGACTTAATATGGGTGACTTACTGGTGCCTATAGTGTAACCCACACACCTCCCGGGTGTGGGGCTCTGTTCATCTAGTTGCATTTAGATGAGGCCACTCAGAGACCACTTAGAGAGAGATAAAATGAGTCTGTTCTACCACCTTAGCTAAGAGCCAGTTGACTTTTAGCTCATGCAGTAGAGGCTCATGCACTAAGCTGAAGAGGTCTCAGGTTCTATCACGCCTGCTGTCAACTGGGGTCTGTCAGTGTTAGAATAGCAATAGGTTCAAATCCTTAAAGGATTTAATCAGTCCTTCATTCTTCCAAAGTAGATTAATTACATTCCAGACACTGTTGGGAGCCTTGGAGATTAGATTTTAAAAACAAGATCCTGTCTGCTGTGCACAGACATTAAAGACCCCATGATACTTTTTGTAAGACCCTGCGTAAGGAGTGTACTTTAAAAGTCAAAGTACGTGTTATATAATAGTGTGGTTTGTATCCCTGTGCCTTGTCTCCAAGCAAATTGAAGAGAGAGTTAGCATTCAGGGGCAGGGCCGGCTCCAGGGTTTTGCCACCCCAAGCAGCAAAAAAAAAACCCCAAAAGCCGCAGTCGTGATCAGATCTACCACCACCACTCCAGTCTTTGGCTGCAATTCAACAGCTGGTCCTTCACTCCCAGAGGGACTGAGGGACATGCCCCCCCCTCCATTGGCCGCCCCAAGCACCTGCTTGCTGGGCTGGTGCCTGGAGCCGGCCCTGTTCAGAGGTATACCTAAGAGATCAGGCTGTGGGAAAGCAATGTTGCAATAGTAAATTACAACCTAAAGAGTCAGCCGATGAGTCAGTTTTAGGCCCCAGTTTTCAAAAGTGCACTCACCCTTTCGTGCATACCTGACGTGGTGGGTGTGAAGTTGGGCACAGGCAAAAATGTGTAGATGAATTTCAAATGTGGACCTAAAACTAGCTGATTGCTATTGTTGATCTTAATGCAGAAAAGAATCAGCTTCGGAAGAAAATGAGGACATTTCATCCTCCAGAGTTGAAAACCCTTAATAGAAAAGGGATGGATGTGTAAATCTAGCTTGGGGCTAGATCTGAGATGTGTTTGGAGGAGATATTTAGGTTCCATATAACCACTGTAGAATATTGTTACACAAAAATACCTCTATTAAAGTGAAGTGTCCCTTGTTTTGCATGACTAGGGTTCTTTTTTTGGGGTGGGAGGGGTTTTTTTTTTAATCCCACCACCTAAACTAAATTAGATGTTTTTCCTTCTTTTGAGTACTGTGGTTTGTAAGACAGCCAATATCAATATTAAGGAAACAGCTGTGTTTTCTTTCAGAATGCTTTCTTAGGCCTAAGCCACTTAAATGCCGAGCTTTCTGAGTATGCCTTACCTCTTTCACAGACTTCCTCCTGTGCCCTAAATTGATGTCATTTGTCCACATTGTTTTGATTGTTCTCCCAGGCTGTTCTCTCAGGGCTAGATTATCACAGCCCTTTCTTGGCTGCATAGGGTAGTTACAAGACTCCCTTACTACCCTGCTCAGATTGCAACTTTGGCTGTGGGTGGTAGAGGAGAGACTACTTGCCCAGTATTGTCCACCTGTGAGCAACTGGGAGTAGAGGGAGCTAAGAGGAGCAGGAATGAGGAGGAGCTCTGGCTCCGCCCTCTTTTTGACAGCTACAATAGCTGGCCGAGTGCATGGTGCATGTGAAATAAATTGATTCATGAAAACGTACTTAGAGCAAGGATTGAGCTGATGAAGAGCTGGACTCTGAGGTACAAGTCCTTCTCTGGTTTGCTCCTGGACTGGCTCTGTTACACACTATCCCTTATTGAGGGCAGATTTTAATGTCACAGTCTAGCTGTCAGGCAGATGAGAGATGACTGTAGCACATATAATGGAGGTATTAACAGAACCATACAGCGGGATGTTGTAATGATGGGTAGCAGTCAACAATTTCCCCAGTAGTAGAAAAGAAAAGAATTTATATTTTTCAACTCCACTTTATCTTCTGTCTAACCTGTTACATGCACTAATTGTACCTGCATCCCTTTAGTGATTCTGCCAAAGTTTCATTTCCACACTGTCATATTTTGTTATTTCTTCCTTCAGAGCTCAACATCAAAACCCATATTTAATTCTCACTCTATAAGTCAAGTGAAGATGGCCCCGTTTCCCTCTTCTTGTCATGTGCACATAACCATATAGGAAGCACAATCACAATCAACCTGTGCAACTCCTTGCCAGAGGGTGTTGTGAAGGCCAAGACTATAACAGGGTTCAAAAAAGAACTAGATAACTTCATGGAGGAAAGGTCCACCAATGACTATTAGCCGAGATGGGCAGGGATGGTGTCCCTAGCCTGTTTGCCAGAAGCTGGGAATGGGCAACAGGGGATGGATCACTTGATAATTACCTGTTCTGTTCATTCCCTCTGGGGCACCTGGCATTGGCCACTGTCGGAAAACAGGAGACTGGGCTAGATGGACCTTTGGTCTGACCCAGTATGGCCGTTCTTATATTCTTAACTGACAATGATTAGCACCTCTGCTGGCAGTTGCAACAAGGCCCCCAAGTATTGAATATATTAATGTGGACACTTTCTGCCACAGAGGTGGTACCTCCAGGTTAAAAGATGAGTAGAGCCCTGCAGATCTGCAGATATCTGCTTTATATGTTTCCGGATAGCGGATGGATGTGGATCCAAATTCTGTATCTAGAGCCCAGCAAATCTGTAGATATCCACTTTACATCAGCAGATCATGTTTGTGCCTCACGGATACAAATTTTATATCCATGCAGGGCTCTAAAGATGAGCCACATTTATAGGGCAGTGAGGGGAAGATTTCACCAATGACACCTGTGATCTCTCTGTTCTGTATTGTTATTATGATTATTTATTTGGATAGGGTAGCTCCTAGCAATATTCTTAACTGTTCAATATTATCCAATATATTGTTACATATTGGTATTGTTAAAATATTAATAATGTATTGACATATTTTTATTTAGTCATTGTGTTCCCCCCCAAACTACAATACAAGAGCACTCGTCCAATGCAAAACAATTGTAAAACTGCACTAATAAATAAATATACCCACTAGATCAAACAACCTAGTGACAACATAAATAGAACAGAAACTAACTGCTTTCCCCCACGTGACCCCCAACAGAGCCCACACCACCACTGCCCAGCCCTGTCCAACACCCAATTCTCTTGGGCAAGGGAGAAAAGGTGTATCTCACAGCATGCCATGAAAGCTAACAATCTTCCACTCAATGGGCCTGAGGAAGAAGTAAGTTACAAAGGCCTGGGACTATGCAGAGTGTTTAGTTTCCATCACCACCAAGTTGACATGTTTCAAAACGTTATACCTGCTTTAAAAATAATTGACCAGATCATCTACATTTCCTTTGAGGGGCAGCCCTGCATTTGCTTTGAGGACTTCTCTTTTCCTACCAGTCTGTTGGGTACCTTTTCCCAGGTACTTACTTTCTCTCTTGAAGATTATGCAGGGTGTTCTGGCACTCTAATAGTATTAGTCTCCCTTTATAGATCAATTAGCATTATTTTGAAATATTGCATTTCGGCAGTGAATACATCCAAAAGATATGCGTTCATGAGACCGCATTCATCATGTTAACTGAGTTAAGAGAAATCACAGCAAGGCGATGATGAATGTCATTGGTGAAAGAAGCCAGAGTTGGAACAACTTAATTCTGAGGACAATTCAATTTCAGGTCCTGACTGCCTGGGCAGGCAAGTTAATTTAAAAGAAGAAAAGAAACAGCGTTTCCTGGGCAGGTAGTCGATGAAATAAGAACTTACTGTACACTGGAGTTTGTCTATATCTTTTATAAGCTCATCATCACTCCCTCCTCCTCCTCTCTATTTCTCTCTCTTTTTCTAGACCCCCGAAGAGTTAGAGGATGATTCAGACTTTGAACAAGAAGATTATGATGTTCGCAGCCGAACGAGTGTTCAGACTGAGGATGACCAGCTTATTGCTGGGCAGAGTGCAAGGGTGAGTATAAAATCCCTGTACCCCGTCAACTCTGTATACAGCTCCAAATGAAAAGGTATGCCTCTGAAAGCTAATTGGGCGATTTAAAAATTTTGAGTTCACTTCAGCAAGGAGGCTGGCAATTTTGGTTTTCAGGTATAGATATTTATTTAGGTCTTTTCGCTTGCAGTACATTTGGACCAAGTGTATTATATGATTTTGTCAGGGTTATGTGATGTCTTGTATCAGTTATTTGCTCAAGCTAGAACTATAGCAAAAGGCCTTGCACATTTGGAATGTACTGTAGCTGAGAGTATTCAGGAAATTTAAAACAAACAAACCAACCTTAAGGGCATAATGTGCAGTATCTGAAGATACCTTACATTTGTCGTGTTTCTCAGTGTGCTGACGTGTCTAGGAAAGCTGTTTAAGGTGCTGAGTAGTCTCTGTAATCTAATTGTAATTGAAGACATTTGTTACTGAGTCAATGTAATTTTACCAGAGTAATTATATCATGATAAACTGGAGACATTGTGATTTGTGACCTTAGCTTATGCATGGCGATTGCAAATGAAGCGGACAAGTGCTTCAGGGGTCAGAGATGCTGGAGAAATGAAGTTGGTTGACCCTCAGGATTATTCCATCCTCTGATTAATGTTTACCTTTTGCTAAGTAGGCTGCTCAGTTCAGATAAGACATCAAGTGAATACTGTGTTGTTAACACACCACATGAACATGTATTTGACTGGAAAGAGTTTAAAATCCTCCCTTTTTTTAACCTAGTACAGAAGCAGTGGAGAGAGATTGTAGAGAACTGGAAAATATCTGTTTTATTTTTATTATTAGTGTGCATGCCTCTATATATTTGCTTATGGTGGGTGGGTTACTCTTCAGATGGATAAAAAGAGAGCTATCAGGGGAACCAAACTGGAAACACAATAACTTAGATGGGGAGCATCCCAAAAAGCACCAAAACACCATAGCCGGGTTAACTACAGCTACTTATAGGTCCAACCCTGCTTAGCTGTTTCCCAAGGCTTAGAATCTGGAGAGCAAAAGAGGTCGGAAGGAAGGGGGAAGCTCTCAGCTGCTGCAGGCTGACACAGACTGAAGGAAGAGCAAGGGTCTGCAGCAAGCGGGCTGTAACTTGGTCCCCAACAGAACAGAGGCACTGAGGTTATGTCATGTCTACCTTGAAGGGAATGCCAGAGGTAGGTAAAATAGTGCGCACACAGAGCTCTTTGTTGTTTTATATCCAGGTCTCAGTGCTGTGAACCTTTTGGCAAATAAATCTTACTTTTAAAAAAATATATTGCTTCTGTGTCGCCGCATGCTATTGCCGACCACCGGGTCCTGGGAGAAAACATTTGCAGGTGCCAAACCTGTTAGGCCTGCTAGGTATTGTGGTTGGTAACCAGGAAGATTGGATCCCAGAGATCCTGTCAAAGAGTGATCAGATCACAAGGTCCCCTCCAGGGAGAAGTAGAGGAACAGGCCCGTCACTTGAAAGGAGAGCACTGGCAAAGGGTCTCAGAAGAGGCAGCCTGCCCAGGAACCATGGCAGATATATCGGAGAGGTTTTTATGGTTTAAAGAGTGTGACATAATGTTTAATACATGCAGAAAGACTGAGTGCTGAAATAAACTAAAGTGTAAAAAGTTTCCTGGTGCTCTTTAGTTGATTCAGATTCTGTCTTTATTTCTTTCATGGCTAAACCTGGGGCAGTGGGATTATGCTGCTCTTTCAGTAATTACAATTAGAATTAAAAAAAAAAAAAAGATTTAGATGAAGAGAAATAGGGACAGTCACAGCATCCTTATTAAGGGCCTAATCCACCTAGCAGCCATAATCTCAAATCCTATTATGGTTATTATTGTTGTTGTCAATTGTGGTAGGTGCTGGACAAAACTATAACAGACAGTCACTGCCCCAAAGGGCTTACAGTCTAAGTATAAGACAATGGGTGGATACAGCAGCATCAGAAGGAAGACAGGGTGAAAATGAGATGATTATGATCAGTGTGATAAGCCGCAAAAGCCACTGTGTTGAGTGACCCCTTGAGCTGAAGCTACTCAGCGAGAAGCTCCGGAGGCTCCTGAGATGTGGGGGGGCCACTGGTGCCTGAACGGTGGCCCCGTCCCCCTACTCTGCCTCTTTCCCTGGGGCCCCATCCCCCCGCCCCTGAGGCTCTGCCCTCGTTCTGCCTCTTCCCAAGATCCCGCCCCCACTCTGCCTCTTCCCCCAAGGCCCCGCTCGCTCCTGTCTGCCCCCTCCACCCCCGTCGCTCACCCTTAAGGCAGGATAATAGTGATGGGGCAATGGCCCCCTGGACCCTCCTGTTCCACTGTACTCAGCCTCTTGGAGGATCGTGCCATACAGGACTCCTTGTTGGAGAAAAGCTAGGTTTTTAGTTAGAGGCTATAGTAGATTTGTATAATATGCCTACCTTGTAAACGCTATTAGGATTTCAGTGGAAAGGCTTGGTGTCTGTCTTTGATGGGAGATAAAACTTGAATATACAAGCTGCATTTGCTGCTGGGTATGGCTCCTTAGAAATGCATCAGCAGCTGAAACAGAGTCATTAAGACATACTGGACCAGCACTGAGAAGCTCGGGTTAGACTGTCCACAAAGACAGGAACCAAACACAAGTAATAAAGATTGGCCTTCTTAGCTTTCTGATCATACCGAACTTTATTTTCACATCCCATTAGTTACAATGAATTCATCAGTTCTAGAGTGTTGGGGGCAGGGGAGAAGAGAGAGTTTAACTTACACTGCATTTCTCTGTGGAAAGACTAATGTGTTAACATTTGAAACCGCTGAGTTACATTGATAAGGCCTAATTAAAACTCATGTGTTGAATTTTAATTTGATTAACTTGCAAATTTCTCATTTTCTGATCTACTGTTTATAGATAACCTTTTTTAATTCCAGTTTTGGAAAAGGTCAATTATGAATTTTTAAAAGCCAAGAGCATTTTAAGAATATGTAGAGAAAGACTTCAGCTGATTGAAAGTGACATAAACAAGAAAAAATGTAATGACACTTAAATGTGTCACACCCCATTAAATGCATAATGCGGTCTTCAGAACCCTGAAGCCAAATAGTATCTCATCTTGAGAATCATTGTTGGAAGTGTCCATTTGATCTTCAAAAGTAACTTTCATAATTTTGCCATTTTTTGGTAATTTTCCCTTTCCTTTGTTGATAGTCAAGGCAAATTAGAATCAACCTATTTAGTGCCATTTTGCATATCATCCAAGAACCAATTAAACCACTAAATGTTATTGAAAGGTATGTTCATTCAGTTCATTTTAAACATATTCCCTTGCATGCGATGGCTTATTTCAACCTCAAGTTAAGTAGAAAGCCAGGATGCTTCTGACTGACAGTGAGATATGAGAGAGGTGGAGGTGTTTGAAGCTTAGCCAAACTACGGGGCTGCTTCGTTGTGTGTATTTCCTTCATTTTTGATCTGTCTAAAGTTTCAGATATAATAAAAAAATCCTGTCTTTTAGTTGGATTGTAGTGGCTTCTGCCCACTCTCTTCAGTCTACAATGTCATAGATATACAGTCTTTAAACTTGCAAAGATTTTATAAGGACTATAAAAGTCCCTTGTTTTACAAGAATATGCTGTAGTTACTCTTGAAATAGCTGATACAGTGAAAACAAAATTTGGACCATTTTATAAAATGTATAGACTTTAATTTAAAAATGTTTATTAGTGTGAATGCTCTGACAGTGAAATCAGTAATAAAGACCAACTCTAATAGGCAAGCCCTGTTTTAAGAGACCATTCTGAAGCACACCTGTGAGGTTTCCAGTTCAATTTTGCTTGTCATGTGGTTATGCTATAACTTATACTAAACAATCTGGTCCACTTAAGACAACTGGACTCATTTATGTCAGATTTCACTGTAGCCAGGGCCACATCCTGTGCTTGCATAAATCAGTGTAATCCTACTGAAGTGAGTAGAGCTATGTTGATTTACACCGGGTGAGGGTCTGGCACTATACAGTGTAAGCTTTGATTGCTTTCTGCTATTCTGTATGGAGTCCCTGTGAGGTTTTTTTTGTTCACTGTGAAATTATAGCAGTGATCCTTTTCTGAAGAAACTATCTGTACCATTTGGCTTTACAGCTTTTAGAACTAAAATCCTATCCTAAAATGTGCTGAGTGCCAGCTGTGACGGATTTAGCACCCTCAACTCCCTCTGAAGATACTGGAAGTTGTGGGTGCTCAGCACCTTCCCAGATTAGACCCTTAGAAACTAAAATGGTTTCTAGCTTCCTTTTTTCATGGGCAACTACTCTACATTTTATCCAGGCTATCATGGCTCAACTGCCCCAGGAGGAGAAGGCTAAGATTGCAGAGCAGGTAGAGATATTCCACCAAGAAAAGAGCAAACTGGATGCTGAGGTGGCCAAATGGGACGACAGTGGTAATGACATCATTGTGTTGGCAAAGCAGATGTGCATGATTATGATGGAAATGACAGACTTTACTAGGTAAGCACAAAATAATTTGTACTGAGTGCTTCCTCTGGAACCCTGCGTCGTTTCTTGATTATGGCGTTTAAGGAACATTGAGTGTATTTACTCTGTTTAGGTAATGTGTCTATAGCAATTCTAATATTGCTGGTTCTATAATCACTGCCCTGTATATTTGCCTTTTAACATGAAGGAGATCTTCAATATTGTTTAAACACTGTTCAGCATTAAGACACTGATTCAGCAAAGCACTTAAGCACAAGAGCAATTCCATCCCGATTCAGCAAAGCTCCTAACCACATGCTTAGCTTTAGTCACGAGTAGGCCCAGTGAAATCAGTCACAGAGGTGCTTTACTTCCTACCAACGAGCCAGAACATCAAACAAATAGTTTCATATTTGAGACTCTTTAGTGACTTGTTGGTTTGGGGACGGGGAGACAGAAAGCCAGCTTACTGACATGCCCAAATAGTTCCTTTCACCTGGTCATTTTCAACAGTTCACCATTTAAGATTAAATGTGTATGTTTTTTGTTAATTATTTGTGCATCTTTAATTTCAACAGAAGTAGTGCAGCAAGGATAATGTGTGACTTGATAGGTCCTCAAATGACCTTTTGTCTAGCAAGAGTCAAAATGCACAAGACTTGCTGAACTTTCAACATTTAATTGCAATGAATGTCAATCAAGAATAATGGCAAAAAATCCACTGAACTCATTCTAGTGACTGAATTTCTTTAAACAAGCAACCCTTGATTTAATCCAGAAGTAACTTTCATCAGGGCTTGTCAATAACAATGACTTTTTTCCTTGCTTTAATATTTTGTTCTAATTACAGTGCATCAAAAGGCTATTAATTAATATTATCATTTAAACAAAATCAATTTTGTGTATATCCAACCACATTGTTAATCAGACCAGAGGGACCATTATACAAGAGATTAAATGCACCCTCCTAAAGTTAGTAATCTATGCAGTGCTACAATCCCTGCTATCTTGGGGAGTGAATGACAAAAAAAATCCTCTCCAAAGCTCATGATTTGGATATGTTTTGCCACACTTCTGCAAAGCAAAAAACAACCAACCAAGCAAACAAAAAGCCCAAACCCACTGAGGCCTTATTCTTCCTTCCTGCATTCTATAGAGAAAAAATCATTTCCTTAGGCAGAAGAATCATGTAGGGATCTTTCTCTAGAGAGCTGAGTTTCTCTTCTCCCTACAATATGTCTAGCCCCCCCTGCCCGTCTTTCATAGGAAAGGAGTGAAAAATCCCCCTATACCCTTCATGAGAGGGGCATAAAAAAAATCTCTCTTTGGTCTGGAGCTTTCACCTCTCTTTCCTGAAGCAGAATGAAAATTTCCCCATGCCTTGCCATCAGTTCTGGGGAGGGAGAGGTGATGATCTAATAACTTCTTCAAGGGACCAGAATACAAAGGTTTCTCTGCAACGTGCTACATACATTTTAATACCTTAATCTTCAAACTGAAAGTTTGGTAATTGGATGTTTCTAACATCAAAAGATGAGAAATAATGTGAAAATGAGAGTAAAATCACTGTCATGTTTGGAGTAAATTAAAAGAAAGTCTAAGTGGACCTTAGTGCCTCTGTTTACACCAGATTCAATAAAGCCTCTTTCAACATCTTCCACTAAAAACAAACAAACCCTTGGCATCTCCTTTGCCTGCAGTGACTTCAGTGGTGTTAAAATGGAATAACTCCCAAATATCTGGAGTGTGTTACAGCCGGATGTGCTGATCTCCTGATATAAGTGACATAAAAGCATAGGTGGTCACTGTTAAGGTGATTGGGACTCAGGACCAGTTACAATTCCTGGTTCTGCCTCTGGTTTCCTGGGTGACCTAGGGCAAGTCTCTTCCCTTTCTGCACTTCAGTTTCACCATGTGTAAAATGGGAATAATGATGTGGACCTCCTTTGTAAAGCATTTTGGGATGTGCAGGTGAAAATCACTATAAAAGAATTAGGTGATATCATTATTTATAAGAACTTGTGTCTTTTACGTCGTCTTACAAATATCAAGAGAGACAGATTAGTAGTAAAGTTTTTCTAAAAAAATCAAGCAGAATTTAAGCACAACTGAATTATGCCTCAGGTAGTTTAGCAGCTTTATGACAGAAATCTAAGAGAAGAGATTTCCTAATGTGACATTTCTGCACTAGACTTGGCAGACTTGGTGTTAAGCACTGGTCTGGGAATAACAGAATTTTTAAAAAGTTTTGTATTCCTGCAGGGACATTTTCCTAATGAGCACTTAAAAATGCACATACTATTAAACATAGTTCATGTGCTTGAAGGCACCATCAAATTAAACTGCTAGCGAGGCATTTTGTATGTGAAAGGAAATATAGCAGACCCATTCCTTAATCAAGCTATCGTATAATTAGTAGTTAAGTCCAAGGTGAAGTTGCAGTAAATTAGGAAGGCATTCATAAAATAAATAATCATACACTGAGTTAGGACACTGCAACTGTGTCATGATTTAATTAGATTGTAGTATAACCATATTGTTCTTTCCAGAGGTAAAGGGCCATTGAAGAATACATCTGATGTCATTAATGCTGCCAAGAAGATTGCAGAAGCAGGCTCTAGAATGGACAAATTGGCACGAGCTGTAGCTGATCAGGTAATGATCCAAACAAATACATATATAATATGAATCAGACAATCAGTAGCATTTTGTATGGGCAGTACAAATTATCCGGGTGGTTTAAGGACCCTCTAGAGAAAGTCTCTACTAGTGCTGTGATCTAGTGGCTGAAGACAGGCTGTTTGTTCAGCACCAGTCAATTTGGTAAGATCATTGTCAGTTGAATGAAGCTGACACTGCAGCCCTTTAATTCACTGGTTCAGAAATCAATCCACCTAAGTAATAGTAGCATCAGCTGCCACAGGTAAAAACACCAAGGTGAGCTGAGATACTCCAGCCTCCTCACTGTTTTCCTTACTTAAAAGGGGATTACGCACATCCTTCTGTATTTGATGTGTGTACCTTTCACACTATGGGAAATCTGTAAACTAGTCTAAGAACCCTAGAAAACCCCAGAAGGTACAACGGTCCCATGTCTTCATCTGGGACAAACAAATGTTGGCTACAGATGATGATTGCAGTAGAATGTTGATGGCTAAAAGCAATAAAAAGGTCACACTTTTTGTTGCTTCAGTAGGCCAAGCTCATTGCATGTGCCAGGGCTCCTTGCATTTCCCACCCCAGCTCCCTGTGCATCCCCCTCCCACCCCCTCTATTTCAGGGATCCCATGCAACCCCACCCCCACCCCTTCCTCATGCCAGGGATTCTGTGTGCATCCTGTTCCCCTTGTTGCCACATTCCAGGAGCTCAGTGTTCACTCCAGGTCTCTATCCCTCATTCCACTGTCCCCAGTTCTCCCTCAATGCCAGGGAATCAATGTTCCTCCTCATTCACTCCTTCCTCACTATACCCCCCTTATCCAACATGGCAGTGGCTCCATGTGCTTCCCCATTCCCCCATCCACCATATGGCAGGGGTTGTGTGTGTCCCCCGTGTCCAACCCCATACCATTGTCCCCTATTTTCCAGCCATGCCATGGCACTGTGTGTTCCCCCATTGCTCATGGCCCCCATTCACTTCATACTGGGACCCCCATTTTAGGGGCTCTGTGTGTGCCCCCTTTCCCACACCATTCTCTTTACTTTTCTGTCTGTCTGGGAGATAAGTCATTCAGGATGTTAACTTTTTAAACTGTATTGGGCAGATGGGCGAAGCTGAGATGGGAAGTATTGTTATGTTGGCCGCCAGAAACCAGTTCTTTGCTTTATTGACAATTACAGAGGTGGTCGACACTGCTGTGCCTGCTAACCAGATGCAGAGGCCTTCGTGAGTTGCCCATTAGCCCCTTCCAGTTTTCCAAATTTCACCAAAACCAAGGAGTTCTGTCCACTGATACCTAGACAATGCCCTGAAAATTTGGAATGGATGAGATGTGGCATTCAAAAATGATTCCATTACAGACAGACAGAAAGACAGAGAAATGCCCCCAAGAGAAGAAGGACCTGGAGCATCCACTACCATGGAAAACCCATAGGAGGGGGTAGTAGGTGAGGAGGATATCCTTGCAGATACCCTCCCTAATCACCCCCCTCCAAACCTGCAGCTGTGACCTCTAGCCATCCTTCTCTTCCCCTTAAAATGGGAGAAAGTCTGCTAGTCACGGGAATTCCAACGTATCCATGGAGAGTGGGAATGGCATTAGTTTCATCCTGCAAGATACTCTGGGCCAGAGTAGCACACAGAGATACAGATTTTTCCTATAATCCCCAAAAGTTTGGCAATGTGAACTGTTCCACCTAATTGGCCCATTTCCCCCTCTTGAGCCCACTCCTGTTGGGTACATCCTACGAAGGAGAAATCCATCCCTGTGTTAATGTAATTCCCACTGTTGAAAGAGCTATAAACATGCTCGTTAATGATCTTGCAGTTTGCACTCTGGTGTTGTGAGAGGTGGGAGAGTTTAAAGAAATATACGTCAGGTACATAACACACGCAGCTTGTTTAGAGAATATTGGTTTCAGTCATGTCTTTGATCTACATCTCTTCAGAAGGATGTAAAATACAAAGTTTAAAGTTTGGGGTTTTTTTAAATCAATATGAGACTTAAATGTCTCTTTTAATCCCTTGGCCGTGGTGATATTTTACAGAACTTTTGAGACATACGTGGAGTATAAACTTTTATTGACTGTCGCATTTTTAATTACTGTTCCAATGAGAGAGAGCTTACATCTTAATTTGATTCAAGGTACTTGTATGTAAAGCTTTGTCAGCTCTCTAGAGGTATCGTTTTAAAGTTCATTTCTTTCAGCTCATAGGCCTCAAGTGCAGGATAAATATTACGGTATTAAATTGTCACAAGTAGGAAAAAAAGGTCTCTCAGGAATTCGCTCTTGAAAGATATTGCAGCTGTGTGAGAGAAAGAAGTTATGGCATTATCATAAGTACAGAACAGATTAAATGGCCTAATGCCCTAGCGGCCCCAAAGAACCCCCAGCTCTTTTTTGTTTGTTAGACTTAAAGACAGAGGAGCAAGCAAAGTGATTGCTCTCAGAGTTAGGGGCCACAGTGTGTGTACGGAACCAGTGCTGTTGTTTTACATCTAAGAGCACTGTAAACATTTTTCCCTTGTGCCTTATTTGTCATTGCTATTATAACCATTCAGACAGACGTTGTGGGGCCACTGGGCTGTGAGTGCTTAATCTGATCATGTTTAGTTTAGGTGCCATATGGTGGTTTTACTCTCCAACATGGAAGATTGAATGTAGCATTTTGATGACCTAAGGAAGCTAGTTCAAAAGACTCTGAATCTTTGGTCTCCATATTTAAACAATATTGAAAGGCGGACTTTGTTGTGTAGCTCTGACAAGTGTTTATTGGAGACATGCTCTTAGGAAGGGGATCTTTTAACTCTGTTTCATTTGTGTGAATTATACAGGCCTGTGCTCAGGAGGCAAGTCCAGGAATATTAACTACGGGTGCTGTTCATTATGCTGTTGATTATTGTTGGGGATGCTGCAGTGCCATTGAAATAAGAGTTTATTTCAATGGACTATAAATGAGTTGTGCTTGGGCCATGTCTGGTTAAATTGATTATGAAACCTTCACAGATTCTATTTAGTTTGACCCAGTGTAATTTTTATCTGCACACTTTTGTCATGAGGAATATGTCAAAATGGTACAGTACTTTAGATGGCCTACCAGTAGTAGTGAGAAGTATTGCTTAGAAAGGCAAGGAGACCAGATTATTTCATTTCCTTCTTCTTAAGGGCCGCAAGCCTGAAAGCGCCTTTTATAATATGTCATGTATATTACTATAAACAATTTCCTTCCAGTATAGATGGACTAGTATGTTATGCATCAGTAGATTCCTGTGTTTATTACAAACTGAATGATAAACTAATCTTTGTAGATGTTTTCTTAGGACGTTTTCTTTAAGTTCATCAGGTAAGTGCCAAAAAGAGATTATTTTTGTAAAGCACCCATGCTATCTTCACATTTTAATTCATGAGTCTCAAGCTATGGATGAGGTACAGAATAGCTTTCAGCTCTCATCAAATTCCTCACTAAAGGGTTAAGTGATATGGATGAATCTAATATAGTGCCAACACTGCTGCAATTTCCTTGGACTGCCTTTGTATAATGAACATATAAACTGAGCTAGATCTAATCAATTTTGCTTATTTTTCCCCCCTTGTAGTGCCCTGATTCAGCCTGCAAGCAGGATCTGTTAGCATATCTACAGCGCATTGCCCTATATTGCCACCAGCTCAATATCTGCAGCAAGGTGAAGGCAGAAGTGCAGAATCTTGGAGGAGAACTTATTGTATCAGGGGTAAGCTGGTGTTTGTATTTAGCAGTTTACGTATCCCAGAGTTGCACTTGCCAGGGAGCATGTTCGGTGACAAGAATGTAAAAGACAAAAAAATAGTGATTCATAAGCAGGCTTCTTAAAATGTTATCTCCATTATTCCAGACCTTCCAATAACTTGTGTAGAGCAATTTGATTTTCCAATTACCCTTTGTTTATACTAACCTTGTAAAATCTTCATTCCTCCAAAAGAAAGGTAATTTCATAGTCTAGGAACTCATTGCCAAGCTGTGAATATTATAATTATTTGGAGCTTTTGTTTATTTGCTTATTGTAAATCTACTTTCCTTTGTTAGTATTGGTAATTTCCCTCCTCTGAACAGGAGCCAGCGCTGCTCTGTATGGAGTGCATATTGTTAAGATGGTAATATCTAACACAATTTCATTCACTCAGGTTCCAATGCATACTAGGTTTAGCAAAAACTCTGGAAGACCAGCAAAATATTTTACTTTTTGTGTGCTGTTTCCAAATACAGTTGCCAAACCTAAAAATTACATATTCTAATTCCTTCCATTTGCTTGTTTCAGTAATTTTTTTTCAATGAAAATGCAAATGTTTTATCCACAATCACCAGGCATTTGTTGTCCAAATCAGAAATGTGTAGAGACAGCCAGAACAGAAATTGTTTTCGCTGCATTTTAAAAGATGTTTTCTCCCCTTCACCTCACCTTGAGCCATCTGCCTCTGTGAGACCAGTGGCAAAAAGTACTAGCATTTGCTACTCTTCATGGGGTTTGGTTTTGTTTTTTTCTTTATGCTACTCACTGTAGGTTTGGCCCAACCCAACTCTGGTCACTGTCCAAACTGCATATAGACAATGTGTATACTGTATTCCCTCTTGCATATACCGGTGTTTATTACATTCCCTGAGCCCCACTGTGCTTTCAAGATGACAGGGATTTGTGAAAACTGAGGCACTTTAGCAAGTTTGTTTGAAAATGCCATTTTGGGCGGGATGGGGGGTGGGAAATACATCCTCTCATTATTTAAACCCATTCAAATCTGAAGACTGTTGGGACAACCTGTGCCCTCTATTTTATCCCTATAAACCCAAGGGAAATCAGTGGGCTTTCCCAAAATTAATTGAGAACAAAACAGATGCCCTTTTGTTATATACATAAAACAATGATTTTTTTTTTGCAAAGCACTGTATGCAGCTTTAAAACTTGGCTGGGCTACTTGGAACTATTATTCTGAAATCATGCATGCAGTCCTAAAAAGAAGCTGCTGCACTGTACTGCTCCTGTCCCTCACCTGCAGATGGTCTCCACCTCTTGACATAAGTACAAAGTCATGTAATTTTAACATCTTGATCTTCCCACAGCAATGAAAATCCCTTTTCATGTTCCTGGTGTTGAATGAGTGATCTTTCCTTATATCACTGACAACTGTACTGTATATCAAATGCTTCAGACCTTATCTTACCTGCTGCCATACAAGTCCGGCTTTCCATTCCCATTTAGCTTTCACACCCATCCATCTATAACAATTGCCCAAATTAGATCTTCTATCAGCTTGGCTTTTGTGCGTGTGTTTATTTCTTTTCCAGTTCTCTTTATTTACTGTACATGGATGTTGAACAGGCCATTGTGAACCTCTAACATACAGTTTGTTATTGAAACCTCATCATACACTGTGAAATTTAAGTGGCGGAAATGCTTGACTTCTTCATTTCAAGCTGGCGTTGTTAGCATCTGCTGCTTCCCAGGCTTCATCTCCATTGTCTTATTTTTGCATTCACTTGCAGTACAAAGCAATGCTAACCTCAGCCATTCAAATTGCGAGCTTTTGAGTTGACTCCAAAGACAGTGTTAATGGCATTGACAGAAACCTAAACTCGCTGAATCTGTTTCTTCAATTGTTTCTCTGTCGTGGACTTAATGGAGATGGTGCAGAAAGTTGATCTTTTGTACATCCCTTTTTGAGAACCATATCTTAGAGCTTGGTGAAGCAAAATGAATCCACTGCTTTTCTGGTAGCATATAACATGATTTACATCTTCAAGTGCTGGGTACTGTATGCTCTTTTGCCGACCTCGGGACTATCCAGAGATCAGATGTCCAAATCCACATCTACATCTGTAACTTGCTTATCCACTTGCCACTTCTGCTTCCATCTTGTTCTTCATTCTCTCTTGGATAGCCAGCTGCAAATAAAGAGTACTTTATTTGCATAAAAAAGAACAACAGTTATTTGGCAACTTGCATACAGTACAATGATCTTTAAAGTGCAGTGGAAATCCAGAGTTCGTGGCCCCCAAACCATTCACTATTGCAGGAAATTGATGTGTATGCATTATATTCAATTAATTTTTTTTGATGTAACAATCACCCTGGCACTTGACATTTACAATTTTTGAAGGTGATGGAACTATAACATACATCCGTATTTACTAGGAATCACCGTATAATTCACCATTTCCCTCATCCAGAAGTTTAGTTGTGATTTTAGAACCACTGGTTCTGGGGAATATAAACTCTGCCTGCTTTTCTACTTTATTAGGAATGTTAATCCATGTTTCCAGACACAGTGAATAAATATAAAATGAATAGAACCTCGGAGACAGACATGATCTGTTCCGAATACCTTAATTCTATTATGGGAAGGAAAAATGTGTTCCATTTTCTATGATATGTTGCAGTTATTGCATAATGTGGTGTATGCCTTTTTGGTGAAATTTCTGTTTGTTTATATTCTCCATACGTTACTTGTACTGCAATATATTTTACATTCAAACCTAAGCACACACCCAGTCTCTCTCTCTCTCCATCCGTATGACATTTACCTCATGTATGAAGATTTTGTTGGTATCATTAACTTACCGACAGACAGGCTGACAAGTATATCAAAAAGCAAAGAAAATGAGGCTCTCAAACCCCTGAAAGGGAAATTATTTCAATAAGAGGAAAGAACCCTTTAAATCATTTCCCTTCTTTCTCTCAATCCTTTCTCCCTTAACTTCCCTTCTGTCTCTCCCTTGATCTTTCTATCCCAAAATGTTCTCTGCCTACCGATCAACAAGACTCTTTTCCCCAGGTAAATCTCATACACCAGGTCTTCCACTGGTTTAAATCAGTATAGCTCCATGTTTTCCAATGGTAGTATTCCGAGTGCTGATTTATACCAGCTGGTGATCTGAACCAGTAGGTTTATGTTTAGATTGTGAGAGTCCAACTCCCTGTCTCCCAGTTGAGGTTTGAAACACAGTGTAAGAAAAATGTATTTGAGAGCTCTTCTGTGGCGAAGAGCCTTATTAACCTGGAGTGAGGGAAGCATAGGGAGGCAAGGAAGCTATAAAGGGAGGGACATATAATAATGATAAGGAGATAGGGGGAAGAGAGGCTGAAATGTCCAAAATGATTTTTAAATAGCTGCTAAAGACCTTGAGTGAAATCCTGACCTCGTTAGGTATGTCTACACAGCAATTCAACACCCATGGCTGGCCCATGACATCTGACTCAGGCTCACAGGGCTCAGGCTATGAGGCCGTTTAATTGCAGTGTAGACGTTCGGGCTTAGGCTGGAGCCTGGACTCTGAGATTCTGCAGTGGGAGAGACAAAATTCCCATTGACTTCAGCGTGGCTAGAATTTCATTCCCTGCTTTGTTTCTAGTTGCCGCCCATGTGGTTTTGTAATTTAGCATTTTAATATTTACAAAAAATCCTGTATAATAATAATAATATAATAATAATAATGAGTTTGACAGCCTCATTATTAATTATTATTATTGCTATTATTATTAGGCATTTCTTATTAAACAGTAGTTACAATATCCTGGGATAATAAGCACCTCGACTTCAGACTTCATTTCCTCAGTCTTCAGCCAGAGAGTTTATTCAGTGCTGAGTGCAGCTATTGCCTGATAAACAGGAATCACCCTTATGGTGGACTAACTTCTATGACATGCTGTTACACATTTCTCCCATTGAAGTAAATGTCCATTACAGATACATGGCCTCACAACAGGCATTAGCACATTGTTGTTGTTGTTGAAAAGGGGTGTAATCTATGAAGTTTAGATCCAGATCAAAATCCAAGCTTCCCAAAAGTTTGGGGTACTTCTATTCTCAGTGTTCCAGCTGGGCTCCGTATCAAAATATATCATTACGTCAAAACTGACCTGTATGTTCTCTTATCGCTATGGAGCAAACAGTCAGCAGAAAGTCTACTATACATTTTGGCCCTGAGCTTGCATTTCTTTTTATTTCATGTTTGTGTCAGGAGCTTGATGTCCATTGTCTTGTTACTTACAATAATTTACTCCTTGCTTTAACTCGGTAAGAGTTTAGCATTATGTGAAAGAAAGACAACCTGCTCTATGAGTGATTTGGCAAACTGCCAGGACTGTCACCGCCTTTTTATTTGAGAGTATCAGGAATCTAAGCAAAATATTCCTGTTTCCAGCCACTAACTGTGTAAGTTTTACTATTGAATTAGAATTTAAACAGAAGAATAATGCATGAAATAAACCCATGAAAACAGGCTGATAACCCAACATTTATTTAGACCTCTGTGGGCTGGGCTGCATGGACAGTTGATCTCTCATATTGGGAAGAAATCTGTTTAAGCAGTAAGTTTTGTAAAGAATGTCCTCCCATCTGCTTTTTAAAATACAATAGTGATCTTTTCCTAATCACAATTCATAGCTATTGATAATAAGATTCTTACTGTTTGTTAGTAATTGCATCTTATTTAACTCACTGTGAATAGAGTAGAAAAAACGATGGCTGTCAGACAATTTAAAAAATCAAAATTAATCATGAGATTTAAAAAAATAGTTGCAATTAATTGCAATTTTAAATGCACTGTTAATAATAAAATACCAATTTAAATTAATTTTGTTTTTCTACATTGTTTTTAATTTAAATTAATTTTGTTTTTCTACAATGTTTTTCTACATTTTCAAATATATTGATTTCATTTACAACACAGAATACAAAGTGTACACTGCTCACTTGATGTTATTTTTTATTACAAATATTTGCACTATAAAAGTCGAAGCATGAAGGGGCATACGAATGTTTAGCATATCTGGCATGTAAATACCTTGCAACGCTGGCTACAACAGTGCCAGGCGAATGCCTATTCTAACTTTCAGATAACAATTTAAATAACAAGTGGGCAGCATTAACTCCCATAAATGTAAACAAACTTGTTTGTCTTAGCAATTGGCTGAACAAGAAGTAGGACTGAGTGGCACTTATGCTGGAGCAATTTGTATTGTGGTGGTGCTGAGAGCCATTGAACCAAACTGTAAACCCTGTATATAATGGAAACCACTTCAAGACAGGGGGTACAACAGCACCCCTAGTCCCAGCACCTATGCTGAGTGGACTTGTATGCACTAAAGTTTTACATTGTTTTGTTTTTTTAGTGCAGTTATGGGTAAAAATAACAATGGATAACTTTCATGATAAAGACATTGCACTACAGTATTGTATGAGGTGAACTGAAAAATACTATTTCTTTTGTTTATCTTTTTACAGTATAAATATTTATAATAAAAATAATATAAAATGAGCACTGCACAATTTGTATTCTGTGTTTTAACTGAAATCAATATATTTGAAAGTGTAGAAAAACATCCAAAATATTTATAGTAAATTTAAATTGGTATTTTATTATTATTTAACAGTGTGATTAAAACTGCAATTAATCACAACTGTTTTTTTAAAATTCTAGTTAATTTGTTTTGGGTTAATCGCTTGCGTTAACTGTGATTAATTGACAGCCGTAGAAGGATCCTGCATTTATGACTGGAATCACAGGAATTTTGAAGTGTTATTTACCCTGTCACGTAACACAAGAACCAGGGATCGCCCAATGAAATTAGTAGGTTTGAAACAAAAAAAATGAAGTACTTCTTCTTCACACAATGCACAGTCAACCTGTGGAATTCATTGCCAGGGAATGTTGTGAAGGTCAAAAGTATACCTGAGTTCAAAAAAGAATTAGATAATTTCATGGAGGGTAGGTCCATCAATGCTATTAGCCGAGATGCTCAGGGATGCAACCCCATGCTCTGGGTGTCCCTAAACCTCTGACTGCCAGAAGCTGGGACTGGATGTAAGTGAATGGATCACTCAAAATTGCCATGTTCTGTTGATTCCCTCTGAAGCGTCCGGCACTGGCCACTATCAAAATATAGGATACTGGGCTAGATGGACTCTTGGTCTAACCCAGTATGGCCATTCTGATGTTCATATTATTACTAGATACTGTTCATTTTACAGATCCTAAAAGTGCTCTAGGCACTTCACAGAACAAATAGAAGATAAGGCTTTGTGCCCATTTGACCTCAGTGCAGTTGAAGGACCGCAAGGGTGGTAGAAGGCTGAGATCAAGGCTGGACCAACTGCCAGTGGCAGAAGAGCAAACTAGGGGGAAACACAACTAGGATCTATTTTTCAGAGATGACACTGCTGCTGTGAAAGTGCTATGTCTGGGCCTGGGGGAAGAGAGGCTGGTGGGAAACTGGACCACCTCGACTAACCCCGGGTGCTTGGCTGCAGCTACTGCTTTGGAGGAAATGACTAGATATAATGAAACACTTTACATATGCCCATTTGAGTATGGATGGATGTAAGTTACTCTTTGTGTTCACATAGGTATATGACAATGAGTTCTTTAAAACTCTCTAAAATAGGTGGCATATGCGGAATACGTGATGGAGTAATATAAACGTTTTATCAGTGTTCACTTAGGTTGGCCTGTTTGAGCTTTGCTACTTATAGCTAATGCAGCTGTCCCAGACTCATGCTAATACAATCTTTATACCACCCCACCTCTTTCCCGAAGTACATAAAATAGGGAATCTGTGAACAGGTAGCATGGTGTAAAGATTTTATTGGGATGAGATCACTTGGGACAACTTCATTACTCACAAATGATGAGGACACAAGTAAGCAATGTAGGCCATCCAAAACTAGGGCTGATAAAACCGTTACGTTGCATAGTCACATAGTCTGTATAGCCCACATGTTTTACAGAAACACTATTTCAGAATTTTTTGAGAATTTAAAACAGCAAAGATGTTCTTGTGTTGCTCCTCCTGTAAAGCCAGGTGTCTCAATTTTCATACAATTAATGCAACAGCTCACAGAGGGACAGAAAAAATGAAAGTTAATAAATTTGCAATGTCTCTAAGAAAGACCTAAAATAGCTTTTTAAATAAAACAATGTCACAGCTTTGGTTCATTAGCTCAGGTCCTTCCAGTGCTACAAGAGAGAGTAAAGTCCCACTGGAAACGTGAGAAATTTCCATTCCTATTTCTAGCTCTGTGGGTTCACAAGGTACTGGAGTTGTTTTCTGTTACTGGACCTAACAACATTATTCATCCTGAATCTTATGTCAGTGTGATGCTGGGGAAGGAGGAGGAATTCCATATTTGGAGTGAAAGAGATAAATGTTTTTTGGCAGGATTTAAAGGTTTCTCTTTAAAGCTGCTGTTGGGAGATGACTTGATTAGTGGGCAGAGTGCAGGTGAGGAAATCAAGGGCACATAATAAATGGAGTTTTTGACATGGCTGTGCAATTAATCACATGGATATTATCACCAAATGGACCCTGAAAAAACTGCACTGAAGCTACTAGATTTGTTACAAGACTATTTACAAGAGCAGTATCTCATCACATACATAGAAGCCACACAAATGTAGGAGTGATATCCATGAGATAAATTGCAGTCATGCCAAATTGTATTCCATCATACAGACATACTCATACATACACTGAACACATACACTCCATTTATGTTTATATTTAATCAACCGGTCAAATATTTGTACAACACAGACGTATCACTATTAGGAAGTAGAGGGGTTTTTTTGGTTTTTTTTCTCTGTTCAGTGCATGTTCTTATGATTCAATTTATAAAAAGCTAGTAACTTCATGAATTATTGGATGGTACATTTACTGAAATTTAAAATTTAGAGTGTTTGTCAAAGAAAAAAAGAGTCAGATATCAAAAATAAGAAATCCTGAGCAATTTAATTCAATGAAAAAAAAAGTTTATATATTGGAAGCTGATGCTTGAAACAAGTATGTTATGGATTTGAAGGCAATACTAATCTATATGTTTCAATATATACTATTCTCAGTATATAAATATTAGAAATCTGACAATCAAAAACTTCTGTTCATGAAATAAATAGAATGCTGAGCCGGATTATTTCCTGTGCCATGATATGATCAGCATGGAGGAGAAGGGAATGTCAGAGAGCCACTTACAGCTTCCTGATTCTCAGACTACCCCGGCCCTGCAATGAATTAGAGAAACCTAGGAGCTGCTCTAATTTACAACAGCTGGCACTGATCCCTAAGGACCCATGAACTTGAGAACTTCTGTAGAGGAATAAGGCTTCAGCCTGCCCCATCAGGCTCCCTTCTGAGAGTGAGTGGTTGGTTTAGAATCTGTCTCCACTAGCATTACACCAGTTGAGATTTCCCCAGTTGCATCCGAATTATGCAACTGGGGAAATTAGTTGAGTATCCATCCTATTACTTTAAACCTGACCCTGTGTAGGTGCAGCAATTAGCTAAATGGCATGCATGGGGAAATGGCAAACCTAGCCTGGAGCACCTAAAGATTTAAAATAATAATGGAAAGAGATTTTTGGATAAAATCAGAATTGATTGATAATATACAATGAAACTCCAGTTCTACCAGGTTACTTCACTCTAATCTGTGTAGTGGTGAGTTTTAATCCCACTTCCAAAATACTGCTAAGTGATCTTCTGTGTGATAGTAAAGAAATAATGACTTCAGACTAGACTCTTCAATCTCTTTCCCTTTCATTACAGTTCTTGACAACTTTCATTGCAGATGAATAACACACACACACACACACACACACACACACACACACACACACACACACACACAAAGACATACCCTCAAGGAGAAACTTCACACAGTTTTTCCAACTAATCGCAAATACTGAGTGAAAATACTTACAACAGCATATAAAACACTCAATAAAACTCACCCGGGAAACTTAATTCCACCACACAAACTATGTAGGAATAACTTTAGGATATGACACACAATGAATGAGATGGATTTCATTATCCATCCATCAAAACCAACTTAATCCACGACAACAGCAAAACAGAATTTTTTTCAGGGGTGTGGAGTTAAGGTCTCTTCTTGACCTTTAGTGACCCTAATCAACCTGGCACCTTAACATGCCATGAGTGTGATCTTTTATTCCAAGTTGTCTTTTGAGTTTCTCACGGTATATCAGTTTTTATCTTCCTTAGCTGTAACAATAGCACATCTGTGGACTGGTATTTCTAAACAGTCATTATTATTCTCAGCCTTCCACAATCTTGAGGGAAAGCATTCAAACTTCACATCAGTGGCACCCACCAATGCCTGAACAGAGCCTATTAATTTATTACCTTCTGCCAAATTCTTATTACACAAGTTTGTTGTTGTTTTATCTGACAGATGATTGTTGTGAAACCAAACCTGGACAAATCCACCTACTGGCTGCTAAACATTTAGGTGCAAGATGTCAAATCATTAGTTGAACTAAGTTTATAGCCTTGTTAAGCTACAGAACTGCAACCACTTCCCTTAGGAAATGATTTGTCAACCTAAAAGTACTCATCTAGTTCCTCTTGATATTCAACTTTGCATATATTCATCCAGTTACTCATAATTATAGTTCTTTGGCACTCTAGGAGTAATTTCTCTCTTTCCTGAAATATACTGCCCTGCAAGTGTGTTTAGTTCATTGTAGTAGCTCTCCGCTTAACCAAGTTTTATGTATATTCTCCTAAATCAATCCCTCCAAGTCCCTCCTTATTGTTTTACTCTTCTCTGCATTTCCTCTTCTTTCTCAACCAAAGTCTGTCCGATATTGAGTGGCCCAAAGCAGTACACCAGGTACAGCCTCCACAATGCAAACCAATAATTCTCTCCCACATTTTCTAATAGTCTATCATCAAACCTAATCTTTCTAGGTATTTATACTTGGCTATCACTATGGGATCTGACGGCCTCATTTTTAATAATAGGTTATTAGTGGAGAATTTATTTGGCCATCACCATCCATTAAAAGGTTCTCTGCTATGGCATTTCCATTTGAGGGTAATATTTAAATGACAATTTGCATCTCCCCACAAAATCTAGTCTTACTGTTCCAACTACTATTTGCTTGGGCCTCAGAAGTTCTGGTGTCTGATGAAGAGTTTAGAATATGTTCCTACTTCATTTGGCAAAAACAACAATAGTGCAATAATCAAGACAAAAAATCCTTAATCCTATGGATTTTGATCTGATTGGATTACAGCTGTTACCTTTTACCTCAAAGGCCTTTAGAAGATCAATTTTCCCTGTCCATGTGGCAGGTTAGAATAACCCATGTGGGTTAGTAAAGGTAACAATGAAGTCTCCACCAGTTGATTGAAGATTCACCAAAATGTGGAAAGCCTTTAGCAGCAGGTCATAAGGTTCAGATGGACATAGCTCAATCCAGTCCTATTACAAGGCAGAAAAGTTATTTTTCCCTGTTTAAACATTGACACAGCTTAAAGATATTATCATTTAACCAGGAATCAGTTAGAAATCCTAACCCTTAATTCAATTATAAACCTAAATTTACAGCACCCATCATCACTTTGCATCATTCAGATGCAGCCTAGTTTTGCATTGGGTTCCTGAACTCATATTTCGCCTCTAACAGTTACAGTAGCTCTTGCTTAAGATAGGTAGAACAAGACAGATTGGAGGAACTGATCACGGTTGTAAGGTTGTTCTTTCTCTCTCTTTTTTTTTAATTTGTACTTTGAATGTTAAAAATTACAAATATACTGATATGCTTTTGCATTTCCAAATGCAATGAAAGATGTTCAGATAAAGAGGAAATAGCCTTGACCTCTGTTATTAGATGAAGTAATTGGTAGTAGGCATTAATCAAATAGACTTCCTTTTGCTGTAGCAGAAGAGGAGGGAAGAAACCAAAACCAACACAAGCAGAGCAAAGGATGCACATTAATCATTAGTGAAACTGAAAATAATCCTGGGTAGATAACAATTTACATGATCCTTGTAGCAACTGGGATCCTAAGGGAAAATATCAGTATTTGCTCAGTGTAACTTTATAATTCTGACTCTTAAGAACATTCCTTATACATCAACAACAACAAAAATCGGACCAGATTCTATCGCTCTTGCTCCCATTGAGTAGTCTCTTACTCTGGAAGCAATGTGGCTACCTACTGATGGAGGTGCTACTCAATATGAGTAAGTTGGTAGATTTAGCCCATAGTAAATATACTAACTTTTTAGCTTTGATGCCTAGTTGGGTTAATAAGAAAATCAAAACTGTAATGGATAAATGGAATATATACTGTAAAACCAGCTTTATGCAGAATTTGACAGAGTAAAATTCCATTTAGAGAGAATTAGAATGAAAATTCCCTTTGTAAACCACAATTCTGGTTATAGGGAAGTTTTTTTTTCTCTGAGAGAATTGGCTTCAGTGTAGAAGGTGCCATTTTGTGTAATTCTTAGACTAAAATATACAGTCTCTAAAGCTCTCACCTTTGTGTAATTTTGCTGTTACTTTAAAGTGTGCTTTGTAAATAAATGTTTGCCCGGAATGTTTACCATTCCCCTCACTTGCTCTCTCAGCTCAGGCAGGCGGGTGAGAGAAAGTTGACTCTCCCTGACCACAATGTTTGGACTTTCATGCTGGTGAAAGTTCCCTGCCCCCTAATCTGATTTCTCTAAAACAGTTGGCCAAAACTCTCCTCTGACTTGCGTATGGACCAAATTCAGCCCCAGTGTGTATGTGTGTAACTCACATTGAAGTCAGTGGAATTCCAACTGCTTACGTCACCTTTATATGTGCATTCCCAGTGTTTAAAAAGATACACAAAAATGTTACTTTTTAATCCCTCTGCCAAATTTCCTCATCCACTCTCGTGCAATCAATGTTCAACAGGGTAGCCATTCCTGGCCCTTCTAGTTTTCATCATTTATATAGCACCAGAGCTCACTCTTCCCCTCTTAGCAAATTGTTCAGTACTTTTCTTACCTGTGGTAAGGGAGCAAGTGAGAGGGATGGCACAGTGGGGTTACTCACCATGGAAGAGTCCCTGTTTCCTTTACCAAGCATAGCTCCTTCAGCACACATTTTCTCCTCTTCTCCCCTCTGCATTAGGGTACAGTATTTCTCTTGCTCTCTCTCTCACTCTCTCTTTTCTGTATCTCTCGGAAATCAGACTGGAGTTCAGAGCACTTTCACTACCTTTTATGAGGTAGAATGTGATGTCATAGATGGGGGCAGGGCTAGTCAACTTTCTACCCACCTACCCACCTGTGCTGAGGGAGCTACGCTTGGGAACGGAAGCAGTGACTCCTCCACGGTGAGTAACCTTGTTTCTAATTTATACCTTCATGGAAAGCTCTGACTGTTTTTTTTTTTTTGGGGGGGGGGAGGGGGAGATTTTTAAGAAGGGATTTTGTTTGTTGGTCTGTTTAGCTTTTTGGGGAGGGGTTAAAGAACAAAGCTCACACAAAATCAGTTGCATGTTATTTTTCTAAACTTTAAAAGATTTTTTCTTCGTTTCCTAATCTAAACTGTTGTGCAGACTTTCTCTGAGTTGTAAAACAGCTGCCACATTCTCCTTCAGAGATGGCCACATTTTAGTAATGGGTGAAGGGATCCCGCTGAATATGGTACATATCCATTTAAGAGCCCAATTCTGGTCCCCTTGAAATCAGTAGCTAAACTTCCATTGACTTCAATGGTGAAGAATCAGGCCCTTACTTTGTAAAGTGCTTTGGGATTAAAGGTGCTTTATAAATGGAAGATATTGTAATTCCTGTATTTATTATTATTATTATTAACTGTGTAGATATGTCTATTTTTTTTAATAGATGGAACATTTCTTTTCTCCAGATCTTCTATATTTATTATTTTTTCTGCTTCATTCTAAATATGTGTATGCCTACTTGCTGACATCAGCCCATTTTTAAGAACCTTTCTACAAAAAATATTAAAAAGGAGACAAAAACATATTAAGAAAGCGAAGTAAGCCCAAAACACATGATTAATAGTTAGACACAAACTAGGCACAATCTTTGAAATTCAAAGTCAAAGCTTCAGAGTGCTGTGAATTAATGGAGTAGCCAAATGAGCTCTAACGGAATACAGGTCTGTCGCATCTTACGCGCATTTAACATGCGCGATTTCAGCTTTACGCGGTTGGCAAAAATTAAAAAAAAGAGAAAAATAACAATTTAAATACTGTTTCTGTAGTGCGGGCGATTCTGCCCGCCATTAAACTCAATGTAATTTTGACTATACACGGTTTTCGCTTTACGCGCTAACCGCGGAACGGAACCCCTGCATAAGATGAGACAGACCTGTATCCTGGCTTTGCTGGTTTGTGTTACAGCCCTTATGTTCTTTAAACATAGTTTTTATAGTTAATAGCTCTTAAAGCTTGCTTTTGTTTTCTTGGGTCCTGGTATTACTACTTGTGTGTGTTTTTTCCCCCTATGTCCCTCAGCATTTTAGAAAGACAAGATGGACTGCAAAGATAAAGTAAAAGATCTTTTACTTTTGTTCTGCCTCTTGGCTACCTATTAAATCTGTCACAATTTCAGAGCTCTCTTACTAAGGGCAGAAGAAGGGTCATGTGAGGGTTTTGGCCTCTAGGGATGGCAGAAATATTGCTCTTCTTGTTCATTTAAAGCTCCTTCCCAACTCTGTGTGGGGCCTTATCATATCACAGTGAACGGTAGTAGAAGGTGGTAATGCATACTCTATAAATCAAAGAACAAAGAGAGCCTGGTCGTAGCCTTTTCAACCTAAGTGTAATTTTGTCTGTTGGATGACATACTTTTTTCAGATGACTGGATAGCTCTGAGGAATTGGGTACAAGATGCAGAATCTTTCATCTCTAGGTCACTGGCATATATTAGACATGCAGTGGGATCAGTGCATTTGTCACTTGAAGACTATGGAGGATTGGTTCCTCAAATGTATCTTCCAAGATAAACGAGGGGGGTCCACAGTGGGCCAACCAGTGGGTGGGATTTGAATGAAGGACAGTTAAGGGATGGACATGCAAAGTGACACAACCCTAAGCAACAACAAACCAGGCAGATGCCTATGGCTAGTCATAATAACAAATTTCTGTCAGTACTATCCCAGGATTATAATGGACCCTGCAGCCTGAAAGTGAAAGGCTAAGTAGCCTATTACTAATCTACAGCGCTATCCATTTCCCCTGTTCAATTATTTTATTGGCAGATAGGCTAAAGACAATAAAGAAATTGGGAGTACAAAGTACTTATATTCCACAGTGCACGGGATGAAATATTTATTCTGCCATTGGCAATATTAATTTTACTTTCTGGTATTTGTGCATGAAAGTTACATAAAGTAAAAAAAACAAAAAAAAAACCAAAACGGTGGTCCAGTTTTTTTCACTGATCTCATTTAGTGTGTAATATGGGCACTGTAACTGCAGCAAGCTGAGCAATTTGTTCCAAATATCCGCTCTTTGAACTAGTTAATCCTTCCCAACTTCTTTTACGAATTGAAAATTACTTGACAACACTATTTATTAAAAAAAAAATTAAGGCACACATCCAAGTTTGTCTTGGACCAGTTGGGCACTCACGCTGGCTAGCAGTGTAAGAACAAAAGAATTTCTCGGGTTTATCTGTACATGTATGTGAAGCAGATAAACACACAGAAATCCCATGTGGCTTCCTCAAGCACATACTGCTAAATTCTGAGTAGCAGCTTAATTATATGGCTTCAACTGCCTGAATCCACACACATTATCAGTGTGATTAATGGGCATCCCTATGATTCCCAAATCCTCAACACTTGCCAGTCTGAACTCTTTCAGAAGTTGAATTAGAGGCTTCTTGGCTAGAAATGACTGTTATCTCCTCTTTTTCCTTTTATGATATTGGGAGTGAGGGAGGAGTTGTGAAATGCTCTGTCTGTTCAAAAACTGTCAGCTGGCAGATGGAGGATCATCATTCTGCCCTCGTTTGCATTTCCTTTAGAGTGGTGTAACTCCATCGACATCAAATGTGTAACTCTTGATTTATCCCTGTTTCACTGAAAAGAGAGTCAGACCCATAGCAGTCGGGGAACCCTTCATGTTGGGTTAAATCACAATTCTTTTAAATCTTGTCCTGCAGTTATTTGAACCACTGGTAAAATGTTAAACCATAGCTGGCTAAATGCCAGTGGTCAGAGGAACCAGGAAGGAGACCATGACCACCTTAATACCCTAGACTTTTTATCTGTAAGAGAGTCCTCTCTCTGCAAGAGGCGCGGCTCCGCTTCACAAATTCTACTCGAGATGCTTTGACCAACAAAACTATCAAACCCTTATTGAATGCATTCAACCAGATCCCTGAAAGTGAAAATGAAAAGAAATGCACCCTGGATCAATCTTTCAGAGTTGTTCTAGAAGAGGAAATTATAAACCAAGCTTCATGTGAAAATGTCCTGGCTATTATTTCTCTTGCTATTAATGGAGTTACAGATGGTATCTGCACAGCATCAACCCCTTTTGTGCTTCTGGGAGATGTTCTGGATTGCTTGCCTTTGGATCAGTGTGACAAAATTTTTACCTTTGTCGAAAAAAAAATTCACTACATGGAAATCAAATACATTTTATTCAGCTGGGAAAAATTACTTGCTGAGAATGTGCAATGATCTCCTAAGAAGATTATCTAAATCACAGAACACAGTCTTCTGTGGAAGAATTCAGCTATTCCTGGCTAGATTATTTCCTCTTTCAGAGAAGTAAGGACTTAATTTGCAAAGTCAGTTTAATCTGGAAAATGTCACAGTTTTCAATACTAACAAGAGAGCACTCTGTGATAGAAGCAAATAGAGGAGAGAGATGAAGGAATGGAAGTAAAAGAAGGTGAAATGGGAGATGATGAAGCTCCTACAAGTTGCTCCATTCCAATAGATTACAACCTGTATAGAAAATTGTGGTCGCTTCAGGATTACTTTAGGAATCCTGTGCAGTGCTATGAGAAGATCTCATAGAAGACATTTCTTAAGTACTCAGAAGAAGTTTTGGCTGTTTTTAAAAGCTACAAATTGGATGACACGCAGGCCTCCAGAAAAAAGTTGGAAGAGCTAAAAACGGGGAGAACATGTGTACTTTGCAAAGTTCTTAACTAGTGAAAAGCTAATGGATTTACAGCTGAGTGACAGTAATTTCCGCCGTCACATCTTGCTGCAGTATCTAATACTATTTCAATAGCTAAAGGGACAGGTCAAATTTAAAAGGTTTTTTTTTTTTTAAACAAATGGGGGCAGGGGAAGTGATAGCTCAGTGGTTTGCGCATTGGCCTTCTAAACCCAGGGTTGTAATTTTAGTCCTTGAGGGGGCCACTTAGGGATCTGGGGCAAAAATCAGTACTTGGTCCTGCTAGTGAAGGCAGGGGCTGGACATGATGACTTTTCAGGGTCCCTTCCAGCTCTATGAGATAGGTATTCCTCCATATATTTATTTAAAGGCATTAGCCAATCAGTCATCTGCCAGACTCACTTAACTAATAATGCTACTTTGCATTTTCACAATGTATCTCATTTGAGTATCTCAAAGAACTTTGCAAACACAAAACCCTTAGTGGAAGAGTAAATGGCTTGAACAATGCCATCATCGCAAGTCATGGGCAGAAAGAAATTCATGGAGTCATGACTCCCAGTTGTGCTTTAAATCATTAGGCCCTCAGATAATTTTTGAGACACCTACGTTCCCTATCCAGGTCTCACCAGTTCCCAGTCTGCACTCTCCCTGGCAAAAAAGATAAAAACAACGAGAACTAGTGGGTGGGGGTTGGACAGAGGATACCAGCAATGAAAAGATGCAGCACTTGTACTGTATAAAACATCCCAGTTGACCACAAGTTCTGAAGTTTGTATATCTTGTTCTGAGAGCATCTTCTGAGTTATAAAAACTTCATCTTTTTCTGTCATTGCCATTGTTACTTAGTCGACCATTTCCATCATAAACCTGGTTGTATCACTGCTGGAAGCTGGTCCAAACATGAGAATCTGGTGAAAGATGGTGACTCAGCAGAGCAAGGCTTCTCACAGCAAGAGCAAATCTAAGAATTACATTTACATTAAATTTACATGAAAGAAGTAGGATGAAGGGAAAACAATAGTAATGGAGTGACAGGAGCAGACAAAGGAACTGAGGCAATAAATGAAACACATAACAATTTTTCATCTTGTTATGGATTCCACCAAAACATTTGCCCCTCCCCCCAAAAAAAACCCCCACCAAAAAAAAACACCAAAAAAACAACCCCACAGCCCAAGGGAGATAAACCATGTTAATACAGAGGTGTAGGATAGCTTCACCCTCACGTAAATTCTGCCCTGAGCTATTCTTATTACTTCTTCCCCAGATTTGGTTGCAGAATGCAGTATATGGGAAGTACTCATGCTAGTAGAATTAGTGCTGCAAAAGAGGTCTTGCCAACTCATTAGAAGTGGCACCAGAGTCACCACAGTATTCTCCAGTAAAATTAGAAATAGCTTCAGAGTCATGGACATCATTTACCAACACCATTAGCAGAGATATACAGGGTAGCAACTTTGATTTGCCGAAGCCCATCACTAAATATTAGCTGCTCAATTGATTACACTGAGAATGTTGGTGACAAAGAAGAGTTAGAGTTGAACAGTTAGAGGCAACACCAACCATGTTCTCAGTGACATGCTTAATAGCCTTGGAATGTACGTGAAAAAATATGAGGTTGGGGATGGGATGGGGCTTTTGGAGAAATGGAGCCCATCTTGTACCCAGGTCCAGGCAAAAGTTGAAAAATGTTTTGCAAAGAACATTTATCTAAATAAACCAGGGGTCTTGGAGCCATGAGGTCTTGGTGAGTTTTCACACTTTTGTAGCATTTTACAAACATTAACTAATTAATAATCACAACACTCCCATAAGGTAAGTAATTATCTTCATGTGGCAGTTTGGAAAAATAAGAGAGAAATTAAAGACAACAATTTCAAAAGTATTCACAGATGCTGTTTGCCATAATTCTTGGCCTGTTTAATTGGAGACAACAAGGAACTGATTTTTTTCAGAAGTGCTAAGCACCCTTAGGATTCACTTACTGAATTGGGTGGTGTGGGTTCTCAGTATCTCTCAAAAATTAGACCATCAGTTTAGGCATTTTACATTTTTTTGGTCTAAGTGTATTGACCATGGCCACAGAAGAAGCCCATATTAGAGTCAGAATTAGGACGCAGCAGTCACGTCTTCTCAATTCTATGCCTAGGCCCCTGGACCACACTGTCTTTATAATGCTCATGGATTATTCCTTTTTGAGGCCAGACATTGAAAGAGATTCAGAGCAGAGGAAGTGGCTCAGATTCAGATAGCTGAGAAGGCTGTCGTTGGTAGCAATTCACTCAATTCTGCCCCCATAACCATGAAAAAATCATGAATCCTCCACAAAATAAAGGGGCACATGGCCATAGTTTTCACAGCTACCAGTACTAGGACTAGGCAACTGTCCAGAGAGCCATAAATAACCCCAAATCTGTAGATACACCAGGGTTGTCTCCACAAAGGAAAAGGCTAAGGGGCTTCCTTTTATTTTCCCTTTTTAAAGTAAAGGCTGAGATTAGCTGTGTAACATTTCTAGGTGATTATAAATTGGAGAGAATGAGTGGAGGGAGGGTTGCATTATTCTGCATCTATATAGAAATGAGTATCCCAAGGATATTTAGTACAAAAAATCTTGAAGCATGTGAATTACTCAGACTGCATTGTAAGTACCTTTGCATTTGTTTTCAGAGTAAAGTTCCTTTCAAGATTCTGACGCTCAAAATAAAACTTTGACCAAATGAGTTATGATTTCCTAATGTAACTCGGTAACATAACATGTAATTGCTAAAGGAAATGGTGTTGAACCAGCCAAATCTGATGAATTGTTAAATATCTGTTGATGCCAAATATGTGATTATTGTCCTCTAGCACTTTTCTTAAATGACCTCTGTTGCAAATTCTAAAAGTTGGCCAAATGGAGCATTATTCACTTAAATCCTAGTCCTGCAAACACTTTACGTGTGTAACTGTGACATTGAGATCAATAGGACTACTCCTGTAGGTAAAGTTATTCAGATGTATAAACATTTGCAGAATTGACGTAAGTGATGAAAAAGTGTCTTTGGTGTCTAAATTGGACTTAATCCTGTTCATTTTACTCATTCAGGTAATCCCACTGAGGCCACCAAAATTTTACGTGTAAAAGACTACTCTTGTGAATAAAATGAGTGAGGTTTGGCTCATTTTACTTCTCTTTGTTCTTTGTTCTTTCTTGGGATATCTACCGAATTTGTAATTCATTTGTTTGTGTTTTAATTTATTTGCAAAGTATCCAGAAATTCCAAACTGCTTCTTTTAAGGAGTAAAATGGCCAATAGTATCTACATAATGAGCCACTTTATATTCACAAATAAAATATTTGATGATTGACCAGAATCTTCACATAACCTGTAACATGGCTACGCCTGTGCTGAAAAATTGAGTTATGCATTTGCTAGCTGACGGACTATCATATCAACTGGAATATTAGATCCTCTACTACTACCTGTATGATCATATTTCATGTGGTCAGGACTTCTTTTCCTTCTTCCTTTTGCTATGGGCCCAGTCCTACAAGGTTGGGTTCACTGAAATCAAAAGAAATCTTTCCATTGATTAGGTCTTGGATCAGGCCTTGAATGCTCTCACTGACTTCCGTGGAAATGGAGGGAACTCAACATCTTACAAGTGTTCAGCACTTGTGAGTTTTATACAAGATGAAAAATATTAGTTGGCAAGCAATGAAATGCCATGCCAGTACAGAAGCAACGAACTGTTGTTCTGCCGATATCTGCCATTCAGCAATGCTATTACATCCTATTCATTTCAGGACTGAATGTGATTGATGGTTTTGCTAAACTCGCCTGAGGAAAACCATGTATGCCAGCAAAGTCGTCCTCAAACTCTTCTTATGCTGACCTGGGCAAAGGCAACCTCAATCATCTGAATTTAGTTAGGAAGCAATTTGCCTTGGAATGTGAGATATCATCTCAGATGAAGACAGGAAGATAACACATACACAGAAGTTCTGACAGTCTTACAAATGGAAAAGAAGTTGGACAGTCACACTTTTTTAGCAATATAGATTGAAATGCCACATCATCCTGTTTGATCACACTGACAAAATCACACGGAACAGCTGTGGCTAACACACTCTTATGAAAAGAAATGTGCTAGTCTATGTGCTTTATTGATGCCGTTGTACTGAACGTCCATTGCACTCTGTGTCTGATAGTTACCCTATTTTGTGTTGATTGTGCAATAACCAATCAACATGAGTCTTCCAAGTATCTCCAGGTAAGACAGTTAGGAAAAACATGCACAGTCTCTCTAGTTGCTGTACCTGTTCTCTGGATAAATAAGTGAGACTGATCTCCAGGGTTGGCAATCTAACACCTTTATAGAAGCATTACATTCACTTGGAAAAACTGAAATATTAAAAAAAAAATCTAGATATATTTGTTACAGCTTTAAACCTTCTCACAAAAGGCATACAAGAATTCAAACCAGGAGGAGACAAATCAATAGTATTGACCAGCTACCCTATATCAGCCTCTTATAGATGTAATAGCAACTGAATATTAAAGCCTTCACTTTCTTTCATGCATCAGATTCTGGGAGGCTTAGTGAAGAGACCTGGCTGTGGGTTTTACGTACGATCTCAGGTTCAGAAGATGTCCAGTATCAAAGATGGACTGATTTATGTGTATCTGTCTGCTTGTGAATCCCAGCATAAAATGTTTTAGTTCTGGCTTTATGAAGACCACTCACCTGAATTTTTACCTTACTGACGTCTTGTTGGATCACTGGATTCTCAAGAGACTTTTTATTCTGGGCAGCTTCAGTATCCATGCTGACAATATATCTTTTGTGATAGGTTGGGATCTTGTGCCTTCTCCAAAATATTGTTTGACTTAACCACTCTAGGAGACGTAATCTTATTTTATTTTTGTGATGGGACCTTCATCCTCTCCTCCACCCTGTGATTAGGTCTTTTCCTCAAACCAGATGTGGGAGGGACTGTGTCTGTTATCCATCCACAGACACTAAAAGATCCAGCTGAGATGGCAGAATGGTTTCAAGGATTTTATTGTAACATTAGATTTTACATGAAATCTGATGCCTTTGCAAAGAGAGTTGAAGTGTTCTGCAATATGTGGATAATATTAACTCATTATATTTAAAGAAATGGCTTTGTAGTATCCTGATGTGTGATCTACTCATTTGCTGTATTTTTAATGCAGATGTCAAACACAGAGTTTCTAATATAGTTACACTGGGCGTGACAGAGTGCTGTGCAGGAACTCCTGAGCCCTCTCTCACCCTTGTTCCAATTAAGGGAGGTAAATTGGAGCTGGCTAGAGAAACCTGCACCTGATTGGCAAAGGGGAAACAGCTGCCAGCCTACTTAGCCTGGGGCTGTATAAAAGCCTCAGAGGAAGGAAGCCAAGGGAGGCAGACAGAAAGGAGGAAGCCAGGGAAGGGAAGGAGCATGGTACCTCTGCCCTTCTGGATCCAGAGGCTAAGAAGTCCTCAAGGCTGGAACCCCCACACTGTACCTGGTGAGAAGGTGCTGGGATGGCATTATGTAAATAAACTGCACTGGTGACTGCTGAGCCAGAAGGTCTTGGAGCGTTTTTTGGAGCAGAGAAGAGGCAGGACCAAGTGGGACCCTGCTACGCCGTTACACTCGGATAAAGAAACACTGCATCCCAAATAGAACCCTCATCCACATGTCCAGTTTCACTGCCTCCCACGCCACTCTAGTTAGTTAGAAATTTCAGATTTTTTCCCCATTGCTTTAAGACTACTGAACCAATAATACAAGGATCTATATCCCTGCTTCCTGTGGGATTTATGACAGATGCATGGAAGTACAGTTTCTTAACATTCAGTTCCTATCAGGATGAAAAGAAGCCAATAATAATCATACTTACATAGCTGTAGCTGGACAACATTAAAAACTCAGTGGTTTCCATTTGACTTGTGTTATATATTTTCATTTCAAGTGTTAAAATTTATGCTCTCATCATGCCTCATTCAAAGGATATATGCTGACAATTTGGAACACCAGCCATTGACATAAGAATGGTATTTTGATAAAGCAATTTCCAAAATTTCAGCTGGAATGGAATTACTGCTAATGGATGACTGCTGAAGCACATAAATCTGATCCTTTGTGCTACAACAGGCCTTTCTTACTCTAGATTCTATAGTTTGAGAAAATGTGCAATAGGGACCAATCCTGCACTGTCAGGGTCATGGTCTAGCTGACCCAATCAAGCCAAGCTGCTGTAAATGTCCTAACTCCATTGAAATGAGCAACATTGAGTTACTCCAACTAAGAATCTGGCCCAATATAATGTTCAGTGCTAGAATATATGGGCCAGACTCTGATGTAAGGCCATATCGACACGAAGAACATTTTACTCATATAGCAATACCACTATTGTGGTTTTTTTTTAAACTGGTATAGCAATACCACTATACTGGAGGGCTGCGTTAGAAGAAAATGGTTTATGAATCAACGAACAAAAGCGGAATGCATGCAAAGCTTTATTGAGAGGGACAATGAGAAGCCAGTATAATTAGATGGTATAGAGTTAGTCTGTGCAACAATTTAAATACCTCAGTTCAGTATTGAGCCATGCCAGGACCATGGAGCAGATATTAGGGGTCACATGAAGAGCGCTTGGTGAAAATGGAGGGAGCTGAAGGAAGTTCTCTGCAATAAGAATATGGCAAGTAAGCTAAAGAGCAAAGTATATAAGACCATAATTAGACTAGCCATGACATATGGGTCAGAAAGTTAGTGAATGAATGAGAGAAGAAGAACTGTTTCATACTGCCAAAATGAGAATGCTTAGATGAACCCTAGGAAGACAAGAGTTGATGGATGCTGTCACACAGTGAAATGGTACGAATTATCATGCAGGTGGCCCCCATCATGGAAAAGCGGAGAGAGTATCAACTAAGGCCTGGTCTACACTAAGTGGGGGGTCGAACTAAGGTACGCAAGTTCAGCTAGGTGAATAGCGTAGCTGAACTCGAACTACCTTAGTTCGAACTACTCACCCGTCCAGATACCGTGGGATCGAAGCCCGCGGCTCCCCCGTTGACTCCGCCACCGCCGTTCACGGTGGTGGAGTTCCGGAGTCGACGGGAGCGCGTTCGGAGTTCGACATATCACGTCTAGATGAGGCGCGATATGTCGAACTCCGAGAAGTCGAACACTAGCCACCGACCCGGACAGTAAGTATAGACATACCCTAAGATGGTTGGGTCAAGTGAGATAATGAGACGTGGGGTGTGTTAGTCAGAGAGTATCAGATCTAGTATTCATGGGACAAAGACCAGGAGCAAGAATGAGAAAAAGGTGGTTCGACATGCCAAAGTAGGACATGAAGAAAGTTGGTGTCAGCTTGGACAAAGCAGTCAACAGGAGTGCCTGGACCTGAACAAGAGCTGTTGACCCGAACTAATAGGACAAGGTGAAAGCAAGAAAAAACACTACCAGCAAAGTGCTCCTAATATGGATGCAGTTATACCAGCAAAACTGCACTTTGTACTCGTGTAATTAAATCTCTCCCAACAAGCAAAACAAACTTTACTAGTAAAAGTGCAGTTTTGCTGATACAGCTGTGTCTACACTAGGGACGCCATCGGCACAACTACATTGGTCAGGGATCATACCTCTTCACTCCCATGACCAACATAACTGTGCCGACAGAAGTCTGCAGTGCAGACCTGGACTAAGTTACACTAAATCCATTGTAGATACTCTGGATTTAGGCCTTGATTCAGCAAGGTACTTAAGCACATACCTACGCTGAAGTGAGTGAGTAGTCTTATTTGAAGTCCCCTTAAAGTTAACAATGTGCTTATGTACCTTGCTGAATCAGGGCCCTGCATCAGTGTAAATAAAATCAGAAAAGGATTTCACTGGGGTCAGTGTGGCCGTAGTATTGTCTGTGATATACAGGAGGTCAGACTAGATGATCTGGTGATCCCTTGTGGCCTTAAACTTGATTACTTTAAAGGCACATCGACACTGCACACTCCTTTCAGTGACATGCAGAGTACATACACCACATTCCCTCCTAGCACGGGTATAAATATCAGTGTAGACAGCGAGGGAGTTCTTAGATGAGCAAAGACACACCTGGACCCTGTGGGTATGTACCCAGGTATATACCTTACATGGCTCTCTACTCAACCAAGCAGTGCCTGACACTGCTATTTTAGCAGTGTAGTGTCCCTCTGTCTACTCACTGCTGGAGTCTTTCCTCACTGCAGTGAAAAGATCCTACAGAGGGGAAAGACTCCAGCAGTGTGGAGGCAACGGGGAAAGGCTCCAGCAGCTCCCTGTGACACGGAAAAGCTCTGACAGCTCCCTGCAGCGGAATAAGACTCCAATAGGGAGGAGGTGCCCGAGCCTTTCACCACTGCAATGAAAAACTCCAGCAGCTGGGAAGGACTTTGGCAATGGGGAGGCAGTGGGAACAGATTCTGGCAGTTCCCTGCTGCTGCTGAGCCTTTCCCCACTGCCTCTTCCCTGCCAGAGTTTTTCACTAACACGTATAGCTACACGCTGCAGTGTAGACGCCGCCTGCTTTTGATTGTGGAGTGTAGCTAAACATACCCTACATGCTGCTGCAAGTGGTATGTAGTGTACAAGTAGCATAACAGTGAAACATGCACTACTGATGACCTCCACACACAAACCCCATCTTAAATTAACACTTTCAAGTATCTTCAGACTTTCTAGTTCACTACCATTTGACCATTAAGGTTTAAGACCTTTTCTACTGGATGACCATTTGGGGGCTGGATTCACGTCTGATTACTTAAAATAGGTTTAACTGTGATTTAAAAAAGGGTCCTGATTTTTCAGTCAGGTCATCTTTATCTCTGGGTAGTTGCAGAGTGTAAAAACAAAGTGAAAGTTTCTTAGGGCTGATGTGAACATTTTTGTTAACTTTTAGGATCATTCACATGGCAGCATTTAACCATCAGGAGTTATGGGTCAACCAGGTTGATTTAAAATTAATTTAATGAAAATTATGTATGATGACCTATTATTATAGATAGTTTTTGAAGAAGTAATAAATATTATTCTATCTCTTCATTTAGCTATTAAATGTGATTTAAAATGTAGCTAAGTTCAGTGAATATCTTCTATTATATTTATCTCTAGATATTTTGTTTTCACAAATTAAATACCTATTTATAATAAATAGACATGTTTATACAAAGAAAATAAAATGGGATCTATTTTTTTTCTTTTTTGGCAATTAATATTGGTCAAAGTGATTTATTCAGCAATACAAATGCATCCTCCCGATCTCTCTGTATCGTGTGTGTTTGCCTCTGTGTGTGTCTTCTTTTATTAGAACACTACTTATAGTTTTGGATATTGTCATAATAAAACTGGTAACCAACCAAGTTCAATGTAAGTCTCTTCTCAAAATGGCAGTGATTCATGTTATATGGAGGAGCTACCCATAATTCTTGGTACATTTGATGAAAGAAATGGTATGAAAAACCATGGTAAGGATGCAGAATGTGTTCAATATAACTAAGTCTGCTTGGGAGTCCCTATGGTTTACCTACCTGTAATTGAAAAAATGCAAATGACAATAAGTAATCAGTGGATTGGCAAGTTATGAAACACAACTACCTACCTAAATGAGTTAAAACGTCAACATGTCAAGAGGAGTAAGTTAATTACAATCCAATGGGAAAATAGCAAGAAAAGGGGGAATATACTTTGTTTTCTCTAGATAACCATGAAACCTTTTTAACATCACTGTCATGCCCACATTCCAGTTTGGATAATAGCATTTTGCTTACCTACAACACATTGCCGCATAGTTTCAACTGATTAATGCATTTTACTTTTCTTCCGGTCCTGGCCCCAGATCCAGCAAAGCACTTTATTATATTGACTTCAGTGCAATTCCTCATGTGCTTAAATGAGTTGGTGGATTGGGGCCTTAGCCTGTTGTATAGTGTTATTTTTAAACAACCCAGAGATGGTTGCATTTGAGTCCTGGGTGTAGTGATTCCTATATTGGTTGTCATTAATACGTACTTGTAAAACTATAAAATGCTTTGGGATGGAAACCACTACAGAAATGTCAGGTGGCATTACTATAATTGTGAGAAAAATATACATTTATTTATATAGGATTCGATTTTGGCCTGGTCTGTGCTACAGAGTTTAGGTCGATGTAAGCTGCCTTAGCTCGACCTAACTTGTAAGCATCTACACTAAAATTTATCTCCCATTGATCTAACTTGCCCACTACACCGACTTAATAACTCCACCTCCTCGAGAGACATAGCACTTAAAGTTGATGTGGTTAGGTTGATGCAGTGTCAATGTAGACATTGCGTTGCTTACATTGACAGGTGCCTCTTTTCACAAACCATCCCACATTGCTCCACACTGGCAGTTAAATTGGTGCAAGTGCTTCTGGTAAGGACACACACCACCTACAGAAGGAACATAGTGTGGATGTATAAAAAATGATTGTTACTTCAGTAGCTGTATGGTTAAGTCATTTCGGTCAACTTAATTTTGTAGTGTAGACTTTCCCTTTGCCTTAAGACACAGCTCTGAGCAAGGGCTGTTGCAGAAGGTGAGCTGCAACAGCAGTAGCTCCAGGAGTCATTATTCCTTATATGCCTTTCTGAGTCACAATTCCTCTCTTGTTTCCTCCCGGCTCCCAGGAGATACTAATTTACTGCTGGCCTGTACTAGAAGCTAATTGGCCAGTACTACCCCTACAACAATGGGTGGAATGGATCAAAGGTTCTATCCATTTCACACTTCTTCCTTGCTACTTGGTCCGGGGAGGAAGAAAGCAGATGCATAGCACTGCTTATTTCTCTGCACCCAGGTCCTGTTAGCCAGAGTCGGGGTGTAAGAGGGTCCTGCACAGTTATGTAAATAAAGTCTCAATCTAGTTCAGTGACTATCCCAATGGGTTTAGATGCTGTTGTAATATTTTAAAATATATGATCACCAAGAATAAGAATAATTAAAAACAAACAAACAACAAACTAACCCGATAAAGCCAATCAGACTAAACAATAACCATTAGTATTAGTAGTAAAAAAATAATAATTCATACTTTTTAAACCCTAAAGGGACCACTGTCATTCTCTAGCCTGACCTTTTGCAAAAGACAGGCTACAGGACTTTCCTGTATTAATTCCTGCTTCATGTCCAGTAGCTGTGGTTGAACAAATCTTTTTGAAAAACATCCATCCTTGATTTGAGGTTTCCAGTAATGGAGAATCAACCCCAAGCCTTAGTAAGTTATTCCAATGGTTAATTACTCTCACTGTTTAAAATTTACATTTCATGATGACACTGAATTTGTCTAGTTTCAACTTCCAGCCATTCTATCTTGTTACAGCTTTGTCTGCTAGATTGAAAAGCCCTTTATTATCAAATTTCTGTTACAGACTGTGATCAAGTAACCCCTTACTTAACCTTCTTTTTCTTACGATAAATAGATTAAGCTCTTTGAGTCTTTCACTGCAAGGCATATTTTCCAGTGCTTTAATCATTCTTGATGATCTTCTGTTAATCTTCTCCAGTTTATCAACATCCTTCTTGAATTTTAGACACGAGAGCTGGACACAGTATTGCAGTGATGATCACACCAATGCTGAATATGGAGATATTACCTCTCTACTCTTCTTCAATATATCCCTATTTATACATCCAAACATTGCATTAGCCCTTTCAGCCACAGCATCCTTCAGGAAGCTCGTGTTTAGCTGAATATCCATCAAGTCTTTTTCAAAGTCACGGCTTTCTGGGATAGAGTCTCCCATGTAGGTATGGCCTATATTCTTTGTTCCTAAACATATGGCCTGACATTATTGAAATTCACTTTGTTTGCTTGCATCAGCATGTTAAGCAATCCAGATCACTATGTATCAGTGACCTGTGCTCTTCATTATTATTTGTTTCATCTGAACACTTTATCAGGAATGATTTTATGTTTTTTTCCAGGTCACTGATACTAATATTAAATAGTGTAAAACCAATAACATATGCCCCAGGGACCCCATTACAAACACACCCACTCAGTGATGATTCCCAGTTTACCGTTATATTTTGAGACCTATCAGCTAGGTTTTAACCCATTTAAATTCACCTTTTTGGTTTTGTATTATTCTGTTTTCTTATACTGTTGTGTAGAACCGAGTTATATGCCACACAGAAGTCTAGGTGTACATCAATACTATTACCTTTATCAAACAAAATTACAATCGCATCTAAAAATTATATCAACTTAGTTTGGAAAGATTTATTTTCCATAATCCCATGTTGATTGTCATTAGTTATATTACCCACCTTTAATTCTTTTTTAATCAAGTCTCATATCAGTCATTTAATTACTTTACCCAGGATTGATTGCAGGCTGACAGGTCTATAATTACCCGGGTCATCCCATTTACCTTTTAAAAATATGGGTACTGCATTAGCTTTCTTCCAGTCCTCTGGAAATCCCCAAGTTATCCAAGACCTATTAAAAATCAACACTAATGGTTGGGAGAGCTCCTCAGACAAATCTTTTCATAGAACCATAGAAATGTAAGGCTGGAGAGGATCTTGACAGATTCTGTAGTGGAGCCCCCTCTTCGCTAACACAGCATCAAGTAAACCTATATAATCCCTGACAGATGTTTGTCTAACCTGTCCTTAAAAAACCTTCAGTGATGGGAATTCCACAACCTCCCTTGGAAGCCTGTTCCAGTATAGAACTATCTTTATAGTTAGAAAATTTGACATAATACCTAACCTAAATCTCCCTTGCTTCAAATTAAGACAATTACTTCTTGTCCTATCTTCAGTGGCCACGGAGAACAATTGAGCACAGTCCTCTTTGTAGAAGCCCATAACATTTTTGAAGACTTTTTCAGTTCCCCCTCCTCAGTCTTCTTTTCTCAAGACTAAACATGCCCAGTTATTTTCAACCTTTCCTCAGAGGTCAGGTTTTCTGAACCTTTTATCCCTTTTGTTGCTCTCCTCTAGACTGTCTCCAATTTTTCCACATCTTTCTTAAAGTGTGGCATCCAAAACTGGACATAATCCTGCAGTTGAGGCCTCACCAGTGCCGAGTAGAGCGGGACAATTGTCTCTTGTGTCATATATACGACTCTCCTATTAATACAGCCCAGAATTATATTAGCCTTTTTTAACAACTGCATTATATTTTTGGCTCATTTTCGATATGTGAGCCACTATGCCCCCCACCCCCCAGCAGTACGAGTGCCTAACCAGTTATTCCCCATTTTGTATTTGAGCAGTTGGGTTTTTTAATTCCAAACTGTAGTACTTTGGACTTGTCTTTACTGAATTTCATCTTGTTGATTTAAGACCAATTCTCCAATTTGTTGAGGTTATTTTGAATTTGAATCCTGTCCTCCAAAGTGCTTGCAGTCTCTCCCAGCTTAGTATCATCTGCTGATTTTATGAGCAGACTGTTCATTCCAGTACACAAGTCATTAATTAAAATCCTGAATAGAACCAGACTTATGACGGACACCTGCTGGATTCTACTAGATACATCGTCCCAATTTGGCAGTGAACCATTGCTAATTACTCTTTGATTATGGTCTTTCAACCAGTTATGCACCCATCCATAGTAATTTCATCTAGACCACATTTCCCTACTTGGTTTATGAGAATGTTATATAGGAGTGCGTCAAAAGCCTTACTAAAGCCAAGATATATTATGTCTACTGCTTCCACTCTATCCATTAGAACAGTAAACCTGTCAAAGAAGGAAATTAGATTGGTTTGATATGATTTGTTTTTCCCCAATCCACTTTGCCTATTACTTATTACCCTTTAATCCTTTAGATGCTTACACATTGATTTTTAATAATTTGTTCCAGTATCTTTCCAGGTATTGAAGGTAAGGTGACTGATATAAAATTCCCCAGATCCTCTTCGTTCCCGTTTTAAAGATGTTTGGCTTTCTCCAGACTCCTGGTACCTCGCCAGTTCCCCATAAGTTCTTTAAGATAATTGCTAATAGTTTGAAGATTGATTCAGGTAGTTCCTAAGGTACCCTAGTGTAAATATCTTCAGGACCTGCTGACTTGAATACATCCAGTGTATCCAACTATTCTGTAACTTTTTTCTTTTCCTATTCCAGCGACACCACTTTCTCACCAAAGGGGGAGAAAAAGATGAGCACTGCATTGAAAAAGCACATTGAATTGTGAAAGATCAGGGTTCCCTTCCTTCTGCTAGCTCCACTCTCTCCCCTTCTCTAAATCATAGGGTGACTGCTGGAGAGAAAATGCTCTTCCTTTTAAAACTGAGTCATGATTTTTAACCCCATTAAGGATGTAAAAAAAGGAAGAGGGAAAATTCTTCTATGTTTTCATATTGCTGGGGAAAACATTAGCAGTCTCCCCCCCACACCCTTTAGTTTTGTAGCTATTCCTTTTTTTTTTTATTCAGACACTTCTGATTATGGTGTGCCTGTAAAAGAAGCAAAACATCCTTATTGCCACAAGACTCTCTGGAAAATTCTGCCTCTATTTCAGGGAAAATGCAGCACAGCGTATAAGCTGATCACACATCCCTCAAAGCCTTATGCAGTTTTTTACACCTGAAATTATCTTCTTGGCAGATAATAGGCTCTGCAGCTCCAGTTCTCTAACCTTGCATTCATTAATTGCAAAGTTAGCTTGTAGCAAAGTCTTTTTTCCCCGAATGATTTGTGCCTCCTCTTGAGTAGATGGCTGTTTTAACCTGAATGAATGACCAGGTGCCAGTGGAATGATTCCAAGTTTCTTGAAGAATTGTGATTCCTTCCCCACCCCTCTTTGCTGTTGAAGTTTTATGGCACAATAGCCTATGTTTATCATTTATGACTTAGAGGGCTTTTTCCCTAAATGAAAGCAAAAAGTGATCCAAGTAGCAGAACTCTTGAAAATATATCACTTGTATAGCTTGTCAAGAAGACTGTGTTAGCTATTATCACAAAGGGTATCATCACATTAATAATTCCCTGTCCATTGCTAGGGAGTGGAGTTTGCTTTCTGTATCCACACAATAATATCCTGCTGTTGCTTTTATTTTCAGGGTTCATTTCCCCTTTTCAGTTATCAGCATTACATATTTGGGAAAGTGTGTGTGTTTCTGTGTCCAGATTGTGTAGGAAATTAATACATCAACCTCCTGATTCACTACTGCATCTGCTCTGTGCCAGTGTACTCTGCTGATTTCAACAGGCCAGCTTAAAACTGAAGTATCGCAGTGGCATAGCAAGGCCTAAAAGTGAATTAAAGCGACGCTCATTTGGATTAATCCTTCTCTGCTGAACCAAACTACAGCCCAGGACCTGGAGGCAATAAGGAACTCGCTTAGGTGGCCAAATTGGATGTGGGGGATAATTATGAGCAGGTTTGGTGGACACTCAAGACCTAATAATGGTAGGGGCTTTTCATGTCTCTCAAAAGCTTTCAGCGCGTGGAGACATATTAGAATGTAAATAAATATTAAGACCAATGATGGGGTGTCTGGAACTCATCCTTAGATTAGTACTGGTGAAGATGAGCAGCCCTTTAATAACAAGTTGAAAAGGAGGGACAGGTGATCAAAGAGGCACAAAACTAAGTGATATGATTTTCTGAAGTGCCGAACAATGGGAGACATCCCTGGAAGCTGCAGGTGTGCTCAGCATCTTTGAAAATCAGGCCACTTTTTTAGGTATCCTGGGGTACATCCACACTGCAAAAACAAACCCTGCAGCGGCGAGTCTCAGAAGCTGGGTCAACTACTTGGGCACCCGAGAGAGGCTAAAAATAGTCATGTAGATGTTCCCGCCCAGGCTCTGAGATGACCCCCCCCCTCACACACACACACACACGGGGTTTCAGAGCCCTGGCTTCGGCCTGAGCTGGAATGTCTACCACACTACTATTTGTAGCCCCGTAATGTGAGCTCTGTGAGCCCCAGTCAGTTGAACTGGGCTCTGAGACTCGCTGCTATGGGTTTGTTTGGTTTGGGTTTGTTTTTTTTTGCAGTGTTGACATACCCTAATGCCACAGTCCTCGCATACTTATAGACATGTTTACCTCTAAGCATGTGAAGAGGCCCATTGGCCCCCGTGGAATTACTTACATGCTTAACATGGGGTAATTTGTTTGTAAGGTCAGGCTGTAAATATGGATTTAGGTGCCTAACTTTTGAAAATGCTTCCCTTAATGGTTCTGTGCTTTAGTTCACCCCATCTCTAAAATGCCTATAATCCTTCCCTCCTCAAAGATTTGTCATGAAAATTAAAGTTTGTCAGGCTCTTTGAAATATGCAGCTGAAAGGAGTTCATGGGAGCCCAACGCATTTTGGCTGTCCCACATTGATTGATTACAAAGGAAATGCTCCTTGACTATATCCAGGGCCGGCGCTTCCATTAGGCGACGGGGGGCGGCATTTTGTGCACTCCCCACGGGGTGCACGGGAGCTTCCAGTTCCGCTCTCGTCGCGCCGCCGAAGAAGGACCTTCTGCCGACGTGCCGCGGAAAACAGCGGCAGGCAATTGAGCAGCTCAGTGACTGCCGCTGTCGCCTGCGGCATTTCGGCGGAGGGTCCTTCTTCGGCGGCGCAATGGGAGTGGAACCGGAAGCTCCCGCGCGCCCCGTGGGGAGCGCACAGCATGCCGCCCCCTGAATTCTGCCTAGGGCACCAGAAACTCTGGCGCCGCTCCTGACTGTATCACTATATATACTGTATCTATGCATAGAAGTTTCAAAAAGAATAATTTCAAAATGAATAATGTTTGATTGTAGCCCTCAATCATAACTTAAAATATCCTAATTTAATAGAGATCTGTTATTTGCCAACAAACATATAGACCTCATTTTAAATGAGGCAGTGGTTTGGGTATAGTATAATACCATGCTGAACAATATTTCTATTGAATTGGCCATGTTTTCCTGCCATTATAAGCTAAGGATTTACCCCTGAAAGGGGCCTAGAAAGGCCTCAAACAAAATCTAAAACATAAGTGGTGTTATGTTCATAGGAGCCAACTTTCTCCAGCACAGGTGGCTGTGCGCCGCATTCTCCCTCCCCCACTCCCTCCCTGCCCCGCAAATCAGCTGTTTTGCAGCGCAAGTGCTGGGAGGGAGGAGGGAGAAGCAGGACATGGCAGCGTGCTCACGGAGAAAGCGGTGGCGGAGGTGAGCTGGAGCGGGGGGGTGGGGCAGAGCCATGGGGAGCTGCCGGTGGGTGCTGAATTTTTTTCCATAGGTGCTCCAGCCCCGGCGCACCCATGGAGTTGGCGCCTATGCTTATGTTATGTTAGCTAGTCTCCGTCAGCATGGTTTTGATGAAAGCTCAGTCACTATGTTTTGCCCTTCCAATGACAAACCACTGGCTTCAGCTTTGATTTAATGGCCTAGCAGAGGCAATGAAAGACCTCAAATCGGGTGCTACAAATATGCATCTGACTGTTAGGGCTCATCAGCAACAAAGGGTGGCACAAAAGGAAGCGCACAGAACCAAAAGTCATTGCCACCAGAGAGGGGGAAAGGAGCAAGAAAGTGTTGGAATGCAGCATGACAAAGTGTAAGAGCCAATCTCTCTTCCACCCGAGGTAGTAATCTCAGGGGATGGCATACATGTAGGAATGAGGCAGTGACGTACCCATTGACAATGTGGAATACAAAATAAACAATACAGTGAACATTTTCTATTATACATGTGAAGTGCAAAAGGTCTGAAATAGGGAGCTGGTGAAGAGCACACTGATGTTTTTTATATGTAAATCACTCCCACTGCATTTTAAAAATCTGGGTGCTGTATAGATATAATGTAGCTGGATTTTGGAGGCTCCATTTTTGTGCAGTGCAGGGACGGTAGAATCCTTCTGCCTCCGTCTCCATGGAGAAACTGCAGAGTGCGACTCACTGCTGGCAGTGCAGGATCCTTCTTTTCCTACCTCTACTTCCTTCTGCTCTGTGAATTCACTTGCTCTCTCACACATCCTCCAGGCCTCTGGAACATTGTTAATAATACTTCTACACTGCCCCTTCCTGCCTCCCCGGGAGGGGCGGGTTTCTTTCTGGTTATATTTTGAGCATGTTGGTTAGGGCAACATCCTTGCTTATATTTAGTAACACAAAGTGTTTTCATAGTGTCTGCGTATTCTGCATATTACATGTTTGATGTTGCCTTTGTGTGTATTTTGCCTTTTTTAAATATACATGCAAATTGTTGTGAAAGATGAAAATGCATCACCCAAAGCTGGGACTAGAGGGAACTAGGAAGGGAAGGGACTCATTAGAAATATTGTGAAATTGACTGGGGAGGAGTGTAGGACGGAAGCAGAGCTATGGTAAGTCGTCTCATCTGACATAGTCCCAACAAGCCTGAAAACACTGTTATTTTAGCGGAATATTAAACCTGTTGGAATGAGGACCTGGTTGATTTAATACCAAGGAACTAACCCTACTTTTGCAATGCTTCTTTGAAAGAACTACTGGAACATGGTAACTTGAGCCCCAGTTTAGCAAGTCACTTAGGTCCAGCTCCGCAAAAGTATTTTGGCATCTAATTCCTATTGATTGAACTCAATGGAGTTAGGCACCTTAATACTTTTGTGGCTCTGGGCCTTAGGGCCAGATTTTCAAAGATTTATAAGCACTTAAAGATGCAGGTAGGGGCCTATGGCTAGATCTACAATGGGGATTTAAGCTCAGCGACTAACTTCAGGTACCCTGCCACCTAGTGAAATCTTTAGCCCCAAATCAGGCTCCCTATACAAGGTACATAGAGAGTTGGGGATCTGCGAGAGGGGAGTCACAAAAGCCAACAATCTTTGTGGGGATCCATCTAAGGAAGCCAGTAGGAAATGCCGAGGAGATGGGCGTGGCTTATGCTCTGCCCCTCAAAAGAGCTAGGCTCCTAAATCTGCTCAGAATTCACACTGGCGAACCTTCTCCTAGAGTTAGCCATATAAACTAAATGAGTCCTTTCTTGCAAAAACCACCAGGCTACAGAGTCATTCTCTTTGTCTCTCTGGCCCAAGGAGCAATTATTTACTTACACAAAATGGAGCAGCCTCCACAGGAGGTTGAGACCTGCCCCAGGATCCTTCTTAGCCCAGTGAAGGATGAAAATGCTAAGTCCCTGCCCTATATCAGGCAGGGTGGGGATTTGAACCTAGGTCTTCAACAGCCTGGGTGAGTGAACTGTTGGGTAAACCTCCCCAGTACATGTGCTCTAAGGCATTTTCAGAACATGGGTACCAGATCAGGCCACACAGGTAAGATAAGTGAGAGGAAAGCCTAGTTTGTAATCCCCCTGTGGCTTAGATGGGAGCTAAACTCCAAGCAGCTCAGTGATGGCAACGTGCACACACACTGCCAGAAATTTAGGCACTGTGAGGATTTTACTGGCAAAAATTTAGGTGCCTAGGAATTTGGGGCACTTACAGGGTTGTCAATTAGGGGTTTAAGGCTCTGCATCAGTGGTGAGCAACCTGCAGCCCCCGGGTATAATGGATAATTGTGAAACCATTGCTTTCCCTACTCATATCATTGTGAAACCTACGCTCAACTACTTTGTCTTTTCTGCTTCCTGAGGGTTTCACAACCTTTTTTAAACTATTCAGGTGGGATTCCCCAAAGGGCTTAGCATGAGCTTAACTCTCCCAGTGACATCAATTGGTGGTTTACACTGACTGAGGGTACATCCATACTACCCGCCCGGGTCGGCGGGTAGCGATCGACTTCTCGGAGTTCGATATATCGCGTCTCATCTAGACGCGATATATCGAACTCCGAACGCGCTCCCATCGACTCCAGAACTCCACCACCGCGAACGGTGGTGGCGGAGTCGACGGGGGAGCCGCGGACTTCGATCCCGCGCCGTGAGGACGGGTAAGTACTTCGAACTAAGGTACTTCGAGTTCAGCTACGCTATTCGCGTAGCTGAACTTGCGTACCTTAGTTCGAACCCCCCCCCAGTGTAGACCAGGCCTGAGTGGGGGCAGTTAGATTAAAGCTGAGAGTTTGGGGAAATCCCACCCGACCTGTTTTGTTGTCCCTCGCAGTTAAAAGTAAGGGCTTGTACAGACTGCCACTTATGTCGGTATAACTTAGGTCGTTCAGAGGTATGATACGTCACCCCGTGAGTGACATAAGTTACGCTGACCTAAGCGCCGGTGTGGAAAGTGCTCAGTAGTCGGGAGAGCTTCTCCTGCCAGTATAGCTACTGACTCTCATGGAGGTGGTTTTATTATGCTGACGGGAAAGCTCTAGCCCGTCGGCATAGAGCATCTTCAGCAGACATGCTACAGTGGCACAGGTGCAGCTGCAGCGCTTCTAGAATAGACTAGCCCTATGTTGTTAGAAGTTTGGTGATACGTCGCTTTTGAGAGGAATTTATGTAATCGAACCCCTCACACACACACAAGAGAAACAACTTTTTTTTTCTTTTGAACTGTTTGTAAGTTAATGTAGAGTATCACACAGCTTCTCTGTAGCTGGCAGTCCAATTCAGTGCACATTACTGGTGGACTGTTCCTGGGACACCTGTGCTACAAACCAGGGGGTATTTTGTACAGAGATTGTTCTTTTTGTATAATATTCTGCTGGCCTTCTGCAAGAAAATCTAATCAGATTTGAGAGTATATATCAAATCCTTCTGGAGGTGAGTTCAGCAATAATCGTATTTCATTCTCTTTTCTATCCACAGCTGGACAGTGCTACGTCCCTCATCCAGGCAGCTAAAAATCTGATGAACGCTGTGGTCCTTACTGTGAAAGCATCATATGTGGCTTCTACGAAATATCAGAAGGTCTATGGTACAGCTGCAGTGAACTCACCTGTTGTATCTTGGAAGATGAAGGCCCCTGAGAAGAAACCCTTAGTAAAGAGAGAAAAGCCAGAAGAATATCAGACACGAGTGAGAAGAGGTTCCCAGAAGAAACACATTTCCCCAGTACAGGCTTTAAGTGAATTTAAAGCTATGGATTCCTTCTAAAACACTAGGCTTTACCAGGAGGGTTTTATATTCCTTTTTGTATGCATACCTGCCGACTTGTATGCGTCTGGCATGGGGGAAAAAACTAATGAAGCAGTGTCAATTTGCATGCAACCTGAGGCTCTATTAAAGTAATTAACAATCTGCAACCCACGAATGCAGACCAATCTATTCTGATGTTACATAGAGTTATCCCAAGCTTACTTTTTTTAAACTATAGCCTAAAATTGGCCAAAGAATTTTCACCTCAAGTGTGGGGGTAAATAATAAACTGAAAAGCAAAACTTTATGCATGCAAGAAACATTAAGTTGGCAGGTATATTTAAAAGAAAAAACCTGGAAGTGTAATGGTAGACCATAAAGCTCGTATTGCTTCTGTTACAGTGCAAAAATGTACTAGCCAATATGCTTAAATGTGTGGCCCAATAATTAAACAATTTAACTTTGAAGTCATCTTCATCATAGTATGTGAATTTTGAACAAGGATAAAAACTAATCCATTTTAAAGATGCTTCTTTTAATCCATATTTTCTTCTTTATATTCTAGTAGTGGTTATGACTATGCTCATGTTTCAATTAATCCCATTAATATGGAAAAAAGTTTTACTTTATGCCAATTGAATTCTTTATGGTGAAGTATGAAGCACAATATGGTGATTGACATTGCCTTTTATATTATTATTATTATGTTATTGTTAGACATAGAAGACCTGGTGGTGGAATGCTTAGACACAGAAATTGATTATGTGAGAATTTAGAGGCAAATATGTAGGTGTAGCTTGGATTACAGGTATCTAATATACCATTGTAACCACTAAATCTCAATAAACTCATTTAACCTTGGAATCCTGGGTATGACTTCTGTCTTTTAATGCGCAGAGCTCATTCACCATGGCCTTCAGATGAAAATCAATTTATTTTGCATTCACGCGTCCATTTTGGGGGTGAGGGAGGCAAAAAAGTAGTGTATTGTGTACTCACTTTTCCACAACAAGGAAGGGGAGGGGTGCAAATCCTGGCGTGCAGCATGTCTATGAGATAAAATTCTGTGATTCTTCAGTTGAATACCCTCCTATCAACTGTATAGAAAACCAACCAAACAATTGCCCCAAACAGATTATTTCATGTAATGTGGCAGAAAATAGCTGATGGGTTTCACCCCTGAAGCAGCTACACAGTAGTTAATTTGTACTGAATTTGTAAACCTCTATTTAATGTAGGTGTCTGAGCATCTGGGAGATCATTTTGACATGCCAGGTTGCATAGAACTGTCTACACATTATTGTACTGAAAAATGCATCATTAACTTATATTCACTTTACAGCCTAAGAATTGGTTGAACTGCATTAATTGGGTTAATATCCCTATAACAAGGTTTTCCCTCTATTTGAATGTAGGACAATCAGCATGAAAGTATTTTTTGTTGAAATTAATTATTTCCTAGAACTTAATAGAGCATTCCTGACCTCTCATGAAAGAGCATGAAATAAAATTTGTATTAATCTGGGGCAGAGTGAGTTATACTGTACATGGCATTTATCTGCTTTATGGTTTTTTGAGAGATGAGTTAGTATGCTTGCCCAGGATATATTGGTTGAACATATGCCGTTGTCTGTCAGAACGTCAGTGCAACACAATAGCATTATATTGCTTCCTCACATACAGACTGAATGCGTTAAATACCCTTCAGTCACACACAAGGAGAAATAAGAATTCTCTTTGGCTATGTTATTTTATTTATTTGGCTAGTGCCTAAAGACTCTCAATCAAGACCCCACTGTGCTAGGTGAGCTTCAAACACATTAGAAGACACGAATCCTCCCCTGAAAAGCTTACACCAGAAGTCAGTTGAAATCTGTGACGCTAATTGTCATGACATATGGTATTCATTATTACTACTTATTGAGCACCACAGATGTGGTTGGCTCTTTACAAAACAAAGACACAAGGACAAATTCCTTGCTGGTGTAACTCCATTGGCTTCAGCAGAATTACACCAGTAGAGAATGGAGTTCTCGTAATCCCTGCCCTGAAACCTTTAAAATCTGTTGCCCAAATTTCTCAGTCCATTAAGGTCAACAACATATGGCTTTAAACTGGCCAGTTTCCCAGCAGAAAAGATGGAGGAAGGGGCAAGTCAGGTGTGAGCTGCGTATGTATCAGGAGTGGGTGGCGCATGGCAGAGCTATGCTGAGATGTTCCTTGATGGTGGGGTTCTTACACCAGAAGTTCCAGTAACGTAATTTAGAGCAGTATCCTTCCTACTCTAATTCACCCTGGGGCCAAGCAGCCCTAAATTAGAAAGCTGCAACCAGTTTCCCCATGGCCATCAATCAGGGCCTAAGTATTGGATCACAAAAACACAGATTGTGGAGCATCAGGAGTATTCCAAAGGGATCTCTTACCACCAGACATATCCCTGTGGGATTAGTTAATACTGGAATAATTTCTATTCGTGTTGAACTCTCAGGATTTTTATCTGCTACATGTTTTGTTTACTTTAATTATAACTAGTTGTAAGCCAATTAAGAACAGTGTAAATTGTGGGTGTTGGTCACCCTAATTTCATTAGCTCACGAAAGCTCATGCTAAAATAAATTTGTTAGTCTTTAAGGTGCCACAAGTACTCCTGTTGTTTTTTTTTTTTTTTTTTGCGGATACAGACTAACACGGCTGCTACTCTGAAACCTAATTTCAATATTACCATTGCTATACCTTGAAGTAGCTTTTCCAAAATGATGACTAAAAAAAATAGTACATGGTACAAACCGTTTCTTCGAAGAAATGTGGGCTTTTTGTTTGTCTTCCTCCCTTCACTCCCCACTCCACTTTCAGGAGGAGTAAACAGATCTACCTATCAGCTTAAATCAGGGGTCCCCAACCCAGTGCATCTAAATGCGCCCATGTCCTGGCCGGCGATCGAGCATCCGCCAAAACGCCGCCAAAATTAGGCGGCATTTAGGTGGATGCTCGACTGCTGCCATGGTCCTTCATCTGGCGCCCGCCAGACGAAAAGTTTGGGGACCACTGGCTTAAATGATGGCTCAAAAATGGGAGCCAGTAGAAAGCCAACATTTCAAAACTGAAGACAATTAACAACCGCAGGTGGTCAATTATTCAATTCAGTAGCAGTCCAAGGAAAGAGAGTTATTTTAGCAGTGAGTGAGTGCTACATTTCTAACTCAATATCATACCATAATTACAGTGCAAGGAAAAGCATTAAGCCTCAGGTCTCTTTTGATAATGATTTGCTTCCAGCTGATGAGAAGACTCCCAGCCATTGGACTGAAGAACATCATGGCGTTCTGGCAGGCATCCCTGAATTGGATTCTGTTTTCAGCAGGAATAAAAATGTCCTGGCTTGGCTCTCCATACTGTAGTCACTATTGTTGTTATTCAAATGCCAGAATGTGTGGCCTTTGCATAGGAGACCAGAAATCCAACCTACAAGACTAGCCTGTATACTATTTCCAGCAATGGCTGGTTCTTCTGAACTGTGCCTCTGCAGAGAATGCTGTCGAGTTGTGGGATTTGGGCTTGCAGCCCATCTTGATGAAGCTGAACCAAAATGTTTCTGTTTTATAGTTTCTCCCTTTGGTAAGTATAACCTCCAGTTTCTGACTCAGGTACTTGTGAACACAAAGACGTGATGGACCTTTTGTGGCAGGTTGGGAAGCACTTTTCTATGAGAGCATTTTTTTTGTTAATAGTGACTAGCGGGAAGAAGACGTTTAAAAGTTAAATCTGGGCTAGTCCAAAGGGTAGCTAATGGGACAGGGTACCTGAAGGTCATCTACAATGGTATGAAGGGTGCACAAATCAAGACAATCAAAGAAATCTTTTGAGCGAGCCAAAGCCAGACTACAGGCCTTGATTCAGCAAAACAATTAAGCCCATGCTTCACTTTAAGCATGTATTAAAACTTAAGTTCACAGTAAGACTTAAGCGAGTGCCTAACTTGAAGCATGTGCTTACATGCTTTTCTGCCTAGGATAAATTTAAATGTGCTTAAATACCCTGCTGAATCAGAGCTATGATTAGTAGTAAGGGGATGAATCTAAGGGTACATCTATACTACCGTCCGGATCAGTGAGTAGTGTTCGATGTATCGGGGATCGATTTATCGTGTCTCGTCTAGACACAATAAATCAATCCCTGAATTGACGCTCATACTTCACCTCGGCAGGCGGATTAAGCAGAGTCAACGGGGGAGCTTCAGCGGTCGACTCGCCACCATGAGGACGGCCAGTTGCGTATCTTACTTCGAACCCTGCCACTAGTGTTGCCCAGGCCTTAACAAAGTAACATGTTGGGTTAATAATGTCCCAGTGATGTGATCTACCAGGGTGAACTACCTTCCAGAGACCCATTGCTACAGTACTTTAAAGCAGAGTGGATATGAAGCACTAGAAATACACTGCAGACAACAATCCTACATTGGCCAAGAGATGGACTGGCTGATATTTTCCATTTTAAATTTTTATGCTCCTATGATTAAAGCTGGCTATAATTTTTCAGCTTAAAAATGTGCCTTTGGCAAGAACAAAAGGTTTTGTTTGAATTTTTTTAAGAAAAAAATGATTTTTTTCATGGGAAATTTCAAAATGAAACCAAAAATATTGTTCAGTTTAGAACTGCATTTTTTGCTTCATGTTGTTTTTTGAAAACTGAACTGAAACAAAAATTTCTATTCCAATCAAAATATTTTTAATTGAAACAAAACTTTAAAAGTTTCATTTTGTTTAGAAATTTCCTGTGAAAAGTCGAAAAATTGCAAACTAAAATGTCTAATTTGAATTTTTTTAGCAGTGCAATACAACAATTGTTTTGCTCTACTTATGATAAGGTGCTGATAGACTTCAAGGCCAGAAGGCACCATTGCAATCATCTAGTCTGACCTCCTACGCATCACAGGCCACAGAACCTCGCCTACCCCGTATCATAGAATATCAGGGTTGGAAGGGACCGCGGGAGGTCATCTAGTCTATAATAGACCCATAACCTCTAGCTGAGTTACTGAAGTCCTTAAAACATGATTTAAAGACTTCCAGTTATAGAGAATCCACAATTTAGTCTAGTTCACACAAGCAAGTGACCAATGTCCATGCTGTAGAGGAAGGCGAAAAACTCCCAGGGTCTCCGTCAGTCAGACCTGGGAGAAAATTCCTTCCTGACCCTAAATATGGTGATCAGTTAAACCCACCAGCCAGACACCTGGGAAAGTATTCACTGAAGTAACTTAATAGCCCTTCCTACTTGTGATGAGTCTACCTAGTGATACAAAGTGGACCACAGATTTCTTTCAACACTCTCAAGGTCTCATCTTCTACAATCAAAAGGCAGTCCACTTGGCGTTCTTAGACAATGTTTTAAATCAAGGTATTATCTTTGCTTCACAGGTGCCTGGTAATTTTCAGACTGAGTTGAAACTTTTCTCTATCTACCCTTTGGTTTACCCACTTAGGCACTTGAGTGCATGTTTAAGTGCTTTGCAGAACAGGGATGGACCTAAGCAGGCCTTTAGAGAGGCACTTAAGTTAGGCCTTTAGTGAGTGACAATTTCATGTGTAGCTAAGGGTTCATCTCTTTACTCCAATTTTAGCGATCTTCCCCTCATATCTCAGTTAACATCAAGCCATGGAGAATTTGACAACCGGTGAAGGCTCCAGGTGACTGAAATGTGTTTTCTTTTTCTCATTATTTTTTTAAGCAATATATATATTTAATGACTTGATCTACACTGCCATTTATTGAAACTCTTTGCTGGAGTGCCATAGGAATAGTTTGATGTTGCAGATTGTCCAACCTAATAGTCATTTGTACCTTGAAGTAAAATTTCAAAGTTCCAAACTTGTTTGGCAGGTTCTGAGTGACAATAGATCTGTAAATAGCCATATCTTTGCAGAGTGTGAATTTTCCACTACTACGCTCACTTCTCTAGTTCCACCTCTCTGAAAATTAGACCAGGGAGAGAGAGATGACATTATCCGTGTCTTTCTCAGCCTGCAAATGACCCTTATGTTCAGAGGCAATTACTTAGCTTAAAGGATATTTCTGATCCAGTTTAGCTTTTACATGCAGACATTAATGATGAGGTTCTTTGGCCTTTGTTATGCAGGAAGTCAGACTATATTATCATAATTGTCCTGTCTAGTCTTAAAATCTATGCTCAGACTCTACAGTGATCAGCATGATATAAATGCATAGACAGGTCAGATTGATAAGCCAGATATCCTATAACTATTGATTTGGCTACTGAAGGACAGATACTAATAAATAAGTTACTCTCCAAAGACTCAGGTCTTAGGAGAAATGTTACTCCATTCTCTTTTAGAATCTTTTGTTGGTGGTCCCAGAATTTGCTTGCAGAAACATGTTTAACCTATGATATAATAAGTGGTCTTCCAATGGCCCTGGTCAAGTATCTAGAACACACCAATTTAAGAGTTCGAGTTGCAGCATTTCAGTGTGTGTAGATGGAGTATTTTTTTATGATTTCAAGAGTGACTTCTCCCCAGAGTTAATTCAGTTTTTAAACGCTGTAGAGATCTTGAGGCCTAAAGGAAGAACTATTACTGGATCCTTATTGAAGAATAAATTAGGTTCCTTAGCTCCTGACAAAGGTCTGTGTAAACACTCACTTGCCTTTTTTTTTTTCATTTGTCCCCTAAGACAGCTTTTTAAAATTGCAATGAGCTGAGGGAAGAGGCCCAACAAACTGCTATCCATTTTCATTAAGAACATAAGAACAAAAGAAAGGCTGTACCGGTCAGACCAAAGGTCCATCTAGCCCAGTATCTGTCTACCGACAGTGGCCAATGCCAGGTGTCCCAGAGGGAGTGAACCTAACAGGCAATGATCAAGTGATCTCTCTCCTGCCATCCATCTCCAGCCTCTGACGAACAGAGGCTAGGGACACCATTCTTACCCATCCTAGCTAATAGCCATTTATGGACTTAGCCACCATGAATTTATCCAGTCCCCTTTTAAACATTGTTATAGTCCTAGCCTTCACAACCTCCTCAGGTAAGGAGTTCCACAAGTTGACTGTGCGCTGCGTGAAGAAGAACTTCCTTTTATTTGTTTTAAACCTGCTGCCTATTAATTTCATTTGGTGACCCCTAGTTCTTCTATTATGGGAATAAATAAATAACTTTTCCTTATCCACTTTCTCAACATCACTCATGATTTTATATACCTCTATCATGTCCCCCCTTAGTCTTCTCTTTTCCAAGCTGAAGAGTCCTAGCCTCTTTAATCTTTCCTCGTATGGGACCCTCTCTAAACCCCTAATCATTTTAGTTGCCCTTTTCTGAACCTTTTCTAGTGCTAGAATATCTTTTTTGAGGTGAGGAGACCACATCTGTACACAGTATTCGAGATGTGGGCGTACCATGGATTTATATAAGGGCAATAATATATTCTCAGTCTTATTCTCTATCCCCTTTTTAATGATTCCTAACATCCTGTTTGCTTTTTTGACTGCCTCTGCACACTGCGTGGACATCTTCAGAGAACTATCCACGATGACTCCAAGATCTTTTTCCTGACTCGTTGTAGCTAAATTAGCCCCCATCATGTTGTATGTATAGTTGGGGTTATTTTTTCCAACGTGCATTACTTTACATTTATCCACATTAAATTTCATTTGCCATTTTGTTGCCCAATCACTTAGTTTTGTGAGATCTTTTTGAAGTTCTTCACAATCTGCTTTGGTCTTAACTATCTTGAGTAGTTTAGTATCATCTGCAAACTTTGCCACCTCACTGTTTACCCCTTTCTCCAGATCATTTATGAATAAATTGAATAGGATTGGTCCGAGGACTGACCCTTGGGGAACACCACCAGTTACCCCTCTCCATTCTGAGAATTTACCATTAATTCCTACCCTTTGTTCCCTGTCCTTTAACCAGTTCTCAATCCATGAAAGGACCTTTCCTTTTATCCCGTGACAGCTTAATTTACGTAAGAGCCTTTGGTGAGGGACCTTGTCAACCATTAGTGACCCTTTTATCTGTATGGAGGAAAGGTGGTTGACTGAGTTCACCTAGTTTCACTCTAGAAGTCAGTTCAGGTCTTTATAAGAGTGAGGAAGTCATTCTTTTGCCCCCTCTTCTATTTCGTCAACGGTAATAAGTGAGGGAGCTGCATCCCATGGCTTATAGACAGATGTTATATTTATTTATTTTTGAGGGGTTGGCTAAAAGCTTCCCTGCACTAAAGTCTCTGTTTTACCAGAGTCTGGGGGATGAGGGGAGGGGACAGCAGCTAATTGATCTCAGCCCACTTTTACACATCATTGTAAACCTGGGCTTCCTACTGGAGACAAAATGGTTATTCTGTAATTATTTTATTGACATCATATTCTCTTCCTTAGGTGTTCTCACACAAACACACACCTACACCATTCTCCCTGTGGTACTTGTCATCCCAATACCATCAGATCCAAATTAGTACAGGAAACCTTACAGTAAGCGATCGGTTGCCAACCCCTACATTTTCCTACGTGTAAAGAAATTTTGGTTGAGATCTTAAAAACGACTTGTGAATTGGGGAACTTCAATTTTTGGAGGCCCAGCTTTAGACATTTTAAAGGGATTTGCTTTTTAGAGAGTGTGGAGCACCCACCTCTGAACATCAGTCTCCTGTTTAAGATATTGCATGTTGGGCACTAAAAAAATGGTGACCTCCCATATCACTACTTACTTTTGAAAATTGTCCTTCCAACCTGTGAACCCTCAGAGTTATTTCAATGGGAAACTTTTTCTCTGTTTTGTTTGCGTCTATAAATTATGAAGCAATGTCAGAATGGCATTGGTATGTCACTACCAAATCCTTTGCTCCTTTGGCATGTAAGTTGTAGCATTCCATACGGGTGTGTGACCGAATTTAAAGTAATAAAGCACCAGTTACTTTGGTCCATTGTTGGATTAGTGTCGGTTTGACATTGTCTGACACAGGATCAAATCATCAGTTCTAGTACCCCAAGTCCAACAGTGGCCAGCACCTGATGTTTCAGAGGAATGTGGAAACAAAAATAAGCAATACATTTTGCCGTTTGAGCTGTGCAGAAACTCTTCTTGGCACCTATGTCAATCAGTTTATGCCCCAAAGCACAAGATTTAATTACCCTTTTCTCAGCCAGCACAGCTGCAAATGTTGTTAGTGCTCATAAAAATCATCCAACTTTTTTTAACCAATGACCTGTCAAATAATTAAATTGACAAAAAAATACTCTATATCCTGGCAAATTCTTTCTGTGTATTCCAGTGTTAAAGGAATGTCTACAGAAAAAAATATTATCAGCTCACAAATCATAGGCATTTTCCCAACTGCACAAAATAAATTGTGTTGCAGTTAAAACCCTGATCACCTTTTTCTCTTTCATTATCTTTCTCTAGTTTCCTCCAGCTCTCTTTGATTGATCCATCTTAGTCATTCTTTCTTTTTTACAGCTACTCTCTAAATTTACCTCTTTCTGAAACAGAGTAATGTAAATACAAGAGTCAGTGAGAGATCACATCTAAAGAGATGGAAACAGAGGATGGCCTCACGAGGGGGGAGAGTGTGATATTTTGGGGTTCACCCAGAACAACAAGGGGGTCGATCACTGTCTGCATGGCAATCTTGGGTGTCTTGTGGCTGTGCAGCTGTGGTCCAGCGCTCTGACGTCAACAGCCTGGCAGCAGGGCACAAGTCTTACCCTGGCGTTGCCTAGCCTGGTTACTCCTGGCAGGCTGACTTTAGTCCACTGCCAACCCCAAATTCATCCCAAAATTGACCTACTGTAGGGTCCCTCCCAGACAAAGTGTTGGGTTTGCTGCCTTTGCAGAGACAGTCAAAGACTCCACCTCTTAGCTTCCCTAGACGCACACATTGTACTAAACTTACACAGCACTAATAACTGATAATGAAAGCAAAACAAATTTATGAACAAAAGAACATGGATTTTTATTATTTATCGCGTGCATAGTCGTCTAGCCAAGCAATGGCATCTTCAGTGGCGTGATGCCGTTCTTCTGGGCCACCACTGAACCTAGTCAGCAGGCATTCATCGACAATGTGTGTCATCAGCTGTGTTGTGCCGCAGCTGAACAAAGGGCTGTCACAAAGGCCCCAGCGATACTGGTTGGCTGCACAGAGACCTTGCCCAGTCCGGAACCTGTTCAACAGGGACCATTGACAACGGGGCAGATCAAAACCAGTCGGGCAAATTATGGGGTTGGTGAGGAAGGACTGGTTGGGGATTGTAACAGATATCCATTCTTCTCGTCGTTACCACCCTAACATCCTGGCGTGGTGGATGAGACCATAATGGGTGATGTGACAGCAAACATTCAGCTGGTGGTTTAAAAAGGTCACTGTGCAGTGGCAGGCTTGAGTTGGTGTGTACTTTCTCCAGTAACCGGCCAGTGGCAACCTCTCATCTGTTACAAGGAGGAACAATATTGCTCAGAACTGGGAGCCATTGGAGTGGAGTCGGACACAGGGTGCCGGAGATGATACACATGGCAGCATGTAACTGCGTATCCACCAGTTTGGTGTGTGATGATCAACTCCAAACTGGTGCGCAGTACTCCGCCCCCGAATTCAAGGTGGCAAGAGCTGACGTCCGCAAAGTTGGAACACGATCACCCCATGACGAACCTGCCAGTTTGCTGAGAAGACTGTTGTACGTCTTAACTTTATCTGCTATCTTCTTCAGGTGGGCATGGTAATTCAGTGTGCCGTCTAAGATCACACCTAGATAGAATGATTCTACTTAATGCTTCACTTTCTGACCATTCAGATAAACATTCAGTTCTCAGGTTGCACTGGCGTGATGAAGATGGAACAAACTGGAGACTCTTTTTATGATGCTTGGCTGGAGGCACCAAGTCTTACGGTAGTCAGCTAACTTTATCATGTCCCGGTTTAAGGTGGCATCAAGCTCATAAAACGTCCAGGCCTGGGTACCGCAACAGATGTCATCTGTGTAAATGAACTTTTGTGACTCCGTTGTTGGCAGGTCATTGATGTAAAGGTTGAACAGGGTTGGAGAAAGCACAGAGCCCTGGGGTAACCCACTGCTCTGTCATCTCCAAGCACTCGTCTTCTCCCCCATATGGACTCTGAACTGCCTATTGCGGAGGAACAGTTCAACGACGCCTGTGACCCAAAGTAGTAGGACCCATGATACCTTCACAACCAGGCCAGTGTGACATACTGTATTGTACGCCACTGTTAGATCGATGAAAACAGTGCCTGTTTTCAGGTTTCTCTGGAAGCCATTTTCAACAAATCTGGTTAGCACGAGTACTTGGTCGCATGTGCTACGGCCTCAGCAAAAGTCGGCTTGGGTCAGGGCTCAAAATTCTCTCCACGTGGGTAATACGTGCTGTAGGACCAAGTGCTCCAGTGCCTTGAAGCACACCAACAATAATGATATGGGACAATAGCTTGATGCTTGACTTGGGTCCTTTCCAGGCTTTAGGAGGCCAATGACTTTTGTGGTGTGTCATATCTTCAGTTGCCTATCTTCACTGATGACCCTGGTGAAGAATTTTACAAGGCAAAGCCAAGCACGGAGGCCAAGGTTTTTCAGGAATTCTGGAGATATATTGTCATAGCCTGCAGCTGTTCCCCACTTGATGCTACCCAGTGTCTGTTCCAGCTCCATTACAGTGAATGGTTCTGAGCAGCTTCTGATCTGGTGTACACATTTAAACATACGCCGTTCATTCCTCATGAATTAAGTGATACCAAGTAAAAAAGACAAAAGTAGCCACAGTTACAAGCAAATAAAACTGAAAACATGAATTTAAAATACTAAAACTTAAGCTATCAAGATACAGTCTTTGTTCAAGATGGTTTCTCTCACCTACAATTTTCTTTCCAATTTTTATGGGCCAGCCTGGCCATGATCCATCCTAGAGATCAAATTCCTTCATTCCTTTGTCTCCTAAGGTGAAGGATAAAGATGGAGTCTATCTCTGTTCCTTATATCCCCAAGGGGGATGTCTTTGTCTTACAAGTCAGGAAGGACTCCTGGGGATTCATTCTCCTGTATCCAGGGCCACCCAGAGGGGGGGGGCAAGTGGGGCAATTTGCCCCAGGCCCCGGGCCCAGCAGGGGCCCCCAGGAGAGTTTTTCAGGGCCCCTGGAGGGGGGTCCTTCACTCGCTCTGGGGGCCCCGGAAAACTCTTGTAGGGCCCGGGGCCCTGGAGCTTCTTCGCTCCCGGTCTTTGCTGGCCGGGGGGGTCCTTCCTCTCCAGGACAGAAGGACCCCTCGCCGCCGAATTACAGCCGAAGCGGGACCCACTGCCGGGTCTTCGGCGGTATTTCGGCGGCGGGGGGGGTCCTTCCATTCCGGGACCCGCCGCCGAAGTGCCCCGAAGACCCGCGGTGGGGGCTGCACTTCGGCGGCGGGTCCCGCTTCGGCGGTAATTCGGCAGCGGAGGGTCCCCGCCGTGGGTCTTTGGGGCACTTTGGCAGCGGGTCCCGGAACAGAAGGACCCCCCGCCGCCCATTTACCGCCAAAGTGGGGCCCCCTGCCGCCGAAGACCCCTGGCCCCCGGAATCCTCTGGGCGGCCCTGCCTGTATCTCTCTGGGGTGCAGAAGCCGTGTTAATTCTCAAATTCAGGATAACCGAGGCTGGGTTAGCATGATGGCTTTGTTTACTGCTAACACGTAAATTGAGGTAAACCCATATTCCTTTGTCTAGGACAGACCTGTTTATCACCTTTACTTAGCCTAGGCTTAAACATGTTCTAGTAACACCATACAGAGGGAATTCATAACTTTGCATATACCCTTAAGACATGCATTTTACAATTATATTAATAACCAGCGTTTACTGGCTTTCATATGATAACTCATATGGCATATTTTGTACCAATATTATTGCAGTAACATGTAGGATGTGAATACAGGGTTGTCTAGGGTCACAATCAGTTTCGCCCATTAAAGTCTCAGGGCTGGGACCTAAGTTTTACCCCAATCAGAGCAACAAATTATTTGACTGCTTTCCATTTTAGAAGAACCTGGAAAAGGTTTTACATCCCATTTCTAGAGGCCAGTGGATGCCTGAAAGCCATTACATTTCAGACCTGGAAACCTTTCAAATGAGGCTTGTGGAAAAATGATCATTAGGATCCTAATCAGCACCTCACTGCGGACCTTAAATCACCAATTTGGAATATGAGATTTAAAAGGAAATGGAATCTCCAGTCCATACGCTGGGTGCAGCTGCAAGCCAATTTCACCAAGCTGCTTTGTTACTTGGTGACGGCTAGGGGGTGAGGGCGGAACTGATTTCTTTCTCGGCTAGCAGAAAACAAGGGCAAGGCCCCTTAAGATAAGAAACTAAAGGGTGATGAAGACAATGAATAAAATATATTAAAAAATAATATTAAAACACATACACGGTGCTCTCCAGCTGTTTAAAGCCCTGGAGAATGGTGGGTAAACATGATTCACCCCACGTGGGGAAAATGAGGCCAAGAAATTTCAATGACTGGCCCAAGGTCGCAGGGTGAGTCAGTGGCAAAGCCAGGAATTGAACCTGAGTCATCGTTTTCTGACACCAGTGCCCTTTCCGTCAGGGACTATCCCGCCCTTATTTCCTTTAAGGAAATAAATAAATAAAAATAAGCAGTTAAAAGAACTTTGGAATGCTGTTAAAAACCCATCTGTCTTGCTGTCACCATCTTTTAAAGAAAACTAGGGAGGAAAGGATCTCCATCATTTACAGTTTATTCAGTCCAAAAAAACCGAGTCATTAAGAATCAAGACCTTCTCCACTCTAACCCTGCAGGACAGTACAGAGTACCACACCTTGACACTGGTGCCATAGGGTGGAGGGTATATTTCAGCATCAAAAACTTCTTGAGTTAAACAGAATCATATTGTTATCATTCTCTGCAAGCACAGCAGAATTATGCAAGACCAACATCACTGCTACCCTACCTATTCAGTTCATCCTGATGGAAGCCAGTAGCAACTCTACTCAGCTGGCAAGTATTTCACTAATTGAATCTAAGATATCACAAAAGGACTTATGTTCCTACACTTTATGATAAAGCCAAGCTTGTTTAAGAGTTAGGCCCACAAAAGCTTGGTCCTGAGCCCTTCACTTACACCATCTGGTCCTTATCTGACAGTTAAAAGGCATCCGTCTCTAGTGCTTCAATACTAAAACTCAGTACTCCCAGAAATGACAGACAGGTGATAGAGGCTTCCCAGTTACAAGTCACCATATTACTTGTGCTCTGAATATATTTCTCTCTAGCTCTATATATGTGTATGGCTAGACAGATATAAAATAAATTAAGTCTAGTAATGTATATTGGTTTGCAGAAGTATTGTGACTGATGGAAGCAATTTGTGCTATTGAGCAGGCTGGCTTTTAATACGTGAATTGTTTGTTTTAACACATTTTATTGTTAGGATATAGATATTCAGGCCTGTCTGCAAAGGCCTATACTGTAAGACTGTAGGTGTATTCTTATCACTTAGCTAGTTATAGAAGTATAAAAGAAAGAATCAAAATCACTGTCTGTCGGTGTAAGGGCCTTCTCTTACTGTGACAGTCTGAGGCCTGGTTCTTAGGCTAAGCCTTTGGCTAAGCAGCAGAGGCAGCCATAAGCTGGGAAGTGACCGGACACATCCGTACATTCCAAACTAGTCACATTGAAATAAGGTGCTCTTGGGCTGTTAGGAATACAATCCTGTCCTGATATTCCTATCACCTCCAGAGAAAGGGAAGAGCCTAGAAGATGTAAAAGGAAACTTAGTTTGATAACATCCTGTCTGGCAAGAACTCACTTATCAATAGCTGGAATGTAGAATCCTCATTTCTGTATTGTTCTATCACTGTAGTCTCCACTTCCCTATTGTTTGTCTCAGGGCCGGCTCTACCATTTTTGCCGCGCCAAGCAAAACAAAAACAAAAACAGAAAAAACCCAAACTGCTTGGACTGTGCTGCCCCAAGAATGGCCGGGATGCTGCTCCTTAGCATATGCCGCCCCAGGCACGTGCTTCCTTTGCTGGCGCCTGGAGCCGGCCCTAGTTTGCCTGTATAATCTCTGTCTGGTTCTGCGATTGGTTCTGTCTGCTGTATAATTAATTTGGTTGGGTGTAAACCAATTAAGGTGGTGGGATATAATTGGTTAAATAATCATGTTACAACATGTTAGCATTGTTAGTTAAATTTCAGTAAAATGATTGGTTAAGGTATAGCTAAGCAGAACTCCAGTTTTACTACATAGTCTGCAGTCAATCGGGAAGTAAGGGTAGGGGGGAATGGGAACAGGGAATGGAGGTGAGGGAATTGGAATCATGTTTCGCTAAGTGGGGGGAAATGGCAACAGGGACACAGGCAAGGCTCTGTGGTGTCAGAGCTGGGAAGGGGGACACTGAGGCCATGGCTACACTTGCAAATTTGCAGCGCTGCAGCAGGGTGTGAAAACACACCCTCTCCAGCGCTGCAAATTGCGGCGCTGCAAAGCGCCAGTGTGGTCAAAGCCCCAGCGCTGGGAGCGCGGCTCCCAGCGCTGTCCGTTATTCCCCACAGGGAGGTGGAGTACGGACAGCGCTGGGAGAGCTCTCTCCCAGCGCTGGCGCTTTGACTACACTTAGCGCTTCAAAGCGCTGCCGCGGCAGCTCTTTGAAGTGCAAGTGTAGCCATAGCCAGTGGAAGGAAACTGGAATCACGCTTGCTGGAAGTTAACCCCAATAAATATTGAATTGTTTGCACCTTCGGTCTTTGGGTATTGTTGCTCTCTGTTCATGCAAGAAGGACCAGGGAAGTGAGAGGGTGAAGGAATAAGCCCCCTAATATTTATCACTATCTTTTTCTTCAGCCAATTTTTATTTACTTTCCTGGATTTCTAAAAATCTTAAGAAAATGCACCTCTCCTTTTGCCCAAGGTACATGCACATTTTTTTAAAAAGTACGAAACAAACTGATATTAATTAGGGGTTCTCTTCAATCTTTTTACCTGTTAGAATTGACAAACACCACCACTTTAGCCCATACACAAAATCACTAATCCACCCCTTCACCGCTGTACTCCATCTATAAGTCCTCACTTTAACTCAGTCACACCATAACTAGCACATTTCACTACTCAAGGAAAAATAGATAGGCCTCACGCTGTGCCTTGAAGGTCAAAATACTCTGTGTCTGTCTCAGGTTTGTCTAGTTTTGGAATAGCGGTCAAGGGGTAGGTCAAGGTTAGCAAATATATGTGAGTCTACATCTTTGTCTCAATTTAGCCGGTTGAGGTTGACGCTGGAAAGCTTAAGGTGAACTCTAATCCACTAAATTGAGGTAACAGGAGTTAACCTGCATCAGCAGCTGGGAAATAGTTGGGTTTAGATAACCCTGATCTCTTTCCCTAAAATAAACGAATCTTAAATGGGAACCAGTTCCAGAATCAAAGGCAAGACTATCCAAGCGTCCTTATGGGAAGCTAGTATTTTGATTTGTCTAAGGAAGACATTAGGAATCAATGCTGTGGCAGCAATCCCCTCACCCCACTCTGCTTTGTCCCCTGGTATGGCTCTGACTTTTTAGAAACATTTAGTAAAGCTCTTCCAAAGCCTGTTATTTAATAGATTTCTTAACACCAACAATATCTTCCTTGCCCAGAGAAGTGTTTTTTAATGTACCTTATTGGCAAGTTGAACACCTTAAAGTTTTGATAGGGACTGTTAAGTGCCTGGTGTACTTTGTTATCTCATGATAATGGCCTCTTCCTGATGGTTTATTGATTTATTAAGGATAATGTGAATAGTGAGGCCATAAACTTAGAAGAGTAATAAAAGTGCTAGAACTGATATGGGAATGCATCAGTGAATATCTTACATATTACACTGCTGGAAGATGGCCTCTTTTCCTTGTGCCTTGGCCAACAGGTCCCTTTGTTTAGAAGTGATGCCTTCCGTTACATTTAATTGCTTCCCTTGTGGCTCACATGGTAAAGGTGTGCTTACTGAATGAAACGTGGCTTTCAGTTTAAAAGTGCATGGTAAAGGTATGATGATTGACAAGGGAGACTTTTAAATGAAGCGATGCGGGATGTGGGCTCTGTTATTCAACGGGTGGTGATTGGGGCTTCAAAGGCTCAGATTCAGATGTTTCGCACAGCTGAATTGCATAGCAAAATATACCCCTTGATAATAAGACAAAGGTTATTCATAATGGGTGACCTGTATTCACAGCATTTCTGACAGGAAACAATGAGCTATCAGAAGTCACTTGTACAAAAGTGAGTCTCATTCATTATTGATGAATATTCCAAGTTGCAGAAAAGCTTTATATTTTTTTCTCCATTTCAGCCAAGGTCTCTCTCATTCGAGGAGTATTTTCTGCATTATTAATTCAATCATGCTGGGCATCTTGCTTCCTAACTTTTGCTTTTGGATTCCTCTCACTCCCTTTGACACCTTGGGATAGTTAGTTCACATTCAAGCTATTGAAAGAGATGTCCTTGCTGCAATAAATATGGGATTACTGCTGAGTTTGGGGTTTTAAAAATCTGTAGCATCCTGTGTCTCATCACCTCCATAGCAGGGATTTCTCAACATTTGGTGTTCAAAACACAGCAGCAGCCTTTACACTTCCCTGATCCAGTGGCCGCCTCATGATACCCCACCCTCGGCCACTGCCCCAAGAAATTCTTACAATAACCAGAGGAGGCCAGGGCCTGGGGAAAAGCCTGTCCATATGCCTTTGTCCTTGGTCACACACTTTGTCCCAGGCAGAAGGGCGGGTGTAGGAGCGTCTATCCGTGGTGTATTGAAAACTGAGTTAAAACGGTACGCTATCGTCTCAGGGAGTTTCCAGGTCCTGCTAATCAGCACCTCACTGCAGGCTAGGTGGCTCTATAGGGAAGCGGGTGGCTCTATAGGGAAGCGGGTGGTCTGGGTCCAACATCAGTCTGTCTGCAAAGAGCCAGCCTAAAGCAAGATGGTGTGAGTTATGCCCGCTGCCTTAGGGAGCAGCCTGCTTTGTCTCTCTCTGTTTTTCGTTCTTGTGTATTAAGATTCTGGATTCTAAGAAATAAAATAGTGTTATGCTCCAACCTTCCAGGAAGAGTATTTTAGGGTTTTACCAAATTTCTCTGTTTGTATACTTTGAACATAACACTATCATCCAGGGATTCCAATGGAGGGAATCCTCAGGGGCCTGGATCTTCTAACACCCAAGTAAGTGGAGGTGGCCCAGTATCTCTAATTGCCTATGTTCTTTTTCAGTCCCAAGTACAAGGACCATGACTTTCCACAGTAGCACAGGTTTTGGAGTAGCAGCCGTGTTAGTCCATATCTGTAAAAAGAACAGGAGTACTTGTGGCACCTTGGAGACTAACAAATTTATTTGAGCATAAACTGTAGCCCATGAAAGCTTATGCTCAAATAAATTTGTTAGTCTCTAAGGTGCCAGAAGTACTCCTGTTCTTTTCACAGTAGCACAGTCCTGGACCACCCTCAATGTACTCCTTTTCTGAAACAAAGTGCCTAATCTTCAAATTCCCAATAGGGCTCAATGGTAAGGCCCTCTTCAGCTGGAACAGTCAATGGGATTTTGCCTGAGCAAGGTCTCCAGAATTAGACCCTGGGAGAGAAGCACATGGTCATAGTCTTGGATTGCCTCACCAACAAGAACAGAGGAAACAGAACAAAGAGAGTGCCCGAGGGTGGGGGCGGGAAATGAAAGCTACACTATAATTTCACATGCTGACTTCTCTGAGCTGTGAGTTCAGTTGCTGTGAGCTAAGAAGGCTGGCTTCAAAAAGCAGATGTTCTGTTTTGTGTATTAGTTTATAACAGCACTAAGGACCTCAATAGGAGACCTTTATCTGTCAAAGCCCAACCAGACTTTGTAAGTCACCGTTTGTCACTTCACTTTGTTACTCATCTGACCGGGGGGAAAAAAAACCAAAATATGATGTAGATTAGTCCCCAGATTTGAAGTCGGGAATGAATTGCCACTTTGATGTCTGGCTAATGCTTATATGTAACTATTCACTCTACTGACCGGAATCACAATTATTCAATTGTGTGCCTGTAGCAGGGTGGTTACCCCACTCCTGCCCTGGGGGAAGGTTGTGGCTGGGAGCTGCAAAGCTGCTAAGCTGGGCTGATTGGGAAGTGGCTGCAGCTGGGCCACACCACAATCAGGCCACAGTTGGTGTGTATAAAGAGGCTGGGAGCCAGGAGCTCAGCAGTCTCCCCCTGGCTGTAGAGGGAGAAGGGCCTGGCTGCAGGGAGCTAGAGACAGGGCACCTGAGTGGAGCAGGGCTGGGGAAAGCCTGGAAAGCCCCAGGCTGTGGCCTAGCACAAGGCCAACAGGTACTGGGGGGTTGCAGAGGGCAGCCCAGGGGTAGGCCAAGGTAGCAGGTCCCAACCCAACCTTGCCAGTGATGAGTAGGCTGATACTGCAGTCTGCCCCAGGGTGTGGGGGCTAGAGGATGACTGGCAGTAGCTGTATACTGAGGCGAGGTGGGGATAGTGGGTGGGGGTTTCCTGGGGAGGGGAGACCCTGAGAGAAAGGGGTTACTGCCAGGGGGCAGCACCCCAGCTAACAGGGCACCAGAGTCCAGAGAGGGACACAGGGGCCAAGCGGTAGTGGATTACTGGCCTGCAGAGGGTGCTCTGGGCTGGAAAAAGAGCTAATTCCCTGAAAGACCAGCAGGAGGTGCTGCAGGGGTGAGTCTGCTCCCCTACAGTGCCCTAGACACTATACTGTTAACAGTTATTAGAGATTGTTCTTTACCGCAAGTGGTAGAGGCATCCATTTCTGGAGCAGTAGAATGTGAGTTTTACCCCTGCTTCATGTTGCCATGAAGTTCTGAATGCTTGTGGTGCTCAGAGTCATGGTAACCCTGAAATTCCTTTATGGTCATGGGTATGACAGCGCAAGAGCATAAAGGGCAGTAATGGGTAGACCGTGAAGGGTTGGGGTTTAGCTTTGGAGCAAAGAAATGTCTCAGTTTGCCCAATGTACTGAATTTGCAAAATATGACTGAGGGCTCACAGGGACAGAGCCACTCACAAAAATGAAGGGAGAAAAATGTCAGCAGAACACTCAGCAACGATTGTCTCTAAAATTAGGAGGAGTTAGGTTTGAGTTGTGGGGGACAGAGAGGGTGGAGAATGGAGGAAGAAAACATTTTTATCCAGACTAGTTGGTCCATGCCTAACATGGTCAGCTGGAATGGGCACTGGACTGGGATTCAGGAGGTCTGGGTTTTGAGCCCAGCTGAACTACTCCCCTCTCTGTGACTTTGGGCATAAGAATGGCTATAGTGGGTCAGACCAATAGTCCATCAAGCCCAGTATCTTGTCTTCTGATGGTGGCTGGGGCAAGATGCTTCAGAAACAGGGAAATCTTTCAATGATCCTCCCCTGTTGTCTAGTTCCCAGCTTCTGGCAATCAGAGGCTTAGGCCAAATCACATCATCTCTCTGTGCTTTTTTCCCCCCCATCTGCCTTGTCTATTAGCTGATAAGCTCTTTGGTACAGGGACTGTCTCTTACTATGTTTGTACAGGGCCTAGCACAAAGGGCTCCTCATTTCACTTGGAGACTCTAGATACTAATGTAATTATAAAAAGATATCAAGAAGTCACTGAAGGCCCAATGCTGAAGTAAAAATATACTAAGGTAAAACACCATTAACTGAATAAGGACTTGAGTTGCATGCTATGCACAGTCTCTCAGACACGATTAATTCTATATTAAAGTCTGTATGTTGATAGATAAGGAGCCAGTAGAGAATGGTGATGAGATGTTTTAGACTGCATTACACCTCATGCTGCAGAATTTTATCAGGAGGACAGACGGATCCTATTTGGAATTGTCACAAAGATTCCTCATTCTTAATTAGATTTGACTGAGTCTTTGTTAGGAAATCATGTATCATTTTATATTATAAAACCTTAACAAATGTGAGTTCTTGTCCTGGGCGGTAACATTAAAGTAACTTAAATTCCACTTACGTATACAAATTGAACTGGATAGCATTTAAAATACTCACTCTTGAGCATAAATGGTGTATAATTATATTGTCATGATGGCCCTTCAGTTATAAATTAAATTAGACTATAATACAGTGACTTAACATCTTGTTCTTACACATTTATTCCCTCTACCAGTAGTGATCTGACCCAGATTTAAATGCATATTAGCATGGATATCTTTTTCCCCAGGACTGTTAAAGACTCAGTTCTTATGTTCTTATCCTTAATGTTGTTACTATCAAGAAATGGCAGCTCAGTCTCCTTTTTAGCATTAATTGAACTCATTAAAACAATGGCTCCGGTCCTCTGTTGCAATCTGGTCATTTCATACCACTCGGGTAGCATAAATTCTGATGAGCCTTGGCTGCTGGGACATTCTCTAGCGGGGGCCATGGCAGTTGGGTCTAACTCCGCCTCAAGGCTGCTCTACAGCTGTTAAGGTCAGGCTTGACAAAGCCCTGGCTGGGATGATTTAGTTGGGGTTGATCCTGCTTTGAGCAGGGGGTTGGACTAGATGACCTCCTGAGGTCTCTTCCAACCCTGATATTCTATGATTCTACATGGAGCTGAACAGGCAGGACCATTAAAACAGAAAGAGAATGTGCTGCAAGGGCACATGGGGCACAAAAAAGCCATTTGCAGTTCCTCAGTCCTGGGACTGGTTACCCGCCCGTCTGGATGAACAGATTAATATAGCCACAGGACTCTTGCATTAATGAAGCAAGAGTTCCCTAGAGTGCAGGGAATGTCCCAGCCATGTTTTCCTCTGGCTGGCCACATCCTCACGGGCTGCAAAGAAGGGGTGGTGTAGAGCAAGTTATGCCAGATTTATGCCACCTGGGATGCCCTATGCAGTGAGATTCCTCAGGAAGCTGGTTAACCTGGCTTTACAGGCCTTTCATGTTATGGGAGTGCTGCAGAGGTTTACAGTGCACCAGAGAATCTGGCCAATTGACTTGATTTATGCCATCCCAAGAGAGAGCAGAATCAGGGCGATGGCTGTTAAAACAGTAATGCATGTGTCATAGGTCTCACCCCCACTTGGAGCTGTTGGGCTCCAATGTGGGGACCTGACTTGGTTTCCCTCTAAACTAAAATCCTAGTTTAGATCTAGTAAGCTGCCACCACTCAATCAGATATGTGGATTGAGACACAGTCCTTCCCCAAAATCCTAGGGGATTCCAAGAGCCCCAAATCCATGGAGTTCTTACACCCAGGAGAAATAAACCATTCCCCCTGCTTCCTCCCCCCTCTCTTTTCCTAGGAGAGATACCAGGATCTAACTACAGAGGGATACCTCCCCCTTCTCTTTCCCTGAGAATCCACCCAAGGAAAGACAAACCAAGTCCTTAATAGAAAAGAATTTATTAAAGAATAAAAAGAAAGTAACTTGTCTCTGTAATCCAAGATAGAACCATACAGGGTCTAAATTTATCAATCTCTGGAGAGAATCCCCCCTCCTTTCTTTCTCAGTGAAAGCAAAGTAACAGCAAACAGGAATAAAGAATTTCCTTTAGCAAACCCACAATTGCAAATATAGAAAGCAACTCAAAAGACTAATTTGCCTTTCTAATTAATACTCACTATTAAATAGTAGAAACTACTCCAGGAGAACTTGGAGACATGACTGGTCTCTTTTAGATCCAAAAAGAGCTCTCACAAAGAACACAGACAAAGGCTTCCCTCCACAGAGATTTGAAAATAATTCTGTTCCTTGATTGGTCCTCTGGTCAGGTGGTCATCAGGTACTGCATGTTAACCCTTTACAGGTAAAAGAGACCTTAACCCTGATCTGTTTATTTATGACAGCATGCAAATTCTGCTTGCAGTTACAGCAGAGTAAGTGCCAGATTTACACCCAGGGAAATGTGGTCCAATATTTTTTCCAAGGCCTACTATTAATAGAGCTAAGATGACTTAAAAAACGGGGGGGGGGAGGGATAGGCAAAAGGATGACACAGGTGAGAAACAATCTGCAGTTTTCCAGTGAACTTTTAAGGTCTTGAAACCACTGGAAACACTATTTACTTGACAGAGTCTCACCAAGGGTTCTAAATAATAAGATTCTCTCAAATAAGCTTACTGGGGCAAAGGGAGCATGTTGTGTTAATAAGTGATAGCTCAGGGCTGAGTGTCAGTGAATTTGCAACAGCTGTTCTCATGTGTGTAGCTTTTTGCTGCTGTACTGTAGATTTGCCATGAATGCTGTTTTTCTTTGAAGGGCTTTTGCTACACACAGTTTAAAAAAAAACAATGCAGCTAATACCAAGCCTAGATATTATTTTCAGTTTGATGATTAAAAATGAAACCCAAATTCCTTGGTGCTCATGGATGAGTATCCAAAATGAACATTGTACACTTGCCTGTTTAAGTATAAGAAACAAAGCAACTCGGAATGACTGGGGTTAAATGTCAGTTAAGGGAAATATTTATATTCACCACTGTGGGGAATAAAGCAAACTTGAAATTCAGAAGCGACAGGGCTTCTATATTTTCTAATGTTTCAGGGCAAAACAATAAGATCTCTTGGCATTTTTTTATATCCCCAGAGCAAATAATATGAGGATGCTCACAAGCTTTGAGGCTCAGTTCAGGGAATAGTCTTCTACAACTCCAGTAGCTCCCCCTCTAACTAATTCCAGGACATATCAGGCATTGGTTAGCTACTCATTTTCCTGGAGGGAAAACAAGAAATAAGACATTATTCAAATGATGTGCTATATCTGCTGAGTTAATTCATCACCTCAACCATAGAAAGGAGGAATAATTTTGCAATCAGACTCTGAGAGCTACTTTTGACAATTGATTTTTGTCAAATATACCCAAAACCTTGGGAGAGTACTGCACTCAGGTTTTGTCTCCCAGAAAGTGCAATGTGATAATCCAGGACAATTTTATTTTTCTATAATGCTTCCTTATGCAAAATTCTCCCTGAGCATCTAATTGAGCCCATATTAAAATAAATACTGGGGGGGGGAAGAGGTTTTTAAATGACATTCATATAGGGCTTCATACCTTTGAAGTAAAACATGTTGGAAAAATGTAAATGTTCTCCATGGCTTTTTTTTTCAAACATTTTCATGGAAATTTTGTTTAAATCCAATATTTTTTTCTTTTTTCAAAAAGGAAAAAAATGACTAGTTTTCAATATTTTTTTTTCAGTTTTTAGAAACTGAAATATTTCACTGAAAAAAATGGGGGGAAATGGATGTGTTTTGTTGTTGTTGAAAAGACAGCATTTGCAATGAAACAGAAATCTGAAATGCAGAGAAGGCCATTTTTTTGTTGAAAAGTATTTTTTCCTCCATCTCTATTGTAAAATAAATGGAAATATTTCCTATGGGGCACATCCTCAGTTGGTGTATATTAGCATACCTCCACTAAAGTCAATGAAGCAATTTATTCCAATTGAAGACTCATCAACTTTAAGATAAGAAGGGGCCATCATAATCTAGGCTGACCTCCTGGACATTGCAGGCCACAGAACCTCACCCGTCCACTCCTATAAGAGATCCCAAACCTCTGGCTGAGTTACTGAAGTCCTCAAATAATTATTTAAATACTTGACTTGCCACATTGATTTCAACGGAGTTGGCACTGGGCTAATATAAAAGTCTTCCTAATTCCAAATATACAAGGTAGGTGAGATAATATATTTTATTGGACCAACTTCTGTTGCTAAAAGAGCTGACACAGAGCTCAGCATAAGCTTGAAAGTTTGTCTCTTTCACCGACAGAAATTGGTCAATAAAAGGTATTACCTCTGTGATCAATTGTTCTCTATGTCCACTGACAGTAGGACAAGATGTAATGGGTTTAATCTGTAGCAAGCTACAACCCTGATGATCATAGATTGTAAAACCAGAAGGGACCATTGTGATCATCAGGTCTGACCTCCTGTTAAACACAGGCCATATGATTGCCCTCAATTAATTTCTGTTTCTGTTTCAACTAAAACACATATTTTAGAAAAAAACATCCAATCTTGATTTCAAACTTTCCAATGATGGAGAATCCACCACAATGCTTTGCAAATTGTTCCAATGGCCAATTATAATCATTGATTGATTTAAAAAAATTCATTTTTATTCTAGTTTGAATATGTCTAGCTTTAATTTTCAGCCATTGGAACTTGTTATAACTGTCTCTGCTAATCTGAAGAGCTCTCTGTTATCAAATTTGTTTTCCCCATGTAGGTACTTACAGACTATGATCAAGTAATCCTTTAAGCTACTCTTTGTTAAGATTGTGCTCCGCAGTGTGTGTTGTTAGTGGCTCTAAACCCGATAACTGACCTGTAGGCAGGCAAATGTTAACAGCCAGAGTACATCACTCTTACCCTCACTCAACAGCTCTATGAACTGATTGGGAAGTAAGGTACAACTCAAGGTGAGCAAAGGTGGCAGAATCGATCCCTAAAAAAGACTATCGGATAAGAGATCCCCAAGAAATGTTCTGACTGAGTGGAAAAGCTACAGTGAAATTAACATTTGCTGAGTCATTTAATAAACTCAGGTTGGTATGAAAAAGTAACTGCAATTGTCGTTGCTTATTATATGACTCCCAGGAAACCTTTATCAGACGACATAGAACTACAGTAACTCCTCAGTTGAAGTTGCTGATCAATTAGGGAACAGGCTCATTTAAAGTTGCGCAATGCTCCCTTCTAATGTCGTTTGGCAGCCGCCTGCTTTGTCCACTGCTTGCAGGAAGAGCAGCCTGTTGCAGCTAGCTGGTGGGGGCTTGGAACCAGGGTGGACCGGCAGCCCCCCTATCAGCTCCCCGCTCACCTAAATTCCATGTGCAGCAGCTGCCCAGCAGGCTAGTAATTGCAGCTATCCCTCCTCCCCTGCCATGTGCTGCTCCTGCCCTCTGCCTTAGAGCTGCTCCCCGAGACTCCTGCTTGCTGTGGGGGGGGGGAGGAAAAGAGAAACTAATGTCAGGGTGTCCCCCATGCTCCTGCACCCCACTTACCCCATCTTCCATAGAGCGGGGGGGGCACATGATAGGGCTCAGGACGGAGGGAGTTTGCTGGCAGCAGCTGCAGTTTCAGCAAGCTGATCTAATTAACAAGGCAGTGTACTTAAAGGGAAAATGAGCATCTCTCTCTCACTCACACGGTGTGTGTCTCTGTCTCTATCTGTGATGCTGTCTCCCCTCCCTCCATTCCTGCTGCCTTGTAGAGTGTGAGAGTTAACCCTTGAGGGCTCAGCCAACTGCTAGTTCATCATTCAGCAGTAAGGCATTCCCTGGGAAATATCCCACCCTCTGACTCCTCCACCTCAACCAAGCTTCACAATCATCATCACTGTGTACCAGTATTAAATTGTTTGTTTAAAACTTTGTGTGTGTGTGTGTGTGGTCTTTTTGTCTGGTGAAAAAAAATTCCCTGGAACCTAACACCCTCATTTACATTAATTCTTATGAGGAAATTGGATTCGCTTAACACTGTTTTGCTTAAAGTCAATTTTTTCAGGAACATAACTACAATGTTAAGTGAGGAATTCCTGTATCTGGAAATGTATAATTTAGCATTCCCCTTCCTCAGACCTTCTTGTCCTTGTTCAAGATGGTCTCTTTGCACCTCTCTGCTTCCTTCAACCCTTTCTGACATCTGGTAAAGTCTTTATTTTTCTGGTATTACCGTACTCTATTTTAGAGAATCAGTATAAACTCTGGGGCTGAACCTTCAAGCTACTGAGGACTTCTGCAAAGTAGTGTGTTCGCAGCTCCCATTTGCACCAGCTCCCTAGCTTCAATCTAATCCATTCATCTAGCTGTGCTTCTGTATTGGTGTCTATCAGAACAAGGGGAGTCCAGGGGGGATCTGCACTGCACAGGACCAGGACCAACACGCTCAAAGTAGAATGGTGACAAAGTCCCAGAGGGGAGTCAGTGTGATGGGTTGGACCCCTCTTCCAGGGTGCCTCTTGATATTCTGGGGTCCCACTGAGCCCATGTGTCCCAAAACCCTGGGTTCCCCTTACTCTATGCTGCTGTGACAGGCTCTCAAGCCCCATTTCAGCACACACACAGGTACAGACACACCCAACTGCAGAATCACACAGTGTCTGCAATCAGCCCTGTGTCAGAGGACTCAGCTCGGGGAATTGCCCAGCATTCTGGTGCACACCCACTCTAGTGTGTAAACTCAAAATTATATTGTCTTGCGCTGTATAGAGATCTATACAGCGTAAGCTCATGACATTTGCCCCGTCCCTCAATGTAGAGGAAGGTATGCACAGCTTTTTGCCCCTCTCTCCAGTTATGAATTGCACAAACTGGGTTTTATCAGGTTTATTAACTAAAAAAGGTAGATTTTAAGTGATTATAAGGGATACCAAACAGAACAAAGCAGATTACTGAGCAAATAAAGCAAATCACATAAACTAAGCTTAATACACTAAAGAATATTGGCTAAAAATAATAATTACTCACCTTAAATCTTGTTTCAAGCAGGTTGCAGAGTTTCTTGAAGGTAAACTGCACCGCTTGCAGCTTAAATCTCTAGGGATTCTTTTTACAAGCTAGACACCATTCCTAGCCCGGGCTCAGCCCCTGCCTTCCCCAGCTTAGTTCCTTTGTTTCTTCAGGTGTTTTCAGCAGTCTTCCTTCTTGGGCAGGGATTGCATATGGCGGGAATCTTTCGTTTCCCAGTTTTGACCCCCACCCCCTTCCCATGGAAAAGTAACAGCATTTCAAGATGGTATCGTGTACCAGGTGACATGATCACATGACTTTGCAGTGTCAAGGCAGCCTCCCAGGAAACTTCTCAGGAAGGAGAGAGACTTCTCAGGAAGGCATTCCCCAAGTACACACACAGTTCTAATTGTTACATAGTCAATATTCATACCTTCAGATACAGAAATTGTACATGCACACAAATTGGATAATCGCATTCAGTAAATCAGTACCTTTCCAATGACACCTCACATGACCCATCTTGCATAAAACATCTTAGTTATGCCATATTCATATCATAACAATATTTCTAAGGAGAATATGGGGCATAATGTCACAGTCAGTTGTTTAGCATTTCTGCTTTAAAGCATATTTCAGAAACACTAATGATGCTGGCACTTAATTCAGTTGTGATTACAGGAGTGAAATTTCAGTGATGGAACTAGTTCACAAAAGTACAGTGAGTACATCTGGGAGTCACCAGCGGAAGCTCAGGGTCAGATCTTCAGCTGGTGCAAACTACCATTGCTTTATTGGCTTTCCTGATTTACAACAATTGAATTTCTGACCTTGTGTGTATGACACAGCCTAAATCAGAAGTGGATTTGTGAAGAATTCATTCAAGTCCTAATTCTGCAGTTCATCCCTGTTCAACAGAGCACTTAAGCATGTACTTGACTTCAGTAAGTGTCCGGGGCGGCTCTAGACATTTTGCTGCCCCAAGCACGGCAGGAAGGCTGCCTTCGGCGGCTTGCTTGAGGAGGGTCCGCTGGTCCCGCGGCTTCGGCGGACCTCCTGAAGCCGCGGGACCAGCAGACCCTCTGCAGGCAAGCCGCCAAAGGTAGCCTTCCTGCCACCCTCGCGGTGACCAGCATGCGCTTGGAGCACTGGTGCCTGGCGCCGCCCCTGGTAAGTGTTAAGCACATGCTTAAAATATAGCATGCACTCAATTGCTTTTCTGAATTGGGATGGTCTCCCAGAATGAATTCTTCACACAAGATTTAAATAGATTGGCCTGGTTTAAATGAGACTTAAGCATGTGCTTAAATGTTTTGCTAAACTGCAGCTTCAAATTCATGAATGTATCAAAACCAAACCCATATGCAGAATCAAAGATTTCTGTTATTACCATTTATAATGTGAAAATACTTCACTCCCAGAACATATGGCCTTTTCTCTGTAGCTGCCAGCATCTTATCAGTCGCCCAGCCATTCCTACGAAACGTATCACTTGTAATGGTGGGATGTAATCTGCAATAAGACAGGAGGAAACTTAAAATTGCTTGGTTTTTATATTATTGACACTTCTGATGTGTGTAAAATTACTGTAATATAAAGTGAGTTAACAATAGTCTTTTGTTGGGCCATGGTAAAATGGGCAATTTAAAAAGAATGGTCATATTATAATCAGACAAAAAAAAAGAAATGGAGGGTTGGGGTGGCAGGGATATTGCTTACCTTATAACTAAGTCAACAGGAGAAAAACTGATAAGAGGAAAATAATCAATGCAGCTCACATGAGTTGGAAAGTAAGAAACGCTAAAGAGTAGGTTGTCAAATTCTCTGCACAGGTGGTATTGTAATTGTGCAATTCGAGTGACAGAACAAATCCAGTTATATTGAAAGACAGTTTATGATCTGCTATTACAGTTTTAAGTTTCCATTAAGTAGTCCTTGCTTTTTACTCTCAGGCAGTCTGTGGCACAAGCTTTTGGCCACAAAAATGGGTCTTTTTAGGGGTTTTGCCCTTTTTTAAGAGTGGGTAGTAATAGTAGTAATAATTAAAAAGAAAAAAATAAGCTGTCAACTGCAAACTCATAGGATTGAGATTTTAAAACAATAGGTCATTCGGTACAGTTTTTTTTTTAATCAGGCAAGCAGTTTGAATGGAGAATGTGGGTTGTCTAGGAAGAAGTTGTGGGGGAGAAAGGATTTCTTGTTGGTCTGATTTTCAGCCATTAACTATGTGGATGTTTCTGTTTTTGGAAGACGAACAAAAATAAGTCATGCACAGATGTAACACAATGTGAGTGAAAATAGACCCTGTTAACAGGACTGCTACAAGAAGCACAATAGCAGTTAGAATCTCAAAAGAAAATGAGACGCCCTGAAAAGAATGGCTGCACTTTGTGGAAGCCATAAGCAACCCAGTGAGGAAGATATTGATTTGTCATCTGGTGAGTAGTATCCGCTATTGTATAAGTCCTTATGGAAATTCAGCAGATGCTTTTCTTATGTTTTTTTGGGAGAGTCACAAGTGTTGATGCAACTAACTGAATGATACCTGCAGAGAGAATCTGTCTTTTTAAAAATAAGATGGCGTGTTTGGTGGGAGAAAAAATACACTCATGGTACCTACTTTCCTCTGAAAGGGCCTGTATTGTAGGGGAATTTTGGTCTGGTCAAAAGGAGGACACCCATCATGTGGGCACTTACTCCTCCTTCTCTCATTGCCTTGTATGGAGGTGACTAACTCATTCTGCCAAAAACACCTCTAAGCTGCCTGACTCCAGGAGCCAGGTTCCCTTTCATGGATCATTAAACAGGGCTAGGTGCCTCCCTTCAGCCTGCATTTATCTACCTGGCATCTCTGTTGGCTCGCATAGGCAGCTTCCCCATTAGGGTCCTGGCTTTTGTGGATCACTTTCTAAAATGTCTCTCTCTCCCCATTCATTGTGTAGGGAGCCTAAGTGTCTAACTCAGCTTTGTTGATCGCAAGCTTGTTCCTGTGATTTTCCAAAGGTAGGTGCCATCATGCTCAGTATTCCACGCCAAAGTCCCTTCATGGGTCCTACCCTTAATCTCTCTGTGTTTTGATGCCTTATTTGTATAATGGGAGAAATGACATTTTCCTATCTCAGAGGGATGTTGCGAGGATAAAATATATTTAACATTGCAAGGTATTCAGATACTACATTACTACAGACCATATAAATAACCTAGATATTGGGCCCTGGTACTATAAGCTGCTCCATGCAGGTGGTCCTCAGCTTATTGACTTCAAATGTGGCTCTTGGTGGGCATTTGCAGAATCAGGGCCTTCAATTGTAAATTTCTTCAAAGCAGGGACAATGACCACCTGTGCAATGTATTTATAAATGGTAGTGCCTACTATTTCTTTGATGCTTTCCAAATGCACAAGAGGATGGTCTTTGCACCAAGTGGCTTACACTCTATGGAACACGGTTGCAAAATTGGTTGCAACCTTAACTATTGGGATGCTTGGAAGAAAGTAAGAAGAAGATGGAAGAAGACAATAAGATGAAGAGATGAAGATGAAGGCTTGGCTACACTTACAAATTTGCAGCGCTGCAGCAGGGTGTGAAAACACACCCTCCGTGCTCCCAGCGCTGTCCGTTATTCCCCACAGGGAAGTGGAGTACGGACAGCGCTGGGAGAGTTTTCTCCCAGCGCTGGTGCTTTGATTACACTTAGCGCTTCAAAGCGCTGCCGCGGCAGCGCTGCCGCGGCAGCGCTTTGAAATGCAAGTGTAGCCAAAGAAGTGTTTTCTTTAGCTATGACACTCTACCTCTGCTTTTTCTTCCACCCTTTGTTTATTGGGATTGCAAGTTCATTGGGCAGAGACTGTCTCTTACTATGTGTTTGTTCAGAGCACAAAAAGGGCCCTGATATTGAGTGAAATCTATAGGTGTATAATTAATAATAATAAAAGTAGAGGGTGGAAGGGGAGGGTAGGAGCAGAACAGAAAAAGTGAGTGCCTCTAGGTAGAAGATGTATTTTCCATAATTAGCAAATGTTATGATCCAAAATGGTAACCTCCATTCCAAAAGCTAACAAGAGCTAAGATACCAACAATCATGACAGGACATCAAATGTTTTTTTCTGATGGAAAAACTCTGCTTGGAGGGGTTTCAGATCCGCCTGATCAGTATGAAATTGAAATTACTCCAAATGATTTTGATGAGCAACAATCTTTCACAGACGAGTTGTTTGATGTTAATGAAAGAGAGGAAATAGCGAGTGATATGGGGGGAAAATGCAAGCACTGAAAAAGGCCTGGAAAGGCCTGTGGTTGTTTGTTTGACTAACCATGCTAAATATATGCGCTTGTACAAAGGGATGAAATAAGAGAAAAAATATTCAGGACCTGGGAGATTTAAGGGATTTATTCTTTATAGAATGAAAGAGGAAATGAACAGCAGTAGACTACGATGCTCACATTTCACAAAGAACATTATTAACACAGCACATTCATAATTGAAATGGCAGAGTACGTATTAATCTAATACATTAAATGAAAATTGTACTGGAATTTATGTACTCTCTGTAACTTCCAGTTGAGATTCAACCTCAACCTGTAAGGTGGAGGAGACCTGTCAAGAAGTTACTCAGACTCACAAATAAGCAGACCCAATTACTTTAGCCAAGTAATTTGTCTATAATGTATTATTATACAGTACATAGTATATTATTTATTTGGATTACCCAACTGAAATCAAGGCCCCATTGTGCTAGGCAATATACAATCATGTCTGTCTATCTCTCTCTCTCTCTCTCTCTAGATATAGATTAGATTAGGGCTGTCAAGCAAATAAAAATCACAAGTAATTGCATAATTAAAAAAAAATATTGTGATAAATCACGGGATTAATAGCGCTGTTAAACAATTGTAACCCCTTTCAGGTTTGGAGAGCATGCCCCCTTTATTTTTTTTCCTGAGGAGGGAAGTGCTGATTGTTCCAGAAGGAGGAAGTACTGTTGGGGGGAGAGGAAGCAGAGATAGAGGGGAGAGAGCAACAGGGGGTGTGTCTGGAGCTCCAGACAGAAGGACTGCAGATAGGAACCGCCTGAGAAGGACAGGCCGGAGCTGGACCCAGTATCACTGCTGCCCAGAGCTGCATGGGGCTGGGAGTACTGAAGCTTGTGACTTTGCATTGGGAATAAGGAGGGAGGCTGTTAGCTAGTTAAATGGGAAGGTTGTCACTCTGTGTGGTTTTGCAGAAGAGAGCACCAGAGGGATTTGTTAGGGGAATTTTACTGGTGCCAAAGATTACCAGGAGAACCCAAGACTCACCACTGGACTGGATTTTTTCCCCTGGATTCCTGAACTCTGTGTGCAGACACATTGCTCAGTATCTGCCCTTTCAGACTGTGGTACCACTGGGTCTGTGGGGCCTTGAGTTGAATGAAACCCTGTTTTACCATTCCCCCTGTTGTTTTTCTCCTTTCATCCCTCTGGATATAAATATTTCCTTTCCTAAATTCATTGTACTTTTCTGAGGTGCATGAGTTCACTCTGGCATGTTTGGAACAGGTGCCCTGGGGTGGAAAGAACTTTCTCTGCTGCATTCCTGTGCGCACCTTCTCTTGGCCATGAAGGTGCTAAAGTTACATAATAATAGAATACCATTTATTTAAATGTTTTTGGATGTTTTCTACATTTTCAAATATATTGATTTCAATTACAACACAGAATACAAAGTGTACAGTGCTCACTTTATATTTTTTTTACAAATATTTGCACTGTAAAAAACAAAAGAAATAGTATTTTTCAATTCACCTACTACAAGTACTGTAGTGCAATCTCTTTATCAAGAAAGTTGAACTTACAAATGTAGAATTAGGTACAAAAAACCTGCATTCAAAAATAAATCAATGTGGAAATTTAGAGCCTACAAGTCTATTCAGATCTACTTCTTGTTCAGCCAATCACTCAGACAAACAAGTTTGTTTACATTTGCAGGAGATAATGCTGCCCACTTCTTGTTTACAATATCACCTGAAAGTGAAAATAGGTGTTTACATGGCGCTGTTGTAGCCAGTGTCACAAGATATTTACGTGCCAGACATGTTAAAGATTCATATGTCCCTTCCTGCTTCAATCACCATTCCAGAGGATGTGCGTCCATGCTGATGATGGGTTCTGCTCGATAACGATCCAAAGCAATACGGACTGACAATATTCATTTTCATCATCAGAGTCAGATGCCACCAGCAGAAAGTTGATTTTCTTTTTTGGTGGTTTGGGTTCTGTAGTTGCCACATCTGAGTGCTGCTCTTTTAAGACTCCTGAAAGCATGCACCACACTTCATCCCTCTCAGATTTTGGAAGGCACTTCAGATTCTTTAACTTTGGGTCAAGTGCTGTAACTATCTTTAAAAATCTCACATTGGTACCTTCTTTATGTCTTTTCAAATCTGCAGTGAAAGTGTTCTTTAAATGAACAACATGTGCTGGGTCATCATCCGAGACTGCTATAACATGAAATATATGGTAGAATGAAGGTAAAGCAGGAGACACAATTCTCCCCCAAGGAGTTCAGTCACAAATTTAATTAACACATTTTTTTTAAACAAGCGTCATCAGCATGGAAGCATGTCCTCTGGAATGGTGGCTGAAGCATGAAGGGACATACAAAATGTTGAGAATATCTGGCATGTAAATACCTTGCAATGCTGGCTACAAAAGTGCTATGTGAACGCCTGTTCTCACTTTCAGGTGACAGTGTAAATAAGAACCAGACAGCATTATCTCCTGTAAATGTAAACACATTTGTTTGTCTTAGCGATTGGCTGAACAAGAAGTAAGACTGAAGAGACTTGTAGGTGCTAAACTTTTACATTGTTTTGTTTTTGAGTGCAGTTATATAACCAAAAAAAATCTACATTTGTAAATTGCACTTTCATGATAAAGAGATTGCACTATTGTACTTGTATGAGGTGAATTGAAAAATACTATTTCTTTTGTTTGTAATTTTTACAGTGCAAATATCTGTAATCAAATTAATATAAAGTGAGCACTGTACACCTTGTATTCTATGTTGTAATTGAAATCAATATATTTGAAAATGTATAAAAATATCAAATTTTTAATACATTTCAATTGATATTCTACTGTTTAGCAGTGCAACTAAAACTGTAATTAATCACGATTAATTTTTTTTAGTTAATTGCATGAGTTAACTGTGATTAATCAACACCCCTAATAGTGTGTAAGGTGTGGACACATCATATATATATAATATCCCTGTGTCCACACCTTACACACTATTGTAGTAATTTTTGTACAAGGTATTTCATGTAAGGTATCATTTGAAAACTCATAAGTTGCTTGCCAATATCGTCCTGATAAAATATGTGTGGCAACACTGAATGTGAAGCTATAAGATTTCCCTGCATGACATTATTAACATATGTTCCCTACCCAAAAGTTGGCAAACAGGTCTGTCCTAAACAAAGGAATATGTGCACTGCTTAACTTGCATTTAAGCAGTAAAGAGAATCATTAAGCAGGAAGTTCAAAGAGGTGAGAAAAGCCCAGCAGGGAACATTCTTCCACATAGACTTTTTGCCCATTGAAATTCAGAGGATAATGTTTTTCAAGAAGGGGACTGGTACTATAAAAAAAGAGAACAAACACCCCAAGAAAACTCTCTCTCTCTCCCCGCCCCCATTTCCCATCGATTCACTGCACCTGAAGGGATGAAGTAAGTCGCCATTGGACTGGGGGAGGTATCCTGACATCAGAAGTTTCATCAGTAAGATTTTTGAAAGTATGAGGTGAGAAAATTTTGCTTTGAATTTAACATAGTTTGTTAAACTAGGCACCAGTTGTGTTTTTTCTTTATTGTTCTTGTAACTATTTCTGACTTTAATGCCTCATTACTTGTACTCACTTAACATTTCTCTCTGTAGTTAATCAACTTATTTTATTGTTTTATCTAATCCGGTGTGTTTAAATTGAAGTGCCTGGGAAACTCTATTTGGGATGTCAAGTTGTGTGCATATTATTTATATTAAAGAAATAATGGACTTTAAATAATGGACCTTGTATTTTCCAGGAGAGGGCTGGGCAGTACAGGGCATACATTTCTGGGGGGGAAATCCAAGACTGGGAGTGTGTTGGGGTCACCTTGCAGTATAACCCAGGCAGGTTACTCTGAGAGTGTAATCCAAGTGTGGCTGGCAGGCTGCAGTTGCACACAGGGTGTCAGGGTGTGGCTCACATGCTGGAAGGCTGTGAGGGGCCCATGCGGAAGCCACTTCAGCAAGGCATTGTAAGACACCCAAGGGTGTGGGCAAGGGTGACACAGCTACTCATTTGTCTGGATTACACCCTGCTATGTCACAATATATATTTAGATATTTACTAGAACCATGGACTTATCAATGTAGCACATAGCATTGGTGCTATATAAGGGACATTAGGGTAAATCTATACTGTGATAATAAACCTGTGGCACTGAATCTCAGATTCTGGATCAGCTGACTCAGGCTGAAGGACAATAAAATTGATGTTTTGGGCAGCCTGAGCCCCACGAGTCCAAGTCAACTGACCTGGACTGGCTGCAGCAGTGCCACAGATTTTTTATTGCAGTCTAGACATACCTATAGTCTTGGAAACTTACAATACATCTTCTGGTGCTTACTTGTCATTTTCAGCTTTCTTTGGCAAGGTATTTCTACATTCTGTCTTTAAAAAGGATTTGCCTGCTAAGCTTCATAACGATAAAATATCTAAAAATGCTGCTAAGCACATCAGAGGGCTAGATTGTGGAGTTATCATGAGCCCAGGTGCTGCCCCAGGGTCTTAATGACTAAACGACTCTCTTTACTGCTTAGTATCAGAGGGGTAGCCGTGTTAGTCTGGATCTGTAAAAGCAGCAAAGAGTCTTGTGGCACCTTGTAGACTAACAGACATTTTGGAGCATGAGCTTTTGTGGGTGAATACCCACTTTGTCGGATGCATGTCGGATACAAGTTAAGCAGTGCACACATTCCTTTGTTTAGGGGACAGACCTGTTTGCCAACTTTTGGGTAGGGAACATGTGTTCATAACACCATGCAGGACAAATTGTGGACTGAAGATTCACAATTGAGTCCTTGTTTCTAGGAGGAAATAAACTGTGCCAGGCCTATCCCTGCACAATTTATCCCCCCCTCCATGCTGGCTCAGCTCTATTGACTGATGCACTGGGTGATGGCATCAAAGCTCCACAGACTCACTGGACTTCTGCTGTCTTTTTAACGGGAGGAGGAGTAGCTGCTCTATAATGGCTACCCTTCCCCATACACAGACTGGTGACGTGGGTAACCGGTGCAGAAGGATAAGGGGGTGCTTTATGTTCTTACTCACATGCATTAGTGTTTAAGGCAGTTCACAGATAGGCCATGCAGATTATGGTGGGGTTCACCAATTACACACCAGACAGGATCTACCATATGTTACTATCTCACATGCAGACTTCAAGATGTCCTTGGGTATTACAAATGTGATGATTCTTGGGGGTCATAATTTCACAAATATTTTTGTTGGGAACTAATGCCTTGAACAAATCTGTGAGGGGAACCTACTCTTCCTTGCACAAAAATTAGAGTAGGTTGCCAAGGTCATAAGTCATGATTCACTCCTTTCAAGGCAATTTCTCTCTGATGGTCCACTTGCATGTAGCACTACAAGTTCCATACATTTTTAAAGAGCAACACATCTTTCCCTTCTTAAAGATTATTCCAGTCAATATTGGGATGTGGAGAGCAATATCAAGGCAAGCCACAATCCCACAGTAGATGGGACACCACTGTTTGTCATGCAATCCATGCACTACTTGATCTGGGAGCTGCAAAATATGAGTCCAGAAAGAGATATCTATGGTGGTAATGGTAAGGTAATGTCATTCAGCAGTAGTATTTGAGGACATTCCATGCAAAATTAATCAGCAGTAGCAAAACCCTAGTGAACTTCATGGCGTATTCCAAAGGCAAGGAAAAATATGTGAGGAGAACCTACTGAATTACTTAAGGCAATGAAAGATGCAGAACAAACCTATAATAAAAAAGGTTCAGTGAAAAGCCTCACAATGGACATGATTTTCAAGGATGCTCAGCACCCATGACTTCTCACCAGCTCCAAGACGCCATGCACTCCCTGTATTTTACAATGCCCCCATAACTCCCATTTAACAGTCTTAAGAGGCCTGTGGTGGAAGAAATGCATCCCCAGACTGTAATCACCCTCCACAAACTTTTCCAAAAAGTTTGAGGGAGACATTACATGTTCCCCATTTCTCTCCCCCCTGTGCCCGATTCTTCATGTCTTCCACCACTGATGGCTGATCCTGCTCAAGGAAGGGTCCTGGGCAGAGGGGAAAGGTGCCTCTGAAGTGGCTGACCACCCCACTACCCATATAAAAGGATCCTCTACAACTATAGTGTTGGCCAAGTTACCTATTTCAAAGAGCAGAATTGCTCTAAATCATTTCTTTTGATGTTCCTTACTCACTTTTCTGTCACAGGTTGCAGTGTGGCTGCAGGTAATCAATGAAAGATGGAACTTCTAAAACAGAGACAGGCAGAGACTCAAAAAGCAAAGGTACCTTCTTTTTTTTAAGTTGACCCAATTTAAGTGGAGAATTTCAAATGCAGAAAAGTTGTTTATCTGAAAAAGAAGCATGGGATGTGTGAAAGAGACAGATGAATACATTTGGGTGGAATGTAAAATACAGTCCCATAAGGCAAAGGGATGGTTAGGTCAGTTACAGGAAAATGTAAGGGTTGAAAACCTAGAAAAAGAATATTTGGACAGTGGTTTAGATGCATGACCTTGGATTATTTCTGGGTCAGTGACGCAAATGGAAGCAAATAGGTTAAGCAAATAAAAAATAAGTTTGTAGGAGCAGATGAGATTCATGTGAGAATATTAATGGAAACAAGGAGGGTAATGTATAATCTGTTGACTGTAATCCTGAGGAACTCATTAATTTCATATATGGTTTCAGGACACTGGAAAATAAATAAATAAAATCAATGTGAATCAGCACCAGTAGTAGAGAAAAATAGGATGAAAATCACTCTGGAACTAACTTATCCTCAGCATGTTATATAACGGGAACTAGTGGCATATTTAAATCTACTGGAAAAAATAGATGATGTTCATAATATTTTACATTTATATATATATTTTTTTCATCCTAATGGACCCCAGTTGGCTTTACAAACTACACGGTAGGAATAATTTCATCTGTGGCTGAGATGGGGCCAGGGTTGAAACATGGCAACTCTTTAGCAGTGTGAAAAGCATTACAAACCACATAGTAAATGAAGTATGCAGAGGTCCTGTGAACAGTCATCTAGTATCCCTAAAACATGTAGTTATCTAAGGCACTTGTGTTAATAAACCTACCCTTGAAAATGTCCCATTGGATGGATCAATAATGATCACAAGCAGACAATATCTACAGCGTCCCGTTGGCCTAGCACAGTTATGGATGATTGGTTATGTTCTGGCAGAAAGAAACATATCACCTACTGAGTGATTGACACTACTTAATGTAGAAAGGTTTGTTTCCCCTTAGTGTTATCGCCTTATTGGCAATGTGATGTCGAGGTTACTTCCGCACACCATTAATGAGTTTACCAGGGTTTCTTTACAGTCTCTGCCAGTTGTTTGCTGATTAACCTCAGACAAGTCACTTAAGTGTTCTATTCCTTAGTTTGTCTACCTGTGCAAGTCAAATCACCTGGATAAATGGCACATTATGGGTATGTCTCAACCACAATAAAGCACCTGTGACTGGCCCGTGTCAGCTGATTTGGGCTCATGGGGCTTGCTATGCAGGGCTACAAAATTGCAGTGTAGATGTTGAGATTCAGGCTGGAGTCCATCCCCCCTTGTGGGGTCACAGAGCCCAGTCTCCAGCCCAAGCCCCTAAATGTCTACAACACAATTTTGTAGACCTGCAGCCCAAGCCCCATGAGCCTGAGTCAGCTGACATGTGCCAGCCCTGTGCATTTTATTGCAGTGTAGACATAGCTTATAAGTGCAAGTATCATTCTTCTTATAGAAATACTCACTAGGTCACATTGCTTCCTTAACTTGTGAGGTCTGAGGAGTTCACAGTCTTGGATAACAAGGCTGAGGAAGCGAATATGCTCAGTGAGACTCTATAAGGAAAACAAACTCCATAACAGTTCAGCATAAGAGTAGAATCCTGTCTAATCGCCAAAAAAACTGATCCAAAGTCCATTGAACTCACTGGAAAGGCTGCCACGGGATTTGGATCAGACCCTTATCATCTGATTGGGTGCAAGAAAAGGCTACAAAGTTCATTTGGTATTATCGTCATTCAGGTGAATGATCATAATCTGTCCCAATCGTTTTACCCATATCAATCTTATTTGCTTTGTGAAAGAAAGAGAATGCATATCTGATCGGAGGCAAATGGCTAGAGTTCCCTGCTGCTGCAGTTTAGAGATGACCTAGGAAAAGACTTGTCTATTATGAAGCCTAAAACCCTTCCTCCACGTACACTGAATCATGTTCTAGGGAGCAGTGCTGAGAAAAAAGCTGCTTGATTTCTGTATTTGAGAGAGGAAGCAAGTTCTGGACTTGTCAGCTGATCCAAACATCCCGATAAAATCCTGAACTTTAGCATCTTGTTCAGAACAAGAACAGAGGTTTCAGAGCTGGCATTGTGAGGATATAATTTCAAATATTAACTCACCAGGTAAATTAGGGAAATGAGCAGTTGGTCAATGAGGAGCACTTCAGAAGGTCAACGAGGCTGCATGAACAATGAGAAATGAAAGCAAGGTGGTGAGGTCAAGCTACAGTTCAAAGTGCTCAGCCTATGTAGCAAGAATAGTTACTCACTGTTCAATTACTGCATGTTTTCTTCAGCCTTTTGACCCTTATGATTAACAGAAAGAGATTGCTGACTCTCTGTGTATTACAGAAGAACCCTTCTCCTTTGGTTTTAACCATTAAAAGGAGAAGTCAATGGGCCATCAGGACAGAATACACCCCTGTATTCACACCCTACACACTACCGTAATAATCTCTGTATAACGTATGCCTTTACGGTATCATTTGAACACTCATAGCTTGCTGGTTAGTATGATCCTGGTAAAATATGGGTGGCAATGGCGTATGTGACATTAAAAGCTTCCCCTGTATGGTTTTATTAACTCATGTTCCAAACCCTACAGCCCTGTCCAAACAGAAGAGTGCAAACAAGCCTGTCCTAAACAAAGGAATATGTGCTCTGCTTAATTTGCACAGAAGCAGTAGACCAGAATCATCAGGCAGGAAGGGAAGACAAAAGGAAGTTCTAACAGGTGGAGGGAAAACCAACGAGGGAGTATCCTTACAAATAGGTTCTTAAGATCAGAGGGGTAGCCATGCATCTGAAGAAGTGGGATTTTTACCCACAAAAGCTTATGCCCAATAAAACTGTTAGTCTTTAAGGTGCCACCAGACTCCTCATTGTTTAAATAGATTCTTTGACTCCTGGTTGCATGGAAATGTTTTTAAAGGGGGCTAGTAAAACTATAACAAGGAGGGGCAAACACCCCAAGGCACACACCTGCCTATCACATTCAGTACACCTGAAGCGGCAAAGGAAGCAGGTGTTGGACCTCTCTGGGAAGCATCCTGATGTGAGTGTTTGGTCAGTAATCTGCTGGAGCATATGATGAGACACTTTGCTTTGAATCTAATGTAGTTTAAATCAGGCATTAGTAAGCATTGCGTCTTTATTTTTCTTGTAATCATTTCTGACTCTCAGGTCTCATTATTTGTACTTACTTAAAATCTCTCTCTTTGTAGTTAATAAACTTGTTTTATCTAATGCAGTGTGTTCAAGTCGATGTGTCTAAGTAACTCCATTTGGGGCAACAAGTTGTGTGCATATTATTCCCTTAAAGAAATAACGGACTTAATATATTCATACTGTCCAGGAGAGAGCTGGGCAGTACAGGACACACTTTTGAGGGGGAAATCTGAGACTGGGAGTGTGTTGGGGTCACTCTGTGGTAAACTTTAGGACTGACAAGACCCAATGAGTGGCTGGCTGCAGCACACACAAACCTACACTACAAAAGTTTTTTTTCTCCTGCAGATTATAGCTCATCTTAATTAATTAGCCTCTTAGAGTTGGTATGGCAACTTCCACCTTTTCATGTTCTCTGTATGTATTTATATCTTCTTACTATATGTTCCATTCTATGCATCTGATGAAGTGGGCTGTAGCCCACGAAAGCTTATGTTCTAAGGTGCCACAAGTACTCCTGTTCTTTATGCCAGAGGTTGTTTGTGAGCAGCAAGGCATTGTAAAGGGCACCCCAGGTTACAGGGCAGGGGTGACAGCTACTCCTTAGTCTGGACTGTACCATGGTATGTCAATAGCCATATTGTCTCAGCTGGTGTAAAATGATGTTGCTCCACCGACCAATTATTTTAAAGTGAATTTGGGGACTGTGAAAACAGTGTGCTGGTGATAGAAGTCCTCCATTTAGCCACGCAACAGGTACAGCATGCGTGAGAGCAGAACAGGCTTCCTCACCATGCCTCAGCAATGTGCTGCCACACTGTTCTAGAGGGACCAGCATGAGGGGTGAGTTATTTCATCTCTGCTGAGACTGCCAATTAGTACAAGATTAGTCTCCAGCTCATCTCACAAAAGACACCAAACAGGCATCAGGCAGTAAATATTTCCAGTGACTTTTGGATTTAAGCCAATGTTCTCCCATAAAGGTGGGAGGTTCTGTATCCCATTGCCTGTCCCATAATCCATTCCTCCATCCCTTCCCAAAGGAGTATTGGAATTTAAGGGTGAAATCCTGGGCCCAAACAAAGTCAGTCATAAAACTCCCATTATCTTTAACAAGGCCAGAATTTCACCCCAAAATGTTGACCTTCCCTATAAGCAAAAGTTATGATGACATTTTGCTGTGTCATTAAATCCAAGCAGGCTGAAGAAACTTTGGCCAAAGTGAAGAACACAAAACTGTTACATGCAATTAAAATGTAAGGGTTGTGCAAGAACAATTGATTAAGTCTGTTTAAATCAAGCCTCAGATTAATCTCTCTGTTGTGATGAGGGTGTATAAACCTCACACTGACAGGAAATTGGCCATGGAGGCTCTGTGAGCTAAGGTAGCCCCACCCCTGCCAATCATGCATGGTAGGGAAAAGGGCTTTAAAAGGAGGAAGCTGCAGTTTACAAGGGGAAGTCCTGAGATGGAGTGGTTTAAGTGTGTCCTGAAAAGTAGGAGAAACCTCCATGCCAGAGACCACTTCTGCTCCCAGCTCTGCAGGGAGTCCAGTGAACCCCTGGGACAAGCCCAATAGGAAAAGACTGACTCTGCTACCTAGCTGTGAAGACTCCAGTAAAGCTGCTAACCAGGTGTAACCTATGTGCCTAATAGGGAGATATCTCTTTTAAGAGACCCATTGGTGGGAGTTTGGAGTGAGTTGTATCTGGGTCATTGTTGCTAGGCAGATTTTGCACATCCACATCCATATCCACAAGCTTCTGGAATTGGGTGTGGTAGTTTTGGGGATGCTCCACTAGGTTCCGGGTTGCTGGGGTCAGACTCCATGAAGGCGAATAGTCAGTGCAGCTCCTTTGCAAAGGGTCTTGTGCCCTGGGTGAGCTGGGAGAAGCTGAGCCCAGGAGCCGGCAGTAGGCTGTTGTCCCTAACACTGAAGCATTTTGAAGCAGGGTTTTCTTTAAATCTATACATGTAACTGAGTGGCTGGTTAATCAGTTTGCTGACTAGCTAGCTGTGATTTCAGCAGAGAAAGAGTCTGCCTGGATTCCAGCTGAAGATTCCTACAAGCAAGAGGAGGGAAGATGTTGTTTAGACTCAGCAGACTGTAGAGATTTGGTGACCAAAGACACTGAGACTTAAGTGAACTAAACCTACGCTTTTGGAAACTCTGTTTCTTCTCACTGTGTTTCTGTGGGGACAGAACTGTTCAGATTTTAAGTTATTTATTTATTTATATTTATGTATAACAGTGGGTAATGTCTGTGGATTATAAAATAGCCACGTCATGATGTAAAACTTAGATTATTTGTTTCTGTATCATAAGATTTTATAAAGTTATTTAATTAAATTCATTTAGTTCCTTTCGGGACTTGAATGGTGGGAGGTTGGCCCTGTGCAATCCTTGCTGAAAATCCTTCCAGACTGAACTCTGGGTCTTCAACTACTTTCTATGGGAGTTTTTATTTATTTATTAAGACACTGGAGAAGGGTAATGAAGTGAACTCTAGCCCACCCAAAGGGTAACTACACAGGCAACCCTGAAATAAGGTGCTACCACTGAACATTTTGCTTTATATTGACCCCAGGAGGGGCTTGTTTTGTGCTGAGTCTGAACTTTTTCTTTCCCCCGACCTACGAACAAAGTAAGCAGGCCCACAAGGGTAGGGCCCACTGCAAGAACTAAGCGGCTATGGCCTGTCCTGGGCTGACCCCATGGTGGTAACTGGTTATGGCATGGGCCCCCAATCCAGGTGCGAGGCACCTCAGAGAGAGACTTTTTAAAATCTTCCTTAGCTTTGTGCTTGGGGATAGGCCTGACATACCAGATTCCTTCTCCAAATCTGTCTCCACTTCTTAATTTATACGACTGCCAGAAGGCAGACTTTTTAAAGTCTGATTTGTTTTTTATCCCTCCTCCATGGCATTACTACAGAGCAGAGTTAAGGTTGTTTGGGTCCCTTAGCAGTGCATTCCAGACCTGAAAATATCCAGATTTTTTTTTAAGTTTCAATTTCATTCTGAATTGCTTGAGTTTATAATGCCTATTTTTTGAGATAATTACAACATTTATGTAATTTTTTTTGTTTTACCCTAAAGTTACTGATATATATTACCCTTAACTTCAGCTTAATGTAACTTTTCTGTCTGGGGATTATAATAAAAAAGTAGAAAAATTGCACTGAAACCCTATCCTGTGGACATGTTCACTGAGCAACCATGTGAGTTTATTCCTGCAATTACTTTCTAGTAGTACCTCGACTGGTTCCATTACACCCCAAATTATACCCACTTCTATTACTAGTTCCAGGCAGGCAGACTGCTGTGCCCATACAGAGCCCTTTGAAATCAGTATTGCAGTATTGGGGCTGCAGATAGTCCCTACTCCAAAGAGTTTACAATTTCTTTCCCTGTGTGCTGTAAAGTACCTAGCAGACTCTCGGGCAAGATACAATAATAATTTGAATGATTGAAGATACTAAAGTGAAAGGCATCTTAGATATACCCAGGGTAGATTGGTAAACTCTTTCCTGAACCCTTAATTGCAGGAGCGTTATCAGATCAATGTACAGTGGATTTATAGGATATCCGATAGGAGACCAGACTTGTATCCATGTTCCATTGTTTTCCAGGAAAAGCTGTTACAAGGTACTCTCAGGACATACCACGCCACTGCCCTGACCACATTTTAGGTATGTCTACACTGGTGCTGGAGGGTGTCATTTCCAGGTCAAGGAAACGTGCTTGTGTTAGCTCTAATTGAGCTAGCGTGTAAAATACAGAAGTGGGGGACGGGGCTAGTCATCCTGACTATGATCCCATCCTAAGTGCTAGGCGTGTCTTCGGGGCAGCTAGCCTGTCCCATGCTCATGCTGCTGTGGCAATACTTTTATATGAGCACACTAATTCAATCAGACGTAGCGTGGGTATGTCTCCTTGTGACGATGCGGTTCTGGCAGGACCCAACTGAGAGTGCCAAATCAGGACCAATTACTTAAACAGGGCAGTCACAGCCCTAGGCTGGGGTTTTTCCACCTCTAAGGCAAATCAAACCAGCCAGACAAAAAGGACTTTGGTCTCACCCCACTGGCTAACCACAAGTCACACAAGCAATTTCCTTAGACACTCCAGTCTCCCAGTATCACCACCAGTGCACTCGTCCTGGGGATAAATGGTTATGAAAACCAACACCCCAATAAAAGGAAAAGGTTCTCTCGATCCCAAAGGACCAAGCCCCAGACCCAGGTCAATATACACATCAGATCTTACCCACAAATCACGCTGTTGCCAATCCTTTAGAATCTAAAATCTAAAGGTTTATTTACAAAGGGAAAAAGGTAGAGATGAGAGGTAGAATTGGTTAAATGGAATCAATTACATACAGTAATGGCAAAGGTGTTAGTTCAGGCTTGCAGCAGTGATGGCATAAACTGCAGGTTCAAATCAAGTCTCTGGAACATCCCCCGCTGGGATGGGTCGTTCAGTCCTTTGTGCAAAGCTTCAGGTTGTAGCAAAGTCCTTCCAGAGGTAAGAAGCAGGATTGAAGACAAGATGGAGATGAAGCATCAGCCTTATATAGGCTTTTCCAGGTGTAAGAATCTTTGTTCTCACTGTGGAAAATCACAGCAAAATGGAGTCTGCAGTCACATGGACAAGTCTCTGCATACCTTGCTGAGTCACAAGGCGTGTCTGCCTTCTCTCCATGGGTCAATTGTGTAGTTGATGGTCCTTAATGGGCCATCAAGCAGGCTAGGCAGAGCTAACACCAGCTTGTCTGGGAGGCTTCCCCCAGAAGCACAGCACAAACTTGAAATACAGACAGAATAGAGCCAACATTCATAACTTCAACTAAAAATGATACAGACATACAGACAGCATAATTATAACCAGCAACCCATAATCTGGTCTTAGACACCTTAGATGACCCCCTTTATCTAAGATTTGGTGCCACTGCAGGACCTTGGTTGCAACCCATGTTCTATATGGTCCCAATTTATATCAATAACCTCACACTCCTTAAGGTAGAAATTTAACTTTCCAACTCCAGTGTACTCAGACCCTCAAGGTTTGACCCCGCGAGGGAGTAGGGTCCCAGAGACTGGGCTCCAGCCTGAGCTGGAATGCGTACGCTGCAGCTCTGCAGCCTCTGAGCCCCGTGAGACCGAGTCAGCTGACACAGGCCAGCCTGGAGTGTAGACATACCCTTAGAGTCCAGCAGATTGAGCTGCAGCTCAGCAGCATTGTGTTTCTGAAATTCCGCTCTGGGCTTTATCTGTGACTTCTACAGATTCTAGGTATTGATTGATAAAGTCTGAACTCACGCTAGGGAGCTGGTGGATTCCTTCAGCCGGTTAACTTCAGGGCCGCCCGCGGGGAGGGCAAGTGGGGGCGGTGGTCCAGGTCTTCAGTGGCATTTCGGCGGCGGGGGGGCCCTTCAGTCGTTCTGGGTCTTCGGTGGCATTTCAGTGGCAGAGGGCCCTTCAGTGCTGCCGACTAACAAGACTGAAGGCCCCCCCCCCACCGCCGAAATGCCGCCAAAGACCCAGACCGCAGCCAGGTGAGTACAAGTGCCTCAGCTCCCCTACTTTGCCCTAGGCCCCCTGAATCCTCTGGGCAGTCCTGGTTTACTCACTAGGAAGGAGGGAAAGAATCACATGAACTGGATTTCTTTAGCTTGTTCATCTATCTATTTATATATCTGACATTACTTCCATTTTGTTTCTAGTGAAATTCTTTATCTCAGAAGATGAGATTATGAAATTTGGGAGTTGTATTTATATCCAAAAACCCATTTCCCCACCTCAGAGACTGTCGGCTTTCTTACTTTGGCTGAATTTCTTTTGTTAGATACTCAAAAGAGCTACAAGTAATGCTTTCTATTATCTCCAGTTGGCGAAGAGACTCCATCCTATCAAGACAAATGAAGTCCTAGCTTCAATTTTTCATGCCTGTGTCATCTCTCAGCTGGATTACAGCAATACAATATATGTGGGTAGGAAATTCTCTAATCTGAACATGTAGCAACAAGTATATTTATTTAACAGCAGCAACAAAAAAAAGACAAAAAAACCCCTACCAAAACGAGTCATTCTTCTATGTATGCTTCTCCCTCTGGGGAAAGGAGCACAGAGCAAATAGCATATGACCGATGTGTAGACACATTGCTTAATGCAGCAGTGGTAGGTGCTCAGATACTTAGGTGGTGAGTGCAGTATAAAAATCTATGTAAAATAGAATTGGTTTCTACTCATTGTAACTTGTGGGGCATTGGAACTTTCCAGATTCCCAGCTATAGCAATGCATCAGGGCAGGACAAAAGTTAGAATCTTGAGAAGCTGTTAATAAGGCTTTTCTTAGGGTCATCCAGCCCCCTATTTGTCCTTCTGTATCGGAGCCCTGGCCCCAAAATGCATTTTAGCATGTTTACTTGCTGTGCTGTGTAAACTCTCAGCTGATTAGTGCACTTCCTAACTCTGTGGATTTATCCTTGTTCATTATCCCCCAAAATGTGAAAGTCAGTTCTGGATACTTTTCTCTGTAAATATCAGTGATGGGGAAAATAAAAGAATAAACCAGTAAAGGGTTACATTTTAATTATCAGTATTTAGACTTTTCTAATGAAAATACTTCTTTTGTTCATTTATGTACAGTTCTACAGCAAGCAATATACTCTAGGGACAGAGCCATAGAGGGGATGTAGGCACCTAACTGCCACTTTCAGGTATCTAAATAAAAAATTTGGATCATCATACCCCCTCATTCCTTATCTATCACCTACATTTCCACCAGTAAAATCACCTAGGTGCCTACATTTCTGTCAGTGGGCTTCCACAAAGCCACCTAGGTTCTGACACTCTGCACCAAACTCATGCCTAAACCTCAGCAGGATTCTCATGCGAGGTGTTCCCCTCCCAGTTGGGCCTGAATTAGTTAATCAGGCCCCACACAAACACAAGAAGAGGCAGCAGGAGAGCTGGATATAAACCTCCACTCTGTCTGATTCAGCACAAGTGAGGGCCCTAATCACTGGAACAGAGGGTCTTTGGGGATAGGTGATAAACTCACTCTCTCCTATTTAAACTGTTCCAAGAACAACCTAAATATTGATTGGGCTAGAGAGACACTGAGACTGATTCTACAGCTGAGTGGGTTAGGGCACTTACCTAAGAGATCTGGGTTCTAGTCCCTGTTCCACTGAAGACACATAGGAAGTAATTGTCCCATTCTTCTCAGCTCTGGTGAGGCCTCAACTGGAGTACTGTGTTCAGTTCCAGCACCCACACTTCGGGAAATATGTGGATAAACTACACAGAATCCAGAGAAAAGCAACAAAAATAATGAAAGTTTTGGGAAACCTGACCTTTGAGGTAAAGTTATAAAAACTGGGCATCTTTACTCTTGAGAAAAGAAAACTGAAGGGGGGCCTGATAACAGTTTTCAAATATTTTAGAGGTTGTTATAAAGAGAAGTGTGATCAATTGTTCTCCAAGTCCTTGAAGGTAGGTCAAAAAGTGATGGACTTAATTTAAAGCAAGAGAAATGTTGGTTAGATATTTGGGAAAATCTTTGTAATGATAAAGCTGGTTAAGCTCTGGAATAGCCTTCCAAGGGAGGTTGTGGAATCAGCGTAATTAGAGATTTTTAAGAACAGGTTGGATAACCCCCTGCAAGGGATGGTCTAGGGTTTGCTCAGTTCTTTCATCGCAGAAGGGCTGGACTCGTTGGCTGCTCAAGATCCCTTCCAGTCCTACCTTTAGAGTGTGCCCAAGTGATTATTGAGTGAATGTGAATATTTTTAATTTGAGATAGACATTTTCATAAATGTTATGCAGGGGAGACACATGTGGCTCACTGCTTTTAACTTATCAATTCCCAGTGCAGACTACTTGAATAAAAACCACAGACTAGTATTAGTTAACGCTACTTCAGACAATTGGTGAAAACTAATTTGAAGATCGTGTGTAGGGATTTCTTATTTTCCATTAGAGCCATTAGATGACATCTATCTAATTTGCCAGCTAAAATTTGTACATGAAGTTTATATGAGAAAATTGATTGGAACTCATTTGACTGTTGCAAAAGATTCACATCAGTAAATATAGCGACTATGTTAGTATTAGCTAAACCTCTGAACCACAAAATACATTTTTGTCTCATTTTATTTGTAGAAGAATGGCACAATTATTTTGTGAATAATTAACTCCTCAATTTAGTCACAATTACATCCTGTTATAATAATTAAAATTACACTGCTATTTGGATTATTCAATGAAATAATGATTTCTTGGTGCAAGATTTAATTAGATATTTTTTTCTTCCCCAACCTTTGGAAAATAATCTTATCTTTCAATCATTCATAGGTTGTGCACCAATGCTCAGCCTTCATCTAACCTGGCAGATAGTCCAAAAATTTGAGCACTAGGATGCCAGTGGCCAGCACTCAGAGTTGTGATTTTGGGCCTTTGGGTTGGTGGAGGGACATATTTCCATTTGGAGGGCATTATCTGTAGGAACATAGGAACACACATTACACACTAGTTCCATCTAGTCTAATATCCTGCCCTGACTGTGACCAACACAGATGCTTCAGATGAAGGTGCAAGAAACTCAACAGTAGGCAGATATGATTCCTCCTAAACGGCTGTTACTTAGCGGTTCATTTATGTCCTGAAGCATGAAGTTTTCTAACCCTTCCAAAACTATTGTTTTGTTTTAAAGTATTTACTATTCTTAATTATGGATAAATGTGTTCAATCTTTTTTTTTTGATCCTATCACACACTTGGCCTTAATGACATCCTGCAGCAATGAGTTCTACAAGTTAATGTTGCCTTGTGTGAAAAAGTATTTCCTTTTAATAATTTTTTTAATGTGCCCTTTCAGGTTCATTGAATGTGCCCTCACTCTTGCATTATGAAAATGGAATCTTCTATTCGCCCTATCTACCTTAAATATTACTATACTACTCTGCATACTTTTATCTTGTCCTTTCTGATCCATCTCCCCCTAAAATAATCTTTTCAATCTCTTCATCTGAAAAGTCTTTCAATACTGCCAGTTACTCTCATGACCCATCTCTGAGTCATCTCCATTTGTTATATCTTTTTTGAGATGGAGTGACCTGAAATGAACACAGTTTTCACTGTGTTGATTGTGAGAGGGTCCCCGTCATGGGCTAGAAAGGATTAAAAACCATTTAGACATATCTACTACACTTGTGTCATAATTAATTATTTCTCAGCCAGAGGGGTGCAAAACAAAAGGTGTCAGACCATAAATTAATGGACACTTGGCCTCATGAAAAGCTAAGTAGAGGGGGTAGAGGAAGTAGAAGGGGCTAGTCAGCCAGTCACAGAGACTCCTGTGATGAGGGCTTGAGCCAAAGTCTGCAAGAGAACAGATACCTTGGAAAGACTCAGTCTGAGGGGCTAGTGCTCAATACCAGGGCTGGCGAGACGACTCCAGAGTAGCTGAGAAAGGGGAATGAAGACAGAGGCCAGAGGAAGGGCTGAATTGTTAAGACACTTTGGGTGCTGAGTGAACTTCTGTTACCCCAAAAGGGATTTGAACTAAATGCTTATCAGCCGGAGCACGGAGTTGGGCACAAAGGCAAACAGCCTACAGGAGGTACCTAGGCAAGAACCCCTGCGAAGAGAAGCTTTGATATTGGGGTGGGAGGCTGTGACACTGCTTATATTTATATGCTGACATTAAAATACATTCTGTATCATTCTCCATCCCATTCCTTATACATCCTAATGTTTTGTTTGCTGCACATCAAGCAGAGGTCTTCACTGAACTCCCCATGACATCATGCTGGCTAGGAAATTAAGTTGCACAAGTGGCAATTTTGTAATAATACCTTGCAGAGGTTTTACACACAGAAATAAGCTAAGTGCCTGATAGGCATTGGCCTATGTTGTTCAAGAAGCACAATCCTTTCCCCCCATCTCTGCAGCATACAGAGGGAGTGAATACACTCCAATGTCCCTTTGAATGGTGCAGCCTGCTCCTCTCTGTGCACTGAGTCAGTCAACTTGGAAGAACTGTACAGAGACACCCCAGGTCCGCACTTCTATCTCCCTCTGTTCCTTCCTTGAGGTGTGTGATTGGGGGGGGTTCATCCCCACACTAGTGTAGGAGGGGTTAATTGGGCTGAGAAGGGGCCAATTAACTGGATAGGCCACTAATTCTCCTCAGCTGTGGCCTAAGTGTTACCCTGAATGATGATGGAGCACAGCTGAGAAGAAACAGGTAGCGCTAGTATAAAGCCAGGAAGCGGGCAGCAGGAAGGAGCTGTAGTAAAGGAGTCTGAAGCTATGCTCTAGACATTAGAGAAGGAAGAAAGAAAACCTAGGGGCGAGATGTAGGAAAAGGCTCAGGGAACCAGCAGAAAGGTTAAGATGGTGCAGACCTTAGCTGCTGATTAGAGGGTCTCTGAGCTGGAACCTAGCGTTGAGGGTGGACTCAGGTTTGCCTCCCAGCCATTGGGGAAATAGTACCCTTTGAGCAGTGAATGAGAACTGCCAGAGACCGTGTCCACAAAGGGACTTTGATATGTTGGAAGGGGAGGACTATAGAGACCTGGCTGGAGGCCCAAGCCATGGAGACAGAGGGGTGATGGGGCATGTGAACTAGCCGCAGAAGGAGGCTGGACCTGAAGGGAGCTAATCCCCAGAGTAGCTGGGAGGAGGTGCCCCTTAGTTAAGTGGGCTACTATGACAGGGTCTGATTCCCTCATCACCCTAGGAATGGGAGCAGTGAGCAATCCTGATGTCACCCAAGCACAGGAAGTGATACTGTGCTTGGCCTTGCAAAAAGGCAACGTGGGCACATCTTCTTGGCCCAGCCCCACATGTCTGTAATAGGGACAGACACAGTCTGCCCCAAAGCTTCACTACATGCTTGTGAAATAGGTATATTTACCCACAGATGGGTAAACTGAGACACAGAGAGGCTAAGGACATCACCTAATGCATTATTAGTAGATCCAGGAATAGCACTGGGTATCTCTGTCTGACAGTCTCCTGTTCCAATTCAAAGCACAATACAAGCACCTGCTTCTTTAGTTAGCAGTACCATTTTACAGATAGGAAAAACGAGGCACATAAAAGTTGTATTAACTACATATGGGTGAAGTGACTTAAATGCCACACAGGAAGTCAGTGTCAAAGCAAGACATCTTGATTCGTGAACTCCTGGTTCCCAGTCCTCCATTTGGTCTGCATAGGCTTTTGGATGAGGGCATTGGACTAGGTGACCTCCTGAGGTCCCTTCCAACCCTGATATTCTATTATTCTATGATCTTAGAGAATCCAAAATTGAGAGAATGCACTGGACACTTCAAACTGAGCTGTGTAGGTGCTTTGTATAAGAGCAACATTTTCACTGGGAAAGTGGAGGAAGCAGGGAGAATACTTTTGACCAAATAATAAGCTATCTTTAAAAGATTAAAAATGTAATCTACCTTGTGAATATCCATCTTTGTGTCTCTAACTTCAATGAAACAGAGTCCATAGCTTAGTATACTGAGATCTGCAATGTGCATTAGCATCCTATAAGGCCTTGAAGCCTTTTTGGCACATATATCTACATAATTAAATAATGTAAAGAAAAGCAATAGGCGAAAAAGTTAAAGCTGTTCTGTTATTCCTGCCTTTTAATGAGTGAATTAGAATGAGGAAATCTAATATGACTAAGATATTATAAATTCTTATGAAGCTCTGTACACCTGGCCATCCATTTTATGAATCATCTGAAATCTAATTTCTAAGGTCTCCAGACATTTATGTACATAAAAACCAGAATCCAATAATACTGCATAATCTATGCGTACTTCATAAAATGTAGATCTTCTAGCAGCTTCTATGTGAAAGCATAGTCCTGGGGTTCAGAAGCTGCAATGGGATTCTAATTTTAATTTCAGCTTCCACTATAGCAGGGGTCGGCAACCTTTCAGAAATGCTGTGCCGAGTCTTCATTTATTCACTCCAATTTAAGGTTTTGTGTACCAGTGATACATTTTAATGTCTTTCTTTCTATAAGTCTATAATATATAACTAAACTATTGTTGTGTGTAAAGTAAACAAGGTTTTTTAAATGTTTAAGAAGCTTCATTTAAAATTAAATTAAAATGCAGAGTCCCCCGGACCGGTGGCCAAGACCCGGGCAGTGTGAGTGCCACTGAAAATCAGCTCGCGTGCCGCCTTTGGCACGTACGTGTGCCATAGGTTGCTTACCCCTGTACTATAGACTTATGTGACTTTGGGCTACTCCTATATCTATCTATGTCCCAGTCCTTCATCTGGAAAGTGGAGTAATACTCATCTACCTCACAAGGAAGTTGTGAGACTAATCTTATAAAACAATTGGGCAGTGCTCAGTGAAGTGAAGCATTTAGGAACCTAGGTAGATAATATCGATATTGCTTAGATACAACCTTATTCTCTCTCCTCTTCAGCCCAGGTTCCTATCACTGTTCTCTGACATCACCCATAGCATTCCAATATTTGATTGTGATAGGCTGGCAGTCAGCTACTGAATCAGTGCAGCCACTATAGAGTCTTCAGAGATGGCTGAAATCCATGGACCATGCTTTGATTGCAGTTTAATTAATCTGAATCTAGGATAACTCCTCCAAAGCAAATGGATTTATACAGAGATCAGAATATGGTCCTGTATAATAATGGATCTGATGCATATGTCTTCTGATACAGCCATGGCTAGTGCAAAAATAAAGACAGGCTGTTGTTATAAAGTTTTGTTGATGACTTTAATCAACCCTTCCACCACCACAAATCTCACCCTTTGTTTCTTCTTCTAGCCTGAACATGCCTATGGGCTTTCCTCCAAAAACCTGTCTTCTGGATTGTAATTGCTTATGCCCCTGAGAACCCCTCTATTTTTTATTATTATTATTCATGTTTGTTACAGTGGCACTTAAGGATCAACTGAGAACAAGGTTGTGGTGTCTCAAGCACTGTACAAGTACTCAGTGAGAGACAGGCCCTGCCCTGAAGAGCTTCTTCTAAAATAGACAAGGTAGGCAGCGGTTAGTGGGAAGGAATATATAACACAAGATACACAATGTGATGGCAGCAAATAGCAGATTAGTTGGAAGTATTTTGAGGGGAGAGATACTAGTTTGAAGAGGATATTTTAAATGGAAAGAAAAATGAATGAGGGGCCGTTTAAGAGAAGGGGTGATGGGGACAGGGCAGGGGAGAAGAAGAGGGTAGAAGAGGCACGTGTGGAGTGAAGCTGAGGTGACTGGGAAGGAAGGGGTGTGAGGGGGTGGAAGCAAACAGCCAATCAGCCCAGGGCAGAGAAAGTCAGAACAAAACTGTAGAAGTCTGTGGCACTGGTTTAGCCGCTTCTGTGCAGCGGTTCCTACCAGCTAGACTCCCTGGCTGACTTCTTCCTGCAGTTTCTTTCCCTAATCCCACATGGTGAGGTGATGCCTAGTCCACCCAGTCATGTCTCCGCTGTATGGTTAGTAGCATGGCCCCAACGGGGTCCCTGTTTTGTCTTCCCAGTGGAGCAATCTCTGCTTTAGCTGCTTCTGCTTCTTGTGTCCTGGTATGAGTTCATTTGGATTCACCTGCGGACAGAGTAGCCACACCTGTGATCTCACCTGATCTGAGTGCAGTTTTCTCTATGGCCACTGGAGGCTAACAAGCTGTGTGTGTAGCAGGAGTTAGTTGTCTGCTGTTTCTAGCTGCCTTTTTGTGCTCTGAGCTGCCCCTCTCATCCCAATGCTGTGGAGCAAGGTTAGTAAAATGGGAGGTGGTGGGGTAGGAATCCCGGCAGGGGCAGCCCCTTCCTTTGCCTGTAGTTCAGCTGCTTCTTAGGGTGACCAGATTGCAAATGTGAAAAATTGGGTCAGGGGGTGGGGGAGTGATAGATATAAGAAAAAGACCCCAACATTGGGACTGTCCCTATAAAATCAGGACATCTGGTCACCCTACTGCTTCTCCTCCAGCAGCTGCCTCTTAGTCTGCAGGGCAGAGCGGGAAATGGGAAGCAGGAGGGATGCGTATGTAGGGTGATGGTACTGCTGCCTGCTGTGGAGAGTTGGAGAGGGAATTCCTGTTAGGCAGGAATAGGGAAGGAGACAAATGGAGCCCAGGAGTGAGAAGGGGGCAGCAACTGGAGTTTGTATGTTGTGAGGGATGGATACTGATCTCCAAGCCTGCCATTGTTCCCAGGACAAGGGTTGGAAAAATCCAAGGAAGTTACTGGAGAGACTCTGAGGGAGAGGAACGGGGGTTAAAGCAGAGTCATTGTCTGGAGGGAGGTTTTGGTTGTGGTTTTTGACCCTGGCCCAAACACAGTAATGAAGGGAGAGCAGGATGTTTTCTCTTTGAAGTCACCCCCCAAAATCATGTGATATTTTGAGTTATTTTTGTTAATAAGACTATCTTGGAGTCTCTTATAGCTAATCTCTTGTTGTTTGAGAATTTGCCTCATGAGTTGGAATCATAGGCCAGTGTGATGTAGTGGTCTGCGACTAATAGTGATTCCTGGTGGAGGGAGTCAAAACCTATAAAGCTTGCCTCAGCTTTGAAAGAGTCATTCTAGCCTGGGATCTTGGTTTACACGGGGGCCTGCTGCAGCTTTGTAAGGATGAGTTTAGCCTGAAAGCCTGGCTCTAACAGGGGCCTGCCAAGCTTGAAAGATTTGTTCCAACCCAGAAAGACTTTGTCTAGCCTGGTAGTTCACCCAAGACCCAGATCTGCACTAGGCCAGAAAAATTCCAGGCAGGGAAGCTTAGTTCAGGCAGAAGCTTGTACCTAAAAGATTGCATTAGCCTGGAACTTCAGCTGATGTAAAGATGTGTTCCAATTCTGGTCAAGCGGTGAGTTGGGGAGGAAGGGAAGGGCTTTTACTTTATATATACATAGATTCTGGGACTGGAAGGAACCTCAAGAGGTCATTGAGTCCAGTCCACTGCCCTCATGGCAGGACCAAATACTGTCTAGACCATTCCTGATAGACATTTATCTAACCTACTCTTAAATATCTCCAGAGATGGAGATTCCACAACCTCCCTAGGCAATTTATTCCAGTGTTTAACCACCCTGACAGTTAGGAACTTTTTCCTAATGTCCAACCTAAACCTCCCTTGCTGCAGTTTAAGCCCATTTCTTCTTCTTCTTCTATCCTTAGAGGCTAAGGTGAACAAGTTTTCTCCCTCCTTCTTATGACACCCTTTTAGATACCTGAAAACTGCTATCATGTCCCCTCTCCATCTTCTTTTTTCCAAACTAAACAAACCCAATTCTTTCAGCCTTCCTTCATAGGTCATGTTCTCTGGACCTTTAATCATTCTTGTTGCTCTTCTCTGGACCCTCTCCAATTTCTCCACATCTTTCTTGAAATGTGGTGCCCAGAACTGGACACAATACTCCAGTTGAGGCCTAACCAGCGTAGAGTAGAGCGGAAGAATGACTTCTCGTGTCTTGCTCACAACACACCTGTTAATGAATCCCAGAATCTTTTTTTTTTTTTTTTTTGCAACAGCATCACACTGTTGACTCATATTTAGCTTGTGGTCCACTATAAACCCTAGATCCCTTTCTTCCGTACTCCTTCCTAGACAGTCTCTTCCCATTCTGTATGTGTGAAACTGATTGTTCCTTCCTAAGTGGAGCACTTTGCATTTGTCTTTGTTAAACTTCATCCTGTTTACCTCAGACCATTTCTTCAATTTGTCCAGATCATTTTGAATTATGACCCTGTCTGCCAAAGCAGTTGCAATCCCTCCCAGTTTGGTATCATCTGCAAACTTAATAAGTGTACTTTCTATGCCAATATCTAAATTGTTGAAGAAGATATTGAACAGAGCCGGTCCCAAAACAGACCCCTGTGGAACCCCACTTGTTATATCTTTCCAGCAGGATTGGGAACCATTAACAACTACTCTCTGAGTACGGTTATCCAGCCAGTTATGCCCCCACCTTATAGTAGCCCCATTTAAGTTGTATTTGCCTAGTTTATTGATAAGAAAATCATGCGAAACCGTATCATATGCCTTACTAAAGTCTAGGTATACCACATCCTCCACTTCTCCCTTATCCTCAAGACTCATTATCCTATCAAAGAAAACTATCAGATTGGTTTGACATAATTTGTTCTTTACAAATCCATGCTGGCTATTCCCTATCACCTTACCAGCTTCCAAGTGTTTGCAGATGATTTCCTTAATTACTTGCTCCATTATCTTCCCTGGCACAGAAGTTAAACTAACTGGTCTGTAGTTTCCTGGGTTGTTTTTATTTCCCTTTTTATAAATGGGCACTATATTTGTCCTTTTCCAGTCTTCTGGAATCTCTCCTGTCTCCCATGATTTTCCAAAGATAACAGCTAGAGGCTCAGATACCTCCTCTATTAGCTCCTTGAGTATTCTAGGATGCGTTTTATCAGGCCCTGGTGGTTTGCAGGCATCTAACTTTTCTAAGTGATTTTTAACTTGTTCTTTTTTTCATTTTTATCTTCTAAACCTACCCCCTTCCCATTAGCAATCACTATGTTAGGCATTCCTTCAGACTTCTCGGTGAAGACTGAAACAAAGAAGTCATTAAGCATCTCTGCCATTTCCAAGTTTCCTGTTACTGGGAACTATTTTGTTATGAACTTGCTATGCAAATCATAGTATATCAGAGTTGGCAGGGATCTCAGGAGGTCATCTAGTCCAACCGCCTGCTCAAAGCAGGACCAATCCCCAATTAAGCCCCAGGCAGGGCTTTGTCAAGCCTGACCTTAAAAACCTCTAAGGAAGGAGATTCCACCACCTCCCTAGGTAACCCATTCCAGTGCTTCACCACCCTTCTAGTGAAAAAGTTTTTCCTAATATCCAAGCTAAACCACCCCCACTACAACTTGAGACCATTACTCCTCATTCTGTCATCTGGTACCCAGAGCCATAACTAGTTATTTTTGCCTCTGAGGCAAGAATATAAAATTGCGCCCCCCCCCAGAGCTGGCTCTTTGGTGGCAATTTGGTGATGGGTCCCTCAGTCCCTCTCGGAGGGAAGGACCTGCCTCCGAATTGCTGCTGAAGAATGAATGAAGTGGCGGCAGTAGGTGCTGCCGAAGCGCCACCGATTGCGGCTTTTTTTTTTTTCTTCTTTATTTTTCCCCTCCGCCGCTTTCTGCGCCCCTTGGCTTCGTGCGCCTTAGGCAAGTGCCTCACTTGCCTCACCCTTGTTACGGCTCTTCTGGTACCACTGAGAACAGTCTAGATCCATCCTCTTTGGAACCCCCTTTCAGGTAGTTGAAAGCAGCTATCAAATCCCCTCTCATTCTTCTCTTCTGCAGACTAAATAATCCCAGTTCCCTCAGCCTCTCCTCATAAATCATGTGCTCCAGCCCCCCAATCATTTTTGTAATCTCAATGCGCTGGTCTACAATACCAAATTAGGTCATCCTAACTATATCACTCAGGGCTGTAATGATGCCAATCTAAACCCCGGTATAGACACAGCTAGGTTGACAGAAGAATTCTATCACTGAAGTAAGTGTCCACACTACAGTGCTATAGCAACATAGACACAGCTGCACCTCCATAGCATTTCTAGGGTAAACATACCCTATAACTTGTTGTTTCAGTTCCTATGGAACCTTTTTTTTTTTTTTAAATCCCTTTTTAAAGTGCTCTTGAGTGTGTTTGTTGTGCACTGTTCTCCTTCATGGCAATTGTCTGACCCATAGTTCACATGTGATCGATTGCTGTGACAGGTTGATATTACTGTGCTAGTCTGAGTCTCAAATAATCACCAAGCACCTTAGGTCCAAACACCTGCAGGGGTGATTTAAACAGAGGAGCTTGGCATTATTATGGAATCAGGGTCCTAGAGCCTGGCTCATGTATTAATTTTATTATAATAAGCAAAGCACAGAAAAGACTTCTAAAAATGAGACAAATTGGGCTAGTGAGTCACGTCAGACTTGATGTTGTTCTCAAACATCACAAACAAAACACCTGTAGCACCAGATTAACTCACAAGAAATGCATTTGGCATATGTAGGAATGCACTGGAGACAGCTTTTTATTACAGAAGGTGGAGAGAGAAACTAGTGGAGAGACTGTTCTAGATTGGATTCTGATAAATGGGGAGGAACAGAGTGAGAATTTGAAGGTGGAAGGCAGGTTGGGTGACAGTGATGGTGAAATGATAAAGGTAATTATTCTATGGAATGGAAGGAGTGAAAACAGCAGAATAAAGACAATAAACTTCAAGAAGGCAGACTTTAGCACACTTAAAAAAATTGTCACGTATCAGAGGGGTAGCCGTGTTAGTCTGGATATGTAAAAGCAGCAAAGAGTCCTGTGGCACCTTATAGACATATAGGAGCATGAGCATGCATCTGACAAAGTGGGTATTCACCCACGAAAGCTCATGCTCCTATATGTCTGTTAGTCTATAAGGTGCCACAGGACTCTTTGCTGCTTTTAAAAAAAATGGATAGGCAAGATCCTGTGGGGAGCAGGATTAAGGAAAAACAAGTTCTGGAGAGCTGGCAGTTTTTAAAAGAGTTTGCTCTTGTGCCCTTAATAATGTCTATCTCAATTTGTAGGAAAGATAGGAAGTATGGTAAGAGCCCCTCCTTTCTTAACCAGGAGATCTTCAACGACCTGAAACTCAGAAAAGAGTCATACAAAAAGTGAAAACCTGGTCAAATTATGAATATTATTAAAACAAACACACACCACAGGTAGGGACAAAACAAGGCCAAGATACAGAACAAGATTAAACTAGCTAGGGACCAAAGGGGTAACAAGAAAGCATTGTACAAATACATTAGAAGCAAGAGGAAGAACAAGGATAGGGTAGGTGAATTACTCAGTGAGGAGGGCAAGACAATAACAGAAAATGCAGCCTAGTCTATAGCTTAACTACTGTTAGAGTTAGATATTCTGGCTGCAGATTAAGCTAATTGGTTCTTGACCTACCTTCAGTGGCCATGGAGAATAATTGATCGCTGTCCTCGTTATAACAGCCCTTAAGATATTGATAGACTGTTATCAAGTCATCCCTCAGTATTCTTTTCTGAAGACTAAACATACCAGTTTTCTCAACCTTTCCTTATAGGTCAGATTTTCAAAACCTTTTTATCACTTTGCTGCTGTCTTTTGGACTCTGCAATTTGTCCACATCCTTCTGAAATCATTGTGCCTAGAATTGGACACAGTACTCCAGTGGGGGCCTCACCAGTGCCAAGTAGAGCCGGACAATTACTTACCATGTCTTACATACAACACTCATGTTAATACATCCCAGAATCATATTAGCCTTTTTGTCAGTGTGATGCAGCTGCAAACTCCTATTCAGTTTGTGCTCCACTATAATGCCCAAATCCCTTCCAGCAGTACTACTACCTAGACAGTTATTCCCAATTCTGTAGCTATGCATCTGATTTTTCCTTCCTATGTAATTTGCACTAGTCTTTACTGAATTTAATCTTGCTCGATTCAGACCAATTCTCCAATTTGTCAAGGTTTTGTTGAATTTTAAGACTGTCTGCCAAAGTGCTTGCAATACCTTCCTTCTGGTGTCATCGGCAAAATGTATAAAACATACTCTCTTCTCCATTATCCAAGTCATTCATGAAAATTATTGAATAGTACTAAACCCAGGTTGTAGCAGGGTGGACCCTACTCCTGCCCAGAGGGGCTTGAAAAGCTGCCTGCCAGGGCTTGAGAGGCGTGGCTCTGGAAGCTGGGCCGAGTAAGGAAGTGGCCGCAGCTGGGGCCACGCCCCAAACTGAAGCCCTGGGGCTTATAAGAAAGCAGGGAAGCCAGAGCCCAGATAGTCTCTCTCTGCCTTCAGAGAGGGATGGGCCTGGCTGCTTATGAGCAGAGGTAAAGTACCTGGGTGAAGCAGGGCTGGGAACAGGCTGGGGAGCTACAGCCTGGAAAACCCCAGGCTGCAGCCTAGTGGTAGGCCACAGGTACTGGGGGTTGCAAGGGGCGACCCAGGGGTAGGAAGAGCACCAGGTCCAAACCCCTCCGCCTGTGACGAGAAGGCGGATACTGCAGTCTGTCCCAGGAGCTGGGGCTAGAGCACGACTGGGCAGTAGCCATTCTGAGGCAAAGCGGGGAAAGCAGGGTGGGGGTTCCCCGGGGAGGGGGAAACCCAGTTCAAGGGGCACTGGAGTCCTGGGAGGGACACGGGGCCAATAAGAAAACAGGCGGATCACCGGCCAGCAGAGGGTGCTCCGGGCTGAAAAAGAGCTAATTCCCCGGAAAAACCAACAGGAGGCGCCGTGGCGGTGAGTAGCCCGTTTACACAGGTTTACCCTTGTGTGACCCCGATATATACACCCTCCCAACTTGACAGCAAACCACTGATAATTACGTTTGGAGTAAGAAGCGAGTAAGGATTTTCAACCGGTTGTGCATCCACCTTTTAGGAAATTCATCTACACCACATTTCCCTAGTTTGCTTATGAGAATATCATGTGGAACTGTGTCAAAAGCCTTACTAAAATCAAGGTATATCATATCTACTGCTTTCCCCCCTCCACTAAGTCAGTAATCCTATCAAAGAAGGAAATTAAGTTGGTTTGACATAATTTGTTCTTGACACATCCATGCTGACTATTCTTTATAACCCTATTATCTTCCAGGTGCTTATAAATTGTTTAATAATTTCGTCCAATATCTTTGCAGGTAATGAAGTTAGTCTGACTGGTTTATAATTCCCTGGGTCCTCATTGTTCCCCTTTTTAAAGACAGGTACTATGTTTGCCCTTCTCCAGTCTTCTGGGATGTCTCCCAGAAGTTTTCAAATATAACTACTAGCAGGTCTGAGATTGCTTCTGCTAGTTCCTTACATACCCTAGGATGAATTTTATCAGGCCCTGCTGACCTGAATATATTTAATGTATCCAATAATTCTTAGCTTATTCTTTGCCTATTTTGGCTTGTGTTCCTTTCCCCTGGTTGTCCCTATTAACTGTGTTGAGTATCTGGTCATCATTAACCTTTTCAGTGAAGACTGAAGCAAAATATGCATTAAGCATCTCAGCTGTATCTTGATGCCATCAGATATTAGCTTTCCCTCCCCACTAAGTAGAGGACCTACACTTTCCTTAGTCCTTCTCTTGCCCATCATGTATTTAAAGAACCACTTCTTACTGCCTTTTATATCCCATGCCAGGTGTAGGTCATTTTGTGCCTTAACATTTCTGATTTTTCCCTATATATGTGTGCTGTTCTTTTGTACTCCTCCCTAACTATTCATCCATGTTTTCACTTTTTGTAGGAAATCCTGTTTGATTTTCAGGTAATTAAAGAGCTCCTGATAGAGCTATATGGGCCTCTTACTATTCTTCCTGTCTTTCCTTTGCATCGGAATCATTTGCAATTGTTCCTTTTAATATTGTCTCCTCGAGGAACTGCCAGCTCTCCTGAACTCCTTTTCCCCTTAGATTTTCTTCAAATGAGACCTTACCTACCAGTTCTCTGAATTTGCTAGTCTGCTTTTTTGAAGTCCATGTGCTCTCACTCTTTCTTTTCCTTAGAATCATGAAATGATATTTCATGATTACTGTCACCAATATTGCCTTTCATCTTCAAAATCTGACCCATTCCTCTTGTTCAGAATCAAGTCTAAAATGGCTGTCCCTGCCCCGGTAACTTCCTCCACTTTCTGGAACAAAAAATTGTCCCTGATACATTCTAAGAATGTATTGGAGACTTTGTGTTTTGCTGTATTACTTTCCCAACAGACATCTGGGTAGTTAAAGTCCCCCATTACTACCAGGTCCTGTATTTTGGATAAACAGCAGAAATGTTTTAGAAATGCCTCATCCACCTCCTCTTCCTGATTTGGTGGTCTACAGTAGACCCCAGTCATGACACCACCCCTATTTTTAACCCTTTTACCTTTACCCAGAGACTCTCAACTGTTCTGCTGTTCACATTCTTTATAATGCAACCCCTCCTCCCTTTTATTCCCAATCTGTACTTGCTGAACAAGCCATGCACTGGTATGCCAATATTTCAGTCATGAGATTTATCCCCCCAAGTCTGTAATGACAATTTAATCATCATTTAGCTTATGTACTTATATTTCCAGTTCTTCCTGTTTATTCCCATACTCCTTGCATTTGGGTACAGGCATCTAAAATGTTGATCAGATGCCCTCATTGATTTTCTTCTTGTTGCTTCTTTGACATTATTGTAATGTTCCATGTACCCCTCCCCCCAACATCTAACCCTCTGTTAAGATCACCTTTTTAAAGCTTACCTGTGAGATTTTGTCACCTGCCCCATTGAACCTAGTTTTAAACCCTCCTCACTAGGTTGGCAAGTTGGTGTGTGAAGATGATTTTCCCCTTCCTGGTCAGGTGAACTCCATCTTCTCTCAGGAGATCTTCTTCCCAGAACAGCATCCCATGGCCAAAGAAGCCAAAGCCCACCCATTGACACCATCTGCACAGCCACGCATTCATCTCCACAACATGCATATCCCTGCCTGAACTCTGGACACCACACTTTAGGAAAGATGTGGAGAAACTGGAGAGTCCAGAGGAAAGCAGTAAAAAATGAATAAAGATCTAGAAAGCATGAGGGGAGACATAAGTCTTCAAGTACATAAAAGGTTGTTATACAGAGGAGGTTGATAAATTGTTCTTCTGATTCATGAAGAACAGGACAAGAAGTAATGGGCTTAAATTGCAGCAAGGGAGATTTAGGTTAGACGTTCAGAAAAACTTCCTAACTCTAACGATAGTTAAGCACTGGAACAAATTACCTAGCAAGGTTGTGAAATCTCCATCAGCTGTGTGTTTTTAAAGAACAGGTTAGACCAGGGGTCGGCAACCTCTGGCACGCGGCTCGCCAGGGTAAGCGCCCTGGCAGGCCGGGCCAATTTGTTTACCTGCCGCATCAGCAGGTTTGGCGGACCACGGCTCCCACTGGCCGCGGTTCGCCGTCCCAGGCCACTGGAGGGGCCGGAAGCCGTGGCCAGCACATTCCTCGCCCACGCCGCTTCTACAGGAATGGTGTAGATAATACCTGGTCCTGCCTGGGTTCAGGGGACTGTACTAGATGACAATCCAAGGCACTTCCAGTCCTACATTTCAATATTTTTTATGATTATATTACAGGCAGGGCTGCTAGCACTGTCTAGTATAAATGGTGCCAGACAATTTTCATTACAAGACCTTTTTTCAGTTGCTTATAACTTTGCAGGACTTTAACCATTCAGGATGAATATTTTCACATTGGGTGTCTGTCTCAGGCTGATTTTTTTTGGGGAGAGGGTAGAGAACTTTCACCCAAACAGGGTTCAGATGTTTCAGAAAACGAGGCTCAGGAAAAGCACGTTCTTTTGTTATGTTAAAAAAAAAAAAAATTCTGGTGACCTTTCCTTGAACAAGCTATAGTGCCACCTACTTCAGAGCAGGAATTTGAAATTTGGCAGGGGAGGCTTTTAGACAACAGCCTTCTTCACTACCCAACCCTGATTCACCCTGAAGCAGGTCCATGTTCTACACTGAGCAAGTTGGGAATCCTGTGCAAATAGCATTTGATCATGTAATTCAAGACTGTGTCATGATGCATAAAGTCAAAGGAGCAAATTAAGGTTGCATAGGCATTTAGCATTTCCTAACTTTTGAGTGCTTAATGTTCTTTTAATGAAGCTTTATTTTGTGTAATATAAACACAGTAGCAATCAAAGTTGCTACTGTTGGCTATAAAATACTTGATACATGATATTGGTGTTCAGGCTACCCTACATTCTGGCGTGGTGAACAATTCTTGTCTGAGTGCTTTTGCATAAATAGCAGACAATGATGTATTGTTTTCCCAGACATTTTATTGTTGCGTATGTAGAGTAAGCACAGGTCAAGTGAATCAATAAACACTGAATCCATTAGCTGCTGTATGAAAAATATGAATGGAGCTACTGTTCATGCAATATTGTTCTAGGTTTCAACCTCCCTGACTCAGTCTCTTGCATGCCCAATATTTCTCTGTAACAGGAAAGAAATTGTGTACTGCGAACACACAGTGCTAAGAATATTTTTTAATTGAGAATTAAGATATAATTATACAATACCCTCCTCTTCTCTGGCCTCCCTACCCCCACTTCAGCCTATCCCATATACTGCTGCAAAAATAATCATCATTTCTTGTCACCTTATGCCTTTCTGCATGAGGTTTAAACTTGGAATTTCCAGGAGCATGGTCACTCAACCCTTGCTTTTGTCCTGCGGTCTCAAACTCTGCATTCTGCTGGCTCCTCTCAGTTTGATGCTCCTCTACAACCTTTTAAAAAACATATCAGGCCCCTTTTTTTACTGTTTCGCTGCCTGTCTGGCAGTGGCAGATTTAGAGTTAGTGGGGCCGTGTGCACAGCTTCACCCCCCCCCAACTCCGTTCCTCCCCCATGGGACCCAGCCAAGAAAAAGAACATTCTCTCATCTCCCTGCCCCATTTTTCATTACCGGTATATTTTTTCTTCATCTTCCTCCTATATTATAAGTAATGGGAAGTAGATGAAAATACAGTGCAGTATCTTGTTTGGGGCAAGAGGTTGGGGTGCAGGAGAGGGTGCGGGGTGCTGGCTCTGGGAGGAAGTTTGGGTGCAGGCTCTGGGCTGGGGCAGGGATGTGTGGGAGGGAGTGTGGGGTGAAGGAACAGGGCACAGGGGCAGCGCTTACCTCGGGCAGCTCCCAAAGCAACTGGAACGCCCCCGCCTCGGCAGCAGCTCCTAGTCGCCAGCCATTCAGCTCCCATTGGCCACAGTTCCTGGACAAAACACCAGAAAGAGAAGCTAAGGAATTAAGCGTCTTCTAAGGTTCATGGGAACTGGAGTGAAAATCTGTGGTGGAGAAGGGAATTCAGCCTGGGTTTCCCAAATTTCAGGTTAGTCCCCTAATCAATAGACCCTTCTTCCTCTCTACTAGAGGAACTTGTCATTCCTAGGTTCAGAAATGTGTGAACTGCATCTCACTACCTCAGACACAGGCTTTTCATCAGTTACCTTATAGTTCAGGGAGGCTCTACGGTCAGAACCGCGGGAGAGGGGTGTTAACCCCCTGTGACATTGCAGTCTGTATGGTTTTATAAAAAATATGCTAACAAGTGACTATAATGTAACTGCAATATGCTTCATGCAAAAGGTCTCTTGTACGGTATCATTACAAAGCTTATTGTCTACTGAGTGTGGTCATCCTATTTGTATAAAGGTATCACTCTTGTGTCTGAAACTAGAAATATGAAATATAACTCTGAGGGCCTATTGTAATTATGCAAAATGTGGGCCATTAATGGGGGTTTGGAATCTTAATGTCTCCCATCAACCAGGACAATTGACTGGGGCTCTGTTTGCAAGAAGGCCTTCCTGTGGATCAGGCTGGGGGCAATGAAGGCTTGGGGTCTTACAGTTCATCCATCTTTAACCTGGTGCTTTTCCAGTGAGCGGGGGTGGAAACCCAGAGGGACAAAGGATTCCCGCCTGATGCAAAAGATATATAAATGGGTTGAACAGAACAGAGGAGAGGAGCCATCATGAAGAATCCCCTAGCTACCACCTGCACTGGAACAAGAGCTGTACCAGGGGAAAGAATTGTGCCTAGGCTTGGAAGGTGTCCAGTCTGAGGAAAAAACTTACTGAAGCATCTCTGAGGGTGAGATTATCTGTATTCAGTTTGATTAGACATAAATTTGCGGATTCTATTTTATTTTGTTCTGTCTGTTACTACTTGGAACCACTTAAATCCTATTTTCTGTATTTAATAAAAATCACTTTTTACTTGTTAATTAACTCAGAGTATGTATTAATACCTGCGGGAGCAAACAACTGTGCATCTCTCTCTATCAGTGTTATAGAGGGCGAACAATTTATGAGTTTACCCTGTATAAGCTTTATACAAGGTAAAACAGATTTATTTGGGTTTAGACCCCATTGGGAATTGGGCATCTGAGTGTTAAAGACAGGAACACTTCTGTCAGCTGCTTTCAGGTAAACCTGCAGCTTTGCGGCAAATAATTCAGACCCTGGGTCTATGTTGGAGCAGACAGGAGTGTCTGGCTCAGCAAGAAAGGGTGCTGGGGCCCCAAGCTGGTAGGGAAGGCAGGGGTAGAAGTAGTCTTGGCAGATCGTGTGGCAGTTCCCAAGAGGGTTTCTGTGATCCAACCCGTCACACCCCCAAGTTCCTATGCCACTCTATGGCCACCTTCTGGGGGCTCAGCTGGATCATGGGTTATCGTGACTGCTGGTGTACTTCTCTCCCCCCGCACCCTATGCCCTGAAAAGGAGACCAAAAGACCTGTGTCTTCCATTGCAGGGAGCTGACATTTCTTACTATTTTTTTTCAGAGTTGCTTCACAAATTAGTTTGCACTTCTTGGAAATTTCTAGAGTAGATGACGTCTTGATAACATGGTGCATAATCAGAACGTTCCCTGGTAATCTGTGTTGAGACTTTATTCCTTCGAAATAGTATGTAATTGTTTTAAATCATTCTACTCTCCTCTTTATTGTATCCCATTATTTGCACACCTCCATAAATTACTGTCAACTTATTATGATTGTATTCCGATTTCTCAGAGATTAGGCAGTCAAACAGTTGTGTTTTGTCTGAGAAGGCTTAAAAGCTGGTTCTACTTGTACTTTGAACATCCTTTTTATGGGCTGGGATGTGAGTCTTGTTCACCAATGTGGAAACCAGCTCATGTCTCTCTTATAAGCCTTCTGTCTCTTGGAGCATTCTTTCTTTTAATGTGTTTGTATCTTTCAGCATACTCGTGAGTATATCAGCGGTACTTTTTAATAAAATCTTTGAGGCATAATAGGAAAACTATCTCAACTAGCCTCTTGGCAATTTTAGGAGTTGAAATCTGTTCTTAGTTAAGAACATAAGAGCTGCCATACTGGGTCAGACCAATGGGTTATCTAGCCCAGTATCTTGTCTCTGACAGTGGCCAGCACCAGAACAGGGCAATTTTGGAGTGATACACCATGTCTTCCACTTCCAGCTTCTGGTAGTCGGAGTTTTAGCATTGCCCCAATCATGGGGTTGCACCCCTGACAAGCTTGGTTAATAGTGGACAATTGATAGTTACTCAGCATAATTCCAGTGAAGTCGGTGGAGATATTCCAGATTTATACTGATGTGAATCAGAGTTGAATCTGGTCCATAGAAATTCGAGGTGGAAAACACTTACCAGGCTGTTGTCTTCTCCTCTTCCCTACAACGTATTCTCCTGTGCTTTTATCCTGCCTAGTTTTAAATGACCCAAATGCTGCAGCTTCCTATAATGTTATTGTGCATGGGGAATTGTTCCTCAGGGTCATCTTGATATCACAATCTCATACTCAGTGTTGATGCTGTTCTTGCCACTTGGACATTAATTTTATGAATGGCTACATTCAGGGTGGCATCCCAGTGGGTTTAGAGGGAAGCCTCGAAAGCAAAATACACAACTAGGCCTCAGAACAGTGGGCCAGATTATTCTGCCCTCCATCACCCATGAATAAACTAACTGAAATGAGGGGAGAACCTACCTTCAGAGAGAGAGACCAGGTGCTCCTCTACCAAATCAAACCAGTTTACCTATTTTTGTCAGATTCTCCTAATTTAGGGCAGGATTTTCAAAAGTGCCTGAGGGGGTTAATGGGACTTGAGCTTCTAAACCTCCTAGGTGCTTCTGAAAATCTCCCCTGTAGGGTTCAATCCTGCAAGATGCTGAGCACTCCTGGGAGGTAGTGGAAGCGCCCAGTGATCTCAGTGGGTGTTGAAGGAGCTGAATATCTTGTAGAGTCAACTCTGTCTTTTTACATCATGGTTAACAGTGTAATCAGAAGCACAGAGCCAAAGTTCAGCCCTGGCTTATGGCCACTGAACTCAGGGATGAATTGGACTCATGTATTCCAGAACCTTCAGCTTCCAACTTATTCCAGAACCTTCAACTTCCAACTGTGACCCATAGGACAAGAGCAATTGTAAAGGATTGTAACTGTCAGGAATGCACTTCCCTTGGTCTGTAGTAAAAACCAGCATGAAACAGCTGTTTCAAATGTGTCAGTCAGTGAGTCACTCTCTGATAATATGATATTGGCTCTGCAGCAAATCTGTGGTGTTCAGGTCAGTGATTGTGTGCCCTGGGGAGATTACTGGTGTAGCTTCAATATAGCAAAAGTAGCTAGAACAAATGCAATGGAGTAAGCTAATGCAATAAGTGTTTCTTTGCTTTTATTTTGCAACCAGTGTTACTCTGTGTGTTTTCTGAGAGTCTGTGTGGAATGCCACTTCTCCTTTACATTAATTCACAGCACCTCCTAGAAGTAGGAGACTCGGGATTTGATTATGAAAAGTATCAAGATATGTGCTTTAGTCATACTAAAGTTGATATGACAGAACAGCTTTATTGAATAGGGATTGTTTGCTTAACCGGGGCCACAGCTGGCATTTTCACAAGCAATTGTAAAGATTTTTTTTTCCTGCAGCACCAACCCACTTTCTTGTGCTTGTATAATCCACTGGTGAGTGTGTCTTACTGGGATCCCTCTGTGCCAATCCACAGATGGTGAGTCTGTTGCAATCTGAAATGCAGAGCCCTGGTTCTCTCTAGTTCAAGCTCTCTTGTTGAAGCTTTTAGCTGTAGGGGTCCCCAGTATGTTATGTCGGCGAAGACGCAGGCCATCACGCTGTGCTTAAATCTCTGTGTCTGGTCGCAAATTTGGTGCTTATTCCCTCACTACCATAATAAATAGTGCTGGCTTGAGCTAAACAGAGCATGGACCAGGTTCTGCATCTGCTACACTATACATCTCAGTTCAGGATTGCAGCCCTCTGATTTCCTACCCTCATGAGACTTACACAGACAGGGCCGCCCAGAGGATTCCGGGGGCCCGGGGTCTTCGGCGGCAGGGGGGCCCTTCCGTTCTGGGACCTGCCGCCGAAGTGCCCCGAAGACCCGCGGCGGGAGCCCCCCGCCGCCGAATTACCGCTGAAGCGGGACCTGCCGCTGAAGTGCAGCCCGGTCTTCGGCGGTAATTCGGCCGGGGGGGGGGGTCCCCGCCGCGGGTCTTCGGGGCACTTCGGCGGCGGGTCCCGGAACGGAAGGGGCCCCCCGCCGCTGAAGACCGGGCTGCGCTTCGGCGGCGGCGGGTCCCGCTTCCCCCCCCAGCCTCTTACCCCCGGCTCCCTCCTCACCCAGAGCCTCAGCGCCTTGCCCGACAGCTGCAGCGTGTGTCCGGCGGGGCCCGAGCTCCGTCCCGCTCAGAGCCGCGTGGTGAGGGGGCGGGGCTGGGAGCTCCACGCCGAGTGGAGGGAGCTGAGCTCAACCTAGAGCTCCCAGCCCCGCCCCCTCCCCACGCGGCCCTGAGCGGGGCGGGGCTCAGGGGCCCCGGTGGAGACTCGGCGCTTGATGCGCTGAGGCTCCGCGAGAGGGGCGGAGGTGGGAGCCTCCGTTGTTCTCTTGGGCGGGGCCCGGGGCAAATTGCCCCCTTTGCCCCCCCCTCTGGGCGGCCCTGTACACAGAGACCAACAACCATGCCACCAGATCTAGTGAAGTTGAACAAATATCCACCAGAGAATGGGCTCAAACTTTAGATCCAGATTTTGGCCAGAAATTGATTTGTGGTTCCTCTTTATTTGTATTGTGGCATTTCAGGACTGGGGCTCCTCGGTGCCAGGAAGCACTGCATTTTCCTAGGTGCTGTACAAACACTGTGCTGGTTCGGGTTCATCTTTTATATTTACTAGTAGCCTGATGTCAGAGTCTTGATTCAGGAAAGCAGACTACTTATTAATGCAATGAAACCCCAATTAACTTCAGTGGGACTGAAGCACATGCTTAGGTGCTTTCCTGAATCAAGCTCATCATCTGGTTTTATGTTGATGTAGCTCCACTGAGTGAAATGGAGCTACCCTTGATTTACAGCAGTGCAAGTGAGAGGAGAATCCGGCTTCTGCATTTGTATTTGTAAATCCATTAATTTATAGGCAAAATAAGTGTTTGCATGAAGTCTCCTGATGCAGTTAATCCTGTTGACAGCATGATCTAAGGATGAAACCGGACTTCCAATAAATGGCTGATGCTATTTGTGCTGCTTATGGGATGAGATTTATCTGCTGTGAAGAATAAAGTTTGCTCATGGGAAAAGCTATGCTTCATTTTGGGCCATCTTCACTTCTGCTACAGGCTTTGCAGGGTAGGAACACACAGGCAAGCTGTTGTTGCTTTCAAGACATTTTAAGAGAGAACTGAGATACGGTGGCTCAAAGGCAGAAAATACATTACCATTTTCATTAGAAAAGGGGCTTATCTTTATCTGAGCTGAACTCTTAAATGTTTTCTTGATATCTTATTTCTGAGGGGAAAAGGCCTATGACAGAAGGGCAGGAAGAAGGCTAAAGCAAAGGAGGCCAAATGACTTCCAAAAGACCGATATCAGTTTGGGTAGGGAAAGGGTTGATCTATTTATTTTGCCAAAGGAGAACAGATGGAAGAATTTCTGAAGAAATGCACATTGATAAGGGAAAGAATATCAGAAAGCAGTGAGCCGAAGAATTAGGTTTAATTACAAGCACCGACACAGCTGATGGTTTGGAGGTAATGAGGACAGTGCTATAAAAGGATATCTGTGAGGCTCTGAATATAAAAACTTTGGCTCAGCTTTAACTACAGAAATAGTTCTGACTGGAAACAGGGCCATAATGTAACTATTTGCTAAAACACTGGCACCACTTGTCATCCAAGTACCTTGGAGATCATCATGCATATTACTTCTCCTCTTTCTTTTCTTCTTAAAGCCTAAACATGGCCTGAAATTGCATAGGTTTCACGGGGCTGTAGCTGAAAGGGTCAAGTAAGTTTGTAAGTCTGGGTGAAGTTAAGGTAGGTAGCTCAATTATGGCGATATCTGGATCGGTGATGATGGGTAACTGGACATCAATATAGAAGTAGCACAAATCGAGAGACTGGTAGTAGACTGAACCCTTCCTAGCAGATTTTTGTTTGAATGTTCTGTTCATGGCATGCAGCAAATCCCCTTTATGTTGCCATGCAATACTTATTATGTTAGGGCCCCATCCTGAAAGGTGCTGAGCATTTCTCTGAACTTTCAAGACTCTTTGTAGCATTTCGCTGTCCTGATTGGTATTTGCAGATCTTCTCAGTTAAAGATTTTTGAGGAATACTATTGACATGCTGACTTCTCTTTCTCATAGATATTTAATGAAGATATTAAATAGAGCTGGTCAGAAAAAAAGGTAGGGAAATCACACTCGTTTAAAAAAATGTTTTCCACCTTATTTCTGAAAAGATTAAAATTAGAAACATTTCAACCAGCTTTAATGTTTGTTTAAAAATGGAGGAGAAAATGTTCACAAAAGCATTTGTTAAACTATGACCCAATTTTCTTTTTTTTACTTTGCCATTTCCCTGGAATAAAATGTCAATTAAATTTCAGAAATGTTGACCAGCTCTCATGGTATATAAGATTTGCTCCAACCCAGATTACTGTGGTTTCCTTCCAGAATCCTTACTTCCCTCAATTTCCTATTCATCATAACCCTTTGTTTAGATTCCTTCTATAAGTTTTCAGATCACATGCCAGTCTATGTATCCAGGCCATTCTGAACTACATTTAGGTCATATATTTATTATTACTAGGCAAAAATATAGTGGTTGTAATGGGCCTGTGACTGTTTAAGATCTGTATTGTGGTAGCACTTAGGAGACCCAACTGTAGATCTGGACATCTGTACAAAGACAGAACAAAAAGTCCCTTCCCTGAATGGCTTATGATCTAACATTGATGTGACATTAAAAAAAAAAAAGCAACAACCCTGCCTATGTGATTTGGACACCCAATTCCCAACTAACATTAATGGGGAACTGGGAGTCCAGATCCAGTAGGTATTTTTTAAAAATCTCTGCCTGAGAGCCCCATTTCCTATTTATGGTCTTTCCAAATAAACCACTAGAAACATTCTGGGAGCAGTTGTCCTTAGGAGCCGAGTCATTTGTACTGTGTGTGTTACACTGACTGCAATGTGGCACGTTGAAGGCAGCTACTGATGGGAATATAATACGTTTTAACAGAACTGTCATAGACTTTGGAGAGGAAGAGGCTCGAGACAGATGAGATGAGGACAAAAAGTGACTTACAGAAACTTCATGACACGGGGAGAAAAAACCCTAAACTGTTATGGATGGGGGACTATTAGCAACTCTGGTTGTTGCTTTGTGCTAGAAACGGTGGGAGGTCTTTTTCTCTTTTTTTTTTTTTTTTTAATTTTAAATCCTTTGGGACAGAGGGACAAAAATTATGCACTATAATTAAAAGGAGGAGATGGGTTGTTCCAAGTTAACTTTTTTCTGCAGGACTTTGAAATAACATTTTTCACCTGTGACCGTGAGCCCTGTAGCTTTCGACCCTTCTGAAATGGAAGAACGCAACCTCATGATAAAGAACTTTGGGGACTTTTTTGTAAAAAGGTGGCAACTTTTTACATCAGGTTAAAGATCATTGTGTATTTGCTACTAGCAATAAAATAACCCTGTTGATTTTATATTGCATCTTTCATACAAAGGGCCTGATTGTGTAACCTTTACTTATAGGTGTAGTTCTGTGGAGCTAGTGAGCAGCTAGTAACCTTTGGGAACTGCTGGCTACTCAGCACCTACCATTTGTTTAGGTGCCTCAATACGGGTTGAGCTGGGCCAACTCGCCCCCCACTCCCTCCCCCCTAAAAAACCCAAACAAACCAAAAACGGTTACAACTAAATTTGCCAAAAAATTGCGTTTTGGGGGGACATGGAAAATATTTGTGAATTCAGATAAAAGTTGGCACATAGTTTTGGCCCAAAAAATAAAAACAAATTTAGAAAATGTCAGAATGGTTTGTTTTGATTATTTTGTTTCCCAATGATATTTTTAAATGTCAATTCAAATAGGGGAGGGATAGCTCAGTGGCTTGAGCAAACTCAGGGTTGTGAGTTCAATCCTTGAGGGGGCCATTTAGGGAACTGGGGTAAAAATCTGTCTGGGGATTGGCCCTGCTTTGAGCAGGGGGTTGGACTAGATGTCCTCCTGAGGTCGCTTCCAAGCCTGATATTCTATGATTTAGATTTCTTTTTTTTTTTTTTGCTTGCTTGTTTGTTCGTTTTGAGAAAAAATGAGAACCCAGATTTTTTTAAATTATCTTTTGGTTTAGCCACTGAACCAACAAATCCATTCAGCTCTATTTCTAAGCAGCTGTTTGTGGTTTTTATTGTCTGTTGAACCTTGGTCCACCTTGATAGTGAACTTTAAAGCTGTAATTCCCATAACGGGAGCTTTTAGCTAAAGGTCTGAAGTTCTTGATTCTGGGGAGATATTTGTAATGGACTCCAGGAAAAGGAATAAAATCACAGGGAGTGAGAGACTACTAAGCTAAGTGAGTTATTTGATGTATGGGGTTTGATGCATGTCAAATATACATACACAAACACACACGTAAATCCTTCTAGCTCCTTTTTTTTTTTCTGGTGCTGGACACTTACTGGCCTTTACATGCGTGAGCAGAGGAGCACGCCTAACAGCACCATCTTGTCTAATGCCGAGGGTTGAACTCTGGTGACCTCCAAAGTTAAACACATGAGTCATTACAGCTTGTACTGAAGAACGAAAGCTCTCAAGTGGACAGGTGTAAGATCCTCACATCCACTGTGGTTTGGAGCTGTGTAACACACTGATCAGTGAAGTAAGACAACCCACCCTCTTGAATAGTCTATGCAATGACTGCTCACAGCTACTGTCCTTTGTGAGCATGCAAGGACTATGCTGTTCTGATGGTGCACATCACCCCAAAAGGGAAGAAGAGAAGCTCGAGCTCTGGCCTTGGTACCCTCTTTTTGCACTAGGACCCATGCATGGGGAGGGTCCGCCTGTAAAGTCCTGTTGCACATTTACTACTCAGGGAGGGATGGTGCTTTTTGGAGACACCATTCTTCCTATACTTCTCCCTGGGGCAGGGCAACTTGTCACCACATTCAATATAGAATCATAGAATATTAGTACTGGAAGGGACCTCAGGAGGTCATCTAGTCCAACCCCTGGCTCAAAGCAGGACCAATCCCCAGACAGGCTTGCAGTTAATTGCCAAAATTGAGCCCCAAATGAATAATTGGTATCCGGTATTGAAATAAAGAGGGAACCCAGAACCAGTTTAGAAAATAATTGAACAAAAGATGCCTTCTCTTAGCTGGGAGGGTGAATGATTGGGGTATGGGGGGGTAGATGAAGCATAGACATATCACTGCATGGCTTGTGATATAGCCCTGTTTCAAAGGCACCAAGGAGAGCAATACATCATGGACTGACTCTTGAATTTTCTCCATGTCTCCAGTTATATTGCATGACCCCAAAAGCTGCTGATGTGTGCTTTCCTGCGCTGTTGTTTTCCCCTAGTCGACCTGTTTCCCACCGGCAGTTTAAAAGTTGAGGAATAGTTCAGATTTAATCAGAACTTCACATCCAGACCAAGATATTTTAGAAAGCTGAGTTAACAGCATTACAGTCTGTATCCACTGACCCCTGTCAAAGAGCCAGCATGTTTTGCTGGGATAGGGAGGGGAAGTGGTGAAAATGAAATAGTCAGATTTAACAAATAATCCAAAGGGATCTGTACTTCTGTCTAGGTACTATTTGTGACGGTACCTCCCATAAGCTTTATGGAAATATGCTTAGAATGTGTTTTATGCTACATATGCCATATCTCTGTAAAGGTTATGATCTACTGAATGTATTAATCCTATTTGTATGCATGTATCATTTTTGTGTTCGAAGTTATGAATGTTATGAATTTTGGCTGTGCACTGGTTTGATTTCTAAATAACCTTAGTAGAGCATTTGGTCAGTTCCTGGAGAAAGGAATGTCAAAATTAAGGACCTAATTAAGAAACACTTAGAGGACAATGGATCTTGGAATGCTCCAATCCACATAAGAAGTTTTACTTGAGGACATTCAAGGTAGCATGAGAACAATGGATGCTACCTGTAAAAACTGTGAGTCATGCCTAGACATGGGGGAGGGATCGCTCAGTGGTTTGAGCATTGGCCTGCTAAACCCAGGGTTGTGAGTTCAATTCTTGAGGGGGCCATTTGGGGATTGGTCCTGCTTTGAGCAGGGGGTTGGACTAGATTATCTTTTGAGGTCCCTTCCAACCCTAATAATCTATGATTCTATGTGACTTGCCCAGGTGACTCCTGGAGCTGGACTTTGCATAGGAGTGAGGAGGAGGTCTCCACCCACAAGAGAGAGTCTATTTAAACCCCTAGGAAACCCTTCTATTGGTCTTCAGCTGGCTAAAGAGAGAGCCTCCCCACCCCCCAGAATACTTGGAAGAAACTGGAACAAAGGGCAGTGACTGGAAGGGGTGTGAGTGATTGCTGGACCCAGGCTAAAAGGAGATTAGTCGGTAAAAGGGAGCATTCTGGAACTGGTGAGGATCTTATCTGTATTCAGTTTGATTAGACATAGATTTGCACATTTTATTTTATTTTGCTTGGTGATTTACTTCTGCCTGTTACTACTTGGAACCACTTAAATCCTACTTTCTGTATTTAATAAAATCACTTTTTACTTATTAATTAACTCAAGAGTATGTATTAATACCTGGGGAAGAAACAACTGTGCATATCTCTCTATCAATGTTATAGAGGGCGAACAATTTATGACTTTACCCTGTATAAGCTTTATACAGGGTAAAATGGATTTATTTGGGTTTAGACGCCATTGGGAGTTGGGCATCTGAGTGTTAAAGACAGGAACACTTCTGTCAGCTGCTTTCAAGTAAACCTGCAGCTTTGGGGCAAGTAATTCAGACCCTGGGTCTGTGTTGGAGCAGTGTCTGGCTCAGCAAGACAGGGTGCTGGAGTCCTGAGATGGCAGGGAAGGCAGGGGCAGAAGTAGTCTTGGCACATCAGGTGGCAGCTCCCAAGAGGGTTTCTGTGATCCAACGCGTCACACTATTACTAAGGGTTACAGTATTATGTATGCGCATGTCTTGTTGGTTCTGTAATCTAAAATTAAATGTAATTACAAATCATAGCCCATAACACTCAGAGCTCCACTCAGTAAGAGTGGATGGGAATCAGGATAGAAATAGACCAGCCAGAACAAAAACAAGTGGGTGACCAATCACCCTAGCAGGATGTAATAATTCAGTCCCGTGGATGGCAAGAGTTTGTGCACCTGAATGATTTAGGGCAGGGGTTCTCAACCTTTTTGTTTCTGAGACACTCCCCCCCCCCCCCCAACATGCTATAAAACCTCCACGGCCCACCTGTGCCACAAAAACTGGTTTTCTGCATATAAAAGCCAGAGCCAGCGTTAGGGGGTAGTAACAGGGCAATCGTCTGGGTCCCCAGGCCACAGGGTCCCCCACAAAGCTACATTGCTCAAACTTCGGCTTCAGCCCCGGGTGGTGGGACTTCAGGCCTCGGGCTTCAGTCCCATGTAGTGGGATTTCAGCTCTCTGCCCTGGACCCCAGCAAGTCTAACACTGGCAGCCCCCCTGAAACCTGCTTGTGGCCCCCTAGGGCCACAGACCCCTGGTTGAGAAACACTGACTTAGGGGATGGCTACACTAAAAGCCTGGGTAGGCACAACTCAGCTACTATGTACCCAGGGTGCTGGGTGGGGCTAGCCCACGCATCCACTCCTGCTGCTGCAGCTTCACAGCTATTGTTACTTGAGATGGCTTTGCCCGGGTATTTCTATACATGCAGGAATTGTACCTCCCGACTGCAGTAAAGACATGCCCTTAGGACCCCAAGTCACTTAGCTGCTTTTGAAAATTTTACCCAGTACTTTGAACTGTGCTGTACCTCATTAGCTCACTTTATGTCTTTCCTGTTTTGTTTACTGCAAATTTCCAGCCGCCACAGAAGTCTTTAGGTCAGTATAAATATTCCTTACCAGATACAATACCACTGACAGTCTTGGCTTTTTTTTTAATAGCAGAACTGAAAATGGCACAGACATTTGCCCAGACTGTTTGGGCAGAATCAGTAGCTTTTTAAACCTAACCTAGTCACATCTCTGTTTGAAGCCTTTGTCTTCCATGGTCATTAACCAAACTTCTTAAAATTCAGGATAATTAACAGCCAGGCAGTTCATTCAACTGGAAGAAATGTTGGATGCTTGCATTACATTTAAATAGGCCAGCTAATTCTTGTCATTGTTTCCCCGATAGACGGTACAACCAGTTTTTTTTTTTCCTGTATTGTGAATGACTGTGGCTAATATGAATGTGGTGAACATAAGTTTGGTATGGCTGGGTATGTCTGAATTTGCTAGAGGATTCTGGGAGCAGGGTTCTCTTAGCATCAGACAGTTGGTGTGGAAGTGTACTGAGTGATTAGAAGCTCTATCTGCATGTATGTTTCAACCACGAACTTCGGAATATATCAGCCAGGGGCCAGCTCACCAAGTAAAGAAAATGTAAAACCATGCAATCAGTGGGCTTGGTACAGGCTGACCTGGGTCAAAACTACCCTCTTGGATGACATCACGCTAAGAGCTCAAGTGCATGATTGATGAGAGGGTAAACATTGACTGATGTTTGGTTTGTGTCTGTTTGCAGTCCCTTCTAAAATATTAATTAGAAAATCCAGTAATGAAACGCTCACAGAGCATATTTCTGGAACATGTAACTCCTTTGAAAACAAAAGATATAATTGCTAAGAATTGGTGGTAGTTAGTTCCCCAATTAACATCTAAAGAGGTCTGTGATGCTGAGAGGCAGCGGGTCTCTGGGTAGCCAAGACCCTGCTTCGAGGGACATTTGATAAACCAAGTACTTGAGAGCGGAAGAGAAGACAATAAGTCTCCATCTAGGACTGGTAGCTATACCTGCTTTGTTTGCCAATCAGGATACTGTGTAAGGCCAACATAGTTACTGAGTTTTTATGCTTGGGGAATTGAGGCTTATTAGGGAGATGTATTATAGAACCTTTTACCGCTTGTGTGATTCTTTCTGAAATAAACTGTTGTGCACTGAGCAAATTGAATCTGAATTTTCACTGGTACCGGTAACAATCTGCCCAGCTGTGGGCCATTAACGATCTGTTTCAACAGTTTCCTCCAGAATTTATTTCTGTTCAGAGTGTGGAAAAAAATGAAACAGCAGACCTCTGAAGCACTAGAGAGAATGACCTTGCTGGGAGGATGAGATCTGAAAACTAAGCAGATTGTCATTTGTGAATGTAGAAAATGACAAGTGATTGCGAACCTAGCAGGACTGAGTAGTTCAGGAGCAGTGGTTTTATCAGACTATGACCATTTCAAAAGGAGAGAGGAAACCAATTGTTTACTTTGCTCAGTCATTTATATTTACTGCAGCGGATGGGCTTAATTTATATTAATCCCTTACACAGGTTTCATAATGGGACTCTCCTTTTGAAGTGCTCTTAAAAGTTAAACTGATATACAAACTCTTTGTAACGATAATTAATCTGTAGCTGAAATGCAGCCACCTCTGGTGGGTAACATCTCACAATAATCCTATACAAAAGTTCAGGACAGGAGGCAGGGAAGTATACCGTATGCAGGAGAAATATAGACAGGTAGAAGGCAATTAACTGTGTTTGGATTTGGGCTAACAATTGTAGTATGGGATATTTAATGAGCATAAGTGGTCAGGGTCTTGACTCCTCATCTCTGGCTAACCTTGCCCCCTCTAAGTAAGGTTTTATTTAGCTGATAACACTTGTTTGGTCATTGCTGTCATATCTATATATCTGGGATCTGCTGGGAGAAATCTAAGATGCTGCACAGCTAGGAGATTGCAATGAATTTTGAGAGAATGTTTGGGCTAAGATGCTTGGGAGAGGAGAGGAACTATCTGAGATCACTGGCTCACCATGCAATTCAAAAATAGCACTTGTTACGGGGCCCAGCTGCAAAATTAGGTGATGGGGCTGTTTCTAAACTTTTCTAGAGTTCAAAGGGGGTGTGGTTTGGACTGAAATCTGATCCCTATCTTTTATTCAGTGGAGATGACTCAACCATCCTCCTGCCAACATTTCATAAACTGGGATTGTAGCTACTTTACCTCTACTTCTGATTCTGATCTGTTGAAACTTGTGGATTACCTTTACTGGAAGTCTATTCAAGTGTCTTATTTTTATGATTCACTTTCTTATCTATTCGTAGAGATGGGAAACTTCAAAACATTTTTAAATGACAGTTACATTCCAGACTCTTCCATAACCTGACCATACAAACAATTTTCAAAAAGAATGGTCTGGCCTTGCTTTTAAAAAAATGTATATTTCTTTGTAATTATGTATCATTGTGCTGCCTGACAGCTATAGTGAATCTGAGTTTTATATATATATATACTATGCTGTGGGGCATAGTCTTACCCAATATTTCACAGCAAATACAGTTATGGTAGTTTTTATAGATGACTTTGTACTGCTAATGCGCATGAGCTATATCTGCAGAACACAGGCATGCAGATCCCTTTGGAACATGTGACCAGGGCCTAGTGAGAAAAAGAAATCAGTACCAGGCACTGTTTCATATCCCATCCCTGAGTTTTGGAACAGCCAAGCAATAATATTTATCTAAGTGCAAATCTTATTTTGTGACTTTGTTTCTGGCTGTTTCAGAAAACTAGCTAATCAAATTATCTAATTTTAAATTCAGTGACCTGTGTCTAAGAACTAGATGGTGTAGACTGGTGATCGATACAGAAGCTTCTGCCTTTCCTTCTCATACTTTCAAATACAGTTCTGAATATAGTCACCAAGCATCATTTGTTACTATTGTCTAAAGACACAGTTCTATCCCATCGAAGAAAATGGTAACAAAAAATTGGTTTCAAATAGTGGAGGACCAAATCCAATAATCTATTTGATAAACTGAGCAATCTGTTGGTGGTCTCTGTCCACTTCCTAGTGGAAAAGTACCACAGCACAAACACACACCCTTTCCTTCCTCCCTCCACACTCCTGGAATTGACAATAATAGTGCCCTTTCTGTTGTCTTAGCAGAGAAATTAAAATGTGAATGTATATGGAAATCAAGGTATTTCAGCAACCCAGATGGGAGAAGTTCATTCTCCATGGCTGTCAACTGCAGGTCCGGATAACTTGCATCCAAGGGTTTTAAGAGAGCTGGCTGAGGAGCTTACTGGACCATTCATGTGGAGTTTCTGTAAATTTTGGAGCACTGGGGAAGTTCTAGAAAACTCAAAAAATACTAATATTGTGCCAGTTTTTAGAAAGGGTAAATAGCAAGACCTGGGTAATTACAGACCTGACATGGATCTTAGGACAGAAAATGGAGTGGCTGGTATGGGACTCAATTGAATTTCCCTCCTTTAATTCTTTAAAGAATGCACATCACCATGGACTTATAGAAAATATCAGGTTAGTTTGACAGGATTTCTTTTTTACTGATGAGATTACAAGCTTGCTTGATAAAGGTAATAATATTGACAAAATATTCTTAGACTTCTCTAAGGTGTTTGTCAAGGTACCCCACAACATTTTGATTAAAAACTTAGAATATAAAATTAACATGGCACACATGAAATGGATTTAAAAAACTGGCTAACTGATAGCTCAAAATATAACTGTAAAGAGAGAGACACCACCAAGGGGTTGTGTTGCCCAGGGGTCCCACAGGGATTGGTTCTTGATCTTATGCTATTTACCATTTTCATCAACAATCTGGAAGAACACATCAAATCACTGATAAAGTTTGCATATGACACAAAAGTAATGAGTAATGAAGAGGACAGGTCACTGATTCAGAGTGATCTGAATCACTTGATAAAATGGGTGCAAATAAACCATATGCAGCAACACTGAAAAAGATTTGGAAGTCATGGAGGATAATCAATTGACCATAAGCTCCCACTGTGATGCTGTGGCTAAAGTAGCAAATGCAGTCCTGCCAGGCATAAACAGGAGAATCTCAAGTAGGAGTAGAGAGGTTATTTTACCTCTGTATTTGGCACTGGTGTGATTAGTGCTGGAATACTGTGTCCATTTCTGGTGCCCACAATTCAAGAAGGATGTTGATAAATTGCAGAGGGTTCAGAGAAGAGCCACCAGAAAGATTGATGAAAGAATTAGAAAACACGTCTTTCTCTGAATATAAATTTCAGCTCTTTGAGTTTATCTTAACAAAAATGTTAAGGAGTAACTTGATTCCCTATGTAGATACTCATAGACTGTAATATGTGTTTTTGTGACTGTGTCCCAAGTTATTAGGGAGTCAAGGTGTGAGACATGCAGGGTACAATCCAGACTAATGAGTAACTGTGTCACTGCTGCCCTCCAACCTCGAGTGCCATTTTCAATTCCTTGCTGCTGTAGCTTCCAACCTGGACTGCTCACAAACAGCCCCCAGCATGCAAGCCACTCCCAGTTTTTTTGTGTGTGTGTGTGTGTGTGTGTTGCAGTCAGCCAGCCATACCTTGACTCTTACCAGCCTTGGCTACACAGCAGGGTAACCTGAAAAAGTCCCAGATTTTTTCCTAGAAGTGTCCTGTTCTGCCCAGTCCCTTCTTGGACAATAAACTTGGTATAGGTCAGTTATTTCATCAACAGAAATAATATGCACACACTTTGTTATCCCAAATGGAGTTATCCCAAACACTCATACTGGATTAGATAATATACTGAAACAAGTTTATTAACTACAAAGATAGATTTTTAAAGTGACTATAAGTAATGAGGCATGAGAGTCAGAAGTGGTTACAAGAAAAACACACAAAACACATGCCTAACTTAAACTTTGCTTTGAATTTGACAGTTTCTCACCACATGCTCCCAGTCTTGGGCCAGGACACCTTCTTCTGTTTAATGGCTGCTCTTGGCGTGAATCAATAGACAGAAGAGGGAGTGTCTGCCCCTCCCTTTTATAGTCCTGTTCTCCTCCCCACCCCGGATTTCCAGCTGGGCGTAAAGGTGACAGGCAGTCTGAGTGGATGGGAACTCCTTGCTGTTTCTTTGCTAAGATGTAGATTTTTCACCCAGGCCCCTTTTCCTGCCAAACAGCCACTTAGCAAGTAATGGCCCATCAGCCCCGTTTACACAAGACGGAGGCTTCAATTTGCCCTTTGTCTTGGAGAAACTGGTTTAACCACTATCCAGCCTCGGAACATATGTTATTAACACCATACAGTGGAATTTTACATACAATATTGCCAAACATTTTACCACAGCAATAATGACCAGCAGATTATGAGTTTTCAAATGATACCTCACAAGGTATGCTTTGTACAAAGATTACTACGTCAGGGAACACAGCTATATTCTGTCCCACAAGGTAGGTGAAGTAATACCTTTTATTGGACCACCTGCTGTTGGTGTGAGACAAGCTTTCAAGTTTGCACAGAGCTGCTCTTCAGGGCTGGGAAACTAAGGCTTTCTCTACACTGGCAATTGAACAACAACTTGTGTCTTTCAGAGGTGTTAAAAGAACAGCTCCTGAAAGAGAAACGTTTTGCCGATGACCAGCGCTGGTGTGAACGGCGCTCGTTGGGGATGAAAGCTTTTTGTCGGCAGGTGAGCCAACAAACAGCGGCTCCATTGCGTGACTTTTAGCAGCACGGCTGTAGCGACACAGCCGTGTCATTAAAAGCTGTGTAGCGTAGACATAGCCCAATTTAGTATCACTGCTAAATAGGAGGCTTGAACAGCTTGTTTAGCATAAGCAGTTAACACATTTCAAGGGACCATTCAAGGTGAAGAGGCCCATTAGCACCCCTCCAGTCATGGGGGGGGGAAAGGAAGGGAGTGGGGAGAAAAAAGTGGGGTTTGTTAGCGGGTTACAGATTACAATAAGCCATATGTAAGTGTCTCCATTCAGTCTGATTTTTAGTGTCTAACAAAGTTACGAATTTAAGCTCCCAGGCTTGTCTTTTGAAAGTGTTGTGCAGGTTTCCTTTGAGGATGACAACTGATTGGTCCTATATAGAGTGACCGCTTTGTGAAAAATGTTCACCCACAGATGATAGGGTGTGTTTGTCTTTAATCATTTTTCCTTCTGTGAGTTCGTTCAAGAGCATAGTGATTATCTGTTTTCACCTGTATAGTAGTTATCTGTGCATTTAGTGCACTGGATGTGGAATAAATATTTGATAAATAAATATTTAAGATGGTCTTACACCTTTCTCTGCTAGAGCCCAGTGGTTGGAAGTTATAGCTAGACATATTCAGATGGGAAATAAGGTGCATTTTTTTCTAATGGTGATAGTAATTAACGACTGGAACAATTTACCAAAGGTCAGGTGGATTTTCCATCACTGACCATTTTAAAATTGGATGTTTTTCTAAAAGATCTGCTCTAGGAAATATTTGGGGGGGGGGGATTTCTATGGCCTGTTCCATACAGGAGGTCAGACTAGATGATCACAATGGTCTCTTCTGGCCTTGGAATCTAGGACTCTATTATCTCTTGGGCAATCCATGCCTTTTTAAAAGCATAACCTCTGTACAGTATTTTAAAATAAATTCTAATTTTTAATGCCAACATGACATGGAACAATGACACTTCATTGCCACTCATCCCTCCTCATAGCCTGCTGATTCAAAATAGTGCAAAGGTATTCTCTAGACTCCTTTACATCGCAGGCTAGATCCTCATCTTATGTAAATCAGCATAAAACCATAGATTTCAATTTTCACCTACTGGAGATCTGGTACCAAACCCTGAAATATATTAGCGTTAAAGCTGAGTTCTTGTCATAGGAGTTGAGGATTCTGTGATTATTAGTATTTCTGGGAGTCGGGGTCTAATTTTCCAAAGTACTGAGCACCAGCAGCTCCCCTTATGTTAACTATAGGTATTCACCTCTTAGCCTATGTTTTCTTGTTCTGCTGTAACATGGGGGAAATTCATGATGATCCCTTTTGGTAAAATGAAGAGTCCTTTCAAAGATGCTTCATATGTGCAAAAAACCCGTTCATATCTTTGTACTTGCCTGGTTGAGACAGTTTTGGCATATTCTGTTTAACAAAATAAACGGACAATGGAGAACTTTGGCTTTTAGTCATGCTGTATAGTCCTCCTCGGGTCTATATAATCTTGGTGGCTTGCACTCAATTTGTTTTTTTCCTTTCACTTTCAGGCCCCAAAGTGTAAATTGTTTCCTGCCAGCCTACAAGATTTCTCTTCCTTAATGATATGGAGGAAGATGAACTATTCGTAGTGCTGACAGAGGTAAGGGTACTAGAATAAGCAATACTTCAGAAGCAGAGTGATGTACTGGGAGTAAACTCAGAGATTCATATCTCAGAATACTTAGCCCATCAGTGCTTCTGTCATTATCTCCTTGGCTACAAATCTCAAAGTAAGCTTCAAGGTCAGCTACAACTATTTCTGGAAGCTGTGGATCTGACACATGCACAAATGATTGGCAGACCTTTACTTCTTAGGTTATATTTTAAAGTTTATACTTTACATCTGAGCCCTCCACAAAATGCTCAGTCTAATGGGAATGGCAGCCAACGTAAGAACCTGCAGGGATAGAAAGTAGGGCTTGTTTTTTAGTGAGGACAATGAAATATTATTTGCATTTGATAGAAACACTGGGTACTGTAATAGTGGGATGAGGATTTGTTGAGCAATCAGAATCAGATTTCCATGTTAGTCAGTCCTTAACTTCTTTAATACTTGCTTAAGGAAAAGCCTACACTTTGGTCTGCCATTGCATCATCCTTCCGTGAACTACTATTTAAATAGTTTCATTTTCTTGTGGTTAAACTTTCAAACCTTTGATGTATTTAGGCTATAAATGGGGAAGGTATCTTGTGACAATTGGGCCTACAAATTTACCGGAATGGTGAGCTTAATTGTAAAAAGGATATTAAAATTTATAAGATGTTACAACAAGTGTTAAACAGGTGCAAAAAGTAGAAAAAAAGGAATTAATCTCAACAAAAAAGGCCAAGTTAGTATGACTAAAGACTGTTGAAGTTATGCTAGTTAAAAACAGGAGATATGAAACCGGAATTAATGATCCAACACAGGTACATTGATTAGGCCTAATTGGTAGACAAAATGAGGGGATGGGCTATTTTACCCATCACTCCCTTTTTGTTTGAACGAAGGAAAGGACAGAGAGAAGGAAAGGACAGAGAGAAGGAAAGGAAAGGACAGACAGGTTACTTAAGTGACTTTCACCATCATGTTTGCCACCCCACCATTTCCTGGAACTCTAGGCCTTTATCATTCTGATACTAAAAAGGTGTTATAACCAAATAGGGCAAAAGAAAGAAGCCGAAACATCCCCAGCCCTACCAGTACAGCTGAATCCCAAATGCCACCTAAAATGGTAGCTACCATCTTTACTGCTGACTAAAGGGCTGCCAAACAAGGGAGTTTTCCTTCTAAAATTAAAGTTGAACAGCAACAATCTCCAGTCCATCTCAACTAACTTCTTCTCTTTTTTCTCAAAAAGACAGTTATTGCCATCTTTAAATCTAATAAAAAGAAAAGTTGTCCAACAATGTCCTTCTAAAATCTCTGTCCTGATTAAGGAGGAGGTGAATTTTTACAAAAAAAAGCCTTTTTTAATCATTTAAATTTCAAACGCTTTAATGTTTTCCCTTTTCTGTATCTTTAAAAACAGTATAAAGGATTTATAATAGTGCCTTTATCATTGTGTTAAGCATGTTAAAGTCTCTCTATACCAAGCCCCAGACCTAGTTTAACACTCTAATGTTAAACAATTGTTATGATAATGACTTTAAGCTCATGTATTCATCTAAATTAATACACGCTTTACAATAAATACTGCACCATCATCAATTAACATTTTTCTTACACAAAGACCTGCCAATCTGCTCAGTGACTGATGTGTTTTCTTCCTCTGAATCGCTGACTACATCCGTATTTGCTTTACCATCAAACTAAAAATACAACCAAGGTTGCAGAAGTATATTAACTGGAAAAAAATAATTTAATTTTAAGCCAGAAATCCATCTATAACTTTAGAGACAAGTTGGGTGAGGTAATATCTTTTACTGGACCAACTTCTGTTGCTGAAAGAGACAAGCTTTTGAGCTACACAGAGATTTACAGATCTGGGAAATGGAATCAGTGTCAAAGCTAAATACCAGGTGGGACAGACTGTTAAGCATAAGGAGTTAACATATGTCTCAAGAGACCATTCAAGGTCGAAGTGGGCAATTACATCTTTGCAGCAATAGGATAAAGGAGGTTTAGTGGATCACAGGTTGTTGTAATGAGACATAAAATGGTGTGTCTATTGATTTTTAGTGTCTAGCAGTTATGAATTTAAGTCCCCAGTCTTGTTTTTTGAGGGTGCTATGCAGGTTTTTTTATATGGATGAGGACTGAGAGGTCAGATATGGAGTGATTGCTTTATGAAAAAAGTGTCTGAAAATGGGTGACAGTGGTTTTTGTATTTTATCATTTTTCTGTGAGAGTTGCAACATATGCTAACTCCGTATGCTTTACAATCTGTCCACCTTTATTTAGCTGCAATACTCTGAGTATGTTTTCCAAATCTGAAGAGCTCTCTGTAGATCAAAAGCTTGTCTCTTTCAGCATAAAAAGTTGGTCCAATAAAAGATTTCATCCAGCTTGTGTGTGCCATATTCTGGGACTAACCTGTTTATGGTGGTGTTGTGGCCAATTTATAACCTTCTTCTTTTCAGCCTTGTTGTAATTTTGCTATTGACAAAGGTGTGCTTATAACAAAGGGAGAGCACGGTTTCATGATCTTTGAGGTTCAATCCACATGCTCTGAGTTTGACTATGGGCAAGTGATGTAACAGCTCTTTACCTCAGTTTCCACACCTGTAAAATGGGTATAATTACATTTTTTATTATTATTCACAGCAGGTGGTGAAAATAAATGAATGTCTGTACACTGCTGTGAGTTCCTCTGAGGAACAGTTCTTAAAGTGTAATGTACTATTAGTATTATGAGCTACCCAGTGGAAATAGTCATAAAGAAAGACTAGGTGCATGAGTGTATTGCTTTTGAGTGTGCCAATATTTGTCTCCTTGTGTTTTCTCACCAAAAATCTAAAGCATTACTATTTCTCATTCAGAAGTCCTTTTTCAGAGCTAGAGTATTTAGAGGCTTTTAATGATATTTTAATGTACACCTTCAACTGATTAGTACTATGCCAGACTAGCATTGTTGGGGTCCAGCCATCACTCACCTGAGAAGTCTTGCTTTTGGGGACCTCTTCCCTCCCCAATACATTTATTCACCTTATGTGGCAGTATCACTACCAAAAGCTGCAGAATCTCTTGAGGATGCAATACCATGTAGTCTATTAATTCATGCTGATAAGTTGCATGTTGGCACCTTTCATTTGAAGATCTAAGAGCTTCATAAAGATTGGTAAGTATTTTATTAGACCATTATTATACATAAGCAAGCTGAGGAACAGAGAAGTTGCATGCTCAAGATCACACACTGCCACAGTAGCAGGGTTTTAATTTCAAGATCAGACTGACAAAGCCTTGCTAAGCCCAAGCCTTGCTTAGGGCATGATGCAGCTCCCTCTGGAACCAATAGAAGGTTTTCCATTGGCCTCGGAGTGTGTCTACACGGCAATTAAAAACTCATGGGTGGGGACTGTGCCAGCTGACCTGGCCTGCTTGGGTTAAGGGGCTGTTTAATTGAAGTGTAGACTCATACTACACTTGGGTTAGGGCTGGAGACTTGGCTCTAAGACCCCTGCGAGTGGTTCCCCTTGAGCCAGAATATCTACATTGCAATTAAACAGCCCCTTGGCCCAAGCCAGCTGGCCTGGGCCAGCCAGGGGTTTTTAATTGCAGTGTAGGCATTACCAAAGAAGAGTTGGATCAAACCCTGAGATTTTTTTAGCTCTGCTTTCCATTCAGCACAGCTCAGTAATGTTAAATTGGCAAAACAATTGGTTTTTCAAATGCATGAAATCAGTGAGTAAAGCTGTTGTATGAATATAGCATTGTGTATCTTAACTACTAAAAATCAAATTGCACACATACGTTTTAATCTGTATCTTAACTTTGTGAGGAACTTTTTATCTTGGCGTGCTGTGGCTGCCTAATAGTTTGATATCACTATCTGAATTTAAAACTGAAAGTACATCTAACTCCAGCAATGGCTTGTCACTAGCCTGTTGAAATCTGCATTTATATTGTTAGCTTTTTTCCCAGAACTGTGACTAATGGAGAGGGAAGATTATTTCCTACTACTTACTTGTGTTTCCAGATATTATTTACCATAAGAGGCCTAAAGATAAGAGCTCCAAAATAACAAATTTCTGCATAATCTCCCATGCAAGGAATATTTTCCCTCACAGAAAGCATAATAGTGTCAGAACTTTCTCCTTTTATGCTCCGTGTATATTGACATTGGGTGAAACAAGAAAAGTGTTTCATAGTCTCTCTTCTAATTGACCTTGAAATTGTCATTCAACAGCCATACATAAGCGATTAAAGTTTCTTCCCATCTCCAGATACTTTCAAGACAGGTGCATCTTAAACACAAACCATGTAACTTTCTCAAGTGAGCAATTCACACCTGGTATATTACCTTCAGGATGTTTGATGTTTGGGCATCTCTGTCGTATGCTAGGAGCCCTATTAAACCATTGTGTTATCTGTGGTCTTCCAGATAGAGTGAAAGCAGTACATCTCAAGCTATGGTCTTGTCAAACTAAGCAAAGTTGTACACCTCTGGTGCTTTGGTGGGAGACTGCCAAGGAAAACAAACAGTGACGGTTGTTATTCAGTAGAGGGCAACTGTTAGAGCACAATGCTTGGGGAAACTGTCTCTTCCAAAAGACCTCCATCAACATAAAAGCAAGGTCCTGACCCACCCTGGTTATCAATCCCAAAGCTGTTCTTGTGGAAAAATTGGGGGATTGCCTTGAAGTAAAATTATAAAATAAAGTAATCTCACCATCACACCAGTTAAGGTCACTAAATCATGCCTTTCTAAATTCCTCTAAAGTTTTATATGCATAGGTTCTTTCATTTCATGTTTGATATGTTTCTTTTGGTCTGTTTTGTGCTGTTAGAACTGCATGTTCCATCTCGGAAGTGGCTGGATACTATTAATGGTTATTGTATGAAGAACTAGCTCACCTTTCCATGTACTTTGTGCTGCTTCTGAACAGCTAAGGAGTCCACCTGAGGCAGGGGAGTCCCTCTGTGGTGCAAATGTGTCTCCTGTGTGGAGGATGACTGGACTAGAATTCAAAATGATCTTGACAAACTGGAGAAATGGCCTGAAATAAATAGAATGGAATAATTAATTGCATAAGCACAAAATGGGAAATGACTGCCTAGGAAGGAGTACTGCAGAAAAGGATCCGGGGGTTGTGGCTCACAAACTAAATGAGTCAACAATGTAATACTGTTGCCAAAAAGCAAACATCATTCTGGTATGTATTGGAAGTGTCTGTAAGCAAGTCACAAGAAGTATTCTTCCATTCTACTCAGCAGTGATATGGCCTCAAACGGAGTATTGTGTCCAGTTCTAGGCACCACATTTTGGGAAGGACGTGGACAAATTGAAGAAAGTCCAGAGGAGAGCAGCAAAAATGGGGAATGGTCTAGACAATGTGACCTAGGAGGAAAGTGGAAAGAAATGGGTTTGTTTGAATCTGGAGAACAGAAGACAGGGTGGGGGGGCAGTCTTCAAGTACATAAAATGTTGCTGTAAAGAAGATGATGAATTGTTCTTCTTCCACAAAGAGGACAGGACAAGAAATTGTCTTAATTTGCAGCAAGAGAGATTTAGGTTAGACATTAGAAAGAAAGCTTCCTAACTGTAAGGGTAGTAAAGCACTGGAACAAGTTACCCAGGACAGTTGTGGAATCTCCATCACTGGAGGTTTTTTATGAACAAGTTAGATAAACAGCTGTCAGGGATGGTCTAGTTCAGTGGTTCTCAAAGCTGGTCCGCCGCTTGTTCAGGGAAAGCCCCTGGCGGGCCAGGCCAGTTTGTTTACCTGCTGCATCTGCAGGTTCAGCCGACCGCGGCTCCCACTGGCCACAGTTCGCCGCTCCAGGCCAATGGGGGCTGCGGGAAGCAGCGCGGGTCGAGAGATGTGCTGGCCCACCAGGGGCTTTCCCTGAACAAGTGGCGGACCGGCTTTGTGAATCACTGGTCTAGATAATACTAAGTCCTGCCTGAGTGCAAGTTTCTGGACTAGATGACCAGTCAAGGTCCCTTCCAGTCCTACATTTCTATGAGGTTGCAGTACCCTGTGCTCTAGGAATCCCTGTCTGCTGCAATGGGTCTTTTGAGATATAGACAGATTAATGCAATTTATAGCAGTCTCTAGATCTTTGTGTTAGAGGCTGGGTGGGCACGGGCTAGCCCCATGTTCAGGGAGCCAAAACAGGACCACTTTTAGGCCTCCTCACAGATGCTCTGAATATTTAAGCTGCAGCAGCTGAGGAACCAGTACGTTGCATGTAAAACTGGCATAACGCTTATAAATGTAAAGTAAGCTTATCAGTAAGCATTCACATACAGATATGTAACTGTGGTAGTTGGATAGTCTGAAGCTTCCCTGTCTACATTTAGTTTTGATTCAGAATAAATAAAATCCCCACCCACAGACTCAGAGTGCCGTGCAATTATTTAAAAATCACAAAACCAAAATACAATGCAGTTGGGTTGTCCTTCAGCTAAGCTGCACATCACAATTGTATATACCACCCCTGGCCATTGGCCTGCACCTCAATCCATCTGCCCTTCTTCAAAGATCAGGTGAAACAAACAGCCCCTGCAGCGTATAAGGGGCCTAGCTTGCTTAACTGACCAGTGTGTTTTCAAGTAGGCCAGACAACCAGACCAAAGAGAGGCCAACAAAAGGGACTGTTCACCTACTTGACCACCTCAAATGGTACCCCAGGAGAAGGCCAAATGAACTTCAACAGACCCTGAACAATAAGTGGCAAGAGCCAGAGTTCTCCATTAACCACTTTTGAGGCCGTAGTGACATATCTCTTTAAACACTCCAGCTTAAGGCAACTGAACTGATCAGCGGTGATTTTAATCATTGTCCGATGGGGACAACCATAAACAATCAAAGGGATACATCTTCCCTGACATGACCCTTAATCACTGCAAATAAAAGTTGCTGCCCTTGATTAACATTGTGCTGCTGAATCTGATATCCCACCGATCTCATCGATCATGGAGTCGAACACGCTGGAAGCTGTAGAGCCGCTATTTTTGTTCCTTTTATTCAGTTTCATAATAGACATAAGGTCAGAATGGAGAAGGGAACACAAGGTCACTTGCTTCTGTCTCCTTCTGAATAGGAAGCTAAAGAGGAAGATCTTACTTTCTCATTATGCCCTAGAAAAATATTTTACTATGATGAAGCATTCAAACACAGGAACCACCAGGGTTAACGTTGCAAGCACACCAATAACTCTCTCCCCTTGTGGATGTACATTGCAATACTGACTTATTACATGGTCACATACAATTTCTCAACTACTACATTATTATTCTAATAATTCAGGTGTTGTTTTTACCACCTAAATGCTTGTGTAGCATTTTGGATTTATTTATTTATTTATTGCATTCTCAGACTAATTTCATAATTACTATGGCCCATGGTATCTTTATTGACTCATGGGGCAAAAATTAAAATCTTGGTACCTAAACTTGGACATCTCGGCCCAGTTCCACAGAGGTACTCAGATTCCTGTGCTTCAGATGTATATGCCTAAATACCAGTTCTAGGCACAGAACTGCTTGTCTGACTAGCCTTATGGGCACCTAAATTTCTGTTGTAAAAGTTTCTTAGATGCCTATATTTCTGCATGTGGATATGTGCACTGCTGCCTTGCTCTAGGCATCTAGATGCCTCATTTAGGCCAATATGATCCATAAACCAATGGAAGATAGGAGATCCTCTGCCTCGCATGCCTGTCTAGGCATACTTGACAAAACAGATGAGGGAGGAGGACAACCTCCCTCATAATCTTTAGCTGAGTCGTTGGGGTACTCATCTGGGCTGTTCAATCATTAGTTCAATTCCTCTCTTCCCTGCCACCACCAATGGGAAGCAATCAGGAACTCCTGAACTATGGGATATTCTAATATGGGTCATGCGCCATCTCTCCTGCTGAAGTTTTCACTTTAGATACTTGAATAATTAAATATTAATTAGTCCAGAGAGAGAATCCCTATAATTTGATTGGTAGGGCACTTACCTTAAGGCTCTCACTATATGACACAATTTTGCTTTATGTTAGATCACGTGGAAGAAATTATCTTGCATGTGCTGCTTGTTGAGAAGTTTGAGCCCTATCAAAGGAAGCTATTAAAAACAGTTTCTCCTTGAGGTAACTAGAGCTGGTTAGAAAATGTGGCTTTGGGGTTCTCTTCAGCCCCCCACATAAAATTTTTTGTTATCAAAAGCACAGTTTTCTATTTAAAAAATAAACAGAACATTTTTCATGAGCCCTAATTGACACTCCAATGCAAGGTGAGCAATATTTTGTGAAGCAAAACCTTTTTCAGTGGAACATTTTCCCAGCCAAACAGTGTTTTGTTGAAATAGAAATCTTCAAGCTTTTCCCATGGGGATTGGTGGAATATTCTATAGAAAAATAGACCCTAAATGAAATGTTTTGTTTCGATGTTATTCTTTATATCCTGCTGTGCTGTTGAGATACCTCTGAGGAGATGCAGTTTCAGTTCCTTCATGCCTCTGTTCTCCCCTATGGGCCTGGCTCCTTGGACAATCTCCTCTGACATACCATGTTCTTTACCCATGGCTAAGCTGCCATGGTTCATCATAGGATGAAACATTTGTGTATTTCTAAATATATTTTTTTCTGAAATTTCTCATTCCACAAAAAAGTTGATATTTTGACTTTTTGTTCCATTTTGGGACTAACAGAATTGTGAAAGTATCAGATTCCTTTGCAGCAGAAATTCCGAGTTTTTTTTTATCAGCTCTGTCCTTGGACTATTTGAGTAATACATTCATGTTTGTACACAGCTTTCAGAACACTGTTTCCGATAGTAGAAAAGGCATTGAAAAATTGGCAGTGTCCTCCTTCTGAGATAAATTATTCCGTAATTCGTTTCCAGTCTCATCTCAGTCTTAACCTGTTTCTAATACAACAATCAAATCCATCTCTTTGTATCTTTAATGTGTCCTTCAACACAAACTTAAAGAAAGCTTCTTACTTCCCTCCACCTCCATTCATTTTCCCTGAAGCTTATTGATTGTACTAGAGCTTGAAGCCACCATGTAAGATAAGTATTATCCATTTTAGCTTCAGTCTTCTGATTTCAGTCAAATACTTAGATACTGTAAAAGGGCTCCGCTCACTACACTGGTGCCTCCTGCTGGCCATCTCAGGGATTATTCTGCAGGTTGGTACACCCTCTCTCAATGGTGCCTCACCTGCTGTCACTTCTGCTCCTGGACCCACGTCACTTCAAGGATCACAGCATCCTCTTAATCCCTTTGGCCGTGTCAGGATATGTGCCTTCCCCCCTCTCACACACACACACACACACACTTCCAGGGTTCCTGAAGTCAATTTTTCCCAGTGGAGGCTGCAGCCAATTGTCTGGTCACTTCCCCAGTGGCGAGTGGGGGGGAGACCCGGGCCCACCCACTACTCCAGGTGCCAGCCCAAGGACCGTGTAGATGGCAGCCATGGGCTGCGTCCCCTATAACTCCTCAGTACATTTTCCTGGGCCACTTCTCCACAGCCCCAGTACCTTCTTCACCCTTACTTCAGGGCCTCAGCATGACAATCTTAGCAGCTAGCCAAGAACTGCCTCTTGCTCCCCTGTTTCTGCCCAGCACTGTTCTGTCCAGGGTTCTAGCTTCCTTCCACCTGCAAGGCGCTCAGTCCTCCCTCCTTGAGCTCTGGGGAGTAACTGACCCTACTCTGCCCCACAGCTCTTATATGGGTGCTCTTCACTGTCCTCCTCCTATGGGCTGCTTCTTGTGCAGCCTCCCTAAGGTTCTATTAGCCCCTTACAGGCCAGTGTGGGGCCAACACCCCATCACACACCCTCCCCCTCAAGCCTGCAACCCTCAAGGGTAGAGAGGTCTCCCACCTTGTAACTGCCTAAGCTTGGCTCACAGGTCATCCCTCTTTTGTTCCATATCTTTCAACAGGAAACACACCTTGTCCTTCTCTATAGCATATCAGGCCTGGTTCCTCTGAAAATCTAAACTCTCCTCCACTATTTGCAGGGCCTCCTCGTCAACTGCCAGTTTTTCCCCCACAGTTTTTACTTGGCCCACCAAATTCCCAGCACCCTCTTCTCCACAATGTGAGTCCCTACCACAGCATCAGTGTGGGTTCCCTTGTCTGTCTGGGTCCTCTCTGTCCCAGTCATCATCTCCACCACCTCCCTACCCTTCTCTGCTGGGTGTGGGAGACGGCTTCCTGCCAGGTCCAGTCATCACCACCTCATGCCTCTTGACAGTCTCTGACCTATCCTGGTTCCCAGGCAGCCCTTTTCTATCCTGCCTTCTCCTAAGGGGGCAATGCCTTTTTATATGGCCCTCCTCATGGCACCAAAGGCAAACTCCTTGTGGCTTCTTACCCATGGGACTCCCATTGTCCTTCTCTTGCTCTGATTCCTGCCCTCCCCTCCCAGGCTAGCCTCGACCCTGCAACTGATGTACAGCCAGTCTCTCCGTAGCTGCCCCTGTTGCACACAGGCCCCACATGCCCACCCCTTCCTTGTTCTACTCACAAGTGAGACTCTTGGGCTCTCTTCTTCCCACTCTGAGTGAGGCGTCTGTCCCCCATCCTGGTAGGGGCATTCCCTCCTCAAGAGTCCCTCTCACCCACAGGTGTAATATGGCCCTGTCCCAGTTGCCAGCCTCCTGGCACTTATGCCTTACTTCCTCTCTCGCTCTTTTCAACTTCTAGTGACCTCTTCATGCATGGATATAAACAGCTGCTGCTCAGCTAGCTGTGCCAAACAGGCCTGTAGGTACTACTGTGCCTCTCACTCTCTCTGATAGGTTTTGAGTACGTGCAGCAGCAGGGCCTGGAAGCACCATTACTGCATGTCAAGCCCTTTATGCTGGGGTACTGACCATGGAGTCTAGCCTAGGATGGCACAAGAGCCCTCAACAAAGAAGGTCTCTGCATACCCTGGCTCCATTGTCTTCACCCTCAATGTCTCTCAGATCCCTGTGATGGACAATTGTCCCCACAGTCCTCAATCCTGCCCTTATATCAGAGGTGACCCTGTGCCCACATTCTCCATCTCACCACGCAGGCACCTCCTGCTGGTTGCCTTGGGTATTAGCTCTGCAAGTTGGTATACCCTCTGTCAATGGTGCTTCACCCACCATCAATTCTGCTCCTGGACCCATATCACTCCAAGGACCACAGCATCCTCTTCAGAACACAGCCCTCCAGCCAGGTCACAATCTGTCCTCCTCCTCCCTTCCAGGAACCCTGCAGTCAGCTGTCCAGCCACTTCCCCCCCAAGTGGCAACTGCAGCCAATTGTCTGGCCACTTTCCCAGTGGTGAGTGAGGTGTGTCGGGGTTGGGGGAGAATGAGATGACCAGGCCCACCCATTACTCCAGATCTGGCTAATGGCAGCCACATAAATTCCCTCAAACTCCTCAGCACATTTTCCTGAGCCACTTCCCCACAGCTCCAGCACCTTTTTCACCCTTACCTCAGGGACTCAACATGCCAGTCCTAGCAGCCAGCCAGGAGTGTCCTCTTACTCCCCTGTTCCTGACCAGCACTACTTTGTCCAGAGTGCTAGAACTTCCTCCTGCCTGGAATGCACCAAGGCCTCTCTCCTTGAGCTCTAGAGAATAACTGACCCTCCTCTGCCCTGCAGCTCTTCTTATATGGGCCTGCTGGACCCTGACTGGCTGCTCCTCACTGTCTCTGTCCTATTGGCTGCTTTTTGTGTGGCCTCCCTAGGGCTCTATTCCCCTTACAGGCAGATGGGACCAACGCCCCATCACAAATACCAAACAACGATATACATTACACCCAGATGTAAACATTTTCACAAGCGACACAGGAGCTTAAGTCCCATTAACTTGTATTTGAAAGTGTCTAAGTGTTTGTATTGTGGTAGCACCTAGCAGCCTCATGCATGGACCAGGACCATGTTGTGCTAGGTGCTGTACAAATACTGAACAGAAAGATGGTCCCAGGGCTAACTTTTCAAAGATATTTAGATGCCTAAAGATGCAGATAGATGCCTAGCCTGCTTTGGCACTTAGGAAAATGTAAGTAGGCACCTATCTGCATCTGTAGGCAAATAAATACCTTTTAAAATTTTGGTTTGCTGTACCAACTGAACTTTGGCTTTTGGAAAAAATTACTCCATGATGGCCAGTTTAAATGTCCATTCTGCATCTAGGCTAGCTCTGTTTTTGCAATCCTGGGTTTGTGTATTTTCGCACAGTTGCAATGGATAAAACACTAGGTGAAACATCACTGAATGAGATTTGCATGCTTATTTCTCCGCATCTAAAAATAAACCCTGTGCCTTGTTTCATTTTGTGATCAAACCAAAGGAACAATGTTTCTTTGGATAAACTGGAAGATATTACCGTGACCAGTGCATGCTCTGTCCCCCCAAAATCTTATGCACTCACAAAAATGCTGAAATATTTTTATATTTACTTTTTTTCCTGTTAAGTTATGGAATTTCCGGTTGTGCAGAGAAAGGCGTGATACGAATTCACATCCTGTATACAAGGCTGCTTAGTTCTTTCTGCAACACATCAGAATCAGACTTGGGTGGCATGAGCAATGTGCAATGTGATGACAAGGCCAGCTTCATGATCTCATAGCGTTGTGGGGGGGTTATACTGTAGTATTGCTTAAACTGTGATCAGATTGAACTAAATAAAAATGCTTTCCTTTAACTTGGAAGGAAAGCTTTTCTGTTCGAAAATCGCTGCCTCTTACATATCATATGTGCTCATCTGAGAATTTGTATCAGCTTCCAGGACTCCCTCATTGTACAGGTGAAGACAAGTGGAACTTGTTGCAGCTGCTCTTAACCAGAGTCCCTTAGGGAGGAGCTATCAGAAGAAGTTGCTTTGCTTTGTTGGCTGCTACAGAAAACAGATTCCAAAAATGTATCTTATATTCAACAGATTAGCCTTTTAAATCCTCTCCTCTTACAGATTTTGAAAATCTCCCCACAGCAAATTCAACTTCTTTTGTAGCTCACATGTGAGGTTTCGTTTTGTTTTTTAGTGATACTGCGTCTTCCTGAAGCAGGGAGAATTGTGGTCAGATTCATTGGAGTGTGATTTTTTTCAGTTCCAAACAGAGTTGGTTTTTCCTTCATAGTTGTTTTTAAATCTGGTTCCTGGATGTTATCTCCATGTATCTGGCTGCATCTTTCTCATAGACATGGCTATATTTATAGTGCAATACTATAGGCGAGACATTTGTTGTGTGGCACTTTTGTTACTGCTGCCTGTAATGGTCAGGCCCAAAGCTCTGCCACCTGGACCCAAACATTCCAGCCTGAGCTGTTAATGGTGGAGGGTTCAGGCTGGCTGGCCCTTGAAGGTGAGTCAGGCACAGCATAGAATCATAGAATTCAAGATCAGAAGGGACCATGATGATCATCTAGTCTGACCTCCTGCAAGATGCAGGCCACATAAGCCGATCCACCCACTCCTTAAGCAAGCTAGCATTTAACCCCCAGCTGATCCTGTTCTGGACTCAGTTACAATTAGTGATCCCACGTGTGGGAGGGTCAGGGAGGAAACAGAGAAGGAAGGACAAAGAAGGTAGGATGTTCTTTCTCTCTCGGAGGGGGTCCGGTGAAGGCAACTTGAAGAAATCTAAAAGACATAGAATTAGTCCCTGTGGTGGGATCAGGAAAGGGGGCAAGGCCCAGGGAGGCAGCCCTGTAGGTTGGTTTGCCAGGGGAGGAACAAGGAGCTGGTGGGAATCTCTGAAGAAGCCCAAGGTCTGGGAACCAGAGCAGAGGCTTTATGAACCACAGGCTACTGGAAAACAGCACAAGGGGCTTGGAGGTTGGAAGTGAAGTGGCTTATGGAAGCAGTGGCATGTCTAAAGGCACAGACCTAGCTGCTTAATGTAAGGTTTATGGGCCAGGATCCAGAGGAGAAGATGAGTCTGTGATCCCCTACCAGCCCCAAGGAAGGGACATAAAAGCCCCTACACAAGGACTATGGGACACAGGGTGGGGCTGAAGACTATGACTACAGGATGGATGGAGGAAGAGCCCAAGTGGGATGAAAAAATCTCTTGGTTGGATTTTTGTTATTCTGGAAGACGGCTGAATTTAAAATGGCCAGAGGGCCAGGCTATGGAAGTTGTGGATAGAAACAAGCCAATGTGGATGGAAAGTGGTGGCCAACAGGAGCTGCTGGAGGTGAAGGCCCCAATAACATCCTTCTGTGACACCAGAAGGCACTAGGGTGGTAAGTGTAACTGCTTACAGGAGGCATTGTAACTTATTGTTTGTATAGGCCATCTACCAACCATTTTCTCCATCCCTTTCCTCCCCACCCCCACGCATAGCAAAGGAGTATCTCTGGGCCACTGTGACTCTTGGAGCTGTGCAGCTAACTCACCATACCTTCTTCAGGCCTGTGCCTAAAGGCACAATCTAGCCCTATGGGAGGGAGACTTGCTTTGAAATAAAAAATATCTCTGGGGAAGGTAATGAAGGCAAATTCTTTTCTTCAGAAGGGATGGGATCAAGTGCATATTTTGCAGTGTGTTTCTGAGATCTTTCATTTGGTGCAGTATGAAACTAGGGGTCACCAAATGAAATTAATAGGCAGCAGGTTTAATACAAATAAAAGGAAGTATTTCTTCATACAACACACAGTCAACCTGTATAACCCCTTGCCAGAGGATGTTGTGAAGGTCAAGACCATAACAGGGTTCAAAAAAGAACTAGATAAATTCATGTAGGATAGCTCCATCAATGGCTAATACCCAGGATGGGCAGGGATGGTGTCCCTAACCTCTGTTTTCCAGAAGCTGGGAAAGGGCGACAGGGAATGGATCACTTGATGATTACCTGTTCTGTCATTCCCTCTGGGGCATCTGGCACTGGCCACTGCAGGAAGACAAGATACTGGGCTAAATGAACCCTTGGTCTGACCAGTACGGCCATTCTTAAGTTCTTACGGTAGGTGGTAGAAAATAGCAGGAATCTGTAATTATCCCTGTGATTGAATGGTGCTCTCCAAACCAAGCATCTAGGCCATCCAAGTAATCCAACATGTCTCATCAGCACTGACTAAATAAACCTCTCATCCATGCATAATATGGACAAAGTGAACCCCAATTTAATGACACTGAAGGAAAATGATTTATTAAATACATGTACTAACTCTGTCAGTATAAGATAAGCATTAACTGAGACAAGTGGATTAAAAAGTGAGAGTCTTATTCACTGCTTGTGCCAGATGTGGAAAAAGCAAAGGACTGTGTCAAAGGAGCTCATTTACCCCAGGTCTTAAATCCATGCACTTGTTAACTGTGGGCTGGTTATGTCCTGACATGAAAAATGAAGTTTACATTGTGTGTATGTGAACCAGTAATTTGCATTGATTTGCACATGTGTCTAATTCTCTAATCGTTAAACTGCATACGATATGTAAATAGGTATAAAGTTTGAACTGAGGTTTTAAATCAATTTATGTGAACAACTTAATCTTACTGGCAGGCTGCCTTGGGTGTACTTGGGTCATAAGAATGAAATCTGGTCCCATGCAGGACAGCACAAGAAGGAGAGATGTGTTTGAGACTGTCACTTTCTAACACTAACATAAGGTTGTCAAGTATCAGAGGGGTAGCCGTGTTAGTCTGGCTCTGTAAAAGCAGCAGAGTCCTGTGGCATCTTATAGACTAACAGACGTATTGGAGCATGAGGTTTCATGGGTAAATACCCACTTCGTCGGATTCACCCACAAAAGCTCATGCTCCGATATGTCTGTTTACATAAGGTTGATCGACCTTCCAAAGCAGTGATCCTCAGCCTGTGATTCCTGAGATATCTATTGCGCTACATGGTTATTCAAATAGCTCTTGTTGTGTCCACATGTGTGACTGACACTCCCTTACTCAACTTCCTTCTCCCTCTCTGCTTGCCTCCCTGAAAGTGGAACCCACAGCTCAAATGCGGGAAAAGGAGATCAGGGTTTTTATGCCTTTGTCTGCAGCATGGGCCAAGATCATCTGAATAAATCTCACTTATTCCTTGCCACTGGAAGGGCCTCAGGCATTCGTGCACCTTCTTCTCTGCCTGTGGCACACAATAGCTTAGTCTCCTGGGAGCTGTAATACTTCTGTCTATTTCTTGTTGTTGGCTTTGTGCAGAGGGACGGGGTGGTGTTGGGTGGGCTGTGATATACAGGAGGTCAGACTAGATGATGTGGTGGTCCATTCTGGCCTTACCCACCGAGTCAGGGGTTATGTCTACACTACACACTAAGCCCAGGCTGTGACTCAGTTTTGAGCCTGAGTCCCCCATTTGTCTACACGCACATCAGTCTGATTTGGGTCAGCACGCACTGAGATTCTGGGTCTTGGGACCATGCTAGAGGGAGAGGGGGTCAGAGCCCAAGTGTCACTGTGACTTGGGCCACTGCAGTGTAGACACAGCTCAAACTTCAGACCCAAGTCAGAAGATCCGTATAGTGCAGTATGGATGTGTTGGCACACCTGTGAGACGTGGGTCCAGCAATTGTAAACCTGGGCTTACAATCGAGTGTAGATGCTCAAGCACGCACTTGGAAACACTGAGCCCAAAAGCTGGGGTCTCAGACCTCGGTTTAGTGTGCACTGTAGACACATCCTAACAGGACAAATCCCTTTCTTTCCAGGGAGTGCTAAAATGAACCTGAAGAATATCTGTCATGTTGTAATGTGGTATCAATGCCTGATGGTCTCATCTTAATGAAGCAACATCACCACATATTGATATAACATGGGAATGTTACCTTTGCAATACATGATCAGGAGGTTGCTGTTTTGTGATTCTCTAATGCTCCTTCAAGCGATGAAGTGGCTAACACTGGAATTATATTAATAATTCCAAAATGAAAGCAAAAATAACCCTCAGTAAATAAGATTTTCATAGCTTGTTTATGGTTTGGAATGAGTCAGTTTTGTGAAAGCGCTGGGGAAATTTCTCATTTGACAAAAGAATGAGAGAGGGAAGCAAAGTTTGGGGTTCTCCTTCCCCAAATCAGTTTCTTTTGTAAAACGTGCAAAATTCAGATCTGAAGACAATCATTTTGTGGCCATTTCATGGTTAACAAGAGTCCAGGATTGCAAACAAGTCCAAACTTTAAATGATCGTTTTACCAAATATTCATTGAAAAAAATATTCTCTTTTCCAAGGTTCTGCTCTTCACGTAGAGAAAAAAGAGTAGCACTGCTCTTAGAGAAGCAGGCCACCAGTAGAATAGTTGCATGTCTTCCTCAGTAACAAGTTATCTCTCACCTTTTTCCCTTTTTTTTTTTTAAATTATTTTTGTTTTGGTTTTTTTTTCCTTACTGTGTTTTTGGAAAAAGAGATGAAATGTCTTTTTTTTGCCCTACACCCCCCCCCCCCAAAAGGCTCATATCCACTTAACTCTGGTCCCATTGGAGTCATTGGTAAAACTTCCACTGAGTTTGGTAGGAAGAGTTAAAACAATTTTGAAAATCCCCCCCACAGAAGCCTTAGGAGTCCCCTGTGTGCTTCAGTTTATGTAGCAGAATAATGGACAGCATACATGTCTCTTGCATATGCAGATGGGTATTTGAAAATTAAATCTGAACATCACAGGGGACCTGATTTTTCCCTCCCCCCCAAAAAAAAAAATCTTGAGAGCCGGATGCTGCATGACAAATTGTGTGTGCAGCTGCATGTCTAAACTTGCGCACAACCAAATCCTGGCTCCCTTTGAAATCAATGGCAAAACTCTCATTGAGTAAAGAATTTGCCCCATAGTTACGATCACTGTGTGCACAAAACAGGCTTTTGTTCATGCAAATAGTGGATTGTTACATGGAATTGCTGCAACTACTCATGCAAACTAGTTGTGTGGAATGTGTTCTTCAGCTTTGGGGTCCTACAATTTGAAAATTGAATTAAAAATGTCCAGTCATAACTGGTAATAAATAATTCCCTCTCTCTCCTTGCCTAGAGAGAGTGGTATGCCACTGAATGCTAGCACATGTACAACTAGGCATGTTTTGCCTCTAGCTTCTAGGAATTCATGATTTATTGTTTTCCTTCACCCAAAGAGATCCAGTCCATGGTCTCATTTTTGTTGTGTTCGCATCCTAATAGAAATCATGTGCTTAGTTTTCAGAGGACCTTACTAATGATGTTTGTTCATAATCTGAATACATATATTTGAAAAGTATTTGAAAAAAATTTCAGGATATTTATAGTGTTAAATATCAGAGGGGTAGCCGTGTTAGTCTGGATCTGTAAAAGCAACAAAGAATCCTGTGGCACCTTATAGACTAACAGACGTTTTGCAGCATGAGCTTTCGTGGGTGAATACCCACTTCTTCAGATGCAAGTGGTGGAAATTTCCAGGGGCAGGTTTATATATGCAAGCAAGAAGCAAACTAGAGATAACGAGGTTAGATCAATCAGGGAGGATGGGGCCCTGTTCTAGCAGTTGAGGTGTGAAAACCAAGGGAGGAGAAACTGGTTCTGTAATTGGCAAGCCATTCACAGTCTTTGTTTAATCCTGAGCTGATGGTGTCAAATTTGCAGATGAACTGGAGCTCAGCAGTTTCTCTTTGAAGTCTGGTCCTGAAGTTTTTTTGCTGCAGGATGGCCACCTTAAGATCTGCTATTGTGTGGCCAGGGAGGTTGAAGTGTTCTCCTACAGGTTTTTGTATATTGCCATTCCTAATATCTGATTTGTGTCCATTTATCCTTTTCCTTAGAGACTGTCCAGTTCGGCCGATGTACATAGCAAATGTACACTCAGTGCCCCTCTGCTATGTACATCGGCCAAACTGGACAGTCTCTAAGGAAAAGGATAAATGGACACAAATCAGATATTAGGAATGGCAATATACAAAAACCTGTAGGAGAACACTTCAACCTCCCTGGCCACACAATAGCAGATCTTAAGGTGGCCATCCTGCAGCAAAAAAACTTCAGGACCAGACTTCAAAGAGAAACTGCTAAGCTCCAGTTCATCTGCAAATTTGACACCATCAGCTCAGGATTAAACAAAGACTGTGAATGGCTTGCCAATTACAGAACCAGTTTCTCCTCCCTTGGTTTTCACACCTCAACTGCTAGAACAGGGCCCCATCCTCCCTGATTGATCTAACCTCGTTATCTCTAACTTGCTTCTTGCTTGCATATATAAACCTGCCCCTGGAAATTTCCACCACTTGCATCTGAAGAAGTGGGTATTCACCCACGAAAGCTCATGCTGCAAAACGTCTGTTAGTCTATAAGGTGCCACAGGATTCTTTGTTGCTTTTATAGTGTTAAAGACATTCTACCTCTTGCTGACTTTTTTGCTTTTCTTTACAAAATAGTATCGGCAAGCAAAGATAATGTTTGCTATTCACGTTTCCTTAACGTTTTGTGTTATTCCACTTGACATCATGATGCTTGTAGGTAATTACTGAAGCATGAAGTTAAATTGGTGATTCATTATTGTGACCGGGAGAAATGGAGTTAATCAGTCATAAAGTCACAGGTAACCTGGTTTTGTTTCTGTGAAGCTTAGCTTTCACACCAGTCTAGGTAATTCTTCTTTGGTGGTGGTAATTTTGCAGTAAGATTTGGGATCATAATTATTTTGTCAGAGGTGATAGACTAACATCCTTCTGTCTTGCTAACATACCGCTTGGCTTTGTCTGCAAAAACTAAAAGAAAGTTAAACTAATTGGTCTTGGGAATTGTATTCTGAAAGAATAATCATTTCAGAAAGCAGGGGATATGGGTACCAAGAAAAACACTTATGCTGAGCATAGAAGAGAAGAGAGAAGTTGTTTTCAAGAGATTTTCTCACTTGTTATGAAAACTGACCTATATATTCCCATCATGCATTGTGCCCAAAAGTGATTAGATTAAGTGCACAGAAGTGGTAGATTGAACAGGAAAGGGGAAAAAATCATCATGATCAGTCATTCAAGAGAGATCAGTAACTTCTTCCTTCCCCATGCTGATGAATTTATCAAATCATATACTTCAATGACTACTTCTGACTTACATAAGAGATGCTAGGGTGGTTGCAATTAAAAAAGGAGATAATGAGAGCCAGAAAGCACTTTAAAAATGTGCTCTCACTGATTCCTAGAATTCAATTGGAGCTAAATACTTAAGTTTGTCCATCATCTAATGTAAGTTTTCAATAATAGACCAGACGCAAGGACTGAGAACTTTATGAATAACCTCTTAGCAATCAATAAGAGCTTTGACAGACATTTATAGTACAAATATATGGTAATGAATGACAATGGTAATAATGGTCCCTCTTCCTCGGGGGCAAAGAGAAATTTTCTGCCTACGATGGAAAAGGCAGGGGAAGCTAAGAAACTGTCTCCATCACTCCACACTGACTCCGACATTCTAGTCTTCAGAGTGAGACACAGAGCAACAATCCTGGAATGATAGTATGTCATAGACTAAAGAAGAAAGTATTGGGACACTGGTTACAACTTCCTAGATCCAAGTTCAACTCCCATCTCTACCAGACTTCCTGTGAGAACAGCACCATTGTTAGCCCCCTGGGGGCCCTAAACAAGAATATTGGCGGGCGCGGGGGGGAGCTCACAATACTAAAACAGGTGCATTCCTATATTAAAGAGCTGCTCAGGGCCCTAAACAATTACTTAGTCATCTTATGCCTAGTGCCAGCTCTTAGAGTATGGGCAAGTATCTTGAATCCTCTGTGCCTCAGTCCTCTATCTGTACAATGGGAACAATACTACTTTATTTGCCCTTCTTGTCTAGATAGATAGATACTTCATGGATACAATTAACAACTACTTCCTGTGCATTATAGAATATATCCTAACCTATGTAGGGACATATGCATCATTATGGATACTGTGCATGTATGTATATGCATGATAGTAAAAAGTTCATAGAATTTGGAAGTCAGTTGATTAAATTTGGTTGGCATGAAGTTCTGATTCTAAATAGGTGGAGAGATAGAGAATATAAAATTATATTGCATTCATAATATTTAAAATATCAGAAAAAGAGAAATAGTTTCAGTAGGTTCAAAACAACAATGCTAAGTATGCTGCACAAATACCTGCAGCCTCAAAATGTCAAGTGACAAATTATTTCATAAATGAATATTTAAGTCAAGTAGTAATTGAGTTGATTTTTCCTAAAAATGATAATTGAAGTGCTTTATTCTTTTTTTACTGCCAACATAAAATAAAATTGCATAATTAGTACAAAATTACTTTCAGGAGTGACTAATTTTCGTTTCTGTTAAGTATGCCACAAATGCTATGCTGACAACTGCAAAAAATGTGAAAATCTTCCCTTAAGAAGGTGAATCTTTGTATTACAGGGCAATCAAAATGGTGTTAAAACAACAAAACAGTCCAATATACAATGGCAACAAGAGACCAAGAGGTAAAATAGAAAGAAATGGTAAAATAGGGGATAACTCATTATAGGTAACCGCTAGATCTCTGGTTTGCATCAGATTCCAAGACCTGATCCTGGATCAATTGAAGACAAAGGCAAAGCTCCTATTGACTTCACCGGTGCAGGATCAAGCTTCACATGACTAGTGACTGGGTGGCCAATCTTATGCCTGGGGGGAGGGATAGCTCAGTGGTTTGAGCATTGGCCTGCTAAACCCAGGGTTGTGAGTTCAATCCTTGAGAAGGCCACTTAGGGATCTGGGGCAGAAATTGGTCCTGTTAGTGAAGGCAGGGGGCTGGACTTGATGACTTTTCAAGGTCCCTTCCAGTTCTAGGAGATTGGTATATCTCCAATTATTACCTATTACCATTACCTATCAAAGCAAATGGAAACAACTCCCATTAGCCCTGATTGGTGGAGAACCAGGGCCTGAAAGCAGTTCTTTATGGGTGATTATTCAAAGGCTTATGTGACAAGCTTGGTTCTGCACCACCTGCTCCTCATCCATAGTACTTACCCACATAGCAGTCCCAGGAACTAATGTAACAGATCAGAATTGGGCCAATGGTTTCTAGACTCCCATGTCTCATCGAATTAGTTTTTTTTAATTTCACATGTGAATGGGACTGCTCATGTAAGGAAGAACTACTCAGCATGAGCAAGTGTTGTAGCACTGGCCCCTGTGGGTCTTATCCAATAACCACTGAAACCAGCAGGTGTCCTGTAGCCTCATTCCCCAGTGAACGGATGATCACTATTATGAGAGACCTTAACTATTGAGATTGCCAGCGCATGTGCTAGAGTGGTTAAGGATTGGGCTTTGGGAGTGTCTTTGAGATAATATAATAAGCAGTCATGATGCACAGCAAAAACCAAGATCAAATTTGGTGTTCCCACTTTCCCAGGTGGCAGAGCCACTGGTAAGGGAAACACTATTTTTTCTTGTTAGCATGTGCCCTTCTTCTCACCCCGATCATTCTGTTACTTGCTGATTTTTTTCGGGACAGCATTGCTGACGGTGTCAGAGGAAAAGTGATGCTTTGACAGCAGGGATCCCCTAGACAGCAGGGATCTCTTAGCATATAGGGGGGAAACAAGTATTCTAAAAACTATTTCCCCAACCCCAGATTAGGAGGGTGAAGCCTTGGATCCCCTTCCCCACTGCAATGCATCAGCCAGTGTGGCTGAGCCAGCTACAGCCGGTTACCTCCACTGCCAGAGCAGCAAAAAGACAATTGTTCCTCACAGGGGTATCTAAAAAATAACGCCTCACCGGCTGGTGCTGTTTATGCATCACTCCTTGTTCAGGCTAGCCCTAGAGGAACCATTTTCATGGCCTTTTAAGGGCTCTACTGCAAAAATAGACAAGCCACAGAACTTTGCATTCCAAAGTTATAGGTGCCCAAAAGAATGAGCTTGATTCTGATTCAACTTTTGCTACCATTACGCTGGTGTAAGAGAGCAGAATCAGTCCCAAGGCCTACAAACAGAAGTTCTAATATTGTATATTAGGCATCCTCAAGTGTAGTCACCATGGGAATATTTTTTTAAACCAGTTTTAAATATTAAATAAATCCTTATACTAAAATGCTTGCAAAGGAGACCATTAAAAACATGCCTCGCCTATCCTAGATAATCTGGGGAGCAGTGAGTCAGAGTTCAGCAAAATTGATTTTGAGTTGCTACAAGTTTCAAGGACCAAGCGGGATTTGACCTAGTGTTAAAAGAGGCCTTAGCAGAAATTTACCCAGTGGTGACACACTTAGTTGACTTTAAGAGTGAGGGCATTATGTAAATGTTAAAAAAGACAAAATGACGGTGTGTAAATTCAGAAGGAATTTTTGGATGTGTGGGAAATACAAGTGACAAAAAATATTACCAGCATACCTCTACGAGAGACAGTGACTATAGCAACTGAACATATACTCTTTTGAACTAGGTTCTATAACTGTCTGTCCTCTGCCCGTTTTTTCTCTACCCTTTGTATGTCTTGTCTCTTTAGACTGTAAGCTATTCAGGGTGGGGAGTTTGTCTTGTGCTATGTGTCTGTAGATTAGAACAATGGGGCCACAATGTTGGTTGGAATCTCTAGGTGCTACTGTAATACAATCATACATTGTGCAGTATATATCAAACATCTACTCCATACAGCATAGTCATGCCAAAAATAGCACTTAAACAGGCTAAAGCAATATGCAGAAGCTAAATATGTAACATGTAGCAACTGTCAGATAAACGTCATAACGTAGGAATAAAATAAGCTAATTCAACTCCATTTGTCTAGATTTGGCTCTGGGTTGGGAGAAAGGGCAATTGCTATGGTGCAAGACTTCTCTCCCTACTACAAAGGAAGAGACGATAAGAAGAACCAGCACAACCAGAAAAATGAGTGGGCCTGACTAGGGAAGAATACAGTGGGGGGTAGCAAGTTTTGTATTAAACCCTGATTGCAAGGGTGGGTATTACAGCCCCCGCCCCCTCCACACTCTGTGCCAATCCACAGAGGAGATGAGTTGTTATAGTCCCTGCTCCCTCCCCAAACTACAGAGCTTTGGCTCAGACTGGAACAGCCCATGTTTTTAGTGACTGAGGTCCCTGGTTCAATCCTCATTGGGTCAGCCAGAGGGCAGTTGTTACACAAGCAAAGCCTGCCTCGTCATGGTGAAATCTTAGCCAGGAGGGCAATGGTGCAAATACAAACCGCTATCTTCATTAAAATGCTCTGTGGATTGACCTGCCTTACTAGTTCAAGGACACAATATTTGCACCTCCCTGCTACTACTGGGATGAATTCATTCCCCAAGTGAATAAGTACTGCTAATGAGAAAAATTGGAATTTAGCAATTGCAAGACATGACTGGTTTAGATGCTCACCCAAACTGTTGTGTAAAAATAATTTGTGCCTTATTCTGCGACCTTTAGTCATGCTGAGTAGTATGACCATTCAATGTTACCCGGAGTTCTTTCAACCCAAAGCTCTTGGTAACTTTTACTCTGTGCGAGATGGTGTGGCCATCCAACCAATAGATGGCTGGCACAAACAGGACAACACAAGAGTGCTTTCACTTAAAGTTACACTTTACTTAGTCTCAAGCACTTACACACATCCGCAACAGGTTAGTAAAACACCCCCAACCCTTGATAATTACCAAAGTTGAGTGTGGCTCTTGAGTGACACAGCGACAGGCTTCTGGTGGCCAAATCTTCCATCTGCCAGTGGGGACCACGAGATGTATCCAGAGGGAGAGTCCAAACGAGTTCAACTCCCTCAAACTTGTTCCCCTTATTTATACATTAGTAATAGAATGGCATGTACCTTAAAGAAAACTTAAGTGAGCAGTTTCAATGGTCAAGCAAGAGGTTCCTTCTGATGATTGATTAACCAGGTGTGGGTTTTTCCAGAGTTTGCAGCCTTGAGGCCTCAATTGACATTCCTGGGGCACATACATGCATTTTAGAAGAGCAGGATCAGCAACTTCAACACAATTCTTATCAGGAAGGACGCGGGGTCAAGCTGCCCTTTCTGTGGCACCCAAAACCCCTCCCCTCCTGCCTCAGTCAAGCTGAGACTGCTGACTAGGCTGCTTTTAGCAATAAGCCATAGTGGTTTCAGGCACTTTATTGGTTTGCCAAAATCTTCCCGTACATTAAGAACTACCAGTAGGGTGACCAGATATCCCAATTTTATAGGGACAGTCCTGATTTTGGGGTCTTTTTCTCTTCCCCCACCCCCCATTCTGATTTTTCACACTTGCTGTCTGGTCACCCTAACTCCCTGTATTGCATAATGATGCACCCTGCTTGTAAGTAACCATCTCATGCTGGGGTAGGTGCGGGGTATGCAGGGAATTCCTGACCTACCCCAGCACCTGTGGTTGTAGCTAATGCTATCTGTTTCATGGAAGGAGTTCTGAGGGCCCATCCCCCGTACAAACTACTCCTGGTTAATGCTGCTGCTCTTTCTGTAGAGAGTGTAGAAGCAGCTGGATCTGCTGTTTTCTTCTGGATTTGGTGGGTAGTCCTGGAGATGGGCTGGAAGGCCCTGACATCCCTGTTGCAGCTGCATAAAAAGGAGCAGTTTAGAAAGACCAGCAAATGGTTTTCCCTCTTGGCTACCCTTCCCACTGTGTTTTCTGTAATTAAGTTCCTCTCTCTCTCTCTGTCTTTTACCTCCGCCAGCTTGCACAGCCTTGATTGACAGGCAACTAGAGACCACGGAGTTGCCAATTTACATTGCAATCAATAATGTACCTAGATCTCCAGCAACATTATTAACATACATTTAATAAACAACAAGGTTAACTTTCAGCTGACATTTATGGCTATTTATTGAAGCAAAAGCTTTCTCACACGTTTAAACATGCTTACACAGAATTCTTCTGCTCTGTACTTTCCATTTCAAGGGAAACACTCGGACATAAAAGTGCAGCTGCTCACCTAATGCAAACAAATACTTTTGCCTTTCTGAGGAAATGTCTTTAGCTGAACTACTCAAAATTTTTTTGCTTTCTGCCGCTGCTTTAGCTTCAGAAAACTTGTGCAAGCTGGCTTGACTGACAACCAGTTTAGCTCCCGAAAAGCTGAGCGGGAGACAAGAGACACAGGACGTATGGCTAGGAAACACAATTTCCGTGGCTAGTGTTTATGTAATGAAGGAACTGACTGACGCTTTAGGATCTGTCTCTGCGGCAGAGTTGGACTAGGCGTGAGCAGCCACACTGCAAAGCCCTACTTGAGTGACTGGGTCCTCATTAGTGTTGTATTCCCATGTGTGCCCGGAGGATGTCTGGGGGTATAGCCAATGGTTCTTTGTGCTAGCCTCTGTTCGTCAGAGGATGGAGATGGATGGCAGGAGAGAGATCACTTGATCTTTGCCTGTTAGGTTCACTCCCTCTGGGGCACCTGGCATTGGCCACTGTTGGTAGACAGATACTGGGCTAGAGGGACCTTTGGTCTGACCCAGTATGGCCTTTCTTATGTTATGTTCTTATGCTGCAAGAAGCCAAGATGCTCTATCATTCTTTCCCAGTCACTTGTGGGAGAACTTTCATGTCCTGAGCATGAGGAGGGAATTGTGGGAACATAGAGGGTCATCAGCACTCGAGAAATTTAGCCTGTGACCTCACCACAAATTGAACAGGTCACCAGCCAGAGGAGGGGAGTTGGGGGGGAGAATCTGGGCTTTAATCCATCCCCCCCTCCCCAAGCCATGCCAGATAGCCAAGGCTGAAAGCACCGCTAAAGTCAGGTAAGAGGGCTTTGTGTGTGGATGGGAGGGGACTATAGGCAACAGGTGGGTAAAAGCATGAGCTAACTCTGTAGTGAACATAACCTTAGTTTAGATTAAAGGAAATGACAAGGAAAAGACTCAGCGAGAGCACGGTGTGTGCATCTCCTTTGTTACAAGCTGCAGCAAGGGAACAAAATGTATGCTGTGATCAGCACAGGAAGAGCTCTTAGAAATGTAGAAGTGAATTATACAGAAGGGATCCTAATTCCACAGCTTCATACACCAGTTTTCATTCTCTGCAATCTGCCTCAAGTTGTAGCTACATCCTACAGCAATGTGGCATAATAGACTTGAAATTCTGTGTGGAATTAAAAAGGGGAGGGTTGAGTGAATTTAAATAGGAACTGAAAATAATCAGTACAGTAGACATTGTATTTGTTCTTTTTTATCAAACCCACTGTTTTACTTTTATTCCACATTTCCAGTTCCAAAAGCTATGGCATATCAAAAAGTAAGAATTTATATCTACATTATAGAAGTGGTTAGAGAATTTGGAAGTTTTGGCAGCTGAGTATGGGACACCTGGGACTTGTAGCTCCTGAGGAGGTATGAATCATAGAAAAGTAGGGCTGGAAGGGACCTTGAGAGGCAATCAAATCTGACCCCCTGTGCTGAGATAGGATGAAGTAAACCTAGACCATCACTGCCAGGCATTTGTTTAACCTGTTTTAAACCTGCAATAGTGGAAAAAGGACAGTGAGATAAGCATTTTAGCTGTGTCTGTTAACGATTTCCATGCTGATCACTTTAAAGTTAATATTTAATATTATTTAATTTGCCTTCTTTAAAGTTCCATAACTAACATCCCATCAAGATAGTGCCAGTTCATTCCACTCTGAGCTATAGTGTGAGACTCTCTGCAGACTCAGGAAGGCACCAGGGCATCAGTTACACTTGGTTCAAAATTTCAAGGTTCACTTTGACAAATGTATTTGTGCCCTTTTGGTTTGGAGGGGGAAGGAAAGGGAGTGGGAGGGTGTGTGTGCTTCACCTTAGCCTAGGCAACTCAAATCCTCCCCTCCCCCCACTGTCCCTCCCCACCCCCATCCTCCAGCATGTACAGGAAAACTTAGATTCTGGAGAATAATTTTGCAGTTGGGGATGGATTCCATGGTTGCAAATTTCTAGAATACGTCACTGCCCACAAGTAAACACATTTCCAGGAGAAAGAAAGTAAGGAGGGATGGTGGTGGAGGGAGCAGTCTTCCTGAGGGGTGTGTTTCAGTTTTGTTAAAGGTACACCACTAGGAATGTTTTTAAAGCACAAAACAGTCTGTAAAAGATTAAAGAAATTATTTCTTATTCAGGGGGCCTTTTGAAAAGGGCAGTTTCCCTTTTATAATGCAAAGAAGGTGCAGCTGGTCTATATATGCTGTGTTCACTTTGATAATCGGGGCTGGATTATCGCCCATACTGAATAAAAACTTCAAGAGTAAGCCTTATAAAACTACAATTTTACATCGCAGTGTTCTTGAATAGTGTAATATACAATAGTATCTTTTAAGGGGAAAACAGAATCCCATACTCCCTGAGTAAGGTCTTCAGGTGCTAGGGCTGGTATGGTTTGAACCATTATTGTATAATTCTGTAGCATATAGTCCATTAAAAATAAGTTTACTTTACTTGCATCTTCGTCAAGATGCTTGGCCGTCCTGTATGGTCAGAACCTTCAGCATACATGTCCCTGGACTCTCTTCAGTCTTATGCTTTCCAAGTTTAGTATGAGTATTCAGGAGATTAAAGAAGTACATTCCTGAGACCTCTGAGTTTCATAGTTTAATGGGAATAAACAATCCATTTTGATAACAAAACTGCATGATGTTGCAACAACCAGGCAGCTAGGATAGAGCTATCCCACATCAAAGCTATGATCACAAAATGTGTCCAATTTGGGTGTCCACAATTCAAGAAGAATGTGGATAAATCAAAGAGGCTTGAGAGAAGAGCCAAGAATGATTAAAGGATTGTAAGACGTTCCTTAAGTGATAAAAACAGATTGAGCTCCTTGGGTCTAGCTTAATGAAGAGAAGGTAAAAGAGGCCTGTAAGTACGTACGTGGGTGACTAAAGTTTAATAATGGGCTCTTCAACAGCTGGAAGTTGAAGCTAGACAAATTCAGACTCAAAATGAGCTGCAAATTTGTAACGGTGAGGGTAATTCCTCAAGGGTCGCTGTGGATTTAAAGACTCCAAGTGCTGGAGAATCCACCACTTGGTAAATTGTTCTAACGGTGATTAACCTTACAGTTAAAAAGCTGCCCCTTACTTTGTTTGACTCTTTCTAGCTTCAACTTCCAGTCATTGGATCTTGTGATGTCTTTGCCTGGTAGATTAAAGACTAGTGTCAGATTTCTTCTCCTTACGGAGTTGCTTACAGACTGTGATCAAGTCACCTCTGAACCGGCTCTTTTTTGAATATACTTTCTTTCAAAAGTATGTGCTTTAAAGTTCATTTTACTTGAGGAGCTTGTGTCAGTGCAGGGGGAGAAGAAACAGGGTTTGCCCTTAGAATTTCTCTCCCTGAATTCAAAAGACCTTATGCTTTTAGGATGGTATTTAAGGTTTGTGTCTGTTCCACTGAGTGACTCCTGATTTCTTCAGTTCAGTCTCTTAATCTGGTTTTTACTGAATATTGATTTCAATTCACTACCTTTTGGAAGTACTGTACCAAAAATTATCTTTCAATAAACTCCAAGCATGAGTGGCTTATTCAGTATCTCCTCTATTAGCAGTTTATATTCTTATTGCAGGCTTTCTACCTCTCATAACATATCAGTTACTATTGAAGGCAGATCTTCCTAAAAGGTGTATCTTAACCTTTAAGTTACCGGTTTAATTAAACACTAAAAACAATTTTTTTCCCCTTCCAATAAAACAGCGGAGTTATCATCCGAATTTAAAGATATTTGGAACCAAAGGCAAGTCTTTGACATATCACCTTCCTATTGGGCCTCTTAAAAGGGTGAGGCTCAATGGGATTTTTTTCCTCTCTAGAAAAGTTTTTAAACTAAATCTAAATTCATTAGACAATATTCTTGGCTGCACCACAGCAAATTTGTGCTGCCATGTCAGATGGCGTGGCTGAGATTCCCCTCCACAACACATACCCCCAGGTGCAGTTTCTTCCGCCTGGGGCCATTTTCTAATGTTGGAGCTGGAGGTGCGGTTCCCAGGTCGCATAGACATACGTGTGATAGCTCTCATTAAGCTAGTGTGTTAAAAATAGCAAAGCTGTGGTAGCCAGGGAATCAGTGGCATGGACTAGCCACTCCAAGTATCTACCCAACAGGTTCAGGTGGGTTTGTACTTGGGACTGCTAGCTGGTGCCACTGTCTGCTGCTACTGTGGCTGTACTACTGCGTTTAGCTTGGCTACTGCAAGTATGTCTACGTGAGCTGGGAATTGTACCCTTAGCTCCTAATGTAGATGTAGCCGTAACAAAGCCCCACTTAGGATGAGGGGAATGGAATGAAAGCTTTGCACTACCTTTCCTGCCTACACTGTGGCCTGTTTTCCCCTCTATGTAGTAAATAAAAAAATGACATTTCCTGACTTAGTAGACAAGTCATAATCTCTGCGATGGTTTTGGTCAGTTCTTGCTTGCAAACAGTTGGGGGGGTTCTTTTTAGAATAAAATGGGGGTTGGACAGAGGGAAAGTAATTTACCTAATCAGTTAGATTAATAGTTAAAAAGGTAGTGTCCAGGAAAGCATTCTAATTATAACAAGGTATTTCCTTATCGACCACTGATACATCTCATTAGTTTCAGATAAAGATATTATCTGATTGCATATTTGAATCTTGCATTAGGATGTGATGACAATCCCTGGACAGGCCATCTGTGAAGCCTGAACCCAGAACCTCTAGTTCTAAAAACAGGTCTCTGCTGCTTGAATTAAATCAGGGGTTGGCAACCTCTGGCACGCGGCTCACCAGGGTAAGCACCCTGGCGGGCCAGGCCAGTTTGTTTACCTGCCGCATTGGCAGGTTCGGCTGATTGCGGCTCCCACTGGCCGCGGTTTGCCATCCCAGGCCAATGCAGGAGGCGGGAAGCCGCGGCCAGCACATCCCTCACCCGCGCCACTTTCCGCTGTCCCCATTGGCCTGGGACAGCGAACCGTGGCCAGTGGGAGCCGTGGTTTGCCGATGCGGCAGGTAAACAAACTGGCCCAGCCTGCCAGGGCGCTTACCCTGGCGAGCCGCGTGCCAGAGGTAACTAAAGGGCCAATTCCATTAAATTGGAAGTGATAGCAGTCATTTTATACCATCTAGCCACCAGAGGGTGACAAAGAGCCCCACTGCGTTAGCTTGGATTACAACTAAATAGAATAGCTGGGCTAGAGAACCCTGTCCCGTGGGGCCAGTCTTCCTCACTCTCTGAATGTAGGGCTAGATTAAATTAGACTGGGCTTTGTATACTGGCCTCCCCTTGTGCTGAAGACTGAATTCCAACACTGCTGAATGGCAAGTGTATTGAAAGCCTGCTGGGAATAGAATATTAAGAAATAAGAATACATGTTTCTGGGTATGAACAAAAGACAATTTAGTGGCTTGAAAAGCCAGTCCCCAGGAGAGAACAGCTAAGAGTTTCATGCAGAAGCTTAGAATGATTTAGTCAGAGTGGCTGTCTCATGTAGTGACTGTTTCACATATTTGGGATTCTCTCGGGACAAAGAAAAGACATTTCCTTGTATCTAGTTTGATTTTTTTCTATCCGTTCCTGATGTGCCCACTTGCTTCATTATCTGTAGTAGAAAGAAAATGCAAATGAAAGTTGACTTGATATGTCAAGTCACATGGACTGAATTTACCTGTGATGTAACAACATATGACAGACTTGTATCCATATGATCCCGACCCTAGTAATTTCATTGGAATTACACCAGCCATGAATCTGGCGCACGCAGTTTCAGTTCCATTCTCTTAACTTTGTCATTTCTGTGCCACACAGGATTCAATTTTCCTTAGCCCACCATTTTATACTTCCAGCATCAATTCCCATTGCCTCTTAGTATTGGCAATCAGTTTTTAATACTTCTCTGCCTGTTAAAGTCAGATCGGGCACAGTGGGAAGTGCCATGTTCACTGTATGAAATGGGCTTTTCTGCAACATCATGATTTTCCATTTGAAAAGGAAAGGTTCTAGCTCTGATACCTAGAAGGATATTATTCAGTAATATAAGAGGCCAAATCTCATGTAGATGTACATCTGGATGGCTCCATGGGCTTCAATTTATTTACACAGATGAGACTCTGGCCCAATGTCTTGAAACTTCAGGCAGGATTTTGCAACATATACTCATATGAGTAATACTTACTTAAACAAATACTTAAACAAATTGATTATTCACATGAGTAAGGATTTGTAGATTTAGACTATATCCCACACCACTAACCGATTAGCTACTGCTGCTCAAGGTTGTGCTAACACATGTCATAACAGGTTCTGCTTGCATTTGATATCTGAGTTACTTTGTCATTCAAAAAATGCTTTGAAATTACCTGGAAAGGCAAATATCTGTAGCTTTGGGTTGATGTGAATTCTTGAGAACCCTTTTATGTTTTTCAGTTTTGAATAGACCTAAGACCGGTGTGTGTCCATCCATCTGGATTCTTATAGTGGCACCGGATCAGCTAATTCTTCAAAGGCTGGCCTGATCTCTTGGGATCAAAACCACTGAGTTCTTCCAGATGGGTTCTTCCAGAAATGAGACCTTAATCCAGGCTTTCTGAAGATTAGTGAGCCTTTCTGTTAGTATGACCACAACTTTGAGGTTGTAGTGTGACCTAGTTTGGGGGGTTTATAATGAAGCACTAATTAGATGAGTTTTGCCTCAATTCTCCTTTCACCATGCTCTAATCTTAAAATAATGTTTACGGGTTAAACAATAAAGGTGTGGGACTCTTTTTTTTTTAAGATAGCAGTTGCTTTAAGCAGTTTTTAAGCTTGGGAATAGAGAGGAAGTTGGTTTTAGGGGGCACTGCATGGAAGAAATAAGACAAACCAGTCTCCTCTTACCCCTTTCTCTCAGAACTGACTACTATAAACAATAAGGCCCCATACTGTATATGAGGAAATAGAGAACATGCTCACAATTGTAATTAATTCTATTCTGCACACACATCACAGCATTTTGTAATGAGTGAACGTTACAAACAGTATTCCCAAAACTGACTATCTTGCATCTGCACTACTGCAACCTCCTCTGCTTTTGTGGCCTTGGAAAATGCCCCTTGTGTCCCTTTAAATCCAATTATAATGCTGCAGCAAGAGCATCTACCTAACTCATTGCTCAGATCATATTCCCTGCCCCAGCGCTCCCTTTTTCCATTTCTCCACTGACTCCCTCTTTTCCACTGCATCACACACAAACTGCTTCTCTGTACTTTTAACTCCATTCCTGGCTTAGCCCCAGTCTACCTATAACTTCTTCTATGATGGTGAGCTGTAATTGTATTCCAATTTAATATTCTATTTTTAATTTAAATTCTAATTCTGTTTGCAGATAATTTGCACACAGAAAGAGGGGCTAAATGAGGTGAGTAAATGTTTCACTGAGAATACTTCACCCAGTTCTGCTTCATACTCTGAACTAATCTAAATATTGTTTGGACGTGATGAACTGTGTTGGGTTTTTTTTCCTAACTCTTATTTAGTGAACATAATGTTCTTGAGGGTCAACATTTTAAAAGAGTTCAAATATTTTATGTTCTTAAGCATGTTCCATGTCCCCTATCCGCTGGATTGGTCATAAATCTGCTGTCTATATACCATTTCCTCAGTCTCTAATTTCAGTACTTCCTTTCCCACTGTTCGATGGAACGGGGCAGTTCATCAATTCACGTTTCCAGTCTGTTTGTAATATCTGGCTAGAAACAAGGCACTAGACATAAGTATTTTTGTCTAAAGCAGAATGTACGGTGCATAGCAAAAAGGGGTTTAGTGCAGCAAAGAAGGCTGCACCAATCTTTATAAACGGGAAGCTCAGCTTGACAAATTGATTTTTTTTTCTGTGAAATATTTGCTGCTGTGGAGGGAAAAAAAATGCCCACTTGCATTTTCAGATTTCAAGCTCACTGGGTTGCTTGGGGTCACTAGCCTATATTGTGGGATTAGTTCTGGCTTCCTGATTGGCTGATCCTGCTCCTCTATAACTAGGATATTAGCAGCAGTCGTTTTGAATCTCTTTCTCAGGAAGCTAGATTATAGTTGGCCCTCACACAACCACACAGTAAGGGGAAGCAAGGACCCTTCCTTCCTTTGCATCCCTTTGCAGCTGCCAGAGGCCACCCCAGACCTTGGACCTGGGTGTGGGACAGAAAAGCAGGGGCTGAGAACCCAGTACTGCTCCCACAATCTGGTGGAAAGGGAATAGGCCAGAGGATGGGGAATGTGCTGGCCTCACCCCTTCTCTGTGCTGGCCAATGGAGTTAAGCTGGAATGAGGGGATATGTATGCTAGACCTGGTAAAAGACCAGCAAATTACTCTCTGTGCCCTGTCCAATGAACAAGCAAACAATTTCTTTACCGTATCTCCCTTTGTAAATCTGTTCCCTATTAGGCTGGTCTACATGTGTATTTTTGTATTAACTTAACTATTTTGGTTAGGGCTGTGATTTTTATATCAACATGTGCCTACAGAAAGATGTTTATACTGGTATAATCACATCCATATTAGCAAGTTGTACCATTTTAACTATAACCTCACTATTCATAGATTTTAGCCTGAGTCAGATTTTTTTTTACAGCTAGAAGTGACCATTATAATCATCTAGCACAGGGCAGAGAACCTCAGTCAGCAACTTATATCCAGCCCATAAGACACTAGGCAGAAGAACCAGTGTCCAATTACATACAAAGCTGAAATCTTTCCACTGGTTCATTAAGGCACTGCAGGTATCTCACCAACACCTTGACCCCAACTGATGAGTCAGTCAATATATTCTCCAGTACTTTGTGCAGTTTAGTTTTAAATAGCTGAACTGATGGAACCACCAGTTTGTCTGGGAAGCTATTCCACCATCTAATAGCTCTTGCCATTTGTAATTCAACCAAAGTTTCCTTTGGCTTAATTTCATACACCTGGGAGTAATGGCATCTCCCTTGTGCCACCTTAAACAATTTGTTTCCTTCTTTGATGTTTACTTTCTTCAAATACATGGAGATAGGTATCAGATCCCCCTTAGTCATCATGTGACCATGCAGTACATAATTGGTTCTTTTAATCTCTTCTAATAATGCTTTATTTGATTAAAAGCTAGCAAGCCATGATAGAGTGCACTTTCATTTTAAATCAGCAAAGCTAGACCATGTCCCTGAAGAAACTATGCACTTGAGCGGCGTTCTGTTTTTGACATGCCAATTCTTAAATGAGCAGTCAGGCAGGTAATAGAGGGGAGCGATTTGGGCTTATGCCTAAAGAAAGTTGAAGTGGTGATTTCAGCTTCATTTAGTCTAGTGCAAGACATAGACAGTTACCTATACTTGCATGCAGAACCCAAACACAGAGTGAATACTAACAGGATCTTTACTCTTCCTTTGTCCAGACAAGGAGATCAGGGTTAGCAGTTTCAGTAGTAGAGAACCACCATATTTTATTGCTGATGATACCGTGCTATAATATACAGCACATACTTTAGCTATTTGAGGGCTGTCAGGTAATGTAGACTCTGGGACCTTGCCATACATTTTAATGGAACAGGGTGAAGTATGACCAGAAGATGTAAATATGTACTGTATCGCTTGGCTACTTCCAGAAGGAAAGGATTATTCAGACTCAACATATTTACACTGTGGAGCAAAGAATTATTAATTAACAAGGAACAGGATCCAATCTGAGCTTGTGTGATTCAGTAATTTCAATTTATAAAGGTTCATGTGAATATTTTCCTTTTAGTTTCCAAAGCATCTCCGTTCAACCTTGTGCCTCTCCAATCCAAGCCTGAATGTTGTTTTGAGTTTAGGGTTCAAACAAACCTCTAGTTCTACCCTGAATCCCAATCAGAGAGAAAGTAAGATACCTGGAGGCAATATAAAATGGAATAACCATTCTCTTGAAGCATGTTACTATCTCTTATTAATGAGATTTTGGTTCTGTGGATGGCTCATAAGATAAACCAATTACCAAATTTTAAGGGGCGTGTGGTATAGAAAGGGAGCCTGAGACATGAGGCCTTGTATCAGAGGCCCGATGTGAGGCCTGAACTAAAGTAGTGGTGTGTGGGTGAACAAACTCAGGCGAAAAGAATAGTAGTAAAGTATAGTGACTGTTGATTTCTTTAAGATGGTATTTTCCCTCCATCATTTTTAAATCATATTTTTCTTGTTTTGTGAATGTTTGTTTTTGAAAGACGTAGCTTTTATTTGTTGGTTCCCTGGACCGGTCTACCTCCCCAGTGAATTGTCTGTTTTCCATGCTTCTCTAACCTGCCACTAACTGGAATGCCACACAATAAAAAATCAGTGTCAATTCTGTCTTGTTTATTATGCATTATCATTGCTGATGTTGACAAATGTCATTTAGTTTAATGACCATAGTTATCCATTGTCATAATTAAAGGAGATCATTTAATGAAGCTGAATGTAACATTTCTTAATTTGATGTATTAAGCAAAGATGTCATGGCCAGGCACACAAACATCACCCATCATTTGTGCAGATGAGTCAATAAATTAAACAAATCCTTCTTATTAATGTGACAGCATGGCCCTGCTAAGGTTCTGTGGGGACAATGAGAGAGGGTGCCAGATGGTTGTGTTCCATGCAACTCTTTCGCCCCATCCCCCACCACTATCGTGATGACTTGGGGGGTTGGACTCCTTCGTCCCCCTCTGGAACCATACTCAGAATGCTTCTTGCGCACTGCAATGTACTGTCTGATGCATGTGTACCACACTCTCCTGTTGGATGGAACGTTAGCCCTGTCCAACATCTGTCACCCTCTAGTGGCTGCATTCCCATATTGCTATAGCTAACAGACTCTCCCTTCATTTATGTGAGAGGGCCTGCATTTTTGCAACAAAGTCACAAACTCTGAGTTGTTGGGCTGACGTCTGTATATGGAGCCTGTGTATCCCTCATACCACTGCCTTAGGGCATCTAGAGATGATAGGGTAGCAGTACCTGTAATGGCAGTAGCACTCCCCTGTTTAAAGGGGCTGCTGAGAGGGGAACTATGGCCACATTAACGCCACTGGTTGAGGTGGAGGACAGCTGCTGAGTACTATACTGAATTCAACTGTGGGGTCTGAGCACCAGTTAGGGCCTCATCTTTACTAAAGATGGGCCTGGACCAAAACCCTGGATTCAAACAGCCCAGAACCAGGATCTGGTTCCTATCTGTGTAAAAGGCTATGTGAACACCTGTGAACTTTGGAGTGATTTTAGTGACTTGAGCCCATCTCTCTTTTAACCTGTCTTTCCTGGCTCACAAGAAAGTGAAGTGACTTCTTGTCACTTGCCTCAGTCGGTAGCTGGTTCAGGATTAAAATTTCAGGCTCTGTGTTTGCAGGCACCATTACGCTGTGTGGCCACCCTGCAATGAAAGGGAAGATGTCAATGAGTGCAGATCTACTACCTGTGTTTTATGGCAGTGGTACAGTGTTCATACTTTCTTGAACAAAGCTTGCAAGAAATTTCAAAAATCACAAGTGATGGGTTCCTTTCACTTTTGACTAGTGAAATCCAGTTAAAAATCCAGTGTGCTTACAATCCTCTAAAGATTATGTCTCTTTGGGTGGTAAGGTTGGACTCTGCAATTTGGCCATTCACCCAGACCCTTCTTTCCAGGTCCCCAATCCTTCCATCCAAACCAACACCCACTCCCTTTCCCTCAGCAGACTAGTGTTTACAAAACTAACACCATGTTTGCTATTGTAGGAAGCTCATCTGGGTTGGGTCCTAATGGACTAAGCAACCTCTAGGAAACTTGATGACCACCTGCATTGTGAAATGCACTCTGCTGCCCAGGCAAGGATTTCCCTGTACCCTCCTCGGGGGTGTGTGTGTGTGTGTGTGTGTACACACCCTCCTGAATTCATCCATCTCCCACAGTGGTCAACTAGTTACATCATGCAGTGTTGCTAACTTAGATCTAATTGGAAAATGACTATCTTTAAAAATGTTTTGGTTGGAAAAAAATTCCATTTAGTTGTTTGTTGGCAAATTGAATTGAAATTGAAACATTAATACACACTTTAAAAGCATATCTATGATAATATACTTGTACCTGAAAAAACATAGTAGGTTTGAAAAGTATGAACAAAGACTAGCTTTCTCACACAGCTGTGGTTGTTATGACAATGTCTGTGCATTCATTTTGGCGATGTTGGCAGACCTAATTTAAAATTATGATTTATAAACAACAATAAATCATAAATTCAAATGCTGATGTTTCTCGGTATCTTATAATGTTTAAAATGTGGGAGCGTGAGTTAGCACTGAATCACCTTGCCAAAGAAAACGTATGAAACTTGCTTACAGCAACCAGGCAGTCACAGTAAGCTTAACTTTGTTTTTTTTTTAATTGAAATTTTGTAAAAGTTTATGCATATGTAGAAGAAATTTGTATAATTTCATTCTTGGGACAAGTAGATTAGTATGTTTTAGTGACTTTGCTCCAGAACGCTAGATTTGTGATTGGTAACATTATATACATGTGTTTCCTAGTAGGCCAAGATTTTTAAAATGCTTTATTTGCAAAGGTCATTATTTTGCATTGTCACTATCTCAAGAGGTCGTTATCTCGGAGTTTCTGTACTAAACATTTTTATTATTTTTCAAAAATCAATTTAATTTTTTTTAAAAGGTTGATTTTTGTTTTGTTTTAGATTTCTAAAATTGTGGGGGTTTTTCAGTTTTTACTATGGTGCCATACAACCCACCTTCGCTCTCACCCCTCAGCCAATCCTCCCCCCCCACATCGTAAATTCGAACTCCAGCTCTAATTTCAATTCCTGGAGAAAATACTCTGCCCAGGGAACTCAGGACACAGAGTGAACAGTGTTATCTGGTGGGGCAGAGTATCTGATAGATGAGGACATAGGGAAGGACAGAGCATCCAAGGAAGACTGGAAAAATTAGTGGTAAAGACTAGAAGGGAAGGAGAAGCTTAGATACGAGGACAAATTGGATGGAAGAAGCCATTGAGGAGAATGTAGCAGTAGAATGGGTAGGAGGTTGGTCTTGTTAAGGCACTGCACTGGACTCAGGAGGTCAGGATTTAATTCTATGCTTTTCCCCCAACCTTCCTGGTGATCTTGGGCTAGACACTTCATCTCTGACTCTGTAAAATAGAGACCATACTTCCTTACCTCACGGCGGCATTGCAAAGATAAATCCCTTCACATTTCTGAGATGCTCAGGCACTATAATTATAAGGGGTAAAGGAGCATATACACCCATAGGAAGCAGCCCATGACGAATGAGTGGGAAGGAGCAGGTGGGAGGTTGATGCCCCCTAGCATCATGCTGAGGGATTCATTTGCTGGCTTAGAGGAAATGCTGGCAGCAACTGTGTCCCTATAGCACACTTGTTTGGTGTTTTTTTTCCTGGAAGTCACACATGTCAGAGTACTAAAAAGGCCTGACCCTATGTAGCTCACAAAGTCTGAGATCCCAGACTTTGATGGCAGAGCTATCAACTAAACAGATAACCTGTTTTATTTAGTGATACATGAAGAAAATCTGAAGTTCTGATGTTTTGATTTAACACCGAGTATTTGAGGTGCTGTACTCTGAGAGTGAAGAGTGCATTAGGACCTAAAATATTAAAAATTATGCCTTTCAGGACTGAATATCTGAAAAGTATTTTTCCCCATTTTTCAGGACATTTTAATAGTTTTTTTTTAAATGCTGTTAGGAATTGTCAGCAAATCAGTGGACAGTTACTCCCACTGATTGGGACTGATGAAGCTGTAAAGAGTTCTGCATTCTCCAAGGATTTTTTTTCCCCTTAAGTAATAAGAACAATTTCTTGAACATTTTCATCCTCAAGGACAGAATACATAATTGTGCTCATGAGGTTCATCTATCACAATTGGAAAAGAATTCCCTTGTAAGTTTTAAATACAAGATGTAGGATTAAAGCCCATTTTACTTTTTGCTTCACACTCTTTAAGTCTCGGTTTTTGGTGCAACATTAATCAGAGAGCTGCATCATGCATAATATGTGTTCAACAATTTTCAGTCCCACTGATGCTGGGGCCATGTTAAAGCTACATGAAAGGGGGTGTGTCGTCGTATCCAACAAAGAAAGTGAGGATCATTTTTAAAGGGTTTACTTGTCCAAGGAAACAAGTTATTGCATTCTCCTCTTTCCGTAGAAGAGGAACTGGTAAAAGCATAGCCATGTAATTTATAGCTGCCCTTGGCCAGCTCTGAGTTATTCACTGTTCTTACAGTACTTATCACACCCACAGTATCTCAAAGAAACATGACATGCTGGACTAAAATGCTACTATCTTTCTTTTTATCTAGCATTGTATTTGGATTAATGAAAAGAAGTATTTTTGTTGGCAGAGTTTCCCCACATAATGAGCAATTTAAAACCCCTTTGCGAAGACATACAAATTCCATGGTGAATACACACTGCACCATTTAAGCATGGGCCAGATTCTGTTCGTTTATTTATACATTACATTATGGTGATATATACGGGCCAGGATCTCATTGTGTCATGTTCTTTAAAGACATGTAGTACCGGACCCCAGATGTACAGTACCTTCCCTTTGTGTCTATTTAATTTTAAACATTAACTTTAATAAACTGTTTAGATATTCCCCATCCTGAAGAACATATGGTCCCAGTAGACAAGACAGACACAGGGTGAAGGAAACATTATTATCCCAAATTTGCAGGTAAGGAATTGTGATGAAGAATTTAAATGACTTGCAGAAAGTCATGCAGCCAGCTTCCCCAATGCCTTTCCTGAAAGAACATTCTTCCTCTTTATGCTGCCTCGTCCTGTCCTCTAGAACACCTGCACAACCACAGAATTGCACTGGTGTAACGGGGGAGGGGGGTTAGAACTGAGTCATGTGAATTTAGCTGAAGCGAAAGTAGATACAGTAACAAAAGAGCTTGTTGGTAAAACACAGATGCTATGGAATAGTTTTCAACTATAATGTAATTACACATGAAAGCTGTGATTAATGAGCCTCAATGTTTAATTGTGGCATGGAGATCCACACTAAAAAAGCCAGGTGATAAGACATAGCCACAAAATCTGACAGCCACAGTTAATTTACAGTCATGGAGACAGTGTTTATGTGAAAGTTGGAGGGACTTCTTTGTCACTGGTTATTTCCAATATAACTCTGCATTTTTAATAGATTTCAAGGTATTGCGCCAAATCTTGCTCAGTCACTTTACTATAAATCCATAGTGATGTAATTGAAATCAATGGTGTTACTGTGGATTTACACCAGTTCCATGTCAATGAAATTACTTCAGATTTACACCAGTGGAACTAAGAGCAGGGTTTGGCCCATAGTATTTTATTTAAGACTCGAGTCTGTCTTCTTGTGAGACTGAATGTGCAATCAACCCATGCACTGAACTGCTATTAAAATCAATTGGATTTGCAAGTGCAGATCAGTTGCAGGGCTTAAGCCAAAAGTGGTCCTGGATACTGATTTCACGGCAGGATTCCTAGTATTCTCCTAATGTAACTGCATGGCGACCCTTTTTTTCCTTATAAAATCCTATTGAAGATGTGATACTTTCTGGGGATGAGACTGCACTTTTCAGTTCTGAGAGTAGTCTGTCACTTTGCTGCTTACTTGATAATAGGAAAAGAGGAAGGAATATCAAAGAAGCAAATTGATTCATAGACATATTCAATCTATATATTATAATGCACAGTGCGCGCATGATCTGGACTCCAGAGGTGGAGAGCTCCCTCAACTCCTGTTGGCATCAGTGGGTATAGGCCCTCAGAACATCCTGAAAATCAGAGCATCCATATTTGGGCAGGGGGAGAGCGGATGGCAGGATTTCTCCAGTCTGGCAGTGACTTGTCTTTAGATCAAAGTAAAGTGGGGGAATATTACTTGCCTCCCACAGGTGTTGTAATGGTTTCTTTAACATTTGTGAAGAGTTTTGACATCCTCGAGGGAAGGGTGCTAAAAGTAAAAACAAAGATGTATAGACTTCAGGTGCAACTAATTATTATTGTTACTTTGGCTGGTGCGTATTGCATCTCATGCAGTGGTCTGTTTTGTAATCTGTAATAAGGAAAACTATCCAGTTCAATGTATTGGCAAATGCCACTGCAGCTTCCTTCCCCAAGGAAGTGCAAGTCACATGCTGGAGAATCATAATTTATGTATTTTTTTTCTTTCATAAGGAAATTCTTGCCTGACTAAGGCAAGGGGCAGGATGGGTGAGAAGAAGGGAAGTGAGAGCGGAAAGGGAAAGAGGTAACAGTGCAAAAACATTCGCTGGTTAGGGATAATTCTGAGAGAGAAAATGTGGAGCTGGATCTAGATATTGGAAATGTGCAACCTGATCCCCTTTGCCCTAACTTCTGGGGAGGAGGGGGAATTTGGATTTGGTAGTGATTCACTGCTGCCAACTAAGGTGCTAAGGACTTATTTTGCTGCAATTTAACATTGCAAGGGACTGAAGGATGAACTTGTCATTAAGGCACTGGGCTAGGACTCAGATCTGGGTTCAATTTCTGGCTCTGCTGCACATTTCTTGCGTAACCTTGGGCAAATGACTTCATATTTCTATGCCTCTGTTCCCCATGTGCACAATGGAGACAACTTCTTTCTTCTACCCTTTGTCCGACCTGGGTATTTGCTATGTTTCTGAACGGTGCCTTGTACAGTGGGGCCAAAATCTGTATGCTCCAGTTGAAAGTGAATTATTTTGGGGAAGTTCTGTGGCCTGTGCTATACTGAAAGTCAGACTAGATAATCATAATGGTCCCTTCCTGGGAATAGAATCTATGAATCTTGGTTTGCACATAAAATCTCCATTACAGTCCATTGGTAGTTACTAGACAATGTCAACTCAATTTAATCATCCCAAGTGCAGGGAAAAGTGGTCTTTGATAAGTTGAAATGGACCTTTTTCCTTGGTCGGTAATTACAAATGCATGTTAATATTGTTTTCATTTAGACACAATGTTTGGATACAGAGTTATCACTCAATATTTGGAGGATGTTCAGGTCTATTGCCTTCGTCTGTCCATCCATCCATTTATACCGTTCTCATCACCATAGTATCTAAGTGCCTATCTCATGTGTTGGTTCAGCAAGTTGCATAAGGGGTCTACTCTTGGATCCCTATCCAGCCATCCCAAAATTTGGAGGTGTTTGGATCTGAAGCTTTGGCTTAGGGCCCTCTGTGGCTTTTTTCCTAGTGTCCGTTTACCTTGAAGCCATTCAGAACTTCTTGTGATAACATACTTCATGAGTTCTACTGTAGTTGTTTCTTGAGTGCTAAGAGCATGATCTTTTGAATGCTTTGAGTGACAGACCTTAGAAATTAACTGGAGTGGTTCTGTCAGTGAAAATAAAACTAAGAACAAGAAGGTGCTCTTAGCACTTAAGTCAAAGTACATGTCCAGTGACATTTTGTGGTTGAAATGTGACTGTGAAAGATAATTATAAAGTCTATTTCTTTTCAAATCAGTGGCTTTATGATGACATTTAGAACCTGACAATCTCTTGGTGTCAATGAAAAATTCCAGGAGTGGTGAGGGGGACCAAATTGAGGGGTTGAGAGTCCTTCACTGTATTATTGCAAATGGCCCAATCCATTTACAAATCTCTTCAATTTCTTTTTCTCCCACTATTCAATCACTTGATCTTTCATAACAACACCAGACAGTTTTGTCAGGGCCAGAACCTCAGCTGGTGTTAATTAGTACTGCACAAAATCAACATGGCACATATTAAATGGATTAAAAGCTGGCTATCTGATGCCTCTCACAAGCTAATTATTAATGGGGTATCATCAGTTAGTGTGGGTGTTTTCAGCTGTAGTCCTGCAAGAGTCAGTTATCAGCCCAGTTCTGTTTAATATTTGTACTTGTAGTGAGGCAGTGTGGTTCCTTGCCAGCCCGGAGAGAGATGAGTCCCTCCGGACACCAGAGTGGGCGGAGCCAGGAGCGCTGAGCCCGCCCCCTCCCAGAGGGTCAGACGTTGCCCTAGAAGTATAAAGTACCGACCTCAGAGCTCACTGGGAGAGCAGCTGCCGGGGAGGCCAGACACCTCCGGTCTAGCTCGTGATTGGGAAACCCCAGCGGCCTGTGGTAAACCCAAGGACTGGCCTGAAACTGCCCCGCGTGAGCTACCCAGAGGAGTTGCCGAGTCTGTCCCTTGCCAGCTACCCCAAGGAACTCAGGGTGCTGGGCCCCCAGGAGGACACCACTCCGACCCAGGTACCTCAAAAGGGGGAGTCTGGAAGTAGCCCAGGGGCAGCCGACCCTAGTCTGACTGCAGCACTGCCAGAGCCCCATGTCAGTGTGTTGTTGTGGCCAGGATCCCCATGGACACAGCAGCGGGTCGTCTGCCGCTGCTAGGGCCCCAGGCTGGGATGCAGTGGAGTGGGTGGGCCTGTGTCCCGCCTGCCACCCACCTCATGGCTGGCTGTCTCCCCCTCTCCCAGAACCTAGGGCCTGGGCCTACTGTTTATATACTGTTGTTGCTCAGCCCCTGTCTGAGGGTCTGAGTGCCTGACTCACCATTGTCCTGCCCAGACTTAGGGCCTGGACTTAATGTGTTTATTTCTCTCGTCACAAAGGCCGCAGAGGAAGATTCCTGCAGCAAACTAATTCCCAACAAGAAATCTTCTCAAGTTTAGTGAGGCGGTGTGGTTCCCCTCTGTGCCAGAGAGAGATGCACCCTGGCTAACCTCTCTACAGTACTGATCTGGAAGAAAAAATAAAATAATTACCGATAAAGGTGACCAAGATTGGTGAGGTGGTAATAATAAAGATGAGTCAATGTGATCTGGATGGCTTTATAAGCTTGGGACAGTCAAATAACTTGTAATACAGCCAAATGCAATGTCATATGTCTAGGAACAAAGAATGCATTGACTCTGAAAAGACCTTAGTGGTCATTGTAGAAAGCCATCTGAATGTGAGCTCTCATCCTGACGCTATTGCAATACGGGCTAACATAGTCCTAGTATGTATACACAAGGGGATATTGAGCTGGAGTAGGGAGCTGATATTGTCTCCATATATGGGATTGGTAAAATCATTACTAGACTACTGTGTCTAGTTCAGGTGTCTGTACTAAAAAAAATTGCTCAGAGAAGAGCTATAAAAATGGCTCAACATTTGAAAAATACACCTTGCAATGAGAGACTTCAGGAGGTCAATGTATTTAGCTTATCAAAGGGTGTTAAGAGATCAAGGTGTACAAGTACCTATACAAGGAGAAAACAGCTGATATTAGGTGACACTTTTGTCCACTAGATTAAAGAATCTCAAAATTCAGTGGCTGAAAATTAAAAATTAGAAAAGCCATGCAGGAAATAAGACACAAACTTTTACAAATGAGAATTATTAATCATTGGAACTGCTCTCCAGGGCATATGGTAAATTCTCCAGCACATGGAGTCTTTAAATGAAGACTGGATGACTTTCTACAAGAGAGGTTCTCTAGTTTAGTTTAATCCTATTTATTGGACTTGGTGATGGAATTACTGGGTAAGATTGTACAGCCTGTGTTATTCAGGGATTAATAGGTTTTAATACCAGAAAAGATCAGTATGATGATCCAGGTTGGATGTTCTGCATAACGCAGGAGGTCATAGTGGTGTCTTCCAGTCTTAAATTTTATGGGCCTGAGCTTCAGCTGGTCTAAATCAGTATAACTCCAGATTTATCCCAATTGAGGATTTGGCCTCCTCTTTTTTATTAATTTAGTAATATCAGAAAACATGCCTTCTTAAAAGTTACCCAGCTTACTATGAAAGTTCTTGTTGCATTTGGCTTCATATCATGTGACTCTGGTGATTCTTGATATGATTAGTTAAAGCTCTAGCTTGACTTTAAAATAGCACCTGTATTGGCAATGCAGTTCAACCTCAAAGAATGAATGCTTGCTTGTATTTTCATTCTTCATGAAAATTAATTAATTACAATTTTTTTGTATGTTCCACTGACAAACCATCTGCAGGTATGACATTTAGCATCTGTACTTAAAGGTGGCCAACTGTTATGCTGTGGTGATCCTGATGGTGAATCACTCAAGATAAATTGAATTCATCATTGTGATTCTGCATATCTTATGATCTGTCATCTCCATGACATTTATTATTTTATGTTATCTTACCAAGTGTCTGAAGTACATCGGTGTCTGGTTTATTGCATTGCTTTCAAAAGTACTCACAAATAAAGAAAAATCATAGGCACATTTTACTATGTTGCCATTGCTTCTCTTTGGACTTCTGGGAGGGTGGAGGAGAGGGCCTTGTGGTAACCCTGTATTTTATATTTATTTATTTATTTATTTGTTTTCTCCCCAAATTTTCAAAGTTTGAATGCAATTTCTTCACAAAAATATTTTGGAAAAATATTGATTAAATGTTTTCACTTTTTCTCAGCTGGTGGTATTAACAATGCCTCGAAGGATAGGCCTACACACGCTGCAGTAGCAAGTCTCAGATTTTGGGTTGACAGTCTCAGGCTTTTACCACGACACTAAAAACAGCTGTGTAGATATTGTGGCTCCAACTCTGAAGCCCACCCCCTTACCTAGGCTTCAGATCCTGAGCTCAGGCCAGAGCCCTAACAGCTATTTTTAGCACCACAGCATCGGACTGAGTCTGTAGACCTGGACTCTGAGACTCACTGAGGCTTGTTGTGTAGATATACTCCAAGAAACCCAAAGGAGGAATTCAGACCCTACTCCAGGAAAGGATATAACTATTTGTGTGGAAATATGCAATAGTTTATTGAAGGCAAAGGCTTCCAAACTTGTCTTCAATGGAACTACTCATGCCTGAAGTTAAGCACATACCAGGTATATACTTGTAGGATTGGGGCCTTAGTTGATGGAGTAGTTCCTTAGAACCAATAACATGAGAGGTGGCATTGCCTAAGAATCCTTGTATAGACATAAGAGGGATAATAAAAACAGCCAGTGAGACATGGCACATGCTGGAAGATTAATAAAGAGGAATGTGTTGTGTACCTCTGTCATGACCAGCTAATAAATAACACACTTGCAGATACCTATTTTTTCCCCTGAGTTATACTCCCTTGGAGGGTAATGTGGGAACCAAAGTCCTTCTATTTGCAAATGGTGATAGACGTGAGACTTTAGAAGCATGGAAACTTCAAAAGACTATTATGTTGAGGTGTGCCAGACACTATAGGCACAGGGACTTTTTAGAGGCATGTGTATCTATAAAGGTAATATGTATCTTTGAACTAGGGAATGCATTATAGCTCCTTGGGGGAGATTTGCAAAGCTTCCTTCAGAAACTAAAAACTCTGTGTGAGGAGAGATGCAAATACTGCAAATCTCAGGAGAGCTAAACAACTCCAGAGAAGTACCACCCGGGAAGGCAATCACATAGACTTGGGTCATGAGGCCCAGGAGACAAAAGAAAGTGTTTTGATATAAAGGTTCAGTCTGAACTGGGTGAGGGATCTTCATTTTGATCCTTGTTGAACTGACATAAAATGTAACTGATGGAAGAGTTTGAAAGACTGGCAGCCTGCCAAGGTGTCCATGTGGAATATGGGTAACACTTGGGACACGTAGCATGTGTGTAGACTGTTTGTTGTTTTACTATACATTACAAAGACAATGCTTTTTTTTTATGGGAACCGCTTACCTAGGGATTTCAAGGATTTTACACTGCTTGTCCTCTTTAAATCAGAAATGGAGGTCATTCTAAGAGCTATCTCTAGCTCAACCAGAAGTTATTGAACAAATGCAGGAGTTGCTGGGTGAAATTCTATGGGCTGTGTTATAAGGATGTCAGACTAGATTATTATAATGGTACTTCCTGAATCCCTTATGAAACCAAGGGTAAAATTTGCCCTTGCGCAGTGAGCCAATGCAGGTCCTATGCATTACTTAAGTGCTTTTGTTTTCAGAGTTAAAATGGGACTTAAACTATGCCTCTGCCTTTTGCTGGCCCCCTGTACAAAGGTGGACCCTTGCCTGTCCTTAACCTGCAATGGTTGATTTCAGAGTAAACTGTAAGGGCAGGAGTAGCGCCAGGGTTTTTGGCGCCCTAGGCGCAGGGCCGGCTCTACCCAATTCGCCGCCGGTCCCACTGCTACGGTGGACCTGCCACAGGCGTGCCTACGGATGCTCCACCGGAGCCGCGGGACCAGCGGACCCTCCACAGGCATGCCTGCGGGAGGTCCACCAGAGCCGCCTGCCGCCCCCCCAAATCCTGGCGCCCTAGGCGACTGCCTAGGTTGCCTAAATGGAAGCGCCGGCCCTGTGTAAGGGAGTGAGAGAAGGCTAGTATCTTTCCCTTATGCTAGTCAAAGATTTTTTTTCCTTTTACACATTCCATTTGTGCATTATCCATTTGTATTTCTGATTTTTTCATTTCATTTGCACTGTGTAGTTACCTTTTGAATAAGATCTCATAATAGTATAAGAACATAAGAATGGCCCTACTGGTTCAGACCAAAGGTCCATCTAGCCCCGTATCCTGTCTTCCGACAGTGGCTAGTGCCAGGTGCCCCAGAGGAAATGAACAGAACAGGCAATTCTTCCAGTGGCAAGTGATCCATCCCCTGTCACTCATTCCCAGCTTCTGGCAAACAGAGGCTAGGGACATGATTCCTGCCCATCCTGGCTAATAGTCATTGATGGATCTATATGTGTTACACCCAAAATCTGGATATACTGTAGGACTTTTTTTTTTTTATTAACCAAATTCCACCCTCCACATCTCAAGGCAGTGTAACCAAAATGTACACTGGGTTTCTGGCCCATCAAAAGGCAGAAGTAATTAAATAATGGACTCAGATGGGTGTCCACATCCTAACTCTTACAGATCATGTATGGTGAAAGCATCTTACTTAGAAGATAATTAAATTTTTGAATTAAGAACCAGGAGATGCCACTTGTGTGAAGAAAAGAGATGTAGCTGGAAAATAGTGATTCATTTCGCTTGATCCCTAAGGAGGGAACACAAAATCTTAACAGCTCTTAACACCCACTTCTGCCATGATGCTTGTAAGAAATCAGCCAGCTGATCATGATTTGAGGGACACATGGGGGGGAGTTCACTTTTACAACTAGTAGATGAAACCATTTTAAAATACTTTATCTTATCTTTGACTTTATCCTTCTCCCACTTTACTTTGTGTATCACCTTTTTCCCCCCATGGGTCTAAGTCCTATAAGTTGCCCTATGTGGTTAGACCCCTGAACCCACTCAAAGCTCTATTAAATCAATGTTTCAGGATTTAGTGTTAATTGTTTGGGGCGTGGATAATTTCTCTTTTTTAGTACATTGACTAGCCCATTAACTTCATTGGAGTTGCTCTGCAGTCACACTAGTGCATAAGTGGGCTTGATTTTAATCATAGAAGTTATGTGGAAAAGAAGTAGTAGGTCATCCACTGTAAGAGAGGGCTCAGCTGAACCGTTCTCAGTTTAACTCAAATTCCTATGATCATGACTCCACATTCTTTATATTTCAAGAGGGTCTCAGTTTTCACTCTCACCTAGATTGAACAAGAATGTATTCCTAATATCCCTGCATTACTCCCATTGGAAACACAGTGAGTAAGACACTCCGTGGTGGCTATGTATTTACCTAACCTGTTTTCATAAAGTATTCTGCAGATACTTTATAACCAAAGTAAATGTGCTGAAACAGAAATGTTGAAACCTTCTATTGGAAATCATTTGTGCAAAGTGCATTCTTCCAGTGGCAATGTGTTTTTTAACATTGGCTTTATGGGGTAAGCACTTTGCTGGATTCTGTAGATCTAGCCATAAATAGGCATTTAATAATCCCAATGCCTCAGTCCAACGTCTTTCCAAATCACTATGTGATTTATGAAATTCTTCAAGGAGTGGAAGGAGTGTCATTGTGTATTTAATAAATGGTAAATGCAAACCTACAGAAAACCACAGTTTTTCCCTCTCCTATATATTTCCTATGTAGGAAGTTATTTTAGAAGCAAATCTAAAACTAAACAAAGAATTAAAAAATATATTGTAGGGAATAATCCTGCATATGCAAGCGGTTGGACTAGATGACTGAATAGGCTGGATTGATCACAAGTTTCCAGCTGTATCATTCTGCGTTTGTGGTACAAAAACCACATTGCCAGAGTGGTGCAAAGCTTCCTGATTCTACTGCGGAGTCTGATCATTAGTCCATTCCCTTATATATGCAGGATTGTTCTCTGTAATAAACACTTTCCATTTCTAATATTGCTGTTTTGCTCTTTATACGACTTATTTAATATGAAGGAATCACAAAGATGAAAGAGATCCCACATAACCTTGTTCACTAATTATATCCACATATAAGGTTTTGCATTTGCCATTTATTAAATACACAGTGGGGGGAAGGATAGCACAGTGGTTTGTGCATTGGCCTGCTAAACTCAGAGTTGTGAGTTCAATCCTTGAAGGGGCCATTTGGGGATTTAGTTGGGGGGTTGATCCTGCTTTGAGCAGGGGGTTGGACTAGATGGCCTCCTGAGATTCCTTCCAACCCTGATATTCTATAATTCTAATGATACTCCTTAAAGAATTTCATAAATCACATAGTGATTTGGAAAGTTGTTGACTGAAGCATTGGAATTATTAAATATTCCTTGACTTTAGCAAAGCTTTTGATATGGTCTCCCACAGTATTCTTGACAGAAAGTTAAAGTATGGGCTGGATGAATGGACTATAAGGTGGATAGAAAGCTGGCTAGATCATCAGGCTCAACGGCTGCATCAATGGCTCCATGTCTAGTTAGCAGATGGTATCAAGCAGAGTGCCCCAAGGGTCGGTCCACGGGCCAGTTTTGTTCAATATCTTAATTAATAAACTGGAGGATGGCATGGACTGCACCCTCAGCAAGTTTGCAGATGACACTAAACTGGGAGGAATGGTAGATACACTGAAGGGTAGGGATAGGATAGGATACAGAGGGAAGGATAGCTCAGTGGTTTGAGCAGTGGGCTGCTAAATCCAGGGTTGGGAGTTTAAACTCAGGGGCCCAAATCCTGTGTGCTCAGCAGATCAAGGTATGATCGGTGTGCTCTTTCTGTGTTCTGCCAGTACCTGAATTGGCCTCTCACCTGTCCCATGGAGTCTAAACCTAATCCCTATTCCAGTATTTCTTCCCATATGTCTCTGCTCCTGATGGGTCTAATTTCTGCCTTAAATTAGAGAGGTCTCTGTTAACCCTTTCTTTCAGCCTCACATACTGTTGATATGTGAAATAATCAGCCTTGCCCTCTGAGCCCTGACCAGTTAAACCCTTGACTTTTGACAGCTCTTCTCTCATTGAATTATAGGATTGCTAATCCAGAGGAGAAGATCAACTAAGGACAGGTAACTAACTAAAGTCTACCAGATCACCTCTGTGTCAACTGGTGGATTAGATTCCCTTGAGAAGGGGGTCCTGATGGCTGAAATTGAGAAGGCTGCATGGTATGTTCTGCTGCTTGAGAATATAGTTAGGGGATAGATAGGTTATGGGGCAGTCTGGATGCATGGCCATGTAAATCCAAGGAAACTTGTCCAGAGTAGAAACCAATGTAAGAGCACCCCAACCACACGATCTGGTGAAGGAACAAAGGCTGCTCCCTCTGCAGCAGATTCTGATGAACAAAAGGTGCAGGGTTACATAGGAATAGCAGAGTGGCTGCATAAATCACAATAAAGGAAAATTGCTGCTCTAAAAGATATTGAATAATCCTCTGTGGGATACACTGGCTGAGGAACCCTGGACATACACTTAATAAGGAAGGTACAGAGAGGTTGTGAGATGGAGGGAGGGCCTCAGGCATTCACCAGAACTTGCAAGCCTGTGCTAGCCACTTTGCAAAGAGAGAAGCTGCTCATAGTTCTAGCCAGAGCATACAATCCTGTGAACAGCCTGTAAATGATTATCTTTCTCTGAGCTTCATTTCCCTGAAGAGTCCCAGGTTTCTCAAACAGACCATATGGCCGCTGTTGATTTATGAAGATTGACTTGATTTCATTTGTACACGTAGTTAACAAACTGTTTCCAGATTGCTGTATTTATACTTCTAAACCTCACTCTTCTTCCTTGAAGGGGTGTGAGATCAGATCAAAAAATAGGGCACGTAATGGAGGGGAATCAGATGTTTCAGGAGGCAGTCTCCATAGCACGGCTCTCTGTACAACACCTCTAACCCTCTAATGAAGTTGATCAAAATTCTATAACTCATTTTATTGCTTTCCAGCTGGTATGGGTGAAGAAAAATAAATTCACTTAAGACTGAAACTTGTTTGAACATCTTTATTCTGCTACTGTGTTTTTAGAAGGACACTTTTGCTTTGCTCCTTTGTTATAGCAAAGTTTTTGAAAACACTTTCTAACCAATTCTAAAGTCTTGGTTTTAGTATCAAGCCTGACATTACCTTTAGCCCCATCCCCACCCCCACTTCACGGGAAGGGGGCTGCAAAGCTATGTCTAGCAAAGACACAATCCTTTTGAAGTTCCAATAGGTTTAATTCAAACACACACCACCCCATTCACTGTTCATCAGCAGACATTCAACTGGTAATGCCTAGAGCTTTGGTGAGCTGCTCTATCTTGGTTGCATTGATCACTGAGGACTAGCTGGTGCTACTTATGCCCAGCCCATGGTAAGCAGGTGGTGTGGAGACAACGTCCAGAGACAATGTACCTGCTTCTTCACCCCTCTTGGTGGAGTGCAGCTTACTACTTCCTGCATAGCTAGCTTGCACCAAAGCTTCCTAGCCTCATGATAGTTAAACCTTATCTCCTACTTCTCCTTGTCCATTTAAGTGCTGTGTATCTTGGCAGGCAGAGGCTGCAATTGTGCCTGGTTCTTATACCGACTTCTTATGATCTTCCACCCCAGAAAGGCCAAGGAAAATCTTGCCCTTCCAAGCATTCTGTCTCTTCCTTTTCTCAAGAGCCAGAATAGTTTGCTGTCTAGCGTGGGGAGGTTTAGAAGAGATTTTAGTGTGTCAAGCTGTCCCATTGTATTAGCATATAACATGTGGGTTTTGATATTAACATATGTCAGGAAGAGCTGTAATTAATTAAAGTGAGATCAGAGTAATAGGTTTACACAGCTGCTACAAAATATGTTATGATTCTTTGTCATAGATCATGAATCCACTGGAAACTTCACAAACCTCCAGGTATGCCTAATTCAGAGAGACAAGTGGCTATTCTACTGAGTAGCATTTCATACACTACTAGTCAATTCTTTATCTACAAATCTTGACCCTTTTTTTTTTAAAATGGTCTCACTGGTAAGGCAGCTTGGAAAGCAGGTCAAATGGCAGGTCAAACAAATCTGAACAAAAATTATTAACTTGCAAAGGAGAAGGTTAAAATCAAACTAATTTGCAACTAGATAATTAAAATGATGATATATTGGTTGTTAATAGCAACAGAAAGGCAGAACAGTGTAGATGAATGACCAGTGATTTGGGATTCAAGAACTTTTCAAAAGCACCTAAGTAATTTAAGTGCCTAAGTCAACAGAATTTAGGGTCTTAGGTTATTTAGGTGCTTTTCAAAATGGTACCATAGGTAAAATTGTTTAAATGTCAGTGCCTAATGTTCAGTCCCTACCTCTGATTGTAGACAACTAAATAAAAGTGGCTTCACTTAAGGCCCTAGTCTGAAAGTTGATGGAAAGCTCCTATTAAATTTAATTGGGCATTGGATCGAGCCCTTAAGGTGGGAAGGGAGTCAGGTGTTGCAACACTGAGCATCACAGTGCCTAACTTTTAGGTGCCTAGAAAAATCACAGGAAAACACTGCTATCCACAAAGTCAAGTGAGGCATCTAGGCTCCCTATACCATGCATGGGGCGAGGTGGGTACCTCAGAATGGGATCCACAAAAGCCAGCATGCTCGGCAGGGAGCTACCTAAGCCAGTCAAAGAGAGATGTTGCTGATGGCGGGGGTATGCTAAGCCCCACCCCTCTCTGAGACAGGCACCCCCTGAAGCCTGTGTTTAGGTGCTCATCTCTGCTTAGTGATACACAAAGGGGAACCTGCCACCTGGAGTCAGGTGGCTTAGGTGCCTGCCTCGTTCCACACAGAATGGCCAGAGAAGGAGGTGGTGGTGGTGGTGCCACCCAGGAGAGTGCTCTAACCACTGAGCTAGGAGATAGTCTTTACAGAAAGGAGGGTCTCTCTCATTCTCAGTCTTTCCTGCTTTGAAGCTATTCCCTGGTGGATAAATAATAAAAGAGGATTTGGAGCAAAAGGGACTGAACTCTGGGTCTTCCACATCTCAGGTGGGTGACATAATGCGTACATTAGAGAGTCGTTCATACTCCCTTTCCAGCCCAATGGAACAATCCTGAAAGTTGGGAGACTCCGCTGAAATCCTTTCTTCCCTTCAGCCAGAAAGGGGGAAAATTGAATCTGAGTCCCCACATCCCAGGTAAGTGCTCTAACTAGTTATAAGGTGGGCAGCACCATCTCCACCTCTTCCTCTGGCCAGATTTTGAATGGGATCCGATCTGATAGATATGGAGTTAACACATGTTGCAAGAGACCATTCAAGGGGAAATGGACTGTGATGACCTTGGGATCGTAGGGCAAAGGAGAGTTAGTGGGTTCCCAGTTGTAATGAGTCATAAATCCAGTTTCTTTTGTGTCCATTTTTAGGGTATAACAAAGTTATGAATTTGAGCTCCCATGCTCACCTTTGAAGTTGTGCAGGTTTCCTTTGCGGGTGAGGACTGAAAAGTGAGATATAGAGTGATTGTTCTGTGAAAAGTTGATTTCTTACAACATTGTTAAGCTAAGAAGTTAACAGCACCTTGTATTTAGCTGGGACCAACACAGCTACAACAACCTTGAAAACCACACCGGAAAAGGTCAGTTTTGTGTATGTTGGATATTTATTCAATCCCAAAAATACTGTAGCGGAAATTGAGATGGATTCAGATTCAGATGATAAAAATGACATAATAGATAATCACATAATTATTGTTTTGTCATATATTTCATAAAGATACAGTAACATTAAACTTACGAGTTACAATGGGTGCCCTTACAAAGCTAATTTCTTTTCTTATTGTATGTTCTATTTTAAGTACAGAGAATCTCTCTGAAATCTTTAATGCCACGAAAAGTAGAATAAGCTTTTAAGGGCACTCAATCATCTTGTGAGAGAAATGGGAATCTAATAAAGTGTGTGTGTACGGTGCCCATTACAATGGGCCCACCATCTACTGTAATATCAGTAATCATTATGACACAGCATCTTGCCCCTTGATGTCTATTACTTAAATTGTCAGTCATTCAAAAGCCTTATCACAGGCATTTAATCAATGCCTCTTGTAACATTAGAATAACAATAGCTGCATACATTTAATTTCACCTTCAATGTATAATTTGAAATAGTCATCTATTTAATTGATAACCACAAGACCATACTTCTTGGGACCACCTGTAGAAATTAAAAGGCGGCAGGTTTAAAACAAGCAGACGTATTTCTTCACACAACACACAGTCAACCTGTGGAACTCCTTACCATGAGATGTTATAAAATCTAAAAGTATAATTCGGTTGAATAAGTTCATGAAGGATATGTTCTTAAATGGCTATAAGCCAAGACGGTCAGGGACGCAACCCCATGCTCTGGGTATCCCTAAACCTTCAACTGCCAAAGTTGTTACTGGATGACAGGGGATGGATCGCTCAAAATTTCCCTGTTGTGTTCATTCCCTCTGAAGCTAGCACAGGTCACTGTCAGATGATAGGCTACTGGGTTAGAATGACCATTGGTCTGACCCATTATGGAGCTAGACTGGGTTCAATTCCTGGCTCTGTCACAAGCTCTGTGACCTTGGGCAAGTCACTGAAACTTTCTGTTCCCTATCTGTAAAATAGAAATAATAAATACTTAATTTTTCCCATTACTTGTCTGTCTTGTCTCTTTGGCATGTAAGGTTTTTTGAGGCAGGAACTAGCTCTGACTATGTGTGTGCAGAGCCTGCCACAATGGCACCCTGATCTTAGATGCGGTCAATAGGGCCTACTGTAGCATATATTACAAATAAAAAGATTTACTAAGTTTGGACAGTATAGTAGACTATCACAAATTAGGTTCTTTTCATGGCCACGTTATTCTGTAACCAGAATTACTTTCTATATCACCTTTCTGATCCTTTGCAAATGCTGAAACTGACTTACCTTGGAAAATGGCACGGTAAACAGAACTTCAAATTAGAAATAATGTCAAGCATATTGAATTTTTTCTTGCACAATAAAACATTAGTAAAAAGTCAATTATTAACTCTGCTACTTGATTTTTATTCCAACATTTTGAGTGTATTGGAGGTCAATGTATTTAGGTTTTTTATTATGATTCCAAATGGAAATTAGGTTCTCAGAGGGTAAATAGATTATAACCGATCCCAGCTCCTGGACTCGTGCTCTGGCATGTTACTAGGATTTATTATAACCCCCACCCTCAGAAGATAAGAATTACATGTCATTTTCTCTGTCTCGTTAATGAGATTAAAATATGGTTCAGTGGGTATTTTCAGTGAGATGTCTTGATGCTGAAAATTCACTCAAAAATGCAGATATTTATCTTTATTGGCTGAGTTTCTTAATTTGACCACTTACTCCTATACATTTCTCATTTAAAGTACAATTCACTGTTAGCTCTGCTGTAAACTTTCAGGTTTCTAAGTCCACATTGTATCGTTTATGAAAAATTAAGCTTTTCAGGTCCAGTGAAAGCTCATTGGGCAGCTAAATTAAAACAAATCTGCAAAACAGGAGTTTTATGCTAGAGATAAACAGGCAAGTTACATGATATCTGGGGGGTGGGAGGAAGGAGGAAGAGTTAAGAGAACACCACTTTCATTGTTGAAACAGAAGCTTACCAAGCAAATTACCCTCACAATTTTTTGGGCATACATTATTATGGAACTGATTGGTAACAAAATCAGATCTTTGCTACCTAAAGGCTTTTCAATCTCCTGATTTCATTACATTGATACGAAGAAGCAAAATAAAAGTAATTTGGTTTATGAAGTGATTTGAGCTGACTTGTTCTCTCTGGGGTTTTGGGTTTTTGGAAATGAAGCAAGCCCGGAGAACGAGAATGTGAAGTGACCTGTGGCTGGGGCTGTTATTTTTCCATCTCCTGCTGGTGAGTCCACATGCTGGCATATATTATACACTCGGTTTGTTGTTCGCAGTCAAGTTGTTTAACACTAGGCAACGCAGTACCACAAACTTTAAAGCTCTCCCTCAGTGTGGATAATATATATTTTTCCTCCTCTTTCCTCTGCTTGTGTTGTGAGTAGACTTTCCCTTGCAGTTTCCCCAGGTACAGTACTACACTCAGGAAACTACTAGATATGTTTATGTAAGTGTACAGAGTTCCACTGTGCTAGCAGAAGGTGAAATCAGAAATAGTAATCTGTTGGTTTATGCCCCAGTATTAATTGAGCTGAGGTTTGATAATCTCAGTGGTTCAAGGGGCTGGAATAGCAAAGGTTTTAAAAATCAGTCATTGACAGATTTGAAGCTATGTAGGAAAATGGATTCTGACTGACAAAATGGGTGAGTGGGACGGGGTAGTCTGCCCCTGTAAGGGTAATGGTGCTTAGCAGTCAGCTCCATTACCTGGCATGGCCCTCAAAGATTTTGGGAGGTTCTGATGTATGAGAAGGCCTTGAAAATAAGAGGCACAGGTGGAGGTAGTGGACCCAGGATTAAGTAGTGTTTGGGAGAGAATCAGTTTTTCTTTAAGATCCTGAGACCAAGAGCTTGCAGAAAGAGCAGGGCAAAGCTGTCTTCTCACCTGACCAACTGGGGATGAGCTGGGAGAAGGGAACTGGTGTTATCCCAGAATTTGACACTCCTGCATGTACCCCATAACTTGACAGTACTGCAGTCAGCCATTTTCTATGGTCAGCCACTGCCAGCCAAACATCACATAGCTAGGAAAATCTTAGACCTTTGTGAGGCAAGATCAGACAACTGAACACTTGAGATTTGTTAATCAGAATGGGAGGATGGGACAAAGTTATGGAAGAGTGCATGAATAGCAACCTTGGTTTTAGGTGACCCTGACACATTGTCATTATGGCTAGAAATACTAGAAACTTGAGATAATAAGTAGTTGGTTGAAATTAGGAGAATTGATGACCCAGTACATGTTGTTATGCTGAACCAATAGGAGTCCCTATATACTATACGCTTTCTTAGATGTAGCTATAAAAGATTATGTAAAAGATTAAGTACCTCGGAGCAGTCCCAGGAAGCTTTCCATCAGGCAAGAAGCTGACATCTAAATTCCCCATCAGCTGGTGATCACTCAAAACTATCTCAGACTGTGGGTACCTATATCTGGGATGTCCTAAACCTATTGTGTATGTGTGTGCATGTGTCACATCTAATAAACAGTAATTTTAGATAAAAGCACGCTTGCTTATGTCAATCATTTATCAGACAGAAGCACCGTGTTCCCACTGATTTATTCCTGACATCACCTGGAGAGAAACAGTTAAATTACCACTTCCCTGAGTTCTGAGAAACCCCGGGTAACACTAACACATGCCACCTGCTCCCTCATAGCGGGTCAGACCCCAAGACAAGACTGTCAGCCAAACCCTCTCAGCCAGGGCCAGATGAAGGAGAAGCTTGCTAAGGCTTTACGGCTGGCGTGAGTTGCAACCCAGCTCCAGAGAGGAGAGCTGGGGACTCTTGGCTTAGGATATGCCTACACTATAATTGGGCAATGTGATTGTAGCTAGTGTAGGCACACCTGAGCTTCTTTGATCTAGCTAGCTCAAGGCTAACTACCTTGAGTAACAATAGCAGTGTAGCTGCTGCAATGGGTGATTGTGTGGGTTAGCTGCTCGAATATGTACCTGGGGTCCTGGTCAGGGTTATAACTGGGAGGCTGGCCCAAATTGCTGCTGAAGTTATACTGCTATTGTTCCTCTGGCCAGATCAGAGCTAGCTTGGGTATGCCTACATGTGCTGTAATCACATCTCCTGATTCTAGTGTAGACATACCCTTAGGGAGAGATGAAGGGGCTGCCTACATTACAACCCTGTTCCAAGAAGAAGAGCTGAGGACTCCTGTCTTAAGAGAGAATGGCCATTTAAAGTACAACCCCAGATCCAGGAGGTGGGGTGGCGGAAGACTCCTGAACAGGGGTCAGAAAGCTTCATTGATTGTTGCATGGACCCAACAGGAGCATGAACTGAAGGGACTAATGAAGCGAGTTGCACTTTGTGGAACAACTTAATGAATCAGACTCCGCAAAGGTGGGATGTGTTTTCAACCAATCTAGTCTGTAATTAAAAGAACCTGAGAGGGTACCGAATGCAACATAGCTGTACAGCAATGAGAGGGCGTGTGGGAAGGCACCACCTCACGAGCATGAGATTCTAACTAATGGAATGGGAAGGTCTCTGACTTTTGCTGTTTTGAGTGGCATGCTCCCTACTAAGCATTACAGGATCAAGAATAAGTTTGAAGTAAATACTCTGTGGGCTTCTTTAAATTAAGAGCAGCATCTATGGTGTTTGAGATTACAAAGTTGACTTGTACCAGTATACAATGTGGTGATCTTTCATGGTACAGCCAAGGTAATATAGAGCTATTCTTCTATATTTTGCCTAATGTTTTGCACTTTGTTTAGTGATATCCATACTGGCGAGGAAGGTTTCCAGCCTGACAGTCCTGAATCACAATCTATGCAGAACAAATCCAGCACAGTCTGCGACACTCCTCTTTCCCTCTCTCGGTGCTGTGATCTGATGGATTGTGCTTGGGTGTAACACACAGGAATAGAGCTTGCTGGGAAAGGGACTTCTAGTCTCATGGGGAAAAAAAGTTGGGGGAGAGGAATTTTTCACCCTAAATCAGGGCAAAAATCCAAATAATAAAAATATATCCGGAAACTGGAAGGCTGCAATATTTTTTTCAGAAACACCAAAATGTTCACACTGTGGAACGCTGGTGTTTCTGAAACAAAATATGTTCCCTAGCTTCCCATGCTTCCTTGGGATCTAGAACCCCGTGGAAGCCCTGTTCTGCTGCAACCCATGGGTTCCTGTCAGAAACCAAGCTGACTTCTGTCAAAATATCAAAATCAACACATTCCCATGGAAAGCTTTTATTTAGACTAATCGGGATTATTCCAATGGAAAAATCTTCTGTTGGAAAAATTCCAACCAGTTTTACTCAAGAGACATGGGTTCTGATTTTGATTCATCCTGGACATGCTGTGTTAAATTGCGTAAATCACTTGGCTTCATGGAAAGCTGCTAATGCTCAGTAGGTCTGCAAAATAAGATTTGTTTCATTTGAGTGCCAAACGAATCCATATTTAGGCAACTAAGTTTGAAAATTTTGGTCTAAAAATTTGTCAGTTATCCTATGTGTAAAATGGAGCTCCATTTTACATATCTCAGGGAAATATTCAGACCCTATTAACCTGAAATAACTTTGTATCAGTCACTGAAAGGGGTATTCTTCTTAATGTACTGATGTTTCTGAAGTTCTTCAAGATCCTCAAATGGAAGTTTTAATAACGAAAGCCCCAGAATTATGAGTTATTACTATTTTAGTATTGTCCAAGCCTCAAGGCTGTTTTAGAAAAGATAGAACAGAGGGCTGAGAGAATAAATATTCAAGGTTTAATGGCTAGATTTCTTCAATAGTCTGCGGGAACTGATTTACTGCAGTTTTTTCCCACAAAGTACCCTGCTGGTGCAGCTAAAGATACAGCCTCCTTTTCCATGTCTGTGAATTAATTACAAATTAATACCAAACATTTAAGGTATGATATGATGTTGCCATACTAAAATAGGGACCTTAATGGAGTCGAATATTGTGATTAAATGAGGTTTATAAAAGCAATGTCCAGTATGAGTGATACAGCTTTGGGCAAAATATTGTAAACTTCAGTGACAGGGTTTATCTCCTAGGCAATCCTGATAGGGAAAGAAAGGGATTGTGTACATATTGATTTATTTTAGTTAGGCTGATATTTGTAATCAAGCATGCTTATGCTTTCAGGTTAGTGTTGTATATCTAAGCTGAAAGAGGCAGTAAATAAATGGAACTGAAACTAAATAGTGTGTTTTTATAAGGATGCTTGCCACATAATCAGAAATGTAACTGTTTGGATGATAATGCACAGACTTAGCTTAGCCATACATACCGTTGTTGTTGTTAAAACAAGGAGAACAGAAATAGATTTATACAGCTGTCTCAGCCTGCTTGAGAACCATGGTTTAGAAGTGACTTTGCATTTTATTGTGGACTGTTAAAACAAGTTTCGGGAGCATCAAGGAATATGGAGGGATGTTGTATAGATATGAATTTTAAACTGGACATTTTGGCAATTGGAAGAGTGTTGATGGAGAAAAAGCAACTTGAGCAAGCATAACTGCAAAGTTGGCCAAGGGATGCATTGCAAATGGGCCCACACAATGCTCGCAGAGATCAGCTGGCTTGCTCTGGTCAGCAACTTGTGTTCAAGGTATGTCCCAGGATGGTTATACCAACAGTTATGACCTAACTTGTCTCTCACAAGGTGGTGTGGAAAAAATGTGTTGCACAAGAAATTGGGGGGAAAAAAAATTAGATGGTGAGAGGACAAGTCTCGTGTTGGTTGGACACTTCAAATCTTTGGCAGAAATACGGGTTACTGTATGATTGGTCTACGACAGCACCGCCAGGAAAAGGAACCAAGTTGAACCACCCAGCAGAAATGGGATAAAATGGGCTGTCTCCTTCAGCATATTGCTTTCTGAAAGGTGAAGACATGTTGAGGGGAGAAGACTGAGATCCTGGGCTGGCCATGTGGGAGTCCTTCTGGTGACATAAAGTATCTATCTTGGAGGGGCACTTTTATCTGCTGTTCTATTTTCAGCAGTTCAGGTTGCCCATTAGTGCATCAGGGGGAAAAAACAAACAAACTAGTGATGTCCATTCTCTGTTCCACCTGTGTTTACAGTGTCAGCTCCTACTGTGAACGATAACTGAGCCGAAAACTGACAGCTTAGCAGATCTTTTGATAAGTAACACAGAGACTTTCTCTTGGGTGACAATGCAAATCAGTCAGTTAAGTAGTAAGGAAGTGTGCATGTGTTTTAAAGAGTCTGTTACAGTATGTGTCCTTCTTTTGTAACAGGTTCCAATCCAAGTACATTTGAAACTGAACAAGTTACTGTTAAGATTGTAGGCTGCTTCTTATTTGTCTACCATAGTTAATGGTTTCATACTGCCTATTGTACTGGGGAGTGCAGCCATAAGACTGAGTACAAGCCTCTTGAATTGTACGGTGTCTATACATCATAAATGTAGGAGTTTATAGGAAATAGTTGGGAGTGTTAATCGGATCCTGGGGCTAATATAATTCATTGGGAAATAAATTAAAGGGTTTGAGTATAGAGCCATTAGGGAGAAGTCACTGGTGAACTGGCATGTAAGTTTGATAACCTGTTGGCACAAGTGAGGCTTTATTTTAAGAAACTCCTAAGTTATGTCTACAGTGCAATTAAAAACCCACTGCTGGCCCATGGCAGCTGACTTAGGCTTGTGGGTCTCAGGTTACTGACTGTTTAATGGCAGTGTAGACATTCCGGCTAGGGATGGACCCCAGGCTCTAGGTCCCTGCAACAGATGAGACTCCCAGAGCACAGGCTGCAGCCCAAGCCCAGACATCTATACCACAATTAAACAGCCTCACAAGCCTGAGTTAGCTGGCATGAGCTGGCCATGGGTGTCTAATTGCAGTGAAGACATGACCTTAGTTGAAAATCTAAACAAAGTCCCCTTCCCAGGATAAGAATTGAATGTTATTTTCCATTTTTGGTTGTGTGATTTGTTTCTGAAAATGTAAATGGTCATAGCTAACCATATTCTAGCTCATGTAACCAAATTATAGATCTAGTACTGTTTTTGTCATCTGATATATTAGTTGCTGTTTAGGATATTTAATAAAACCTTGTAAAACTGAATTCAACTCAAGTCCTTTTCAGTTAACAAATTAAAATTAAAAGAACATGAAGAAAGGTGGTATGGATAATCAATTAAGCAGTTGCTTAACTAAAGTTTGTTTTTGTTTTACAGCCTATCTTTCTTACACAGTGGAAAAAAAATGATAGCTCAGTGGTTTGAGCATTGGCCTGTTAAACCTAGGGTTATGAGTTCAATCCTTGAGGGAGCCACTTAAGGATCTAGGGCAAAATCGGTACTTGGTCCTGCTAGTGGAGGCAGGGGGCTGGACTCAATGACCTTTCAGTTCTAGAAGATTGGTATATCTCCATTAATTTAATTTAATTTTATTTTTTCTTATTCTTTTTGTCCCTTTTTAAGGTAATATTTCTTAATTTATGTGATAGTTCAATATCATCCAGAAGACTTAACATTTAAAATTCAATGTAGTAGTCAGTTACATAACATGAGAATTTCTGTCTCCATTAAAAGTATCTCACCAGTATTTTTGGCATTAGAGTTGCAAGAGATCCAAACAGGGGGAAAAAATCAGCTATCTATTTAGATCATGATAGATAACTTGCAACCAATATATAGAAATATGTAAGTAGATAGTGTATTAATATTCAGTTTCAATATGGTTTTAGCTATTTGTTTACATTGTATATTGCTTAAATATTTATTTATATATCACAAACAATTGTTTCTGTAGTAATAGCTTCCATTCATGCCGGGCAAACCCCAGAGCTCTGGAGTTTCATTTCATTTCAGATATGCTCAAAAAATTTCAGAGTTTACCTGACCCTCTTGAGTATGAACAATCAGGCATATAAAAACCTCACCAGAACAATCTTTCCTCTGGAAATGGCATTATTATTTCTGCTTTTGGAAATGCTGCAAGACAACTTTTGGGTCAATATTTTGACACTTCTGCCTTTTGTCATGCGATCACCAGAAGGAGGAGAAGTATGTAAAACTAGTGGGAAAAGAGGTAACTAACCACCGTGACTCTTATGGACAAATCTTATTGCATTAAGGGATTAAAGCCCTAATTCAGAAAAGCACTTAATCAGGTGGTTACCTTTAAGCATATGCTTTAAATTAATCCCACATGCTAAAGCAATTTGCTGAATCAGGGACTCAAACCAATAGGACTTTGTACATTATATGACATTACTTGGAGGATTTAATAGAGAATGAGAACTTCCTGTAATGAATCTATAGAATTTAACAGACCATTATATCCCTGCAATAGAATTCAGTCCTGTCCAGCAGCTTTAAAAGTCCAACTTCCTTGAAAGATAGATGGGCCTTTATTTTATAGGTACTTAATGTAATTTACTATGGAGGGCAGAAAATCGCCTGCAGGAAGTTTAAGATTACAGAATGTTATGAACCATTAGGAAAGGGATAGATAATAAGATAGAAAATATCAATTTAAATCTATGCCCACACCTTGAATACTGTGTGCAGTTCTGGTCACCCCATCTCACGAAAGGTATATTAGAACTGGAAAAGATACAGAGAATGGGAACAAAAATAATTAGAGGTACGAAACAACTTCTATATGAGGAGAGATTAAAAAGACTGGTCAGTTTAGAAAAGAGATGACCAAGGGGAGATATGACAGTGGTCTATAAAATCATAAATGGTGTGGAGAATATGAATAGGGAAGTGTTATTTACCCCTTCACATAATACAAGAACCAGGGGTCACCCAAGGAAACTAATAGGCAGCACGTTTTGAACAAACATAAGGGCGTACTTTACATAACACACTGTCAAGTTGCCTGTGTTGTCAGGGGATGTTGTGAAGGCCGAACGTATATCTGAGTTCAAAAAAGAATTAGCTAAGTTCATGGAGGATAGGTCCATTAATGGCTATTATCCGAGATGGTCAGGAACACAACCCTATGCTTCAGGTGTCCCTAAACATCTTATGCCAGAAGCTGGGACTCGATGGTACTTTTATAATTGCCCTGTTCTGTTCATTCCCTCCTGAAGCGTCTGGCACCAGCCACTCTCAGAAGACAGGGTACTTGGCTAGATAGACCATTTGGCCACCCCAGTAAGGCTCTTCTTATGTTCTATCATTGTAGGTAGATTTACATTTAGGTCATCAGAACTGAACGTCATTCTAACTGCTAAAACTCTGGGCTAGAGCCTCAGCTGGTGCCAACTGGCATTTGCCTCAATGGAGCTACGTTGAATTGCACCAGCGGAGGATTTGGCACTTTCTCTTCCAGTTAAGAGTACTATCTTGTAAATGTCCAGGGCATTTTATTTTTAATTCAGTAGCATGCTGTAATAGAAATGTCATCAGACTATAAATAGGATCCACACAGCAAAGTGCGGATTATTATTTGACAATAGCACAAATAATTCAGGTTATGATTTATGATTAGAGACTTGAGAAGTTGATGTCCAGGATGTGGGCTGAATAAAGTGCTTTTCTATGTTGTTGGAGGCTTGTCACAGAGTCTATAGAGTCAGGAAAGGTTAGAGTCATAGGATAGTGTTGTTGTTATTAATACGTATTATTTATGGAGTACTGTCAGTGTGCTTGGGGCTTAACGCACATAAGAGAAGACAGGTCCGTCCCTTAAGGAGCAGATGGCCTGATTAGAGACAGTGCTGGAACAGGCATTCCAAAGAGAGGAAATAGGTCCTCTCCCTTCTTCCTTCCTAAGTTGGGAAAAAAAGTTACTCAGAGTTGAACCCTTGATGAGGCCAAAGATGGGAGTTGGATAGAGCAATGGGGCTTTCAGTGAGATTGTGTCACCACAGATGAGGATTAGAGGAGGCAGAGGAATGGGTGGAAATAATCCTATCTAGTTATAGGTTCTCCATAATGTTACTGATGAGCCTGCCATGATCTGTATCTGAAGGGGAAGGGTGTGGTCTCTTGGTTAGCTTGTAGATGAACTAAGTCTCTGGAGATTGGTGCTGTATAGCAAGGAGAAACTTCAGCTGAGCCCGATGAAAAGAGATGCAGGGCAAAATGTCACCTGCATATCAGTGGCACTGAAGCTAATACTGCTGTAATCTCAGGGCTTGTCTACATGCGGAAATTTATTCCCGAGTAAAGAAAAGCACTACGGCTCTTTTGAAATAACTTCTAGTGTGGACACACTTCTGGAATAAATCTGGAATAGCAATGAAGGAATAGTTATTACAAAATAGCTATGCCAGTCAATTTTCCTATGTAGACAAGCCCATCCAGTTGTATAAATGGCATCTTGAGAATAACCGTATCAAGGGCCACCAGAAGGTCCAATTCTGTTAGCATGGATATGACTCCTAACCATCATCATGAGGAGAGAGTCAGTCACTTAGTAGAACTCTACTCCTATGTCATAACCAGCTCTGAGGAGCTTGACTGACTGGGATTCCCCACCCACTAAAAGAGTAGATGCTGCTAGATTTTACTGTATATTGAGAGAGAAGATGGACCACAGCATGTTTGAGGGTGACTGCAAGCTTCTTTTCACAAGACCCAGAGGAAGCCAGCAAAGTATTTTAAATAATTCACATGCCAAAATTCATCCAGACAGCTTACAGTCAATGAAGCTGCTAGCTCTGACTGAGCCTTTAGTGTATTAATTCAAAGCTCTTGGAAGCCAAAGACACCCCAAGGTCCAACGGCTGAGGTGGAAATGTGACACACCATCTGGGACTAAGTCCCAAGAAGGAGGACAAAATAAAATTCATAATGTGGCAAGTTTAAATGAGAAGGATTGATTCCTTTAGCATAAATAATGTGTTCTCTACCCTACATTTCATGATCCTATGTTTCTAATGTGAATAATTCAAATAGAGAAAGTGTGATTATACCAGGTCTGTGTGGAATCGAAGATAAATTTAGGTCTGTAATGAGGGACAGTCAAGTTTTTATGTGCCCAGTATTTCAGCTGTTAAAAATGTTTTCTCACTACTGAAAAAGAAGAGCTTGCAAAATGTTTTCCAACCAGCTCGGTTGCTCTGTTAATTTGGCACTTCATTTTTTTTTACTTTTAAAAACATTGTGGAATATTTTTTTAAAAATGTGAAAATATCATACAAGCCTTTCAATATTGTCCAGAACTGTTTCTATGTCCTATACCTCCGGGATAACGAAATCTGGCTCTGATCTTGTACCATCTCAGGGAAACAAAGGACACATGGTAACGCTTTGTTAGCACATTTTAAAAACCATTAACTCTGCTTTGAGTTAAGACCAATATCTTGTTACTGTCTAATATAGTGTTTCAGTTTTATTTCACTGGCATGTAGTGAAAAAACTTTCTGGATAATTCAAATGGAGCAGAAGAGTCCTGCATAAAAACCTCTGTGAAGTCTGTCAATGCCATTCCTTAACCAACTGGAAAGCTTTGCTGATCTGTGGAGTGCAGAAATACAGGAACTGACAAAGTGTATCAGAGCTAAAGGACATTTTATTCCATTCTATATAGGTTTTTATATGGTGCTTATCACCATACTATCTGAGTGCCTTCTTTCCAGTAGTGCACTAAGCTACATGACTACACATCTGTCACATGTCCATCTCTTTCAAAATCCTCTCTCTGACAATGGGTGGCAGACACTTCAGAGGAAGGAACAAGAATCCCATATCATGCAGATATAGGATAATCTGCCCTCTACATAATAGGCTTTATCCTAATCTCTAATACTTGGAGGTTGGTTTAAACTGTGAAACATGAGATTTAATAACATTTAAAAGAAATTGTTAGCAATAATTGTTATAACTCTGGATATGTGTGTTAACCATATAAATGTCCAATCACTTTTTTTTAGCCTTGTTAAATTCTTGGCCTCCACAACTTCCTGTGGCATTTTTTTTTTCAATTTTGAATTTCCCACTTCTTCAATTTCATTGAATATCCATTTGTTCTTGCCTCACTTTCCATGGGCTGAATCTATTGCTTTCATAGTGCTCCCAAGGAAAAGAGGGTTAACGTTTTGTTCAGGTCACGACCCCTGGTCCAAACCGAGTTTCCATTTCCAAACCATTATCTTCCCCCTTTTTGTGCTGTTTTGTTATGATGATTCAGTATCACTCCAACACTAGAGTGGCAGCTGCATTTCCCATCTGCTGATAATGTTACCTGGGGTTATCTAAGTCTGATACTCTAACTAATCTGTGTCCTCCAGGCCGCTTCAGGAATTAAATCAATGGGGGACACAGCTCCTTCGTCTGATAAATGATTGGTACAAACGAGAGTATTTTCAGTCAAACCTCCTAGCTCTTAGACATCCTCCGTGAACTGTTCCAAATTGCGCGCATTCAACTAATCTTTTATAAATTACTCAAAAGAAAGCACATAACTTATATTACCCTCTAAAACGCTAACAATTTCCCTAGCAACAGCAAAAAACTCATGCTACTTATGAGCAAAGCAACTCCTAGTCATAATAGTAAGACACACAGATCCAAGGTGAGTTATCCACACTTTCTTTTATTCTAATAAAACTGTACAAAGCTGCAGATGTTCGTCTGCTCTGCGTAGACAAAGGCCAGATGATTTCTAACTATGTTGTGGTCTTGTTTTCAGCTGGTGGCTGCAGTTATGTCAAATCCAGTTTACATCAAGTCCGGTTCTCTCATAACAATAACACTGTATATAAATTACCTCTCTCTGCCAAATACACAGCCATCTCTGGTAGCACATCTGGCATATTTAAGGATATATTTGAATTTCCTCCAGATGTCATGGAATTGTTAAGCCTCTTTCAGAGGGAGCAAGGGCTGCTCTGATGCTGCTGCCAAACCTGCAGTCGAAAGAGGGGACCCTAGCTCAGGCTATGAGGGACTGGTTGAAATGCTAGTTTGATGGCTACTGCTCGCACTCTATATGGGGTGGAACATGAATTGTTCTCTGCTAATTGAGAACCCCAGAGGGAAAACTTAATGTTTGAAGGAATTGGGACATCTCCTCTAGTATGAAGGGTCTCCATACTCTACACATTCCTCTCTCATGTTCCTCAGGTGGTCTTCATCCACAGCTTCCCAGGCTCCTTCCACAAACACGCGTAGTGGTTCTGGGTATTTTCGCTATTGTCCCAACCTTCGTAGAATTGTATTCCCTGTCCCCTCACCTCACAAGCTGGCACAGAAGTATGGGGTAGGTGCACACTGAACCTTAGGTCTTGCATCTAGGGGTCCTATTTGCATATGGTAGGGACAGGGGGCAGATTTGTTTGAACTTGTCCTGAGAGGCTGCTAGGAAATTTCTAGAATCAGAAGAAGATGGATGTCAACGATCCTATCCCCAAAGCCACCCTGAAGCTCCAGTGTCAATGTAATATGCTGCCAGGTGGAGTAGGTGCAAAATTTAAATCCTCAGCTGGTAGAAGGTGGGAGGGCTCAGAAGGCAGCATGCTCCATTCTTGGCAAGTGGGACCAGGGGAAGAATCACTTCCCTAATTGCTCTTTCTGTTGGAATGACTGAGTGCATCTGATGGGCTGTTAAAGCAATGTATATCCAACCCCTCTCGTGTTTAGGCCATGACACCCTTGGTATTATCATCTTCCTCACCTGAAGAGGGATATGGGGTGTGCCTTGAGGCTGAAGGATATTATAGATTGACATAGACAAAGCAACACTCCAAGCTAACTTTCCTCAGAAATGTTGTGAGATGAGCAATGTATTGTGTGGTGAGGCTGGTCAGAGTAACTGTGCCCAATGAAAGGATATTTTTTTCTTTTTGGCAGAGGGGAAAGGAATGTTAAATTCTATTAAATCCAAAACACAATTCTGTGACTGGATGACATAAAATAACTGCGTGGATGGAATGGCTTGGTGGAGTCAAGTTTGAAATAAGGCCTGCTAGTGCCAGCAGAGTTGAGTCAACCCTTCATCTTTTGCAATGTACTGTGTTTAGTTCATGATCTTTAACAATTGCCATGGTGCGACTTTTTTTATTTTCCCCAGGAGTGTTGAGCACCAACAGCACCACTGAGTCAAAGGCCCTGGGACAGGAAATATCCCATGCCACCTCACATGTTGATGTATACCCTAGAATTGTCATAAGAAGTAGTAGAACAGAAGCACTTACGGGACTCAGTCAGGATCAGAGCCCCATTGGAGTAGGCACTGTGCAAACAGAGACGTGTCTAAAATTCCATTATCCACACTGCACTGTTTCTGACAGTGCGTAGGGTGAGATGGCTTCCTTTCAGCGGTGTGTAGGTGATGCCAGATCCTAGCATGACAATGACACTGAGCACCCTCAGTTCCTGCTGAATTTGAAAGGCGTTGAGAGGTTCTGCAGAGGACACTTGGCACCTTGCATGATCGAGCTCATGGTATGTAAATGTGCCAGAAGCATCATATGAATATTACAGGCCTGACTTTCAGAGGTGCTGAGCACTCATATCTCCCATTTACATTAGTAGAAGTCATAAATGTTCTGAATATGAGACTCCAGATATATTATTGGTGCATGGAAAACTGGCACCATAGTTGTAGGCTTCTTTTCTTGCACCTTCCCATTTGGAAGACAATAGGAGTTTTGCCACTGGGAGCTGAAAAGGCATCCTTGTCCTTAGCTCTTGGTGTTGACCACTGGTCTAAGAACTCACTTTCCCTATTGTCCTAGTATTATCTACAAAAATAATTCTTTCCCTGGTATGATGCATTACATGCTCTCTCAACTTTTGTCTTTGGAATAGCTCCTACTTATTTTTAATTCAGGTGGATATTCTGTACTGTGCATCTCTCCTAAACCTCCCCTGCTTGTTAGCTGATCTCACTTTGTGTTCAGTCTTTCTGTTTCCTGAGAAAAAAACCTTCATTTGTAGAGGAGTTACTGAGACATTGGGCTTTGTATTTAATTAGCCATGGGATATTTTGAAGAGGTTTTGTTTCACTAGTGATGTTGATCTTTACATTGTCTTAGCATTAAGGGTTTTCAACTGGATCGTTCAGATGTTTCCAAATGAGTTTCTATTTTGATGGCTGGTATTTTTTCTCCTTAAAGAGAAGGGAAAAGAGGCTGGCTTCAAAGCATGTTACAGCAAATGCTAAGCAACGCTGCATTATCTCCCCTGAGTTGCTCTTGATGCAAAGCAGGGCTAATGATAAGAACCGTAATTTGCAGCCTATAATAGCAGTCTAAAATACCTGGATTGAAATAATGACTAGTAGAATTGAGTGAATCATGCCTTTCTTTGCCACAGATAGGTTACTGTGTAACTTAACAACTTACATGCACTTAAAGAAATCTGTCACATCATAAAAAGAGAAATATTGATGAGATAGGAAACAAGGGATGCCTGTAAGCCTTTGACTAGAGTTGAGTTTGACTCGTGCCTACATGTTAATGGATATCAGTATTTAATGTCCACCAGCCTCTTCAAGTTGCAGGCATTCTGGGCAACTCATTTCAATTACTCTCCTATTAAAATCAGAAAGCTCCCTTTCCTGCCTCCCATCTGTGAATAAGTAAATGAATTAAGTCATCTTAAATTAATATCAAATATTTATATGATGTACCAGCTACAGTAGAAAAATAGGGAACTTAATGGAATCTAATATTGTAACTACACTAAAATATGTATAAAAGATCCCATCTCATGCAATCCTTTTTGCCGGATAGAAATAGTTACTGCAGAATGGTGCAAAGTCAAGCCTATAGCTCGATCTCTATAGCCATACTTATTTGTAAGGAACAGCCTCCTTTTTATCCTATGCTTGACTCTTGGGGCACCCAATTCCCATCTGTTTGTAATAGGATTTGAGAACCTAACTCTTTTCAGCGCCTTTGAAAATCTCAGGCCAAATATGACCGAGAAGAGAAATGGCTATACATTTTCTGCTCCTTTTATATTCTTCCTTTAATGCATCCATGGCCATGTAACACTTTTCTGTTGAAGCCTTGGCTTCTTCCATGCAGTATTGTGAGATCTCACCATAAAATGGAACATACGTGGTTTATAGACCACCTGACAGCATCTAGTAGTTGTCTAATGTTAGTCTTGTGTGGAAGCACAGCTAATAAAACTGTATCAAAGCTATGCCTGTGTGGACCTGGATTTACCCTCTCTGAGGCTGTATGTATCCCCAAAAGTTTAGTAAAGCAGGACTTTATATACTGAGGCTCTGATTCTGGTTTCATGCCTGAGTGAATCTGAGTTATCTCTATTTACTTCAGGGGAGTTACTCCAGGTTTACACTGCCGGAACTGAGATCAGAATCTGGTACTAAGTGATCTTATTCTGATCTCACCTACACTGAAGTAAATAGATTAATAGATTCGAAGAACAAAAGTGACTTGTGTCAGTGATGGAGACTTCATTCTGCCCCTTGGTAAATTGTTCCACTGGTTAATTACACTCGCTGTAAAGCTTCCAATCAGTCTTCATCATTTTCTTTGTAAGGAGAGGGGTTGTGAGACTATCAAAGAACCTAAAGATGAGAGAGACCTATTGGCGCATCCAGCCAGGACACAATTGTGCCTTGTTCCACATGTCTATTTGGGCCTGACTCACCAATGCATTACCCCAGTGTCGTGCTGTTGTAATTCTGTTGCATGTAATGGGACTATACTGGTGTAAATGATTCTCGTCTGATTTTGTTCCCTTCCTCTCTTCCAGCAGTACCCATGGCAAACCATTGCTAGTTTTGTTGCTGTTTATTCAAATATGCAAAATTATGTATCTGGATGTAAACAACAGCTAACCCCAGCACAGAGTTACAGAACCACTTATCCTACAAAAGCTGCCTCTTCTACCTCTTGTGGGTTGAGTGGGTGTTTGATGTCTAACAATTTGGTCTAATGGTAACATCATAAATCTCCAATCCAACCATTCTTGGAGGAAGTTGCCTCCATTTTCAATAATGCACGGGGCTCTACATTTACTATATAGGCATAGAGGTTGCATAGTTTGTTTGCTTTTTGGGGGTGGGGGATGTTTAAAGGACCTGGCAATTCTCCGGCTTAAGGAATCTGGACTAGCTTAGTTCTTCATTCCACTGCTAAGCAGAGGGCAGCTCTGGAGGAAGAGAGATTATAGATTTAAGCAGCTTCCTGAGCCCTGAAGTGCAGTGCAAAACTGGGGCACATAATTAGGAAGACACAGTGGAGAAGAAACCGAGAGAGTAAGAAAGCAGGCAGAAGGGAAAAGGTGGAGGAAAAAAGACAGTAATGAATAGCTTAATCTTATGGAGGGGGTTATATTCCAGTTTCCTCTGGTTGCTGATCAAATAACTTATCACTCATATTTAACTTTGTAGTTCAAAGAAACTCAGACATAAAACTCCCTCCCAACTTCTGAATTTCCTCTTAGCTCCTCCCCCAACACCATTTATAAGAGACACATAAAATTAAAGGTCTTCAAAATGGGAGCATCTCCTTGATGAGGCCTGCACAAAGTGATGGCACATTATATCCCACTTCCTAAGGTTCATGGTAGCCAAAGTCTCTCACAAGCAAGGATCATAGCAAATGGGCTGCAAGACCTTTTCCCCCTATAACTTCCCCACTAGCAGCAGCCCTTGTATCAAGTGGCCACCATCATTTTAAATGTTGTTCCATCTAGACCTGCTTAACTGTAGTGAGCATTTGTGTCTCTGCCAAGCCTTCCATCGTTACTGATTGTTTTATGCCATAGTCTACCTCAGGTGTGATCATTACCTCACCTTCAGTTCCTACTTTAAAGGTTTGCTGCCTGGCATTTGGATCTGAATTTGTAACTTTATTTTCATACTTTTCTTTTTCTCTGCTCCAAATAAAACACTTCAACACTTTTTCTGTGTCTGCAAGGTGCTATGTACCATAAACTTAAATTAGCATTCGCCACATATCCAACACCGCCGTTTAATTGGTTTTCTGCTTATTGCATCTCTCTTGAGCACACACGTTCACTCATGTATGTTTCCCTTCCTTCTCCTACTCAGGATGCGAATGGAACATGAGAAATCAAACCCAGTAGCAAGGCCACAGCTGTTTGAACTAGCATGCACTGCACTGACAGCTGTATTGATTGGCTGCACCTTCCTGGGAGGTAACAGCTCATCAGCTGCAGTGTCTGTTCTTCTTAAGTCAGTTCTGCACTGTGTGGTGCGGGCAGTCTCGCTACTCAGCTTTGTACCGTGTGCTGTATTCTCATTTCTGAGTGTCAGCAGTTTTGTTTTAACTGAACTCTGGGAGGGAAAGTAGCTGCTTCTGCAGGCAGTACATGAGAAACAAGAAGAGTTAAAACCTGTTTTCTTTCTATCTTTTGTAGGTATATGGCCCCCATTGTCATAGTATTTGGGCACCTTTCTATCTTGAATGTAACCCTCAGTCCTCCCCTATAATTTAATTAAGAAGATACAGAAGCTGTTGCATGCTTTTTTTAAGCCTTGAACAAACACTGGCACTAACAAAACCCGAAGAAGAGAGCTCTGTGGAGTTGGAAAGCTTGTCTCTTTCACCAACAGAAATTGGTCCAATAAAAGATGTTAGCTCACCCACCTTGCCTTGCTCCAAGATATATGCTAAACATCCTTCCTCAATCACTTTGCTTTATGTTCCATCCTATCCTTGTTCTCCATCTGAATGCTGTCGAGTTTGACTTTAAGATTTTTGTGCCAGAGACTTTGCCCCTTCCTTGTGTGCAAAATGTAAGAGACACCTTTTGTGCTCTGTCTATATAATGCCAATTAGTATTAATAACTGGGATAAGGATGTATTTTGATATATTGCAGGATAGGCAGACTTTCTCCAGTGGATTCTCCTGGATTCTCTGCTTGCTGCTCACATGCTCTTTATCATAAATGCATCATTTTGTTGTTTTTTTTTTTGTTTTTTCCTCCCTAGATCTCCCTGCACTTTAAACAGGTGGAAAAAGGATTTTATTTACAGATTGGGGAAACTGAGTCACAGAAGTGCAGTGATTTGCCTAGATTTTCTCTTGGCCTGATCCAGTACCTATTTAAATGTATTGAAAGACTGCATTTGACTTCATTGAGCATTGGATCAGATCCACAGTGAGTCAATGACAGGACTAGGAATAGAAGCTAGATGTCCTATGAATAGGGTACAAGACTGGTAGGTAAGCTAACTCTTGCCTCTCTGCAGAATCCGAGACAGAGGAGCCAGGGGGCCTGGCACACATGACGATAGAAGTAGCTATCCTCCCCTAGCTAGCAGCTTTGGGGAAATTGCAGTGAGGCAGAAATCAGGAGATTGTTGGGCTTAGTTTGTGATTCTAAGGGGGGTTGGTGTCCTGTGACATCCAGGAACTCAGACTAGTTCATCTGGTGGTCTGTCACAGGTCACTCTGGTCACCACTAGGATGGTGTTTCCTCCTGGCAGTTCTGAGGATTAGCTTGGTCAGGCTGACACCTCTTCCAGCGGTTATAACCCATCAGTTTCTTCTCTGCAGTCCATTTCTCACTCTCAAGAGCCACAGCATCCTCTCTGTAACTCAGCCCTCCAGCCAGGTTACTGTTGTGGTTTCCCCCAGAGTCTGGCAAGAGAACCCGGGCCTACCCTCTTCTCTGGGTTCCAGCTCAGATACCCTCTACACAGCAGCCAAGGTCCATTTCTTACACCTTGCTGCCTTTTCTTGAGCCACTTCCATATCTTATGGCCTTCCCCACTCCTCAGGATTTGCCAGACTTTTCACTCCCTCCTCCCAGGGAGTAACTTTAGGCAATTTGTCTCTGCAGCCCCTCAAACATTCCCATGCAGTGACTGCAGACTTCTCCCTGCTGCCCCTCCACTTTCAATTTCCTGTATTTTGTAGATGCCCCACTTGTGAGGGACAGGAGAGCTTCTCTCTAATTAGTGGCCTCTAATATAAGGCTCCCCAGTTTGCAGCCTAATTAGCTGATTGTGTGATCATGGGAGACTTTAACTTCCCAGATATAGACTGGAGGACAAGTGCTAGTAGTAATAATAGGGCTCAGATTTTCCTGGATGTGATAGCTGATGGATTCTTTCACCAAATAGTTGCTGAACCAACAAGAGGGGATGCCATTTTAGATTTGGTTTTGGTGAGTTGTGAGGACTTCATAGAAGAAATGGTTGTAGGGGACAACCTTGCTTCAAGCGATCATGAGCTAATTCAGTTCAAACTAAATGGAAGGATAAATAAAAGTAGATCTGTGACTAGAGTTTTTGATTTCAAAGGGGCTAACTTGAAAAAATTAAGGAAATTAGTTAGGGAAGTGGATTGAACTGAAGAACTTGTGGATCTAAAGATGGAGGAGGCCTGGATTTACTTCAGAAGCCTGCATCCCAAGAAAGGGGAAAAAATTCATAGGCAGGAGTTGTAGACCAAGCTGGATGAGCAAGCATCTCAGAGAGGTGATTAACAAAAAGCAGAAAAAGTACAAAGAGTGGAAGGTGGGAGTGATCAGCAAGGAAAGCTACCTTATTGAGGTCAGAACATGTAGGGATGAAGTGAGAAAGGCTAAAAGCCATGTAGAGTTGGACCTTGCAAAGGGAATTAAAACCAATAGTAAAAGGATCTATAGCCATATAAATAAGAAGAAAACAAAGAAAGAAGAAGTGGGACCACTAAGCACTGAGGATGGAGTGGAGGTTAAGGATAATCTAGGCATGGCCCAATATCTAAATAAATACTTTGCCTCAGTCTTTAATGAGGGTAATGAGGAGCTTAGGGATAACGGTAGGATGACAAATGAGAATGAGGATATGGAAGTAGATATTACCACATCCGAGGTACAAGCCAAACTCGAACAGCTTAACGGGACAAAATCGGAGGGCCCAGATAATCTTCATCCAAGAATATTAAAGGAACTGGCACATGAAATTGCAAGCCCATTAGCAAGAATTTTTAATGAATCAGTAAACTCAGGGATTGTACCGTATGACTGGAGAATTGCTAACGTCGTTCCTATTTTTAAGAAAGGGGAAAAAAGTGATCTGGGTAACTATAGGCCTGTTAGTTTGACATCTGTAGTATGCAAGGTCTTTGAAAAAATTTTGAAGGAGAAAGTAAAGACATTGAGGTCAATGGTAATTGGGACAAAATACATGGTTTTACAAAAGGTAGACCATGCCAAACCAACCTGATCTCCTCCTTTAAGAAGGTAACAGATTTTTTAGACAAAGGAAACACAGTGAATCTAATTTACCTTTATTAACTAAATTGGAAAAGATGGGGATCAATATGAACATTGACAGGTGGATAAGGAACTGGTTAAAGGGGAGACTACAACGGTTCATACTGAAAGGTGAACTGTCAGGCTGGAAGGAGGTTACTAGTGGAATTCCTCAGGGATCAGTTTGGGGATCAATGTTATTTAATCTTTTTATTACTGCACTTGGCAAAAAAAAATGGGAATGTGCTAATAAAGTTTGTGAATGACACAAAAATTGGAGGTATTTCCAATACAGAGAGGGACCAGGATATCCTACAGAAAGATCTGGATGACCTTGTAATTTGGAGTAATAGTTATAGGATGAAATTTAATAGTGAAAAGTGCAAGGTCATGCATTTAGGGATTAATAAGAATTTTTGTTGTAAACTGGGAATGCATCACTTGGAAGTAACAGAGGAGAAGAAGGACCTCGGAGTATTGGTAGATCACAGGATGACTATGAGCCGCCAATGTGATATGGCCGTGAAAAAAGATAATGCGGTCTTGGGATACATCAGTTGAGGTATTTCCAAGAGAGATAAGGAGGTGTTAGCACCATTATACCAGGCACTGGTGAGACCTCAGCTGGAATATTGTGAGCAGTTCTGGTCTCCCATGTTTAAGAAGGATGAATTCAAATGGAAACGGGTACAAGGAAGGGCTACTAGGATGATCCAAGAAATGGAAAACCTGTCTTATGAAAGGAGACTCAAAGAGCTTGGCTTGTTTAGCCTAACCAAAAGAAGGCTGAGGGGAGATATGATTGCTCTCTATAAATATATCAGAGGGATAAATACCAGGGAGGAAGAGGAATTATTTAAATTCAGCATCAATGTGGACACAAGAACAAATGGATATAAACTGGCCATCAGGAAGTTTAGACTTGAAATTAGATGTAGCCAAACAGAGCACCTGAGCATGAATGCGTCTACTCAGATCCTGGTGTGGTTTTGCAGGGACTGTAACTTGCAATTTCCACTTACTGATAGGCCCACTGCTCAGTGAGGAGGGAGAAACAGTAACAGGAAACTTGGAAATGGCAGAGATGCTTAATGACTTCTTTGTTTCGGTCTTCACCGAGAAGTCTGAAGGAATGCCTAACATAGTGAATGCTAATGGGAAGGGGGTAGGTTTAGAAGATTAAAATAAAAAAAGAACAAGTTAAAAATCACTTAGAAAAGTTAGATGCCTGCAAGTCACCAGGGCCTGATGAAATGCATCCTAGAATACTCAAGGAGCTAATAGAGGAGGCATCTGAGCCTCTAGCTATTATCTTTGGAAAATCATGGGAGACGGGAGAGATTCCAGAAGACTGGAAAAGGGCAAATATAGTGCCCATCTATAAAAAGAGAAATAAAAACAACCCAGGAAACTACAGACCAGTTAGTTTAACTTCTGTGCCAGGGAAGATAATGGAGCAAGTAATTAAGGAAATCATCTGCAAACACTTGGAAGCTGGTAAGGTGATAGGGAATAGCCAGCATGGATTTGTAAAGAACAAATCATGTCAAACCAATCTGATAGCTTTCTTTGACAGGATAACGAGTCTTGTGGATAAGGGAGAAGCGGTGGATGTGGTAAGGCATTTGATATGGTCTTGAATGATATTCTTATCGAGAAACTAGGCAAATACCATTTAGATGGGGCTACTATAAGGTGGGGTGCATAACTGGCTGGATAACCGTACCTAGAGAGTAGTTGTTAATGGTTCCCAATCCTGCTGGAAAGGTATAACAAGTAGGGTTCCACAGGGGTCTGTTTTGGGACCGGCTCTGTTCAATATCTTCATCAACAACATAGATGTTGACATAGAAAGTACGCTTATTAAGTTTGCAGATGATACCAAACTGGGAGGGATTGCAACTGCTTTGGAGGACAGGGTCGTAATTCAAAACGATCTGGACAAATTGGAGAAATGGTCTGAGGTAAACTGGATGACGTTTAATAAAGACAAATGCAAAGTGCTCCACTTAGGAAGGAACAATCAGTTTCACACATACAGAATGGGAAGAGACTGTCAAGGAAGGAGTACGGCAGAAAGGGATCTAAGGGTTATAGCATTCACAAGCTAAATATGAGTCAACATTGTGATGCTATGATATGAGTCAACAGTGTGATGCTGTTGCAAAAAAAAAAAAAAAGATTCTGGGATGCATTAACAAGTGTGTTGTGAGCAAGACACGAGAAGTCATTCTTCCGCTCTACTCTGCGCTGGTTAGGCCTCAACTGGAGTATTGTGTCAGTTCTGGGCACCGCATTTCAAGAAAGATGTGGAGAAATTGGAGAGGGTCCAGAGAAGAGCAACAAGAATGATTAAAGGTTTTGAGAACATGACCTACGAAGGAAGGCTGAAAGAATTGGGTTTGTTTAGTTTGGAAAAGAGAAGATGGAGAGGGGACATGATAGCAGTTTTCAGCTATCTAAAAGGGTGTCATCAGGAGGAGGGAGAAAACTTGTTCACCTTAGCTCTAATGATAGAACAAGAAGCAATGGGCTTAAACTGCAGCAAGAGAGATTTAGGTTGGACATTAGGAAAAAGTTCCTAACTGTCAGGGTAGTTAAACACTGGAATAAATTGCCTAGGGAGGTTGTGGAATCTCCATCTCTGGAGATATTTAAGAATAGGTTAGATAAATGTCTATCAGGAATGGTCTAGACAGTATTTGGTCCTGCCATGAGGGCAGGGGACTGGACGCGATAACCTCTCGAGGTCCCTTCCAGTCCTAGAGTCTATGAATCTATGAAGGTTTCTCACCATCAGAGGAATGAAGTTCTAGAATAGCCTTCCAAGGGGAGCAGTGGAGACAAAAGACATATCTGGCTTCAAGACTATGCTTGATAAATGTATGGAGGGGATGGTATGATGGGATAGCCTAATTTTGGCAATTAATTGATTGCTGACTATTAGCAGTAAATATGCCCAATGGCCTGTGATGGAACACTAGATAGGGTGGGATCTGAGTTACTACAGAGAATTCTTTCTTGGGTGTCGGGCTGGTGAATCTTGCCCACGTGCTCAGGGTTTAGCTGATCGACACATTTGGGGTTGGGAAGGAATTTTCCTCCAGGGCAGGTTGACAGAGATTTTTTGCGGGGGGCGGGGATTGCAATCCTCTGCACTGTGGGGCACGGGTCGCTTGCTGGAGGATTCTCTGCACTTTGAAGTCTTTAAACCACAAGCTGAGGACTTCAATGTCTCAGGCATAGGTCAGGAGTGGGTGGGTGAGATTCTGTGGCCTCTGTTGAGTAGGAGGTCGGATTAGAATATCATAATGGTCCCTTCTGACCTTAAAGTCTATGATTAGGCCCCTGGCCTAATTCGGCACTTGTAGGGCCAGTGTGGGGAGCACACTGCATCACGTGGTTCCTTCTGACCTTAATCTCTATGACCTTGGTAACATGGTAGTTTGCAGACAGCACTATACACATTTGTGTTATGTTAAATATATCCCCTTTATTTTTCATGCAGTAGTACCATTGGAGGGCTGATGAGGGATAAGGATTACCTACCTTTACACAGCCTGCTTGGGTTACAGGGGCCAAGGCTATTTTTGCCTAGAACTTGGTAAAGACACAGAACTGAATACTTAACTTTTACAAGATAAATATTAGCACATTTATTGCTTTCCAAAATGACTATGAAAAGGCTGCAAAAATTGTTTTTAATCAATTCAGTAAAAGTAATGGTGCATAATACCTATTAACTTGATAATGACTTCTAATGGCACAGAGTCCATGCATACTGACTCTTATGCACTGAAGACCACATTCTTGCCTAACGAGAGAATGGACAGGACATGAAATGCTTTGCCAGAGGATGAACTCTCCCTGAGAGGTGATTGCATTGCTCCTGATTCCTTTGAATAAACACAAGGAACCAGGGCCGGCTCCAGGGGTTTTGCTGCCCCAAGCAGCCAAAAAAAAAAAAAAAAGGCGTGATCGCAATCTGCGGCAATTCAGCGGGAAGTCCTTCGCTCCGAGCGGGAGTGAGGGACCCTCCGCCGAATTGCCGCCGAATACCTTGAAGTGCCGCCCCGCTACGGAGTTGCCGCCCCAAGCACCTGCTTGGTAAGCTGGTGCCTGGAGCCGGCCCTGCAAGGAACAATAGCTCAGAACAAACTCTTTTTTTGTAGCAAACATAATGACCCGATGGAGCTTGTCACAGAGATGCTCTTTCATTTATGATAAGGGGAGTGTGCCAAAGGAATCTTCATGGTGAATATTTTGAGAGTGTCTGTTCTCCCTGTATTCTGTGTCAATAAACACTCCTGGGCAGACTGGCAGAGAGAGGATAGTCCAGTAGTTGGGGTGGTAGACTGAAATTCAGAAGTCCCATGTCCAAATCCCTGCTGTGTCACAGACTTTGCGTTATTTGGCCTCTATCTCTGGCTCAGTCACTTTCCCATTCATTAAACAGGGCTAATATCACTTCCCTACCTCCCAGGAGTGTTGCAAGGACAAATATGTTCAAGGTTGTAAGGTACTCGGGTATGACAGCGATGGGGGCCAAGTAAGTACCTTAGATAACTTCTCAGAGCTATAATTCCTGCTGTTTGGGTGTGGACAATTCTCTTGTACTAATGAGTGAGCAGACCTTTCCCTTGGCTGTACATACAGTTGCTATAACAAAGCTATGAAGTCAGCTAGAGGAGGCCATGATGGAAGTTTGCTTTTGAAAATATATCTTCTGGTGTGGTGATGTAACTGGGCAGATGTCTGGTCAAAGGGGGAAACAAGTAAGTCAGCCACCATGTGGAAGTAGCCTCTCCTAGGAGCTTAAGAGTCACAGTAAATGGATGGATTCTAGCATGTAACCCATGAATTGTATCTTCTGCTAATTCACAGGATTCACCTTCATTGCTAAGGCCTAGATTGTGCTTTGTAGCCACAGTCCATAGGAAAGGGTGATATGGAGCTTAGAGGCAGGACCATCAGGGGCTGCAAGGCAATATCTTCTGCCAGGCCTCTCTGCAGTCCTTGCTATGAAGGGGAAAGGGTCATTATGTCCTCCACTCCACACCTGTGTAAGAGCCAGTCAGCATATGTCCTGATATAAAGTGACTTAAACACATCTTGGGTGCTTTACTCCTCTGGACTCACCCTGCATTGCATATGGCTGCTGTGGATGGCAGGTGATTGACAGTGGCATATCTTGTGGCTAGCTTCAGGGTCAGTTGCTGGTTCTGCTTGGCTCCCATGTTTTAAGTTAATGGCCCTAAGCTACGCTGTAGAACTGCACTACTCATATTTGCTTACCCAACTCTGTGAAGTTCTCCAGATGGAAAAGAACTATGAGTGCAGTTGGGCCCATCTCTCAGACAAGAAAATTGAGAGACCGAGAGGATAAAGCAATCATTGCCTTGGAAACACTTCTGGCCAGAGGGCCTGGAACCTAGAGACCGGTGTCTGATTCTTCTCACAGCAGGAACACCTTTGAAATCAATTTTGAGTGAGCAGAGAATTGGGCTCTATTTTCCTCATTTTTACAATGATGATATTAATATTTATCTCATCATGGAGCTGCGAAGTTTAACTGACAATGTCTGTAGTATCTTTTGTAAAGATACATTCTCCTTTGGCATTAGACACTCGATTTGATCAATAGTGGAATTAGACACTAGATTTGATCAATAGTGGAATTGCATTTGCTTCTGTAAATGCTGTAACAACTTCTGATCTTGAACACACACCCTCCTGTATCTTTAAATTTACTATGTTGTCTTTTTTTAAGGGATTTCAAAACTGCTTAATATTAAGCTCACCTTTGTACATACAATAGGGTTGATAGTTCTCTTGTATACACAAAGCCATATTTATTTTCCTGACATAACCTCTGAAATAATTTCATCTTTAATTTATGCTGAGATTGTTATATTCTAGCAAAATTCTGTGTTCCAAGCACTTTTCCCACTTCTACACAAATGTTTGACTTTGGAAATAATATTTAGTATGTAATAAGTGTTCAAAAATGTACGTATTGTTGGCAAGATATTGCTACTCATACTTCAGCTGAACAGTACCTTAGTCCATGAGTAGTCCTACTGAAGGCAATGAGACAACTCAGAGTAATATGTTACTCATCATGAATAAGGGCATCAAATCTGTCATTCTGATGTTTCTCTGCATTTTTAAAACACCTGTACTCTGTTGTATAAGGTCTTGGGCCTCCTGAATGCCAAATGTTGAGGGCTCTTATCTAGGTGAAAAGTGCACTCAGCACTTTGAAGAATTAGGCTTTAGTACCTATGTCTCAGAGACCTTATTCCCTTCTCCAGTTTTCTTGTAGAAGAATCGGTAAAAATGTATGTAACTCTGTACCAAACCAAGCTGCAAAACTCCTGTAATCAGAGAAGCCATCCTATGAATGTGTGACAGCCACCAATTTGGCTGAAAAGCCAGGGATTGAAGTTGGGATATCCAGAGATAAAAGCATGAACTGCTACAGCTTGAGTAAAAGAAGCTACCTTTCTCCTGCTGGTGCTGTAACTTATTCATAGCCTTCGTGAGTCCAGCACAGAGGGCCACCTGTATCCTACAGTGAGGAGTGGATTACACGATTCTATGGGTTTCTTCCGACTAATATTAAAAAAAAAATTGACTAAGGCAGCGAGAAATAGTTTGCTAGAGTTCTAATGACCAATTTCAGTAAGTTGGAAAGGGAATAGTAGAAAGCTAAATAAGTGAGACTGGGAGTGCTCTTTAAAAGCTAAAACAGGATTGGGTTTAGCAGCATGCTGTCAGTTTCATGAGACAAACAAGCAATTTTCAATAATGATTTTTTCCCCTGACACAAAGTACATGTTAGAATGCAAAGTTGCACATTTTTTTCTGGGGGAGAAAAAAAGGGGGGTGAGCTTAAATAATTCACTTTGAATAATGTGAATGTAGCCTCTTTTTTTGAACAACTCTGTTCAGCACAAAAATCATGCAGTCAAAAATAATCACATTCATGACTTCACGCTGACAAATATCCTGATGGTGCCTTCTGATTCCTATCAAACGTTTTCCCATCAAGAATTACAAGCATTGCTGAAAATTGTTCAAAACAAGAAACTCGCTATCAGGTTTCACCATCAGGCGCCATCATATCTGCTAGCATATTTTAACCTAATGCAAAGTTAGCACAGGAGAATCTCTGAAATGAAAGAGAGATTTAGTGGAAGCTAGAATCTTTCCCCCTCCAGTTCTATACGGATGTGTCCACAAGTTATAAAGCAAAGCAGGAGTTGGTTTGGCAGTTTCTAATTACATATGTCTTAGCTACTGCAATGCTTCTGACTCTTTGGCTTATTGCTATAAGTACCAGCTGCTCATTCAGGCCTTGGTTGCCAGCAAAGCACTTTAGACTTCCATGAAAACCTAGCCTTAAGCAGCTTGGGTGTGTAACTCCCATTGAACTCAGTGGGACTCCTCTCATGCTTAAAGTTACGTGCTTTGTTGAATTGTAGGGTGACCAGACAGCAAATGTGAAAAATCGGGATGGGGGTGGGGGGTAATAGGAGCCTATATAAGAGAGAGACTCAAAAATCTGGACTGTCCCTATAAAATCGGGACATCTGGTCACCCTAGTTGAATTGAAGCCTTATGTATCACACTGGTGAAATCTGATGGTTATTCAGGCCCCATGTAGTCTTTATCTGCCACTGGTGAAGCATCATCACCCTTATGAGCTAGAAATACATGCAACCCCCCCAAATTTAAAGTTATTTAGGTTGCAAATTCAAACATTTTAAAGTTGGGGAATGCTAGCTAGGTTCCACGGACAAACATTAATTGTGCCTCAGTGTGTGTGTCCAAGCTGGGCACTTAATCAGGCAGGGATCCTACAGAAAAATAGTTTATGGAGATGTAATTAAAGGTTGTATCATGCATATAAATAAGGGGATATCTGTAGGGTACTACCAAAATATTAAATAATAAGTTGTAGTGACTCAGAATAAAAATGCCTGACAATGAGATATTCTAGAACAAGATAGGGATAAGATCATAATTGCAGGTGATTTTAACATGAAATATTAACTGGAACACTTAGTCAGAAAAGGAAGTTGTAACCCTTCTGCCAGGTGGATCCCGCAGCAACCAGGTCCAGGTTCAATATCTAGGGGTTCCTTTCCATTGATTCAACACAGAACTGGCCTGAGCCCCCACCCCAGTAACCGGGGAAATTTACACACCACCCCTGGGTGCCTCTGAGACAATTCTTCCCCACTCGCAAGCACAGAGTCTGAGTGTAGAAAAACTTTTAATAAAAGGAGGGAAGTAACTGGGTGTTAATTTGGGAAAACACCACAATCAGGGGTCATAAACATAAACCATGAGTAAAAGACCCACCCACAAGTAGGTTGGGCAGTTCCCTTTTCCCCTCAGGTTCTGATGTCCAGCCACCCAAAAGTTCCTTTCACGTGTCCAACCTGCCTCTGCACCCCACTCACAGTTGCTGTCCTTGGTCTGCAGAGCTCACCTCCCACCCTGGGTGGGGTAAAGAGGTACCTTACTCGCTCCGCCGCTCGGGCACTCACTTGGCTTAACAAGGTTCTTTCAACTAAGGGAGGCCCCCTCATTTGGGACAGGTTCAGCACAACCCTGCTTTCCTGTACTCCTACAATAATTCCAACACTGGTAACCAGATTGCACTATCCCTGAATTCAGTACTAAGGTGATTTGTACTCAACACCAAGCAAAGTTGATCACTTTGACACCGCTATATTTGTTGAATATGTAAGCAGAGCAGGAGCAAACTGTATTTACACAAACACACCCAAGTCATTCCCCTTCCCAGCTAGCTGTTAGGGAAACATTGATTCAGACATTGCTTATGGAGTGAAAGCAGAAATGATAGATCTAATACATAATTTTGAATCAAGGTGTTAAATACTCTAGTACTGCTAATTATACATGCCTGGATTTCATCTTCAAAATGACTAAGACAAGATAAGGTAAATTCGAAGTAATCTATCCATTAATATCAAATGAGGATAATATAATTATATCTGGCCCAGTCTGGAAATAAAAGCTGGTTAATATTATGAAGAAACTTCTTTTGTTTAAATGAAAATGGAAATGCTTATGAAAGGGCCATTTTTAATTAAACATCTTGGCTCAGCTGATGAGAGAATTACTTTTTAAATAAGTATCCGAGGGGTAGCTGTGTTAGTCTGGATCTGTAAAAGCAGCAGAAAGTCCTGTGGCACCTTATAGACGAACAGAAATATTGGAGCATAAGCTTTCGTGGATGAATGCATCTGATGAAGTGGGTATTCGCCCACGAAAGCTCATGCTCCAATACGTCTGTTAGTCTATAAGGTGCCACAGGACTTTCTGCTGCTTTTACAGATCCAGACTAACAGACGTATTGGAGCATGAGCTTTCGTGGGCGAATACCCACTTCATCAGATGCATTCATCCACGAAAGCTTATGCTCCAATATTTCTGTTCGTCTATAAGTTGCCACAGGACTCCTTGTCACTTTTTAAATAAGGTGACCGATTCTTTACTGAGTGGTGTGATGGAAAAATTAACCACGCGCTGTGTTTGGATCAAGACAGCCTGAGGCCCACTTTATTACAAGCATGCAGGGAGACACAGCCAGCCTAGCTGGCCTGTCTACCAAAGGAACACAGAAGCTTATATAGCTTAAAACCACATTTAGTCAAACACACTTTTCATTCGTAATATCCTTTTAAACAGAAAAAACAGCTCCTTATTAGGAATACAAAAGCAACAAGCTTTCTTGTTTATTATCAGGTTCTACCTTTTGCGGTTAAGGCTTCTAGCGATTACAGTTACATTTCATTTTGCAAGACTGGCATTTTTCATTCTTTCTCTTCTCCTGCCCCTTGTACACAGTTATTTTAATTAAGTTATCTTGGTCAAAGCTTGGGCCTGCTCAATTTTCCCATACAGTGGGCACTTTGTATTTTGCATCGGGGGCTAGGCATGCAAAGTTGATTTAGATGTTCATGGGAAGTTTTCCCCAGTATAGGGGGAAATCTTTTGAGTGGCCACTGCAAACACTTGCAGCTTGTGCTAGAGGGCTGCGCATGAAAAAATGAGGTGTGACCATACAGCACAATGTACAGAAGATCCCATTACAACATTTGCTTGTGTTTTTAATTGGTGTCAATTCATTAGTGGCACAGGCAATGAGGCTTATGCCTTTTATAAATGTATACAATAAACAAGAGAGGTAGCTTTGATGAAACATTAACCAACTTTTTATTGAACGGCTTTTGCCATTTTATAGACTTATTTGAGACAGTTAACTATCATATGCTCAACCCATCATGATTTTATTTGTGATACTGATGCCAATGGACCAGACTTGAAGTTGTCTTTTTGTGACAAGTTCACTGTGAATATGAAGGAATGGTGCAGCAGGTACCATCTAACAAGCATGCAGATACAGTTTGCTGCTGTTGGTGAGGAGATTTAGGAGGTGCCAAGGGCTTGGGAATGGGGTGAGGCCCTTCTACCCCTCTCTCATCAATTCTAATCCAGTTTGGGTTGGCAATGACTCATAAGACGTCCTGGCTGTTTAATGGTCTCTGGGAAATAAGTTAGAGATCTCAGTTCAGTTTCCAGTGAACAGTTGTCCTTGCACCACAAAAGCACAAACACAACTGGCATTAACTGGCATTCCTGTTGACAGTCTCCATAAAGAGACCAAGAATTGACCTTTTCTTTCAGCTCCATGGATGTTTCCCACTGGTCAGGATAAAGGCAAACAAATAGGGAAGAAGACTGCACTGTTCTGTGGATAAAGAAATCTTCAACCCCCAGGGCTGTCAATCCAGCATAATTTCCCTGACATAAGCAAAAGGAAAAAAGGAGATCCAGATAGGTAGGTGTGACATACTTCGACTTGAGTTACTGATAACCACTATAGAGGATATGAATCAACCTGTAGATTTGACATAGATCCATTATTTTGAGCTGGCTAATCAGCATGTAGCTTGCTGGACTTCTGTTTCAGCTTGACTTGGAGAGTTGGTTAGAAAACATAAAACTGTTAATTTATTTGTCTCTAATCCAGATGAAAGAGCAGAGAGGGTGTATCAGACCTAAGCACCAGGGGCGGCTCTACGTTTTTGGCCGCCCCAAGCAGTCATGCGCGGGAGGCGCCCCGGAGCCGCGGGAGCAGCGGACCTCCCGCAGGCATGACTGCGGAGGGTCTGCTGGTCGCGTGGCTCGGCTGGACCTCCCGCAGCTGCGGGCGGTTCGCTGGTCCGGCGGCTCTGGTTGAGCTGCCGCAGGCATGCCTGCGGGAGGTCCAGCCGAGCCGCGGGACCAGCGAACCGTCCGCAGTCATGCCTGCGGCAGGTCCACTGGAGCCGCGGGACGAGCGCCCCCTCCGCAGTCATGCCTGCGGCAGGTCCGGTCCTCCCGGGGCTCCGGTGGACCTCCCGCAGGCATGACTGCAGCAGGTCCGCCGGCCCAGCCTGCCGCCCCCCCCCCCCGGCGGCAGGGAACGCCCCCTACATTTTGCCGCCCTAGGCACCAGCTTGTTTTGCTGGTGCCTAGAGCCGCCCCTGCTAAGCACAAATGCTGCTGATAGAAGTGCATCAGTTTTCAAAAGCTGAATCTGAGAAACTGAAAGAGGACCCAGAATGGATGGAGCTTGCTATGATATTCTCTTCCCTAGAAATAAGCCAAAACATGAAGCTTTTGCTCAATCCCCAAATCTTTAGTGGGTCACGTAAAATGAAACCTGCTTTTAGTCTTGGGTTTGAGCAGGGCTGGCTCCAGCTTTTTTGCTGTCCCAAGCAGTGGGAAAAAAAAAAAAGAGAGAAAAGAAAAACCCGATTGAGCTGCCGCCGAAGTGCCGCCGAAGAGGAAGAGAGGGACTGAAGGATCCACTGCCGAATTGCTGCCGCAGACCCGGATATGCTACCCCAATAATGGGCAGAGTTCTGCCTCTTTCTATTGGCCGCCCCACGTACCTTCTTCTTTCGCTGGTGCCTGGAGCTGACCCTGGGTTTGACAATCCAGAACCTGATGCATGAGGTTCTGAAAAAACAAAATCCAACAAGAACAATTTTTTTTAAACCAAAACCTGGCCCCATCCATCAATATCCACTTGTCCCAGAACCACAAAAAAAAAAAGAAGTAAATAACAAGCTGAATGCATGTTTTGACTATACTTAATTTAAAATGGTATAGGCCTACACTAAACTTGATTTGTATACAAGAATCAATTCGAGCTCCACTTGTGAGACATTTGCATGTTTGGACCCTTGGCAATGATAGAATTGTCATACTGGTGGTGATGTTGGAAACGCAAGTTCTGTTTGAAGCAGTCTGTTCCAGTAGTAGTCCAAGATTGTTCATATATCCTATATCTACACTCCTGTCATGGAAGGATCACATGTCATGGTGAGCGGCTAAATTGGTCTCCTCATTCATTCAGTCCTTGTCCTATATGCTGAAATTGCCAACCCAGGTTCCTGATTCAGCAAACTATCCTTGTTCATCTAAGCACTTAATTTTAAGCACATACTTAAATCCCATTGACTTTAAATACATGCTTATATGCCTTGCTAAATAAAGGCCTTAGTCAAAACTGCTGCTTAAATGAGATTGGGGAAAAGATTTTATTGTATTAAGCCTTTATGGACATAATGTTTTCTTATATCCTTGTATCTTAATTTTGCATGAAGTTTTGGAAGTGTCTTCTCCTTCCAACAATAAGCAGCATCCTTTTTCTCATACTCAGCCCTGTGTGTGACCCTGGCTAGTGACTGTCAAGTACCACTTATCTTCCCTTGTATCTGAGACTTTAAAGACCACTCACTGGGAAGAGGAAAAATTGAATGAAACCGCACGGTGGTTCATGTAAATACTTATTTATGCTACTAGCCCCATTGACGTTAATGGACCAAGTTGCATGACTAAAAAAACATTTCCACAAGTAAAGGTTTTCAGGATCAGGTCCTATATCATGATTCTGTCATTCAGGGAGTATTGATTTCTTTCAAGACTCTACTTCCATTTGCACATAATGAAAGTTCTGAATAGTTGTTTTTTCCAACATCCTTGCTCAGCTGATCATCTAATACTAGAGGAGTGTAAAGCATTATTCCAGTGTATAATTACACTAAATAGATTACAATAGGCATTCTGTAGCTTTGCCTGGGACAGATTATTTGGGTTTACAAACCTCTTGACTACTTCACTCTTGATGCACTATGTTCCTGTTAAGTGTCAGAGGGGTAGCCGTGTTAGTCTGGTTCTATAGAAGCAGCAAAGAATCCTGTGGCACCTTATAGACTAACAGACGTTTTGCAGCATGAGCTTTCGTGGGTGAATACCCACTTCTTCGGATGCAAGTCCGAAGAAGTGGGTATTCACCCACGAAAGCTCATGCTGCAAAACGTCTGTTAGTCTATAAGGTGCCACAGGATTCTTTGCTGCTTCTGTATGTTCCTGTTGCTGGCGAGAGGTAGCAGGCATCTTCCATTTGTAGAATGACTTAATAAGCAACAAGTCTGCCAGATGCACTATGGTTCAGTGACTAGAGCACTGGTTTGTGACTCAGACCTGTGCTCGACTCTTGGCTCTGCCACTTACCAGCAATGTGAACTTGTACCTGTCACTCTGAGTACAAATCTACATTGTAGTGTCCATTTCTGGGCAGATGCCGATACTGTATTAGCACAGTCCAGGACTGATTCATTATTTTCCGTAGTGTTGTTCCTTATGTCGAAGACTTTGAATAATATACTTCCAATGTTTTGCTGTTTAATTGTCAAGCAGAATATTTCATTCCGGCTACACCAATTATATTTATAAATACCTTTCCCATCAACTCGACAACCAGGCTTTCTCTGCAGTAAACAAGCAAAATTGTGGCAGTAATTAGAAATAATTGTTTTGATTTCTCCCCCCACACCTACCGAACAGATGCAATTGAGCTTATTTTCTCTATATCTAACAATGATGTTGGAGGAAAAGTTTGTTTTTTTCTTTTTAAGTTCAAAGCCACAAAACGTACATAAAACCTGAACTGCACTTGTCTCTTAGACCATAAACTAAAAGTGTTTAAGGGCATTGACTGGATTTAGTGTAAAGCATTGACGAATAGGGAAGCAGACTGGTCCTTTAGATAGAGCTTTGGATTGTGATTTGGGAGTCATGGAATTCTATCCCTGTCTCTGTCAATGTCCTGCCCTCTGACCTCGGGTAAGTCACTTCTCCTCTTTCCATTTTAATTTTCCCATCTGTAAAGTAGAACTCCTATGCAGCAACGATAGGTAGAAGCATGCTCATTCTCCCTTATGCATATAGGGGTGTATGTCACATAAGCAGTATAACCTTGATATGAGGTTAGATTTTCCAAAGTGACATCATTTTCTGTGAGCCTACAGGGGCCCGAGCAGACTGGAAAATCTGGCTAATAATATGCCGGTGCCAACACATACACAATATTGTCATGAGCTTGACCCTAAACCAAACAATAGCACTCATCCATATAAATAACGTATAGCAATAGAATCTTCCTCCCCATCATAGTCCCTTGGTTCCATAAGAGCCCACCTGTAAACCTGATGTGCCCTGTTCTGATAAGCCAGGCAAACATACTGCTCTTTCCCACAACTAGGTGTAAATGTTCCAAAGAACATACAACGATTTCCATCTACAGATCACACATGGCACGAAGCCCAGATATTTTTCTTAAAAAGTGATACATAACCAAACTGTGAAATAGGGCCACTCCCACCCACCAATGTGCAGAATGTATATGCATGCAAAGATGCAGCGGAATGATAGTTACATAGTCAAAAGAAACAAAAAAATAGGGAAAAATCTGACTTGAAGAGACAGGGCCGGCTCCAGGCCCCAGCACGCCAAGCGCGTGCTTGGGGCGGCATGCCTCAGGGGGCGCTCTGCCGGTCACCAGGAGGGCGCCAGGTGGCTCCGGTGGTGGAGGGTCTGCTGGTCCCCATGCCTGCGGATGCTCCACCGGAGCCGCAGGACCAGTGGACTCTCCGCAGGCACGTCTGCAGGAGGTCCACCAGAGCCGCGGGACCGGCGACCGCCAGAGCGCCCCCCGCGGCGTGCTGCCGTGCTTGGGGCGGCGAAATTGCTAGAGCCGCCCCTGTGAAGAGATAGGGGGAGAGAGAGAGAATGCTGACTTGTTCCATGTCTGTATTTCTAAAGTATCCAACACCTTGGTTTCTAAGCAACAATTGGCAATGGTGGGTTTTTAGAGGTTTTTAAGGTCAGACTTGACAAAGCCCTAGCTGGGATGATTTAGTTGGGGATTGGCCCTGCTTTGAGCAGGGGGTTGGACTAGATGACCTCCTGAGGTCCCTTCCAACCCTAATATTGTATGATTCTATGGTTATGGACTGTCAGTCTGGGCAGGTAGCATACATATGGAACTTGTCAATGTGCAATTGAACACTACTGTGGCAATTCTCACAAGTGTTTGAAGTCAAATCTAACAGTCTGGCCCCCCATCCTCATGTATATCTTACCTGCATCTCTCCCAAGAAAACCCGTAATAATAGGAGGAGATGACTGCATGATAATAAACCAAGACTTGCCCATCTACAAAGATCTCCAAAACACCCCAAGATGCTGCCTTAAGTCCAGGAGCCCCTTCTGGTTAGCAGCCAAAGCTCTCAAAATCTCAGAACTATCACCAAAAGACAGGTGGTGGAGGTTGTGGGAAAAGGATGTGTCCAGAGTTAAGACCTGATCATGGATCCTACCGATCAACCACTTGGCTTCATCATGCTATGTAAGATACAGATCACAGTGAATTGTATCAGACCCTCCACGGGCGCTGCAATTACCTACCATACAAATGGAATATGAAGGGAAGCTGGTATGTGAATGTGGAGAGGCTATCCAAACCATGGAACACCTAATGAACATTTGCCCTCTAAGATCCTTTTCTAGAAGGACCGTCTTGGTTCATTCCATGTCATTGCAAGCCACAGAGTGGATGAAAAATTTGGATGTCAACCTTTAATGTTGCTTTTTAAGTTGCTATGTTATGATATCATCCCATTATCTGGGAGGGCAGCAACTGGAAGGAGTTACATTTGTATGTTTAGATGCTTAAGCATTACTTTATCAAAGTAATTACTTAGTTGCATAGTCTGGGCAATGAAAAAATATTCTATTCACACTATGTCAGCTTCTTCACATTGCATGTGCCAAGGCCTGTTGGTACATACAGCACCCATTGTGCGGGGGAAAAAGCCTTTTGATTATGTCCTTAGATGTTAAACAGGAACAGCCTTTTGAGCTGTGAGTACAATAAAGGGTCTGCAATGGCAAACCCAACACCTGTATTCCATGGAGATCCATCAGCTAATTTTGTGGCCATAGCCCAATCCTCTAGGTTGACACAGATGAAGTTAGTATACCACGCTGACCCACAGGGCTATACCAACCAACCATGAGCTGCTACTGTTGCCCTTTTCTCCGAACTGCATGACACTGTCTGGTGTTTGCAACAAAGCCCAGCCAAAGGGATTCAGATGCCGTATCAATCCACTTTTGTTTCCAGTAGTTTGTCTCCAACTTCCTTGGGCAGGAGGGAGGATTATTCTTAAATGTAGGGTCCATGTATGTGGCCAGAAAATAATGCTCTTGTTACCACATTTCTGAGATGGTATGTGGTGATATTTCTGCCTGTGCTAACCAAAGACTGCTCTCCAGCCACAGGAATTCAGTCCCTCTTCCTTCAGAAATTCTGTTTAGCACAAGTTCAATACATCAACCATGTCCTTTCCCCCTGACCCTGGTGTCTTCTGAAGGGCCTATGTACACCCTATAGGATTACACTCTGCAGACCATCTGTCTGGGAGTCAAGGTGAATCTCTCTGTTCCATTTCCTTCCTACACTGCTCCCTGTGGGATTACAATCTACAGGCCCCTCAAACCTGGCATAAACTGCGTTCTTTCCCGTCTGCTTCTCTACTGAGCTACTTGCTTGCTTTTTATAAGGACTAAGTGATCTTTACGATATCACTCAATTACCCGATCCCTTCCCAGTATCTTCTGGGAAACAGCTGATCAGTCACAGTTGGGAGCAGGCCCAAGGCCCAGCCATCCTATGACACTCAACCACGGAAATACATTGATTTCCTTACTGGGGGGCGGGGAAACAGTGTGACCTGCATAGCGTAATGAGAAGCCCACAAAGTGTTGCACAGCAGTTAGCAATCACAACTCTGATGGTTAAGAGTGCAGGTTGCTGTTTTTTGAGCCTGAGAGGAGCAGTGCAGGTAGGAACTATACATGCTAGTGTGAGGCTCTAAGAGTCAGTTTGACATGTGGAGTGCAGAATTCCACCTCACCTCCACCATCTCCTTTCATGTGGTGGCCAAGAAGTTCATGCTGTAACTGAAGCTCTTACAGAACATGACGAGCACCATGAGACTGACTAAAGTGGCCACATCTCTTCTGGGCCATGCCAAGAATACCATCCAGCTTCATATCACCTATGAGGAACCTTTTTGACACTAGGCTGAGGCAGCATCCACAGCAGGATACATGCAGAAAATTGCTACTCTGCACTATCTTCCTCACATTTAACATGAGACCCAAGACCACAAACTAAAGAGACAGAAGGCACTTACTCACACTTCTGTGACAGCACTCAGGTCCTTCAGCATATTGATAGCAGTGTGTTGCTTCTCAAATCCACACATGCAGGGTGGGGTATGCTGGGGCATTATGCGGCTGCTGCAACTGCTGACCACAGTGTCTGTTTCCATCTGCAGTCTCTTGTCATATACATAGGTCTGGTCTACACTACAGAGGTAGGCAGCTTATGTCAACCTAACTATGGAAATGTCTACACTTACATTTCTCTCCTACCGATGTAACTGCCCCACTACACCAACTTAACTCCACGTCCACAAGCGGCTTATAGTCAGGGTGGATCTAATTAGGTCAACGCAGCATCAGTGTGGACACTGCATTGCTTACTGGCTTTCAGAAGCCATCCCACATTGTACCTTATGCTGACACGACAATTAATACAAGTGGTCCTGGTGAAGACGCACACTGCCAACACAAGAAGCAAAGCGTAGACACACCCAAGCAATATAATTACTGTGGCGGCTGTATGCCAACATAAGTTAGGCTTACTTAATTCTGTAGTGTAGACATGGCCTTACATTGGAAGCTTTTTGGCGTAGGGGATATCCTTTTGTTCTCTTTGTCCAGTGCCTAGTACAATAGGGTCTTGGTCCAAGACTGGGCCTCCTAGGCACTACTGATAAAATAAATAATAAAAAGGTAGTGACGATAAGCTTGTAGTGGTAAATTAAATTGCAGGGGTGCTTGGACCTCGCTCGAGGCATCTTGAGTTTTCACTAGGTGGTTCCCATCTTATTGCACGTTTAAAATGACCATACTTAGGTGGTGAAGTCTGATCTGATTGCTGCTTGACGTCCTTCAAGTTTGTTTTCTTGCAGTCTTTTCTGGAACTGCACCTTTGGTAAGTAGCCATCAGAGGATCTTGTGCTTCGTTTTCATAGTGCTATCCTACGGCATTGCTCAACATAACTTTTGTAAAAAAACCCGTAAGTTTCCCAAAGAAGCTGTTCCTGGAAAGCTCCCTTTTGATTTTAAAGGAGAGCTGCTCTAACATCACAAAGCATGGCACAGCAGGAACAAGAAAAGAAAAGGAGCTCGCAGCTCCAACTGTTACTGCTCCTTTTCCCCTAATTGTTTCAAATACATTGATTAATATTGATTTGAATCAAGGAGTACATTTTTTTTTGTGTGCATTGGGTGGAGGAGAAATGCACTCTGCACCGCAGACATAACTATACATCTCTTTTTTCACTTGCAATTACCTTAAAAGCAGGCTGCTCAGAGCTTTGTTCTCTTCAGCTGTTTGCACTTCAGAAAGAAAGCTAGAGATAAGTGTGTGCAGGAGAAGTCACACAGTCCTTCAGAAAGTGTCCTCCCAGAAAAACAATTGCTAGACTGTGCTAGGAAAAAAAACATACTGCAAGCAGCTACTGCTGCTGTTACCAATATAGGGGCAGTCCTTGCTCACAGAGTAAGTCCTACTCAGCAGGAGTAAGAGTGGAAGACTCTGTTACTTTCCGATAGCGACAGTATATCCCTGATGACCAATGTTAGTCCCATTAAAAAATGATTCTGTGTGTGTGTTTGCAGAAATTTTAATAATTACTAAAGTACATCAGTGACAGAGGAAATGAGATTTTACAGCAGGTGAGCTGCAGTCTCCTAATCAAGTAATGGTTCATCTAAGATCCTCTTTAACATGGTTCATATTGAGGCATCTCTCTGCAGGGCCTCTCTAATGAAAAATGTTTTCTCTGCTGGCATTAAGCATGGAGCAGGAGCTCAACCACAAGCTATTTACTCTCCATTGCGGTATGGTTAATTAACTCAGTTACACAACATGTACACCTCTGACTTTACTCTGGCATGCTCTGTGCCAGTGGGGGTTCTAAGCAGAAATATTTTTGCCCCCTCCTCCCAACACATACTTATAATTAATGGGAGGGCCCTTGAGCTGCTCGGGGGCCTTAAGTAATTGCTTAGTCTGTTTATGACTAGCACCAACTGTGTTTGCACTGTCCTGTTAAAGGGACCAGGCCTGTCGTTGTTAAACACTGCAGCGTTGTTCTGCCAGTGGAAGGACAGGGGGAGCTATTCAACGACACAAACTAGTTCGGCACAAAACTCCTATTGACTCTCAATGACTAGTTGGGTGTTTAACTCCCTCTTGTGCCTTTGAAAATCTGTCCACTAAAATATGCAAAAGCCTAATTCTACTTGCAAGGTCCAGTGGTTAAGACAGAGAAGTGGAGGTGAGGAGGTCCAGGTCCTGTTCCTGGCTTGGTGACACACTCACGGTGAGATGTTAGACAAATCACTTACCCCCGCTGTGTCTCTTTACTCCACCTGTAAAATGAGGATTATAGTGTTACAATCTGTACAGAGCAAGCCATTTCCAGGGCACAAGAAGTTGTACTGGGGGTACAAAATCCATAAACTATGCTATGGACATTTGAGCGCCATCTAGTGGCACTTATGTGTTAATTATTTACATATATACAAACGTAGAGAAGTTTTGCCAGGGGACTTGCCCACCTTGAAGAGGGTGTGTGCCCATCATGATCAAAGATGATCCCAAGTTAAGAAGCTCCTATCTGCCTTGAATGTCCCCAAATGGTGAGAGATGCTGTTCAGCTCATTGACTGCTCCCACCATAGGTACTGGACTTCTGGTGGTGCTGCCACAGATCTCTCAGCCCCACTCTGCCCCCCCACAAACACACTCCTCCATAGCCTGCCCATACTACACCCCATCTTTGTTGCAGTTCAGGCGAAAACCAGAAGAGCTGTGCTCTGCATTGTGTGGCATATGCACCATCCTACAATTTGAGCTTCCCACTTTCGTCTATCCCACCATTTCTGTTCAATAGAATGACTGGTTCTTCTACTATGGGTGGCTCTTCAGCAGTGGAATTGGGGCAGAATATTTCTACTCATTACTTCCCCTTGAAAGAGAACATCTAGAAAAAGGCAAAAAAAAAATTTTCTTGGGGTTCATTTTTAGCAAGCAGAAGCAAGTGTGATGGTATATGTACTGTTTCTTTAAAGCTGTAGCTAATAACCAGGCAGGAGAGAGCTGGATCTAGTCACAGGTTCTACAGTGAAAAAGGCAGAGTTGCTTTAGGGATAACAAAAACAACAAGGAGTCCGGTGGCACCTTAAAGACAAACAGATGCTGCATCTGAAGAAGTGAGGTTTTTTTACCCACAAAAGCTTATGCTCAAATAAATCGGTTTGTCTTTAAGGTGCAACCGGACTCTTGTTGTTTTTATGGATACAGACTAACATGGCTACCCCCGGCTACTTTAGGGATAACGTTCTCTGGCTTCGAACAAAGCTCCTTGTTAAGTGGTAGAGGAAAGTGACTCTCGTCACATGCCGTGACATAGCTGATTTATCTGGTCAGAAGCATCCCAGGTACGCAAGACACCTGGGCACAGATCCACAAAGGGACTTAGGTTTTTTTGACATCCAGCTTTGCAACACCTACATTTTAGGTATCCAGAAAATCTCTGGAATCCTACAGAGCTTGGATTAGGCTCCCAGGCTTCCCCCAGTGAATGGGGAGAGATAGGTGACTAATAATGGGATCCACAAAATCAAGTACACTAGGCCTGTCTCCCTCCCTGGCCAGTAGTGGATGCTAACAAGTACAAGAGAGGTGTATCCTAAGCCCTGCCCCTTTCTGCAACTTGGATGCCTAAATCCAGGTTAGAGGGAGCACACCTACCAGATCAGACCCCGTAGGTGAGAAGGGAGGGGTGGGGAACCCCCATATTTATTTGGATTGAGGATTCCGGTGGAGTTTAGGTGTCCAGGTGCCAAGAGTCAGGCTGCAGAGTGCATGTTGAGAGGCAGAAACTTAGGCACCTAGGAGACTTTTATGGCAAAAAATTACATGCCATGGGATTTTAAATGCATACAGGGTTTTGGGGGGTCTCAGTGGTCCCTACATTTTGGATTTGGGGAGTTAAGTGCCTAAGTTTTTTGTAGATCTGAACCTTTGTCAATGGTTTGTGTTGACTGTTCACATTTCTAGTGAACCATCTGAAACCTTCCTGTTAGTAATGCTTAAGCGTCTAAATACCCAAATTCTACTCCAGCCGGTTCCCACCCTCCCGTGCCCACCTCATGTGCTGTATTTTCCATGCATTTACAGTTAATGAACAAATTGCTCTCAGAATAACATGATCGGAAAAACACATTTAATAGTTTACTGCCAGTTTGCCTCATCCCTCTGGCTGAAGTGACTGAAAATAGAAGTCCAGGAGCCAATAAGTGACATTACTCAAACAAGTATGAAAATCTAGCCAGGTAATTGAGATATTTCTGTCTCAAATTATATATATAAACACATATATATTTCCTACTGGCAGAGCATGGTTGAAAAACAAGTGGAGCATTTTGTCTATCGGGAGGTAAGCAGCTGCAGATGTGATAACATAATTGAGAACAAACAGCACCCATTCTCTCCTCATCATTTCTGTGTGTTTTAATATCGGGTAGGATTAATGGGGTGTTGTGAGTTCTCATTCACAAAGCTGTTTCAGTGGTAGACCACAGAACCAAAATTGGCATTTGCACTCAGCCGATAATTCTGTTTATGATCAGAATAACAACTACACAAATCCCACTTCAACATACCTATTTTACTGGGGCTATAATTGACAGGCCAGGCTAATGCTTTCCTTGTGTAAAATTCACATCAGATGCAAAGCAGCAGAAGTTTTTCTTGCTGATTTGAGTCTATGCTTATGCAAAACAGAGTTATAGTAAAGGGTGTTCCTTCAAACTATGTTGGGGTGGAGTGATTTAAATCTGTTATTTAAATCACCAATTTTAATCCTGATTTAAATCAGCAAAGAGGAAACTTTAAATGATCCATGTAAATCTTGTTTTGTGTTTGTACTATTTAGTTAGCGTCCTAAAGTAAGGTTGGAGCTCATTGGTTGGTAACCAAACTGATTTGCAACTAAATACAGCCTTCACACTAAAGTTCAGACTTCTATTTGCTAAGCAGAAGGATACACTATAACTGTACACATTTATTTAAGCATTTATACTGTTTAACATACATTTATTCAGAGTCTTAATTTTACATCTTATGTTTATTTTTTACATTTTTATGACATTATGTTTACTGCGGTTAATGGACAGGATCTTATTTACTAGATTTTTTTTTTTAAATTGTGATTCGTGTCAAAATTCTTTTGGATGGAAATTGGAATTCAATTAAAGTCGGCATTTTAGATTTGTTTTTATTAGTTAAATAAAACTACTTCAAATGTTCTGGATAAGTAAGATTTATTTATTTTATTTTATTTTAGCAAAACATGTTTTGCATTAAAAACTAACTGATTTATTAAATGAAGTATTATCTGTAGTTAGTGAATAGAACTGATTTTTTCTGGTTACTGTGTCCTAGAGTTTAGAACTAGTAGATCTCATCTTCTCAGACCTCATTTTAATCAGAATTGGAAGACTTCCTACTTTTTCACGTCCTAATCAGTTTCTCAACTTTCAGTGAACTAATCATTGCACTGAACTAGTTGAATAAACTGAAATAAAGAAAATATTCTCTCAAATGTTACCTCTGCTATAGGTGCAGTCTAAAGCTGGTTTAGGACTTAAACACTGATTCCAGGTGCTTATCCAATGACTACCCCTACTTCAGTGCTTAGACTGATTTTAAAACATTGTCAGCAAATGTGTGCTGATTGACATTTTTTATTTAATTATTTTAATAAATTATAATATGTACAGGCCTTAACATAGTTTGTAATTATTTCAAATTTAATTTTAAACAGGTTTCTTTTAAAAAAATCTAATTTAAATAAAAGCCCAACTTAAAAAAAATCATTTTAATCCATCCACTGAGAATTTTGCTTTGTTGATTAGATGATGTGGCTGCCTGTGATCGGACTTGTGGTAGGTAGTCCTTTCTGGTTCTGTATTTCTAAACTGTTCTGTCTTCACAATGCAAGTGGAAAGGATCCAATTAAGAGTGGAGGAGGCTATGCAGAATTTACCTTAATGACTTTATAATAGACTTTTAACTTCTGTATGTCACTTTGTGCAACCATAAAAGAAGAAAAAGGGAGTTTGAGGCTATGACATACCTAGACTCTACCAAAATGGCAGCTTCAGAAGACTGTTGACTTTGTGGACTAAAAAACACAGTATTTAACTTATTTCAGTGGTGATTAATTGCAGAAGACTCCTTCATTACCATGATGTGGCATACTAGTTTGATAGTCCTATCCCAATAAGTAGTAAGCACCGTGTGCAGGAACTTGAGAGACTGAGACCAAGAATGTGTTCTCTTAACTGGCGAGGACACGGGAGGGCTGTAGGTGTACCACAAATAGTTGTGGGAATGTAAGAGAAGCATGACTTGTATTGCTCCATGATGATCCTGAATATAGTGGTGCTAAAGACCTTCAAACGAAGCCCATCGTGGTAGGTTTGTGGCTGTAATAGAAAGCCTGAAGGACTGGGCTGAATAACGGTGGGGTGGGGATAGGGGGAAAGGATGTGACATGTTGAGTCTCAGGTTAAGGAAAGACTTTAATAAAGAAAGTACAATTAGTGTTAAGGTAGTTTGCAGGTCTTTGATATAACCAAGATTGGGTAACTGTCCACTAATGCCCATGTCCTATTCCAGTATGCACTGGCTTTCATGTAAACCAAAGACTGTCTCTAATTTCAGTTTCAAGTCATGGTCAGACACATAGTGTGGTTCTTTCGAGGATTTTATTATAGAACCGTAGAATATTAGGGTTGGAAGGGACCTCAGGAGATCATCTAGTCCAACCCCCTGCTCAAAGCAGGACCAACCCCAACTAAATCATCCCAGCCAGGAATTTGTCAAGCCTGACCTTAAAAGCCTCTAAGGAAGGAGATTCCCCACCCTCCTAGTGAAAACCTCCCCCACTGCAACTTGAGACCATTACTCCTTGTTTTGTCATCTGCTATCACTGAGAACAATCTAGATCCATCCTCTTTGGAACCCCCTTTCAGGTAGTTGAAAGCAGCTATCAAATCCCCCCTCATTCTTCTCTTCTGCAGACTAAACAATCCCAGTTCCCTCAGCCTCTCCTCATAAGTCACGTGCTCTATCCCTCTAATCATTTTTGTTGCCCTCCACTGGACTCTTTCCAATTTTTCCACATCCTTCTTGTAGTGTGGGGCCCAAAACTGGACACAGTACTCCAGATGAGGCCTCACCAAAGTAAAATAGAGGGGAACGATCACGTCTCTTGATCTGCTGGTAACGCCCCTACTTATACAGCCCAAAATGCCATTAGCCTTCTTGGCAACAAGGGTACACTGTCGACTCATATCCAGCTTCTCATCCACTAAGTCCTTTTCTGCAGAACTGCTGCCTAGCCATTCGGTCCCGAGTCTGTAGCAGTGCATGGAATTCTTCCATCCTAAGTGCAGGACTCTGCACTTGTCCTTGTTGAACCTCATCAGATTTCTTTTGGCCCAATCCTCTAATATGTCTAGGTCCCTCTGTATCCTATCCCTACCCTCCAGCGTATCTACCACTCCTCTCAGTTTAGTGCCATCTGCAAACTTGCTGAGGATGCAGTCTATGCCATCCTCTAGATCATTAATGAATATATTGAACAAAACTGTCCCAGAACCGACAGTTGGGGCACGCCGCTTAATACCGTCTGCCCTCTAGACATGGAGCCATTGATCACTACCTAGCCAGCTTTCTATCCACCTTATAGTCCATTCATCCAGCCCATACTACTTTAACTTGCTGGCAAGAATACTGTGGGAGATCGCCTCAAAAGCTTTTCTAAAGTCAAGGAATAACATGTCCACTGCTTTCCCCTCATCCACAGACCCAGTTATCTCATTGTAGAAGGCAATTAGGTTAGTCAGGCATGCCTTGCCCTTGGTGAATCCATGCTGACTGTTCCTGATCACTTTCCTCTCCTCTAAGTGCTTCAGAATTGATTCCTTGAGGACCTGCTCTGTGATTTCTCCAGGGACTGCGGTGAGGCTGACTGGCCTATAGTTCCCCAGATCATCCTTCTTCCCTTTTTTTAAAGATGGGCACTACATTAGCCTTTTTCCAGTCATCCGGGTCCTCCCCCAATCACCATGAGTTTTCAAAGATAATGAATGGCCAATGGCTCTTCAATCACATCCACCAACTCCTTATATGGTTGAATTCTCAGGATTCTGAGATACAAAAACAACAGCCAGAAAAACCCTTTATCACCCTCATGTAAATAAACAAAAAAATATGGCTTAGTGTTACGGGGAGAGGAGGAACCACTGAAAAGCTTGTGTGTCTAGAGTTTTGTGTGCACTTTGGTGCTCTTAACAAGTGAGAGCACAAAGAGATCCATTTAGCCACAAAATAGGCGTGAGTGGAGGATTCAGTATATAATGTCCATCCAATTCATGGGATCACTGCCTAAGACAGCCAGGAAGTGAACCAGTTGCAACAGTGTTTTTTTGTTTTTTTCCCCCATGAGTGGGAGGGCTGTTCAGAGGGAGCTGTGTGGAGATCACCACGCTAACTTCACACTGGCCACTGCCTAGTCATCAGATAGTAGAAAGTATCTTGAATTCTAGTGCTGGATGCAACTGCTATATAGTGTTGGGCAAAGTAGGTAATTTCTGCCTCAGTTTCCCAATCTATACAATGGGGATGATGATAATACCTCCTGGTAGGGGATAGAGATGATTATTGAATCCTTTGTAAGCTAAGATAAATAAAGCACTACATAATTGTAAAGATTTATTATCTGCCTAAATAATTTGATGGATGTAATTAGAAAAAAAATTCTAAAGAATCAATAGATTGAGTAATGGTATTTTTTGTTTCAATTTTTTTTCTAGAGAGTTTAGGTATACAAATGCAGATTAATTAGAAAAGCAGGCAGTGAATCATGCTCAGATTAAATGGGGTGTGTATTAGTTCAGTCTAATGCACATGCAGGATAACCTAGAAGGCATATGACTTGAGAATCACAATTGAAAGCATGGTATTTTTAGCTAGAATCAATAGATTTCCTTCCACTCAATTAATTTGTGCATAATGTAGGGAAGGAGCATCTACTTTTCTTTCTGTCCGCCCTATGGCAAGAGCGAGACATTATACTGACAGTCTGACATGCAGATGTGCCTGTGAAGATTTGAAAGTATTTATTTCAGTGGAGAGAAATGTACCTGTGAGGGGAACTGTTATTTATTTATTTATTTATTTATTTATTTATTTATTATTAGCACTTTTCTTTATACAGCACATTAAAAACAAACAAACAAAAAAAAACAACTAATGTCTCTTTGGGGGAAGTTAAAGGGGGCTGGAATATGGTATAGAAAGGTTACTAAAATATTTTGGCGTGTCTGCTTGCTGGCTTTTCCAACAATAAAAGTATGAAAATATAGCATTTTCTGTATAAATCCTAGTGACTTTTACATGTGATTCACACTTAATATTTTTTGTGTGAGAGTGAGAGAGAGAAATGTGTGGGGCACTTTGACCACCAATGAAGTGTGGTGCCTCTCAAAGGCATAGACGCGTATGCATCTATAGACCCTCTTTGCTGTGATAACTATTAGATAAAAAGACTAGAATGGATAAAGGATGATCCTTCTGGCCATAAATATAGGGTAAAATTGTGCCCCCATTGAAATCAATGGGAGTTTTTAGCTATTTATGGCAATGGACTCAGGATTTCATCAACACTGCCTAAGGACAGCCCAATTCCTTATTTTGAGCAAAGAAACACTTCTGGGATCTCTTGGTCATCTTACCTGTGCTTAACAGCTGTGTGTATGACCAGTCATCTGCAGATATCTCTTTTGGCAGGATAGTGCTATAGATAGTCATAAAAAAATAAGCCATCCGTTTCAGTTTTGGTTTGGAAAAGCCCAAGCATCTGGAACAGTCGAGAAGGAAAAAAAAAGGATAAATTTCCTTACCTGATAATTTCCTTCCTTTTGAGACCTTATGTAGCAATCCAGACTCCCACTGAGGCAGCTACATAGTTGTTAAGGCTTTTAAATTGTAACATGTAATGTTCAAAGTTCTGGAGTAAGCCAAAAACACTTGGGCCTAAGTTTCAATCTGCCTTTTGGGGGATTAGAGAGACAAGGTGAGTGAGATGAAATCTTTTATTGGACCAACTTCTGTTGGTGAGAGAGAGAGACTTTCAGGCTTACACAGAGCTCTTCCTCACATCTGGGAAATGTACTCAATCTGTCACAGCAAAATACAAGGTGGAACAGATAGTTTAGCATAAGTAGTTAGCTCATATTTTAAGGGACCATTCAAGGTGAATTGGGCCATTAATATCCCTCCAGTCATAGAGGGGAATGGAAAAGTGGGAAGGCAGCTGAGGGGGCATTGTTAGTGGCTTATATAGATTGTTGTAATAAACCATAAACCAGTGTCTCTGTTCAGTCCATGATTTTTAATGTCTAACAAAGTTATGAATTCACACTTCCAAGCTTGTGTTGTGAAAGTGTTGTGCAGTTTCCTTTCAGGATGAGGACTGATAAGACCAAAGCAGACTGTGAAGAACTTCAAAAAGATCTCACAAAACTAAGTGATTGGGCAACAAAATGGCAAATGAAATTTAATGTGGATAAATGTAATGTAATGCACATTGGAAAAAATAACCCCAACTATACATACAATATGATGGGGGCTAATTTACCTACAACAAATCAGGAAAAAGATCTTGGAGTCATCATGGATAGTTCTCTGAAGACGTCCACGCAGTGTGCAGAGGCAGTCAAAAAAGCAAACAGGATGTTAGGAATCATTAAAAAGCGGATAGAGAATAAGACGGAGAATATATTATTGCCCTTATATAAATTGATGGTACGCCCACATCTTCAATACTGTGTACAGATATGGTTGCCTCCTCTCAAGAAAATATAATGGCACTAGAAAAGGTTCGGAGAAGGGCAACTAAAATGATTGGGGGTTTGGAGAGGGTCTCATATGGGGCGAGATTAAAGAGGCTAGGACTTTTCAGCTTGGAAAAGAGGAGACTAAAGGGGGATATGATAGAGGTATATAAAATTATGAGTGATGTGGAGAAAGTAGATAAGGAAAAGTTATTTACTTAGGGTACGTCTACACTACAAGACTATTTCGAATCTACTTAATTCGAATTTGTGGAATCGACCTTATGAAGTCGAAGTTGTGTATCCACACTAAATACACTAGTTCGACTGTGTGAGTCCACAGTAACGGGGCCAGTGTCGACTTTGGAAGCGGTGCACTGTGGGAAGCTATCCCACAGTTCCCGCACTCCCCGCTGCCCATTGGAATCCTGGGATTTCCCCCCAATGCATGCTGGGAGGAAAAATGTGTCGAGGGTGGTTTTGGGTAACTGTCATCATTCAACCGTCACTCCCGCCCTCTCTCCTTGAAAGCGCCGGCGGGAAATCTGTTCGCGCCCTTCTCTGGTCGGTTACAGCTCAGACGCCACAGCACTGCGAGCATGGAGCCCGCTGCGATCATCGCTGCACTTATGGCCGTTGTCAACTCCTCGCACCTTATCGTCCACCTCTTCCACAGTCAACTGCTGAGAAATCGGGTGAGGAGGCTCCATCAGCGCGGTGAGGACAGGAAGTCACAGAGTGGCGCAGACCTCTCACAAAGCAGGGTACGCCACGCAGTGGAGATCATGGTGGCAATGGGTCAAGTTCATGGTGTGGAACGGCGATTCTGGGCCCGGGAAACAAGCACGGACTGATGGGACCGCATAGTGCTGCAGGTCTGGGATGAATCACGGTGGCTGCGAAACTTCAGGATGCGTAAGGGCACTTTCCTTGAACTCTGTGACTTGCTGTCCCCTGCCCTGAAGCGCCAGGACACCCAGATGCGAGCAGCCCTGACTGTGCAGAAGCGAGTGGCCATAGCCCTCTGGAAACTTGCAACGCCAGACAGCTACCGGTCAGTAGCGAACCACTTTGGCGTGGGCAAATCTACCGTAGGGCTTGCTGTGATTCAAGTAGCCCACGCAATCGTTGAGCAACTGCTCTCAAAGGTAGTGACTCTCGGAAACGTCCAGGTTGTCAGAGATGGCTTCGCCGCGATGGGATTCCCAAACTGCGGTGGGGCTATAGATGGGACTCACATCCCTATCCTGGGACCGGCCCACCAGGCCAGCGAGTACATTAACCGAAAGGGCTACTTTTCTATGGTGCTGCAAGCACTGGTGGACCATAGGGGACGTTTTACCAACATCTACGTCGGGTGGCCGGGCAAGGTTCATGACGCGCATGTGTTCAGGAACTCTGGTCTGTTTAAACGCCTCCAGGCAGGTACTTTCTTCCCGGACCACAAAATAATGGTTGGGGATGTGCAGATGCCTACAGTGATCCTCGGGGACCCAGCCTACCCGCTAATGCCCTGGCTCATGAAGCCCTATACAGGCGCCTTGGACAGTGAGAAGGAACTCTTCAACTACCGGCTGAGCAAGTGCAGAATGGTGGTGGAGTGTGCTTTCGGACCTCTCAAGGGGAGATGGCGGAGCTTACTGACTCGCTCGGACCTCAGCGAAAAAAATATCCCCGTTGTTATTGCCGCTTGCTGTGTGCTCCACAATCTCTGTGAGAGCAAGGGGGAGACCTTTATGGCGGGATGGGAGGTTGAGGCAAATCGCCTGGCTGCTGATTACGCTCAGCCAGACAGCTGTGCCGATAGAAGATCCCAGCGGGAAGCGCTGTGCATCCGGGAGGCTTTGAAAGCTAGGTTCCTCGGAGAGCAGGGTAACCTATGACTCTCCAGTTGATTTACAGAGAAACTGAACCTGAGCCTCTTTCAGTGATTGTTGACTTCGATCTGCGGTTACATACCCCGTTCTCCAGGTTTCCCCCCTTCCAACACACGTTTTAAAATAAATTTAATGGAACACTGATTATTAACAAAGTTTTCTTTAATTATGAATTCCTGTTCAAGGGTTGAAACATGGACGCAGACTGTGGTGGGTACGGTGTGCACTGATGTACAGACCGCTTCTACACTAGAGGAATGACAGGCTCCTGCTCCTACAGCGGTCTCTGGGGGGAGGACGGTTGCAGGTGGGTGTGCAGGAAGGGGTGGGTTTGCAGGAAGGGGTGAGGGGTGCCGTCTTTGGGACGGAGTTTGGATGCAGGCTCTGGGCTGGGGGTTGGGGCATAGGAAGGGGTGAGGGGTGTGTGGGAAGGGTGAGTATGTGTCCGTGGATGAGGGCTGTTGCTGGGGCTCAGGGCATCGGAGAGGCTCGTGGCTAGGGTGGAAGGGCATGGTAAGGGCAGCCTGCCTGGCCATTTGTGTATGGCAGGCGCTAGGACCCTGGGGCAGCATACACCTCACAGACTGACCCGGGGCAGCATTCACCTCCCAGAATGACCCTGGTGCCTAGTGACTGCAGTCTGTGTGTGTCCTGCTGTTGATCCTGCCCCCAAGTCTGTACCCTGGTAATGGAGGCTGTCCTATGCAATTAAAAAACCCCTCCCCCCCTTCACACAAAGTCTTCTGACAAGGAAAACGTGACGGAAACAGTGAATAACAACAAACTACTCTTAATACTCAACTACACAGTGGGGGGATGAAACTTGGATTTGGGACTGGGTGATCCAGGAAGGGAAGCACTTCTCATACTTTAGAGAATGAGAGCTGTTTGGTACATGAGCGCTCTGCTGGGGTGGAGTGACAGTTTTCACGGTCCCTAGCGCCCCTCCTTCTTGTGATTTTTGGTGAGGGGGGGACAGGACTTTGTGGCGGGGGAAGGCGGTTGCAGATACAGTTCAGGGGGGCTCTCTGCTCCTGCCTGCGGTCCTGCAGAACATCTACAAGGTGCCGGAGCGTGTCCGTTTGCTCCCTCATTAGCCCAAGCAGCGTTTGAGTCGCCTGCTGGTCTTCCTGCCGCCACCTGTCCTCCCGTTTGCTGTGTGAGCGCTGGTGCTGACATAGGGTCTCCGTCCAATGTCTCTGCTCGGCCGCCTCGGCTCTGGAACAAGCCATCAGTTCCGAGAACATGTCGTCCCTAGTCTTTTTCTTTCGCCGCCTAATCTGCGCCAGCCTCTGTGAGGGGGATGCCGGGGCAGTTCGTGAAAGAGCCGCAGCTGTGTGATGGGAAAAAGGAAGTGATTTCCTTGAAAAGATACATGTTTGCGAACACTGAACACAGTCTACTCAGTTTCAGTGAACAAGACCATACAGGGCACCTAGTCTCACGAGCTCTCAGGACAAGTTCGAGATTTCGGAATATGCTTTCATTGGCTGCGGTCTTGCACAGGAGATCGGACAAGCGGGTCGGTACAGCTGAATCCGTGTAGCAGCCAGGCCTGGTAAGCACTACACTATAGGCTGCTTAACAGTTAATGGATAGCTGTGCCCTCCCACTGAAGGCAATCTGGAAAGCATAAAGTCTGACCCTGTTCCAGCCCCTCATGGCTGTGCCCGGGAAAGATCACTGTATGCTTTTCCTCTGCGGCCTCCAACACGTGGCTGTTAAACGAAGGTCATTGCTATGCAAAGTAAAAGTCAAGCATTCACAATAGTAACAGTACACTAATTGCCCTAATTAGATGCAGCAGTCGCCGAACGAGATTACCCTGAGGCGGGTCACTCGGAGAGAGAGAGAGAGGATGCTGCTAGAATCCCTGCACAGACCAGGACCGTATGCTGCCATGCTGGTGGAGGCAATGATTCCGCTGTACATTAGGATGTCCTGGCGCGGAAGAGTGTGCTTCCACGGAGCACCAAATAAGGCACCTCTCCCCAGGAACCACCTGCGGAGGCTTTTCGAGCTCCTGTACGAGAGCTTCGTGGAAGTGTCCCAGGAGGATTTCTGTTCCATCCCTATATGTGTGGACCTTCTTTTTATATAGTTTTATATGGAAAAGTTTTTATATAGTTTTTATATAGTTTTTATTCCTGTTTTTTAAAAAATAAAGGTTTCCATGTTTATAGCACTTACCGACTGATCCTTCCCCTGATTCTGAGTCCGGGTTAACGGCCGGGGAGGGTTGGTAGGGGATCTCTGTGAGGGTGATGAAGAGATCCTGGCTGTCGGGGAAAGCGGTATTGTAAGCGCTGTCGCCTGCGTCATCCTCCACAAACCCTTCCTCATCTTCCCCATCGGCGAACATCGCCGAGGAACTGCCCCTCGACACTATCCCATACTCAGAGTCCACGGTCACTGGTGGGGCAGTGGTGGCAGACCCACCTAGAATGGCATGCAGTGCCTCGTAGAAGCGGCATGTCTGGGGCTGGGCTCCGGAGCGTCCATTTGCCACTCTGACTTTTTGGTAGCCTTGTCTCAGGTCCTTGATTTTCACGCGGCACTGCGTTGTATCCCGGCTGTATCCTCAGAGTACCATGGCTTTGGAGACCTTCTCGTAGGTCTTTGCATTCTGTTTGTTGGAGCGCAGCTCCGAAAGCACAGACTCATCGCCCCACACAGCGATCAGATCCAGGACTTCCCGGTCTGTCCATGCTGGGGACCTCTTTCTATTCTGGGATTGCATGGACTCCTCTGCTGGAGAGCTCTGCATCGTTGCAGGTGCTGCTGAGCTCACCCCGATGTCCAACCAGGACATCAGATTCAAAGTGCCCAGACAGGAAAAGGAATTCAAATTTTCCCGGGTCGTTTCCTGTGTGGCTGGTCAGAGAATCCAAGCTTGGACTGCTGTCCAGAGCGTCAACAGAGTGGTGCACTGTGGGATAGCTCCCGGAGCTACTAAGTTCGATTTGCATCCACACATAGCCTAATTCAAGATAGCCATGTCGAATTTAGCGCTACTCCCCTCGTCGGGGTGGAGTAACGAATTCGAACTAAAGAGCCCTCTAGGTCGAATTAAACGGCTTCCTGGTGTGGACGGTTGAGCGGTTAATTCGAATTAACGCTGCTAAATTCGATTTTAAGTCCTAGTGTAGACCAGGCCTTAGTCCCATAATACAAGAACTAGGGGTCACCAAACGAAATTGATGGGCAACAGGTTTAAAACAAATAAAAGGAAGTTCTTCTTCACACAGCGCACAGTCAACTCGTGGAACTCCTTACCTGAGGAGGTTGTGAAGGCTAGGACTATAACAGGGTTTAAAAGAGAACTGGATAAATTCATGGAGGTTAAGTCCATTAATGGCTATTAGCCACGATGGGTAAGCAATGGTGTCCCTAGACTCTGTCTGTTTGTCAGAGGGTGGAGATGATGGCAGGAGAGAGATCACTTGATCATTAACTGTTAGGTTCACTCCCTCTGGGGCACCTGGCATTGGCCACTGTCGGTAGACAGGATATTGGGCTAGATGGACCTTTGGTATGACCCAGTATGGCCGTTCTTATGTTCTTATGATAGGTGAGATTTAGAGTGCTTGCTTTGTGAAAAGTCTTAACCCACAGGAGATGTCGTATTTTTGTCTTTTAATATTTTCCTGTGTGAGTTCAATCAAAAGTGTAGTGATTGTCTGGTTTCACCCACATAGTTGTTATTGAGGCACTTAGTGCACTGGATGAGGTACACCACGTGTTGTGATGGGAATGTGTAGGACCCATGGATCTTGAAGGGTGTGCTGATCATTGTAGTAGTGAAGATAAGTCTGCAGGTTTTGCATCTGTTGTTCTGGCAGGGTCTGCTGGTGCTTTGAGTTGATGTATCCTGGTGTATGGGGAGCTTGCTTCTGATGATGATCCTGGAGAGATTGGAGGGAAGGGGGGATTGTTTGAAGGCCAGAAGAGGGGTTCAGGAAAGACTTCTTTCAAGATGGGGTCCCCATCTAGTCTGGGTTGTAGCTATTTAATGATACCCCATATGTGTTCCAGTCTGGGGTGGTAGGTGACAACTAGGGGTGTGCAGTCCGAGGGGATTTTATTTCTGTATTGAAGCAGGTTCTGTCAGGGTATTTGGGTTGCCCATTCCATGATGCAATCTACTTCTGTGGGGAAGTGTCCTTCTTTGGTGAAGGGGGTTTTGAGTGTGTAGGGGTATATCCTAGACTTTTTCCTTGGAAAATATTTTGTGGTATCTGAGTGCTTGGCTGTAGATAACAGATCTTTTGATGTGTTTGGGGAGGTTACTGGAGCTATGAGGATAGGTGTGGTGATGCATGGGTTTCTTGTATATGGTTGTCTGTAGGGTTCCATTGTTGAAGCTGATCATGGTGTTCAGAAAGTTGACACTGTTGTGGGACTGTTCCAGAGAGAATTTAATGGATGGATGGTAGGTGTTGAAGTTTGTAGTAGAAATCTATGAGGGAGTTTAAGTAGTCTGTCCAGAGAATGAAAATATCATCAATTTATCTCAAGTATATCATTGGTTTTGTGGTGCATTTGTCCAGAAGTTCTTATTCAAGGTGGCCTATTAAGAGTTTGCCATATTAGGGAGTACCCATGGCTGTTCCCATGGTTTGGACGAAGTGTGTGTTTGTTGAATGTAAAATTGTTAGGGGTGAGGATAAAATTGATGATTTCGGTTCTCTCGGTGGGGTGAATATCTGAGGGTAGTCCATTGCATTGTAAATATTTGAGGCAGGCATCTTTACCATCATTGTGAGGGATGTTGGTGTGTAGGGAAGTGACATGCATTGGCGCATGGGTGGTGTTCTGAGAGAGGTTGTTAATGTTGCAGTTTGTGGAGGAAGTCAGTTGTGTTCTGGAGGAAGCTGGCCCTTTGCGAAGTGAGTGGTTTGGGGTTGGTTTCTATGAGTCCTGATATTCCTTCAGTAAGTGTGCCATGGCCAGAAGTGATAGGTATTCCTGGATTCCCTTGTTTGGGTATCTTGGAAAGCATGTAGAAGGTCCATAGGGTAGGTTCTTGATGGAGGAGTTTGTAAAGTTTCTCTTGGAGTTGTTTGGGGAAGGATTTGATGATATCCTTAAATTCCTGGGTACATTGTGGTGTGGGGTCTTCTTTGAGTTCTTCAGAGTGGGTGGTGTCTGAGAGTTGTCTGTTGGCTTACACACAAATTGAGGGAGTGTGGGCTGTAAAACCTAGGTCTACAGAGCTTATGAGTATTCATAATGATAAATGTGTAATGTGCGGAGCTATTATCCAAGGGTAGTTCTTACAGGGACATTGGGCAGTAGTGGGTCCCATTTTTACTTGCTTTTAAATCAACTTGTGTTTACTGTGGGACACTACTCTTTAAAGGATTTAGTGAATAGACTTGTATGGACATTTGCATTTCGGAAAAGATATGTGAAGTAGTTTGGAAGTCTCAGCTAAAGAATTGCAGCTCTCTAGACTGTCTAATACATGAAGAAGACAACAATGTGCAAAACCAGTTGGCCTATCTCCACCTGCTGGCAGGGAGGAGTGATACTCAGGTGCTGGACCAGTGTGAAATACCATGAAGAATATGATTAGGGGAAAATACTTATTTATTATGTTTCACTTATTTATTTTCTCACCATAATATTTCTCCTGAGCTAAGAAATTATACCTCAAAATATCTGGGAACCTGAAGGGAAGTAAATGCAAATAAAGCACTGAGAATTATGCTGTGAAAACTACTGTTTGCACAGGTTAAGCTAACACATTATAAGGAAGTTGTATTTACAGTAAAACATGGTTTTGTTTTAATTTATAGACTACTTTACGTTCATACTTTTGTATCCCAAAGGGCCATAATGCAGAACATAAAGAGAAAACACAAAATGCAGCAAATGTATCTTGGCTTCATTTGTGTCAAAATTGCTATAAAATGAGGAAATATGTTCAGCATAAATGCTGGTTTGTTTTTATTTATAAATGTTACAGTCTCAGTTTCAGGTTAATTATCTTCATACTGCTTGCTAGACTATTGGTGGGTCTACATTGCAGTGCTTCTCCCGTTGGTGTAGTTAATCCACCTCCGAGAGGTGGTAGCTATGTTGATTGGAGAAGCTCTGCCGTTGACATAACACTGTCTACACTGGGGGTTAGGTCAGTATAAATGCGTTGCTCAGGGGTGTGGATTTTTCCCACCCCTGAGCAAAGAGGTTATACCAAGGCAATTTGTAGTGTAGACCTGCTCTGTGGGCATACACCTTGTTGTTGGCTCTAAGTAGCACAGTGAAGAGTGATTTAAAAAACTAGACAGATAGTTAAATCTCTCTCTAGTAAATAGAAGCAAGTGGAAGGCCTTTTATTCTGCAATCTATGCTGCTTTGGCCTCAATCCACCATTATATGCAGGTGCATATCATTCTCGTTAATTCTGTGCTCCTTATCTATCTGGTAAAATGTCCTGTTTTTCCTTGCATGTGAACCAAAGAAACTTAAAGTTGCACATGTATAGTGTGTATTCAGATGCAGCCCTTTTCTATTTCTCTGTGAATGGTATATGGAGCTGTGGCTTTTCCAGAGCGACCCAGAATGTATTGAGCTAGATGTCATTTGTTGAAATACAGTGAAACTTGGGTTTTTTAATCAACAAAATAGTCTGACAATGGTAAAATGGGGAGAGAGAAAATCAGAAATTGCATAAGATTGATGTAGGTGTTTTTTTTTAATAATTGCAATTCATTTGAAAATTATTTTCTTTACAAAAAATCAAACAAACAAAGCCTTTTATGTTGGAGTCACTTTTTCTGCAACTCTTTTAAGGACCCAACAAATACGGCTACAATGTTGATTGAACGACGGTAGTTTAGTGCAATGTCATTTGTTCAGAGTTGTATAGTCTGTGTTTTATTGCTGCTTACTGAAAGATGCATTGTTTGTTTGTTTCTGTTTTTTTGTGAACAGTGTCTAGTAGCAACAATACAATGGATCTTAATAAAATCTATCCTGAGAAAATAAATTGCATGGTGACACTTCCATTAGAACCTGATGCAAAATATTTTTGATGAGGTTCCCATTCACAGCAATTCACAGAATTATATATAATATATATATATATAATAAACAAGGAGATCAAGTTCTGAAAAGCAAATCAATCCACACGCTCCATTCCTTTCCCAAAGAATCACTTGCACAATCTGGCAATGTTGGTGTTTATAATATGACAACAATGTAAGCACACACAAACATATCAAGCTCTGGATTTGGTTCAATGGCTGAAAGAGACTAGGTTGACCCAATTAGGATAATTTGCCAAGTCATTGGCCCATTAAGTGTACTATGTGTACACTGGAGTGTGGCAAAATAGTATCTTTCTTAATGTCACAAACAATGGAATTCAAATAAAAAGGGAATAAAAATCTATGTACTGAGTGGCAGTCTTCTGCTCTTAGCACTAGACAACACTCTGAACAGATTATCTTTATAGATCAACATCTTTATTAATGATCTGGATGATGGGATGAATTGCACCCTCAGCAAATTTGCAAATGACACTAAGGCAGGGGGAGAGGTAGATATGCTGGAGGGTAGGGATAGGGTCCAGAGTGACTTTGACAAATTGGAGAATTGGGCCAAAAGAAATCCGATGAGGTTCAACAAGGACAAGTGCAGAGTCCTGCACTGAGGACGGAAGAATCCCATGCACAGCTACAGGCTGGAGACTGACTGGCTAAGCAGCAGTTCTGCAGAAAAGGACCTAGGGGTTACAGTGGATGAGAAGCTGGATATGAGTCAACAGTGTGCCCTTGTGCCCTTGTTGCCAAGAAGGCTAACGGCATATTGGGCTGCATTAGTAGGAGCATTGCCAGCAGATTGAGAGACGTGATTATTCCCCTCTATTCTGCACTGGTGAGGCCACATCTGGAGTATTGTGTCCAGTTTTGGGCTCCACACTATAGAAAGGATATGGACAAATTGGAGAGAGTCCAGCAGAGGGCATTGAAAATGATCAGGGGACTGGGGCACATAACTTATGAGGAGACACTGACGGAACTGGGCTTATTTAGTCTGCAGAAGAGAAGAGTGAGGGGGGATTTGATAGCAGCCTTCAACTACCTGATGGGAGATTCCAAAAAGGATGGAGCTAGGCTGTTCAAAGTGGTGGCAGATGACAGAACAAGGAACAATGGTCTCAGGTTGCAGTGAGGGAGGTCTAGGTTGGATATTAGGAAACACTATTTCACTAGAAGGGTGGTGACGCACTGGAATGGTTTACCTAGGGAGGCGGTGGAATCTCCTTCCTTAGAAATTTTTAAGGCCCAGCTTGACAAATCCCAGGCTGGGATGATTTAGTTGGTGTTGCTCCTGCTTTGAGCAGGGGGTTGGACTAGTTAACCTCCTGTGGTCTCTTCTGATCCTAATATTATATGATTTTAGGATCAGCAAGTCAAAATAAGGAGGATTAATTTCCAATAGCTATTGCATTCAAATGTACATCAGAAGGTTTGCTTAAGAGAATGTTTTCCCCCTCTCTGCACTGTGTTTGGGTTCAATGAACAGTGTGACATTTGTATTTGCTTGGCTGATTTAGAGGAATTCAGATCTATCTCTAAACACTATTTCAAGGGCCTTTTTCACAGCAAGGAACCTACTGATTCACACTAACAAAAAAAAAGCAGCTTTTCTGGAACAAGAGACTCTGAGTTTTGTACTACAGTTAGAGAGCTATTGAAGTATTTGAACTGGTACATAGCAGGTTATTGGGTATATAAACACACATGGTGTTCAAAAAGAAAAGTGAGTCACCCAAGAAGACTTCTAAGGATTGTCCAGAGGTATTATAGTAGGCAGTTCAATGTACGAGTGAACTATTACCCTTTACTGGCTAGAATCGGAACTCCTGAACTGAAGAGTTTAGGCCCTATACAGCTAGGCATTAATTAAGTTTCTCCATCAGCTATGGTTTTACAGCATGAGGATGGGATTTCGATCATTGTTATCACTGTGAAGATCCACATAACCCATGGTGTGCAGTACCGTGACAAGTCTGGAGTCCTCTCTGAAAAGGAGCAGTCCATTTGGGCCAAATGCGAGTCACTCTCAGTTTTCATTTTTTCAGCACTGCTCTCTGAGGTAGACATGGCTAGTAAGTTTGTGGTAGAAAAATAGGAGGGTTCTACGTGGTTGCTGTCATGAGGGCTTTGCTCCATGCAGTCCATTTTCCTTTTCATTATCCGTTCATAGAAGCTGTGAAGGTAAATCAATGCTCCTATTTATGTTTTCTTATAATACGGGAAAGTGAAGATATTCAGTGGGTCTGCACGACAACAACTGATTAACCTGTGGAACTCATTGCCACAAGATAGCAAGAAGGCCAAGAGCTTAGCAGGTTTAAAAAATATGCATTTGTATGAATTATGAAAAGATACAGAGTGACATGAAAGTGTATTCCTTAATTGTCCACTGTGGGTTTTCTTGCATCTTTCCCTATTGTATTTAATGCCCAAGATCAGATTTCTAGATGGACAATTGGTTCGATCCACTGTTTCTGTTCTCCTGGCTGGAGAGACATGGGTTAATTGACAAAGCCAGATGCAGCTGTGGCTCATTTGCCTCCTATCCAATCAGTCTGACTAAGGGACGGGAAATAAATTGCTAGGCCTTCAATCTGAGGGTCTTAAAGAGCTTTGTAACATTAATGAATTTATCCTTGCAACATGCCTGGGCAGTGTGTTTACAGATGTGGAAACTGAGGTACAGTGAAGTTAAGTTACTAAGCACCCTTATCTCCTGCTGACTTCAATAGAATTGGAGGGAGGTCAGGAATTTAAATATTTGTGCCCAACGGGCCAAAATTTCAAAAAAAAACCCTCAGAGCCAGATTTCCCCCTGCTCTGGCCCCAATTACTGCGGAGAGTTTTTGACGTGTCTGATCTAAGGGACTTATCTGGGAAATGCAGCAAATCTGTGGCAGAACTGGAAATGGGAAGGCTGATCCCGCAACTCCCTGTCAATGTCTTTAGCCACAGAATCGTTCTTTTAATCGTTTTCCAAACCACACCTCCAGCCCATCCCTAGCAAAACACTGAGAGGTGATTAAAGGAGAACAGTGAGAAGAACAGCATGTTTTGTTTAATTCTGTCTCTTCACGCTGGTATCCAAACAATGCGCAAACATACATCAACAAAATCTGTTTGGTGGAGAGGAATGGTTAGCATAAAACTGGCTGAAAAGCTACCTATTCATCAAGAGGTTCATTAAAGGAACTCTTTTCCTATGTGGGAATCTTTCATTGGTAAAACTGAAAAATGAGAAGATAAGAAATTTTGTTATTGATGGAGATTATGGTTCTATGTCTACTTTATTGTAATAGTTTTAACTGCTCACCTACAATGAACTATGCCAGCCAAAATTATCTCTGGGGGTTGTATTTATTGAATTTATGTCTAAAAATTATTACCTTGTATGAATACACATTTATATAATGCTTCTTGAGTGAGGATTTCAAAGCAGTTACATTTTAATTAAGCCTTGGCACTCCAGTGTGATAAGTATTATTACACCAATTTTACAGAGAGTCCAATTGAGGCTGAGATATTAAGTGACTATCCCAAGGTCGCACACGTTGATTGCAGAGCTGGGAAAAGGACCCTGCAATCTTTACTCTGAGTCCTTTATCGCAATTACTCCCAAATAGATCTGCATTTACTCCCAAATTGCAGTTTGCATGATCATAGCTCCAGGTGCCCCAGTCATGGACCAGAACCCCAATCTGCAAGACAATGTACAAACAGAATAAAGAGACAGTCCTGCCCCAAAGACCCTCCAAGCTAAGAATAAGTTAAAGGACAACAGATGGAAACACACAGACTGATGGGGTAATACAAAGAAACAATGAGACAATATTGCCCAGCATGGTATGGAGTGGGCTCAGAACACCATTGCCAGCAGCCCAAATCAGGATCAGGGTCCCATAGGGCTAGACTATGAACAAATACATTCAATGACATGTTCCCAGCCCCACAGAGTCAGGGGTGGCTCCAGGCCCCAACACACCAAGCGTGTGCTTGGGGCGGCAAGCCGCGAGGGGGGGGGGCTCTGCTAGTGCCGCGAGGGCGACAGGCAGGCTGCCTTCAGCGGCTTGCCTGCGGAGGTTCCGCTGGTCCCGCAGCTTCGGAGGGCCTCCCACAGCCGTGCCTGCGGGAGGTCCGCCGAAGCCGCGGGACCAGCAGACCCTCCGCAGGCAAGCCACCGAAGGCAGCCTTCCTGCCGTGCTTGGGGCGGCAAAATGCCTAGAGCAGCCCCTGGACAGAGTTTACAGTCTAAGGCCATGGTTCTAAATGAAGATCCACTAACATGAACCTGGTGCATTGTCCCACTGCAATCTACAGCATCCGTGCCTACATGAATTTAATTGCAAGTGACTTTGCCTCTTCATCTCCCACCCACATACCTTGATCTTTCAACATGTCCCCATGCTTCCTTTTAGAGTGAACAATTTACCATGATAGCAACAATATGTAAAATTACTTAACTCATAGGCAACACAGGGGTTGTGCACATGCCAAAACCACCTGGTGCATTCTGGTGGTAGTGAAACAATGGATTTCCATATAACTCCTGGTTATGGCTGCATGTCTGCTTCATAGGCTTTCAGGAAAACTTTTATTTTTCTTTTGCTTTCTACTGCTGGAAACCAGCTTCCTTTATTGTGAACTAGTTCCTGTCAGTATTTTCTCCTGAATTGTCTGTCATGCCCTTATCTCCTACATCCACAAAGGGAAATAAATAATAATAATAATAATTAATAAAAACATTCATTGTTTAAAATAAATCTATCTTGTGTAATACTCCTCAATGAGGTCTCAAATCGGGAAAAATAATCATAAGAAATAGCTATGTGAGAATGAAACATATGTTGGAAGGTCTGTCAGGCTTTCCACTAACACAGCATTGTGTAAGCATAAGAACATAAGAATGGCCCTACTGGGTCCAACCAAGGGTCCATGTAGACCAGTATGCTGTCTTCCGACAGTGACCAGTGCGAGGTGCCTCAGAGGGAATGAACAGAACAGGCAATCACTGAGTGATCCATCCCCTGTCGCTCATTCCCAGCTTCTGGCAAACAGAGGCTAAAGACACCATCCCTGCCCATCCTGGCTAATAGCCATTGATGGACCTGTCCTACATGAATTTATTTGGTTATTTTTTGAACCCTGTGTAGGTAGATTGCTTACAGTGCCCTGCAAACACTATGAAAATGAGAGGGAGACAGCTTAAAAATAAATGAGAAATAGACAAAATGCAAGTGGCAGAATCATAAGAGGTGTGAGAAATATTGGCGGGCAAAAAACATTGAGAAATGGGGTCTCTGAAACAGCTCTTCCAGAAATGAGCAATTTAAAAAAATAGCAGCCAATCAGATAGGTCCACAGGTGTCAGCTGGAGTGTGGCTGTTTTACATTGGCCAGAGCCTACAACCCCTTACTCAGGCCTATATTCTTTACTCTTGCAAATATTGACTTCCGTGAGCCTTCTGCTGAGGAAGGGCTTCTCCTCTGAGCAATGGTTTCAGGATTGGACCCCAGGATGGAAGAATGCTCACATGCTATGTAAAATATGTAAACAACGGAGAGGTAGTTTTGGAGTTGTCAGCACAGAGGTGATGGCTGAACCTCTGGGACTGAATGAGATCACAGAGGGTGGGCCAATTATGGAACACTGAATAAATGAGCCCTCAGCCAAAGGAATTCAGGATGCGGAGAATATAGAGGAGATAGGAATGGACAAATGGGTCACAGGTAGGACCTGGGTCAAGGAAAACGAAAAGGAACTGGCTTCTTTTTCCCTCCAGCGTGTTCTTTTTGTTTGCCTGGTTTGGAGTGTATGTGGATTTTCTTTAATTTAATGCTGCCTTTCCTGCACTGTTGAGATGAGTTTCATAAAGGTTTGTCTAAATATCTTTCACTCAGAGCAGGGCTCTTGCTCTCACGTAGACCAGCCTGTTAAAGGCTATGGGCAGACCATAACCTATCAGAGTTGTTAAACTCTGAAAGCAGGTCTAATTGCCCATTTATGCAGTGTACAAGGAGTATTAACTAGAGGCTGAGGGTGAGGTATTCCTCACTCAATGTATTTGTGTCCTTATTGGAACAGGACACCTTTTGTGCCATCAGCAACATGTAATTTACCCACTTGTTCAAGTCTTTGAAGACCATGTCAATTGACTTATACTCTGGTGGTTGGTTCTGTTTGGCACACAAATAGCTCTAAGGCCTATGACTAAAGCCAGATCCTCAAAGGGATTTAGATGCCTAACTCCCAGTGAAATCAATTCTTTCATACACACACATCTTCTGTTGCAAGCCATCTTTTTTAGCGTCATTCACTTGTTCCTTTTCCACGAGCCTGTCTTCATGTTCATGACTCACGCGAGCACCACGTCCATTGAAATGTTTATAGATGTGTTTTGGGTTTTCACCTTTGTTGGAATACTGAAATTGACGTAGGTGGTTCATTTTCTCACCACCCACTTTGTTCGCCAGTCCCATTCCTTTCAGCTGGTAAAGACCTGTTTTTGTGGTGGTAAAGGTTGATCTCTTTTTCTTGTGCATGTGCTGAAGACCCTAGGTTGTTATGGTTGTATTTGTTACAGTTATTGCAAAATCACAGAGGGGATTTGAACACCTGTGGAACTCTGATACTTGGGGGCAAGCCTGTCTCATAGGGGGAGTAGGTTTTATGCTGGCCTGGGGAATGTAATTGTTACCTAAGTGTTCCTAAGCCTGCTCTTATAGTAGGAACCTGCGTTTTGGGTACTGGAAGTCCAAGAGCTGGTCCCTACTGATAAATGTGCTGACTGCACTGTGTGAGTGCGTGTGTGTGTTATGGTTTATCATACAGACGTTTTGTTATGAAAACCTATTCAATTTGCTTAACAAATGGAAGTTATTGGGTCCCTGTTATGTGTTCTTGTCTGAGGAGTCTTCCTGTTGTATTGTACTTCCATTCTCTAAAATGGTAAATGTCTTGATATGCATCTGCATGCGTTGATTGAACGGTTGTTCTCTTGTTCACATGCATAACAGTTGCATTTCATCCTTCTCCTTTTCATTGTAGTTCTAGTCTCACATTACCCTCTCTGAGCTATTGTTCCCTGGGCCCAATTTTCATGTCATTTTACTTTTTTTTAATAACATTGTCTATTTTCCTTTGTCATCGTCAATGGAGACTTTTTTCAAAATAAAAAAGGGCTTTTATTTTATTGTCTTCCCATCTCATTTCAAACACTTCTCACCTTTGAAATCTCGCGTTACACATTCTGACAGTGGATAAATGACATGCTGTCTTTTGTTTGGAAAATTATCTGATGCGATAGCTGTGGACTTGTCAAATTACAGTTTTTAGAACCACCACATGTTTATAGCAATTCAGCGGTTAAGCAAAATCTGTCAGAATATTATTATGCAGGTCTGTGTGGGAAGCTTGGGAAAGAAGAGCCAAGGTGTTTTGTTTTGTTTTGTTTTATATTTTACTAGACTGGGCCATTTTTTGCTCTCAGTTACACCAACATCTATTGACTTTGTTGAAGATAGTGGACATTTATACAGGTGTCAATTATAACAAGTCCACAGACCTTACACATAGGACCTGAGAGTGAGGAAAAAGTTGTGGTGCTGAGGAATTATAACAAGGAAACGACACTTATTAGGTCAACTGTATCAGTGTTTCTCAATCTTTTTAATATCAGGCACTGGCTTGCCACCTTCCTACACTGTGTCAGGAAGAACAATGAGGAGTCCTTGTGGCACCTTAGAGACTAACAAATTTATTTTGGCATAAGCTTTCATGGGCTAAAACCCACTTCATCAGATGCATGGAGTGGAAAATACAGTAGCAGGTATATATACACAGTACATGAAAAGATGGGAGTTGCCTTACCAAGTGCGGGGTCAGTGCTAATGAGACAATTCAATTAACAGTAGAATACCAAGGGAGGAAAGATCACTTTTATAGTCGTTATGAGGGTGGTCCATTTCAAACAGTTGACAAGAAGGTGTGAGTAACAGTAGGGGGAAATTAGTATGGGGAAATTCGTTTTTGTAATGACCCATCCACTCCCAGTCTTTTTAGTCAGGCCTAATTTGATGGTGTCCAGTTTGAAAATTAATTCCAGTTCTGCAGTTTCTCATTGGATTCTGTTTTTGAAGGGTTTTTGTTGTTGAAGAATTGACACTTTGAAGTCTGTTATTGAGTGACCAGGGAGATTGAAGTGTTCTCCTACTGGTTTTTGAATGCTATAATTCCTAATGTCAGATTTGTGTCCATTTATTCTTTTGTGTAGAGACTGTCTGGTTTGGCCAGTGTACGTGGTAGAGGGGCATTGCTGGCACATGATGGCATATATCACATTGGTAGATGTGCAGGTGAACGAGCCCCTGATGGTGTGGCTGATATGGTTAGGTCCTATAATGGTGTCCCTTGAATGATATGCAGACAGAGTTGGCACCATGGTTTGTTGCAGGATTTGGTTTTTGTTGTGTGGTGTGTAGTTGCTGGTGAGTATTTGCTTCAGGTTGGGGAACTGTCTTAATCCATTCCAAGCAGAGGTCTTCAAAAAGAGGAATCAGCTCATCTTATCCTTCAGGGGCACTAACTTTTTCTAACATGGAGTGGGGAAAAAAATTACAGAAGGTCCTGATCCTGCAATCCTTCCATATGTGAGTAATTCTCACTCACTGGATGGTTACTGCTACAGTCAGATTATCTGAGGGAGTAAGAGAGTCAGGTCATATACCTGGAAGCATTAGGTCAAAGTTTAAAGTGGTCATATTCCTTCAGTCTTCATAGTGAATCTCTGGCTGAGATTTTTCAAACTTGGACACCAAAACTAAACTAAATTAATATTTGGGCACTTAAATACATGGCCTAGTTTTCAGAGGGGATGTCAAGTGGAGCTTAGCACATCCTAAAGTAAATATATGTCAGAACACTTATTTAGGCACCTGAAGAATTTAAATGCTTAGGTGCCTGAGTTTGAAAATCAGAGGTTCCACCATTCAATATAAAGACAGGACATTTGGCCAAATGCCCTTAAGATGTAAATGTGTTTTTGGGGGTGGCAAAATCTAGATGAGAGTTTCTTAATGACCAGTCCATAGATCAGTGCCAGTCCTGACAGCTTCCATCAGGAATAGTATCCCCAATAATGTCTCGGCAAACCTGGTGGCTGAATTTTGTGACTTTGTCCTCACCCACAACTATTTCAGATTTGGGGACAATTTATACCTTCAAGTCAGTGGCACTGCTATGGATACCCGCATGGCCCCACAGTATGCCAACATTTTTATGGCTGACTTAGAACAACGCTTCCTCAGCTCTCATCCCCTAATGCCCCTACTCTACTTGCGCTACTTTGATGACATCTTCATTATCTGGACCCATGGGAAGGAGGGCCTTGAGGAATTGCACCAGGATTTCAACAATTTCCACCCCACCATCAATCTCATCCTGAACCAATCCACACAAGAGATCCACTTCCTAGACACTACAGTGCTAATAAGCGATGGTCAGATAAACACCACCCTATACCAGAAACCTACTGACCGTTATAATTATCTACATGCCTCCAGCTTTCATTCAGACCACATCACACGATCCATTGTCTACAGCCAAGCTCTAAGATACAACCGCATTTGCTCCAATCCCTCAAACAGAGACAAACACATACAAGATCTCTATCAAGCATTCTAAAAACTACCCACCGGGTGAAGTGAAGAAACAGATTGACAGAGCCAGAAGGGTACCCAGAAGTCACCTACTACAAGACAGGCCCAACAAAGGCTAGAATGCCACTAGCCATCACCTACAGCCCCCAACTAAAATCTCTCCAGTGCATCATCAAGGATCTACAACCTATCCTGAAGGACAATCCTTCACTCTCACAGACCCTGGGAAGCAGACCAGTCCTCACTTACAGACAGTCCCCCAACCTGAAGCAAATACTCACCAGCAACTACACACCACACAACAAAAACCAAATCCTGCAACAAACCATGGTGCCAACTCTGTCTGCATATCATTCAAGGGACACCATTATAGGACCTAACCACATCAGCCACACCATCAGGGGATCATCTACCAATGTGATATATGCCATCATGTGCCAGCAATGTCCACTCTCCTTTCTTTTTCCTGTCCACATTATCTTGTGATTTTCCTCTTCTTTATTCTGTCTTCTTGTACATTTTATCTTCTATTTCTTATTCTTTTTTTTTGTTTTACTCATACATGATTTTTCCCCCTCTTCTCTCTCCCTCTCCCCCAGCTAAAATGAATTGAGGTTTGCATTTAGGCTGGAATTTCTGAAGGAACGATCCCTAAATCCCATTGAAATTGCTTTAGGGTCCTTTGAAAATCCCAGGTTCAGTTCTGGAATGGGCAAGATGGATGGACATTCTTATCTCGGGAGGGAGGGAATTTCACAGCCTTGGTTGGGAGGTGGGCTTGGGAGGATCTGGCTGCCCTAAAATGATAGTTAGGCTGTGACATCTACTATGTTATTGTTCTGTATTGTGATAGAGCCTAGAGATACCAATCAACTATCAGGGCCTCATTGTGTTAAGCGCACACATGCAATCAGAAGGTATGTGAGCAGAAATTATAATTGAAACACATGACAAGATACCATCATGGTTGACATATCAGGAATTGAACCAGGAACCTGCGGAGCTAAAAGCATGAGCTACAGCAGCTAAAGAGTGAAGCCTCTGTTGCTGTGAGCTGTAGTCTTGTATTCTGTGTGGTTGATGCAGAGGGGACAGCCTGTAACACACTCAGCAGTGGGTTAAAACAGAGGTGGAGAAAAATCAAATTGAGGGAGAACATTACAACTGTGATATTGACTGGGTTAGACATAATAAATAAGTCTCCATCTACCCACCATCTACTTATGGCAAAGGTGAACATCTGGTCCGCGGGACTGTCCTGCCTGGCCCTTGAACTCCGGGGCAGGGAGTCTAGCCCCGGCTCCTCCCATGCTGTTCCCTCCTCCCCTGCAGCCTCAGCTTGCCATGCTGCCAGTGCTCTGGGTGGCCGGGCTGTGAGCTCCTGCCAGGCAACGCGGCTGCAAGAGCTGCCAGCCTGCCCCGGTGCTCTAGACTGTGCAGCGGTGTGGCTGGCTCCAGTCATGCAGCATGGCTGCCAATCCTGGTCTTCTGAGCAGCATGGTAGGGGAGTGGGGGGATTGGATAAGGGGCAGGAGGTCAGTCAGGGGACAGGGAACAGGGGGCGGTTGGATAGGCATAGAAGTCCCGAGGGGTCTATCGGGGGCGGGGGTGTGGTTAGGGGTCAGGGCAGATAGGGAGCAGGGGGGGTTGGATGGGGCTGGGGTCCAGGGGAGTGGGGAGTCCTGGAGGGGGCAGTCAGGGGACAAAGAGAAGGTGGGGTTGGATGGGTCAGGGGTTCTGAGAGGGGCAGTCAGAGGGCGGGATGGGGCGGATGGGGGTGGGGGCCAGGCTGTTTGGGTAGGAACAGCCTTCCCTACCCGGCCCTCTGTATAGTTTCAGAACCCCGATCTGGCCCTCAAGCCAAAAAGTTTGCCCACTCTGACCTATGGGTTAAATTCTACCCTCAGGGTACGTCTACACTTACCTGCCAGTTCGACGCGGAGAGTTCGACTTTTTGGAGTTCGAACTATCGCGTCTCATCTAGACGCGATAGTTCGAACTCTGGAAGCGCCGCGGTCGACTCCGGTACTCCACCTCGGCAGAAGGAGTTGGCGGAGTCGACGGGGGAGCCGCGGAGTTCGACCCCACCGCGTGTGGACGGGTGAGTTGTTCGAATTAGGGTACTTCGAATTCAGCTACGCTATTCACGTAGCTGAATTTGCGTACCCTAATTCGAACCCCCTTCTTAGTGTAGACCAGGCCTCAGTTACATCTGAGCAACATTGCTGAATTCATTGTGAATACACACGTGAGAGCAGAAATCACCAAAGACTCCTAAACCTACACATTTTACCTGTTACCTTTTTGTACCATCTTCCTTCTTTGTACCATTTCCTTTCATTTAGAAAGATTACAAAGCGAGAAAGAAGATAAATGATCTTCAGCGACTTAATTTTATACAAGGCCCCTATTATTTAAATATTTAAGGTGATGTACATGTGATTGATTAGTGTGTGTTGTTCCCAGTGAATCTGGAAACGAGAATGTCAGAAGGAGGGGGGGTTTCAATAGCGAAGAGGAAATGGTTGTCATCAGAATTAATGTTAAATGATCATTCATGTCTGCTTTATCTCACACTAAATTTTCTTTAGTGGAATTTTAATAATGTAGGCTTTATTTTATATAATGGCAATAAAATTCTGTGGGTATTTAGTTGTGTTGGTTAATTTATAAGCGTTAATTTGAAATGCAGCTCCTATATTAGGAAATCTGTCCTACTGAAATGATAACCCAATTTTTAGGATATTTTTTCCACTGGAAATTCATCGTCCCCAGCCCCCTCCCCCCACTTCCTGCAGTTGATTTATTGTTTGTAGTGAGGCAGTTGTAAGCGAGAGGGAAGGGGTGTTTGGGTTTTAACCACAAGCATTTTTAAAACAGGATTTTATAGACCAATTGATCCATAAAACAAAATTACTCGTATTATTTTTGCTTGTAAAGTATCCTATGAAAACTCCCAATAAATGGTGTTAAAATGTTATCATAAATATAAACTAAATTGGATATAGTCTTGTCAGAGAGAGACTGAGAAAATTTCCTTTTGCAAACATTTAATTTTTCTGCTCATAAGTTTTTTCCCATCCAGTATAATTATTTTACATTCATCACAAGTGATCCTCTGTTGCTTTACAAACCGCTGTTACTTCCTCTTGCTACTGAAATTTAGCCACCTCTGTGGCTGGATGTGGCAGGTACTTAACAGTGCTCAGCTATGTGATACTCAATTCTCTTCTAAACTGTTGTATTAAAGCTGGATACATAATGCCAAATATTTTCTGTCAATGTTCATTCAACTACATAAACATGCACACAGCAAATACATTTAACAGCCATCATCTCTGGGGCCTGAACATGAGATCTCTAGAGCTGCAATGAGAGCCTCTGTATATTGAGAACAAGAATTCTCTTCAACACAGTTTCTTATGCCACTCTCATCAATGTAGTTAGTATCTGAGTGCCTTCGAACAATGCATTAGGTGATGTGACTAACGTTTTGGCTCTAAATCCTCTAGCTGACTATTGTAGCAAATTTCTATTTTCTGTGGATCAGGCACAGAGGAGATACACACCACACTCAGAGCAGTGGGTTTCAAGTGCTCATATTCCTTATGTGCTTGGTTTCTGCACACATTAGTGCAATAATGTTTTACTGGCAGAAAGGGTCACAGCATATAAATTCAAAGTTCCATATATAAGAATTTGCAGAAATTGAAATTTGAATGCTTGTGTGTGCTCATCCATTCAAAGAACAGAAACTATATTATGTGTCTATCTTTCCAATCCAAAGTGATAAGCAACACATCTTGAATCTCAACTATTTGGATTCAGTCCCAGTGGGTAAAATACTGGGAAAAGATCATGGTGAAATAAACTCAAACAGCATCCAATCCTACTCCCATTAAAGTCAAAGGATTGGACCTACTGGACCCAGTTCAGCAAGCTACTTATGGTAATCACATGTAGGGGATTGGACTAGATGACCTCTTGAGCTCCCTTCCAGTTCTACAATTCGATGATTCAATATATAGTCCCATTGACATATGTGAGACTATGCATATGCTTAAAGTTATGCACATACTTAAGTATCATGCTGAATCAGAGCCATAATGAATCAAATCAAGGCAATGGTAACCTGCTATTAGGAAAAAGAGGCTAAACATATTGAATAAATGATTTGTAAATTCCATACTCAGGTTTAATAAGGATAGCCAATCAAAACTGCCAAATAATTTACATGGGAAGAATGTAATTACTCAGCTATAGTTGCGAGAGCACTACAGCTAGCACTCTTACTTTTGTAATAAAAAATAAAATAAAATAAAGACTTTCTTCAAAGACATATCTTGTTCAAAAGAGCACATTTAGCAGCCCATAACACCATGCTGAGAATAGCGTCTGAATCACCGTAGCATCAGAATGCACTGGACTGAATCACCAAAACCTCTTTCTGCAGGACCCTGTGGACTTTCTTGCAACTCTTTCACTCAAATACTAGCCAAACTTGATCTTGTTTAGATTGTGCAAGTTAATGAGGGCAGAGAACTAAATGATATGACTACAGATGTTAAGGTTAAGCAACATACAGCCCAGGAAGGAATGGATTCCACCACCCTTACTCGCATTGAGTGGGACCATATTCTAGATGCAGTCTTGTTAACAGTCCAATGGTACTGCTTGTAGGCAGAGCCTGAAAAACAATGGCAAGATCTAGCCCATATTTATTTACTAGTTGGCATTTTTTAATTTTTCCAGAAGGGGATGGTACATCTAAGGTATACCAAAAGTACCAGAATGTTTTGTGTTATGTATGCATTGGTGCCTCTAGGTTTTTTTTTAATTACTTCTAACATGAATAGAAAGCACAGATGCACAATCAGTGGGAAGTGGAACTACTTAGTTAAGATTATGTAATGAGCATAAATTAGGGAGTTGACATAAGCAACATACTGTCCCAATACTTTAAGTTTCATTTAAAGTTCTGTTCTCTGATTCTAAACATTTGCTTATTTTAACATTTAGCATTTTAAAGTTCTATTCAGGAAATGTGCCAGTTTCCAGGTAGCTCATCAGACAAATCATTTTTATTCTTAGAAATGTGAAATCTCTTCATTACTCTCCTCGTAAATGTTCCTGTTCCATTAACAGTATTGACTTTGTCATGAAATGGATGCAATTCAATTTCAGATTATATTATAGACTGAAAATTGTTGCTACTTTGCCTGCTGCTGTCACGATAGTTTCCATTCTAAAGACTTAAATTCAGCAGCTCTCAGATGTTTTAAAAAAAGAAACCCTGGCTTTGAACTGAAATGTAACACCCAAGATATTCGCCCAAGATTTTCTCCCATGGAGAGGCTAACCTTGCTTACATTTGAGTTCTTCTTCCTGGAAGTGTGTATCCAAACTGTATTACACTATATATTTGTTTTCAGCTGTGTAACACCATTAACGTCACTGGTATAAAATGGGAGTAATCCAGTGATGAATCCGTCTCTGCTTATTGAGCTGAGGGGCGGGAAAGGAACAAAGCTGAAGAGAAGTAAAGCATCAAGAAGTGAGAAAGATCAAAAATGATATAAGCAAAATGGCCTGACAACGATATCTATAATTTTGGTGTAACTCCATTACCTTTAATGGAATCACATCTGGCTTTTATACTGGGTCATGGGAGAGGACAATCAAAACCAAAGAGAATGAGACTTTGCTATGCAGAAATCAATACCCTTTCTGCTGAACTACGGTTTGATATGTGGAAGAGCTGTGCATTGTTTGCAGAGCTCCAAAATGATCCTGCCCATGCTTGGGTTCTGGATGACTTTGTTAGCTGAGCCCATGAAAAACGTAAATCAAGCAAGTATCCCCTCCCACAGACCTCACTCTCTCTTGCCTTGACCCCTGTGTAGTTGTCAACACCTGTGCAAGTTGGGTACAGAATACCACCCAATTCCGACTGGAAGCATGTTATGCATACTGTGCAATAATGCAAATGTCTACACAAGAAAAACAGGCTGTGAAGGATCACTGCCCCCTTCTTGAATCCCTACCGAATTGCTCCTGGACCTCGCCCCTTCTGCCAAATCAGATTAAATATGTGGCTAGCAGGGACAGTGGTAAAGCACCTTGGGCTTTGAGAATGTTTGACACTAGTGAAGGCCCTAGGCGTCCATTTCAATTTAGAAAAATTGGTCTCTTGTCCTCCTGCAATTCTGAACCACCTCCCGACTCTCATTTCCATTTTAATGGGTCATTTTCTGTTGCCTCTCCCTCTTTTATTGACAAAATGATTTGCAATACTCTTGTGGCAGGAACCTGTGGGTTTCATTATCCACTTTCTTTCCCACATGGCACTCAAGGGAGAAGGCTCCCACACAGAAGACCTTTCGCCCAAATCCACAGTACTTTTTGAAGGAAGGATCCGTAGTCCCCAGGGCCGGCGCAACCCATTAGGCGATCTAGGCGGTTGCCTAGGGTGCTAACATTTGGGCGGCGGTGACTGCGATGGCCGGATGTTCGGCCGCCGCAGTTGTCGGAGGTATTTTGGGGGCGGGACCTTCCACCGTCTCTGTTGGGGGGTGCCATTTCAGGGGGGAGACCTTCCGCCACCTAGGGCGCCAAAAAGGCTGCCGGCGCTCCTGATAGTCCCCTTCCTAGCCAAAGCAGCAGGCCATGGCATTCACCTGCTGGTTTGTAGCTTATCTGGAGCACAGCTCATTTTGCATGATGTCACTATGACCAAGGCAGGGATACAGCCCGAGGAGCATCAGGCCCTATTTTCGGTTGGAGCTTAGGCAAAGATTTCAGTCAGTCTTATGTATTATCCCAGTTGTAGTCCATGTTCCAGAATAGGGAGAAGATCACAGTGGTTAAAAGAGTGTCCCTGCAGGGCAGTCAGGAGACCTGAGTTCTACAGACCAGTACAGAGGATGCATTAAAAACTATCAGACAAACTTTCTTTTGACGAGGACATTTGATAGTAAGCGCTTTAAAAACCTGTCTGACTTCAGTAAGCTTCCTGAGTTTGACACTCCTGTCTTTTTTGCCAAATTTATTTATTTATTTATTTTAAAAAGTCCTTGTGCTCCTTTGATTAGACCTCGCCTGTTGGCATCAGCCTGAATGCAATTTTTACAGCCAAGTAAGCCCCTGAAAATCAGGATTCCTAATGGAAACCCCTCTGGTGAGAACAGTGATGCTCAGTGGTGTACTGTAACAGAGTCTTGCGCTGCTCATGCCACAAATAGCCGGAGACCGCTTAGAGTGCAAGCACCTTTTATTCGCAGTGTCAATTCCCACCACTGTCCATATACAGTCTGTTCAACCCAGCTCCTGCGGGGTGGGATGGCAGCCCCAGGCTGCTCCCTTTCCTCTTCCCCCTCTTGGCTTCTTTCCTGCCAGCTTTATATAGCCCCTTTGCTAATAAGGCCCGCAGGTGTTTCTCCTTAAACCCCTTAGGCAAGCCACACCCAGTTGGCACGAATTAATTCCCCTTAATTGGAGCTAGGCTAACAGGGCCCTGGCTCAGGACCTCCTGGCCAGCACCCTGTTACACGTACCTATATTGTTATCATAGAATCATAGGGTTAGAAGGGACCACAAGGGTCATCTAGGCTAACCCCCTGCCAAGGTACAGGATGTGTTGTGTCTAAACTATCCAGCCTTCTTTTGTGAATAATGCATGTTGTAAAGAGGGGATGGACCAGTTGCCAGATACTGTCTGTGGTTCGCATATTTGCAGGTCATTCCTGCATTGTGCTGGGTGAGATGTGAGACCGAACATCTCAGAACATAAACATCTGTGCTGGGCCCTGAAGTCTGCCTATGGTAGCACAGCATTTAATCAGATTGTCTGTTTAGCTAAATCTGAGTGTGCAGGTAAGACCTGTGTCCTGCTTCCACCTGTCTTCACAGCTGCTAACACTGTAGTGTGCTGCTCCAGTCTCTGGGAGTTTGTAGTGGAGAGGCAAACATTGTGCGCCATATGCCGCTTTTGATCTTTGCTCAAAACTCCACCAGTAAGAGTTTTGAGCAAAGATCAAAAGTGGCATATGGCGCACAATGTTTGCCTCTCCACTGCAACCTCCCAGCGATTGGAGCGGCACACTGCAGTGTTAGCAGCTGTGATGACAGGTGGAACCATGCGGACAGGTGGAACCATGACACAGAGTGACATGAGGAAGAGAAGTAGAATACTTGCCTTTGTGAATTACATGCTATAAAGAAGGGACCAAATTCTTCGCTCACTTACCAGGACAGCTGTAAATATAAAGAGAATGATATTACAATAGAACGTAGAAACCCTTACTTAGATTGGGCTCCACTGTGCTAGGAGTCATACAAACCCTTAAAAGACACAAGCCCTGACCTGAAGAGCTTACACTCTAGACCAGAGGTTCTCAAACTGGGTGTCAGGGCTCCTCAGGGGGTCACGAGCTATCAGCCTCCACCCCAAACCCCGCTTTGACTTCAGCATTTATAATAGTGTTAAATATATAAAAAGTGTTTTTAATTTATAAGTGGGGTCGCACTCAGAGGCTTGCTGTGTGAAAGGGGTCACCAGTACAAAAGTTTGAGAACCACTGCTCTAGCCAAACCAGACAAAGGGTGAGAGGGGAAATGGAGGTACAGAGGGGTGAAGTAAATCATTGTCAAAGGGAGTGTTTCATTCGCAAAGTGTGACGCTGAATGCAGTTTCAGTTAAATACGTGAAACTGTTATGGCCTGTGGACTGCTCTGTGCAAGGGTCTGTGTTCCTTCTAACTGAACTCCTCATGTTCCCTGTGTTCCTTCTAACTGAACTCCTCATGTTCCGTGTCCAGTCAATAACAATCCCTCAAGGGAAAATTGTCTCTCTAGCTCCCATTCCACTGACCATGCTACATCTCCCCTATTTTACAAATATTTTAATATACAAATTTAAAATAAATAAATTGACGCCACTCCTTGTTCCTTTTGGCCAGAAGTTGCTACCAGAGAGACAGGTGACAGACTCAAATAGTTACATAGTCTTTGAGGTGGTTTGGTCTCTGCAACAGGTTACCATACGGGAATGACTATCTCTGTCTCCCTGTCACCTATCTGAATCTGATCAACTATCTCTCTGTGGAGTCTCCTCTCTCCCTGTGAGGTTGGTGTCCAAGTGGTTCTCTGACTCTCCATTCTGTGGTGATCTCTGTAGCCTTTCTCTGCTGGTTGGGTCTACTAGCTTGTAAGTGGCCTCTGTTTCTCTGGATCACTTGTCCCTCTTGCATAATCACCTCATCTGACTTGGGTGTCACTGCACCCCTCACAACGCCGCTAGTCCACTCGTTCTGATGTCATCCTCATAGGAGTGCCTGTTTCCAGGGCTGGAAAGTCCTTAAATGACCTGTTATATTGTAGTGCCTGCTTTCTCTGATTGTTTAGATTCACAGAGTCCAAGGCCAGAAGGGACCACTGTGATCATCTACTCTGACCTCCTGTATACATGGGTCATAGAAATTCCCTAAAATAATTCCTTGGATGCTTTTCTAAAAATCCTATCTTGATTTAAAACTTGTCAATGATGGAGAATCCACCACAACTCTTGGTAAATTGGCCATCTCCTCTCAGCAGTATCTTCAACCTTCTGGCTGCAACAGGTCTCCCGTCACTGGTATCAGGGTTTTGGACTGGGCTGGACTGTTTTGGCAGCCCTGTGATGGGGTATTCCTGTGTGCCAAAAATGCCAACAAGAGGTCTGAACCAGTAGAAACTGCCTTGCGAACAGTCTCTTAACTGTTTTCATAGCTTACTCCATCCTCCCATTAGTCTATGGGTATGCTGGGGAGAAGGTATGGTGGTTAAACTCCCATTTGCACACAAATTCCTTTAATTCTTCTGAGGAAAATTGGGATCCATTGTCAGTGAATATAGTGCTGGGAATATCATACCTCACAAACTGGGGCTTCAGTTTGCCAATCACTGACTTGCTCCTTGTATCAGGCAGAGCATCGATCTCTCAAAAATTCAAATATCAGTCCACTGTAATCAAACACTGCTTTTCCTTGAAGGTAAGAAAGTCTTCACGCATTTTTTCCCATGGTTGGTTAGGTAGCTCATGTGGTAACAGAGTCTCTTTCTGCTGGCAATTATCACATGACTGGCAGGAATCACACCCTTCTATCAAGGAGCAGAGTTGTATATTGGTTTCTGGCAGTAAAAACACTCTCAAGCCTATCTAAGACAGCTGTCAGATGCCCCACATGCTTTTTGCTTGACATCCTCAAATAATGAGATGGGGACAACAGTTCTCTGTCTCAAAACATGACTTCATCCTGCACACTCAGTTCATCTTTAATTTGAAAATATTGCTCTGCTGTTATCGGTACTTGCCTTTTGTCTTCTGGCCACTCTGCTAGTATCTCTCTCTTGACTGTCTGTAATTGGGTGTCTTTATTCGAAGCCTCTTTGATTTTCAACAGCAAAGCTTACGGAAATCATACTGAGACATAGTGAAGCATGTTAATGTAATGTCAATATCCTGATTCCATTCTCCCAATTTGTTAATGCTGGGTACGTGTGTCCTGCTCATGGGATCCGCTAATACCAGTAACTGTCCTGTACAATATCTGATCTCTACCTGATAGCCCTGGAGGACCATCAACATGTGTTCTAAGGAGGGGCTTTCCCCTGGGATCTGTGGTATGATTGCACTATTACAGGGTGGCCTTAGGTGTATGGATGGAATTGCTCCACTCCAAACACCCCAGTCAGAAGTTATTTTTCTATGTGGGTGATTCCCTTGTTCATTCTCTGACAGGGAGCTGCTGGCATAAGTGATGGATTGATCCTGCAAAAGAGCTACACTTTATTTCTTTGATTCATCATGCTGGAGTGTCAGTGGTTCTTCGGGCTGCTAGTACTTCTGGATAGGGGCACACACTATCATTTCTTTCAACACTTCAAATGCTTGCTGATGGGGACATGCCCAATCCCACTCAGCATCCTGCCTTGTAAGTTGACATCTGGATTCTGCTACTACAGCCAGATGTGGACAGATCTTGGGCCAACATATTTATCATTCCTATGAAGTGCTATGCCCCTCTCAAATCCACAAGACCAGATATGTCTCTGACTGCCTTGATGGTGTTGCGATTTGCTTTCAATCCCTCTGCTATGAACAGATGGCCAATGTATGTCACCTCACTGTTTGAATCATATTTTTTCTAGGTTGAGTTTTATGTTCTTATCCCTGCATCACTGTGGAAAAGCCTGTAGTTTTCAGCTTCTGTATCATTGCTCTGTTCACCTCCAAGGAGGTTATAATCTGCAATTATTTTCACCCTAGGTAGTCCTTCCAGCACTAGGGTGAGTCTTCTCTGGAACAGCTCTGGTGCTGGGCTTATGCCCATTGGCATCTGTAACCATCTGTAATGTCCAAAAGGTGTTCCAAAGGTTGTCAGCATGCTGGACTCTTTATCAAAGCTTATCTGGCAAAACTTATTCCTCACATCACATCACATCACACACACACACACACACACACACACACACACACACACACACACACCACAAAGATTATGTCATTGGAAAGTTCTTGTAAGATGTCATCACTTGTGGGTGGTGGATAGTGGCATCCATGTCAATGCCTGGTTCAGTGGCTTTCTGTCTATGCAGATGCATAATTTGCATTGTGGCTTCTTTACGATACCCCTGCTATACAGACTTTTGAGCTCTTTGTGTACCTGATTATGTAGTGCTACTGGAATTTTCCTTTGTAGTAAGCACACACGTTCCACTGTGGGATCTACTTCCAGTCACAGCTTTCTCTGAGGCAGTCATCTCCTTTGAAAAATTCCCATTTGCTTTTAAAATTGTCTCCACTGTCCATAGGACTCCTCTTTTTGCTTCTTGCACTGCAGCTATAAATTCTGACACTGCACCCTGATCGGATCCACACCTTGCATGGCTCTTTTCTCCAAGACCAGTCTGTGATGCTTACCATCCACTACCACACACTTCAGTTGGTACTTCCTGTTATTTTTAGGGTTAGTTACTCTGAGGTCACATTTCCCTATGGGCTACATTATGCTCTGGTTGGACATTATTAGATTGTGCCTGCTTTTTGTAATGGACGTGTTCAAGTCCAATTCACCCCAAGGAAGTACATTGCAGGAAGCCCCACTACCTAGCTGAAATCAAACAGGGTATTTCTCTATTGACATTGTTGCATGCACAGAGGTTGGTATTGTACCTTGTTGCTTTCCTGTCCTGGAAGCATGATCTGATATTCTCTTGGATTTAGAGAGTCATGACGTCATCACCACTGTCTGTCTGGTGTGCCAACCCCCTCTTGTACAAGTCTGGCTGAATGTTTCTGAGATTTTCTGCTCTTGCACTCACTGATAACATTATTTAACTGGCCACATTCCTTGCAATGCTACCTTAGTGCAGGGCCTTTCTCCTCTACTTGCTCCTGATGTCTCCCACAGTCAATGCATCACACTATAGGTATGGAACCCTGGCTACATGCTGTCCTTCACTGCTGCCTCACTTCTGAAGGTGTTGTACCTTCTTGGGCTTTCATCCTTTCTCTTGAGGCTTCTGCTCCACTTCCCATGTCTAAACTTCTGTCTAATGTAAGATCACCTTCCTGAAGAAGCTCTTTCTGCAGGTGGTCATCCCAGGTGCTACAGACTATACTGACTTGAATCAGGGAGTCTATCAAGTGTGCAAAATTCTATGTAGCAGCCAGTGTGCATAAGGCAGTAACGTAGGGGTGTGCCCTCTTGCCTTTGGATTGGTATCTAGTGAAAAACCTATGCTGCTCCATAGATTTTTTTTCTGCTTTGGGGAGCAATAGGTCCCCAGGGTTCTGAGGATTGCTGTGAGGCTTGAGGCAGCAATTAGCTTCAGAGTGGAGCAGATCTCTCTGTCTCATCCCCCAATAAGATTAAGTAACAATTTTACTTTCCTGATGTTGTCGTCCTCCTGCAAGGTCTGTGGACAGCTTGAACTCCTCCTTCCACTGTGCCCATCCTTGTGTTTGTGTCTGCAAAATCTGTGGGATTTCAGATTTCCATGGCTCATGCTGCCAGCTGCTGCACTTCAGAGAACTCAACAGCTCAGATGCTGCCACCAAGTTTCATTTACAAAGAGTGAAGCTTAATGCACGTTAAATTGAACAAGGGAAGTGTCACTAAGCCTTGTCCATGTGGTGGAGTTGCTTGCAGCTTAATTTCCCTCCCTGTCCCTTTCCACTGATGTCCCATCCAGGGAACATTGGCCTTCTGACTCCAGTTCCACTGATCATAATACAGGGGGGTGTTTCTCGTGGAATTTCATAGGTATTGGTACTAGGACCAATGCTGTGCAATATTTTCATCTATGTTCTGGAAGTAATTATAAAATCACTGCTGGTAAAATTTGCAGATGGACGGTGAATGATGAATCAAGGCCGTTATACAGAGTGATCCTTATTGCTTGGTATTCAGCCCCCATTACAACAAAATGTGTTTTAATACAACTATTTTGGAATAAGATATGGAGGCCAACCCCCTGGCATGGCGGATTATATAGAATCACAGAAGATTAGGGTTGGAAGGGACCTCAGGAGGTCATCTAGTCCAACCCCCTGCTCGAAGCAGGACAAGCAGTGACTCTGAAAAGGATTTATGGGTTATAGTGCATAAACAACTCAACCAGAGCTCTCAGTGCGATGCTGTGTCAATAAGGGTGAATGTATACACCTTTATTGACATGGAGGAGTGAGCAGGAGCAGGGAGGTGATTTTACCTTTGCATTAGTGAGACTGGTATGGGAATACTGCATACAGTTCTGGTGTCCACATTTAGAAAGGATGTTCAAAATCTGGAGAGGGTGCAGAAAAGAGCCACAATAATGATTTGATGACTGGAGAAAATGCCTTACAACAAGAGATTTAAACAGCTCAGTCCGTTTAGTCACCTCTCAATCTTCTTTTTGGTAAACTAGATTATAGTGTGTAAGTACTTTCACAGGGAGATAATACCAGGAACTAAAGGGCTCTTTAATTTAGTAGAAAAATACATGACAAGAACCAATGCCTGGAAGCTGAAGCGAGACAAATTCAAAGTGGAAGTAAGGCATGATTTTTTTTAACAAGAGAGGTTGATTTAACATTTTGGAACAAAGTAACAAAGGAAGTGGTGGATTCTCCATCTCTTGGTGTTTTCAGGTTGAGATTAGATGCCTTTCTGGAAGTTATACCTTAGTCAAACTTAAACTATTGGCCTCAATACAAGGGCAACCACATGAAAATTAATGTCCTGTGATGTACAGAAGATCAGACCAGATGATATAACAGCCCCTTTTGGCCTTAAAATCTGAACACTATGAAACTGACGTGCCCAGGACTACACAGCAGGTCAGTAGCAGATCTGTGAATAGAACCCAGGTCTCCAAGATCCCAATCCATATTTATTGTGATTCAGCTTTATTTCTGTAATGGGATGTGACAACCCTCTCTAGTATGAACTGCATCCCCAAATCCTCTTCAGAGTAATAGCAGACTAGTGGGAAGCAGGGAAGGGCATGCTTGGAGTACATGATGGTGGAGGACATTTTTTCAGCTGGGACTTAAAATGAGGAGAATTGACAAAGCAGAGAGATACAGGAAGGCTGTTCCAGAGCACCCACAAAGGGGATGATAGGAGAAGGCTCAACCAGGATGTGGCTCCCTCACCAAAAACTGTGATATATTGTGTGGAGAGATAGGGATTGGGTCAATGAATACTAGGTGAGTCGAGGAAATGGTGAGGGAGATGGAGTCTTGAGGCAGGCTGAACAAAATGGGCAGCCAGCTGAGAGACCTGAAAAGAGCGACTGTGTGGCCACACAACTTTCCATGCTTGGAAATAGAACAGCCCCCAGTTGGTTCCTCAGTTTTCTCTCTAGAAAATGTTTCTGTCAATTTTAATTTCTCTTGTACTGACTAGGCAGAATAAAAGCAAAGTAGAAACATATTGTACCCCAGGTGAGACTTTGAATGGACTTTTATGCAGCTTTAAACTATACATCTGTTGACAATATCTGGGGATATGCTGTTCATGTGCAAATACATTAGGATTCAAATGTGTATCAGGAGGGGAGTACTGCATAAAGGAACTGCAGAGTGAGATGGAGATTTAATGAAAATGTACATTTAAAATATTAAATAGGAAAACTGTATTAAATGGCACAAACCAAAATACATTAGGAAATTGAATCTGCAAATCTCATGAAAGAACTTGTTTATCATTCTATTTCCAGCCCAGTTTCTGAAAGAGAGAGGTTTGGATAAGTTCAGCTAAGATACAAATGTACTTTTGCATGCTTATCCCAACAAACCTCTTGAGGTTCACCAGTACCATTAATCATAGTTAGGGATGGGAAAACATCCAAAGGTTCAGCATGCTGATTCAGTCCAGATAAGCAGTCAGAAGTCTGGATGTTAATTCAAAGACTTTTTTATATCTTCACAAGGGTAAGGCAGCAAGGAGACCATGGCACAGATTTTCCATGCAGCCTCCACTTAGGCAAATAGCATTTTGCAACTGCAATGTATTAGCTGTTGGGCATCTCAACATGAGTTTTCAATTAGCACGTAGGAGCTGTTTCCAGATTTTCTGGAGTCCGGTGTGATCTTGGCCATGTCACTCAGCTTTATTCCTTTATATATCTATATCTATATCTAGATAGATAGATATAGATATAGATAGATATCTGTATAATTAATAGATTTTTTAAAGCCAGAAGGGATTGTTATGGTCATCTAGTCTGTCTGCCTGCCTAATACAGGACATTGAATTTCACCAAATGATTCCTGCATCAAGCCCATTATAACATCTGGTTGAGGTAGACCAGGGATCGGCAGCCTTTGACATGCAGCCCATCAGGGAAATCTGCTGGCAGGTTGGGATGGTTTGTTTACTTGCAGCGTCCGCAAGTTCAGCCAACTGTAGCTCCCACTGGCCACGGTTCTCCATTCCAAGCCAATGGGGGCTGCAAGAAGCTGTGTGGGCCAACGGATGTGCTGACTGCCACTTCCCACAGCCCCCATTGGCCTGGAATGGTGAACTGTGGCACCAGTGGGAGCTGTGATCAGCTGAACCTTCGGACACTGCAGGTAAACAAACTGTCCCAGCCCACCAGCAGATTTCCCCGATGGGACGTGTGCCAAAGGTTTCCGATCCCCAAGCTAGACCATATCTTTTGGAAAGACATCTAATCTTGATCTGAAGACTTCAGGTGATGGAGAGGCCACCATATTGCTAGGCAAATTGTTCCAATGGTTAATCTGCCCTCACTTTTAAAAATGTGCCCCTTATTTCTAGCCTGAGTTTGTCTGCTATTATCTCCCAGCCATTGACGCTTCTCTGATAGATTAAAGACCTCACTATTGTCAGAAATCTTCGTTCAATGTAGGAACATACTTAGAATGTGATCAAGTCAACTCTGAACCTTCTCTTGGATAAAACTAAATAGATTATGCCTGTTTTGTTTCTCACCATAAGACAGGTTTTCCAGAAAATAATTCTAAGAGGGATAATATGTTCATATCTTTCAGGAGTATTGTGCAGCCCTCGGTTAGAAGATTCTCTACAGATGCAGATCACTATGGTGGAGTTGGTGGTGGTGATGTCTGAGGATGCAAAACTTGAGACCTCATGATAATAGCGTCTCTCATAAGGTTTGTGACACTCCTTGTTCAGTGTTCAAGTAGAGAAAGAGAGAGACAAGATTTGATTCTTGCTTCCACTCCTACTGTCCTCTCTCATCTAGCACTTCCTGAAAGCAAGGGCTTGTCTAGATGATTAGTTAGTGTGCACCAAGCTGGGGTGTAAATCTATAGTGCATTCACATGTCACACACTAATTGTCCATCTGGACCCTGCTACCACACATTAAAAGTTCCTGCGTACACTTTGATTTTCTCTGCTTTAAAATGGGAGTAGGTCAGTGGGCACTAGGGAACTCTTAGTGTGTGGTAGCAGGGTCCACATGGACAGTTAGTGTGCAGCACACTAGTGCGCTGTAGATTTATACCCCAGCTTGCAGCACTCTGAACTGTTCATCTAGAGAAGCCCTACATTTCCAGACATTACTCTATATCCATCACACAGAAACATAAAGGGGAGTAACCCCTCTGTTCTCTGCATAACTGTGTAGCCTTGTTGGAGATTGCACCTGGAGAACAGGTGCTGAATATTCAGTGTGTTGGGGGTTATGGCATCCTCCCCACGCCCACTGACCACTGCAGCTGAGCTGGCCCAGGGCTCAGAGGCGCTGGAGCTAGAGATGCTGGGGGTGCTGCTGCACCTCCTGGCTTGAAGTGGTTTCCATAATATGTAGAGTTTACAGTTTGGTTCAATGGTTCTCAGCACCCCCACTATACAAATTGTTCCAGCACCCATGCAAGGGCTAGGGTAGTAATTTTCTCCAGGTAAGAGCCAGCAGCAGATTATTGCGTTCACAGGCATGATTACTTCCCTGCCTTGCTCATGGGGCTGCACAGTCATATACAGTAACTCCTTGCTTAACATTGTAGTTACATTCCTGAAAAATGCTACTTTAAGTGAAACAATGCTAAGTGAATCAAATTTCCCCATAAGAATTAATGTAAATAGGGGGATTAGGTTCCAGGGACATTTTTTTCACCAGACAAAAGACTATATAGATAGCTAGATAGACACATACACAGTATATGTTTTAAACAAACAATTTAATACTGTACATAGGAATGATGATTGTGAAGCTTGGTTGAGGTGGTGGACTCAGAGGGTGGGATATTTCCCAGGGAATGCCTTACTGCTAAATGATGAACTAGCACTTGGCTAAGCTCTCAAGAGTTAACACATTAATATAACCTCACACTCTACAAGGCAGCACAAATGGAGGGAGGAGACACAGCATGGCACAGAGACACACACTCTGTGTGTGTGTGTGTGTGTGTGTGTGTGTGTGTGTGTGTGTGACAGAGACAGAGACACCCTGTGTGTGTGTGTGTGTGTGTGTGTGAGGGAGAGGGAGAGAGAGAGGGAGAGACAGAGATATACACCGTGTGTGTGAGAGAGAGATGCACATTGCCCCTTTAAGTACGCTGACCCCACTCTAAGTATCCTCCCTTTTTAAGTAGATCAGCAAGTTGAGACAGCAGCTGCTGCCAGCAAGCTCCCTCAATCCTGAGCCCTGTCATGTGTCCCCCTCCTGTGGAGAGGGGGTACAGGAGTGGGGGGAGGGGGACACTCTGACATTAGCACCCCACCTCCCCCGCCCCACAGCAAGCAGGAGGCTCCCGGGAGCAGCTCCAAGGCAAAGGGCAGAAGTAGCACACGGCAGAGGGGGAAGGGCCAGCTAAACTGCCTGGAAATTGATAGCCTGCTGGGCAGCTGCCACACAGGGAACTTAGGGGAGCTGATAGGGGGGCTGCCAGTCTGCCCTGGTTCCAAGCCCCCACCAGCTAGCTCCAACAGGCTGCTTTTCCTGCAAGCGGTGGACTGCCAAACAATGTTATAAGGGAGCATTGCGCAACTTTAAACGAGCATGTTCTCTAATAAATCAGCAATGAAACAACGTTAACTGGGGTGACGTTAAGTGAAGAGTTACTGTACACTCCTTTATATGGGCTATATCTGAATGGTCCACTGAGAACAATGCTATAACCAGAACCTAGCTCTCAGGCCAGCCTTGATCATGCAAGGACTGTGAACAATGTGATTTTTTTAACACAGGGCTGAAATCTACAGGTTTCAAGTAAAACATGCTGAAATCACACATTTCTTAGCATACATGCATTTGTTGTGAACAAGTCCTAAATTATTATTAGGTAAATTGATCAGAATTAATGTTAGTCTGATTAAGTCTGAACTTAATCTACTTTAGACATTCTTATTTCAGTTCTTTTCAAAATACAATTAACTTACAGAACTGATTAGTCTGACTAGTCTCTGATTTTACAGATGGCAAACTTCCTTAACCATTGCAATCTCTTTAATTATATTGTCTTCAATCCAAATATCACCAAGTGATTTGACAAAGTACTGACTATTATGAGGTTTCTATTCCAAGATTACGTGTACTGTTGTCATTAGATATTTTTAAGTGTCAAACAAACCTCATTAAAGTTAAAAAATGAAAGGTTAGAGATAAGAGGAAGAAGAGCTGGTATCTGTGACTAAACCAGAGGTTTTGTAGAAAACGTTAAACACTCCTCCCCCGGCCTTTTCCTTTTAACCTCAACAGCTGCCTTCTCTGTCTGAAATGTAATTAGGAATATCCCTGACCTCGCAGTAAACACTGCAGTATGGGCCAGGTTCACAAGTATAATTTAGCTGTTTGAATGATATAAAGCACCTGCAAAACCATGTATGATGATTCCAGGTTTATGATTGCTTTGTATCACCAGCGAGGCATAAAACAGTTGTAGCACACTAGTGAATCTTGTGTAGTCTATACCACACCCACCACCAGGGTCTCTGAGCACATTAAAAATGCATTCAGTGACAGGATTAGCATCTGGCCTGTCTGTAGTTCTTTTCCTATCCTCCTTTCCCCAGGGGCAAAGTTGCGTGAAAATCTCTTAAAAAAAGTATTTGACTTTAGTTCACTTTTATTACATATATGTGTTTATTATAGTGAAGGCATGGTCAAACAAGCAGGCCTGATGTGATGGGGTGTGTGTGTGTGTGTGTGTGTATTGTCTGATCTATTGATCGTGGATTAATTAGAATTTCCAATTAATAGTCTATGATCTGGCAGGGTTCTGCCTCAAGATCAGACCCAGAATTATTATAGTTCTCATTAGGAAAAGTACCCTGGTCTGCACAGGAGTGACACTCATGCTTAGGAAAGGTCTTCTGACTTTGTGATTTTGTTAATTGTACTAATAAAAATATTACAAACACTCCAACCCAGTAGATAGAAATAATACAGGATGGTCAAAATATCTGGCATTCGAGTATTCATATACATACACCATTCTCTGCGGAAATGTAGAACTGGTGAGACAAGTGATCCACAAGTGGTCCTATCTCTGGCATGCCAGGAGGATCCTGGTGGTCAGCCCTTTCATAGGGTTATATGGCCACTATGCGAATATTCAGAAGGATGTTTGGCCTCCTCTATCTATATCTGGACTTCCTCACCCTAATAATGTTGGGGTGCCATCCTCTCACAGGTTATCATATCATCTACCTCAAGCTTATTAGGTTGGTCAATAGGTTACTGTAGAATTCTTATGATTGAACATTTGTTGATGGTCCTATTGTAGAATAACCAAAGCTAGCATCAACTGGGATTTTGCTGTTACCTCTCAGTAGTTTAGTCATACTAGTGTATAATAAAATTGTATCTCATGATATCTTATGATCTAGGGTTACTCTTGGTTAGCCTTTAAGCCTCAATAAGTTTGGCTAAGCTATTGTCCTGTGCCTTATCTAGCATATAGTTATTCCTATAGGCTACAGTGTTGCTCCTTTAAATTTTAAAATGTCATAGTTTTAAGGCCAGAAGGAACCATTATGATCTTCTAGTCCAATCGACTGCATAACTCTAGCCAAAGAACCTCACCCAGTGATTCAGTCCCCAAGCCCATAACTTCCAGCTGAGCTAGAGCCTATCTTCCAGGGTATGTCTACACTTGGAGCTGGAGGACAGCTCGAGGAAACATATTCATGCTAGCTCTGATTGAGCTACTGCATTAAAAATACTAGTGTAGCTGCAATAGCACGGATAGCCACTCAGGGTAGCTGCCTGGGGATGTACACACAGGGCTCACGGGGGGTTGTATTAGGTGCAGCTTGCCTCTCCTACCGCTTTCTGCTGCCCATGCTACTGCAACAATGGCACTATTTTAAGTGGGCTTGCTCAATAAGAGTGAGCACAAGTATGTGTCTCCAAGCAGAGAATTTCAGCCACACTTCCAAGTGTAGGCATTCCCTTAGAGAGATCACCATTCTTGATTTAAAGACTTCAGGTGACAGAGACTCCATTACACCCCTAGGTAAGTCGTTCCAATGGTAAATTACTCTCTATGTTAAAAACATGCACCTTATTTCTAGTCTGAATTTCTCTCTCCCTGTAGAGTTGTGTAGCCATTTTATTTTCAAGAAATGTTGCAGACAGAGTAGACATACTCTACTGTCTCATGCAGACTTTACTTGGTACTTTCCTTGTTGTTTTCCATAGTCTAACATAAGTTTTGTCAGACTGAAAGTATATACCTAGTTCTTTGGTGAATGGAAATTCAACATTGCATCATCACATGCTATTGCGTCTGGAGTAGTCCCAAAGGGAAAGGACCTAGTTTTCAGACGTGCTGTGGGCTTAGTTTTCAGAAGTGCTGTGGGCTGTAATTTCAATTGGTGTTTGGATGCCTGGCATTTTTTTTTAATCAAACCCTAAGAACAATGGGATTTGATGCAACAGTCACCTAATCTGTGTTTTCTAGGCCTGAGACTCCTACAATGGATTGTGCAGGATATCAGCAAAGAAATGGGGTTGGTTAGGGAGAGACAAGAAGTCCTTATCTAAATCAATTCCAATGCTGAAAATTTGGTTTTAATTTGTGTTGTTTGGGCCAGCATGAGTCTGGTTCTTATTTTTAATGAATTTCCAGTAGTTAGCTCTCCTATTCCTTATTAATCACCCAGCTTGAAAAATGTACAGGGTATGTCTTGGACATATGCTCAGTTTAGCTGAGTGATCAAGGTTACAGAAGGATGGAAAGCGTGAGAGATTCTTGCTGTCCAGCCCTGTTAATGTCAACTAATCTCTTCTTGTTATTTTGGCTCATGAATTTAATCACAATTAATACAATACCTATTACCATACACAAATATAATTTCTGTATTTGTAAATTGTAGGATATATTGAATTCTTGGATTTAAAAATCACATGGGTAAATGTGACTATGTAAATATAGAATTAATTTGCATTATTAAATGGTTTTCATCCCAAACCAAAACAGATGGAAGAAGTAAATCAGATAAAGCAAAGAATATAAGAAAAAAATTGCTAATAATGCCATTTATTGTTAACAAATAATCAAAAGTTACAGGGTCTCCCACTGAAAGCATGTTGCTCACTTTGTAATTCAAATGAAGATACAAAGGCCACTCAGTCTTAGGTGTAGAAAGAAAAAATGTCTCACTAGTTTGCAAGCCATTGATGTTGTGCTGGGTGTATTACTACACAAATAATTATGACATTTTTCTTATACAGAAACTAATTGGTGGTTCTTTGGTTCAAAACTACTTTGAGGACCCAGCGTTTCTTTTCTTTGTTTTTTGTTATTTTTTTTTGTTTCTTCTTGGGAAGAGATAGGATGATTTAAAAAGAAGAATGTGTTAAGGCCTCTAAATGTTGCTGACGTAACTGCTATCAGTGTCAAGTGGGTACGGCCCCAGGGTGTAACTATGAATAATGGAATAAAACTCAGGCGAGAAAAATGTAAGCCAAATATCAGCTGGGGACAGTTTTCTGAGTAATTAAAAACTGATCTGGACAAAGAAATGTAGATTATATTATAGAGGGCAATCCTGTATTGTCACGAGGGATGGACTAGATTATCTATACTTGTGGGTGTTTTCCATTTTTAACTTCTCTGATATATCTGATTTGAGGAATGGGCTTACTGCAGTGTACACAACTGAGATCAGAGACTCTGCTATGAGAATGGCTTTTTAAATTCTAAACTAAATAAGTGGTCTATATACAATGCTGCCTGAAGAGTTTGAAACACAGATGATGAAATTGTCAAAAAAATGAGCAGTGATTTTTTTTTTCCAGTGCTTCAATTTTTGGTTTGCCAACTTGAGATATTAAGGTGCCATGAAGAGGGACCTGATTTTCAGCAAATGTAAAGGACTCACCCTTTTAAAATCAGACCTTGTTAAAATGTGTCAGGTTGTGCTCTCAAATGCAGAGTTACCAGAACCCTAGGAATAACTACTAAGTATGATTAGTATCATGATAGCATTTTGGCCATCATTCTGTGACTCCCAAGGATAAGATATTGATCAATGGATTCATTCCAAGGATCATGTCTATTTACAATCCTGGAAACATGAATGTACCTTCGCTTAATTTTGTGTTCTCCATCGTTCTGTCTTTCAGACTACTCCCTTAAAGGTAATAATTGGAGATATACCAATCTCCTAGAACTGGAAGGGACCTCAAAAGGTCACCGAGTCCAGCACCCTGCCTTCACTAGCAGAACCAATTTTTGCCCCAGATCCCTAAGTGGCCCCCTCAAGAATTGAACTCACAACCCTGTATTTAGCAGGCCAATGCTCAAACCACTGAGTTATCCCTCCCCACTAAACCTGCTTTATATCTGCAGCTCATTCTGCTGCAGGTGCTAAAACCCTCTCTCATTCTTTTGGAACTGTGAAAATAAATAATAATATGCAATGTAACCTACTTAAAGTTCAGGAATTATGTCTACAAATGCAGAATGCTGTGCCACAAAATCCAATGGAAAAATATCTGCAATAGGTTTCAAGGCCATTTCATAACCCACCCATATAACTTTCTGTGAATTTTTCACATTGTGACCAATTTTGCTTTGAAACGTTGAAAGCTCCCTTTTTTTTGTAAACGTTATGAGAAATTTATTTTCATCCAAACAAAATTTCAGACTTTTAAAATATTGATGACATTATGTAAAACAACAACAAACATTTGAGTTAAATATACAATTTTACTAAGTACTCATCCTGGTTTTGCTTAAAAGATTTTCAGGGTTGGAGAGGATTTTTGTTTAATTTTTATTTTTTATTTTTTTTTAAATTGGACCTTTTTTATATATCCACAATTCCCAGTTAGCCAGGGAATTCACCACTGAACCATATAACTGTAAATGACTAGTTTCAAACTACTACCGAGAGAAGGGACTAACCATCAGTGATTGTAATATGAATCCTGCTTGGCCTACTGTATGTGAAATGATTTGGTGTTTACATGTGAGTTTCTAATGGATCTGAACCACAACCAGATAAAGGACTGAATTGGCATAGAAAAATAACTGCACACTTCCCCATAACAGAGGTCTCTCTAAAACAGAGCTGATTCACAATTCTGGGATGAAACTTACATTTGTCCTGCTTGTACCATGCTTCTCATGGAGGATTTAACATCTTCAGAGCTGTCAATCTCACACCTTTAGCAAGAATGTAGATCACTTAAAAATGAAGAAGATGTATTTTAGTTATTTTTAACTCAAAATCCTACATTTCAGCTATGAACTTATGCTACTTCACTGTAGTTACATTACTTCACTCTTTTTCTTTTTAGCATCTCACTTCCCTTGCTATTCACCCACTGCCAGCTTCATTTATTCATAATGCGGTAGGTGAGCTGTTTTTGTCTGTGGTATTCTTAAGAACACTACTTTGCAAACGGATCTTTGCAAGAGAGAATTATGCAGACAAAAGAGAAGTCGGCAACACTCACAGCAAGGAGAGATTATGTGAGGTGACTTCATCCTGATACTTAAATGCAGGCAAATATTCTTACAATATTAGTAGAGCATGGGATGTCAAGAATACACAGGGATATTTGTATTCTATTAGCAAATAGGTGTGTTTGTACATTTAAAAAAATTCAAAACCAGAAATGCCAGGGTGGATGAGGAAAAAACTGCTAAGGAAGTAATCTTCTCATGTGAAGAAAACAGTATTGTACTATGTAACAGATGAAAGCCTCTCTCTGTGGTATGAAAGAGATAAAGTAGACAACCAATAAATATTCCATAATCCATTGTTCAACCCATATACACCTAGCTCCTGGCCAGCAGCCCAGATATAAACATCAATGGCCTATATGCAAGCACTGCCTTCATGAGTACTGAAAAATACTATACTGAGTTGCTGTGTAGCAGCTAATACTCTGTAGTGAAATAAATAGAATAGTGAAATATGAGCACATGCTAGCCGCAGCAGTACACAGGGCTTGATCTAATCCAGTCCAAATTCTGGATTGACAGTTTCAGTCTAACCCAGGAATGTGAGATTTCTCTTACAATATGTACAGACAAGCACAGTAAAATCCAGGCACTGCTATTCTGGTAATAATGGTTTTATTTTAATAGGGCAATTTAAAAATTGAGATTCAAAAGTCTTGCTTTCTGTCTTGATCTGGTTCTTGTCCTTTCATTTTTATCATACACTGGTAGAGTTCCACTTCTCTGTGCCACATTAAACCCTGTTCCTGATTTGATGATATGATTGGAAAATGTACTATTAATTTGTTGTGACACACAACTTTACTGTAGCATTGTCTCTGCTTAATGGTACTAGGAGCCAGTGAGCCAGTTAAAGTTAGTTTTGATATCAAAATAAATTGAAATCTTTCTATACTGGTATCCATGTGTCTTCCATGGCTTTCCCAATCATTGAAGCACTCTGGTTTGTGATTTGGTTTAATATCTGGATTATTTGGAATATGTGCCATTAGTGAGGGAAAAGAACTGATCTTATGTCTAGCTCTATCCTAAACCCATAGAGTATCCTTTGTTAGAGGATGTATGTAAATTTCTGGTGGGTGTGACTTTTAAAAAAAATATTAATACGTGGTAGCCTACCAATATTTACACTGCTGAAATTTTCTTGTTCAATAATGATGCAGTGTTAGACTGGATTAGCGTACACCCAGTCCACTACTGCTTTGAACTGGCTTGCTGCATAGTTCCACGGAATATTTGGAGTACCTAGTCCCCACCATTTAATGAGTCTGTTTCACTCTTGGTCTTTTCTTATTCTATATAAACTCTAACAACATCCTCTGAATTCCAGTTAGGGTTTCATGTTGGATAACCATAAAAAGATTTTGAAATAAGAAAAATATCATTGGCAGAATATTTATTTTGACTGTGGATATTCTTCCCAACCAATAAAGCATATCTCTTAGAAAGATATCTAGTCTTGAGCTGAAGACTTTAGGTGATGGAGAATCCACCACATCTCTAGGTAAATTATTCCAATACTTCCCTCACTATTAAGAGTTCAGCTTATTTCTAGTCTGAATTTGTCTGCCTTCAGCTTCCAGCATTGCATCTCATTACTCCTTTGCTAGATGAAAGATCTCTCTTCTGTCATAAATCTTCTCTGCATGTAGGTCTGTGAGGGGGTGCGTACCCCATACAGACCCTGAAGGGGTTAATATGGGCCTGACAGGCCAATTATTGTACCTGCATGCACCTGGAGGAAGAGCCAGGCTTAACTGACCATGAAGCCCAGCTGGCCAGGAGCAGGCTGATTAGTATAAAGACAGGAAATTGAGAGCAAAAGGAGGCTGCAAGGAGACATTCTGCTGTCACTCTGTGGGAGCAGAGAGATGGGAAGGAGAAAATCCGAGCGGGGGAATAAAATCCAAGAGGAAGCTCGGGGATCTTAGCCCTGGACAAAGGGTCAGCCCCAGAGGAACTGTGGGGAAAGAGAGCCTGCGAGGGCTGAGTAGGAAGATGCCCAGGGAAATAGGAGTAAGAAGTAGGACTGAGAAGACCTTGGTTGCTCATTATAGGGTTTCTGGGCTGGAACCCAGTGTAGTGGGTGGGCCTGGGTTCCTCTACTAGCCACTGGAAAGGTGGAGCAGGATTGTTAGAGACACCAACCAGAATGGAGGTATTGCTCAGTGGTTTGAGCATTGGATTGTTAAACCCAGGGTTGTGAGTTCAATCCTTGAGGGGGCCACTTAGGAATCTGGGGCAAAAATTGGTCTTACTAGTGAAGGCAGGGGTCTGGACTCAATGACCTTTCAAGGTCCCTTCCAGTTCTAGGAGATTGGTATATCTCCAATTATTATTATTTTATTTATTTATAAGCTAGTCTAGAGGGACTTTGGTACCCTGGAAGGGGAGCACTAAACAATGGCCAGAATCAATGAAGGAAATTTAAGGCAGGAGCGGAAAGGATCATATTCTCAGTAGATCTGGGGTGAGTTCAGATGGAAAAGAAAGAATGACATGATTACATAGATGTCAAATAATAGGGTATTGGCCTTAAACAATTAAGTCTCCGCAAGCTTATGAATGAGTTAAGGTGACCAGCTGTCCCGATTTTATAGGGACAGTCCCAATTTTGAGGTCTTTTTCTTATAGAGGGTCCTATTACCCCCTACACCCTGTCCCGATTTTTCACATTTGCTGTCTGGTCACCCTAGTGAGTAAGGGTCATGCCGCCTTTATTGGACCTTGAGACTAGGAGATTAGGCCGGTGCTTCTATCACCCTCTGCTCTGTATAGCATACAAGCTCAGCTGGTCTGTTGGTGATTTAGATCCAGATGAGAAAAGACTAATTTAATAGATGCCAAGGCCAGAAGCGACAATTGCAATAATTTAGTCTGATCTCTTGCATAACACAGGCCATAGAAGTTCTCCAAGACAATTCCTAGATTATATCTTTTTAGAAAAACATCCAGTCTTGATTTTAAAATTGTCAGTGATACATAATCCACCATGATCCTTGGGAAGTTGTTCCAATGGCTAATTGTTCACTGTTAAATATTTATGCTTTATGGGCAGTCTAAATTTGTCTAGACCCAACTTCCAGCTCTTTGATCATGTTCTACCTTTCCCTGCTAGATTGAAGAGCCCATTATTAAATATTTGTTCCTCATGCAAGTACTAATAGACTGTAAAGAAGTCACCCCTCTACCTTCTTTTTGTAAAGTAAATAGATTGAGCTCTATGAATCTCTAACTATAAGGCATGTTTTCTAATCCTTTAATCATTCTTCTGGCTCTTTTCTGAACCCTCTCTAGTTTATCAACATCCTTCTTGAATTGTGGACACCAGATCTGGACACAGAATTCCAGCAGTGGTCGTACTAGTATCAAATACACAGGTAAAATAGCCTCTTTACTCCTACTCAGGATTTCCCTTTTTATGCATCCAAGTATTGCATTAGCTCTTTTGGCCACAGTATTTCCAGTGTTTTCTCTCCTAACTCTGGAAGATAGAGACATAAAGGGAGGGAGGAACACATGTTCCAAAAAGTCTTTACAGGAAAACTCAGTGCAGGGGGGGGACCAACTCTCTATGTACAGCTCAGGAATCCAGCCTGAGTATTACTGGAGTAGGCAATTATGTTTGCTTCAGTTGCCTAGACAGCACTCATATATTTCGGTATGAAGGGGAGCTGTGTTTTTCAGCTGAGCAGGAGAATTCTAATATACGATAGTGTCTGCAGCCTCATTTTATTGCGCTGGTCTGTGAACCACAGGAAAAACATGATGCTGAAACCCGAACTATCCATGATATCTCTTCTAAACTCCCAACATATGATCTCTAGGATGGTTCAGAGAGAATGTTGAAAAAGGATGTTTTTCCATCTTGTCCTAATGCTTGTACTACACTTTATTCCAACAAACCCAGTGCATTAGGCAGACTGGTTTGAAGATGAAAGGATATTTATCCTGATATGCATTAGCTCCAGTGACTATTTTTATATTGATGTTTCCCTGCAGAGGAAGCGAGGGATCTGCAGGTGAGTCCCATCTAGGCTTTCATCGTCTGCATTATGGTTTACATATTTACTCACATATAGCTTGAACATGCTACCTGTTCCCTGAAACAAACACCCACATCATTTGCTTCTCAGAAAGGTTTTTCCTGTACCTGAAGAACTTTTCCTATGTGCACAAATGAACTGAAAGTGTGACTACTCGGTGTTAACAGTGAATACTGGCACTATATTATAGCTAAGGGATAGGCTTTTGTTGCTAATTCCAACTCACTAGAGACATGTAAATTTAGTACAGAAGCAGCTCTTCCTTGGCACAGTTGCTTGTCTGTCTTTGTGGATGGTCACTTACCACTACATGTGCATCTGGTTTCAGCTAACACATGGTAGTATCTACATCAGGGGTTGGCAACCTTTCAGAAGTTGTGTGCCGAGTCTTCATTTATTCACTCTGATTTAAGGTTTCGCGTGCCAGCAGGGGCGGCTCCAGGCACCAGCACGCCAAGCGCGTGCCTGGGGCGGCAAGCCACGGGGGGCGCTCTGCTGGTTGCCGCGAGGGCGGCAGGCAGGTTACCTTCGGCGGCATGCCTGTGGAGGGTCCACTGGTCCCGCGGCTTCGGCGGACCTCCTGCAGGTGTGCCACCGAATCCGCGGGACCGGGGACCTCCCGCAGGCAAGCCGCCGAAGGCAGCCTGCCTGCCATGCTTGGGGTGGCAAAATACCTAGAGCCGCCCCTGCGTGCCAGTAATACATTTTGAAGTTTTTAGACGGTCTCTTTCTATAAGTCTATAATACATAACTAAACTATTGTTGTATGTAAAGTAAATAAGGTTTTTTAAATGCTTAAGAAGCATCATCTAACATTAAATTAAAATGCAGAGCCCCCCCCCCCCGGAGCAGTGGCCAGGACCCGGGCAGTGTGAGTGCCACTGAAAATCAGCTCGCGTGCCGCCTTCAGCACGCGTGCCATAGGTTGCCTATCCCTGATCTAAATATTAGCGCTGCTAAGATTATTAATATCGCAGTAATGCATAGAAGACCTAGTCTTGGATCATGACTCCATTGTGCTAAGCACTATAGAAATACATCACAAAAAGATGATCCTTTCCCTGTAATCCTACAGCTGAGAAGGGTGTTCCAACTATTGCCACCCTTCTTTGCTTCTTTGTGGCAAGAGGCCTGTTACATTTCATCTATTTCTGGTGCTGTAATAAGATTTAGGCTTAAACTAGACCCTGAACCAAAACGCAGAACTTTGAAGGGAACTTGGATCTGGAACTGAACTTTGTGGGTTGGGCCCACATTTAACCATAACGTTTAAGAATATAACACCCAGTTAGGCAATTCTTCCTACTGCAGTAAGATTATCTGTTGCATGCAGTGGCTACACCTAAATATTTGCCAAAAGATGCCAGTTACTATACTAATCTCCTATTCTGATACTACTGTTTGGTGTCTCAACAATGCTGACTCCTTAATTGCAACTGTTATGTCCTAGGGGCAGCCGGTGTAGGAAGCAATCACTTGAGGCCAGAGAGCAGACAGCTAACCAAAACCTCCATTTTATTTACAGACACAGAGAGCTCACTCAGCAGGTTGAAACCGGCTGAGCTATCCCTTAATAGTCTAACTCAGTTGCCATAGTAACAAAACCCATGACAACCAAATACACAACATATTCCTCCCCCCCTAATAAGAACATCCCCAAAATAAAACACACACTAAACTAGAGAAGGAGGGTAGACTGCCTCCATTCCCGGCTAAACCCTGGGGATTATTTTGCCCCATAACCGTGGGTTCGCCCTAACTAAAGATCCAGCCGATGAGGAGGCCTTCTGTCTCTAGGTGGATTACGGCGAACTTCTGGTGTTGTTGCACCCGAAAGTACTAGGGGCTCAGGGTCCGCAGCATGAATAGGTGAGGAGGTGGTATCAGCTCGTGCTGGGCAAAGGGGTATCTCAGCTGCCGGCGGTAATGGAGGAGAACAGTCAGGAACAGGTGACTCATGATTCGGTGTCTCACCAGGAGGGGTGAAGTCAGACCCCTCAACTGCAGATGCGTCCTGAAGACTGGCATGACCTGGCAACAGCTGATCTACATGTCGCCGACAGGTAAGATTCTCTGCAGTCCGGACTGTATAGGAAACAGGTCCTGTTTGAGTGATGACTGTGGCCAGGACCTATTTAGCTCTGGAAGTATAATTCCGAGCCAAAACTGGCTGTCCTGGGCTAAAGGTTCGGTCTTTTGCTCTGGGTGCCCGTCTGATGACTTGATATTGCTGCTGATGTTGCACAGTTTGTCTGGGTTCAGAAGGTTTCAGCAGATCAAAGCAAGTGCGCAGCTGTCGTCCCATCATTAGAAAGTCTGGGGAAGCCTGGGTCGTAGCATGAGGTGTGTTTCTATAGGAAAGTAAGAAGGTATCCAGATGCTTTTGAATGGAGTATTGTCCCTTTGCTGATTTCAAAGCGTTTTTCATTGTCTGCACAAATCTTTCAGCTAATCCGTTGGTGGACGGATGATATGGTGCTGACGTGATGTGGTGTATCCCATTTGCCTTCATAAAATTTTGAAACTCCTGAGAGACGAACTGCGGTCCGTTGTCGCTCACAAGTTGTTCTGGCAGACCAAAACGACTAAAGAGTCCTCGTAGTTTTTGAATAGTACTCTCTGCAAATAGTACTCACTGCATTATAGAGACTTCTGGCCATTTAGAATGGGCATCTACTGCCACCAAGAACATGCTTCCTTCAAGGGGGCCAGCAAAGTCAACGTGAATACGTTGCCACGGGTTTTCAGGCCAGTCCCATGGGTGTAGGGGTGCCAACTGGGGTGCATTTCTTACACCCTGACATGACATACAAGCTTTTGCCTTCTCTTCAATAGCACTGTCCAATCTAGGCCACCAAAAATAGCTTCGTGCAATTTCCTTCATGCGCACTATTCCACAGTGACCGGAATGTAGCTGTTCTAACATCTGTGATCTCAGGGGTGGTGGAATAATGACACGCCTCCCCCACAACAAACAACCAGATTGGACCGATAACTCCGTCCGCCTGGACATGTAGGGAACAAGGTCGGGTGAGACCGGAGAGGTTTGTCGAGATTTTCCATGCATCACCAGGTCCATAACTTGGTATAATACTGGGTCAACGCGGGTTGCCTTCTTTATCTGAGTAGCAGTGATGGGTGTATTCTCTACCTGTTCAAAGTAGAAGATTTCCTTTTGGGCACTATCTTGATGTTTGACCGGTAAAGGCAACCTTGAGAGGCCATCTGCATTGCCGTGCAGAGTGGATTTCCGATATTTGATTTCATATGTGTGTGCAGAAAGTATCAATGCCCAACGTTGCATACGACTAGCAGCTAATGGGGGAATGCCTGTGTAGGGTCCAAAAATTGATGTCAGAGGTCGATGGTCTGTAAGAAGAGTAAACTTTCGCCCAAACAGGTACTGATGAAACTTCCTAATTCCAAAAACAATTCCTAATGCCTCACGTTCGATTTGGGCGTAGTTAGTTTCTGCTTTGCTTAGAGTGCGTGAAGCAAAAGCAATAGGTCTTTCTTCTCCCGAAGGCATAATGTGTGACACGACCGCTCCCACTCCATAAGGGGAAGCATCGCAGGCCAATTGCAGGGGTAAGGATGGATCAAAGTGCGTTAGAACTTCAGAATTTAACAATGCATCCTTAGCTTTGTTAAATGCAACATCACAGGCTTCAGTCCACTTTCAGGCCTTGTTCTGCCCAAGGAGCTCATGAAGTGGTTTTAGCAGTGTGGCTAACTGTGAGATGAACTTTCCATAATAGTTCAGTAGTCCTAGAAATGAACGCAGCTGGCTTACATTTCGAGGTGGGGGAGCCTCCACAATAGCTTTAACTTTTGCAGGGGCCTTATGAAGACCTGCAGAATCGATGATGTCTCCCAAATATTCAACAGAGGGCTTGAAGAATTCACACTTGTCTTTGCGAACTCGTAGGCCATACTCTTCCAGTCTTTGTAGGGTAGCCTCTAAATTCTTTAAGTGATCCTCTTCATTTCTTCCAGTGACCAGGATATCATCCAGATAGCACTGAACTCCTGACAAGCCACACAAGATCTGGTCCATAGCCCTCTGGAACAGGGCGGGAGCCGATGTGATTCCGAAGGGTAGGCAACAGTATCGATAAAGCCCCTTATGAGTCACAATAGTCAACAGCTCTTGGGACTTTTCATCGACGTGCATCTGTAAATATGCTTGACTCAGATCAATCTTACTGAACTTTTGTCCCCCAGCCAGGCCTGCGAAGAGGTCATCGATGCGGGGAAGCGGGTATTGCTCTGCACACAACACTGGGTTGACAGTGACTTTAAAATCACCGCAAATCCGGAGAGAGCCATCTTTCTTCACGATTGGAACGATAGGAGTGGCCCATGAGCTATGGGTAACTGGTATTAGGACTCCATTGGTGACCAGGCGCTCCAGGTCTGCTTCAACTTTTGGCCTGATGGCATATGGCACAGTTCGGGCTTTCAGATATTTTGGTGGACTGCCAGGTTTAATGTTCAATGTCACAGTGATTCCCTTCATACTTCCCAAATCATCTCCAGAAACAGCAGCATGTTTCCTTAGTATAGGGGTTAGACTGGTTTCTTCTTTAGTCATCCGGTGCACTTCTGCCCAGTTCAGCTGAATCTTCCCAAGCCAAGACCTACCCATTAAGGCTGGGTAGTTACCTCTCACCACAAACAGTGGCAATTTAGCCGCCCGTCCATTGAGCTCCACCTTAACATCAATAGTGCCCAACATGGGCACAGCTTCACCTGTATACGTCTTCAAAACAGTTTTTGTTGCCTTAAGCGGAAGATGCTGTAGCTTTTCCTTATACACAGTCTCAGGAACCAGCGAGACAGCTGCACCGGTGTCTAGTTCCATGCGTATAGGTTTGCCCTCCAATAAGGGGGTTACCCAGTATTCATGTGAGCCCGCTGCCAAAGACAAAACATGCAGTGGCACTTCCTCTTGTGAGGCGGTGTCACCTTGATCATCCTGTGTCTGCTCTAGGGTATGCAAGGTTCCTCTTTTTGTCGGCCAGACCACAGGCCTCTTTTTCTTTTGTTTACAGGCACACTCAATGTGTCCCTTTTTGCCACAGTGTCGACACACCAGGTCCTTACACCAGCATTCTGATGCCTGGTGTCCTGGCTTACCACAGCGGTAACATTCTTGACTCTGCACAGTTTTGTGGGTCGGTTCTTGTGACACTTTTTGCACCCTAGGGGGTGCACCGATGTATTGTGCCTCCCTTGTAGCCAGTTCCATGGAGACAGCAATATCAACAGCCTTCTGTAAGGTAAGCTGAGCCTCTGTCAGTAGGCGCTTCCGTATAGCTTCACTGCAGAGGCCACACACTAACCTGTCACGCAGGGCATCATTTAACATCTCTTTAAATTCACAGTGTTCTGCTAGCTTTTTTAAAATGGCAACAAATTGTACAACTGTTTCATCTTCCTTTTGGTCTCTTTTGTGGAACCTATATCTTTCAGCAATTACCAGTGGTTTTGGGGAGAAATGAGACCCCAGGATTTCCACAATGTCACTGTAAGATTTAGTCTCAGGCTTAACAGGGTGTAGTAAGCTGCGTAGCAGAGAGTAGGTTTTAGCCCCTACAACAGTTAAGAATATTGGCACCTTCTTCGCTTCTGTAATGTCATTTGCAATACCAAAAAGCTCAAAACGCTCAGTATACACATGCCACTGCTCTGTATTCTCATCAAAAGGCTCCAGGGGCCTGGTCAGAGTAGCCATGATTTTTAGTTTCACTTTCACAGTCAGTGCAAACAAGCAGCTTTTTTTCTTTGTTTGGTCTTTACCTTGACTTCTACTTCCTTCTGTTACTGGAGCAGCACCAGGATCCCACCCTCGTCGCCAGTGTTATGTCCTAGGGGCAGCCGGTGTAGGAAGCAATCACTTGAGGCCAGAGAGCAGACAGCTAACCAAAACCTCCATTTTATTTACAGACACAGAGAGCTCACTCAGCCGGTTGAAACCGGCTGAGCTATCCCTTAATAGTCTAACTCAGTTGCCATAGTAACAAAACCCATGACAACCAAATACACAACAGCAACCACTGTATCTCCTTCCTCCCAAGGATAATATCATCTCCATGTATACTTGGTAAAAAATCTAACCCTGCTTTTAATTTATTTTAGCAAGGTATAACTGGTGTACAATGAAGTAAAAAATGAAGTTAAATGGGAGAGTACCATCAATACCACACAGACAATATTACCATTAAATAATTATAAACACTATTGATAGACAGTCTGTTTAGCAGGTTCTGGAGCAATTTGATCATAATAAAGTGCTTGAAATGATCTAACACTTCTCTGTCTCTGGGAATTTGAAGGCTAACTGCATGATGAGCACCAATGAAAGTTCTTGGACAGTCAAACAATCTTTTTTGACATTCAGGATCCACACAAACTTATTCTGCTGGAAAAAGACAATAAGGAAAAACACAGCTATTGCAACATTTCCTGATCAATCAGAATATGCTGTCTCATTCCTAGGACCTTATTGTCACTATCTCAGTATTGTGCAGTTCAGAGTCCATTAAGCCCCTTAGTAAAATCATTTCTAAACACTGGGGAGAATGTCATCAGTATCCCTACAATACACAATTATATTTGTGTTGCCCTATGGACCTTACAAGCATGGTCTGTGCTGTGGAGGAAGGATTGATGAATATACCAGCTTGATGTAGCAGGGCCATATAGTCCTCCACTCTGAGAATCTGATGATAAAGACTGCTCCTCCATCATGCCCCAATAGCTGTGCAATTTCCACAGATGGCACCTTCATTTTTCCGGTGATGAGGCGACGTAGTGCTGTTATGATGTCATGACCCACCAGGCTTAATTATTGTCTTTCTTTGTGGCCTGTTCTTGCAGCTTTCTAGTCCAAGTTTCCAGACTTGATGAGGGGAATAGTGGGTTAGGTGGACATTTGGGATTTACCAACAATGGATCTGGATAGGTCAGGCAACTCTACATCTAACCCATCCCTCCATATAATACCTGTCAATACAGAGCTCTCAAATTACATTGTGTCACCACAAAATGCATTGACTCACAGTATGGGGTCACGGTTTACTTAAGGCGTTGGATGAATACAGAAAAAAATCACAAATGCTGGAATTAAAACTGGCAAATCATTCTGCAGATATTTGCAACCCCTTTTATTTTATTTTCTGATAACATTTAAGCAAGGAGATCCTTACCTGGAAGAACATCAGGAACAAGGAAGTGTGGAGAATACTTATGTAAAGTAGGTATGTTTTTGCACAGGAAGTGCTGGCAACCATTTTGAAAGCTGATTGTGGATTGGGAGTTGGAAGAGAAAAATGAGAGTAGGGAAAACTAAATCAAAGCCAAATTAAAGAAAATAAACATTGCTAGCGATGCCACCATAATTAAGTGTAAGAGCCTCAGAGGATAGGGTGTACCTTCCATATTTGTTGGCTCACAAGTGTCTCATCTGGTGGCCAGACAGAGTGTCATGGGGATGATTGTCCTGGGCCCTGCTCCCTCTTGAATTACCTTTCAAATTGATTATATTATTCATAGCATCAATCAGTTACTTGTATTCTTGTAATGCCTACGGCACAGAACTATACGCACAGAGAACAGAGCGCGGCCCGCACGCCAAAGAGCTAACACTGTACAAAAGACAGACAGACAGACTGATACAGACAAACAACAAAAAGACAATGTGTCAAAAGAGTAATAAAATGGTGCCCCAGTTTCCCTCTTCTCCTGCTGATCACCCATGTGATCATCAAGCTACCAGTCGAACTGCTTCAGAACGTAGGCTCCCTCAACCACCCTCATATGTAAACACCGCCGTATTCTAGGGAGAAAATGCCAAAGGATTCTGAAGACGTGCATTTATCTGCTATGTCTCCCATGATCATATCTAGGAGGAGGGGGCAGGGGTCATGTGGCCACCCTTTTGATGTCCTGGTTTTAGTGGTAGCTTTCAACCACTACCTGTTTCTGCAGGAATGCACCAGGGTATCAGCCCTCTTTGCTTTCACTGAGAAGGATGTCTCTAGGTCAACAAGCTGACAGCCTAATAACTGCCAAATATTTTTTCCAAACGTTTAGATCTTGGTTATTTATTTTTAAGCAGTTTTTTTTTTAATCTTGGGCACCACATCCTCCATGTGTCTGCTTAGATCAGATCACAGGGATGTGTGGGATTTTAAGGATCCTAAGTGTTGATTTGCACCATGACTGTGGAATTAAGCAACCAAATTTAAAATAATTGGGTATTCAATCTTTCCAGATCAATGTGAGTATGATCCAGCAAACCCTCTTCTTACATTAGTAGTACCATTGACTTTAATGGGAAACCGTGAGTGAGTAAAGAGTACTCCTGTGAGTAAGGGTTTGTGAGGTCTCGGTCCCTAGTAGCATTCAGGAATGTAATCTTTGCTTGCTCTCTTAGCAGTTTTTAATGAATATTCTCTTGGCAGTGCTGCAAGAATTAAATAACAACATCACATAGACGTTCTTAGGGGAAAAGGAAGAGGAATGTGACTTGGCGGCTCTGCATTGTTATGGGCTATGCAGCAGAGTGCCTGTGTGACCTTGGATAAATCTTGTTCCTCTGTTTCTCCATGTATCCAGTGGTGAGAGGAAGGTATACCTACCTCCATAAGGCTATTGTGAGCTGCATTCGTGTTTGTAAAGCATTTTTGCAGCATTTGATGGCGGTACTATATAAAGTACAGAACATTGTTTACATGCAAATAGAAAATTGGAATAACTTTAGAGTGTGACAATGTTTTGATCATTCCATGCCCAGTGTTAGGTTAAAGTATCTATCAGTGAAAAGGGGATGGGAATTCTTCCAAATAAAATAACCACTCTCACTTCAGATAGCTAGTACCAGATTTATGGCAATGGGTATAAGTAGTACACAAACTCTAAAACAGACTCACTGTTCATAAATTGGCTGGGCGCATGGTGTGTCATGCCAACACTTCCACTTCTTTTACTGCACCACTTTAAGGCCAGGACCTGGCTATATTTCAGAAGAATAAAGTAGACCTTGTAATTCCATCAGTCTACAGGTAATACAGTAGTTCTGCAGTACTCTTAAGGGAAACATTGACTCAGTACTAACTGGTATTCTGTTTTAACTCACCACCTATATGACTGATTAGGGAACAATACCCGAGGACTGTATTACAAAGAACAGCATACTTGACTGCACATCAATAAATGTATGAATTCACTGCAGAGAGCCTGGAGATTTTACCACTAATTCAGAAAGAAAACAATCTACAAAAGGAATTCAAGCTTGAACACGGGAAGTTGCACGCCCAATTTGCAGAACTGCAAATAGATGGATGCAGCCATGTTTTTTGTTTTGCCATTTTTTACCCGCTTTATCTATGAGCAGACTTGTTCTGGACAAATTTCCATTCCCTTCGTCCCTCACCATCATATCTGACTGACTGGTTGCAGATACTGTGAAAAATTCATCAAGGAAAAAAGTCAGATGAATGTGGCTTTACACATCGTTAGCTGCTAAAAGTCAGAGTGTTTTGTTTGTAGGGATGCATGTGTAAATTGTTTTGCATTTTGGTTTGTATGGGTTCATGCCCTCTGAGGTTCAGTCAAAATCACCCACTTTCCTCTGGTTTCATGATGAACCCACAGAGAATATTGAGTTTCATATTATTAAGCATAAAGAACCTGATTTACTTACATTACTTCAGTTTTGCCCCATTTGTAACTCCATTGATCTCAGCGTCTGTGTGATTTCACTGATATTAACCTGACATAAAACTGATGTGATGCATGGCTAAATCAGGCCCAATGTCCTTAAATAGAGTGTTATCCAAAGATGACTGTTCATTGACTTCTGTAGGCTAAGTATGGTGATCTTGGTCCAGTTCCCAGCAGATGGAGGTACTGAACACCATCGCAGTTGGCACGGATAAGCTCCCTCATTTGGCAGTGCTGGAAAAATGGTTCAGACTGAATTACCTTTGAGCCTTTGCCCTCATTATAACAGGAATGAGGCACAATGGCAATGAAGCCTGAGGATGGTTTTGTTGTTGAGCCACTGGATTGAGACTCCAGAGGGCTAGGTACAGCCCCCTCTGCTAAGGACTTCCTGTGTCACCTTGAACAAGTCACTTCACGTCTCAGTTTCCCTTTTGTAAAATGGGGATAACTTATTATTAGTATTTATTTGTATTATCATAGTACCTAGGAGTCACAGCCCAGGAACCTATTGTGCTAGGTTCTGTTCAAACACAGAACAAAAAGACAGTCCCTGCCCCCAAAGAGTTTACATAAGTATAAGACAAGAGAGAACAGATGGAACAAATTGGGCAGTACCAGGAGACAATGAGACCATATTTGTTAGCATGACAGGTAGTGGTCTCAGCACACCAGCAACCTAACTATTCCTTCCTAGCTTCTTTCCTAGGAATATTTTGAAGATAAATGAATTAATGTTTGGGAGGCATTTGAGTATTGCCTATGGGGGTCACATAATGCATAGATTCTATGAATTAAAAAATGGGTTTCATTCTCCGTCACCCAAAAAGCTGTATTTTTTTTAAAGTGAAACAAGCTGTATTTGTGATGGTCAGCACTGTGGAAAAATTCAAGCAGGAATGGTCCTCATCATTTTGAGTGTGTCTAAGTGACTTGCTCCTGTGATTGGCAATGAGTTGTGCCTAAACCACTACAGAATGATGGATAGACATGTGAATGGGGAAAATCTTTCCATGTTGAGGTTGAGGGACAACATGTACAATGACATACAGGTATGTAAAAGTCATGCACAGTGATATGCCAGTGGGATATGATACTTACCTTAATATAATTTCTTGTAGGCCATAAAATATAGAATTTTATAAGGTACATTAAATTTAAAATCCTGTTCTTTTTTGTAAAGAAGTCTTAAGATATAGTAAAATCAATATGAATCTTTGGGACTGAAGGTCTCTTCTGCATGAACCAGCCAATAAAACATTAAGATCTCAGGGCAACAAAAAAATTTCTAGTAACTAATAAATTATAATAAGTTTAATCACTTGGTGAATTATTAGAATATTACCCTTTTGATTCCAGGTCTGTCCCTTGCAATCTGGGAAATGTGTCACCTTTTACTAACAAGAGGGCCAGTGTCACTGACCATTTTACAACATGTCCAAATGTAGATCATGTTGTCATGGAAAATAATGAATACCATAAATCTGTACTAGTCTGTGCTATACAGTAAAACATGACAAATAGTCTTTTCTCCAGGTCTAGCCATTATTTCATTCACTATGAATTCTCAATACCTTGTCAAGTATAAACTGAAGATAGAGCAAGCTGTGGATCTCATCCATAAACTGGCTTATCTCCATTAATTTGCTTTCATAGAATCAAGCCATAGCTGAAGAGTTGGCTTTGTAAACCGGTTGGAATTTTGGCACTTCAGACCTGGTTTTCTCATTGGTTGACAGTGTAACAAAAGAAGCTATCAGCACTTGTATTTACCATTGGTATTAATGTGTTTCCATAGAAAAAAATAAGGGACATTGCCTCATTCAATAGTATGAAATATGGGGAAAATGGACTCCAAAATTATGTGAGGGGGAAATCTTTTAAAATGAATCTGGTGGTAGTGAAAAGTGCTGGACAGTCAGACTATAACAGTTGCCTACAGGCAGGTAAAAATCACTGGCAATATGAGAGCATATAATTATCCACCTCACTGAAGTGTATGCTTTCAAAATAAAAGTTGAATTGATGTCCTCTGCCATGGTGTTTCTGGTACTTGGTGAGGATTCTTTGAGTGGCTGTGAATGATATTGTCACGCTGAGCATTTTAAAATCATACCAAGAATCTAGATGTTAATACTAGGCTATTAAATGATTAATCTCGGTCTCCTGTTACATAATTCAACACCCCAACATCCCTTGTTAGTGTGACATAGATTTATTTCCTTTTATAGTTTGGAATGTCAGCCCCACATTTTCAAATGGAGGTGCCTGAAATCTAGTAATTACGCACATATTTTTACTGTAACATTTCTAAACAGCATCTTCTTTCATAAAATTTCATACTCTCCTTCTTGCCAACATTCAGACTCTTTCTTATTCTAGCATCATGTTCCTTTGTGTTTACAATGTAAGTAGTCCTACTATCTGTTCTTTCTAACCTCTGCCATTTCCTTGTGGAACTCTTATGTTTCAAACCAAACTTTAACCATAGGGAACAGCATTTGTCAAATTGCATTAGAAACCTGTATCTAGAATTTTCTGTATAGGGGGAGATTTGGCAGCAGCCAGTGGATCTGTCCAAAGAAATACAGGAATTTTGCTTATTTCTTTTTCCACATCTGGGAGCTGAGAGTGCCCTTTCTTTATATTGTCTTACTATTCTTTTAAATCTAGGCACGTTCTCATATTTGTTTGGTTTCCCTTACTACCACCACTGCAATTGGTTTCAGTGTTTTTTTTTTCCATATTGCTTCTAATTTCACCATACTTATTAATTCCTTCAGAAAGTAATTTCTCACAACAAATTTTTCCATTCAGAGTTTTCCTGGATGAAAAATAACCTGAGTTAACTTAAGGTTTAAATTAGCATGACGTGTGTCCTTAACTGAATAGAATTCAGATTCCTCCTCAAACAGTGGTTCAACTAAGCTGAGTGTCCACATAAAAAAACACATCAGCATTCAGCAGTGTGATCTAGTAGCTAGCACACTACACTGGACCTCAGCAGACTTGGGTTCTATTCCACCCTCTGCCCCTTACCTTCTTGGTGACCTTGACCAAGTCACTTAGTATCTCTGTGTCTTTGTTTCCCCATCTGTGAAATGGGCAGAGGAACGTCTTCCTTTCCATGAAGGATTTTGATGTTTTTGAAACGTGGCTTTGTTCTGAATTGGACTAAAAGGTAAAAATTTCAAAATTCTCTGTGTACGGGGATAGCAGCCATGGACTGAGGCAGTCCTGGGGTCCCTGAGCTCAGGGCAGTCAGCCTGGTTGGCTGCTCTGCAGCCACAAATGCCTGGAAGCCCAGGCTCCTCAGGAGGCCACCAGGCAGGCTACTGAGGAAACAACATAACCCCACCTGGTTTCCAGAGGAATGTTATCAAAATCAAAGTGTTTCCATGGAATGTTTCAATTTCAATGAATTGGCAAATTCCACTGAAGAAAGATTTTGTTCAAATATTTCCGTCCAGATCTATGACATCCTATGGAAAGTGCTTTGAGACCTGATGATAAAAAGTGCTATATGACACCTCGGTATTATAATTGCACCAGAGTCTATAAAGCTTATTATATTAATTATCTTTATGGTTAAGAACATTGTGATGGGGTGAACTTGCCCTGCACTGGACAAGGATGGGTTGACACCATGCTCTGGACAGAGGAAATCACACCCCTTTGTCCTTGCTGGGCATGTTCCAGCTGGAGCATCAGTATAAAAGGGAGAACACTCTTAGAGGGCTTTCCCTTCACCCCCTCCCCTGGTTCTTTTCATGCAGACAGAAGGCAGAAGACCAGAAATCCGAAGTGCAGGCAATGCCATGTTTATTGGGGTTAGTTCTAAGGAAACATATTCATAGCTCTACATGCCAGCACAGTCTGTTCCCCAGTGTTCTGTTTCCAGCACTGATGCCTCAGAAAATTTACCCCGTGTCCCCCTTCCCAGCTCTAACATCCCAGAGCCTGTGCCCCTGTCCACCATACCCTGTAACACTTTAGCTGTGCTATCCCTTATCTCTTCCCATTGTACTAAAAGCCCCAGCTGGTTGTGGGAAATGCAACACAATGTCCTTGTTCATTGTTCTTCACATATATTAGTAATAAGATATCAAAAAGTCAAACCCAAAATTCTGTCTCTGGCTGACAAACAAGCCTATATACTAACACAGCCCAGCTCAGTCAGGATGGACTGCTGAGGAGAGAAGATGCATGTTGTAGGCTCCCGCCCAGGAGCTACTGAAGCCCCAGACTGCAGAGGCCAGTCACATTGAGACCCAGCTACCAGAGGACGCCTGGGAGACATCGGAATCATTGGAAACTTCACAGGCCGAAGACCTAGGAGACCTGTGGACCATGTCACTGGAAGACAGGGTAGGAAGTAGCCATGAGAGACTAGCCATTGACCTGGTTGTAGAACTGAGCAATAAGTCAGGGTGTTTCAGTCGGATTCCCACTGACCCGGTGGTGAATACACTCATCACTGACAGGGCCCTGGGCTGGGTCATTGGAGTAGAGAGGGCCTAGTTCACCCTACCCTGGCCACTCCTTCCCCAGGTGGTGGCCCACCTCCCTCTGGCCATCAGGCCACACAACCCTGCTATGGAAGGCAGCCATCTTGACTCTGGACACTGGGCCATGTAGCCCTGCGAGAAAGGACAGCCATGTTGACTCTGGCTACGCCACCTAGCCCTGTAAGACAGGGCCACCATATTGACTCTGGCCACTGGGCCATTCTTCCCTGAGGCTAGGTGGACTCAGCTGCAGAGCTATCATGCCTTTTCTCCACCTCAAATGGGGACAGGAGGTGCTTGCCCCACGACAAACATCATGGATTGATTTTCATTTTTATTTATCTTTGACTGCTTGCAAACATGTCCTATCACTGACAACAGTGAAAACATGTAGAATTTGAATCGTTTTGTTACCTATGTATGTATCTGTGGCAAAGCAGAGAGAGTCCTGATTATATTTCCTGTCATCAGCCCATGAAAATGATCAACTTTGTCTATGATTTACACACAGTGTTCTAATCATAAACTATCTTAAAATGAGAACGCACAAGGTAGACTGCCATCAATTGCAGAAAGAACTTGTCATAAATCAACAGCTGGAGCAGTGTCAGTTCCTAAAACCAGATTTTTAGTCTCAAAAACATTTGTATTTTAAAACTTAACTTTCATGTGTGTGTGTGTGTGTGTGTGTGTGTGTGTGTGTGTGTGTGTGTGTGTGTGTGTGTGTGTGTGTGTTGATAGAACATAGTAAACCAAAAGATGCATGGATGGGTTTTAGTTTTTGAGGCCATATCCATTTATAGAATTTTTTTTCTTAGAAAGAAGATACTGGTAAGAATTTGTTAAAATTGTTTGTTTTTCAAATGGATATTTTGGTCTACTTTGGGAGGAGTATTAAAAACATGAGCTTTCTTCATGATGGTTTCAGACTGAGCCCTAATATGCCATTCTAATACAGGTAATCATTCTCTGAGCAATTAAAGTGAGTTTTACGTGCCCTGTTCTGTGATAAACTTTCTTCTGGGAGGAAGATCTATGTTGTGGAGGAACTTAAGTTTTTAGAGTATTGCCACAATACAGCAATGGTAATCCCTTGAGGTCTTTGCTGTTCATGGTTCCAACTTTTACTTGCACAAATTGCAATTTTGGCATTTTCTGTAATTTGTCACTTTCTGCTTACCATTTTTGGATCCCAATAATTGTAGTAGTTAACAAGGCATAGTCCTCTCTCAGCCTGACTTAAAAAGAATTTAAGAGACCCCAATCTGGCAGTCAACAGACCTGGGTTCTACTCCGAGCTTTGTCATTAACTTGTAGTTCTGCCCCCTTGGTGTGACACTCTGTAAAATGGGGACCGTGATGGCTTATCCACCTTTGTAAAAGTTCTACACATACTAATGAAAAATGCTAGGTATTATCAATATGCTGCATTCTCCTATCCACTGAATTCATAGTCTGGAATGTAAAGTGCCTATTTGGAGGAGAGATTTTCAGTGTAATGCTTTAAGTAAATAATGGAGTGGGATAGATCAAAATTGTAAGGACTGGAATTACACCCATTTCCTAATTCAAATTGGGTCCAGATCATCCTCCTGTGCTTTAAGACATGGAAGCGGTTAAAGGCATTTATGTACTGACCTAAAATGACCAGAACATGAAACACATGGGAAAGGAAGATAAGTAGAACTATACCTCAAATTTGCAGCAGCCTCTGGGCATGAACCATGCGTCATCAGTATGAGAAGGCATGGCCAATTGAGAAATGCCTTGTGAAATGTCACTGAGGGGAGGCATGCATTTAAAAGAGGATGGCTGGTTCTGTGAGACTTTGGAAGATCTGGGTTCAGTGGTCTGCTCGGTCACAAATTCCTCATGACCTGCTGCAAGGCACTTAATCTCTTTGTGCCTCAGTTTCCCATAGAAATAACACTTCCTTTCTCACTTGTTTTTTCTTTGCTTTCTCTATTTAGGATGTAAGCTCTTTGGGGCAGGGATTTGTACAGCACCTCACACAAAAGCATAGCATAACCTAATATGGTGATGGCCTCTAAGGACAAATGTAGCACTATTAATACATTTAAGTATTAATAAATGTCACATTTCACACTACGTGTTTGTGTATGTATGAGAGACCGAGAGAGTAAGAAGCCCTCGTGTTTCTCATGATTTGTAGTTATCTTGTCATACAATTAATAATCCTTAGCTCCCTAAAAAGTTTTTCTATTCAATGTTAATAGGTTAAAAAAATCTAAAAGCAGTTAGCTGGTAAAATTTGGCTTACTCTTCTGTCCCAAATCAAATCATGTTAATTCAAATCAACTTTGTTGTGTGATCTGATTTTGACAGAAAGCCAAGTTATTTCCCTTCTTGTGACTTAAGCTAGCAATGTGGAGAAACAAGTTAACTTTTAAGGGGCCAGATGGTCAGCTGAAGTAAATCAGTGCAGCTCCACTGATTTCAATGGAACTTTTCCAATTTATACCAGCTGATGCCCTGGCAAAAAATAAAAATAAAATAAAATAATAATAATAATAAAAAAAATAGTTAATCCATCCCTGGATTTCATGAAGTCAAAGTAACCTACCCAGATCTCCTCATTTTATCATTTTGTAGCTTCCTCTTGTAGTGTTGTGTTTTGGTTCAGAAGTCTTTGTTGTCTTAAGTAATTTCAAGAATAGTAATACAAATTCTCTCATGTTTTTCTCCATATGTATATTCCCACACTTAGTTATGCTGTTTGTTTTTGTGCTGCTTCACAGTATTTATTCCACAATCTTTATGTTTAAGAAAATCAATCCAAACTTAATTTTTTTTTAAAGTCAATAAATAGTTTGTGGAAATTATAGTCAATGAAAAACATTCTTGCAGAGAGATATATTCACTTGACAAGATTTTTCAATTACATCCATCTCTTCTTTCTCTCATGCTTCTGAACTAGTTGGTAGCCACTTTGGTCTAGATTTCCATTTCCAGTGGAATGCTTTTTAGTAGCAACAAGCCCTAGTGATCCTTGATTGCTTTAACATACTAATGTGCAGATTTCAATAGGGTGCTCGCCGGGAGGTTTTTAAGAGCATGTTAGACAATCACCTGTCAGGGATGGTGTAGATCAGTGGTGGGCAACCGGCGAGAAAGTGTGTTTACATCGACCGTCTGCAGGCACGGCCGCCCGCAACTCCCAGTGGTCGCGGTTCACCGTTACTGGCCAATGGGATCTGCTGGAAGCGGCGCGGGCTGCAGGGACGTGCTGGCTGCCACTTCCTGCAGCTTCCATTGGTTGGGAATGGCAAACCGCAGCCGCTGTGAGCAGCTGTGCCTGCAGATGGTCAATGTAAACGAACTGCCACGCGGCCTGCCAGAGGATTACCCTGACGGGCCTCAGGTTGCCCACCACTGGTCTAGATAATACTTCGTCCTGCCTCGAGTGCAGGAAACTGGACTAGAAGACCTTTTGAGGGCCCTTCCAGTCCTGCAATTCTATGACTTGGCAGAGCTTGGTTCAATTCTCTGCTTTGCAGAGGCTTCCAGTGTGATTTTGAGCAAGCCATTTAGTCTGTCTGTGACTCAGTTTGCGGTCTATAAAATGGGGATAACAGCACTGCCCTACCTCGTGAGGATGTTGTGAGGATATATTAAAGATTGAGGTGTTCGGATACTGAGGTAAGGAGGGTCCTATAGGCACCAAAGATAATTAAAAGGAAGTAGGGGAATGTGATAAATGAATTTTTGAAGGTTGCAAACACCAGTAACTACTTAGTGTATCTGGAGTGATATAACTAGGAAAAATGGAATGGAATTGAGGGAGAGAAATGTAAACTAGCTTTCCACTTCCAAATGACTATACCTATTTAACTGTGGAATAGTCTCCTAAAGGAAAAGGAGTTTGAGAACTTGAGATGTGAAAACAAGGCTATACAAAGCAGAGGAATATGCAGATCAGAATACACTGTATTATACAGAATGATGCTGTGTTCGCTGCGGGATGAACTGGATGCCCTATAAGTCTTGTTCATCTTTAGTTTCTATAGTTCTGTCTTTTTGTGATCATTTGTATGGGACAGAGACTTGGCATTCAAGTTATCAGTCTGGATGTGACATTGCAGAGCTCCCGTGTTACGATAATGAAGGCTCAAAGCACCATAGCTGGTTTTGAAGCAGTGGTTTTAACTGGCTCTGCCATTGTGTTTTCAAAGGAGTCTGTTCTAAACCCCCTTTCTAGTGGCCAAGGCCCTGATCCTCAAGGGATAGGCACCTACATACTTTTGAGGAACTGAGCCTGGGGCTTTAGATTCAGCAAAGTACTTAAGCACACGCCTAACTGTAAGCATGTGGGTAGTGCCCTGGAGTACCCTATTGAATCAGGGCCACAGATTGCTGGGGGGAAAACATAATTTGGACTCTATTGCAAACACTTTTCTCTTTATGAAGTTCAGGATAAAACCTTATTAAACTTTAACAGGGACAACGATATTGGCCTTTTTAGTGTTGCCAAATTAATGCTTTGAAATCACCAAAATATCTTGATTTGAAGTGCGTCTGAGTACACACAATAGGAGGCTTCCCACAAGTCACAAATTATTCATCTGAATGGGTCTGAGCTCAGTCTCAGTGATCTTATGACAATATCAATTATGAAAATAACAAGATGTCAAGAAGAAAGGAAACAATACCAGTGCAAGTTTATGGAGACAAACACTCCATTATCTTGCAAGCCTTTGGAGGCAATACTATCTGATGTCAAAGCAGAAGGAAATAGTGACAGTGGAAGAGTACAGGGGCCAGTCGCTGCTGTCCTTCAAGCCCTTTCTCTGTCCTCAGAAATACTTAGCTGCCTTTTAAACACATGCACAATTTGCAACTGTTTATTTTAAGAGCCCTTTGACAGCCCGATCCACAGTGATTGAAGTGGTCTGAAGTGCCTAAAGAAGGGGAGTCCATCATAACCCCAGCCAAAGTAAGTTTTCATGCACTTGGTACAGACCATTCACAATTTCATTTATACAGATATTACATAAACACATTCCAGTTTAGGTCACTAAATATTTATATTTGTTGTTGTTGTTTTTAAATGAGGCAACAGGCCTCCTGCAAATTATTAAAAGAAAAGACAGCACATGAGTTTGAGAAACAGGTGCCAAGGAGCAGGGCATAGTAAGATTCAGTGGGGTTGTGCGGAGTCTCTGAGGATGGGGACTGGTGGAGGTTTGCAGTTATACTGAGTGGAGTTGAGGGGGGTCTCTGGGCATGGGGGTGCAGTAACATTCAGTGGGGTTTGGGATGTCTCTAGGAATTAGGGTTTCTGGGATTTGGGTGGGAGGTCTCCCTGGGGATAGAGGGTGCAGTGAGATTTAGTGAGCAAGAGGGTTCTCTCTGAATTCCTGAGGCTTGACCCAAGGTTGCTGCCTCTGCCCTCTGATCCCTGCTGCTCCACATCTCGTCCCTCCCTGCTGTCCCTGCTCTGAGTTCCTACAAGTTGCTGGGATGGGCAACTGGCAGGGGAGGCTCTGTGCTCTCTGCATCCTCCACCAGCCCCGCCCTGGCTTCTTGGCTGCACTGCCCCTTCTCCCCACCTCACACACACAGAGCAGCCAATCCCCAGGCTCTGTTATGCTCCTCCACGGACACAGGCCCCGGTGTGCATGATGGACAGGCAGACAGGTGAATAAATGGGCAGTGCCTGCCCATGGGGGAGCAGAGCCCGGGGAAATGTAAGGGGCAGCAGCAGTATCCCAGGGCGCTGAGTGAAGCAGCAGCTCTGAATGGAAGCTCTGTGCCCCTCATTCACCCCTCCCACTCCAGTTTCAAAATAGTTTGCAAGGGAGCGAGGGTCATGTCTTGTAAGTGAGCTGCACTGACAGACATTGATACCCGTTTGGGATGCTGATTGTCTGAGTAGGGGACAGAATTGGGAATGGCCTTCACATCCCATAGAGCCTCTTATATCAGTGATGATGGTAACGGGAATGGGTCTTGTGCTGAGGGAGGCGATTAATTGTCAGGAGGACGTATGGGGTGTTCTCAGAATGCCTTATTTGAGGTTGTCATCTGGAGGAGTGAGCTGCTGGTAAAGAAGGATAGAGGAAGAGAGGGTTGCAGAGCAATGGGGATGGCTGGATATTGGATGAGAATAGAGTAGGGAGATGGATTTAAGAGTGAGGGGTGCATGATTTGATTATGAGGGAACATGTGGAGGTCAGGTAAGGATCAATCTGTCCTGGAAAGGGATTTTAGTGAAGTTTTATGTGAGTTTTATACATGTTGGGGAACACATTTTGTAACAAAAGGGATATTTTTACACCTAAGTGACGGGGTGGCCAGCCCCCAAATCCTCTCTGCCCATCTTATTTCCCCATTCATTCTTGTTGCACCATGTCCACATTACAGCATGAGCACTTCAGTACTGGGACTGTCATCCTACATATTGGGGAAAGGCTTAGAGCCTTTTAGGCTCAACCACAAAGTGACATGTCCCTTAAGTCTATGCACTTACATCTCTTTGGGCAAGGTGGCCATCTTCTAGGCAGTAGCCCTCAGAAGTGTTTTAGCAGGAGTCATGTATCTACTGGGGTTTTGTGGACTTTCCATTAAGGTAAATCTGGTCCCAGATTAAACATATGTGGTGCCTCCATTTGATCCAAGATTAAACATATAGATTAATAGATTATAAAACCAGAAGGGACCATTGTGATCATCTAGTCTGACCTATTGTATAACATAGGCCCTGGAACTGCACAAAAATAATTCCTAGAGAAGATCTTTTAGACAAACATCCAATCTTGCTTTTAAAAATTGTCAGTGATGGAGAATCTATCTCAATCCTTGGTAGATTCTTGCAATAGCTAATTAGTTTCACCATTAAAAATGTTTGTCATATTTCCAGTTTGAATTTGTCTAGCTTCAACTTCTAGCCGTTGGATCAGGTTATAGCTTTCTCTGCTAGATTGAAGAACCAATTATTAAATATTTGTTCCCCTTATAGGTACTTACAGACTGTAATCAAGTCACCCCTTAATCTTTTATTTGTTAAACTAAATAGATTGAGCTTCCTGAGTCTATCACTATAAGAGATGTCTTCTAATCTTTTAACCATTCTCGTGGCTCTTCTCTGAACCCGCTCCAATTTGTCAACATCCTTCTTGAATTGTGGATACCATAACTGGACACAGTTTTCCAGCAGTGCGTGCACCAGTACCAAATACAGAGGCAATATAACCTCTCTACTACTACTTTAGATACCCTGGTTTATGCATCCCAGGATCATATTAGTTATTTTGGTCACAGCATCACACAAGAAGCTCACATTCAGCTGATTTATCAACCATGACCCCCAAATCTTTTTCAGAGTCACTGTTTCCCCCATACAGTAAGCGTGGCTTATAGTCTTTGTTCCCAGATGTATATATTTTCAGTTAGGCATAATAAAACATGTATTGTTTGCTTGTGCCCAGTTTACTAAGCAATCTATAATGCTCTTAATCAGTGACCTGTCCTCTTAATTACCACTTCCCCAATTTTCGTGTCATCTTCAAACTTTATCAGTGATGATTTTATATTTTCTCCCAGGTCATTGGTAAAGATATTAAATAGAATAGGTTCAAGAATCAACCCCTGTGGGATTCTACTGAAAACAGACCCAGCTGATAGCTATTCCCCATTTACAGTTACATTTTGAGACTTGTTGATTAGCCAGTTTTTAATCCATTCAATATGTGCCATTCTAGTTTTTTAATCCAGCTGTTGTGCATTACCAAGTCAAACAGTTTACAGAAGTCTAAATATATTATGTCAACAATATTGCTTTTAACAACCAAACTTATAATCTCAGGGGGAAAAAAAATCAATTTAGTTTGGCAGGATCTATTTTCCATACACCATGTTGATTTGCATTAATTACATTACCCTCCTTTAATTCTTTATTAATCGAGTCTTGTATCAGCGCCTCCATTATCTTGCCTAGGATCAATGTTAGGCTGGCAGGACGATAATTACTTAGGTCATCCATTTACCCTTTTTAAAAATTGGCACCACATTAGCTTTTTTCCAGTGTTATAGCACTACCTCATTGCTCCAAGATTTACTGTAAATCAACATTAACACTGCAGCAACTCCTCAGCCAGATCTTAACTTGCTTCCAGGAGTTTTATCTGTACCTGCTGATTAAGGAATCTCTACCTTTGGTATTTCTGTTTAACATACTCCAGAGATGATAGTGGAATGGAAAGAGTGTTTGTCACCACCATATGATGAAAATATATAATCTATTTCCCCCAAAATGCAGTACAGAAATATTTATTGAACATCTCTGCCTTTTTTGCATTATTATTAACAATGTTACCATTTTCATCTAGTAATGGACCAATACTATTCTTTTTGTTCCTGATATAGCTAAAAATAAACATATTGTCATTAATGCTGCTGACCATAGATATCTTTTTGTGTCCCTTGGCTTCCCTTTTCAATTTTCTACAAATCCTAACTTCTGATTAATATTCATTACTATAAACTTCCCTTTTCTTCCTTTTGTTTTATATATATATAATATTTTATAGCTGTCTTCACTTCCCCTCTAAGCCAGGGTTTTTTTTTTTAACCAACACAGCCTTCTTCCTTAATTGTGGGATTGTGGCTTTTTGGACATCTAGTCACATGTTCTTAAATGATCCTCAGTTATCATTCACATTTTTTTTCTGATTAATATCTTCCTCCCATTTTATTTAACTCATGATTGTTTTCAGTTTTGTGAAATTGGCCCCATTAAAATACCAACTATATATTTTACTGGTCTGGACTTTATTCTACTTCCACACTATAAATATGATCAAGACACGTTCAATTGTACCTAAGTTACCATAAATTTTTAGTTCTATGATCAGTTCATCTACTTGTTAGGACAAGATATAATATAGAATAGCTCCTTGTTGTCTGCAACACTTTTTGAGTTGGGAAATTGTCATCTATAATGTTTATAAATTCCAAGGATGTTTTCGTACTGGCAGCATGAGACCTCCAGCATATGTCACTCAAATTGAAGTCCCCTGTGATCACACAATTTGTATTCCCTACACGTTATGGATAGGTGTGTAGGAGGTGGTCATCCTGTTCCCTAATGTGATTTGGTGGTCTGTATCAGACACTAACTAAAACCCTAGCTTGTGCTTTATCTGTTAGGACATTGATCCATAGGCATTCAGGTTCATTTTCTTCTGAATTATCAGTGACTTGGAAACAGGTAATGCTATTTTGGATATGAAGTGCCACTCCTCCTCCCCCTCTCCTTTTTCACACTTGATTCTTCCTAAATAAGTTATAACCGTTGATTTTAACATTCCATTTGTACAGATCATACCACTAGGTTTCAATAATACCAACTAGATCCAATTTATTTTAATAAATGAGCAATTCCACTTCCTCTTGTTTGTACTCCCAATCACCAACACATTGTTTTAAAGTCTCCCAATCAATTATTGACCTGGCCTAACTGTGCTGAACTGATGAGAGCTAATACAATCACAAACCCCAACAGGTTATCATTTTGCATAGCATAACTTCCAGCTGCTTTCCCCCCCCTGTGATGGGGTGTTCACCCCACATTTGCCCTGAAAGGGTTCATGAAGACCAAGAAAGGGGCTAATTAACTCAATTAGCCACAGTTGAGGGGAATCAGGTGGCCCAGCAATCCCCTGAGGGAGGGAGAGAGCCCAGCTGGTGAGGAACACAAAAGTCAGGAAATTGGCAGTAGAAAGAGGGTGCTGCTGGGGAAATCTGCAGTTACTGCATGGAAGAAGGGAGGAGTGTTTTCAGGCTACAGGGCTAGGTGGCCTACAGTTGCTCCCTGGGAGGGGGGGAGTTAGGAAGCTTGAAAACCCAGAGAGGGGGATGGGCCTGATGGTAGGAGAGAGAGCACAGGCAAAGTCCCTAAGGTCTAGCAGGGACCAGGCCTTGACTAGTGGCTAGAGGTCCCTCAGCCGGAACCCAGCCTGGAGGATGGGCCCAGGTTCCCCTACCAGCCACTGAGGTAGTGGCACTATGAGGCAGTGAATAGGAAGACTGCCTGTTTGTGGGAAGAGACTTTCCAACCCCAGAATGGGACACAATTTGGTGACCTGTCTGGAGGGTTGAGTCACGAAGAGGCAGTAGCAACTTGTGGAGCAAGAGAGGGTCTGCTAACCTAGAGAAAGAAATGGAGAAACAGAGTGGAAGGTCATGAATGGGTGTTGATCTTGCAAGGTATTCTCCATGATGAGCAGGAGGAGGCACCATCCTAGCAGTGAGTGGAGCATCCCGTCACACCCCCTCTTTCTGTTCTCCCATAATTAACACAAACATTTGGCAAAGCATTTCAACCAGTCTGAATGAAAATGTTTTCCTCTCTCATTTAGTTGGGTTTCACTTCCTCAGTATGCATAGTTTCATAAACCCTCCAATCCTCTGTATAGTCTTCTAAGACAAATATAATAGGCAAGACCTGAATTTCTAAGGCAGTAAAGCAAACTTTCAGGCCTCTACACACCAAAAAATATTCTTCCCCTTTGCAGGTCACATTTAAACAATAATTTAGGCTTAGATTGCCTGCAAGGCTGATTTCTTCATCTCTGACCTACCAAAATATTAACGTTCCTCCATAAAGCTAGAAGTGTCCCAAAGGTAAAATATATAAGAACCAGGTAGCAGGACATTCTCATCAGTGGGATCATGCCTCTGGAAAGCAATTCCAAAGGGTACACGCTTAAACCACAAGATGGCCATATTTTTATAAAACTGCATGATTTACCTCTTTGTCCCATTAACTGTAGGGGCATGAATTCCTTTTGCTCTGAACTGACTGGCCCAGTGTTTCTTCAACTTATGGGCTTGATTCTCCTCCCATACTAATGTACATCTGTTGCAACTCTATTGATTTCAGTGGAGTTATTCCTAAATCACACCAGTCTGAGGGGAGAATCGAATACTCTCTCTTAAAGCGGCAGGGACTGGTATCGCTCTCTCTGTGTCAGAAATTTTAATAGACCCCATTTTAAAGCATGTATAGTGGATTGATGTAGCAGGGAGACAGGCACCTTATAAATGCATGTAACAATAATAATACCTAATTTTCTAGCAAGTACAATGCAGCATATTGAGTGTCAAGGATTTTTCCTTGCTAGGACTGAGTAGAAAAGTGAACAGTATTTGTAATTAGTAGTGTCAGTTTGTTAGCTATTGTGCGAAGGGATCGGATGGTAGAGATAGTGACACAGGTTGATGTTTCCAGGAAGATGAATCCATATTAGCATTTTGCCAGTGACATGTGGTTGATTTTAGACTCAGAAGAAATGACAGCATATAGGCGGTGGTGTGCATGTGTTTGTAATGCAGTGGAGGAGAGAGGCTGACACAGAGCATGGCAAGGAAGGGGAGGTGCAGTAAAGAGACAAATGACAACTGTTCAACTGTCTGCAGGTAGGTAGTGCCGCTGAGAGTGGTTTGGGAGATGGGACTGCACAACACAAGGGAAAGGAACACTCTTGAAAGAGTGAGAATATTGATTTTTTTTTCTTTTAACTGAAATTTAAAGTGAATTTTTAGTGCTTATGAATGCTGTTGGAGTGACAGCCCTGGAGACTGAAGTCCTCAGTTCAATGGGACATGTATGATATAAGCAGCATCAGTATGAGTTTCTCTCCATTATAGCTCAGGCTTGCTCTGGAAGGCCCAACCCTCAGGGCTAGAGGGAAGCTCCATCTCCAGTTGTTGGCATATCTGCGGGCTCTGCCAGTGAGGGTTCCAATTAGAGCCAGTTGTGTTGGTGATACTTCCTGGTATGTGGACATCAGGTCATAGTCACTGTTGTTCACTACAGACCTGGGCATTATTAACTAGTCACCTAAAAGTGACAGCAATGGTGGACAGACCTGTCTCCTAAGTCATGTAGCCTCCAGAATAGAGCAATATTTTTAGTAAAAGACTCAGAGGCCAGCATAAAATCCGGTGCCAAAAAGTGTGACTTAACAGGGAGGCGCTGATCGGCGGGCTGCCGGTGGGTGGGAGGCGCTGGGAGCCGGGGCGGGAGCTGATGTGGGGGCTACTGATGTATTACTGTGGCTCTTTGGCAATGTACATTGGTAAATTCTGGCTCCTTCTCAGGCTCAGGTTGGCCACCACTGGCTTAGCTCCTCAAACATTAACACGTATTCTCTTTTCAGCCCAGAAGGTCACCAAGTGGCCACATTAGTTCACAAGCTAATGAATCTAATCAGGTAACTGTCTGGTTAGAGGTGGAGCAACATATGTGTTCTTAGAGGAAGGATGGTCCAGTGATTAGGGTGCTAAACTAGGACTAGGGTGACCCAGTTTCAATTTCCTGCTCTGCCACAGATTCCCTGTGTGGCCTTGGGAAACAGCCAGATTTTGGAAGCTACTTAAGCACCCAAAGATGTTGATAAGTACCTACCAGGATTCTGAAAAGCAGGTAAGTGCCTAATTCCCATTGACTTTAGCTGGAGTTAGATGCTTAGACATTTTGAAAATCCTACTGGGTGCTTATCTGCATCTTTAGGGATCTAAATACCTTTAAAAATCTGGCCATCAGTGTCTTGGTTCCCCATCTGTAAAACTTCCCTACCACACAGGGGTGGTGTGAGGATAAACACATTAAAGATTGTCAGGAGCACAAATACTACGATGATGGGGACAAGGTAGGTACCTAAGATTGAAGGCACATGCTGCTGGACCGGTAGTTGATTGTGATTCATGCAGCTGCCCTGAAAGATTGGCTATGCCAGTTGGTTTGAATATACACCTGGGGGGAATGAGCTAGTTTGTCAGCAAGGCTTGAAGTTGACCACTAAAATAAAGAGAGGGCAAGAGTTGTCATATGTCAGTCTCCTTGGCTCAGAGACATTTGTTTCTGTACGGATGAAGCAGGCAGATGAGAGGGGGCAGAAAACCTTTAAGCCCTGATTGTGCTAAACCAGTAATTTTCAAACTGGAGTAGTGTAACCCTAAGTGTACATGAGCTCTCATCAGGGGGATACATGAGAAAAATGTGATTGCAATGTCTGTCTCACTAACATTGAACCATGTATTTCAAGCAATCTGATACCTCTCCTTACATTAAAGGCCCCATAGCATTTTGTATCACAAGAGAGATGACTCCTATCTATAGACAGGAAGGATGGCCCAGGAGTTAGGGCATTAACCAAAGACTTTAGAGATCCATCACAGACTTCTGGGTGACCTTGAGCACATCAGCCTCTCTGTGCTTCAGTTCCCCTCTGTAAAATGGGGATAATAGCACTGCCTCACAGAGATGTTACATTAAAGATTGTGATGTGTTCAGATACTGTAGTGTTGGACAATATATGTACCTTATATAGATACACCCAGGCTCCTGGACAAAATTCATTTAGTTAATTGCATTCTACCCACCTAAATTTCCCTGTACCTTAGTATAGTACAGTGGTACGTGCATGTATATCACATCTTTCCATAAGTGCAAATCTAACAAGCTAGGAAAATCATATTCCATTTCAAACCAAAACTAATTTTCCCTGAAAGGTCATGCACAATCTTCTCAGTAGGAGCCATTGCCCGCCATATTTCAGCTTTCAAGCCTCAGCCATTTTGGCTGTGAGGCTGATTTAAAATAAAATTGCAAGGTGGGGTTTTTTTTTTTGACTGTTTATCATAAGGAAAGATGTACTTTTCACTCATTTCTGGCTTTTTAAAAAAACCTCAGCTGTGCCCTTAGTGCTCCAACGTTCCAAAAAGTTTCCCCGAGGTCAAGCATGGAGAAATTCAACCTGAAGAATCATATTCTCACCAAGGGATGGATGAGTGGTAAATGACTATTATTAAAAATTCTTAATTTCTAGCACAGCCTCAATCATGACCAGGCCCCTGTTGTGATAGGTGCTGCGCCGAAGGGCTTACAATGGAAACAATGGAATATGCTTTGCAGCCTTGAACTCATTTCTCTCCTCCCCCTCCCCCACCCTTGAATTTATTGTTATACTAAGATTGGGTTATTGTTTCCTCACAGGATTTCACGTCAACAACCAAACCTTGAATTGTGATTATAAGAAGGCATTGAAGGTGGGATGCTATGAGAGATTATAATGGATACTTACTGCACCCTCTTAATAAATAAATGTGGCCTTTCACCCTCTTAAAGGGCTTTGTGTCAGCGGTGTAGCCTGAACAGTGCCGCTCTCTTGAGGAGGAAGCACTGAAATGCCTTTATATAGTGCTGCAATTTAAAAAATAAAGTGAGCTTTATAATGCATCTGCAAAAGAATAGAAAGGAGAAGATAATTACCCATGGCTGTTTCAGCTACCTCAGAGCTGAGGGTATTGTAAAGTGTAAATTAGGAATCATGAGCTAAATCTGATCCAGATGTTGTGGTATCCGATATTGCCCTTTTAATTAAAACATTTACAACAATGATCACAAAGGTTATGTTCGCATATCAGCTCGGCGGACCGCTCCTTCATGACCTCCGCTTTCCTTGTCACTTGGCAGGTGATTTTAAGGGGAGCACTGATTATGAATAATTTAAACTGAAGCCTTTTCATTATTGGACACCATTCCTCAGGGTTATCACTGGGCCACTCAGAGTTAGTGTAATAATAATGATAATGACATGCTACTACAGCAAATTTCATCTCAAAGGACCCTGACACTATTTCCAGATTGAATTACACGATTTCCGTACAATAATTTCCATACACCCCGTCCCAATGGAAGTGCAGATACATCTAGGGTGAAACAAGGCAGCCATTTAACAGTGCTCAGTTATGCTATGCACCTATGTTAGCACAGGGTGTGAAGAAGAATAGTGCACCTAAATGAAAAGGGGAGGGGCAATATAGATATGCAGATTTTTTTTTGCAAAGATTTCTTCAATTATATGATTTTTTTTTTAGTTTTTCCCCCTGGCTAGTTAAAAAACAAAACAAAATCAACCTTTCCAAAGAAGGATTTGTATGCAATATTAATATCTTGGAATGATAAACAGGGTTACCTTGATAACCATATCTGATTGTCAGAGGATTATACAACCATAGATGCCAGGGATTAGCCACTCCAAGATTGCTCCCTGGAGTATATTCTTGACTGCTTTCTGAAGTCGAGTTTTAAATTTCTTTAAAAATGGGGCTTCCTTTATTTGTCTTGGCAGATGGCAGTATCACAGTTGTATACTCCCCGTACTTAATGCAGGACTCAGATTTGAGTGCAGTGCAGAGAAGCTCGGGTCACTCTGTAATGAATCAGTGGCAACAGACTGGGCCTGAACCCACCAACTTCCTCATTTCAATGATCTGAGAGACTCCTGCAGGTATCTAAAAGCCAGAGAGGAGTGTACACAGCACCGAAGTGAAAATCAGATAGATAGTAATTGGCCAAGATTCTCAAAAGTGATTAGTGATGGGGTGCTTTGATGTTTTGGGTGGTTAACTTGAGACACCTTAATGAAGGGGCCCTCTATTGAATCAAACAGGTGCTTAGCACTTTCTGATACTCAGGCCTTTTAAAGACATGTCTATTTAGCCCTCCCAAAAAAAACCACTAGTCACTTGAAAATGTTGGTCATCATCTCTTCTATAGAGATGAGGGAAATACAAACAATTGCTTTTAGCCAATAAGCAAAATCTAATGCAAATTCACTGCATGTACTGATAAGATGTACTACATAGTATATATACTGGATGCCCTGGAGTACTAGAAGCTAGGAAAGGAACACATACTAATGAATGGAATTAAGATATTTGTTGAGTACTTTAGCAATATGAAAATAATTTTGAATTATACGGCACCTTTCATTCTGAGGACCTCAGTGAGCTCTTTGTATTCAGGAATAACTTTATCCACCACTGATGGGCAGTAGAAATGAACCCAAACCAAATGTAGGGAACTCTACAACCTGAATTATTTTTAGGCTGGAAACCCAGATTCAAATTTTGCAGCTTCAGATAGTCTCTAAAATTCAACCAACTCTAAGAAAGACAGATTCAGATATCACTTACAGCAGGGTAAATTGGTAGTAACATCATTAGAGTCAATGGAAATCACAATGGATTGAAACTAGTGTACAACCAGTGTAAATGTGACCAGAATCAGATACTTTCCATCTAGATAGAGTGCCTTTGGTCCTTACACTATGCTCTGGTGATAATTCAATATAGACTCAGAGGAGTGCCACCTACTGAACTACCAACATCACTTCCTATAGCACCCAAGTATTACGTGGTCACATTCTACTTAGCTTATAAGACTTGATGAGCTCAGTAGTCATCCTCTGTCCACCGAATGATGGGTTTCATATAGCTCACAGAATATAGTGTGTCATGAATGAAACCTTAAAAGTGGGAAAACAAATTGTTGCACAATCTACAATGAACACATGGTGGCTGAACCATTTTACCATTTCAATTGAGTAAGTCGTAGCACTTTCCTTAATACAATATATATGATGCGGTCAAACTTTAAAGCAATGACACAAATCTTGTTATCTCTGTTTGCGATTTATGATCCATTCCTTTGAAAACAGAGGCTGCTGGGTGTTTATTTTTAACACAGAAAAGGATCTTACCTTCTGTTCATATGATATAAAATTAACCATCTGTTCTTTCCAGTATTTAGCTATTTTAATGGCTCACAGGGAAGTTGGTGCATTTTGGTTTGCTGAAGAGGAAGAAATGGAACACTCAAGGTTGCTGACAAGGAGGACTGGTCGAGGGTGGTAATGCTGGATGCAAATGCAACAGTAAAATCATAGGTAAAACATCTGTAACTTTCATTTAAATTTTATTGTTAAATTTGTTATAAAATAATTTTATAGTTTGGGAAACTGAGGCTGAGATTTTCAAAGCTGTGTGAGGGGTGAATGGTGCCCAATTCCCATTAGTTTGAGAACTGGAAGTCTAATACCTATAGGCAGCTTTGAAAACTCAACCTGAATGACTAAAAGATTGGCAAATACACTTAACGCTAAAACATCAACCTTAACTCTGCCCCTATTCCCTGCTCTCCTATATTTCCATCTGCCCCTCCAGTTAAGGACCCTCCTAACCTTTGCAGGGCCCATGTAAAGGCCAACAACTGCCTACCCTCCCCTGAGATGAGAAAATCTTCTCTGAGGAGCAGAGTGGATGAAGTCATTGGCCTGCCCTCTTCCTCCACATCACACTGGCTCACAGAACAACACTATACCAGTTATTATCCACGTGGCATAATAGCCCTTTTGGGTTTGGGAAACTGCCAGATAACAGTGCTCTAACTCACACCAGGGAGCCAATTGGTGATGGGATGGTCCCATGATCAGAGGAGTATAATGGACAGGTGTGATATCAGAACTAGTTATAGCTCCAGAGTGAACATCAGTGAAGAAATCTAGACATTACTAAAGCATGTTAAATATGTGTCCATGTTTTCAGCTGTGTAACATTTTATTGTCAAATCAGGATAACTAAATATTGAGACACTGATGCTTTCATCGTTGAAATATTTAGTCATCAAATTCTTCATGAATAATTGTGTCTGCCACCGGAGTGTTGATGAGTAACAAGTCAGTTCTCAGTAAAACCTTGAAAACTTGAGCACTTGTTCAAGATTATCCTGCACCATAGGGGTTGGAAGTAGGGGCAGCCTGAAGTGGCAGCCTGAAGCGATTTATATCATGTACAGAGTTTATATTTTGGTTCAGTGGCTCACAGAACCCTCACTATACAAATTGTTCAAGCACCCCTGTCCTGCACAACAGATTTCCAACAGTGTCATCTCTCTGACAAGTACCCAGATGGTGTACTGGGTTGGATAACTGCAAGGGCAAGATCTGATGTTCCCCTGGTGTTATCTGGATGGTGATCTGCTAGGTCACTCCAATCCTCAACTCTGGGAGTCAGTTTTACCCTGCTCTGCTGTGAGAACCCCCACTCGTGGGCTGGTCACACACAGTCTCTAGCATGTAAGCTGTTCCCAACTATGTGAGTGAGCACTTGTGGCCAGCCGCTTCTTGGATTGTGCAACTGAATGACAATAGCCAACATCTCCAGTCCCAGACACAACCTTAGGAACCTCCGTCTTGCAATGTCCAGTTATGCCCGCTGGATGCTGCAAGCTTATATGAGTTCATCAATTTAACAAAGAAATTGATATGTACCAGGATTATGATCCCAAGGGGAGTCTCTGACGCACTTCAAACCAAATGCGCTGCTTCAGGTAGAAAAAACAAACACATTTATTAACTACAAAAGATAGATTTTAAGTGATTATAAGTCAAAGCACAACAAGTCAGATTTGGTCAAATGAAATAAAAGCAAAACCCATTCTAAGCTGATCTTAACACTTTCAGTGTCCTTACAAACTTAGATGCTTCTCACCACAGGCTGGCTGGTTGCCCTTCAGCCGGGCTCTCTCCTTCGATCAGCACTTCAGTCGCTTGGTGGTGGTTTCTGGAGATGGAGGTGGAAGAGAGAGGAAGAACATGGCAAATGTCTCTCCCTTTTATCAGGTTTTTTCTTCCCTCTTGGCTTTGCCCCCCCCCTTCAGAGTCAGGTGAGCATTGCCTCATCATAGTCCCAAACTGACCAAGAGAAGGGGGATGACTCACTCGAGAGTCCAGCAGATCCTTTGTCACTGTCTAGGCCAGTGTCCTTTGTTCCCTCCTGTGAAGCTGGACTGAGTTTGTCCCATACATGCCCTGATGAGGTGTGAACTGCCCCTCTACTCCTGAAGAGTTTTGTCTGGGCTTGTTTTAAGCCATGAGGACACATTTTCAGCCTCATAACTATATACATGAAATTACAACCTATAACATTACTATGACAACAATGCTCAGTGCATCATGAGCCTTCCGAAGACACCCAACATGACAAACTGTGCATTGGACACCACAGGATCATATTATAAGGATGAACAGGGAGGTGCAGGGTGTTCCCCCGAGGTACAGAGCATCACACAAGGATATTCAGCATTGTTGGTGGAGGGGTGGATTCCATTGGGAATGGCATGATGGAGTGAGATGCACCATGTGAAGTCTGTTGGTGAGTAGAAAGAGGGGATCTGGTCTCCAGGAGACCAAGTTGAGGGACAAATCCAAAGGAAAATGACCTAACACATGGGTAAAAACAATGAGGAGTCTTTGTGTCACCTTAGAGATTAACACATTTATTTGGACATAAGCTTTTGTGGGCTAGAACCCACTTCATTGGATGCATGGAGTGAAAAATTCAAGAGCAGGTATAAATACAGGAAAGGATGGGGGTTGCTTTACCAAGTGTGAGGTCAGTCTAACGAGATAAATCAATTAACAGCAGGATACCAAGGGAGGAAAAATAACTTTTGAAGTGGTAAGAGATTGGCCCTTTACAGACAGTTGACAAGAAGTTCATACCTTTGTCTTCAGAAACAATCTTCAGATATTAATCTTTCTATGCAGATAGCCTCAATGAGATGTAAAACTTTCTAGGCAGAAAACTAGGTCTGTGTAATTTGTGAACATTCATTTAAAAATAACTTAATTTTGCCTGTTTTTTCACTAGTGCAATGAGTTTACATACCACAGCATTGGACACCTGTACAAATATGTTGGGTGGGTAAGTAGGTAAATAGTTAACAAAAAATGGTAATTTGGCTATGAAAACAACTGAAATCATGTGTGATTGCAGTGCAAACAATTCACTTGAGAAATGACAAATTTTCTCAGACAGTGCTCTTATTTTTATCGTGATAATTTATTGAAAGTGGAGCTAATTTATAATTTGAAATACAATGAACAAATGTCCTGTAAATTGAATTCCACTGTATACATCTTCTGCACCTCTACAGTGGTGTTTTTAAGAAAAAAAAGTCTATGCACATCACCCTTTCATATGGAAACAAATTACATGCAGAAAATGACTTCTTGACTTTCAAAAAACCTCTAATTTGCAAGCACTATTTGCATAGAAAGCTTTGCCTCGGAAAAAGTTCAGTGGCAAAACTACTTTCATGTGGCAAAATTCCAGTGGCAACACCTTTACCTTCTATATAATTCTACATTAGCAGTTACAGTGAATTGGTTAGCTTAACATTTTCTAAAATACTATAATTGTAAGCACTTATCAGCTTCAGTAGACCTCTGCGGACTTTTTCCCCCTCAACAGACTAATGGTATGTTAAATGTCATCTGTTGATACCAAGCATTTTTATGACTTCTTAAGAGCCATGGGACAAATTCTGCATTGCACTAGTCTGACCCCATTGACTTCAGTGTGGGTTTCTACTGGTCTAGGTGAGAGTACAATCTGACCATACGTCTTTGTCTGACTCCTACAGAGTTCAGTGGGCTTTGGATAAGGCCCTAAAGCAGGCCAAGGACACAAATCCTTTACTGGGTCAGATTCCATTCTGATGAAGAAAGTGGGATATTTCAAAATATTATTTGTATTACTACAGTGTCTAGTTATGGACCAGGCCTCCATTGTGCTAGGTGCTGTACAAACACAGGAAAAAAAGACAGTCCCTGCTCCAAGCAGCTTCCAAGCTAAGTATGAGACAAGAGACAACAGAATATTATAATATTTTAGCAGACAGAAGGAGGAGTATGAGTAAACAATATTGGTCAGCATGATAAGCATTGGTTTCAAGCTTTCTCAATCAATAAACCATTGAGCGGGAGAAGAATCTGCTCATAGACACGCTACTCCTATGCTAACCCACACTAATTCGCACACACTTTAAACCTTCAGGCTACCCCAGTTACTAAATAATTCATAGAGCCTCAGATAAACTACCTAAGAGGCCACCTTTCTCCCTGTCTTACACTCATAGCTGCAATCAGTACTGGTGTCAGAGCCGAAGCCTCCTCCGTTAAACATAACAATAGAGGCCAGATATTGGGAAATCTAGGCACTACTTTAATAGAAAATAATAATAATGATTGTTGCACTGTAGCCAAATAATACCTATTGAATATTTGTATTGTCATCAAAGAACAAAATGCTAGCTCCTTTCCCCCAAAACTTACAGTATAATTCAAGAGACAAGTGGAGATAGACAGATGGAGAGCACGAGGAAACAATGAGACAGTGCTGGGCAGGATGATAGGCAGTGATCTCTGCACACCAGCTGCCTAACTGTTGTCGAGTTTTTTGTAGACCTCACGGCAAAGAAGAATGTCAAATCAGTTAGTAATGATAATCTCATGCTTCAGGGTGTAAAGGGATCACCACATGAGTCAGGAAGGATATTTTGCTGCCATGAACAGTGTTATACAATTGGTTGGGTGAATCATTGTTATTGTTTTTGCCATTTTTAAAAAAAATATCAGGCATTGGCCACTGATGGTTCTGATGGAATATCAGAAATGGTGATCCAATGATCTGATCAAGGCCACTTTGAATGTTCCAAAGTTCAAGCCAAGCGAGGCCAGAATAAAAAAGATCTGCTATCTGTCAGTCTGTCTATCTATCGTCATTATAAAATCATTTAAGGCAAAGTCTGTCAGGATCTCTCCAACTTTTAATAGGAAGAACTGAATTTAGCAATTAATGTCACCATCTGTTATTTTCTTTTTAAATAATTATGTATTTTATCTTCAGAAAGGGAATGCTTTGTACTAATCCACTTTGGTGATGCCTAAATCACTTCCTATTGGGATAAAGTTCAACTCAATTCCTTTGAGTCTTATGAGATGTCTTGACTGCCACCTGCCTCATTCAACAGCAGGGGAGATCGCCAAGGTGTTTTTATTATCAGTTCAGCTCAGAACAGATCTGTGAACATAACGGAAACTATTAGCCTTGGATTAAAAAGAAAAAGCATCATATGATTTGGCAGACTGCTTAGATGTTATCAGCATTGTATAGAGGAATTAATACTGAAAAGGGCAGGTGGGTGGTTACTTCTATGGACTGGATTAATGGTCCCTGGGCTGGAATCTGATCCCAGAAGAACCAGAACCGTCTTTTCTAACTGAACCAGATCTGCCCTTTTCCTGGCTTGGGTTTGGCAGTCCCCCAAATTGATTTGCTCCTAGATCCCTTCTCAGTGGAGTTATTTTATTAGGGATGTATGTGTTCAGTCCTTTGATAGCTAGCTGTGTTCCAAAATAAATTAAGGCTACCACAATTTCTTCTGCCACGTCTCTGGTTAAACTGTGATTTTGATTTATGCACACACATTTTACGTAATCTGGAGAAGGGCATATAGGTCATGATCATAGAATATTAGGGTTGGAAGAGACCTCAGGAGGTCATCTAGTCCAACTCCCTGCTCAAAGCAGGACCAACACCAACTAAATCATCCCAGGCAAGGCTTTGTCAAGCTGGGCCTTAAAAACCTCTAAGGAATAACCATCCTTTTTTAAACCCCCCTTCAGGTAATTGAAGGCTACTATCAAATCCCCCCTCACTCTTCTCTTCTGCAGACTAAACAAGCCCAGTTCCCTCAGCCTCTCCTTGTAAGTCATGTGCTCCAGCCCCCTAATCATTCTCGTTGCCCTCCGCTGGACTCCCTCCAATTTGTCCACGTCCCTTCTGTAGTGGGGGCCCCAAAACTTGACACAATACTCCAGGCGTGGCCTCACCAGTGCCAAATAGAGGGGAATGATCACTTTCCTCAATCTGCTGGCAGTGCTCCTGCTAATGCAGCCCAATATGCCGTTGGCTTTCTTGGCAGTAAGGGCACACTGCTGACTCATATCCAACTTCGCCACTGTAATCCCCAGGTCCTTTTCTGCAGAACTGCTGCTTATCCGGTCAGTCCCCAGCCTGTAGCGGTGCCTGGGATTCTTCCTTCCTATGTGCAGGACTCTGCACTTGTCCTTGTTGAACCTCATACAATATCTTTTGGCCCAATCCTCCAATTTGTCTTGGTCACTCTGGACCCTATCCCTACCCTCCAGAGTATCTATCTCTCCCCCCAGCTTTGTGTCATCTGTGCATTTGCTGAGGGTTCCGTCCATCTCATCACCCAGATAATTAATGAAGCTGTTGAACAAACCGATGAAAAACAAACCAACAAACAAACAACGATACAGACAAATGTCAGAATTGTCAGATGCACTCGTCCTGGTCCTTGAGTTGTCAGCCTTGAGACTTTCAAGTATCTAGGCCTCATTTCTGCTATGATCCCGTTTTCCATCGTTTCACCTTTTTCTTCCCCATTTTCCCCAGCCTTGCTCCTTTATTATGATGGAGGTAAATTGTCCATTTTAGGAACACACAGGAGTACTCCTTTCAATAAAGTACCTTTCCCACAGCCACAGAGGTCTCTGCCTTAGTGATTCTTTGTTCTTTATGCAGTTGGTTATTTTCATCACAATTTCTCTGTGTTTTTTTAACATGGATACATAGGTTTTAAGGTTTCAAGGGATGATAATGATTAATTATTGGCATTACAGTAGCACATAGGAACCCCAGTTATGCACCAGAACCCAAGAGAATTAGGTGCTGAACCACCACAAAAAACAAAGATGGTCCCAGCCCCAAATAAGCTACGGTACTGTAGTACGACCTCTTGCCTAACACAGACCATAGAACCTCACCTAGTAATTCCTGCGTCAGACACATAGTATCTTGGGGACTGACGCTTATCAAAACATGGCCCTGTCACCCACTGTGGATGGTCACTAGTCTGTTGTGAGTGAACCATCTACTGGATCCCATATGCTGGGACTCCTGACTCTGGGAAGTGCCTGTCACTATTCCTCACTTTGGGTCTCTAAGGCTACCTTTTCTTGGGATGTGGGGCTCCCTAGCCTAGCTGCCTTAGATCCTGAAATCAATGCCTCGGTCCCCCCCGAGCCACCCAGTGGCTTATGTACCTTCCCACAGAGTTCCACCGCCCTCTGAGCCCTCCATTACTCTCTTCACGGACAGCATGGCAGGCAAGCAAGGAACACAGGCTTAGCAAAGAAATGTTTTAATCACAGTCACTTTTATTCTTTAAAACACTATAGAGTTAAGATGTACAATAACAAAATAACAGTCCTGAGATTCTCACCCATTAGTATAATCCCACTTCTTCTGAGAGTGTCAGAATCACAGAAATGTAGGGCTGGAAAGTACCTCAAGAGGTATGCAGTCCATCCCCCTGCACTGAGGCAGAATTAGGCATAGCTAGACCATCTCTAAGAAGTGTTTGTCTAACCTGTTCTTTAAAAACCTCTAGTGACAGGGACTCCATAGTCTTCCTAGGGAACCTGTTCCAGTACCTAGCTATCCTTATTGTTAACAAGTTTATCCTAATATCCAACCTAAATCTCCCTTGCTGCAAACCAAGCCAATTACTTCTTGTCTTACCCTGAGTGAACGTGGAGAACAATTGATCATTATCCTTTATATAACCATCTTTAACATATTTGAAGACGGTTATCACAGCCTTCTCATTTCTGGACTAAACAGGCCCAGTTCTTTCAACCTTTTCTCATAGGTCATGTTATCTAAACCTTTCATCATTCTTGCTGCTCTCCTCTGGACTCTGGACAGTTTGTTCACATCTTTCTTAAAGTATAATGCCCAAAACTGGACAAAGTATTATAGCTGAAGCCTCACCACTGGTGAATAGAGTAGAATAATTACCTTCTGTATCTTACATATGACATGTCCAGTAATACATCCTAGAATTATATTTGCCTTCTCTGCAACAGCAATACATTGTTGTTTCCTATTCAAATTGTGATCCACTACAACCCCTAGATCCTTTTCAGCAATACTATTGCCTAGCCACTTATTTCCCATTTTGTAGTTGTGCATTTGATTTTTCCATCTTAGGTGTAGTACTTTGCACTTGACTTTATTAAATTTCACCTTACGGATTTCAGACCAAACTCTCCAATTTATCAAGATCCTTTTGAATTCTAATTCTGTCCTCCCGAGTGCTTGCAATCCCCACCTGAAAATTTTATAAGTGTACTCTCCACTCCATCATCCAGGAGATAGTTGTCCCCTGGAGAGCTTTCCACCTTAATAACAATCTCTGACCCTTTTGACCATGTGCCCAGGATGAGGAAAACCAGCCACTTTCCCCAACCAGGCTTCTGTGTAGAGAATTCATAGTTCTTGTAAGTGTGCCAGTAGGCAAGAGAAAATGAGAGCCAATATCTCTTGCTGGAGCTCTTTCACTGAATGTCTTTCCTGAGATAGCCCACACCCCTTCTGAGCAGGGCCATGTCTCGAATAGACTGACCTTGTCAGGGCCAGGCTGGTTTTATAACACAGAGCACAATCTGGTAGCTAGCACACAAAATGATAGATACAAAACAACACAGAGTTCACAAAACAAAATGGAATTCACAGTTCAATACAGACATATGCCCTTCTGTCAGCATGCTACTTTCAGTGGGATTATTCTGCTTGTGACTTCATCGGAGTTATTATGGATTTACACTAGTGTAATTAAGAGCAATAAATTGCCCTAAATTTATAAACAGATCTTATAATTTATTCAGGATGAGTCATGTTTCTGAACATGCACATCAAGATGCTGAGCAAAATTAGTGCAATTTACCTTTAAATAACATGAAGAACACTTATTTCTTACAGAGGAGAAGGAAATACTATGTTTGTTTCAGTCTCTCTCTTTCTCTCTCAGTACTTATAAAGCCCTCATCATCCTACAATCTGAGGGACTTCTATGTATTTAAAAATAGAAATGCCAACAGTCTCTTCCTTCCCAGTCTGCAGGAAAAAAATAGCTGAATAAGTTTTGTTTGTGTCTGTGTTTGTAAGTAAGTGGGTGTGTTGCATCTATGTCTGTGTGTGAAATAAACTTAGTGATGGAAAGCTAAGTCAAAGAAGTTATGTTCTATTTAGTTCTAGGGTCATTCTTTGCTTTTGCTGGAATGAGTTCCAAAGAGTTTAGTTCCAGCAGTTCTGACTGAGGCAGTTTTGAGATTCCCCATATTGCATGACAGCTCCACTGCTACTGAGGAAAGTAGCGGCTGTGTGTGGTTATCGTTGTGGAAGGAGAGGTGACCTGCCAACTAGTGAGGGCAAAGTACTTGAAGGTTTTTGAGCATCAGGACAGAAAACTGAATTCAATATTCAATGGGAAGCCGGTGCAGAGAGCAGAACGCTGGAGAGAGGCTAAATAGATGGGCTATTTGCATTCCGTACCAGCTGGCGCTTTTTCAGGGCATATGGCGTCATTTGTAGAAATAGTCTACAATCCCTTCCAAATGTATGCCAAGCCATGCAAAAAGAGTTACAAAAATAGGCATGTCTTCCTAATTACTAGACTTTCATGGGATAAGTGATTTAGCTGAAAGGTATGTACATTCACATGTTGCCAGATATTTCTGTATTGGTGTCTACGGGCTGCTTTACAGATCCTACTCAGGATGGCATATAATGCCACAAAAGGCTAATGTTAACTTATGGTTACTAAACTCTATAAACTAAGCCAAACCAGCTCTATGTCTATATTGCATCCGACCCAGCCAGTGCTGGTGAGTGCCTGAATTTTGTACAGATCATAGATGAAGGTTATCTGGCTGAAATTCAATTCACAAAAGATGGAGTGAAGCTGGTAGTACAGAGGGAACAGCCAAAGATGTACAAGGATTATCTGGCCCTTACGGACACAGGAAGGTGAAGGACGGATGTTAAATCATCATTTGTTTCCTGGGCTGGATAGGCTGACCAGGATGGCTTTTTAAAATCTCCATCTGGCTAGGAGATTGTGGCCATGACTTTCCACCTTGAGGTTATAGCTTCCTGCAATGTGCTCTGTGTAGCACACAGCTACACCTGAAGTCAGTTAGAAACTGAAGCCGGTGCAGACTGTATGTCAGCTTGCTTGTTAAGTGGCATTTCTCATCAGGAGTAAAACTTACCTCTAGGTCCTGCACTGGTTAGTTTTTTTGTGGGGAGTTGAATAAAGTTTTAAATGCCCTAGGACCTGCTTATTTAAGCAACTGCCATACTACAGTGGTAATTAACAGAGGGGCTCCTGGGTTTATGAGTACTGGGGCAGCTGGCAGGGTAGTCTCTACATTCCAGGTGGAATTAACTACCTTTTCCTTAAACCCAACTCTGATAACCTTCAGGGACTCTGCAAACCTATGTCCACCCACTCCTTTGAGGGTTGGCATTTTGTATTGATGGCTGTGATCTGTGGTTGGGCTAGAACTCTGGTTTTCATTTGATTGTTTTGGAGAGGCTGCTTCATTAATTCTTGTCTTGTATTTTTGTATATGGCTACTGCACTGAAATCCCTAGATAGGCACTTTTGTAAATGTATTCACAGATTTTAAGGCCAGAATGGACCCTTATGATTATTTATTCTGACCTCCTGCATAACCCAGACCATAGAATTTTACTCGGTAATTCCAGTACCAAGCCTATAAATATAGATGTATACGCCTAAATAAATAAATTATGGGCTGGATTAGCATCTGCCTCTTTGCGAGTCACCAAGAATGTATGTACATGGCTAAATCCACTCATTTTTGGACAATACTACAAAAAAACACAAGCCCCACCGACCTACAGGGCCACATGTATAGGGAAATTGTCAAATAGTGGTAGATCATTAATTAGGAGAAGAGTTTGAAGTTAATAAGCCTGATTCTTAGGTCCAGCTGAGCTGCCCTCAGCAAGTGACGTGAGTGTGGGGAGAACACAGGGAGCTTTAAGCCACCTTTATACCCTCCTGATCCTGAGGTTGGTACCAAAGTGCCCCAGGGGCTGTTTTTGCAGGCTGGGGATCTAGCCCAGCCATAACTCCTGAGCTGAAGGTTGTGAGATTAGGCTGATTCTAAGCTATTGTGGGATTTCCCCAGGCTGGTGGGATATTCTGCTAGCCCAAGGTTTCTCAAACAGGGGTCACCACTTGTGTAGGGAAAGCCCCTGATGGGCCGGGCTGGTGTGTTTACCTGCCCCGTCTGCAGGTCTGGCCGATCGCGGCTCCCACTGGCCGCGGATCACTGCTCCGGAAGAATGGAAGCTGCTGGAAGCGGCGGCTTGGCCTGGAGCAGTGAACCGCGGCCAGTGGGAGCCGCGATCGGCCAGACCTGCGGACAGGGCAGGTAAACACATCGGCCCGGGCCACCAGAGGCTTTCCCTACACAAGCAGCGACCCCTGTTTGAGAAACCCTGCGCTAGCCAATTAAATTGGTTCTGTGGCCTCAGAGCAGGGATGCCATTTGCAAGAGGGCAAAGGGGGCAGTTGCCCCCTAAGATCCTGGTTTGCCCCTTTCCCCCAGATTTTTCATAGGTCTCAGTCTTCCACTCTTTGCCCCCCTCCCACCTGACTTCACAGAATATAATATAATCATATAGACTGTTCTATAGGCTGATAGAATTTGCCCCTTCCCTCCACCCCTGAGTTTTTCTGAAATGATGCCTTTTCCCACCGGAGGAACATAAAGTGGCTGTATAGGTCTCTGGCCCATCCCTTTTATGCTCTGAACTGGAGTTGAAAGCCTGTATTCTGGGATGCATCACATCTTGCCGAGACTATAGAACTCTTCCAAGTGAGGTCCTGTTACTCTGAGAAATAGTCCCTTCTAATCTACTACAAGGAACATGGAAGGCAGGAGGTGGGGGCTGGAAACAACAAAGGCAACACATTGTAAATATATGGTATAACAGTCAGTGAAACTCCCACACACTCTCTCCTCCCTCCCACACACACACGAGTCAGCACCAGCTGTAGCCCAATTAAACTCAGCAGTTCACAGGTGTTCAGAGGAATGATTAGAACATAAAAGCGCATTTCTCTTTAGGGCTCTTTTTAACATATTTTAGTGCTATTTAAATTTAATAGAGCCAAAAAAAACCCCTAAAAACTAACAAAACAAGAAACCCCAATCCCATCAACCAACACAGGGAGAATCATACAAAAGAAGAAAATTAGACACCCACACCTGTAGTTTAATTGTAGATAACAGTCAGTTGTGGTGAGTGGCAGTATGGTCTACTGGAAAGGGCCCAAACGTGGGAGCTAGGCCCAGTGGTTCTCAACCTTTTAAGATTACTGTACCCCTTTCAGGAGCCTGATTTGTCTTGCACACCCTAAGTTTCACCTCACTTAAAAACTTCTTGCTTATAAAATCAGATATAAAAATAAAAAGTATCACTGCACAATATTACTGAAAACTTGCTTGGTTTCTCATTTTGTCTGTGTGAAATTGTAGTTTGTACTCACTTCACTAATGCTTTTTATATAGCCTGTTGTAAGACATCTGGGTATGCGCTCCCCTGGTTGAGAGCCACTGGGAGACCTGGATTCAACTCCTAGTTCAGCCACACCCTTCCTATGCAACCTTGAGCACATTACTTAACCTACCTTGTTGTTTATCAGTTCCACATCTGTAAGCGAAGATGTTTTCCTACCTGGCATGGATGTTGTGAGAGTTAATAATGACCACACAATCACAGAAATGTAGGGGCGGAAGGGATCTCAAGGCACCTGTGCTGATGAACCTAGAACGGTTGAAGACACTTAGATACTGTAGCGATAAGGCATGCACAAGAAACTTGATAGAAGTTGTCTAGTGAATGGAGCACTGGGCTGAGAAGCAAGAGATCTGATTCCTATTCCTGGCTTGAGCTCCAACTCCTAAGAGACCCTGGAAAATTCACTTCCCTTTGCTGTGCCTGTGCTGTCTTTTTAGAGTATAAATTCTTCAGCGCAGAGACTACATCTGACTAGGTGTTTGTACATGGAAAATGTGATTTTTACAGTCTGCAAGAAAAATAAATAAAGGTCAGCAGCTTTATTTACAGTTGCTGCCATCAAGAACAGAGCTGGGAAAGATAATGGAAATCAAATAATTCAAGGAAAATTATACAGAGGGGAAAATTGCCAGAATCCACAATGGATGCTATTGACAATGAACTGTTGGCCTAGCTATAGCCAAGAAGACACTGTCATTTCCACAGGAGTTCATAGTGTTTAGTTCTGTAATAAGTTTCTTTTATATACCTCCATTCCTCAAAATAATTGTTCACCTCAGAAGGCATCAATAATAATAACGCTGCCAGTGAGCCTTAGAAATTAGCGGTGAGGAATCAAGATGTTTTGAGCGGAGAAGAATGTCTCAAGTTGAATCTATCGCAAATCCCCGTTAAAAAAAAATCCCAATATCATCCTCCTTAAATAGCAAATGTTCTTTACTGGAGAGATAACAATACAAAGTGTGGCGGACAAGAACCTGGAAAATCAAGATGGATGTATTTCTGTTTTAACCATAAGCCATTAGACTTGATGCAGGAATCACTGGGTGAGAGTCTCCGGCCTGTGTTATACAGGAGATTAGATTATCACAATGGTTCCCTCTGGCTTTAAAATAGATGAAAATTCAATATTATCTGCCCCTCCATTCACAATGGCATTTAGGTCACAGGCTATAATTATAAGAGACAACCCCGGTGATGGGAATCCCAAAAAAATTATTTTACCGGCAAAGCCTTTTTATATGTCAAACTTCTAATGCATTACTCAAACCTTGAAGATACTCTATCATCAAAATATATTTGTTACCTACCTTTGGGAAATACTGAGGACTTCAAGTAAATTGCAAGTGGGAATGGATGGAAGCTCGTCAGGCCAAGGGCAGTCTTTTTTGTTCTTTGTCTGTGCAGCATAGCATAAAGAGAAAATATAGTGCCCATAAATAAAAAGGGAAATAAGGACAACCGGGAAATTACAGACCAGTCATCTTAACTTCTGTAGGCAGAAAGATAATGGAGCAAATAATTAAGCAATCAATTTGCAAACACCTAGAAGATAATAAGATGATAAATAACAGTCAGCATGGATTTGTAAAGAACAAATTGTGTTAAACTTTGACAGGGTAACAAGCCTTGTGGATTGAGGGAAGCAGTAGATGTGGAACATCTTGACTTTAGTAAGGCTTTTGATACTGTCTCACATGACCTTCTCATAAACAAATTTGGGAAATACAACCTAGATGGAGCTTCTATAAGGTGGGTGCATAACTGGCTGGAAAATCATTCCCAGAGAGTAGTTATCAGTGGTTCAGAGTCATGCTGAAAGGGTATAATGAGTAGGATCCTGCAGGGATCTGTTCTGCTCCAGTTCTGTTCAATATATTCATCAATGATTTAGATAATGGCATAGAGAGTAAACTTATAAAGTTTACAGATGATACCAAGCTGAAAGGGGTTGCAAGTGCTTTGGAGGATAGGATTAAAATTCATAATTATCTGGACAAACTGGAGAAATGATCTGAAGTAAATAGGATAAAATTGGACAAATGCAAAGTATTCCACTTAGTAAGGAACAATTAGTTGCACACATACAAAATGGGAAATGACTGCCTAGGAAGGAGTACTGCGGAAAGGGATCTGGTGGTCATAGTGGATCACAAGCTTAATATGAGCCAACAGTATAATGCTGTTGCAAAAAAAGCAAACATCATTCTGGGATGTATTAGCAGAAGTATTGTAAGCAAGACACGAGAAGTAATTCTTTCGCTCTACTCCGCACTGATTCGGCCTCAATTGAGTATTGTGTCCAGTTCTGGGTGCCACATTTCAGGAAAGATGTGGACAAATTGGAGAAAGTCCAGAGAAGAGCAATAAAAATGATTGAAGGTTTAGAAAACAAGGCCCATGAGGGAAGATTGAAAAAAATGGGTTTGTTTAGTGTGGAGAAGAGAAGACCGAGAGGGGACATGATAACAGTTTTCAAGTACATAAAAAGTTATTACAAGTAGGAGGGAGAAAACAAATTCTTCTTAACCTCTGAGGATAGGACAAGAAGCAATGGGCTTAAATTGCATCAAGGGAGGTTTAGATTGGACATTAGGAAAAACTTCCTAACTGTCAGGGTGCTTAAGCACTGGAATAAATTGCCTAGGGAGGTTGTGGAATCTCCATCACTGGGGATTTTTAAGAGTGGGTTGGACAAACACCTGTCATGGATGGTCTAGACAATATTTAGCCCTGCCTTCAGTGCAGGGGACTAGACTAGATGACCTCTTGAGGTCCCTTCCAGTTCTATGATTCTATGGGGCCCTCATCCAAGACTGAGGCTCCCAGGTGAAACTGCAATGCAAATAAATAATAATTAATATTTGAACACATTAGCTTACAACACCTGTTCCTTCCAGCCCTATACAGCAGTCCTTGTCACATATTAGATGCATAGATCAAATTGGTAGTCACATTAATGTTGACATTCCCAGTTTACTTGACAGCATCCTCTTTAACTACCGTAATACTGTACTGCACTTAATTATTGTGATGCAAGGAGAAATCGAGCCCTTTTCTCTAGTGTGTTATTAAAAATTTCTGAAGATAAATGCCTTAAAATAATATGGTGGTTTTGTCAAGAAGGGAATAAAAGGGCTGGAGAGTTAAATGACCTTCAGGACGGGGCTTTCATGGGAATTAAGTAACCCAATTCTCAGCTTTGAGAGCTCAAACTGAACCTCCCTTTTAAAGCAGCATTTCTGGTGTGCTGCTAGCTACACACACCATCTGTAGATTATGCAATCTTATGAAAAGGATCCTGCTAAATAATCTAAACCCTTTTCAGAAGTGATGAATTTGCATGAGATGGAATTTTCTTAACTTTTGACTATAAGGAAGTTTAACTTTCACTAAAAATGTCTCATCAGTTCTTCTTAGAATATGTGCTATCTACTTACGCGAAACAATCTGTTCCACCTTGCATTAAGCTGTGACACTTCGAGTACCTTTCCCAGACCTGAAGAATATTAACATAATTAATTATCAGCTTTCACAAGACAGAAAAAAATCCACAACTGCTATAAGAAGAACGAGAGAGACAAGGTGGGTAAGATAATAGATTTTATTGGACCAACTTCTATTGGTGAGAGACAAGAAAGATAGTGGGTATGTCTACATAACAATTAAACACCTGCAGCTGGCCTGCGTCAGCTGCCTTGGGCTGTAAAATTGCAGTGTTGGCACTTAGGCTTGGTCTGTGTAGACAGACCCAGTGTGTTCCATTCATTACAGGTCTGGGAGTCAGGACAGCTGGGTAGAATTCCAAGGTTTTCTATTGACTCTTTTGGTGACTTTAGGAAAGTGACTTAACTGCTTTGGGCCTCCATTTTCCCATCTGTAACATGAGGATGATCATGAGGAACACATGGATGAAACATAACTTGTTAGTGTTTGTTGACTATCTTGCATAACCGTGTTTGGGTTCAGAAGCCAGGGACAGATCCTTTGCTATTGATGAGGAGAGCACAGAGTGAATCGAGAGATGAATAGAGCAAAAGGGAGCATAAAGCTCAGCTTTGCACTTCCTAATCTGGAGCCACAAGAAGTGAGTACAGCACAAGGAATGTATCAGTTCTTGTTTAGATACTATCGTCTTCCATATGCAAATATGACTGATGAGGCTGTGACATCAGTTAGGGTGTGAACAGAATTTTTAAAAATGCCTGCATGATTTAGGTGTCTAAGGGCTTACATACATGTAGCGTGAGTCCGCCCTAGACAGATTTAGCTTCTAGTGCACAAGCACAATGTGTACTAACTGGCTCATGTGGACCTTTAAACTCTTCAATACCTTTGAAAATCTAGCCTTTGGGGATTTAGGATATGTCTACAATGTAGCTGGAAGGTGTGATTGCCAGCCTAGGTAGACAGTCTCCTAAGGGTATGTCTATTCTGCAGATGAGAGGTGCAGTTTTCAGCATGGGTAGATATACTTGTACTAGCTCAGTTCCAGCAAATTAGGGTGACCAGATGAGAGGGAGAAAATATCGGGACACATTGGGGGAGGGGGTGTCTGCCAGCGGAGCAAAAAAAATGCTGCAAAATATTATTAATAATTGCTGCTTATAACTTGGTAAAAACAAAGTAAAAAAATGCCATTGATTCAAAATATAGACTATATCAAGTTGTAATAATGTAGTTTTAACACTCTTCTTACATCCTAGGTCAAGCCTTGAGGTGGTGTAAATTGGTCTAGCACCACTGAAGTGCAGTTGAGGATGTAGCCCACCGTTTCTTTGTCAAAAATCTGTATAAAACAGATGTGAGTATAAAGAAAATCAGGCTCATTAACTCGCAGGTTAAATCTCTGCCTGAAAAGCATGAGAAAGGAGAGAAAAGTCTTCTTTCCTGGTAAGTCTTGGTAAATGCATGTGCTAACCTTGAAAAACAATCAGTTAATATTTCACAACACACCAAAGCTGTCTTTAACTCATTAAAAAAGCAAATATTCTTTTACATTTCACATTCTCTGTGCCTCTCTCTTATCCAAGTGATTCTTTTTCTCAAAATGAATCATTGCAGCTATTGCAGTTGAACTTCTTCACACCTCTTTAATACAGGGGGTCCCTGGTATACGTCTCCCCCTTATCTGTATGTTGCGTATCCGTCGCTCATTAATAGGGGAACATGTTCCGATTCATTTCGGTCCCTATTCGCATATCTGTCGCTTCACCTTTTGTGTGGTTTTTCTTTGGGTGCTTCTCCCATCAGCCAGGACAGGGCGAGCTTGGAGGAGTGGGTGGAACTGGGTGGGAAGAGGTGGGGTGAGGCTAGAGAGGGGGGTATGGAGGCGGGACTGGCCATTATTTCTTATGGGGAAACATTCCCTGATATCCGTAGTTTCAGTATCCGTCACCCTTTTCAGGAACGCAACCTTGACGTATACCGGGGGTATACGCCATATTTAAGTGTAGAGTACCTGAAAGCAAGCAACCTCCTCAGTGTCATCGGACTTCACGTGGGCTCATGTTCCTGCACAGAACAGGTTGCAAGATCAAGACTGAAGGCCCCTCATGTGGGAAAGCACTTAAGCTTGTGCTGAAGTCCTGCAGAAGTCAAGTTAATTGGGGGGGGGGGGTTTGGAGGGGACTAATTACACTACACATTATTCATGGTTATGAATTCAGAATCTGCTTTGTGTGACTATTCTCCAGTGTTCCCTTAAAATTCCCTATACCTGGGACAATGCCTGCCAGCAAATTTCTCCACTGGAATTGTCACGGAAACCAAACAGGGGAGAAGGGAGTGAACACAGACCAAGCAAATTTGGTTTAAAGATTCTAAGGAAACCTGTTTTGCACAATGCACTCTGCTCCGTTGGTGAATGAGGGAAGCAGCTAGCATAAAGGGATTGTGTTTCTGTATTTTAAAGGCTATGTTAGTGAAAGATGAGGAGTCGTAAGACTACCCCACCTTCCAGTACAGCCTCTCTGTGTCTCACTGCAGTCATGAGGGGATAGCAGAGGCTGCAGGGGTGTAGTCATTTCAGGCCACATTTTCAATGATATTTAGGTTCCCAAAGACACAGGCAGACACTTTGAGAGATTTTCAATAGCACCTAAGCAGGTTAGGTGCCTAACTCCCATTGATTTGTTACCTCTCTCAGATACAGCATCTGGCTCTTTGACTGAAGTTGTAAAGATTCACACCTTTAGATCTAGAAGCCCCCAGTTCGGTCCCTGTGGTTAGGCAAGATGGAGGCTGTTCCACATGGTCAGTGCACTCTGCCACCCTCACATAGCTAGGTAAGTTGTGGGTGGAAAGGGGGTGGGGGCAAGAGGCTCTGCTCCTCCCTCAAATACACAGGCCAGAAGGAAGGGGTTTGGAGTTTACTATCAGTCAGTGCCAGTAGTAGATTGTTATCTCCCACAAGCAAGGGGAGAGCAGGGAAAGACTATACTAAGGGTGGCACAATTGCTTCCTTGAGCTGTTCCTAGTTCAGGCAGCTACATGCAGACCCTTTTTTAGGGCCAGGAGCAAAAGGTCAGCTTCTCTCTCAATCTTTAGTGAAAAGATTCAAAAGAACAAACAAGCATTACTTGTGCAATGCGCACAAATGTCTGAAGGGAAGAGTGGAAATCAATCCCACCGCCAATGATGACACAGTAGTATGCACAACCTATCTGTGCATGTCCTGTCTTTATACTGATCATCTATGAGCCGTCAGTATCCTATCTTGCAGAAGTAAAAGCATCCTATAACGTGATGCTGGCCAAATGAGGTAGACCCCGACGTTCGGCCAGGAGCAGAAGTGCAGAGCAAAACTCTCTGAAATTCTTAAAATCCCATGGGATGGTTACGGCTCACTTATACAGGTGACAGGTGTGAGGCTCATTGCTGAAGGTGAATCCTTGCCATCTTCAAATGTATGTGTGGAGGGTGGGAGGCACCAAGGAAGAGACCTCATGTCCCTTGATTATATAGAAATTGCAGACCTACCACCTCCTATCAGTGGCACAAAGGAGCTATAGCTGTTATTCTACTGGAATTATATTGGGGGTACAGATTTAATCTCCTCCAATCTCCCCCTGACACATACATTCTTCACCTATGCTAAACCCAATTGCTTATCTAAAGATTATGCCAACCAACGGTGCCTTTCTGGCTATTCCCTCCCCACCAGGCCTGCTTTCTCCCCATGCAAGCTTCCTTTGCAACAGAATCTTCTCCCCTACTTGTATATATTTGCATGGAGGAGTCTTGCTGTGCTGAGAATATTCATCTGGCCCTTAAAAAAAAGAGAAGGCATTTTGTTAGAGGGTCCATTTGACTTCACCTTGAAGATCAGGTTTTTAGGTGTTTTCTATAGGTCACCCAAGTCTCACAGCCATAGAGAAGAGTTGGGGTTACCATCGCTTTATAAACTAAAAATCTAATGTGTGCTCTGATGTTGTGCATAAGCACTTTCTTTGGAAGATCCTCAACATAAGGTGAGAGGATCACCGCACTAATGTCAGTGTCCTCACAGAGGCCAACATCTTCAGCATTGAGGCCCTGATTATCCAGCATCAGCTGAGGTGGAACGGGCACTGTATGCACAAGCGTGATATACGCTTACCAAAACAACTGCTGTATGCCCAACTCACCAAAGGAGAAAGGAAACAGGGAGGCCAAAAGAAATGCTTTAAAGACATCCTCAAGATAAACATCAAGAGATGTGGCATCTACACCAGACACTGGGACACAGTAGCCAGGATAGGCAAAGCCTTGTCAGAGAAGGAACATTCACTTTTGAGGAAAATGTCCTTGTCCTATATGCAGAAAAATGCTAAAAAAGAAAGGATGGATGGCCACCACGCAGCAATTGTGCCCAACACTGACTTGCAACATCAACTGCAATGTCTGCCAACAAGCCTGCGGTTCAAGGATTAGACTCCTCAGTCACCAAAGCACCCATAATAAAATAAAACCTGTGAAAAGAGATCATCCTTGACCTCCTGGGATTGCCACTGCCGAAGACCAGGGATAGGGAAAATCATCTTCACAGCCTCCTTTTGAAGAGATTGAATGGAACTAATTTTCTTCCCCTAGTCTCTCCACCCAAGCAAAGCTGTCACAGTAAGTAAGTCAGAGGGATAGGGAGTAGCAGCTGGGAACAGCGAGAACTGAAGATTTTTCCAACATTACAAAACATTTGGTTCAGGTTTGTTTCTAGTGAAGAGCAAAACTTCCAGGGTTCTTTCCTTATTTTGAAGCAAGTTCACCCATCTTTAAATAAAATAACTGCAATATATTTTTAATAAAAAAAAAACCCCAACAACAACAGACCAATTCTTGTGCCAGATTGATTTGCTCCTTTCAAGTTCAGTGGAAGTAAAGCAGGTAAGCAGGTTCCTTGTTTTGTTTGGTAGCTGGAGGCATGGCCAGCAGGCAGCACTGCTTAAATAATTGTAGCCCTGAGCTTGGTTTTGCAACAACTAAGTAATTACTTTTTCATTGGTTCCTTTAAGTTCAGAGAATTCTGAGCTTTGGTTTCCAGGACATTTTCTCCAAGGTGATTCATTTACTGTTGCACTCACTGTGTGCACAATGGGAGTGAAGTTGCAATAAGTTATAGCTGGTCACAAGTGGTGTCTCCTGAGATACTGTACATAAAGTCCTTGTTCCTTCCTCTTTTTTTTTCTGTACAAGCATCTCTTGCCTGTCTTGTTTTGTTCATTTGCTGCAAATTTCTATATGGCATCAAATGTTTTTTATCTTTTAAGTGGGCTGTGCTGCCATTCAGGTCTCATCCATGAATCCTCATATGATTTTATTCTTCACCAGACTGTGATTTGCAGCTGCTGTGCCTCACCTTGCTCTGCCCATAGGGGAATAACCTTCTCACCTTTTTTAATTATTGCTTCATTTATAAAAGAAAAGAAAAAGGTGTGAGAATCAATTTAACCTTCTCTGAAATTTGTAATTGCTAAATTAGAACATGAGAAGAGAGGAGTTGCCCTGCTGCATCAATTCAGTGTTCCAGCTATTATTATTATTTAACATTTTTATTGTAGCAGTGCCCAGAGGCTAATCAGGTCAAGATCCCACTCTACCAGGTACTGTATAAGCATACAGTGAATGACAGTCAAAGAGACCCCAAAGAAATCTAGAGGTCAATTTTCAAAAATGTCTAAGTTCTGGTTCAAAAGTACTTTAGGACCTTGGGAACCCAAAGTCCCATTGACTTTCAATGAGACTTAGGCACTTTTTGAAAATGAGACTTTGGGGCTTGTTTCCATGGTGCTTTAATCTCCACCAGAGGGCTGCACATTCTAGTGTACTCTAGTGTGTCACATGCTATTCGGTCCAAGTGGACACTGCTGGCATAAGTGAAAAGTTCCCTAGTGCATATTAATGTCGTCCCGCTTCAAAGAGTACTACATGAATGCACACGGAGCACCAGCAGGGTCCCCACACAGACCAGTTAGTGCACTACATGCTAGTTTGAACTAAAATTTACACCTCTCTGGTGCAGACTGTAGACAAGGCCTTAGGCGCCTATGTAAAAGGCACTTTTTAAAATTTCACCTGCTCTGAAGTCCTGTCCCCAACGGTGGTCAATACCAGTTGCCTCAGAGGAAGATGCAAGACCTCATGAAATAGTTGTGGAATAACCTGTCCTCGGGGAAGGTTTCTTCCTATCCCCTATTAGTCAGAGGTTGGATTATGCCCTGAAGCATGAAGTTTTATATCCCTTTCAGAAGTCTGTTTGGTTTTTTTTAAGGAGGTGTGGTGGTGGTTTAGTGTATGGGTGTGCACTTTGGATCCTTTCTACTGAAACTCTGGATATTCTTGTTTCCATATGACTGTCTTAAATGTGTTTCCTCTTATTAACTTTAACTTTGCTGCCTTTCAGTTTAATTGAATACCTCCTGTTTTGAGAGTGAGAGGTGTATGTAGCTACAGGCCTACACAGTGTGGGCCAGATGCTTCAGCTGAAGTCAATAGAGCTACGTTGATTTATACCAGCCGAAAATCTGGCTCCATGATCCTAGAGAACAGCTATTTTCCCTTAAATCTGCCCACATAGAAACATCTGTGTAACTGCAGTCAACAAAACCAACTGAATGTTAGGAACCATTGGGAAAGGGATAGATAATAAGACAAAAAATATCATAATGCTACTATATAAATCCATGCATAATGAATGGGGAGGGTGTCAATTTTTTCATGCAACAGGAATCCAGCAGGGCCTTATTTCAGAAAGCAATTAAGAAACCTCATTAACAGCTTTAATTTTCTTAATAGTAGTTTTACATTAAGGGAAGTTTAACAGTAAGCCCTTTTCCCCTTGTGTAAATTAAAAGAAAGACCCTTAATCCCTTGAATGGAGATCCTATTGGTTTAAAATGTAAAACATTATAGTGTCCCACTTCCAAGTCTCCAGGAAGGTTTGCAATGAAAAAAGAGGGTTATTACCATTCTAGGGGGAGTGGGAAGTAGCCACAGGTACAGGATGGCTATGTATCTTTGTTCATTTCAGTTATAATAGGTACACATCCTGTATCATAGATCTATCTACACACAATTGCACATAGCACATCCCCCTCCCCACCCCCCAAACTCCAGAAATCATTTCTTTTCCAGCTCAGTGCATTTGTAATAGTAAAATTCTTTCCCAGAGCTGCCATTTCTTCTAGCCATGGGGTTTGGCTGGAAAGCTGGTTGTTTACCTTCACTGCAGGCCTTGTGGACTCTGTGTCTGATGCTGCTGTTCACTACACAAAGGAAACATTAGGCAATGCACCATAATTTACTTCAAAAGGATATCTTGGCGGGACTTCTAAAAGTGCCTAAACTGTGAGGCTCTCAACAGCCCACTACTGACTTTCAGTGGGACTTCGGTGCCTAACTCCATGAATTGCTTTTGAAGATCCCATTCTCTGCTCCTATAAACACAATGCAACATTCAAAATATTTGACCTTAGGGTTTCATACTGCTGCCCATCTTCAGAGTATCTGAGTGCCTCCCAAGGAAAACTGAGAGCAACAGTTAAATCCTCAGTGAACTTAATGGAGTATTTGGCTCTTCTCCATTTTGAGGATTAAAAACACTGCTTGAGGTTGATGGGATTTTGGTTTTATTTTAGTTAGTTGGTTTCTTCCAGAGTTGTGGGGTTTTGTTTGTCTGTTTGTTTGTTTGCAGGGGATGTAAGTAAATAGAGCTCCACCATAAAAGGGATTTGTGGGTAGAAAGAGGAGCTGAAAGCATCATTCTCACTAGGATAGAAAGGCCTTTTTGAAGAGGAAGGTCTTGCAGCATTCCCTACACATAGCCAAACTCTGGATTTGCTTCATTTCTTCTGAAAGACTCCCTTGACAAAGAATGCTTTGTCTCTAGCCGTCACATGCTTCGTCCTAAGCTTTGTGAACTGCCTTGTCCAAGAGGAGCTCAGCCCTTGTGGTGGTTCATGGATGAAAAGTCCGTCTTTGGTGTAGCTGGGACTTAATTCCTTAATTGCTTGGAAGATGGGGAGCAAGGCCTTAAGGTGACATCTGAAACTGGGCAGGGAGCCAGCAGAGGAATTTGAGCATGCTTATGGCAGTCTACACCGAGGAGGAGGAGGGCAGCCACATTTTTTTAATAGTTGGAGCCTGTGCAATACATCCAGTTTTGGCTATGGTTAATCTACATAAATACATTTTTTGACACAAGATGGGAAGAAGGGTGTCAATAAAGGTTATAAACCATTTCAGGCCCTCATCTCAACTTCAAGTTGGCATTAATTCATGACCAAGGTTCAAGGACCATTTGCAGAATCACATCTCGGAACCTGATGTTAACAGCCCTGTAGACTTAATGGGCCATATCTTTATCTGGTACACCCCAATGTAGTTAAGTGACTTCCCCACATACACCAAGCCCCTTCTTTCTCCCTCTTAAAAACATATCTTTCCCAGGAAACTTTGACTCTCTAATGGCCATGCACTGCACTATTATATATAAATCTGTCTCATATTTCCTGGCTGGTTCCTTTCCAATTTTAGGCCCTCAGAACAGAGACCAATGACGTGTTTGACACTGATCTAGCTCTGTGCAGTGCCATGTATATATGAGATGCTTCATATGTGATTATTACAACCAATAAATAAATGCAGTGGGAAGGAGGTGCAGGGAGGTATCATCACTGAGAATACTTGCAGAAGGAAAAAAATAAGTTGAATTAAAAATGAAAAAACATCGAGGATCATTGACCCAGGCCAGACACGTAGCATTGTATATTGCTTGAATTGTCAGTTAGAACCTACCTCCTGCTGTATTTTTGTGGAGAGGAATAAAAAGTAAATGTCTCCCTGTTTTGTCTTTCCCTTTGGTAATTACTCAGGGCAGACATCAGGAAAGAGAAATACTTTCCTACAATTTAAGAAGTAGAGATCTATTAAACATGAATGTGCCATTCCTAATGAGAGTAGGGAAAGAGTGAGCTTCAGCACTGAACTGATCATTAGTTTCGTCTCTGTCTTTTTTCACTTGACAGAGTGAATCAGAAATATCATTTCCAGTGGCCTATGCATGCAATAACAACCAATACTCCCCGGGTTCTAGCACTTCACAGTGCAAATGTTGGCATAAATGATTACGGTGATGTGTTTAAGCCTAAGGCGATTCACCTCAAACTTTCATTTGAAAGAGGTCTGATGAGAGTGGCTGTTCTGCTTAGAATCACAAGCACCAAATGTTTCTGTTTATCAGTAAAAAAAATAAAGAGGAACTTTCACCTTCTGCTTTTTTAAACCATGTTTTTCACTATTATCCGAAGGAAGAGATCTTGGACTTATTGCAAATAGTTCTCTGAAAACATCTGTGCAACTGCAGTCAACAAAACCAACTGAATGTTAGGAACCATTGGGAAAGGGATAGATAATAAGAAAAAATATATAATAATGCTACTATATGAATCCTGCATAAAGTGCTGGTCACTGCATCTCAGAAAAGATGTCTCAGAAAAGGAGAAGGTATAGAGAAGGGCAAGAAAAAATGATTAGGGGCCTGGAACAGATCCCATATGAAGAGAGATTTAAAAGACTGGGATAGTTCAGAGTAGAAAAGAGACAACTAAGAGGGATATGATAGAGGTCTGTAAAATTATGATTGGTGTGGAGAAAGTGAATAGAGAAGAGTTATTTACCCCTTCACAGAATACAGACGCCAAGGGTCAACCAACGAAATTAATAGGCAGCAGGTTTAAAACAAACATCAGGAAGTACTTCTTCGCACAATACCCAGTGGAACTCATTTCCAGGAGATGTGAAGGACATAAATCCAGGCTTTGGGTGTGCCTAAATCTCTGACTGGCAGAAGCTGAGCCTGGGTGATGGGATGGATCACTCAATGATTGCCCTGTTTTGTTCATTCCCTCAGAAGCATCTGTCACTGGCCATCATCAGAAGACAGGATACTGGACTAAATGGACAACTGGTCTGAGACAGTGTGGTCATTCTTATGTTCTTATATGTTTTGGATCTCATGTTGGAGATTTTGTGCAGAGCAGATGTATCCCTGCATTTGCTGGATGGATATTTAAAATCCATGATGCCAATAATTCTCTGTGAATGAATGCAAGCAAAATAGGAATCTCCATTCTAGTAACAGGGTGCTGTGTGTACAGTCAGAATCACATTGCAGAGGAAAGATGTTCTCGTCGCTAAGGCACAGACTGGATTTTCAAGAAAATGGGGTGATATTGCTGAAGTCACTTTGGACCTGTCCACATTTGAGGAAATTTTCTGAACAATTTAAAAAACAGCTCAGCTAAACTTATTTTCAAACCAGTTTCAACCCCCCACTCTTACTATATGATTCTCTTTTAGAATGCAGAGACGAGGCTCCTTTGGTAATTGCTGAGAGAACCTGCTGGGTTTTTTTAGTTCTGAATGTTGATTTAAATCACTGTTGCTTCTGAAAATCTAGACTGTGCCTCTTTCTCCATGTCACAAGCGTGAGCCCTGGCAGCAACTCTATATGACGTGGAGGCAGTATTGAACATCAGAAGAGACAGCATCAGCACCTTGGACCAAAGCAGCTCTACTATGAATATATTTTTGAGCTGGTAATGGAAAAGGTGAGCTTTGTATTGTGCTTTCAGTGAGAATGCTTCCTACAGCTCCAAAGTTGGAAGAATCCTCTTTTAGGACATCTCTCCCACTCCCACCTTCTACTATGACTGGTTTCATTACCTCTAAATCGTCCCAGATGAGTATCGAGTCTTGCCCTGAATACCTTTGTGATGGGATCCCCAGGGTGCAGCCTGGAACTGTGGGACTGCTGTGCCCCCTTAACTCTCCCCAGCCTGGGCATTCTCTCACAATGCCATGCTAGTGACCAGCAGCAAACCCCTCCAGGCTCTGTGATCACTCAGCACAACTGCATGTGGAGCCCCCACACCCAGCTGGATTGCAGGAATGCTCCCAGAGCACTCATGAATCACACAGAGAAAGGCACCAGAGCCAAATCCTCCCAGCACTGTACCCCAGGAATATATCGTCTTTCATTGCTCAAGATGGGCAGTGCAAATTTATTAAGTGGTTCACCTCTTCAACAATGGAAAGTGGACATACACCAGCCTTTGCCAACCTGAGCAGATTTGCCCCACACTTCATACATACTCACTGGTACAGATAAACCATTAAGCAAATTTATTGACCATAAAAGGTAGATTTTAAGTGATATTAAGTGATAGGCAAAATGTCAGAGTTTGTTGTCAAAAGAAATAAATTATAATCATGCAGTCTAAACTCTCAACCCTACTGGACTGGGCAGCAACTAGATTAAGCAGTTTTTCTCACCCGAATGGATATTGCAGTCCTTAATATACAAGTTTGGCTCAGGCTTAAGGAACAATCTCCTGTGCTGGAGTCTTGTCTTCTTCTCAGTGTCTTGGTTGCTTGCAGCATAGGTGGGGCAACAGAAGGGCCCAGTATGTGTCGACTCTGTCTGTTTTATACCCTCAGTCCATGTGCTTGGGGAGCACAAGTTCAGACATGTCTGCAGGGCATTACTGCGTCTCTCCAAGCAAAGTTGAGCAATTCCCTGGTGTGGCCTCCTGTAGGTGAATCATTGCATTGTAGCTCCTTTGCTGGACAATGGCTGTTGGTGGGTTGTTTGACACCCTGCCTGGGCGTTGGTTACTTTCCTTGCCGTTGCCTCCGGGGAGCTAATATCTGGCTGATTCCCCAACTTACAGAATGTTTTAAGTGACCACCATGCAACTCAATTCTCATCACTTCATATGCATTAATGATACACATATATGGATAGAGAAATGACTTTCAGCAAATCATAGCCTTTCCTCTGATACCTTTCAAGGCAAGCTTTATATCTAAGATCACGATTATATGAAAATAAGGAATATGGGTTATTTCACAAACTCCCCTATAAGCTAAGTCCATTGCCTAAACAGAAATGAGATGATCTTTGAAGGAATGCTTTCTTAAACTACCAAATGAAACACCGTGCTGTAAAAAAGAACCATTGCATCAGCTGAAAGGAGTTGAGGCAGCCAAGCCCATAGAGTAAAATGTCCTACAAACAACAACAAACCAAAAGGGATTTCCCTCCAGTGAGATCTTTTATCCTGGTAGTATATATCCTGTGTACAGAAAATGTAAATACATGAATAAGGCATAAAACCGTTCAAAGAAATACATTCCCTTTGTACCAGTGTGACAAAATAAATAGCTATAAAACCAAATTAATGCCTGAAAAGAAATAAAGCTGTTAAGTGAATAAGTTACATACTTGCTATCTAGGCATTTTCAGTGCAGTAGTTAATGAACAGGGAACAAAACCAATGCTGCATTTTTTTTTTCTTTTCAGAGCTGTGGACAAGGAAAAAATGTAAATGTAAAATGAATTGAATAAGCCTTCACGTAATTTATTGGATTAATTTAAAAATACACCTCATAATGACTTCTTATCCTCTGAAAAGTTGTAGGAGATATTTAATGCCTGAAAGGCCAGATGCTGAGCAGTACTGTATGTTCAGTTATAGTAGGTCATACAAGATGAAGAAATAACATCCTTAAAAGGTTTTTGTGACTCAGAAATGCACACATGGGTAATTTTCCCTGACATTTTAAAAATTTAATTTAGAGTTCTTAGGAAAGAGACATAATCATCAAATAGCAGCTCACTAACAAAAAAGGGTTTCCATCCATAGAAACTCCTTAATGGTTCTAAATGCAATGCTTATGCTGAAAAATTATTTGACTTCACAACCGTGAACTTTTAACACAATTAATTTAATTTGTACATGGAGCAGTATGCATCATTAATAATTTGCAATTTCCAGTTTGCTGGATGGTTTCTGCCTCGCATCTCAATCACCTTGACCAAGCCATTTTGTGCTGTTTTATGCAGCCCTTAGATTGTATGCAATTTTCCCATCCTGCTTTAACTCCATAACATCCAGTTTGCACTGTGTTAGTGCTGTTGGACAACAGTCTTATTAAATGGTGCTGCACACAGACAGTGCATGCATTTGGTTGCTGTAACCTGCATTCAGCTAACAGGTGATGATTGTAATTGACAAAGGCCAAAAATGGTTCAGGAATTGGCTACATAAGGCTGTTCCAGAACCAGAAAGCAGTGGAGCAGTACATCCACACTAACCAGCTCTGTCAGGTGCAGTATTGTCTTGCATGCACACTAGCAGCCGGCTCCAGCATAGAATCTTCATTGCTTCCTGGGTAGCTGTCCCATAGCTCCCTGAAATGGCATGTGTGAAAAGCCTTCTGGGAGCTCCAGGCATTTATGTCAAAAAGGGAGTGAAATTCCCTGCTATTTCCAGGATAGTTTTTATTAGAAAAAAAACATATTCTTTGTTCAGCCAGACAGTGTTCTCCTGGAGCACCTGCCAAGCATCTTAGGCAGCCCAGTGGAGAGCTACCAGTGAAGAGCCAGAGAGCAAGACCCAGCGGGTATTAGTTTTCCTATTGCATTGTTCATGCCTTCCTTTGCTGCCAAGTGACTGGATCTGTGCACTATTTCCGGATGAAGTTCAACCCAGGCTTTTGTGTCTGGACCATGCCCAACATGCTGGTGGGACCAAGTATTCCCAGAACTTTTAAATGAGGAAAGACACTTTTCTGTCCCTCTGTGGGGATCTCACCCTGACTTTACAGAGCATGAGAGAGACAGCACTACTCACTGTGAAAAAGAGCACAATGATTGCCCTTGGAAGCTAGCTACACAAGTTACCAGTTGGCACCAGTGTGGGCCTGGGAAGTCCAGAATGAGTGGTGGTACCATGGAGAATTGCATGTCATATTAAGGCGTGTTTAGTTTCAGGGGTGTCTGATGATGGAGAAAGTACCATCACAGGACTGAGACATATGGAGTTGGGCTTCCCCAACTATGTGGGAGCTAAAGATGAAAGCCATGTGTCCACATTATGTTTCCTGCACCAGGGCCAGGAGTAGATTGACCACAGAGATATTGTTGATGGAAGCCATGGTGGATCATATGGCCAATTCCGTGACATTTACATCGGATGGTCAAGCAAAATTAATGATGCTGGAATTTTTAAAAGCTCTGGATTTTTCAAGAGGCAGGACACAAGCCCCAGCTTTCAGTGCTGGCATTAATGTCATCACAGTGGGGTTTTTGCTTTCTTCCCATTGTTGCCATGGCTCAAAAAACATCCTCTGGCTAGGCACACCTGGACCAGCAGCAATTCACATATAAACTGAGCACGTGCAACGTGGTGGGGGAGTGCGTTTTTAGAATGCATAATACAAGGAGGCTTGGAGATGGCTGTTGATGCTTAGTGACAGTGCAGTTAGTGGTATGGCTGTTACAGTAGCTGCCTTTTGCATTTTATATAATATCTGAATTAAGAATTAAATGCCAGCTAATAGCATGGGTTGACAAATTTAAAATGGGGGGAGGGGGAAATCTCTTTGAAAATGATTTTTTTCCACTAAAAAATGGTTAGGTTTTTTTTAAATGACATTTTTTTCATAACACTTTGTATCAATGTCTTTATCAAAAACATTATGGAAAAGCATCACTGAAATGTTTCATTTACCCCCCAAAAAACAATTTCTGTAACATTTTCAAGTATTTTTTTAAATACAGCTTTTGAATTAAAAACTTTCTGAAGCATTAGCCTGTTTTGAATCCCATGAAATGGCAACAGCTTTGAAATTTTTAGCAAAATTTTTCATTGTCCTAACTGCTCTAATGGCTAACAAACATCACAGTTTGTTTGCGAGTGACATTCAAGAGTAGCTGTGAGTTTCTTTTATTTTTCCCTAGGTCTGATTTACAAACAATCTGATCTAAGATGAGGCAGCCTGTGGAGGAAATAATTGGCGAATGCATTGTTTCAGCAATAAATGTTATCAATTGTTGCTAACAACACGTATCCCTGACTTGTGGTGGGTTTATCTTTGTGAGAATGCTATAGACTTTTTATTTAGGATTGCTATGTGAATTATATAATTTAAAGTCAGGTAGTTTGTGGAGGAATTAATTGAGTTGTATTGGCGCTGAAATAAAGTACACTTGATGGACTCTACTCAGAGATAATTAATCATAATAAACTCTAATAAACACAAACAGATAAAAGCTGGCTGCAATAAGTAAGCAGGTGATACTGAGTGTTTTCTTAGGAACGCATAAATTGTGCAGTATAGGAACAGGAAATGCATGTCCCCTGTAGTCCAGTTTTCTTCCCAACGGGGTACAGACAATGGCAACAGTGGAGTGGACTTGCTTTGAGGAAGGTTAATCACTCTGCAGAGCTCCACTGTGCCAAATCACACTGTTGCTAGAAGTAAAGTGACCCACTGAATATTCCCTATTGTGAGTTGTGCCACAGAAGTCATCACAGCAGCCATATGGTAGCTGTACTGAGTAATTTCTTCCACCAAGCTGCTGTATAATCCTTCAGTGCACAGTCTGGTTGTGTGGGCGATTTGACGGGATTGAATCTGCCCATCCCGCCATAATAGTAGAAAGTCCTTCAGTTTGGGTAATACGGCTTTTATATAAGTGGTAATGTCAGCTGAGATGCATGTCCTGGGGTTTTGTGATGAGGACAGTTCTGATGTATTATGATTTATATTAAATGTAGGTGTGTGTGTGTGTGTTTTGTTTGCAGGCATATAGGAAGGTAGTATCCCTTCTCTAATGAGGTAGCAATCCAGCAGAACAAATCTCGATTTATTATAAACTTCCCTTGTGACTGGAGATGAGTGAACTATTCTGAACTAGCCAAACCTACTGTATCGGCTAAGAGTCTCTCTTGAGAGAATGTGCCTGCTCATGAAACTTCAGGTACCATTCACAGCCAGAAATACTGTGAAAAAAGATATTTTGGTGGTGTTTTGGCAGATCTGATCCCAATTCCCTTTGCTTTGGGCCTGGAAATGCAGAAAGAGAAAGGGCTTATCTGAACTTAAAAAGAGAGAGAGAGCTGAACTCATGTTCATTTCTAGAAACGAGTAATGGTTTGGCGAAGTTCTTAATTGCACTGAACCAATTCACCCTTCCATGATTATGGCTTGGTTAGGATATAAGCTCCAGTCATTAGAGCTGTAAGGACAGTGTGTTAACCAGCTGAGCTGCCAGCTAATGAAAGACACTGGGATGAGGGGGATTATCTTCATTGCTTGTGATGATGTTCTAAATGTTTCACTTATAAGTAAAAAGATGAATAAAAATCTGCTTCCTTGGCCTCTTTGTAGAGAATAATCCACAGTGAAGAAATGTTTAGTCCATTTTTTTTTCCCAGTCTGAAAAATCTTTTAGAATGTAATAGGGAAGGACCTAATAGATTTCTTTAGAAATGTACCAGAGTTCTATAAAATTTTACTGTAAAAACAAAACATATGATGGCATTCCGAGATGATTTTTGAAACATCCTTTAGAACTTCACAGCAAGGAGATAATTCTCTATTTAATTCTGTAGTGTGGCTAAAATAAAAAAAACTCTACAGAAAGGTCAACAGGTTCTATTGTATTCAGCAGAACTTCCCCATATATTTTTATTAAAGTGGCAGGTCAAAGTTTTCAATAGCTTTGTCATCTAATGTGCCTGGCTGGGTCACAGCTGTTTTCATTTTGCTTTTATGTTGCTTTGAAATCCCCCTTGCTTATGCATTCTGTGCATACCTCAGTGCTGAAAACTCATTCAATCTGCAAGGTGAATGCCTGTGTTAAGTTCTGAATTGCTTGTGTAACTGGTAAGTCAAAGCAGTTCTATAATTCCTTTTGACTGGTTGGTATTTGTTGCAGTTTCAGTCCATTAAGCACATTCTCCTTTGTCACATGGGAGATACGAGTTCAGTCTGCAAACTTATCTTAGTTTTCTAATGTAGCAACATATATTGAGCTTTTAATGTGCACTCATTTTAATTGGAAAAGCGAATTTGTTAAAGACAAAAGGCCCATTTTCTCCCCTTTGTTTTTCAGGAGTGACTCCTACTGAAGACAATAGGAGTTACCCTGGAGTAATAGATAGAATTAGGCCTAAAATGTTTACAGACACATACCCAGTTTTCTTTTAAAGGAAACTCAGTCTGTCACTGTGTCAAAATCAGACGTTTCACTTTGCATGGGGTTCCTGTAATCCTTTTTTTTCTTTAATCCACTACATTTTATTTTGAATTTTAGGATCAAATACATTCAAAGGGCCTTATTTATCATCATCATCATGATTATATTAGTGTATCCCAGTTATTAAAGTTGTACCCAAAAGCCCCAGCCAAGAAAGGGACCTTGTGATGGGGTAAAACGCCATCATGAGCTGGAAAGAAGTTCATAGTCAATTAATTATGCCACAGGTGTAATAGATGTACCTAATTAGTTGCTGCAGGGCTAGACGGGCAGGACTGGGAGGTAGAAGATGAGAACTTAATGGACACCTGGGCCTTGTTAAAGAAGAAGAGCGTGCAATATGAAGGGAGGAAGCCCAGGGACTTCTGGGATGGAACCTTAGATGGAGTTTACCAGAGAGCAGGGACCCGTGCTCAACACCAGAGCTGGTGGAGAAGATGACTGAAGGAGATTAAAGATGGAGCCCAGAGAAGGGTAGGTTTCTTGAGAGACTATGATGACTAGTTTGAGCTTTTGTTGCCCTGAAAGGGTTGGTCTTGGGATGCTTCTCAGCCAGAGGGCTGAATTGTGCACAGAGGCAGATGACCCGCAGGTGGTGCTAGAGATGCAGAGGACTACCAACATCATGCCATGGCGCAAGGGGGTGCTCTCATGATGGGTGTGTACCATAACGGTCCCCACTGTGCTAGGTTTGAAATCAATGGAGAAAAAAGGTGGGGTCACACACTGAATTCATTGCTGTAAGACTTGACTAAAACAGTGGTGAATCAGGCCCACAGTCTCGCCATTATGTTTCACTTGGTTTGTCAGTTAACTACTAATTTAGCATGATTACAGTGCATAAATCCTCTCAAATTTGCTTGAAAGTTTAATAGAGTTTAGTGAATCTTTTCTGAAACATGATCTCAATTTCACATTGTATAGATGCATTAAATTAGGCATGTTTGACATTGTTTCTTTTTATATAAACATTTATTTCTGCAGTGATCATCTTATGCAGAGGAGAATGGTCAGATTTCCACCTCCTTCAAGGCTTGAGAGCCCTACTGTGAAAGATGAGAACAATACACATGCTCACCCAAGTAAGTGACTTTTCAGTGGCAAAGCAGATTTAAGAGCTTTGCTGGACATAATACTCAGCAACTAGGGGACAGGAAGGAAGGATTCATGCAGCGAGAGCGATTATTCTATAAAACATACTTGAAGAAGACACCCACATAAATCAGAACTAGGACTCAGATAGGGATTTGCTGCATTGCAGATAACTCACATAGATACTCATTAAACACTTCTGGTTTCATTAATAAAAATACACCCATCTATACACATGCATGCCCAGGGGGATATTTCCATCTATATCGATTGTTTCCTGTAGAACAAGACTGATACAAAGTCATAATTGTAAACCTCTGTTTGTTTGCAGTGATGCTGGAAAAATGACTTAGGGCAAATGTACACTTAAAACACTGCATCAGCGCAGCTGTGTGGTTTCAGTGGAGACGCGACCATGCTGATGTAAGTTTGTAGTGTAGACCTGGCCTAAGAAAACACTCACAAACTAAGGAGGAGTGAATCAGATGTAATAAAACCTAACCAGATCATTCGCCCCAAATATGAACTCAAAATGGTGTTGTGTTGGTTTGTAATTTGAGACCAGAATCTAATACTCTTCTTATTTACACTCAGGAAGATCTTACTCCACGCACAATACTCTGGTGTCACAGGGTGGGTGGCCCCTTTCAGAGGGAGCAAAGTCAAATGTGACTGATTAGCTGCCTCCCAGTTGGGGTTAAAAGAAGGCAGCTGGGCCATATAAAAGAAAGAACAAGGAAAGAGGCAGGTGAGGGCTGCCTGTGGTAGACAGGGAAGCTGCAGAGAGCAGAAGCCTCTAGGACTAGGGAGCTAACGCTAGGAGAAAAGAGAGGGGCTAACCTGCTGAGCTGGAGAGCCAGCGCTGGGAGGATGAACAGGGCTGAATTGATGGCCTGTGTTTGGGTGGAAGAGTCGGGAGACTGGCCACTCTCCGGTGGATGGCTTGAGGAGTGGGGGCCTGGAACAAGGGCAGAAAGGAACTGGGAACTGAGCGCGTGTGGACTCGGAAGGCTGATTAGAAGGTGGTGTCCCTGCAGAGGGGAAAGGAAAAACACTAGACCATTCTCTGTTTTACTGCTGGAATTAGGAGACAGGTTTTACTATTTTATGTTTACATGAATAATTATGGTCAGTGGGGGAGACTGCTCTTGTCTCGCTGGACTGAGGGGAAAGTGAGTGCATGCGCGCTACTTCTGCCATGGCCTACTGCAGGGATGGTGTCCCAGATGGGGATGGCCTTATCACTGACCACTTTTAAATCCAGGTTGGATGTTTCTCTAGCAAATTATTTGGGGGAAGTTCTATGGCCTGTGCTATCCAGGAGGTCAGACTAGATGATCACAGTGGTCCCTTCTGGTCTTGTAATCTACGAATTACACCTTGGTTTCAATTTGTGCAGTAGTCTCAGAATCTGGCTTGTTGTGGTCATTTTTTGTGAGCCTCCTTAGTATAGGCCATTCATTTATTTATACAGCAACGTAATCGCCCATAGTGCTTTCCATACAAATAAGAGATGTTTTCCCTGCCCCCAGGAGCTTATGATATATGGGGCAAATTCTGCAAACAGTTTCGTTAATATTAATGGGACCACTTGCTTGATGAAGGAGTTTAGGATTTAGCCCTCTGTTATTAGATTATTTATGCTTATATTGTTGAGAGATTTTTGTCCTAATTCTTCATGGCATAAATGAATCACTGATTTACAAGACTGAGGGGAAAAAACCCTTTCCCTAAATGCAGGTCATTCCATAATTGCCTGAACCAGTGTTTGAATTGGCTTCCATTCAAGTTTTTGATTTGCATGAGAGAGATTCCTAGGGTGTCAAGTATCAGAGGGGTAGCCGTTCATTCACCTGCACGTCCACCAATGTAATATATGCCATCATATGCCAGCAATGCCCCTCTGCTATGTACATCGGCCAAACTGGACAGTCTCTAAGGAAAAGGATAAATGGACACAAATCAGACATTAGGAATGGCAATATACAAAAACCTGTAGGAGAACACTTCAACCTCCCTGGCCACACAATGACAGATCTTAAGGTGGCCATCCTACAGCAAAAAAACTTTAGGACCAGACTTCAAAGAGAAACTGCTGAGCTCCAGTTCATCTGCAAATTTAACACCATCAGCTCAGGACTAAACAAAGACTGTGAATGGCTTGCCAATTACAGAACCAATTTCTCCTTCCTTGGTTTTCACACCTCAACTGCTGGAACAGGGCCTCATCCTCCCTGATTGATCTAACCTCGTTATCTCTAGCTTGCTTCTTGCTTGCTTATATATACACCTGCCCCTGGAAATTTCCACTGCTTGCATCTGAAGAAGTGGGTATTCACCCACGAAAGCTCATGCTGCAAAACATCTGTTAGTCTATAAGGTGCCACAGGATTCTTTGCTATTCCTAGGGTGCCATTGCATTTTGTCCTGATAGAAGGACCAGCATAAGGATGTAGCACCAATATCAACTGAACAGGAGTAAGTGTTCCTGCATCATAGAATCTATGGTGACAAGTGGGTGTTATAAGGTGAATCAGACAGGTTACAGAGGCATGCCAAGGGGAAGGGAAATGCAGTACTCCTCGTTCCTACGTCACTGGACGCTGAGATATGCTATATGTAAATCTGCCCTTTTGACTTATATTGTCTCTATCCCTGGGTTGCCATAAGATATAAGTAACCAAACTGGGCACACAATAGTAGGGTGAAACGCTGAAAGATCACAGTAGAATACAAAGGATGTTACATGAACTAACTGAACATGCTTTATTTTTTGACTCATCAGTCATGGCTTCAGTTATACCCTAAGGATGTAAAAAGAGCCACGACCAAGTTGCAAAATTGAATCTGCTATCTTCCATTAGGCCATGTATCACTGCTTAGATGAATGCCGCAGTATGATTCCCAGTCCTGTACAGACTTAAAAATTCATAATCAAGATCTTAGAGTAGCATGCAGAAGAGGCTTAAGGAAAGTATGTAGATTTTTCAGTGCTTTGCTTTTCTCATCTTCTCTTTGACTGCTGTCAGCTATATGGCAATTACTGTAGATGAAATAATACTGTACATCCACTTTCCCTCTTTCATACCATACAACCAGAATCTACAAATGTTTGAAATAGATATCGGTAGGTGGGCTGCTGATTGCTTTCTTCATAGTTCAGATTGTTCTGTTGGCCCCACTAAATTAATCTACAATTAAATTGATGTTTAGGGTTACATTCATAAAGTGATGCATAATTTTGTGTGCTAACTTCCTAGCCACCGCTTTAAGAAAACAAACTGCCCTTCAATGTGGTCACTATTGTGCTAGCCTTTTGAATTCTTGCCGCTCTTAATACATATTGGAACTCCCCTAGTGTTCAACTAATATATTTCCTGATTCCTAAACTGTTTTAAGAACAAGAATTGAATATAATAAATGAATCCCCAACCCATTGTGAAGCATATGAGTTTTGTATGTTAAATATTTTGTTGTTTTAAGGTAGCAGAACTGAACATTATCTCCTGAATCAAATGAATAAAGTTGTGAGTCCTAAGATGCTCCCATTACTGTCTTAGTTGTGAGTCAAATTAAATAATTTCACACTTTCCTTATAAACATGCAAGTCAGAAGTGACATCTTTCACAGGACTAATTTAAGCCAAATGAAATAATTACTCTGAAAGATGTTCAGAGCCTACAATTTTCGTTGAGGAAACAAGTCAGTTTTGTTTTTTAGTTTTTTAATTAGTTGTTCCATACCTACAAAAATTTGTTTGCATTGCCCTTCTCCAGATATTCTGGGTAAATAGCAGAACTGTGGTGAATAGTTTAGAAACACAGAAATTAGAGAAGGAAAATAAAAGACCTAACTGTTAGTGTCTGGCTGGGGATATTGAGGCTTGGTCTGCATTAGAAAACTGATCAGGATGTTTGGTTCAGTGGCCATGGCTCTCACAACTGTGGAAGGCACTACGGCTACCAGAAGCACAGTGTCTTCCAGAAAGAACTTGGAGAGCTGCAATCAAAGAGAGGAAACATGGTCTTAAAAACACTGGTCTTGTGATTAAGGCATTGAAGCTGGATGCAGAAGATCAATACTCCTTGCTGTATTACAAAGTTCCCATGTGACCTTGGGCAGATCACTAAATCTCTCTGTATCTCACTTCCCAATCTGTGAAATGGGAATGCTAATACTTTTCCTTCTCCTACCCTCTGTCTTCCTTGTCTCCTTACAGTAAGTTCTACATGGCAGGTCTGTCTCTCACAATGTTTCCAAAGAGCCTAGCACAGTGGGACTCTGGTTTCCATTTGGGTTCTTAGATACTATTGTAATGCATGTAAACCATGACCATTTTCTATGGTGTTGTATCCCATCGAGTGGTGGCTAGGCCAACTAGAGATCAATGAACGTGCCATAGGGTTGGCTAAGAGAACATGGTCTTTCAGCTCAGGCAGTTGCAGTTCATGCTTTAAAATCTAGAGATCAAAAGTTCAACCCCCACTGCTGATGACCCAGCTTGGGGTCATTACGTACACAATAATAAAATTCCCTGATCTTGGTGACTTATGTACACCTCTACCCCAATATAACGCGGCCTGTATAACACAAATTCAGATATAACGCAGTAAAGCTGCGCTCGGGGAGTGGGGGCTGCGCACTCCGGCAGATCAAAATAAGTTCAATATAACACGGTTTCACCTATAACACGGTAAGATTTTTTTGGCTCCCGAGGACAGCGTTATATTGTGGTAGAGGTGTATTGCAAATTGCTTGGATATGCTTCAGAAAAACTTTAGGAATTTGGATGTTTATCTGAACTGAACCCAAAATTTAAATCTTCGGAGGTTCACCTGCCACTGATAGGATGTAAAACCCATAATTTTGCTCAGAGCACAGCTCCTTCCAGTACTCATCACGTCTGTCCTTTAAAAAGCTAACACATATAGGCTAGTCACATAGGGACACTAGGTGTGGCAGACAGGTTGAATTTTCCAAAAGGAAGAAAGGGAATTCTAAGGCAAAGAGAGTCAAGCTCAGGCAGTATTTTCCATCCATTCGCTTTGCTGTGCTGTTGGTCTGTTCAGTGCCAACTGTTTGATCTCACTGATTAGGGACATGGGGTTTGTTTTTGCTTTGGGATTTGCTTGACAGCAGTAGAGAGAACCAGGGCCGTTACAGCCATTAAAAAAAAAGCAGCAGCAGGGGAGATGAAAAGAGATCATAGGAGGCAAAAATGAGAGTAATAGAATAACTAGATTAAAAAGGAAACTAAAATGGAGAATAAATGACCGAGCAAGTAAAAAGCAAGGAGCCGAGTTGTGGGTGGGAGACAGGGTGAAGCAATACCCAGTTTAGTGGCAACTTTTGCTATTAAGGCTTTTTTCTTTTTTTGCACAGTGTTTCCAATCTAAAAACTAACTGACTTTGAAAAATAACTTGTAACACCTAAGCCCGTAGACCACAGAAGCTCCCTTCTCAGGACACTTAAAGGTGTGGAGAGGGGAGCAGGTGCAACAAAGGAATGGACCCTGTGCCTCTAACTCAGTTTGACATCAGAGATGATGGCAAAGGACCTTTCAGCAATTTCAAGAATGCAGGGCAGAGTCCATGGAGAGAGAAGGAAGGGGAGGAATTAACTGAACAAGCCACGACCATCGACAGGGATGAATATCATAGAGAAGTCCATCAGCGTATTAATAGGGTTTTGAATAATGGGCAGTAAATAAGGCCTGGGGACACAATGAACGATGCAGATGTAAAGAAGTAACCACCATTCAGCTTGTGCCCTGAAAGCTGCAGGGGTCCTGTGGAAAACATAATGTGCAATTATGTAAACAGACTGTCATGATGCTTAAGCACAAGGAAGTTACACGGGCAACATTATTTCTGGCATTTACTCATTTTTCAGTGCTTGCCTTTACAACCTTAACCATGTTATTTTAATATAGGGCTTCCTCATGTAAACTCTGGCATTATTTATTTATTTTTTTAAAGAAAACTTAAGAAAAAAAACCAGAAATCCCATCATATGGAACCATCTTGACTCCCACGTGGATCAGCAGCAGGGTTGGAGGCCTTTAGATGCACAGCACAGACCTCTGCCACTTGAGCGAGCTCAATAACTGGTGACAGTACCAGGCTGTTTTCCTCTATATGGACCAGCCATTGGTGCCAGGGGGATTCATAGCTATTTGCTGACTGAAGGGGAATGGTGAGACTCAGGAATGGTGTTCAATTCCAAGTTCCAGAAGGGAATGTGACCTAGTGGTTACAAACCCTATTTCCCCTTCACTTCTGATTTTTCTCCCCTACATAAGCAGCTACTGTTCATATTCCCCCCTGTATCTTGATTTACTCCCTACCAGCTTCTGGCCCTGCCCCCCTCTGCTCCGACCCCATCCCTTTTCTCCTCTCCCAGGCCCTTCCATCTCCAGTCTCTGGGTCCACAGCTCCTGACCCTATACCCCTCCAACTCCTCCAGAGCTGTAACTGGATGCACCATCTTAAGTATAGATTCTATTGTGCATGAGTGACCCACAATTTTCAAAGGCTTATAAATTTGGGCAGGTTTCCATGGGGGTGGCTGAAGACACATTGCTGGCACCAGGGTAATTTCAAACTTCTGATCCTGCTCTAAAATATGGAGGCACCAGTGCTTCTCAGCAAAATTACTATGAACTCTTATCATGGGCAAAATGATGTATTGTCCCCTAGTCTCCCTGTCAGAGATGGCTGGACCATTTTATATGAGAATTTCTGAAAATGTTCAGACTGAAGCAGACAACCAGCCTGGGAACCTTCATCCCAAACAGTTTACGTTTGGTAAAATTATAAGCAATAAAAAGAAGCCTTAAAATAGACCCAAAGTGTTTGACACCTGTAGTTAACGTTGCCTTTCCCTAAGCTAAAGATTCTGGCATGCTGACTAGGAAGCCCTTCTTTTCTAAGGATGCTGAAAAGGTTGATCACATTTCTAAAGATCTATCCTCTTTCTGATGCTTCTGTTGTGTAGTACTTGGCGTGAAAACTTTTTGATTACAAGGATAGCCCATATTTTACTACATCAGAATTCCATACGAGATCACATGAGGGGTAGGGGGAAGGGGTTCACATTTTATCTTTAATGGATCACTTATAGTATGTTCCAAATGGCCCAAACAGCTTTAAACACCATTTCATCTTTTTTTTTTCTTCCCTATATCTACTATTCCTTTAGAATCTTTTATCTCCCTATGTGACTCCTTATAGCATTAGGCACTCCAGATACTAAATAGCGTAGGAGTAATGTTTTATTTCACACTAAAATTACTAATTTTAGCAGGCTTTCTACATCATGTCCTATAAATAAATCTGAAGCCTACCTACTATAAGCTGAAGAAGCCATTGATTTTTTCCATGTGAATTGGAATGCAACTTGTAAAATTGTATGTGAAAGCCTCAATGTAGCAGATCATACTTTATGAATGAAGAACATACTTTGTGGGTTCTATTCACTCTAAGGGCAAGTGTTTCCTTGCACATGCCAAAGTGTTTTTGTAATACCCATTTTTATGGCACACAGTTCATAGACTCAGACTTTAAGGCCAGAAGGTACCAGTGTGATCATTTAGTCTGACGTCCTGCACATCGCAGGCCACAGAACCTCCCCCACTCCCTCCTCTAATAGACCCCTAACCTCTGGCTGAGTTCCTCAAATCATGATTTAAAGACTTCAATTTACAGAGACTCCACCATTTACTTTAAATAAGCCAATGTGTGGGGCCATGATCCAGGCACCGGTGGGACTGCCTACACTTCTCGGGAGCTTCCAGCAGCACTCTTTCTGTGATTCTGTGTTCTGTCTCCCCTTCTTTCTCCAACACCCCAACCCTCATAATCCCATCTGCCCACACAGTCCAAACCTCCATGGCTAATTCACATACATGATTTTGTCCTAGGTGGGGGATTGTGATTAATTTATCCTTATAATTATGTTAAATAAAGGGTGCATTCACACCAGTCAACCTACCTGAGGTTCTAACTCCACCCATAACAAGGTTTCACCTAGCTCATAATAAACCACGTGTCATTATATAGTTAATAAACCGGCATAGCCTATGGTGTATTTCCTCTCTGGAATACGCAGAATATAGCTCCTTATTTAAAAAGCAAACAAACAATAATGTTAATCTTCTCCCTGATAGATAGAGAAGGATCTTTCAAAGCACAGCTATGCTAACAAGAAAATATGAACTCGTGTATCTAGAAACAGTAGCCTCAGAAAGGATCCATGCTTTATCACATATTAGAACGCAAGAACAAACATTTTTGGTCTGGGTCATAATTATTCACTTCTGGTTGCCATTCAGGATAATAGAGGAAATGCCCCAGAGTCTGTCACTGCAAGATTTCTATCTCGGTTCTGCAGATAATATTTGGATAGATCTGTTAAACTTTGGATACACATCTAGGGCTAGGATCTTCAAAGGGATGCATGAGAGTTATCTGGCCAATTCCCACTGAAAATTCTGAAAGTCAGAAAGAATTGGGCACCTAAATCACGTAGGCACCTTTGCAAATCCTAGCCTACACTGTGTTCTCCCACCTCTTTTGTAATGCACCTGTATGTGTTTCAAGTATGGGTAGAAGGAATCCTACTTCAGTGAAGTATACCTGATGACTACCTCAGGTCCTAAGTTGCATTTACTGTGGGGCAGTGTGTGTCATAAGCATCACTGGGAAGGAACTGAAGCTCAGAGGTCCACAATTCCCTCCCTGCTCCCCTCTGCTGCAGGAAGGTAATAATTTACTGCTGACCTGTACCAGCTGCAAATTACTATCTTCTTCATGCTGGCCTGTGTGTTTGCATGAGGGTAAAGATCAGACTCAAGGCTCAGTCCACTTTCTGTCCTATTGCTCGGAGGTTGGGCACAAGGCGTAAGTGGACACAGCCCTGCCTGCAGCTGAGGTCTGGTTTGCCTGCACAAGTGCATAACAGGGGTTCTTAATCCTCTTTATGCTCCGGTGCAGAAATGTGTCTCAAGCCAAAATCTAGTCTTGTGTGTGGTACTCTTTAGTACTCACAGAAGGCAACTCAATCACTTTGTAAGGAAGAGGAAGACCATAGTGAGAGAACTTGACTAAACATAGTCTGGTGCTAGGTTGTCACCCATTGTTGGGTTTGATCAGTAAGGTCAACAACAGTTGTTCAAGGGCCTCATGACAAGAAATCTTTTTTAAAAATGGTACTAAATGACAAACATTCAGGCACTTTTTAAAACAAGGTTATTTTTTCAAGATTAATAAAACAAATTTTTACTTTTTTTACATTTAAAAAAATAGAAAATCTTGGGAAATAAAATTCATTTATTTCAAAACAGGTAACATTTTTTCAACACCCCCCCCAAAACCCAAAACAAAAAGATCTCTAGAGGAAACTCACTTTCCTGTAAACATGAGTGAAAGTGTTAGTTCAGAAAGCTGTTTACCAGTGATAGTGGCTTTATTATGACACTTTCAAATGACAAGGAGATGGTGATAGAAAAGTAGTAGCTCAGTGGTTTGAGCATTGGCCTGCTAAACCCAGAGTTGTGAATTCAATCCTTGAGGGGGCCACTTAGGGATCTGGGGCAAAAATTGATCCGGCAAGTTAAGGTAGGGGGCTGGACTCAATGACCTTTCAAGGTCCCTTCCAGTTCTAGTAGATAGGTATATCTCCTATTTTTATTATAACATCCTCTGTTGTCTGTGATTTTCTTTTCTTTAATTAAAAGCCTTCTTTTTAAGAACCTGATTGATTTTTCCTTGTTTTAAGATCCAAGGGGGTTGGATCTGGACTCACCAGGAATTGGTGAGGGAAAGGAGGGGGGATGGTTAATTTATCCTTGTTTTAAGATCCAAGGGTTTGGATCGGTGTTCACCAGGGAATTGGTGGAGGAGTCTCTCAGGGCTACCCAGGGAAGGGTTATAGTACTTGAGAGGGAAAGATTTTGGAGGAGAAGACAGAGTTTCCCAAATAACTCAAATATTTGGGTGGTGGCAGCATACTGATCTAAGCTGGTAATTAAGTTTAGGGGTTCTCATGCAGGTCCCCACATCTGTACCCTAAAGTTCAGAGTGGGGGTGGAATCTATGACACATGTCCATGGGGGTAGGACAAAAAGTAATCCTCTTAGTTTGTAGAAAAGGAGATTTAGGTTATCCTTTCTAACTATAAAGATAGTTAAGCACTGGAATAGGTTTCTAAGGGAGATTGTGACCGTCATTGGAGGTTTTCAAGACAAGCACCTGTCAAGGATGGTCTAAGTATACTTAATCCTGCCTCAGCAAAGGAGAATGGACAGGATGATCTCTTGAGATTCCTTCCAGCCCTACACTGCCATGATTTAGCTTCCAAATGGAAACAACCATGCAGAGCCTTGAATACTAGCTAAACACTTGGCCCAAAGAGGCAAAATCATTTAAGCCCTTAGTGGAAAATACTCAGAATTTTTGCATTTAGCTAGGGGGAAAGGGGAATGAGGCTGTTTCTTCATTTCTGAAAGATTAGTATGTTGGTTGCTGGATCATCACTCTGCTTTTCCTGACACCACCTACAAATACAAAACCAATTAATCCCATTAATCAAGTTCGGGGCTGTACAATAATCACAAAATGACAAGACATAATACCATCCCACAATTCCTGATTCCTTCCTTCTGATTTTCTGAGCTAAAGCAAATAAGATGATGATAGATTAAGATGGGCACACTTGCAGAAGCAACCAAATACAACTGCATTTGAAATGATAATGCCTTCAATTTGGTTAACGGTGGGGTAATCCAAACTGTATGTAGAGAGGTATTAAGAAGGGCAATCAGATACAAAAAGTATGAATACTCTCCCCAGCTCCTCGCAGCATGCATCTTTTCTCTAATCAAATGATAACTGAATGTTCTCCTACAGGTTACTCAAGAATAAAATGATTTTCTTTGTGTGATACATGTGCCCTGTGTTTGTGATTGGATGTGTCTTCTTGAGGAGATTAAGAGAAATGGAATATAAAGCAGTATCAATATCTTACTGTGTACAGTAATTGCACAAGTTAATTGTGCATTTTAAATAAAACGTTATTTTCACACATTGGAAACGATGATTGTACAGCAACACCTGGAAACATGATTGTGTTATTTCTGGATTACGTCATGCCACCAGGCTATATTTTAGTGTGTGTGTTTGTGAAAAAATTTTCACCCTTTTTTAAAAAAGCAGTGTCAAAATGTAAATATAGAATGAAATGGCAAACAATAATATCACAATATACATAGTCACATTAGGAAAAAAAGAGTCTAATTCACTTCTACTTCTAATCTAAAACTAGTTAATAATAAATACTCTTATATAGCACATTTCATCCATAGAGCTGAAACTGCTTTACCATGGAGGGCAGTATCTTTATCCCCATTTTACAGATGGGGAAAACTGAGGCACAAAGAGGGAAATAAACCTGCCCAAGGTCACCCAGCAAACCAGTGGCAGAGCTGGAAACTGAACCAAGGCAAAGACCCATGTTCATCTCACTGGGATTACTCCTGATTTATTCTAGCTGGAGAGAAGAACTGGGCTGACGAAGTCTATTTTCCTTATCTCATGATCAAATTTGCAGGTATACTCCAGCTACACTGTGCTTCTCCAGTGATGCAAAGTATTATGGGGCTTTCCCTTCACCCTTTCCCCTGGTTCTTGTCACGCAGATAGAAAGCAGAAGACCAGAAGTCTGAAGTGCAGGCAATGCCATGTTCACTGGGGTTAGTTCCAAGCAAGCATATCCATAGCTCTACACGCTGGCAGAGTTTGCTTCCCAGTGTTCCGTTCCCAGCTCTGACACCACAGAGCCTTTACCCCGTGACCCCCGTCCCAGCTCTGATGCTGCAGAACCTTTACCCCATATCCCCCCTCCCTTTCCCAATTCCCCCTCCTTAGCAGGCCCATATATACCTTCAGTGCACCCCCTAGTCACACCCCTTAAAACTTATGGTCATGTTCCATTTGGAAGGGTCATGAGTTGGGGGTCTTCGTCCCACCTCTCTTGTATCCCATGGGAGGGGTAAGGGGTGAGGTTGTAACTCTGGTAGGGGCAGGCATTTCTCTGGTCTTTCAGTATTTTACACCCCCCCAATCTCCCCTTGCCCCTCCCGAGGGGTTGCTTTACCTTGCTTTGAGATAAGGAGTTGAGGCAAGTCTTCAAGTGTGCACTCATATAAAATTTTTATTGTAGCTAATGTTAAAACATGTATATTCATAGGTTGGGAAAAGAGTGTCTGTCTGTATCTCTGGGTATAGTGCTTAGATTATCTACAAATACAAAGCGTGTTTTTAAAAGTCATATGATACATAAAGTACCTAATCAGCAATAACCCATGCCCAGTACCTATTTAGCTCTATGCCTTATCTTTTCTCATTGTATTAAAAGCCCCATTTGGTTGTGGGAAATGCAACATACAGTCTCTTTGTTCATTGTTCTTCACATATATTAGTATAAGCTATAAAAGTATCAAAACATCCAACCAAAATTCTATGTCAGGCTGACAAACAAGCCTATATACTAACAGAAAGCAGCCATAAAGCCAGTTAAAACAAAAAGTTAACTGGGTTAATGATTGTTTCATGCCAACATGGTTTCGCAGCAGCTAGTCAATTAGAATGATAGAGCTGTGTCTAAAACCAAGCCATGGGCCTGACCATCCTGAAACTTGTAGGTGTATGAAATCCAACTGCAGATCTAGATCCAAAATTTATAGCTTGATCTCTAAACCAGGGTTTCTCAGACAGGGGTCACCTCTTGTGTAGGAAAGCCCCTGGCAGGCTGGGCCAGTGTGTTTACCTGCCCCGTCTGCAGGTCCCGCCATTCACGGCTCCTACTGGCTGCAGATCGCTGCTCTGGGCCAATGGGAGCTGCTGGAAGCGGCGCGGGCCGAGGGATATACTGGCCACCGCTTCCAGCAGCTCCCATTGGCCCGGAGCAGCGATCCGTGGCCAGTGGAAGCCACAATCGGCCGGACCTGCAGACGGGGCAGGTAAACACACCGGCCCAGTCTGCCAGGGGCTTTCCCTGGCGACCCCTGTTTGAGAAACCCTGCTCTAAACAATACATCAAATTAAAATATCTATTACCCCCCAGTGGAAATTTGTTTATTGGTCACCAGTGGCAGAAATTGGTGTGTATAAATATTTGCACATGCAAAACAGGATTTGTCAGTGAAACCTAGTAAACTTATCTGTATGCACAAATCCTGTCCGCTTGTTCTGTGAGTATGCAAATGATTGGGTGTGCAAATTTAGGGGCTTTTAAAAAAAATTGTGTTTTTTTTTAATTAAAAGAAGTCTGAAAAGTTTAAATATAATCTAATAGATCTCCTGATTAGGAGGTGTGTGTGTGTGCGTGTGTGTGTGAGATATACAGCCTAAACTATCCTTCACTTAACTTGGGCTGAGCTGTTACACTGGAATATCCTATGTGATGTTACAAACCCTCACTGCTTGGGACATTTACAGTTGATGGACAAAATATTAGAAATACTGTAGAGAGAATCCTTCATTGGCTGGGAGACAAGTTGGTTATACCTAAAATAATGGTGCTCTCCATCTTTTCTGTGTTTTGATGACTTACTTACGTAACCTGGGTTCATGCAGTCACATCTTCCGGCATAGGCGCTGACTTTTTTAGTTTTCCCCGGGGGTGCTCTGCCCCCAGTCTGCCCCTTCCCTTGAGGCCCCACCCCCATTCCACCTCTTCCCACTCCCCCTCCAACTCCTATCCAGAGCCCCCCCGCTTGCTGCTCTCTACCCTCCCCCAAACACCTCCCTCAGCTGCCTAACAGCTGTTAAGCAGCGCCACAGATCAGCTGTGAGGTGGTGCCACAGCTGTGGCTGCTGGGTGTTGAGCGCTCACTATTTTTTTAGCATGGGTGCCTGAGCCATGAATTACCCACGGAGTCAGTGCCTATGTCTTCTGAGACTCCTAGATCAACAGTGGCCACCAGAGACACAGAGCAAGTGGGCTTGGATCGGGCTGCCCAACAGGTGAAATCTGTTTTAACACAGTAGACCAGCTACCGCTGGTATAAAATAATAATAATAAATAATGAATAAATAATAGAGTGACCGCTGTTGGAGTTAAACAACATCAGACTAGTTCTGAAAGAGCAGGATCTGAAGCAAAAATCAGATAAATTCTTTCCTGTGAGAGATGTAATGTCTGTAGAATTGCAATTTGTTGTATAGAATCATAGCACCACAGAAGTGGGAAATGCAGTGCTAGATTCACTGGATGGAATTCTATAGCCTGTGTTATGAAGGAGTTCAGACTAGATGATCATAGGGATTTCTTCCAGACTGAAAATTCATGAATGTACAGTACTATCTCCAGTTTATTTAGATTAGAGTCAAATAGATCTCGCTGTTGCATACAATCTCCTCCTTTCACTGGAGTTCCAGCGAGCTTGAAAATAACCTGAGTACTAACGGATTAAAGAAATCAACAAGTCAATAAGAGATTCCACACCCAAGTCATTATAAAAACTAGCCCATCAATGGCATTTCTGCAGAAATCAATGAAGCCACTGAAGATAGTTAACAAGTTACTGCTGCTATGTCAGCACCTCCTGTTTTATTAGGCTGTCATAGAAGGTTAAGTTTTACAGTTTGAAAAAAAAAAAGCAGATGAAGAGTCAAACTTCTTGGGTTCTATTCCCATCTCCATCATTGAGTGTAAGGAAATCACGTAGGGCCAGATTGTGGACCCCCTTGCTCAGACTACTGGGTACTTACTCATGTGAGTAATGCGATTGAAGTGAATAGGCCCACTTATGTGAGTAATTGCTGTGCAATCTGTCCATTGGGCTCTCTGCACCTGAGATTCTGCCATGTATAAAAGGCTAGAACAGCACTTGTTGTGAGACACAGCTAATATTTTTAAAGTTCCTTGTATCTCTATTGCTGCTACAGGCTTTGGTGGTAGAATTCCAGAGGCCTGGCTTAAGCTGCCCCAGATATCCAAAAGGCAAAGAACATGTGAGGTCAGTTTTTCCCTTAAGGTATCACTGCTTGAGCTCTTGCATTTAAGGCAATAACCCATCCTGTGGGAACTTGTGGCTAGAGAAAGAGAGAGAGAATTTTTTTTCTTTTTCTTTTGGTAAGCTACTCCACCTATGCTAGAAGAAAATCTGCAAAACAAGTGTGTGTGGGGGAGGAGGAGCATAACCTACTCCAGGTGTATTTAATTGTTAAGAGTTTGCAAGACATTACTAATATGATGTGAGGGAAAAATCCTAGTAAATCCCAAATTCATGTTCAGGAAGAGATGATCCCTTTAAAATAAAGGTTTAGATTTCTCAGTCCTGCTCCCCTCCCTTTGTGCTACTCAGGCTACAGAGATGGCTTTTAACCTGCCAGCTGGAAATACCACTAGGTAGAGGTCTGTCAGGAATGGCTGGAGTGTGATGTGCTCCAGAGACCCCCAAATGGGAGATGGTCCCTTGGAGACCATAGCCAGCTGGCATAGTTTAGTGGAGTCTCCAGGCTGTTCTAAGCTTTCTTCAGGGTCAGGCATTGACCAAAAACAAAACTAGGTGCTGCTGTGACTGGATCCCTGACAGCTCTTCCTCTCGGTTTTGCAAGCAGAGGCTGAAAATAACAAATAATCTGGTCCCTGAGCTGCATCCTGCTGAGGCTGCCAACATGGGTATAAGAAGACCGATTTATCTAGTAGGAGTTTTAAAGTAATTTTTATTTGACATTAGAGACAAAACTTGACATGGCAAAACTTTTTTAGTGAAGGTTTTTGTGGGCAGAGAGATGTTAATAATCTGTGACCAGGTACAAAAGAACTCGAGATGAAGAGAAGCTGCTGCCTACTGTTTTGAATAATAAGTAGCTCCATTTAGATTTTTTTTTGTTATTAAAAATACCAACTACAGTATAAGATGCTGCATGAGAAGACCTCTGAGAGGAGTGATAATGGAGTAGCTCCACAAAGCAGACTACTTACTATCCGAACAAAATGATCAGATTAAAAATATGTTGCTCCTTTGTACCATAGGTATAATGTGTTTACTTTTAATTTGGAGGAGCAGATGTCGTGCAAGAAAATTATTCATGATTGAGGTAATCACACCTTCCCTTGCCAAGATAAGAACACAGTTTTACAATGGATAAGATATTCATATTCACCCCATAATAAATATTTCTGAATGTTTTTCCTTATTAACAGGAGGAAATGAGAAAGCAGAAAAACTTGGGAGTTAAATCCACTTATCGATAACTATTTGATCAATTTTCAAAGCAATTTTTACAATATTTATTGTTCCATTCTATGCATCTGATGAAGTGGGCTGTAGCCCACGAAAGTTTATGCTCAAATAAATTTGTTAGTCTCTAAGGTGCCACAAGCACTCCTTTTTATGGATACAGACTAACACAGCTGCTACTCTGAAACCTGTCAATATTTTATTTGTATTTCTGCACAGAATTGGTAAAGATCTTTTAAAAAATAAGAAAAAATCATAAAGAGAACATTATACTTGTAATATTAAGTGCTCAGAAATCAGGAAATGCTAAAGTTAATGTCACCCATATAACCTTAATTTTGCTCCCTTTGTTCTAATTCATGACAGTGCTGGCCCAAATGCTCAACTGGTGTAAATTAACATATGTCCATTGGCTTCAAAGCAAGGGACAGATCTTCACCTTAAGTTTTAAATACATGATCCCAGACTGTTTCCTAAATAATATTGAGACTTTCCACACTCACCCCAGAGCCTATGTACAGTTCTCCCCTTCCAATCCCTACAACCTATGGAACAACCCCTCCTCAGAACCTGCCATCCCCATAGGATAGTCTACATTGCAGCTGGAGGTGTAATTTCCAGCTCAGATAGACATACCCATGTGAGCACTAATTGAGCTAGTGCTCTAAAAATAGCAGTTGAGCCGCTGTGGCAAAGGCAGCAGCTTGAGCTAGCTGCCTGAGTACATACCTAGCATCTTGCATAGGATTGTACTCAGGCAGATAACCTGTGCTTGACATGGTCACACTTCCATTGTTAGGCACTAGCTCAATCCAAACCTGTGTGTGCATAGTATCAGAGGGGTAGCCGTGTTAGTCTGGTTCTGTAGAAGCAGCAAAGAATTCTGTGGCACCTTATAGACTAACAGACGTTTTGCAGCATGAGCTTGCATCTGAAGAAGTGGGTATTCACCCACGAAAGCTCATGCTGCAAAACGTCTGTTAGTCTATAAGGTGCCACAGGATTCTTTGCTGCTTCTGTGTGTGCATGTGTACCTCCAGCTGCAGTGTAGGCAAACCTTGAGTTCGACAGTCGGACATGGCCACTGGCATTAAGACTAGAAGACCTTGTATCCATGTCCTTTCTACAGCACCTCCTGCTCCTCCACCCTGGATCCCAGGAAGCACAGTTTTACTGCCAGCTGTGCCTAGAACCCTCCTGAAAAGAACAGGAGTACTTGTGGCACCTTAGAGACTAACAAATTTATTTTAGCATGAGCTTTCGTGAGCTACAGCTCACTTCTTCGGATGCATAGAATGGAACACAAAGACAGGAGATATTTATACATACTCCTGAAAAGGTGAGTTGCACAGGGAAAGGCAAGAGTCAGCATAGCCTCAAGGCACATGCACATCTTAGAAGACTCTCCACAGAGCTTGATGGAGGGAAGATGTCCATAGCTGTGCTCTGGTGTTGCCTGTTCCCACCCTCTCCTCTCACAGATTCCTGGCACAGTGGCATGCCCTATAGGGAAGGAGATTAGTGCCACCACAGGTACCCTCCCTTTCACATATGAAAGAGAGACTCATTAAGCAGAGCATCTCCTGTACATGTGGGTCATTGAGAGGTCATTCTCCCACCTCAATAGTTTTTTGTACGCAATGTAAATTTCCAATCTACTGGGGTGTGTATATTTGGAAAGATTTATTCTTCATCCTGAGAGAAGACTATTACTTCCCTGTGGGTCTTTTCACTTTTTCTAGTCAGGCACAGCTAACTGGAGCTCTGACATAGGCCTCTACATATACACTCCTGTTTCCCCCTAGACAGTCCATCCATATTTCTTTCATTCACACTCCCCACTGGGACAAGGGCAGTCTTCAGTGTTCTCCAGAAACAGCCTCTCTGGTAGTGAATACTTATTGGTAGGGCTAAGATTTTGTCATGGTTATTTTTAGTAAAAGTCATAGGCAGGTCATGGGCAATAAACAAAAATTCACAGAGCCCATTACCTGTCTGTGACTTTTACTAAACATAATCATGCAAGCCGCAGGGCAGGGGTACCCGGCTGCCGCCACTGACAGCTAAAGCTGAAGGAGTCATGGAGGTCCGGTAAAGTCAAGGAATCTGTGACTGTCATGACCTCCGTGACTAAATTGTAGCCTTATTTATTGTTAACTGCATATAAATCATCTTTCTCTCCAAAGAATGGTTTCTCATCAGCTTATTGTACAGCTACGCAGTAATTCAGAGAATAAACCCAAATATAGCAATGTTTAAAAAAAAAGTGTGGAATTGTAGCCATCTAATGTCGTTAGGTCTCCTAACCTCATAGCGGCAAATTAATTATGGTAGTTTATATCTGAATTTTAACTCTTCTCTACCAGCTTTTATACCATGTTAACTGAATATATACACGACTGTTACCTTTTCACCTCTGTGTTTGTTTTAGTATTGTTGTTTATGGATGTAGTTGACTAACAAAGAGGCAGAGTACGGATCTGATTCCTCAAAGTAATAGATTTGGACATAGTCCGTAGTCCAGGCACTGGAATAATAGAGGTTAAAAGGTTCCATCTGACCAGAGCACCTTTCATTGGGAGGATTTTAGTACAGTATCTTTATTATTTTTTTAATTATGTTATTACTTATTCATTACAGTTATTAAATTTACAATACATTTTTGTTCTTAAATAATTCCTATGTTTTATCCTCAAGCAAAATCTTTTCAGCCTCCAGCACTTAAACTCAAAAACATCCAGCTCATCTGCAATAACCAGAGTAGCTAACTCAAAGCAAAACATAAATGGATTTTATCATATAGTTGAGGAATCCAACAATGTCCTAATTTAATGCATTAGACCAGTGGCTTTCAACATATGATCTGCAGACTCCCTGGGGGTCCACAGACTATGTCTAAGACTTCCAAAGGGGTGTGCACCTCCAGTTGAAATGTTTTAGGGGTCTGCAAATGAAAAAAAGGTTGAAACCCACTACATTAAATTGTCTCCTCAGGAAAGTCTGATAGCAATTTATGTTGGTTCACAAGTGATGGAGATGTACTGCAATCAGAATGAGTGGTAGTGCCTGCTGGGGGCAGAGACAATAGGGTCATAGTCATTAGATTTGGACTCCAGAGCTTTAAGCTCAGTTCATGGCTCTACCACAGAGTTGCTGTGTGACCTGGGATATGGTAACTAAATCTGTCTCCACTTCATTTCCCAATCTGAAAGACAGGGATGAAGCATAAATGGAGGAACATTTGAGGTGCCTATATACAGGGTTGGTTGATATATAGGTACTTAGAAAGAAAGGAGAGTTCCAAGAGGGGCATGAATAAATACCTAGGTGGGCAGATGGTTTGACGAACTAAAGGACAATGATGTAACAATTAAAGTTTAAGGGGCAGCACTAGACATTTTCATAAGGGATAGAAAATCATTCGGGTGTGTCCCACTCTATCGTTCTTTGTGTGATTTTACCCTAAATATCATAGAATCATAGACTTTAAGGTCAGAAGGGACCATTATGATCATCTAGTCTGACCTCCTGCACAACGCAGGCCACAGAATCTCAATCCCACTCCTGTTTCAAACTCCTAACCTATGTCTGAGTTATTGAAGTCCTCAAATCATAGTTTAAAGACTTCAAGGTGCAGAGAATCCTCCAGCAAGTGACCTCTGACCCATGCTGCAGAGGAAGATGAAAAACCCCCAGGGCCTCTGCCAATCTGCCTTGGAGGAAAATTCCTTCCCAACCCCAAATATGACAATCAGCTAAACCCTTGAGCATGTGGGCAAGATTCACCAGCCAGACACCCAGGAAAGAATTTTCTATAGTAACAAATTCCACTCCATCTAACATCCCATCACAGACCATTGGGCATATTTACCGCTAATAGTCAAAGACCAATTAATTGCCAAAATTAGGCTATCCCATCATACCATCCCCTCCGTAAACTTATCAAGCTTAGTCTTGAAGCCAGATATGTCTTTTGCCCCCACTGCTTCCCTTTGAAGGCTGTTCAAGAACTTCACTCCTCTGATGGTTAGAAACCTTTATGTAATTTCAAGTCTAAACTTCCAGATGGCCAGTTTATCTCCATTTGTTCTTGTGTCCACATTGGTACTGAGCTTAAATAATTCCTCTCCCTCCCTGGTATTTATCCCTCTGATATAGTTATAAAGAGCAATCATATCTCCCCTCAGCCTTCTTTTGGTTAGGCTACTATTCCACCATGTTTCTGTTATCCCTATAATATCTGGTTTCACTTCCTGAATGAGTAACTCTAGTTCCTCCATTTTGTTACCTAGGCTCCTCACATTAGTGTACAAACATCTTCATTTTTGCTAAGTATCAGAGGGGTAGCCATGTTAGTCTGGATTTGTAAAAAGCGACAAAGAGTCCTGTGGCACCTTATAGACTAACAGACATATTGGAGCATGAGCTTTCGTGCGTGAATACCCACTTTATCAGACGTCTGACGAAGTTAATTTTTGCTGTTTGGCTTTGCTCACATTCTTTACCCAATTAGGCCCAGACATTCTACTGCCAGTATCACCTATTAGACTGGTATCTACACTACCCTTCCTCCTTATGTCCATTCTCCTACCCACGGCTGTATCCTTTCTTCATTTCTTTCCTTCTCAATGTTAAAATCCGGCATGGAGATTACCTGGATATCTCCCAACCATCTCCCCCCAATTCCTAGTTTAAAGCTCTCTTAATCAGTTGTGCCAACCTCCATACTAGAAGGCTATTTCTCTCCCTACTCAGGTGAAGTCCATCCCAAGAGAACAGTCTTCTGTCCATGAATGCCTCCCAGTGGTCATCCATCCCAAAGCCCTCCTTATAGCACCACTTCCTGAGCCATCTGTTGATCGTCATAATCTTGTCACACCTTTGTTGCCCTTCTCTATGAACAGGCAGAATCCCACTGAAGATCATCTGACCCTTGATTTCCTTAAGTGTCTTCCCCAGCCTGGCGTAGTCTCCCTTGATACGTTCCAGCGAGAATCTAGCCGTATCATTTGTTCCCACATGAAGGACAATCAGTGGATTCTTTCCCGCTCCCGTTAGGATTCTCTTCAGCCTCAGATCCACATCCCATATCTTAGCACCCGGCAGACAGCACACCCTTCTTTTCTCTGGATCAACTCTGGTTACAGGCCTGTCTATTCTTCTCAGTAAGGAGTCCCCAGTCACGTAGACCTGCCTTTTCCTGGTGATGGTGTGATTCTCCTGTCTATCCCCTGTTCCCTCTGGCTGCAAGTCCTCTCAATTCCTATTCTTCCTTACAATCCTTCACAGCCAGTGATGAGCTGCCAAAATATTAACAACCGGTTCCCTCCTCCCCCCCGGGGGGGGCGCCCCCCCCGGGGAGGGGTCGTGCCCCATCCAACCCCTTATGTTCCTTGACACACACACCCCGGGACCCCTGACCCATCCCCCCCTTCCCTGTCCCCTGACTGCCCCTTGCCGCCCCACCCAACCCCTCCTCTCATTCTCGATGGCCCCCCCAGGACCCCTACCCCATCCAGGCTCTATCCAAGACGCCCTCCCTGCTCCCCTTACCTTGCTGCCTGGAGATGGGGGCCCAGCTGGGCTGGGGCTGGGGCCCGGATGCCGGGGCAGGAACCGAGCCCCCGCTGCGCCCCGCCGCCCCGCCCGGACCCCGGATTGGCAGGAGCCCCTGCCGCACCCCGCCGTGCCGCCCGGACCGGCAGGAGGCCCTGCTCCACCCCGCCGCGCGCCGTCCGGACCCCGGACTGGCAGGAGGCCCTGCCCCGCCGCGCCACGCCGCCCGGACCCCGGACCCCGCGGCGGCAGGAGGCCCAGCCGCACCGCGCCGCCCGGACCCCGGGGCGGCAGGAGCCCCCGCCGCGGAGCTCAGGGCAGGAGCCGAGCCAGGCCGCGCCGCGGAGACGCACTTCCCCTCCCCAGCTTACCTGCCTGCCTGCTGCTTGTTCAGGCTTCCCACGAACATCTGATTCGCGGGAAGCAGGGCAGGGGGAGGAGAAAGGGGGCGGAGCAGGAGAGCTTGGGCCGGAGCTTTTGTTAAATTTAGCAGCCCTTATAGAACTGGTTGTCCTGGAACAACCGGTTCTAAAATGGCTGCTAAATTTAACAACCGGATCGTGCGAACCAGTGCGAACCGGCTCACCACTGTTCACAGCCCATCCCGTATCCTCCTGGGGCTCATATTTGCAGTTATCTCCATTGACTCTTCCCTTCTTCCTATAGGACTAGCTGCTCTTCTCTTCCTCCTTGTCCTCTCAACTTCAGTGACCACCTGCTGTGCCTCTTCTTCATTTTACAATTCTGCAAACCTGTTCCTGAGCTCTATTTCTCCTTCATTAGCCCGTCTTTTCCTCTGCCTGGTTCTTTTAGTCACATGCTTCCACTTTCCTCACCCAGCAGTTTCCCTTCGGAGTTCTTTGGTCCTGCTTCCATCTGCAAGTCTGAGCTTTTTCCTTCAGACTCCTCATGTCTTTGCTCCATCATCTGCTCAAACCCCCTTCTAAACTCAACCAGAGTTTCCACCTGCATCTCCAATCCTCGGATCTTTTCTTCCATCAGCTCTATCAGGTGGCACTTCATGCAGATTAAACTCTTTTCAGGTACCCGCTCCAGGATAATGTACATGCCACAGCTTCCACATCCATTCATCTTCATTGTGTCTTCCACTGCTTGGGTCTCTATCACTGCTACCTCTGTATCTGTCATAGGCTTCTCACCTAAATCCTGTAAATCCAGAAAACACAAACCAAATCACACCACCACCACCCACAGAAAAAACAAACCCCCACCAAGCACCAAAACACTGCCAGAACACCATACACTCCCTTCACTAGCCTGTCTGTTCCTCTGCCTGTCTCTTAGTCTTCCCCACAAACTCCCCTTGCAAACTCCCCTGTTTACAGCTCTGTTTGCTGGTTACTGTGCCGCTGCAGCTGTCTGTGGGGGAATGTTCATCCTATGTCGGCAATAAGGGATGTGGAACATTAAGCACCAAATAAATATCCTGCTCAAGACTGGAAGAGTAAGAGAGTATTGTGAGGACCTCCTCCTAACTGCCCTACCACTGTACATGCCTCAGTCTGACTCCTGTCCCTGGAGGATGAAATTCTTGAGGTGCATGAGTAGTTCCTTGTGGAATAATGAATCCAGAAAAGGTTTGAGAATTCAGACTGGAATTTTGTTTTTTCTAGGTGCTTATACCACCCCCATCACCACAGTGTCTGAGCAATTTTCGGTAGTGTATTAAGCAATGTGACTAACATGGTTCATTCATTCTGTTTCTCTCCCCAGAGGGAGTGTGTTCAGTGGAGTATTTTTGCTTGGAAAGATGTTGGTAAAAAAATAATGAATAAATACCACTATTTTTTTTTCACATGTCCACATTATTTTGTGCATGTATTGGAGAAGACCAGTCGATGAAGTGTGCCTTTCACTTGGAGCAGTTGGTGGTGGCCACCCTTACATCCTGTGAGACTTAATTCCACAGTCTTGGACCAGCCTCCAGAAAAGCTCTATTTTGCATAGACAAGTTTGGGGGTAGTAAGTTCCATTTTGTCACTGGAGCAGAATTGTGAACCATGGTTCTCATTCTGGAGCTTTAGGCAATCTTTAAGGTATCTTGAACCCAGGACATTGAGTATCTTAAAGATAAGGACTGAGATCTTGAACTGTACTTGATATTTTAGAGGAAGCCTGAGGGTGGAAAACAGAATGAAAATATATTATGGGGAGTAGTTACCCAATTGCCTTGCCTGCTAGATGGCCTTCTCCTTCTTGTCATATGCCGTCATCAGAGCTCAATGTCCAGGTTCCATAACCACAGGATGACCTCTATATCAAGGGTGGCTTAGGTGTTGTAAACTGTCTTCCAGATGTCACATTGGGTACTCTTCCACCACATACATTATTGTCTGCAACCCTTCCCCACAGTCAGCGTGGAGAGGAAACCAGGTCAATTTGATGTATAGTTGTGGCAACTGTGAGTGAACCAGAGAGTAGCCTGTTGAGCCTCGTCTAGGATCTATGGTCAAGTGGACAAGGAGGGAGATTCAGTGATGGACTCCTGAATTTACTTTGTGATGTGCTAGACTCTCTTTCCCACTGATGCTTTCACTCTATAAGAACATACTTTTCAGCTCCTTGGTGGGACGGATCATCCATGCAGTAGTACTCTTTTCCAGGAGTGCGTGAGCTGCAGGAACAAAGGGATGCTGAGAAATCAGTCATGGTATCACACCCCACTTGTCCAGGGTGGAATTCCTCTGCTGAATGTGAACAGATCTTCAAGTTGGCACTGTGAGTTTCCCATCAGCAACTGGGAATCAGTCAACAGAAAATGTAATAAGCGGAGTAAGTCTACTGCCTTCACGTGGCACTCATCCGTCAGTAGCAAAAGCCAAGATAATGTAGACAAAATGCAAAATTGGAGCTCAAGTTCACATCATAAAAGCAAAAGGTAAATACTGTCCAAATAAGTTATCATCTAATGTGGCAGCTAATCAGGCCAGGGTTCCAAACCTTAGCGGAACGCCTAAGTGCTTAAAATGCTTGTGTTCAAATAAGAAAAAAAAACATAACTAGGACAGACAAAACTTATAGCTGGACAAAATTTTGGTGTCAAAGGTTTTTCAGCTTTTTGAAAATGTGAAATCTTATTATGAATTCTCTGATTCTAAATTGTCTAGTGTCTTGCAGCTATTCCGTCTGTTGTGTTTGTCTGTTTTATTCTCCTACACTGGTCACTAATTTATAGTTGCATGATGATGATAAAAGGCAGATACACTAAAAGCTTGTCATACCCAATATACCAATGGGTATTCTTATCTTTAAAATAAATCTTTGTTTTATTTCCCATATGAAGAACATTAAATTCCCGAATACATCCTTCACCATTATTCAGACAGAGTGTTTTTGCCTCTTTCTGTCAATCACTGTTGCCTCTAATGTTCTCTCTTAATGGTGAAACATCTTTCCATATTGTCTTATATCTTTTTTTCCATATGCTTGTGCCTGTGTCTCTTATAGAACACCAGTCAACATGGATGCATACCCCTGGCATTGCTGGTGACATCGGTACAGCTTTTGAAACAGTATGGGCTAATTAGTGACTATTTCTTCTGCAGATTGAGTGACTATCGTTACAACAGCAGAGAAGAAAATCTTTACTGTGCACAGGGGGTGGAGAATGGTCTAGGGGTTAGGGTTGGAGACCTGGTCTAATTCCCTACTCTGCCACAGCCTTACTGTATAACCGTGGGTCTTATTCCTTCTGTTCCTCAGTTCCCTATCTGTAAAATGGGGATAATAGTAGTTCTCTGCCTCACAGGGATGTCGTGAGTATAAATATATTAAAAATTCAGGTACTTCAATTCTGTTGTGATGATGCAGTATAATTACCTAAGATAAGGAAAAGTTATTACACTGAAGGGATTTTTCAAAGGATCCTAAAGGAGTTATACACCTAATTTGGGTGCTTAACTTCCTAAGGCTCCTTTGAAAACCCATTTTGCACATTCAGGACCAGTCCTGTGCCTAGCTCTCTCCCTGATGTCAATGGGAGTTCTGGGCATGATATGGTGCACAAAATGCAACAGAGCTCAGTTAATAATGCACATTGTGCAGTGCACATTGGAAAATAATATATCCCACAGTGACTAATGCTTTTCTTTTAAAGAGTTCTTAACTGAGCGGTGAATTATTAATAATAATGTAGAGGGGCCTGGCTGTGCATCCCTTTACTCACATTACTCTGCATAAGTAAGGGTTGCAGAATCAGACCCAGAGATATTTAAAATCCTGAGGAATTTCTCCATGATGCTTAACAGATGTAAATTGAATAAAACCAAAAGCAAAATCCTGGGAGATAGTGAGTACCTCTGTGAAGTGCTGAGTGTCATCAACTCCCACTGCATTCAGTGAGTTGAGGGTATCAGCACCTCAGAGAATGTTTGCACCTCTCATTTGCCAGCCTGCCTAAGAAATTACAATCTAATTTTGTGAATAGGCACAGTTACAGAGCAGAGTACCTAAGGAGGCATTGTGGCCTAGTGGATTGGACAACAGTGCTGGGAATGAGATGTGGGTTTTAATCCTGATTCTCTGCCACAGTCTGCTATGTGATCTTAGCTAAATCACTTCACTTCTCTTTGCCTGTATTCTCCTCTCATCTATTCAGAGTAGGGACTCTCGCTGTGTCCCTCTACAATGCCTAACACAACAGGGCTTTGTCTTTGGCTGGTGCTACTCTTAAAAAGTAATATTAATAACTTAGCAGAAGCTGTTTTTTGCTCATAGGCTTCGTGGAGCAGATGGGGTATCAGATGTGATTTGAACAAGGCTACTTGGTGTACGGTGATAGTGTGGCTGTCCCAAGTGTAAAAAGTGCCAAGGAAAGAGATGTAACGTTGGGAATGGGGAGGAAACAATCCTGTGAGTAACACGGTGCTTGAAGAGATGGTGGAGGAAGTAAAGACCTGAGGTAGGGATAGGAGAAGAGTTCTGGACAGATTTGAATCTCATTGAGAGGAACTGGAAGGTGTGTGTGTGTGGAGAGGAGTGATGACCTAGTCATAGCACCATGAGAAATTTAAGTATGGCCCTCATCATCCAAGTGTTTGAGTGATTCACAATCTTTCATGGATTTTATTCTCACAAGACCCCAGGGATACGTACTAAATCCATTTCACAGGTGGGCAAAAGAGATACAGCGTCGATTAGGTGTCTTGCCTTAGATCACCCAGGACTTTTGTGGCTGTGCCAGGAAATAACCCCAGATCTTTTGTGTTCCAAGCCAGAGCTGTATCTATTACAGCACCCTCCCGATTCATGATGGTCTTGGCAGCAGCATTCTGGATACACAGAAAGAAAGAGAGATGAAAGAGGGATGGGCCAGAGTTTTTAAATAAATCATAATAGTATAAATACTTGACAGTGACCCTTTAAATGTGCTACTGGAGGAACATGTAGAAGCCATATCTATGCTATAATGCATTTTCCTCCCAAATATTCGCAATTAGCCATTTGCCAATCAAACCTCTCTCTCACTCAGATCACTTTTTTTTTTCTGTCCATCCCCACCCTCTGCGGGAACACTTGTTAGGAAACAGAGAAAGTTTCTCCACTGAAATATTTCCTGTAGGCAATGTCAGCACTAATATGAAATGTCCAAAAACAGACGTTGGTTTCTTAGGACAGCCGGATGATATTCTTTTCTTCCTTGAGACTGGGTACTAGTTAAACTGTATTCATGCAGACAAATTCCATAAAGATTTAGAGGATAGTACAATACTATGTGCAAAATTTATGCTGTCATTTTTAATACTACATTGCAAGAAATAGGCTTATCCAATGCACAAGATTTTCAACCAGGCTACAGTTGAAAGAACATAATTATAAGTGATAGCCATGCAAAAGCATAAATACTGTACAATGGCTCCAAAAAGATACAAAAAAATCATGCATGACTGCAGTAATTTCTAATGGGCCTTCATTTGTATGAAGATTTAGTAATGCAAACACAAGTGCTGTGCTGGTATCTCTACGAATGTGCCTCTTATAAATTAATCTCAGGAAGCAGTGGAATAAAAAAGGCATGAAAGATAATTACTGCATGATTTGGCAGAATGGGCTATAGGGAAGCTACCAGAGCGTTCCTCTGGCAGTGCAGCAGGCTAGTGAACTGTACTAACGTTATTATTTTGCTAAAAATAAATAAATAAATACAATGTTTAACAGCAGAAGTAAAGAAAACATGTGTTGTACATATGCAATGGGTAGTATGCTGTGCTGCAGTGATGGTTGCCATGGAAACTGTTGGAGGGCTACTACAGAGCAAGTAAGACTGCAATATAAACAACCTAAGGGTCCAACTCTGGGGGGCCGAGTGCCTCCTGGAGGTTTCTGAATGCCCTCAGCTCCCATTGAGGTCTGTGAGAGCTGAGGGTGCTCAATACTTGTTGCTGAAGGTATCCAGAACCTTGCAGGATCAGACCCTAAATAACAAGGACTTAGTCTCTAAGCCTGTGTCCGCATGGGAATAAAAGACCCACAGCGTGGCCATGGCTGGCCCATGTCAGCTGACTTGGGCTTGTAGGGCTTGGGCTATGGGGCTAAAAATTGCTCTGTAGGTGTTTGGGCTCGGGTTGGAACCTGGGCTCTGAGACTCTCCCCCATCATAGGGTCCCAAAGCCCAAGCTCCAGCCCGAATCCAAACAGTAACACAGCAAATGTACAGCCCCGCAGCCTGGTGCCCCCAAGTCTGAGCCAGCTAATCCGGGCCAGCCATGAGTGTTTCATTGTTGTGTAAACATACCCTAACAGGACAGTCTACTCTTCACCACAAGAGGGGAAGAGAAGAGAATAAATTGTCATTCAGACACAGTTCTTTCTCTGATCTCCCATTTACTCTACCCCTTTTTATGGAACATCTTGCACCAGCCACTTGAGAGGAGTTTGGGCTCCAACCTCATGATTTACCAGCCCGCTCCCTATTCCTCTTTCCAAACCCTCCCTTCCCATTGGCTCACAAGCAGGAATATCAGTCGAATGCTTTCTGCTCTCCTCATTACAGCCACCGTCATAAATTGAGCACTGGCATTAATGGGGAAAGGGTTTGTTTCCCTGGTCCACTGAGTAAGGTCTGTGACAGTCCACTCTCAAATGACTTGGTACACGCACAGTTCCACCCCATCATTCATATCACACATCAAGTCTAACCAACAATACAGAGGGGTCATTGCACCATGACTTTCATGAGCATAAAGCCTGATGGAGTCATTCAGTGCTGCTGCTTAACTCTGCATTGCCATTGACTTCAATAGGTTTTGCATTCATTGATGCTAGACTGGAAGGGACTGCTGTGATCATCCAGTCTGACTTCTGGCATAACACAGCCATAGAACTTCCCACAAATAATTCTTGTTTGAACTAGAGAATATCAGGGAAAAACACCCCACCATGAGTTAAAAGTTATCAGTGATGGAGAATCTACCAGAACCCTTTGTAAATGGATCAAAGTGCTAATTATTCTCATTGTTTAAAAGGTGTGCCTTATTTCCAGTCTTAATTTGTCTAGCTTCAACTTCCAGCCCTTGGATCTTGTTATATCTTTGCCTGCTAAATTGAAGATGTTAAAAAGGCAGAGTTGCTCAATGCCTATTTTGCTTCAGTCATCTCATAAAAAATAACATATGACCGGACGACTAGTGAAGTTACCATAGACAGCAGAGGGGAAGAGATGCAGATCAGGATAAGTAAAGAACAAGTCAGAGATCTTCTGACTAATTTGAATGAATTCAAATCAGCAGGACCTGATGCTATTCACCCCAGGGTGTTGAAGGAATTAGCTGAAGAAATCTCAGAGCCACTGGCAATAATATTTGCAAGCTCATGAGTAATAGGAGAGGTCCCAGAAGACTGGAGAAGGACAAACATATTGACCATCTTTAAAAAGTGGAAAAAGGAGTTAGGGAAATACAGACCAGTAAGCCTGACCTTGATTCCTGGAAAGCTACTAGAGCACTATAAAAAAACATTCAATTTGGATGACTGAAGGGGTGATCACTAACAGCCAGCATGGATTTACTAAGAACAAATGCTAAAGTTAAGGTTGGCTGCACAACATTACCTCTGTCTCTTTATGCCTATGCACTACAATACAGTCTTTAAGTATGTGATCACATATAGAGTATGCGTGGGAAGAGGGGGTAATGCAGGACATCTGCCTCATTTAGTGGGCACATTGTATGGTGAATAAGTCAGGGCTCTGTAGCAAATCAGAGGTTTGGAGATGTAATGTTACAGTTAGAGATGGACAGTGCATAGTTCATTATTCCAGTGTGGTTGTATGGGCACAAATGAAGTGTAGGAGTTGACCTCAATGCACAGTATACACCGCTTTTAGTGCAACTCTTTTTTCACAATGGAGAAATGGTTTCAGTAGCTGTCTATAATCTGTAATGACAGTCATCTCTCTCCTTTCAGCCACGTGTGTACTTCGTTGATGGGAATGAACCAATTTGAATATAGATTTAATTAGTTGTAGCTAAAGTAGTGGCTCTTGCAGGTTAACAGACCCTAAAAGGTTGTCAAATTGTTGCTTCAGTGCCTTATTCTTATTCCATTGCTTCCCACTGCATCATGTATTGTGCTGCTTCACAAAAGTCTGTAATTTGATGATACAGCCCATTGAGCCTATTTGCATCTCTGCTAGACGGAACTGCACTTAACACATCTTCCTATACAAATACATTACCATAGGTCAAAGAATGCATCATGTTTGGATGGCTTTGGTCATTCTTTGTTCCACAAATCACTTAACAATCAAGGGCAGTGTAAATACTGGGAGCACAGGATCTGTGAGAAGAGCTGCAAAATCATTAAATTTCTAATTAAATAACTGAGGGTTCCAAAAAAAATCACAATTTTCAGACACGTCAAGTCATCATTCCAATGTTAATTCTTGGCATATTGTGATGTAACGACTACTTTATTATTGATGAAGGTAAAATAGACAAACAACCCCCTCCTCCATAATCTCTGCTTCTTGGCCTTGATACTAGTCATCTTACCCCTTCAAAGGCATTCAAAATTCCGCGCTAGGACGATCTTCTGGGCTTTTCACTCTGACCACATCACCCTTTTTGGGGTATTCCCCTGATGGTTCCCCTTCTTCCAGCACATCAAAAGCAAGATCTCTGCGTTTGTCTTTAAGGCCCACACCATTTATCCTCTCTCTATCAGATCTGCTTGCTCCTGAGGCTGTCAAATCATTCCCTTTGCTTTGTTAATGATATCAGCCATGATCACCCACTTCTCCCTCAAGCAAATCTGCACTTTTTCCCATGTTGCTCCATCTCCGCATCAAAATGGGTCAGACCACTCCCATATGCTCTTTTAAAATCAACCTATGCATCAGTCTCATCTAGCACTGGCTACGATTTCTGCTTTCCTGCTCAGCTCCTTTTGTTTTATCAGAAATGCATACTCCCAACTACCCCCCTCCACCCTCCTGTGACTGCCTGTGTTGGTCCCTGTACAATGCCTAGCACAACAACACACTGCTCTTTAATTGGGGTGTCTTGACGCTACTGTAGTAACAATAACTGATCATTAGAAAGTTCCTGGTTGATCAAATACAGTTAATAGGATACAATTAAAAATATTAGTGAGACTGTTGAGCAATCTCCCAAGTGATTTTGTAGGAGCCTCATTGTGTAAAATATTCAAAGCTCAACTTGATAAAGCAATGGAGAATATATCCTAGGGAGCAGTGCAGGGCTCAGGAATAGAATAAATCATACTAGATTTTTCCATATCTTATCCTTTTGATTTAAAATGCATTGCCACCACAACTGCTCATGCAACATAAGTCTGAGTAGCAGTCAAGGATACTGTGATCTTCCCTCTGGATGCCCCAGTAATGTGGTTGTGCATAGAGAGTGTATGTTGAGTTTCAGAGGAATGTACCAAATTCCACTTCCACAGCTGCATTACTAAGAACTGTCATGGTAACCAGTGATGTGATCAGCCGGGTATGACAAAGAAGGCAATTGGAAGAAGAAAAGGAGAAATAGTCTCAAACAAACTGAGAATTGTTTGCTTCTGTAGTGGCTGAAAACCATCTCTGTACTAATGGAAAATGTCAGGGAATCCCCTTGTGGAGGTAGGGAATGTATAACAGACTCGTCCTGGTTATTTGCTTAAGGTTAAAAAACCCCAACAGACTTCTTCTAAAGATGCATTGCTCAAAACTCACTTCCTCAATAAAGTTCCTCATAAGGATCAGTGTGACCTGCCAGTCAAATAAGAAAGGACTGGTAGCAATTCTAGTCCCTAGAAATCTGATATCAGTTCAGTCCCACCTGTCGACCAGTCACTCATGCACCCTCATGAACATGTCTCCAAGCACATTCAAGTTATTAAAATCAGATCAAATAAAGGGATCTTGAAATATGTATGTTTTCCATGCATAAAGAGCAAAACATGTATTTCATCGGGATTTTTTTTTAAATCTGAGATAGAGGAAAACAGAAAAGAAAGAACAAATGTAAGTCCATAATGATAGCAAGGGAAAATAGTGATTAAAAACTGGCATGCTACACTCCCAAGGGAAGGAGTTAGTTATGTGTTTTTAGGGTTTATCTTAAGCTGCCTCTCTGCATTGCCAGCCTGACTGTTTATATTTAAAGGTGGAGTACACAGAAAACACAATCACAACATCTCTGCTACGCTTGCATAAGCTACACACGCCACAGATTTCAAGTCAGACAAGAATTAGGATCCACACGTGTAAGAGGGAAGATAATTCCCACAGAGGTGGCATGTTACAAAAATGAACTACTTACTAGTAATTCTGATGGTCCTGGACCTGGGGACATTGACAAGAGACATTAAGAACTAGAGCAAAAGGCGTGCTGCTGGGCAGTAGAACTATGGCACGGACCAAATAAAGACACTTAGGAGAGAGGAATAATTTCCACTCTTTGCAGGATAAAAGAGCGTCCCGACCCCTTCTTTCCACTCTAATTGTTTCACATGTTAAGTATCTATCTCCTTTCCTGCAAGAGTCTCAATGTGCTTAATAAATATTAATCGATCATTGAAATACCCATGGGACACTGTATAGTTATTTACTCCAAACTCCACACACTACTGCCCAGGACAAACATGACTATCTTGGCTTCTTTCTCATCCCTCTCCTTATACTGCTCCCTGCTGTAGTGGAGGCCAATCCCAACTCCTTCCTCCCCCTCCAGCTCTACCACTCTGCTGACCCCCACTGTGTTAATCCACAGAGGGTAAGAGTCTCTTACAGTCCCAGTAAAAGCCCAAGTGGAAGTCGCTCATGCTTTTAGCTCTGGATGTCCTCGGTTCAATCCCTGGGGTGTCAGCCCAAGATGGCAGCTGTCATATAAGTGGGGGAAGCTTATCTGGAATAAGTACTGTTAGCCTCAGTCAGATAAGCTTCCTTTCCCAGAGGAAGCATGAGTGGGATTCACAAAGGGAGTTAGGTGTTGTAATACTGAGAGTCAAAATGCCTGACTTTTGTAGGCACCTAGAAAATCACAGGAACACACTGCTATCCACAAAGCCAAGTTAAGCATGTAGGCTCCCTGTTGAATGGGGAGAGATAGGTGTCTTAGGGTATGTCTATACTACCTGCCAGATCGGTGGGTAGTGTTTGATGTATCGGGGATACATTTCGTCTGGGCGCAATAAATCGATCCGCTAATCGACGCCCGTACTCCACCTTGGCAGGAGGAGTAAGCGCAGTCAATGGGGGTGCTGCGGCAGTCGACTCGCCACCCTGAGGACGGCCAGGTAAGTTGAACTAAGATACTTCAACTTCGGCTACGCGAATAGTGTAGCTGAAGTTGTGTATGTTAGTTCAACCACCCCACCACCCCGCTACTGTAGCCCAGGCCTTAGAATACAATTCACAAAGCCAGCAGGCTAGGCAATGCACCACTTAAGATAGCCAATGGGAGATAGTGAGCAAGGGGATGTGCTTTAAGGCCTAGGCATCTAAGACCAGGCTGCAGGGAGGTGCCCATTTCTGCTTTATGATCCACAGACCAGGAGATGGTAGATGTTCGACCACCTAAGGAGTGTTTCGGGCCTGATCTGTTAGGCATGCTCAGAAGACATGCCTCAGGCACCTTCATACAATACAGCTGAGCGGGGAGCTTGACTTCCCTTAACTTTTTCCCTAGTGGTTAGAGCACTCATCCAGGATGTGGGAAATGCCCAGTTCAAGCCCCGCCCCTCCTGAGGTGAGTGCCCTAACCAGTAGGATACAGAGTCATTCTAATACTATCTTCCCCAATTTATATTTAATTATTCCATTATTTAATTAGAGTGGAACAACTTCAATAGGAGAGATTGAGTGATCCCTGCATTAGAGTATTTCATACCCTAGTGGTCAGGGCACTCAGCTGAGATATGGCCAATCTCTGTGAAAGTCCATTTTCTCCTTCAAGAGGAGGGTGGACTTGAACTGGAAGTCTCCCACATCCTGAGTACCCTATCCACTAGGTTAAAGGTTATAAGGAAGCCTTTCCTTCCCTCTTGGCTGTTTGTTGGGCTTCCCACTGAGACCTTTACACTCAGCTTATCCTGAACACCTCCTACAGTTCTGAAAGAAGACTTCATCCAGTTCTCTGGGATCCAAAAATCTCAGCCCAACTCCAGTTCGTTGCTCAGGTTCCTTTATTACACATGTAACAGCTCTTTGCCCATGCTGGCCAGGCTCAGAGCCAGGGGGTTTAGGTAGAGGGTAACACCACAAATCCAATTCATGTCACACACTACACAGTTTAGATACATTGGTGCTAGCTACTAACATCTATACTTCTTGCATCAAAGGACCAATCCCTTTGCAGACTGTGTAAGGCATCTGGAAAGTTTGTCTCTCCTACTAACAGAAGCTGGTCCAACTTGTCTCTCTAACATCTTGGGACCGACACAGCTACAACACGACATACCTATAATAGTTTAGCTAGTTTCTTCCTTCCTTATTTACTATAAACATATTCACAATAGTTGTACTTGTTTTTTCTTAAATTCAGGCTGCTCATGTCAGCTAAGTTATCAACACGCTATTTTGTGTAAACGCACTTGTGGGGCCCAATATGGTAGATGACCTCTGAGCACACCTAATAGACAGTAGACTCTATGCCAATCCCTTTTCTAGCTCTTGGAGCAGGTACTGTGATCTTGATACAGGCAATAAGGTTGGGATATTCCTACATCCACTTAATTTCTGGCTGCTAGACTGGCTCCGTGAGGTCATACATAGATGGGCATAAATTAGAACAAACTGTGTATTAGCCAGCCCCAGGACTGGAGAGATGTAAAATTATTATTACTTATACCAATAAATAAATAATAGTAATAACTATAGCTCCTAGGAACTTAATCATGGACAAGGACTCCTTTGCCCTTGGTGCTGCACAAACTTGGAACAAAAACACAACCCCTGTTCCCAAGAGTTTTACAATCCAAGGATAAGATGAGAGACAACAGATGGATATAGAGGAGCTATCATCCTCTACTTCTAGCTTTGTGCTAGGTGCATCCCAGTCAGACTAGTATTAATACTAATGTGTCAACCTACTATCATCTGAAGGGAAGACATGCCAACCGTATCGATGAGTCAGATGCCTCACTGACATGTATTTTCACAAGTGTAATAATTAAAATATAATGGGCCGAATTCATCTCTCAGTTATGGTGATGTGCATCTTGCCCTATGTCAGTGGAGTTACTCCAAACGAATACCCGTGAAACTGAGCAGAATTTGGCCCAGTATATGTAGGATGAATGCCTTAGTGACAGGGGTACAATAGACGTGTTTTTCCTCCGCTAATGTAACTGTATTATGAATATTATTAACATGCTATTTGCAGGTGATCTAATTAATTAACACATGCATTTAAAATATTGAAATACTGCCCATGTGCAAATGGGATGATTAAGCTGTTAGAAATCTCTTTTCATGCTTTTCATTACACTATCCCTACTTCTGATTCTAGAGCATTACATTTTGTAGCCACGTTTACACTTACCGGGACGGTCGACGCGGCGAGTTCGACTGCTCGGAGTTCGAACTATCGCGTCTGATCTAGACGCGATAGTTCGAACCCCGGAAGCGCTAGTTCGAACTCCGGTACTCCACCGCGGCAGGAGGAGTTGCCGGAGTCGACCTTCGAGCCGCGGAGTTCGCTTCCGTGGCGTCTGGACGGGTCAGTAAGTCGAACTAGGGTAGTTCGAATTCAGCTACGTTATTCACGTAGCTGAATTCGCGTACCCTAGTTCGACCCCCGAGCTTAGTGTAGACCAGGGCTAGGACATTGTTAGACTGTCTGAGGCATACAGAAATCACTATCCATAGGCTAAAAATGTTGTTAGAAACAAGTGTGAAAACTGCAGGGTTTCGTCTGAAAGTAATGGCTCTTTATTCTCTCTCTAACTGAAACAACATTTCTGCATCTGGCAAAAATACATCAACAGTTTTCATTAAAAAAAGCATTCCTGTCAGCATTAAGTGTGTTCTCATAAATTTTGATGGGACATTAATGCATGTGTGTGAGTCAAGAAAGAAAAATCAGAGATGGGGAGTACATCAACATCTATTTAGGAGAAGTTCTTCTTTTCTGTAACAGAGTTATAAAACATCTCAAACTCATGATTATCATAAAATAATTGGAGTTCCCTCCACTACCCCCTCTCTCAAGTTCCCCCTCCTCTTGTTTTGTATTCAGCCACAAGGCTGTTGACTAACATAACCACTTCTGAAGCTGTATTTCCAGAAACAACAACAGTAGCGATTGTGGTCTTAAACCAGGCTCCTTGCTATTTCACAAGGCAAGCACATATTAGTATTTCCTACTCCATAGTATCCATTTCCCTTGATGAACTTCAGTGAGAAAAGTGCAAACTCAAGCAAAATAAAATTCAATGTTTTTATTTTCTGTGTGTTATTGCAAGAAGAAAATGGACCTTCTATTTGGGAGGAAAGAGCCTGGCCATCTTCATTCTCTAGGTGTGACACCCATACCCTTGCCCTCTGTATAGTGCATGCATAGAACTGAGACAGTGATTCTATAATTGTATGTCCAGACCTATCAACTCTTTTTTTTTAGTACAGAGATGATTGTTTTGAAAGGAGGTTGCATCAGACAAAGACAAAGGTAGAAAGACAGAGACAATGAATACCTAGGTCTGCCTATGAATCCTCCAGCCCAGAGAGTTTCACATAGCTGGGACTAATCAATTGCATATCAATTTATCAACTCAGTATTTCATTGTAGTCCATATGCCTAGATCATTAGCTGTATTCACATGCCTGCTTTAAAATGCATTCAGAAAAACACAGAACTGCATGATCAGAATTGCTTGCTTAAAAGAGAATCAGGAGCGGATCCTGCAATCAACAAAAAAGGAAAGAGATGAGTGTGTATATGGAGAGTATTCATATGTGGGTGAGGAAACAATGCTTCTACACTGCCTGCTTGACACAGATATTACACCACTTGTGTACGTGACTTAAGTCCCTTTGTGGATCGGGATCAGTTCATTTCCTTTGCCAATTCAAGTCAATGGTCCTAATCATCAGAGACATCAGAGGACTGTCCTCCCAGATTCATCCCTGACTGCATTTCTGTGAAGAACCTAACACGATGCCCGTAACTGGGACAATGCAGCTCACAAAGCCCGGGAAGAGGAATGTGGGAGTCAGAGATGAGGCATGATCTGTTGAAGAGCTTCAACTGTGGAACAAATTTCTGGAGGAGATAAGACTAACGTCAGGGCATGCTGCAAGACCCTCTTTTTTGAGAAATCATTTCCACCAGAACTAACATGATGATGACTTTAATTAAATTAAAATATTCTTTAAGTGGAGCATCTTTTTGCAAAGGGGGTAGAAGAACAGAAAACTCTCTGGAGATCCCTAGTAAACCCACCATGAAGATTTAATTGACCACAGTGATAGGGGTGGCAGAAAACAGATAGAAGTTTCCTTACTCCCTGCCAGCGAATGGTAACCAGCTGACAAATCTTCTTGTAAGCTGCCTGCCAGCTGTGGTGTTTCTGAAGGAGGCTGCTCAGGGATATGCAAGGAGATTACACATGTACACGTTGACATCACCCTTCATTCAGTGTCCCATAGTCCATGACTCTACCTCTGAGGGAGACTTCCTTGATGGCTTTTACTGCATGGAACTGTCATTCTGAGGGTGAGTGTCGTGCTCTGTGGGTCAATTCTCCTCCATGACTCTGCTGGGCTCTGAACCCCCAGAGCAGGAGCGTGAGCATTTGACCCTGTAATAATAATATTTTACATTTACACAGCACTTTGCCTCCTGAATTATCTCACTTTATACACTCTATGGCTACTTAGCACCACTGAAATGCAGCCTCTGGTGGTGTGGATAACAGCAGCCAACAGAAAAGGGAAATTAGGCCAAACACACCAGAATACTGCCATTTTATGACAAGTGCCATGGGATCAATAATAATACTACATTTACCTTTTTACACTTCCCAGCCTTCTATCTTAGGGTCTATCTACCTTTCCATAGAACCCATCGTAGTAGTATCTAGCAAATGGCTTACAAACATTTAATGAATTAAGCTTCCCAGCAGTATCAAAATGACCTACCCCAGGTCACAGAGAGAATCACTGGGCCTAGTTCCTTGAATTTAACCTCTAGACATTTACACTAGTGTAAATCATGAGTAATTCCACTGAAGCCTGTGGAGTTTCACTACTGTACAACCAATGTGAGATGTAGCTCAGGGCCCCTTTCTTTAAATATCCATACTAAATAGTTTAAAAAAAAAAGCAGGGGTCAATTCTGATCTCATGTACACCAGTGTAAATCACCAATAGCTCCAATGAACTCCATGGAGTTCCCCCATTGTAAAATTAGTGTGTGGTCAGCATCAGTCCCCCTAGTTTTCTTAATCTCCTTAGATTGCATTACCTGGGCCTGATACTGATCTTTCTTCTGCTGGCTTCTGCTCTGAGATAGCTGACTGACACCAGTGAAACTAAGGTTAGAATCAGACCCTAATTATGTATCGAAAAAGATAAGCAAGACTGCAAATCTAGGTCTATTGCAGCTGCTTGTCTGTTCCCATCGAGGAATAAATAGCATCACAAGGGAAAAAGGAAACGCTTCTAAGCCAAGCTGCTTCTCATCACAGCACAGTCAATCCTGGCACTAATACTACATTTACACAGCACGAGGCCTTCCAGGATGCAAGTGGTTTTTATAGATGCTTTGAGTATTTTGTTGCAAAAAAGAGAGAAAGAAAATGGGTCTTGTGTAGTCAATAAAGAATTGCCTAGCAAATTCTGATGACTTTTTTTAAAGCCCACAGCAGGGGCTGGATCGTGTGGTTTGCACACTATCCTGTGTGGTGGGTGGTCAGGTGGCAAACTGCCCTGGAAAAGCACTGAAAGCGGAGGCACAATCTCCCCTAGCGCGCAGAAGGGGTTGACCCAGTAGAATAGCACAGACTTTCTTCTGTAAATCAGTATGGAGGCAACATGTGACCACTGCTCTGCCTCCTTCCCACCCCAGTCTCATCTTTTTGCTGTCTGGAGGGAACAGGGACTGAGCAGTCACAGGGATTGCTGTTCTGTTTGGTCCTTGCACAGGTTACAAGGGGAGGAGACTCCCACACTGGCTAAGTCTATTGTGTTGTCCCTCTAGTGGGTGATCCAACTAGAGGATAATAGCCTAATAGTGGTACCAGATAACAGAGCTACTGCTTTAGTTCAAGTGGTAAAGGTCTGTGTTTTAAAGCTGAAAGTCTAAGGTTCCAGTCTTGCCGATGGTTCCATAGTGGGGCTCTTTTCAAAGTGTTGACGAGAATGGGACTTTGAACCCATTTACCTCAAAAGCTTGGGATGCACTGCCTGTGACACACTGGCTAACCACATTACATCCTCCTCTACTGGCTGGTACACATCGAGGATGCGTCTACTACTACTATTAGCAAACATAGCTATTTCTTTAGCTCAGGTAATAGATACCTGCACTCTGTCACTGAAGAAACAAGGTTCAGTCTCTACTGATCACCTTTGATGGTGAGGTTGCTTTTCCCCCTAAATAATGTATGCCTCCACTTTTTCAGGAAACATACTGGCCATTTCCCACTCTAGCTTACATATCCTCTCATGCTTCCACGTCCTGCTAATTGCTACCCTTGCTGTACTCCTCTCTTCCAGCCCCTCAGCATATAACATACCCCAGTTCTCTTAGGTGTAACTTAAATATTGAAGGGGCAGAAGAAGGTGTATTCGCAGCCGGTAAGATTTCCTCTGAAACTTCCTCTACATCTCTGAATTACTTTCACTGCTGCTTACTTGTTTTCCGATAAGTTAAAATTGCCATGGCAGTGCATGTCATTTAAGAACGTCACCCTGCTGTATGCCAGTGGCTATAACAATGGCGTTCTGGCTTGTTCTCTGACTTGCAGAAGTCACTTTTATTTGGTTGCCACTTTGGTCAGTGTCTGCTTATAGACCCAGAGAAATAACTTTTCCTGACACTCATTTTGCTCTTCCCAAAATAGATTTGGAGCATTCTAGCTTTTTTTTTTTTTTCATTATTCTTATAGCACAGTGCTGTCACACAGTGACAGTTCGAATGAGTGAGATTTCAACAAATTATAAGTGAGCGAAATTTTAAGTGCCTCACTGAAACTGATAGCAGAAAAGTCTTCAACACAGGAGGGAGGATTTAAAAAACTTTCTTAAAAATAATCCAAGATCAAGCAGTTCACCTCCAAAAGAGTGGGAGAGTTGGCATAAAGCCTTGCATCCCGATTCGACCCAACTACCAGTGTCAGGTTTGGGTCTGGTCTGAGACGAACCCGAGCCTCTGGGGCTTGGTCTGGTCACCTCTGATCACCTCCCACTGCTCTTGTCATCAGATCTGTGGGGGCTGCATGCCCCCCACTCCTGCTGACCCCCAGCACCTTGCTGTGCCCTGTGTTGACAAGTCACAGTGCCTCTCACTCTGGAGTGCACACAACACAGTATGGCAGTGGTAGCCGGCGGGAGTGGGGTACACAGCTGCTGCTGTGCTGACCCCAGGGGCAGGAGGTAACCGGAGATGGATCACAGGCATAGGAAGCCCCACCGAGGCTGCAGGAGGAGGAGCTGATACAGGTTCAGGAGGAAGTATCAGGTCTAGGTTGGGTTGGATCTGAAAAAAATCACTTGACACTCGGGTTGGGTTTGGGTCAGTTGTGCCGAGGTCAGGTATGGGTCCTGGCTGGACTTTAAAATTAGGTCCGGGCACACCAGTCACCTTGCAGTTCTGGCAAATGTGGAATTATTGGGCTGATTCTTTTTTTTATTTACACCAGTTTAATATAGGTGTAACTGTATTCAAATCTATGGTGTTGCTACAGATTTACACTAACATACATGAGAGGAGAATCAGGCCGATCAGATGCAAAAATGCTCCATTATGTTAACAACACACTAATAAACAAATCCCTGTTTAATAATAATTAGCACTTTTCATCTTCAAAGCCCTTTGCAAGTGTACAAACAGCTGTGCTAAGCAATGACTAGGTGGGGAAATAAGAGTCTACAAACAGTGTTAGAACTGAAGAGACCCAGATAAATTATTTAGGTGCTTCATGGGTGTATTTGGTGCGCTCACTCCACAGAAGAAGGCACACGTGATATGTGTTTTAACCAGGCTGTAACTTTATTAGTCAAATTAAATCCAAGATTCCTTGTTCAGGATAACCCAGTGGAGCCGCTAGCATCCCATTGAAACTTTGCCAATTCCTGGGGTGCTCCCATGGCAGGGAGAACCAATAATCACACGAGGAGGTTCCTCCACTCACCCACTAGCATCTCTCCCGATTTCAGAGGTTGAGGCAAGAGGGGACCTCAACCCCCTGCCAGCACCCCTGTAAAGTGTGTTGATGGGGTGGTCCCCAAGGAGAGTGTCCCAGCTCCTGGTTCACATTTGTCCCCCAAGAGGTTATCCACGTTGCCCACATTTCATAAGGATATGCCCTGGGAATGCCTACTAATGTTACCTTTTTGGATCTGGAGCCCAAATCAGTGAGTTCCTGCACTGAGCACTTGCCAAAAGTTGCAACAGCTAAACAACTCTCCCATAGCTCCAAACTGCACCCTCTGGCAGAGGAGAATTCCAGTCCTCTGGTGGCCTAAAATCCAAACCCTGAGTTTCCCTGTGAGGAAGGTGGAAAAAAAAATAAAAAACTGACCAGCCTCAGCCAATCTGGTGGTACAGGGACAAATTCCTTCCCCGCTCCAAAGTGGCAACTAGCATATCCTGCAGTGATCTAGATTAGGGTGGTTTGCTGCCTGAAACCGGCAAACAGGAAGTGGCCCTGAGGGCAGGTCTACACTGCTGCGCCACTGTAGTACTTCAGTGAAGCTGCTGCTACACCAGTTGGTGTCGATAATTCACCTCTGCGAGAGGCAGTAGCTATGTCAACAGGAGAACCCCTGCCGTCAACATAGCACTATCTACAGGGGAACCAGATCAGTGTCATTGCTTCGCTCAGGGGTGTGGATTTTTCACACCACTGAGCGATGTAGTTATACCAATGTAAGTTTATAGTGTAGACCTGGTCTAAATCACGGACGAAATTAGGAATGATAAAATTAATGGCCAATTGTGGGCGGTGCCTCATGGAGGCTAGGGAGGCTAAGCCTCATGCCACCAGGGTAGGGGGGTAGTGGCAGATTTGGGGCCCTCTGAACCCCTCCTCCACCATGGTCTTGGGGCTGGAGGTGCTCTCGCTCCCCACTGCACTCCCAGGGCTGCAGCAGGGGAGCAGAGATTTTCTGGTCTCGGGGCTGCAGCGGGGAAAGGGGAAAGGAGTGAGCAGGAGGGGGAAGAAGTGGAGCGGGAGAGGCATCGGGGCGGGACCACAAGGGAATGGCCAGAACATGGACAGGGCCGTGGGCAGAACGAAGGCGGGGCTGAGGGGAACGGACAGAATGGGGGAGGGACTCCAGGCTCAGAGCTCCAGCCGGGGCAGGGAGCTCCACCGTGGTCCCAGATGAGGCTGATAGCTTGACCCCGGCCAGCACCAAGCTCTCCGTCCCCACCATGACCCTGACCAAGCTCTCAGCCCCCGCCCCAGCCAGGGCCCTGGGGGGGAGCAGCTGAGCTCTCAGCCCCACCCAAGATGAGCCAGAAGAGGTGAGGTAGGGGGCTAGCCTCCCCAAGGGGAAGCTTCACCCACCACCTATGTGGCCAATCCTTCAATCACCGGCCACCTTGAGTCATGCTTAGAACTGTGAGTAGCTCTGTTGACATGAAGCATCCCAGATAATTTCTGTCTCCACTTGGTGCTAACATCCTTCAGATATATGCAGACAGATATCACATGGCTGGTCATCGCGAACCAAAGCAGCCTTCAACGTGACTGCTAGCAGTAGCGAATATCACCTTGATACTAAGTGTTTGCAGGATCAGGCTCTTCAATTGTATATCAGAAATAGCTTCCTGGCAGTGAAAAGCGTAATCTGGTGTAATATTCTTCCAAGGGAAGTGGTGGAAGCACTATCACCAAAAATTATACTATAAAAAGATCCAGCATTGGAAGAGAGACAGTGCGAATGCATCAACTTCAATGATTGCATGGTTAGCTACCATAAGCACAACACTCCTGTGAGGAAAGGGAATTGTTACCATCCCCATGTAACAGAAGAGGATGTTAGGGCCGAGAACTCACATGGATCAAAGAAGGCAGAGATTAGAAGTCAGGAGTTCATGGGTAACAGTGTTGGTCTCAGGCCACTACATTACATTCCGCCCACAAAAGCATCATCCGTTTTCAGAATTACTATCACCCAAGGTACCATGAGCAATGCGTGCATGAGAAACTATGGGAGAGCACTGGTGACTCCCATGCTTCATTCTTAATGGCAAGTTTTAAGTTTCTCCTTGTGATTGTTCTTTGTCTTTCTTTCTCTGTTTAGCATATATTAGCTCTTACCTAAATCCGTCACACTGCATTTAGAACCAAATAACGCATTAATATGTTCATCTATGTGAAATGTTCTCTTAACTATTACCTTAGGCAGTCATTTAGTTGAATCTGATAGTGGGAACACATTGACATTGTTAAGGTTAATGAACCAATGATTAACAATACACATTTGGGTAGAATGGTTTCAGTCACTGTTTCATAGAACAATAGGAACAACAATTTGTCTGTTTAGGCTACAATGGCTTGGAATGGTGTCTTTCTTTTTTATGATATAAGATCAATGTCCTCACTCTCACATTAGTACTTCCAAATTATTGTCAAAGTTGTCTGCTTACTCAAAATATTAGTTTTGGGTGATTAAATTTAACACATATGCCCCACTGTTTATCTGTCTATGTGAAAGTGTTGAAACAATATAGCTTAATACCAAGTGAAATAGGGAATTCCAGTCTTGCAAGGGAGGCTAAGGTAACACCAACATTTGATAGCAGTATTGTGGTAGCTGTGTTCCCAGAATATGAGAGACACAAGTTAGGTGAGGTAATATCTTTTATTGGTCCAACTTCTGCTGTTGGAATATACAAGCTTTTGACCTACAAAGAACTCTTCTTCGGGTCTGGGAAAGGAAGCAGAGTTTCTGAGCTAAATACAAGTTGGGACAGATTGTTAAGCATAAGGGGTAATACACATTTTAAATGGTCACTTGAAATGAAGTGTGCAACTGAATACAATAGCAATCCTCAAAGGAAAATTGCACAGCACTTTCAAAAATGAAGCTGGAAGCTTAAATTCATAGCTCGGCTATATTCCAAAAGCCATGGACTTAACAGGGACACTGGTTTTATGGCGCCCTACAACAATTTGTAACACATCACATTGCCTGCTACCCTTAACTTTCCACTTCAAACCCTTTATATATAACGATCTAACCCTCAATTGCCCTCTTTATTTCAAATAACCATCTATAACATGAATTGACCCTTAGTCTAAATAATCTGCCCCAACTTGTATTTAGCTCAGAAACTCTGCTTCCTTCCCCAGCTGAAGAAGAGCTCTGTGTAACTCTGGCTATGTCTATGCTGTCAGAGTTTCTGCACTGAAAGTTTTATCGACAATCCAAAAGCACTAACAGAAAATAGTTGTTGCATGTTCACACTGTCTTGCTCTGCCGTCATAGCGCATCCACCCTTGTGTCAGCAGTATCAACAATGAGAGCAATGACAGCTATCCCACTGTTCAGATCTCCACCTTCTCCACCTTCTGCTGCTAGGTCTTGCATATGTCCAGCTCTCAGTTAAAAAGGTGTTCGTGGAGGTGGCACAGGCTAGTGAGAAATGCCAGACAGCAGAAAGGAAATTGCAGGTGGAGTTTGGGGACAGCAAGGGAGAGAGTTCTGAATGTGCTGAAGGGGAGGGCAGGTCTGCATCTACTCAGTGTGGAACATTATGAGGGCCCGTAGCATGTCTGTTTGCTTCTCCATCATTTTAATCATCCTCTCCATTGCGTCCCTAGGCCTCATTTTCTACTCTTTGCTCATTCTCTTTCCCGCCTGTGTTCCCTGTTTTTGGCATCCATGTTCCATCACCGCCAGGAACATGTCTTCCTTGCTCTGTGTCTGGCACTTTCTTAGCCGGCATAGACGCTCTGCTAGTGTGTACGGGTGCCTTTCAAGGCCACATCTGCAGAAGCACAAAGAACAATACACAGAGGCATGATTGTTAAGTACATGCACGACATTGAAACCAGACAGTAAAATACACCTCGACTAACATGTCAAACACTTTCACACTGAACCTTGAGAAACCCACATACCGGTGAACACCGCAGGCATGGTGAGTTTCCCCCAGGCCAGGGGGAATTGTACATGGGGAGAAAATCATTATGAAAGGGTGGTGGTGCAGTGGTGTGGGACAATTTTCTGAAGTTTCCCATGCTTTTCATAAGGCGGGGTTCATTCTGCCAGACATCTCACTCCTGAGAGTAAAGAGGGAAGAAAGGGAGTATCTACTATACAGTACATTGATGCCAGACGGATTATTGTGAGACGTTTCAACTGGAATTTCCCTACGTACTATCAATGAGGACAAAAGACTTTTGTTGTCATTCTGCCTCCTCCCTGTGAAGATGAGTCATGCAAATGGGCTCCTTCCATCAGCTGAGTTTGCAACTCAGAGCATATGGCAGGAGGGGGTTAAAAATCCCAAACAAAAGGAACTTGTTATCTCTACGTTGCTTGGACTCTGGGGGGCAAAGTGTTTCTAGGCATAAGTGACAGATCCCCAGCTGCTTAGCCTGGGTTAGCCCTAAAGGACATAAAGAGCTTGCCGATTATAGAAGCTTCTATCGACTTTTGAAACTTAAGATTGCAACTCATTGTGTATATCTCTTTACCTGCTTCAGCCTAGAAAATAACTCTCTAGTTTCCTTTTCCTATTCTTTATATACTTTATTATAGGATTGGCTACAAGCATTGTCCTTGGTGTGAGAGCTAAGATGCAACTGACTTGGGGTAAGTGACTGGTCCTTTAAGACCAGGAGAAACCCGAATATTGCTGTGATTCTTTGTGCAAGAGACCATCTATTGCAAAGGTACACTCGCCTGGGTGGTGAGACAGATCGGAGCAGCCAAGGGGACTGTCTGTGACTGCGTGTTGAGGATGTTGTAGCGCTTGAGGAGTTTACACTTGATCATTCGTTGATGACATCTGAGTATACAGCTCACATCCAACAATCTGCCCTGAGGTTGGTATTCATGCTCTTGAGTCACTGCAGGCAGCATTACAGTCCTGACCCAGGGCTTCAGGCACAACTCTGCACTGAGATGTACTCCCCTGGTATGAGTTCCATGAGGCACAGGACAGACGAAGTGCTATTGCTGCGAAGAGATTTGTGCAAAGGCCAGGCATGTTCTTGCTTCAGGATTTGTAGGCTGGTTTATGCAGTAAACCAATGCAGTAAAAAGTGCACTGGGGATGCGGGGGAAGGGGCGGGGTATGATAGCTCCTTATTTTACAGTGACAATTATCTGTAGTATGGTAATACCTAAAGAACCTGATGGAGTTCAAGGCCCCATTGTGCTAGGCACTGTACAGCTAGAGACCATGCCGGCCATAAAGAGCTTACAGTCTGAATGGATGAGACGGAATTATTAGCCCTGTTTTGCAGACAGGGAACTCAGACAAAGAGACGTTAAGTGATGTGCCCAAGATGATACAGGGAGTCCTCAGGAGATCTGGGAATAAAACCCAGATCTCCTGAGGCCTAATCTGGCACTTGAGCCACAGAAGTATCAGTCGTCTCTTATTGCTGAGTAAATTGGCATACAGTAGTCTACACAATCTGAGGGGTAGTTGGGCTTGGTGTGGAAGTTTAGGTCGATGCTTGAGTATAGAGGATTTGGAGGGGGGGAAATCACATTGGTGAGATTTCTCTGCCCCTCTTTCAAAAAACTCTCTGCTTATCCTACTTCACTACACTGGTGCTGTAGAAGTTATGCCTTGTGATGGGACATGCCCCTATCCCATTGATAGAAAGGTTTAAGAGCATTTCTGCAATCAGACACACCAATTATAAGTAACTGTAAAATATGCTCCACCAGGAGAAGGGGAGCTTAAGAAGGTGAAGTTTACTAATAGAACTTTTTTGAAGTACAGGTACCCCGTCCCTGCTGGCGTGATCCCACATGTATGGAGCATGGAAGGTTACGATGTGCCCAAAATACCATTTTGCTCTTCAAAATAGCATACTCCAAGTGGCCACATGGAGGACACCATTTTGTTTCTGTGCTGGCTTGCCATTCCAGTGTGTTCTGGCCCCACTACAAGACCTGGGGAATGCCTCCAGGGATTAGAGGTTATTGAACTCAAAAGGGATCCTGGGAGAAAACTGAACTCCTGCCAGGAAAACAGAGATTGCCTAAGACTGTGTGTGGGTGAGACTCACATCAGGGACCCAGGGGGAAAATACTGAAAGTTACTGTAGCCTAGCCCAGGCTGAGGGTCAGGCAACTACTTGCTTAGATTCTTTTCTCCTCTCTCTCCTTCTCCTTCATCTTTCCTTCTTCCTCTCTTCCATTTGGTATATGCACAGTTGCATAGCAACAGCACATTCCCTTATAAAAATGACTTATTAGACCTAAAAAAAAAGGCATGAAAAGGAATAAATTGTACAAAATCTTAATGAGACCATAAATGGGCCATATTTTCTGATTAATTTTTTACAAACTAGTAACAAAGGAGGTGTGTGTGTGTTGGGGGTGGGAGAGGAGCATGGGGGTCAGGGAAAATTGGTATCTCTGTTCCATTGGCTCTCTGCTGCCCATTTCCAGGACCCCATGCACATTCCTATGCAGTTCCCAGTAGCTGTGTTGAAGAGATGGAAGAACAGGAGGGCTGAGAAAAGGGCTGGGGTGGAGGTACATTGCCCCAACCAAACCTTCAGGAAATCCATGAAAATGGTCAAGCAGCAAGGAGATGCAATAGCTTTTGCCTCTAGTCCTTCCAACTAGCTGCTGAGGAAGCTCAGTCTGCATGGCTTGGCCCAGGCCTTTGGCAGATCCTTCCCCAATGAGCTAGTGAGTTGCCATGGACACATAGCAATCATGTGGTAGAAGCAGGATTTGAATTCAGATGATCCTGATTCTCAGCACCATACCAAATACACATGAGGCCCCACTACCAGAAGTTGTCAATAGTGAGTGTACTCCCAGGTGTGGGAGACAACTTTGGGTGTCAAACTGATTGGGTGAACAAGGGCTGGGAGCAGCTGTTAAGAAAGGTCAAACCAAGCTTACCAGTTTGGTGGCTGTCTTGACAGGGGTAACTGGGTGAAATTCTCTGGCCTGCGTTATGCTGGAGGTCCAATTAAATGAACACAATGTTCTCTTCTGACCTTAAACTCTGTGACTGCATCATAGTGTTGTGATGTGATGTCACACAGATATGTAGTGTGATGAGGAACAAGAGAAGCTTATTTCAGAAGAGTTCCATTTACAATCTTCTCATTGCTTGCAGCCCAGGTTCTCACCAAATCTAGCTCTCCTCTCTTTATTCCCTACAAAATCCATCTCTTCTCCCACTCTTTTAAAACCCATCTCTTCTTTTGCCTACTTTGGGCTGAGGAGTCAGGGTGTGATCTTGCTTACTGAACAGTATATGAAGCCCACTGTCATGGCCAATGGTGGTTAGCAGGGTGACTCCTCTGCCAGCCTCAGAATGATTAGGTGTCAAAGCATGCAACATGCAGAGCTGTTGACCTGCTCAGCCTGGCTGGATGGTCAGGTCCATAATGTGAGAATGGAAGCCTGTCATTCCTGGTGCATGGTGACAGCAGAAGTAGCAGGGGGAATGCTGAGTTGGTAAAAGCTGCCGAAATGGGAGAAATAAGCCAAAGAGCTGAGTGGTCCTGGGAAGGGAGGAGATGCTAAAGGGTGTGAAGGGGGAAGGTAAGCTTTTGGGATTCAGGATTTGTGTAGATTTGCAAGAAATCCCAAGGGGGAGACTGAGATTTGCTGCTCTGCATGGAAGGGCTGGGAGGCAAGGGCAAGGTAGTGGCCCAGAAGACACTGAAGTAAAGAGGTCAATTGATCGGCGTATATGGGGGGATGAGTGACAAAGGATAACGGATTGGTGCGGGAGCTGTAAAGGGAGGATATGGACTTGACATAGAGGAGTATAGCGATGGGGGATCGAATTAGGAATTGTGAGAAACGGGGGAATACTGGGCAGAACAGAGCAGTGATATCTGGGAGTTTATGGGTGAGGGTGGGTTAAGACTGTGCTTAGGAATTTGGAAGTAACCAGTTATTGGCCAGAGAATCAGCTTCCGTGAGATCCTCAGCAAAATTCCGTTTAAAAACATTAGAACATGACATTCAAATTCTGAAGCCATTTGAAGCTAAGCTAACACTCTAAAAGCCATAAAGCCTCAATTAAAGCAGACTAGAAATCTCTTGGCCTGTTTGATGATGGTGATGTGGTGTAGATATTTTATTGGAACAGCTACATTAATATCATTTCACCTCCTGTCCAAGAATCACCTGGTAGATGGATCTTATCAATTGAACCCAGACGCGCAAAACATTTATGCAGGTCACATCCCTCTTCTCGGAAATTCAGCCCCGTCATTACATGTCCACCTGAACTGCCTCCTCTGATGAGCATTGTCCACTGTCTCTCTCTGAAGCTTGCCTACTGCCAGTAACTGCCCCATTAAAAAACAATCCCTTAAAAATTGCTTTGTGTGTGAAGTAGTACTCATGAAAGGTGAGTGAATGACAGCCCCAGAGAGTGAAGCTCTCTATTTAATCACACAACATATTCAGCATGAACAGTGGGAATGTAAACTTACCCACGCTGCCCTGTCAATACATCCTTCACTAGAAACATCTCTAATCCGTTCTGGTCTCATCTGGCAGCACTGCAGGGTCTATTTCATTCTCCCTGCCCAGTCCTTCTCATTTCAACCGAGGCTGTCGCCAATGAGGGCTAAATTCTGTACTGGTTTGCAGATTTGCACTGAGACCACCACAGCCATCTCACTTGGCTACCGTATAGCTACAAGGTGGCAAAACTACATTCAGGGACTGCCAGTTGTGGCTGAATATGAATCAATGACCTAGAGACAAAAGTCTCTAGATCCCATGACCAATTTTCTCAGCCATCCAGTCCCTCAATAACCCATATTTTATTGATGTTTATGCACAAATCATCTGAAGGTTCACTAGGAGAATTCCTACTTCATCTGACCACAGCAATGAACCTTCAGACAGCTGGTGCATAAATACCCCAAATGTATATATTTCTTATAAGTTCAATACAGCTTGTTTCTCCTAAATCCTGACAATATAAGAAAACTACTTGATTTTAATATAGAGTTTTATCATTTTACTCTAGTGACCACTTTTTTATGGCTAGTTTATTTTCTAAACCTTATAGTCCCACACAGGGAAAATAAAAGGGAGTAAGCACTATCTCCCACCAGCCCCCGATGCCTCTAGCTGAGTGACCTGCAGCAGGACCACCCAGAGGATTCAGGGGGTCTGGGGTCTTCGGCAGCGGGGCGGAAGGACCCCCCACTGCGGGTCTTCAGGGCACTTCGGTGGCGGGTCCCAGAGCGGAAGGACCCCCCGCCGCCGAATTGCCACCGAAGACTCGGAGCGGAAGAAGCTCCAGGGGCCCAGGCCCTGCAAGAGATTTCTAGGGTCCCCGGAGCGAGTGAAGGACCCCGCTCCAGGGGCCCTGAAAAACTCTCGTATGGGGCCCGGGGCAAATTGCCCCACTTGCCCCCCCCCCCCCCGGGCGGCCCTGACCTGCAGTGGGTGTGTAGGAGTAAGCAGCACTGCCCCCCAGAGCAGGTAGATAGGACTCTCAAGATGGGTGATAAGCAGCAGGGACTAGATAGAACAGTGGCTAGTTGCTCACTCCTACTCACCGGCCAAAATAGCTGAGCCAGCAAGGTTGAGTGGGGCACAGGAATGGATATGGCTTAGTCACAATGCGTCCACTTGTTGCTCAGGGCTGCGCCTAAAGTCAGACCCTAGTCCTGAGTACCTTTTCATCCAAGAGCATGAGGTTTACCATGTCATTGAATATATGCAGGGGAAGGACGCTGCAATTTTTTTTTTAAATGTTAGTGATCATAGAATCATAGAATCTCAGGGTTGGAAGGGACCTCAGGAGGGTATCTAGTCCAACCCCCTGCTCAAAGCAGGACCAAACCCAACTAAATCATCCCAGCCAGGGCTTTGTCAAGCCTGACCTTAAAAACCTCTAAGGATGGAGATTCCACCACCTCCCTAGGTAACCCATTCCAGTTCTTCACCACCCTACTAGTGAAAAAGTTTTTCCTAATGTCCAACCTTACACATAGGCTCAATTGTGAGCTGGCTGACGCACCCGCCCAGGGGCATAAAGGGCATTTGACACCCCATTTTCTCCCTTGTGTGGGCTGCCAAGAGTACAGGTCACAATGCTGGGGAGTTGATCCCCTTCCCAGGTAAGTGGGCAGGGAATGGGCATCCAGTCATTTGAGCTGGTGCAGCTGAGCTGATACAGAATGGGAAGCAAGATGTATTTGGCTGCAGGGACCAAATTGTAACTCAGAGAGTCACAACTACAAGCTGCCCTCTGCTCAGGGCAGATCACAAAGGTGCCAGTCCAGCCCACAGTCGTTTCCATATTGAGTGTGATCAATCTATTTGAGCTGATATTATTCCTTTGAATAATTATTAGAATAGCCCGTTCAGACGATACCACTGAATGGAACCAAAGAGTCGTTTCCATTTGAAGAAACTGCCAAAATACCTATTTACGACTGAGACCAGACCAACTCTGAAGCAGCTGTTGTGCTCTTTTGGGTAAATAATATGTGTTAAAAATGTATCAACATTTATATGTTTACCTGTGAGGCATAAGCTGCTCTGAAGCAGGCATTTTCCCCTGCCACATACATAATACATGTTGTGATTGAAAAACGGCCTTAATACATAAAGGAAGAAAACCCTGTAGGGCAATAAATACATACGGTGTTCTACCTCTTCTCTAGCCAATACAGGAATATTTGAGCCTTTTCCTACATCACATTACACTTAGCACTTCCCATTGTCAAAGTACTTTACAAACATTCATGGAGTCCAAGGCCAAAAGAGACCATTGTGATCACCTCTAGTCTGACTTCCTGTATAACACAGGCCCTACAGCTTCCCCTAAACTCAGAGCATAAATCATCTATTTACTAATGATGCTCACAGCACCACTGTGAGGTTGGCAAGTGTCACCCTATGGCCATTATTAAAATTCCTACTGTATTTTCCACTGCATGTATCCGATGAAGTGGGTTTTTGCCCATGAAAGCTTAGGCTCAAATAAATTTGTTAATCTCTAAGGTGCCACAAGGACTCCTTGTTCTTTTTGCTGATACAGACTAACACGGCTGCCACTCTGAAAGTTTTGCAAGTTATCCACTAATCTGTTCACTTCAATTTTTGTGCCCAGTGTGAGATATCTATAGAGCCAGGTGTCATAAGCATGCCGAACATGCCCCAATGTGACCTCCTAGCAGTCCCGCATACCCACTGAACAAAAGAACAACTAAGTAGACCCCTGAGGAACTCCACATGACAAGCTCTGAGGAGGGGAAAATAATCTCCCACTGTTGACCTCTGGGATCTCCCAGAGAGAAAATAATAAGCCTTTCAAGGGCTGGTCCATTAACTTCCATTAAGGTTCTCAGACAATTCAGCAATACTGCACCATTAGTAGTATCTAAGACATCTTTAGCCATTGCGAAGAAGAGATCACTGACCAACATAGAAAGAAGTGCCCTCTTCTTTCTGAGGGTCAAGGAGATTTAAGATGTTTAGATACTATGAAAAGTGAAGTTGTCTTAGGACAACTTTTTCAATAAGCTTAAACAACAATGGAAGATTTGAAACTTAATCATAATTCCTATCTCACAAGAGTAAATCAGCTTCACCTGCCTCCCTGTTGCCTGCTGTTTGGAGCAGCTTCTCCCTTCTCATCTTGAGGGATATGTGTCCTGGGTTCTTTATCTTGGTGCTTGGTGGCTTCACCCAAGGGCCACCCCTCCTAGTTCATGGAACACAAGGGGTGCTGTCCCTTGGGGAAATGTTTACTATCAATTAATATACTAGGAGTGTAGTCCAATACACAAGGGATAAAATAATTATCACAATTCCTAAAATAACCAAACAACAACAGGTGTGAACTTTATTAAGAACAGGGAACAATAGCGAAGGGATAAGAAAAGAATCGGAGAACCTAGAATAATAATATATCAATGCTATCTTAAACACTCCACCTCCCAATATTGGGATTTCTTAAAAGATCTTCACACCTAAAGGGTAGGATGGTTCTGACGCTCCTGGTCTGCAGTCCATTGAAAATTAGGCTGGTTCCTGGTAGCCTCACTTGGTATTGCTCCTGAGCCTTCCAGTGTGTTGTTTTCTGTTGTGCTGACACTTTTCAGTGACCTAGTACCGACCAGCAGAATTCAAAGTTTCCCTTTAGGAAGCAATGAGAAGTTTAATGGGGACCTCCCGGGCTGCGATGCTTCTCCACTACAACAGCCAAAACTGAAAATAAAGCCTAACCCCTTGTCTCTGAGTTCTGGCTTATGATTGGTTCTTGCAGCAGCTTCCAGTTTATGCTATCTCTGTCCTGGACCTAGGCCATCTGGGAAATGGAGTCCTAAGCCTCTGCCACCATTATGATGTAGTTTGGGGGCAAGCTCCTAAGAAGCTCAGTGTGATATTTCAGGAGCAACCTGTCCAGAGGAGATTACACAAGCTTATTGTTGAGGCTTATTTAGAGTTTGTAATATTGTTTAATATCCATGCTGCTCAATAGGTGAAAACTATGACTATATGAAACTTCAATGGGGAAATATGGTGCATTTCTTTCTCCCCTGTGTAACACGTACAAAAAGTCAGTTGTTTGCCAAAAGAATTGCCATACTGGGAGTGAACAATGGTTTATGTAATGCAAAATCATGCCTGATGCTTTGGACAAAGGCAAAAGCCCTTGATAATCATAGACTCAAAGGACTGGAAAGGTCCTTGAGAGGTCATATAGTCCAATCCCCTGCACTCTAGGCAGGACTAAGTATTATCTAGACTAGGGGTCGGCAACCTCTGGCATGTGGCTCACCAGGGTAAGCACCCTGGCTGGCTGGGCCAGTTTGTTTACCTGTCGCATCGGCAAGTTTGGCGGTGGTTCGCCATTCCAGGCCAATGGGAGTGGCGGGAAGCCGTGGCCAGCATATCCCTCGCCCGCACTGCTTCCCGCCGCGCCCATTAGCCTGGGACGGTGAACCACGGCCACTGGGAGCCGCAGTCCGCTGAACCTGCTGACGCGGCAGGTAAACAAACTGGCCTGGCCCGCCAGGGTGCTTACCCTGGCGAGCCACATGCCAGAGGTTGCCAACCCCTGATCTAGACCATCTCTGGCAGGTGTTTGTCTAACCTGCTCTTAAAAATCTCCAATGATGGAGATTCCACAACCTCCCTAGGCAATTTATTCCAGTGCTTAACCACCCTAACAGTTTAGGAAGCTTTTCCTAATGTCCACCCTAACCCTCCCTTCCTGAAATTTAAGCCCATTGCTTCTTGTCTTATCCTCAAAGGTTAAGAAGAAAATTTTTTCTCCCTCCTCTTTGTAACAACCTTTTATACTTGAAAACTGTTATCATGTCCCCGTCAGTCTTCTCTTTTCCAGACTAAACAAACCCATTTTTTTCAGTCTTCCCTCAGAAGTCATGTTTTCTACACCTTTAACCATTTCTCCAGAGTTTCTCCAATTTGTCCACATCTTTCCTGAAATGTGTTGCCCAGAACTGGACACAATACTCCAGTCGAGGTCTAATCAGCACAGAGTAGAGTGGAAGAATTACTTCTGGTGTCTTGCTTACAACACTCCTGCTAATATATCCCAGAATGATGTTCACTTTTTTTGCAACAGTGTTGACTTATATTTAGCTATGGTCCACTATGACCTCCAGATCCCTTTCCGCAGTACACCTTTCTAGGTAGTTATTTCCATTTGCAGATGTGCAACTGATTGTTCCTTCCTAAGTGGAGTGCTTTTCATTTGTCCTTATTGAATAATATGTCTGGTCAGCTGTGGGCTGCCATCCCAGGAAGGAAAAAAATATTTGTGAGCTCTGCTGGTGATTATTTTATAGTCTAAAGACTGATATATGAGGATAAGCCCTTTTACCAGATAGCCATAATAGTGCCATTTATCTGCACTCTGAAACTTCCGTTGACTTCAGCTGAAGCGCAAAACAGTGGCTTGATGGTGTTGCAAGGAATCAGTTTGACTCATTCCAGCGGAAAAGGAGTTAAAAAGAATAGGAAGGACCCAAATGTTGTGTTGTAAGTTTTCCTACCAAGAAGGAATGACTAACACATCCGTTATCTGTACATTGTCATCAGCTCAAGACACAAGGGCTAGGAGACGGTTTAGAGGATGAGTTCCTTGCAATTATCTTGCATCTTGTTGTCTTGTTATAATCTGCTTTCACAAGCTCAGCAATTTGATCTAGCATTTTTTCCTGTCTAACAGTCTACTCACTGCCAACATATCACTGCACCCTGTAGAAAGCCTTAATTGAGTCCCAGGTTAATAATTAATGGCCTGTTAATTATTAATTGTTGTATTGTTAATAAAATCGTTATGAGAAGACACGGGCCTTTGTAACATAAACAGAACAAATCGTACTGCACCTCTGTAATTGTGTATATTTCCTTTTTTCCCTCAGAGTTTGAAATGCATATTGTATCCAGTTAAGGGATGGTCTTATTAAATGAATGTCATTCCAATGGAATAACTGCAAAATAAGAGTATTAATACATATGCTTGGTGCCAAGTTACATATGTAATAAAATGATTAATTATGGTTTAATGATACTGACAACATATTCATTCAGCATCTTTCATTTAGATGGATGCCAAAGTGCTTTACAAAACTATTGTACAAAATCTGTCTGTCTCTTTTTTAACATTTCACTTGTTAAAATAGGGGGTTTATTGCCTTTCAGAGTTAATTCTATTTTATGAACACTGGTGGCCTGATTTTCATAGGTGCTGAGCATCCACAACTACTACTGAAAATCAGTTCAAGCTGTGAGTGCTCAGAACCTCAAAAAGGGATCAACACAATTTTGTGTACTTTCTGTACAACTCTGTTTACCTTGGAGGATTAGTATAGACTAACAGGAATTGTGAAGATGACAGAAAAAGAAGATTCGGACTACTATATTCAGAAAACTGTGCAATGGAGATCTGGAAGGCTATACACATTTCAATCAAAATTAAAATTAGTTTATATGAGACAATGTTGTACTGCCACTGCTGTACAGGTCAGAATGTTGGAGTGTGGGGAAAATTAATGAACAAAAGTTATTGACTGTGGAAATGAGTTTGTTGAGGGGCATACCGAGAATGTCAAGACTGCATAAAATAAAAGAAAAAGTGAAAAGAAAAAGAAAAAGGCTAGGGCAAGAAATAATGTCGTTACAGAAGTTCCAAGAAAGACACCTGCAATGGGTCTGACATGTATCAGAAATGGACCTAGAAAGGAAACCACACATGGACAGAGTGCAAGTAACTAGACACAGATGAAGACTGAGGATGCGCTGGATAGACATAGTGAACAATGAATGATACGGAACAAAAGGGTTTAATTATGAACAAAGCCCTGAAGTTGATGCAAGATGGAAAACAGTGGAAAGACTTCATTTGAACCCATCATCGCTGCTGAGCAGCCAGATAGGAATCAAATAAGCCATACAAAAGTTATTGGGCTCAATACAGTAATACTGGATGAAATTCTACAGTCTATGGTACACAGGAGGTCAGACTAGATGATTTAATGATCCCTTCTGGATTTAATGATCCCTTCTGGATTTACAATCTATGATTCTATGATAGTGTTTCACAGTGCACAGTTACAGCGCAAAACACTTTATAACAGGATGTCAATAATACCAGGTATCGGGGGATATTAAGGAAGGCAGAATGTGAGTGAGCAGTTTATAATTTGGTAGGAAACCAGTACCACCAAATTAGTTTAATGAGTGCTCATAGTCCTAAAATTGGGTGTTCCCCAAACTTCAACTCCTTATTCTCAAAAGCAGTTGTGAAACACAAAGTGAAGCTGAAAGCTTGTAAGTAGGGGTTGGAAAATGCCATCTTACGAATAGCTGATATTTGAGTAAACCCCTATGCATCTGATGAAGTGGGTTATATCCCACGAAAACTTATGCCCAAATAAATGTGTTAGTCTCTAAGGTGCTACAAGGACTCGTTGTTTTTACTGACACAGACTAACACGGATACCCCTCTAATATCTGATATTTGAGTGTATGTTTTTCTTGGTGTGCTCTTAAAACATAGGACTAGAAAGGTCAAGTTTTATATACATTACACTGTATGTTAATTATAATCAAAACAACATCCAGAATGTTGATGGAATTGTTCAAAAGAAGCACAGATTTGTGAATATGACATATCAAATGAAAACAAGGAAAATGAAAACATTCCCTCCAGGAAATTGTATTATTGCTTCAGAAGGTAAGGAAAGATGCCCAGAAGAACATTGGTACTGACAGTCTGAAATAAAAAGCAGAAGGCAACCATCAGAATTTGAATACAGCTTTATCACACTGTACAGCAGCTCAAGACAAAATATATGAATAACTTTTTCTTAGAAGGAAGCCAGTCATTTTACAGGGAGACATTATAAAGCAAAGAAATAATTCAAAATTGAAATGGTTCAATGAATTATGATCCCATGTCTCTCTTATGGAGGAGGGTGGTTTGATGTTTTTGTTTTTTTACAGTTGATGTAAAAATATCACATAAAATAATGTTTGGCTTATTACTTTTTCTTCCTCTGTTGGTCCCTGGAGATACAAGAATTATGAGAATTTCATTATGTCTTCTGTGGTTTGTGCTTAGTCATTTTTGCTTTTCGAGATTTTGTTGGCCTTTTGACTGCAATGTGTGACAGTCTCATTTCGAGCTGGAGGAGAGAAAGGATGCACGGGCAGCAGGTTTATTGCAATACTGCCTTCACTTTCAGAATTGTCACAGGGAAGTATCTCAGCAAACCTCAAAGGCACTGAGCCACTGGTTAAGAATTGTCACTTGGGAACTAATCATGAATTCTGTATTCAAATTAATGTGGTGGTCCCACATGTTTCAGCTGAGAAATAAAACATCCAAGAACTGTGAAAAAAAGAACCCTCCCGGACCAAAGTTTTAATGAGTCGCCAATTACCTTTTGTCTAATTTCTTGTGCTTTTTCTTCTCTCTCCCTTCCCGCTTTGCTCTCCAGGGTTTGTCCTCAATGATCCCCCCTTGTGAATTTATCTCTATATTTTAAGGAGGTGAATTAGAAGCAGCCCTTCATTGTGTTGCTTACCAGACTTTCGTAGATTCCAGAGTCTGAAGGGACCATTGTGATCACCTAGTCTGACCTCCTGTATAGCACAGGCCATACCAACTTTGCCAAAATAATTTCTAAAGAATATCATTTAGAAAAACTTTGCATAGTGACTGGTAACATGGATTTGGATCTAAGCTCTGGGTTGTGTTCTCAGTGGTACCTGATGACAGAACAAGGATTAATGGTCTGAAGATGCAGTGGGAGAGGTTAAGGTTGGATTTTAGGAAAAACTTTTTCACTCAGAGAGTGGTGAAGCACTGGAATGGGTTACCTAGGGAGGTGGTGGAATCTCCTTCCTTAGAGGTTTATAAGGTCAGGCTTGACAAAGCCCTGGCTGGGATGATTTAGTTGGGAACTGGTCTTGCTTTGAGCAGGGGTTGGACTAGATACCTCCTGAGGTCCCTTCCAACCCTGATATTCTATGATTCTATGACCTTTGAGTGGATTCACCAGAGAGATAATGAGGGGAAACATAATGAGCCTTTCCATTTTGTGTCCCCTGCATAGGGGTCAGGCTAATGTGTAGCCCCTTCTCATACTTCCTGGGTACTAGCCAGGCTAAAGGTGTCAGGAGAGGGACAGGAGCAGGTGAGGCAATTGGCTAACCCCCATTTCGCAATGGCCAGTGAAGCTGGCTGGATATACTGTGTAGAGAACATGGTGCGCCCCCTTAATGAGTGGTAGAGTATGCACACCGTTCTTGTGCTATGCAGAGTTATCCCCCACCCCCAACAGGGGCCTGTGACTGCAGCGCTAATTCTGATGTAAGGCAAAATACCCCCACACATGGTGGTTCCCGATTAATACACTGACCTGTAATACAGAACAGATAATTGGCTGAGAAAGCTGGCGAAGAACATCTGTTTATTCTGAGGAACAGCCACTTATGCTGAGTGGGCTACATTGCAGACTTTGCAAGAGAAGGCAGACTCTCTGAGTAAAATCCAGACAGCTCCCTTAAATAGTGCATAATGTTTTAATCTACTTACATACGGCACAACTCTATCAGAGACAAGAAGTTGATTTGATATATATCATTTAGCTGGAGGCAATAAGGAGTCTTTAAGCAGAAATAAATATTAGTTCTGTTTCCACTCTGATTCAGTGGGTCTTTAGCATTACACTATACGCTCATATTAATTTAGAAGATAACTGAAAGTGCACTTAATTATATTCATGACCCTTAAGCTGTTATCACTAATAAATAATCTAAAAAAGGAAGTCAAAGATTTTGTCCAAATTTATCTCTCCCTCCAAATCTGCACCCTTAAATGGAAATTTTATTTTGTCATTGAAAACAGAATAAAATTGTTGATATAATGCAGCTCTTTCCTTTTGTGGAATAGCCATCCCATTGTAAATCTAAGATAAAACTATGTTAATCTGAGAACACACTGGTAAAATAATATGATATTAAAATAAATGTATTATATGTTATTAGTATATCTGTAGATCTACAATATAGATTATTATTTTAAACATTATTTGATAATTACATATCTCTGTATATAGATTTCTATATCTAGGTATATTAGATAAACTGTGGAACTCATTGCCACAGGATGTCACTGAGGCCAAGAACTTAGTAAGATTGGAAGAGGGACAGGACAATTCTATGGATAACAAGAATATCCAGAGTTAGAATACTTAATACAAAAAAGAACATTTTGGAAGGGACAAAAACCTTGTTCTTCGGGTTTTATTCCAATCTCTAACTATCAAGGATTAGGATGAGATGCTCATATGTGTAGTAGGATTTATGTCTCAGTATGCCTGAGATATAAGCCCTTATATTAGAGGCCTGGTATGAGGCAGTACCTGCTCACAGAATCTGACAACAACAGGCCAATATTGTAAAAATACACATTCCTAAGATATGCTAAGCACAGAGTACTTACGTGAACACATCTCGATACCATGTGATACCAGACCATCCTCATCATAAGGATGCTACGAAAACATTTCCCAAGGATAACAGGAACACACTGATCCTCCTAAAAGATAAAGTCAGGATAACAGTATGTGATAAACATGTTTTAATCAAACCAACATATACAAGGTGATGGGTGATAACTAGCCATGTCAGGAGAGAATTAACTAATTATGTTATGGGCAGTACATAAGATATTTGAATCAGGGTATAAAGACATATCTCAGAGGGAGGATCTTTGTCCAGACAAGGGAGGAATGGAAAATCCCACCATTCACTGAGCTGCATCTATTGTCACAGGCATACATCTGTGTATCTTTGTAGAGTCTGCCAGGTGCTATTACTGTGCTTTGCCGACAATAAACCTGGCCTGGTGCCTTCGCATCTTAATGGATCTTGTGGTCATCGGGCGGTTTGCTCGAGGTCTGCTGTGCTAGCTGTCTGCACAGAGCTGGGACAGCACACAGGAAGAACACACACACGCAGCCAAACATCTAACCACAGTATGGTCCAGATTATCCCACAACTAGCTGCCTATTGTGGAGTTTCTTGCACTTTCCTTGGAAGCAGCTGGTGTTGGCAACATTCAGAGGAAGGTTATTGGACTAGATGAACCATAGGTTGGTAATCCTTATGTGCAATCGATATGGTGATATCCCAGGTGCTCTGATATTATGGTGACGATGGCTGTACAAGTACCTGGTTAGGTAAATCTCAGCAGATAAATCTTGAGAGATTAATTTAGTCGATTGCCCTCAACCCTGCCTACATTTACAAAGGTGGAGCTGGACAGAATATGTACAGTCTCCCTTCCATTATCCACTGCACAGGGGCTGGGCTGGTGGGAAGTGGATGGAACCACTTGTCCAGCCTGGGGTACATCTACACTGCAATAAAAAAAACCTGTCACGTTGAGTCTTAGAGCCTGGGTCAGCTGACTCAGGCACGCAGGGCTCAGGGTACGGAGCTAAAAATTGCAGTGTAAATGTTCAAGCTCATACTGGAGCCTGGGCGCTGAGATCCTTCCCCCTTGCAGGAGCTCAGAGCCCAGGCTCAAGCCCAAAAGGCTACAATGAATTCTATAGCCCCACAGTCCAAGCCTCGCAAACCCAAAGCAATTGACCCAGGCCTGCAGCAGACATGCCACTGGTTTGTTACTGCAGTGTAGATGTACCTCTAGTGTTTCCACACTCATCAGGTACTGAAAGGCAGCAGAGCAAGGTTGAGACTATGTCAGCACCCACCCTTGCATTGGCCAGCTGGCCAAACACCACAGGGATCACATGCTGCACTGGAGCTGCAGCTCTGCTGTGTATTCCATGGGCACCACCAGGAGGAATATCGGCTGAGTCAGTGAGAATTCCTCCTTGGGAACTCCAGCTCCTTCGTGACCTCTCTGCCACACTGGTTCTGCATTTGTACACTGCCTAGTGCCGTGGAGTCCTGGTCCAGGACTGGATCTCTTAGGCTACTACAATATAAATAATGTCATGATTTCCATCATAATAACGTTAGAATGTCCACACTGGGTCAGACCAATGGACCATCTAGCGCAATATCCTGTCTTCTGACAGTGGCTAATGCCAGGTACTTCAGAGGGAATGAACAGAACAGGGCAATTATCAAGTGATCCATCCCCTATGATCCAGTCCCAGCAGCTGGCAGTCAGAGGCTTAGGGATACCCAGAACATGAGATTGCATCCCTGACCATGTTGACTAATAGCTATTGATGGATCTGCCCTCCATGAACTTTTCTCTTTTTTTTTAACCCAGTTATAGTATTGGCCTTCACAACGTCCCCAGCAACGAGTTTCACCGATTGACATTGCATTGTGTGAAAAAGTATTTTCTTTTGTTTGTTTTAAACCTGCTGTCATATTCCCCCTTAATTATCTCTTTTCCAAGCTGAAGAGTCCCTTTCTTTTTAATCTCTCCTTTTATGGAAACTGTTCCCTGCCCTTAATTATTTTTGTTTCACTTCTCTGTACCTTTTCCTTTTCTAATATATTGTTTTTGACATAGGGTGACCAGAACTGCATGCAGTAGTCAGTATGTTGGTGTACCATAGATTTATATAGAGGCATTGTGATATTTACTGTCTTATTATCCATCCCTTTCCTAATGATTCCTATCGTTAGTTTTGTGACTGCCGCACCACATTGAGCAGATGTTTTCAGCGAACTATCGACGAGGACTCCAAGATCTCTTTCTTGAATGATAACAACTAATTTAGACCTCATCATTCTTTATGTATAGTTGGGATTATGATTTCCAATATTCATTACTTTGCATTTATCAACATTGAATTTCATCTGCCCTTTTGTTGCCCAGTCACTCAGTTTAATCAGACTCCTTTGTAACTTTTCGCAATCTGCTTTGGACTTAACTATCTTGCATAGTCTTGTATCATCAGCAACTTTGCAACATCACTGGTTATCCCTTTTTCCAGATAATTTATTAATATGTTGAACAGCACAGGTACCAGTACAGAACCCTGGGGGGACCGTGCTATTTACCTATCTTCATTCTGAAAATTGACTATTTATTCTTACCCTTTGTTATCTGTCTTTTACCAGTTATTGATCCATGAGAGGACCTTCCCTCTTACTCCATAAAAGCCTTTGGTGAGGGACCTTGTCAAAGGCTTGCTTTCAGTATACTATATCCACTCAATCACCCTTGTCCATATCTTTGTTAAAAAAATCCACAGAATGTTTGATAGAAATGCAAATGGACAGTCTGGAAATGCAATTGAACTAACGTAAGGCATCTAATTCTTTTGTCGCCGTGCCTGGTATGGATCAAAGTTGAGAGGGCCAATCTCAGGTTAGACTGTCAAAGAACTGGATAGGCACCCCCAAACCGGTAGCATATTCTATAATTAGATTTAACCATACCAGCAACAAATGTGTGCTCCTGGATCACCATAGTAGCTTAGCATGGAGATACAGACAGGCCCCTTAGACAATCTAGCCCAGGGGTCTCAAACTCAAATGACCCCGAGGGCCGCATGAGGACTAGTGCATTGGCCCGAGGGCCGCATCACTGACACGCCCCCTTGCTGCCCCTGGCCCCACCCCCAATCCACCCCTTCCATGAGGCCCCGCCCCTGCCCTGTCTCTTCTCCACCTCCTCCCCTAAGCGCGCGCAGTTTTAATAAATATATACACTCAGTAATGCACCTCACTCAAAGGACAAAACACGCACTTAGATTTACTGCCTAAGGCTCTGGGAGGGAGTTTGGGTGGGGGAGGGGGTCTGGATGCAGGCTCCAGGCTGCGGCAGGGGGTGGGGGTGCAGGCTTTGGGACGGAGTTTGGGGATAGGAGGGAGTGCAGGGGTGAGGGCTGTGGGGCTGAGGGCGAGGGGTACATGATGCAGGAGGGGGCTCAGGGCTAGGGAAGAGGGTTGGGCTGTGGGGTGAGGGCTGTGGATGAGGGGTTCATGATGCGAGGGGGCTCAGGGCTAGGGAAGAGGTTTGGGCTGTGGGGTGAGGGCTGTGGATGGGTTCATGATGCGAGGGGGCTCAGGGCTAGGGAAGAGGGTTGGGCTGTGGGGTGAGGGCTGTGGATGAGGGGTTCATGATGTGAGGGGGCTCAGGGCTAGGGAAGAGGTTTGGAGTGTGGGGTGAGGGCTGTGGATGAGGGGTTCATGATGTGGGGGCGCTCAGGGCTGGGGCAGAGGATTAGGGTGCGGGGGGATGAGGGGTTCATGATGTGGGGGCGCTCAGGGCTGGGGCAGAGGATTAGGGTGTGGGGGGATGAGGGCTCTGGCTGGGGCTGAGGATTAGGGTGCAGGGGGATGAGAGGTTCATGATGTGGGGGTGCTCAGGGCTGGGGCTGAGGATTAGGGTGCGGGGGGAATGAGGGCTCTGGCTGGGGCTGAGGGTTTGGGGTTAGAGAGGCTCAGGGTAAGGGAAGCCTGCCTTGCCAGTACTGGCGGAGGGCAGGCACTAGGACCCTGCACCCTAATCCTCAGCCCCAGCCAGAGCCCTCATCCCCCCACACCCTAATCCTCTGCCCCAGCCCTGAGCGCCCCCACATCATGAACCCCTCATCCCCCCGCACCCTAATCCTCTGCCCCAGCCCTGAGCGCTTCCCTCCCCCCCCAGCCCGGCCCCGCCCCGCCCCGGCGGGTCCCGCTTCCCTTCCCCCGGCCCGGCCCCGGCGGGTCCCGCTTTCCCCCCCCCTTACCCGAGCGCGTCTCCGGCGGTCCCGCTCAGAGCCGCGTGGTGAGGGGGCGGGGCTGTGAGCTCCACGCCGAGCGCAGCGCTCAGCCCAGAGCTCCCAGCCCCGCCCCCTCCCCACGCGGCTCTGAGCGGGGCGGGGCTCAGGCGCTCGGACGGAGACTCGGCGCTCTATGCGCCGAGGCTCCAGGAGAGGGGTGGAGGCGGGAGCCTCCGCTTTTCTCTTGGGGGCCCCTGCGGAGCTCCCCTGGGGAGCTCCGCGGGCCGCAGGGAAGAGCTCCGCGGGCCGCATGCGGCCCGCGGGCCGCATGTTTGAGACCCCTGATCTAGCCTATATTGCCACCCACACAAATTGGATTTCTGTGGTGAAAACTCAATAAAACCAACAATCACCACACATTATGTTCTAAAATACAGAAATAATATGTTAAAAATTACTTAGAGACGTTAGATGTCTTCTAGTGACCAGGGCCTGATGAAATATATCCTAAAATACTCAAGGAGCTGACAGAGGAGGTATCTGACCCATTAGCAATTATCTTCAAAGAGTCATGAAAGATGGGAGAGATTCAGAGGACTGGAAAAGGCAAATATTGTGCCAATCTATAAAAAGGAAAATAAAGACAACACGTGGAGTTACAGACCAGTCATCTTAACTTCAGCACTGGGAAAGATAATGGAGGAAATAATTAAGCAATCAATTTGCTAACACTTACAGGCTACTAAGTGATAAGTAAGAGTAAGCATGGATTTGTCATGAACAAATTGTTTCAAACCAACCTTTTAATAGCTTTCTTGGACAGGGTAACAAACATTGTGGATGGGGGGAAGCAGTAGATGTGGTATATCTTAACTTTAGCAGGGCTTTTGATACAGTCTTGCATGACCTTCTCATAAACAAACCAGGGAAATACAACTTAGATGGAGCTACTATAAGTGAGTGCATACCTGGTTGGAAAACTATTCCCAAAGAGAAGTTATCAGTGGTTCATAGTCCAGCTAGAAGAGCATATCAAGTGGAGTCCCGCAGGGATCAGTTCTGGGTCCGTTTCTCTTCAGTATCTTCATCAATGAGTTAGATAATATCATAGAGAGTCTGCTTATAAAGTTTGTGGATGATACCAAGCTGGGAGGGGATGCAAGTGCTTTGGATAATAGGATTAAAATTCAAAATGATCTGGACAAACTGGAGAAATGGTCTGAAGTAAATAGGATGAAATTCAATAAGGACAAATGCAAACTACTCCACTTAGGAAGGAACAATCAATTGCTCACATACAAAATGGGAAATAACTGCCTGGGAAGGAGTACTGCAGAAAGGGATCTGGGGGTCATAGTGAAACACTAGCTAAATATGAGTCAACAGTGTAACACTTACAAAAAAAGGGAACATCATTCTGAGATCTATTAGCAGGAGCGTTGTAAGCAAGACATGAGAAGTAATTCTTCCGCTCTACTCCTCGCTGATTAGGCCTCAGCTGGAGTATTGTATCCAGTTCTGGGCGCCACATTTCAGGAAAGATGTGGACAAATTGGAGAAAGTCCAGAGAAGAGCAACAAAAATGATTAAAAGTCTATAAAAAATGACCTATGAGGGAAGATTGAAAAAATGGGTTTGTTTAATCTGGAGAAGAGAAGACTAGGGGGGAGAGGGAGGAGGGATATGATAACAGTTTTCAAGTACATAAAAGGTTGTTACAAGCAGGAGGGAGAAAAAAATCTTAATCTCTAAGGATAGCATAAGATGCAATCGGCTTAAATTGCAGCAAGGGCGGTTTAGGTTGGACATGAGGAAAAACTTCCTAACTGTCAGTGTGGTTAAGAACTGGAATAAATTGCCCAGGGAGATTGTGGAATCAGCATCATTGGATATTTTTAAGAGCAGATTAGACAAACACCTGTCAGGGATGGTCTAGATAATACTCAGTTCTGCCATGAGTGCAAGAGACTGGACTAGATGACCTCTCGAGGTCCCTTCTAGTTCTATGATTCTATGATTCTTCCAGCACCAAAGGGACAGTCACTTATCCAGTGCAATGGATGCTCAGGAACTTACACCAAAGACAATGTTGTAGTCAAACCTTTTGTAAACTAACTAAAGAGTTATTAACTCAGAAGAAGAAATGAGAGTTACTAAAAGGTCAAAGCAAACAAAATTCATTACAGTGAGATCAAAGTATGTAGTCCAAAATGATAGCAGGGATGTTAAATCTGCTAGTTTTCTATAAGTCTTGCTGATTTGCCAAACAGTTTGTAGGGACCTTAGTCCTTTTGGTTCAAAATTTCCCCTCTCAGAATTCACCATTCCAGAGATGGGGTAGGTGGCAAGGGGCCTTTGTTCTCCCTTTATATGTCTTGACCCTTTTTGCTGGAGAAACTCCAGCTGTATTCTGAGGTCAGGTAGTTCCATGGCATATGTGATATGCCATCAGTCCTTCATATGAATTGCAAACTCCAGTTTTCATCTTTTGCAGAATTGCCATTTGAATTGTCTTCAGGAATGACATGCAGAGGTTCTTGTTTACAGTTCCTTTGTTATTCCTGAAGAGCTAACTTGTGGGCGTTTCTCAGCCTCACAACATGTTTGAGTTACAAACATATAGCAAAATGTCATAACTCCACACACAATGTCAATACACATATTATTACAACTTTTCAAATGATATCTCACAAGGCATACTTTGTACAAGTTTTAGCACAATTGTGTAACCCCGTGCTGACCACATTAGTGTAGACAGTCACTGTCCCCTTTAAACAGCATCACACCTTCCTCACATGAATGGCCCCACTGACTTCAATCAGACTAACTGCAAGAATTAATGCTGCAGGCTCAAGTCAGTACAGAACAGAAATGTTGGACTGCTGCCCTACAAAAAATCAGTTGTGTGCACAGTCAATGGTTTATTCCAGACAGGAGCAACAGAGCATTTTTTCTGTTTTTGAGATGTTTTAGGTAGGTTGACTGCATAGTTGGGAGAGGGGAGATGATTTTGGTGGGGTTGGCTGATAAAGGATTCTGGACCGCTGCAAGGGTGAGGAACATAGCCTTTTATTTTAAGGGAGAGGGACTTGTGGATCCCTGACACGATTCCCTGGGTGCAACCTGGAACTGTGCTATCGCTGAGCCCTCTGTCTCACTGACCTGGGCTCCCTCTCACACTGTGATACTGTGGCAAGCTGCACACCTCTGGCAGGTACTGCACTTACACAGATATCCACAAGCAAGGACACATCCGAGTGAGTTACATAAATGCTTCTCCCAGCCTGTCATGAACTAACAATGGGGAGGCTCCAGCCAATTCTCCCAGTTCCCCAGCCGTACATGCCAGAACTATACTGTCTTGCCCTGGTCAGAAGCCTGACCAGTGTACGTTTATTACCCAGTCCACCACTCCCTCAATGTGGAGAGGAGATGCACAAGCCTTTGTAACTGAGCTAAGATTTCCCAAGCCCTTGAACCAAAACACACTGTTTTAGGTAAAGCATAAAACAGATTTATTAACTACAGAAAGGTAGATTTACAGTGATTATAAGTGGTAGGAGAAAGTTGCCAAAGAAAAATTTTAAAAACCACACAATCTAAGTCTTGAACCTGATTACATTAGGCAGCATTTAGATCAGCAATTTTCTCAACTCACTGGATGTTACAGTTCTTAATATACAGGCTTCCCCCTAAGCCTGAAGGACCAGTCTCCACAGGTGACGCTGTCATCTCAGCACTCCTGCAGCTTCCAGCATAGGTGGGGGGAGAGAAAGGCCAAGATATGCTGCAACTGTTCCTTGTTTTATAAACTGTCCCAGAGAGCTTTGCTGAGCCACAGTGGCCAAATAAACCCCCATTGTGTGGACTTGGGCAACTGTCATTGAATTGTAAATCCCTTGATTACAACCCCTGCTGATTAAGGATCATGGAGCACCCTTCTGGGCAGAGGTCCTTTGTACGTCACTAGCAGACTTACCTGACAGTGGTGAATGTGAGGGTTACAGGGTACAGCATGGTCACAGGATCTATACAATGGGCTCCTGGCATGATGTTTGGAAGACTCTTTATTACTTGTCGTGGGGCAGATTGAATTGTTGTGGTCTTGAGTTTGTTCTGTTTGAGGCACCAGACACATGTGTTATGTATCTCTCTAAACTTCCTGGCCATTAGCTCCCGTTACTGGGAGGCGAGATGGGGGAATATTTATGATCCAGATCCAGGGAACTTTGAAAGATCTGCTGGATTTGGATTGATTTTGGAAATGTGGAATTACAAGCATTAGAACTTTAAAAACCTTTGTGTGACTTTAAAAAGCCCCTGGGCTTTTCTGGTGCACCAGTCACTTTGAATTACAAGAGAGGTTCAGACTGCGTAATTTATAACCTGGCTCATCTGAGTGAGATGAGGATCTGGGGGAGAGGAGATAAACCTGTGCATTGCACTTCGTGGGTGTATACAGGATGAATGTGCAGCTTTGTGGTTATGTACAGAGGGGGTGAAATTATGCCTCCTCCCTCCCCCTTCTGGCATGATTTGCATCCTTGGGGGTACTCAGAAGGAGCTATGCCCAGACTGCCTGTAGTTATTATTGTGTCCAGTCCTGGCACTTTCCTCCTCACCACATGCATCCATGCTTGTGTAACCCAAGTGCCTAATAGGGAGATATCTCTTTAAGAGATATATGGTGTTTGTGTGGGTGAGTGGGGGGAGCGGGGAATGAGTTGTGGGTCATTGTTGCTAGGCAGATGCACAATTAGCACTCCTCATCCAGAAGTTTGCTCAACGGGTTTCTGGTTGCTGGACTATATTTTTAGCATATGCAATCCGGTCAAGCCAAGCCACAACAGCGTTCTTATCTACAATGGTTAAGGCATGAAGTCATCTAGGGAGTTGAGTCACTTTGCTGTTCTCAACAATCTGTGTCATGATTTGTGGCTGCCCACATTGACATATACCATATACTTAACTGATTGGTAGGTTAATAGCTGACTAGCTAACTCAGGGATTTCCGCAAAGGAAGAGGAAGAGTTGGCACAAATTCCAGATGTAGATTTCTACAAGCAAGTGGAGAGAAGAGGGTGCTGTTGACTCAGCAGACTATATAGATTTGGGGATCAAAGACTCTAACTGAGACACAAGTGAATTCACCCTAAACTGTTGGGAACTCTGAGTTTCTTCTCACTGTGTTTCTGTGGGGACTGACCTGTTTAGATTTAATCTGTTTTCTTTATTTATGTTTATATATAACTATGAAGATAATGTATGTGGATTATAATGTATGTGGATTTTTATGTTGTAAAAAATAATTTATTATTATATATTATATTTCTTTATCATAAGATTTTTATAAAATTGATACTTAAGAATTAAGTTCATTCCTTTTGTTCTTTTGGGGACTTGAATGTGGGGAGGTTGACCCCATGAAATCCTTGCTGAAAATCCTTAGCGATGGAATTCTGGGTCGCTAGGTGCTTTTCTAAGGGAGCTGGGTTCTTTAGGCGCTGGAGAAGGGCAATGAAGTAAACTCTAGCCCACCCAAAGGTAATATACCACTAAGATCCAATAACACTCTGATTTCTGAAGGGGGCTGCGAGGAGCCCTGCAGTAGAGCAAATCCAAAAGAGGCAGCAAGTCTCTTCCATCCACACCATGAGGGAGTTTAGTTTTTATAAAATCATTTTCTCTTAGTGAAAAAACAAAACAGAATTCTCTTCTTCCCCATTAGCCAACTCTTGGGTCCTGTGCTCTGCAAAAATGCACCCACCCTCATGTACCCAATTCTACGTACCACACAGAAAAGTTAGCAATTTTTATCCAGATTTTCCCTAATCTTTTATGACTTTAAAAATAACAAACGCTCCATAGTTTATGTGCTAATCTTGCTCTCAACTTCACTCCATGACCTCCTGTTTTCTAATTAGTTGTTTTCTCAAACAATTCATCAGCTTCAATCTGTTTCTTCCCTTTCAAGATTTGATGCCCCTCAATAAACTGTCCCCTGAGGGCACTGTTCCACAGGAACTCACAGGCTCAGCATAAGGTCAGTTTTCATGTAAATTACACAAAAACTCCTGCCCAGCATGACTCATCTAGTACACCAACACAGAATAAACCATTTGCATTAATTGGCTGATGAGCAACAAGGGACTCTTTCCAGACATCACTGCAGAAGTTCCAAAGGAGGCAGTGAGACAGGTTAAGGAGAGAAAGTGGAGTAATTAATGAGTAATTTGCAAATGACAGGTGCTCAGCTGGTGTAAAATGTTCAGGGAAGCTATGCTGGCTGAGGCCAGGCCTACGCTACAGACCTACCTGGGCTGGTATAACTACATCACTCAGGGGTGTGAAAAATCCTCTTGGGGAGGTGGATTAACTATGCCAACCGGAAAAACTTTCCCATCGGCATAGGAGCATCTTCACTTAAGCGCTACAGCGGTGCAGCCGTACTCCTTTTGTGTATCTTATCCAATGTCGCAAGCTCAGACTGTCCTTTTGTGTTTCCAAATGGATGATCACCATTTACTTGTTATTGATTAAATGTAAAGGAATATAGGAAATATATAGGAAATCAAAATACAGCATTCTTACTAAATTGGGCCATTTATATAGGCAGTAATTCATAATTTAGGGCCAGATTCTGGGCCCTTTTCCACCAGTTGTGCAGCTGCATATTGCGATGCTGTATGATTGAAATATGACCATTTGTATCATGGAGTTTCAACAGGTCCTGTATAAAGTGTGTCCATGGAAAAGTTATGATTTGCTAAATAAGATTCTCCTGTTTAAATCCATGCATCGTCACTGTATTTGAAGTTAGGATTACTGGGGACATATTTATATCTCAAATGTGTTTGTTCCTGGGGTAACACCCACAAGGTAGTGTGCATCCAGGCTAGCCAGCCTACTGTGAATGGATTATTCAAGTCTGATGGCCTGTCAAAGACACTTAGTTCTCACAATGGGCCATAGAAGAATCTCATTCCACCCAGCTAGATCTTCCTGTGGACACTTCAGCATAAATATGGGCAATGGCTGCCCCTCTGAGTCATCAAGTCATGTAAGGACATGTCATAAATCCTGCACTCTGTAAAATGCTGAAGTTTACTTCCCTGAGCAAGGAAACCCACAATCATATTATGACTCTGAACCGTACTCAACACAATGCTTTAAGTGTAGACCTACCCTAAGCCCTGGTCTACACACAGCCCCTGGTTCGAACTAGGGTACGCGAATTCAGCTACGTGAATAACGTAGCTGAATTCGAACTACCCTAGTTCGAATGACTTACCGTCCAGACACCGCGGAAGCGAACTCCGCGGCTCCAAGGTCGACTCCGCCAACTCCTCCTGCCGCGGTGGAGTACCGGAGTCGACCGCGGCGCTTCCGGAGTTCGAACTATCGCGTCTAGATCAGACGCGATAGTTCGAACTCCGAGAAGTCGAACTCGCCGCGTCGACCCGGCGGGTAAGTATAGACGTGGCCTAAGGTTCTATGCACCATGAATAAGGGTGGCAGACTGGATCCTAGAAGGAACTGACATCAAGTGCAGGAATTGTGATCGTCCCTGGCTGACCAAGTGGGGGAAAGTTCCTTGCCACACTTCTCTCCCATTGCCCATCACTCAAAACAAGGATAGATATAAGCTAGCACAGGAGTTCTCAAATGGGGGTCGAGACCCCTCATGGGGTCACAAGGTTATTACATGGGGGTCGCAAGCTGTCAACCTCCACCCCAAACCCGGCTTTGCCGCCAGCATTTAGAATGGTATTAAATATATTTAAAAGTGTTCTTAATTTATAAGGGGGGATGTTGCACTCAGAAGCTTGCTATGTTAAAGGGGCCACCAGTAAAAAAGCTTGAGAGCCACTGAGCTAGCACATACTGCACCTCTGTCGCACTCCAGGTTGCCTCCCATGAGCTCCCCTGGGATGGTGGGACTACACAGCACTGCCCAGTCAGGGCCATGTGAAATGCATGCAGCCTGACAGGGGAAGGGGTGAGGGTATCACATGCTGCAGAGGAGTGGGTTACAAACAGGAAGTGTTCTATGGCTTCTTTCAAAGAAGAGACCGTATTTTCCAATGGTTAGAGCTTTAGCCTGGGAGTTGGGAGACCCAGATTGGATGGTTTGCTCTGCCACAGACTTCCTGTGTGACCTTGGTGAAGTCATTTAGGGGGGAGATTCAAATGGGGGACTTAAGTGCCTAAGGCCAACATTTAGAGTGCCAGGGGCATTCACAGAACCAGTTGAGTTGTTGCCTAACCCTATAAACCTAAAGTTCCTAGATACCTAAGTTTCCACCTGTGGGCATGCACAAACCTGCTTAAGTTCGGATACCTCCAAGCTGCTTGGCAGCTAAGCCCTAGTGGGCTTCTCACACTGGGTGTTCTCTTGTCTTTGGGCCCCAGTCTGATAGGTGTGCTCCGAGCATGCCTGGGGATTACAGTGGATGGGAAGCTGGATATGAGTCAGCAGTGTGTCCTTGTTGCCAAGAAGGCCAATGGCATATTGGGCTGCATTAGCAGGAGCATTGCCAGCAGATCGAGGGAGGTTATTATTCCCCTCTATTCTGCACTGGTGAGGCCAAACCTGGAGTAGTGTGTCCAGTTTTGGTCCCCCCCACTGCAGAAAGGATGTAGACAAATTGGAGAGAGACCAGCGGAGGGCAACGGAAATGATTAGGGGGCTGGGGCACATGACTTACAAGAAGAGGCTGAGGGAATTGGGGTTATTTAATCTGCAGAAGAGAAGAGTGAGAGGGGATTTGATAGCAGCCTTCAACTACCTGAAGGGGGGTTCCAAAGAGGATGGAATTGGGTTGTTCTCAGTGGTGGCAGATGACAGAAAAAAGAAGCAATGGTCTCAAGTTGCAGTGGGGGAGGTCTAGGTTGGATATTAGGAAACACTATTTCACTAAGAGCGTGGTGAAGCACTGGAATGGTTTACCGAGGGCAGGGGGGATCCCCATCCTTAGGGGTTTTTTAAGGGCCGGCTTGACAAAGCCCTGGCTGGGATTATTTTGTTGGTGTTGGTCTTGCTTTTAGCAGGGGGTTGGACTAGATGACTTCCTGAGCTCTCTTCCAACCCTAATATTCTATGATTCTATGAAGGAGGAGATGGTGTTACCCCAATATCTAATAGCACAGTGGGGAGGGATTCACCTGGGCTGAAGAAGAATTGGGTTACAATCCCCAGTGCCTGATTTAGAGCAGGGACTTGAAGTCAGGTTACATGCATCCCAGGTGAGTTCCCTGAGCCCCAGACTATGGGATATTCTGGGATGGATGTGTCTCAGTCTCTCCTGTTAGACTTGTTCCACTTAGTATGAAATACTTAAAATATTCACTGGAGCTGGTCTGGAACCTGGTTAATGCCCTAATCTCTGGGCTATTGGGTTTGAGGGGAATATGACCACTATGTCCTCCTCCTCCTAAGTTTTCCATGAGAAAGAACTGGCCTGGTGTCTATCACAGGAATGACCCATATAGTGGGGGGAGGGAGGGCGCAGAGTGAGGGCAGCCGGTGTCAGTAGTATTACTGAGCATGCTCAGTACCAGCCAAGAAGCAAATCTATGGGGGGCACATGACCCCACATACCCCCTCCCATACGTCCCACCCGTGGCCTAACCCCAGGAGAAGGTTCATGGTTGTGAATCTCTAGCAGAGATAGGCACCTAACTCCATTTGAGGGGGTGCTACATTGGCCTCACCCCCTCCTTGGCAATTCCTAGTGGTTTGTTTAGACAGCTCCCCACTCAGCATGCTGGCTGTTGTGAATCCCATTCTTAGGTACTAACTCTCCCCGGGCAATGTTTAGGGACCCTGGGCACCCCTCTGTGGCCTAAGGATTTCACTGGGAGGCAGGCACCTAAAGTTAGGCATAGCAATGCTGAGCCTAAATCCCCCTTGTGGCTCTCGCCCTCTTTGCCTCAGTTTCCTATTTGTAAAATGGGGATAACAGCATTGCCCCCCCCCAGGGTTATTGTAAGGTGCTCAGATACTCTGTTGATGGGGCCAGATAGGTACCTAAAAATATAATGGCCCACATTCTTGGCTGTTTTCTAGCAGGGCTAAGGAATGTGGGGATGAGACTCACGATCTAGGTTTGGTTTGCAGGGTGCTAAATCAGACCACAAAAATAAACAGTTTGGGATTTGGTGAAAGGTAAATTAGAATCTAAAAAAAAAAATCTTTAAAGCAGTAATGATTTAAGGTGCCAGTAATAACCACCAGAATAGGATATTTATCTTTTTTAAGCATCAGATGTTTATTTTATAGTCAGTATCCCTTTAACGGATGGGGGGAACCCTCCCCCGCCCAAAACCAAAGAAGTGTGAGGCCTCAGTAGTTTGTCAGTCATGGCACTCTCCATTTATGCTGGCAGAAAATCTAGGTGACACTCTGTATTTAACAGGCAGGCGTGTGAAAAACAGGTTCAGTGTGTGGTGAAATCGTGCAGCTGTTGATGTATTATTGTTGGCACCGGTATCAAATGCAGACACCTGAGGTGAAAAATAAGATGCAATTTCAAACACATGAATAAATTCTAGTTGTGAATTATTCCATTAGATGCACCGAAGAAATAGCCTCGTGAGGGGAATGTTTGCCACAAACCTCCTCCAATTGGTTTTGCTGCTAAAAAACATAAATAAAAAAGTAAGCTATTCTTTACATATAAACACTGCCTGTAATTGTTCAGACGCCTCACTTTTAATTAAACAATACTCCAATTAAAGTGTGGTTGGATTGCCACAGGTAAATAAATGTAGGGATGCAAAATGAGATTAATGAAGTGAGCTACTTCCTCCCCGCTGCTCAGCATTAAAGCACTATTGGTTCACAGGAATTATTCGTGTTTTTTAAGCTTAAGTCTTTTTATTCCTTTAAACTAACACGTCAAAAGGCCAAAACAAGACAGATTCCCCATGAGGAAAAAGCATCATGCATGTTTCTCCCAGACACCATCCATGAGAGGCTCAACATTTAAAGTTCAAGGAATATCTTTATGCAACAGAAAAACACAGTGACCAAAATGCAGCTCAATAGCAATACAAAAGAGTTTTAGTAATTTAGAGGATTTTCTTTCTCTACCAGATACATGGCATGTTCAGCCATTGATTAATAGTCACTCTGTTTTAGGTGCTCTAACAGCTGGAAGCCTCCACAGGGCCTGATCCTGTGAGTTTTTAAGCATCCTGGATTCTCATTGCTATCAAAAGGAGTTCAGGGGATACAGTATGCATCTGAAGAAGTGGTTTTTTTTACCCATGAAAGTTTATGCCCAAATAAATCTGCTAGTATTTAAGGTGCCACCAGACACCTTGGTGTTTTTTTTTTAAGGGGATATAGTAGTTTATGGGAAGCATTCAGAACCTCCCATGTTCAAGGCCACCAGAGCCTTAGTTTTGGCTTTAGAAGGTGGGGCTTAAATAGCAAAAGTATTATAAATGTGGAATACATGTCCAATAAGGAGTTTCCTAGAGCAGATTACCTGTACTGAATGAAAACTAGGAGTTGTAGGAACAAGAACGTGAAGTAAATATGACTTAGTGGCTGCCCATTTTCAAAATAAAAATTGACCAGATCAAATGAGAAATACAACATGATCCAGCAGCTGCAGAGAATATAGAGAAAACAGAAAATCAGTCAGGCACCTCCAAGCCTAACAGCTCATTAAAACTATAGAGCTGGAAGTGCAGAGTACAGTCTGATTCTGCACAGAAACTATCTGAGTGCCCTCCAAATTGCTAAGCATAATCCGTTGGCACTGAGAAAGGTAAGCACAGAGCCTGGCATGTCCTACTTTAGAAAGGCACAAATGCTGCTATAGAAGAGAAGGTGTGAACTTGGCACTCAATACACAAAATGGAATGCAAAGGACCAATGAAACCACATGATCTTCCTCCCGCCGCCAATCATGCTGTGTCAGAAGTGAGCAGTCCACCCTGCACTACATTTCTGTAGCAGGCAGGGGCTGCAGACTTCCTCACTGTGGCCTAGTGGCTAGAACACTGGATTAGGATTCAGTAGACCTGGATTCTATTCCTGACTTTGCCAATGGCCTGCTGCATGACCTCTCTATACCTCAGTTTCCCTGTCTGTAAATGGGTATAATGACACTGACCTCCTTGTAAAGTGCTTTGAGACCTGTGGTTGGAAAGCACTCTAGAATAGCTAGGCAGTATTATTATGATGTGCCTTCTACCCTTCAGCACAATGGAACAGCACCTGTCCTTCTGCCTATTGGGTGCTATAAGGAGGAGACAGGCAACAGAATTTCCCCTTTGGAAGTATCTCAGTCTAGAATGTCCCTTAGGGAACATTGGTGTGTCACTTGGACCCAGCTTTCTTTACAGTCCTAAATATCTGACAAAGCTCTCCAGAGCCTGCATTGTGTTTTCCGTACAGCACCTCACACAGTGGTGTCCTGGTACATGCCTGGAAGTCTGAGGCACTGCCACAATATATATGCATCTTATTAATATACAAATAAGGCTTAGCACTTCAATGGCACTGTATTCCTGTACGTGTCATATGTTCCTAATAAATGTTTTCCTTTGGAAAATCACTAGCCTTTTCCTGCCTGTGAAAAGACAGGTGGCAACGGTCATGTCACTGACACAGGAAATATATTATTTCAGCAGCCCAAAAGTCTGTCCACCCACTTCAGAAGCTAAGCAGAGGGATAACAAATAAAGTTTCCCATCAAGAAGGCTCTGAATGTCATTAGAAAAAGTGCACATTTTACATCAGCCCCTGGAAGGAATTTCCCAAGGAAGGAAGGAATGCTATAAACAAAGCAGTGGAGAGTCACAGATTTGAATAAATTTCCATACAGAATTATTCTGAATATGATATTTAAGCAAAATATAGAGGCAAAAACATATAACTTTATTTGTCCCATAAAACCTTATTATATTATAATGCCAGATAAGACTGTGGGGGCCATCTGCCAATTCACGACTATTCCCTATTATTCATTCATGCACGAGAATTTTATGTCCAGTTTATGTCTGAATAATTCCAGTGAGTAGCACTATATTGTCTACAAAACCAACAAGGAGTCCGGTGGCACCTTAAAGACTAACAGATTTATTTAGGCATAAGCTTTTGTGGGTAAAAAAAAACCAAACACTTCTTCAGATGCACTTCTCCATGCATCTGAAGAAGTGGATTTTTTTTTTACCCACGAAAGCTTATGCCTAAATAAATCTGTTAGTCTTTAAGGTGACACTGGACTCCTCATTGTTTTTGTGAATACAGACTAACATGACTACCCCTCTGATACTATATTGTCTGTCTATACTACTTAGAATAGAATTGTTTATTATTCTATTTAGATTAGAATTTTAGTTGCTTCTTGGCTGATCATGATATAACCCTATCAATATTAAAAAACCTCAAAATACTAAGGAGTACAATACTATTGTCAAAACCAGTAGCTTTGCCTATGATTAACATTGCCTGATGCATCCCAGTATAAGATCTTGTTTTTTATTTCCTTTAACTTTGCCAAAATTTAACAGTTTGAGCTGAAAATGTCCATGCTGAGTAACAGCCTCAGTCTAAATTTTTCCAGATTTTTTTTTTTCCAAAACTGTTCAGCTGTTTCTGAGAAGGAGGCTAGGGAAAGCTACATTGTTTTACCCATGTTGAAAAATGTTGGCAACCTTTTCTAGCAATGCCACGACTTTCATGCTTTGAAGCAGGGACTTTAAATTTGGCAGGCTCGTAACCTGTGTGTCAGAGATGTACCTTTTGTGATCTCTGAAAATCGACTGAAATTTGGCCTCGTTATAAGCCTTTGAAAAAAAATCACAGGCCACATAAGTTTGGAAGAGACTTGCTAAAGTTTAACAGCTAAAATCTCTGAAGGGGCCATCCTCACTGAACATGCCCGAGCAACTCAGAGCTCCTAGTGCTGACCAGGATGTGCATCTCCACAAAGCAACTGAGCATGCTACAGCCCAAGGCTAAAAGGGTAAAACCAGACTTTCCCTGTAGTTACTGCTGCCAGCCGCTGCAAACCAGAGTGTGGCCAGACAATGGAACTGAGAGCAGTGAGCTGACTCCTGCAACTGCTGGTGCCCAGAAAGCACAAAGAAGGAAACTGCTTGACTCCAGTGCAGAGGAGACAAACACAGGACCAGGAGGAGGCTAAAGGAGTAGACTTGAGGAACTGGACTGGAGTGGTGGGAGATAAACTGGGACGGAAAGCAAGGGGAGACAGGGACTATCTGGAGAAGCAGACTGGAGCTGGGAGTTGGAGGGGAAGGAGAAGCTGCAACTCCTAGGACAAGGAAACTATAACCTGGAGTGGGCGGGAGGGTTAGAGTGGAGATTGGAACTGGTTGGGCAAGAATGTCTGGGAGCAGAGGGAGGAGACAGGGACTGAGAGCTGGTGAGGTAAATGGGAGGGACGGGACGGGGAGCCAGCTGGCTGGGGCTTGAATGGGGAGTTGGTAGAGAGAACAGACTGAGACTGGCTGGAAAAGGAGACTGAGAATAGGAGCCAGGGTGAGAGGGAATGGGGGATGGGAGATATATGACATGGAGCCATGGGGAGAACTGGGACTTACTGGGCAAAGAGACTAGGACAGGGTGTAGGAAGTCGGGGAGACAGGGGTGGAGAAGACTAGGACTTGGACAGTGAGCCAGAGGGGGATGTTAGGACTAATTGGGCAAAGATACTAGGACTGTGACGAAAAGTCTGAGGAGTAGAGACTGGGTCTGGGTAGGCAAGGAGACTAGGATTAGGACACGGACCTAAGGATAAGGAGGGGACAAGGACATGTTAAAGGGGATAGGGCAAAAGGAGACAAGCTTGCGGAAAATAAGATGAAGAGTCTGTGCCCACTAGAGCACACCTTCTTCCAAAGCCTGGAATAGATCCCAAGATTCCTGCATCTCACCATTTCTTTGCTGCCAACAAATAACTGTGAAACCTAGTGGCAAAGTGTTCCCTCCCCTTCTAGTGCTGGTCCACACAGCGGATGATGGCCTGCTACTGCTATCAGTTACTCCATTAGTTCAAGTGGCACAGGTCTGTGTGGATGGCTTTAAAGGTTTCAACACTGCTGATGTCCCAGGCCACTGTATGTTAATGTGGCCACATAATGGGATTTGTGTTTTTACAGTTTGCAGAAATTAGGCCCCTTGTGTTTACGCATTATGATAGTTTTTAATTATCTGAATGCATACTGTTTTGTTTATTCCGCCCCCAGGATCCCTTCCTCATTCAGTGCCCAGATGGGGATGTGCTCTGGGTATGAATTAGCGTTGTGTAGTGAAAGAGACTGTCATCTGTAAGTCCCTGCTTCATTTGTTGTGGAAGTTGGAATGTGTGTAGTGACTGAACCAGGATAATGCAGGAAGAGGAAAGATGGTCTCATGGTTAAGAAAGCTGACTGTTGCCCTAGGCAACTGGATTCTATCCCTGCCTCTGTCACTGAGTTCCTGTGTGAGTCTGGGCAAATCACGTAAACCAAACTTTTCACAGGTGGCCACTAGCTGTGTGTTTCTCATTTTCTGGATGCCTGACTTGAGACCCTGGGGTCTGATTTGTAGATCTGCCGTGATTCACAGCTGTAATGGAAGTCAATGGGAGCTGTGCTTTGGATATATAAAGTGCTAGATAATGCTAAATACTCTGAAAAATCGGATTTTAGTCATCTCAAATTGGGGACCCAAAATTAGTGGATACTTTTGATCTTAATCTCTCTGTGCCTCAGCTTCTGTCTATAACATGGGGATAATACCACAGAGGTGTTTTGAAGATAAATTAACGTTTGTGAAGCACTAGCAATGAGCATCATAGAAAAGCCCATGAGGAAATTAATAGCAGGGTTTGAATACTGTGAATAATAATAATAAATACAGAGCAGGGTTTCAATAATGTGCAGTAAATAAGTCCTAGTGCCACACTTCGAACAATGAGGAGAAAACAAAATATTGAATAGCTGCTCATTCAGTGAGCACCATCCATTCTGTGCACTGAATGGGGCAGAAGTCCGATGGGAAACAAACGTATGTGATCATGTAATTATAGATTGTATCACAATGGGTTGAATTAAGGTTGCGTAAACCACCTTAATCCTGGCATTTTTCTAACTGTTGAGTGCTTGACTGTACACCCTGAATGATTTTTAGCATAGAGTTTGTGTGGGGGATATTGACAGGTAAGGTGACTGACAGATGATATATGTGACCCTGCTGCAGGGTCGTTCTGTGTGGACTGTGCCCCATACCAGGGCCACTTGGAGGGGGCAAGTGGGGCAATTTGCCCCGGGCCCCACAGGTCCTTCACTCGCTCCGGGGGCCCCGGAAAACTCTTGCGGGGCCCGGGCCCCCGGAGCTTCTTCCGCTCTGGGTCTTCGGCGGCAGTTCGGTGGTGGGGAGTCCTTCTGCTCCGGAACCCGCTGCCGAAGTCCCCCGAAGACCCGCAGCGGGGGGCACTTCCGCCCCGGGACCCACCGCCGAAGTGCCGGGTCTTCGGCAGCAATTTGGCTGCGGGGGGCCCCCGCCACGGGTCTTTGGGGCACTTCAGTGGCGGGTCATGGAGCGGAAGGACCTCCCACCGCCGAATTACCGCCGAAGCGGGGCCCCCCGCCGCCGAAGATCCCAGGCCCCCTGAATCCTCTGGGCGGCCCTGGCACACACATCTCCTAGATATTAAATAGTGCACTGGGTGTACCACATGTTGGGGAGCAAAGACGTATAGACAGTCCAGGCACTAGGCCCTTCAAGGTCAAGCCCTTGGCAGGTTCCCATAAACACTCCCAGAATCTGATGACTGGGCACTGGGTTTGAGTTACAAAAAAAAGATGCTAAATGCCACTCACAGTGGTCATAGAGTCATAGATTGTAAGGTCAGAAGGGACCATTCTGATCGTCTAGTCTGACTTCCTGCAGAATGCAAGCCATGGAATCTCACCCATCCACTCCTATAATAAACCCCTAACCTATGTCTGAGATATTGAAGTCCTCAAATCATAGTTTAAAGACTTCAAGGTGCAGAGAATCCTCCAGCAAGTGACCAGTACCCCATGCTGCAGAGGAAGGCGAAAACCCACCAGGGCCTCTGCCAATCTGCCCTGAAGGAAAATTTCTTCCTGACCCCAAATATGGCCATCAGTTAAACCCTGAGCATGTGGGTAAGACTCACCAGCCCGCACTGCTCCCCTTGGAAGGCTGTTCCAGAACTTCATTCCTCTGATGGTTAGAAACCTTTGTCTAATTTCAAGTCTAAACTTCCTGATGGCCAGTTTATATCCATTTGTTCTTGTGTCGACATTGGTACTGAGCTTAAATAATTCCTCTCCCTCCCTGGTATTTATCCCTCTGATATATTTATAGAGAGCAATCATATCTCCCCTCAGCCTTCTTTTGGTTAGGCTAAACAAGCCAAGCTCTTTGAGTCTCCTTTCATAAGACAGGTTTTCCATTCCTCACATCATCCTAATAGCTATTCTCTGTACCAGTTCCAGTTTGAATTCATCCTTCTTAAACATGGGACACCAGAACTGCACACAGTATTCCAGACGAGGTCTCACCAGTGCCTTGTATAACGGTACTAACACCTCGTTATCTCTACTGGAAATACCTCACCTGATGAATCCCAAGACCACATTCGCTTTTTTCATGACGATACCACATTGACAGCTCATAGTCATCCTGTGGGCAACCAATACTCCGAGGCCCTTCTCCTCCTCTATTACTTCCAACTGATGAGTCCCCAGCTTATAACAAAAAATCTTGTTATTAATCCCTAAATGCATCACCTTGCACTTTTCACTATTAAATTTCATCCTATTATTATTACTCCAGTTTACAAAGTCATCCAGATCTTCCTGTATGATATCCCGGTCCTTCTCCATATTGGCAATACTTCCCAGCTTTGTATCATCCACAAACTTTATTAGCACACTCTCACTTTTTTGTGCCAAGGTCAGTAATAAAATATTAACTAAAATTGGTCCCCAAACTGATCCCTGAGGAACTTCATTAATAACTTCCCTCTAGCCTGTCAGTTCACCTTTCAGTATGACCTGTTGTAGTCTCCCCTTTAACCAGTTCTTTGTCCACTTTTCAATTTTCATATTGATCCCCATCTTCTCCAATTTAACTAATAATTCCCCACATGGAACCGTATCAAATGCCTTACTGAAATTGAGGTAAATTAGATCCACTTCATTTACTTTGTCTAAAAATCTGTAACCTTCTCAAAGAAGGAGATCAGGTTGGTTTGGCACGATCTACCTTTTGTAAAACCATGTTGTATTTTGTCCCAATTACCATTGACCTCAATGTCCTTAACTACTTTCTCCTTCAAAATTTTTTCTAAGACCTTGCGTACAACAGATGTCAAACTAACAGGCCTGTAGTTGCCCGGATCACTTTTTTTCCCTTTCATAACAAGGGGCAGGGCAATATGAAAGTGAGGCTTCTCCGGCCTAGGGCCAGGGATGCTTAGTCCAGCCCATCCTTATACTGGAGGCATCACGGAGATTCCCACATCCAGAGTCCAGCCTTGTGGTCCAATATCTGAAGCCTCATTCAGGCCCATCCACAAAGCCCCTCTGTATGCAGGCCACTCCCAGCCATCCACTAGCCATGGCCCTTTTGCCAACAACAGGCTGGTCCTGAGTTTGTTTCCCAGCCCTTCAATCCCAGATCTCTGACCTTTTCTCTGCAGCCAGCTCCCAGGTTGTTGTCTCCAGCATGTTGCTGCTCCTGCTCATCTTTAGCTCCCTCCTGAGCCAGCTTCCTTTTCCCTCTGCTATGCTGGAGGGATGATTCAGCCCTTTGCTAGCTGGACGGTGCCCTGACAGGCAGCATGATTACAGTATAGCCAATGGCCGGAGTTCAAAAAGCACGTCAGGCGCCAAAGCTATTTACTCCTGAAAATCACATATTGGCTTCGTTTTTCACAGTGGCAAATTTCTTTGTCACAAAGGCTTGCCCCATTTCAAATGGTAACCACCTCCCATTGGTCTTAATGGAACTGAAGCCACAGCTACCCACAGGGAAGATGGTGGTTTCCTGTTCTTTGAGGAGATACTCACACACTGAGAACAGTGAGCAGGAAGCCTTCTCAAAATGGCCAACGACTGAGTTTTAGTCTGGCTTCAGTCCCATCCAGGGAGGCAGAGGTTTTGAAAGAGGGCATTTGCACATGGCATTCTCAGCCATGTTCAGTCTCTGCTGAAGGAGAACTTTTCAGTTGTGAAGAAGACTGCAGGAGGAAATGACCAGTGATCCTAAATAAATATGTAACCTGTGCACAAAGATTTGTGATTTTTAATTACACTGTAAGTTTGAAGGGTCTGTGTTATTCTGTTACTTAGATTATTAGGGGTAAAGTAAAAAAGCTGACACTGCGTGCTAAATTTCTTAAAGGACCCATTTTTAATTAATTTTAATTCCTAAACTAATTAATAGATTTTCTAGTAAATTCTCAGGAAATTCATTTTGTCCTCAAAGAATGCTCTAATTTTTGGGAAGACACACTATAATTTTCCTAAATAAAGAAGTTGAATCTGGGCTTTAAATGCAAAACTCAACTCAACCTTCACTATGGTATCACTATTGATGCCTCCATAATATATAACTGCTAAGTCTCAATGGTTTTTCACTAAAGTATCTGAGTATATATGTGAACACCATATATGCTTTGCTATGCATTGAAGTACTCTGTATCTTACTCTGTATCTTCATGCTCAAATAACTTCTTTGGTTGTTTTTTGGTGTGTGGAAATTTTCCAGTCTTTCATTGAAAGACCAAACTCCAAATTTGTGGGGGGATTTTGCTTTGTTTTCACTTCTTTGTTGAAAAAAAAATATTAGAAAATCTCAAAGGGAATGAAGTTGTCACTGAAAAAGTTTGTTTCCAAAGAAGCCATTTTACTACCTCTTCCCCCCCTGAATGGAATGAAAAAATTCAACAACCTCTCTCATTTGCTGTCTATTTGTGAAATGTGCTGTTACAGGAGCATCTGTATTTCTTTCTTTCTGTTTTTTTTTTTCTTTCCTTTTTCCCTGTTTCAATTAGATGGCTTAATTTATTTATCTGATGGTGAGAAAATGTCAATAGGATTCCTAAAAACAAACTCAAAGCTGCTAAAAAGTCAACATCCCTAGCCTACAGGTCTTATCCAGCAAACTCTGACTCGCCTTAGCAGTCTCACTGATTTCAAAAAGACTTCATCTTCTATTAGCTGTAAGGTGGGCTCATGGTTCTTCAGAAAATATGGAATTCACTCAGTTCAAAATGTTGGTCCAAATCAATTCCTGGTGTAATGCCATTGATGTGAAGTCAATGGAGTTATGCCAGGGGTAAATATGGACCCACTGGGTTTGCTTTATGAGAATTTGGGAGTTACTCATAAAGAATTAGATTGTATTCAAGCTACAATGGGTTTAAAAAACAACAACCCTGAATGTTTTGGATGGAGAGCACCAAATGATGAGGGGAAAATTGAGGCCAGAGTCTATCTCCAGCAATGCCACCACTCTGCCCTCTCAGCTGTAAGTAATAAGTAAGGCATATCATTTCCTTGTCTGTATGTGAGGTTAAAACACGTTTGAGTCCCATAGCTATTATAAATCTGTCTATATAGCTCTCTATTCTAAAATCAGGAAGTGTGTTAGCTAAAATAAAATACATCCCTTTTGAACAGGGCTATGTGTCCTCTTTGTCTCTGGGAAAAGGGATGAAAAGTGGTGAGATCCAAGCTTGGGTGGTAGGGACTAGGGGAGGTCAGTAGAATTCTTCTTCTCCATCTCTTCTCCTGTCCCCCTTGCCCCTCGAAGCTCCTCCACTCTGCAATTCTAGAAGAATGGAGTACAACAGGAGGGATGGACCCTCTTTGGGGTATAATCACATTCCCAGGGGACTATAGCCAGTCCTGACTGTCACAGGTTGGATCACAGAAACTGCCTTGGGGCTGCCAACCAATGTACCAAGACTACTTCTTCCCCAGCTTTTCCTGCCAGGTTGGGACTCCAGCACCCTGTCTTGTTGAGCCAGAAACTCCAGTCTGCTCCAACACAGACCCAGGGTCTGAACCACGTGCCCCAAAGCTGCAGACTCAACTGAAAGCAACTTAAGAAGTGTTCCTGTCTTTAACACTCAGATGCCCAATGCCCAATTGGGTCCAAATCCCAAATAAATCCGTTTTACCCTGTATAAAATAAACAGGGTAAACTCATAAATTGTTCAACCTCTATAACACCGATAGAGAAGTATGCACAGCTGTTTGCCTCCCCGCCCCAGGTATTAATACATACTCTGGGTTAATTAATAAGTAAAAAGTGATTTTATTAAGTACAGAAAGTAGGATTTAAGTGGCTCCAAGTAGTGACAGACAGAACAAAGTGAATTACCAAGCAAAATAAAATAAAACACCCAAGACTAAGCGTAGTACAGTAATAAAACTGAATACAGATAAAATCTCACCCTCAGAGATGTTTCCGTAAGTTTCTTTCACTGACTAGACACCTTTCTAATCTGGGCACAGTCCTTTTCCCTGGTACATTACTCCAGCTCAGGTGGTAGCTAGGGGATTTCTCATGATGGCCGCCCCCTTTGTTCTGTTCCACCCACTTATATATATTTTGCATGGGGCGGGAATCCTTTGCCCCTCTCTGGGTTCCCCCTTTCCTAAATGGAAAAACACCAGGTTAAAGATGGATTCCAGTCCAGGTGACATGATCACATGTCACTGTAAGACCCCAAGCCTTCATTCCTCCCAGCCTGACTCACAGGAAGGCCTGCCTGCAAACAGAGCCATCCATAGTCAATTGTCCTGGTTGATGGGAGCCATCAAGATTCCAAACCACCATTAATAGCCCCCACTTTGCATAATTACAATATGCCCTCAAAGTTATATTTCATATTTCTAGTTTCAGATACAAGCGTGATACATTTATACAAATAGGATGATCTCACTCAGTAGATTATAAGATTTGTAATGGTACCTTACAAGAGACTTTTTGCATGAAGCATATTTTAGTTTCATGATATTCATACTCACACTCATCAGCATTCTTTCATAAAATCATATAGAGTGCAACGTCACACTGCCATTGATTAATTACTTCTTTTCTCTTTGCCATGAGACTGGAACTCCCTCCAAATAGAGTAGTAGAGACCGTCTGACTGAGAAGCCACTGAACAGTGTGAAAGGAGGACAGGGAGCCAGAATGAAAGTACAGAGCCCATACCACTGGGGTTAGCATTTATAAACTACTCTGCCTTGTGCTCAGAATGGTTGAGTTGTAAGATATCATGATCACGTCCACTTGTGGGGTAACTTGCAAACACCAGAGCTTTTACCTTTGGATGATAACCATCTGGAGGAGCTGAAGCCAGGAGAGGATGCAGTTTTGCTGGGAATGCCTGAGACTGGGGCATCTACAGAACTGCTGGACAAGAAGACTGGAGTAAATAGGTCTCTGACCCCAAAGGCAGCCCCAGCTGCCACAGAGAGATTATTAAGAGAGGAGTAATGTAGTAAAGTGATCACAACAGGGTTAACTGGGTTACCCAGTGTAGGAAACTTGGGGCATATTTGAGTTTGGGCCTGGATAACTTAATCTAGTCAAATATTATATTACATTTAGGATTCAGAAGGAAAGCGAAAACAGCTTTGATTTTAGATTAAAAGGGCACTGGAGCAGGCTATGCACTCATCCTGGGCTTTGCCTCCTTTCAGAGTCCCCTTTCCCTGGTCATGTTGGAATTTCTAACTGGACAAGCATTGTCCCTTAGGCAGAGCAAGGGGACCCTGAACCCTACAAAAGGCTGCAGAAGGAAAGGAGAGTCTCTATTGCACTAACCACAACACTTGCAGTGGTATCCTGCTCTCTGGCCTGGACCAGCCATCCAGAAAAGGAGAAGTGAAAGACTGACCATCATCTCAGCCAAGCCTGAAGTGTACAACTGAGCGAGAAAAGAGACCGACCATCTCCCTGCATGTGACACGAGCTCCAGTTATTTGCAATATCAGAACTAGTTGTCAGTTAAGACTAATCACCCGGGTTAGAGACTCTAAAGCTATGTCTACACTACAGACCTTACAGTGGCACAGCACAACTGTACCACTGCAGCTGCGCCACTGTAAGATCTACTGTGTGGCCACCATGTGCCAACAGGAGAGAACGCTCCCATTGACACGTGCCTGAGTGGGACCAGGAGATGCCAGAGGTAAGTGTCCCCCGGCGGGAGCCCTCACCCTAACCTCCAGCCCTGAGCCCCCTCCTGGAGCCAGCACCCCATACTGCCTCCTGGACCCCATCACTCTTCCACAGCCTGGAGCCCACTCCTGCACCCATACTCCCTCCCAAAGCCCGCACCCAACACCTCCACCTGCCCCCCAACACTCTGCACCCAACTCCTGCACCCAGAGTCCCCTCCCACACTGTGAACCCCTCAGCCCCAGCCCGGATCCCACCCCCCCTCCTGAATCCCAAGCCCCTGCCCCAGCCTGATGAAAGTGAGTGAGGGTGGGGGAGCGTGAGCAACGGAGCGGGTGGGGGGATGGAGTGAGCCGGGCCTTGGGGAAGGGGGCAGGGTAGATCCTGGGTTGCTCTTAAATTCAAAAAGTGATCTTGGGCATAAAAAGGATGGAAACCACTGCAGTACAGGCTCATGCACTAAGCTCCAGACGTCCCAGGTTCAATCCCGCCCACTAATGACTAATGGGGTCTGTCAGTGTTACAAATGTGGGTTTACCATTTCCCCCAGTAGACACTAACTATCTCTCCCCCCCCACCCCCAATCTGTTAATAAGAAATTATTTTGGGTTAAAAGTTTGTTATTGCTAGAGCTGCTAAGTGCATGTCTTAAGAATCATCTCTGCATCTGTATAAAAGATGTGTTAGATACAGGTACTGCATTAGTAGGGGAAAGGGAATAAGCTAACACCATGTCTAGACTTACAACACTACAGTGGCACATCTGCACGATTGCTGCTGTGCCGCTGTAACACTTCAGTGTGGAAGTTCACTACAAGGATGGGATGCATTCTGCCATCACCGTAGTTAATCCACTGCCCCGGAATGAGGTAGCTAGGTAAACAGAAGAAGTCTTCCAATGACCTAAATCTGACTACACTGAATGCTAAGTTGCCATATCCACATCTCTCAGGGGTATGGATTTTTCACACCCCCAATACAAGTAGCTTTGCTGATATAAGTTCCCTCTCTCAAAACTTTACTGTGAGAATACTATCTATTTAGAGGTACAGATAAATACATTGAATAGCTCCTTGATCTCTATTGTAATATATTAGATTAAATTCCTACTACCACTACAGCAGAGTACTATGGGATGGTACCATGCACCAACCCTACTTCAGTGTCTTGTTAGTCACTGGGAGTTCCCTGCACACTAATCCATTGTTATGCAGTTAAAGCAGCAAATTCCCAGCCTGCAGTCCTGTGAGCAGACATATTTTTGCTTCACTGAGAAGTCCCTTCACAACAGTGTAGTGTTGTGGAGGTTTTTCCCCTTGGTTTTTGTTCTCTGATGCCTGGGGTTGAATAATGGTTTGCAAACCATTTGTCTCCCTACTGGTGGTCTGGCTTCAGAAGGAGTGCTATTAAGTATCTGGAGAAAGTGTTGAAGTTTCATTAGGCTGGCAGTTGATCACTTCACACTAAGCACAAGAATCAGAACAGGGGTAGCTTTTCTTTGGGCTGTGTCTGAGAAGTCGGAGCAGCATTACAGCAGGTGATTACATCATGTAGGCAGCCCATCTGGTTTCATGGGCACCTGGAAGATGTCTTCCAGGGAGTGTCCATTACTAACAGGAAGTCACGGGTTAATTCTTTGTAATCTTTATCTTTTTATTTTATTTAAGATTTCACAGTCGTCAGGAAAAGAGCCTGCCTTTTCCTCTGTGTTCGGGAAGAGCCTAGAACATTGTGGATGCTACTGCAGAATAAATAACGGTATCCAAGGATATGCACATGTGTATCCATCTGCCTAGCGTCTTCACATCTGGGCAAGCTGCATCTATTGTCATTTATCCTGCCTAAGGCAATGTGGGTGGAGCTGACATCTGTGGGGAGTAGCAACTTCATGCGGCTGGCATCCTGGTTGTCGGGGGTGTGGGGACAGCCAGTGCTAAGCAACAAGAATTAGATTAACTCCACGCAGCAGGGGTCTGTCATGCACATTCCTCGCTGAGCACAATGCACATTTGTGGTGCTGTATTATTAACAGGGCTGGTTGAAAAATGAACATTTAAAATTATTTGTTCCTGACCAGCTCTAATAATTAATAATAAGGCTTTATAGAGGCCTCACTTGGGAAGATGAATACCTAAACATGAAGAAATAACCTGTCATTCCAATCTATAAATTGAAAATGTTTTTGCATCTGAATAGAGTTTATTTTCTTTGTACTGTGTAGCACTCAGAAGCCCTGGTCATGGATGAGGGCTCAGTTCTACTAGTTGTACTCATGCTCTCAAACCCTGATGGCTGGGGACATGAGCAAACAGGAGACGCTGGCCTCTCCACGTCGCCAGCTCTCCTAGGATTGGAGAAGGAACTGCATGGGCTGGTAGAGAAGGCATATGCTGCTGCTGGGACACAGCAGGCCAAGAGCAGAGCACCAGCCTGGAAGAGAGGCCAAGGCATCCTCCTGAACATTTGACCCCTGCAAGCATGGGAGGCAGGGAATGAGGCAGCTCAGCGGTGACTGGGGGACTGATGCTGGTGGGCACTGGAGCTCTGTGTTGGCTGATAAAGGTCAATTGCTGATGAAGCCAATCGTTATTAATATAGCTATTGTACAAGTGAACTCCTGTCTCGCCAAAGGCTGTAGGTTTCTCCACCCCAACACATGGAGCGGGAGGTAGGAACTGACTAGAATCATAGAATATCAGGGTTGTAAGAGACCGCAGGATGTCATCTAGTCCAATCCCTTGCTCAAAGCAGGACCAACACCAACTAAATCATCCCAGCCAGGGCTTGGTCAAGCTGGGCCTTAAAAACCTCTAAGGATGGAGATCCCACCACCTCCCTAGGGAGCCCATTCCAGTGCTTCACCACCCTCCTAGTGAAATAGCAGCAAGAAGACCCCCATAACAGTAATATCTACACTTCTCCCTACCCCACCGCAGGAAAAAAAACCAACATAACTTTTCATAGTGAATTACTTTAATTTAAGATGAAGGAGAAATGGGGGCGGGGGAGACAACAACCAAGAACAAACCAAAATAAAATATCCACAAGAGAGCACAGTGCATGTACCTTCTTGGTACCAGGTGAACTCAACACCAAACTGCAGTTTTCTCCAGCAGAGTACATACTTCTATAAACCAAGGGGAAAGTAATATTTATTGATGGTCTGAAATGATACTATGTAAACTTTTTATTTTAAATCTTAGTGCTGTTTCTGTCTTTCTATGCTCCGTTTTTGTAAGAGAATTTTGTATAGTTAATTAAGGTATTCTGAGAAGTTTTAGAGGAAATTTTGTATCTGGAGCTATTCTATACAGAAAAAACAGGGTTGTTAAATTCTAAGCACATTATTTAACCATTTCAACTGGGGAAGTAAACGTAAACGGCCAATGCTGTATTTGGAACAAAAGCAATTAATAGTCTGTAGGCAAAGCCAGCATTTGCAAGGCCCACAAAAAACATATTTGGGGGGAATTTAAAATGGAAAAGGTGAAGCTTAATTTATTTTTTGTTAATGTAAACAATTTTCAAAAGAATCCAGGGCCAGGTTTTTAAGTCCTGAGCACCCACAGTTGGGTCCGGATTGTAAAAGGAGTCCCTTTTAGGCATCTCACTAAGAGCCTAGCGTGCAGAAATGCTTAGCACCCAGTAGCTCCCACTGTGACACCTTTGGCAAGACTGTTCAGAAAGTTCAGCACCCAAGATGCTGCTGAGCGCTTGAAAAATTGCCCCAGAGAAACGTCTTGTTTTTTCCATGTAAAGTTAGCCTTAAAAATATAAACAGATGCAAAATCAATCAATGTGTCTATGTCTACACTTTGAGCTGGAGAGGGTGAATTCCAGCTCGAGGAGCCATACCCCGACCGAGCTAGCACACTAGCACACTAAGAGTGTGTATACACAGGAATAAAAGACCCACAGCATAGACATGGCTGGCCCAGGTCAGTTGACTTGGGTTTGCAGGGCTCAGGCTGCAGGGCTAAAAAATGTTTTGTAGACATTTGAACCCAAATGCCTACACAGCAATTTTTCAGCCCCGGAGCCCAAGCCCTGTAAGCCAGAGACAGCTGACCTGGACCAGCTGCGGGTTTTTTATCCCTCTAGACGTACCCTAAAAGTACAAATGCTAGCTTGAGTGGCACAGATACTTAGCGCTGTGAACTGATCTACGGTCTTCCTAAAAAATTCAAGGGACCCATGTCTATGGTTTCTCTGGACCCCAGAGGCTATAGACGGAGAGTGAATAATCTCTGATCTTGAGGCAAACTCAGTGCCAAGTTCTCAAACCTAGAATATGTCTCCACTTTGAGCTTTTCTGTTTCCAGTTTTAAAACAACTTTTCATTTAGAAAATTAAGGGTGGTGGTGGTGAGGGATAGCTCAATGGTTTAAGCATTGGCCTGCTAAACCCAGCATTGTGAGCCCCACCCTTGAGGGGGCCACTTAGGGATTTGAGACAAAAATCTGTCTGGGGATTGGTTCTGCTTTGAGCAGGGAGTTAGACTAGATGACCTCCTGAGGTCCTTTCCAACCCTGATATTCTATGAAAATAAATCAAAATGAAAAATTTCAGAATGCTTGAAATAAAATGTTTCAATTGGCTTGAACTGATTTCTGATTTTTGGCTTGTGATGATTTTTGAGATTCTAACTTTTCATGCTATTTCAGGACAGCAGTAAATGTCTCAATCTCAGAATTTTTCACAGGACAGGAACACATTCCCACACAGGTCTAATGCTTAGTAGCTCTGAAAATCAGGCCAATTTTATTTAGCTTCCAAAACATGAATTTTAATGAATTAAACTGAACCCACTTCCCCCTCCCACTTATGCAAAGCCACTAAAAGCCAAATGGGTACAAGTTATACTGCTTTACAACCTGACAAGAGTGTTATCCCACCCTTTATGCCACCTCTTTTGTCCTGCAGTCATTCACAGGAGCCATTCACCACATCTGAATTTACTGCTTCAATTGGTGGCAGTGAAAATAATCAGCCGCAGACCATCTAGTGTCTGAAGCATATACTAAGTAAACCAACAGTATTGCTATATACTCCAAAGCAGCAGAGCTAGAGAATGTGATGGTTCAGTAGTGAAATAGCATCTCAAAGACCTTCAGGCCAGAGAGAGGTAAAACACCACCACCACCAGCGTGTGCTTTATCAATTTGGGGGGTTATCGACATGTTGGAAGTCTTACTGTTTCACAGCTGCACGACGCTGCTAAGCCTGAAGAAGGCTTTTGCTTTGGTTTTAGCTTTTGCAAACTTAATTTAGAAGAGCTTTTGTGCAGCTTTTGATCTGACTTAAAGCCTGATTATACCAAGTTATTCACATGAATTTCCTACTCAGTTTTTACAATGGGAATTTTGTTCCAGAGGGAAAAAAAGTGTATTGTTTTTGCCTGCACATGTACCCACACACACCCTGAACCTGTCTGACCCATGTGTGTGAAAAGAAAACAAGCCACTTTGTACGCCACACATGCTGGTGGGGAGAAAAACGTTATTTTGAAAGTTCTGGATGATCCATAGTATATTCATCCTCAAATGTACTTGTAGCTGTATCAGCACTTAAAACACTACAGAGACAATGTGGGTGAGGTAGTATTTTTTATTGGAGCAGTTTCTCTTGGTGAGAGAGACAAGCTTTCGAGAGATACCCTTTGAGGATCTGGGTCTAGCTGCCTGGGTTCAGAAGAAATATCCAACTTGTACATTGTTCATTCTACGATATTTTTTAATCTTGCTTGGAGCAGCTGTTACTGCTCACTGCCAAGATATTAGATAGATGGATGGTTTGATCTGGTATGGCAAGTTCTATCTCTAAGAGCTTTAAAGATATCTGGTAAAGCTGTTCATTCAGTATATTACCATTTATTTGTTGAGAACCAGCAATATGTTCAGTGCTTTAAGAGAAACAAAATGAAGACAGACTCTCTCTGCAGAGTAAAGTGGGGTCTATCCCTTTCCCCGATCTTGTCTATTTAGACGGTAAGTTCTTCAGGGACTGTCTCTAAGGCCTAGTCTACACTACAGCATTAGGTTGATGGACATAAGAACATAAGACTGGCCATACTGGGTCAGACCAAAGGTCCATACAGCCCAGTATCCTATCTACTGACAGTGGCCAATGCCAGGTGCCCCAGAGGGAGTGAACCTAACAGGTAATGATCAAGTGATCTCTCTCCTGCCATCCATCTCCACCCTCTGACAAACAGAGGCGAGGGACACCATTCCTTACCCATCCTGGCTAATAGCCATTAATGGACTTAACCTCCATGAATTTATCCAGTTCTCTTTTAAACCCTGGCATACTGTAGGGCCATGTGGGTACAGCAGCTTATGTCGAGCTAATTATGTCAGTGTACACATTAAAGCCTTGTCTCCGCTGATGTAAGTGCCCAACTACACCGACATAACAACTCCACCTCCACTAGAGGGGTAGGGCTGAAGCCATGAAATTCACAAGAAAGCTGGCTCCCGGCACCCTAGACAGGCTGCTGCCCTGTCTCCACTCCAAGCCAGTGCCACCCAGAGTCCCGGCTCAAGCTACCACCTGGAATCTCAACTCCCTGCTCTCATCCAGGCTACTGTCTAGGCTCCCGACTCCCACACTCCTCACTGGAAGCATGGCTGCACCCGGCTGGGAGCGCTGCACCCGGAGTTCGATCGGCTTCCCCATTCCCAGCAAGCAACAGGGAGCTGAGGAGGGTGGGCAGCCCGGTTCCCAGCAGGGAGCCAAGAAGCCCAGTTCATCTTCCTTGTTCCCGGAAGGGAGCAGGCTACTGGCGGGGAGCTGCGCACAGAGCTGAAAGCCCTGGCTCTCCCCCCCACACACACTACCCCTCTTGAGATGGTGGAAGTACTTCCAGAGAAGACGCGCACCACTGACAGAAGAAGGGCAGAGTTGACATGAAGCACTGCACTTACTGTGGTGGCTGTACGTCGACCCAACATGGGTCAACTTACGTTTATATTGTAGATATGCCATTATACTGTATGTGCAGTGCCTACTTCAATGGGGGTCCCATTCCCTTCTGGCTCCTAGGCACTACTCCAATAAGCAGGATTAATAATTGTTAGTGATAGTAATATAGTCCGTAGGCTTGTTTATTTGCCTGAGATAGAATTTTGGGTTTTGTTTGCCCGATCAAATTTTGAGGTTTTTAAAATACAATTGTTTGTGTTTTATATTTTTATTGACATATGTGAACAAGGAACAAAGACACCGTGTGTTGCTTCTGCCTACAGCCAGATGATGGTTTTAGTACAATGAACAAAGATAAGGAATAGAATTAAAATGTTACTGACTACGGTGGGAGTTTAATATACAAATGTACAACTGAAGGACAGTTCTACCTCAACTTCTTTCCCAAGACAAGGTCAAGTAACCAGTTGAGGGAGCAAAAGGGATTGGGTGGGGGGTTTATAAAAATAACACTAAAAGCTAAAGAAAAGGTGACCCTGGTTGGAACACAACCTCACTCCCTACCCATCCCATAGTGACCGAAGGCCCCAGACTGAAGACCCTCCAAAGTGGAATTTGACCATAAATTGTAAGGGGTGGTGCCACGGGTGAGTATTACAGGTATAATTAAGCCTACTAAGAAGGAAAAAGGAGGAAGGAAGCTCTACTGGTGTAAAGAGCTGTGGTTATGCTTGCTTGTTAACCCTAATAAGCATTGCATTGCCTGCACTTTGGACTCTGACCTTCTGTTCTCTGTCTGTGGAACAAGAACCACAGGAAGGGGGGGGAGCCCTAACAATAATCAGTAGTAAAAGACAGACACAGAAAGGACAGAATACACTGGGAAGCTCGTAAGAGAGAAGAATTTGTAGATTCTACTACTACTGTTATTTATTATTCCAGCTAAAGTGGAATAGACCAGGATTCAGTAAATCCTGAATTATTACTAGTCTACTGTTGTTGTTGATTGTTGTTTTTGTTTTGTTTCTATTTAATTTTTACTTCCAGAGAGTCATAAGAATAGCCACACAAGGTCAGACTAATGATCTATCTGGCCCAGTATCCTGTCTTTTGACAGTGGCCAGTGCCAGGTGCTTCAGAGGGAATGAACAGAACAGGGCAATTTCAAGTGATCCATCCTCTGTTGTCCAGTCCCAGCTTCTGGCTATTGGAGCTTTAGGGACAGCTGGAGCATGGGAGTTGCAGCCCAATCTTCTTGGCTCATAGCCATTGATGGATCTGTCTCCATGAATTTAGTTAATTCTTTTTTTTTAATCTAGTTACACTTTTGGCTTTCATATCATCCCAAACCAATGAGTTCCACAGGTTGGCTGTGGATTGTGTAATGAAGTCTGTCCTTTTGTTCATTTTAAAACTGCTGCCTATTAATTTAATCAGTTCTCGTGTTATAAGAAGCAGTAAATCAAACCTCCTTATTCACATTCTCCACACCATTCATGATTGTATAGACCTCTATCATATCCCCGCTTAGTCACCTCTTTTCTAAACTGTCTTTTTAATTTCCCCTTGGACACCAGCTTGTAATTGCCAGTATCGCCTCTGGAGTCTTTTTTAAAAATTGGTGTTACATTAGCTACCCTTGAGTTACCTGGAGCATAGGCTGATTTAAGCAGTAGGTTACATTTAGTAGTCCTGCAATGTCATATCTGAGTTCCTTCGGAATTCTTGGTTGAATACCATCTGGTCATAGTGACTTATTACTGTTCAGTTTATTTCTGAACTTCCTCAATTTACATCTCAGTCTGGGACAGTTCCTCAGATTTGTCACCTAACAAGAATGGCTTGGGTGAGGGGATCTCCCCCACATCCTCCACAGTGAAGACGGATGCAAAGAATTCATTAAGTATCTCTGCACTGACCTTGTCTTCCTTGAGTGCTCCTTTAGCAGCTTGATTGTTCAGTGGTCTCGCTGACTTTTTGGCAGGCTTCCTGCTTCTTATGTACTTAAAAATATAGTTAAAATTGGTGTTAGTTGTGTGTCTTTAGTTGCTCTTCAAATTCTTTCTTGGTCTGCCTCATTATACTTTTACACTTGACTTGCCAGGATTTAGGCTTCTAATTTCCTCTCTAGGATTTGACTTCAAATTTGTAAGGGTGTCTTTTTGCCTCTTACCACCTCTTTTACTCGTGTGTTTCGGCCATGTTTAGGCAGTCTCTTAAGGCATTTTTCTTGTTGGTCCTCTATTTTGTTTATTTTCTTTAGGCATACATTTAGCAGCGCCTCTATTAGGGTGTTTGTAAATAATCTCCATGTAGTTTGCAAGCATTTCTCCCTCATGATTGTTCTTTTTAATTTCCATTTAACTAGATTCCTCATTTTTGTATAGTTTCCCTTTTTGAAGTAAATGCTTCTGTGATGGATTTTCTTTGGCATTTCCCTCCCTTCAAGGATGTTAAATGTAATTACATTATAATTGTTATTACTGAGTGGGTCAGCTATATTCAGCTCTTGGACCAGATCCTGTGCTCCACTTAGGACTAAATCAAGAATTACCTCTTCCCTTTTGGGTTCCAGGACAAGCTGCTCCAAGAAGCAGCGAGAAATGGTGGGTATAAAATTGTATTTCTGCATCCCTTCCTGAGGAGACATATGCACAGACAATAGGAGAATAACTGAAATCTCTATTATTATGGCTTTTCTCTCTAATCTCCCTGGGCATTTCACAATCATCATCACCATGCTGCTCAGATGGTTGGTAGTATATTTCTGCTGCCATACTCTTACTGTTTAAGGATGGAGTTTCTATTCAGAGAGATTCTAGGGTAGTTTGATTTATTTAAGATTTTTACTTTATTTGACTGTATGCTTACTTTCATATATCATGCCACTCCCCTACAAGCACAAGCTACTCTGTCATTCCTATATAGTTTGTACCCACTGTCCCACTGATTATCCTCATTCCACCAAGTTTCCACACTGATTGTTATATCTACTTCACTCTACTTCACCCCTCTGAGTATTTAGACGTCTAGCATTTGTATATAAGCACTTATACATTGTGTCAATATTCAGTTGCTCGCCTTCATGTTTTATATTTAAATTGGGGCTCTTTTACATTTGACTGTTCATTCCTAGCTCCTACCTGTATGTTACCAACTCCTTTCCTATATTCTTTATTAGGAAATAGACACCCCTCTTTAATAAATTGATCCCTAAGGGACATCTCTGCTCAAACCATGTACTCCTCTGCACCTGCCATCTATGTTCTCATTTTATTTATTAAATTCTGGTGTTGCCCATAGTTGCTGGGTTCTTTCCAAACATAGACAACTTGATACCTGCCCTGAGGAGATCACAGTCATGGGCGGTGGGTATCAAAGGCCAGGGCAGGCTAACCTCTCCCAGCTCCAGGCTGTGGCCACACCCATGTTCCACCCCCAGGCCCTGTCTCCCTCCCACTTAACCCTGAAGCTGCAGAGGCTCAGCTCCAGCCTGTGGCCTGGAGCTTGGGCCCGCCGGCATCCAGGGGCTGGGGTGGCTTCTGGTGGTGCTCATGCCAGTGGCCCAGGCAGGGCTCAGGCCAGTGACCCAGACAGAGCTTTGGCCAGCAGTTCAGGCTGATGGCCCAGTGCTGGGGCTTGAGCCAGCTGGCGCCTCGGGGCTCCTCCGACCATGGGAGGGGGCTCCTCAGTCTGTGAGCAGTGGGGCCGGCAGGCGAACCAGCCTCCCTGAAGCGGGAGTTCACCTGCAACCCATGCCCACAGTCTCTAGGGCCCAGTTCTGCAAAGACTTCTATGGGTGCTTAACTTTATGCCCAGGAGCAGTTCCAGTGACTTCAATGGGACTACTCTGCTGTGTAAGTCTCAGCAGGATTTGTGTGTCAAATAGACAAGTAAACAGAAAGCGGGGAGGGGGGGGGGAATAAATGGTTGTATTAACAAACAAATAAAAATAGGACAATAAAATTGTATCCAATTTATTCCTAAAGCATAACAATGTCCTATAGGCATTATGGCAGAGATTAGTCTTCAGGAAGGAGATGAAAGGGACTTTGTGGATGCGCTCAGTAAGATAATGCCCTGTATCGGGATCAGTGTGGAAGAAGGCACACATGAGAAACCAACCAACAAACAGTCTTGGCTGGTGACCTGGAGGAATGGACCCAGAATGAGATGAGGGTAAATAGGTAGGGGAGGGCTTTGAAGGGAGCAACAAGAAGTTTGCATTTATTCCTGTAAAGTGATGTAATTAATAGGCAAAGTAGATTATTTTAGCAGCAGTGTTTTGTATGCAGTGAGGGAGAGCAGATGGTGATGTTCAGGAAGCCAGAGAGGAGGATGTTTCAGCAGTCTAAGTGGGAGCTCATCAGAACTTTCACAGTGGGGATGGGGAGAAAATAACAGATTCTAGAGATAATGAGGAAGAAACGGCAGATTTTGGACACAACTTGGATGTGTTGGGAGAAGGAAGAGACAGGGAACGTTGGTAACCTCCGGACTACAGGCCAAAGTCAGGGGGAGGTTGTTAACGGTGTTGGCAGTGAAAGGGAAGTGTGTAGTGGAGGGACGATCAGGAGGAGTTCAATTTTGGCCGCTAAGCTGATGGCAAAAGATCCAGGTAGGCTGAGATATGAGATTGGATGGATGTAGTCAAGGCAGAAGAGGTAAATGTGCACACAGGCAGAATTGACATGATAGTTGAAACCATGGCAGCAAATGAGATGACCCAGAGAGATGATGTACAGGGTGAGATGAGGGAACTAAAGACAAACCGCTGTGAACACAAACATACCATGTGAGACTGGAAGAGGTGAACCCACCAAAAGACATACCACCGGATTGGTCAGGGTGGCAGAAGGAGAACTAGAAGGATATAGTGAGGAAACCCACGTGAGAAGAATGGGTATAATTGGCAGTATCAAAAGCAACAGAGAGGTAAAAGTAAGATGTGGCCAAAATATGTAAGATTGGAGCATCTAATGTTATGTCCATATCTCCATATTGTGGCCCAATAAATGGATTCCTTTATAGAAAACATTAGGGTGGGGGGAAGGCAGTGCAAAATCCAAATATAACTCCCCCCGCCCAAGTACTTGCAAAAGCAGCACAAACACTAGGCTCTTTGCAAACCTCTCCATTGTATTGCACAGGATATTAGATCCCAGCTGCTGCAAAACCAGAGAAGGGCTTACAAATGTAAAATAAACACCATGATACACTTGTTTTTTCTAAGCAAGGCATTAGAAATGCAGAACAACACTGAGTGATAAATGTCATTCCCCTCTATAAATCTCCAGCCTGTTGCTAATGGTAACAGCAATGCTCCTAAAGTTAACTGAGCTCTTATGGTGGCAATTTCAGTGTCCGCATGTAATGTGCCAGAATTGGTTCATCAGTTTTGCCTAGTTCTGTGCTGATTTGACTGCATTTAAGGATAAATCTCTCTCTTAACATGATATTTCAAACAGATATTCAACTACAGCTAACTCCAGATTGTTAATATCCTGAACATTTAAAAGAGTTAAAGAGATTTGCCATTGAGTGAAGCCATTCTATGAAAAAAATATTTATTTATTTAAATAAATCTCTAGAATGCTGTCTCACAAAATTTATAATTCTAGATTGGGATGAGCCAAAGTAAAAACCATTTACCCAAATTCCTCAGCTAATATGGGACTTGGATCCAAACCATGCTCTTGTTTTGCAAACTGTGATAAATATATGCTGTGTTGGCATTATATGTCCTCTGAGGCAACCACAGAATTAGTTTTTGATTATGCTCTCACCATTAGGTACATGGTGGATCTGGTCTCCACTGTAGAATGGGATGTACTGAGTACTGTATGTTAAAAAATACTCTACTGTCTGGTTTGACAAGTCTCTCCACTGATTTCAGAGGTCCTCAGACACTACAGTGATGAGTAAGAGAGACAAATGGATTGATGCTAGGATCAAGCCTCGAAGTATCATGTCATCGAATTGCTGCACCTACGCTTGGAACATCATGAGCTGAGGTGACAGCTCAGAGGATTCACCAATACCACTACCTTGTGCAGCCATTTCCATGGAGGCAAACGGAATGTCATATGGTGGTTAAATACTAACTCCATCACAATTATTATTTGACTTATATGACAGTAATGCCCAAAGGCCACCATAACAACCAGTAGAGCCCTGCACACCTGTGGATATCCGCTGGTGTGGATGTAGTTAAGTATAAAAAGTGGAGTGCGGATCGCAGGTCAGATACCAGTTAATTATCACGGATGCAGATCCAAATTTTGTGTCTGTACAGGGCTCTCATGATCAGATCCCCATTGTGATAGACACTGTATTCACACATAGAGACAGTCCCTGCCCAGAAAATATAAATTGAGACAGGAAGCACCAATGAGAGTGATGAACAAAAGAAGGGAAGCAAGGACAATTCTACTCCATTCTATATAGTTCTTAAACCATGCCTTTCACCACAGTACCTGAGGCCCAGATGCTGAAAGGTATTTAGTCATCAAACTCCCACTAAAATCAAAGAGAGTTAGGGGCCCAAATATATTTGAGGATTTGGGCCTGAGTGCCTAGGTGAAGGTGACAAAACTGAAATTCTGTGGTTTTACAGAGTAGCAGTTGAACAATGAAAGCAACTGCTTTGCTGAAGGACACATAACTGCACAAGGAGCCAAGGCAATGATGAAACAGGCCCTGAGTGTTACCAAAAACCAACTTGGGGCTTCACAAACTTTACACTGCTCAACTTCAAAGCATGATTTAATAGTTACAGCAAGCTTCCCTGACAGGTAAATAAAACCTGCTTTCTGTAACATGTTACAAGCATCAAATATAAATAAAAGCATAAAATATTGAGGAAGATATAATTTTTATAGTGCATTAAAAGAAAAAAAAATTAACAAGCCAGACAGGTTAACATTTTACAAGCATCGGGGTGGGTGAATTATGGCAGAACCATCAGCAAAACAAGCTCTCTCTCGATTAGCCCTGGAGTATTTTATTTTTCCAGACCAATTCTAATTAGACTGTCGAAATGAGCTCCTGCTATAGCAAACCCCTAAATTACAGACAGCAAAGTGGGGATTCAATTCCAAACAGTCCTGGTACTGTAATACATGACAGTGAGCCTGTCAAACCATGCTCTGCATACAAAGCATTTGGACTGAGCAAGTACAGATTGGAATATGGAAAACAACAAACAACCAGGTTTCAGCACGGCCTTGCAATGGAGATGCTGCAAAGCTGAGCAAACCTAGGCATACTGCAAGGGAGAGGCTGAGCTTCCAGACACACTGATACAACCCTGTGGTGGGGTGAAGATTACCTTTCCCAGGGCCATAGATCAGGGGTGGCAGTGCCTTCCCGAAAGTATGGGGGGCATGGGCCCCCACTGCCTCTGTGGCTCCACCCCTCCTCTTCCACTTGAGGCCCCACCCCTGCCCCGCCTCTTCCGCCCGAGGCCCCACCCCTGGCTAAACTGGAAGCTGGAGTGAGCCGCAAGCCATGGAACCTCCATCTGCCTGGGGCGGGGGAGCTGAGAGCACCCCCCAGCCCGTGTCTCTGCAATGGGGGCCCCCACCCAGGGAAGGAGGGTCCATGGCGCCCACAGCTGCCCATGCGACTTCACACTTGCCTTTCTTTCCTTTGGGAGCCTGCGGTGGGTGCTATCCAGTAACCAGTATCTAGTGCATTTGGTGGGACTAGCATTACCCAGGAACTTGTTCTGGAAACAAGTTACTGGATTGTGTTCTTAAAACAAGTAGGTTTATGTAGCAAATGGAACAAACCATCAAAGAAAATTAATTCAAAACAACAAACAGGCAGCACCTATGTTTAGAATTGTCTAATTTTATGCTTCACTACCAGCTAAATTAGACAAGCTTTCCTCTCGAGTTACAGGATGCCCAAATTACTGTTTTGAGGTGGGGGTTTTTTTGCAAGCCAAGGAGCTCTTGTGACCTAGCCTAACCTCAGTTTGGCTTTCAGAAAGTGTGTCACCTACTGTGTTCCCTCTGTCAGGGAAACTGCCCCTCCGAAAGCCCCGCCGACACTGTGTGACTCTGAGCCTAATTTCCATATTATTCAAAGGCCTTTTTTGCATCTAGGTATGAAGTCTTCTTTTTGATGCAGACACTTTTTTTCCCAGTTGACCCATCAGGCCATCAAAGGAAATGTTCCTATGCTGGTTGCCCCACTGTTTGGCAAGTAGAACTCATCAGCCTAAATGGCTTGCAGTCACAAGCCTTAAGTCGGTGGGCTCCTCTGAGGCAACTATCTGCTCCCCCCTGCCATTCCAGCACACCACCTCAGAAATCTTGTACATCGACCATATTTTGGAGTGCAGAACAGTATTCATTATTGAGCACCTCCACCTTCAACCCATGTGATATGATCCAATCTAGGTAATATATCACAAACACATATCAAGTGTATGACTTTCCATTTCCCAACAAGAGTCTACAACACGTTGCAGTCTCCCTCGTCCTCCTCTGAAACCTAACTTGTTGGTGGAAGTAGATTCAATGAGTCTAGCAGCATAGTTAAATGGTATCTAATTTATTTGTGATATGAGCCACTTTTGGAAATCATTGCTGGGTTAGTTCATCAATGAAATGTTGTTATGGTCAGTTGTGGCACCATAGTCTAAACATAGGGTGTTCTTCAGATGAGATTAGGATGAATTTCAGTGAGCACTGAAATTAGGAGACATTTAAATGTATGGCAGATTTTTGCTGGTTAGCTACAACCTTGAACTAAGATCATACCTATGGGACTATTTCTGACTTGATAACATCCAGGGTGTGTAGATATGGACATGAATAAGAGAAGACGGCAGATGATAATGCACAAGGAGATCAATTGCTCATGTGCAGAGACCTACAGGAAATGGGGGAAAGATACTCACTGGCTTCCCTGATGAGACGCTTTCTCCTTAGTTTTCAATTTGCTCTTCACCTACTCCTTACTGTGGTTCCACTGACAGCTTCTGAAAGGCACTGACAATACAAGAAGAAAATGAACGTGCTTGTCACCCTGCTGGAGCATTTGTGTACAGTAACACAAAACAAAAAAACAATAAGTGCAATGTTATTGGGTAGATGTCCCCCCATGCCCTGTGGAACAATCACAAACTAGAAGGTGTTATATCTGTGAGGCACCCTGTCCCAGTTACTTGTAAGTCATTACCTACATGACTAGCTAATGACCATCTGCAGGAGGGGAACAAAACTATGCATGGAAACATGAGTGGGACTGTTCCTGCTTGTGCTTTGACAACATTTGAATGGGTCACAGTGCTTTTTTTGGGACCAGGCTGAGGTCATCCTACTTCCCACTGTTCCAAGATGTGAGCACAAATTGCATCTGTGATTTCCCTACCCCATTGGAACCAGGACCAGTATAAACATTCACTGGATCAGGTTTTCTGGAAAGAGTTGGCAAACCAGTCCTGCCCTGTCTGATCTCTGTCCTGAAGTACTTACCTTTAGGCTTGGTGTACACTAGGAATAACTATGTCATCTGGGGTGTAAAGAGCTCTATGTCCATGTGAGGACTTCTGTTGACATAGTTATCGCCTCTCAGGGAGGTGGAGTACCTATGTGGATGGGAGAAGCTCTCCCATCGGCATAGGTAGCATCTTCACTAGGTGCAACAGTGGCACAGAGGCACTGGTGCAGCTGTGCTACTGCAGCTCTGTAAGTGTAGATAAGCCTAAGTCTAACAAATGTTCTGAAGGCCACAGCATGCCACAATAATGCAAGTATCAGAGGGGTAGCCGTGTTAGTCTGGATTTGTAAAAGCAGCAAAGAGTCCTGTGGCACCTTATAGACTAACAGACATATTGGAGCATGAGCTTTCGTGGGTGAATATCCACTTCGTTGGATGCATGTAGTGGAAATTTCCCTACATGCATCCAATGAAATGGCTATTCACCCATGAAAGCTCATGCTCCAATACGTCTGTTAGTCTATAAGGTGCCACAGGACTCTTCACAATAATGCAGATAGAGTTGGCCACATTGGCATCCAACCAGTTGCAGAGGCATCACCAATGAGCCTTCAGTGGTCCAAGGGCACACTCCACTACTATCCTGCAGCTGCTTAGTTTGAAGTTGAATTATTGTTTCGTTGGATCGTTGATGGTTTCATTAGCCAGTGTAGGAGCGGGTATGCGAGGTGCCCCAAAATTCATTCTGTCCCCTTGAAGTACAGTCCTGATTGCAGCACTGGGTGTCATGGACCTTTGTTGTGTATCTGATATTAGCATTCATGAACCAGCATTTATGGTCCACTAAGCAGCGAAGAATGAATGACTAATGACCTTTTTGATGGATGTACTCACTCACTCCTCTAGGTGGGTGGAATATGGGGATATGGGTGCCATGGCACCCATGCAGTTTGGAAACCCCCATCCTTTGGAACCCAGATAGAGTTTCCAGAGCTTTAGTGATGGCAACCACCAGCGGGTTAATGACAGTGTTGATGGCTTCGCAAACCTGCATCACCATGATCCCAACAATAGACTTCCCCACCCTGAAGTAGTTTGCAAGTGACCAGTAGCTATCTGGCATTGCCAGCTTGCAGAGGGCGCTAAACCCCTGCTAATTTAGCTTCCCACAATAGCAGCCCCTGAACTGGCTCAGATAAAACAAGATCATGTTAAGCAAGAAACACTCACAGGCCTCATGTTCAAGCTGAATATTTTTGAACCTTGAAGTAGTTTGGTTAATTTCTTCTCATTTTTTAACTGTCTGCCCATCTCATTTCTATGTAGGACCCGTAATGAACCACTACAGGACTATACTCCTTGCCAGGGGAAGGCACAAAGTCTTGGAGACCGTCATGAGAGAGCCTGCATTTTGCACAGTTCCCAGCCCCAATTTACAGACTCAAGAGAGTCTGAATAAGTATCTAAAACTCCAAGGTATGCAGATCATTAACCTTAATGGGAGAAATTTAATTTTTGTGCAGAAAGCCAGAACAAAGTCCATGAACTATTTTTGCCTGCAACTAGTGTAATCCACACCCGCTCAGTGTGGCACTCTACCTCTAGTGGTGGTTGGGCCACATAGCGATTGATAAACTTGCTGCAGCCTTTGCTAAGAGAGCGGTGTCTTTTCGTTTTGTCTGTAGAGGCTTGTTCCTTTAGAACTAGAGATCCTGGGTTCAATCCCTGTTACCAACCACCACTTCAGAGACTGACAGTCTTGGAAACGTTCAAATCAAAACGTGCTCTTGAAGGGCAGATACCATAGTTACCACTGGATTCAATTAAAAATTTATTTGTTGGATTTTTGTCTTGCTCTTTCTTCAGATTCTTTTGACTGATTCTCTGTTACAATATTTATATTCATTCAGTATTTTTTCTTATATTTATAGTTTTTGCTCGTCTGGAAGGGGACAGAGAAGTTGGCAACCGAAAACACATCTAAAACAAGATCACTAACATTTAGCAGTAGAAAAAAAATCCATAATAAAAAAAACCACTAAACATTATATACCTTTTAATAACCCACATTCAGAAAGCAACATTTTCCTGCAATACATTTTTATGTCCCTTATGCTTCTATTTTCAGCAAGATTCTGACAAAATGTGATGCTTTCCTGTTATCTCCAGTTTGGAAAAAAAGCAGAAAACAGACATTATCACTAGCTCAGGTCTTCAAATACAGTGAGTGGGAAGACAAACTGAACAATGAAGAAACACTTAATACTCCTTTAATCTAGCAACTTTCATTTAAAAGTCCCATGCAAAGTTTCCTCAGCATGTATTAGTTTTCAGCCAATTTGAAACTGAAATAATATTAACTTTGTACTTTAAATTTGGGCAATAAAAGAAGACCAAACAAATTGATTTTACATATTTCAAAATGCCTCAAGTTAATATGTCTTGTGAGAATAATATTTTGAGCTCTAAAGTAATATATATTACGGTTTACAATATATCACTGATATAGTAGTAAAGTTGAGAAACCAAGCAATAAGTCTTTCAGTAGGCCAATTTCTCTATAAACGATGCCTTGGGTGCTACCTGCTGTAGACTATAAAGGAAAAAGTTCAAAATGTTCTAATCTTGTTTATTTGCAAACTCCAAGAGGGTGGCTCACGTCCCAGAGCAGTGATGCTGAAGCACCATGGGCTTCAGCCTGGGCTAGACAAACCCGACCAGAACCCTGGGTAATTACTTGTGGGCAGGGCTGGCTCCAGGCACCAGCACGCCAAGCATGTGCTTGGGGTGGCAAGCCACTGGGGGCGCTCTGCCAGTTGCCGCGAGGGCGGCAGGCAGGCTGCCTTCAGCGACATGCCTGCAGAGGGTCCGCTGGTCCCGCGGCTTCGGCGGACCCTCTGCAGGCAAGCCGCAGAAGGCTGCCTGCCTGCCTGCCTGCTGTGCTTGGGGCGGCAAAATGCCTAGAGCCGCCCCTGCTTGTGGGGATAGCCCATGTTAGAAACACACTGCCATGGCTACTTTGCTCTGGGATGTTGTGAAGCTGTAGTTGTTTGGAAGCAACAGCAGAAGGAGGAGGAGGAGGAAGCAAGTTTAGCTCTTGCAGATGCTTTGAACTATGGTTAGGGCTGGGAAAGAGACATTCTTTAAACATTTGATCTAGGATTCTGCAAGTTTTTCCTAAAAGATTTTGCAGTGACTCTTGTAATTACAGCACTTTGGGAAAAATTAAGTTTCAGTGTCTCTTACAAGTAATTGCATTGTCTTGCATGGAACCAAAGTGCACATCCCACTTCTATTCATCCAATGTATTCATAACAGACCATGACTTGTGTGCTTGCACCAAGTCAATAATGTTAAAAAGACATTTTTTTTCTCCACAGCAATGTCTATAAATATCTTTACATTCATTTGTCGCTTCATAAAAATACAGAGCATTCAAACTCCTTCTGAATTGTTCGTTATTGTCTTGCTGTCATACACACAGCAAATCAACTGGTTCATGTGAGGGCAGAGCTGTCATCTGCTCTTTGTTTGCTTGGTTCATTACTTAATTAGCCCATGATGGGGAAGCTTTATTTAGATGCAGCATAGTCTAAAAGGATAATGAACGGGACTGGGAGTCAGGTGACATGGGTGCTACTCACTATATGACTCTAAGTAAACATTCTCTCAATCTCACTTTCCTCCGCTGTAAAATGGAAATGACAACATTCACCTTGTTCCATGCACATTGGGTTGTAGAGAAGACAAGTGCTATAGGAGTACTCAGTATTTTCTTTTACAGAAATAATAATAATAAAGAAAACACAGCCAAAGGGAAGGGAGTTTGCATCATGGAGTTCAGCATTTAGGGTCCATTGATTCACTCAGGTTGTGTCTACACTAGAAATGCTACAGTTGCTATAGTGCTTCATTTATTACAGCAACAGAAGGGGTTCTTCCATCATTGTTTTAAATCCACCTCTCTGATAGATGTTAGTAGGTGGACAGAAGAATTTTTCCATTGACCTAGCACTTTCTCTACACTGGGGCTTAGGTCAGCTTAACTATGGGCCGGTCTCCACTATGGGAGATCAATGCTGCTGCCATTGATGCAGCAGAAATTGATTTAGCGGGTCTAGTGAAGACCTGCTAAATAGATGTCAGAGAGCTCTCTTGTTGACCCCAGTACTCCAGCTCTCTGAGAAGAGTAAGAGAACTCGACCGGAGAGCGTCTCCCATTGACTCAGCGCAGTGAAGACACCTAAGTTGACCTAAGCTACGTCAATTGACCTAAGTAAGTTGACCTAAGCTACGTCGATTCCAGCTATGTTATTCACGTAGCTGGAGTAGTGTAACTTAGGTTGACTTATCCCCATAGTGAAGACAAGCCTGCAGTCTCTGAGGGTCGTGAATTTTTTATATTTTTTATACCCCTGAGCAATGTAGCTGGGTTGACCTAACTTTCTAGCAAGTAGACCAGCCCGTAGTGACCATGATCGGAAATGGAGGGTTTTGCCTCACAGCAATTTGCTTCTTGCAGCATGAACTTCCTGAAACTTTCAAGAGTCTGAGCTGTAAATTTAGAAAAGAGAAGCAGCAGCAAAATGGAGGTTTTGAAGTGGTAATCAGCTGTTATATTGCTAATGAAAGTAATTGTGTGTTCATTCTCTTCAAGGAAAAGTGGCTGAAATGGGTACATGAAAATTAATCAAGTCTTGTGTCGCCTTCTTACAATATGTACCAAGATTGTATTTAAAAACCAATCAATCAAATGAAACCTTCATATCCCAAATGCCAGAGAACAAACAACCCAATATCCTGTTTAATGTTTGATTACATGTAAAAATGAAATCTGCTCAGTACTTCCCATTCTATCCATCAAACACATTTTGCAATTAAAATGGACCAACCAGCTGGCTTAAAAAACAGGAAAAGAAACTGCTGTGAACATTTTCACTACAACGTATTCCTGTTTTTCCTTTGATAAAAGGTTTTGATGAAAAATTTCCAACCCGCTTTTAGTAATTCCCTTCTATGTCATTCAATGGATCTCAACAGCACCTACACAACATAGCTGGTATAGTAATGGTGTGACAGCAGTAGTGTTTTTTTGAGATGTGGGCTATGACATTCCACATTAAGGGCCAGATTCTGCCACTCGCCTGTTCAAGCCATGGGAACTTTTGAATTTTCATTTCCTGTTTGATCAGTGTGGAGAGCTTGTGAGTATAGATGATCATGGAGACCGAAGGTTACAAATGCGCTCCAGCATGGAGTACAAAGGAGGTGGTAGATCTTATTGCTGTGTGGGGAGAAGAATTTGTGCAGGCCGAGTTCCGATGCAGCAGAAAAAATGCTACATCTATGCCAAGATTGTATGGAGCCTGGGGGAGAAGAGCTACACCTGGGACACGCAGCAGTGCGGTGTGAAAATAAAGGAGCTTTGGCAAGCATACCAGAAGACAAGGGAGGTGAACAGTAATTCTGGTTCTGCCCCACGTACATGCCGCTTTTATGAGGAGCTGCATGAAATTCTTGGTGGCGACCCCACCACTACCCCAAAATGCTCCGTGAATACCTCCCAGGAGCGCCGGGTGACCTTGAGCAACAATGAGGAGGACGTTGTTGATGAGGAAGAAGAGGAGGAGGAGAATGTGAGGCAGAACTGTTTTTAACCCTGGAGTCCATTCCTTCACAGGACCAGTTGGTGGCAGAGCGTGAGGCCAGGGAAGGCACCTCTGGTGAGTACACATTTACAATCAAAGTGTAGGGGTTACATGCTATTATTTTTTATGTTTAATCTGAACAAAAGAGTAGATGTAGTGGGTATTGGTGGCCACTCCAGCTATGCAGAGGGTGCTCTCCGAAAAATACTATTTATGTGCATGGGGATGGCCCAGAAATCTGTCATGGAGATCTCTAGAGAGCTTTCATGGAGGTTTTCTGCAATCTTTTGCAGAAGGTTTCTGGGAAGGGCTGCCTTATTTCGTCCACCACGGTAGGACACTTTCCCCTGCCACTCCAATACTAACTCTGCTGGCATCATAGCAGCATAAGGACCAGATCTTTAGCCAGACACTTGCAACATCTGCTCTCTTGCTGCCTCTGTTACCCTCAGGAGAGTAATATCACATAGGGTCACCCAGGGGAAATGGGGAAAATTTTGAATGCTAGCCCTTAAACCGCAAACTATTCAACAAGTAAACCACTCCCTGTTTGGTGAAATCTGGGTTACACAACCATGCTTTCCCAAATGCACTGTGGTTAGAAGGGATCACCATGTATTGCAAGCAGCATTGAAAAAAGGGAGGAGGGGTGGCGGCTTCCTGTTTGTCTCCTTTCCCTCTCACCCCCAACCCAGTGCTGCTTTTGTAAAAGCAAAGTATTTGGGTGGCTTTACACTGGTGCCTGTTCTCAAACACCATCCAGGCTGCTAGAGGAAAGGGGGTGATTCTCAAATTCCAGCCTGTGATCCAAAGGATGTCTTCACAAAAGCAGCAGCACAAGATCTCTCGCCCATGCCTCGTGGCCTTACTCACCATGGCTGGAGCAGCAAACCAACTCTTGCAATAGCCAGTGGTTGTGATTACCTTGTGGCTTACAGTTAAGTATATTGAACCTTGCACCAGAAACAATGCTACCCTTATGCTTTGCATTCCTTGCAGCTGAAACCTTGTCCGTCGGCACATTCTCCACACCAGGACAGAGACTTTCCCAGTTTAGAAGGTGGAAAAAGAGGACTTGGAGGACATGTTCAATGAGTTAATGTATGCCTCCGAGAGCACATGGAGGATTATACTGTCTGAGAACCTGGACATGGACAGGGAAGACAGGAGAGCATGCAGGGAACATGAGCATTCCACACAGGAAGAGAGGCTGCGAATTATGAAGGAACAATCAGACATGTTGAGGCATCTGGCTGAGGTTCAAGAAAGGCAACTGGATGCTAGAGTCCCTCTGCAGCTTATGCTGAACCTGCTGCCATCATCGCCCAGTTCTACATCCTCCTTCCCTAAAAGTTCTATGAGGTGGGGGGTGGGGAATTGGATATCCCTTGCATTCAACACCCGGGGAGGGTACAAGGACCAGAAAGCACCCATTCCCTTTAATTGTTATTGCCATGCATCTGTAAGCAAACTTTCCTTCTTTCTCCCGCCACAGTGTTATCAGCCCTTTTGCCCCAGGTTATCTTACTTTTCTTTGCTGTCTCTGTGTGTTTGTTGCATAATAAAATTTAATGGATTGAGGATAAAAGGCTCTTTATTCATTCAACACAGGGTGGTTGGTGGGGGTGAAGTTTACAAGGGAGAAAATGCACTGGTGGGGACAGTTTGGTAAGGAACAACACAGATGTGTGTCACATTATGCTGCCTCCTTGATGAAACTGGTTTTCAAAGCCTCATGGAGATGCAGAGGCCGTCGATGTGCTCTTCTTATTGCCCTAGTGTCTGGCTGCTCAAAATTGGCTGCCAGGCAATCTGCCTCAATCCCCCACCCCGGTAGAAACTTTTCTCCCTTTGTTTCACAGATATTATAGACCACACAACAGGCAGCAATAACAATGGGGATATTGCTTTCATTGAGGTCTAACCTAGTAAGCAAACAACGCCAGTGACCTTTTAAATGTCCAAAGCCACATTCACCACCATTCTGTACTTGTTCAGCCTATGGTTACACCAGTCCTTACTGCTGTCCAGGTTGCCTGTGTACGGCTTCATGAGCCATGGGAGCAAGTGGTAGGCTGCGTCTCCCAGGATCACAGTTGGCATTTCAACATTAGCAATGGTTATTTTGCAGTCTGGAAGTCCCTGCTTGAAGTTGTCTGAACAGACCTGTGTTCCTAAAGATGCGTGTGTCATGCACCTTTCCCAGCCATCCCACGTTGATGTTGGTGAAATGGTCCCTGTGATCCACCAGCGCTTGCAGCACCATTGAGAAGTACCCTTTTTTGGTTTATGTACTCTTCGGCACGGTGGTCTGGTGCCAAGACAGGGATAATGCATTCCATCTATTTCCCCACCACAGTTATGGAATCCCTTCACGGCAAAATCACCTACTATGTCCTGCACGTTGTCCAGAGTCACTACCCTTCTTAGCAGAAGTCTGTTGATGGCCCTGCAAACATGTATCACAACAGATCCCCACTGTTGATGCCCCACTGACTGGTAGCAGTCTAGCATTGCAAGCTCCCACAGAGCTATCACCACATGCTGCTCCACTGTCAGAGCGGCTCTCATTTTAGTACTGCTGCACTTCAGGACTGGGGAAAGCTCTTCACACAGTTCCTGGAAAAGTGGCATTACACATTCAAAAGTTCTGCAGCCGCTGCTCGTCAGACACAAGGCCCATACACAGGCAGACTGTGATTTTGATTTTTTTGTTTTATATCACTATAACTAGGTAAATGATAAAAATACACCTAAGTTCTTAAAGTATAGGCCTTTACAGGCACGCCTGTATATCTATATTCTAACAACCTGTCCCTGACTTTTACTAAAAACATCCCTGACAAAATGGGGAGGGAGGAGGGTCCAGTTCTCTGCCCCTCCCTGCAGTGGCTGGGAGCTGCAGGGACCCCACTGCCCAGTGGCTGAGAGGGTCCCCCCCCACCCTGTGGGGTTGGAAGCTATGGAGGTGATCCCCCGTCATCTATGGCAGCAGGGGAGCTGTGGGGAGCCTCTGCCAGTGGCGGCAGCTCGTAGCCACTGAGCAGGTCTGGGGTCCCTCTGCCGCCCACGGTGGTGGCTTGGAGGGCAGCTCTTGCTGCTTGCAGTGGCTGAGCTGCTGAAGGGAGGACCCCTGCCAGCAGCAGCGGCTGGGCAGCTCAGAGGTCGCTGCTGGTGGTAGCAGTTGGTCAGCAGCAGGGTGTCCCTCCACCCATGGAGGGTGGGCTGCTGCAGGGTCCCCCGCTGCCAGCAGTGGTTGGTCAGCTGCGGGCCCCCCTATGTTACAGAGGTTGCTGGAAGTCACGGATTCTGTGACTTCCACGACCTCCGTGACATAATCTTAGCTTTACCCATAAGGCATTAGAAGCCCAACCCAAAATTCCACTTGGCTACATGCACTGTGGGATAACTACCCACAGTGTGGTGCTCCGTGTGCAAGCCCTGCTAGTGAGGATGCACTCTGCTGACACAGTGAGCATAGTGTGGACATGCAAGATTGACTTGCTTAAATTGGAGGCTCAGTGGCGACTTACATGAAGTCAACTTAACTTTGTAGTTTAGACATGGCCTAATAGTTAAAAATGTTCACCTTATTTCCAGTCCGAATTTGTGTAGCTACCAGACAGTGTGATATACCTTTCTCTGCTAGAATGGAAAGACCCTTAATAAATATTTGTTCCCTATGTAGGTACTTATAAGTCTGTAATCAAATTGCCCCCCGCCCTCTAAAGAAGAGAAGAGAAGAGTGGAACTCTTAAAATCATACTAATTGATAAGTCTGTTCAGTGCCACAACAACCTAGGAAAGAATGAGATGTAAATGGTAAGAAACACATAAATAACCGTACAAATTAATTCTAACCCTTATGGTGTTCTGCTTTTAGATAACAGAAGTGGATGAATATCTGCAATAGCTGAAGTGCATAATGAATCAAACCACAAAAGATTAGCCCCCATTTTTATATTTACAGCAAAAACTGAAGGTAGTTAAGCAATCAAAGTGACAACAAAGTCTGAACCATTGTCTGTAGGACAGCTAATTTACTCCCATTTGTTTCCATAATTTTTTAAAGCTTAACAATTGATTTTTCTGCCCAAGCTAGGCAAAATTTTATTTTAGTAAATAAAGTGTGTACATGCATCCAATTTCTTGGAGAAGAACTTAGTAGAATTATTAGCAGAATTAAAAAGAATTGTCAGGGAGATTTTCTTACAGCTACAGGAGATGCATGATTAAGATACCATAAATATTCTTGCAGAACTTCTAACTCTCCTGCTGTCATGTCTTTAGAGAGTCAGGAGGGCGATACCTGTAGGGTAACCAAAGATAAAAATCAATATGGCTTAGCAAGAGCTTAGCAGGATTCAAAAAAGATTAGACATTTATATAGATAATGAGAACATCAACAGCTACATTAGATAGGATACAAAATTTTTAGGGGTGTAAATCTTCATGCTTTAGAGCATAACCCAACCACTACCAAACAGAAGTTAAGAAGAAATTTTTCTCTATATACACAGGCTATTCCATAATTGTCCTTTTCAGGTTTTCTTGCACCTTTCTCTGAAGGTACACTACTGGCCATTGTTAGAGACAGAATACGGAACTGGAAATTCTACTGTTTCGATCTGGAGTAAGAGATATCATATGTTCCTATGAAAAAGTGACTATTAATCTGGCATGAATTTTAATTATAAATATATAGGATATTTATCATTTTGTCTAAAGGGAATTCAATTTTATCTCCACCATCCCACCCAGGCTGTCCATCAATACAATCAAAGGAACAAAGAGTCCATCTAGAGTGAGAGTCACATTAAAATCTAGGAAGACTTCTAAAAAAATGCTTTAAAAAGGTTTAGCTGAAACAATATTTACAGCAGAGGGAAATTCTCAACTGTAATTTCACATGAACATCTTGAGAGACATAAACTATGATCCAGTCAATATCTCATACATGAAACCTGGGATAGAGCATCAGAAATAATATCAGCAGTGATGTAAATGCTGATTTTCCAAGTCATTTGGGTTAGAAGACTGACTTGTCTAAAATAGCAATTAGAATCTTTGATATGTGGAACAACAGAGAGCCACTAGAGTCTAAATGACAGGCTGTAGCTTGGCAAGCAGTTAGTGCTACAACACAGAAGTAGTCAGGGAGTAGTAAGTTTAAAGGGAGGCAGCCTGAAGACAGACAGCATGAGAGCCATTGTCGCATGTATGCTTAGATAGCCGACTTCTGTTTTGTAGGTTTCACTTGTAGAGTTGTAATATTGTAACTAATCTTAACTCTCGCTGGTTCACTGGGATATAAGTGAGATCAGAATAATCAGTATCCCCATCTTGATCATTTTGCTTCTCTTGAACCGAAAAAGGGCCCAGTTTAGGGACAGATTTTCAATAGTCTATAATATAGTGTACATTCTAGTAATTCAATGCTTGGACACTGAACTGACAAGAATCTACTTGGTTCAGAACCCTTTGCTCTCTCAATATTGTATTGAGAACACATTTTAAAATCTGAACAATATTCTAAACATTACACACATTATTTAGCTGCTCTGTGGTTTTACAGGATTAAATGGTGCAGTTTCAGTTCATAAAAATGAAGTCCTTTGACATCAAAACCAAAGTGCATTATAGCTTAGGAAAAAAAGGTTTATTTTCAGGAATGCATTTGATTCATTTTCCATAAAATACTAAGTATCATGACCTCTGACTGATCTATAGAGCTTCAGTCATTCCTTTGGACTTCTAGTTTTAATTCACTTTGCACAAAATATGTTCAGTAATGGGTTGAGGTAGCAGCTTGGGCTAGCTACCTGAGTACATGGCTAGAGGGACAGACAGGATTGTACTCAGGGCGGCTAGTCCTAGCCGCCATGGCCAGGCTGCTTCTTTAAGGCACTAGCTCGAGCAGAGTTAATTTAGGTATATCTATGTCAGCTGGAAATCACACCTCCCAGCTCAGATGTAGACATACCCTGTATTAACTGCTACTTACATCAAGGATTGCGGGATTTTATTTAGCCTAACACCATTTAGCTGAACAAAAGAGATCCAAGTTATCTGTGACAACTTAACACTATAATTGCAAGAGGGAAAAATCAGAACATAGACTTCAGGACAAAAATGGAGAATAGCATAAACAGATGGATTAAGGGTTTGAATCAAATATGTATCATTCCTAAATAAAGGACCAAAAGTGCTCACATATTCATATAAAGACCATCCTCTATAGTGTAGGGACAAGAAGTGACTGATGTCAGGGTCCGTATCTATGGATTTCAGAAATCTGGTCTGTCATAAACAGATAGTTAAGGGTTAGGGTCTCTTTTACCTTTAAAGGGTTAACAAGCTCAGTGAACCTGGTGGACACCTGACCAGAGGACCAATCAGGGGACAAGATACTTTCAAATCTCGGTGGAGGGAAGTCTTTGTTTGGGTTCTTTGTCTGGGAGGTGGTTCTCTCTTGGGATTAAGAGAAGCCAGACGTACATCCAGGCTCTCCAAGCTTCCTGAAATAGTCTCTTCTATTCAATATAGTGAGTATTAGTTAAAAAGGCGGATTAGTCTTTTGAGTTGCTTTCTGTATTTGCCAATGTGTGTTTGCTGGAAAAATATTTTATTTCTGTTTGCTGTTACTTGTGCTTATGCTAGAAGGGGGGAGTCCCTTGAGTTCTTATAAGATAGACCCTGTAATATTTTTCATCCTGGTGTTACAGAGATAGTGTTTACTTTCTTTTCTTTCTTTTAATAAAAACTTTTCTTTTTAAGAACCTGATTGATTTTTTCCCTTGTTTGAGACCCCAGGGGATTAGTTTGACTCACCAGGAATAGGTGGGGGGGGAAGAGAGGAAGGGGAAAGGTGAATCCCTCTTTGTTTAGATTCAAGGCGTTTGAATCAAGGTAATCTCTCCCGACGACTAAGGGAGGGGAGAAGGTGGGGGAATGGTTTATTTCCCTTTGTGTTAAGACCCAAGAGGTTTGGGTCTTGGATTTCCCAGGGAAGGTTTGGGAGGAATGGAAAGTGTACCAAAACACTATATTTTTGGTTGGTGGCAGCGCTATCAGATCTAAGCTAGGATTTAAGCTCAGAAGGGTATCTGCAGGGCCCCACCTTTTGGACGCTAAAGTTCAAAGTGGGGAACAAACCTATGACATGATCCCATTGGCTGGATTAATTTAATTCAAAGTGATTTAAATCACCAATTTGAATCATGATCTAAATCATCATCAGGCAGGAAACCTTTATTTAAATCATCAATTTTAATCTTGTGTTGCATTTATACTTTTGAGTTATTTTCCTAAGAAAGGTTGATTCTCACTGGTTGGTATAATTTGATACTTCTTTTTGCTAACAAGGAGGATATACTATACAGATACACATTTATTGAAGCAATTACGTAGCTTTACATATATGTATTCAGATTCTTAATTTTCACATTTTTATGATGTTAGAAAACGGTGAATGACATTTCTTATTTACTAGATGATTCATGCTTTACTTGTGAATTGTGTCAAGCTGCACTTGGCTGGAAATTGGAATGCAATTAAAATGCACAAAACAGCATTTTTTGTTGTTGTTGTTAATTAGTTAAATATGGCTGCCTTAAATTTATGGATAGATAAGAGGGAAAAGTAAGTTTACAAAACATATTTTGCAGTTCAAATTAACGGATTCGTTAACTAAAGGAAGTATTATCTGTAGTTAGTGACTTGAACTGATTTGTTTCCTTCAATATTTTAGCACTAGTAGGTCTCATCTTCTCACACCTTGTTTTTATTCATAGACTGGAAGAGGAAAAAAAGTTTTCCTGCTTTCTCAACTCCCAACTGGTTTCACAGCTTGCAATGAACTACTCACTGAACTAACAATTTGAATAAACTGAAATGAAATGAACAGAGTCTCTTGATACCTGCAGAAGACGCTACTGCTGTCAAAAGCAGGTTTAGCACTGTAAGAAATGCTGGGTCCAAGTGCTTGGCCAGTAACTTTCGTCAGTTCAGTGCTTTGACTTTCTTTAAAACTTTGGCAACTGACATATACTGCTTGGGAAATTATTTTAATAGTTTATAGTAAGTTTAGGCCTTAATGTAAGTTTTCACAATTTCAAATTTAATTTTCAATAGGTTTATTTTTAAAGAGAAAAAGATGTTTAATTTAAATTAATAAATGCCTAGATAGAAAGATCCATATAACTGGAACATACCTCCATAATTCATTATCCTCATGATCTCCCATAATAAGAAATACGATCCGACCCACAGCTATTTCCTACCGAAAACATCTATAATATAGTACTGTCTCCTCATAGTGAGTAAAGTCGTTTCAATGATTGTCATCTCACTTGTCAATGAAGATTGAACCTGTGACCTCCAGAGCTAAAGGACAAGCCTCTATCGCTTGAGCTGGAAAACTATGCCCCAGAGCCAAGCGCTGTGACAGAGTCCTCTGTGGAACAGACATAGATGGAAATATGTGAGACACATTGGGTACTCTGCACACTGACATTCATAGCCAGAAGGTTTAGCATTAACAAGCTCAATGAATGCAATATGGCTATTAACATTATCGTTTTAATCCTTCCCTCCTTCTGGGTCTGCGCTGTTTCCACCACCTCTATTCGGCCCAAGACATACAAAATGTCAGCGAAGATACTAGCTCCTTTTATAGCTACGTTTTTTATTGCTCATTTTAGAATCCTTTTCATATGAAGCCAGATCTCTTAAGGTCAGAAAATAAGCTGCCTGCTTTTATACAACAAAGCAGCAAGTAAAGCAAACTACTTCAACACTGTCCTTGAGAGTTTTACAATAAATGAGACATGTCCAAAGCTGGCGTTGTACCAGTTTTCTTTATTTGTTTATGAAATGGTGGTTTTCATGATAAATATACTAGGGCCTTTAGAAGTCTATGAAATCCTGAAACACAAAGAGGAAATACCATAACAGATGCAGACAGATAGACAGACAGACACAGCTCTTCCAAGATGCTGGCAGAGCCATCAGATAAATTCACAGAGGCCAATTCTTGCTGGCTTTGCATCTTGTGTAGCTGTTTATACCCGTGCAAAGTGAACAAGTGCAAAGTGGATGTAAAAAGGAGACCAAATCAGAGTGGCAGCCTCCACTTTCCACATGTGTACAAACTTGATCCTGCTCCAATTAAAGGTAATGGGATTTTGCCATGGATTTCAATGGGAGCAGAATCATGCTTTAAGTAACTACACCAGGCAGCAGAACCAGGACTATGACCTTGTATTTGCAACTCTTTTTCCCCTTATCATAGAATCATAGAATCTCAGGGTTGGAAGGGACCTCAGGAGGTCATCTAGTCCAACCCCCTGCTCAAAGCAGGACCAACACCAACTAAATCATCCCAGCCAGGGCTTTGTCAAGCCTGACCTTAAAAACCTCTAAGGAAGGAGATTCCACCACCTCCCTAGGTAACCCATTCCAGTTCTTCACCACCCTACTAGTGAAAAAGTTTTTCCTAATGTCCAACCTAAACCTCCCCCTCTGCAACTTGAGACCATTACTCCTTGTTCTGTCATCTTCTACCACTGAGAACAGTCTAGATCCATCCTCTTTGGAACCCCCTTTCAGGTAGTTGAAAGCAGCTATCAGATCCCCCCTCAATCTTCTCTTCTGCAGGCTAAACAATCTCAGTTCCCTCAGCCTCTCCTCATAAGTCATGTGCTCCAGCCCCCTAATCATTTTTGTTGCCCTCCGCTGGACTCTCTCCAATTTATCCACATCCTTCTTGTAGTGTGGGGCCCAAAACTGGACACAGTACTCCAAATGAGGACTCACCAGTGCTGAATAGAGGGGAATGATCACATCCCTCGATCTGCTGGAAATGCCCCTACTTATACAACCCAAAATGCCATTAGCCTTCTTGGCAACAAGTGCACACTGTTGACTCATATTCAGCTTTTCGTCCACTGTAACCCCTAGGTCCCTTTCTGCAGAACTGCTGCCCAGCCATTCGGTCCCTAGTCTATAGCAGTGCATGGGATTCTTCCGTCCTAAATGCAGGACTCTGCACTTGTCCTTGTTGAACCTCATCATATTTCTTTTGGCCCAATCCTCTAATTTGTCTAGATCCCTCTGTATCCTATCCCTACCCTCCAGCGTATCAACCACTCCTCCCACTTACTATCCCCTGCCCTGTTATCTTTTTCCTACCTTGATCTTCCCTCATCACGTCTTTTCTGTTTAAATTGGATAGTAAGGTCTTCAATGCAGGGGCTAACTGCTATTATTTATCTGTAAAATGACACACACACTTTTCGGTGTCGTATAAATACAACTTATTACAATCCAAATCTTTTTCACCAAACTAGACTGAGCAGATGTACCCATTGTCAAGCAGGGAGACTACTTGAAGTGGGCACGGCTCAAAGGAATCCTTTAAAAAATGACGGGCTTTTTAGAAAAGGGAAGCTTATTCTAAATTAGAAGATTTTGAAGATTTAGGGGGAAAAAAGCACAGTAATGATGGGAAAAAGAGTTCTATGTTTCTGAAGTGTCAGCTTTGTTGAAAAGAATTGAGTGTCCCCAAGTATATTAACATTAGTTTGACCATGTGGAGCACAGCAGGGGACAGAGCTCGTTTGCAGCAAGAGTTTTACCTGAAAAGAAAAATCTAATTATTTTTTGGTCATTTTCCCAATTTCTAACCTGTACATAACACCCACCAAAACCTAACAGACTCCTGTTGGCACCTTCAGTTCCATCGTGTGCAGACCTGTCTGCTATTTGCTTTAACACAAGATGTGTTATGTTGTTCTGTGTTACAGAGATGTAAGAGAATCCAGCAGGGATGCACCTGCTCTAGCGGATTTCAGCCAGATCTTGGGGTGAGTCATTGTTGTAACCTGATCTACTGGAATGAAGCAGAACAAAATGTAACCAAGGTGCAGCTACCTACAACTTTTTAACCATTCTGATAAATTGCCCCGTGGTGAGCAGACCTCAGCTAGTACGGGGGGAAATAGATCTTAATGTAGTTCAAGGGGCAATGGAGTACTCTCACAAGACTCTTCCATTGTGAACTGCTTTCATAAGAAATTTGCAGTTAACAATGGAGTCCTGTTGTCAGACTGATTGTGCTTTATTGCTCTGAAGCATGCAACTGATTGTCATCGCTAGTCTTCATCATATAAGTGCTCTGTATTAACACCCCCAACTCTGTGAGCTGCAGCTGCAAGTCTTCTCTGCTGCTGGCGTAGAAATTTCCCATCTACAGTGCACAGATCCTTTAAAACTGAGTGCATGTGGAGTATATAAAACTCCATTACAGGTTGTGTTCATTTTAAGCTCTTGCTTCCTGAAACAACCTTTGCATTCCCACAGGGGTTCTCAAACTTCATTGCACCGTAAACCCCTTCTGACAATAAAAGTTACTATGTGACCTTAGGAGGGGGGACCAAAACCTGACCCTGCCTGAGGCCCACTGCCCTGGGTGGGGTGCAGTGAGCCAAAACCTGAACTGGGCCACACCATTCCTGGGGTGGGAGGACAAAGCCAAAGTCCAAGGGCTTCAGCCCCAGCTGCGGGGCCTGCAATCTGAACCCTGTCACCCAGGGCTGAAGTCCTCGGGCTCGGGTTTAGCGTCAGCCTTGGGTGGTGGGGCTCAGGCTTTGGCCCTGGGCCCCAGCAAGTCTAACACCAGCCCTGGCGAACCCATTAAAATCGAGCTGTGATCCAGTGTGGGGTCCTGACGCACAGTTTGAGACCCGTTGCACTGAAAGGAACTTCCAAAGAGGACCTAGCAGGCCCAAGCCAATATGAGCTAATCTATAATGATTTTCTGAGGGTCAGAGCAGGACAATCAGCTTTATACTTAGTGGTACTTTTGCCTGGGTTTTCTAGTATGAGAAGTGCTTGAAAGTAATTTTTATGTAGAATTCACAGTATTTTACTATGTTCCTTGGGAAAAGACATTGTTGCCCACTCTGTTTTTTAACTATCGGCATAAGTGTGTCACTGAGGGATGTGGAAAATCCACCTCTCTGAGAGACAGTGATACCAACCTAGCTCCCAGTATTGACAGTGATATGTCGATGGGAGGGTTCCTTGTACTGATATACCTACTGTCTCTCAGGGAGGTGGAGTTCCTATGCAGATGGGAGAAGCTATCCCGTTGGCATAGGTAGTGCCATCACTAAGTGCTACAATGGCTCAGCTGCACTGCCGCAGCACTGTAAGTGTAGCCAAGTCCTAAGTCTGGTCATTAAGGGTGAAGAAAGACCCAACAGGACCCTCAAGACAGGTCCTCAACTGATGTAAATTGGCCTAGCTCCACAGAAGCATCACAGCTGGCAGAGGGCATTGATGAGCAGCTCCACTGTAGAAGTATGTGTTGAGGAGAGAGTTGAGAAAGGAGAGGAAAACTTCCAAGCATAATGGGATGAGAGGCATAAAAGGCACAAGGGTAAACCAAGATGGATAGGAAAAGGCTGACCAGGTAGAGCCTTGGGAAAGCAAGTAGTAAAGCTATTTGAACCTAATCTTGCTGCATTAAAATCAATAGTGACACTCCCACTGATGCAGGATCAGGCTGCCTTGATGAAAATTTGACATCCGATTCTTCATTGTGTTGTACCTTGAAACTGCTACCACTCTGAACTGGTACTATTAGACTTGTTTTGCATATGTGAAAAATACTACACAAAGCAATGGAGAATGTGAGTATTTAGGTACAGTGAGGAAAGAAACCTGGACCTTTGCAATGCTTCACTATCTTACTAACCCAGTCACCTAATTTTAAAGAGAGGTTTGCGATAAAATTCAGATGGGGCTGATGTGCTGGCTGTTGTAGATTAAGGAAGGCAGGGATAAAAAGTATGATGGTATAAATTGGAAGGAACAACCCAAGAGACATTCAATGACACTCAATGATCTGGCCTCCAGGATAATTTTAAACAAATGCCCATAGTTCTAGGATGAGGATTATGGCCACCAGCGCCATTCCTCAGGTACAATGGAGCTGTCCACCACAAAGGTGGCACTTGTGCAGGAGACAAAAAAGTTTTTTGCGGGCTGGTTGAAAACCATTAAATTAAGTCTCACAGAATCTAAGAACTGCCTCAAAGCTCACTGCTTTCAATTCCAAATGAAAGGTGTGTTTCTTTGACCCTGCCTTCAATAATAAATACCTATAGCACAGCAAATATAAAATAAATATTGCCAAAATATCTGATATAATTTTCCCCATGGGGGTGAAAGAACCCGATGGGACAAATCTCTCCTTTACATAAATTTCAGCAATTCTGAGGACAAAATGGCTGCTGAAACATGCCCAAACACATTTTGCACGGATGGAGCTGACCTTGGTTTCTTTTGAGAATGGGTAAACTCCACTGGGGCAAAGGATGACTTTTCTGAGCATTTCTCTGGTGCATATACACAATTGGCTGAAACTGGGGTTCATTCCAAGTGTAAACAAGGATTTCAATGTTAAAAGGTGCAGTGTACACAAAGCAAAGTGGGATAACTGATGTGTAGCTACAGATAGTCCCTTTTCCTGATATTGAATTCTGTCTTTTGAGAACTATGGAGGGACTCTGCCAATATGGTTTGTTGTAAATTAAAAAACAAAACCAAAATCAATATTTGTTTCTATGAAATTGTGTTCTAATATTTCTAAAGAAAACAGGTTCTGTCGAAAATCTAGGGCGTGTCACTGAAAGTGGCCGCCATGTGGAACTCACACTGAAGTCAACAAGAGATCATATTCAACACACTTATGAGCTCGGGTCCATATAATTGTCCCTTGGAGCGCTGGAAACCAAAACAGAACAGCATGATCCTAATGGATATTTTAGCAACAGGAGCTCTTTAAGTATCTAGATTAGACAGACTAGACAGATCATGAGCACTAGGAAGTGAAACTGCTTAATCGAGTTATGTGGCCCAAGACCAGTGAAGCACCAAAAGCTGAAACGGTGAAAATTAAATGAGATTTGATCAATCCTGTTTCAATGCTCTAGGGTGTTAATAATAACACAATAAATAAATTTGTTAGTCTCTAAGCTGCCACAAATATTCCTGTTCTTTTTGCGGATACAGACTAACACGGCTGCTACTCTGAAACCTGAAATAATAACACAGGGAGTTTTAAAAATACATAGGCTTTTTTATCCTAGATGTGCCCCCTTTAAAACAGATTTGTATCTGAAAAAATGTTGCAAAGTTTATTTGCTTCCCTCTTGACATTATTGTTGACAACCTCAGGACTGTATAATTTGTAGCGGTAACCAACACACCTCTTTAGATTTTTATCTTATCTGTTGAGCGGGATTGCTTGTTTTATAAAAAAGATTCTCAGGGCTAAATCCTCAGCTGGTTTGAGTCACCGTAGCATCACTGAAATCCACTGATATTTGCACTAGTTGAATATCTGGCCTACATTTAGCCATTCACCTAGGTTTTGATACTAGCATCCATTGCACAGCACAGTATGCAAATACGATGTGTGTCTCTTGTATTCTAGTTACTGATCAGGACTTCAGTACTTTGAGACTGTGGTAGTAAGTTTTGTCAGCAGAGCAATAGAGGGTATGGTAATATCTGCATGCACTGAATTCAGAAGTCAGATTGTAAATATTCACTGCCATGCTATCAGGAATGAAAATGCTCCCTCTGAATAACTTTTTCCTCAATGAACCTGATTACAAGCATAAATATACTGAATTTCAATGCAAATCGGAAGCTCACTTTTTGCCTCCATTTATTCAGGTTACAGATCTGGAGAAGTTTGAAATTTCAGAGATATTTTACATGTGCAAAACTTCAGGACAGAAAAAAAAAAGTTTTATCAAATTAAAGAGGCACTAATCATTTATCTAGCCTGCCAGCCACAAGCTCTCCAAAATATTGATCTTATTTTTCTTTTTGAAACAACCCATCACATTTGCCTTAAGTTTCCCTGGGCGTCATTTCCCCACATCCCTGACAATAGATTCTCAGTTTGGAATCCCTTCCATTTTATTCAACTTGATTTCTTTTATCGGCTTCCTTTTAAATCCAGGGGGCCCAATTCTCCCTTCTGTTACATTAATTTTACAATGTAATTCCACTGAAGAGCCAATGGGGTTGGAGAACAAAGTCCCATGTCTTGTTACCACTTCACAGTACATTCATTACCTGTTCAGATTGGCATCTTCTCGGTCTTCTTTTCACGCCCCTCTGCACAAACAACAATTCTGATTTTCCGACTGTCCCTGCATTACGTGCCTCCAGAAGTCTTCTCATCACATTCCAGTAGTGCTACCTCCAACACCATTTCCATCTCAAAAGAGGATCTATTCTACTTAGGTTATAAAGTTTTTTTCTGGGTGATTCCCAACTATGAATAATGCAGATGTGGTTTCCTGTGAGTGCTTCGGTGTTCAGAAAGGCCCAGGGGGAATTGCTTGGTTTGGGGATAATATGAATAAATATTCTAGTGCTCTCTAGAAAGACACAAGGTCTGATTCTCTGATTCCTTGCACCTTGTGTAGTCATTTACACCTGTGGAAAGTGCATGTAAAAATGCCACCAGATCTGTGTGGCTTCATATTACACCCTATAGCTGTACATGACTGTAGGAAGTGAAAGGCAGTGGAGATTCAGGATGCTTGAGTGTCCAGCCAAATAGAAACCACAAGGTAGTAGAAATCTCACAGGAAGTGTCCCAGGGAGGGAGAGAAGGGATTGATCATCTGCTTTCTTACACTAGTCTAACCCACTGCTATCCAGCGACCTACTTCTGATTTACATCAATGCAAGAGAGTGGAGAACAGGGCTCCAGATATCTTGAAATGTTTAGATAAATTCACACAAGGCTTTGGCTGTTTATCCAAACAGAACCACCAAATCTTCTAAAATTCACCCCTCACTAATTATAACTTGTTTTATTGAGACAGCTAGTACTGTTCAAGATACTGGGGATATTTCATAATCTTTGCTGAAGGCTGCCATGGTATCTTTAACTTTTAGCTAGACAGCAATCAGAGTCAAGAGGATGGAGCATGAATTTAACACATCACCTGAAGTGAAAAGAACATTGCTATATGTTCTTTCCATTTTTTTAAACTCTTGTAACACTGGTGAAAGCTTTCACCTGAACTAAATGTTTCCTTCCCTAGCAACTATCACTATCTTTTTCTCCCCGTATTTCTAATGGAACTTTAAGTAAACATCAGGTGAGAGGACAGGTGAGCTTGTGGTTAATGCACTGTCTCAGGATCCATGGTCACCTGTCAGGCAGGTTTCCTCAGGATCAGGGTCCCCATGGCTTTCAGTGTCCACTGCTCTGGGGTTGCATTCCCTTTCATAGAGAATTTTTAAATTTGGGGGAATGGTTCCTAAGTGGAAGAAAACGAATTTTGAAATATCAAAATCCTCCACAATGGAGTTATTTTTCTCCACTCAACTTTAGAACGTACATATACTAATTCAGCTCCCAAAAGGATGTTATGGCAGAACAAACACAAAGACCTGGCCCTGGTGTCCAAGAGTTTTGCTATCTGATTTTAGGTGTATTAAAATCAATTTACAGTCAGCAGTGACAACAAAAATCTTGGCTATTAACACCAAATTCCAAACTACTAGAAAGGTCAATTAAAAGTATAAACAAAGATGTCTTACTCTGTGTCCTATGCAAACACCTAGGAAAGCAAGCAAATCACTTGCAAGAATGTAATTCCCAATATTTTCAAATGCTGTTGGATCAAAGATGCCCCAAATACAGCCGCAGAGCTACATACAGTCCACAGAGTCCTACAACAATAATAGTAGTAACTTACCACTTAGGACCATATTCACAACCGCCACTTTAGGCACTGAAATCCCAGAATCACTCCCCACTAGGATTCACGAAGCCCCTGCTCTGAGGAAACCCTGCAGGTGCCTAAACCTTCTCAGCACCTCAATTTTTGCAGTAAAAATTCCCTAGGCACCTATATTTCTCCCTTGGAGCATGTGCACTGCACCCCCACACCAGGCCTCTAGACACCTAAGTCCCAGAGTGATAAACAAAGTAGGGGAAAATAGGCATTTCTCTGCCTAACTCACCTTCAGGGCCTGATCCAGTAAACATGCTCAGAGCTCGTCTACCCAATTGGGCCCTTATAGAGAAGCTTACATAAATGTGGGGTGAGAGGAGGTGGAAGAGAACAAGGCTCTCCATTAGCCCAGTAATTAGGGTACTCAGCCAGCCTGTGAAGACCCCACCACCCATTTCAAGTCCCTCATCTACCTAAGAGGGAGAAGAGAGTTTAACGGGGGATCTGCCAGCTCTCAGGTGAGTTCCCTAGCCACTGATCTAGTCTAATGGGTGGGGTGGGGGGCTTCACTTTTTCCTGTTGACACTGTTCTGCTGTAGATAAATAACTTTAAAAATCCATTGGCGAAGGGGAACTAGACATTGGGTCTCCCATCTCCCGGATGAGTACTCTAACCACCCGGCTATAGAGTCGTTCTCTCATGCTCGCTCTCCTCCTTTGTTATTTATCCATAGTAGAAGAGCTTCAACAGGGAGGGCGAAGGAGCTGTATATCAGAATGTCCCCTCGCTCAGTGGTTAGAGCACTCACACAAGAGGTAGTGGACCCCAGTTCAAATCTCTTCTTCACATCAGGGGGAGGGCATCTCCCAATCCCAGTTGAGTAGCTTAACCACTGAGTTATGAGAGAGACCCTCCTTCCCACCTGGCCCTGCTTTCCGCTAAAATGGCAGAGGCATCAAACACTGAGAAAGAGCGTTTGCTGAGAATATCAAGCTGAGGGAGGCAACAACCTGGAGCCCAGACAGGGCTTAGCCTCCCTCCTTCAGTTTGACATCCCTGAGTGGCTCTCTTTGAGCAGCTGCCCACCATGCTAGCTTTTGTGAATCCCATTCTGAAGCGCCTATTTCCCTCCATTTACTGTATAAGGACTCAGAGCCCAAATCATGCTGTGTGTGAATCCCAGTGATTTTCTAGATGTCTTTGTTTCTTGGTGAATCGAGCCCTCTATTGTTCATAGCACATTCAAGGATTTCCAGGCACTTTGCAGACATGGATGAATTAAACCTGAAGCCATCCATGTGAACCATGGACGTATTCTTATCCCCATTTTACACAAAGGGAAATGGAGGAAGAGAGGAGAGGTTTGTGTGACCATGGGCAGGCTCACACAATGTGCGTTAAAAGCCAGGCGTTCTGGCACCTTATGCTGTGCTCTAACCACTAGAATGTGTTTCTTTCTGTGAATCAACTTCAGGATTTTATTGCAGAGGAACTGAAAAAAAATCGACTCATCTTTCAGACAAGATACAAGAGTGAATAGTATAGTTGTGTTGTCCATTTATTTTTGTAATTAAAACATTATGGAAATATAATACACAACTTCAGTGTGGCCCTTGGGCTGCTGGCAAGTTCCTCATGCATCCAGTGGCATCGCAAGTTTCAGGCCCCTGCTGTTGATTAAGAAATTTCCTTGATCTATAAATATGGAACATTAATCTGATTAATGTGACAGTCTCCCATGGCAGAAATGTGTTTAAATGTGAATCGATAGCTCCATACATTCGCATGACATTGGACAAGCAAGAAAAATAAATGCTGCCCTTGACAAGCTGCTGAGAATTCAGCACTTGAATGTTGAGCTTTAAACATCTATAGACACAGATGAAGATGAAGCTGTGGCATTGTGAGCCAGCTTCAGACAAGGAGCCTAGTCCAGATAGTGATTCAAATGTAATGCACACTACTCACTGCTTCTTTGCAGGCACACTGCAGCTGCACAACTATATATATTACTCAGACTTTTTTTTTTAACTGCAGAAAGAAGGCTGAGGAAAGGACTTTTTTATGCTTTATTAGGAGGAGGTTTTCCTCTTAATTCATAAGAACCATATGTAGTAGGATCACCACCCAACTGCAGGGCTGAAGCCCAAAGCTTTTTGCCAGACATTCAGGGGAATCAACACAGCGGAGGTGTGGTGTCAGTTCAAAACAACCGCAGATGCAATGGAAGCCATTAAACATACCTGTTATTTGAGTGGGAGCTGAGCACACACACATTACAATCACAACGCAGATGAAGAATAAAGGCATGTTTCGATAGGATTTCAAGTGTGGTACAGAATGCCCTTTCAGTGATATGTAGCAGGACATGTGGCGGGCTGCAGCATGGAGAGCATCATATAGCACTTTGAGACATATAGCACTTAAAGCACTATATAAACTGAGACCACTTGGTGTATCATACTGGCCAATGCTGAGTCATTGTTCCCTTGTGCTCCCTCTGACTGTCTGTTGTATCCGACTCTGCTGTCTCTCTTCCTAGATGTAGATTGTAAGCTAGGAAGTAAAGGACCATCTTGTTATATATTATCATAGAAATGTAGGGCTGGAAGGGACCTCACCAGATCATATAGACCATCTCCTCACACTGAGGTGGGATTAAGTATACTGTTACCTGGGGTTCTTTCAACCCAAAGCTCTTGGTAACTTTTACTCTGTCCGAGGTGGTGTCAGGAAATAAATCAGGGGAGAAGCGGCCATCCAACTGATAGATGGCTGGCACAAACAGGACAACACAAGAGTGCTTTCACTTAAAGCTAAACTTTACTTAGTCTCAAGCACTTACACACGTTCGCAACAGATTAGTAAAACACCCCCAACCCTTGATAATTTCCAAAGTTGAGTGTGGCTCTTGAGTGATACACTGGCAGGTTTCGGGTGGCCAAATCTTCTGTCTGCTGGTGGGGACCGCAAGATGTATCCAGAGGGAGAGTCCAAAGGGAGTCCAACTATCTCAAATTTTTTCCCCTTATTTATACATTAGTAATAGAATGACATGTCCCTTAAAGATACCTTGTTAAGTAAGCAGTTTCAATGGTCAAGCAAGAGGTTCCTTCTGATTATTGATTAACCAGGTGCGGGTTTTCCAGTTTGCAGCCTTGAGACCCCAATAGACATTCCTGGGGCACATCCTGCTCTTTTAAAATGCATGTATCAGCATCTTCAACACAATTCTTATCGGAAGGACACGGGGTCAAGCTGCCCTTTCTGTGGTACCCCAATACCGCTCCCCCTTTCCTGCCTTGGTAAATCTGAGACTGCTGAATAGGCTGCTTTTAACAATAAGCCATAGTGGTTTCAGGCACTTTACTGGCTTGCCAAAATCTCCCCGTACAATACCTAGACCATCCCTGAAAGATGTTTGTCTGACCTGTTCTTAAAAACATCCATGGACAGGAATTCCATGACCTCCCTAGTTAAGCAATGGAACAAGTCACCTATCTTTATAGTGAGAAAGCTTTTCCAAATATCTAAACCAAATCTCCTTTGTTATGGTCTGTACAGTTCCGAGCACAAGATTTTTAAGCCAGAACCATGATTTAGGAATGTCTGAAGCTGGCAAAACTAAAAACTTCCTCTAAGAGCATCTGATTTTCTGTAATCACAAGCCAGCTTCAGTTACATGCGTGCTCAATAGTAATTTATCAGTAGCTCATTTGTGGTGGATACCACATGTACTATGAACAGCTTACTCCAAAATTTTAGAGCAATGAGGACATTTCTGCACTTCATCTTGGGTGTTTACGTTTTTCCCTTTTAATTGATTTACCCACATCTTAGGAAGAAAAGATGGACAATAGCAGGATGAGATGAAGGTCGTACAGTCAACCTGTGGAACTCTTTGCCAGAGGATGTTGTGAAGGCCAAGACTATAACAGGGTTAAAAAAGAACTAGTTAAATTCATGGAGGATAGGTACATCAAAGGCTATTAGCCAGGATGGGCAGGAATGGTGTCCTTAGCCTCTGTTTGCCAGAAGCTTGGAATGGGCAACAGGGGATTGATCACTTGATGATTACCTGTTCTGTTCATTTCCTATGGGTCACCTGGCATTGGCCACTGTCGAAAGACAGGATACTGGGCTAGATGGACCTTTGGTCTGACCCAGTATGGCCATTCTTATGTTCTTGTTTCAGAGGCACAGAACTTGAATGCTTTCTCCTGTATTCCATGATCCCTCCTATTGCTTGGGAGTATCCATCTCTCTTATTTAGATTCCCTCTTCTCCTCTCTCCCCTTCCCACAGTCTTCTCTGTTTTGCCAGCCTATAAAGAACTCCCCTCTCTCCTTCCCATTTATCTCAGGTATGCATATGGCACCTACCACCATAGTATCTGAACACCTCTTTAGAGCATTTATCCCTCACAACACCCCTGTAAATTAGAGAAATTGTATTATCCCCATTTTACAGGTGGGGAACTGAGGCCCAGATCTGAAGAGGTATTTAGGCTGCTAACTTGCATTGATTTCAGTGGAAGTTAGGAGACTAAATATCTTTGAGGATCTGGGCTAGCAAGATTAAGTGATTTGGCCAAAATCACACAGGAAGTCTATGTAAGAACAAGGAACTCAACTGAGTCCTAAACTAGCACCTTAGCATGCTGACCACTGGACTATCATTTCCTCTCCTCATTAAAAGGACAACTAACTAATCAACCAAACAAAAAAAACCCTTCTTTCCTCTCCCTTCCAACCAAAATCCAAAGAAAGACAAGGATGCCAGTAGGACAAAGAGGTAGGAAAGAGACTGAGGGTAGGTTTACACTTACCTTCCCCGTCGACGCGGTGAGTTCGACTTCACGGTGTTCAAACTATCGCGTCTGATCTAGACGCAATAGTTCGAACTCCGGAAGTGCCGCGGTCGACTCCGGTACTCCACCACTGCAAATGGCGGTGGTGGAGTCGACGGGGGAGCCGCAGAGTTCGACCCCGCCGCGTCTGGACGGGTGAGTAGGTTGAACTAGGGCACTTCGAATTCAGCTACGTTATTCACATAGCTGAATTTGCGTACCCTAGTTTGACCCCCCTTCTTAGTGTGGACCAGCCCTGAGTGGAGGAAACATAGAAGAGAGTCTTCTGACTTCTATCTTCTCTGGTATTAAAGGTCCCCTATACTGGGCACCTATCACAATTTCAAGCCCACTGGCCTTGGGGCAGAGAACTCTGGATGCCTGAGTCAAACTGTCTGGAGTAGCTCATGAGCATGAGTGCCAGCCTTGGGTCAGACTGTCAAGAAGCAGGGCACAAACCCCAAATTGGTTGTGAGTTCTAGACTTAGATTTCACCAACCACGTAACAAGTGTGAACTCCTCAAGCATTATAGCAGCCTAATCATGGAGCCACAGGCAATCCCCTTAGGTACTCTAGTCTTATTTTGCCACCCAGGCAAGTTTGCCTTTGTGATAGATGGCTCCTTACACCAAAAGTCACAACAGTATGTAGGCTGCGTCTGACAAAGTGGGTATTCACCCATGAAAGCTCATGCTCCAATATGTCTGTTAGTCTATAAGCTGCCACAGGACTCTTTGTTGCTTTTTACAGATCCAGACTAACATGACTACCCCTCTGATACTTAACAATATGCAGGTTACTCCCAGTACCAAAGGACCAGTCACTTACTCCAGGTCAATTGTACCTCTAATCTCAAACAAAACCAATGCTTGTAGCCAGTCCCATAGTAAAGTACATGAAGATTTATTAACTAAGGAAAAAATGAGAGTTATTTACGAGGTTAAAGCAGATAAACATACACACAAATTACTTACAGTCTTAGGTTCCAAGAGGTAATAGAAACTGCTCTGATATGCAAGTTTTCTATGTCCTGTAGGGCTAACCCAAGCTTGGGGATCCCTTGCTTATGCTTAGAAATGTTGTCCTCTCTAACTTCCAAGCATCATAGTGATACAGTTCTTTCTGGTCAGGGATTATTATTCCTTTCCCAAAGTTCAAACTGATGGAACAAGTGTCACTGCCTGTCTCCTCTTCACAGGTGTGTTTGTGGGTGGGAGGGGAAAGGAAGGGAAGGTGCGGCAAATCACCGAAGTCTTTATCCTTTAATGTTACATAATGGCTCTGCTTATGTGCAGGATTAGCACTTCCTATTAATTAACGTTTCCTTCCTGTTTGGTGAAATACACAGGATATGCCTACACAGGAAAGAAAAACCCATGGCTGGCCCGTGCCAGCCAACTGGGGCTCAGGCTGCAGGGCTGTTTCTTTGCTGTGTAGACATCTGGGATCAGGGTGGAGCCTGGGCTGTAGAACCCTGTGAGGTGGGAGGATCTCAGAGTTCAGGCTCCAGCCAAAGCCCAAAAGGTCTACATAGCAATGAACAGCCCCACAGCCTGGGCCACAGTAGGCTGGCGAACCACAGGTGTTTAGTTGCTATGTAGACATACCCCAATTACGGAGTTTTAAATTGCAAACACTCAATATAGCTTTATACCAGGCCTGCTCGTAAAGCGGCGAGGGCCACATTACTCCAAAGAAAACAGCCGAGGGCCGAAACCTCCCGGCCCCGCAGAAACACCCCGCCCCAGGGCCGCCCAGCCCTGCGGAAACAAACCCTCCTTCCCCAGCGCCACCCCACCAAAACAAATGTGGGCCAAAAAGGAAGGTTGGGGGTGGGGAGGTGATACTTTATTTTAAATCAGCCAGGGGCTCCCAGCTGAAGAGGTGGCTGGGAGCCCTCAGGGGCAAATTAAAGGGCCCGGGGATCCGGCGGCTGGGGGAACCCGGCAGGGCTGGCTCTAGGTTTTTTGTTGCCCCAAGCAAAAAAAATTTGGCTGCCCCCCATCCCAGCCCTGGGCTCCCCCCTGTACCTCCTGCTGCCCCAGTCCTGGGCTCTCCCCCCACCCACCCATACCCCCTGCCGCCCCAGCGCTGGGCTTCCCCCTTTCCTCCCCACCAGTGCCCTCGCCCACCCCGCTGCTGCCCCAGTCCTGGGCTCCCCCACACACACCTCCTGCTGCCCCAGCCCTGGGTCACTGGTAACTCGCTCCCAGGGCGGGTCATTCAGCAGGAATTTTGGATGTGCACAAAACACAGACAGGATTGGTTCCCATATGATTACAGAGCTGCGGTAAAGTGAAACAATTTTCAGCTTGTGTGATTGGAGGATATCTGGATGCATATTATAAGACTGTCCTCCATAAATGAGGAAAAGTTGAGGTGCCTTTATTATTCTTTTGTTCCACTCTTTCTTTCTATGGGGAATTTGCCAATGCAATATCACTGTCTTCCTTTTAAACAAACAAAAAGGCAATGGCTGTTGAAAATAGCAATTCCAGTCCTAATAAGCATTTCTTGCTCAATTTTATCCTACTTTTTCTACAGCAAGTTACAGTGGATCAGTGTATTTGATTTGGGAGAAATGAAGTAACAGCTGCCTAAACTGAGCTTGAGCACTCCTGAATTTTGAGGTGTTCAAATCTGGAAGGCTGGGGTGGGGGCTGTGGGCTCCACGGGGGAGCATGGCAGCAACGTGTCTGGAGCTGCACGGAGCCAGACATGCTGGTCTGAGTGGCATGGTAAGGGGGCTGGGGGTTGGAGAAGGGGTAAGGGGTTCCGGGGGGCAGTCAAGATTCATAGATTGATAAAGATTCCAAGGCCAGAAGGGACCATTGTGATTATCTAATCCGGCCTCCTGAAGAGCACAGCCCACAGAACTTCCCCCACATAGTTGCTAGCACATTATTTTTAAAAGAAACCCAATCTTGATTTAAAGGTTGACAGTGTCAGAGAATCTATCAATACCCTTGATAAATTGTTAATGGCTGGAATTAACTTTAGTTAAGCACTTTGAAGAGTAAAGTGCTGTTATGATTTCCAAGTGCTAAATTTATTAGTACTGGATTATTGCTGAACAACTCTCTTTGTGAGTACTGATGGGAAAATCGGAAAAAAAAAGTTATGATCTGTTTGGAACCACACCAAAACTATAACAGCAGTATAAAAACACTGCACCACACCAATTTAGCCTTTCAATATTTGTTCTGAGCATTTCTATTTATTTTTCTCTTCAAGTCTCCATACAAGCTTTCTGCCTCCTTTCCGCTCCAACCCATGTATCAGGTGGAAGTGTAAACAATACTTGTCATTTGAGCAATATGATTATTTTTATTGTTAATTAATTGTATTTCTATAGCATGTAGGAGGCTAGGTCATGGACCAGGACTAGACCTGTGTGTATAAGGTTTTTTTTTAGTTTGTTGGCAATTTCAAAAAGCCTAAAAGAAATTATTTTGTATTTGACCAAAAGAAAGAAAGAAAGAGAAAAAGAAAGCTTAAGTTTTCAGCAAATCATAAACATTCATTTTGGGTCAAACAACATGTTGTGATTTTGTTCATTTTTGAACATTTTCAAAAATAAAAAGGAACCAACACCATTTCAAAACATTTGTTTTTAAATGAACAATTTAGAAAATGTGACATAAATTTCCAAAACATTTTGGTCTGTCCAAATCTGTATTTTTTGCTGAAAAATGTTTCAGCCAAAATGTTTTGCTCAGATGGAACCAGGACCATGTTATGGTAGACACTATACAAACCCAGACAAAAGAGACAATCCCTGCCCAAAGAGTTTTCAATCCAAGTACAAAACAAGAAGCAACAGATGGCTATAGGTAGACCAATGGAGGGAGCACAAAGAAACAATGAGGAAAGTATTGGTTAGCATGACAGGCTGTGTACTCATCACACCAAGAGCTTAACCATTGTCAAGATTTTTGTAGGCATCATAGAATAGGAGTGTTTTGAGGAAGGATTTGTAAAAGGATAATGAGTTAGTATTTATTACTTGTATTTACATGGCAGGCTTCATGTAATTGTGATGGTTGCCATATTGACCAATACCAGGAACTGAACCAGGGACTTCCAAAGCTAAAAGAATAAGCTCATCACAACTTTCATGTGGGGCCGCAGCTATCTAGCTACGAGCTTTGTGGATTGGGCACAAAGACATAGCATGTACCGACCAGGGGCTACAGAATGATGCCAAAGTGCTTTACAATGAATTAAGCTTCAAAACAACCTTGTGGGGTTTTAGTATAACCTTTGGGTGGGCCAGAGTTTACTTCGTTTCTCCTCTCCTAGTGCTCCAAGTCAAGTCAAGACAATCAAGTCCCAAGAGAGAACCAGAGGAATGAATTTAATTCTCAAGTACCAATTTTATAAAAATGTATAGCGATAAAAACATCATAACTTAATTTCTACTAAATAACAAAGCTACTTCATAATTCACCCACATTATCTTCACAGTTATAAATATAAAACTAAAACAAATTAAATCTAAACCAGTCAGCATCAATCCCCTCCTGCCCCCCATTGAGAAGTAACTCAGAGCTCCTAAAGCTTAGGTTGAGTTCACCTGAGTTTCAAATAGTGTCTTTGTTCATCAACTCTATACAATCTGCTGAGTCGAAAGCACTGCAGTAATATCTTCTCTCTTCTTGCCTGCAGAGATCTTCATTTGGAAAACACACAGACTCTTTCTCCTCCTCTGCTGGACTGTGGAATCAAGTAGCTAGTCAGCTAACTAATTAATCAACAAATCAGTATTAAGTGTGCAAGTGAATAACCCTATTACAAGACAAATGCAAAACCTAAGAATAGAAAATGTCAATGACTCTTTCCTCATCATCACATTTAAACAAGAAAGGAGTGAGTGAACCTGACTGGATAAGACAATTTGACTAAAACAATTTGGCTAAAATCAAACAACATTCAAGGTATACAATTAAAATGAAATAAATTAATTTTCCCTCCCAATTTCCTCTTTTTACAACTAATAGTGCCAGGGCTTTTCTGTCGGAAAGTGAACAATATTATCAAGAATTAGGGGGAAACAGCCTATTTTCTGCTCCTGTGACACTGAGCTTCTCTCTCTCTGCTCACACATCCTTTTGTAAAGCAGCTGCACTGACTACTTGACCTCAGTGGAGTCTATTAATCCAGCTAAAGGGAGCCTACCGAGCATGCTCTAAACTACGACCCCCAAGTCCAGAAACTTTTGGGAGTGGAATGCTAATTGGGCATCTGCAGAGCATTAATGACCCAGACACAACTCATTCCTCTCCCCACCACCCCCACACTTCTTGTCTCTAGATCTCTGAAAGAGATATCTTCCAGTTAGGCGCATGGGTTACATTAGGTTCAAGTTACAGACTGATAAGATGAGACACGGAGATGGTAAGCGATTTGTATTCTATGCGAGAACCCGACACTCCCACGTTAGAAGCTTGATTCTCACTTCCCCACTTGACTTACTTAACCATAGTGCAGTCAAGTGGAATCTAGTCTATGACCAGCAGTTGTCACTGCTCTGCTGTGATGTGCATTTTTTTTTCCTGGCAAAACCTTATTGATTATAGGTGAAACTGAGCAAACCTGCAAAGGCAAACAACAGATTATGTTTGCTTCCATTTTTCACAAAAAACAAAACAAAACAAAAAACACCTGTGAAAAGTCCTATTCGCCTATTTCTTTTTACATGCACAAATTCTTCCACTGCTTCTTTAAATAGCAGGAGTTATGGAGGGTTTGTTATGCAGAAGACAAGAGGCCCAATTCGCCTCTGACTTATGCCAGTGTAGAAAGGAGTCAACGCCTTGGCATCAACACAGTTACAGTGATGTAAAACAGGTGTGAGTGGGAAGAGACGCCAACCAAGGAGCACACTTTGTTAAGATTAATACATTTTCTCCTGTTTTAAGCATCAGATACATAAGCCTCCTATGAAAATGTATATGCGAGGTCTGTGACTGAAGTGACCCGACTCCAGATATAGATTCTTTATCAATAACGTAAAGCCTTGCGTTAAGAAATTAGTAGTTATTCTGCTTAAGTACTTTGTTTTCTTTTGCTTTGTATAGGGGCCTGAAAAGATGCCCCTCTACCCCGCACCCATCCACCTCCAATAATATCATCAGAATTCCTCCTACCTGTCCCCTCACCAATCCTATACAATAATATAATGCTGGAATTGTTTTGTTTTGTTTTAACGACATGGATTGTGCCTTCCAAAGAATTTTCCCCCGAAGTCTTTCTGGTGCCTGGATATCAACTAAATTGGAAATGCTAATATTTCTCATTGCCTGATTCCCACCAAGGGAGTGTCAAAATATCCATAAAATGAATTGTGTGCACTGATGGAGACATATAGATTTATGTATTGTAATGCACATCGTTTAATATTACAGTCTTGTAGGAATTAATTTTATTTTTAATTTTCATCACATTTTGCATTTAGGAGCACCATGTGAGATGTTTTGTATGAAACGCCAGACTTCCAAAGTAATTTTGCCAACAGTCAGATAAATGCATAGAATTCATTGAATGTCTCAGCTATATGGAAGCATTAGACCCCTAATAGCTCCAAATTAGCATTTCCCCTTAGGTTAATACATCTATATTTTAGTGGAAATGTTGGAATACAGTAATCTAAGGCTGCCTGTTTAAAAATTGGGCTGTTCTCTCTGTTACTGGGAGTAATCTGTTCAAAAAGGTTAGGGTCGACTTTTCCTCTTATAGCTGCCGTGGTTATTATATCGTGCAGAAATGAGTATCTGAAACATGTCATTATGGATTAGTGTGGACAGATGGCCTGATATCCCCTGTATAAATTCAGTGAGTCCAGTTTTTAAATACATGTGACTTACAAAAGTATAATGATCAATACCAGATGGCACCCCAGTTGGCAGTCTTAGCAAAGAGAGTAATATTTGAACAGGCATGTGTTATGCTCTCATCCTTATAGGTGGTCCCTATTGTACAGGGAGATTTTGGCAAACCAAGAAAGTGCCTGAAACCACTATGGCTTATTGCTAAAAGCAGCCTAGTCAGCAGGCTTAGCTTAACCAAGGCAGGAGGGGAGGGTGTTTGGGTGCCACAGAAAGAGCAACTTAATCCTGTGTCCTTCTTGATAAGAATTGTGTTGAAGTTGCTGATAAATGCATTTTAGAAGAGCAGGATGTGCCCCAGGAATGTCTATTGGGGCCTCAAGGCTGCAAACTGTGGAAAAACCCACACCTGGTTAATCAATAATCAGAAGGAACCTCTTGCTTGACCATTTAAACTGCTTACTTAACAAGGTTTCTTTAAGGTACATGTTATTCTATTACTAATGTATAAATAAGGGGGAAAAGTTTAAGGTAGTTGGACTTGTTTGGACTCTCCCTCTGGATACATCTTGTGGTACCCACCAGCAGACAGAAGATTTGGCCACCGGAAGCCTGCCGCTGTGTCACTCGAAAGTCACACTCAACTTTGGTAATTATCAAGGGTTGCGGACATATGTAAGTGTTTGAGAATAAGTAAAGTTTAGCTTTAAGTGAAAACACTCTTGTGTTGTCCTGTTTGTGCCAGCCATCTATCGGTCGGACTGCCGTGTCTCCCCTGATTTATTTCCTGACACCACCTCGCACAGAGTAAAAGTAAAAGAACCCTGGGTAACACTATAGGGTAGGATTGAGACATATTGACATGGGATTGCTGGGAATCCCTTTGTTGCTCTGTCCATACAATGTGGAGAATAGAAGACCGCTGCCCTGATTTTCACTATGCTATGGCCCCTCTATACTGTTCGGACAGTGAAAAGGTGCTTATTTTAAACAATATGTACACAACCAGAATCAGCTTGCCCTACCCGCCCACAGCCTCTGTTGTTATTCCATCATTTCCCCACCAAACATATAAGAATCATCAGCAAAACATTTTTCACACCAGAATGAACCAGGGAGACACACTGCAAGGGAATCCATGTCATAATCAAATTAATCTTAATCAAACTGTAAAAAATACCCAGTGAACCAGGTAGATCTAAAAGGACAAAAGCACCGTTTTCTGAGTTTCTAAACAGCCCTGGAAGAGCTGTCACTCACAATGCAAAAAAAATGAAATAGAAAACCATGGAGCTAAATTTCAGCTTTCAAAAGATGACACCGAAAGTGTAGCATTGACTCTGAAGAACTGTTTTTGTTTAGCAAAGAAAACATTACAAGTTGTTGTCATTTGCACTGTGGAAAATCTAGGGCCCCCAAGGAAGATCAAGGCCCTATTCTATGTGTTGTACATAGACATAATAAGAAACTGTCGCTGGCCGGAAGAGCTTAAGATCTAAATACACAAGAGAGGAGATAAAGTGTGGGAGATAAGAAATATTATTTCCATTGTACAGGTAAGTAACTGAGACACAGAGGGATGAAGTGACTAAGGCCAGAAGGGACTATTGTGATAATCTAGTCTGACCTCTGCACATTGCACGCCACAGAACCTCGCCCCCTACTCCTGTAATAGACCCATAACCTCTGGCTGAGATACTGAAGTTCTCAAATCATGATTTACAGACTTCAAGTTACAGGGAATCTGCCATTTACACTAGTTTAAACCTGCAAGTAACTTGTGCCCCATGCTGCAGAGCAAGGCGAACCCCCCCCTCTCCCCAGGATCTCTGTCAATCTGACCAGGCGGAAAATTCCTTCCTGACCCCAAATATGAACCCTGAGCATGTGGGCAAGATCTACGAACTAGACACCTGGGAAAGAATTCTCCCTTAGTAACTCAGAGCCCTCCTCATCTAGTATCCCATCACCGGCCATTGGAGACATTTGTTGCTAGCCGTCGCAGATCATTTCATTGTAGGGATTCCTATCTTTCCATCCCCTCCCTAAATATATCAAGTGCAGTCTTGAAGCCAGTTAGGTGTTTTGCCCCTACTGCTCCCCTTGGAAGGCTGTTCCAGAACTTCACTCCTTTGATGGTTAGAAACCTTTGTCGAATTTCAAGCCTAAACTTCTTGATGGTCAATTTATATCCATTTGTTCTTTGTGTTTACATTGACACTTAACTTAAATAACTCCTCTCCCTCCCTGATATTTATCCCTCTGACGTATTTAGAGAGAGCAATCATATCTTCCCTCAGCCTTCTTTTGGTTAGGCTAAACAAGCCAAGTCCTAGTAGGCCTTCTCTACACCTGTTGTAGTTAGAATTCATCTTTCTTAAACATGGGAGACCAGAACTGCACAGAATATTCCAGATGAGGTCTCACCAGTGCCTTGTATAATAGTACTAACACTTCCCTGTCTCTATTAGAAATACCTCACCTGATGCATCCTAGGACCGCATTAGCATTTTTCACGGCCGCATCACACTGGCGGCTCATAGTCAGCCTATGATTAACCAATACATCCAGGTCTTTCTCCTCCTTTGTCGCTTGCAACTGATAAATCCCCAGCTTATATCAAAATTATTGTTGTTAGTCCCTAAATGCATGAGCTTGCACTTTGCACTATTATACTTCATCCCATTTCTATTCCTTCAGTTTCAAGGTTGTCCAGATCATCTTGTACGATATTCTTGTCCTCCTCCATATTGGCAATACCTCCCAACTTTGTGTCATCTGCACATTTTATTAGCACACTCCCACTTTTTCTGCAAAGGCAGTCTTGAAGCCAGTTAGGTGTAATAAAAATATTAAATAAGATTGACCCCAAGATCGATTCCTAGTAACCTCCCTGCAGCCTGACAGTTCACCTTCCAGTATGACACACTGTTGTCTCCCCTTTAACTCATTCCTTATCTACCTTTTGATTCTCATATTAATCTCCATCTTCTCCAATGTAACTAATAATTTCCCATGCGGAAATGTAGCAAATGACTTACTGAAATCCAGATACAGGAGATTTAATCTATTTCCTTTGTCTAAAAAATCAGTTATCTTCTCAAAGAAGATCAGGTTGGCCTGGCACAATCTACCTTCTGTAAGACCATGTTGTATTTTATCCCAATTACCATTTACCTCTATGTCCTTAACTACATTCTCTTTCAATATTTCTTCTAAGACCTTGTATACAATTGAGGTCAAACTAACAGGCCTGTAGTTTCCTGGATCACTTTTATTCCCTTTCCTAAAAAAAGGACTTATATTAGCAAGTCTCCAGTCCTTAGGGTAAAACCCCTGAGTTTATTGACTCATTACAAATCTTTTCTATTTGGCTTGTCATTTCATGTGCCAGTTCCTTTCATATTCCTGGATGGAGATTATCTGGGCCCTCAATTTAGTCCCATTAAACTGTCTGAGTTTGATTTCCACCTCGGATATGGTAATTTCTATTTCCAAATCCTCATTAACATTAGCTACCATGACACTACTCCTAAGCTCTTCATTACCCTTCATTACTTAACTAAGGTTAGAAGCCTGTGGCAGAACTTCTGAATCCCAGTCCAGTGCCTTGACTACAAGAATGTCCTTCTTCTCCAAAATGTAGGACAGGAAATTTTCCCCAACAGTCACAGAATTTAACAACCTAGAAAATTATCTTCAGTATCTTAAAAAAAACAACAAAAATTTTAGTGGATCGACTATAGTGAAAAAACAACCCTAAAAAGTACCTCACCAAAACAGCGATGGAATTACAGCAATGGACAAATATTCTGTGCTAACCAATTAATGTTCACCCCCCTGCATCAAAAGGTAAGCAAATATTTCCCCTAATGTGTGCATTTGGTAGAGCAGACAAACTGCCATTACAAGAAGGCCTAAAGCTAGAGTGTCAGAAAATGTCTAAAGTTTAGTGTTTTATAAGAAGCCCCCATGCAGCAAGACATTCACACTGATCTTAACAAGTCTGTAACCATGAAGCTCTCAATTTAGGGTGCCTCCAGTGATGGACCTTGCCTGAATTTTCATGAATGCAGACTTCTCTTACTTTATGACGTTTTATCATGATATATGCAAAGGCAATATGTACCTCTGTTCCAATGGTGTCTCACCATTATGCTTATCTCCAATTCATTCCTAAGGGAAACCATCTCTAATTTTTACTGCATTTTTTCTTTCTGTGAAAAGTTTTTACTATTAGAAATTATTCTGCAGACTCCTGTTTTGAATTCGCATGTATTTGAATTCTGTGTATTTTCATATCATTGAACAAACATTCAGTAACTAATCCTCTGAACACCCACACATGGTAGGTAAATGTTATTATCACTGTTTCACAGATGCGCAAGCTGAGACAGAGAGGTCAAGCCAGTTTTCTTAGACCACACAGAGGGTCACTGACATAGAAAGGTTCCAAACAGTGTATCACACGTAGCTCAGTGCTGGTGCTAGACATTTCACTGGTGTTTTTCCTGAAAGCTGTCCAGGGAGCTGCATGGGGGGACAGGGGAAGGAGATAGTCACCTGAGGCCATTCTGGTGGGGCAGAGCCCTGTTCCTCCCACCTATGGAAGCTGATGGAAGGTAGTAGGGTTGCCAGTTTTGGCTGGACATATTCCTGAAGGTTTCAACACATGGCATTAATCTTTAATTCCTGGAGATTCCAGGACAATCCTGGAGGGTTGGCAAACCTAGAAGGTGTCCTGGTGAAGCCATGCTAGTCATAGTGCAGCTTCTCCCAGCCAGGACTTCTGGAGTCAGGGTGGGGCAGCCTTAAAGAAGCAAACAGAGATGAAAGTCAGAAGCACCTCAAAAAAATCTGCACCCTAGGTGGCTACTTACATGACCTATGCCTTAACAGAGGTATATATACTTCCCCATGCCTTTCCTGGTATGGGGGTGGGGGACAATCGTGTATAGCTGTTTTATATATACCTCTACCCTGATATAACGTGACCCGATATAACATGAATTCAGATATAACACAGTAAAGCAGTGCTCCTGGGGGGTGGGGCTGCGCACTCCAGCGGATCAAAGCAAGTTTGGTGTAACATGGTTTCACCTATAATGCAATACGATTTTTTGGCTCCCGAGGACAGCATTATATCGGGGTAGAGGTGTATCTATTTATGAGGTTCTATATGCTTTTATTTGTGAAAATCACATTGAAAAAGCCCAGCTTGCACTAGGAATGGGAAGTGGTGAGGTGATTATTCCTCAGTTTGTGGTCACAGTGGTCAATGACCTCCAACAAACACTATATGCTGTGATGTAGTCTCTTGTGTATCTGCTCCTCTATCTTTCACATTAAATGTTGGCAGCTTCATTTTTAATATTTACAAAATAGTTCTCTGTCAAGGAGATACCTTGATGTCATATGGAGATGAGGACATTTTGGAGATGACCCCACAGCTCTTGAACCTATCCCCTCAAGACTTCCAGTTGACTGTCACCCCCCTGCTCCCACCCAGCAGCTTGCTACTAACTAACTGAGCAGGACAGACAATGAAACCTGAAGTTACATCAGGGAGGCCTGAGCCTGGCTGGAGGAACACCTTGAACTCTGGTTGGTCAGGGCTCCCTGTTTGAACCCAAAGAAAGGCACACAAAGTTGTCTGCACAGCAGCGCTCTACCTGGCTATTACATTGGAACATGCCTTCCTGACTAACTCCTGGCTCCCTGTCTTGTTCCTGATCCTCCCCCTGTTCTCTGACTATGGCTATGTCCCTTGGCTTGATTGTCTGACTCCAGCTCTGAACTTCTGACCCTCGGCTTGACTCCTTCTCCAACTATTAGACCCAGTTGCCTACATCTCATCCCTGACACATTCAGTGTCCTAAACATTGTGATTTCCAGTGCTTGTCCCAATCACATTAATAAAACCTGTTTTACAGAGGCAGGTTTCCAAAACACCATCCAGGTTGAACTGTTTTTTTCCCCCTCATCTGAAGACTGTTGCTCTAATTCTTTGTCTTCCAATCAATGCTGTTCTGATGAGTGTCATGGGCCACGATGTATTTCTGAAAGAACTTTGTATTTATTCTGAGCTTAAAGATAGTGAAGTACTTGAGCGAAGGTCATAACGCCATCTCTGAATCACAGTTAGCTAATTTGGTGACTTTAATCAGTAATTGTCTAAGAATAGCTAAACCTGAATAAAAAACAATAAATAAAAAAGCATGCATTTCTGGTCTGAAGCACTGTAAAAGAGGTTTCAGACTAGAGAGTTTCTCACAATCAAATTATAACCCCTTAGATATGAAGTATGTGGCAGACATTAAATCTACCTTAAATTTTACCATAGAAGTTGGAGCTGCTGTGGTGAAATATTTAGAACTAAGATAGCATTTAGTCAGATCAATTTGTAAATGTAAAAGCAGCCAGAAGAAAGCAGCCATTGGGTCTAAAAACATGACATAATATAAACGATATAAAAAGCAATGGCATGTGTCTGTGCACACTTTAGAAATTGAACCACTGGTGGTTAAATGGAAGGGAAAACCATGAGGGGAGGTCACAGCTAACCAAAGAAATAATTCTGAATTCTGACAGGAAGTTAGACTGGATGATCACAGTGGTCCCTTCTGGCCTGGGAATCTATGGATCCTTTTCTCCCTTCCACACCTAGCTCCGGGGAGGGAGAATTTCACATGCCAAAAGGAATTTGTTCACAGGTATGACTTTCCTCAGGGCACTGGGCTCATACAGCCTTGAGGAAAGCACAGTTATTTAACACATTTCACTTACTGAAATTGGATCTCATGGCAAACCTGAGCTTTGCCGATGGCCCATCACTGTGCCCAGCTGGTTGAGAATCATTGCCCTACAGTATGTTCTTCTGAACAAGCTGGCATCCCAAAATGGCTATTTTTTTGCCATTAGTAATGGAAGATGCAATGCTGGATCATTAGCTTCTTTGATTCCTACCCAGAAAGTTGGACTGAAAGTACAACAGTACAGTACTTTATTGTCACTGGCATTCTCTGACAAGGACAAGAAAAATGCCCTCTTTGCTTCCCATCCATTCATGTCTACAGGTATTTCTAATACAGCTGTGACCATGGTATCTAGTGCAGGAACCTAAACCAGCAAGTCTTCTGAAAAGAAAAGTGGATGCAACTTTGATTGTGCCAGGGTGGGGAAAGGAGAATGGATGGGTTTAGCACAGCCCCAAAAAGGAGATGCTGCTGGCTGGGTAGAAGATGTGGCCAGGGTAGCTGTGAGATGCATTAGTGCATCCCTTCAGCAAGCCTCTACCAGGGGGGTGTTATGAAGCCCCTGCCATATACTACAGCTGCCACCCAGCCCTGGCAGAACACCCCTGGGAAAGCAGCACTGTATTGTTCAGGAGCCTTAAACCCACCCCCGTCCTGTTAGAAGGAATTGTCATCCCCTTCCTCCCACACCCCGAGATTGGTGTTATTCAATAGAATTCACCCTGCCCGGCAGGTGGAATATTAAGGTACTAGGAGTGTACGTTGAGATGTATTGCTCTGGGGGCACAGCCAGCCATCCTGGCCTAGTGAATCTAGCCCAATGAATGTAACTGAAAGCAGCAAAAAAAAAAAATCAAGGGACTACTATGCTCCTTTAAGGTAACATGTTTTTTCTTCTTGCAGCGATATAGTGGTTGCTTGTTATTCTATCGCTAAAAACAGCACATAAAGAATAAAAGAAACAAAAATGCGGATTGTTCACCAGTAATGCATCATCTACCTGGGAACAACTTTATAGCCTCAGAAATTTTGACAGGAATGTTTTCCTGAATGCCCAACAACAGTCTTCAGAACATACGAACAAGAGGTGAGGAAGGCTCCAACAATGCAAATCTTGCTGGAAACAGAGTGCAAGTTGACACCCAGAGAATAAGTCAGGAACCATTTCTGCTCAGTCATGCACTGAAGATAGAATCAAATACAGACACATATGGTGGAGATGAACAATGCTACCTGCTAGCCACAGAAGTGAAAAAAAAGAGATGTTCTGGATCTGAAGGTGTTCAAGTGACCTTCAGAAAACATACATCATTCACCAGAACAGAGGAAATTATTTCTCGAGATGAGTTTTTCTTTTCAAATTAGACACACACATTGCAAACCAAAGAGACACCAAGAAAGGAGCCAAAAAATTAGAAAAAGAACATTGTACTCACAATGCAAAAGAGAAGGAACACTCCATTAATCCGGTAGGTAACAAATTTCAACAAAGGTACAAGGAAATGCATTTTTACATGATGTATGATTTATCCCTGCCACAGGATGCTTTAGAGACAAAGGCCAGGTCCTTCAAGTCTTGGTCCCATGTGTAGTCCTGTTTCATGGATGGTTTTCTCTAGTCTAGGAAAAAAGTTGAGGTTAGGTTAGGCTTGGGCTACATGTACACTACAGCTGGGATAGACGCGCCGAGATCGATCCACCAGTGGTTGATTTAGTGGGTCTAGTGAAGACCTGCCAAATCGAAAGAAGATCACTCTCCAGTTGACCCTTGTACTCTACCCCCAGTCAGAAAAGTAAGGTAAGGTGATGGCAGAGTTTCTCCTGTTGACCCCCCTGCGGTATAGACCCCGCAGTAACTCAACCTATGTCAACTCCAGCTACGTTATTCACATAGCTAGAGTTGCGTAGCATAGGTCAACTTACCGCAGTAGTGTAGACATAGTCTTAGCTACCTTGATGATCCTCATTGCAGGAGAGATTTCCAAAAGCACTTTAAGAATGTTGCTGTACAAGTCCCACTGGATAGGATGTATGCTCCTAAATACCTTTGGTACTTTGACTATTGTCCCCCTGGAAACTTTTTAAGAACCCAATCCAGCAAACTTTTACTCATGGGAATAGTGAGGAACTACACTATACTGACAGCATAACACACACTCTACATATAAAGCTGGAAGAAGTGTGCTATATTCTCAAAGAAGAATCTAAAATATTTCACTACATTTTTAAGTAACCACATCATTACAAAGATTGGAATGGGAACAGGCCTGGAAAACATTCATCCAGTTTTTTGATTAAAGATTGTAACGAGAAGGGAAGCCATAGAATCATTACTATCTGAAGATTATTTATACTGGTCTTTCTATGGTGTAGTCACCCAATATGCAGGTTTACTGATTACACATATGAGTAAGGGAGCGATAGATTGGAAATGACTCCTGTGAGTATAATATAATACCATACTATATCAAATGTATGAGTATAATACGTTGTACTGTAGTGGGGTATAATAGTGATTCATAATATAGAGATAGAGGCAGTGCGACCTAGAGGATAGAGCATTAGAACGAGATTCAGGAGATGTGGCTTCTGTTCCTGGCATCGGCCTCTTGTCTGCTGGGTGACCTTGGGCAAGTCACTTCTCCTTTTTGTGCCTCAGTCTCCCCATTTATAAAATGGGGATGATGACATTGGCCCCTTTTGTAAAGTCCCATATAAGTGCTAGGTATTATTATTACACCAAATGAGCTATTGGCATACATTAAGTCAATAGAGCTATTCCAGTTTACCCCAGCTGATGATCTGGATACATAAGTACACTATAAGTAGCACAGCAGAGACCATAACAAAAGCTCAGAAAAAGCAGGGGCAATAAGGTAGAAAACAAGCTGCTAGATGTTTTTTAAAGAGTTATGACAAGGCACATTAAGCATTCATTTAATTTTGCAGTTCACTGTGATATCACAAGCTACATTGACTGCAAAGTCACACCTCCACTTAACTACAGGTAAATAAAAACATCATCAAGGTTGAGGCTGCATGAAAGATGTCTGGTCACAATTCTAAACATATTTCATTTGATTATTGCACAGCACAGCAATTTACAGCACTCCCACAACTGAATTAACAACCACGTTAACTCAATAACAAGCTGCCTCAATACACATTTCCATTTCTCATGCACTTTCCGCAGTCTGGTGAACTCTCATGGAAAATGCCATAAGAGAACAGAATAGTAATCCACTGAGTCCAACATTCTGTTTCTGAAGGTAGTCTAGTGGGGACTCTGCACAGGTGACAGAAATGACAGTAGGTGTCCAGAGACACTGTGCTGAAAAGTATAGTGTGTAGAGATCCTACAGAAGGACTATGCACCACATATGTTCTACTTATGCCCCATTCTGTGGGCTTAATTGGGAACCACATGATGGAAGACCTTATGTAGCCGTCCCACACATAGTTGAATTTCACCCAAATTCTGATCTCACACTGGAGTAAGCCCACTGGAGTCAGGCAGGTTCTTGTGGATTTTTGCCAGTGTACTTCAGATCAGAAGCTGGCCCTAAAAGTCTTTACAACATAGTCAGTGCAGGTAGCCATAACAGGCAAAGTAAATAAAAACACCAATGAAGTGGAAAGAAAAATGTCATGACAACTCTTTCTCCAGTGTATGACTTTGTTGTTAGTTAACACATACAAGATTATAATCATATAGTGATTAAAAAGTGATAGAAAAGACTCATTTAGTCACATTATCCATCCCTTGCCAATGAAGGATTTACATCCAATTAGAGTAGAACTTTATTATTTCTCCCTTAGGGGCAGATTATGGTACCCTAACTCATAATGAGTAGTATTTTACTCCACAAGGAGTTCCATCAGGTCAGATTATCATCAGATGTAAATAAGCATAGCTGTACGGAACTCAATGAAGCTACAGATGGTTACACCTGCTGAGGATCCAGCCCATTGATTTCCAAGGTCTCAGAACCTGGCTTCAAGCAAGAATTAGCAGAGTTCTTCATCTAGGGGCCATATCCCGGCCCCATTGTAAAACTCCCATTGACTTCAATGGGGCCAGGATTTCACCCTAAATGGTTGTAGTCCTTAGCTAACTCCCAATGCCAATAATTGTCATTCCACTCCTCAGCAATGATTTAACAGCAGAAAGCTGTGGAGAGGTAATCTAATAAGAAGACTTACTTTACGTTTACAAAATACTCTGCAGTACATTTATTAATATAATGTGATGTAGTATCACAAATAATTACTAAAACAGACTATGCTTGCCAAAACAAATAACCGGATGATAATGCAGAATGAATCAATATCGTTTAAAATCATATATTTGTTACCTTGCAGATTTGCAAATTTCAGGAAGCTCCAATATCTCTCTTGGGCTTCAGCGAGGCTCTGCTGTAACTCCCAGTTATGGTTTTGTGGAGTCAGATGATGAATAAGATTCATATGGCAACATAAGTCGGGTGAAATAATGCCATCAGTTATACTGCAAGCTGTATCTCCTTATTGAACATTTTTTAAAAAAAAAATGCTCTGCATTTAACAAGAGCAGAGCAGCAGAATGGAAACCTCCCAAAGCCACAGAGTGCCCACAGGGATTATATAAATAACAACTCAATCCTGACAATGGATTAGGGTATCATGAGACACGAGCACAAAGACGACCCAATCCCTGTGAAGCCCATTGCACTGTTTTTCCAACTGTGATTTGTGCACTTGGGATTAACCTGCTTGAGGAACTTCTGTGCAGTGCTCTGCACACTGTCAGTGCTCAGCAGAAAGGAGCAGTAATAAAATATTAAGAAAACTGTAGTTTTTGCTTGTGATCAATCAAGGGTTTTTTTTCCATAAGGGCCCTAGCAGCCCAGGAATTTCCTCTCTCCTTTGCTTTGCAACTTGAGTTTGTTAGGAGGCAGGTGAGGCTGGGAAGTGGGACTCTTGGAGGTTTATGTTTGGAGGTTTTTAGTTGTTGCTATGGTCAAAGTGTTCCCCGATTGCCTACAATCTAGATCAGGGCCCCATTGTGCCAGATGCTGTATGAACGCACGGTGAGAGATCATCCCTTCCCTGAAGGTTTACAGTCTAAACAGACAAGACAAAGGGTGGGAGAAAAGAAGCACAATTAGCCCCATTCTACACATGGGCACCAGAGGTACAGAGAGGCTGGATGCTTGCCCCAGGTCAGCAGCAGGGCACTACCAGAGCCAGGAAGAGAATCCCAAGTCTCTTGTGTTCCTGGCTAGTACCCTAGCCACAGACTGAGCAGTTGGTTCCTTTCTTTTGTGACATTTGTAAAGGACTATCCAGGCTGCCCAGCCCCAGGGATGGGTGGGGTTGTGTTTTACGTGTACTATAAACCAAAATAAATAAAATCTATCTTCAGCTCTCCAAACAACACCAGCACCACCCCAGCACTCTGTACTCCTGCTGGTCTTTAGCTTTGGCTAAGCAGTAATAAGGGCTAAGTGCTCTAATGCTGTCCCTAGCGATGCAGTAAATGCAGCTGGCGCCCACTGCCAGACAGAACACCTTCATGTGCCAATAAGAAAAAGCCAAACATGAGGTGTCTTTTTGCCACTAAGGATCAACTCGTCTCGCTGCTTGTTGCTAATTGTCTTCATTTGTTGAGTCTGATTTGGCAGGCTCTATCAGCGAGAAGGAACTTGTGTAATTGCACTAATTTTTCTAAGCCCTAAGTGAGAAAACAACAGTGGATGTCACTGGCGGTGTGGCTATACATTAATTAGAGTTATGCAGTGTCTCCCACACTACTTTTTGGACTATTTGATTTAAAAAATGCACTTTATCCCTATGTGATCGGATGACCACCCCACACAGAACTGAAAAGGGTTAAGGTGGGGACACAGGCTAATTAACTTCACAGGCTGCAGGGAGGCAAGCAGCAGTCACACCCTGAGAAGCTGTACGCCCGGAGAGAGAAAGAGAACCAGATGTGGTAGGAATCAATCCGGGGAAGGAGCAGTGATGAAGGTCCAGGATTGCTAAGTTGAGGGTCCCTGGACTGGAACCTATTGTAGAAGGCAGGCCTGGGTTCCCCTACCAGCCACTGAGGGAGTAGCACCATGGGGCAGTGAGAGGGAAGACTGCTAGGGAGAAGGGATTTTGCTCACCCTGAACAGAACACTGAGTGACCCAGCCAGAGGGCTGCCATGAAGAGGAGCTGCGGACTTGTGAGATGGACAGAAAAACAGTGTGCAAGCCGCGGAAGGCAGCACTGACCTCTGTAGCTAATCCCCAGAGTGACCAGGAGGAGGCACCAGATCAGTGGTGAGTGGTGCACCCCCTGACACCCTACACAAAACCTGCTGCCAAATGTCTTTGTTCTATGTAGGGTAGTTCCCCGTGGAGATAGAATTCTCATGCTATGTTGTGCCCTAATGGATACAGTAATATTGTAAAGGGCTTCCCCTCCACCTCTGGCTGGGGTGCGGGTGGTTGTGGGTTGAGAGAGAGAGGCTGGGGCCAAGGGAATAGAAACAAAGTGTGTGTGTGGTGGAGGGTACTGCTGGCATTCCTGGCAGAGCAGAGGCATTAGGAGGTGAGTGGATGTGTAAAGAGCAGAAGAGGCAGGAAGGGCCTTCAAGGAGAGAACACAACCCTTCAGCTGTATGTCGTGGGAAAAGGGGCAGCCAGTGGAGGGAGTCAAACAGGGGGGGGGGAAAGGTAAAAGAAACAGAAATAGAAGATGAGCTTAGCAGCTGCATTTTGAATATGTTGCAGTGGGGAGGATATAGATCAACGGGAGTCCAAGACAGGGAATTATGAAGGCCTGGAAGAGAGTTTTAGCTGCCTGGATAGAAAGGAAGGGTTGGATATTCATAAGGACCCCTCCACTTAAAACATTAAGACATGATAGAAGGTTAACTCTGAGAAGCATGGGCTGTAACTGTTCACATAAAACAGACAAGGGCTTGACTCTCTTGACTTAGCTTACTGCAGAGATAAGGGCCAGCCACAAAGTTCAGACTCAGGTTTGAACATCACCAAAGATAAGGAAAGTTCTGGTCTGGGATTGTAGCTTGGGCCCCTCTGGAAACTGAACGCAATACAATTTGCATTATTTCATTTTCAATAACGTCTGCTGCACCTCACCAAATGGCTGTTACAGCCCGGGGTGGGGGTGGAGATGGGCTCCCCACACCTATAAAAGTCTGCCACCTGTGCTCGCTTCTAAGAACCAAGCTCCCCATCACTTGCCTTCATGGGGCAGAGGAATTGTTACTAAATTAGGAGTGAGAAAGGCAGTTATCTGGCATCTTTAAAATAGCTGAGGGCAGGTGGGTCCTTTAGGCCAGGAGGGCAGCCTTCTTCAGAGTAGGAAAATTCTGATTTCAACCAACCTATCCACCCATGTGTTAAATAAAGCACGGTGTTGGGCAGGTACTGTTGGTGGTCCATCAAGTCTACAGCAACAATGTGGGATGACGGTGGGCAAGTACTTAGTCCTACTGAGGAAAGGCCATCTCATGAAGGTGTATCTTAGGGACACCAACTGATATGCTAGTGCTCGTATTGGAGCAAGGTGATTACATTGATGCAAACCGTTTTTTCTCTTTTTGTGGCAAGTTACCTGTGACTCCAAGGGCTCCTCAATGTCAACTGGCAAAGGATTCACAGGCATGTAACAGCAATGCCTATCAGGCCTGACAAACTCATTACACCTCATACAAGACTGTCACGTAAGGTATCACATAAATGCTCATAATGTGCTGGTCATCATAAGTATCATAAGATGTATGTACGGGTGTCATGCAAGAAGTTGCATGTATGTACTAAAAATACGTTTAAATTCCATAACCAGTCAGGGTGAATAAACAAGTTTTTCTCAGGTAAAGGAAAGTCGACATAGCTGTCTGCCTATAGCTCTGATGTAAAGTCAGCAAGATAAGTCAAATTCAATAGGAGTTCATTTGCATCTGAAGTCAACTGGAAAAGCAATTTAACAAGAAGTTGAGAAAAGCAACATGGCAGTAGCACTCCAGAGAACAAACAGCAGGAATTCATTTCAAAGGTTTACTGGACTATAAGGAGGAGGGAGAAAGATATTTTGTTATCCAGCATAGAGAGAGAAAAAAGGACGGTGCTTTTTTTTTTAATCTATAAAAGTTGAATCCCGGCCCTAGGGGCTGGTGATGCTGAGAAGTTGTTATAGGTGAGATGCTTTCCTGAGACAAAGATGAAGTTATGCTTAATCTCTCTGAAACATGTTATACTTTTATTTGTAACCATCTCTGTTTTCACTATATCTATCTTTGTTCAGAAACTTCTCTTTGTTTTATCAGAAGTAGATCTCTGTGCTGTCGTGTTAAGCAAAGTGTGAATTCTTAGTTGAATCAAACAAGCTCTCTCTTTGGAGATAGCAAACTTGGGAATTTATGTGAGTGTCCAGTGACGGGGCTGGATACTTCCACAGTGCATGGGAACTGGGCTGCACCAAGTGCTACCTCAAAGGCAAAGGAGCTTTGCCAGAGCTTTGGTAGAGATTATTTGGGTGGCTAGCTGACTGAGTGTCAGGGAACTGATACAAAATTTAATCACAGCAAGTCTCTCTTTTGCTAAGGCAAAAGAGTAACTAGGTGACCAATAATTCTGGAGACCCTGAGAAAGTGTCACATTACCAAAAGGCAGTAGCAGATACCAGTTATAAGGAGGGGTGAGACTGGTCTGTATGCTTTTCCTCCAGGGACTATTGCTAACCATGGGAGAATATTTCAGTTCTATGCCAAAAGTTTGCCTGCCTCAAGCCTGGAAGACCTGGGCCAATAGAATTGGTGGCCAGCATTGGAACTGTATTTGAGAGGGTCAGGGGGATTAGCGGTCAGAGAAGAGAGTCACATGAAAACTAGTGACCTTTGCAGCCAAAGAAGTCCCAAATAGCAGTAGCAACACTGAATTTATCCAGTTTGTTGGGTAAATGTATTGGAAGTTCCTGATATGATGGTAAGGAAAGGTATTGATGTTTTGTGTCTACAGGAAATACAGTGGATGGAGAATAAAGAGAAGGAGTTGGGTTTAGATTACAAACTATTTTACATGGGTGACAAAAGGGGACCTAATGAAGTTGGAGTGGTTGTGAGAGAAGTGTTGAAGAAGACTGTTTTCAAGTTAATAGAGCGATAGACTGATAGCTGTATGAGTCCAACTTAAGAATCCATCAAATTAATGTGATGAAGAAGAGAAGGGGATTTTCCATCAAGACTTGTAGGCACTACTGGATATCGCATCCCATGAGATGCTGCTATTGGTGTTGGGTGATCTGAATGCACACACAGGTAAAAACAGAAAGAGGTATGAAATACATTTAGGAAAATGCAGCCTACTCTATGAATTAGGAAGGGAAAGCACTACCAGACATGTGTACTGCCAACCAATAGACAATACATGGTTTCAAAAGAAGGTGAGTCATTTGCTTATATATTTCAGTGTTGGAAACAAAAGCCAGATTGATATGCTGTTGGTGAGGAAGGCTGAGTGGAGTCAAGTTATGGACCGGAAAAGTGATACTTAGCACTAAAACCTATAACTCTTATGGCAAAAATTACGGTAGAATGTTGGCCAAGAAGGAAACTTAAGTTCAAATGAAACAAGATAAAAGTACAGGAAGTTAAGGGGAAGGGTGGCAGAGAAGTTTGGGAAAGCAGTACAGGATAAGCATCTGGAAACGGATTTGGCATCCACTGAAGAGGAATGGAATCAGCTCAAAAGAATGTGGATTGAAGTGATGGAAAAGGTTTGTGGATGATGCAGAGAGGAAAATGAAGGGAAAGGAAGGAGTGGTGGTGGACTGACAAAGTGCAAGTAGTGATGCGAAACAAGAATATGGTGCATTAAAAGAAAAGAAATGAATCCATCAAGTGTAAACAAAAATGAATACAAAGCAGCAAAGCAAAATGTTAAGCCTGCGGTGAAGAAGGGAAAAAAAGTCCCTTAGATCATTTGTACGCTAAGCTTTTAAATGACCCACAGATGGCTGGCAAAAAGATCTACAGCATTGCAAAAATGAGATGCAAAAGGAAGGAAGATGGTATTGTAACAACATTCATAAATGATGGTCAGGAGAATCTAGTACACCTGAACAAGTGGGAGAGAGGTGGACATAATACTTTTGAGAGTCTCTTAAATTAGGCAAACCCCTTTAAGGTGGAGTTGCCAACATGGGACCCTAATGTGGTGCCTGAGCCTGACATAACAGAGGAGGAGGCGAGACATTCAGTTCAGTAAATGAAGAACAGTAAGGCAGCAGGACCCGAGGAAGTGATGGTGGACCTGGTTAAAGTCTTGGGCGAGAGAGGCCTAAAATAGATGGACAGAATGGTTAAAGCCAAAAGGCAAGACATTCCCGAAGACTAGTGCAAATCGTTCTTGGTCCCAATACATAAGAAGGGAAGCATCCATGAATGTGGAAACTATAGATAAAGATATTGTAGCCTGGGCTGAAGATACTGGAATATATCCTGGATGTTAGGATTCGGAGAATGGTGGAATTCTTCAACAAACAAAAACAGTTCAGCCTTCTGAAAGAATGGGGAACCACAGATGTCAGATTTGTAATTCAGCAAGCGGTAGAGAAGTGGCTGGAGTACCAACAGGACAGCTTCTGATCTTTCATAGATAGGACCCTACCAAATTCATGGTCCATTTTGGTCAATTTCATGGTCATAGGATTTTAAAAATCAGAAACCTATTTAAATCTTAAAAGTCACAGTGTTGTAATTGTAGTGGTCCTGACCAAAAAAGGAGTGGTGTGTGTGTGTCTGTGTGTGTGTGTGTGTGTGTGTGTGAGGGGGAGGGGTTTGCAGGGTTATTGTAGGGAGGGTTGCAGTACTGCTACCTTTACTTCTGCGCTGCTGCTGGTGGCGGCAGTGCTGCCTTCAGAGCTGGGCAGCTGGAGAGCGGTGACGGCTGGCCGGGAGCCCAGCGCTGCCAGCAGCAGCACAGAATTAGCATGGTATGGATAGCATGGTATGGTATCGCCACCCTTAGTTCTGCACTGCTGCTAGCAGGGCGCTGCCTTCAGAGCTGGGCACCTGGCCAACTCTCCGGCCACCCAGCTCTGAAGGCAGCACAGAAATAAGGGTGGCAATACCGCAACCCCCCTAAAATAAGCTTGTGAACCCCCTGCAGCTCCCTTTTGGGTCAGGATCCCCAATTTGAAAAAAAACATGGGTCTCCCTCATGAAATCTATATAGTATAGGGTAAAAGCACACAAAAGAACAGATTTCACAGTCCATGAAGCATTTTTCATGGCCGTGAATTTGGTAGGGCCCTATTCATAGACCTAGAAAAAGGGATATGATGAAGTGGAAGAAAGATGCTTATGATAGTTCCAAGGAAATATGGAGTGTCTGTGGATTTACGAACCACAGTGAATGCTCTACACAGATCACCTGAAACATGTTTTGGAATGACAGATCCCTGTTAAGTGAAAGTTGGACTGCACCAGAGGTCTGCCCTAAGTCTGCTGGCTGTTTATCATATTGATGGTTTGTATCAGCTGGAAAATCCCAGTTGGAAAAGGTCCCTGCTATATGCAGATGACATAGCAATAAGGGTATCCTCAAAAGACGACCTGGAGGAAATAGTAAACCATTGGTGTTACCAACTTAGCTGGCATGGGATGAAAATAAGCATGACTCAGGGTAATAATTTATAGTGAAATGATTTTAAATGCATTTTGCTTATTACAGGAGGCTGTTAATGCATTATTTTGTAGGTACTACCCTTCTCGCTGTTATTTCAATTATTTATAGCAGAACTGACATCTCTGAGAGACCAATTTTCAGTCAGGGAGTGGGGTGGGGAAGACACTTATAAGTGCCATTGAGGAACACAAATTCCTTCCTGGTAATCAACATGGCAATTAAACTCTTAAGACTAAGTGTGACCAAATAAGAAGGGAAAAACAAAGTAACACGTTAAAATCCTCTTCCTGAAAAAAGGAAAATATATTTAAAAGAAGCAAATTCAATCTGTTTTACCACATAACAGCACGTATAATTTTGAATGCCTTGAATTAAATTGTCTATATTTTCTCTTTCCTCTCCTGTTATTGTGCTTGATTATACTTACTCTTATTAAAGTAGCAAATTTCCTGGAAAAATACCATCATTATAATCCCTGGCAGACACAAATAATAAATTCATTATTACTATTATTCTTGTTCTTATCATGGTAGCACTTAACAGGACTCAACCAAATTAAGGGGTTCACATATTACAAACATATTTAAGTGGCAGTTCCTGCCCTGAAGACCTTATAATCTAAAACAAGAAAGAGAATCTGGGAGAAAGTATTATTATTATTATTATTAGCCACACTTCACAAATGGGAAACTGAAGCATGGAGAGATTAAGTGACTTGCCAAAGGACATACAGGAAGTCAGTGGCAGAGCCAGAACTGAAACTATATCTTCTGAGTCCCAATCCAGTACCTCAACCACAAACCATCACCCTCTATACTGAACTTCCTCTCTTCCCTCTCTTGCAGATGTTTAGCTGTGTGAAGGAGAGCTATTCCAATGCTTATGCAAATCACAGAAGTTCTCAGTCATATTCCAAACTGCAGAATTGCATTATGGGTAATAATAAAGTTACCAGAGTAACTTTATAAAACTGACAAGCTATCTGTCAATATTTACTGTGTATATAAAACTAAATCCTGTAAACAAATGAGTGGCTTAATCTTGTTGGCACTGTTCTATATCAAACCAGATGTTAAAGGCTTTATAATCCTCTACACTTGGACCACGTTGTTCCCATTAATGGCTGTGGTGGGTATTCATGCATATGGAAAGAAAAACAGAGTTACCACAAAACGTTGACGTATTGCTGTTTGAACAGCAGGGTCCACAGAGCAACTGAGTGCATGGCAGGCTTGAGGGTTGTAGATTTACATCCCATACTGTGATCCACTAAGTGTCCAAATAGACAAGCCATTTATATTTGGGGAAGGCTACAAGACAGAATACCTACATCAGACAACATGTCCTTCTGATTTTTATTACACATGGTCCAATGCAGCTGACTTCAGATGCTTTGGGAGTATTTGCAAATGGAGTTTAGAACCCTTCGTAGATTTTAAGGCCTGAAGGGATCAACTTCGATCAACTAGACCAAGTAGATCAACTGGCCACCCTATAACTCAAGCCAGAGACTTTTATAAATTTGTTATAATATTGAGACCAATACCTTGTGTTTGACTAAAGCATATCTTCCAGAAAGGCATCCAGGTTTAATCTGAAAATGTCAAGAGATGGAAAATCCACCTTTCTATTACAGAGTGTGGGGCAAATTGCAATGGTTGTAGGTTATTTATTTGAAAATGGGGTTCTGGCTCAGACTTTATTGTATTGCCTTAATTTCTTGTGTGACTATAGAGAACTCCAAGTAACTTGGCAATGCCAAGGCGAACTTTAGGAAGAACAGTAATAATAATTCATGAACTATCATCATTATAATATGGAAGGAACATACATAAAACCAGGGTGGCACTAGTGGTGCAACCATAACAGCAATAGTTTGTAAAGTTTGTTTTCTACTGTTTAAGGGAGGATACAAGACATTTAAGGAAAAAATAGGAAAAGAAACAAAAAAAATGATACAAGGACTGGAAGAGCATAAGGTGTAAGAAGAGAGCGAAGAGGCTAAATTTATAATGTCTAGAGAGGCAAATACTCAGGGGAGACATGATCACAGTCTATAAATATCATCAAGATACAAATGTATTTGGAAAAATGTTGAGTAAAAGCAGTTGGGACAGTGGAATAGCCTGGCAAAGTGGTGGTCAATGAACCTTCACTGAAAAGTGTTAGTGGGAATAACCTGGGGAGTAATGCTGCACTACACAGGGTGTGAACTCCAGGGCAGATATTTCAGTCTCAGCCCCTCCCTGATTCTTGGATCAGCTTCCTGATTAAGTCCCAGCTCTTTCTTCATAGAAACATAGGGTTGGAAGGGATCATCTGGTCCAACTTCTTGTTCAAAGCAGGCCCAATCCCCAGACAGATTTTTACCTCAGTTCCCTAAATGAGCTCACAAGGATTGAGCTCACAACCCTGGGTTTAGCAGGCCAATGCTCAAACCACTGAGCTATCCCTCCCCCACTTCCTTCAAATCCTGTTACTTAGGGGGTCAGCCTGAAGGTTCAATCTAACCCTGTAATTAGATTTGTAATTGTAGAGGTATATATCAAGAAACAAAGAAAGTAGGCCATACTTAGAGAATGGGGGACTCTATCCTGGGAAGCAGTGACTCTGAAAGAGATTTGGGGGTGGACAATCAGCTAAATATGAGCTCCCACTGTGATGTTGTGATCAAAAGGGCAAATGTGATTGTTGGATGTATAAATTAGGGAATCTCAAGTAGGAGAAGAGAGATTATATTACTTCTGTATTTGGCACTGGTGTGACCACTACAGGAATGGCATATTTGATTCTGGTGTCCACACTTCAAGAAGGATGTTGAGAAATTTGAATGGGTTCAGAGAAGAGCCAAGATCATGATTTAATGCTTAGAAAACCTGACTTATACTCAAAAACTCCAGGAGATCAAGCTATTTAGTTTATCAAACAGAAGGTGAAGGGGTGACTTGATCACCTACGTGAGGAATGGACATGATAATAGAAGGCTTTTCAATCTAGCATAAAAAGATATAACAAGACCCAATGGTTGGAAGATGAAGCTAGACAAATTCAGACTAGAAATAAGATGCAAAATTTTAAGCCAGGATAAATTAACCATGGGGACAACTTGACAACAATTGTGGCGGATTTTCCATAATTGGCAATTTTAAAATCAAAATTGGATGCTTTTTTCTGAAAGATATGCTCTAGGCCAGACACAGCTATTGGACTTGAAGCAGAAATTAATTCAGGGAAATCCTATAGCCTGTGATATGTAGGAGGTCAGACTAGATGATCCCAGGAACCCCTTCCGTCTTTGTAATTTAAGAATCTATGAAATCTTTGGAAAATGCTTTTCTGATGCTAATGTGGCTAAGTGCTTTTTGGTTCTGAGTTTCCAACACCATGCAAGATACTTTAAAAACTTTTAAAGAGGTGAGAGATTATCAAATAACATCCTCTGTGATCTGTGATTACTTATACACTGCTTGCGAATAAAGGTGCATCAATGCTCCTTTTTTCATGATCACAGGCAGCAGAATACAAATTCCACTAATGTCTTCACCGCAAACCTCCTTGCAATAGTTAAGTTAATGAGCGTGTGATTAATGGATGTACCTATTAAATGCATTCTCTACTTCAATGGAAACTTCCTAATTGAGACAGATTTAAGTGCTAGACATTAGTAAGCAATTGGAAACAGGAACAACAGAGCACTCAGAACTGTTGCTCTCCTTTCATGTAGCATTTTGACTTTTTAAAGAACGGTTTGATTTACTCGCTGACAATCACAGGTGCAGGCTAGGAGTTGGAGCAAAATCAGAAGCCATCCCTTAAAGTAAGACCTCACCTCTGTGGTGAACAGCTCTTTAACCTTTGTTCTAGGATGGAGGTGCCCATTATGCAGCCCGAGGGCCAACTTCATCTTGCAAAATGTAGCCTCGGGCCATCCTCTCTCTGAGAGTACAGGGTGAAGACAAAGTTTAACCACTACAGGGATTTAATTGATAGGGAACTCAAACAACAAGCAATTTCTATTAATCAAAGCCCTGTTCCTGCTTCCATTGAGGTCAATGGCAAACCTCCACTAACTTCAGTGATGCAGAATCTGGCTCCTATCAAGGAAGATACAGGATTCAGTGAGTTTGTATTTTATTATAAAATGTATGTATGTGTCTATAGAAATTAGACACAGCCCTTAGGCTCCTGGGAATTAGCCAGTGAAGCCATCCATCTCATGAAGTTTGGACTTGTTTCTCTAAGACCTGCCACACAACTTCAACCAACCTGTCAGCCCCAGACAACAGAGAAATGGCTCACTCTTCTTACAGCCTCCTCCTTGCATTCTCGAGAGCATGTTCAGTTCTGAACAGAAAGGGAGCAGGAGAGATGGGAAGACTGGTGTGGAGAAGGGAGGAAAAAAGGCACGGCACGTGACCTCTCCGTACTTCAGTTTACCCCATTACCCACAATATTTGCACAGAGGGGTATACTGAGATATAATATTTAAGTATCTTGCTAAATTGCTATATTAGGATGAAACTCATCCCTGTGCAGAGGGTCAGCACAAAGGCTATGCACCATTTTGGTCTCATTTGCGTCCTCTTTTGAGGTCTTAAATTGGATTTAACTGGCCCACAGGCAAAGGACTGCTCTTCTGCACAGTGTGAATTTCACCTTAAATCATCGTATTATTAATGTTTACCAGGAATTCACTCCCTATTGAATTGTGAACAATAAATTCTCTTTTGATCTGTGCATCATTTTAGTGCTGGTTACAAACAAGAGAGGAAGGGGAAAGGTTTTAATATTGATTAACAGACGTTTCAGTTCCATGCTCCATTCGGAACAGCAGTTAACGAAGAGGCTCACAAACAAAGAACAGGGCAAAAGCTCACTGTTGATCCAGAAATTGACTATTCACATCACAACTGCCAGCAACTCAAAGCAAAATGAATATTTGAACTGCTTGCAAACACAAGTCATGCCAAACAGGGTAAGTGCATTTGTGTTTATTATGCAGGAGCCTGGGCAGGGAGAATATATGTATTGTTAATAGAATATACACCTCAAACTATACCAACATGGCTTTTGTTTTGACAAAATATTTCCTTCGGGAGGCAGGCACCAGTTCCTGAGCTTTTGCAGACAACAATATAAGTTTTCCAGTTAACTCTTGTTGGGCCCAATTCTCCAGCTATTTTGCATATTTTGCATCATTTCTGCAAAAGAAGCATAGAACTCTACTAAATCAGAATGCTAGTGTTTTACATAAGAATATAAGAACTGCTGTACTGGGTCAGACCAAAGGTCCATCTAGCTCAGTATCCTGTCTTCTGACAATAGTCAATGTCAGGTGCTTCATAGAATCATAGAATCTCAGGGTTGGAAGGGACCTCAGGAGGTCATCTAGTCCAACCCCCTGCTCAAAGCAGGACCAAACCCAACTAAATCATCCCAGCCAGGGCTTTGTCAAGCCTGACCTTAAAAACCTCTAAGGAAGGAGATTCCACTACCTCCCTAGGTAACCCATTCCAGTGCTTCACCACCCTACTAGTGAAAAAGTTTTTCCTAATGTCCAACCTAAACCTCCCCCTCTGCAACTTGAGACCATTACTGCTTGTTCTATCATCTTCTACCACTGAGAACAGTCTAGATCCATCCTCTTTGGAACCCCCTTTCAGGTAGTTGAAAGCAGCTATCAAATCCCCCCTCATTCTTCTCTTCTGCAGACTAAACAATCCCAGTTCCCTCAGCCTCTCCTCATAAGGAAGGAATGAGCTGAACAGATAACCATCAAGTGATCCGTCCCATCACCCATTCCCAGCACACTCACTGTGTACTAGTGCCAATGGCATCATAAGGTGCAAGGCGGCAGAGAATCAGACCAGTGTCTCCTTTAGCTGGTAATAGTGCAGGGACTAAAAAAAACACATCCAAGAAAAATAAACCTAAATTAATAAATATGTGACTACAAACGAGGAGTCATACTTGATGGCTTCCAGAAACGAGAGCTTGAGCAACAGAATCAGGGATTTTACTCTTCATTTGACACCAAGAAAAAAAAATATATTTTCTTTGTTCTAAATAAGAAAAAAAACTCCTTAATAAAGTAGAGATGGGTCCCAAGGCACAAAGTCAAGATCTGGATCTGAAAGTATTCAAAGTTCACAAGTGTTGGGACCCAGGATCCCTAATAGACACAGGAACCAGTTCAGATGTGATACTGGACTTTGTCAGCATTTGTGTGTGTTTGAATTTTGTGTTTTGGTTTGAGCCAGTATTTCTATGTATCTCAACAGTTTGCCTTCCAGCATCCAGTCTGTGTTGCCTATATACAAATGTTGGACATAGTATTGTGGAATTCTATGATTCAATTTCCTATATTTTCAGCCTGCACTGAGAGTCAAAGGCACGAGTAGTAATGAAAATATAACCATCTAAGTGTAACACTAGATATGAAGGGGAACTAAGCATTTGGGAAGGGGGTGAGGTAAGTTATCATCCTCCCCAATCCAGTAGTTCCACGGAGTTTCTATCCCCACAGCAGAAGCATGTGAAACAATCTCATCTAATGATTAAACACAGAACTGAGAGCAAGGGTCCACAGTACTGTCCACAGAAATTTAAATTAGGAGTGGGGGTGTTCAAATTTACAGGGGGGTGAGGGCCAAGGAGTGAGACTGTGAGGGTGAAGGTGGACTCTGTGGCACAAAAGTAAAAACTGAAAAACGTTTCATGGCTACTTTATTAGATAAAACAACAAGGAGTCTTTGTGGCACCTTAGAGACCAACAAATTAATTTGAGTATAAGCTTTCATGGGCTATAACCCACTTCATCAGATGTATTAGGTTAACTCATGTTTTAAAATCACCATACACATTAAAGTGGGCTACTCAAGCCTTCTATGAAGTTCTACATCTACACTCTTCTTGGTTTCTTGTTGTAATTTTGCTCAACTCTGTTAATGAACTTTTTAAATGCAGTGCATTCATCTTTGGTGGCTTCTCATGTTCCTGAGACTTCCAGTACTTCAATTGATATGCTCATTACTTCAGTCCCTCATGATCAGGCAGAAGGTGACTTCTTTCAGAACATAAAATGTTATTAAATGATGAAAAAGAATGTTCAACGGTAGCTGTTGTAACTGGGAACAGTAAGACATGAATTCCTACTTCTGTCGTACCAGGAAACATAACACAAAGTGAGTCGAGTGGTGATAAAAAAGAAGTTGAAGTCAAATCTTCGTTCATTTGTCATATGACATTCCACTTTATGTTCAAATTCTTTATTGTGTTCAATTACATGGCAACCCCATTTCTGGTAGTGCCTCACTGCACTCCACAGTAAGTGTTTTATAAGACTGGCATCTGTAAAAGCTATGTAGAGGTTGAGTAGAATCCAGAAGTTGCTGGGGGGGGGCGGTTGCAACAGTGTTAGTGTTACACAGTTGACTCATATTTAGCTTGAGATCCACTATAACCCCCAGATCCTTTTCTTCAGTACTCCTTCCTAGGAAATCATTTCCTATTTTGTATGTATGCAACTGATTATTCCTTCCTAAGTAGAGTACTTTGAATTTGTACTGAATTTCATTCTATTCACTTCCAACCATTTTTCCAATTTGTCCAGATTATTTTGAATTTTAATCCTATCCTCCAAAATGCTTTGCAACCCCTCCCACCTTGGTATCATCCATAAACTTTATAAGTGTATTTTCTATGCAACTATCTAAATAATTGCTGAATATTTTGAACAGAACCAAACCCAGCACTGATCCCTGCAGGACCCTACTTGATATGCCCTTCCAGCCTGACTATGAGCTACTGATAACTTCCTTCTGGGAATGGTTTTTCAACCAGTTATGCACCCACTTTATAGTAACTCCATCTAGGTTGTATTTCCCTAGTTTGTTTATGAGAAAGTCATGCAAGACAGTATCAAAAACCTTACTAAAGTCAAGATATACCACATCTACCGCTTCCCCCCATCCACAAGACTTGTTACCCTGTCAAAGAAAGCTATTAGGTTGGCTTGACACAATTTGTTCTTGACAAATCTATGCTGACGGTTACTTATCACCTTATTATCTTTCAGTTCTTTGTAAATTATCCATTAGATTTCCAGATACTGCAGTTAAAATGGCCTCTGCAGTGTATATAGAAGAGATTGGGATTACACTTTTCTCTGAGCAAAGCTTGTACTCCATCATGTCTTCCACAGAAGTTTGCAGCTCCACCAAATGCACAGGCAGCCATCTGTTTGGCATCCATTTTAAAAGCATTTAAGTCTTTTAAGATGTGGGTTGTGAGAGATGCAGCTGATGTATTTCTAGTGGTTCAGGTTATAGAAGACACATCTACTGGCCTACCATTGACATCAATATAATACATGCAATGACTTAATACTTGATAACTACTTGCATCGGTGCATTCACCAGTCATATATGCAATTTTTATTTTAATCTGGTGAGAAAGTTCTTCACTTTTTCAGCTGCTGAGTCTTTCACTGTTGAACCACACACTTCTAGCCAGTCAAATGAGTTTCTTGCAGAAAGATAGTGAGCATTTGACAGTCTTGTTCCAAACCAGTGTCCAACTTCAGGATTAACAAGTGAAAATGGACTTACCATTTGCCTCCAGTTTGTAGTGTGTGGTATCTCTTGCTTAAATAGCAAGTATGATGTGACAGACATATTTGTTTTCATAACCTGTGTTGTGTCTCGCATTCTTGACAGCCTCATTAAGTACTTTTAAAATTGGCTTTGACAGTGACTGGCTTATAAGGCTTTCTGCATGTCGATGCAGTCCGGAGGCTTGGTGTTTTGCAGCCTTTTCACATAGTTTTTTAGCATTGGTTTTGCTGATTTGTTTGTCAAACCAACCCCCTCCAGTTTTGCCAGTGGGAAGCTTTCCTTTTTCATTAGCTTTTTTGCAAGAGGTGCCCCAGTATTCATCTTTCGTAACTTCAATAAATGGGGGGAAAGTTTGACCGACAAACATTAGGAACTGCCGTTAGGTTGTGGAGACGCTGTTTCTTCAGTAAGTAGCTGCATTTGTGCTTCAGGCGGTCGGATGTGGAGACACTACTTGAACCTTCAGATGACATGTTGGCATATTCTTGGTTCCTGATATGTTCTTCATCTTGGTTGGTTTGATCATTGGAGGGGTGATGTGGAAGTTCATGGGGTGTGTGTAGGGCAGGGGTAGGCAACCTATGGCACGCGTGCGAGCTGATTTTCAGCGGCACTCACACTGCCCAGGTCCTGGCCACTGGTCTTGGGGGGCTCTGCATTTTAATTTAATTTTAAATGAAGTTTCTTAAACATTTTAAAAACCTTATTTACTTTACAAACAACAATAGTTTAGTTATATATTACAGACTTATAGAAAGAGATCTTCTAAAAATGTTAAAATGTATCACTGGCACACGAAACCTTAAATTAGAGTGAATAAATGAAGACTCGGCACACCACTTCTGAAAGGTTGCCGACCCCTGGTGTAGGGAAATCCCTGGTAAGAGTCTTCCGAAATCTAATACTGGCACTGTGGCCCATGCAACATGTCTGCTACCCTTTCCCCACTACAGAGGTGCAATGATGATTTGTTAGTGCTTTTAAAGCGCTACATGAGTTCTGAAATTCATTGCAACACATTCAAACTCTCAAATGCCAGGAGGTCTGACAGTCACCAAACACCTTGTTCCTTTTGAAAACTGATGCATTTGCATGGACCCCAACAGAAGCAGAAGGACTCCATTTAGTATGAATAACTTTTCTCACCACCCATCTTTCTATATAAAATGATTCAGTTAAGTCCTAATATCAGCAGTGTATTATGTACAGTAGCTAGATGTGCTTAGAGGAAGAGGGAAAGGGCAAAACATTGTTTTCAAGCTTAGTCAAGAAGAAAATACACTGTATTTGCAACATTTCAATAGTTAGTGTAGCACCATGATGACTTGTAAAGGATAAATCCAGGACATTTGAATTAAAGTCAGCAATGATCCTGCCGGCATACTTTTGTAGCCCTTTTAATTTGTCTTGCAGAAGACAAAGAGGGAGGGGATGAGGAACTATATCATTTTGTGGCATGGTGAATGGATGAATAATCCAAATGACCACCTTGAAGTGCTTTTTAAATGGTCTTTATTACAACAGCAGCAAAGAATCCTGTGGCACCTTATAGACTAACAGACGTTTTGCAGCATGAGCTTTCGTGGGTGAATGCCCACTTCGTCGGATGCCGAAAGCTCCCACGAAAGCTCATGCTGCAAAACGTCTGTTAGTCTATAAGGTGCCACAGGATTCTTTGCTGCTTTTACAGAACCAGACTAACACGGCTACCCCTCTGATATTTATTACAATAGTAGCTGCCGAAGTACCAGTAAATAAATACACTCTAATGTATTTAATATTAAAAAGATTCATTATTCAATAGTTTTAACTTGCTCCATATCACTTTATTGCCATTCTAGTAGGGGAAATTAAAAACAAAAGCTGAATCGTGTTCTGCTGACCAGCTTCAGATTGTTATGGCTATGCAAATGAAAAGGCCAGAACTGAGACTGTGACCTTGCAGAAAGTCGGAGAATAAAATATTAGTCCCCACCTCCTGTTATCACAATCTACTGAATCAGCTGTAAAATTTAACAATGCCACTTTCAAGAATACAAAGAAGGCTCCTGAATCAGCTCTCATAAAACCAGACAGCAAACCTTTGGGTTCATATATGGAGATCTGATGAGAAACAAAAGGATATTTAGAAAGAGACACTACAAAGAAAATGCCAACCAGTGAAAGATGGAGCATGGTAGGTTTCCAACTTTCCTGGAGATGATAGGAAGAGGTTTTTTCATACCATGACTGAGATCCCAGCATCAACAGAGAATGCACTTTATGGTCCAAGCCCGATCCTGTAACCTGGGGTTCTTTTAACCCAAAGTTCTTGGTAACTTTTACTCTGTGTGAAGTGGTGTCCAGAAATAAATCAAGGGAGACACAGCCATCTGACCAATAGATGGCTGGCACAAACAGGACAACACAAGAGTGCTTTCACTTAAAACTAAACTTTACTTAGTCACAAGCACTTACACACGTCTGCAACAGGTTAGTAAAACACCCCCAACCCTCGATAATTACCGAAGCTGAGCATAGCTTTCGACTGGCACCGTAACAGGCTGCTGCTGGCCAGGCTTCTGTCTGGTGGTGGGGACCCGAAGATGCATCCAGAAGAAGCATCCCTGAAGAGCCCCTTCTGAAAATTCCAGTTACCTCAAACTTTTCCCCCTTAGTTATACATTAGTAATATAATGATATATCCCTTAAAGGAAACTTGCTAAGCAAGCAGTTTTTAGAGGTCAAGCAAGAGGTTTCCTTATGATCGTCAATTAACCAGATATGTTTTTTTTCCCAGAGTGTCCATGCCTTGGGACCCTGAGAGACACATTCCTCAGGGTACATTATAGACAAGCTTCCTGTTTTTCTAAAACACACGTATCAGCAATTTCAACATTCTTAGCAGGAAGGATGCGGGGCCAAGCTGCCCTGTCTGTGGCACCCAACCCCCCTCCCCTCCTGCCTTGGTTATGCTAAGGCCACTGCATGACCAGTTTACGGCCCACTTTTAACAATAAGCAATAGTGGTTTCAGGCACTTTACTGGTTTGCCAAAATCTCCCCATACAATCCCACTGAAGTCAATATTCTTCAATTGAAACTGTCTAGGACATTTTAGGACTAGATGATGCAATCTTTGCTGATGTCATCTTTCAGTGGGACTCCTCACATGAGTAGGTGTTCATCAGCATGACTAAGGGCTTGTCTTCACTACCGGGGTAAGTCAACCTAAGATACACTTCTCCAGCTATGTGAATAACGTAGCTGAAGTCAATGTAGCTTAGGTTGACTTATCCCAGTGTCTTCACAAAACTGCATTGATGGGAGATGCTCTTTGGTCGACTTACCTCACTCTTCTCAGAGAAGTGGAGTACCAGGGTCGACAAGAGAGCTCTCTGCTGTCGATTTAGTGGGCCTTCACTAGACCCGCTAAATTGACCACTGCAACGTCGATCTCCCCATAGTGAAGACAAGCCTTAAGGGTTGCACAAATTAGCTTTCACAGAGATATGAACAAATACAATGTCAGACACGTGGTCATTACGAAATCTCGCAATCCCCTACAGTCACCCACTTCTTTACTTAGGCCTTATATACAATTGTTATAAGGCAGTGCCCTCAGAGCACTTTCCAGAACCAGGCCACAGTAGAAGAGGAACCCACCTCAGTTTCCATCTTTCAGTGTCCCCGTTAACTCCATGGCAGTTTTCTTGCCTAATAATATCCCTCCTTGGGGCCTGTTTATCCCTAGTGCATATCGTGCCAACATACCACACTTTGTTGTCTTTCACAATGTTTGAGCTCTTCTTCAGTCCTCTCCTGTCCTTTTACAAGGACAGCCATCCTAGCCCTTCCAGCTGGAGAGTAACCCTGCTTTCCTCAACCAGGATTACACCTCCCCAGACTCTTTGCTGGGAGTTCATCCTCATCAGGGTATCAGCCATCACCCTCCCACCCCCGTTTCATTAACCTTTTCCAGCTTTCCAGCATGGAGACATCAGTGGGTGAGCCCTGTGCTGCTTTTTGTCCTTCGGCCTTCTCCAGTCCTGGCTTGCTGGAGTTGGGGAGGTCAGCCAACAAACCCCGCTGCTGCTCTCCTGACTTCAGCCTTCCTCAAGGAACTAACTACTGCTTCCTTCAAAGATCTTCTACTGTCTCTGGGTCTCTGGCAGCTCCCACCCGCCATTCTCCTGTTTGATGCCTCCCAGATCTCCAATTTGCCCAATCTCCTCCTTCTAGAGCCAGGTGCTCTCTTTTAGGCCCAACTGAGGTCAGCTGATGAGTCATAGGTTCACTGGCCTCTTCCCTCTTCCCACACTCCTTTCAAGGGAAATCATCACATTACACACTTACTCTTGTACATGGCTCTCTCCACATTGGATGGTTCATTAAAGGACTTGGGGATCACTACCAAGGACGAGGGGAAAGGAAACAGAGAAGCCCACTTCTCTCCTTGACAGTGAGGTGCATGGCTGGTGTAGGAGCTATCATACAGCCACCACAGTATCAGGTGATCTGCCTACACAAGGTGTGAACCTGCCTCACCTGGTTGCACCAGTGTTTGGGCAACAATTTGCAAACCATACTATATCTCAGGATTGGGACCATTGTTATTACCTCAGTGTAAAAGAAACAACATTTTCAAATCAAAAGAGCATTGATATTATTAGGCACAAATAAAAGGTTTTGAGACATGAATAAACCATCTCAACAGGGGTACTGTCAGAGAGGGGTAAAAGTGCTGCCTTAAAGGTACAGAAGCAGCAGTGAATACACAAACAGCACAGCCGTTTTTAAAGGTTCTTCTTTTTCAGAATGCAATGTAGTTAATAGTGCTGTGATCCCTCCAGAAAACTTTAATATTGCTGATAAGCAACATGGAGAGAACACGTCGAGCAATTCTGCGTCTCAGCAAGGTTTCTCAGGAACAGGGAAAAGCACCAAGTACATTTCCTTGTACATCCTGTATCATGGGAGAAGGAGGAAGCAGATGACATACTGGATGAGTCAGAGCTAAATTCAGAGCAGAAGAATGTGTACGGAACAGGGTAGAAACTGCTTCTAGTATATTTCTTTGTGAAACTTGAGGAACTTTCCACTTTACTAGAAGAAAAGTGGCAGGGGCATATTTAGGAGCAATTGGGTTTAATAAAAAATGTCAAAGAGAAACACAGCCTGAACTTTTTATTTTGTTATATGACATATTATGAATATACATACAAAATAGGCTTGATTCAGGAATTACTGGGTGAGGATCAATGCCCTGTGTTATACAAGATGTCAAACTGGATGATCTCAGTGGTCCTTCCTGGACTTAAAATCTATGAAAATGCTGTGTGTATAAGTTGCAATAATATTGTGTATGGTTTTGTTTAATATTATGTACAATATTCATAATGCCAATATATAGTCAAAATTTGGGCTTTTACTAGGGTAAGAGATTTGTAGTATGTAATCAACTTTGTATTCATTTTCTGTCAGGTATATGGTGTATGAAGATACTAAAACTGTAATTATAAGATTATAATTGTCATTACATTTTCAAATATGAGGATATAAGACCAAATTCATAGCACAATGGCATCAGATTTGGCCCCCTGCAATAGGATTAAGAACTGTATCTCTGTGGGCTAGTTGGGGGGGCTTATTTGGATCAAACCTTTGTCAAAACTAGGGAGACGCTGGTCTGGAACTCAAAATCAGCCTAGTCGAGAAAATTTAATGCTGGAAGGACAGAGTTGAAGTTGTGCCTGGCAGTGTGATTTTCAGGTTTTATGTATTGCATTGAAAAGGAGATATTGCTGAATCAAAAAGGAGTGCATAAGAGGTGCATTAGTTTGCAGACTGTTGTTTTTTAAATCAGGAACCATGAGCTTCCTTCTCAGAAATCATAAGTTTTAGACCTGCCACTGACCAGCCAACCTAGTCAAGAATCATTGAATTGTCAGTGAAACCTTGGTAATCAATAGCTAAGAATGTGGCCAGCAAGGCAAAAAGACAAAACAACAAAATGAGGGGGGGGAAAAGGAAGAAAAAAAATGGGGAAAAGCTCTAGAGAAGAGGGTAGAAAAGAGCCAGTTGAAAGCTGGAGGAAGGAAATGAAAATGGAGACTTGGAGAAGAAATAAAGAAGAACAGTTTTGGTGTCTTGTAGGGTTTTGGGAAAACTGAAAATCCTTGGAACATTAAAAGGCTCAGGTAGAAAAGGCTTAAGATCCACCATGAATACATGGTGTTTCACCATTCCAATGGGGCAGAAGATTAATGACTTGATTCGCTCCTGAGCCTGAACTCTGCGTGGGGCCTGAGAGAGGGCATCAGTGACCGAGTTCAGGAGCCCTGATTCTCAGGGCCAGTCTCAGCTATACTGAGAGCTAGAACTGCTTTCTAGGCAGCTCTCACTTACGCTACTGATGCAGGGTCCATAACAGATCCTGTTCCAGTGGAGAATAGGTGTGGTGGAATGAAATTCCACCACACCCATTTCCCACCTCCTGGCTATGCTGGATACGATCCCTCCTCCCAGGGTTATGATGGCTGGCACAGAGTCCAGATTCAGCTCTCCTACAGCATCAGGGATTTCCTCTCCAACAAGGGAATTCTCTGCTGGTCAGTTTCCAACTCCATAGTACCTCCTGCATGGCACTCAAAAGGGTCAGAACTGAGTAGAGAATCTAGCCCTCCACATCTTTTACTGGACTCACTACACCAGCTACATCCTGAAAAGTCAGCTCTCAAAGCTTCCAAGGCAAAAACCGTGTGTTAGGCTTCCAAAGCCCAGCTTTCAACTGAAGATAAAGTACAGCACTTATTGGAGTTCAGACCAGGATAAATGGTCTGCGGCAAAACAAAGAACAGGTGCAGCAAGATCCTATTAAATAAATTGCCCCACCAGGTTGTTTTGTGGAAACATGTCCAATTCATCCTGATTCTGATATACCACTCAGAAAGACTCCACAGCTCCTTGGGAGGTCATAGGGAAAAGTGACTCCCTGATTCAATCAATGCCAGCATGTAGTAAGTGATGATATAATTTTCTCACTGAGTTAATAGACAGCCTGCTGAACAACACTCTCAGTAGGCTAAGGGTTCAATAAGTCTATCCTGGCTTGCACTCATAGTTAGGCCTCTTTGGATCCTGCAAAGTGAGAGGGTCCCGGATCCTGGTGTTGTGGGTCAGCCAAAGGTTTTTAATAGGGTATGGCTACACCGCAATGTGCTAAAGACGATAAAGATGATAAAGTCATTGCGGAGAAACTAAATGGATTCTTTGCTTCAGTCTTCATGGCTGAGGATGTTAGGGAGATTCCCAAACCTGAGCCGGCTTTTGTAGGTGACAAATCTGAGGAACTGTCACAGATTGAAGTGTCACTAGAAGAGGTTTTGGAATTAATTGATAAACTCAACATTAACAAGTCACCGGGACCAGATGGCATTCACCCAAGAGTTCTGAAAGAACTCAAATGTGAAGTTGCGGAACTATTAACTAAGGTTTGTAACCAGTCCTTTAAATCGGCTTCGGTATCCAATGATTGGAAGTTAGCTAATGTGCTCTAGAGGTGATCCCGGCAATTACAGACCGGTAAGTCTAACGTCGGAACCGGGCAAATTAGTCGAAACAATAGTTAAAAATAAAATTGTCAGACACACAGAAAAACAAACTGTTGAGCAATAGTCAACATGGTTCCTGTAAAGGGAAATCGTGTCTTACTAATCTATTAGAGTTCTTTGAAGGTGTCAACAAACATGTGGACAAGGGGGATCCAATGGACATAGTGTACTTAGATTTCCAGAAAGCCTTTGACAAGGTCCCTCACCAAAGGCTCTTACGTAAATTAAGCTGTCATGGGATAAAAGGGAAGGTCCTTTCATGGACTGAGAACTGGTTAAAAGACAGGGAACAAAGGGTAGGAATTAATGGTAAATTCTCAGAATGGAGAGGGGTAACTAGTGGTATTCCCCAAGGGTCAGTCCTAGGACCAATCCTATTGAATTTATTCATAAATGATCTGGAGAAAAGGGTAAACAGTGAGGTGGCAAAGTTTGCAGATGATACTAAACTACTAAAGATAGTTAAGACCAAAGCAGATTGTGAAGAACTTCAAAAAGATCTCACAAAACTAAGTGATTGGGCAACAAAATGGCAAATGAAATTTAATGTGGATAAATGTAAAGTAATGCACATTGGAAAAAATAACCCCAACTATACATACAATATGATGGGGGCTAATTTAGTTACAACAAGTCAGGAAAAAGATCTTGGAGTCATCGTGGATAGTTCTCTGAAGATGTCCAGGCAGTGCGCAGAGGCGGTCAAAAAAGCAAACAGGATGTTAGGAATCATTAAAAAGGGGCTAGAGAATAAGACTGAGAATATATTATTGCCCTTATATAAATCCATGGTATGCCCACATCTCGAATACTGTGTACAGATGTGGTCTCCTCACCTCAAAAAAGATATTCCTGCACTAGAAAAGGTTCAGAAAAGGGCAACTAAAATGATTAGGGGTTTGGAGAGGGTCCCATACGAGGAAAGATTAAAGAGGCTAGGACTCTTCAGCTTGGAAAAGAGGAGACTAAGGGGGGATATGATAGAAGTATATAAAATCATGAGTGATGTTGAGAAAGTGGATAAGGAAAAGTTATTTACTTATTCCCATAATACAAGAACTAGGGGTCACCAAATGAAATTAATAGGCAGCAGGTTTAAAACAAATAAAAGGAAGTTCTTCTTCACGCAGCGCACAGTCAACTTGTGGAACTCCTTACCTGAGGAGGTTGTGAAGGCTAGGACTATAACAATGTTTAAAAGGGAACTGGATAAATTCATGGTGGCTAAGTCCATAAATGGCTATTAGCCAGGATGGGTAAAGAATGGTGTCCCTAGCCTCTGTTTGTTAGAGAGTGGGGGATGGATGGCAGGAGAGAGATCACTTAATCATTGCCTGTTAGGTTCACTCCCTCTAGGGCACCTGGCATTGGCCACTGTTGGTAGACAGATACTGGGCTAGATGAACCTTTGGTCTGACCCGGTACGGCCGTTCTTATGTTCTTATGTTCTACTTCATGTCTGCACAACAACAGAAATGTTACTTAAGAAGAAATATTGGCCACATTTTACTTTAAGGGTACATGTACAACTAGTTAGTGAAGAGTTAATGAATTATGAATGGATGTTCTGTAAATGGTAAAACAATTGCTATTGATTCCAACAGGCCAATACATTGCTTATAACCATGGCTTGCAATCATCCAGGGCACCTCTTTCTACAGGGGTGCATATAACCATCTATATTTCATGGAGCTTATGTCTAACATGTTTACAACATCTAGTAACCATTCATAAATGTAGCCTTAAAATAAATAAATCAATAATAGATGTTCTAATAAAGAGTTAAACATTTATTAGAGAGCCCAAACAATAGATTGTTTATAGCCATCGTTTATAATAATCTATAACACCTTCAACTTCTGTGCTCCTGTCTGTAACATGACTATAGTATCTAGTAATCATTTATTAACTAATTAGTTTGCAGTGTAGTTGTAGCTGTGTAGGTCCCCAGATATTAGAAAGACAAGGTGAGTGAGGTAATATCTTGTGTTGGAAGAAGGTTGTCTCTCTCACTAACACAAGTTGGTCCAATACAAGATATCACTTCACCCATTTTGTCTCTCCAAGCTCTGATTTGTTCAGTACCAAAGTGCAAAGCCCTTTTTCTTCACTCACACCTCTCCAAACCCGCCAGCGTATCCCTTAAAAATCCAATTTATTTTTTTGTGATGTGTGATTGGTCTTCTCAAGAATAACAAGAATACTGATTAGTGAACCACAAATAATGAAGAATGAATACTTTTCTTCAAGGGCAGATATCTGTGTTTCCAAGCACAGGTAGGGTATTGACACCAAAGACTCTTTCACCAAATGGTTGTATGAACAAAATTTCAACAATGATGCATAGTGAACAAAAAAGGGCCTTGAAATGGTCAAACAGAATAGCCATGCAGAATTCCAGGCAATATGTGCTAACATTGCATTTGTAGCTGTCAGCTAGAATCACGTGTATGTTGTCTTGATTTTTTAATTCTCAAAGAACTGACTACATTTTGTTGGTGTAATTTTTTTGAGTCTCAGATACAAGTGTAAAATCTATTAAGAAGATCTGAGTGATAACTTGTGTTACATCAGTGTTTCCTCTAAAATACTGTTTGACTTCTTTCAGCAGAAAATGCAAGATGGCAAAATATAACTGGTCAGATACAAAAGACTTTTGGGGGGTATTTCAAGATATTTTTGTGTAGAGAGATTACAGTGAATTAACCATACTGCAAATTGGTGCTGCATTTTTGCTCAGTAATATAACAAAATAATTCAGTAACTATTACTTTGCAAAAAAAAAGTATATTGTTGTTTTTGCTGTTTATCTTTTCCCACATTCCCTTCCAATGTGAATTCAATATAAACTCAAAGAATTATTCTGATAAATTATACACCTTTATCTGAAATAAAGAGGGGATTTTAAGGAAAAGATGTGAAATCCTCCCAAGATTCTTTCATTTTTGAAGAGAAGTGATTTGACTTGCTTTGATAAATTCCTAATGTAGTGTGGAAATGGATTTACTAGACATATAGTGTATCATCTGGTTACCTGCCAAGGAATGAAAGATACATGGGGAATGCTATTCAATGTCGACTTTGAAATCCCACTGAAACTAAATGCCTATTAGACAAAAAGGTCAAATAAATGAGGAGTGCCAACAGGATTTCAGCTATTTCGTCACTATCAGCACACATCATTTAGAGTGTGTGTGTGATTGTTGGTGTGTGTATTGCTGATTGTATTGCAAATAATCTTGTTCATGGAGTGAATTATTTTGCGGGGTACAAAGTCTTTAGCTTCTAGGTTGCCAGTTCAAACACAGCCTGGATCAACAGTAGCCAAAAGTCATTTACCACCTGATGGTTCTTCGGTGGTATACATGAAATAACAATGGGCAACTTGTCTTCCCAATGCACAGGTGGAGCATATCAGCCAAGTGCTAAGGAGATCTCTTTTGAATCAATAAATGGAATCCTCTCTCCAGACTGCAGAGCAGCAGAGTGGTTCCATGTTTACCACTACAACCTATGGGTTGCAGTATCCCATTTCCGTTGTGCCTTCTCTTCCTTGGCACAGGCCAACCAGTCCCATACAATGTGTTCTGGAAGTTGCTGCAGATCTGTATTGTACAGTTTGTAGAAGAGGCAGACTTCTGCATGATCTGCCCACATTCTGCTCCCACCTCTTGTGCAATAGAATCACATGGTTCCACTGGCTTCAGGGCCTTCTCTGGCAGGGAGAAGAGGGGAAGGATGGTCCAGTAAGATAGGAGACCCATGTTCCATTTCCTGCTCAGCTAGAGACTTCCTGTGTGACTTTGGGCAAGTCACTTTCTCCCCCTCTGTGCCTCAGTTCCCCATTGGTAAAATGGAACTAATAGCACTTCCCTTTCTTACAGTGGCATTGTGAGGATAAATACATAAAAAGATTGTTAGGCGCTCAGGTACTATGATAATGATGGCCATATATACACTATAAATAAATAGGCAGTTTGCCTCATCTCCATAAACTCTGAATGTATACAGTATAGCTGTAATCTAAAGATGACAAAGAACATTACAGACATTAATTTAGATTCATAATATCATAGTGAGTCTGAGATCTTATGAGTTCATGCACATATTTGTCACTGTTACATTCTGTATGAAGTATGCTACATGGCTTCGATATGAAGGTTCATGTTAGAATTGTTCATGTCAGCTTAACATGTGATTTCCATATGTTTTTTACTGATCGGACTTCTTTAACGGTTGTGTTTATTCCTACATCTTCTCTTGACCTACAATTGGAAACATTAACTCCATTTAACACACTTTTAATATTTAACAGTGGGATTTTCAAAAGAGCTTAGCATTGGCATAACTCCAGTTTAAAAACATATCACAGTCAAAGGTAACAAGAGCCATTTTGGACCAAATGGGGAACAGCAAAGTATCCACAAGAGAATATATCCTCTAGGAAAACTTTGGGAAATTATATATTTATTTCAAGGACTGACTTTAGTCCTTAAGGGTCTCTTAATATTAATGTTCCCTGGGAACTGTCCTCACGTTACCCACACAAGAAAAATAAAACATGGCAAAATTAGGGTGTCTTTGGTTCTCAGTCCCCAACTCAAAACTCCCACGTGAAGTGTTAATGAATTTAAAGAGACTGCTTAATGTGACCACTTAAATTGTTAAGCTTTTCCCAACATGGCTGATTTCCTAGTCAACATCTCAATATATGGCACATATATGTGGATTATTATTGGCCTTTCTGTGCTATACCCAAGGTGGGCTATAGGAAGTGACCAGTTGGGATGCTACATTTTTGGGAGCCCTCTGCACACTCACTATTCAGCCAGGTTACAGTACAGGATGGGGGAGGTAACCAATTACTTTTTGGCCACCTCTGATAATAGGATTGATATAAAGACAATTTTTCACTTGATCCCCTGTCGTACAAGGTTACTGACAGATGAGACAACTGCCTACCAGTCTCTCCTTCCAGCAGCGCAAATCTCTACCTCCAGTAGTGCGGCAAGGCAGGAAGGCAGCACGCTGTCACAACACTGAACAATAAAGACAGGGCAAGCAGCTTTCTGTCCTATCTCTCTATCTGGCAGCATGGGGCCCCCACAAAGCACAATGCTGGTCTAAATCCAGCCCCAGTAGATGAGATCCCATCAATAAAACCACCAGCAAAACTGGTGCTAATTGACAAACTTGTTAGCAGTCTCAGCAGAGAGGTCAAGGACTGAATAAGCCACAAAGACAGAAATATCATTCCTCTCCCTTAAGATGTGTGGTCAGAGCCACGTGGGAACCCTATAGTGCTGCTGCCTGCACTGTGTCTGCTCTGTGAATTTCAGTATCTGGAACTGACACTCCAATATCTTGCACAAGCAGTAAATGATGGGCAGATTCCAATACTATTATTAACTTTAAGTAGCACCTTAAAGTACCAGGAGTAATCCCATTGACTTCAATGGGACCAGTCAGGGGGAAAAGTTCTATTCATTGTGACTATGAGTATAAAAATCTATCCCTTCCCATCTATATTGTCACTGTGTCCCTACAAATGAAAGATATTTTTCCCATCAGATACAGCATAGGAAACACGGTTTAAAAACCCACAGTTCAATTTATGATTCAGAAATGTATATGTAATAGTGAGAGCCCCAGCACTTATCAATGCTAAAAAAAAAATCAGTAGCAGGGGGAAATAACACAGATTAAAGCCCATCTGCTTTTCAGACTTGATTTATGAACCTTTGTGCTTCGGAGCAGTGCCACTGGCACTTACTTAACCATGCCTAATGTAAGAAATCAAATAATTTGTACACATGAATGAGATGGGAATTTAGAATGATGTTTGGCTACATGCAAATATACACTTCACTAGCCTCTCTCTTGCATTTATTTCCTGGGGGGGGACGGGACACATTAATGCACAGCTATTCTATTCTGCAGCTTTCACTTTTACCTTTAAAGAGCTTGAGATGATGGCATAATTATGGAGTTAAATGAGGGGGAAAAGTAAACAGTACTGGTCATTATGATTCCAAAACAATTGATGGGAGGCTAAAACCTTGTCTTGCACCTTCTTTGCTGGATGCAGAGCTGATTGCGAAATTTTTGCTGAAATGATTTTTCATCAGGACGGGTTTTCAGATGCAAGATGGAATTTTGGGTCAAAACCACAGAGAGAGTGCGCACCCCAGATCAGCTCTGTGCCTAGCACAGTCCTCTGGGATGTGAGAGACAGATTCAAGGTTTCAGGATGACCAATGGGTTATTGAATATCATAGGGTCTCCCTCGCTCTTTTTTGTTCCCCATGAAAATTTTCAAAAGATCTTTTTTGTCCCAGTGCAGGACAAAGACATTTCAAAACCTTGGCATGTAGCGGTGCCTCCTCCATGGAGTTCTTCATTTGAGGAGTGCTCAACAAGCCTTCATCTGTGGGCTCATTTTCATCCCTCTTCCTATTCAGCATATCCCGCTAAGGGGATTTGGAGGCAATATGTGCTGCAATGTCCCCAATACAACATCAACCCGTACCACATCTCTATCTCCTTCAGCTGGGAGGAACTGCAGCCTCACCCACAAAGAACCCTTCTCCTTAAATTATGAAAGTAGAGAATTCCAGAGACTGACTGGACTCCTATACAGCCGTGGTTTCCAGAAACATCTTTCTTTTTCACCCAGCCAAAAGCCTATTACAATGAGACTCTATGACAGTGAACCACAGTCTCAATTACTATACGAATAACACACACTTCAGGGAGCTGAAACTAGAGCTCCAGACCAACTGCTCTAAGAGCAGAGCTCTCTACCGCTTGAGCTAAGAGCAGGATTTCTTCACCTAGGTCTAGTCGCAGATCCCATGTCTTCTCTGTAGGACAGCCACTAGAGGGCGACACGAAGAACTGGCAAAGATCTATTTCTCCTTCCATGGTGGAAGTGTGCCCACCTATTACCAAAATGGTCTGAAATCTTGGTTCTTACAACACTTCCTTGTTGCTCCTAGATCCCCTGACAGCAGCTGTATCCCTGGAAGACTCTCTCTCTCACACTTTTGACTAGCAGAGCAATTGCAGCGATTCCACTGAACCATGGTAACCCAGGCCTCTGTCACTTCTTGGTTGCACTATTGGAACATATGTTATATGGGATTAACCATCAATGCCACCAGGAAATTCCATCTGGTGTTGCAAATGGCTGCCGGTCCTTCACAAAGGGTAGAGAAATGAGTGACATATCACACTTGTAGCCCATATTTTGCCCTGACCAATGAATTTTTGAGAGAAATCCAGAACAAAATGTTGGTCATTATCTAAAAAAAAAATCTCTAAACCAACTTGTTATTATGGCTATAGGATATGACCCTATGTATGTTTCTTAGTGAAATTTGGCAGTCTGTGCTTCATGCAGTAAATGGCAATCCCCCTCCAAACCCCCCCCCACCACCCAAAAAAAACCCCCAACAGCTGCTTATCTGTATCATAGAATCATAAAAATCAGAAATGGGAAAGATCTATTGACTTTGTCAGGCCATTCAGTCCATTCTCTTGATATTGCAGGATTTTTCCTGCAGAACATTCTCCACTTCTTTATAAAGTAAAATTTCAAAGTATCAAAAAGATGCAGCCTCCACTATTCCCTTAAATAGAGTTTCTAGCAATTCAGGAGGATTAGTCAAACTTTGTTGTAATGTCCTAAGACATTACAAAAAAAGTAAACCCAAAGTCACTGAAATATATAAAGGATCAAAAATGTATTTTAGGAGAAAGGAAGGGTGACCTTGGTGTTGAAGTACTGGCCTGGGATCCAGGTGAACTGAGTTACATTCCTAGCTGCCTGTGTTACCTGCAACTGCTGGAAGCTCCTTCACTTGGGACAATAAAGGAACAATTCTGGGGATGGGCTAGCCGATTTGATAGTCTCTACTATCTATGATTCTTTTCTACCTGGATTACATACAGACTGAGTCACTGCATTATTCATCTACTTTTTCCTAAGTTTAGGGAATTCTCTGCTTACATGATATTACATTGCATACAGCGCTTAATGGCACTTCTCCCATCTTCCGGTGGTGGGAAATGACACCTTTTGTGGATCTCCTGGCTCTGCTGAGGTTTGTGAGTGAGCAGCTAGGAGATATTCACTCTGGAGAAGGAGGGTTGTATGCACTCCTACAGAGCTCTCATCCCCTCCACACCAAACATAAAAGATATTGCTATGATAAAACAGCCTCATTGAAAACATTACCAAGCACGAGTAACCAACCAGAACACCTTCAGGCAGCATCAGGAGATACAAGTTTAAATACCTTGAAGCCAATGAGCTGAAAATCCTTTATCCAGTGGCTGAAAAACATATCAACTCAGGCACATATATTGTCTAAAGTATACATTAAACAAGTGTGCTAAGTAGCCACATCCAGAATGAGAAGTGCAACTTGACTGAATTCAGGCAGAATGCGAGAGATTATGGATGAAGTACTTTGTGAAGTGTAAGAATCAATGAGTTCAGCAGTTAATGTTCTGTAGGCATCATGAAAAAAAAAAAGGTTTGATTTGCAAGCAGGAGGGGGAGATTTAAAAAAACCAAGAACCCTATAACTTGATCTAGAAGGAAACTCATTAGGAATTATATACTCTGATATATTGAACCTGGGGAATCAAATATTCTGTACTGAAAATGTGACTAGCAGATAAAGTACTAGTGAGGCCCTGTCCTAACTGTGGAAGAATTAAAACAAGGCTTGTTAAAGAGGAATGAATGGAGGAAGGGAATGAACAGCAGAAGAATAAAAGCAGAGAAAATGGTGAGAAGGTATGAAACATATTGGATGGGGGAGGGAGGGATTGTGTGATAAGAGGGTTATCCTACATGCTGTGAAGGCAAAAAGTGATCTGAGAGAAGGAAGCTAATGAGTAGTGTAGATCACACAGTATAAGATAAAATAAATAAATAAATAAATACATTGAGTGATAATACAGGCAGCCAGGGTACCATTCACATAGAGAGGGGATAGTAGTATTCAACTGGGAAAGGAAACTAGAAAAATCTGAAGATAAATCTGATACTAAACAAGCATCAATATACCCAACTGGAAGGAAAAATAAGTTGTGTGAGCATAGATTTGAAATAACTTCTTAGAGATGTTATATGGAAACCAAATTGCTGGGTAAATAATGCAATGGACCAAATTCAATGCTGGTTAAATAGGTATAACCTTCTATTGAACCTGATGGAAGTTGTGCTTGCTTATGGTGGGACTGAAATTGAGCCAGATATTTCTTTGCAAAAGGCCAGAGTCTGCTCCCAGCTACACCAACGTCAATCCAGAGTCAATATGGTTTCTCTACAGCCATTTTCTTGACCCTTGCATATTACAGTGGGGAGGATAAAGAGCTGGGGATATGCAAAAAGGAGCACACCCACATTGCACCTTCTAGATTCAATTGGAAACACGTTTGCAGATTACACTGATACATTCAGTTAGCACTTGCAAAATGGAAATTTTGCACAAGCCATTACAGTTTTTTAAATTAATTATTATAGTGAGTAGTGAATAATATATTCTTCAGCCTTACACAGACCCTTTCCATTGGACATGGTTCAAGGCTATTGTGTGTCTATGTACGTGTGACTATGTGTCAAGGAGTCATTGATTTTTAGTCCAGAAGAGATCACCAGGGCACCTAATCTGACTTCCTGCATGCCACAGGCCATTAAACCCAACCCTATTATCCCTGTATTGAACCCAATAACTTACACTAGACTTAAGTATTACAGCCCCCGTGTGCATGTGTGTGCTTGTATATTTCAGCGTTCCTTATTTTACTAAGCAATATATTTAATATCTGACAATCCCAGCTGTAGGTCCGTGCTGGATAATGCACAGAAATTTCCATTTAATCTTATAATCAGATTTTGTTTACCAAAACTGTGTAAATCCCACCAACAGCTTAATACAATATCCAGTCTTCTGGGTCACAAGTGAGTCCTGGGCATTGGTGGACTCTTAGACTAACATATGGCTCCCTCACTACATTTCATATTATGTTTTTGGAGCTATTCTAGTAGAAGATGTGAAGGTCAGATTGATCTTCAACTTCACAGCCATAAAAATTTGAAAGTAGACAAGCTTCAATATATGAAAAAAGGGGAATGAAAGACTGAGTAGACTCAAAGCAACTGTATGGATCTTTGACATGAGAACTAAAGGCTACAGGAGTTCTATTGGTGGCTAACATCCCCCATTTTTGACTACAGATTGTTTTGCTTTGTTTTTTTATTGGAAATTGGGAATATTTGTCTACTTTTCCTATATATACCAGCATGTGTCAGACAAGGCAGAAGAGCTAAAATGATAATGACCTTGGAGGCAGAATTTCAATTTACGGGTAGCTCCTTTCCAGTTTAATGACTTTTATAGAAAGCACAGACAATAGGATTTAATCATTCAGCACTGTTGCCCACATAAAAGTGAAGGCAACTTCTAAAGCCGCTCGCTCCATAATGAAGCGGCAGAAAAGAATTTGTATGCAAAAGGAGATGGGGGAAGCTGATGGAGAGCTGCAAAGTCAGAAGTCTTTTACTCTCCAGAGGTAAATTCATAAAGATTGCCCTTCAGTAAACAGAGTGGTAAAGTGCTCTAACTCTGCCAACTTTTCGCATTTGTGCTGTGAATGACAGAAACTGATGAGATGTATTTGGTAATTAGGGATGCAATTTAAATTTTAGTACGTTTATGAGCATTTGATGTTAAATGATCTAAACATTGGCAATGGCATTTCCTTCTGTGCGGTAATGTCTTGAGCTAGAAGGCATCCAAATCACCTACCATTCATGTGCCACCTGGCCATATTTTAAAGATGTTATATAGGCTCCCTCCACTACTGAAAGTCAAATGCTTTGCAGGAGCCTGGGGACTGCAAAAGATATAGTAGGCGGGAAAAAATGATCCATATTTACTAAGCTGTTTCTGTTTATATTGTAGCCAGGGCCAATTTGTTCATGCAATGTTCTCAGCAGAGTCCGCCTGTTTAAAATATGAGACAGGATTTGCAAACCCAAAATAAATCACGTCTGAATTTCTGTATGGAACTTCCCGTATTTGCTGCCTATAGCTTCCCATCAATATTTCAATGATGAGCAAGATGAAACAGATGCATAGGAAGAGGATTCCAGATAAACCAAACAGAGTCCAATGGATGAATTCAGATTTGTGTATGATACCTGTGAGTGGTAAGAATAGCATGAGGCACTCTTCCCCGTCTAACCAGCACTGTTTTTTAACTCATGTCTGTGTGAACGCTGTATTCCCCCTCCCCCTCTCCGGTTTATGTACATAATTAAATGCATTAATGCTATCATTACAAAATCCTTGGGATGATATTGGCTAACTAAAAATAAATAAATAAATAAATAAGACCCGCCACACTAGGCCTCACACTAATAAAATATAACTGTTGCCTTTTTCTAAAAGCAAAGAAAAGACTAAGATATGTCTCGGACACTACAGGGAGAGCTAAAAGGAGGAACTAGGCTGAGGAACATCCATGCACATGAGGAATTCATTGAGAGTATTCATAGGGAGACATTCAAGGCTGAGGAAATTATCCTGCTGGAGAGGACTGCTGTCACGCCCCCGGGGGAGGATGATATGGCTCTGTCACAGGGAGGACACTGGCTGCTGGCTACTTCTAGCAGCAAGCAGTGTTCCACCTCTACTCCCAACCCACCCACGATAATGAGACAGAACCATTATGCTGCCCTGATAATGAGCAATGAGAAATCACTCCCAAAGATGGAGAGGAGAAGCCACATACCCCCAAGGCTGCGAGGAACACAGCTACCACTCCCAGGAGGAAACCTAGGGTAGTGGTGGTTGGTGACTCTCTTCAGAAGTGGACAGAGACACCTATTTGTCGACCTGACGTGGGATCCCAGGAAGTATGCTGCCTGCTAGAGGCCCGTATCCGAGACCTTATGGAGGGATTGTTGAGGATCATTCAGCCCTCTGACTACTACCCCATGCTACACATCCATTTGGGCACTAATGATACTGCAAGGTATGACCCTGAGCAGATCAGACATGACTTCAGGGCTCTGGAAGTAAGGGTGAAGGAGCTGGGGATGCAGGTGGTGTTCTCTTTGGTCCTTCTGGACAAAGGTAGGGGCCCATACAGAGAAAGATGCATCCTGGAGGTGAATGATGGGCTCTGAGGATGGTGTTGTTAGGAGAGCTTTGGGATCCTTGACCATGGGATGTTGTTCTGGGGAAAAGGATTGCTAAGCAGAAATGGGATCCACCTATCAAGGAAGGGGAAGGGCAGGAGAAGAAAGCCCACAGGTAAGTCAAAAATATGGAGGCCCAGAAGAAGGTTTGGAATCTGGGGGGAGCACGGGCCATTGTAGCAGGGATAAGGGAGAGACAAGAGAGAACATGGAGGGTAGGGGGGAAGGTGGATCAAATCAGTTCTTAGATGTCTCTATACCAATGTGAGACGTATGGGGAAAAAAACAGTAAAAGCTAACTATGCTAATTAATAAACACAACTATGATATAGTTGGCACCACAGAGATATCATGGGATAATACACACAACTGGAATATTGGTATAGAAGAGTACAGCTTGCTCAGGAAGGACAGGCAGGGGAAAAGGGAGGAGGTGTTGCCTTATATATAAAAAATGCATACACTTGTACTGAGGTTGAGGTGGAAACAGGAGATAGACTTGTTGAAAGGATCTGGGTAAGGATAAAAGTTTTTTTTCTTGTTTGTTGTTTGTTTTTAAAGGTGATGTCATGGTAGGAGTCTACTACAGATCATCCAAAGCACAGGAATTGGTGGTGATGGGGGACTTCAACTACCCAGACATCTGTTGGGAAAATAACACAGCAGGGCACAGGTATCCAACACATTCTTGAATATATTGGGGCCATTTTTTTTATTTCAGAAGGTGGAAAATTCACTAAGGAAGAGGCTGTTCTAGATTTGATTTTGACAAATAGGAAGGAACTAATTTAGAATTTCAAAGCAGAAGGCACATTGGGTGAAAGTGATCATTAGATGATAGAGTTCATGATTCTAAGGAATTGTGGGAAAGTAAACAACACAATAAAAACAATGGATTGCAAGAAGGCAGACTAGCAAACTCAGGTAATTGGTAGGTAAGATCCTATGGGAAGCAAGTCTAAGGGGGGAAACAGTTCAAGAGTTGGCAGTTTTTCATAGAGACATTATTAAGGGCACAAAAGCAAACTATCCCACTACATAGGAAAGATAGGAAGCATGGCAAGAGACCACTCTGGCTTCACCAGGAGATCTTTAAAGACCTGAAACCCAAAAGAGAATCCTACAGAAAGTGGAAGCTAGGTCAAATTACAAGGGATGAATATAAACAATAACATAAGTATGTAGGGACAAAATTAGAAAAGCCGAGGCACAAAATGAGATTAAACGAACTAGAGACAGGGTAAAAAGAGAACATTCTACAAATACATTAGAAGCAAGAGGAAGACCAAGGACATGGTAGGCCTATTAATCAATGTGTGGAGCAGGGAGAAGAATAACAGAAAATGTGGAAATGGCAGAAGCGTTAAATGACTTTTCACCAAAAAGTTTAGTAGTAATTGGACATCTAAGTTTGAATGCCAGTGAAAATGACATAGGCTCAGAGGCTAAAATAGAGAAAGAACAAGTTAAAAATTAATTAGACAAGTTAGATGTCTTCAAGTCACCAGGGCCTGATGAAATACATCCTAGAATACTCAAGGAGACATCTCAGCCACTAGCAATTATCTTTGAAAAGTCATGAAAGACTGGTGAGATTCCAGTAGACTGGAAAAAGGAAAATATAGTGCCAATCTATAAAAAAGGAAATAAGGACAACACAGGGAATTACAAACCAATCAGCTTAACTTCTGTACCTGGAAAGATAATGGAGCAAATAATTAAGCAATCAATTTGCAAACATCTACAAGATAAGGTGATAAATAACAGTGAACATGGATTTGTGAAGAAGAAATCATGCCAAACCAACCTAATAGCTTTCTCTGACTGGATAACAAGCTTTGTGGATGGTGTGGGGGGGGGGAAGTGGTAGATGTGATATAGCTTGACTTTAGTAAGGCTTTTGATACTGTCTTGCATGACCTTCTCATAAACAAACTAGGGAAAAACACCCTAGATAGACAGAGCTACTATAAGGTGGGGGGCATAACTGGTTGGAAAACCATTTCCAGAGCAGAGTGATCAGTGGTTCACAATCAAGCTGGAAGAGCTAATCAAGTGGGGTCCCTCAGGGATCAGTTCTGAGTCTAGTTCTGTTCAATATCTTCATCAATGATTCAGATAATGGCAAAGAGAGTACACTCAAAGTTGTCAGACAATTCCAAGCTTGGAGAGATTGCAAGTGCTTTGGAGGATAGGATCATAATTCAAAATGATCTGGACAAACTGGAGAAATAGTCTGAAGTAAATAGCATGAAATTCAATAAGGACAAATGGAAAGTACTCCACTTAGGAAGGAAAAATCAGTGGGAACTGACTGCCTAGGAAGCAGTACCACAGAAAGGGATCTAGAGGTCATAGTGATCCCAAGCTAAGTATAAGTCAACAGTGTAACACTGTTGCAAAAAAAAGGAAACATCATTCTGGGATGTATTAGCAGGAGTGTTGTAAGCAAAATACGAGAATTCTTCTGCTCTACTTCACACTGATTAGGCCTCAGCTAGAGTATTGTGTCCAGTTCTGGGTGCCACTTTTCAGAAAAGATGTAGACAAATTGGAAAAAGTCCAGAGAAGAGCAACCAAAATTATTAAAGGTCTAGAAAACATGACCTCTGAGGGAAGACTGAAAAAATTGGTTTGTTTAGTGTGGAGAAGTGAAGGCAGAGGAAACGCTGTTAGAGGGCTTTCTCTTCATCCTCTCCTCTGGTTCTTGTCATGCAGACAGAAAGATCTACATGCCGGCAGAGTCCGTTCCCCAGTGTTCCGTTCCCAGCTCTGATGCCACAGAGCGTTTACTCCGTGTTCCCCTTTCCAGCTCTAACATCCCAGAGCCTTTATTCCATGTCCCCCTTCCCAGCTGTGATGGTGCAGAGCCTTGTCTACGTTCCCCATTCTCATTTCCCAGTCCCTAGTCCCCCTTCTCCTTCTTAGCAGGCCCAAATATACCTGCAGTGCACGCCTAAGTCCCACCCCTTACAAGTTAGGGTCATGTTCCATTTTGGGTCTGGGGTCTTCATCCCACGCCTTCTATACCCCATGGGAGGGGTAAGGAGTGAGGCTGTGCTGCAGTCAGGGCATTTCTTTGGTCTTTTAGTGTTTTATGCCTCCCCCTCCCCCAAGCTCCTCTGCCCCTCCCGATTGGTTGCTTGACTTTGCCTTGAGATAGGGCTTGAGGCAATCTTAAAGTGTGCTCTGGTAACACTTTAACTGCTCATATCTATTCCCATTGTACTAACAAATCCAGCTGACGAGGCAGAAGCAACATCACAGTGTCTTTGTCCCTTGTTTACACATTTTAGACACATTTAAGAGTATCAAAAAGTCAAACCCAAAATTCTATCCCAGGCTAAGAAACAGACCTATATAATAACAAACATGATAAGAGTTTTCAAGTACATAAAAAGTTGTTACAAGGAAGAGGGAGAAAAAAATTTCTTCTTAGGCCTGGTCTACACTAGGACTTTAATTCGAATTTAGCAGCGTTAATTCGAACTAACCGCTCAACCGTCCACACCAGGAAGCCATTTAATTCGAACTAGAGGGCTCTTTAGTTCGAATTTGGTACTCCACCCCGGCAGGTGGAGTAACGCTAAGTTCGACATGGCTAGTTCGAATTAGGCTAGGTGTGGATGGAAATCGAACTTAGTAGCTCCGGGAGCTATCCCACAGTGCACCACTCTGTTGACGCTCTGGACAGCAGTCCGAGCTTCGATGCTCTGACCAGCCACACAGGAAACGACCCGGGAAAATTTGAATTCCTTTTCCTTTCTGGACAGTTAGAATCTCATTTTGTGGTTGGACATCGGGGCGAGCTCAGCAGCACTGGCAGCAATGCAGAGCTCTCCAGCAGAGGAGTTCATGTAATCTCTGAATAGAAAGAGGGACCCGGCATAGACTGACCGGGAACTCTTCGATCTGATCGGTGTGGGGGGCGAGTAGTCTGTGCTTTCGGAGCTGCGCTCCAACAAACGGAATGCAAAGACCTACGAGAAGGTCTCCAAAGCCATGATACAGACAGAGGATACAGCCGTCATGCAACGCAGTGCCGCGTGAAAATCAAGGACCCCAGACAAGCCTACCAAAAAATCAAAGCGGCCAACGGACGCTACGGAGCCTGCCACCACTGCCCCACCAGTGACCATGGACTCTGATGATGGGACAGTGTCGACGGACAGTTCCTCGACGATGTTCACGGATGGGGAAGATGAGGAAGGGTTTGTGGAGGACGAGGCAGGCGATAGCGCTTACAACGCTGGTTTCCCCCGACAGCGATCTCTTCATCATCACCGTCACGGAGATCCCCTACCAACCCTCCCCGGCCAGGAACCCGGATCCTGAATCAGGGGTAGGATCAGTCGGTAAGTGCTTTAACCATGTTAACTTTTATTCTTAATATAACAGGAATCTGAAGTGTGTGAAAAGGAGGTCTCTGTATATATGGTGATAGAACAGAAATCCTCCTGGGAGAACTCCATGAAGCTCTCCTGCCGTTAATCGATAAGCATCAGCAGGAGGTTCCTGGGGAGAGCTGCCTTATTGGGTGCTCCGTGATAGCACACTTTTCCGCGCGAGGCTTTCATGCGGTATTCAGGGAGCACTGCCTCCCAGAGCACGGCTGCATAGGTCCGTGGTTCGTGCTAGATTTCACGCAGCATGCGCTCTCTATCTCCTTCAGTGCCCATCCTCACGGTGATCTCGCTGGGAGACTCCTGCATCTAAGTAGGGGAAGAAATTTTACGTTACGCCTGGTCCAAAGTATTTTTAATAAATAAACGGACAGATGGCATAGCACAGACTCAGCACGCAGCTGCGTGACGAGCGTAACGGAAAGCCAAAGAATCAAATGGACGCTCATGGAGGGAGGGGGGAACGAGGACGCAAGGTATCCCACAGTTCCTGCTGTCTCCGAAAAGCATTTGCATTCTTGGCTGATCTCCAAATGCTTCTAGGGTCAAACACAGTGTCCGCGGTGGGTCGGGGCATAGCTCGGCAATTTACGCACCCCCCGACCCCCAGAAGTTAAAGGGAAAACAATCCTCTGTTGACTCTTTTACATGTCACCGTATCTGTACTGAATGCTGCAGATAGACGCGATGGTGCAGCACTCAACACCAACATCCTTGCTCCCCCCACGCTATGGATGGCTGATGGTACAATAAGATGGAAATCCATCCTCATCATCAGCCTATTGGCACATGGGGCAGTGCAAAAGGACTGGTAACCATAACAACCATACCAACTTGCTTGGGACAGGTCGGTCAAGGCCGCCTGGTGCTAATTTTTCATGGTAGATGGTGCAGTATGGCTGGTAACCGTCCTCATCATTGCAACAGGGGGCTGAGCTCCATCAGCCCCCACCCTTCATTGTAAAGAAAAGATTCAATTGCCCCTGGACTAGCAGAGGGATGAGTGGCTCCCTCCTCCACACCCCTTAATGTCATCTCTGGACTATCATTGCAGCTGGAGGCTTCCTTCCACTCATTTCTCACAAACGACTACCTGTGTCTTATTCATGCATTCTATATTACTTCATCACACAAGTGGGGGGACAATGGTATTGGAACCCAGGAAGGCTGGGGGAAGAACGGAATGAACAGCTGGGGTTGTTTCAGGAGCACACCCTGTGAATAGCGTTCAGCTAAAAATTTATGCAGGATTGGACAGAGAGCAGCTGTGGTCTCTGGTTCTATGATACAGTGGTTCTCTAGTACAGTTGCCCATATTCTAGGCAGGACTGATTCTATTTTTAGATACCCAAAAAGGAGGGATTGACTCGGGGAGTCATTCCCAAATTTTGCTTTTGCGCCCCTGGCTGATCGACCAGGGGCACTTATGACAGCACCAAATGGCGCAGTGCAAAAGGACAGGTAACCATGACTATCTTATTACCATCTTCTTACCAGTTCATGGTATGGTAGACGGTGCAGTATGCCTGGTAACCATCGCTGCTGTCATGCAAAAGCAAAAGCATGCTGCTGTGTAGCGCTGCTGGTCCGCCTCTGTCAGCGGCATCCAGTACACATACGGTGACATACACAAAAGGCAAAATAGGGTCCATTGTTGCCACGCTATGGCGTGTGCCAGGGCATTTCATGGAAAACATGCTCGAAATGATTGTCTGCCGTTGCTTTCCCGGAGGAAGGGATGACTGGCGACATTTACCCAGAATCCACCGCGCAAATGATTTGTGCAACAGCTGGCACAGGGGTCTCAACAAAAAATTCACAGAGACAGCCTAGACTCAGTTAATTGTTCGCAAAAAAGTATCATTGCAAGGAATGCACTAACTGTTTCCTATCTCATAGCTTCCACTGTCTCCAGACCTTCCACAGCATCCACCTCGCAGAGGCTGGCGAAGATTAGGCGGCGAAAGAAAAAGACAAGGGACACAATTTTCGATGAATGTGTGGGCTGCTACCTAGCCGAGGCGGACCAGCAGAGGCAGTGGAGGGAGAAAGTCTCTCTGTACCAGCGCTCACACAGCGAATGGGAGGAGAGGTGGCGTGAGGAACACAAGCAGGCGACTCAAGCAATGCTTGTACTAGTGAGGGAGCAAACGGACACGCTCCGGCGACTTGTGTATGTTCTGCAGGACCGCTGCAGGACAGAGCCCCCGGCAGTATCTCTGCAACCGCCCTCCCCCGCCACAAAGTCACATACCCCCCCTCACCCTAAATAACCAGGAGGATGCCCGCCCTGGGCCGTGAATACTGTCACTGCACCCCAGCAGAGTGCTCAAGTAACCAAAAGCTCTCATACCCTACGTTTGCATAAGTCTTTCCCTTCCGGACTCAAACAAGTCCCAATCCCAGTCCCATCCCATAACTGTGTACTTAAGTAATAAAAATACTTTGCTGTTAAGTACTGTTTCCGTCATGTTTTTTCACTGAAGACTGTGTTTGAATGGGGTGCGTGGGGAAGTGCGTTGCTAATTGCATAGGACAGGCACCTTTCCCAGGGTACAGACACGGGGGCCGGATCAGCAGCGGGTAACACACACAGTGCAGTCAGCAGGCACCGTGGTCGGTATGGGAGGTGGTTTCCAGGTTCTGTGTGGGCGGTGGGGATGTGACTTTTTAGCGGGGGAGGGCGGTTACAGATCTTATACAGCGGTCCTTGTCCTGGACCGCTGAGTCACGCAGCAGAGGAATCTGTATCCGTCCTCCTCCGCCACAAGGCCACATAGCCCCCCGCACACAGAATCCCAAAAAGGAGGGATGGCAGGCTCCGTTGAAACAAGCAGTCCGGCAATGCGGACCGCTGTAGGAGCAGGAGCCTGTCATTCCTTGAGTTTAGAGGCGGTCTTTACATCAGCGCACACCCTACCCACCGTTTTTCTGCGTTCCAGTTTCGACCCTTTAACGAAAAGTCATGAATAAAGAAACCTCTCCTCAGTAACAGTGTGACTGGTATTTTATTTTTACACGTGTCTTGGAAGTGGAGGAAACGGGGAGAACGGGGTATTTAACCGAAGAGGAGAGTCAACAGTAACTGGGTAAAGAAACGGGCAGGTTCAGCTTCTCTGTAAAGAAACTGAACAGTCACAGGTCACGCTGCTCGCTGCTCGCTGGTATTTAAAGAGTTCCTTGTCGCTGTCCCAGGCGCCTGTATAGGGCTTCATGAGCAAGTGCATTAGCGGGCAGGCTGGGTCACCGAGGATCACTATAGGCAAATGCACATCCACAACAGTTATTTCGTGGTACGGGAAGAAACTACCTTCCAGCAGGCGTCTGAGCAGCCCACAGTTCCTGAGAACACACACATCAGGAACCTTGCCCGGCCATACGACGTTCATGTTGGTAAAAAGGCCCCTATGGTCCCCCAGTGCTTGCAGAACCATTGAAAAGTAGCCCAATTTCTCAGCAGCTGAATGTGGAAGAGGTGGACGATAAAGTGCGAGGAGGAGAAAACGGCGAGGATCGCAGCGGGCTCCATGCTTGCAGTGCTGTGGCGTCCACGCTGTCACTGACCAGAAAAGTGCACGAACAGATTGCCCGCAGGCGCTTTCAGGGAGGGAGGGAGTGAGGGCATGATTGATGGTTCAATGACGACAGTTACCCAAAACCACCCTCGACACATTTTTTCCCCCAGCAGGCATTGGGGGCTCTACCCAGCATTCCAATGGGCAGCGGGGACTGCGGGAACTGTGGGATAGCTTCCCACAGTGCACCGCTTCGAAAGTCGACGCCGGCCCCGTTAATGTGGACTCAGAAGTTCGAATTAGTGTATTTAGTATGGATACACAAATTCGACTTCATAAGGTCGAATCCACAAATTCGAATTAAGTAGATTCGAAATAGTCCTGTAGTGTAGACAAGGCCTTAACCTCTGAGGATAGGACAAGAAGCAATAGGATTAAATTGCAGCAAGGGCAATTTAGGTTGGAGAGCAGGAAAAACTTCTTAACTGTCAGGGTGGTTAAGCACTGGAATAAATTGCCTGGGAAAGTTGTGGAATCTTTAAGAGTAGGTTAGACAAACACCTGTCAGGGATGGTCTAGATAATACTTAGTCCTGCCCTGATTGCAGGGGACTGTGCTATTTTGAGATTATTCAAGAGCCTAAGACCTGGGTTTGAGGCTGTCCTTCTGTAGAAGACACTTCTTGCAAAGCACTGACAAACACGGCAGAGCTATGCTCACCCTGAAAAACAAGTGCTGGGAATTGTTTTTGGTTATATGTGCTTTCATTAATTTATCTGTGGGAAACGTAGAAGCAGGCCATAAACCATTGGAACCCATATTAACCAATGTGCATAGTATCACCTATATGTCAGAAAGTGATCACGATATTGTAAAACTGTTAAATGTGATGTACAAGCCCAGTAAGAAACCTATGGCATACATGTTTTAAGGGAGTTGGGGAAAAAAAAACAATGTGAAGTAAGTGTGACTCAAGTCCTACCCCATTTCCAAGACAACTTTGGAGAAGCTAAAACAAGACACACAAAATGACCCAACCTTAAAAGAGCCTCATAGGTTCTAGGCAGAAAGCCAACAGGACAAGCCCAGGAACCACTAGACATGAAATGTACTGGAACTATTGGGATAAAATTGCTGCATAGATGGGATTCTGTGTAAAGGATAGCAAGTTATAATTGCACAGCATAAGGCTGGAAATGCTAAGCATATGCCAAAGCGTTCATCTGAATGATACTGTAAGACCAGAGCCTGAGCTGTACAAATTATGGCAAGCCAAGGATGCTGCCACTGGACACACATCATCCAAGTGTGAAATGGACAATAAATACAGGAAGCATAAGGCAAAACAACCACTGAAACCACAGAAAATTCCTGATCAACCTTGGCCCCTGGCAGGCACTGTTTCATAAATTTATGAATGGATTCATATGATAAGGTTGCCTGCAACAGTAGGGACTGGACTCAAGTCCTATATTCTTATTTAAATTGAACAGGGAAGATTGCCTCATATTAGTTACCTTATTGATTTTTTTCCCAAAAATGTGATACTATATATGCACACATGTGATTTAACACATACACACCCTATATGGCGCAATATAGTACACACAATATATTAATACACCGACACCTACCCTCAGATTCCAGATGAGATGGGGGTTCCAGACAGTTAATGGCCTACGATTCATGAATAACTCATTTGGGCAGTACTTGCTGATGCATCAGTTCAAGAACACCTAGTTGAGCTGCTGAGCTGCCGGTGTGCATAGTCAGTGGGACAGAGTGCCCTTACACCACTGCATGTTTTGATTCCAGATTCCCTGGCCATCAGTGTGTTTCTCTCAGTGGCATCAGAAGAATGTTCTGAATTTGTTTGCTGACCTCTAAAATAAAATAGATTATGGTGCATATGCATGAAAAACCACCAGCACCAAAATGTGGACTCCAAGGCATACCCTGCATATTCTCATAACCCTTTAACAAATTCATGACTGTCATGCATGAATTGTCAGGTACTGGAAGAATTTTGCAGTTCATACACACAAACACACTTCTTTGCCAGGCCTACATAATTTAGAGATGGGGCGAGGGGAAGCTCCTTACACACACTTTCCTAAAATCTGCCCCAAAAGCTAGATCTCCTTGATTTTAGTTAAATATATGGAGCTCCCCCCCCCCAACCCCTCCCATCTCTAAATATTTAGGTCTGGCAAAGAAGAGAGGTGCACCTGCTTTCAGCAACCTTGCATCCACCCACTTCCCCATTCCCATATACACATTGCAAAATTCCATTTCCCTTGGTAACATTTATGTTGAGTACCTGGAAGAGAATGTCATTTCCATGAGAGTTCAACATCTATCAGAACTATAATTTCTACTGTCAAGGGAGCCGGAGAGTACATGCTACACCAGAAATAAAATATAAGGTTAAAGATAATATTTCCTCAGGCTGTTAAAAAAACATAGAAAATGGATTAGGTACCTCTGCTATTCCCACAAGCTAAGGGAGGACTCATGACCAATTCATCATCTCATACTCTTATTTTCTGAAGAAGGGAGTTAGGTGGATGGGTTGAGGGTGATACAGACATGTAGATAGTAGATCTGCAACTAGAAAACCCCACTGGCTAGTCCCCTTCCAAAGAGATTGCAAAACAGCTGCAGGGGTTAGAGTGGCCTTCAGGCTACAGTAGCAGCTGTGAAGTGACTGTCCTGCTGAACTTCAGCCTGAGTGGATGATTCTGTCCCCACTAAGTGCATTGGAAATTGCCTGCAAAACCTGTTGATGCAGAGTTTGACCAGGAGAGAAAGGGCTTGAGCCTGCACTGAAGTCAATGGGAGTTTTGATCTTAATGGGAAACAGCATCAGGGGTTTGATCTATTTTAAAAAAATCCCCCAAAAGGCAGACCTGTACGTTTCGAGTGACATAGACCTGTGATGGTTGGATTCAAACGCCTTGAATCTCACACACACAGGGAATGGTCTTCAGAATGTACTTTGTCGAGCACTTCCCCCCCTTAGGAATCCTGAGTGATACCTGATATCACAAAGGAAGGACACACCTCTAGGGAAGAGTTTTTCCTCAGCATAGCCAGCAGAGAAAAAAAACTCCTCCTTTTCCTGAAAACTGCTTGAAACTTGCCTTTTCCTCAAGCTGCCTCAAGCAACCAGAAGAAAACTGCTTCCAACAAAGCCTGTTGGAAACTAAATTGCCTCCAGCCAACCTGGCTGAAACTGTAAACTGCCTCTGCTCTGAGTTGCTGTACTCAGCAGCCCAGCTGAAAGGCTGCTGCTAACAATACCCCTGAGAAAAATCTGGTCTATTCCTGAGGGATTTGTGTTCTCCTGTAGAAAAAAACCTGGCTGGAGGGTTTCTGTCTCCCCCCCCAAACCTGTTTTTTCCTGTTGGATGGGAATGTACTTGGCGAGCACTTCCCCCCACCTCAGGAATCCTGAGTGGTACCTTGTATCACAAAGTACGTAACAGAAAGCCCTGCAAAAAATGCTCTGGAGACAGAGGTGCCTGGATTCAAACGCCTTGAATCTCACTCCCCTTCCCCTGAATTTCCCCAAGGGAAGGAATTAACCAAGTCCAAAGAAAAGAAAAGAATTTATTAAAGAATAAAAAGAAAAATACAGAATCTCTATGAGCCCAAGCTGGACACTCATAGGGTATAACCTTATCAATCTCTGGAGAGAATCCCCTCTCCCCCTTTTCTCAGTAAAAGCAATATCAGCAAACAGGAATAAAGCATTTCCTTTAGCAAACACACAATTGCAAATATAGAAATCAAATCATAAGACTAATTCGTCAGGTGGTCACCAGGTACTACATGTTAACCCTTTACAGGTAAAACAGACCTTAACCCTTAACTATCTGTTTATGACACGCCCCCCAAATCGCCAACAGTGGGAACTACTGGTGGTGATTTCCTCCTAGCACTGTAACATAAACAGATAAACAAAACACATGCACTATTACATATACTACTAAGTATGTAAACAACAAGATTTTTGACACTGAAGAACACTTTGTATGCATTTGAGCGGACATACTTGGCATTGTCCTTGCCCATCCTCCCAGTGGAAGGACTTTCCCAACCTGTTTTAGGTTTGTTGACCCCAGAATGCCCACTGGGATGTGAGCCCAAGCTTAAGAGCTTGTCCCAGTACTTAGTTGGAACTACCAACTGTCTTTGAGGATGCTGGCCTTCCTGGTGTCCACCAGAAAGAATGTCCTTATATAAAAGTTCTTGTTTTACAACAAACTGGAATTGGGTAGAAGAGCTGAGAGGCGGTGGGTTGCTTCGTGCCGCCGCCCAAGCTTTCTTAAGGCTGTTATCGGCTTCCTGCTCTGTCTGGAACTGTTCCCTTGAGGCGGGAGACACCAGTTCCTTTGGGAGCGATGTAGGTGATGAGGTTGTTTCTATTGACTGTGGACCGCTCGCCGCTGGTGCACAAGGTGATATTTCAGGCTCTGGCTGAGCCTCTTGGGTAGAGTTGTCTGCTGCTTCTGCCAGTTTAGGCCCGTTGGCGCCCCCTGGCGGTGGAGTTGCAAGCGCTGGCGTCAGTGCTGGCGCTGGTTTTGCCGCTGGTTGCTTTTCCAGTTCCGGTCCTGGGACTGGATGTACTATTGCTGCTGTAGTTGTTGGCATGAGATTCGGTTCCACCACCTCTGTCTGGGTCTCTGGTAACACAGACAGGGTCCTGGTGGATGGCTCAGGAACAGGGATGGGAGTGCCTGCTTGTTTGGCCTGGCCGCGGGTGACCACTCCCCCCCTCTTGGCCAGCTGCACATGGTTGGCCAAGTCTTCCCCCAGTAGCATGGGGATGGAATAATTGTAATAGACAGCAAAAGTTCTCTTTCCTGACCAGTCCTTGTACTGGTCTTCAGGGATGCTGTACCCATGGCAGGTCCTTTTAACCTTTTTGAAGAAGGCCTTAGTGTCCTCACCTGCCATGTAGGTGGGAAATTTCTTGGGATGGGGAACAGTGCCTTCTGGTGCTGGCCACACCCCTCTGCAGTCAGTGAATTTTATGTGTGGCTTGCTGGTGTTGCTTTTTGGTGCTGGCCACACCCCTCTGCAGTCAGTGAATTTTATGTGTGGCTTGCTGGTGTTGCTTTTTGGTGCTGGCCACACCCCTTTGCAGTCAGGGAATTGGTTTCCCCAATTCCTAACCCTCTCTATTCCCGAGAGACTGAATAGAAAAGAAACAAAACCTTTTCATTTGCAAATGTGTAGTTGCTGTTTGCTGATATACTGAGAAGACCCAAAAACCTGGTTTGTCCTGTTTCTAGCACTTGCTAAGTACCTCACAGTGGGGGTCCTTTCTAACAAGCCTCCTAGAAAAACCTGCACTTCTTTCCTAGCTGTTTTTAAGCAGACAGAAAGAAAAAAAGGAGAAAAAAGAAAAGAAGAAGGAAAAAAATCCTTTTCTAACACAGCCTGTTAGAAAACCTTATGCCTCAGCTAAACCCAGCTGAAAATCTGTTTCCAAGAAAAACAATCTTCCTAATAAGCCCAGCTGAGCGGCTGGTGCTACTTAGTACCTGCAGAAAAGTGTAGTAAATCCTCTCAGAGATTTGTATTCCCTGGCTTCAGAGGATTTCAAAAGACACCGGAAAAAAAATCTGGCTGGAGGGTTTCTGTCTCCCCCCCCCCAAACCTGTTTTCCCTGTTGGATGGGAATGTACTTTGTCGAGCACTTCCCCCCACCTTAGGAATCCTGAGTGATACCTGATATCACAAAGGAAGGACACACCTCTAGGGAAGAGTTTTTCCTCAGCATAGCCAGCAGAGAAAAAAAACTCCTCCTTTTCCTGAAAACTGCTTGAAACTTGCCTTTTCCTCAAGCTGCCTCAAGCAACCAGAAGAAAACTGTTTCCAACAAAGCCTGTTGGAAACTAAATTGCCTCCAGCCAACCTGGCTGAAACTGTAAACTGCCTCTGCTCTGAGTTGCTGTACTCAGCAGCCCAGCTGAAAGGCTGCTGCTAACAATACCCCTGAGAAAAATCTGGTCTATTCCTTAGGGATTTGTGTTCTCCTGTCTTCTGATCCTTTCGAAACCTGTTTTTTCCTGTTGGATGGGAATGTACTTGGCGAGCACTTCCCCCCACCTCAGGAATCCTGAGTGGTACCTTGTATCACAATGGACGCCAGTACCTCTCCACCGGAGGCTTTGTAACAGAAAGCCCTGCAAAAAACTGAAAATACTTGTAACCCTGAAACTGCCTCAGAGTGCCTCTGGTAGAAAAGCCTTGCCTCTCTCTCTGGGTCCGAAACACCACTGCCACCATGTCAGGTGTCTACCCTCACTTGAAACTGGGCGGTTTCAAAGTGAGGACCCGCATGTCTTCCCCCACCCCAAAATCCTAGGGTAGGTCTCCTTCAAGCTGCCACCACTCGGTCGATACGTGGGCCGAGACACCCCTGTTTCCCCCCTTGGGAACACAGATCAATTCACAGAGGAGGAACCTTCCCCCTCCCCCCTCTCTCCAGCCTGCTCTGGAGACAGAGGTGCCTGGATTCAAACGCCTTGAATCTCACACACACAGGGAAGCAGCCCACTTCCCCCTCCCCTTCCCCTGAATTTCCCCAAGGGAAGGAATTAACCAAGTCCAAAGAAAAGAAAAGAATTTATTAAAGAATAAAAAAATACAGAATCTCTATGAGCCCAAGCTGGACACTCATAGGGTATAACCTTATCAATCTCTGGAGAGAATCCCCTCTCCCCCTTTTCTCAGTAAAAGCAATATCAGCAAACAGGAATAAAGCATTTCCTTTAGCAAACACACAATTGCAAATATAGAAATCAAATCATAAGACTAATTCGCCTTTCTAATTAATACTCACTATTAATTAGTAGAAACTACTCCAGGAGAACTTGGGGACATGACTGTCCTCTGTTAGGTCCAAAAACAGTTCTCACCCAGACAAAGGCTTCCCTCCACAGAGATTTCAGGTACTACATGTTAACCCTTTACAGGTAAAACAGACCTTAACCCTTAACTATCTGTTTATGACAGATGGTCTTTGCTTGTGGGGAGCATTTTCTAGTGGTCAAAGCTTCAGCCCTTCGACTGCAGAGGAGATTTTGGTAGGGGAGCCCAGGCCCTCACATTCCACCAGGTTCCAACCCCTGGGAAGGTGACAATAGGGTGTGATGCTCAGGAGCACCTTCTGGCTAGTCTCCTGGGGCCACTTCCTGCCACCTCTCTTTTCTCCACAGTTCACAATCAGTGCAGGAAAGCATGAAGAGGGTCAGCTCACCGCATGGCTCCTTTTCATGGCCAAGTGTGGCATGGTGACTCTCCCCCTCTTGGAGTGGCAGCTGTTTCCAATTCTGCCTTGACCCTGCAGCCATGTTTGTTCTGAGTCTCTTCCATTCGGGGGTAACCCAGAAACAAAACTCCGGGAATTAACACAAATCAACTGAGTCCCTATGAGGTGGGGGAATGCCTCCCTCTCAGGGTGTATCCAAAGTGGATCCTCTCTTCCCTCAGGGAGGGACCTTTGGGCAGTTGTTGTAGGGAGCGATCTTGCCTTCCCTCAGCGCTTCTCTGAGGAGCTGCTCTCTTCGCTGGCCTGCCCCCAAGTGAGCTTCTCAGCTCCCTTTTAACTCCTCCTCCATCCTGTGCATCACTTGCAGGTATAGCAGAGAGGGGCTTGCTGATCCCAGAGCAGCTCCATAACCCTCTGTTGCCCAGCGTGGCATTTCTACACCCCTTCACAAGGCCTTTAACATGTGTCCCATTAAGCCGGTAGAGTCAAAGGAGCCAGGAGTTCTAATGAATGACTGCAGCACGGAGATTCTACAAGATTCATAAGATTCATAACATTAAACCTTGTCTCAGTCATATTTTTTCTTCTTCACAAAAACCCTCAAGCACCAAAGTGCTGAAGTTGTATAACCACCTCAGAAATGTTCCAACCTGGGCAACCTTCCGGTCGTGCATTGCTCTTCTGTGTAGACTGAAGCAATAAATAGGGAAAGCCAAAACAACAGATGCCAAGCTTCATTTTCAAGGCTTATCTTTTAACTGTAAGCCCCTCCCTCCCAGCTCTCTGTTATCTATACATCTGACGTTGTTATAGACGAATGACAGGTTTACTTTTTATTACCAGAACAAATGTATAGGAATGCTGGGCAAAGTTCAGTCCTAAACATATGGTAGTTTTAATAAAACACCTGTTTTAGTGCTCAGCCCTCCTTGCTTTGGGCATTTAATAGTTTGCCCATTATCAGTCTTTTTAGCCCCAAGCATAAGTATCAGATGTGTTTTAACTAAAGCTGCATAAGTCAAAATAAAGTGAAAACAAGAAACACATTTTAAAACAACAACAACAACACAGTCATCAAAGATAAAGTATTAAGGTTTTTTTGAAGTTATAGCTTATTGTTACTACATTTTCCTAAGACGTAATTCCATCGAGACAGAATTAGACAGGGTGTTAAAATACAATTGCTCTAATATGTACAATGAACCTTTTAAATCCAGTATTCAAATATTAATCCACTACTGTTTGTCTCCCTTAAACTCAGCACTTACTAATATTCATGGCGGTATTAGTGGAATAATGACAAAATTGGGTGGCAGATTTCTTTGATCTATTTCCCTATGGAATATAAAATTTTGTGTTTTACATTTTTAGCAGAACTCATTGGTCTGATGGTTTATATTAATTAAACAGATGGTCATTGCTTAGCTTTTGACTGAAATCTAGGATTAACATTTTCTTACATGAAACAACAAGTAATTTTGACATACTTGGGCCCTGATTCAGTAAAACACTTAAGCGTCTGCTTAACATTAAGCATGAGCTTACATCCACAAAGGGACAATCTCATTCTAAGAGACTGCTGGTTCAAAGGGACTCTCTCAAGTTCAAAATCATGTACTTAACCCCTGCACTCACTAATTTTCTGACCTGTGATTAATGACATCACCTTAAGTTTTTTGTTTGTTTGGGTTTTTTAAAGTTTTTAGTCAGTTTCCAGGCAATTTCATTTTCTACCTCTCATACAATAGCACAGCTCTGTAATATTTGAGATGTAAATGTTGTTGAAGAATGTTTAAATATAACAAAGCAAAACAATCATGGGAAACCTTCCTTTTGGTTTTAAGAACCCAATTCTGTATGTATTCTAAGCATGGAACTCTGAAAATTTATCAGCCCCATCAACCATTCCTTTGATGAAATTCTGGTTGAAGTAACCGGAACGATTTCAGTGGCCATTAGATTGAGACCTATGTGAATGTTACTTGGTTAATGTATACAACCTACTGCCATGTTTGCAAGTTCCATGAAAGTTCCATTTACAGGGTAGATACAGGAAAAAAAGAACTAAAACCTTATTGTTACAATGTCTTGACCTCATTTCTTCAGACATTGAAATCAGTGGCAGAACTGCCAGTTGGCTTGCTGGGAATTTTTCAAAAAAAATGTCTTTATTGGGTTTTTCAGGTCCAGGATGGAATTTCTGGTCAAAACAAGAGAGAGAGACTCCAAATAGCCAAGTGGTTAAGGCATTCAATCAGGATGTAGGAAATTCAGGTTTAAGTCCCTGTTCTAAGACAAGGAGAGCAGGGACTTGAACCTGTGTTTCTTACATTCCTGGTGTGCCCCTAACCACTGGGGTCCCATGTGCATACTCTCTCTCTTGTCATTTTTCATTAGAAATTTCAAAAAGTCTGTGATGCCAAAAGAAACTAAAGGCTGAAACCTCAATTTTTAATTAAACTGAATTCTTGGTCTTCCATCGGCACTATCTATAACTGGTACATTTTTGGACAGAACAAGGTAACTATATATCCACTGAAGGGACTTGGTAAGATTGATAGCCTCATGGAAGTTGATCTTCAGTGCGCAAATAAAATCATATTAAAAAATCTGAGAATATTTTAAAATGTCCATTAAGATAAAAGTTTGCTTATTGAAAATGACTCTTCGAGCATGTTTCACTATTTCTTGAAATGCTAAAGGCCTGAAGATACACTTGTTTTAAATCAGTACAGTACTACTTTATTATTATATTTCAAAACTCTGTTCTTCATATTTATTTCCTGAATGAGAGAGTGTCTAGGAAATGTTATGTTTTGTGTATCAATTAGAATTAATCTAAAAGCTTCCTTATTTAAATCTGACATTACCTTACAAATTACCTCTGCAACAAAGATTAATGGGAAATAAACATTTTAACTGAAATTAGGTGATTATAATGTATTTGATTTTAAATATAAGACTGTATGTTTATATCACAAGCTTAGTTGCTGAGAATGACAATTTGTAATTTATACCAGTAATTGAAAGTGTTGCTGTGATGGTAACAACCTAAATTAAGAGACAAAAATAATTAATACAGAAATAATAGCAGGGCTTTGCTCAGCCTGGTTTGCAGTGTGTGTCTCTAGGGTAATTTCCATGGCATGGATATTCAGTTATATGGAATTCTTACCGTGCACAAAGGACACTGTCCCAACAATGCACCACTCAGGAAAGCAACAGGAGACAGAAAACCTAGTGTCCATTTCACTATCAGTGGCTTTTTCAAACCTTAGATGGCATTTAAATTAGAGAACTGTCAGTCAGCTATCAACTTAGATTTTGATCTTCTTAGATAACCCAAGTCAAACAACTCTCAGCCTGATAACTGTTTGCATAGGAGACGTCCAATAAAAAAAAATGCACACAGGCTGTTGCAGGCAATGCCATTCATTCTGTAGCTGGCATTCCTCTTTCTCCCTCAGAATTGAACTAATGGCTCTTCAGGTCACTGTCCTCATGGAGCTTCAGTCTTTTAATTGGAATGTAAAACTAAGGCCTTGACCACTTATTGCTGTTAAAGATCTCATCGTATTTTTATTGTTTTGCTTGTTCCAGAAGTGTGTGTGTCTGAGCCGGCGAACTGAATACATTCCGCTGTAGGTAATTACAGTCTGCCTAAATTACTCTGTCACTTTAACTGGATACAATATTCTTCTTCACCTAAACTTTTATGAGGATATTACTGGTGCTGTCACACTGGTTGCCACACTGCTGCCAACGTGACCAGATCTTCAGCTGGTGTAAAACAGGATAGCTCCGTTGAAATAAACTGGAGCTATGTGGACCTACACTAATTAAGGAAATATTCTATTTGATATAACCTCTAAAATCACCCTCAACACCATATTATCTGAATGCCTTCCAGCAGTAACGTTTTGTGACATAACTAACATTAATGACATGTAGCTTCTCCTCTCACTCATCTTCTCTCTTGGGAGAAAGCTGTGTGTGAAGTGGAGGGGGATTTTTTTGGGAAGGGGTTCTTTTCTTTTTTCCCCCACAGGCACACTGCTCTGTATTTATATTAAAGGAGGTAGGTTGAAGCAATTTGCACTTCAAGTGGAAGGTGTAGTGGCTTGTGATGGTCCTATTAGTTGGAACTCAATTGTATGGAAGGTCTGGGAATAAATTTTGAAAGAGAAAGTAGTTAATGACATAGAGATAAATGGTAATTGGGACAAAATACAACAAAATTTGAGGACTTCAGTGGCTCAGCCAGAGGTTAGGGGTCTATTACAGGAGTGGGAAGGTGAGGCTCTGAGGCCTGCAATGTGCAGTGGATGATCGTGATGGTCCCTTCTGACTTTAAAGTCTTTGAGCCCTTTGTTCCTGGGGAAGTTAATTCCATAGTCAAGGACTGGCCCCTGAGAAGCCTGTTTCCTTCAGAGACAAGCTTTACCCTTGAGATAGCTAATATAACAACACCCCCCATCTACCTTTCTAATGTCCTATCCTCCTGCTTCCCTTTAAACTCCTCCAACATTCCTTTAGCCTTCTCCTCCAGCCTTTGGCGTCACCCTTTGTAAACATACCATCCACTGCTCATAAGTCTGCATATTTTCCTCCTTCAGTTTCCTTCTTTAAAAACTCATTTCCTTCAGGAATCCTTACTACTGTGAGCTCCTCCCCAATAATCGCTGCACATTTTTCCTCACTGAAACTAATGGTCTCATCTCATTCTGTCAGGAAATCTGTTTAAATTACACTTATAAAGTACCCTATAAATTTGCAGAGCTATTACAGCTGATTAATAACAACAATGAATAACCTAAGAGTAATGTCAATCCAGAAGAGAGAACTCTCAGGCAAACTGTGAAACAGACTCATAACCCCTTGCCTTTAAAGAGGAATACTTCCCACCCCTCTTATTTTTGTACAGTCAGGTATTCATTCTTTTGGCAAAGAAGTGACAACAGCTGTGATCACTTCTAAGGTGGGATGTGAGGCCACGGCTTCGGCAGTAGCACAGAAGAGGAATCTCCTCTGTAATCAGTGGCAATTTCAGTGCCATGCCAGCTGTCCATCTTAATCCATCATTTACCTTGCACCTATTGCCTAGGGTAGTGATCTAACCCATGTGTGAGTAGGCAAATATCATCCTAGCAGATGGCCATGTGCATACTAACCAGGAGGGTTTGTACATGCATTAAATACTTTTATTAAGGGCAGAATTTCCATCTGGCAGTATAAGACCAGCTGTTTGGTTTCAGTTTATCAGTCCACACCTAAAAGGAGATGCTACAGCTAATTTAATTATGCTAGAGATTATGTGTCAAAATTAAAAATTGCTGTCCATAGACAGGGAAGGAGCATTTAGAACCAGGAAACCAATGGAATGATGTGTAGTGGATGGATAAAGATATTATAATAGTCTCTCTAACCCATATTGATCCTCCATAGAAAGCCCCACTCACCAAAATTACAAGGTCTCACATCTGTCACAAGGACCATCTATTCTAACCTCCTGCATAACGCAGGCTGTAGAACCTCACCCAGTATCTTGCATCAAGCACAACTACATGTGGTGCAACTCAAATATATCTTTTAGGAAAACAACCCAATTTGACTGAAAGACCCTTAAAATGATGGAGACTTTGCTATATCACCTAGTAAACTGCTGTTATTAATTACTATTAACTATTCTAAAGAAACCACTTAAGAACGTGTCTTATTTCCAGTTTGAGTTTTTCTGACCTTACTTTCCAGTCATTGGATCATGTTATGATCTGTTAGACTAAAAGAGTTTCTAGACTATCTTCTCCCCACATCGATGTTTATACTGGACCCAAAACTGTGGTATATGAGCAAAAGGAAGATGAGAATTATTAAAAATTATAAATGTTGGCTAATTATATTGAGGAATAAACCAAAGCTTCTTTGGACACCTGAATTATTGTAGTACATGTTTAGTACATATGAAATAGTTGTTCTGTTGTCTAAAAATGGTGCCTGAAATTCCAAGCTGCCTGGAAAGTGTATAAATGCTGGGATGACACAGTACTGGCTAAATCCTATTTGTGCCAATAATATTCACCTCGGGGAGAGGGGGAATTACAGAGTGCAATCAGCATGTGGTGTTGAAAGGAAGAATTCTACTACAGTGAAACAGAGGGTAATTCTACTCTTACTGGCTATAAGCACCAACTCCAGGGCTCAAGCACCCCTGGAAAAAATAGGGGGTGCTCAGCACCCACCAGGCAGAGTGGTTCCACCCCCAGTGATGCCCATCAGCTGTTTGGCATGTGGGAAACACTCGGGGGAGAGGAAGGAGGGAGGGTTAGGTGGGAGAGGGGCTTTGGGGGAAGGGGCGAAGTGGGGGCAGGAAGAGCAAAGACAGGGCCTCAGGGGTGGGGGTGGGGCTTTGGGGCAGATCATGGGTGGAGCACCCACCAGGAAAATACAAGTCAGCACCAGTGCTTACTGCAGACAGAGAACAGAAGGGGTCAAGGTAGATGCCCATGCTGATTTTTTAAGCACATGTCCAAAGGTAAGGCCTATGGTCAAAGTGAACATTGTGAAAGAAACAGCATACTGCCATCAAGGAACAGAATGCTCCACTTCAGCCAAGAGTCTGGCACAGGCTACCATGCCATAGGTTCCTACTGTGCCACGCTCCATAAGATTTGTGATTATTACATCCTCACAGTTTATGGACATGGTAAATGATACATTTACTTGTAGCATGTTATTTGGCCACTAGATTTATTGGGCACTGTACAGAGTTCCAGAAAGGGTGTGGTCCTGGTAAACAAGGGAGACAAAGGTGGAACTAGAGCTGTGTAGAAACCTGTTTGTGGCTGTAGTTGTAGCTACTTTCTTTAATAAACACCCACTGTTTAAAGAGGACTGTGATCATAGACTTGTTGATTCCAACCCTCCCACTCCCTCTGCTCACCATAAAATCCCTCTGTAGACTGAATGTCCATAGACAAATAGCAGCGCCAGAGCGTATGTGTGTGCAAACGAGTGAAGAATTCTCTTGAGCAGCATCTCTATGACCAGCCCTCCCATGCACCCACAGAGATTCCACTCTAGTCAACTAATATTGTTAACTACAAGCACCATGAAACTTTTATTAAAGTCAACTTCATCCTTTCTCTTAACTTTAATTGGAGTTGGAACAGGCCCTATATGAATATTTCTGTGTTTATTTCATCTGCAGACTGCAATAAAATTCCTGTTTTAAATATGCAAAAATTATGATTTAATATTTTAGGGGTGTTGAAATTCAAAGCAAATACCAAATTCACATTCACAAAGCAAAAAACCTACAGAAGTAATTCTGAAGTATTCTCCTGCTGAAAGTTATATGCAGCAAGGTTCCATAATCCAGTAAACTGTATGATTTTGTACGCTAGTTGTCAATCCTGTCATGCACTGCTGACATCCATCTTCTTAGACCTCCTTACTTATTACTGCTGGTCAGCCCAACTGAAATTTAAATACAAGCAGAAACATTTCTACAGGGAGAAGGGCAGGGGGAGGGGGACTTAATTAGGAAACTTTTTAATCTTTAATATAAATTTGAATTAAAGCTCTAATTTCCTTCCACTATTTACACATGAGCGTCTTATTGCCTGTATTCTAAAGATATCAGACAGAAGGAATGAAAATGATAGGACAAAGCAGCATCTAGAGGTTCTTTGGTTGCCTTTAGTAGGGAGAATAGAAATACATATTATAAACCAAGGGCCACATTTTCACAGGAAATCACCTCCCATTTAGTCACCTAAATACAGGACAGACTTTCAAAGAGGCTCAGTACTCTCTAGTCTGCACCTTTCACCATGACACTCATCACCAAATTTTTAAAAAAGGATCACATCAGTGTGCTAAATTCCATTGAAAATCTAGCCATTTCTTTTGGGAGCTGAGCTCCAGTCTGGCCCTAACTGTGGATGATGTGTGTTTGAAAACCTTACCACAAGCAGAATATTTTGACCAGGTTGTAGCACTGTTAGGTATTTCCTGAATTTTGAGTTCACAATTAAATGAGCTGCATTCCCATTTGCCTGACACAGAAAGATGTAAGCCAGATTCATTGGCTATTGATTTAAAAAAAAAAAAAAAGAAAAAAAACCCCACTCCACTTTTCCTTGACACATCCCCACCAAATGAACACATGTATGTGTAAGTCACTGGTGAGTATGTGTCACAGGTCCCTCTCTGTTCCTGATCCAAAAAGGCTATGAGTACAGCTGGTCGGAAAACATTTCTGTTCTGCAGGAAATTCCACCATTTCAAAATTTATTTTCATTCTAAATCGGAACAACCCCCCTGCAATTTCAAAGTTTCTCATGGAAGGAAAATTCTAAGACATGTGATGTTGATGTGTCTTTTTGACTGTATTGTTTTGATTCTTTTAGTTGCAACTTGTATATTACATTAAAATATTAAATAGAATATATAAATATCAGAAACATTAAAATGGTATTATAACATAAGTCAAAATAAAACCTTCTGACATAATCAAAACAAAATATGAAAGTCAAAATGATTTGTTTAGATTTTCTCTGTCAAATGTCATCACAATCCACGTACCCACAAAATAATTTGGTTTAGATAAACTGCATTTTTCAGAGAAAAAACTTTTCAATTTTTTTCTCAACCACCTCTAGATAGGAGTCTGCTACAGCTGCTGCTAGAGAGCTTTAGCTGAAACTGTAGCTCAGAGATCAGCAACGTTTGGCACGCGGCCTCAGGGAAAGCCCATGGCAGGCCAGGACGGTTTGTTTACCTGCAGTGTCCACAGGTTTGGCCGATCACAGCTCTCACTGGCCGTGGTTCGCCATTGCCAGCCAATGGGGGCTGCAAGAAGCAGCGGCCAGCACATCCCTTGGCCTGTCCCACTTCCCACAGCCCTTATTGGCCTGGAACAGTGAACCGCGGCCAGTGGGAGCTATGATTGGCTGAACCTGCGGATGCTGAAGCTAAACAAACCCTCCCGGCCTACCAGCGGATTTCCCTGATGGGCTGCATGCCAAAGGTTGCAGATCCCTGCTGTAGCTCATGACTTTTTAGCTCTGGGAGTCCCTGGTTCAATCCCCATGTGTGGGCCAAGAGGGAAGCTGTCACATATCCAAAGAGATCAAGTGATTCCTTCTGCAGAGAATAAGCATCATCTCATGCCAATGCCCTTATTCACATGAATCAAGCTTATCCCCTAATATTTGTGCTCTCCCCATCCCCCCCAAAAAAGTTTTGTGACTGTTCATAAAAAGTGACCCAAAAAGGAATACAAATATGTTTGGATCAAATCACAAGTCAAATTTAGCAAATATTTTAACATTATTGGAAGTCACTGGATGGTGTCATTCCAAATGGCATTAGAAATTCCATTGATCTGAACTGTAACATATAGGAGTTAAAGCATGAATAAAAAAATGCTTAATGTCAGCTGTGATGCAGTTGTTTTTAGAGGATGACCATAACACCACTGAAGTCTCTTCTCTCTGGCTGGCACTAAAAGAATTGTTAGGTTACTTGCTGCCTATACAGTGTACCACACAAGCAAACAAAACCATTGCATTGTGCCAAAACATTGCGGATAAATTTGCAAATGTCTGTTCCCACTAGTCAGCCAGCTCTAGCTAAGAGACTGCTCTCCAACTTCTACAATAGACCTCATAAAGGGAGGGAATCTATCTTTTGTAATTCACTCACTGTGTCTGTTCATGTTAACAAAGAAAACTGAATCTTTGTTCTCCTCCCACAACAAAGCCCTTCAAGATCCCTGTAACAAATGGCTGCAGTCCAAGCTAATGGGAGTGAGTGTCTAGTGGAGAGCATTCCGCTGATCCTTTCAGCAGTGACTGCAGCAGAACAGATTGTTATGGATGGGGTTTGGATGTACATCAGGTGGAACAGCTTTACTTGCACAGCAAGAAAGCCTCGGGCCTCACTCAAACAGCAGGACTTCACTCTATCACATATTGCTGAGAATCTTAAACCCCAGCCTCTGCTATCTCAGTAGTTATTCCATATTCACATAAGTGAAGGAGAAAATGGAAAGGATGAGCTAAGCACTGCTTGAAAAATCCATAGAGAAAATGCCTCTCTATTCTCTCCTTTCTGCTTCCTTTGCTTGGTCTAGCTTTCCACTTTCTCCCGGCCATTTCTGTGGCCCACACCCTGCCGAGCACCATGAGAAATACCTTACTCTGCATGTAGTCCTCGTGATGCCAGTTTACTCTCAAGAGTGGCAGATTTGGGCAGAGGTGTGGGAGCAACTCTGAGCACGTGCATCTCTTACAACCTGATTTGAACCCACCATCCGGAAGTGAATGTAGGGGCTCAAGTGCCAAGAATTCGACGGCAGATGCAAAGCTGAGGGCATAGGGAAGCTTAGGAAGGCTGCCTTTCTGAAAATTAAAACATAAGAACAGCGGTACTGGGTCAGACCAATGGTCCATCTAGCCCAGTATCCTGTCTACCAACAGTGGCCAATGCCAGGTACCCCAGAGGGAGTGAACCTAACAGGCAATGATCAAGTGATCTCTCTCCTGTCATCCATCTCCATCCTCTGACGAACAGAGGCTAGGGACACCATTCCTTACCCATCCTGGCTAATAGCCATTAATGGACTTAACCTCCATGAATTTATCCAGTTCTCTTCTAAATGCTGTTATAGTCCTAGCCTTCACAGCCTCCTCAGGTAAGGAGTTCCACAAGTTGACTGTGCACTGTGTGAAGAACTTCCTTGTATTTGTTTTAAACCTGCTGTCCATTAATTTCATTTGGTGGCCCCTAATTCTTGTATTATGGGAATAAGTAAATAACTTTTCCTTATCTACTTTCTCCACATCACTCATGATTTTATATCCCTCTATCATATCCCCCCTTAGTCTCCTCTTTTCCAAGCTGAAAAGTCCTAGGCTCTTTAATCTCTCCTCATATGGGACCAGTTCCAAACCCCTAATCATTTTAGTTGCCCTTCTCTGAACCTTTTCTAGTGCCAGTAGATCTTTTTTGAGATGAGGAGACCACATCTGTATGCAGTATTGAAGATGTGGGCGTACCAATCTACTCCTTATTTTCCATGAGGGCTCATAAAAGAGGTAAGTACTTAAGGACTTATGTAAAATGCAAGCCAGCATCTCTGGCACATGTCAGGATATTAATTTACTGTATATACACTTTTTTTTTTTGGCTTGAAACTCTGATCTGGAAAGTAACATATCTGCATTCACTTACAAATACATCAATACGGAATTAAGTTTGTCAGCTTTCTTCCTGAATACTCTGCTCTCATTTAATTGGAATTTGATTGATATAAAAAGCAGCTTTGACTTAGTTGTCTACTGATATGTTTTATTAAAATTTTGTGATCTGGAAAGCAATATGTTGGTATTTACTGATTATCATATCAATAAGAGCCTAATTTTGTTGGCTTTTCTAATAAATAATCTAACAAACACACACAAAAAAACCAACCCCAGTTTTGATTTAGCTCCTTATTGATTTATATTTTGTATTATTACTCTTTGCTATGAAGAATAATATGTTTGCATTCACTTGCCACCTTATTAGTGGGGCTCAATTTTAATCCTGCAGCTTTTTTCTTACTGAATAACCAGGTTAATGTAACTGGAATTTGATTAATAAAGAGAAGCTTTAGTTTAGGTGCTCAGATATTGCAGAGATGAAAACCATATAAATACCTAGGATAGAGAGATTAGCATATCACATACATCTTATTTGTTATATTTCAAAATGAAATTCATTATCATCAGCCTGTCTGAAATGGGCGTCCATCACCATGGCATCTGAACATATCCAGGACAATAAAATAATAAATATAAATCTTTCCCCCGGCTGCTGGGAAAGAGGAATAAAGGGCTTCTTTGGTTTGTTTGATAATACATAAATAGGCTTGAAAGGATTCGATTTTTATTGGTGTGTGTTGGTAGATGTTAATTTTGCACACACATATCCCGACAAAAAAAAATACTTCCATGGATAATGATAGAAATTTACAGCTAGGCAGCGTAAGAAAAATGCTTCTTGAGAACTTATTAGAGCTTGATTTCAGCATATTTAGAACCAAAAGTTTTGAAATTATCAAAACAAAATGCTTTAATTAACCTCAAAGCAAAATTTGTTTTGGTTTGCTTGTTCACAGAAATTTCTGGGATTTCGACTTTTGTCCTGATTTAGAAAGAAAGCGCTTTTTCAAAATCTCCAAAATTCTCATGGGATGGGAAAATAATTTCCTGCTCAACCCTAGTTTTGAGGACTTTTTTGGCATAAGGAAGGATGGTCCTCCTGTGAAGGCCTTCGATTAGAGATCTGAGTCAAATTCCTGGCTCTGCCAAGGATTTCCTGCATGATCTTGGGCAAATCATTTAATCTCTCTCTGACTCACTTTCCCCTTCTGTAAAATGAGAATATTGATACTTTCTTTTTGTATCTCTACTTGGATAGGTTTTTTTCTACTTTGATGATAATCTTTTTGGGACAGCGACTGTCTCATACTGTGTCTCTGTATAATGCCTACGATAGTGGATCCCAATCTTAGTTTGGCCCTCAGGATGTTTTAATACTGTAGCAGGGACACCATTTCCTGAGTGCTCCCTCATGGCCAGGTGTGTCCTTGTAGTGCCCTGCCCCTGTATTCCCCTAAGTCAGGGCTTAAACAAAACTTCATAGAGTCTTGCTCAATCATAAACCTTCTTGGGAGTCCAGGGCTCCAAATCCTCCTCAGAAATCAGTGAACCAGTTTTTCTAATCACTTGGCTCTTTGCCTGTTTGCTTTAATTAAAGGAATGTCAGCACGCTCTCCAGTGATTAATACACTTGAGGTTCCTCCTGAGGAACCAATGGGATATCATCCTTGTGATAAGCATCTGACATTTTATAACATGAGTAAGCTCCATTATTAGACAGAGTGACTGAAGGAAAGACTTTGTTACTAAAGCAGGGTGTCACGTAAGGAGAAAGTCACTCAAGGTGCGTCACTCAGTGTCGTGAGCCACTTCTCTAGGTGGAATCCTGGGGACTGCACAAACCTGACACCTAGATCTGCAGGTCTGATGGAGAGAATTCACATTCACCTCAGTTCAAGGCCTGTGCATCCATCTTTGAGGGCTTAAGCCCTGTTCCTCTCTTCAAAAAGGAACTAAGGAATTGCTCACAGTTGGTCCAGCTCTATTTATTATCGTTGTTTTATGTCTTGCTTTGTTTTCAGCAGCCTCCACAAAGTGCTAAGAGCTGCAGAAATGCAAGGACTGATGCTGTCCCTGCTCTAAAGAAGTCATATCTACACTGCAAAACTAGGTGTGTTCGGAACGCAGGTTGAAATAGCAGTGATGACATGGCAACTCAGTTTTGATTTTGGGCTAGCAGCTCAAATTCCATTCTGCAGGATGGCCTAGGGTTGAACTCAAGCAATTAACCCAATTTAAAAGCCACATTGCTGTCTCTTCACTGCAATTTTAACCTGAGTTAGCTAACCAGAGTTAAGAACACGCCTTTTATTTACAGTACTGACATCCCCATGTTCTAAAAGACGGACAAACAAGGTCTGGGGAAAGGGTGGAAGGAAACAACTAAAGTGGTCACAGCGGTGACTGATCATTTCTTGATAACACAACTGCTGTCACCAATACTAAAGTGCTTTGGAATGTTTCTCATGTTCAAAGTGCTTTAGCAAACATCTTTAATGAAAGGGATCTTACGCTCGTGTTCTTCTCCTTACTTCCTGTGTTAATTGTGTGGTATATTGGACTGTGCAGAAACCCTACCACTTGGGGGCACTTAAGACTAGACTGAAGGAAGAAGTCATGGGAGATAACCTTGAAGTGGTTGCTGAAATAGATATCCTGTCTACTTGCCGTTCTGTTTCCTGCAAAGCTGTAGAGTCCTTTTTCCATTTGTATCCCACTTCTGGGAAACCTCTCTCATAACAAGCTTGCAAAATCAACAGCAAACTGTGCTACTTTTAGGGTGACAGCATGCTCCCTTGCCTGGGACACTCTCAATTGCTTTCAATGGTGCACCAGAGCTAGGAATGAGTCAGTGGCACTAGTCACACTCAGCTTAATCAATCGGATTAACTCAGCCAGGCCTCAGGGGCAAGGTTAGATGGACATATGCTAGAGAAAAAAATGGTGAGCACCTGATCTGAAAGGTTAGGAAGCTTAGATTAGCCTTGTTTATAGGCTTTGGAATCTCTGGCACACCAGTTATTCTGATTATCTCTTTGCCTCCACTCTGCTCAAGCAAAAAAGAGTTCAGAAGGGAAATGAAACTTCAGGCCTAGCCCTTGTTTGGCTATTCTTATAGCCTAATGCCTACTGCAGATGTGTGCTCTCATTGGCTTTCAAAGATGAATTCGGCCCCTCTTTCTCCCATTGTGTGTTTGCCAGCAAGACTGGCACCTTGTGAATACTGCTACATTACTAGAACTATGGGACCACTGTATATATCTTCTTGTTTTCTTTATAGTTGGCACTATACTAGAGATGGACCCAAACCAAAAACATGGATGCTAACATAACTGATCTGTAGAATAGTAGTATAATCATCAAGCCATTCTATGATGGTTTCATTCAGAGTAGGCTTCATTGAGACCTAGTAGAGTGATGTTAAGCAGCATGAGTTGCTCTTGATTAGCCTAGGACATTAATGCTCAACTATTTTCTTACTGTGACCCCAAGTTACTACAAAAGAAAATTTGGAGACCTTCCCATCCATATAGCCATAAAGAAAGGAAGATGGTTGGAACTCTCTAGATCTGCTTATGACCTTCAGGTGGAGAATCCGTCGTCTGGGAGGTAAAGAACAAGGGAGATGCTTCAGGGTTCTCTCCATGTTTAGCATCTTCTGTAAAGACTTTCCTTCATAATCATTCTGACCAAGACCCATGTCTCTTGTGAGACCCTCTCCACCCCCCATAAGAGCCAGATTTTTGTGGCTCAGGTCCATTGCTCTAAGGCCTTGCTTTGTAGTCACGCACACACATGCCCTTTCACAGCTGCAGCCCATGAAGAAATGTGCACCTCTAACCTGAGATGCAGCAAGCACATTCAACACAGTCTCACAGGGTAGGTAAGAATGAAGGAAGGTGAGGAAGGAAAAAAATACCCAGATGATCAGAAATACCTGAAAGTATAATAAAATAAAAAAAATAAGTGTAGACATTTCATTTGGGATTCCACTTTAAGAAATTTCCATTAATAGTGGAATCTTCAATAGGATGATGAAGTTGTCTCTCATCTGAGCACCAGACCCAGGTTCTTTTTATCCACATTTCACTAGAATCAGTTTTTCCTTCTAAAATGCTCATTTAACTGTCAATTCGTTTGTGGTTGTTTGCTTTTGATTGAGCTATCTGCATAAAAATAAGCCCACCCTAGGATTATGTAAAGACATAGGTAAATCAGGAGGTAAGCAACAAGAAATGAGAAGACTGGTCTTGTGCTTCAGGCACTGGGAAATCAGATCTTGGGAAATCTCCTGCATGACCTTAATCAAATCAGTGTGTGTGTGTGTGTGTGTGTGTGTGTGTGTGTGTATTCTCCTTCTGTAAAACTGAGATTATACTTCCTTTCCTCCCACTCTCTTTGTCTATTTCAGGGATCGGCAACCTTTGACACGTGGCCTGTCAGGGTAAGCCCCTGGTGGGACGGGCCAGTTTACCTGCAGCGTCCACAGGTTCGGCTGATCGGGGTTCCAACTGGCCGCGGTTCGCCATTGCTGGCCAATGGGGGCTGCGGGAAGTGGCGCGGGCCGGGCTACCTCTTCCTGCAGCCCCCATTGGCCTGGAACAGCAAACTGTGGCCAGTGGGAGCTGCGATCGGCTGAACCTGCAGACCCTGCAAGTAAATAAACCATCCCAGCCTGCTAGGGGCTTACCCTGACAGGCTGCGTTCCAAAGGTTGCTGATCCCTGGTCTATTTGATCTGTAAGGTTTTTGGGAAAGGGAGTGTGTCTTACTAGCAACTGGGGCCTCTAGGCACCACTGCAATTCAATTAATAAATAGTAATACTAAAAAAAAAAGGTGTTGCACTGAATTTTTCTCCCTTTCAAGGATGCAAGGATTTATTGCTCACAACAGTATTAGCACCTGCATGGCATTTGGGAGTCAGTGTGTGCCCAGCTTTGTTCTGAGAGTACCAAGATGTGTCTTTCTGAAATAGAAATCCACACTGGGGGAGGGGAATCTCCCCTGCAGATTTGAGAAGGGAGTATTCTGATCCCACAGATAGGAGGGAGTAGGTCTCCAAAGCAACTGAATTACTTTACATAGTAGGGGTTCTCTGTCAGACTTCTTTGGACTATCTATAGGTAGTATGGTGTAGGAAACAGCAGAACTATGAGAAAGCTGAAGAAGATAGATACCAGAAGGTACTCTGAAGCGTCTTCTCATAGCCCCATAAACTTGCAAAAAATGACCTCCTTTATTGGGGTTATAAAGCACCTTCCTGGACATTTTGCCACCTGTGGATTCTGAACAGTTGTGCACCAATGAAATGAGCTACATAACAGGAAACAGATTGATATTGTCCTCTTTCTAGAATCCATCATTGGTCATCTGTAATGAAGGGTTTGGAAGACTAGATTTGAAAAAAGAGTTACTCATGCAAACATGGCATTTCTAAATCATGTCAGTGTTCATTAATGACTTCATTCCCATAGCTGAAGCAGCAGACAAGAGCAGGGACAGAGCCCACTAAGGAACGGCACATTGGAGTCAAAAGCATGATTGATAAAAAGGGTGAAAATGAAGACAGTATTTAAAGAATGCATGGCCCAGAAAACAGTGATTGTAAGTGGACATGACTGGGAGTCTAGAGCCAAATGCATTTCTTAGATCCAGCTGGTGATGACAGAGAGTGAGCATATGGAGCAAGTGAAGGGAAAATGCTGGTGGGATGAAGAACATTTGGGAAGCTAAATCGTATCATGAAAAGTAATTTATCACATTTTCAATCACTGTGTCCTTCCTGCAATGACTTATGGATGGGAACTGTGAAAACTTCCTAGAACAGAGTAAAGCAGAATAAAGGCTGCCAGGGACTCAAGAGGAGAGCAGAAAGGTATTTACTATGGCCACCTAGGACTTTATGGTTGTCACTATGCTGCACCCCATGGACATTCAGAACTTAATCTTCCTCCTTTAAATGTATAAGCTATCAGCACATAAGCTAAAGGAGAATCTCCAGTAGTGGTAGAGGGCCCATGACACAGTTGAGCAGTTCTGACAGCATCCAGAAGAGGGCAGTGGCATGCATTCACACACAAATGGCTGTTACAAAAAAAGTGAAAGCAGCATGAAAATGTAGATGAAATGCAACAGCTGCACCAAGGAGAGCATGTTATAGGAACAAAAAAACCCACAAAAGCAGAAAATGTTCTGCAAGTAGGTGGGGCCAAATACAAAAACATAGAAAAGTGTAAGGCAGGAATGGGGTTCGATTGTACCCTGGACTAGGAGCATCATAGAGCCAGATCACTCCAGCTGGAGCACAGGAAGGGATTCCAACTCAGCGTGGCATGGTCATTCTCTGAGCTGCTGGTGCAGAAGTGTTACAAAATCGGTATGATCCTTTAGGATAGTGCAGCCTGCTCTCCTGGTCAGAGCTGTAAGTCAATACAGAGTTGGGAGCAGGCCCATGAACTTGCTTCCTTTATTACCCACTTGGGGTGACTATAGTATGCAGTACCTATGGGCTCCCAAATGTGGGGGCTGCAATTGTGGCTGACCCTTATGCAGGTGATGCAATATGGTTGTTTGTACCGCCTAACCTCTGTGCACCCACATAAAAGCCAGCTACCATGTACCCACAATTGACTTTGCTAGCAGAGGGGAAAGGAGAGGAGAAAAACACAAAGCAAAGTTTCCACATGTGAGTGATTAAGTCAAGCAGCTACATACCTGGCTTCATTTTGATGTGGGCGGAGCACTCACTGTTTCCATCAGCCTCACTGAGATCTCTGGGTGCTCAGAACCTTTTAGAATCAGGCCACTTGTTTTAGATGCTAAAATGTGGACCAGGTTTCAGCTGGTGTAAAATGCTGTCAAACTCAGGCATAAATAAAGACAGAAGAAGCAACACATTTCAGAGTAAGTCTTCTGTTATGAAAAATCCACCACATGAAGAGGCATGGAAAATTTACTTCCTTGCTATTGTACAGGAACAATCATGTTTAGATGGAAGAACACAAGCCCTGAATCTGTTTGTGCCATTTCTGACTATTAGAATATTTTTCCATAGATTCCTAGATTCCAAGCGGAGAAGGAACAATTGTGATAATCTAGTCTGACCTCCTTTATAACATAGGCCATAGAATTTCCCCATAATAATTCATAGAGCACTTATTTAAAAAAAAAATCCAATTTTGATTTACAAATTGTCAGGGATGGATAACCCATCACAACCCTTGGTAAATTATTGCAATGGTTAATTACTCTCAATGTAAAAAAATACAGTCTGAATTTATTTAGCTTCAACTTTCAGCCATTGCATTATGCTATCCCCTTGTCTGCTAGATTGAAGAGATCATTATTAAGTATTTGTTCCCCATCTAGGAATTTATAGACTAATCTAATCACCCTCTAACCTTCTCTTTGTTAAACTGGATTGAGTTCTTTGAGTCTATCACTATAAGGCAAATTTTCTAATCCTTTAATCATCCTCATGGCTCTTCTCTGAACCCTCTCCAATTTATCAACTTCCTTCTAGATTTTTTGGCACTAGCACTGGACATGGTATTCCAGTACTGGCCACACCTGTCCCAAATAGAGAGATAAAGTAACCTTTCTACTGCTATTTCAGATTCTCTTGTTTATGCATCCAAGGATCACATTAACTCTTTTGGCCACAGCATCACACTGGGAGCCCATTTTAGTTCATTATGTACTATGGCCTCCATTTCTATTTTTTTGGAATCACTGCCTCCGAGGATAGAGCCCCCCCCCATCCTGAAAGTCTGACCTACATTCTCTGTTCTAGTATCAGCAACAGCATAAAATGTTTTAGGTAAACTAATAGAGATATACAATACTGTCCTCTACTGAATGGAATTAGAATTGTGAACTATGTGTCAAGGGCCATAAACCAATCAGCTAACAGAAAGATTTTCATTTAGCTCAACTGGGAGGGATATGAGGTATGGAGCTACAGGATCCATAAATGGCAGATTAAATTTAATGCTGATAAATGCAAAGTAATGCATATTGGAAAACATAATCCTAACTATACATATACAATGATGGGGTCTAAATTAGCTGTTACCACTCAAGAAAGAGATCTTGGAGTCATTGTGGATAGTTCTCTGAAATCATCCACCCAGTGTGCAGCGGCAGTCAAAAAAGCGAACAGAATGTTGGGAATCATCAAGAAAGAGATAGATAAGAAGACAAAAAATATCATATTGCCAATATATAAATCCATGGTACACCCACATCTTGAATACGGCGGGCAGATGTGGTTGCCCCATCTCAAAAAAGATATTGGAATTGGAAAAGGTTCAGAAAAGGGTAACAAAAATGATTATGGGTATAGAACGGCTTCCGTATGAGGAGAGATTAATAAGACTGGGACTTTTCAGCTTGGAAAAAAGGCGGATATGATAGAGATCTACAAAATCATGAGTGGTATAGAGAAAGTAAATAAGGAAGTGTTATTTACTCCTCCTCATAAAACAAGAACAAGCGGCCGCCAAATGAAATTAATAGGTAGCAGGTTTAAAACAAACACAAGAAAGTATTTTTTCATGCAACGCATTGTCAACCTCTGGAACTCCTTGCCAGAGGGTGTTGTGAAGGCCAATACTTAACAGGATTCAAAATGGTGCTAGTTAGATTAATGGAAGATAGGTCCATCAATGGCTATTAGCCAGGATGGGCAGGAATGATGTCCCTAGCCTCTGTTTGCCAGAAGTTGGGATTGGATGACAGGACATGGATGACTTGATGATACCTGTCTGTTATCCTGTGCCCTTTGGGGCACCTGCCATTGGCCACTGTCAGAGGACAGGTTACTGGGCTTGATGGACCTTTGGTCTGACCCAGTGTGGCCATTCTTATGTTCTTATCCATGTTCTGTTGCTGAGAAGTTTTTAATGGCCATGATATGTAGCACTGTGATAACCATGAGGAGTTGAGTAGCCCTCTATTTTTTGTGTCCTTTTCTTTTTTAAGCCAGCTGATCCTTGTGTATCGTATGATATCTTACAAGTTAAGGATCAACAAAAATACATTAAGTACTAAAATCATGTTAGCATTCCATTGTTATCCAAATTATCATTTGGATAATGAAAAATTAAAAGACTTAATGATCTAAATTGAACAGAAAACAGGCATAAATGCAGAGTTAACCCATTCAGGAGCCAGCTAATTCTTCGTGCTACATTTACCCTCCACACAAGTTCTAATTCTAAGAGGAGCACTAACATCCCCAGATCAAAAGGCTGGAAAAAAAATAAAAGAGGGAGGTGATGTTCATATTGGAATTTCATAATGAAGAGAAAATATATATCCATATGGCATGGCAATGCCCAGAGTCCAATTACTCTTGGAAGGAAATCATAACTGCACTAAAGGGTGTCATTAACAATGATGTTCCCTTAACTGTAGAGCTATGTATTTCAGTTTGCACAACTTACATAGACATTTACAGATCTATTGGGAATCTACTGGATTCAGGTTTAATGACAGTGCCTAGACATACAGTAGTTAGGTTTTAAAAAGGCAAAGATTTCTCTCTGGTGTTCTCCCATTCCTTAGAGGTGTACAGCTTTTGAATATGTTAAAAAAAAAAGCATTTCACAGCAATGCTTTCATATTTAGAAACTGATCACTAAAAGGTAAACTCCCTCCACTGCCAAAAATAAATAAATAGAAGCCAATAAAAGGGAGGGTGTAGGGGGGAAAACAGGACTCAAGGTATTCATTACAAATACAAGTATATTAACCACAGCAAATTGTTAGCAGCTAGCATAAAATCAATTTCTTCCTGTTAAGAGAGAAGAATCCATAAAATGATGGTGAAAGGCTTTCATGTAACTTAAAACATTTATTGGTTAAGATAACATAAAACAGTTTTTTTTATAGGGAGGAGGGGTGTTTCTATCACTTTCTAGTATCCGGCAGTATAATCTTGTTTGTCATATACCGTGCAGAGTGGTTACAGACATTGCCATAGTAACACAGGCAGTGTATCTTGAAGTTGCATAATTTTGTTCCCCCTTCTATTGGGTAAAGTTTCAGTGAGTCTAAAATTAAAAAGGAAACCAACACAAAAGGCAGTTCCAAAGAGCACCATGACCTGGGAAAACAGGTAGAGAAAATAATTGCTGGCTCCAATTCCAAAAAGCTGGGGCAAATCTCAAAATATTATACTGCCGAGTGCTCATTTTAGTTCCACAGCTATTGTTTGCTTAATGGATTTGGAGCATGTCACCTATAATTGAAGAGATTTGACATATTCAGAGGTAGAAATAGAGAATGGCCATTTACATAATTTGCTTTTACTAGCTAAGGGCATTCACACACCATGGGGAGAAATGTGATATAAAGACCTATACAGACGTCTACGGGTCAAATCCAGCTTGTTTCACGCACATAAGCAGTTCCATTGCACCTTGTCAATCTGCTTGCATAAATAAGGTTAAAAAAACCCTGGCCCTAAATCTATGTCATGTACTGGAAACTATTTAATCCTATCCTGAAGGAAATGCATATGCTGTTTTCCTTTAGCCACTGTTGCCTAAGCCTTATGAAATACAGAAAATTATCTTCCCTTCTTGAGACTTGCATGCTTCCAGGTGGATTATAATGCGGTGATTTTTTTTGCACCAGATTTATTAGAAGGTAGAATTTAAAGCCATTCCTTTTAGTGGTTCCCATTTTCTGGTTTTAGATTTACAAACAGCAAGATATCTTTCCAGAAGCAATAATATTGATCTAGATAATGAAACATTAATACAAGCTTTTGATTTCTTGATTTGATTTTTTCATACCAGCCATATAGGAACACCACAAAACAAAACTTACCAAGATATTCAAGTTTACACTTTGAGTCAGTGCTCCAGAGAGAAAAGCACTGTGCAACTGGGATTCAAAAACCCAGAGACACTCCCTTATTCCGTAGAGAAATCATTCTTCAAACCTTAAGGCTGAACTTTACAATCTTACATTTTTCACTAGTCACCTGAAAGTTATTAGGGGCTGTTGAAGGCCTAAGGTCAATACTGCCAAGCAGAGATAACCAGACGGTTTTATAGCAAAAGTAGCTAGCACCTTTTACTTACTTGGCTTACCACATCTCATGATAAAAGTCTTGCACTCCTAAATCACAGGCTCTATTCCATCACCCATGGTTCACAAACATATAGCAAGTCAATGGTTCTGAGAGATAATAGTCACACTCCTCTTTCAAAAAAAGAACAGGAGTAAATGTGGCACCTTAGAGACTAACAAATTTATTTGAGCATAAGCTTTCATGGGCTACAGCCCACTTCATCGGATGCATGCAGTGGAAAATACAGTAGGAAGATATATATACACAGAAAACATGAAACAACGGGTGTTACCATACACATTCTACCAAGAGTGATCAGTTAAGGTGAGCTATTACCAGTAGGTGATAGCTCACCTTAACTGATCACTCTCGTTAGAGTGTGTATGGTAAGACCCATTGTTTCATGTTCTCTTTGTGTATCTATCTATCTTCCTACTGTATTTTCCACTGCATGCATCCGATGAAGTGGGCTGTAGCCCATGAAAGCTTATGCTCAAATAAATTTGTTAGTCTCTAAGGTGCCACAAGTACTCTTGTTCTTTTTGCGGATACGGACTAACATGGCTGCTACCCTAAAACTCCTCTTTCAGACTCTTGTGCCATAGAAGCCTCTCCGGAGATAGTTTTCCAATCCCAACCTGGGAGGAAATAAATCTTTTCTATACTGTACCTCAGAGAGATCATTGCAGGTTACAAGGCCACCAGGCTGACTACCTGAGTCAATAATAGAACCAAAATGCCATCTCTTATTCCTACACTCAATGGAAAGGAAGTAACTTCTATCTAGCTATTCTTCAGTGTGACCTATTCAGAGTACAAACTGAATACAGAATCCATTATGACTCACCTCGTTTCCTGGGCATGACATATCCCTGTGTATTCTGGACCCACTTTTCCTAGTCTGACTCAAGCTCAGAACCCACTGAACTAGGAGAAAGGGCCACCAAAAACAAAATCACCAGAGCTTCACCACTACCCTGTCGCCTCAGGGCAAAAATCAACATGTGGATTTGGCCTAAAAGGATCACACATTAAAGGGGTCAGACCGACCCTCACAGAAGCATTAGCTAAAACCACTCATTTATTTTTTTCTGTCTCTTCATGGGGTCGGGGGCGGGGAGGAGGAAAAGAAATGAATGTTTTCCAGTTCTTCCCTTGTTAAACAGGAAGTATTGTAATAAGGGTGATTTAGAAAAAAAAATCACTTATTTTTAAAAAATGGTTTAATTGCAGAAGACAGGAAAAAGTATGTGAAATATTTGCACAACCTCAGCACAAGTGCTAGGGAATTAGTTACTGAAGGAGAAACAGTTAATCATTAATATACTAACAGACAAGTAAAAATTGATAAGAATTAACATCAGCTACAGCTGCATGACTATGGAAGAGAGGAACAAAATAATGAGGATGATATTGGCAGAGGTAAAACTAATCCAATCAGTAAGGAGGTATCAATGAATGGACTGTACACAATACATATATATGAACACCAAAGAGGTAAGTTGGGTGCAGGAATTAGAAATATACGAACTTTCCCCACACCAGTTCAGTATTCTGTGTAGAATAAAGCGAGTCATGCATGCAAGATATGGAAGCTTTGGTACCTTGCTGCTAAAAATCACAGTTCAATATGCACCAGGTACATTTCTTTAATTTGGCCTTCTCTAGAACACATGGCAACATGTACATCTAAACCTAAAAACTGCCTACCAAAACAAGACATTCCACTTTCCCACACTTTTCTTCCACAAAGGACAGGCTAAGAGAACAAATACCACGGGGCAGATGTTTGTCACATCCTTTAATGCACTGCAGGAAGGTTCTCGGACACGACAGTGAGAGCAGTATAAGAACCAATCGAGAACAGAACAGGAATAGAAATCAGCATTCTTAAATTATGAGTTACTGACATCTAATCCTTTGTACATTCATCTAGAGAGGGATGCCTTCCAGAGTTGTTCTCAGCCTTTCCCAGATGGAAAGCCCCAGTGTTATATGATGGAGCCACCAAATAAGCACGCCACGTCGTTATTTCGTGTTTAAGGCGACATAGCGTCATTGTAATTCACTGTCATATTGCCATCACATATTATAAAGTGATGATGTAAACATCCTCCTCTCTTTTGTCTCCACACGGTAATGTCTTCTGGCTGCTGGGTGGGAAGCGGTGCAACGAAGAACTGGCTAAACCAGCCCTACTCAGCATTTAGGGGTTACATCTTAAAAACCTCAGACAATAGTTATCCAGGGAATCAAACTAATCAAGATTCCAGGAGACAGAGGATACATAACGCTAGCAGAAGAGATAAAGGGAGATAAAGGTTTATTTCCAAATTATGTTATTTCATTCTAAGACCTGCTTGAAATGGATTTAAGCTAATGTTCTTGATGTGTGACCACAGGTACCACATCTTGTATATCCCCGATGAATTGATGTTTCTCTGGAGGGAGTGGGGGTAAGCAAGCATCTTAAGGCAATACCAGTATCAATATTAACAAACTGCCCCCTTTGCATTCTGAAAATCTTGAAAGGGAACTTAGCACACAGCTGACCATGGCGCTGGGAAGGAGGAGACATTTCTCTTAGGAAACACACGACATGTCTAAGATCTGAAAAGAGGCCATTCTCTAGGTGCCATTACACCTCATAATGTAACAAGGTGGGATCTGGTACCTCCCATCACTTCCTCCTGTAGTTCTATACAAGAGTTAATGTATTAAAGAACTTACCGCTTCTTTTATTTTCTTTAGTGGGTGGTTAGCATATTAAGTAAGGTGACCCAGAGGTAAGAATATTATCAAATCATGACATCCCAAAGAACGGGCCAGGTATGGTCAGGTAGAGCATGATGCTTCCCCCATTTGCTCTTATCTTTTTATAGAAAATATAAATGGTCAGATGTTTTCATACCTCTTTTTCTCCATTAGTTAATGCCATGTTTTTCCCCCACCCCCATTTGTCTTTGCGCCATCCCACTTTCTAGGAGTATTTTCCTTGGTGATGAATGAACTGGGAAATGCTAGATGGTTCACTTTAGATAAGCATCCAGAAAAATCACATGAGCAATATATGGCATGATCCAATGGCTGAAAATTGAAGCTAGACACATTCAGACAGGAAATAAGGCATAAATTTACAGTGGTGAACATAACTAACCATTGGAAAAATTTACCAAGGGGTGTGGTGGATTCTTCATCCCTGCCATTTTTAAATCAATATTGGATGTTTTCTAAAATAAATCCTCAAGGAATTATTTGGGGAAGTTGTCTGACCTGTGTTCTACAGGAGCGTAGACTAGATTATCTCAGTGGTCCCTTCTGGCCTTGAAATCCGCGAATCTATGTCTGTACAAACTAGAGACAATTCCTTTGTACCTGCAACAAGAATGCCTGCATCTGAGTCAGGTGACATAGTGTCACATGACATCAGTCTAGAGACAGTGAGGGGAGAGAGAGAGCCATAGGAAAGGGTTTCTTTGGTCCATCCAGATAGAAGGCCTGGTGGGAGATATCTGCACTGAGACAGAGTAGAAGGTTCAGCTGGGAAAACAAATGGTTTTAGGAGGGAAATGCTGAGCCTGAGGATGCATTGTGTTTTGTAATAAACCTGACCCCTGAGAAGGGAATGTTACTTGAACCACACAAATCTAGACGCATACATGGGGAACCCAAGGACAGGGCAACTGAAGAAGCAAAAGCATGATCAGGAAGAGTAAACCGACTCCAATCCAGTTCCTATAGGACTTCTGGTGCTGCCTGCTTCTGGATGACTCAGAAATTATACGAGAAGATCAGTGATTTCAGCATTCCTGCTCCCATTCCATGGTGGAATAGCAAAAGGGTGTATAAATGGGAAGAGGTGGGGGAAAGTAAAAAACCGAAAGCATTTAGCCAAACATTTTCCTGTTTATCTAAAGCCTGCTGCTTTTGAGTTTGCTGTTTCCCACACTCAGGTTGTGGAATGGAAGGAAGGAATGGAACCTCAGCAGCCAAGCTGACAATTAACAGCACTGCAGAGGGTCAGCCATATATCTTAGAGCTCTGGCTCTCAACCAACTCATTTTTCCTCTTCTTCAGGCAAGCACATCAACACCTGCTAGGAAGTCAAGTCAACCGCCAATGGAGATGACAAGATCACCCCTGTGGAAGGATGACAGCTCAAGCAACTGGGCAGGCATGAAAACAGCAAATGGGACTTCACAAGAAGACAGGAATGGAGGCTGTCCATTTCCTTTATCCCGTGTCCTTTTGATTGTGGACAATCTAGTTGGCAGTCCCTTGGAATTCCCTGGTCCTTCAGATGTTCCTGTTTTAATGGGTAAGCTTTGTCCCCATTGAGACTCAGAATACAAACACAACCAATCATGGTCTTGATTCTGCAATTTGATCCTGATGATCTGATCCCTTTACCCGTCTACTCAGATCCACAATGCATGACTGGTACCTGTGTTGGATGTGTGCAGAATGTAGAATGTTATTTACAATGAATAGACTAGCTAGGCACAGAACCAAGTTGTATTCTTATTTCATTTGGAATTTTCCAAAATGATCCAATTTAGGAAAAAAGAGTCATGACTTTTTATTTTGAGCAACTGTACTTCAAAATATTTCAAAACCAAAATTTACTTTGGATGAAATTAGGCTGCAGCAAAAACATTTTTACTTTGCAGAAATTTTGCACACGCCCAAAATCCTGTGGGACAGAATATTTTGGAACAAAATGATGACAACTGCTTTTTGAAAAAAAATGTGATGCTTTTGCACTGCTCAAGAGGGGAACCAAATTCATTAGCTTTCTTCAGACATGTCAGACCCTGAATCTCATTTATCTTAAGGCTTTTTACGCTGCTACAGTATAAAGTGTAAGGCTTGACCTGCACTTCAGACTTTTGGGTGACACAGTTATATCAAGATGAGTATGGAAAATCCACAGCCCTGAGTGATGCAATTATACCAACCTACCCCCCAGTGTAGGCTTGGCTAAGAGAAATGTGTCTCTTAACCCATACGGTAAAAGCATATGCATTAAGCACCAGAGGTTCCTGTCTTGATTCCGGCCATCAACAACCAATATCTATCATTGTTACAAGTGAAGTCTCATCCAGGATATCAACTGGGCAGTTTCTGAAGCTTGAAACATACTTCCTCAGCTAGGAGAAGTATGTAACCCAGGTCTGTTGTGGTGGCATTTAGTGGCATCTAGAGATGATGAGCCTGCTATACGCTTGGCTAAGAGAAATGTGTCTATTCTTAACTCATGTGTTAAGCTCCAGAGGTCTCAGGTTGGATCCCAGCTATCACTGACTGGAGTATGTCAGAATTACACCTACAATTACCATGCTCAGTTCCACATGGTGCTACACAGCAGCCCCACCTGCCACAGGTCTACACACACAAAAAGTATTAATCAAAGGTGCATTTCAGCACAGAATATCACACATCTCTCTAATCAATGGTTGTATGATATTGTAAGGTCTTTGGAGCAGGGACCACCTTTGTGTTCCGTGTTTGTACTGTGCCTAAAGAACAGGAGTCCTTGTGGCACCTTAGACACTAACAAAGTTATTTGAGCATAAGCTTTCATGGGCTACAGCCCACTTCATACTGTATGTTCCATTCTATGCATCCAATGAAGTGGGCTGTAGCCCACGAAAGCTTATGCTCAAATACATTTGTTAGTCTCTAAGGTGTCACAAGTCCTCCTGTTCTTTTTTCTTTGTACTGTACCTAGCGCACATAGACCCATGTCCGTGACTGGGGCTACTGCAATACAAATAATAAACAAGAAAATAAAAATATTCCCAATCTATTTATACACTGAACTTCCCTTTCACCAGCACATTGTTTCATAATGCAAGTTATATAAATATTACATGAACTCAGAAACCTTCCTAATAATAAAGTACGTAACAGGCATAAATATGTTCTACAAACAGCACACAAATGCATAGCACAGCAACTATCACCATAGCCTAATCAGTTAAACGAAGGGACAGAATTAAGATGGGAGGGGGCAGTGAAAGTTGTTTGTGGTTATAGTGAATCATCAGTTACGATACTTTTAAAGTCAAATTATATATATAGATATCTATATTCTCTCTCTCTCTCGATTGATTATATATATATATATATATATATATATATCAATTCTGCCAGTAAAAGCAATAAATCATATTAAAGGAAAATTAGCTAAAACTTTCGTGGTACAAGTGCAGGGCAAATGACTGACAAGAGATTAGAGAAGTTTGACTACTTGCATGAGTAAAGATCATTCACCCCAATAAGTGGTGCAAGAGACTGTCCTATCGACATACCCACAGGATAGCTGGTATGGGGGTAGCAGCTAGCCAGTATAGAGCATTCTACACAGCAGGAGGGGAAGGAGATGCTTGGTGATGTTTAATAACAACACCGAACACACAGGACCTCTCTTTGTATAGTCTCATCTGAAAAATCCAAATTCAGTAAAAGTATTTATTGTAGCCGTCTCATAAAGGTGAAAGCAGGAATTTGAACCCAAGCATGTGTAATCCACTGGTGAGTGTTACAGGTTGCCAGGTGTGCCAATCATAGAAGATTAGGGTTGGAAGGGACCTCAGAAGGTCATCTAGCCTAACCCCCTGGCTCAACACAGGACCCATCCCCAGACAGATTTTTGCCCCAGATCCCTAAATGGCCCCCTCAAGGATTGAGCTCACAACCCTAAGTTTAGCAGGCCAATGCTCAAACCGCTGAGCTATCCCTCCCCACATGCAGAAGCTATTTGTTTCAGTCCCTTCCTACTAAAAACTTTGGTTCTGCAGCTCAAGCTATAGGTACTTACGCTTTTAGCTCTGGAGATCTCTGGTTCAATCCCCAGTGAGTTGGCCAAGAGAGGGGTTATCACACATGGTTCCAGGAAATCTAAGTGTTTCAAATATCAGATTAAACCTTCCATTTGAAGACACAGGGCTTGTTGCTTGGTTACAAAAAGGCCCTTTCCACACAGTTTTAGCAACATAAAGGGACCTCCCACTCCAAAAGCAGCCTAAAGGGGCCTTTATAGTATTGCCCACTCTCATGAGTCTTTCAATATTTGGCATTTTGCTTAAAGCCCCAGCCCCTGGAATCAGGTGCTTACCTGAGAATCCCCGCTTTCATTTTCAAAAAAGTAAGTTTCTAGGCAGAGGCGGCTCCAGGCCCCAGCACGGCAGGCAGGACTCCAGTGGACCTCCTGCAGGTGTGCCTGCGGAGGGACCGCTGGTCCCGCGGCTTCGGTGGAGCCGCTGGACCAGCGGACCCTCCGCAGGCACGCCTGCAGGAGGTCCACTGGAGCCGCGGGACCGGCGACCGGCAGAGCGCCCCCCGCAGCATGACGCCGTGCTTGGGGCGGCGAAATGTCTAGAGCCACCCCTGTTTCTAGCCCTTCTGTTTGCAGAGAAAAGCTGGAAGACATGAACACTGAACACTCCAACACCAGAAGGCTGATAAAATTAACATTTAATATTTTTAAATCACATAATTTTTAAACCAATTTCATGATTTTGTAAGAACTGGCTCTTGAATTTTGAATGGTTGGAGTTGGCAATACTGACTTGATGTCAGTGAAAATCAAAGCCAAATTCTGAGAAAATCCCTTCCAAGATAAATGTGCATTATGTTACAAATGTAAGTATTTATTTACTCACTAAAAATGTATTAAAACACAGATTCATTTCAAGCCTTTATTGCTAATGACAGGTAACATATTTCTTACATGTGTTTACAAAATAAACAGCTGCATTCACATTTGTTAAGTACATTACTGGATTCAAATCCTTCATGAATAAATCTAATAGAAACGTGAGCTGGGATAAATAAAAGTGCTGTCTCACTGAATGGCATATAAAATACATGCATTACTTTGCTACCTGCATAACAATTAGTCTGGATTCATTATTTAGTTCCCTTGCAAGCTGACCTTCCAAGACATGTACAGACAGATAACAATTGTCTGATGATTGATTGGACTAGAACAACATTTCTCAACTTGTGCATGGCTATATCATAAAAAGCAAAGTGCAATTAAGTCAGATGGAGTGCAGATTTGTTACCTTAATAAGGCAATATGCTGCACATACCACAGCTAATATAATAGTATAATAGCATAAAACAGAGAGATCTATTGCCAAAAGTTAGTGAAGCTATTTTATTACTTTTATCCCTTGGTTAACTTTTTCTTTTCAATGATCCATAAGCAGGAAAATGCTTGCTATTTTAAAATACAAGGACATTTTTAATAGGGCTGGCTGGAATACAAGAATTGTGTTTCACCAAACATCTCAAGGTTTTAACATTCCTTTCTGTTTCAATGCAGAACAGAACCAAGATCTTTCAAAATTATTCTTCAGTGTCATCCATTGGCTCCTTAAGCTACTGGCTAACTATTTAAAAATACTGTGATATGTGCAGTTTTACGGCCTGTTCTTTTGAAGCTAGCTCTGATGACAGAAACCACGAGGAGTCCTTTTGGTCCATAAGGACTCCTCATTGTTTTTGCTGCTACAGATTAACACGGCTACAATTCTGATGACAGATGCACTCATCTTCTCTTCCTCGCAGTGGAAGGTATGCAAGGAGTCAGGAGTTGTGGGTTCTGTTCCTGCTTCAATCATCCAATGGCTGTGTAAGCCTGGGAAATCCATGTGTACTTTACTATTTTGTGCCTTTTGTCTGGGGGAACGGATGGCTCAGTGGTTTGAGCATTGACTTGCTAAATCCAGGGTTGTGAGCTCAATCCTTGAGGGGGCCACTTGGGGAACTGGGGCAAAAATTACTACTTGGTCACTGCTAGTGACTGCAGAGGACTTGACTCAATGACCTTTCAAGGTCCCTTCTAACTCTATGAGATAGGTGTATATCTCCATCTAGTTAATTATCTGCTTACATTTTAAGCTTTTCAGGACAGGGACTGTCTCACCATGTATTTACAGAGCCTGATTAAAAATGAACCCACTAGGTGTTATTGTTATACAAATAATAGTTAAGGTGTGCTGGCTTTGATCAACAGAAGGAGAACCTAAGATCAGGGCTGCTTATATTTTTAATACAAAATACCCTTTATTTCTGGAAGTGTATTCTCAGCTAACCCAAAGGGGATTATTACAACTAGACACTAGAGCTGCGCAAATAACTGACTTTTCAGTTCACTGTACTCAGCTTTGTTGTAGCCATGTTGGTCCCAGGATATTAGAGAGATAAGGTGGGTGAGGAAATATCTTTTATTGGGCCAACTTCTGTCAGTGAGAGAGACAAGCTTTAAAGCTTACACAGAGCTCTTCTTCAGGTTTTCAGTTCACTGCAAGTTGAGGAAAATAATCAGTTTGGGTTGAAATGTATCTGAAAGTAGCAAAAATACTCAGTGATCTGGAAAAAACACATCTGATTTGAGTCAAAGAAAAAAAATGTAGTTTGACCTGAAATATTTTGTTTGGGGTCTGGCAGGAGCTGAAGGTGGTAGAAGTTTCACTGTAAATGACAGTGAATAGTCATGGGGTGACACCAGTAGAGTGAATTGAGTGTACAGGTTACTTCCCTCTACAGGGAATAGCAGCACCATGACAGGTACTGGGAACAGACATTTTAAATCTGGTATATTAAGGGCAGTGGTGTATCAAAAGTATGGTGGTCTGGCAGCAATAAAGAAGAAAAATAAAATGGTAAAATGTTGCCATGAGTATCAACTGGTAAGACTGGGTGACACACTGTTTCTCTTTCTAGAAACTGCTGAGCTTCAGTTCATCTGCAAATTTGACACCATCAGCTCAGGATTAAACAAAGACTGCGAATGGCTTGCCAACTACAAAAGCAGTTTCTCCTCCCTCGGTGTTCATACCTCAACTGCTAGAAGAGGGCCTCATCCTCCCTGATTGAACTAACCTCGTTATCTCTAGCCTGCTTCTTGCTTGCATATACCGGTATATACCTGCCCCTGGAAATTTCCACTACATGCATCCGACAAAGTGGGTATTCACCCATGAAAGCTCATGCGCCAATATGTCTGTTAGTCTATAAGGTGCCACAGGACTCTTTGCTGTGTCTAGTCTGGTGACTACAGTACACACTTAGGTTGTGGGAGCACCAAGTTCAAGTCTCTGCTCTTGTGACTGTTTAATTATTTATCCAGAGTGGAACAGCTTCAACAGAAGAGACTGAAAGAGTCCCACACTGGAATACCCCATAGTCCAGTGGCTAGAATGCTTTCTTGCAAGGGGGGAGACCCAACTGCAAATCGCATCTCCATATTAGGCAGAGGGGGATTTGAACCTGGGTCTATCACATCCCGGGTGAGTGCTCCAAGCACAGGCCTGGAAATTATCACCAATTTATGAATAGATGTGGGTTGGCCAAAGCATCATTTCTCACCAAATAAACCATTTCTCAAAATTCTCTGTGCTCTACAAGCCACAGCACTAGATATTCACTATAGCTTATGGAAAAGTTCACCACTTTTCCCACCCCACTAACAGCAACATATGGTGAGCAAGCAATAATAACCTGGAAAAAGAGGGCGGACCTTTTCAAATACCTGTACAAAGAAGTGGCAAAATAACAAAAGCAACATGAGCAGCGATCCATTTAGACTAGCACACGTGAGGTTAAGCATGGCTAACAAACTATCAAAAGGCTGATTTGCTACTTAAAGAAACCCCAACCGCTCATGCTCTATACTGAGAAACAAAAGTGCCTGACATGCCAGAATCTTGGGGTTTTTACACAGACAAAATGTGGGAGGAAAAATCCAAATGGCACATCCTATTATACAGCTGAGTACAATATAAAGTCAATTGATTCATTTCTGCAGCATATATTGTTCCATCTGCAGAGCAGTAAATTCAGTATTTCAAAGATAACGCAACTAGCCATAATTACTATGATTATTATTATATGAGCAAGGCCTGAAACTGCTCTCTGCTGACAGCTAGTGATGAGCTGGAGTGAAAAGGATCAGGCCCCAACTGTATTTTCATGGACATACCTACTCTGCCTATGTATCCGACAGACAGAGCTGTGCTGCCCAAATGATCCATTTTGGCTGGTGCTGGGTTACAGGTCACTGGAGGAATGAGCTAGAGTGCAATTGAGAAGCAAAGGAAGGAAAGTCACTGAAATATTTTTCTGATGGATTGTATTTACTCAGGAACAATCTATCCTAAATTCTCAGTTACTGAGGGACAATCTACTTTCATTGCTATGTCTGCTTTCCACAAGCTACACTTAATATAATTTTGTATGAGTGATGTAGCTGAATATTTGGATGCTAATATTTAAACTGTGTTGTTAAATGCATTAATCTTAATTTGGGATGTTGCAGATTATGTGTTATAGGTCTTATATGACTTTTTAAACCACATTTCATACTTTTGGATAATTTAAGCATTATATCCAGATGTACAGAAGCTCTTTCTTTAACCTGTGTATTAGATAATTTTAACATTAACTTTAATCAACATTTTAAAATTTGAATGCAGGGATAATGAAATGTTGTTATTCTTATTGTGTGAGTAAAGAGCAGCAGAACTGTACTTGCCTGATTGAGGGGGTGACCCTAACTGAATTGAACTAACTAAGCTTGGGGTTTGGATGCCAGATCCCAGTGGAGAGTGAGAGGGGGTGGGGACAGGTGTTCTTGCCTGCAGGTGTGAGTTCTGCCTAAGAGTCCTAAGTGCCATTTAACCTGCCCCTCTGAACTGTTTCAAGATAGAGGTAATTAGATTCCATCCAGTGTCTTGTTTTGTTAAGTGATCACTACAGCTGAAAACTCTAATAATCAGGTCTAAGTGCTGCTTAGATCTGCTGTAGGACAGCGTTTGCGTGTTTCTGCTCAGCCTGCATTAGAAGTGAGGGTCCCCCACTGAGAGCTGATATCACTGAGAGCTGTGTGGACAGGGCCAGCTCCAAGGGTTTTGCCGCCCCAAGCAGCAAAAAAAAAAGTTGCGATCGCGATCTGCGGCAATTCAGCGGGAGGTCCTTTGCTCCGAGCGGGAGTGACGGACCCTCCGCTGAATTGCTGCCGAATACCTGAACGTGCCGCCCCGCTCCGGAGTGGCCGCCCCAAGCACCTGCTTGCTAAGCTGGTGCCTGGAGCTGACCCTGTGTGTGGAACTTCAAGAGGCCGACTTGCAGAGGTGACAAATAGAGAGGCAGGTGGCAGCAGAAAGTGATAGCACAACAAATGACAGCAGTGGAGTGAACAACAGTGCAATGGTGGCAGCAGGCAGTGACACAGTGAACAGCGGCAACTGTGAGCAGCCGCCAAGGCACTGCTCTATGTCTGTCCACCCCCACCCCCACCCCTCCCGGGAGGGAAATGAACTGAGGTGAATGTACCTCTGAACTCTGGGTCTTCACTGCTCAAGGACAGCAGCTGTGAATGGAGATGGAGTGTGGCAGAGGGAGAGGGGAGTGGCATGTTAAAGGGACATTTCTTTGTTGGACTTTCACACCAGAAGATGAGAAATGGAGGCAAATGACACTGTTCAATGTTCTCTGGAGGTTGGGGAGTTTTGCTCATGACCCGATGTGTTCAAATCATGGTTGCAGTGTTTCCCCAAATTAATATCAGGTTCCTTTCCCCTTTTATTAAAAGTTGTATCTGCTGTACACAGACTCAGTGCTTGCAAGTGGGGAAGTACTGCCTCTTACAGGTGCCCAGGGGTGGTATTTAATTTCTCCAGATTACTGGGTGGGGTATTGGCCCAGTTCTGTATTGTATGGTTAAGAGGGACCCCTGGATATTGAACCCAGCCCTTGTTGCTGCGGACTCCACTTGGGTTTGCAAGTGGACAAGATGACAATTCTTACCCATGGTACTCCCAGGCCAAAGACAGAGGTACTAAAAAGCAGACATGGGGGAGGAGTGTCACACACATGCAGTTATACTAACAACATTATTACATAAAACAATGAAAGCTTTAAAAAGTCCATTAGAAATCTATGGCTGGCTGCAGCCTTTCCAGTCACGAGCAGATTGTTAGGAATCCCATTACAGTATGACCACTTCTAGCAAGATTAGCAAATATATATCATTTCAGAGTTTGCTGTCAGTGCAATCGGTATTATTTAATTGTAAATATATATGCAAAGCAGTGTGGGCTAGTGATTTGATCACAACTCCAGGACCAAGCAAATCATTAGTACTTATTCCTGCCACTGACTCATTGTTCATGGTCTGCCTCACTAGCCCCAAGACTTCCAGTTAATCTGAGTTTACTCCATGGACGAATTTATCCAATTATTTCTTCTCCATCCCTACAACTAAAATACTTCTCTGTGATCTGGTCACCTTTCATCCAGGCTAATACAACCTCCTTCTCTCTGGATTCCCGTAGTCACACGTTACTCATCTACATTCTCTCCTAAATTCCCAAAGTATCTCATCTTCCTCACCCACCACAATGACCATGTCATGCCCACTTTGAATCTCTCCACTGTCTCTTCTGTTGCAGGTTAAACTCCTCCTCTTCCTCAGCTCAGCTTTGCACTATCTTGCTCATACCCACATCTTGTCTTGTCTTTCTCTACTGCACCACCTTACTCCCATTGTTTTGCCCACATGCCATGCATGGCTGCATGTTTCATGACCTCCTCCCTCACTTCCATGCCGCCTCTTCACTTGGGGTATGCTCCCTATGCTGGTGAAGCAAACACCCACTCTTTCAAATGTCTCCTCTAGCTATATGCATGCTCTTTATTTAACTAGGAAGCCTCATGCCCTGAGGAAGCTGTAACTTGCTTAAAATTCAGCTCCCTGCCTACTCAGCAACACAAGTCACCAAGACGGCATCACCTCAGTGGGTTGCTGTGGGCACTGGCCCCCCCATTGAAAACAAAGGCCAGTTCAAGGTCATTAACCTGACAAAGCCTTACATGAAATACGTCTTGACTAACGTGAGAAAACTCTGTCCCTCTCTCTGACCATGATATTCCACCACAGCTGAGTTCCACTGGGACAGTGTTGCTGTTGACCAACAGAGTGGGGTTCATGACTGTGGGAGATAGAAGCCAGATCAAGAATACAGAAATCCAGGCTACAAGTATGATCAGCCATCAAGCTCACTATATTAAGAGTCAAATGTAAAGCCAGCCTGTTCTATCAGGCAAGTTCCCTCATTCTCTCAGATTTGTTTACCTAGAAATCTTAATCATCTAAGACTGCTTCTTTGGGTAGGGAAGGCAGAGAGAGAGAGAGAGAGAGAGAGAGAGAGCGCGCATACCAACAGTGTTTAAGTAATGGGTAGAGCTGGTTGGAAAACTGATTTTCTGTTTTGCAAAAAAGTATGAGAGTTCATAAATAAATGTAGTCCTGAATACAGAAAAAGCCACAGAAAATACAGATTTTTGCCAACAAAAGGCAGAAAAAAAATTGTTTTGGGCCAACTGAAGTGTTTTGATAAATTTCACACTTGTCATTTCAGTTTGAACCCTTTTCGATTTTTAATATAAAATGAAGCAAACTTTGTAATGAGAAATCATTTCAAAATGAGAAAAAATCAAAACTTTTCATCCTAAAAATGACAAAATGAGACATTCTGACAATTTCAAAATGCTCCCCTCCCCAATATTTTTAAATGAAATTTCATCAAAATTTGTGAAAAAAATTGGTTTAATTTAATTTTTTTGGACCAGCTCTGATAATGGTATGTGCTCAGATACTATGGTGGTGAGGGCATATACATATCTGCATGGATGGATAGAGTCTGTGATAGTCTGCTAGTCCTAATCCATCACCTTGGGCAGAGCTATTATCCAGGGAACAATTAAAAATGATATACGTTGCAATGCTGTGAGGTGAAGCCACTTTCTGATCTTTGCCACTCCCCTCCCATCTCCCAGTGTGCTGTGAATTGGTCTTGACTTGTTTCCTTTTGTTTGCATTAGATTGAAAACTTTTTGGGGCTTGGAGTTCAGCCATTCCATAATCAGTACAGTGCTGGGAATGCTACCAACATTAAAAAAATATGATTATTTTAACTATGAAGAACATAGAATTTAGCTCTTACTTCTGGAGGACAGTTGTAAATGTTAACTAATTAATCCTCAGAACACCTTTCTGAGGTAGTTTAGCATTATCCACATCATACATATGGGGAAAATGGAGGCAGAGTTTAAGGGCAAAATTTAGGTGCCTAAATCTGTAGCTAGCCACCAAAGTAAATGGCCTGATTTTAGCAGCCATTGTAATAACTGGAAATTAATACAAAAAAGCACCAAGTAGCTCCCACTGCATCAACTGTTGTAGGACTGGGCACAAAATAGTCACCACAAAATGAACTTGTGTGTCTATTTGCTTCGATATTTTAACAATATGTTAGTAGCTTTATAGATGCAGGTGGTCGTCTACAACTGTTAGACAAAAAGAAGTGAATCGAGGACCTTGCGATGACACAGAAAAGCAGTGAGTTGTGACCACAATAATTAAGGGGCTCTGAGACTTCTGTATTCGTTTCGGTCTGATCCACCCAGTTCAGTGAACAATAAAGTACCTCAAAGGTTTGTAACATATCCAGACTTGAAATTACCCAGTTTTCCCCTGAATTCTGCCAGATATAGCCTGTCACCAGTGCTAGAATATTTAGTACGAGAGACTGTCATTTCTAACGTGAAGAGCAGCATTATTAATGAGATCCACATTTACATTTTAGGTGAAAACATATTATAGAAATCAGTCAATAACAGTGTAAAAACTAATTCCAAGGTGCATGGTACATTAATTCTTTTCCATAAACAAACATCCAAGGACTGATCCTAATGCAGAACTAATCATTTTCTACTCATACCTGCCAAGACAGATGGAAGACATCCCAGGCAGCATTCTGAAAAGCAAAGAGCTTTGAAATAAGTGTTTCTTCTGAGAAGAAGGTCCCAAGTGATTAAGTGGGATCCAAGATTTCATTGGAAATGTTATCATTTATTATCTGTGGTTTGAAATCAGTCCCATGCACACACAGAAACAATTGCTGCCTTGAAACATTAGCTAAAAAAACAAGACAGATGAAGGGTGGCAGGGGAAAATGGCACAAAGAAGTCAAAAAATCAGTAGCAGAACTGGAAACAGAACCCACGGCTCCTGGGTCCCAATACATCGGAATATGTAGCTTCTCATTTTTGGCAACATCTTTTCAATTTGAGATTCCTCTCCCTTTTCATGTGTAATTTTCATTGTAATGACACAGTGTTGAGAACAAAGACTATTTGGTGGCTCCTGGGAGAGGTGTGGTACTTCCTCAACTCCGATCAAGTTTACTGCAGGCTTGAAAGTTTAAGGTACATTGTGCCTTGATGGAGAGGTTCAGCAACTTATAAGATCATATCTTTGTTCTGTATCACATTTACACACACCCCGTCTTTTCTCTGCCCACCCTATAGCTATTACAAGGCATGGTAAGCTAGAGACTCAAGATGATATACATATATAATGTGTGTTTTTGCACAAAATTTGTGTGTGTGTGTGTGTGTAAGAGTGGAAGTTTTAACATTCAAGAAAAAAATAGGGTAGCATTTGGTTGCTATCTTGTATGTTGCCCAGATTTTCAGCTTTCTGCTGCTCAGAGACAAATCAGTTTGTAGCAAGTACAGAGAAGTTTGGACAGAACATGATTGTAGAGACTTGTTCAAGATTAAAGAGCCAAAGCTACATTACCACAGTCTATCTTTAATGAGCTGGCTGGGGTATGTGTGTTCCACTGCCATCTACGGGAGAGAAAAAGAACCGATCAATTGCAGAAATCGTGATGATGTGAAAATCGGCCAATAGTATCACCCTTGATCTATATTCTATATTGCTGTGTTTTCACGGCTGCCAACACTCACATTAGTTTGTGCTTACTATCTCTGGGGGAAAAAAAATCTGGCATTAAGGACCTGAACCAATTCCCATTGAAATCTATGGACACCTCTTCTTTAACTTCAATGGATATTGGATGAAGCCCTTGATAATTCTGGATTAAAATCTTAGTCCACTAAATATTTTCCCTGTTGGTACATTTTCAACATTTAGAAGTACAAAATATAACAACGAGGCCCTGAACATAACCAATTCAACAGCACTGTGACAACGACTGCACCGCAAAGAAATAAGGTTCAGCTCACAGAGCGTTACATTTGAACTGATCCTTCATTCCTGAAATCCGCAGCTCACAATTCTCTGCGCTTCCTATTCATGTTCATCTGATACCCAATTAACGCCTTGTTAAGTTTCATGCCTATAATGGCTTTATTTTCAGACCACTGAACTGTAGCGTTCAATCCCCTCCACATTACATATAACAAAGTGATCTGGCTAAGAGCAGAGGGCTCCAAACTGCAACATTATCATTTTGGAATTGGACTTGGGACACCAAAGAGTTCTGGGGACTTTGAATCCATGAGATGTGCACTGCAGTAAAGTAACAAAGTTAAATCTGAAAAAAAAAAATAGGGAGCAACTTCCTCATCAGATGTAAATGGGAAAAAAAAACCTGGTCACTGCTCTTCTATGAGTGTTTTACAACAGCAAGGGATCTCACAGTAATCCCAAACTACAAACCCGATAAATCAATTATCACCACCCTGAGCCAAGTGGTAGCAGATGATAAGGCCTTGAGTTTGGGGCAGAATTCAGTGATGTAGAATCTGGGTATATTCTTCATGCAACCTGCTTAGTTCACACTACTGTATATACACTAGTCCTGGAACAGAGGTGGCTCACAAATGGCACACAAGAAAACCCCTCTTTCAGGGAACTCAGACCAAGCATGGGTGCCTGGTTTCTAGAGAGCAGCCCTGCCTGGAAAAAATAACTCTGGCCAGAGAGATTAAGACAGAGGACAAACTCCATTGCTGCTTGCTACAATTTCCTCAAAGAAACATGTACACAAAACCAACGCCACCAAAATGTTTTCTTTCAAGACTAAAAACTTGCTGGAAAAAGAAATTGGAAGATTATGCGTAACCGTGTCATTAGGTTATGCCTAGTTTAAATGGATGCACACACTCAAAAGGGGTCAATGACACCTGCGTGAAGGTGGCCAGGATTATCTGGGCTGTCCACCACACAAGCTCATGGACTGGTTTAGTTGCAACTACAGACCTCCTCTTTACTGCTCACCCAACCGCACTATGATCTTAAAAAAAATCTTTATGATGCAATCTGTCATAATTTGGCACGAGACTCCAGCAACCAGCTCTCTAGCCCTCTTCTTTCTTGCATCAGTAGCACAGGTCATCTGTAAGCCAGGGAGAAGATGGCATTGGGGAAAGAGCTTACCCAGAAGCCATTTCATTGAGAGCTACATCCTGGTCTACATCTGAAAATTAGGTCAACTTAGCCACATTGCCCAGGGCTGGTAAAAATTTCACACTCTGAGAGATATAGTTAGGTCAACCTAGCCCCCACTGTAGATGCAGCAAGGTCAATAGAAGAATTGAGTGCCTCTGAAATGTGGATTACCAACATCAAACAAAAACTCCCTTCCACTGATGTAGGAAACATCTATGCTACGATGAGGTAAACCATCAAAGCTTTCTTAGAGTTTGAAGAATGAAACTTTACAGTGCTTAGTTGTAAAAGATTATCTTTCAATAAAAAAATCTTGTAAACATAAGAAGGGCTAATGGTCCACCTAGCATAGTATCCTGTCTTCTGACAGTGGCTGGTGCCAGATGCTTCAGATGGAATGAACAGAATGGGGCAATTTTTCAGTAATCCTTCTCCTGTTGTCCAGTCCCAGCTTCTGGCAGTCAGAGGCTTAGGGACACATATAGCATAGGGTTGAGTCCCTGACCATCTTGGCTAGCAGCCACTGTTGGACCTATCTTTTATTAATGTATCTAGTTCTATTTTGAACCCAGTTATATGTTTGGTCTTCATAACATCCCCTGGCAACAAGTTCCGCAGGTTGAATGTATTCTGTAAAGTACTACTTCCTGGTGTTGGCTTGAAACCTGCTGCCTATTAACTTTATTGAGTGAAACCCTGGTTCTTGTGTTATGTGAAACAGTAAATATCACTTCCTTATTCACTTTCTCCACACCATTCATGATTTTATAGATTTCTATCCTATCCTCCCATTGTCATCTCTTTTCCAAGCTGAACAGCCCTCGTCTTTTTAATCTCTCCTTCTACAGAAGCTATCCCATCCCCCTATTCATTTTTGTAGCCCTTCTCTGTACTTTTTCCAATTCTAATACATCTTTTTTTTTTTTTGAGATGGCATGACCAGAACTTCATGCAGTAGTCAAAGTCGGGCTGTACCATGGATTTATATAGTGGCATTATGATAATTACTATCTTATTATCTATCCCTTTCCTAATGGCTCCTAATATTCCGTTACCTTTCTTGACCACTGCTGCACATTGAGCAGATATTTTCAGAGAACTTTCCATGATTCCAAGATCTCTTTCTTGAATGGTAACAGCTAATTTAAACCCCATCAGTTTGTATGTATAGTTGGGATTATGTTTTCCAAGGTGCATTACTTTGCATTTAGCAACACTGAATTTCATCTGCCCTTTTGTTGCCCAGGCACCCATTTTTGTGAGATTCCTTCGTAACTCTTCACAGTCACCTTTGGAATTTGTGGAGGTTTAAACTCATTTTTTCCCCTCTCGGGGAGGGGGCTGTGTGGAGAAAAAAATTGTTTTATAACTTAATTTTATAGGTCTGATAACACATCCCTACATTCTTATTTGGAATGTCTGGAATTCATACCATCCCGACATTCTTTCATGCAACCAGCCCTTTTTCTAAAAGATAAATCTCATACAAGTTTGTTTTCTTGAGAGAAAGATCAAGTCAATTACAAACTGGTATCTTGTACTGGGTGAGGTGTCCAGTCCTTTAAGAAGATGCTTTTTTGCCTTTTGTCCCAAATGATCCTTGGCTTTATGATCTGCCCTTTATAGCATTTACAACTCTCATGTAAAATTTCTATTAAATATTTCGTATAAAGCACAAATTGCAATAGCCAATACATCATTTGAAAAACAGCATAAGGAAAAGAGTACAGAATTAAAACTACCGTAAGTAGGAGTTATAAAAGCTGCATTTTAGAGATTGCATAAATACTTAGGTGTGATAAACATGGTTTTATGGCTACAAAGAGTTACTTTCCCGGTGGCTTGGCTTGTCCCTGGGTAACAGAAAGCAGAAACCTTTTGGAATTAGCCTGACATAGCATAATATAAGCAACCAAAAATATAAGTATGTCTTGTTGTGTTCTCCAGGCATCCAGTGTATAATATAACTATAGGATTAGCGTAATACTCAGTAAAAGCATAAACAAATTTGTAATGACCTAATGTTATAAAAATAAACATTATTAATAATCATTTTTACATCAAAATTGAGGTTTCTCAGCTACAAAGGCATGTGGAAAATCCAGGTCTGGGTTCAGCAGTGTTTTGATGTGAGGTTTTAATTCAGACCTCTTATTAGTTTGGAGTACAGATGCATGAATTGATTTGAGAATAAAATAGGAAGTTTTTCCCCAAAGACAATCAAAATTGCTATAATTAAATCTTAATTGACTGTGCAAAGTTCTAAAATATTTGAATAGGTTCTCGCTTCTGGGTTCCAGCTGGGACTGGAACCAGAATACCCCAGTACCATTAGCATGGTTCTTCTTGCAATATTTACAAGCCAAGGGAGGAAGCCTACCTTGATTGGGATTTCCAGGGCAATTCTGTAGACTTCAGTAAGTGCTCATTAGGTGTTGGACAATCATATCCAAAGCATGTACTGTTTTGAATATCTGGACTTAGAACTTCAAAGCTTTGAATGTTTATTGGTGGGAGGGGAGGCATAGCTCAGTGGTTTGAGCACTGGCTTGCTAAACCCAGGGTTGAGAGTTCAATCTTTGAAGGGGCAACTTAGGGATCTGGGGCATAAATCAGTACTTGGCCCTGCTAGTGAAGGCAGGAGGCTGGACTCAATGACCCAGAAGGGACCTTGAAAGTTCTAGGAGATTGGTATATCTCCAATATAAAAAATAAAATGTAGGCTGAAGCCACATTCAAGCTTTTCAGGTTTGCCAATCCCTAATTTAGAGGGGATCTCCTCCAGAGCTGCAAATATGGGGCTTGACACTTCCAGCCCCTTGTGCAGTACACAAGGAAACTGGCTCCCTGATTATGTCTGCACAAATGGTCAAGCACAATGAAAGTCCTTATCTCCTCTGCAAGGCTAGTGCAATTGCTGGCCTCCACCTCTCTAGAGGGACAGGGAACCAATAGCATAAGCAGCAACAGATGACATACCCTTTTCCCCAGGTGGTGCAATGCCAGGTTCCTATTAGGGTCCTCAGAGCTCCAATTAGCATTGTGCATATGTAACCATCATCATCTTGGTTATCACCAGGAGACTGAACTCCGCACTCCACAGCTAAAAGGATGGGTATCTACAGATTGAGCTGTAGATCTACATCCCCTAGTTGGGAGCTACTGAAAACTCAGGCACAGAAGAACCCAGGTAATACACACTCCCCAAAGTGGCCTGTTCACTGACCCCAAAAAGGCTATATGCCCATCTGCCACCATGGAGAAAAGGTTATTTTCTGATTAACTGGTAACAGGGATGACAGCCTAAATTATTGCAGCTTTTTAGGTGGACATGGACTGAACAACATAGACCACCCTGAAACATTGTCCTTTCCCTGCCAAGGATTTTGAAATGTGCTATTGCTGCTTCATAAAACTCTTACATCCACGGAAGGGAGCCCTTTATCCTCTGTACTTAAGGTGATCTTGGAGAGCTATTTATTGATTAACTCAGAAGCCTGCTGCACATCACTTTTAGCAATAAGGAAGCTGTTTATGTACAGCCCATGCAAAGTTACCTGCCTATTAAATTGGTTTAAAACGTTAGGCTCCAGATTGGCCATAAAAATTCAAGCAGCCGCTGTAGGAACCAGAGGTCCCATTGCAACTTTTATCCTCTAGATTGTTTCTAAGGTTGCCCTCAGGCATAAAGCAGGCGGGGGGTTAGCACAATTATGAGGATTACGTATTTGTAGTCCACATACTCACATCAGTTTGAATTAAATAGACGAAAGAACATATTTTAATGAATAGAGTACCCTTTCCTTATCCAGGAGGTCAACTGGAGAAAGATGTGCTGTCTCTCTAAAATTACTTTACTAGCAGCTTGGATAACTGGGCATTATTTTCCACTGCCCTCCAGAGATCTTGTGAGTTTGTATGTTCCCTGTGTTTCTACTTCCAGTATTTCTACAAATGCAAGATATTGTCTATTTGTCTCCATTTTGAGGTTCAATTATTTTTATAGCCATAGAATGAAATAGAAAGTAATGATTAGTAACAGGGGAAACCACAAAAGTTTCAGAGTACAGTTCAGTTCTCTAAGTTTGGATGATTGTTCAATGCATGCGAGTGTCCCATGTTTGTAAAATGTACTGGAAGTTTCAGAAAAACAGGTTCTCTCATGAGATGTGAGACACTTTCCACTGATAGCTAGAAATATTGCAAGAACTGCTTTAGACATGGTATTTTGACACTTTCCACTTTCGTCCCTACTAGAAACCAGAACTTGATATAAAGTATTACCAGAATTTTAAAAAGTGTTCATATGCTAAATGATTCATATGTCATCTTTGGAGTCTGAAAAATCGGGCTGGTCATGAAACCTCAGAATAGATTTTCATATGGAACTTCTGGGTTTTCTTATGTCCAATCTCAGCCAGAAATCAGAAATTTGGATGTTTTTTATAAGATCAATTTTCTTTCCTTTTATTTTTTCCAAATTCAATCTTGCAACCCTCACATGAACCAGTTATTTCTTGCAACTTTTCAAAGAGATATTGAAAGCAAATGAATAAAGATGGAACTAAAACTTAAATAGAAATCCAACTTTTTTTTTAAAACAAAGACCATGTTTTACATTTAGAATGCTAAAATCAGAAGTGAATATTTGACTGAAATAATTTCCCCTAATATGCCATGGTCTGAGTCTTAAGGCTTCCTTTGTTGGTAGAAAGTGGCTTTCCAATGACCTAATAAAGATAACATGGTACAACCGTGTTACAACTTCTGAGTATGTTACATGACCTAGCACCAATGTGAACCTTCCCAAAACACAGAAGCTCAAGGGGCAAATTGTTAGAAGTAGTCACAGCAGGAAAAAAAAGATTTAGAATGACATAACAAGTTCCAAACCTATTACTGCTAACCTCTTTGAACCTATTCTATCTAATGTAAATTATAAATGACTTTTGCACTGAACTGAATGACAATCTGGGAGTCACATTAAATCCAGTTGAGAGGCTAATTTCCAAACTAGAAAAGATTTCAATTAGCAGGAAAAAATTGAAAACCATGACTAGGAGCCAAAAGGACAGTAAAAATAGGAAACAATCACAAGAAATTAATTTAATGTGTGTTACTGAAAAAGGTTTCAATATGTTGGACATAATGGCCTAGCATTGTTTCTGGCTTCAGTTAAAAATCATGCTAATTCAATGTTTCATTTCAATTCACCATGTCAAATTCCATAACCAAAATAGTCTCTCTACCCCCTAACCATTTCCCATAATCATTGAAATACAAAATAGCAGGAAGTCATTTGGGTCACCCAGTCTTATCCAAGTAATTTACAGGACTTGCACTATATCAATCCTACATGATCGCATCCAATTCATTCTTGAAGATCTGCACTGATGGTGCCTCCACTATCCCATGTTGAATTATCCTCCTTAAGCTACCTGCACTGTGCCTTCCTTAAGAGCATGGCCCACCTCCTGCAACCTTCAGAAATGGTAAATGGCATCTTCATTCACACTGCTTTCTTGTAGGTGTCTAGACACTGTTCTTGTCTTAAGGAGCTCTTTCTGAAAATGGATGCAGGCAGGCAATGGCTTGTGCTCACGACAAACCTCACTCAAGTCAGTAGGGCTCTGCACAAGTACAAGTGTCTCCCGGCATCTACTTGCTGAACAGAGGGTTATTTTCACTGCAGTGTTAGCATGAGGTCCCTAGAATAGAGGTTCCAGAAATAGATCCATGTTGTTTATAGTTAGTAATAATTTGGGATATTATTGTATATATTTTTGTTAATGGGGATCTTAAAATGATATAATCAGAGAAATGGGATCAGGGTAGGGATGTGAGTGATTGCAGGGGTTACAGACTCTGCAGAATGTGTATATGCTGCTCATACAAGGGGAGACTCATCTGCAACTGGGCACTGAGGAGGTGTCGGTCTGCAAGAAGCTCCTAAAGCCAAAGGTTTCCATTCCCAGAATCAACATTATTCCCCTTGATCAGCTGTTCTGTGTTAAGGGTGTAACATTAGCACCACCGAGTACAGTCAAGTTACTCCACTAGCCTTGCTTGAAGGGGAAGGGACCACATGGCAAAACAATGCTTGAGCTACAGAGTGATTGGATTAGCAGCACATTGACCAGGACAAGCAGGCACCATGAACAGACCCATGGGATGGGTTTAAGTAGAAGGCTGCAACTTTATTAATTCTACCCTGGAGAGAGACACTACGCTGTCCCACCTCCTGCTTTCACACACCAGGCCTTTAATTGGTTCCGGTCTGGGTTCTGGGGCTGTACCTCAAATCAAACAGTACCTCAGGGTAGATCTTTCCCAGTCGACCCCACAGACTCAGTTCAGTCGTGAAACCATCCTGGGTACGGAAGGGTGGAGTGACAGAAGCCACAAGGCTGTGATGGGGACGCAATCTATGAGACTGAAGGCTCCTCCCCCAGACCCCTCCCATGACTGCAAGGTACAGCTGCAGAGTCCTGGGTCTTAACCTCTGGACCGTTGGCCTTTAACCAGCCTGGGACGTCGGCCACCGTTGCAACAAGGCAGTAATGTTAACAGCATTATATCATCCTCAAACCCTATCATTTCTACCCCATTGGTGCCACTGGGAGGTTGCTGGGCAAACAGAAAAAGCCCCTGGACAACATGCCAGTTGAACCCAAAAATCAGGCTATCAATCAGACCCTAAGCACCATAAGGGGCACAGCTCCCAATCTACAAGTAAGGGGAGGGAAGGTTGGCTAGATAAGTGGGGGAACAGAAGCTTTTGAAAAGCCAAGGCTTAGTTTAAATAGGTACTGTGGGGGGACCCATCAAGCAATCAGCTAGCCTCCTCCCTCTATGCTCAACCAATGGCTAAGCAAAAAACCAAGATGGGAGCATAGGGGAAGGTTGCCTCTTCCTAACACATGCATTTTTGGGCTACTCTCATTCCCTTCTGTGTTAAATGAAGTGGGGGGAACTCCCTTTTACGGACAGCCAGCCAGCTAAGTATAAAATTCCTCTTAGTAGTTGTTTTCTCCTTTTCTTTTACCTGTGGGCTTGTTAACCCTTCACAGGTAAAAGGGTTCATTTTTTTTTAAGGTTAATTTTATTAAAAACAAAAAAGAAGAAAATACATCTGGAATTTAGGCTTTTGCCTGATTAAAAAAAATACTTACAGAATGTAAACATTAAGAATAACCTTCCTGAGGTCCAGCTTAAAGGTTACAAGCAAAACAAAAAGCATTTGGGGTTAGCACAGTGGGGTCCACAAGCCAAGAAATGAACAGAAATAAACCTAATTGTGTCTTTCTAAATATTCCTGCTCTACTTACACATTTGGAAGTTCCAAATAAGTAGTTCTAGGTAAGATCTGATGATCTATGATCATACCTGGCTTAAAGCTTCTCATAGCATAACTGCTGCCTGTTTCCCGGAGAACACAACAAAGAGAAGTTTTTTCCCCATTTTTTAAAAAAGTTCTAGCCCTCCCATTGGCTCTTTTGGTCAGGTGCCCACTCCCTTTCCTTTTAGTGTAGGCTTGTTAACCCTTCACAGGTAAAGCAAGTAGAGAACAGCTACTAAGAGGGATTGTATAGCTTACTGGCTGGCTGGGTGTCCATAAAAGGGAGTTACCCCCCCTCCCCCATTCATTTATCACACCTGCTGTCCAGCCTCAGGTCCCCCTGCTGCTAAAGCTGGTGAGAGGGTAGAGTGATTAGCAGCTGATGAGCTGTTGTACCTGGAGCTACTGCATTCCTAGCTCCAGTAGCACTTACACTTAAACTTGTACCCGCAACGTGCACCACTTAACTCCTGCTATCAATTTTTATATGTGGACAGGAGTGTGGTTAGGGGCAAATTCATACTTTGAGTTAACAATGCAATCCAGACAAGCCCTGAGGGCCAGATTTGTAAAGGTATGTAGGCACCTGCAATCCCATTGACATCAATAGGAGTTAGGTACCTGAATGCCTTTAAAAATGTGGTTAAGTCTTTACTTTTCTAGGCTGTGGGGGTCACATTTTGAAACCTGGTCACCTAATTACACCTGGCCCCACAAAGTCACAGGACCTCCTGGTCAACCACCTCCTGGCCCTGGCTAAAATGGCCATCTTGAGACTGTGGGGCCTATTTCCGATCCTCCGTCCGTTCACACATCCGGGCAGAGTTCCTCTGGGCAGCATCCACTGGCTCCCTTGACAGCATGGAAGTGGGACCATGGGGGACTTCATGGAGTGTGCTCAGGACCTCTGATTGCCTTAATCTGGCCACAGCACTGGAGCTGCTTGGAAAAGGGAATCGGTGCCTTACAGTGGGAGCTCTCATGCCCATTTGGGGTTGCACCAATTTGTTCCTACCCTGCAGAGTAAATTCATAAGCGGCTTGTTTCTGCTGAGTTGATTTACTGCTCCTGGGGGTCCCCTGCAGCCTGGGTTAGAAGCACGGAGGGAATCCAGCCCAAAGAGTTCATTGTAGTGGAACTTGAATGAGTACTTTTCACACTGATATCCTACAATAGAAGGCGCTATCAATGTGCTTCATAACATTACTGAATTAAGCCCCATAATACCATTGTGAGGGTATTATCCCAATTTTACAGAAGGAGAAACTGAGGCATGGGGAAGTGAGGCTTAACTTGGGTCCCAAAATAAATCAGTGGAAGAAATGAAAATAGTAACAACTCCAACAAACCATACTGCCACCCTATTGCATATACCATATACATATACCATTTACCAGTTTTGAATGCACAATGGCTGCTACATACACATTCCCCCATGGTCCCACTTCCATGCTGTGTCCCTGTCTTCCTTTGGCCATTCAGCACAACACTGTGTAGAGAACAGTGCAGTGTCACACTGATGTAGCTTTGAGAATTTCTGAAAAACAGCCAGACAGACACTGGCCTGCCTTAGAAATGGGGTCTGTGTGTACCCCCATCCTATTCAGACAACTCTGATGGCTGGTATGGAAAAACTGGTGGGGTGCATGTGTGTGTGTGTGTAAATCTGCTTCTTTCTTGCCTCTTCTGTGGTGACTTTCATCCTGGGGAACTAACTCTCTGCACCTGAAGCATAGTGGCTACCTGACCTCTGCTTGATCTGCCCTTATACTATCTTTTCAGGAATCAGAAGAGAAAAACACAGTGGAATTAAAAACACTTACCAGGTGGAAGACAGCAAGCAGCAGCCTATTCTACAATCACTACTTTAGGCCTGCTGGGGCTTGCCTCTGCCACATTTAAAGGGCCGGTCCTCAAAAGGCATGCTGGGAAACTAATCCTTTAAAAGGGCAACCCTACCATTAGCCCTCTCTGGCACAGGTGCTACCAGAAAGGAGTGGGTTATACACACAGCATGCAAAGCAGTTTATTTGGCTAGGCATGTACTCTCCTAATACTGCTTTTCCAGCTAAACAGTTTCTGTAGGTGTCACGGCCAGTATATGATGGCAAATGGAAGGGAGGTGGTTCACACAGTGGTTAATGGGAGGGAAGATGGCTCTTTAGACATCCTAATTGTTATAATAAGGTCTACTATGCAACCTCAGAATCATGCTAGTTCATCTCCTTCCAATGCAGAGTTGTGCCTTAAGACATACTTTCTAGTGCTTTGTCCTGTCTAATTTTAAATGACACCGGGTCTGGCTTTTTCCACTGCTCCCTTGAGAGACTGTTGGTCAGTCTGACAGTTCTCACCATTCCACAGACTAGCCAACCCCTCTTTTACCACCCACAACAATTCCTATTCCCTTCCAAGTATTCATACAATAGTACTTACATAGTCCTTTAAATCAGCATTTAGCCATTGGGCTGGCAAAACCATTTATTCTGTACTAATTCCACTAGCTGCAACCAAAAGGGAAAAAATGAAGATGGGGAGATTTAAAAAAAAAAAACCTAAGGAACTTAGGAGCACAAGCCTAGATGAATTTCACTGCTAAATTTGTAGATATTAGCCAAAGCTTGTCCAAAATATGTGAAATTACTAGAAGCCTCTGTGAAGTCCCATGACCTTCTGTCTACAAACAATCTCCCTTCCCATAACAAGATCTGTGATAGAGATGTATTCTCGCAATTTCTTCACTCCCCACCTGTTGTTATCTTCTGGCTCAGTTCCTTCTTCTGTCATCTTCTGGCTGCATCTTCCATGCCACTCTCCCAATTCAAATAATTCTCTTCTTCAGCAGAAGGTGAACAAACCTCTAGTTTCAGAGTAATCAGTGCATTCATGTTATTTCAATGAATTTCAAAATGATCAGTTGCTGCCGAACATTCCAGGTACTCCCAGATGGAAGGCACCTGATGCACTTCTGAATCCAGTTACTGGGACATGATAACAGGAGATACATTAGAGCAACAGAAACTGACTAGTGATGAAAGAGTTAAATCAATTGCTCAGAACATTTTAATGAGAGATTTTAATAACTCTAAACATACCACCAGTATCTATGAATATATGTTGTCTACTATATAGGTAATTAATTACAAACACAGACTACCCCGGTCATAGCAGAAGTACCTATTTGTAGTTTAATCTCTAAAACACATCTACTTTATGCCATACTAAGTGAGTGTATATATATATAAAAGCATAACAGCCAGTTTAGCTCCTCCCACACCTCCACCGTCTGGCTCATAAAATGGGTAATTTACAATTAAATACCAGAGTTAACACTTACACCATAGAAACTTTAGCACCAAAATCTAATACAGAACTGAAATTCTGAAATGACATGACACTTAAATGCCATCTCCTCTGGTATTAACATAATCTTTAATAAATAAACAGGGTGAGTTATAGAATGTTTCCAGGCAGAGGTTTCTATGTGTGGAGTGAGAATACCAGGACAGGAGAAGAATGATGGATGAGTGGTTGAATGATGAAAGATGAGTGGTGGCAGTCTAGCCTGAGAGATGAGGGGCTCAAGTCCCTGCTCTGTCACAGACCTCATTTGTGACCTTGGGCGGGTCACTTGACTGCTCTATGCCTCAGTTTCCCTTCTGTAAAATGGGGATAATAGCACTGCCCTCTCTCACAGGGGTCTAGTGAGAATACGATTGTGAGGTGCTCAGATACTGTGGTGATAAGGCAGAGAGATTAACTTGTCTCTAATGAATAGGCAGCGAATCAGAGATACAGTATAATTTTGCTATAGCAGAGATTGAACGCTGCTATCTTTACTGTCCCTAGCACCTATGTCTGCTGGAGTATGAAGTGTGAGTAAGACACTGGATTGCGACTCAGAGGATCTAACTTCAATTCCCAACTCTGCCGTGGACGTAGCCAGTAGGATCTTGGGCAGTTTCCTTACCCTCTCTGTGATCAGTTCCCTATCTCAGTGCAGGTATTCTCTCTATTATGCAAATGTACAGAACTAGTGCAATGGGACCCTGAGTTCTGCTGAAGCCTTTAGCTGCTACTGCTCATGTGCTTAGACCACTGCCTATCATGTCTCATTTTTCTTTGTACTCCCTTCCTTCTGTCTGTATCCATCTGTTGTGTCTTGTCTTCTTCTTAGATTGTGAGGCATTGGGGGAGGGCTGTTTTTTTGTTCTGTGTTTGTCCTAGATCCTGATGAATTTGCCATTCCACCTCGCATTTGTCCTCACTAATGAATTCCTAACCCCATGTATGACTGGGTTTTATTTCCTTGGTGAGTGGGTCAACTTGCTATGGGTAGCATGGCAGATGACCAGTGTTTTGTTAAAGACTTTGAAAATCTTTGAAACAACAGAAGAAATAAACCCTTTGACAAACACAAAGCCAGTAAACAGAACTGAAGTTCCATTAAAATTGAATTAGTCTATTCAGCCATATTCTTCACACTCCATTCCTTCCTTTCCCGGGCTAAATCGAACGTTAACACACACATTTTTGACAGATTTCAATGACTTTGCTGCTTTTTGCTTATTAAATCTGACAAGCCAGCAGGCCCATTCTATAGCCAGGAATATGGAGATGGCAATAGACATTACACAAATGATTTTAGGTGGGGGAGGGGGTGTTAATAATGAAAGAGCAATTTTCAAATAAAGCAGAAATGAGTTAACTGCATGAAAAAAATCTCTTTAGACTCTTGGGGCATAGCTACTTTTCCCTTTTAATAAAATCATAGTAGATTACTAAGGAGAACCTAATGACAGAACAATTTGCTATTGCAATAGCTGTGAAGAAAAATGACTTAATCAAAAACAAAACAAAACAGTTACAACATATAACCACTAGTGAACAGGCCTATTATCTCCATAATTCAGAAGGGTGACTCTTATTTATTATCAATGGGAATTGGGCACAAACACACAAAATAACATTATTCAGGTTGCAAAAGTCAAGCACTCATAAATTAGCATGTGACTGTGCAACTTTCATTTGGCCTTAATTTTGCACAGTCAACCTTAATCCTAGTTGTTGTTTAACTTTTTAGTGCTTAATTTTTCAACTTTAATAATGTTCTACTAACGTGGGAAGGTGGGGGGGTGGGAGAGGTAAATGCAAGTTTCTAGCTTTTAAAAAAAATCTAAACTGAAAAACAAAAATTCTGTCATGTGACGTCACATTGCCACCCAGATGGGTCATCAGCTGTCTTGGAACCTTTAGATCCTTCTCCTAGACTTCTGCTATTTAGAGTAACGGAGAGAAGTAGTAGGTTGCCATCCTCAATGAGGACCAGCACTGGAGGGGAACAGAAGGTTTCACAGATATTTGCTGGCTGCAGAGGAATGGTGAGACTTAGGAACCTTGGGCAGGGCCGCCCAGAAGATTCAGGGGGTCTGGGGTCTTTGGTGGCGGGGCGCCCCCGCCGCCGAATTGCTGCTGAAGACCCGGCACTTAGGCGGCGGGTCCCGGGGCAGAAGGACCCCCCACCATGGGTCTTCAGGGTACTTCAGAGGCGGGTCCCGGAGCAGAGGGACCCCCCGCCGCCGAATTGCCGCTGAAGATCCAGAGCGGAAGAAGCTCCGGGGGCCCAGGCCCTGCGAGAGTTTTCCGGGGGCCCCAGAATGAGTGAAGGACCCCGCTCCAGGGGCCCTGAAAAACTGCCCCACTTGCCCTCCCTCTGGGCGGCCCTGACCTTGGGTTCCATTTCAGGCTCTGAAGGAGACTGTGTCTAGTGGGCACAGAATCTTCTGCCTGTTCCTCAAAGCTTGACCCCTTCTGTCCCATCAGGTCCATCCTGTCCTTGTCCCAGTCTGGTCTCTTATTCACCATTGACTCCTCATCCCAGTCCTATTCTCTTCACCGAGCTAGTCCCAGGCTCCACATCTCATGCTTCTCATTACAGTCTCAATGTCCCTGTTCAGCAATCCCAGATTCACCCCTCCAGAGTCCCCAAATTCCAAGTTCTAATCTCCTTGCCAAACCATTGCTAGTCCCAGTCTCCTCCAGTTCCCAGTCTCCTCCAGTTCCCCAACCAATCTCAGTCTTCCCCTCATATTTTCTCTACCAACTCAGCCTAGAGTAGGAGAAAATATATCCCTAGCTGTTATGCCCAATGTATTTTGGTGGGCGGTGATGGACGATTCAGGGCTGGGTTGTGACATTCAGCTACAGTCCTGACTATATCCTACCCCTACTCAGTGTCTGTAGGTAGTGGGACTAAGGGGTTTTGTATAGGCACAAAGGCTAACAGCTCTGATGTGCAGTTCATATAAGACCTGATCCAAAGCCCACTGAAGTCAGTGGAAAAGCTCCCATTGACTTCAGTGTGCTTTGACCCAGGCTCACAGAGAAAGGAAAGAGTCCTATCCCTTCCCTCAAAGACTGGGGATAACAGTGACGTCCCCATTCACACATCACCAATTAGGGGATTCCAAACCCGAAGTAACAGACCATTCACCAAGGAGACGATTAACCCCCATTCGCAGTGGTAGTGTTTGTCCCATGGTGGTACCCTGCAAAGCTCAGTTCCTGGGCCACTACCTGTGTTGCCCCCGATCATGCTGGGCAGAGTTTGCGCCCCTCCATCATCACACTGGGTGGGGTTTGCAATTCATTTTGTCACCAAGGACAAGTGACTTAGCTACCATGTTAAGGGTCCCCTTTGCTGACTCCAGGCCCGCCAAGACTGCATGGGCTGCAGGTGCCTAACACCGTCACTGCCCATTCCTCAGGCAAATGCAATGTTTTAATGGTTCCTTGCTGTGGAGTTATTCCAGCCCTATTTCCTTCGGCTATCTAGATAGAGGGAGTGGCTCTTCAGAATCAGGTTTTGTACTATATTCATACGAGCTCTGTTCTTTCTTCCTCACCTGTACAGCCCTCCATTGTTCAGTGGGAGGTTATTTCTCAATTTGGCCTTGCACAGCAGAGTGGCCTTTCATCCTAGATAAGCTGACCTGCTGCATCCCGAAGGTGGCAGATGTTTTCTTGCCCCTACTTCCATCTGGATTCAACCTACTGTGTTGCTTCTGTCCAGGGAGCAAACAGGGCTGACAGCAATCCCTCACAAAACATTGCTCCCTGTAATATATTTTCAGCACGTTAATCCTATTCTCAAAGGGAACCACCTTTTCCCACCAATAGGCCTAGAACTCGACATTCAATACCCAATGTCTGCCCTTCACTGCAGATTTAATAAAACAAGACCAGCAAGCCATAACCCCAGCTCAATCAATGTGTGCAAGTATGTCTCACTCACTAGCAGTCACCTGGGATATGGACAGAAAGAACTAACTCTTATAGTAAGGACAGAAATGGCACAGAATTATTACTTTGACTCCATCAGTTTCCCACTCTCCTACCCACTTCCCTCCTTGTTCTGCATTGGCCCTCAATCTTAGCCAAAGATTTTAGTTAACTGACATTTTAGCCAAAGATATACAGAAAGAAAACAAAAAATGTAAGTATATTAGTCTTCAGTCTAGCAGACAGAGGCATAAGAAGATCCAATGGCCAAGTTCAAACTAGAACTAAGGTGCTAATGTTAACACAGAGGGTAATTAACTATTGCAACAAATTACTAAGGGATGTGCTAAATTTTATGACTTACCGTCTTCAACTGAAGTCAGGATGCCTTTTTAATAAATGTGCTCTAGTTGTGGGAGTAGATTTAGGAATCACTTGTGAAAGTCTCTGGTCTGTGTTATGCAAGAGAACAAACTAGATTGGCATTGGTCCTTTCTTACCCTGACATTCATGAATCCGTCAGAAGCAGCAAGTATGTGAGAGAGCTAGTGGGCCTGCTGAATATACAGGTTGTAAAGGAATATATTGAGGACAATAGCAAAGAAAAGAAATTATTTCTTTGCATCAGCAAACCCTGGAGTGTGTAAGGGTGATACTTACATCAGAGCCACTCTTTTTTAGAAATGAGATGCAGTCAGGAACTGAGTGTGAAAGGAGGTAGCGGTAGAACAAATTGATAAGTTAAACAACAAGTCACCAGGACCAGATGGTGTACATCTGGGAGTTCCAAAGGATCTAAAAAAAATGAAGTGGCTGCTTGCAAAAGCAGGCAACACTTCTCATTAAAATCAGAGGACCAGAGGGTACGAAATGTTGCAATTATCAAAAAGGCGGCTACAAATGGAGCAGATTGCACACCCCTCCTGGGCAAAGATCCATACTGAGATACATTTTGCCTGGCTGAGGCACAATCTTTCTGTTGTGGCTGCATACCACCCCTTAGGCATGGTTAGGGCATACCTGCTCCAATCTAGCCTTTAATGTTTTGCTGAACTTCGAAAACTTAAAGTGATAAGTATGCCATATAGATAGTCAAACTATACTGTTGGTAAACATTATCATTAGATCACAGAGTCGCTGTAATAAAGTTACCAGGGTAGATAAGATCACCAAACAGACCTCTCAGACATACATATATTGTAAATAGTTTTCCACTGACAGTAGGTAGCTAGTTTGCCTCCATGTTCTTTACTCTCCAAAAATATGTGCTACTCTACTGGGTTTTTGGTGATCTGCAACAATCCCACGCCTGCCATTCAATGTTCTATACTCTGAGACCACCCCCTTATTAGTTACATTCTCTTATTCCTGATTCAGGAACATGGCTGATATACAGAGTCTGACCATTTGAAGCTGATTTACCACCCTGTTTTCAAGTTTCCTACATATCTTTCTTGCTCTGTGATTGGTTTATATAAAGCAGGTACAATCCAGCCTTGCCTTTTCATCTCCAGGAGTAGCAGAGCAAAGGGAATATTACTGTATACATAAGAAGGATCAAATTTCTGTACTCAACATCTCACCTTTTGTAGCTGATAGGAGCTTGGGAGGGCATTTTGCTACTCCAGTTCTTTTCTTAGTAAATTAGTACATTCACGGTGGGAGATACATGGAGGTTACTTTTTCTGACTCAATCAGTGCTGATGCAGTTTATCAGAGCCAAATCCTCAGTGAGTCTAAATCTCCATAGCTCTTTTGTCTTCAGTGAAGTTACCGTACATTGATTTATACCAGCTGAGGACCTGGCTCATGGTTTTCTTTTATTTCTGCTTATGACTACTTACTGGTTTTCTGGAGAGTAGGAGCAACCTAACTGTATGACCTCAGTGAGACCATACTCTTAGTCTTATTTAGCCTACGGTTTGGGGCTGAGTCGATAAGAACAAGTTCAGATGTGCCTAGGGTAAAAAGAAGAAAATGAATCCATCCTGATGGAGGAGGAGGGAACTATAGCTTTGACACTGAAAGCCCATGGGAATAATATAACTCCAAAATATACATGACAAAGGGTAATTTCACCAAGGCCTCCTGGTGACAAGCAAAGCTTATGGGGTCTCTATAGTTTGCAGCCATGCAAACGATGGATAAGTAAGGGCACAGTTGATGAACAATGGATCTGCCAATGGATCTGTAGGGTTGTCTTTACTGTTACGTCCTCTGGGTTAGTGGAGGCTGGTGTGCGCTCCAAGTGGGTAGAAAAAAAAGGATCGACTAGGTCAGACAATGGACGAAAGCAAAAAAAAGTCATATAATGTCTCCTCAAAAGAGGAATGACAAAGCTTATTCTGCCTTCAGTAAGGAGCCTCTGTTGCCTGTGGTGGTGCTTTAGTCCCACAGGTAGAGTTGGTTGAGAAATTAATTTGTATTTTAGTCCAAATGTCTGCCTAGTCAATGAAAACTTCCACAACAAGATTTCAATATCATAAAAAAAGGTTGTCTTCAAAATTTGAACCCGCTCTATGGGCCAACGGTGCAAATGACTACACTAGTTTAAGTTTAGGTGCTATCGGGATACAAGCGATGGGAGGGTTCATCCTGGACTGTTAACTTTCAAGGTTCTTTGATACGTCTCATTTATTGGACCCAAATGGTGTTCCCATGAGCTGTCCTCCAACTGATTGAGGATTCTATTCAGTGCTGTGACTAAACTGTGTCAATTTCTGTCCTATCTTTGCATCTGATTACTCCAGGTAAGCCTCCTTCCTGTGTCATGATCAGTGGAAATGAAACCAGAGGGTCAATGTTCCCTGGAGGGACTGTTATTGAGGGGAAACCTGTGGAACTGGGAATGCAGAGAGTTGGGCAGGAAACAACACAGCCACATGGACAGAGCGGTGCATAGAGTTTCATAAAGTTTCACTTGTTCAGTTTAACCTGCATTCACTCTTTGCTAAAGAAAGATGGTGGTGTCATTTGAGCGGTGAGTGCTCTGAAGTGCAGCCACTGGCAGTGTGAGCCATGGAACTCTATAGCTGCCCAGAGCCCTGGATTTTGCAGACACAAACCCAGCCCAGTGATGGACCCAACGGAAGGAGGAATTTGAGATGTCCACAGACCTGGCTGTTCAGGAGGGGAACAGCAGCGGGAAAATAAAAATGTTACTTTATGTTACTGGAGGACAGGACAGAGAAGTCTTCCCCACTCTGAAGCTCAGCAGTGTCTCAAGCCTCCCAGTGGTCCTCAGAGCCCTGGGGACTTATTGCTTCCCAAAGCAGAACGAAAGTGTGGCGCAAACCAGGTTTTTTCACTAGAGGCCAATCGGAAGGGGAGGAGATATGTTACTGCCTTACCCACACTGGCTGCTACATACAATTGTAAGGACTTGATAGACTTCCTAATGTCAGAAAGGATAGTCTGTGGCACTTGGGATCACCACCTGCAGGAGCAGCTACTCCGGGAAGGTGATCTCACATTAGACAAATGCCTAGACCTGGGGCATGCAGTGGAAGTCTCAAGAGAAAGGCTGAAAGCCCTAGGAGGAACAAGAGCCCCAGAAATACATGCAATGAGACAATAGCAAAGGAGAGCAGGTGGCCGGGTTTCTATACCTGTAGTGAGATGAATTCGCTGTGGAAGACAGCAGAGCATGTGAAGTTGATGCACCCTGCTCTAGGACAGCATTGCAACATATGTGGCAAGTTGAACTATTTTATCAGTGAGCACAAGAGCAGAGGAAGTTCTCAGAAAGATTCAGTGAGACTTGTACAAGGGAAGGATGGCATCAGAGAGCAGTGATGACATCATGGCTCCCCTTGAGTCCAAGAGAATATCAGCTTCATGAACGCAACAAGAGACAATACCAGCCTCCACGCATTCAACAATGTTAACAGGGAAATGCCCTGGGCTATGTCATATGGATTGTGGAGCCTCCTGCAATTGAATTCCTCAGTGGAACAGGGTTGGCCACCTCCTGAGTGCTCCCTCATGGCCAGAGGTCCCTCTGACCCTGCCTCAGTTTCCCCCTGTTCAGGGCCCCTTACACAGACTGTACACACTTTTTCTGGGGTCAAAACACCCCTCATGGGTTTGGGTTTATTCAAAGAAAATAAAGTCAAAATAAAACTTGTCCCAAATTAAAGTCCAACAAACAAATCTCTCTCTTCTTACTTTCTGTCCTCTCTGCCTGAAGAACTCTGTACCCTTCCCCCTGCTTGGTCAGGGTCTCTCCCAGCCCTTGCTGCCTGGAGAGTTTTGAAATCCCTTTTGTCTGTCCCCTGCTTGCTCAGGGTCTCTCTTGCCTTAGCAGGCTTCTTCTAGTCCTTCCTACTTGGAGTCTTAGGCCCAAGTCCCTGGACTCTGCTTGAGTCTCTCACTCCTAACAATCTCTGCTCTCCCTGAGCATCCCCTTTCACTGCTACTTCCAGCTGCTCTTTACAGGGAAATCCTCTGATTCTTCTCAGGTTTGCATCTTTCAGTAATCAGGGTTGGCTAGCCCTAGGCCCTCCGGTCCTTACCTACCGTTTGTGGTGATGGATGGTAGGCACTGCAGACCTCTCTGAGGGAATACAGCCATACAAGCCGTGGATCTGATCAGGGTGCAGCATCAGAATTTTATAGCTGCAATGCAGGAAACAAAAAGGGGAGTCATATGGCATAAATTTTAAAAGCAAATGGAGAGGTTTTCAAAGGCAACAGGTTCCTCAAAGAAAAGCTGCAAAATAGATCCCACAGTGGAAAATGTGTATTTACCATGAAGAAAAGTTCCAGTGGCACTAATATAATCCAGTATATGAGCAGCTTGAAAGTCTGCAGAGTAGGGGTATCATAGCCCAGCACAGCCTGGGTAAGCAGCCTGGTGATGGTAAAGAAGCCATGAGTCAAATTATGTATCTGTATAGACCCAAAGTCACTGAACCAGCAATGAAAAGAAGCCATTATGCACTGTTCTCAATTGATGACAACTTGCCAGAACTTTCCAAAGCCAGAATCTTTACGGTCTGTAATGTGAAGAACAGCTTTTGGCATAAGCCATAAAGAGTCTGGCATGTTGACAACTTTTGGAACCCCATTTGGTTGCTACAGATGACTGTGCATACTGATAGGCGTAAGCCCAACACCAGAGGGGTTCCAGTGAATGTGCACCCAATCTCTGCAAGGACTGCTTGGGGTGAAAATAAATTGTAGATAGTATCCGTACTGTAGGTGAAAGGTTCAATGATACAGAAACTGAATGAGACCAAGACAGAAAACTGCAGTGATGCAGGGACTAGAACATAAAATTCAATACAGAAAAAAATGTAACTCAAACAGCATGAGGTGACATAAGTTAGGCATTTACTAACAGCAGAGGGACTGAGCAGACCACAGAAGGATCAAGGCAGTGAGAGACATACGTGGTCCAGTGGCTGTGGAAGGGCACAGCTCTTTACAGGAACGATAAATTTCCTGTCCAAATTCTGATTGCACCTGACTGCAGCAGCAGAACCCAGACATCAGCTTACAAGGCAGGATGTTGAGTGGGCCTGGCCAGGTCCTCAACAGGAAATGTTTGACGTGTTGAAGCAAATGAAAATGAAGGGCCCTGTCCTGAAGTTCGACCAGCCAGGAGAGCCACTGACACTACAATGTGATGCACTGGAGAAAAGATTGGGTATTGCCCTTTTCCAGGAACAGCCAGTCACTTATGCCAGCAAAGTCTTGTTAGAGACTGGGTTGGGTACGCTCAAATAGAACGGGCGCTTCTGGCTGTGGTATTTGGAGTGGAGTGATTCCTTCAGTACATATATGGCTACCCACTAATAATGCAATCAGACCACAAACTCCTAGAGACAATTATGGCAAAACCCCTTCTTAGTGCGCCAAAGAGATTGCAGTTTGTGGTGATGTGCTTCCATTGTGCTACCAGATAGAGATCAGATATTGTCCAAGATGATTATTGGCATTAGTTGACACCCAGGCAGAGCAAATATCAGTGCGTTGAGGGTAGAGGATCAGGACATTGAATCCATTAATATGCTTCACTGTTGAAAATCAAAGAGATTACAAAAAAGGACATCCAACTATATGCAGTAAACAGAGCAAACCATCAGGGTGGCCAGAAGACAAAAGACAAGCACTGGTAGGAGCAGAGCCATATTTTCAAATTAAAGATGAGCTGAGTGTGCAGGAATGGGGGACAGAGAGCAGTTGTTCCCATCTCATTATATAAGGATGTCATGAAAAAAGTACATGCCTCACGCCTTGGCATGGACAGCTGCCATAGATGACCTCCCGAGAGTTTACTGACAATGAATGAATACACAACTCTTTTTCTTGACACACACCTGCTGGTCATGTGCTAACTGCCAGCACAAAGAGACGTGTTACCATATGAGCTATCCATCCAAGCATGGGAAAAGGAGCAAGTAGACTTTCCGTGAAAAGCAGTTCTTGATTACAGTGCACTATTATTCAAATTTCTGGGAGGAGGATGCCCTGCCTAATGCAAGAAGCAAGTCAGTGATTGGCAAACTGAGGGTCCATTTTGCAATATATGGCATTCTGGACACTGCATTCACCAATGGACCCCAATTTGCCTTAGAAGAATTCAAGGAATTTGCATGCCAATGGGAATTTGGCCACCACACTTCCTCCCCACAGGGTAATGGTAATGGCAAGGTGCAATCAGCTAACAGACTGTTACACGAGGGTGTTGCTTCTGGTTCAGACAGCTTGTTATCATTTTTGGCACATAGGGATACACCATCACACAGGAGTCAAAACAGTCCAGTACAGGCATTGATGGGATGAAAGACCAAAACCCTTCTACTAATGAGGGGAGACCTGTTGCAGCCAGAAGGACACCGTGAGAAGAGATGGCCAACAATTAGAGAAAGCAGCCATTAGAATGCAAGGGGTCAGTCAAGGACCTACTGGCCTTGGGGACAGGCACTCCTGTAAGGATCCAGCCATCAGAGTGACACCAGAAGAAGTGGATTAAAGGAGTCATGGGATGTGTACTGGAACCCGCACCATACAAAATGACTGTGCAAGAGGGACATGTGATCTGAAGGAACAGGAGATACTTATGAGTCAGCTGATGCAACACCCAGAGAAAACCTACAGAGATACAGAGATCACCACAGAATGAAGAGACTGAGAACCATCTGGAGGCCAACCCCACAGAGAGGGAGGAGAATCTACAAAGAGAGAGTTTGCTAAATTTAGAGACAGGTAGACAGAGATCGGTCACTCCTGGTGTGGTCACCTATTGAGGAGACCAAACAATCTCAAAGACTCTGTAACAAGTCTGTGGTAAAGACAAGACTCCACGATGGCTATGTGCTAGCAAACTCTGGCTGAAGGGACAAGGAGTGGGTTCTGGGTATCAATTATTTGTTTCTAGTGTGTATATTAAAATGTTAGTAAATAGATGTAAAATAAAATAGGTGCATCATGATCAGTGGAACTGAAGTCAGAGGGATCAGGTTCTCTGGAGGGGCTGTTATTGACTGAACACCATGAAAACAGGAATGTGGGGAGTTAGGCTGGAAGCAACTGTGCCACATGGTAAGAGCAGTGCACAGTGTTTAATAAAGTTCCACTTGTTCAATTTAACCTGTATTCAGCCTCATTCTTTGCTACTGAAACATTCCCCACCATCCATACATGTTTTAGCGTGTTATATGGGGTGGCTGGAGGTACTGTCTGGAAAATGGTTCATCCTTGTATTTAAAGTCACAGATATTATATGATTGCTTCTTAATGATTATTCTATTCTAGATCATGTAAGAGTCAGGCACAGATTATCTGCTCTGTGACAGCAGAATCAGGCCCTCAGATTTATTAACGTGATATTTATGTATAATTCCATAATTCAAGATAAATTGGACACTTACTTGGATACCAATGTTCTATCAAAGTTTAAATTAGATTAGAGACTTTATCATACAGTAGTTAAACATACACAGCTCACCTATACTGTACTGTAATCATGCAGATTACAAAATCTGGGTATGGAAAGGGATTTTCCTGCTTCAGGAATCAGGCATATTCCATACAATCCATTTCTTGTGAGCACAGGGAGACAATTATTGGTTGAGTTGGTCCTCTCTGTTTTTTTAAATTATTATTTCTGTGATTTCGACACCATATTATTACAATATACTGATCTTTATTAATAAATAGATTAGATGAATGTTAAGTCCTCTGATAGAATTCAGATGTAAATGAGTGGACCGTTAACATTAGGTGAGCCTGAAAGATTTTTTCAGACTCCATTAACTGTTAGAAATGAACCCAAGCGGTAAAATTGGTCCCTCTATGGGTTTGCTTCTGTAGTCTCTCTCTGTATATTCATTGTGCAGATATTTTTAAACACATAGCACATCTCACGGCTTTATTCATAGCATCTCTACTGCATGTTGATTTTTTCTTTGTAAATTGCATCCCCATTCCTCCCCCTGCCCCGATTTAAACGCATTTTAGACTAGACACATGATGCATTCCGTTCTAAATCAGGACCTTCATTTATTACAGTCATTTTCTGCAGTGGCTGTAAATTAGATAATTATTCTCTCTAAGCTCTTCAAAGTAAAAAGTCAGAGAGGTTTTCGCTCAGTGATGTGTGCATTGTCAGTAATTCAGCAGCATGTCCAACTAATTCTCTCTCTTTAGAGTTCTGAAGCAACAGAACAATTACTAAACGGCAATAGTGAACTTTTTTCCCTTGGAGAATAGTTATAAATATGCACAGACATACCACCTTTTGCTATGATCTCACCAGCTAAGTAGGCTCTGCTGGCATCAGTAGATGGGAGATCACTAAGTCACAGTTTCCTACTGTTTAGGAATGAATGAAGTCCTTAGTCCAAACTTCTCTAGATGTTGGAAGGAACAGGGAAAGATTTGAACAACTGACCCCACCCCCTCCAGCTTTGGCTAAAGCAGAGGTTGGCAACTTTTCAGAAGTGGTGTGCCGAGTCTTCATTTATTCCTCTAATTTAAGTTTTCGCGTGCCAGTAATACATTTTAATGTTTTTAGAAGGTCTCTTTCTATAAGTCTACAATATATAACTAAACTATTGTTGTATATAAAGTAAACAAGGTCTTTTAAATGTTTAATAAGCTTCATTTAAAATTAAATTAAAATGCAGAGCCCCCTGGACCGGTAGCCAGGACCTGGGCAGTGAGTGTGCCACTGAAAATCAGCTCACATGAACCCTTTGGCACGTGTGCGACAGGTTGCCTACCCCTGGGCTAACGGTTGGATCTTAAAACCAGAAGTGGCCTATTTTTTAACGTGATCTAGTCTCATCAGAACAGCTGTGGTCTTGTGAAACTTTGGTGCAAGTCACAGGAAATTACAAGATTAGCTAAATACTGTTATTTTGGGTTGAACTCTTGCTAGAATGGTGATAGATCTCTTCTCTGGTTTTCCACTGCATTGGTTCCAAGGCATCATTCAGATCTCTCTGATCTGTGATCAGTGTCTCCTTTGTTTCCTTTTTCCCACATCATTGCTTTTTACCACGCTGCCTCTGTGCATAAACCAACCTGTTTGCCAAGCCACTCACACTGTTCATTCTGATCCTTCTAAGAACTCACTCCTGCCATTTTGGCTGGGATGACTTAAAAAACAACCACAACCATCCTTATGAATAGACATACCATTGACTTACCCTTAAACCTCACATTTTACCTGTACATATGCTGTTTATTTCTTACTTGTTTCAGAGATTTATCTAATTGTTTTCCTATTGACAATGAATTTCTCATGGCTGAAATCGGGGAAAAGTTTTGTTTAGCACTGTTTTGGTTGAGAAATGGCCCCTTCTACATCAGTTTTAATAGAATTTATTTGTGTTTCTTGTTTTCAAAATGTGTCTGAAAACAATTTATTAAAATGTTGATTTTTTTTTAAAATCACATCATGTCACTAAGCTGAAAAAGATTTAAAAATATTTGTTTTAAACATTAAAAAAAAAGCAATTTCATGATAAATAAGTAAGAGGTGCTAAAATTATTTTGATTTTTTGCAAAATTAAAAAGTGACCAGCTTTAATTGTGTAAGATATTAACTGTGTGGTTGGAAGTGGCACAATTCTTAGACATGTCCCTATGGATCAGAATTTAAAGTCTTTAAATCAAGCCTGGATATCTTTCTAAAAGATATGTTATAGCTTAAACAGAAGTTATGGGCTTGATGCAGAAATTCTTGGGTGAGGTTCTGTGCTCTGTGTTCTGCAGGAGGTCAGACAAGATGACCACGATGGTGTCTTCTGACATTAAATGTCTATGAACTTCCCTTGATAGCTCTTCTTCTTGCTGCTCCTTATCTACCTCTCTTCCAAATTCACTTACTCTACCTTTTGAAAAGTGGACACTAGTGCATCCCCTTCTGAGAGCAAAGAGGTTATTAATTCATAGATTCCAGGACCAGAAGGGACTATCGTGATCATCCAGTCTGAGCTCCTGAGTAACAAAGGCCATAAAACTTATTTGCTATGCAGTGCCCATTTTGCACTCTTTCAGATATCAGTGTCAATCTTTCAATAATAAATATAAATTATTGGATATTCACTGCTACCTGATGGATCAGAAATTGGTTACAAGTGGCATGGTGGGAGAGAAAGCTCATGAAGAGTTATTGTTTTTAACCCTTTACAGATTTTTTTTACATTTATGAAACTTGACTTGTTCCTATTGTTGGGGGTGTTGTTGGGGGGGGCAATAGTTCTTCAGTACTGGAATATATAATAAAGATAGGGCTGTAGACCCTCCTGCAAGAGTCCTATTGGAGTTAGTAGGAATGAAAAACAACAAGATTCTGTTGAAATGTAAGAGGGTTCCATAAAAATCACTTTAACAACCCATAATAGAATTGAATAGAAAATCAGTTAATTTATAAAATTACTTTGTAACTATGCTATAGAATCCAAAAACAGGAATCTAACTCTCTATTGAATTCCATAATATAGTTCCAAAAGCCCATAAATTTTTATTCAGTTCAATCAGGAAATGTCCCAACTCTAGCGCTTTTCACGAGTTGATTCATTGGTGTCAGTAAGACTTCTAATTTAGGAACAGTTGTGCTGTCCATCATGCACTAGCACAGGTAGCATAAGGGACATACGGCATCCTCTTCTTCCTCTGTGGGCTACTCAGAATGCAGGTTGCAGTGTTGTCAGAGAGAAGACTTTGTTGGGTGGCTATATGGGTGGGCAGTAGGTGAAGCCTGGGCTCCTACTCCTAAAACAATAGCCTGCACAGCTGAGTGGACAGATAAAGGGGAGGGATTTGCTTGAGGTGTAGGACTGACCACACTACAGTGGAGTATGGGAGTAGAAAATCAAACACGGAATTGCAACTGAGTCACAAATGGGCCCTAGTTTGCTTGTGAAGCAGCACAAACATATGCTGCCTTATTCATTCCTTGCAGTAAAACCAAAATCCTAAGGGAAGAGCAACAGGATCCAGTTTTGGGCCCCCGCTACAGAAAGGATGTGGACAAATTGGAGAGAGTCCAGCGGATGGCAACAAAATGATCAGGGGGCTGGGGCACATGACATATGAGGAGAGACTGAGGGAACTGGGCTTGTTTAGTCTGCAGAAGAGAAGAATGAGGGGGGATTTGATAGCAGCCTTCAACTACTTGAAAGGGGGTTCCAAAGAGGATGGAGCTCAGCTGTCCTCAGTGGTGGCATATGACCGAACAAGGAGTAATGGTCTCAAGTTGCAGTGTGAGAGGTCTAGGTTGGATATTAGGAAACACTATTTCACTAGGAGGGTGGTGAAGCACTGGAATGGGTTACTTAGGGAGGTGGTGGAATCTCCTTCCTGAGAGGTGTTTAAGGCCCAGCTTGACAAAGCCCTGGCTGGGATGACTTTGTTGGGGTTGGTTCTGCTTTGAGCAGGGGGTTGGACTAGATGTCCTCCTGTGGTCTCTTCCAACCCTAATCTATGATTCTATGATCATGCCCCACTTTTTCTCCCCCCAACTCATCTCTGGCCTGTGACATTCTGTGTCATTCTAGCCCTGCTCCTCTCTTGTGTGGAAATTTCTACTGGTGCCAAACTTTTGTGGACAAATGGGTATTAGGAAAAGGCCTCCAAATTCCTTTTTAGTTGTGGCATATAAAAAGACTTGAACCCAGGTCTGCAGAAATAAGAGATTAGTTCTCCAATGCACTCCAACAGCTACTGATATTTCTCATATATTTCCTGTGATCAGTGTGCAAATTAAGAGTTCGAGTTCCTTCCCGGCTCTGGTGCTTGAAGCTCATCATTTGACTTGTGAGAGGTGAATTTTCTTCACAAGTTCAAAGTTCCAATCAAAATCTTTTTGCCTTGAGCTCTGCACTGCAGTTTCGATTCTCTTTTCAAAAGGAAGTTTATCACAGAACACAGACAGCACGTCTGTTTTCTCTTCTCTCTGATAGCTTTCTTTCTCCCTTCTCTAAGTAATAACACAGTTTTCTTGCACTCTCAACAAGACTTTAAAGCTGCTGTGCCTTGTTTCTCTCTTTCTCTTTTTAATCTTTGTGAGAACAGTCTTCATTCAGGCCTTTTGTTTTTGAAGATGAAACAAAATAGAACAAGTGTATCCATCAGTCCCTCTGTTCCTGTATACAAGGACAAGAACAGCTTGGAGTTTACAATGCAATTTTAGGCTCAGAAAATGAAGCTGGGTGCACACAGGAAAAACAAAGGGAGCAAGAAGAGAAAAGAAGAAGGCCTGTCATTAAAAGTGTTCTCTTTTAAAAGGCCTTTCATAATCAGTGTTCCCACATTGGGTCTCACCTCTTGTCAGAGAGCAAATTGTATGTCTAACCTTGTCATAATGAGTGATGGCCTCAGCTATTTTCCACAACTAAATGGCATCTGAAAGGTAATCAGCATTTTTTCCTCTATCTTTAGTGAAAGTCTTTAAGAACTCGTGGATAAAGCAGATAGCAGAATCCTACGTTGGAAGAAGATATCCATGAAACATGGCTGAAGTAAGCTTTATAGTGGTGTTGTGCAGGAGACCTGTACTCTAAGGCTACATGTGCACTACACACCACTGTAGTGTACGGTATGTGTAGCCACAAACCCCAGTGAAAACCATGATGTGTCCACACTGCCGTATGGAGCTACATGTATCAGTGAAAGGCCCTGGCAGGGGGAGAGGGTGGGGAAAAGCTTCAGCAGCTTCATGCTGCCAGAGCCTTTCACTGAGGAGAGGAAAGGCTCTGGCATGGGAGAGCTCGGAGAGTTTTTCCCCACTGCCAGAGTCTTTCCCTGCTGGGGGAGCGTAGCAAGTTAAGCACTTCCTGCCACAGTTCCGCCTGCTGGTTGCCTTGGGAATTAGCTTCTCAGCCTCAGAGCACCTCCTGCTGGCCAGTGTCTCACCTGCCACAGGCCCCATGTCCCTCCCAGACCGTAATGCCCCTTTCCTCGGGGTGCTGCCCCACAGCAGTGCCTCCACACTCTGGGTCTCCCCTCCCAGGGGAACCCCCTCCCATTATGCCCACCTCACCCCAGTGCCTACTACCAGTCATCATCTAGCCCCCTTTCTCTGGGGCAGACTGCAGTCTGTAATGGCCACTCATCATTGGCAAGGGGGTTGGACCAGCTACCTCTGCCTATCCCCAGGCTGCCCCTCTGCAGCCCCAGTGCCTCCTTTAACAAGGCCTCAGCCTGAGGAGTTGCCAGGCTGGAGCTCCCCAGCTCCTCTTGCCCCCTGCCCTGCCCTACCCTGTCCTGCCCTGCCCTGCCCTGCCCTGCCAGACAGCTAGGTCCTTCACACTCCAAGGCAGGAGTGAGAGTCTCCCCCAGCTCCTCCCTCACAGCCCTCTTACCAGGGCCAGCTGGGCCCTAATTGACCTGGCCACACCTGTAGTCAGCTACTCAGTCAGCTTCCCTCAGCTGTTCTCACTCCTCTTATCTCAGGAGTGGGGTAACCACCCTGCTATAGGGAGCCTTTTCTTGGGGAGTGGAAAGCCTTCAGAGCGTGGAGGCAGCAGGACACTGCACTGCTAAATATTCCAGTGTAGGCAGGGAGGCACAACCTGGGTCTATACCTGGGTATGTACCCACACACATCAGGCACATCTTTACTCATCTAAGCCACGCCTCACTGGCTAGGCTGCTATTTAAACCCATGCTAGGGGTGCTCTAGGTGTAGGTACTTTACACACTGCCAAAAGAAGGGTGCGTTGTAGACCAGTGGCTCTCAAACTTTTTTACTGGTGACCCCTTTCACATAGCAAGTCTCTGAGTGTGACCCCCCCTTATAAATTAAAAACACTTTTTAATATATTTAACACCATTATAAATGCTGGAGGCAAAGCAGAGTTTGGGGTGGAGGTTGACAGCTCGCGACCCCCCATGTAGTAACCTCATGATCCCCTGAGGGGTTCTGACCCCCAGTTTGAGAACCCCTGGTGTAGACATACCTTAAATTGTCTAATGTAATAAAAGTACAACTCAGCCATTTACATAAAGCTGTTTATAAAAATCAGCAAAAATTAAAGGCAAATAAACAACCCAGTTTGTACCAGTCTAAGTTAAAAGAGCTATGACATGGAGTCTTCAAAGCTGTTGGTAAAGTCATGGGCTGATAGGACAATGAGCTGAAAAGATTTTCATGCCTAGTTTTTTTCACCTTTCCTCATAGGTCAGACTTGCTAAAACTTTTATAATTGTTGTAGCTCTCCTCTGGACTCGCTCCAATTTGTCCACCTTCTTCTTAAAGTGTGTTGCATGGAGGCGCCGCCAAGCAGAGCGGGACAGTTTCCTCTAGTCTTACATACAACACTCTGGGTAACACACACCAGAATTGTATTGTTCTTTTTTGCAACTGCATTACATTGTTGACTCATATTCAATTTGTGATCCAGTATAACCCTGAGATGCTTTTCAGCAGTACTACTGCCTAGACAGTTATTCCACATTTTGTAGCTGTGCATTTGATTTTCCTTCCTAAGTGAGTACTTTGCACTTGTCTTTATTGAATTTCATCTTGTTGATTTCATACCAATTCTCCAATTTGTCAAGGTCCTTTTGAATTCTAATCCTGTCCTTCAAAGTGCTAGCAACTCCTCCCAGGAGCTTTTTATGAGCATACTCTCCACTCTTTTTGACACTTTTGAAAATCCCATCTGAAGACTTTTGATATAAAAACATAAGCAGAAAAATGTTAAATAAATGAAAACACAAAATTCACCTATTGCAGGCACCTTAAAAAACCCTAATATAGTAGTAAGATGTGTGGACAATTTATCATGTTGCGTTACTTTGCATTTAATAATCCCATGTTTGTGTATTTTCAGGGTTATGTTGGCAGTTGGATTTTTTCTGGTTAGTTTATAATGTACATTTATAACATTTGTGTATGATTATTATTTAATATTAATCATCTGTATAGAGCCCTGAGTGATGGCACAACAGATTCTTATAAATATAACTCATTATATTATTGATATGCTTTTGTAATTGTCTGGTTTCCCCTTAGAAATAAAATATTAAGCTATTTGAATCTAGGAGGTGTGGTGGGGGATGGAAGAACATTGAACTGTCTTCTATATAATTTTTTTGTTTTTCCCACACAAGCCTGAAACTCAGCTGACTTGATTTTTTTTATTATGCACATAGAACTCACTGTTAGTCCCACATTGTTATCCTTAAATCTATATTAAAATTCTCCTCTCTCGTGAGTCCATGAAGATACTCAATAATGGTTAGGGAGTGGGTGCGCTGAGACCACTGCTTTTCATGCTGACCTGCACCATATCATTGTTATCTTGTGCTCCTCTTGGGTGGAGGTGTGTGACGGCCCTTAGTTCCTGGGGGAATTCATTCCACAATCTTGGGCTGCCCCCCCAAAAAAGTTCGGTCTCCCTCAGACAGTCTTTATCCTTAAGCACCGTCAGCACTGCACACGTCTTTCAGCAATGTGTAGTATATGTACCTGCATAACCCATGTAGCTAGTGAGCACAGCTTAGACAAATAAAGACACACCTGAAGGGAGTGGGTATGTATATGAGTACATAGACTATATGCTCTCTACTCCCCCGCTCTTCACTGCTGATTTAGCAGGGTACTGTCTTGCCTTTTTCCCTCCACTAGAGACTTTCCTCTCCTCAGGAAAAGATTCTCCCAGTAGGGAAAGACTCAGGATGAGCCTTTCCCTACTTCCTTCTCCGTACCAGAGCTTTTCCTTGAGCCTTTCCCTGCTGCCTCTCCTCTGCCAGAGCCTTTCACTAATGTGTGGATCACTACACTACAGTGTGGATAAAGTCTGCTTTTCACCCCATACACATACACATACACGGCATGCTGCCGCCAGTGGTGTTAAGTGCAGACATAGCCTTACAGTAGTGAGTTCCACTGGGCCAGAGGAGCAAAGATGCTAATCACAATCTTCATCTCAGAGTTTTAGGTGATCTTTTAGATACCTGGACCCAGATCATGAAATGCTTTGAAGATAAGGAGAGAGACCTTCACCCGATTCAAAATTGTATTGGAAGTCAGTTTAGAGGGTGGAGGACAGGTTTGATTAGCTTGTGGTAGCCTGTGTTGCTGAGGAGATTTGCTTCAGCATTATTTCCAAGAGTACTCTTATAGACTATGGAACAAACTAACCAAATGTGAGTGTGAACCTGTAATCACTGGAGACTGTACCATGGTTGCAAACTCTTCAAAATACTTTCTTCTGCCCATTGAGCTATGCTGATTTATAGCAGCTGTGGCTCTGGCTCTGAGTCAACATGAGCCCTGCTTTTTTTCTGGTCCAGCTTGTGGCTTGATGTCAAATCAATGTAAAACTCAGTCATTTCAGCAAGAAATTAGGTTTGGGTTTTAACTGAGTTTTGCCTTGAGCTGCTGCATTTGATCAAAGCTAGAGCTCCAAACTAAAATGAAAGATGGTACAGAATAAACCTGCCTTTAGACAAATAAAAGTGTAAACAGAAACGGCTGCCATTTACACAGCTGCAAGAAACCCTCCATTAGGTGTATGGGAGACAGCTGTATCTTACAGCTGTGGCTGTGAGCCAAGGAGTTCAGAGTGAGATGCAAAGTGAAGGGGTTTTTGGATTTGGGGTTTTGGTTGATGCCCATTTCTGGTGTCAAGTGGCTTGTTTTGTGACCCCACAAAAGGGAAGGCAGGACGCCTGCTACTTACAGGCAAAGGGCTTCACTAAAGCACCATTCTTTATGGATCCATTTTTAGTTGGTTGGAGTGGGCAAAGCAAATTAGCCTGGTCTGTAGGAATATTGACTGAGGCATAGGACTGAGATAATTGTGTCCCTGAGCTCCTAGCATATGTGATTCCAGGCTCCTATCTGGCTGAGGGAGGAAGAAATTTACAAGGAACCAGTGAGGTTGGCCCAGGCAGATGATCTTTTTGTCAAGAGCAGGCAGGATAGTTGAAAGGAAGAAAGAGCATGACAGAGGGAAACTCTCATACTTACATCAGTGGTGAATGTCTGCCTGCTCCTAGCAGATAGGACAGACAGTGATGCAATCATGACATGATGCTTTGAAGAATGAATCTTTTTTAGCTATATTTCAAAACATTTCTGCTTGGCAAATCTAGCCAATATATTAAGTGTGAGCCTAGATCGCTACACTCTTTGACTGCATTGTATTTAAAGGGATAGGGGATTTAAGTATCTCTCAGGGTATGTCTATGCAGCAGTTGGGATGTGTGATTCCTGTGTTGAGTAAATACATGCACTAGTTCTACTCAAGATAACATACTCAAATTAGCAGTGTAATCCAGGCTACACATGGGGCATGCTGCCTGAGTACAATTCCTCCAAAAAATGTGAGCATGTATTCAGGTGGCTAGCCCAAGCTGCCACCCATAACACTGCAGCCCCATTGCTACTTTTAGGAAATTGCTTAAGCATAGGTAGCACACGTATTTCTACCCCAGCTGGGAATTGTAGTTCCCAGCTGGTGTGTAGATGTACCCCAACAGACCACAGTACCAAAAACCACAGTGTTATAAATGGTTAGGCAATATTGTTGTTTTTTTCTACCGTGAAATATTCAGACAATTATCAACACATTTTTTGTCAGTATTTTCCAATGAAAATTTTTGTGTTTTCATGGAATCTCCATTTTCAGTTACCAAAACTAGTTTTGGTTTTTAAGGTTGGTCAGAATGGGACTTTTTCCTGCAGACATTTCCATTTTGACAACATGGAATCATAGGACTGGAAGGGACCTTGAGAGGTCATCTAGTCCAGTCTTCTGCACTCACGTCAGGATTAAGTATTATCTAGACCATCCCTGACAGGTGTTTGTCTAACCTAATAGCCAAAAAAAAAAAAGTTGACAGAATTTTTGGAACATTTCTACATATTGCATTCTAAGGCCCCAAAACCAAAACAAAACAAAAAGGTGTGAGCATTTGGGGCCGGGGAGGGGAGAGGTGTCATTTTATTTGCCTTCTGGGTTTTGAGCCTTTAGGACTTACATTTTCAAGCTCTTATCTGCCACCATACAAGCTAGAGAAACAAGCTTGTTTCTCTCATGAACAGAAGTTGGTCCAATAAAAAATATTACCTCATCCACCTTGTCTCCCTAATATCCTGGGACCAACATAGTGTTACCCGGGGTTCTTTCAACCCAAAGCTCTTGGTAACTTTACTCTGTGCGAGGAGGTGTCAGGAAATAAATCAGGGGAGACAAGGCCGTCTGATCGATAGATGGCTGGCACAAACAGGACAACACAAGAGTGCTTTCACTTAAAGCTAAACTTTACTTAGTCTCAAGCACTTACACACGTCCGCAACAAGTTAGTAAAACACCCCCAACCCTTGATAATTACCAACACTGACTGTGGCTTTCGAGTGACACAGCAGCAGCCCATCTGCCGGTGGGGAACAGAAGATGCATCCAGAGGGAGACGCCAGTCCCGAAACGAGTCCCGCCTTTCTCACGCTTTTCCCTCTTATTTATACATTAGTAATAGAATGACATGTCCCTTAAAGAAACCTTGTTAAGTAAGCAGTTTCAAGCAAGAGGTTCCTTCTGATTATTGATTAACCAGGTGTGGGTTTTTCCAGAACTTGCAGCCTTGAGACCTCAGTAGACATTCCTGGGGCATAGCCTACTCTTTTAAAACGCATGTAGCAGCAACTTCAACCCAATTATTATCAGGAAGGACATGGGGTCAAGCCACTCTTTCGGTCGCACCCTAAACCCTCCTCCCCTCCTGCCTTGGTCAAGCTGAGACTTGCTTTTAACAGCTTGCTGACTAGGCTGTCTTTAACAATAAGCCATAGTGGTTTCAGGCACTTTACTGGTTTCCCAAAGTCTCCCCGTACAATAGATACAAGTATACTGCATAACGTAAGAGCTAGAAACTTATGTAAGTATATGGGAACATCAGCTTCCATTAAAAATAAGTGACTCCAGGAGTTGGAGCTTTTAGAAGAAAATGCCAACCATCATGAGAGTTGGCAGCAAAGGTTGCTAGTTACCGGCATCAGCTATTTTTATCAGATTAACGTTAGACCCTCTCATAGTACCCAGGAGATGTGTGGTACCAGTAAGAATGATAGTCTTGACAAACAATTTTATTGATCTGGGGAAAAAGGGAGTCACTATTTCCTTGGCTGCCACAGGAGAGCAACATGTGATTCAGATGATCAGAGGCACAGTTACATCATTTAAGATCCGTGTCTCTATCTAGCTGGCAAGATCAATTTGTTTCTGCAAATAGATTTCTCTCTACTACAATGGGGCAATCAGTCTGAATTCCCAAAGGTTCCATCCTTCGTACTATCCCTTCACTCTGACACGATTCCAACTGGGGATGTTATTAAGCATTATAAAGTTAACCTTCTTGCCTGTGCTGGAAATGGCATTCAATTTTTATCTATCTTTTAAGTCCTTTGAAGCTAAAGTCTTTGTTGTAGTCAGATTGTCTACCTGATATTGAGCCCCCGGACGAGTGGCAACCTTTATTACTTCTGAGTGGTGATAAATGGAAGGCTGAATGTTGTTTAAAACAGCTTGAGAATATTCACTTGTAGATGTTAAAGCTGTCAGATTGCTATCTTCATTGCAGTTCAGGCTTGCATCCCCACTCTTCTCCAGAGAAGTGAGTTCTGTGTTGATAGCCATCTCTTCATCCTATTGCTGCTTGCCGGTGTCTATCCTTAAATGTGGCTGCAGCAGGCACCAGCCTGTGCATTCATTAAGATGGCAGTATCCTTGAATCACCTTCTTGTCTCCTCCAATTGTTATAACACCAGGGTGACCAGCTGATTTGTTCCTTTACAGGAATATTAGGCACAGTCCTGAGAGGGAGCAGTGTGTAGACTGCCACATCCCAGGAGGCCTTACACCTCCGGAACACCCCTGAGGCACGATTCCTTCCCTGCTCCACCTTTGATCTGAAGGCAGAGTTATTAGCTGCTGGTCTACATTAGCAACAAATTGTGACACACACATACACCCCCCACAAACACACCAGCTCATCTGCAGTGTCCTGTGAGTGTGTGGAAGGGGGTGAGGATCCACCTTTTCCCATCCCTTCCTGCTCACTCCCCAGCCACTTGTTCTGGGGTGGGTAGAACACAGGCATGGAGCATCTGTTTACTTCTTCATGCCCATATCCAAGATCCAGGTACTCCATGAACGAGCATAAATAGGGTTCTGCCTCCCGCTTACTCCATTGCGTGGGTGTGCAGTCCAAGTCACCAACTAGCCCTATACCTCAGAGAAATCTTGAATGGAAAGTTCCCCCTACAGTTTCAACCTCACATTGAAACGTGTCTGAAACTCTTCCTGTGTTAAAGGGGCACTGACAAACTCTATCCTACCATATATCCCTCCCTCTGTGACGAACAACTTGGATCATTACAAAGGAATTTTTAAAATCTCCTTTATATGGTCACCTCACCATTTGTTCCTCTGCAGCAATCTACAAAGGATCATAAACCTCATGCTTAAAACTATTCATTTAGTATTGCAACCATCAAAAGCAATGTGGGATAAGGGAACTATGCCAAAAATAATAGGTGGATTCCTTGTTTTGAAGAGCATACCGCAGAGTCGGCAACCTCTGGCACACGGCTCGCCAGGGTAAGCACCCTGGTGGGCCGGGCCAGTTGGTTTACCTGCCGTGTCGGCACGCTCGGCGGACCGCAGCTCCCACTGGCCATGATTCACCATCCCAGGCCAATGCAGGGGGCTAGAAGCCGTGGCCAGCACATCCCTCAGCCCGCCACGCTTCCTGCCACCCCCATTGGCCTGGGATGGCGAACCACGGCCAGTGGGAGCTGCAGTAGGCCAAACCTGCCGATGCAGCAGGTAAACAAACTGGCTCGGCCCACCAGGGTGCTTACCCTGGCGAGCCGCGTGCCAGAGGTTGCCGACCCCTGGCTTACAGTCTATATAAGTCAATGTAGTATAGAAGAAAACGTAATAGTGTTTGCTCCTTTTAGCTACAATGTTTTGTTGAACAACTGTATTTTAGGAAGTTTTTGAAAAATAGAAATAAACAACATAACATTAATTTAATCCTGTCTCATTGCCTTTGCCCATTGATAAGGTTTAATTAAGAGAAGAACTGCATACCAAATTATTCATTTTCATACATCTATTTCTTTATAGGCTTATACCTATCACTTTTTTTCTCCTGTAAAGACCATTCATAGAGTAAATGCTGAAGAAATGCAGCAAAAGATGTATTTAAATTAGGAGAAAGAATGAATAGTTATTTAAATATCAGGGGTCCAATATTCAGCTGGTAAGAGTTGGAATAGCTCCACTGAAGTCTATAGAGATTTGGCAATTTTTAACAGCTGAGGATTTTGGTCCTATGTGTAGCCTCTTAACTACCATATTGTATAGACATTCAGAGACTAGGGCAGGGGTCGGCAACCTCTGGCACGCGGGTTACCAGGGTAAGCACCCTGGCAGGCCAGGCCAGTTTGTTTACCTGCCGCGTCAGCAGGTTCGGTGGACTGCAGCTCCCATGGGCTGCAGTTCGCTGTCCCAGGCCAATGCGGGCAGCGGGAAGCACTGCGGGCCGAGGGATGTGCTGGCCGCAGCTTCCTGCCTCCCGCATTGGCCTGGGACAGCGAACCGCAGCCAGTGGGAGCTGTGGTCCGCCAAACCTGCTGACACGGTGGGTAAACAAACTGGCCCGGCCTGCCAGGGTGCTTACCCTGGTGACCCACGTGCCAGAGGTTGCCGACCTCTGGACTAGGGTGATGAAAAGCAAGAAGTCCTCTCCTCTTGGAGTAATGGATGTTCTAAAGGAGACCAGAAGATCAACCCCCCTTCCACACACACACACCTCTTTCCTTAGGTTATAGTCCTTGCTAGAGATTCTGCCAAGATCCATCCAGCTCCTGGGTGATGGAGAGTCCCACAAAACAAAAGGCCAAACCCCTTCACCCCTCAGTACAAAGCTCACTGCTTTATATCTGGGGATTTCAACTAGTCTTTTACCTCCCCAGGGTCTTTTGGTATCACCTGCCTCTAGATCTCCTCCTAGTCCTTTCTATGCTTCCTTCCACACAAACCCTGAAGAGACCCAACTGCCACTGTTTTTCTCCTCAGACCTCTCCCTGTATTGATGGAAGGCTGCTTCTTTGACCATGGCAGCCATGCCATGATTCCTGGCTGTCCCACACTTCAAATTAGAAGGCAGCTGTGGATTATTCTCTCCAGAACCCCCCGTTCTGGTCTGGAACTTGGTATTGCAATGTTCTGTACCCTGCGTGCCCTTAATGGAACACCATAACCTGTGTATGGTCTCCAAAGCACTGCCCATATGCTGAGATATACTCAATGGTGAGAAAGTGAAAAGGCTGTTTTTCTTTTAATATGTGGAGAGAAATCTAATCGCGTATGTACTGTACTTGTTTTTACGCAATGTTCGCTCTAACCTTCTTCTCTCTTGGCAACATGCATATCTAAACATAACAAGAAAAACGGAGAGCATATGGGAAGGAAGCAATGCCTTTAATTGAGTGCTTGCATATGGATGCAAAAATTAATTAAAATCATGGTAATGCTGCACTAAAAATCCTTGCTACATGTTAAATCATTGTGATTGTTACAGAGGAAGGTTAAGGTAGGATATCCTTTGGAATGCTTCTGTATAGGAGCCTTGATTCAATCTTCTGTTTTCTATCAGAGACAATGTTCTTGGAACTCATTAGACACCTGGCTTATTGCAGTAATAAGCTTTTTTATCTTTCCTTTATTCACACTTTTTGATGGCAAACTCAATGGGCTAGATTGTGCCATGTCAGCTATACATATATACAGAGAGAGAGAGAGTCATAGAAATATAGGACAGGAAGGGATCTTGATAGTCATCTAGTTCAGTCCCCTGCTCTGAGGCAAGACTAAGTATTATCTAGACCATCCCTGACAGGCTTATGTTTAACCTGTCCTTAAATACCTCCAGTGATGGAGATTCCACAACCTCCCTAGGTAATTTGTTCTAGCACTTAACTACCCTGACAGTTAGGAAGCTTTTCTTAATATCCAACCTAAATGTTCCTTGCTGCAATTTAAGCCCATTACTTCTTGTCCTGTGCTCAGTGGTTATGGAGAACAATTTATCACCCTCCACTTTATGACAACCTTTTACATATTTCAAGACTGTTGTAATGTCCCTGCTCAGTCTTCTCTTATCCAGACTAAATAAATCTAATATATTCAATTTTTCCAAATAGATCATGTTTTCTAGGCCTTTAATTATTTTTGTTGCTCTCATCTGGACTTTCTCCAATTTGTCCACTTCTTTTTCTACAATGTGGTGTCCAGAACCGGACACAGTACTCCAGTTGAGGCCTTACCAGTGCTGAGTAGAATGGAATAATTACTTCTCAACTCTTGCTTACAACACTCCTGTTCATACATCCCAGAATGATGTTTGCTTTTTTTTTGCAATGGTATTATGTTGTTGACTCATGTAGTTTGTGATCTACTATAATCCCCGCATCCTTTTCTGCAGTACTCCTTCATAGGTAGTTATGTTCCATTTTGTGTTTGTGCAATTGACTATTTCTTTCTAAATGTAGTACTTTGCATTTGTCCTTATTCAATTTCATCCTATTTATTTTGGACCATTTTTCCAGTTTTTCAAGATCATTTTGAGTTCTAATTCTGTCCTCCAAAGCACTTGCAACCCCTCCCAGCTTATATTGTCCTCAAACTTTATAAGTGTCCTGCCCATGTCATTATCCAAATCATACTGAATAGAACCAGACCCAGGACAATTCTCTGCAGGACCCCCACTTGATATGCTATTCCAGCTTGCCTCTGAACCATTGATAACTACACTTTGAATATGTTTTTTTCCAACCAGTTGTACATCTGCCCTATAGTAAGTTCAACTAGGCTATATTTCCCTTACACACACACACACACACACACACACTTGTAAAGTCCACAACCAAAACGTCTCAAAAATGGGAGCCAAAACTTAGGCTCCTAAATGGTTATTTTTTATGCTTTAATAGGTGGCCTGATTTCCAGTAGCGTTGAAGCACTACCAAAGGCAGTAGTAGCTGATGGGTGCTCAGCACCTTTTAAAATCAGGCCATTTATTTAGCAATATATATATAGATCTAGGTGTCTGTCATCAGGGATATTTTGCTTTGTCCCATGGTGACGTAGCTACTATCTCTGCTTCCAATTTTAGGTGGTCTTCAATTTCCCTCTGAGCTGGGAGGGTTGTTTCATTAATCCTTTAGATAAATTAGACAAATAAGAGTCAAACAGAAGTTCAAAGCAAACTGGCTTCACCAAACCATTCTTCAGCCAGTTTCCAATTACTCTGTTGGCCAGAGCCCTTTGTTGAGGATCTTAGTAAACTTCCACCTTGATGTAGGGGAGTGAAAAAGGGGTGCTATCCCAGACTGGGACCCCCGAACAAGAGGCAGATGCCTACTCCAGTCCTCAAGCCCATACTACTTCACTTGTCCCAGACCATTTCCTTAGCCTGCTTTTCTAGCACAAGTCTAGACCTTCACCTCACAGTTCAGGGCTCAACCTTCTGTGTCCAGGAGCTCATACACTGTCTTTACCAGATGAAAAACTTACCCAATCCCAGCATCCTTATTTTCCTCTCCCTAGGCTTCCTTCCTAGCCCTTTCCCAGGCTTGTTCCCCCAGGATTGATCTTTGCACATCCTACCTACCCCCTCCTCATTGGAAATCCCCACGAACAAACCTGGTCTTTTATCTCCCTGAGGAGAAGGAAGCTCTTTTTATTTCCTTGCTCCCTTTCCCAGCATGCATTGTTGCCTGGACTACAATTTCCATCCCCACACCCCACCCCGGGAACTACAGTTCACAGAATTTCTTAATTGTAGGCTGAACTGAGATCAAGGCTTGTTTTAATTATCAGAATACGCTGACAGGCAGCAGCCTCATGGCTCCTGATTGGCTCCCCACCCTGTATAAACCCAAGGGGCATTCCCGGAAGTGTCCAGGCAAGTGTGTGACTCTTCTGTAGCTACTGTGACCACTGATGCTCCCTGGTCCTGAACTCCTGGCTTCAACCTTGGCTTGACTTGAACTTTATCTCCTGACCCGGACCTTGAAACCTGACTCAGATTCTGAGCTTTTGTGTTGACTCTGGCATGGAGGTTTACTACAAACTCCTCTGCTACTCCCAGCCTCAGGTGTGCCCTTGCTCTGACACTTGGTCCTGACTGCCCTTGTTAAGATCCTGACCGACAGTCTCAAAGGTTATCTCTACACAGCCAATGGAAGTAAGCAAGCCAGCCCAGGTTGACAGACTTGGGCTAGCAGGGCTTGTGCTTGTGCTTTAAAAATTGCTGTGTAGACAACACTTGGAAGTTATGGCTTGAGCTAGATTTTAGGCTCTGAAGCCCTATAGTTTTCAGTCTCTGTGACTCATTCAAGTACTTGCCCACTTTGTTAAGACTGACAATGTGAATTGGGGGGTTGTTATATTGTGATATGGATCTATCTGCTGGGATCTGGAGTCAGCTCACCAAATCCATTCACAATGGCTAACAAACAGCAACGGCATGACAAGAACTTGGAGTGTGTGAGAGGAAGTGTGGGGAAGGAACTGCAGTTGTTCTAACTTTATTGTTTTCTCCTCCAAGAAGAATGTGGTTGTCCACACAGGGCAGATGCTAACTTGGAAATTCAGCAGCTTGTTGCTTCATCTTGGGGGCTTCAAGACTGCCAGGTTTAAGGGAACAGGCAGGCATCCAAAGTCTGGCTAAGCACACATCATCACAGAAAGATGAGATGCTTCCTGGCTCCATGCAAGCATTTCACAACTTTCATTTACCCTTTGAAAGAAAAAAAGCTACACTGCCCATTTTGTAAACAGATTAATGGAGACTCCCAGCATGCTGAAGGGAGATTTAAATGCCTCTCACATGTAAGTGAGACCAGGTGGGTGAGGAAATATTTGTTTTTATTGGACCAAATTCTGGAGTGGATGTTCATATCAGAAAGCAAAATGGGATCAGAAGAGACAAGCTTTTGAGCTACACCGATCTCTTCTTCATGTCTGCGAAAGGCATTCACTGAGTCACAGTTAAATATAAGTTGGAATCTGTCTCCCCTGTAAACACTTTTTCTAAAGAAAGGGAGGCAGGTCCCAGAGGCTGCTCTAGCTGTAGGCAGACTAGCCAATGGCCTAGGGTGAGAGATTTCTGAGGGCAGCTGATTGGTAATTGCAGCAAAGAGTGTTGAGGCTGGTGTGGCTACCTGGTGGGAGGGGGCAGTCCCCTGCTGGGGCCCTGAGGAACAGAAACGTCCCATTACTCAGAGCTGCTCCTGGCATCACCACAAGTGCTGCTGGGCCTTCAGCCACAAGCTCTGTGATCTGCCCACCTCCATGTCAGCATCGAGCCTTCACTTGCCACTCTGCACCCAGCCCCCCTGGGTCCTGCTGTCCAGACAGCCCCTGCCACTGCTTCAGCTCCATGGTGTCCAGGCTCTGGAGGTACTGCCAGCACATGGACTATGAGCCTGACAAAAAATAGGTCATCCAGAAAGGTGAGTACCTGGGGTGCAGGTGTCTCTGGAGGCCAAGTTGGGGGTGCATGCTGGGTTAGGGGGTCCACGCTGCCTATTAACCGGGGCCCTATGAGCTGGGAGCTGCTCTCTACTGGTTTCTGGGTCCTCTTGTGGTTGAGCTGAGAGGCTGCAGGAGAAGAAGTCATTACTGTCCGGGAGTTCTGAACTGTGGCTTGCCCCACTCTTGAGCTCTGAGCAGCTAGTACCCACTAGCCTAGAAAGAGCCATCTAGAAAATCCCATCTACGGTTGTTCTATGCTGCATCATTGCAAATTCCAAAGGTTTGCACCACCTGAGAACTGGAATCAATAAGCCCTTGGTATGTCACAGCTGTCCTGTGTCTTAATAATTGCAAAATAAAGAAGTTATGTGAAGATAAAATATAGTCCATCAAGGTGTGTGCTCTTGAGAACAGGGGCGGCTCCAGGCCCCAGCACGCCAAGCACATGCTTGGGGCGGCAAGCCTCTGGGGGCAGCAGGCAGGCTGCCTTCGGTGGCTTGCCTGAGGAGGGTCCTCTGGTCCCGCAGCTTCGGCGGACCCTCTGCAGGCAAGCCGCCGAAGGCAACCTGCCTGCCGTCCTTGGGGCGGCAAAATGCCTAGAGCCGCCCCTGCTTGAGAAGCGTATCAGCCTACAGAGGAAACAGCTGAGAAGTAAAATCCCTTTCAGGGCCTACACTGAGATGATCTGTGAAATCCCTAGTGGGTGAAGGCAAATCTTATTTAAAATTAATTTCTGGCTTCAACAAAGTGCTTGAAGAAAGCATTGCATTTAGTAAGGTGCTGGTGCTGTATTTCTTATTATACCGCCACAGATCTGTTACACCCCTGTAATTTTTTCTTGTCCACCCATCCATCCTGCTCTAACGTTAATTTGCATTTGCTTCTATTACTGACCCTGTCAATTTGCTCTCATTCTTGCTTTCCACTGTTCTGCTCAAACTATTTATATTCAAGTCTTTGGTTCAGCTTCTGTCCATGCCTTATTTGAAAATTAGTTACCATCTCAAAGCAGTTATTCAGCCCATTCCTTTCTTTTCTGAGCGTTTTATATCTCTATTGGAATTCACCCTCCCGCCTCTCCCTCGCCTTGTTTGTCTTCAGCGGTGTGGATCAAGGAGAGCTGATTTTTTTTTTAATTTGTGCTTCACAGCCCCAAAACCTCAGAATTATTGTTACCCTCTTCTGATTTTTTTCTCTTGCTAACAAAGGCCTTATGTGGTACCAATGCTGTATGCACAAAATACTTCAAATATGGTCTAACCTAAGATAGAGTGCGGCCTTTGGCAAGGAGCAAACCTCAAAAGGTTTAGTGAAGATAACATCTTTAATTTATATTAGAGCTGCCAAATATGCCTCCAAGACTGGGTTTGGAATCTGAACTGCCCTACATTCACTTCTGGGATTTTACTTAACGTCCACAGTTTATATAGTTGGTGCCAATCAGCATAGTTAAACTTCAAAGGGCTTATACTGATTTATACCAGTTGAGCAAAGTTTTAACTTACCCAAATATTATCCACATCTGTTGAGACCGTAAATTGAGTGAGAAATCCCATGACAGCAGCTTGACACACAAGATCACCAGTTCTTCCTGCACTGAACCAGGTTGGAAATACTCCTGACATTAGCTGTAATTTCAACACTTCTGCTTACTGCTGGTTCCAGGAAGCACAGAAGCATGCAGCAGTGAACACAGAGGGGTAGGGTAGCAGGGGAGCTTGGAGAGCCAGGCAGCCTAGTGGTTGGAGTGCTCGATTTACGGACCTCTCCTTGGTGGAGGTGCCTCAGTCTTTAAGGCTTTGAGGTGGAGGGAGTGGGAGGACCCAGGGCCTCCCACTCCATTGTCTTCCAGCCCATGGTCTGGTGTAAGTCAACCCCTAAGTAGGAGATCTCCCATCAGGGAGTCTATATTCACTTCCCTGGGCTACTTCTTACCTCTGTACCTTCTGTGTGGGTGTGGCCCCTATAGTCTAAGTTTCAGTGATAGCTTCTCTCTAACAATGCCCCCTCGTGGACCCTGGATGTAGCTCTGTTGAGGACCCACGTTCCTCTGGGTGAGTCAGCCATGTGTTTGGGGAGATCAGAACCCCACAAGGTCTCCATGCTTTGGTCACCTGGTTCTGTCTTAGGTCAGGTGTTCCTACGCCTCTTCCTCTGGCCAGGGAGATGGTGCTTGTTTCCTAGTGGCTGCCTTGTCTGGCAGGCTTGTGATCTTTCCCCTCAGCTAAGGAGGCAGCTGGCTTCTGTCTCTTCACCAATCAGCCGCGGATTGAACTAAGTTCTTTCCTTTTCTCTCTCCTCCAAGCCTGGCATTGGCTGCAGGTATAAGAGGATGGGCCCAAAGGCTCTCTTTACCCCATTCTGTGACAGTGGGAAATTTCTCTGCTTCATCACAAGTGGTGGCAGGAAAGAGAAGTTATCCAAAAATGTTGATCCTCACAAAAGCATCTTGGTTTAGCATAAGCTTCTGGTGTATCTTTGGATACATTTGTATTTTCTCTGCTTGGTTCTTTGCACCTGATATAACTATTATTACTCCACGCTACGATCAAACAAATTCTGTTCCGATGGCATCATCAGATGTGCAGGAGAGGTTATGGAGAGGGCACTCACCAGCATGATATTAAGCAACAGTTCCTTCAGTGGCTCTCAGGAAGTTCATACCGGCAAGAACTTCTGCACCACCAGGGCCGGCTCTAGGTTTTTTGCCGCCCCAAGCAAAAAAAAATTTGGCTGCCCCCCACCCCAGCCATGGGCTCTCACCCCCGCATGTGCCCTCCCCCACCGGCACCCCCTGCCACCCCAGCCCTGGGTTCTCTCTTCCTCCCACCCCACACCCCCTACCGGACCAGCCCTAGGCTCTTCCCCCCCGCCACCCGCACCCCCTGCTGCCCCAGCGCTGGGCTCTCCCCCCTACCTGCACCCCCTACTGCCCCAGCCCTGGGCTCTCTCTTCCCCCCCCCACCACCCGCACCCCCTGCCACCCCAGCCCTGGGCTCTCTCTTCCCCCCTGCTGCCACCCGCACCCCCTGCCACCCCAGCCCTGGGCTCCCCCCACACTAGTGCTGACTCCGCCCGCTCCCCCCTCACCTCCAGCCGGTCCGGCGCTGGCAGAGTCGGGGTAAGCAGTGGGGCTCCGGGCCACGCCTCAGCCCAGGGTCCCTGCAGCCGGCGCTTCTGCCTCCAGAACTGGCCAGGACTCGGGAGGGCATAGCCAGGGGACCACCCTGGCAGGGGGCTGAGGAGCTGGGGCAGGGTAGCCCCAGAGAGAGCGGAGCCCCGGAGAGTGAGACGCAGGCCCCACACGGCAGCGCCCTGCCTTCTATGGCCCTGCTACTGCTGCTGCTTCTGGCCGCCCTGCCAAGCTGTGACGCTGGGGGGGAGGCCACCCTGCGGCACCTGCAGATGGCTCTGTGTGCCCCGTGGGGCGGCCTCCAGTCTGAGTGTCCCCCTTTCAGAGCCTGCCCGTTCCAGCCCCAAGATGCCTGTGTTGCTCCACTACAGGGCGAACTGCAGTGGCCCCAGGGTGCCCCCCGCGCTTGACGCGCTGCTGCTGCCAGGACTGGCTATAGGCTTTTGCCGCCCAAAGCAAAAAAAAAAAAGGACGGCCGGAATGCTGCCCCTGAAAATGTGCCGCCCCAAGCCTGTGCTTGGTTTGTTGGTGCCTAGAGCTGGCCCTGTGCACCACCCTTGAAACTTACATTATCCATCGAATATCCACATCATCTAATGGTCAGCACAGACTGATGGGTGACGTCTTGGCCCATGGAAGTCAATGGGCTTTGGAACAGGTCCAAAAGGACAAAACCCAAGTCACTTTAGTACAGTATTTTAGTACATATTTCTGTATGTAATCAGCTTCTCTTCTGTCTGCTTTTCAGGATATTGTTTACTCCTATGACAATAGTTCTACCTATACGCTGCTGTCTGACTTTATAAATTAATCTGTTGTGCGGTAAAGAATCAAATGCTTTTCTGAAATCCAGATCAATTATACCCAATGTTTTCACCTTCAAGAAAATCAATTCAGTTTTATTGGAAATGTACTTTCAAACACTCTGCAGCCACCTAGGCCTGAATCTTAATGAAACAGACAGACTGTCGAGGCTGCTGCATGAGTAGTAATAATCCTTTGCATTTATGTAATAATAATTATCTTTATTAAGCAAGATACAGCTGAAACACCCTGAATATAAATCAAAAATAGACGCTCAGATTCTGAAGCACCATTGCACCTAAAAATACAGCAGAGGCTCTAACACGTTTTGAAAGGAGTGGCTAAGATGAGTTCCCAGGTTTAGCCCTGTTGTAAGGTACCCTCAACCAGGAAAGCCCTCCTGCTTCAGGGTGACATGCCTGCCTCAATTCCCCTCCTTCAGAAGTGGTCCACAGAGTCTTTCTGAGGGCACACAGCCTTTGTGGGTTTTACTAATAAAAGTCCCATGCACATAAATCATAGCACAGTCTCACAACTCTACTCCAGAAATCCCCCAGCATAGTCCAAGGCATTACATGCAACATATTGCCCCGCCATACTTCCCCACGCTGCGGCTCTCCAGCGCTGTCCTGGCATCTCTCACTACGCCCCAGTTCTCCAGCACTTCCCTAGCATCCATCACCATGCACGGGCTGTCCAATGCTGCCCTCTCCTGCCTTTTTACCAGGCCAGCCACCTTAGCCCTGCCAACTAGAGTTCCACCCCATTCTTCCCAGCGGGATCCTCCACAGCCCTTTCACTGGGAGCAACCTTGCTCAGGATGAATCCTTCACTCCCCATGCCCTCTCACAGTTTCTCTGGATCCACCTCTTTGGCCCTGGAGATGAAAGCTCCTTCACTGCTCCCCTGCCCTCAGCTCTCTCTGGTCCTTTTCTCTGGCTTGGAGCTCTCAGACAACTCCCTCTGCTGCTGCTCCACCTGCCTTCAGCCGTCTCCAGCCCTGGCTCTCTGGCTTGAGAAGGCCAGACCGCAAAGCCTTCTTGCTGCTCCTGCCTTCAGTCTTCTCCCAGGTCCCAAACACAGTCTCCTAGCCAATTCCTCCCTCCTCCCTTGGAGGGCCTGCAGAGAGCCTTCTGGATTCCATTTCCTTTGTACCGCCTGAGCAACTCACAGGAACTGATTCCGGCAGGAGAATCTGGCCCTCTGTCTTTCTATGGCCTCATTGCCTCCATTTTTTGTACTACTGAAACTTGACTCCAGTTATGGTGACCAGATCTCCCAATTTTATAGGGACAGACACAATATTTGGGGCTTTTTCTTATATAGCCTCCTATTACCCCCTATCCTCTGTCTCAATTTTTCACACTTGCTGTCTGGTCACCCTAATTCCAGTACTACACCCGTCCTTGTTAATACATGTATACAATGCTCTGAGCTAAGAAAATAGTTCTGTAAAAAAGAAATAAATACACCTAGCCTCATTTGCTATATTTAGTGCATTCCAGTCTGTAGGCCTGATTCTCACTTACTTTAAGGGTCCTTTTAATGAGCTGGCCTGTAACACAAACTTTTCATTAGTTTGCTTTCTGAATGAATATCCAGTCTTTAAGCCTATGGCTTTGCACCATTACCACTTCCTGCCTAATCTCTTTATCTGTATAGGGTGATAGCTTCTTCTTTTGCATTTGGGTGTCTTCTCTCCAAATAGCAAACACCCTTGAGTATTAATGCGTTGTATTTTTTGTAAGTTCTCATTTGCCATTAATATATTATTTTCCACTCTACTGGCATGTTTCCAGCTCACTTTCCATTCCAGCTATTCTTTCAGTGGCATGGGCACTGCAAAGGGAAATTGGTCTGAATTCTCATAGCTCCACTCAAGTCAGTGGGGTTATGTTGATTTACACTAGCTGAGGATCTGGCCCAGATATTCTACCAGCTCTGGGAGGGGATTGCCAAAGGCACAGATAGGATCTGGGTGCTTGCCTGCCCTTTGTAAATCTCCCCTTTTGTTTCAAATATACTTCCCATTTTCTTAGTACCATAAATCCCATAGTTATGGGAAAAACAATTCTCAGATCTCCACAAAGAAGTTTGACTCTGATATTCTGCTCTTTTTTATACACATGGAACATTTTTTTCTCCATCTGTTGTATACGGCCAAGTAGGGTGAAAACCATCATGTAATTTTTTGTCTTCATTTTTGAATGCTCAGGATCTCAATTCAGTACAGCTGAGCACCCACAACTTCAATGAGAGCTGTGGATGCTTGGTGTCTATGAAAATCTGGGCCAGTGGATCTCAAAAGTTGGGAACCCACCACTGGGGTATCTAGAATGACAGGATATTTTAAAATAAATTAGGGGCCAGAGTCTCGGCTGGTGTAAATCTATCAAACAGCATTTACTCATAGGGAACTGCACCTACTTATACTAGCTGGACCTGAGGACTTTGATCATTTCCATAATCATTTCTGATTAAAAAAAATCTTCTACATATTGTAACATCAAACAACTTCCTGTTTCCCATTTGTTCCTTTGAGCAACAGATGAATTAAATAGAGAAAAGGCTACTGAAGTTTGTTTCTGGCAGTTTTGATAGGCGAGTTAGAAACAGAGTGGAAATATTTGGATTGACATATTGAAAGGCAAGGTATCAAGAGTCTTTACAGAAAATATTTATCATCTCCAAACCAAGGTGATAGTGCTCTCCGAGATCCAGGCTCATAGTAATAACTGGGCATTTTAATTTGCTGCAGATCAGATGTAATACTGTGTTCAAGCATGAGGAGATAAAGGTGGGGAGAGCTTAACACAATTGTGGAGAGCCAGCTTTTCCATTGCTATGTGTAGCTGATATCTAGAGGTGAATAATATTTGAGCAGGGATATGATAAGGGAGGTGACTTGAGGTTACTCTTTCAAATGTCAGTTGTTGGAGGGATTTTGGCTGTGAACACAGGTAAATTAAGCTTTAAAAAGGCCAAATATAAATACCATTAGTAGTGCATTAAGTGATATAGACTGGTAATACTTATTACAAAGAAATAGTGCAGATGAAAGTGAGGGAAAGATTAAAGAGGTGGGAGAGGTAGCTCAGAGGGAGTGTATGCCATTAAGTGAAACTAAGCATAAAACTCCCAAACTCCTTTAAGCTGAATGCAAGCAAAATCAGAGCTCTAAAAAATTACAGGGAGGAAACAATCTGCAGCATTGTTAGAGTTTTATGAGAAGAAGCAAGGGGACTGTAAAGAGGGCATTGAAAGCGCAAATGGGAATAATGAAGCACTGTGATCGAGGAATATTAAGATAAACAATACAGGGTTCTTTAAATATATTGGAGGACTGAGAAATAAGAGGGAACTAGTGGGAACTTGAGAAAGGAAAACAAAGTAGGGCATTCTTAGTAGCTGAAAATGAATTGACGGAAGTACAGAATCATTGTTTGTAAAGGAGACTCATATCAATACATCTCTGGGGGTGATGTATTTGTGGGCACTAATGAGGACAAATTAAAAGGATGACATTACTAAAGGAGTAGATAAGAAAAGAGGGAAACACATAACGCTCTGGGGAGTGATGGGTTATATCCCCAAGTGATAAAGGAGACTGAGGACTGATTTTCAGAGGTGCTGAGGACCCCGACTCCAGTTTTAAACCTCTGGGAGCTGTGGGTGCTCGACAACATCTCTGAAAATCAGGCCTATAGGAAGTTATAAACTTCACAGATGCAAAGAGAGTTGCTGAGGACAGGGCTACAAGCCTCTGACGGGAGGACCAAAGGGTTTTTATCTAATTGGTGGGAAATGTTCTGTCAAAACTTCACAGCATGAGCCAATTTCTTACCAATGGGATTTAGAAATATGTTTTCCCTGGGCTTTCCCATAAACCTTTTCTGCAGAGTTTCCTGCACCCTACTCTGAAGTAGCTGCTGCTGGCTGCTATTGGAGACAGGATATTGGATTAAGTGGACCACTGGTGTGATCCATCCCTATCTTCCTATCTAGGCCTATTCCCGAGAATCCAACATAGACCACAGATGGAATTTAACCCCAGAAGTGCTTTCTTCCATAGTGGGCTGGAAGTTTGTTTTTTTAATTCTCACTCTTTAAACTTGGTTAATAGACAAAGTCACAAAGTGTTGCTTCTTTTTTTTAGCCACCCTGCCTGCCTGCAAAATAAAAAAAAAAGTGTGATATTTGTAGCTGTTAATTATACATGTGTGTGTTCTTTCACTCTCATAATAGTAAGTGATAACACTAAAGCACGTTCTTTCCTCTTGGTGGCTATTTTGAACCTCATGCATTTGTATTATGTGATAATCAGCACATCTCCCATTTCCTTGTAAAATATAAGGCCAGGAGGGGCAGGAGTTCATATAGTCCATTATAATTAATTTATAGTCTTGTGGAACCCTCAAAAATGTTGCATCATTTGTCCATGAGGACTCTTTTGGGAATATATATCGTGCTGAAATGGAGATTTGCTGACTATTGAGGAAATACCCAAAATGGATTTAAAAGAAGCAAATATCATCCCATAAAACTGCATGAAAATAACTTTTAAGCATTTGACTAGGCAACACTAATACCTGGAAACTAAACATTTTTAGGGCAGCCAATTCTCTTAATTCAGTACTGTCTTGGCAAAGGTTAGCTACTGGGAAAAATATGGTAGGATGCTGCTGATTAAGCAAACATACTAATGGAGATTCATTCACTAATGGAGATCGTGCACTGTCGTGTGTGCTTGGCTGGTTATTTTAACATACAAATTTCCTTAATTGGAGGATATTAAAGTTAAATGTTACATTTGACAAATCATTTCACATATCATTTCCCCCCCCTGGCTTTTGTGGGAATCCGTGGCAAAACTTAGGGCTTGGTGGTCTGCAGTCAGGATAGGAGTTTGCAACTGGACAGAAGATTTTCTTGCTGCTTTCAAGGATGTGGTTGTGTTTCTTTTTGCACCTTTAATATATGCCAAACACACCTAGAGCTTACGATAGCGAAACTTTAAGGGACAGATTCTTATTTAAAAATGCAGTGTGGCGCAGAGGCGAGGGCAGTAGGCTTGAAGTCAGGATACCTGCCCTTATCATGTCAGGTGTCTATGCCTCTGTTTTCCCTCTAGCCCTTTGTGTATTTAGACTGCAAGCTTTTTAGGGCAGGGACTATCTCTTATTATGTGTTTGGAATCTTGACTGAGGCCACTAGATGTTACTTACAAAATTAATGGTTCCCTTACTCATCAGGGATAGCACCTTATTCACAAATGGTCCCGCTGACAAAATGGGACTATTTATGAAGTATGGTGATATTTACCATGAAGGTGTGTACTGGAATCTGGCTCAAAATGTTTGCATATGTCTAAATTAATAAGTAAATCTGGGAATTAAATTTAACCCTACAATTAATCATACCGGGCAAGTTTGTAATACCTTTCAAAAAAAAAATAATCCGGTGTATTAAATTATATATTTTAATTAGCATATTGTGACATAAAATATGAAAACATTGTATTTAATTAACGAGCATGATGATGGTGTATTTTCACTTTTAAATTAATGTTAATATCTTAGAGTTATATAGTGTCTGCAAACAGTGTGCTAAGCCTTTAAGGGAGGTTCAGATGCAACATTTCCATTACTGGGTCTTGGCCCTTTAAGAACAGGTATTCTGTGGTTTGCAGTCCCTGGAAAGAGGCTGAAAAGCAAGACCAAGCAAGGAAGAGGGAAGCAGGTTATAAAAGATAGGTCTAGTGTGCAGAGAGACCTGAAAGGAACATATATATAGTTCAGTACAGAAAGTCCCTCTGCAGAGGGAATTGGATGAAGGACTTACTGTGCCCTGGAAACTGCTCAGCCTCCTTAAATGACCCTAGAGAAAAGGGATTTGGGGACATGGACTCTGGCTGGCAGAGGAGAGCCACTAACTCCCAGGGAAGACAGGGCAGGTGGGTGGCAGTGGACTAGTGGACTGTTACACTGCAGAGTGGAAATGTCCTGGAGAGGGCAGAAGAACTGGAAGATCAGAATATAAAGAATCGTGTTATTGCCCTGGAAGGTAGGACTCAGTTGACTGGGCTAGGGGGTAAAACATTATGTGTGGACATTCTGACAATAGTTTAGACCTCAGTGGTGTCAGTTTACCTTGCCGCTGTTGAATCACAATGTGAGCCAAGTTTAAACTGATGTGCATGGACACTGCGTGTGTTTAACTAAATAGGTGTAAAATCACACTTGCTGTCAAGCCAGTGACACTTTGTGTGTATACCGGCCTGACATATTTTGGAGCAGATCGAAGTATTTTGGTACTTGGCACCTGGCACAACTCACCTACATGAAGGTGGAAAGGAGGCTTTGATTCCCATTGAGGGGGCAGACTGCCAGCATGAGGAAGTGGCGGCACAAGCTTCATCACACAGTATCCATGAACCGTAGCCCTGATCTGAAGAGACAACTTCTAGGTGTCCAAGGTTGCTCCAGGCCTTTGGGCTATTCCTTGTTTTGGCATCTCTGCTGAAACAATCAGTATCAAAGAGGGTGATGGTGTCTCAGACATGTCACTTGTCTGCTAGGAACCAGAATGAGATCACAAATCCCATATGCACAACTGATAGGTCTGCAAATTCATCTGCAATATCTTTGTTAAACAAAATCAGAACCCATCCAGGATGACAACTTGAGTGGGAAGTTTAACCTTAATGCCGATTACAATCACTGCGATATAACTCCCAATTTTGGAGCTAATAAAATCAGTTTATAGTCTGGCTTGTGGCATCTCTATAACAGGGTTTAAATATCACTCCCAAGCCTATTTCAGTTCATTTCCCTTTAGTATCGCATAGTGTTGCTTAAAATGCTTGAGATTCTATCTGAAATTAAATGCTCGATATTATATACAGTTCTGGGAGATGGAAATCATTTTCCTTAAAATCTATGTTTATCAGCACAAGACATACTATATCCTTCACATGTAGCATTGTTGGATGCATCTGAAAATTATACCAGTTTGGGATGAGTGCAGATATTTTTTTCAATATGACAGAAAAAAAAATTTCTATAGAGTAAGGTGGAAAGCTTAGAAAAAATAACAGTTCAAGAGAGCTCTGCAGGAGCACAAAAATATTAAACTATAACTTGCTAAGCACCTGGCCAAGGAAGAGAAAAAAAGGTGATGCAATGAGATTACTCATTCTGGACACAGATATTGCATATGGTAGGGAATTTAATTGTCTTGCAATTAAAGGATGAAGGCAAGATAGGGTGATCGTTTCTATTAGGCAGGAAGACAGCGCTGCTACCAATGATTCACTCTTCACATAAAAAGGCTTCTGAAATACTATGATCATTTGTAAATGTCTGCAAGAGAATTAATATATAAAAATAAGAAAATTCTTAAAGGCTATAACAATGACAAAACTACCTCAAAGGCTGACTTGAATGCCTACTGTACAATCAGAAGCAGATAGTCTTAGTAAAAATCTTGCAATCTGATGAATCCCAAAGCATAGATGACTTTACCATTGTAGTTCTATAAAATATTCTTTTTAAAAACCTTGTAAATCACCTTACCACCCCCCCACCCCCACCTGCATTTTAATGGCATTGTATTCAGAGCTCTATGGAAAGTACTAGAATAATTGCTAAGGAAAATATGATTCATTTAGGGTCATTTTCTTAATAAATAAATGGGGACAAAGCAATTGCAGTGAACAGGTTAGAGATACACTACACACTGAAATTATCTGGGCTTGAGTAAACATATATGTATTGTTGGTAATGTGAGGCAACAAACTGGAAATCATGACTCATGAGAGTGACCAGCTAGGTTAGAAAAAGGCTACTGGCTATCTATAGAGGGCTAGATTTGACAAGCAATTAGGGGTATTATCGTGGGAAAATGTTCACTATAATCCCCATGATAAAGTTCCTCACTGTACCAATCTCCTCTTCTAACACTGTCAGCCAGTCTCCCTGTGTGACTCTGTACTTCGAGGGGACACCCTACACTCCCATGTTCATATTTATAAAATGATTGTGTGGCATCCAATGCAAAGTTTGTCATGTTGGGTGTCTTCGGAAGGCTCATGATGCACTGAGCATGGTTGCTATAGTGATGTTATAGTAATTGTTACAGTAATGTTATAGTAAGGTTGTAGGTTATAATTTAATGTATATAGTTATGAGGCTGAAAATGTATCCTCATGGCTTAAAGCAAGCCCTTGCAAAAACTCTCCAAGGACAGAGAGGCAGTTCACACCTCATCAGGGCATGGATGGGACAAACCCAGCCCAGCCTCACAGGAACAATGGACACTGGCTCAGGCAGCAACAGAAGAATCAGTTAGACCCTGGAAGGAGTCACCCCCTTCCCTTGGGCAGTTTGGGACTGTGATGAGGTAATGCTCATCTGACTCTGAAGGGGGAGGGGGAAAAGCCAAGAGGAAAGAAAGGACATGATAAAAGGGAGAGACATTTTGCCATGCTCTCTCTATTCTGCCTACATCTACAGACACCACCACCAAGAGCCGACTGAACCACTGATCAAAGGGGAGAGCCTGGCTGAAGAGCCAGCCTGTGGTGAGAAGCATCTAAGTTTGTAAGAACAATGAGGAGTACTTGTGGCACCTTAGAGACTAACAAATTTCCTCATTGTTTTTGCTGATACAGACTAACATGGCTACCACTCTGAAGTTTGTAAGGACATTGAAAGTGCTAAAATCAGCTTAGAATGCGTTTTGCTTTTATTTCATTTGACCAAATCTGACTTCTTGTGCTTTGATTTATAATCACTTAAATCTATCTTTATAGTTAATGAATCTGTTTGTTTATTCTACCTGAAGCAGTATATTTGGTTTGCAGTGTGTCAGAAACTCCCCTTGGGAGAACAAGCCTGGTACATATCAATTTCTTTGTTAAATTGACAAATTTATATAAGCTTGCAGCATCCAGTGGGCATAAGTGGACACTGCAAGATGGAGGTTCCTAAGGTTGTTTCTGGGACCAAAGATATTGGCTAGTGTCATTCGCTTGCAAGTAGCTGGGAGCAGCTTACATGACCGAGGCTGTGTGTGACCAGCCCAGGAGTGGGGGTTCTCACAGCAGAGCAGGGTAAGGCTGGCTCCCAGACTCAAGGGTTGGAGTGGCTAGCAGATCACTGGGCCAGACAAAACCAGAGGGTAATGTCACACTCTATTCTCATTTTATTCTAATAACATAAAAATGGCCATATTGAGTGAGATAAATAGTCTATCCAGCCCAGCATCTCGTCTCTGACAGTGGCTAATGCCAGATGCTCCACAGGGAAAGAACAGAACAGGGCAATTATAAAGTGATCCTTCCCCTGTCATCCAGTCCTAGCTTCTCACTCGGAGGGATAAGGACACCCAGAGCATGAGGTTGTGCCACTGACCACCTTGGAGAATAGCCATTGATGGACCTATCGTCAATGACTCCCTGTTTGCCTCCTGGATATCCACCCATATTTGGTGTCACCCAAGTGGTGTTTGTTGTTGTTGTTTGTTTAATAATTGAGATTCTGCTGTACCAAGCATCTGAACTTTATTACCAAACTGGTTCCCTTGCACGCATCTTTTACTTAAGCAAATAAGTAGCCCAAGAATAGGAAAGTCCTTGTAAATTTTCCTCAGACCTATATGTATATTTTAGAGTTGGAAAATCAAACCCCGCATTATAGAACAAATTACTGCAAGCCTGATTATTGTGGAGTATGGTTCAAATATGGATATTGGTATAACACAGGACTTCTTTTGAACTCTGTGGATTATTCCCTCCCACCCAATCCACCCCTGCTAATTTTCAGTATGTTTCTATCACGTTCATGGAATAATATGGGCTCCCTCTGGTGACTAATTGAACACCTGCAAATTCCCAGAGCTGTTAATCAAAGACTGGAGCCTGCTGGATAAAGCATCTGCTTTGTGCTCATCAGGAAGCCACATCCCTCCTGGAGCTAGATTTGTATTTGTATTTTTAATTCTATACACAGCAATAGCTTCAGTAAGGACCAATTCCAGCAGGCAGCCCACTGTGTTGCTCAAACTTTAGCATATTCCCATGTATCTTTCCCTAAAATCTGGTTCAACCCTTAAAGACTACATCTCCTAGGTCACCAATTTATTGTTATTCTTTTGGGCGGGAGGGGGCAGCTAAGGCGGGTTTTACTGTATCTCTTTTCCACCTGGGGAGGAAATTAAATTTTCACTATGCCTAGTACAGTTCAATACCTCTTGTGTGAGACGCAAAGCACACTAAAGTCTGATGTTCGTGCTGCTCTGCATGCTTGATATGAATAAAGCAAGGCTAGACTGAGGTAACCACTGGACATAGACTGAGGCCCTTAGGGACTTGCAAATGATTCCAAACTTGAAGGGGAATCTTAATGCAATGACCTAATAAGACTCCTCACCAGTGTATATCTTGTCTCGCAGAGCAAAGCACACTGTTCAAGGGAGATCTGGGAAGCTTTCTTCAGTAATATGGTCTTTGCATACGAATTGAAAATGTCCTATTCCGATATGTTGTTCTAGTCCTCTGAGGATGGAGGGAACATCTGAGGCTAGTGTGGTATGTACAATAGCCTTTATGTAAAGAAGAGAGACATTTACCTTCGGAGTATATGATGGAGTGGGGAAAGATGAGGCAGGAAGAAGATGAAAAATTGGTGGCTAGAAAGCAGTGCAGTAAAAACTGGACACTTAGGGCTTGATCCTTACCTATGGCGGCCACATGTGGGTACAGAAGTGCCCTTTTTTGATCCCCCAGTCCTGAGTAATCAGGGTCACCAAACATATACTCAGCATAAGTTAGAGCATCAGGAGGACTTCTCCCTAATACATGTCAGGTGTCAGTTACAGCCAGGGATTAGTGCGGCATAGGACTGCCTTTTCTCCTTGGCCCAGCTGTAGAGACAGGTCATAGCATAGGAGCTGCTATGTAATACTGAAGGCTCAAGTTATTCTGATCCAGAGGAAAGATAAGAAGAGCCACAGGAGACCAATGTAGCTGCACAAGGAGCTTTTTAGCTATCTAAAAAACAAAAGGAATATATAAAGGAAATAGAAAGAGGGGCATGTCACTAAGGAAGTATACAAGGGAATAGAACGAGTGTTTAGGGACAAAATCAGGAAAGCCAAGGAAAAGAATGAGCTAGAACTGGCCTCCTGCTCAATGGAGAAGGTGATCTGGTAAAGAAAGATGATAAAAAGGCAGAGCTGCTCAATGCCCTACTTTGCTTCAGCCTTCACACAGAAAAAGAACATGTGACTGGACAACTAGCAAATTCATGATAGAAAATAAAGGGGAAGGGATGCAGATCAGGATAAGTAAAGAACACATCAGAGATCTTCCAACTACTTTGAATAAATTCAAGCCAGCAGGACCTGATGTTATTCAGCCCAAGGTGTTGAAAGAATTAGCTGAAGAAATATTGGAGCCAATGCCAATAATATTTGCAAACTCATGGATGACAGGTGAGGTGTCAGAAGACTGGAGAAAGGCTAATGTGGTGCCCATCTTTAAAAAGGAGGGAAAGGAGGAACCTGGGAACTATAGACAAGTCAGCCTGACCCCAATTCTCAAGTAGCTACTAGAGCAATGGATAAAATATTCAATTTGCAAATACCCAGAGGATGATGGGGTGATCACTAGGAGCCAGCATAGATTTACTAAGAACAAATCATGCCAAACCAGCTTGGTTTCCTTCTTTGATAAGATAACTGGTTTGATGGAAAGGGGGAATGCAGTGGACACAATATACCTGGATTTTAGCAAGGCTTTTGACACAGTCCCACATGACGTTCTCATAAGTAAGTTGGAGTCATGTGGGCTCAGTAGAGCTACCATTAAGTGTATACATAATTAGTTAAATGACCACAAAGAAAGAGTAACTATTAATGGAATTCTGCCAGATCGGAAGGAGGTTTTAAGTGGGGTTCCATAGGGATCTGTTCGGGGTCTAGTGTTATTTAACATCTCTATTAATTATCTGGATGTAAGAATAGAGAGCATACTGATACATATTCAGATGACATAAAGCTAGAAGGGCGAGTTGCGAAATACTTTGGAGGATAGAGCTAAAATTCAAAGGGATCCTGATAAATTGAAGAACTGGGCTATAGTCAACAAAATGAAATTCAACAAAGACAAATGTAAGGTGCTACACTATGGGAAGAAAAAACAAATACAGAATGGGGGGAAACTGGCTTGGCAGCAGCACTACTGAGAAGGATCTGGGAGTTGTGGTGGTTCACAACCTCAACATGAGTCAACAATGCAATGGTGCTGCAAAAAAAAGCAAATGCAAGTCATGGGAGATGATAGTACTGCTCTACATGTTGCTGGTTAGGCCTGAGCTGGAGTAATGTGTCCAATTTTAGTCACCGTTGTATAGAACGGATGTAGAGAAACCAAAAATGAACAAGAGGTGAATCACAAAGATGATCAAGGAAATGGAATGCAAGCCATATGAGCAACAGCTGAAGGAACTAGATGTGTTTAGTCTGGAAAAGAGGAGATTAAGGGGGGACATGATAGCAGTCTTTAAATATTTGATAGGTTGCCATAAAAAAGATGGAGAAAAAATATTCTCTTTTGCCATAGAGAGCAGGACAAGTGGCCATGGGTTCAAACTAAAGCATAGCAAATTTGGATTCAATCTCAGGAAACACTTTATAACTGTGAGAACAGAAGGACAATGAAACAAACTGCCTAGAGAAGTCATGAAATCTCCTTCACTGGAAGTTTTCAAAAAGAGGCTGGATAACCATCCGTCTTGGATGGTTTAGCCACAACAAATCCTGCCTCTTGGCAGGGGGTTAGACTAGATGACCCACGTGGTCCCTTCTAACCTTATGGTTCTATGATTCTGTGGCAGCTGTGTACAACCCTAGGTCCTCCTACGTAGGGAGAATCCTCCAGTAGCCATCTAGGATGACTTTTTCACCATGGGTAAAAAGCAAATCAGGGAACTGACCCTTAGCCTTTCAAAGTCATTGATATCCCTTTATATAGTGTGCGAGAATGGACTGCAGAGGAAGGAAGTGATGTCATGTGCTCTAGCAGCAGAGCTGGTAGGAATGAACTGCAAGTTCTTTCTTGTCCTACAGAGGGTTTTATTTAATTTGATTTATACTAAATTGAGAAGTGAGTAAGTGATATATATGAATAGGACCAATAAAGTTTGTTGACAATGTTCATTGCACATGACTTCCTTTATGTGGCTCTTTACATTCACTCTTGGTCATAGTTAAGACTTCTAACCAGGATCCTGAGAAGCTGAAGGAAGAGCCATCACATCTCACGATAAACTCCATATTCTGATTTTAATTTTTGGCTGGGATCATATTAAACACATCTTTAAAATATATATGCCAGGCAGCAGATGTAGAAAGCAATTAGACTCAGATCCTCATAACAACATGCTATGATCTCTGTTCATATATCTGCAATCCTCTGAAGTATGGAGCTGTGGGACATCTGCCAGGAAAACAATTGAATTTACCAACATGAATAAATAAAATCAGACTTACTAACCAAACAGTCATGTAGGGTTTTTGTGTGTGTGTGTTTTAGTCTCTTTCTATTTCTTCGGTGCCAGTGTCTTCTCTGCTATCTCCCTTATTCATTCTCTTTAGAGGCTTAACACTTATTTACGTGTGTATTCTTCCTTGATTTAAAATTACAATGCAGTAAAGAATATGCGTTAAGTGCAGGACATAACAGGACATTCAATAAGGGCCTGAGTGTTTTTAACTGCCATTTATTTCAATGTATGTTTAGAATGCTCACTACCTCCTGAATGTATCTCTGGATGCTATAGGGCAATGGAATGATGTAGTATTTCTTGCACTGGCCACTGATAGAGATGGAGCAAATTGGACCAACAGCCAGTTCCGGAATGGGAATTTCTATGCCTCTCTTTCTCCTAATTAGAGATAGGCCAAAAACTTGCAGCCATTTCTCCTGCCCCCTCCAACCAAACTCCTTTGAACACTTACGGTTGAGATAAATGGAACCTGGCTGTAATCCACCCATTCTTAGCTTGGCAAAACCAAAAAGGTTTATCAGAATCAGATCTAACCTGTTTTGGCTTGTCCTGCTCTTCTCCCTTTGTAGACTAGGCCCTGGTCTACACTACGGGTTTAGGTCGAATTTAGCTGTGTTAGGTCGATTTAAAAATGACTGCATCCACACACCCAACCCTGCTCCGTCGACCTAAAGGGCTCTTAAAATCGACTTCTGTACTCCTCCCCGACGAGGAGAGTAGAACTAAAATTGACCTTGCTGTGTCGAATTTGGGGGAGTGCGGACGCAAATCGACGGTATTGGCCTCTGGAAGCTATCCCAGAGTGCTCCATTGTGACCGCTCTGGACAGCACTTTGAACTCCGATGCATTAGCCAAGTACACAGGAAAAGCCCTGGGAACTTTTGAATTTCATTTCCTGTTTGGTCAGCGTAGCGAACTCAGCAGCCCTCAGTAGCACAGGTGACCTTGAAGTGCCCCCAGAATCATAGAGCGCAGAATGTTTCTACGCTCCCCCTATCATCTCCGTGCCTGAGGTTATCGCAGATTAGAAGGGGAAAAAAATGCACTCGTGATGACATGTTTTCCGGGCTCATGCAGTCCTCCCGCACTGATAGGACACAGCTTAATGCATGGAGGCATTCAGTGGCAGAGGCCAGGAAAGAATTAAGTGAGGGCGAAGAGTGGAGGCAGGACGCAAGGCTGAGGCTAATGGGGGAGCAAACAGACGTGATGAAGCATCTGTTGGAACTGCAGGAAAACCAACAAGAGACAGACCCCTGTTGCATCCACTGTAGAACCACCTACCCTTCTCCCCATGTTCTATAGCCCTCCTCCCCCAGACGCCCAAGAAGACGGGGAGGGGAGGGAGGAGGCTCCGGGCACTCAGCCACTCCATTCCAGAGTTTAGCCGAGCAACAGAAGGCTGTCATTCAAACAGTTTGATTTTTAGTGTGGCTACAATAAGCAATGTGGCCTTGTCCTTCCCTCCTCCCCCACCCCACCCGGGCTACCTTGTCCGTTATCTATTTTTTTAAATTAATAAATAAAGAATGCATGGTTTCAAAAAAAGTTGTTACTTTATTTCAAAGGGGGAGGGTGGTTGGCTTACAGGGAATTAAAATCGACAAAGGGGGCAGGTTTGCATCAAGGAGAAACACGCACAACTGTCACACCGAAGCCTGGTCAGTCATGAAACTGGTTTTCAAAGCCTCTCTGATGCGCAGCGCGCCTTGCTGTGCTCTTCTAATCACCCTGGTGTCTGGCTGCTCAAAATCGGATGCCAGGCGATTTGCCTCAGCCTCCGACCCCACCATAAACGTCTCCCTCTTACTCTCACAGGCCTGGTCCACACTGGGGGGCAGTGTCGAGGTAAGATACACAACTTCAGCTACGGGAATACCGTAGCTGAAGTCGAAGTATCTTATCCCGACTTACCTCCCGTCCTCACCGCTCGGGATTGACATCCGCGGCTCCCCCGTCGACTCTGCTACCACCACTCGCTCTGGTGGAGTTCCGGAGTCGACGGGAGCGCGTTCGGGGATCGATATATCACGTCTAGATGAGACGCGATATATCGATCCCCACAAAATTGATCGCTACTCGCCGATTCGGCGGGTAGTCTGGACGTACCCACAGATATTATGGAGCACACAGAAAGCAGCAATAACAGTGGGAATGTTGGTTGTGCTGAGGTCTGACCAACAGCGCCAGCGAGCTTTTAAACGTCCAAAGGCCCATTCTACCACCATTCTGCACTTGCTCAGCCTAGAGTTGAACTGCTCTTTACTACTGTCCAGGCTTCATGAGCCATGGCATCAAGGGGTAGGCTGGGGTAGGTGCTACTGTGCAGTGCTGCCAGCTGGGAGAGCAGCCTGAGGCAGAAGCCTCCAGATCGCAACAGCAGCAGTGATGGTGAGCTGAGTGGGCTCCATGCTTGCCGTACTATGGCGTCTGCATGGGTAACCCAGGAAAAAAGGCGCAACACGATTGTCTGCTGTTGCTTTCACGGAGGGAGAGGAGACTGACGATATATACCCAAAACCACCTCTGACTATGTTTTTGCCCCATCAGGCATTGGGAGCTTAACCCAGAATTCCATTGGGCAGCGGAGACTGTGGGAACTGTGGGATAGCTACCCACAGTGCACCACTCTCCGATGCTAGCCACGGTAGTGAGGACACACTCCGCCGACTTAATGCGCTTAGTGTGGATGTATGCAATCAATTGTATAAAATCGATTTCTAAAAATCGACTTCTATAAATTCGACCTAATTTCATAGTGCAGACATACCCTAGATATGCAGAGCCAAATTCTCTACCTGTTGATGCTGTGCAACGCCACACAAGTTTACAGGGTTGCATCAGCTGTCATTGGAGAATGAACTCCTCTGAATGTGCCTCCTCTTTTAAACCTTCATTTGGCAGCAGGTTGGAAAATGTGAATTGAGTATTCTACTCCAGTCCTTTCAGGATGCATCTTGCATATGGAATTCTGTATATTCAGTTTCTTGCAAATAATAAAGAACAAATTCTCTTCTCTGTGTTCAGCTTTTCTGAAATGCCACAGAGCCAACAATAACCTTTGTGAGGAAGGTTGGTGTTGTGGATAAGGCAATGGACTTAGATTTAGCTGCTGAATCTTCCACAGGTTTTCTCTGTGACCTTGGGCAAATCATTTAATTTCTCAGTGCCTCAGTTCCACATCTACAAAATAGGGATAGCACTACCTCTCTCCCAGATGCTTATTTATTTAGATTGTAAGCTCTTCAGGGTGGGGACTGTCCATTCCTATGTGTCTATACGGTGCCTAGCTGAATGGGACTCTGTAATACAAAATAACAGTGAGGGAACTGTGGTATTAATGTAGATGGACTAAATAGGTCAAAGGTGTTAACACACCGCAATCACTATCCAACATTAGACGGTGTTAAGCAAGGTTTGGTATTTGATAAACAGAGACCTCAGCCTGCATAATACCATGGCACACACCATTAAAATCCTTTTAACCTTTATTTAAAGATTAAAAAAAGAGAAAGAAACACAGGTAAAGTATTTGAAGTGTAAAGTATTAAATAAGGCAATCATTTTAACAACAGTCCTTGTTCCCTTTTCCTTTAGCTGGAGAGAGCTTTGGCAGGGGTGGGATGGGGGGGGGGAACAACGACCTTGTTTGACTATCTCATGGATAGTATCAAACATGGTAATAACTGTCCTTTTGGGGAAGGGTGAAGAAGTTAGTTGAGATGAGCTGGAGCTGTTGTCCCTGTTGTTGTTAAAGTCCTATCCCATTTCATCCCAGGTGGTGTTTGGGATTCAGCTGGAGCTGTTAGAGGTAGCAGTGTCATCTGGATCCCTCTCACAGGCTCGATTTGGTCAGGACATCTCTCAGGATTACGATGAAAAAGATTCAGGGCCCCAGGAGACAGTGGCGGTGGCAGCCATCACGGTGAAGCTCACTCCAATTGCAATTTTTTTTCTCTCTAAAATCTCTTCATAAGGACCCACAAAGAAAAAGTTGGGTGAAATAGACCAGCCTCATTATTTTGTCCACCAATTATGCCTGTTTTCTGGCACCCCAATTTTTGTTCACTGATTTCTGGTTCCATGATCTTAATATAGTCCTTGAATTATATCAGGAGGCCTTTTTGTTTGGACTAATTCAGACTAATTCCCTTTCAGACCTTTTCTCACCAACATTTGTTATTATAGGTTATTGTGACATCTTATGAACTTTCAAGTACTTTTTACAGCTCATAATTAGGGTAAATGTGTAGACCCAATTATCACAACATAATTTCCTGTCAAGTGAAAGGTTAAAATCTTCATGAACCTCCTAACGAGATTGAGCATTTATAATTATCATCCCTACACCAGGATTATATTGTCCTTTCATATTTTAGACTCAAGTTACTTTTGAGGGGGGAGGGATAGCTCAGTGGGCTGAGCATTGGCCTGCTAAGCCCAGGGTTGTGAGTTCAATCCTTAAAGGGCCCACTTTGTGATCTGGGGCAAAATCAGTACTTGGTCCTGCTAGTGAAGACAGGGGGCTGGACTCAATGACCTTTCAGGGTTCCTTCCAGCTCTATGAGATAGGTATATTTCCACTTTACAATTCACCACAATAATGTTAAAGTGAAGCACTCCTAAATAAAGCAATGAGAGAATTGTCTATGTTTAAAAAAGGAGCAATATATATGTCCAAGTATAAAATGCCTCATGCTCAAAATATTAAAATGTACCTTTATAATTCTAGTTCTGAAGTTCTGTCTTTATTTTAAAGCCCTAAGACCTTTTCTCTACAACAGCCACTCAGAGAAGCTGTAAACAAACCAGATGTGCATATCATCTGCTTTACTTTTACTAGCTGTAAAGGAGAGAGACTTTCGTTAGTCATTTGTTCCACAAAAGCAGGCTGATTAAACAATACAGGAGGTATCCACGCTAATTGGAATTATTTAATTCAAGCAAAGGGACTGATTTTTTTTGAGGTGAAATCAACAGGTGCTGAAAGAGCTCAGTACCTCGCAGGACTGGGCCTAACGTGTATGAATGTGCTTGAGATATGACACGATGAGCCTCTTTTCCCCACACCCACCCACACTCTTTTCTTCAACTCCCTTGTTTGCTCTGGCTTTTTTCTTGTACTTATAACAAGATTTTTTTTCAATTATAGAGCAGTCAGTTTCCAGTGAAGGATATCAAATTGCTTTCCTCAAATTAAATCACACAAATCCGCCATGAGATAACATAGGCAGTTTAATATTCTTATGTTTATTTCTCAGATGGGACAACGGAAACAGAGAGGTGGAGTTACTCCCTCAATGCGACGCATTACGTTTGTGGCAAAACTGGGAATGAAACCCAGGAAGCTTAGATTCCAATCATATGCTGCAGCCACTAACTAAGACTTATACCTTCTCTGCCTTTTATTTACTGAACCATTAGTTTCTGCACGCCAGAAGTATGTCATCTGATAAGTTAACAGTATGAAAAGAAATCCCACCTCCCTAAAATAAAACAATGCACTCTGAGAGTTGCAGCCACCGCTTTGAAGGGAGCACACATGAGAGAATGATGAGGGCATTGCAGTTATATCAAATATGTAAACTCTTAAGACTTTTTATTTTATCTGTCTATACGATTCCTACTGTTGTGTTTGTCTGTCTTTAACACACACCCCCCCACACAAAAATATGTCTTTGATACCCTAATGGAACCAAATCTTGCCTTCATTTACAGCAGTGCATCGCCTATTGAAATTTGCATGCTTGCATCAATGGAAGTGAGAGCAGGATTTGGGACAGAGAGTATGCTTGTGCTAAGAAGCCCATAGGATGACTTTGTTTGTGTTAACAGAACTCTGTTACTGGACACTGCCCTGGAGCACACCCCCTTGTGGCCTCTCATGGTCTGGTGAGTCTGCCGTTGTCAGTGTCTGGTTCTTCCAGGCAATTACCCAGACCAGATTACTGCAAACCTAATAACCCCGTCAGGGGATCTGGTTTATTAACTCTTTTTTGCAGAGTGCAAACCACCTCTTTTTTAATATCTCGCCTTCACACATACTCTGGGTCCATATAAGAATCCGGGTCAGTTTCCTTGCCCCTATTCAGGAGTCCCCAGCTCTCCTCATGGAGCTGGGTTGTACTTCACGCTGGCTGCAGGCCCGCCTCCAGCTGGCCTCTTTCCCCCAAACAGTCACTTTACATTTCGACTTGGAGGGCTCAGCGGGTACCTGCAGGTGTCTCTCCCTCCTCTGAGGAAGGAGGGGCATAAATGCTGCCCCCCCAAAGCAAATCCCAATTGGCTGGAGAGAACAGAGCCTTGCCCACCCACTCTACAAGGCTCCTGCTTCCAGAATCTTAAAGAAACAGTCACGGGTTTTTCCTTTAAGCACTACTTATTCCTGTGGCTGCTTCACCTCTTCCAGTATCTCTTATTTCCTAGATCCTACTGTCCTTAAGAGAACAGACTACCCCTGTCACAAACTCTCTTCCATTAAGAGGGTAAATGAAGTCTGTAGTAACAGTAATCAAAGCAACTGAAGATGCAAAAAGGTTTGTTTTCCAGATAAGATAAGACAATGGAAGTGCTTTTGTGAAATGAACATGGATAACAATTTGGAAGGGAATTTTTAACGGAGACATATTCTAGCAGCAAATGCCAAGAAGAAGGAAAGTGGAACTTGTGTATCACACTGGCTGCCAGTGTGATAAAAGGAGATACATTTTTTGGTAAAAAATCCTTACTTCAGGCAAACTGAAAGATCTTCAATTTTTTTTATTTATTTTTTGGTAATAGCTGAGTTTATTTTAATTAAAATGTAGATGGACTCTCTGGCCCCAATTCTGCCAGCAATTAAACGTGTTGAAATTTATGTTCACGATTGCATAAAGTTAAGCATAAGCATAAATGTTTGCCGTATCAGGACCTATCTGAACTTGATTTCTAGAAAAACAGGAATTTGTTTTCCACAAGAAAGAGAAGAGCAGAGGACTCGTTGGCAAAAATATTTAGTTGCAGGTAGGTGGGGTCTGAATCTAGCCAGCACTAGCCTACTCTGGGTTAGCCATCACTGTGGACACTGCTGAAGTGCATTAACAGTTCATTAATGTGCTTTGATCTAGTCCTCTTTGAAACAGCTCTATGCCAAAGTGCATTAATGAATTGTTAATAGGCATCAGCAGGGTCCACACAAACAGTTAGTTCCTGGCAGGTTAGTGTAGGGTAGAATCTAATCCCAGTTTACTGTGAACTGACTGTGTGTAGACAAGCCCTATGTCTACCAAGGACAGCATGACTGTCATAAATCCACTCACGAGAGCTACTTGTTTTTTATTTGCTTCCTTTTGCATATGCAATCTAGAGCCACCTGGAGGAACTTGGGCAGACCCTCCATCACATGCATTTCATGTTAAAGGGACACTGGCAACTTGCATTTGCTGAAATTGAATTTAAAACTGAATTTTTTGGTAGAGATCCTTTAAATAGGATAATAGAGTTATTTTTCAGTTTCTTTAAAATATTTTTTTCTCCTCCTTGCTAGTGTGCAGAGGGGTCTTTGGGTGGACTGTAGCATAATAACCAAACATGCTATTGGTTTTTTCCACCTCTCCCCACCCTTTTCTTTGTGTATACCCCTGCCTGCTGCCTCTTCAGTTTCATTTTCAGCGGCTGCTACTGATAGCCCAAAACCCCGTTGCAGAGTCTGGGGATATGCATGTGCCTAAATGATGAAACTGACTACAACAGTGGTTCTCAACTTTTCTGGGCTCAGGACCCATTTATAAATGTTTATGGCCTGTCGTGACCCAGTAAATAGTCTGGGGGTGGAGGCAATGACTTGGTTTGTGTCCTTCTTGGCCCTCACCCCACAGTGGCAGCTCCTGTGATGAGGGGCTGGCTGGGCTTGGCTCTCCGCTCCAGGTGTTGCAACCTATGGGGTTGCAGCACCACTCAGATTAAGCCCTGCCCCCCCCGACTGGAGCCAGGGGCGGCTCCAGGCCCCAGCACGCCAAGCGTGTACTAGGGGCGGCATGCCGCGGGGGGAAGCTCTGCCGGTCGCCAGGAGGACGGCAGGCAGGCAGCCTTTGGCGGCATGCCTGCGGAGGGTCTGCTGGTCCCGCGGCTTCGGTGGAGCCACGGGACCAGCGGACCCTCCGCAGGCACGCCTGCAGGAGGTCCACCGGAGCCGCGGGATCGCTGACCGGCAGAGCGCCCCCCGCGGCATGCCGCCGTGCTTGGGGCGGCAAAATATCTAGAGCCGCCCCTGACTGGAGCAAATTTGTGCGAGTGGGGTTGTGACATGGCTCATGCGGTTGCAGTGCCATTCACTCAAAAATGGCCTATCCAGATGCCCGTCATCATGATGGCTGGGCCAAACCTGGGTGGTGCTAGGACCCCAGAGGCTGCAAAGCCTTGAGCAGGGAGGTGAGCCCACCCACCCCAGGGGACAGGAGCCACAGGAGCTGCCACGCCACCCTTTGAAACATTCTGGCGACTCAAATTTGGGTCCCGACCCACTGGTTGAGAACCGTGGACTATAGCATTGCTAGGCTTGGCAGAATTTGATCTTTTCCCCCCAATTTCCACAATTAATATTGATTTTTAAATCATTTTTTATTTTTACAGTTATGAAAAATTAAGGGGAAGGGGTGGGGTTAGGGCAGTGCTGACATTGGGCCTGCCGGGGGTGCCTATCACTGACAGCAGGGCTACCTGTGTGGTTGAGGAACCTGCAGTCCTGGTGGGGCAGAGCAGAGACACCCCCCCGTCCCCAGCCAGTGCAGCAAGGAGGAGGACGAGCCTATGGCAGTGGGGGAGTTCCTACCTGAGGCCAGCTATCACACCCCTGGCTGGTCAGTGAATGATCAGGGCCATGACATAAAAACTTCAGAGGGCTCCCTGCATGGCTGGTGAGACCTGATCTCTGCAGGCACAAGGTGCAGGGAAGGCTGCGGTCCTGGCAGGGCAAAGCAGAGACTTCTCCTTCCAGGACTTCAGTGAGGAGGAGGAGGTGCCGGTTGTGAGAAAGGCCACCCCACTGCTGAGTGGCTTTGTCCCTGGACAGGAGCCATTCAGCAGTGGGGTGGCCTCCCCGGGACTGGGAACTTGTCCTTCTCCTCACAATCCTGGCCCTGGGCTCTGTTACCTGGGGTTTCTCAGAATGCAAAGCAGTGGTAACTTAACTGTTTCTCTCCAGGCGATGTCAGACATAAATCAGTGGGGACACAGCTCAATCCGCCTGATCAATAACAATCACAAGCAGGAATGTTTTCATCTAAAACTATTTTTTATTAGATCTCACACACACACACACACACACACACACTGTCACAGTAGGGTTAGAGCATTTCAAAACAAGTGTATTTACCTAGAGTTAAGAAATGGTTTAGAGGAATCAACAATCAGCTTTCCAGGGGGCCCTGCCTTCCAGCTAGCTGCTGGGCATAGATGCCAGAGTCAATGGAGCTCCATAAAAGGCAAAGGGGTCTTCCCGTGTGGATCCCATTGCAGAACTGTGGCCATAGCAAAAAAGTTTGCTATAGTTTGATTCACGAGGACATTTCTAATGATCTTTTATACAGTGAAAATATTTGGGTCATTAAATATTAATGAGGGGAATATAAGTGCAATTAAAAAAAAAATCAACATTAGAAAACTTCCTGGCAAAACATCATCATGAGCTCTATGAAGTTTTCCAGACTCTGGACTCATACTGAGAGGTTCAGCACATTAAGAACCCGAATTTGTTCCCATTGATGCCAATGGTAAAAGTCACATTGACTGCAGCAGTACAGGGTTGGGCTGCTTCCATGCAGGATGTGTTTGTGAGGTTGGTAAATGCTGTTATATCTATTACAAACATGTGGTCTGATCCTGCAAGGTTCTCAGTGCCCATCAAAGGCTTTGATCCTGTACTGAGAACTGCACAGGCTGACCCCCGGACCCTTCAGGCTCAACAGTTAGTGATCAATGGCTCAATATCTAGTTGGCAGCCAGTATCAAGTGGAATGCCCCACGGGCTGGTCCTGGGGCTGGTTTTGTTCAACATCTTTATTACTGCTCTGAATGATGGGATGGTGTAACGGGTCGGACTCACCCCTGCGGCGCCTCCTGCTGGTCGTCCTTGGAAATTAGCTCAGTCCAGCGTTCGGAGCGCCCTCTGCAGGCCGGTGATCCACCTGTCTTCTCCTGGCCCCCGTGTCCCTCCCAGGACCCCAGTGCCCCTTTAACTGGGTCTCCCCCTCCCAGGGGAACCCCCACCCCACTATCCCCACTTTGCCTCAGTGTTGGCTACTGCCAGTCATTCCCTAGCCCCACGTCCTGGGGAGACTGCAGTATCAGCCTGTTCATCATTGGCAAGGAGGGTTTGGACCTGCTGCCTTGGCCTACCTCTGGGCTGCCCCCTGCAATCCCCAGTACCTCTTTTGGCCTTGTGCTAGGCCGCAGCCTGGGGCTTTCCAGGCCAGAGCTCCCCAGCTCCTCAGCCTTTCCCCAGCCCTACTTCACCCTCAGGTACTTTGTCTCAGCTCCCTGCAGCCAGGCCCTTCTCTCTCTGAAGGCAGAGAGAGACTGTTTTTTCTTCTGGCTTCCCTGGCCTTCTTATAAGGCCCTGCAGCTCTGTTTGGGGCGTGGCCCCAGCTGCAGCCACTTCTCCAATCAGCCCAGCCTAAAGCCCCTTCCCAGGGCTGTTTTAAAGCCCCAAAAGGGCAGGAGCGGGTAGCCACCCTGCTACAGATGGATTGCACCTTCAGCAAGTTCACAGCTGACACTAAGCTGGAGGGAGAGGTAGATACGCTGCAGGATAGGGATAGGGTCCAGAGTGACCTAGACAAATTGGAGCATTGGGCCAAAAGAAATTGTATGAGGTTCAACAAGTACAAGTGAAGAGTCCTGCACTTAGGAAGGAAAAATCCCATGCACTGCTACAGGCTGGGGACCGATTGGCTAAGCAGCAGATCTTCAGAAAAGGACCTGGGGATTACAGTGGATGAGAAGCTGGATATGAGTCAGCAATGTGCCCTTGCTGCCAAGAAGGCTAACGGCATTAGTAGGAGCATTGCGGGCAGATCGAGGGAAGTGATTATTCCCCTCTATTTGGCACAAGTGAGGCCAGATTGGAATATTGCATCCAGTTTTGGGCCCCCCACTACAGAAAGGATGTGGACAAATTAGAGAGAGTCCAGCAGAGGGCAACGAAAATGATTAGGGGGCTGGGGCATATGACTTACGAGGAGAGGCTGAAGGAACCAGGCTTGTTTAATCTGCAGAAGAGAAGAGTGAGGGGGGATTTGATAGCAACCTTCAAGTACCTGAGGGGGTATTCCAAAGAGGATGGAGCTCAGCTGTTGTCAGTGGTGGCAGATGACAGAACAAGGAGAAATTATCTCAAATTGCAGTGGGGGAGGTCTAGGTTGGATATTAGGAAACACTATTTCACTAGGAGAGTGGTGAAGCACTGGAGTGGGTTACCTAGGGAGGTGGTGGGATCTCCATCCTTAGAGGATTTAAGGCCCAGCTTGACAAAGCCCTGGCTGGGATAATTTAGTTGGTGTTGGTCCTGCTTTGAGTAGGGGATTGGACTAGATGACCTCCTGAATCTTCTATGATTCTATATGGAGTTCACTACCCTCAGAAGGGCTCCACACAGATGGAGTCCTCCCACATGGTTCTCAGAGTAGGATTAGAGCCTGAGTCAGCTGGCGTTGAAGGTGCTGAGCACAACACTGGACTGGGCTCATGTGGATTGACAAGGGGCATGATTAGTGTTCAGAGGAACATTTTATTTTTCAAAGCCATGGGGCGCTCCTGCAGAATGGCATGTGGGTCACTCCAAAGTTGTTTCCTTAAAGTATTTTGAAAAAAAAAAAAAATTCAAGGTGAACAATATTGTTCCAAGACCAATAGCTATATGGATTTCCTTATGTTATGACAAATACTGAGATGCATCCATGTACTCAACAACATTAGAATGAACAAATAAACCAAACCATTGTCATAAGGCCACATCCAGCAGTTCTTCCTCTGTATATTTGAGCCCTGTCACTCCCTACCTCCTCTCTAAGTTTCTCTCTCTTCTCAGTGAACAAAATCATCTCTCTCTTCAGCCCACTAATGGGTCAGAATCTCAGCTAGTGTAAGTCAGTTTAGCTATACTGAAGTCGATATACCCCAGCTGAAAATCTAGCCCTATTTACCTCCCATTAAGCAAATGAATTCAGTGTAAAAAACCTGCAGTACCAAAATCACAAAAACAAATCTTTAACTACACATAACTGGGACTCTCTCTTGGGACTTCTCCTTTGGAGAAACAAAGCAAGTGAATATTTCTACATCTCTCATAAGCAACTGCCGCTAAAACTTCATGAATAGTCTGAGGACAGTCCAAATTATCCTTCACCCTCCCCACCCTGAGTTGAGCCAGGCATGGTAGAAGTCAGTCCTGAGGATCTGGTCCAAGTTTTCCATATTAAAGACCTGGTTTAGTCTTTACTAATTTAAGTATGGGCATGGACATCAATGAAATTCCAGTGGGCTCAGAGATCTGCTTACGCTTTTAAACTTGCAGAACCAGAGTAATGGCAAAGAGGATGAAAAGAGTTTAACCTCTACTCTTATTGTATCCTTAACAGCTGTTATAGTTAAGTCCTGCAACACACAGTAATATATATGTGCTGACTGAGAACTTACATAAATTAGTTTCTAGGTCTTTGTGGCTTAACTTAGAATTGTTTTAACCTATTTTTTTGATATTTTCCTAACCTCAGACAGCATCTGTTGCCAGCACTGACCCCAATAGCAGCTGCAAATACATTTCCAAAGGCAGAAAAGAGATCTGGTCAAAATACTTCTTGAAGAATTTTCTTCAAAGTTTTCCATTTGTTCATGATAAATGAATAAATAGCCTTTTTCAGCTTATTATTTTTCTCCGTTATACTATCTCTACAACACTGGAGGAGCCCTCTATACTGGGGTGATCATCCAAAAGTGATGCCTCTTTCAACAAGGTGACTCCAAGAGGTACAAGGCATTGGGGAAGCAGACTCTTAGGCTATTGAGCAGAACTGTGGTTATACACAGGTTAAGGTGCCACATTCAATGGATTTCCCTAACTTTTCACTTTGAGCTTTTAGGGCCAGCTCCTCAGTTGGTGTAAATTGACATAGATCCATTGAGGTTAATACAGTTAGGTCGATTTACACCAGCTGAGGACCTGCTCCATAGTGTTTTATAAACTCAAAAGGGAAATGTTGCCAGATGATGAGAGAAGAAAACAAATCAAAGGTTTGCATAACCCTGGTGATCTGAAAAAAGAAGTTCAAAAGGTTGTTTTTTTACCCAAAGGATTTTCTTTGTTCTCTCTCTATTGCTTAAGTTTAGAACATTGTACAGTTTATCCGACACTTGCTTTGTACTATATATATTCTTCTTTTATATTTAATTAAGCCTTCACTGGCAACAGCTGCATTTCACTAGTGAAGCTGATTGAAAAGTAAGTGCCCCCTACTGGAGGTGGACAATACACTTGAGACTGAAGATGGCATTGGCATTCATTAAACCCCTTGTCATTTATTTACCTCTTCAAGTAGTGTATCAGTTATACATACAAAGCTTCAACTAGACAGGCTCTGTTTAAAATCTTCACAGTACAATGCACTATTAATGACCAGTTTCACTTAGGTCCATTTTAAATAGGCTTCAACATTAAGAAAAGTCTTTGATGTGGAAATTGTTTTCCATTTGAAATGTGTTACCTTAACATGATTGACTCAGCTTTTGAAAGCAATATTTTGTACTGTTTTGCCAATTAATACTTCGGATTTCATAAACAGAGCACTCAACTTCTGAACAACTCTGTACCTTACCAAAGGATTTATGTCATGTTTGCATGTTTTTCAGAATACAAATGAAGATTAGAATCTGTTAGCGAATAGTAATTTTAAAAAGAATAAACATAGACAAGTCTATTTTGCAGGCAGATTCCAACTACGGGCTAATCCTGTGAGGTGGTGAGTGAGTCCTGGGTGAAATTCATCCCTATGCAGAGGGTCAACTGGAGACCTGGATACTAACGGACAGATTTTCAAAAGAGCTCACCACCTACTCGGTTGAAAATTTGGCCATATGGGCGCTTCTGGGTGCTGAACAGATTTGAAAATCCGGCTTTTGTTTAGGAAATCTGGCTTTTCCCAAAGGGGAAATTTAATTTTCTGAAAAGTTGGCCCAATGGTGCTAGCACTAAGAAATCTGGTCCAGGGCTCATCTGGCCTCCTGGGTTACATCCAATAAACCTGTTGCGAGACTTTCCATTGAGTCTAATGAGCTTGGATCAAGCCCTAATGATGCCCCTTTTAAGACCTATATTGAGGCATTATGTAATGTATTGATCTTGTGTTGCAAATGTTGTGAATTTCAGATGCTCACTGGGCGAAATACACCAAGTGCATAGGGACAGAACAAGATCAGTGCATAACTTATGTACTCCTTAAGTTGTGCCCTCTGAAGAGGTGTGAATTCACTCTTTGACTTCATTCTGAGTTTTTACTCCTGGAGGAATGCTGCACCAAAAAATTAAAAATGCTGCACGCTGTATTTTAAAATTCTGCAAAATTCTGCATATTTTATTTGTTGATATAACACAATGTAATCATACCAATTTCAGAATTATTTTGGTATTTTATTTCAAAATACCTGCCAGCAAATATGTCTAACAATACAGATCACAGAAAGGATTCAGGAAATGTTTTTTGATGAATAGATTCCTTACTAGGCACATTAATACAGAACTTTGAGTAATAATTCATTTAAACTACAATACAGAACCATATTCCCCGCACCCCTTAGAAGCAGTGCAAAGGCTTGGGGGAGTCAGGGGTAATGGAGGTGCTGATGGAAAATGAAGTAATTACTGGGAAGGAACCTGGTAGTGAACCTGGAGGGTTGCTGGATGTGGGTGGGAGAAGTATGGAACAGGATTTTTTAGGCAGGAGGGATTGTTAGGGAGTTGGGGAGCCTCCCCCATGCAGATCCTGGCTGACCCCTAGCCTTTCCAGTTCAGTCATGCACATCTGCCCCTGTCCCCAGGTGTTCCTGCACCCTCCTCCCTCTGTCCCGATGAGCCCTGCACCTCCATTCCCATTCAGCTCCTACCCCAGTGTGTCCCTCCACTAGCCCTTCTGCTCCTCAGTCTGTGACCCCTCAGCAGCCCCATGTGACCTGCTCTATCTGCCCCCCGCCCCATCCCGTGCATCCTAACCTGGCTCTGCGGGCATGGTGTTGTAAGGAATGCAGCCAGCTGCTGGCTGCTACTCCTGGTCAGCCAGCTGTTCTCTGCTCTGCTGCCACCTGGTGGTTGAAAGGCATACTTGCAGCGCTTATCTGGCAGAATATATTTTCTGTGGAGAAAAAAAATATCTTCAGGGGACATGAATTCTGCACGTGCGCTCTGGTGCAGAATTACCCCAAGAATAAACATTTTTGGGTGCTCGGCACTTTATAGGATCAGATCTTTAGTTGGAACTTGCCAATACATTAGATGTGTTCATATTTATTTTTGGTAAATAATTATTTGCAAATGACCTCCTGTTTTCATTTATATTTATCAATCTTGATACTCTTTCCAGTGAACTCAAGAGCAAAACTCCCATTAACTTCAATGGATCCAAACTGGACCCTAGCATAATAGCAAAAGGGAAATAATAATAGCCCAGCATGCAAAAGAAAGGATCCTTGTTATTTGATGGTCTTCTAAGCAAAACAGTCAACATGTGTAAGTAGTAAAACAACCCTCCCCCCAAAATAAAATAAAATAATTAAAAAAAAATGGATCTTCCCCTCCATGCCCTGTACCCGAATACTTCTGCTAATGGAATAATTAATATCATAGGCATTGCTGATTAAGCTAAATGGTTATAAATATTTATACTCTTCTTTGCATAATATTCCAAGCTGAAAAAAGGGAAAAAAGAAAGAATTAATTGTGAACTCTCTTTTATAACTTCAGTTGTTTTACATGCTCCAACTAGTAACAGGAAGGTTTAAATGCAGTTGTCATAGGAACAAGGCAACATAACTCTTATCAGTTGCAATTACTATATTATCATAATGGAGCAATTTTCACAGCCTTTGATTTTTTTTAAGGATTCTATTACATCACATATCACGTCGGCAGGATGCATGGGAAAATGTTCCTGAGACTGCCTAAGGGATTTAGGAAGCTGAATCTCAGCCTTAGGAGCCACACTTGTGGTTTGAGGCAACACCTTGCTTGCATGAAGCCAAATCCCTTCAGTCCTTACTCTGGCATAACTTCCATTGAAATTAATCAGAGTTTTGCCTGAGTGGGAAAGTATTGCAGAACTGGGGCCATTGGTTCATATTGTGCCATGGCTCAAATCCTGTGCAACCACACTGAAGTCTGGCTTCATAGGTCAAGTCCTCATGACAATACAACTGTTGTGCTGACGTAGAAGGAGAGAAGGACAATCATGTCCCCCTCTTCCTTTGCTGATGCAAAAGTTCTTCCAACAGCAGAACCAGTGCTGTTATATTGTACAAGGGTGTGTATGTGTATGTGTGTGTGTACAGGGGGAGGGAGGGAGATCAAGTGGACTTTGTTCCTGCTCACAGGCAGTATATGGGGGAAGACTGGGTAAAAGTGGTGGAGAGGTGAGAAGATCTTCCTGCCCTCTCACCCACATGCAGAAAAAGGAGGTACTAACAGCACATCAGTTGCTTCAGACTGAGGATAGAACTTCTCAGCTATTCATCATCCCAGGGATGATAAGGGTTCTTTTATACCTGGCTACCTAGCATCCAGTCCAGCTACTCAGAACTACACAATGTGCCCACCTCTCAAGATTTTATCTCAAGCCTGGAAATATTTGGTGTTTCTTTTAAAGGCCCAGTTCTTATTCTGCCAAGTCCAAACACACAAAAATGAAAGTTCAGAGGAATAGACTTTAACATGGCTGACTTCGGCTCCTGCACAACGTGATTGCCCAGCCCTAGTTAACTGTTACAGGTAAGACAGTATGTCAGGACCAGCTGTGGAGAGCCAGTGTACACGAGTGAGTTACCAAGTGTGGTCAGGAGATGAGTAGTGGAGATGGGGTCCAATTGGGTCAAGATACCAGGAAGTTAGGGTCAGGTACCAGTTTACAGGAAGGAGACAAGCAGTGAAGTTGAGGATGAGCCGGGATCTAAGGTCCAGAGTGAGACAAGGTCTGGAGCAGAAACAAGCAGTTGGTGTCATTGCTCAAACAGCTTCCTGGTTTATACACCAGCATGGGCCAATCAGGGGGCCACCACATTAGGCCCCACTTGGCAGTGCTTCCTGCAGTGTTTAGCTTCAGAGGGCCCCCATCAGAAGCTTAGTCTGATCTCCTGGTGGTGAGAGGACATGATGTGAGTTGTCAGAGGTGGTTGCAAAGGCTTGCTGGAAGGCATACCAATCAGAGAGTGCTGTGTTGTTCTGCTCCAATTGGAGGGAGCCCAGTCATGCCCTTTGCTGGTGAGAAGGCTGACTACTAGCCCCACCTTCGTCTTGTCTATTGGGTATGTGCACGGGCAGAACAGGAAGAGCAGCCCGCACTGGTTCAGGAACCCCCAACATTTCTGAACATCCCTGTCAAACTGTTTGGGGAGCAGCACTGCAGGATCTGCTTCAGGCAAGGGGTGGTCTGCTCAGGCACATAGTATAGTTGCTGCTTCTCCCTGTGAGCTTGCTAGCTGTTCACTTAGGGTCTTTACTTCAGCTGTAAATTGCATAGCTTGGGTTTGTAGAATGAGATTTTCTGCCTGCAGATAGGTTACTTGTTTCCACAGGTCCTGGCCCTTGAGGAATCGAACCAGGGGTCAGAGGGTCATCCATCCATTCTGTCTTCTAGGTAGGCTGTGTACACTGTCAGGATCGGGCAGTGGTTAAAAACCAGTGTATCCTGGTGAGTTACCAAGTGCAGTCAGGAAATGAGTAGCATAGTTGGGGTCAAGGTGGCTCAGGATATCAAGAAGTCAGGGTCAGGCACTGAATTGCTAGCAGAAGGTAAATAGCAGGGTCAGGGTCGAGCCGGGTCCAGATATCAAGAATTTAGGGTCACGCACCAAATTACAGAAAGGAGGAAAATAGCAGAGTTGGGGACAGGATGGGGTCAGGAGCCAGAGTCTAAGATTCACAGTAAGGCCAGGTCAGGAGCAGAGGCAATCAGGAAGTCTCTATTGTTGCTCCAACAGCTCCCTGTGATGGCTTCTTGGTTTATATGCCACAGCAGCATAGGCCAATCAGTAGGCTGGAAAGGGGCTGCAACTCAGGCTCTGCTGGGTGGTACTTCTTGCTTTGTCTAGCTTCAGTGGCCTGAACTCCTGGTGGTGATGCACAAACATTGGTGTTTCACAGCCTCTTGGTTGTCTGGTTCTAATACTGTAAGTACTCATGCAATAACACAGACCAGGGAGTAAAAAACAAGCATCCATAGAGAGGAAAACAATATCCATATCTTATACATGAAGCAAAATAGGAGCTGGTAGGATTTCTGGGTCTGCTAACATCACCCAATTTTTACTCTTCCCCTTGGTTGCCAATTTTTAATACCTTCTGCTTTAAGCCAACCTGAGATCCAGGCAGGCTGGTTACAAATCTGTCGGAATCCCTCAATGCTGGATAGAGAGGATGAGCCTTTGCAGCACTTCCAGCTCTTGGGGACATAGAGAGCAGGAGGCTGGTGCCAGGACCTGAACTCCTACCCCCGAGGTGCCATCACACTGGGAATTTGGTAGGAGTCTGTATAATTAAACACATTGGGCCTGGGTCTCTGTCACTTACACCAATGCAAGTCAGAAGTGACTCCACTGAAGTCATCTACAGTAGCTTTAAAAAAAAACTGGACTATGGTACCTCCCCAACAGTGATGGGTTGGGTGTTTTGACCTAACTCACTTCATCAGCCCTGAAAGGGGCCTTGTGCCTTTGTGAAAGTTCCTCTTTCATTGAGGCCATGATCTCAGTCATCTGGGTACTGCCAGGAGGTATTTCAATTTGCTTCTGACTGCGAGACATACCAATACCTCCCTGAGGATGGATGAACAATGAATGGATGTTGAAAAGAAATACAAAACTTTAATAGTTGTCAACAGTGTTAAAGTGCTTTTAAAAAGTAGGATTTCACTGTATTTATTATGTATAAAGTGTTTGGAAGAACTTGTGTGTATATATGTAATTCATGACACCAATCAACTAGTAGGTAATATATTTATCATAGCTGTAGGATTTCTCTGTGCCCTTTCTTAGTAACAGAAAAGGTCTATGAGGAATGCTGTATGTTGAGAACCTTCACTTCTTTCCCGTTTATCAGCTTAAAGCTGAAGATCCAGATTCTGAACTCAATGACACTGAGATAAATCTAGAGTCACTCCACAAGTCAGAAGAATTACTGTGGATTGACATTGGTGTAAGCTGAGAGCAGAATCTGGCCCATAGGGTTGCAGAGTAAAGTATTTAACCTTAGAATACAACAGGTCTGTACACATGTCATCAACTTCCCTACTTGATGAACATAGAGATCCAACAACTTCAGAATCACCAACTCTCAGAATGAGGTCAACTTTGGAAAAGCTAGAGAAGATGATTGGTGTTGTAGCCTGATTTAGCTTCAAGGAATTAAGAGTTTCCTCATAGCAATTTAGATCCCCAGTCTAGTTGTGTATAGAATCTTGCAGTTCCAGAAGTCCCAGATTCCTACTTCTAGAGCCCTCTACATTCTGAATCCTGTACTTCTAAAATCCTTCATTTCCTGAAGCATCTGCTGGCCTAAAGCATTAGATGAGATATCGTCTCTGAATGGAAATACAGAGATGCTCTGTGGGTGATTGACTTGCTGCTAAACAGTTCTTTTTCAAGTCCTCTTTCTCAGATCACATTGTGTTTCTTTTATTATTGCACAGCAAATAGTCCCTGGTCAGTTATCCTTAAATTAAACGCAATTCTAAATGGGGGACTAACCCCCCAACCATTATACCATGAGCCTAGAAAACGATTACATCACAAATATAATATCATAAAATACTGCTCCAATTACTTTATTATATCACAATAAAACTGCTTTACAGCACCATCCAGTGATGAGAAGGGCCCATTAGACCCCCCCTTTACAGAGCTTCTACAGTAACAGTGCTATGCTTTTATTAAAGGATGTACAGCAGAGGATAATGTTAGTCACCATGCAATGCAAAGAGCACAGTGTTTTTCTGTGTGTTTCTATGTGATAGTGTGCTGGGGTATGCCTACTTGTTAGTCTTATTTCCTTTCTCCTCTGAACCTCTGTTTGGACTGAGAATCTAACTATGTGGGGAAATAGCTTCATATTTCATAAAAAAGTAACCTAAGCATAGAACAATGAACAAAATAATAAAATGATCATAGAATATCGGGGTTAGAAGGGACCTCAGGAGGTCATCTAGTCAAATCCCCTGCTCAAAGCAGGACCAATCCCCAGACAGATTTTTGCCCCTGATCCCTAAATGGCACCCTCAGCAATTGAACTCATAACCTTGGGTTTAGCAGGCCAATGCTCAAAGCACTGAGCTATTCCAACAAAGGAAAAAAAGTCAACATGCTTAACAAATATCACCAATGCCAGACACTACATGACTTTGTTCTAAACTACTCAACTGGGATGTTTGGGGATCTTGCTGCCTCTAGCGGTTCTATGAGTATCACCGTAACTACCCTGAGTGAGTTGGTAGTGTGAGCTGACAGTGGCAGAAAACAGCATCTGAATCGGGATCCAACTGAAAAGCAGTAATGATTGGTTCCACTGCAACTATTAAGTCCCATTATTGCCTGCTGCATGCAGAGCAAAATATATTGAAATACAAGGATGGAGATTACTGCAGCACTTCTACTGACAGCACAAACAAAGCAGCTGACATGCTGGAAGATAGTGGCAATGGAAAACAAACAAACAAACAAACAGCAATGCCCACCAGACATGCCTGGATTTGTGTTCTCCAAGTGCATGGGACACAGAACACACAGGGGCCCCATGCTTGGCCTTTCTCCTGCCCCCACCTATGCTGCAAGCAACAAAGACACTCAGAAGAAGACTGAAGACTTCAACAGAAGAGACTGGCCCAGTGTTTAAGGGACTAATAGGATAGAGTGTTTAGACCGCATGCTTATATTTTATTTTATTTTGGTAACCACTCTGATTTTTTGCCTATCACTTATAATCACTTAAGATCTATCTTTTGTAATCAATAAATTTGTTTAACTGTTTATCTTTACCAGTGAGTTTGCCCGAAGTGTGTGGTAAATCTGCTCAGGTCTGCAAAGGCTGGTGTATATCCACTTTCCACTGATGAAGCGGTGAACCAATTAATAAATTTGCAAGACAGTATATTCCTGAGATACAAGGCTGGGAGCTGGGGGTGGGGGGATTTGGCTGATGCTTTTCTCTGTGTGATTCATGAGTGGCTCTGGGAGCATTCCTGCAATCCAGCTGGGTGTGGGGGGCTCTACATGCGGTTGTGCTGAGTGATAACAACACCTGGAGGGGTTTGCTGCTTGTCACTAGCAAAGCATTTTGAGAGCCAGCCCAGGCTGGGGAGTTAAGGTGGGCACAGTGGCCCCACTGTCCCAGGCTGCACCCGTAACCCAATGTTCCCTGTAAACTGCACACACACAGCAGGGGTAGGGGGCAGAAGTGACAGCAGGACTGGGAGGGGCTGGAATGGCTGCTCGAGTACCCAGGATCAGGCTAAGTATCAGGTAGGAACTGCCAGGGCCCCTCTTCCTAGAGCCAACTGCCCTCCCACCCAAGTCTCAGCTCCCCTCGCTCCCCAAGCATAGCAGCCACCCTGATCCCCCTGTGCCCACCTTCACAGTGAGCCTCCACGGCCTCTGAGACCTGGGCACTATTCAAAATCCCTTTAAGCCCTTCATCGCCTGATATTCAAAATATCTGAGTAATCAGAAGTTCTGAATAAAATTAACTGGAGCTGCCGCTGCTGCAGGCCTGTTCTATTCTAGGTACTTATCTGGCCTCCATTACTGTAGTAGTGAGGGCAGGAGCCACAAAAGTGGGCTGAAATTACAAGGTGGGAGCGCCCTCCTCTGGCTGTGTAGCGAGGCAGGGGCCTAAGCCACCTTTTTCCAGGGGGTGAGGGGCTGTTTGTGGATTGCTAAGCAGGGCGAGGTGCCTATCTCCCAGGGGGCTTAGCACACATGCATCTCATCAGCATCACCTCTTGTGCTATCTTAGACAGCGCCCCCCCCCCCACCATGCTGGCTTTTGTGGACTGTGGTCTAAGGGGCCTATTTCTCCCCATTCATAGCATAGGGACTCCAGGCACCTAACTCATCGTGGATCACAGTGTTGTTTCTGGATTTTGTAGATGCCATGCAGCACAACAGTGCAGTGTTTAAGTCCCTTCATAGATTCCCCCTATGAGCACCTCATAATCTTTAATGTATTTATTGTGCTTATTATTACCTCTAATTCCCAGGTGGGGAACTAAGGCAAACAAAGACTGAATGACTTGCCCAAGGCTACACAGGATGTCCCTGGCAGAGCAGGGAATTGGACTTGGGTTTCTCAAGTCCCAGGCCACCCCCCTGACCACTAGGCCCTCCTCAACACTTTTGAAAATCAGGCTTTAAGTGGTGTACAGGGATTTTACGAGGCTTCTGCCTAAGGGGGAAATAGACCCATCAATGTGTTGTATCACTACCAGTGCAACCACTGAGTTGAGACAACTGGGCAGAAAAAAGTTAGCTAGAACTTTTTGCAGCTATGTGAGTGTTAGAGACAAATAAGCTTTTCAGCCAGGCTGTATGAACTGCATCCAAGAGAGAAAAGATTAGATAGAAATTGAGAAGGAATAACCTAATGTTGGATCTGTTGGGCAGCAGCAATGATCAGTGTGCCAGAGAATCTCGGAGTATGCTCACCCAGGAAAATGAAAACAAGCAGCAAATAGTCAATTTGGTGGATCGCCAGCACTGCGTTCAATTAAAATTCAATTAAAAAGAAAACCAAGGCATTAGCCATTGTCTAGGTTGCAGCCAGCTCTTCAAAGGAAAAGTTGAAATAAACTGGCCTTGAGATATCCCAGTTTGCGAACTGTTGGGTTAAGGGTGAAACTCTAGGGACTACGTTATGCAGATCAGAGTTGATGACCATAATGAGCACTAGGTTTACAGTCTATCAATCCTTCACATTTTTTTGTATTTACCAAAAAAGTCTACCAACAATTGTAATCTGGAAAAAAATATTGTTGGATTTTGGACAAGTCTGTTTTTAAAAGTATCACAAAAGCATGTTTTAAAAAGGGAATAGTAATAATAATGTATAACAAATAGGCATGATAAATAATACCCCAGGGAATGAACCAACCTACACTGTGCTAATAAGCCAGTTCTTCTTTAATAGTGCTGATTTCGGAGAGAATATTACAACAGTAAATATAAGGCCATCAGTTTTCATTTTCAAAGTTCTGTACAAATATTGTTTATAGATTCCAAAGCCATAAAAGGACTATGGTGATCATCTAATCTGACCTTCTATATAACACAGGCCATAGAACTTTCCCAAAATAATTCCTGAACAGCCATTATTAAATATTTATTCCCCATGTAGATACTTATGGACTGTAATCAAGTCACCTTTTAACCGTCTCTTTGTTAAGGCAAATAGATTGAGCTCTTTGAGTCTATCACTATAAGGCAGGTTTTCTAATCCTTTTATCATTCTCATGGCTCTTCTCTGAACCCTCTCCAGTGTGTCAACATTCTTGAACTGTGGGCACCAGAAATGGACACAGTGCTTAAGCAGTAGTTATCAAATATAGAGATACAATAATCCCTCTTCGCCTACTCAAGATTCCCCTTTTTGCATCCCAGGATCACATTAGCTCTTTTCACCACAGCTTCACATTGAGAGCTAATGTTCAGCTGATTATCCACCATGACACCCCACACACCCAAATCGTTTTCAGAGTCACTGCTTCCCAGGACAGAGTCCCTCATTGGGTAAGTATGGCCTACATTCTTTGTTCCTAGATATATACATTTAGCCATATCAAAATACATATTGTTTGCTTGCACCCAGTTTAACCAAGCGATCCAGATCTCTCTCAATCAGTGATTCATCCTCTTCATTATTTACCACTTCCTCAATGTTTGTGTCAGCTATAAACTTTATCAGTAATTAAACAATTTATTTTCCTCTGTGAGCTAGGTAAGTTTAGTTCCATTTTACAGATGGGAAAGCAGAGAGAGAGAAATCAAGTGTCTTGATCAATGTAACAATAAGTATTAGATCCAGGATTACAATGCAGAAGGTCCTGTTTCCTAGTCTCATGCTTAAACTACTAGTTTATTCTTTTATAGACAAAGTGCCATTCTATTCAAGGATCATCTTGCCAAACATGTTTCAGTGCCAGTAATGGTCCAGATATAAAAATATAAATGGAAAATTGATTTAAGTTTTTTTAGAACAATAAATGGCAACCTGAGACATGAAGGCATCACACAGAATGATAGCAGAGAGAATGAGAACAGATAGCTGGGGACACACGGTATAAACAGAAATAGATTCTGATCTCAGTGACACAAGTGCAAATCTCTTAGCTTCAATGGAATTACTTTATATATATATACTAGGGCAACTGAGATCAGAATCTAGCCCACTAACTTCTAAATGAGATAGACCAGGGGTGCCGCTAAAGAGCTATATTAATCTGAAGTTCATACCATGTGCCTCTGCTGGTGTAAATCGGTGGAGCTCCATTGATTTAAGTCCAGATCTCTCATGGCTCTCATTCTCAACCATGCTCCCTGCTGCGCTTTACAATATATTTTGCTTTCCCTTTTCAATCTGGCCTGATACTTTTCAGAGATATAAGTTAGGAAGCTATCCATAACTGAGCATGCTTTTACACAAATGGTAGCCTGCTGTTACTCGTATAATTAGTCATTGTGATGGCAGGACCTGCCCTAAAGGGCAGTAATGCCCAGTGCTCAGCTCACCCCCACCTGGCATGGTCCTTTATGAGTTTGGAAGGGCCTAATAGATATATAGAGAGATTTAATGTTCCTGGGAATGAATGGTGCTTGCGGAAGGAATCCTGACACGACTTTTAAGGTCCTGAAGCCTTGCAGTGAAGGCAGGCACGACTCCCTTCTCACACAGTGAACTGGGAAGGAACTGGGAGAAGGAGACCAGCATAAAGTCAGCCTCCTCTCTCACAGGAGGCAGACACTGATAGGGAAGGGTGGCCTGCTGATCCCTTCAGATTGGAAGGCTAACTGGAGAGGATGTTCAGCTGAAAGGTGCTGGCAAAAGCCCTGAGCTGACTTTCCTAAGGCAAGAGGCCTGAAAGACAACCCCAGCCCCAGGAATAGGGCTGAGTTTGTGGGGGAAGATATCATCTGCTCTAAAGGCGAGAGACAGAGGGGCTGTTCGCAGTATGGCCCAGCTGCTGCAGAGAAAGACTGGGTGCAGCCTTCAAGAAAGTACCTTCATAGCTGGCTAAGGAGAATCTGTGAGTAAACACAGGTCCAGGCAGAAATAGTAGAGCCCAGAAACCTAGTGAAGAGGGGATTGACAGAGGGATCGAAGAAACAGTCCTTACCCTAAAACAGAGCCCCTGAGCTGGAACCCAGAGGAGAGGGCAGGCCTGGGTTCTCCTGTCTCTTCCCCAGATCAAAAGGAGGTGCACAGGTGATAAAGGAGTAAGAGAGGCCAAGAATGACAAGTTCCAGATTGATGTCGGGAGATGGGCTGGAAGGTGTGAGGTGCCTATTTTTGGACTTTTCTGTTGACCCCGGAAGGGAAATGGACAGTGTACTGACATGGCTGGAGGGCTAGGCTATGGAAAACGACAGATTGCTGTGGCACCAAAACAGCTAAAAGGGTCCCTAAAAACCCTGCAACACTGCACCTGAATACTGGTGCTCTGGAGGCGAGAGGCTCATCCACAGTCATTCATACATACACAGACAGACTATAAAAACCCTTTGCACAAGTAATGTGTTTATTCTTGTACGCCGCCCTCTGAATTGCTCCCATGCTGAGTCCTGGAAGGATACATCTGTTACTCAGTTTCTATCATTTTCTTTTATTCCTCTCCCAGATAATACTTCTGTCTCCCTTATTCTCCAGAGCTGTCACTACCTCTTCCACTTCCAAAGGGAGCAAAGTCCCCAGCTGTGTTTCCTCGTCTCTCATCCCTGTGTGATTATGATCCCCTGCCTTTTTTGACATAGTGTCCAGTGTCAGTGGGACAGAACACATTAGGAGCCAGCTGAATATACAGATTGCAAAGACCCAGGGTTGCAGGGATTCTTGTATTATGTGCCATTCTCTGCCTCCAAGTGTCATGAGGATGATGGATGATGTATCCTTGGCAGGGTTTTTTGCTACACTTATCTGGCCCTTACTTTATTGCTGCAGGTAACACATATAGAATATCTGCTGATTCGTCAACTCCTCTCTGCCCAGCTTGATTTTTGGTCAGGTGTGAGGAATGCTGAAATGACAGGGGTAAATCTAGGTAGGGAGAATGTAATTACCCAAACTGAAATGACATCAGGGACAATGTCTATATTATTTTGAAAAGCTCTGTGGGTTTTATTGGTTTTAAACAATCAGAAATGATTAGGGATGCGATTTAACATGTCATTTAAAAAAAAAATGAATTCAGCCAGCAGCATCATGTCCCATGACACCACCTTAATCACAAGCAGGCGAGTTCTAGGGTCCCTTTAGTGGGGGGTGCGGGAAATTTGTGTATTTTGGGGCTCCTCCATGTCTGTTTATTTAAAAAGCAAACAACCTTCCAGGAGGCCAGGGGCTTGTTAAACCTCTGGAAAACCTTGGGTTTTAAGAGCTTAAAACTGGGCTACTGTCTCGGTCCCTTGCTGTGATTTATAATTTCAATAAAGGATGATGGCTCTCCAGTTTGCTGTTCCACCCCTTAACAGCAGAGAACTCTGCACGCATTTGGCCTTTCTGACAATAATTTGGTGCCCCTTCAAGATCACTTGGGAAGAGAAATGTCCCCCGTTGCCCCTCGGTAGTGCCAAGCCTGATCGTATGGCTTGGCTTTTTAAGGAGAACATTGGTTAGTCTGGGAATCCAAGTCTCTTGTTTAAGAGAACTCTTCAGTGCGCGGCTGCCAGCCAGCCTCCTGCTACAGGGAGCAATTGCACTGTGCTCACTGAACACTACACTTCCACAGGAGCTCACTCACCCCATTCTTAAAGGGGCAGTTCCCCTTTCTCTTGTTATCTAATCTATATCACTATTCACACATACAATAACAAGTATGCACAAATTTTACAAGATATAAACCATATGAATCTATTTCTAAAACATCTATTACCCACAACAAAGGTTCAGTCCCAGCTGAGAAGATATTAACTTGTTACCTACAGAATTACAAACACTTCTTCTCCTAGAAAAGGCATTTTCCTTGGAAGGTGTAATTATGGTAGTTGGCCAAGTGCCACCTGCCTTGGATTGGGAAATCCAAGGAACTCACAGCTGATGACAGGTTCTGCTCGATAACGATCCAAAGCCGTGTGGTCTGATGCATGTTCATTTTCATCGTCTGAGTCAGATATCACCAAAAGAAGGTTGATTTTCTTTTTTGGTGGTTCGGGTTCTGTAGTTTCGGCATCGGATTGTTGCTCTTTTAAGACCTCTGAAAGCATGCTCCACACCTCGTCCCTCTCTGATTCTGGAAGGCACTTCAGATTCTTAAACCTTGGGTGGAGTGCTGTAGCTATCTTTAAAAATCTCACATTGGTACCTTCTTTGTGTTTTGTCAAATCTGCAGTGAAAGTGTTTTTAAATCCAATGGCATGTGCTGGGTCATCATCCAAGACTGCCATAATACAAAATATATGGCAGAATTTGGGTAAAACCACAGAGCAGGAGACATGCAATTCTCCCCTAAGGAGTTCAGTCACAAATTTAATTAACAAATAATTTTTTTAACGAGCATCATCAGCATTGAAGCATGACATCTGGAATGGTGGCTGAAGCATGAAGGGGCATATGAATGTTTAGGGTTAGGAGCTGGAGGATACTGCTGGATATGCATATGGTGGATTGAAATCCTGTTGGGTTTGCCTTCAAAACTGTTTGGATGCTGGTGTCATCAGTGCAATCTTCATTACTGTGTCTTTCTGTGTTCTGCAGAATATCTGCGAGGAGATGGGGGGAACCTTTTGGCCAGGGGTGAACTCAGGATATTGCTCGATTTCTGAACCAGTACCCACAGCCCGACAGTGAACCTGTCTTCACTGGTGTTGGATCCACATGTGCAGTGGAAATTGGGGCTGCTTCCTGAGCCCACATAATGGGTTTGCACAGTCCTATTTGTGAGGGATAATGAAATGGCTGTGTATGGGTGTGGGTTAGCTGGTGGATTTTTTAAAATGTATTGGCATTATGAATTTTGTAATCACTTTCATGACATGTATGCAGATGTGTTGTGTATTTTCTCAATACTGGCCACATACAGCAAATCACAGTTTATGGATTACTGTGTTAAGGGTTTGTAAATCTTTATTATGATGTATTGAGAATGGGCATGTTATGCCAGTTATGAAAATCTGTGCCACTTTTAACATTACATATAATAAAACTTGCTCTTTTTGCCTTGTGTGCAAATTGCTTATTTTACACCGGTGAAATGGTCTGAGCTACAACTCCCAGCCCCAGAGAGAAGGGCGAAGGGGAGCTCCTGTCTGGAGGTGGGAGCTATCGACTTCTCTAAAGATGAAAGACAGAGGAGCTCAGCTGCTTGCAATACAGACCAGCTACTGCAGGAAAGGCTGGGAACAGTCTTGGAGAAAGCACTTTCATAGCTGGCTAAGCAAAAGCTGTGAGGAACCATGGATCCAGGGGGAAGTGGAGCCCGCGCTCTGGTGGCCATGACTGCAAGTAATCACTCAGACAGATGCTTCTTCTGCACTCTGTCTCCCGCCCTCAATCTGCAGTCATGCACCACGAATCTATCCACCAATTTCTCCTTGGGCTGTACAGCCTCCGTCTCTCTTTCCGCCTTCATTCATCCTTATCCTTTTCATACTCCATTTGAGCCTTCTGGAATTCTAGCTGCTGATTCATTTTATCTGGCAGCTCTTCCATCAGCTCACTCTTCCTCCTTGCTCGCAGTTGGTGGGTCTTTACCTTCAGGCTTCTGGTGCTGTGTATTTGCCTTGCAGAAGTGGAAGGGCTTTGAAAGGAAAAAGAAAGAGTTCTTTATTGTTTAACAATAATAAAAAGTGTATTTCCCACTCTCAAAAGGGCTGCATTAATTCAGGGCCAAAAGATGATCATTTTTAATCACTGGGCTTTATTTTATTCAGTCAAAAAACACTGGCCACTTTGGACGCCTTTTGGAACAGCACTGAAAACGACCATACATCATAGTAAGGTACAAATTTAAAAAAAAATCATTCAAAATGATTTCCACATCCCTTTCATTTTTTCCAGGAAGGTGGGGGACTTATGAGTGGTCTGGTCACTTGCTATTGTTTTTTAGTCCTTTCGGGAAGGTCAAACTCTGGAGAACACTGATATTTTGGATGTCCCCGAACGGAACCATGACTTTCTGTTCCAGGCCCATGAGGAGAGCCAGTCATCTACTCTTGGAAATATTTAGGCATCCAGTGACCAACCAGCACATCTCAGAATGGAGAGGATTCATGAATTACAGAGGCAGACTTAATAAATCTGCCCTGCCCCAGAATGCAACCAATCAACTGGAGTTCCTACTCCGTGAGAAGTTCACTTTCATCACCAGCCAGCAATGGGTGAACATTAGTGGCAAAATCAATGACTTCTCTAAAGATGAAAGACAGAGGAGCTCAGCTGCTAGCAATACAGACCAGCTACTGCAGGAAAGGCTAGGAGCAGTCTTGGAGAAAGCACCTTCATAGCCGGCTATACTGTGCACTGTATGACGCAGGAAGGGTATGTGAAGCTATTGATTGTGAAGCCCAACCCATACCTACAACAATGAGTAACTAGTAGCAATCTCATAAAAATGGCTTGTTTAAATATTGTCCTCATTTTGTGGTGTCCAATTTAAATTCCACATAGAGTTGGGCGAAGCAGGAGGTATGGTAGATAAATGGCAAGGATTCTGCTCTGAATGGGAGCACACCAAAGCCCCACTTTGTATTAATAACTGAATAGAGCCATGATCTGGAAATCCCACCCATCCATATATTAATAGTAACAAGCAAGGCAGCAGAAACTTACCAGGCTCCATCTCTGGTGCTTGCTCTGACATCATTTCAGCAGAAGGCTGCTCCTTGGGTCCATTCGCGGGCAGCTGCTCCAGGTCTATACACCCCTGAGCTTTAGTTTGATTGTTCATAAATTTAGAACCAGAACCAAATTTTACAACTCAGGCCCATCTTTGTTTCCACTGCCACCAATAGTTGGCTAGTAAGGTGCAGCTCTCACCCAAGGATCTCAACACTCTTTTCTAACATTCCCCAACCCTTACAACATCTCTGTGGGATAGGTCTGACTACACCTATTTGACAATAGGGAAACTGATGCGTAGCCTTGGTTAATTATAACTTGTTATAAGTGATGAGGTTAGTTATGGCTTTCTGAAATCTACTCAGTGAGTCAATATCAGCCAGGCATAAAACCCAGAAGCCCTAACTCCCCATCACTCTCCAGGCACATCATATCCCATAGCTATTATGTAGAGAAGACAATGAACGCTGAGGGGATGAACGCTCATTCAAACGACAGCACTGAAGGAACTTCAGGCTATTACAGTGTCTTCCATGATGATGCCTTTGCTTAATAAAGGCCCAATCAGTCTGTCATTTAACTGTGGGCAACTAGTTAGGCCCCTCCTCTTGAAGCTATACTCACTTCTCTTGAAATTTAAATAACTTCCTTCTCATTAACAAATTAGTGCTGCATGAGGTCCATTTTGTGCACACACAGGAGGTAAAACGGTGCACAAGCGAGCAAGAGCACAAGCATTCAAGTTTCCTTAGGGGAATAATTAGCCAATGACCAGAATGGCTCAGTGCTCTCCACACCCGATGGTCAACAGAGACAATATTTAATAGGATGTGACTGGTGAAGGCCTAAGGCGAGCATCTGAAAATAAAGCACAACCCACACACTCACCAGCTGGAATTACAGCCTTCAAACTGCTATTTAATTGCCCTATTTTATACAAATAGTAGGCTTTTAGATCATTGTTTTTAAATTGACCTGCTGCTTATAGAATGACTTTGGTTTATGTTCCTACAGTATTACTTTAAAGAGCAATTTGAAAAAAATATATATCTTGTGTGTTCGGGGTGGTGAGAAGGAAGCATGAAAGGGGAAAAAAAACCTTCAACCAATAAAAATATCATAATATTATAATCATTTGAACTTATTTTTATAGAGGGTCTTTTGTCCTGAAGGACTCCAGAGCAAAATTTTTTTTAGAGGATGAAGAAAGTCAATGGCAGCTATTGAATGCTCAGCACGTTTGAGAATCAGGTCCCTTACTTAGTCACCTAAATATGAATGTGCAGTAGTAACCTAATTACAGGCACTCAATTTTGAACATCTTGGCCATGTATAAGAGCCACTTCCCCCATCACTGATGGGGTTCCACTTCTTCTTAGCATATGCACAACAGGATTCATCACCGAATTTGGTCCAGGTGTTGGATTGTTAGCTTCCCCGGGCCAGGTACTGACAGGGAGTGTGATATGAACACTGATCTATGCCCCACAGGGGTTACACTTAGGTGGAAATAACAGCTTTTAAATAATAATAATAATAATAATAATAATAAATATCTAGCTCTTATATAATATATGTTGAAAGCTGAAGTCTTGTTAGCATTATAGGTTTATTTTCTGGAAACGCAGTTAAGAATTTCAGAGGCACTGCTTTATTATAGAGATATCTAGCTATAAAAATGCTCACTTGGGTAAGTGTTTGTCATTATGAGAGCCACTGTTTCAGAGTGTTACGTGTCTCTCCCCAGTGGATGATCTACAGAGGATAACAGGTTATCACTGCTACCATCTAATGCTGTTACTCTTTTAAAAACTCAAGTAGTAGAGAGGTGTGCGGCAGTGTTGGACGTCATGGGTGCGCACCCCAGTGATGTCCCATCACTGAAAGGGTTGTTACAGCTTCACATGATAAACATTTGTTTTTTCACTTTTCTTTAAATACCTAAATTTAGGAAATTACATACCAATAAATAATAAATGTTAGAATTTCCTATCTTTGGGGTGGTTGACTTTGCAACTTTAATTAGCATTGTCTTTTATTTTGGTGTTGTTTGTTGTAGGTAACGTGTAAAGCACAAGACATGTTCTTTGGGCCTCATCCAGAAGACACTTGTACCTGTAAGCAGAGACCTCAACTCTATGCAGCTGGACCCTGATGCCACATGGAGTCAGCTACAGGATCAGTGCCTTCATTATTTCCATGCAAAGTCCCATTGGTTTCAATCAGACTCCATCGGGTGTCACTGTATTGGTGAGCATAAGCATTTGTAGAATGAGCTCTTAGACTGTAAGCTCTTCAGGGCAGAGACCTTGCCTTTTCTCTGTTGTGTAAAGTTATATAAAAACCACACTGCAGAAATAATTACAGCACACACTGAATACAATAATTCTTTTACACAATGTGCCTTTAGTTAAAAGAGAAACAGCAATAGATGGTAGCAGTGGTCAAACTGATCATTCCGAGTTTTTCCCCACCTGTGCTGTGAAATTCCTTTTGACCTTGCTGATGAGCCTGGCTATCCATCACCCCAGGGCCTGGTCATCTGCAAGCTGAGTGATGAGGCCTGTCAGCTCACCTCCCAGCTTCAGTGAAACACAGCAGCAGCTGAGCTTCTGCAATGTACATGTCTGATGTGTTCTTTTTCTTGCCATCTCCTACATTTTTTTTTCAAATTATTTCTCCTTTTGCTGCTGTCTTGTGGTTCATTGGTAAGAAAAGGAAATAACCCAAACAAGAGTCTCTATTTTAGTTTTAGGTGAAACATTGCAGTGGGAGACCTGAAGATAAAGAACAATATTCCTCTCTCCACCTTCCCATTCTTCCCCAATGCTCTGCACCCTCTTTAGCAGGCAGCAATCAATAGGTGCTGAACTGGGGCCTAATCCAGCACCTTTTGAAGTCAGTGGGCATCTTCCCATTGACTTCATTAGATCAAACCCTCACTGCTTCATTTCAGTTATTATAATGCGTTTAGCCTAGCAACCCATTATGGAGCCTGAGATAAAGCTGACAATGTGCGAGGCTGTGTTGAAATCAAATAGATGTCCTGGCCATTTTTATCTTAAAGCCACACAAAGCTGATAGTGTAACGTGCCGGACTGTTTAAGAGTTTTTCCAATGGCTGTGGCGGAAGTCTCATTGCACGAGGCTGTTAAACAGAGAGTGGACAAAACGCTGACAAATGTAGCGTGCAGTAGGGAACAATACCGCACTAGCAGGGGGACGGACTGGATGACCTAATAGGTTTTTCTCATCTCTGACTTGTATGATTCTTCAATATAATAAAAATAGCTCCCCGTTTAGTTCTTTGTGGAATGCCTCTTTCACTTCTGTGATGAAGGTGGACTCATCTCGCCTACTACCAACATGACATTGGCAGTTCAGCTTGTAGTTTCCAGCAAGTATTTATAATGGGGGTGAGCTGACTTTCATAGCACTGCTTCCTGCCAGGCCTCCTCGCTCCAAGTTTTTTAAAATAAAATGTCCTGTTTCAAATGCTGGGGCAAGCATAAAAGGACAGTGAATATACTGTTATGAGCTGGGTGAAACCTTGTGATGGGCTGAATTAAAACCTCATTAAAACTGAAAGCGTCTTTAAAGCTGTAGTGCTTCAATGTAGTACTCGCTACAGCAATGGGAGGGGTTCTCACACCGCTGTAGTTAATCCACCTCCCCAAGAGGCGGTTGCTTGGTTGACAGAAGATTCTTCCATCAACCTAGTGCTGTCTGCCCCATGGGTAAGGTCAGCTTCTGGATGTTTCGCACACCTGAGTGACGTAGCTGGGTTGACTTAACTTTTTAGTGTAGGCATGGCCTTAGTAACAGTACTGTTTTCAAATGGCAGTGATAAATGCCAGATAGTACCTACACAGATAAGACACATTTTAGCCTTAATTAAACACAGCAGTCTCTGCATTCAGATCACAGACTTGATTCTGTAGTTTTTACACAGAAAAAAACTCCTATGCAGTCAGCCCATGTCTTGCCTGTACTGTATATAGACTACAGGACAGCGCCCTACATTGTGTTGTGGATTTCAGTGTTGCCAGCTCTCACAATTCTCCTGAGAGCCTCACAATATTTGGTGTTTTTTTTCTTAAAGCCCTGCACACTGGGGTCATGTTATTACAGGAGAATGTCCCCTTTCATTTAAAAAAAATAAAGAATGCTTCTAGCATTCATAGTTACAGAGGAAAGCTTGAAAACAAGAACCTTAAAGGGGAAAAAAACAGATAACAAAAAGATACTACCCAGTTCCTATACAATACACAAATAAAAACCACCCTCCTTATTTTTTTTTAATCTGATTATTTTTAAACACAGGGGGTTGGCAACAGGGCACATAAACTATGAATTACCCACCCTAACTTTTCCCATTCAATACCCACCAAAATCGTCTCTTTCCTACATCTTCATCTATCTGATGATGAAGTACACTCACCTACTGAGTCTATGACCACCAACCTACTAAGGGCAGGTCTACCCTACTGCACTACTACACACTGCTTTAGTGCATGTGGTGAATATGCTCTAGCCTGATGGGAGAGAGCTCTACCGTCATCTTAATAACTCCGCCTCTGCGAGAGGTGGTAGCTATGTTGATGGGAGAAGCTCTCCTGCTGACATAGCTCTGTCTACAGGCGGGGTTAAGATAGGTAAGGTGAGGTTGCTCAGCGGGTTGGATTTTTCACACCCTTGAGCAATTTAGTTATACCAAAATAAATATGTAGTGTAGACCAAGCACCTATATTCCTTGTACATTCATGCCACTACACTCTCTTACCCTGCTCTTTAGTCTTAAGAAAATGTGTAACCCACTGTAGCAGGGTGGACCCGGCTCCTGCCCGGAGGGGCTTGAAATGCTGCCTGCCAGGGCTTGAGAGGCGTGGCTCTGGAAGCTGGGCCGAGTAAGGAAGTGGCCACAGCTGGGGCCACGCCCCAAACTGAAGCCCTGGGGCTTATAAGAGGGCAGGGAAGCCAGAGCCCAGACAGTCTCTCTCTGCCTTCAGAGAGGGATGGGCCTGGCTGCTTAGCTTGAGGATAGGTACCTGAGTGAAGCAGGGCTGGGGGACAGGCTGAGGAGCTAGGGAAGCTCCAGCCTGGAAAGCCCCAGGCTGCGGCCTAGAAAAGGGCAAGAGGTACTGGGGGTTGCAAGGGACAACCCAGGGGTAGGACAAAGCAGCAGGTCCAAACCCCTTTGCCTGTGATGAGTGGGCTGATACTGCAGTCTGCCCCAGGGTGTGGGGCTAGACCATGACTGTCAGTGGCCACTACTGAGGCGAAGTGGGGATAGTAGGGTGGAGGTTCCCCTGGGAGGGGGAGACCCAATTATAGTTAAAGGGGCACCGGGTCCTGGGAGGGACATGGGGCCGATAGGAAAAAGGGGGATCACCGGCCTGCAGAGGGCGCCCCGGGCTGAAAGAGAGCTAATTCCCCGGAAAAACCAGCAGGAGGCGCCGCGGCGGTGAGTAGCCCATTTACACCCACACGCTGCCTGGATGTGGTGTTCTGTCCCATCTGGTGGCACCGAGACCGCTTAGAGAGAGAGAAAATGAGTCTGTTCTACAGCCTTAGCTAACAGGTAGGTGGCTTTTAACTCATGCTGTAGCGGCTCATGCACTAAACTCCCGAGGTCCCAGGTTCAATCCCGCCCACCAATGGCCAGCATCTGTCAGTGATACAAATGCAGTAGTGCTTTTTCTAAGGTTACCCCATTTAAATTTTAAATGTTTAAATTCTTCATAAAGAGCCTTTCTATCCTGGGAACACTCCCTGCTTTCCAATACCAGGTGATCAATTGTTCTCTAGCCTACCTTCCACGCCGCCTTTCTTAGAACCAGGGAGGAATTAACAAGCCACTCCTGTCACAATGAGTCAGCATTCAATGCAGAGCTTTGTGCAGAACTTAACATCTCCAAACAGGGTGAGTCAACAGAAAAGCCCTGCAAGTGCACTGTCTGATTTAGCCAATGATTTAGCCGATGTTAAAAGCAAACAAAGAAAACTGCTTTAATAGACATTTTAAAAGTAAAGGTGACAAAAGTGTGTTTTTGGTTTTTTTATTTTATTTCACTTCAAGTCAGCCTCACCTGTTTTTGTTTAGTATAACCTCTCATTGTAGTCCACGGCCCGTTCATTCAGGGCTGTTACGTGAGAAGCATGACTGCCAACACTCAGGCCTGGCCTACACTGTGTGTGGGGGGGGATCGATCTAAGTTATGTAACTTCAGCTGAGTGAATAATGTAGCTGAAGTCGACGTACTTAGATGGAGTTACCGTGGTGTCTTCACTGCAGTGAGTCAATTGCCGCCGTTCCCCTGTCGACTCTGCCTGCGCCTCTTGCTGAGCTGGAGTACAGGAGTCGACGGGAGATCGCTCAGGAGTCGATTTAGTGCATCTAGACTAGACACGATAAATCGACCCCCACTGGATCGATCGCTGCCCGCCGATCCGGCAGATAGTGAAGACATACCCTCAGTCCATCTCTCCAGCTGACCCCAAATACAACAGGAGAGAAATGAATATTTAAACAGGAGACAGAAGCTCTTTGGCACATGGACTTTGGTTCTGGGTTTGTACAGCACCTAGCACAATGGGGCCCAGGGTATGACTGGGGCTCGCAGGATCTACTGCAGTAATAATAAAAATAGCATGGTGCATGGAGCTGGGATATCAGCTTGGCTGTGAGAACACCAGAGTTCTAGTCCTGTCTCTCCCACTGATCAGCTGGGTGACCAAAAGGCAATCACTTCACCTCTCTGAATCTCAGTTTCCCTCTCTAGAAAATATTCCCCATTCTTTGTAAAGGGGGGTTGCGGGCTCCATTAGCAAAGAGCTATATGAGCTTGATCCAAGAGCATAGGAATCTTTCTATAAGACATACATGTTTTTAAAGACAACTTCCTACAACCTCTTTGAGGACTCTTCAAACACAATTGAAAACAGAACAATAGCCAAATGCCAGGAGTCCTTGTTCTATTCGTCCATTTTCATAAGTGATTCATTCTCCAGGTTTAGCCCAGGAGTCTGTGCTAAAACATGACTCCTGTTATTCAGATGACATTAACTGAGGGCTTTCTGCCTTGCTAACAAAGGAAGTGATAATGTCTCTCCCTTTGCTTTTAAAATCTTCACCTCCTACAACAGCTTTTGTGTCTATGAGAGCATATAATAAAGCAGATTGTAGAAATTAATTAATTATGTGTGTTAACTTCTCACTTTTACCCTTCGCTGCACCTCTTTATTCCTCCTTGGTCTTGCTTTTTTGTCAAATTAAACTTGTATGTCTTTTTTTTTTTTAATTTGACTGTATACTGTACTCAGCTGCTAAAGAATGTCAACCATGTGAAACATATTAACTGGGAGTTTTAAATGATTCCATGGAAAAATATACCGGTATACAGCCAAATATATAACAGATGAAACCAATAGCAAACCCTTCCCTCTGCCTTTCATGTTTTAAACAAACTTTAACCACAAATAAAGTCTAGCACACATGCTAAGAAGCAGCTATTGATTAACAGTCTCTTCCTGCAAGGCTTCTAGTACATTATTTCCATCTATTTGGTTTGCTATAAAGATATGTTAAACGGTGAGTAATTCAAACAGTTTGCATCATTTCAGTAATTGCCATCACCCTTTCTACAGCAAACATTTCTGTATTGCTCTCAGCCTATCACACTTATATCGTAAGAGAATGGGAGATTTTAATCCAAGTTGAGATGGGCAAAATGTCCCTTAGGTGGGGGCATTATATAGTAATAACGAATATCTTGTCTTTCTGAATTACAATTTTAGAAGCCACTGGCACCTTTAGATAGGGCTGCCTGGGGGGAGGAGGGGGCAAGTGGGGCAATTTGCCCCAGGCCCTGGGCCCCACCGGGGCCCCCATGAGAATATAGTATTCTATAGGATTGCAACTTTTTTTTATGGAAGGGGCCCACAAAATTGCTTTTCCCCAGGCCGCCTGAATCCTCTGGGCGGCCCTGCCTTCAAAAGGATTTTTCTTCTCCATTCCGCCACTGGGACCAACACACACCTCAAATGACTTTCCAATGGCAAGAAAACGGTAATTCTGGAGCAGCTGAGGGCAGCCAGAGCATAGGATTTCTGAGTTTTGTGACTTTCTGTGACCTCTGCAGCAGCCCGTGTGGCTGGCCTGAGAGCCACTGAGAAACTCGTGCTGCTGCTGGGGTAGTCTCAGGCTCCCGCAGCAGGATTTTGGATGTGGGGGGAGGCTCAGGATTGGAGGTTTGGGTGCGGGGTGGTGCTTACCTGGGGGGAGCTCCCCAGAAGGGCGACAGGAATTCCCCTCCCTCAGCTCCTAGCTCCATGTGCTGCTTCTGCCCACAGGCACCACCTCCGCAGCTCCGATTGGCTGCGGTTCCCAGCCAATGGGAGCTGCAGAACTTGGGTTGGGGGCGGAGTAGAGGCAGCACATGGAGCTAGGAGCTGGAGGGTGCCGCTTCCCAGGAACCGGGTAGGGAACCTGCCAAAGCCCAGCCAACCCCTGCCCCCAAGCACCCGTGTCACCTCCCCATGGGCTGTGCCCCTGCCCCCCAAGGACACACATTTCCCTCCCAAGCACCCACGCCCCCCTGAGTACCTGCTTCGCCCCCCTGGTCCGTGCCCACCCAGCACCCATGGTGCCCCCAGGGCCACCCCCTGAACCCCTCCCCCAAGTTTTAATCATGGGTATATAGTAAAAGTCATGGACAGGAGCATTTTTGTTTTAGCCCATGACCTGTCCATGACTTTTACTAAAATACCTGTGACTAAAATGTATCCTTAACCGTAGGCCACTAAACACCACCTGCCCACCCAAACACCAAGCCCAACCGCCAGAATAAGACCAAAGCAGTACAGCCCTCAGGAGATTAAACATGGCTCTAACACTTGGGTCTTTTAGCTCAGGCAGTAGAGCGTCATGATTTTAGACACAGCAGTCATAAGTTTCCAGCTCCTGCGCTGCTAACCTGGCCAAGGGCGCACCATTACAGCATACACCATTTTCTACATTGTGTACAGTGAATCAGACAATTCCAGAATGGTCACCCCAAAAACAGGGATAGTCACTAAAAAATATCAAGAAACCTTCTATATATTTTTATGCATTTATTTATGCCACTTCATAGCAAAACCACAGAAATTAGGAGAGAAATACAACTTTTGTTTACTGGATGGCCCTGTAGCTGAGGTCAAGTGCATGACATTGAAGCTTTGGTGAATAAAGCTTAATTTCAAGAGCTGTTAATGTTTGAACTTGGAACATTGCTAAGGATCATTGGCTCTGGTGAACATTCAAAAGGTTGCTGTAGAACTAAGCTTTTATTTTTAATAATAGTAAGTCTCTAGCCCTTTTTGCACACAAAATGAAGCATCAAAATGTGAGTCAGTTACTAAAGAGGTTTTTCAAGTGAAAACATAAACATTTTTCCACCACAGGCTTCATGTGTAGAGAGAAGACCGGGGAAGAGTTCTTCTTCCTGTGAGTTGCCTGAGGTCTACAGAAGTGGAGAACTGAGCTAATGTTGGTGGAAAGATGGAGACTCTTTGAAGAACATGTTTCCTCTACAACATTGACCATTACCAAGGGCATCTCCCCACAGATTGCTATGTCCACATACAGACTTTGGGTCCTTTTGGACATCCCAATGCTACTGTATGCAAAAAGACCATGGCAGCAAAAAAAGCATCCACCGACTTTCATTTCTAACAGATTGGAAGATTGAGCCCCATCCTATCAGACACAGACTTGGCCATATGGATACATGCTTTCCTGACCTCCAAGCTTGGTTTTTGCCAATTACTCTTTCGGGAAATGAACCCACATGGCACAAAATGCAGCAGCCCATCTGCTAGCAAAACAAGTCACTGTGAAAACATCACCCTCATGCTCTGCTCTGTGCACCAGCTCCCACACTGAATATGACAGTGGTTGGGCAATAGCTTGGGAGTTGGGTGACCTGGGTGTGATTCCCTGATCTCCTACAAACTTCCTGTGTGACCTGGGTCAAGTTGCTTATTCATCTGTAATGGGGATGGGCACTTTCCTACCTCTCCCGGGTGTGGAGAGGATAAATGCATTAGATATTGTGCGGTGCTCATATACTATGGGAAAGGGGGCAATATAGACCATGAAATTGAGCTCAAATCTCTGTTCTGATGTTCAGAGCCCTCCATGGAATTGTACCAAGCAGCCTCAGTTCTCACCTTGCCTTTGTCAACTGGAAAAATGAAGTTGCTGCCATGGTGTCTATAGTGTGACTCATAGCTAGGGCATAACTCAGGAGGGGCAGAGTCCCAGGAAGTCACTCTCAGCCAGCCATCCCAGGAGAATCATAGAATCATAGAATCTCAGGGTTGGAAGGGACCTCAGGAGGTCATCTAGTCCAACCCCCTGCTCAAAGCAGGACCAAACCCAACTAAATCATCCCAGCCAGGGCTTTGTCAAGCCTGACCTTAAAAACCTCTAAGGAAGGAGATTCCACCACCTCCCTAGGTAACCTATTCCAGTTCTTCGCCACCCTACTAGTGAAAAAGTTTTTCCTAATATCCAACCTAAACCTCCCCCTCTGCAACTTGAGACCATTACTCCTTGTTCTGTCATCTTCTACCACTGAGAACAGTCTAGATCCATCCTCTTTGGAACACCCTTTCAGGTCAATGGAAAGACTCCTTTTGACTTCAGTGGGCATTGTGTCAGGTCCTTATTTAGCATGATGGATATCAAAACTTCCCTAAATGGTGCTACCCAGCTGGACTGTGATTGACACAGGAAGCTATTGCATACTATGCTACGCTGCCCCTGCAACTAAGATACTAAAGAGAAGAATGAGGGGGGATTTGATAGCAGCTTTCAACTACCTGAAAGGGGGTTCCAAAGAGGATGAATCTAGACTGTTCTCAGTGGTACCAGATGACAGAAAGAGGAGTAATGGTCTCAAGCTGCAGTGGGGGAGGTTTAGGTTGGATATTAGGAAAAACTTTTTCACTAGGAGGGTGGTGAAGCGCTGGAATGGGTTCCCTAGGGAGGTGGTGGAATCTCCTTCCTCAGAGGTTTTTAAGGTCAGGCTTGACGAAGCCCTGGCTGGGATGATTTAGTTGGGTTTGGTCCTGCTTTGAGCAGAGGGTTGGACTAGATGACCTCCTGAGGTCCCTTCCAACCCTGATATTCTAGGATTCTATGATTCTAAAAGCATTTGGTGGTCACAGATACAAAATATGACATATGCCAGCAAGATTAATAGAGTATAAATAGCTACCCAAACCCCCACCCATGTGATACATATTTTAAAGGTCACCTCTCCTGTGAAAATGATGCAATTCCATGAAGCAAATCTATTTCAGTTCCTTGCCCTTCTATAGTTACAATTCTAAACACGGTCCCTCTGCAACTATACCTTGTTCTGTATCCCTTCCCTGAAGGGTGTAGACTAGGTGGAAAAAGAGGGACACGTTATAAATTGCTCTGCTTATTCCAGTCATCTGGTTTTCTTAAAAGCTCCTCAGTAGCCACTGTCTGATGCTTTGCGAAAAGTGAGTCCCTGTATAAGCTGGTGTTAGTGATTTCCTTTCCATGTTGTATCCACTTTGTGCTCATTACTGCTGGCATCTCAGCCTCATTTTCCGTTCACGGGTTTCCAGGAAAGATACTGTCAACTGAAATTAGAGAGATCCTACAGCTGATAGGCGCAGTCCTTGGTCTAAGGTGACATAACATCACTGGCCTCTCAGGTAGCTTCACACACATGCCAGGCAATTACACATCACCTAAATGAAGTGCCACACTCACCATGACTATGCTATACTGTCTGGGAACTCCGAATCTCTCCGGCAGAGCATCTGATAGTCCTTCATTCAACTGAATACTCTCCCCAGTGCAACCCACGTTGAAGTGTTGACAGAATTGGCACTTAGAAGTCACAGTGATAGGTGCCTTTGAAAAATACTGGAGCTACACAGTAAAGCTGATAGAATTGCAGTTTCTCTTGGGGAAAATACTGATATCTTGACATTTTTGTCTTGAATTGAGACAAAAAGTTGAAATATCTAAACATTTTGCAGAATGAAAGTTCCAAAACAAACAACAAAAAAAGGAAATGTCTAGATGTTTGGAAAAGTCACTGTTCTTTGTGCACTATGGCAGCTCAGCCATAGGGAAAGACCATGATGCATCACAGCAGACATAGCTCAGCTGGGAAGCCAGGCCCATAGGTAAAATAGGGGCATGAGAGATCCAGAACTACAATTTGCATAAAATATTGCAGGCTCAGGTGACTGCAGAGATTAATGGGGAATGCTTGTTTAGATTTCCCGGCAGAAAATTTTGATGAAACTCCATGTTCCAATGGGAAAATCTTTCATTGTTTTTTTTTGGGTTTTTTTGACCGGCCAAGCTAGAGATAGTCTTCAATATTCTGATCAGTATTCCTGGGTTTTGTGCAGTAGGTTCCAGCTGGAAATACCATAGGTTATATCATGTGTTTTCTATAAATAGCACTCGAATAGACCTTTTACATTTTATGTTATTCTGAAGCCCACTGGGGACTTCACCACGCAGATTTAATTCACTAGAGAAAGAGTTGCTATAGAAAACCTTAAAACAAATAGATAATCTAATTAATCTTCACCACAGCTTTGTGAAGTAGATAAGTGCTGTTATCTCTGTTGCCTAGATAGTGAAATTAGGGGTTGAGGACTTAGGTGACTTGCTCAAATCCAAGACACTTTTCACTAAGACATTGTAACAGCATTTCAATTAGCTTGGTATACAGGAAAAGAGAAGACACTGAGGGAATACTTATGTTATTTCTCTTGCTGTGGGAATAGTCATAGCCTGTTGGATGGCCAGGCTGGGGTGGAGGTTGAGGGACCTGCAACCCTTTCTTCTCCATGAGGCCCAGATCTATCCCACCCAAGGAGAAACCCATAGGATGGGCCTGCAAAACAGGAAAACTCTGTGTGTTCCCCCTCACTGAGCTTCCTTTCTGTTGTTCCCTGGGGAAGCAGGTTGCTCCAGGATGGAATGGGCAGCTGGTTCTGCCCCAAACCACATAAGAATATCACGAGATCCAATAAAAGTCTGTGACATTGCACTGCCTCCAGGTCCTTTTGACCAGGTCCTTGGCTCCCTGCTGCACCACGCAGCCACCTTAAGGTCAGCACAGGTATCACTTTCCTCCAGGAAACCCCCTATCTAGGGTAATACTGCGCAGGGGCTTCTCTCATTGAATCTGCTATAGCTCCTGCTTCAGAAGCAGTTACCTGTCAGTTAACTAGAGAATATAGTTTTTGTAACCTTGCATCATTATGTCTATTGTGTTAATGCTTGTCTCAGAAACAAAGAGGAGAGTTATTTCTCCATGACTGAAATGAACTGTGTGGGTGTTGCTGATAGCACTTAAGTTGTGTCATAAAACAGCCAAAGTCGCCTTCTGGGTTTCCAGAGAAACTTTCTCAAGAGGCAACGTTCTGGTCCTTAAGGTTTTACATAAAAATAAATAAATAAATTGATCAGGAAACAGACGTTCCATTGAACAAGTGAGTCTACAGAGTGAGAGGTCCACACACAAAGAAGCATGACACTATGTGTTGTACATTTGCATAACTCCCCCATACAAATGCTTCATGGGGTTAAAAGTGACAACGCTTACATTTTAAAGGACAACAGCTGTGAGAGGGAGAGATGTGGAGGTGAAGGTGAAGGCAGAAGGAGAAAAGAGACATTTTTCCAATGAGATCAACCAGCTACACTCTTTGTCAGGACCAGTGCTCCATTTAGGGGGGAGGGAGAGCTCAGTGGTTTGAGCATAAGAACATAACATAAGAACATAAGAATGGCCGTACCGGGTCAGACCAAAGATCCATCTAGCCCAGTATCTGTCTACCGACAGTGGCCAATGCCAGGTGCCCCAGAGGGAGTAAACCTAACAGGCAATGATCAAGTGATCTCTCTCCTGCCATCCATCTCCATCCTCTGACAAACAGAGGCTAGGGACACCATTCTTACCCATCCTATCTAATAGCCATTTATGGACTTAGCCACCATGAATTTAACCAGTCCCCTTTTAAACATTGTTATAGTCCTAGCCTTCACAACCTCCTCAGGTAAGGAGTTTCACAAGTTGACTGTGCACTGCGTGAAGAAGAACTTCCTTTTATTTGTTTTAAACCTGCTGCCTATTAATTTAACGTGGTGACCCCTATTTCTTGTATTATGGGAATAAGTAAATAACTTTTCCTTATCCACTTTCTCAACATCACTCATGATTTTATATACTTCTATCATATCCCCCCTTAGTCTTCTCTTTTCCAAGCTGAAGAGTCCTAGTCTCTTTAATCTTTCCTCGTATGGGACCCTCTCCAAACCCCTAATCATTTTAGTTGCCCTTTTCTGAACCTTTTTAATGATTCCTAACATCCTGTTTGCTTTTTTGACCGCCTCTGCACACTGCGTGGACATCTTCAGAGAACTATCCACGATGACTCCAAGATCTTTTTCCTGACTCGTTGTAGCTAAATTAGCCCCCATCATGTTGTATGTATAGTTGGGGTTATTTTTTCCAATGTGCATTACTTTACATTTATCCACATTAAATTTCATTTGCCATTTTGTTGCCCAATCACTTAGTTTGGCCTGCTAAACTCAGGGTTTGGCATTCTATCCTTGAGGGGGCCATTTAGGGATCTGGGACAAAAGTGAAGGTAAGGGGCTGGACTCCATGACCCTTTGGAGTCCCTTCCAGTTCTATGAGATAGGTATATCTCCATATATTTTATTTATTTAGCAGATCTGGGCTGGATCGAGCTGATTGGAATTGATGAAAGGATTCCCGTTGGCTTCCAGGAGTTATGGATCAGGACTTTAGTGACTACTTCTCCCCATTTTGAGCAAACACCCACTTTGCTATGACATACTGTGATGAAGGCAAGTTATAAAGAGTAATCACGCCGTCTGTGTCTCTACAGGGGTCCTTTGGGCCTGAATGGGATCAAATAGGTGAAAGAGGCACATGCTGTGCTGAGCACTGTAAAATAAGCATATTTCTAGACTAAAAAGAAACAACCTGGAATCCTTTGAGGAGAGAAGGTTATATCAATTAATGCTGCCTGAGGCAATGACAGCGTTTGCTCGGTTGCCTCTGAGATGCAGGGCACTTGGTATTGAAAGAGCCACGCTTGTTGCAAATGAATGAGTAACTCTTTAAAGGGAAGTTGAATTGAGCCAGCCTAGTCAATGAGTTGATGGGTCTCAGGACAGTTCTTATTGGAATAAATGTCCATATCACATCACAAACACACTCTGCTGGTTTGCCTCTTTCCTAGAGGTGGTTCTCTCCTCGTCAGTGATGGACAGGATACAGCATGGAGGAAGCTTACACTGCTCTTGTCCATGCTGTACCTTTGTGGTCAAAGAAAGAACTTCAGGACTGTCAATTCAACACCTTAAATGAACTCTGAGGTTCTCATGCAAAGTCTAATGGAGTCAATGGGAGTCTTTGTATTGACTTCAGTGGACGTTGACTGGTCCCAAAATTCACATTAAAATATATTGTTGTGGGTTGGGTTAAACCTAATTTACACTGTTGTGTGTGCCCTCCACCTCTCATTTAAGACAGTTGTAAGAAGCAGCTTAGCAGCCCCCTACCTAAAACAAAGGAGTTTGGATTATTCTGAGGTTCACTGTGGATTGTCTTTGTATGAGGAGGTATGTGGTGAGGAGGAGAAGAAAACAGACTGAGAGGGGGCAGAAGACACACACACACCTTGGACAAGCTGAATAAAAGAGACTTGGGGCTATACACAAATAAACTATCTCCTCTTATTTTGGTTTCTCCTGTGTTCAGATAAACTGGACTTGATGCATTCCTTGTAAATAAACAAGACTGCATCAAAACTACCAGACTCCATCATCAACTTCTCCAACAACTGAAAAACCTAAAAGACTCCAAATGTCAGGTCAAAAGGGGTGTCAATATGCACAAAATCATGTTCGATAGGATTTTTTGGAGAAAGTTGAGGGTATTTTTCCTGGAATGATGCGAGGCTGCAAAGGACATTTTTATAGGTAAATTAAATGCGGCTGGGATTTTTATTGTATTATTAAGCATGTGATAGGTTGCCTATAGCTTTCTTTGTATTATGTAAATCTAAATAAATAAAATTATGTTTATAGCCTACCACACTTTTAGTGCTATATACATAAAGCAAGCAAGAAGAAAAGGAAGGATATGAAGGCAGTTCCCAACTGTACAAAGTTGAATCATTGTCAACCTGCTAAGGCCTCCTTTGAAGTACCTTGGAGGTAGGTCTGTTCAACAATTGTTAACATTTTTAAATTTTGAAAAATGGTGATAATTTTGTGGAGCAGCCCAGAAATAGCCAGTGATGCAAAGCTGACATAAATTAGAGCAACTCGTGGGGTTCTGTACTTCAGCGCTCTACTGCATCAGGACAGCAGCCCAGAATGTCGGAGGGGACAGGTAACTTAAAGCCACCTTTGTCCTCCCCCTGCCTGTGCTGTGTGTTCCATGTCCAATTGTAAACAGGCAAATTTACTTTGTAAACCATACCAAGTCTCTGAGTGACATTGCAAGAGAGTGTTTAGCATGCCAAAATCCTAACCATGTCTGTCCTCCAAATGCCATTCTCTTTGACAAAGATTAATCCAGTTGAAGGTGCATTTGTACCACCCTTTTGGAAAATGAATGTAAAAATAGCACCCTCTTACCCTGTGGAGCAACTCCTTCAGCGTTCAGTCATATCTGCTGTCTCAAATTGGGTACACAAAATCACGACACCCAAAATTACCGGACATTTTTGAAAATTTAGACCTTAGTATATAAGAATCCCTTTATGAGAAGGACATTTATTAAAATGTACTTTGCCTTCAACGAAGTGAATGGACCCGCAGACATTTGAACGGGCTGAAACCAAAGGACGAGTTGTTAATTGATTGGAGCTGTATTTATCTGCTTTAGATGCTGAGCTGCAATGTGCACTGCTAATTAAGTATCTGTTACATTCCTCCACTCAACCAACAGTAAGAAGTTCCTTTTATTTTATGATTCTTGAACACAAGTGCCATTGATGGGTGGACTCACTGAGGCTTGGATGCCACCAAAGCTCTAACAGCTGAAGGCCCTACAGCATTTGGTTTAAAGGTTTGTGAGGCTAGAGCTACTGAATTTCCCATGCACCATTGCTCAAAGGTCAGGGTTTCTGCATTCAGAACTTTCTTCAACTGATGTTTCAATGAGTTGATTGGCATAGCAGTGTACAAGAGCATTGCCAATGATAATACATCAGGGAGCCATGTCTAGTGCCCATGTCTCGTTGGTAATTGGGTTTGACATAGTGAGTCTACCTTCTAACATTTCTGATTCAGTGGCAGGCTGCCACACACTGGAAGGCCATTTTGGCAGTCTCTCTCCTTTCACCCAAGGTAGTATGTGGTTCTTTCACAGTTGGAAACTTTTTATTAGCCCTGATAGCTGGAGGAATTAAATGTTTCATATTATTTGCATTTTGGACAGTGAAGTAGAAAATGCCTCAGGCTTTCCTCTCAAGTGGCCAAGCTGCAAAATTTGGGTCCAGATCCAAACTTGGCCAAAGTGTAGGGCTATTTGCTTCTGGGGCTTGGGTTCAGGTCCATCTCAAATTAAAGGTAAGTTGCATGTTGTAAAAGGTTTATATTGTGAATGGAGCCTGTATTTTCAGAGAAAAAAATGTGTGTTCTGTACAAAGCTGGTTAAAAGGCCAGGAGTCACATTCTGTGCTGTGCCTCTAAAAGGCTCAGTGGAGAACCTGCAGGTCAAGAGAAGGGGGCTTAGTGCCCAGGCTTAGGGCACCTTTGTGCCCAGTGCCCACACAATCTTGGGCTGCTCTGACAGCATAGACACAGTTCTGGGGGCCTAAGTTATTGCAGCCTCCTAGGAAAGCTGTATGTGCTGCAGCATCGCTCAGCATCTCAGGAACACCATGTGCTATGGCCTCACTTCCAACACTGTCCTCCTGTCCACAGACCTACTCCCAACAAGCTTCCTACACTGGGGCTTACAGGGGAGTTCTCAAAAGGGCTGTTTCCACTGTGCCTGAACCAGGGAAATCCTGGCCTGGCTAGTTACAGGGTTTTTCAGACCCCTTTATGCTGCTCCACTCCTTTAATGCAACATCAGGAGGCTAGAGAGAGGGTGAGGATCTTACCCCAGGGATCTGTATTTTTCTCCTTTGTCTGTGAGGAAAATGAAGGGCTTTGCCCTTTGTCTCCCCTTCCATATTAAGCAATTTCTCCAATCTCTTCCCTTCCTGATGATTTGCCCCTACAATGTTAATGTTCTGAACATTCAAGCAGGGCTGCCCGCGGGTGTGGGGGGGGGCAAGTGGGGCAATTTGCCCCTGGCCCTGGGTCCTACAGGGGCCCCACAAACCCTGGCCCAGCGGCAGTCCAGGTCTTTGGCAGCATTTCGGCAGCGGGGGGCCCTTCACCCAGACCACCGCTGGGTGAGTACAAGCGCCGCAGCTCCCCCACTTTGCCCCAGGCCCCCCGAATCCTCTGGGTGGCCCTGCATTCAAGCACAGAAATGGTACCGACAAATTGGGGCTCTGCAGATGTGCAGGTGGTTGTACTAGTCTTAGCAAAAAGCTGCAACATGAGATTGCAAAATGGAGAATGTAGGCTTTTTCTTCTTCCCTCTTTAATCGATGGGAGCTCTTCCGGTGAGGTCTGTGGGATCAGGAGCAGGCACAATGCTCTCAGATGGCAAACAGGGAAACACTGAGTGCTACTAAAACGAGACGTTCTTGTGGCACCTTAGAGACTAACAAATTTATTTGAGCATACGCTTTCGTGGGCTAAAACCCACTTCATCAGATGCATGCAGTGGAAAATACAGTAGGAAGATATATATACACAGAGAACATGAAAAAATGGGTGTGGCATACTGACTATAAAGAGAGTAATCAGTTAAGGTGGGCTATTATCAGCTGGAGAAAAAAAAACTTTTGTAGTGATAATCAGGATGGCCCATTTCCAACAGTTGACAAGAAGGGGTTACTGAGTGTCTTGAAAATTGAATAGTCCAGAAAGCAGATCACAGAACAATTGTGAGCAGTACGTACTTTAGAACTGATGTTTGCTACCAGTTTTGGTTGAAAACTTAAGGAAGCATTACAAACTCCTAAAAGCAACGGTATATTTACTGTTGCTGGCACAACTACCTGCAGCTGAGCAAGATCCCCCAGATGATGTTGAAGACACTTATTCATTTGTGACATATGCTTTGCCTCTAACTTTCATTTGTGTTAACAGTTCAAGTACCTTAAAGCCTTTATAAGAGAAGGTTACTCACCTGGTGCAGTAACTGAGGTTCTTCGAGATGTGTGTCCCTGTGGGTGCTCCACTTCAAGTGTCGGTGTGTCCCGGTGGCACTGATTGTAGATTTTCGTAGCAGTGCCTGGTCGGAATGCACGTGAGCAGTAGCTGGTAAGGGAAGGAAATACAAATAAGGGAGAGGGGTTAAACCCCCATTGAATATGCATTAGACATAGTAAGGTCAGCGTAACATATTATAAAAGTGGCATCCCAGGGCAGTAGGAGAGAGATGTAGCCCTTAGGAGGGGCTAGAATAATGACCACTGGTGAAAATGAGGATGGTGACAGCGATGAGGAAGATAATCACTAACATTTCAGGTTGTTCTTCAAAAAATGGTGTGAGTGTGGCTATTCAGATGTGCTTTCTGTATTATCTCTATCTACCTTACTGAGTTAGAGTGTGTGTGACTCTGCGAAATGTATTAATTAATGATTTATTTGTAAATATAAAAGAGTTCCTCTAGTATGAGTGCTGCACCTGTGCACATCGGGGTTCCCAACTATATCATAATTTTAATAATACTGGGACTGATCTTGAGACAAGAACCTGGCAACCCTCAAAGTGATAAATGGGATATTTTATTCATAATCTATAGATCAGGCTGTAGATAACAGTAACACTTTGCATTTCTAGAGTTCCTCCGATCCATGGATCCCAAAGCAATTTTGCTGCACGGGTTTGAGCCCCCGCCACACTCCCATATTGAGCTTTTTTTTCTGCTTGCTTTTCACAGATTACTACTAGGGGCCTTGATCCTGCAATCAGATACATGTGGGTGGACCCTTGTGCCCATACAGAGCCCCAGTGCCTGAGAAAGCTGAAGGAGAGGAAGTCTGAGAGAGAGAAGATAGTATCCACTAGGTTTCTGGAGAAAGATGGGAGGAGACAGTCAGGTGATACATGAGTGTGTTCATATGCAAAAGACATGGAGAAGAGGAAAGAGAGCAGGTCAGAGGGGAAAAGAGAGACAGTATGAAAAAAGCATGAAAGTCTGACAGGTAGCAGAGCAAGTACTGTCAAGAAGACAGATTAAAGGATTAGGTTTACAATTGAACATTTTGTTGGAAAGTGAGTTTCCAATGAAAAAATATCCTATAATCATTATGAGAATTTTTCTGGCTTTTTCACCTAGCTGTACAACTGGTTGAATTCTTTCTGACAATCAAAAAAAAAATGTCGGTGACATTTTTAAATGGACCTGTCTGGAAATGTTGAAAAATCATTTTAAAAAAATCCAAACAACTATTAACATTTTTTTCCCAATGAGCTCTGACTGCACTCTTCCAGATGGCAAAATGCCCCATTTTACAATAGACATGATACCATGTTCGTGAGGCGGGGCTGTTTTTGGCTACAAGGTCTGAAGGTATCATGCACATAAACCATTACTCCACTATGAATGCATTTTCTATCCACTTCCATTGGTATTTGCATTTCTTTACTCCTTTGCACACCATTTAACAGAAGGGAATATGAGACCTATACATTATGTCTGATAAGTGGTTTCATAGTTTCAGAGAGTTCAAAGCCAGAAGGATCATCTAGCCAGAGCTCCCATATAACACAGACCATTACATTTGACCCAGATACCCCAGTAACTTGAGCCATACTAAAGTATCTCAGCCTTATGGAGACAAATTAACCATTGGAACAACTTACCAAGGGTTGTGGTGGATTCTCCATCACTGGTGTTTTTGAAATCAAGATTGGCTGTTTTTCTAGTGGATCTGCCCTAGTTCAAATGGGAATCATTTTAGGGACATTCTATGGCCTGTGTTATGCAGGAGGTTGTACTAGATGATTATAGTGGTCCCTTTTGGCCTCCAAATTAATTGTGTGCCACAGTCAGAGAACTGAAGAAACCGGGGTGCCACCAATGCCTGAAGCCTGTAACATGGCCAGGAACAGATTAGGTGAGATATGCCCACATTATCCTAGCAGGTGGTCCTTGCCTCAGGCAACAGAAGAAGATTAAAAAAAAAAAAAAAAGCCCACAGTCCTTGCAAATTTGAGCTGGGCAAAATTCCTTCCTGGCCTCATACCTAGAGATCTGCTTGATCCTGAGCATGTGAGCACAACACATCAGCCAAGCATCTAAGAAAGAGGATTGGGATGTGTATGAAAGGCACTATTATTCATTATTAACTTTATTATTATTGTCACCACTATCATCTCAAACAGATCCCTTTTGATTATTTTAGGCAGGAAAGCATACTGTTACTGTATTCGGATATCAGGGGTTATCTGTACATTACTTGAGAACCAGATGGGAAAAGCTATAGCTATAAAACTATAGACATACAGCATACTCAGGAACAGACTTTTTCTAAGCTCCTCTACTGGTAGTGTGAAGTGAACAGGGAACAAATGAATGTGTTGCTGTGTACATGTATTGACAAAGGACAGATTCTTTGCAGTGCTATAGAAAGGTGGAGTCACAGCTCTGATATTAAATTGCTACCCTTTGAATGTATTGGTACAAGTATCTCCAAGCATTAATGGAGCATATGTAAAGTTGATATATCAACCCTTGTGCAGGCTTATTACAGCCTGAGCTCACTTCCTGCAACAGTAGTGATTGTTGACCAGACCTTATCACTCAGGAATTCCTCCCCTTCCCTGGTAGATTGAGTTGCCAGAGATGAGGAATGTCATTGCACATTATAGTTTCTGACAGCTGGGACGCGAGTGTGAAAAGGACACAGAGAAACGGTTTTAAAATCTTGACGGGGGCTGTAAGGAGTAACAGGATATGGAGTCTTCCATTCACCGTCACGAGATCAGCCCATGTCAGCCTTGCCTGAAAATCAGTACCGACAGATGGCTGTTCAGTGGCGTAGGTGAAATTGTTTTTTGGTCTCAGTCCAGGGCCTAGCGAACTGGTATCTGTATTACAGTTGGCACTAGCTTGCACCTTTGTTAACAGTCTCAGCAGAGAAGCCAAGGATTGAATGGCCTGCAGAGACTGAACTGTCTTCTCAAACCTCCAGAAGTGTTGAGACATATTGGCAAGGTAGTGTGAGGAAGTCTACCCTGCTGCTACCTGTGCTGTAACAATGGTTTAGTATAGGACTTTATTTTCCGAAGCCATCGGCATAGCATCTTTCACTAGTAGTAAGTTCGTATACATATGTCGCTATATAAATTAATAGATATTAATATTTAGTATATAAAATGAGGTCACCAGTTGGGGATCCATAGTTAACACTGGGATTTTCACTTAAAGCTGGGATAGACCTCTTTGTTACGTATGCAACAGCCAGCATATCCTCGCCCCAGTTACAGCACTTACTCTCTGAGCACCAAATGAGTTTTTGCACTTTACAAGTTAATCAGTTAATTTATGAGTTAAAATTCATTAAGAATGGGTCCTTTCAGAAATGTAGTATTGGTGTCAGACTTCTTTCTCTATCAAAGGATCTCACAGATACGTCACAATTTCCCATAGAGTTAAAACTCATTCTTACTTAATGTATTCCCAACCTTAACACCTTCTTAATGTAGTGTTTTTGCCTAGGTACAGGTACACACCAGACACCTAAATAACAGATGAAGGACGATTCAGGGCTTATGGCACTATCTTAAGGTTCAAGTCCCTGCTCTGCCACAGACTTCCTGGGTGACTTTGGGTAAGTCACTTAGCACCTCTGTACAATGGGCATAATAGCCCTTCTCTACCTCACAGGGTGTTGTGAGGAGAAATGCACTTCAGACTGTAAGGCACTCAGGTATTGTGGCAATGGGTACCATATATATGTATTAGACAGAACAGTGACTGCATTTTAAGCATTGTTAAGCACCCACAACATGCACTGAAGACATGATTGGCACTGAGAAACAGTCAATTGCTAAGTAAGCATGTAATGCGAACCAGACAGCACACAGTGAGGGTGTGCCAATTCTGCAATGGGTTCCATGGGCGTGGACCCCTGCACCAGCGCAGAGCGCCTCTGAAGTTAATACGGGCATTGGAAACTGTCCGCACATTGCCGGACTGGGGCCATTGCTTGTAGCATATCAATCAATACCACATGGACACTCACAGGATACACATGGAAGTCCATCTTAGTCATAGCTGATTTGCACATCAGGAACAGAAGTGAGCTGATAGTGTATCGCAGAAGCAAGCAGAAGGATAAGCAAAACAAAAGAATAGAAACTGGCGGATCCATTTTTACTAAAGTAATTGAAATAGGCAGAGGTATTAAAAGGGCAAAAATAGATAGAGGAAGAGTATGAAACTAAAATAGTAAAAACAAGCTGTGGTTGCGGGAATAAAGGGGGTCTCAGTGCTGGATCTGGCCTAAAGGGAGCTGAAGGCTGGATCCAGGCATAAATTCTGCCTTCATAATTCTCCGCAGAAACCCCAGCTTGGAAGCAAGACGACCCTCACCTGCATGGGGGGCTCCTGTCTAACAGGAAAGAAGGCAATACAAGGATTGCCTCAGGAGTAGCGCCCTTTCGTGAATTAAGCCACAAAGTTCCCTAATTTGGGGCCTTACCGTAAATTAGGTTATTCGGTTACCCAATCTGCTGCCAGTAAAAGAGGGCCTCAAAATGCACTATATAAGGAATCAAATAGGTCAGGTAGGTAGGGAAAGGCAGCCTCTCCATATTAGGAAAGCAAAGAGGTCAGGCTCGGGAAGGGGTAATCCTCCCCATATTAGGAAACAAAAGGATGATTCGAATGGTAAGGGATAGAGGAGGTACCAAGAGAAGGGTAGGGATAAAAGATGCTGTAACCATAACTCGGGGCTCACTTCTATAGGGTTTTGGAGTTTTTTTTAACTGTCCTACAGTCTTCTTTGGCACGGGTATAATTTTCTGTGGAATGGTCCAAAAAGGAAAAAAAAAAGCATAGAGATGTTATCATTTACTATTAAATTCTATAGGACTTTTCCATCTAGATTTTAGTGCAGATGGGAAGGATTTTTTTTTCTCTTCTTCTTATCTTGTTCATTCTGAGCTCTGAATCCTGCAAAAACCTGAACACCTTCTGACCAGAGCTGAGTACCCCAGGATCCTACCAGGTTCAATTATGAAGGTGCTCATAACTTTACTGGTACACAAGACATCCACAAGAGTATAACTGGTTCTGTTTAGAGTTGCCTTAACACCATATCAGTGCCTTAACGTTTCCTCTTGCCCTCTGATCTTGTATTTATTTTTAAAATGTGGCTCGCTCTGTAGCTTGCCTTCATGAAATACAAAACTTGTTCTTTAAATTATCTCCTCTGTCACCAAGAGCATGCTTGTATTAATGCAGAAGTGCCATCTGTGATCTCTGCTTTTTTTTTTCTTAAAGGGCAGAAAAATCAATGTACATGAGATATGGTGTTATGCCCACTGCACATTCATACTGCAAGCCCATGCCCTCTGAGATTAAGGAAATAACATGGAGGAAAAAAGATAGAGAGGAAATTGGTAGGCAAGTTGCTATTTTTCATCTAGTTCTAAGCTCTTTGCCTGCTTAGAAAGAAATAGCTTTGCCTCAGTACAAAAGTATCTTTTGTTAAAGGAAGAAAAAGGAGATTGATTTTCTTTCTTAGTGCATAATGGAGAGAAACAGTGCATAAAAATGTGATATTATTAAGTGCTGCCTGGTCCTGTATATTCTTGAAGTAATCATGAGGGCCTATTATTGTTATTATTTGAGGGTGGGGAGGAAAGATGCATTTTGGTTTTTTTTTTTTTACCATGTGAAGATTAGTTAAAGATCCAGAATAGGCCAGAAAACTCTCTCAGTAAAGCAAGCCCTGCCACCTTCACTCAAGTTAAGCAATGAAAACAGGTACCTGTAGCTTCATTATGACTGCTATGGGGAGACAGCAACTGGCTAGATGGTCGGGCTCAACGGGTAGTGATCAGTGGTTCCATGTCTAGTTGGCAGCCGGTATCAAGTGGAGTGCCCCAAGGGTCGGTGCTGGGGCCGGTTTTATTCAATATCTTCATTAACGATCTGGAGGATGGTGTGGACTGCACCCTTAGCAAGTTTGCAGATGACACTAAACTGGGAGGAGTGGTTGATACGCTGGAGGGTAGGGCTAGGATACAGAGGGACCTAGACAAATTAGAGGATTGGGTCAAAAGAAACCTGATGAGGTTCAACAAGGACAAGTGCAGAGTCCTGCACTTAGAACGGAAGAATCCCATGCACTGCTACAGACTAGGGACCGAATGGCTGGGCAGCAGTTCTGCAGAAAAGGACCTAGGGGTTACGGTGGATGAAAAGCTGAATATGAGTCAACAGTGTGCCCTTGCTGCCAAGAAGGCTAATGGCATTTTGGGCTGTATAAGTAGGGGCATTTCCAGCAGATCGAGGGATGTGATCATTCCCCTCTACTCAGCACTGGTGAGGCCTCATTTGGAGTACTGTGTCCAGTTTTGGGCCCCACACTACAAGAAGGATGTGGATAAATTGGAGAGAGTCCAGTGGAGGGCAACAAAATGATTAGGGGGGCTGGAGCACATGACTTATGAGGAGAGGCTGAGGGAACTGGGATTGTTTAGTCTACAGAAGAGAAGAATGAGGGGGGATTTGATAGCTGCTTTCAACTACCTGAAAGGGTGTTCCAAAGAGGATGGATCTAGACTGTTCTCAGTGGTAGAAGATGACAGAACAAGGAGTAATGGTCTCAAGTTGCAGAGGGGGAGGTTTAGGTTGGATATTAGGAAAAACTTTTTCACTAGTAGGGTGGCGAAGAACTGGAATAGGTTACCTAGGGAGGTGGTGGAATCTCCTTCCTTAGAGGTTTTTAAGGTCAGGCTTGACAAAGCCCTGGCTGGGATGATTTAGTTGGGTTTGGTCCTGCTTTGAGCAGGGGGTTGGACTAGATGACCTCCTGAGGTCCCTTCCAACCCTGAGATTCTATGATTCTGTGACAGGCGTGCTTTGTTATAGACACATATGAACGCAATGTCCCAGTAGGATATTCACGTTTAGACCATGAATTGCTTTACAAATAACATTGCTACCCTGGTTTTCCTTCCATCTCCACCAGATTTACAGCTTTGACTCCAGTAGCATCAATGGGGTTCCATCCAACTTACCCCAAATGGAGTGAGGTCAGAATCATCACCTGTAATAGCATAAACATTCAGAGCCAGGTTATGCCTTGATAGGTGCAGAGCTCCAGAAAGGGGTTGTGCTTCAGAGAGTCACAGTCTCTCCTGGAGCACCCCAGTACACAACAGGGAGGGTGCTTGCTCTTGTGTGTTAGCTAGATCTGCTGGTCAGCACACAAGGGGAGCCGGGATATGGCCCCACCTGCTCTCAGCTCCTCTCTGCCCACTTTTGAGTAGCTGGCTTTCATGGGGTTGATAGGAGGGAGCTGCGGTCCATGCAGTGAAAGGTCTGCAATTGTGCTTGGCCTCAGTTTGGGAAGCTCAGAGTTGGGAAAAGGCTCCTTTCACCCTCTCCTTTCCTTGCACAGGAGCAGACATGATTTGGCTCTAAAAAGTTACAACTACCATATTAAGCTCAGAAAGCCACCTGAAGCAAAGGCCATGAAGAGGGAACATTATGCTAGCATGTACCTGCTTACAGGGGTTAGTTACTCCGAGTATACTGGTAGACAATTCCAGAAGAAGAGCTCTCCGTAAGCCCAGAAGTCTGTCTCTTTCACCAACACAAGTTGTCCAGTGAAATTATTGCCTTTCCCACCTTGTCTCTCTAATATCCTGGGACTGACACTGCTGCAACACTGCAGTTCTAGAAGTGCCATTTAAATGGCCTAGTGCCACTGAATACGGTTGCTGAAATGGATGCACTAAACCAGTTCCTTGATAACTGCCCCAGTAAAGCTGACTTGATGCTTCCCCGGATGCTATGAAGTGAAATGTCAATTATGACCTTTCTATTAGAGCAAGTAGAGAATCTCTCTGGTTTTGGTATCTCCAAAGTGCCCATCACTTTCATTATCCTCACCATCTCCCCAACCGATATCCCTGCCTTTACTTCCTTGCTCCTGATCCGACTCCCAGTCTCTTCTCCTTACTGCTCCCTTCATCTCTTTTCCTCACCTTCTTCCATGCTCTTTTTGTATATTAGTACTGACCACCACTGAGCAGCCTCTCTCTCGTCCTCCAAACCCTCCTCCTTTAATAACCTATTCCCACAGAACTTTCCTGTCCTTACCTCACTGCTGTCATCTCCATGCCTTCCCACAGCTGCTCTGCTGTCATGCATAGGGATTATTCATATAATTTATTAAGATACATAAGAGTGCATGGAGCGGTACAAATAATAGAGACAGTCAGTGTCCTGAAGGTCTTACCATCTGAACATAAACTGTGCCAGTGCTAAATCATAAACTCTTTTACACAGAAAACATGTCCTCTTGGTTGTTTTTTTTCCCAAGTGCTGTGTTCATTTACAACACACCATAAAAAACTGATTGAGAATCACAGAACAAATTATTATTAAGATGAGTCAGCTATGCACCTTTGTGCCTATTTTCTGATTATATGGTTTGCTTCTGGAATGAAGTAATAACAGGACACCATGCTCATCACAGTCCCTTTGCAGTTGTGTTTTGTAACTAAACTTGAATGTAATCACTTTCAAACTAGAGAGAGAGACTTGACTTGCAGCATTCAAGTCCATAGCCAAATTTTCCAACATTCAGGAGTGTTTTAGAGCTGAGATTTTGGTTTTCCCTCCATGATAGAAGCAAGGGGATCAGCTGCAAATTTTGGAACCACAGCAGGTGTTTGATTTTGCTTTGACCCCTTGAAGATATGTTTCAATGCAAAGAAAGCTAGGGAAAGCCTTCCACAATTCCACTTTGCAAAGAACACAAGAAAAAACTCAGGGAAGCATCCCCCAGTGATAACTTTTCAGTTTGTTTCCAAATTCCGACACAAGCAATGGTGGTGAGCAGCTGTGAGCAGCTGGAAGTGCACTGTAGGTATGGAAATGCGAATGAGCATACCAACCTGATAAAGAAGGGACACAACATCTTTAAAAAAATATTGTGATTATTATTCTATAAGATTTAATGAGCCTGAAATGTTTATATTCTCCACAGAAGCAAATGCAACTGAGAGCACCTGCTATTACTAAAGTAACTTTCTGTGCCCTGACGAAATGATGAATGGTAAGAAGGCTGCCAGTTTTCTAAACAAAGCTTAAGGGATTTCTTGGCTGGTTAAGATGTCTGGCAGGCAGCTTGCTGCAGCTATATTTTGGAATTCCTGTTTTGGAACGAAGGGCAGAGAGATTTCTAACTTCTGTTCCAACAAAGGATTGTACCCATTGTTGGTGTGTCTACTCACTATTGAACGAGCCACGTTTCTGATTAACCATCCAAAATCCCTATAGACTCCTGGAGGTTTGACTATGATATTTTTGTGAGATGTATAAATAGGCATGACTGAGATACAAAGCCACTGAATCAAGGGAAAGACTCCGACTGATTTCCATGGCCTTTGGATCAGGCCCTGAATACACTATATAAGCAAATATGTATACTTTGAACTCAGGGAATACCTTAGTACAGCTGCTCTTTCTGCAATGCAGAGAAATAAACAAATGTTAGGGCCAAGTTCTATTTTTGTTATTTGAGGTTAAGTATGAACTGGTTCATGTGTCATTGATTTCTGAAAACAAATTAATAATGGAGACAAACTTGGCTTCAGGGTGGCACTTGCTTCCAATTCAGTTGACTTTCTATTTTTAATTATACTTTATGGATTAAAATTATCACTCAGAAAGCTGCTGAATTTAATTTTAAGATCAACATTTGCTTCTCACTCCTAATAAAGAAGCAGAATATGGATATTTTAGACTAAGGCACTGCAAAAGATACAAATATTTCACATTTGGATGAGCCCATATCAGATAAATTAAATCAGGATACCCTGGGATTGAATTTACCTAAATCTGGCCCAGAAGAGTCCATATGTCTGAAATCCATCACAGGTGGGGAAAGTGAGGTAGGGGAAAGAGGCCAGTTAAATAAAATCTACATTCTAGGAACCATTGCCTGGAGCACTGAGCAAATTGTTTATCTATGACTCAGGAGTCTCAGATAGGTTTTAGGGGGGGAAACACCCCAATTTAATGTATGTGACATCACAGTGATATGCACGTTGTGAAATACAACATCAATCATCTTTACATCATGTTCAGGGTTCACAGAACTGTACCACCTCAGCCTGTGCCTGTATATTGGAGCAGAGAATGGGAATTTCCTGTAGTGAAGGATTCTGAAATTTGGCTTCATGCTGAATTGGAGCAAAATCTAACAGTTTCAAAAATTCTCTGTGAAAGAAACTTATGAAAAAAAATGCTTCATATTGATCAAAACATTTTTTTGGACAAAATCAAAAAGAAAAATGAAAACAAATATTTTGTTTTGATTGCAACCTTTTTATTTTATAATATATAATAATGCATTTTTTAAAGAAAGGAAACAAAAAGTCATTTCAAAATAGAATGTTTTGATATTGTTGAGAGTCCCTTCCCCAGCCCCCTTTTGTTTGGTCTGAAACAAAATTTCTGTGAAATTGACATGAGTTTGTGAAACACTTAGAACTGCATTCTCCAATGGAAAATGCTCGCATCAAAGTTTTTCCAAGTAGCTTTAGTCTTCAGTTCTTCTGTCCCTAATTTAGACATGTTTGGCAGGTGTTACATTCCCCAGCAACGCAGAAGGCCCAATCATTTTTAGAAATAAAATGAAAATAAAGCAACTGACGAAACTCTGGCAGAGACACAATGGAACAAATGCTCAGAACAGAATCCTGAAACTGTATGTGCACATCTGGTCAGCACGCAAATCCCTGTTCACTCATGGGTGATTGGGCCTGCAAAATAGAATTGCACAAATAAATGTCAGGTTTTGCATATTCCAGTACCTGTTTAGGGTGTGCAAATTCAAGTTTCTAAGCAGCTGGCTTTGGTCAGGCAGCTTTACATCTGCAACAAGTTACTTCACTTGGTGAATACCCTACTCTGTGAATGATTTCTACAGGGCCAATGAGAATACTTGAGGAATAAGGTCTACTCAGGAAAACAACCCACTACTCAGACAGCTTTAAAAAAAAGACTGTTGCCTTTTAGCTGAAGGTTTGACCCCCCTATCACCGACTATACTTAAATCACATGGATTATCTGGAAAAATATATAGATGGGGTAGGAGATTCAAAATATATATGAGATGAGATCAATGCAGTGTGAATTTATCATGAAAAACACTTGTGTTTAAAAAGAGCCACGGCCGAGTCCAGACCAAGAAACTACTTAGATGTTATAAAGGATAAAAGGATCCAAGGAAAAATGATGGCTTAGTCTCAAGGAAACAGACACAAGCAGAATCTTCTTAGATTAAGCTGCTTAGGCATGTGTAAAAATTGTCCCTTCCTTTAATGTTTTTTCAGTATGACACTATGTTTCTCTGTGTTATACATATTGAAAATAACTGAAGCAGAGATATTTGAGAGCCAAAGCGCACAGGCTGCCAGATATTACTATATTCTAGAGGGCTGGCGATTTTATACTATGGACAAGTGGCAGAACTCAGCATCTAGTGCTGGTATTGTCTATCTAGGCACTGACAAAGCACAGCACAGGCACACTAGAGTGCCTAAAGGCTGCATTGCAGCGGGAGGACATCTGGCTCTTGGAGTCACCCTGGGTGTGCACACCAAGAGGAGACAGTCTACTCCCCATTCCAAGCCAGGGCAGCGTGGAAGGGAGAATAAGACCTTATCTCATTTCGTCCTTCCCCATTTGCATTGCTTGCACTCAGAGTGGCACAGAGACTGTGGTTTCAAATGGGATCCCAGCCAGCCTGTCTGTTTAAGGACACAAGAGACCTTCCTGACCTCTGCTCCCCTGGCACATCTGTGCTGGTGCTGGACAGAATCTGGCCCACATATTCATCAGTGAATTGTGGAAATAGTAGTTGTGGAAAGCCAAGGATCATCAGTGGCTATCCCCTCACTCACTGCACTCACAAGAAATTCCCATTTCTGATGGATCAACCTTGCTAGGTGCAACAGAGCAAGGAGAAAAATCCACAAGCTTCTTGTTAGTATGCTCTAAAGAGAATGGAAAGTATGCTGGATTGTGAGTTTACCTGGCGGGCAGTTACGTGTTGCCCTTTGGATCTGCGCTGGGCACTGCTTTAGATACTGAGTTTCTGTGTGCCTACAAAATATCTAAGTCACCCAGTTTCACAGTGATTCCTAGCATACTGTGAGAGACAGGTTCAAATCCTGAGACTGGCAAGAATAATGTATTGTTTTCTTTCAAGATGAGCTTGAATCAGATTCACATACACAATCTGCTGCTTTTGAAATTCAGATTGAGTTCTAGAACCTGATTTTTTCCCCTTAAGCCCATGTTCTGTCACTATTGACCTGAATTTTATGGGTTAATTGTTATGGTTTGGCACTGATCACAGCTGACCAGAAGATTTATAGGTTCTTGTACAATTCAGACTACAGGGTCCGAGAACTCAAAGAGTTCTATATTGGGAGAGGACTTTTGGGGTGCCTGGCAAAAACACTGAGGACAATACCAAATTGATAAAACCTTTATCGAGATTAACAAAAGAATAATATGAAACTTACGACTGCAAAACAGTAAAAGAATTCCAAAACTCCTGGTGGTAACATTTATATTATAAGTACCTTAACCTAACATACAACCTTCCTTGATGACCCGGTAATAGGAGGTGAAGGACCGGCCTTACTCCTGGCATGCCCAAGAACACGATGGTTCTTGCTTAGGAACGTTGAGTGGTTATACTGTACTACACAAGCTGAACTGATAGTGTGATAGAAGGTAGAATGATTGGTAGATAAAAAGATAAGTCTATAGAATATAGAAGAGCAAAGAAAAGAAAAAGCTCCCTAAGATATCCTTACATAGTATTTTATAGGATCCTGATGCTATGTAATTCATGCCCAACCTACTATACCCAAATCTCATTTCCGTACCCTAAGAAATTTATGGGTACCTTTATCCTATCGGTTAGTGGATTATGACACTTACTCTTTATATATTAATAAGGATTGTCTCACTCCAAAAAACTGCCAATCTAGGCTCTCTTGGTGACTTCCAGGTTTGTGGTGTACCCTGCAGTTACTAACCGGTTGCAGACGCCAGATAAACCTGTTCAGTGTTGTGTGTAGTTCCTCCATTCGGTTCCCTAAAGTTCAGGGACCATTTTTATCTGTGCCAAAGGTTGCCAGCCTTTATGCCGATTTACTCTTAACTAATCATACTTTTAGCTATTTAGCTGATCTTACAGGATACAGGCTGGTAGGCTTCTTGCATTTCAGCAAAACTTATTCGATGTATAATTATTAGGAAACACATATCATATGCCTCAACACATCCTAATTTTATAGGAAATAATACCGTTAAAATATAAGAATAATCTATGAAATGGATTAATTCAGAAAGAGAAACATACTATTTGATATGGCTGGCTGGATTAGAAGGATATAGTAGCAAGCAAAATAATCCTATGGGCTACAACACAATATAATCTGCCATCCTAACCTAGGCTGGAATACTGACTACAGCTGTGTGAAAGTTTCAGAACCTGAAAATCAAGAAAAACAAGCAGCAAAGAATCCTGTGGCACCTTATAGACTAACAGACGTTTTGCGGCATGAGCTTTCATGGGTGAATGCCCACTTCGTCGGATGCAAGAGTGGGCATTCACCCACGAAAGCTCATGCTGCAAAACATCTGTTAGTCTATAAGGTGCCACAGGATTCTTTGCTGCTTTTACAGAACCAGACTAACACGGCTACCTCTCTGATACTAAGAAAAACAAGAAGTTTTATGCAAACCAGTGCTTGCAAACTTGGAGCTCAAGTTCAAACTGGTCACTAGACTAGGGGTTGGGAAGGTGCCCCAGGTCAGATTGGCCGGGGTCTTGGTATTTGTTTTTGCCTTGCTTTGCAGCATGAGGTGTGAATAGGGTGACCAGGCAGCAAGTGTGAAAAATCAGGATGGGGTAGAGGGTAATAGGTACCTTTATAAGACAAAGCCCCAAGTACTGGGACTATCCTTATAAAATTGGGACATCTGGTCACCCTAAGTGTGAATCATCTGGTAGGATCACCAGGGCATATCTCACCTAATCAATTCACTGCCACTGCAGAGACTTCTGGCATTGGTGACACCACAGTCTCTGCTGTTCTTTAGCTGTGGCACACAACAGTTTAATCTCCTGAGGACAGAAATGCTTTGAATTAACTGAAGTCATTGGGGTCAATCTGCGTGAAACTGAATGCCCACTGATATAAAGGAGGCCAAACTAGATGATCAAATGATCCCTTCTGCCTTAAACTCTATAAAACATTTTCTTGACCCTTGGAGTGAACTCCCTGCTGCCTCTGAATAAGCCATTTTTGGTTTTTCTAAACCATTTTGTGGTTTTAATTTCATTTCAAAAATCAAACTTTAGTGACATTTGATCCCACGGCACATGAAGTCTTACAGGTTAAATGAACCACTGCAACCCTCCCCATGCAGTGCAGATGAGCCAAATGGAATCCATTGGTTTTGTTTTGAGGTTGGACTTTGATGAACTTTCAACTAAAAGTGGAGCTTAGTGTGTAGGAGGAATGTTTTGATGAACCCCATGCAAGCTGGAACTGATGAGTTTCACACAACTGTAATTTCAGCACTTGAATAGCCTATTAAAAGTGATTTTGTAATCTTCAGAGCATGGGGTTGTGTGCAGACCATTAATGGGTCTGACGTCTGTGACATTTATCTCCTTTGAAGTGAGTCAGATATAAAGTCTCTGAAGTATTTGGTGCAGGGACGGTGCAGGGGAGGGGAGAGACCTATTTGCATTACTGCCTCAATGTGCGAGAATGTCTCAGCAGCATGAGGAGGGTTCAGTTGTGCCTTATCAATAACGGAGAGCGGAATGGAGCTTCACTGCACTAATGGGCACTCCGGGAGGCTTCAGAGCTTGTGGGGAAGTGTCCGTCAGAAGGATTTTCCAATTTTTTTGCAGTTTTTTGTAAAATCAAAGTTTTCCACATGAAAAACTCAATTTTACTGACAATTTCCTAATGCATAATAGAAATTAAGTATTTTGTTTTGGATCAATTCAAGCCAGTGTGCTTTGTTTTGTTGAACTGGCCTTAAACATTTAGTTTTGAATTAGTTCAATAAAACGTTAAACTGCAATTCCCTTTCAACATATTGTCTTTCAGGAGTTGTAGTTCAGTTCCTCATTATCTCCTGTGGGTCAAGCTCACTGGAGAACTGCATCTCCCATAGTGCAATGAAGATTTCCCTCTTCCCAAGCACTACAAAATTCATCGTGGGTGCCATTGGACTCTGGGTGCCTCATGGGCAACATAGTCGAGCCGGGGAGCCTGGCCAGATGAGCAAATGGGGGCATCAGGCTTCTGAACTACAGATCCCATGAGGCACTGTGTCACAATGGGAAAATAACAAGGAGTCCAGTGGCACCTTAAAGACTAACAGATTTATTTGGGCATAAGCTTTTGTGGGTAAAGAACCCACTTCTTCAGATGCATGGAGTGAAAATTACAGATGCAGGCATTGTTATACTGACACATGGGAAAATAGAGTTTCTTGTTGAACTGACTTGAAACAAAGTGTTTTGGGTCATTTCAACAAAATGAAGGAAACATTTAGATTTCAGAAAGTTTGAGATATTCAGTTTAAACTGAAAATGGAAAGTTATGAGTTTAAATTGTTCAGCATTTCTGTTCTACAAAAATGTTTGAAATTTCAACTTTTCACCCTGATTTGGGACAAATTCCCTGATTCCCTGTGGGACAGGGATTCCATATTTCACTCAGCTCCCCTTTGCTCTGCACTACAAGGCCCTTGGAAAGAGCATATTCACAGCTATACCTCTTCAGAATCTGTGCTGAGGGAAGCTCTGTTTTCTCCTTGTTCCACCCTTCTAGTTCACTAGCCTAATTAGCCACAAGCTGAGTCAGGTGAACTTAGATGGGAGGGGAGGTGTATCTCTCAGACCCTGACCCAAGCTGGCAGTGGATGAGTTGAGCAGGTGCAGAGCTGAAGTCCTGCTTTACAGCCTTTCCCCCCCACTTCTGTTTATTGCTGCTTTTGGCAACATAGACACTCTGAGCCCATCGTGTTCAGGAAGAACTAGACGTGCTGAGACAGACCCACATGACCTCTGCATTTTTGCGTGTCTTGTATTGGCTGTGTTATGCTTATAGCTCTGCAGAGAGAGTGTAATCTAATGGCTAGAGGAGTAGTTGGCTAGCCCAGGAGGGCTGGGTTCCAACCTAGCTTCTCTTTGTGACTCACAGACTTGTGTGGATGCAGCAAGTCAATTCACTTTATATTGCGAATACTGTGTACAGATGTGGTCTCCTCACCTCAAAAAAGATATTCTAGCACTAGAAAAGGTTCAGAAAAGGGCAACTAAAATGATTAGGGGTTTAGAGAGGGTCCCATACGAGGAAAGATTAAAGAGGCTAGGACTCTTCAGCTTGGAAAAGAGAAGACTAAGGGGGGACATGATAGAGGTATATAAAATCATGAGTGATGTTGAGAAAGTGGATAAGGAAAAGTTATTTACTTATTCCCATAATACAAGAACTAGGGGACACCAAATGAAATTAATAGGCAGCAGGTTTAAAACAAATAAAAGGAAGTTCTTCTTCACGCAGCGCACAGTCAACTTGTGGAACTCCTTACCTGAGGAGGTTGTGAAGGCTAGGACTATAACAATGTTTAAAAGGGGACTGGATAAATTCATGGTGGCTAAGTCCATAAATGGCTATTAGCCAGAATGGGTAAGAATGGTGTCCCTAGCCTCTGTTCGTCAGAGGATGGAGATGGATGGCAGGAGAGAGATCACTTGATCATTGCCTGTTAGATTCACTCCCTCTGGGGCACCTGGCATTGGCCACTGTCGGTAGACAGATACTGGGCTAGATGGACCTTTGGTCTGACCCGGTACGGCCTTTCTTATGTTCTTATGTTATGTTCTTACCCATCACCATAATGGGCACAATAATACTTACCTACAGGTGGGTGCTCAAATCTGACCCAGAGGGCCTGATTTGCCACTGCTTTGTACCTTCTATCATCGTTTACTCCAGGAAAAGGATCACTGCTCAAGTGCAAGGTAGTGGACAATCGGCCTAAATAGTCCAGAAGAGCTCTCCTGGAGAAATCTCTGAACATTACTGCAGATCCTAGCCATCTCACTGGACATTAACAAACATTAGCAATGAGGATGCAACATGTCTGTAGGCTGGCTGATCTGACCATATAAAATATAGGGCCTCATCTAAGTCCCACTAAAGTCAATGGGAAGACTCCCATTGCCTCCAACAAGCTTCAGATCAGCGCCACAAGACACGGCACAACTTTATGGATATTGATAATGAAATGTGCCTTTCTGTGCCATTTGAATATTAGCCCTTCTTAATTGCGTGATGGGCAGCATTCTTCCGGTCCAGATCCAAAGCCCATTGATGTCAATGGAAGGACTCCCACTGATTTCACTGGGTTGTGAATCAGGTACCTGGTGAACAGGTGTATTTCTATTATGTCTTTTACAACTATTCTGTGGGGAGGATAAAGCTGTTATAGACAAATCACTTGCATTTTCAGACAAATCTTTCAGGTCTCTTCTGTGACCAACAATGAAAAGGATAGTTTTTAATTGTGGTCTGCATTTACATGACACATAGCTAGACTGTAGAGCTGTATTGTTTTAGTTGACATACTAGCAAGCTATAGAAAGAGGGGGATTATAAAATTGTTTCAGATAAATAGAGAAAGTTCTTAGCCCCCTCCCATATCACTTGTCACTCTTAGGATAGGGCAAATAACACTCATTTAATTTAATTACTGATAGCTGGCTGGAGGCCTGAAATTTTGAAAATAAATAAATAAATCCCACTCGCATCACTTAAACAGGAGACGACATCTCTGAATTTTAATTAGAATTTCCACTTAAAACCCATGGAATGTAAATATGGTTTTGGACATGCCCGAGGCAATCAAAAAGCCTCCCTTCCAATGTATTACATTTAGCTAATAAGTTTGAAAGAAGGCTTTATGCTGCCTTGTCACTTTGTATTATTAGTAACGCACATCGTGCCCAAGTACTGCATTCTGACCTGTACTGACGTGCCTGGATAGATGCTGGAAAAGGGTAGGACAAAGCTCCTGGAAGTAACTCTGGGAGACTCTGCGGACAACAGTATGGTTGTGGAGGGTGTTTGTGTACTTACTTACCACTCAATGTGTGACATGATGCTTTCCTGTCTGTTTTTACCATCTTGGATCCTCTTTCTTTTTTGAGGCTAGACTGTGCCTTTAGGCAAAGCCCTGAGCAAGTGAGAGGTATATGCTACTCCATGCCAGGAATAGCTCAAACAGGTATTGTGCCTCAGAGAAACATTCTTTTCCCAGCTTCCTCTGAGTAGTAGAGTCTATACCAGCAGCACTGATTGGTCTGTAAGGAGAAAAGAAGGGAAGGTTCTGTTCCTCCCAATGCATTCCTCACCCACCTGTAAGTGAGTGCAGAGTGCCTGCTTAATGTACTCCAAGTCACAGCATAGCCCTTAACTTTTAACATCGTTTCCCATTTCCCAGCAAGATAACTACATATGGTCAGCTGTACGTACGCTCCACAGCACCAATCTGCTCCCTCCTAATGCTTTTGCAAAGCCAAGCAATGGTAAAATTATTCTGTAAATCAGGCTTCTAGAGACTAAATGTGGCTGGCAAAATTATATATATAGTCCCCGAGTTTCATTTCTCTGCAGCTGAAGGGTTGTGGGAAGCAACAAAGTTGGTGAGCTGCATCCTTGTCGTACAGATGAATTGAAACAAAGCAACCATTATTAATTTCTATAGGAAGATACAAGTGAGCAAATGCCATGGCTGCATGCATTCCTTCCAACACAAAGTAAGTAGAGTAGGGATAGCTCAGTGGTTTGAGCATTGGCCTGCTAACCCCAGGGTTGTGAGCTCAATCCTTGAGGGGCCATTTAGAGATCTGGGGCAAAAATTCTGTCAGGGACAGTACTTGGTCCTGCTGTAAAAGCAGAGGATTGGATTCAATGACCTTTCAAGGTCCCTTCCACTTCTATGAAATAAATATATATCTCTATGCTCATTAGATGTGTCCCCCAGACTTTTGGCAAGTTGCCAGCCTGGCCTTTAGTATGTCAAAAGCATGAGTACTCTGCTCTAGAATGTCAATGTTGTAACATGTGCTGATGGGCATTACTGTGACACAGTTATAAGGGGCTTATTCGTAACAAGAAAATTATTATACTATGATTTCCCTGCTGCATTTCCCCTCTGGCAGTTGAGCTGCTCTTCTGTGAGTGAAGTGATCTGGTAGAAGCTTGTGCGTATGAGTTTTAGTGGAGCACAAGAGAGGACCAAAGAGTGCTCTTGTCATGAGTGAATAATTATCCCTCACTCTGTGATGCTCAGTTCCAGTGTATCTTGCAGAGAAAAAGTGAGACCATTTGCTGTGCAGGCAGCAGCAAAACCTGCTTGAATTGTAGAATCTAGAATCATTTGCTAGGGTTGAACAGAGAATGGAAAAAAATGCTCAATATGATCTATTTAGATTTGAAAGCAAGTTCCAATTCAACTTTTTGCCTTATCATATTGTATTTGTTTCCTCTGATTTTTTAACGTGTGTGAATTCTCCCCTGCCCTGCCAAAAACAAATTAAACTTGAATATTCAGCAAAAAAAGAATTTGAAATTAAATCCTGGGAAATGTGCAATACACGTTGTTGTTAGAGCTGTACCGGTGTGGTGCTCTGCTCTCTCCAATGTTGATATTACTCGGCTGTGTGCGTGAGTTCCCTCTGTGTGCTGCCCCAGCTCTGCAGATAGCTGACACAGCAGACCCGATGAGAACCCCCAATAACCACAAAGTCTAGTAAGGTACGAAGGCACGTTGGCCAGGTTTATTGTCGAAAAAAGCACAGCCTCCGGCTCCCTGGCAAACGTAGTCCAAGGTGCTGCTGCAATACAGCTAGCCAGTACATATGTACTCCCTGACAATGGACTCAGCTCAGTCAGTGGCGGGATTTCCACTGCCCCCTAGGCTGGACAAAAGGCACCTCCCCAGGAATGCATTCTTATACACAGATACAAACAAGTTACACATTACACCTGACGTATTGAGGTGCAACCTTTCTACATAGCAGGTTACAACCTTTCTACGTATTAAGGCACCGCCTTCTACCTTGTACATGTTGGTTCGAACAAAACAACTCTATCCATCATTTTACCCTTTTGCCCCTGTCATTGGGATGGGCCAGCCTGTTCTCCTGTTATCTATGGAATGTTTTAGTATAGTGTGTTTTAGTGCTGTGTTTATGCTAGGTGAATATATGTTTATGCAGCATTAGCCCTTTTCGTGCCAGCTTCTGTGAGCAGGGCCTACCTCTGGCTCACAGCTTGACTTTGCTTTATGTTAGCAAAGTCTTGACCATTACTTTAGTTCAGGCCTCAGGCCTCATACTGGGCCTTTATCAGGGCCTGCACTTACTACACACGTAGTGTTGGTTAGCGGCGTACTTCATTCAGCCAAGGAACAGAAATTAGTATCACAGACTCATGTAACTCATCATAAAGGGACCAATGACAAATATCGTCTTTGAACTAATTGCAAACCAAGATTTATTTACTGAAGACGTTCATGAGTATTTTCAAATAATATTTAAATATTCACTGAGGACCAGAAGGAAAGATGGCAAAATTCACCAACTAAAATTTTGTGTTGCAAATCATTAATGCAACTCCCATGTTTATGCAAAACTTTATCACAGTTGCTAAACCATACATCACACAAACAGGTGTAAATGACTGCCAATTACATTCTACTGCAGATATATATTTTTTTCTAATTTACAATAACTTATGGAAAATACTGTGTGAAGTAAATTAAATTTCTGTTTCCAAACATCTTCTTTATTCTGTCTTATTGTCAAGATTATTTATGGTATCAGGATTATTTATGAGTACTGTGGTCTGGATTTGGTAATAGAGTCACAGATACAGAGATGTGCAAAGAGAAAAGATAAGGTTGAGGGTTAGGATGTGGGGACACTTAATGGGGAATAGACAGTGAAGCCTGAATGAGATAGGATGGCTATGGAGCAGGGAGAACTCCAATATGAATGAAATATGCTCTACCTACAGAAAGCTCAAGGGCTTGAGGTCCGGAGAGATTGAGTCAGGAGTGGATGGGAAGGTGAAATTCACAAAACCAAATCTCAGGACCCAGGTGTGGAGTTGTTGCACAATGCTCCTCTTTCACCTTTGCCTGCTATTCTAGTTTATGGGCTGGAATTGCATGGGCCACTTGCATGGAGTACTGGAGCTGGAGCCCACACCTGCAGGCCTTTCTGTTGCCCAGATATTGCCCATCACCACTTGTGGCCACAACTGGGGTGCCACAGAAACCTTTCTCCATAGCTCAGACTTCTCTACGTGGCTGCTCCTCAACAGACCCTGCTGTGAAATGCCAATACATGATGCTGAGGGACTTTGGCTTGTTCTCCACCTCAGGGATGAATCTCACCCTACAAGAAGATGATAAAGGAGCAGACTTTAAGTACATTTTCAGTGCCGTAACCTCGCCACTTCTCCAGGCAGGCCTGGAAGCTTACAGAAAAAAAACGAACAAACACTATAGACAAGGACTGAATTTCTAATGTAAAAAACAAGCATGAACATAAAACAAAACAAGTCTTTATACATCATAACCAGTCAAACGCCAGATACTCAGCTATTGCAAATCACTAGCTCTATTGACTTCAATTGAGTTATGCCAGTTTACCCTATTTGAGATTCATGGCCCCAAATGGGACACAATTCCCTGCCTTTTGTTTTGATTTACAGGGCATCTTTAAACTTAATTGATGGGGACATAGGGGAAAGGGAAGATTAAAGAGATTTGTGCATGATTTCTCCTATGCAGTCTGAATATGACCTTCAGTTCAGTGTGGCTTGTTTGAGTATGTGCGTCAAGAAAGGTATTTATACCTCTCTATTTTTGCCAAACTTTTTTTTTTCTAAATTTTCACTCCTAATCTGTGCCTCATCTGTCTGAAATCTGCATCTCAACTGACTCCTCGCTGTGAGGACTTTACTTTAAAAAATTATGAAAAGGGAGCAAGGGAGGAGACTGGGTGCGGGAAGCAGAGAAAAAGGTGAAGAAAAAGAAAGGAAGGCAGAAAAAGAGATGCAGGAGGGACCTTAGAGATAGGGCAAGAGAGCAAGGAAATAGCCTTTGGAAGAAAAGAGAGAGAATTTGAAAGTCACAACAGCATGAATAGAAGAACGCGGGAGGTATGGATCTCATTCATTGGAATGAACATTGTACCTGCTGGAGTACAACCTTCCTTCTATGTAGGTCAGCCCACTGCATGGCCATAATCAATACTTCTCTGTAGTTTGAGCCATGTGGACAGCTGCAGATATTTTTGGCTGGCCTGGGCCTTTTGTTCTCGAGTCAGAGGATGGAAAAGTTTACAACTCTTTATTTTAGATATTTGGTTTTGTCCCTTAACTTATGATTAGGGACCTTGGAGCAAAGCAAATTAAATAAGGACCTCAGCTGGTGTAAATTGGTGTAGCTCTACTGAAATAAATGAAGCTCTATTTACATCTGCTGATGATTTGGCCAATAAGTTCCAAGAACTTTAGTTTCCTTTGGAAAGGTGTCTTCTGTAACTGGTGAAATTTAGAAATAACTATTTAAGGTAACTTTTTTTCAGACCTTGCATAGGAGGATACATATATTTTAATTAGGAGTTGTAGTGAAAGTATATTCATTTCTCCTTTTGAGCCATATATTTGTGAGGGGTTGGAGAAAAATGCCAAATGTTTTGAAACATATTTCTGGTCACCATATAACATTTGATTTGATTCATACATTAGCAAAATGCTCTACCATAATAAAATGAGCATTACAGTATTATTAAGCTAAGTACATATATTTCAAATGTCATTTCTTACCTGCCTTATTATTTTCCATATTGTACTTCCCATCCAATGTCTTAATTAACTAACTGCATAGCCTTATGAGTCTCCAGTGACTCCAGAGAATTTTAAACCTTTGGAAGACTCGGTTTGTGGTTAACAATCTAAATTAGGCTATCATTTTATTATGACAGACAAAATATCATATTAACAACTTACATTTGTTTCTATTTTAAATTCCATTTTTACATGCTCATGCCTTTCCAAAATATACACTTTGACAGCTGTAATTTTCTATCTGTATGTAACCAGCGGTGCTGTGCATGTTCCACATCTCCATCGTGTGACTTGTGCACAGAGAATATGAGTCTACCACTGCTACCACCTAGAGGAGATGCCCCGGTAGCTCATGTGATAGAGTCTCATGCTTCTAGTCAGTGATGAGTCATTACAGTTGATCTATGCCATGCGAAATATTTCAGGAAAGTATGAGACATATCCCTGCAGCTGGGATTTTTAGGAAAATTGAGGGAAATATCCAGAGAGTTGGGTATATAAAATATAATCCTTGTATAACTGTCTATTTATCACATGTTCTTTAATAGAGCTATAGCATAAATGACTGAAGTTTGAAATTTGAAACTTAGTCTGGACATAGCTCCCACACTGAGGACTAGTTTCTTATCAAGTGGAACATAACTTCTGAGAGTACCAGTGAGCTTTTACTAAGCATCATTGTACATACTTTCTTCCCAGGACTGCAGCTTGGGCAGTCTGTAGAATTGAAAAAGCCTCTGAAAAATATGCACCAAAATCCACCTTTTCCAAAAAAACCAAAAGCCTTGTCAAATTTAAAGCCCTAGGACTGAAATCCTCTATCCACAGAACAATTACAAAACAGTAAGAAGTGGTGCAGACTTTTCCATATTGTTCCAGCAGTGAGTCTCATCTGCAAGTTGGGTTAGTCATGGCACATTCTATCTTTGGCCTCTCAAATGAGACTAAGAAAGTGTCAAATTAGATTCATGAGGGTGATGTGGATACCTGCCACACTCGGTTTTGGGAAATAGGGTGTATATTCTGATATGAAGAATAGTGGTGCATAATCCTCTATCCCTTTGCTTTTCTGAAAAGTCTGGAAATGTCATCTACAAGCACAGACTGGATGTAGTTGTTGTGTGACTTCCTGAATATCATTTAATAAGAATAGAAATTGCAAATAAAACCAAAGGGCCTGAGTATCAGCTTTATGGTTCACATCCCTTCCTTTGCACTATTTCCTCTCTAAACGATGGCTATTCCTTCCATCTCATTAGGAAACATTTTAAGTCACCAGTAGAACTGTCTGAGGGGTTCAGAATACTAGATCTGGTCAAAAATTTCAATCAAATCTTTTTCCCCCCAGAAAATGGCTTTTCAACATATTGGAACTTTTCACCAAGAAAACTCAAGGTTTTGTCAAAAACATCAGTTTTGTGTCCAAGCACTGAAACCATCCAAATTGGAAAAAAATTAATTGCCAACTGAAACATGTTCAATTTTGGCTTTGTGACAAAGATTATATATATATATATATAAAATATAAAAAGGCAGTCATATCTCGATCAGCTCTTGTGAATACAATGCCGTGATGTGGTATACAAACCCCATACTGAGCCCGAAGGGGTTAAAAGTCAATAATGAGCCCTGGTAGCCCAACCCATCCAGACCTTCAGAATATGCTCCAACTGGAGAGGAAGCATAAAAGGGAGCAGCTCAACTCAGAAGGAGGAGGATGTCTCATCTACCTTGAGGGCTCCTGAACAAGGGCATCAAAGAAGCCTCTTTGTGAGGAAGAAGACTGTAAGCTGAGCCCAGCTGGGGCTGAAGGTCTTTTGCTATCCTATACTGGACTTAGAGTCCTGGGGGGGGACAGCTTGTGGGAAGTGACCTAGGCAGGCAACTCTGAGGACACTCCATGGTGCAGGAGCCCGGTGGAGTGGGAGGCCCTGGGCTCCTCTACCAACTGTCCTTGTTGCAGGAGGGGCATAAGCCTCATTTCCACCCCATTCCTTCTCTATTAAGGAGAGGGTAAGGACACTGAAACCCCTGAGGTGAAGTTGAGCCACATACAAGGCTTATGAACCGGACTGAAAGTCTTTTCTGCTGGAAGGTCAGACTGGAAACTGGGTGCATTACTCACTAGGCTTCCTGGCACTCCAAGCACTTTATTATAAGCATCCTTGGAAATAATAGTCACTAAACACCCAGGAACATATATATTTTTTTCCTTTCCAGATGACAATAGCAATGAAGCTGTTCCACAAAGTACACAATCCATAATTGGACATTTGGGGAAGGTAGTTAAAAATCAGCCTGTGGCCATGTGCCTCATCAATACCACTGAGATTCATGTGATTTTCTGAAAGAAAGCATTGCACGCATCACTTAAATTATTATTATTATTCTTCAATCATCCAAGAGTGTACGAGATACCTCAAAACACACATACAGAAAGAGATCCCTATTCTCTTTTGCCCGGCATCTTTTCTAGTCATTGTTTGCCACGCACACTTGGTGTAAACTGCTTCCATTCCGGTTTAATACACAACTTGTAGGGCAGCAATGGATAAGGTCCTGAGTCAGCTCCCTGAGGAGCATACAATCTAGATTTAACATGACACGGCAATGTCATAATCAAGAGGCAAAAGGGACAGTAGGAGAAAGGAGAAAAGCAACAGTAATAATATCTCTGTTTGGGTTGTCCATCACGTTAGTATCTGAGCAGCTATAATAATATCACATAATTACTCATATTTTGTTTGCTTGCTTTACTCCCACTCATCTGTCACACACAAAATCAGTTAGTCCCTAAAATGTCTATCACCATAGCATCACAGCATCTGTATCTAAATATCACTACAAATGTTAACAAAGAGCCAGATGTTTATCTAGTATGAATAGGTGAAGCTCTACTAACATCCAGGGAGCTGCGTTGACTTAAATCAGCTGAGGATATGGCCCCAAGTCTTCTCATTCCAACTAATTTACTTTTTGATAGAGCAGTTGCAAACCATTCTACACATAATGTAAAACCATCCAGCTGGTTTCAGGTTATATTAGGAACTCAAAACTCAGCCCACATTCATTGAAATACTCACTAAGATAAGAACATAAGAACAGCCGTACCGGGTCAGACCAAAGGTCCATCTAAGCTTCCAAGAGAATCGAAGGACCCTTGCCTAGTTTCAAGTAAACCTGAACCAGATAGTGGTTCCATTTTCAATGGAAGGCAGAACTTACTGGTTTGTATGTTTTGCATGATAGTAGGTGAAACTGCAGTGAAGCCCTAGCTGTGACTGGAGTGCTGGGGTTTGTTAATCTCTGAGACTCGAAGCACAATTCAGTGGGTTCAGAAAAGAAACCAGAAATATTCGTGCAACCCCCCACAAAGCAAAACTGGTGAGTTTCAGCAGCAAAAATACTTCCTGGTCACTTAAAATGCAGGAGATGACACATCAAGAGTAATAAGTACAGTGAATTCTTGACCAGCTGGATGGTCTGGGAATTGTTTTTGTTGTTGTTGTTTTTGTTTTCTTTCTTTCTTTTTTGTTTTGTTTTGTTTGTGACTAGGAGGGAGAGTTTTTAGAAGTCAGTGATGCACATCTATGACCATCTTCTCATCCTCTCTGGGCTAGTCTTTGCCCTTGTCTTACTTGGTTCAGCAATGATCTTTCCAGAGTATCCTTGCTCAGCTTACCTGGATCCTAGCTCCCACTTCGGTGCGGAGTACAGCTCCTGATCCCCATTGCTAGCAATAAGGCAAGTAGGAGGCAGAAAGGGGAAAGGAGTGGATGGTGTCTTGGCGCTATTCCATACTGTGATGGGTTCCCCCCGGGGTGTCACCTGGAACTGGGGTATCACTGAGCCCTCCTGACCCACCAGCTTGGACTCCCTTTACACTGAACTGCTGTGACACACCCAGGTGCAGCTACACACAGATGCTGAGATCAGGTCTGTAGGGGAAAGCTCAGCTAAGGCGCCTCCCAGTTCCCAAGTCACGCACCCTCCTCTGGAGTGTAAACCCAAAATTAAACCATCTTGCGCTGCACAGGGAACTGTACAGCATAAGATCATGAAATTTGCCCCCTCCCTCAATATGGAGAGGAATATACACCACTTTGTGCCCCAAGTTATGATTTCCACACACTGGTTTTAGACAAAACAAAACAAGTTTATTAATTACAAAAGATAGATTTAAGTGATAATAAGGGATAGCAAACAGATCAAAGCAAATAAACAAAACCGCAATCTAAGCTTAATATACTAAAGAGATTGGATATGAATAGCAAATTCTCACCCCAACTGTTGATTTAGACAGTTTGCAGAGATTCTTGAGGGCAAGCTGCCCTTGCTTGCAGCTTAAAATCCAAGGTATTCCTTTCACAGCCTAGAAATCCCTCTAGCCAGGGGTCAGCCCTTCTCCCCCAGTCTAGTCCTTATCCCTCAGGTGTTTCCAGCAGTCTCCTTTGGGTGGGGAGACAGTGAAGAACCACTATGATGTCCCCTCCTTTAAATATATATAAAAGCCTTTAAATAGCTTTTGTATGTGGCAGGAACCCTTTGTCTCCAAGCTCGGTGCCCACACACTTCAGTGGAAAACCATTGGTATTCCAAGATGGAGTCCAGTACCAGGTGACTTGGTCACATGCCCCGTAGTGTCATAGCAGCCATGACTCAGAGGCTGTTTGTAGCATCCTCAGAAAGGCTCCCTGGTGGGAGATTAGCATCTTCTAAGCCGTATTGTTCTCCCTAATGGCCCTTCCCAGCCATTCTGCCCAGTAGGCATTCCCCAGGTATAAAGACATTTGTAAGAGATGCAGAGACAACATTCCTTACTTCAGATACCAAAATGATACATGAATACAAATAGTATAATCATATTCAGTGAATCATAACCTTCCCAATGATATCTTACATGCACTTTCTTGCATAAAATACATCATAATTATGCCATAATCATATTATGATATGATTATGAAGAATATGGGGTATAGTGTCCCACATGCCTTGCCCACTTGTTGGCCAAACATAAGAAGGGGAAGTTAGCTGGAGCAAGAGAGGAATGATGGCTCAGAGGAGTGTTTCTGAATCACTCTCACCCTCACCAGCAGTGGTGAAGTTCAGGCACCAGGCACCATCCCACTGCATTGTGCTGTGCCTAAAGGCACAACCTTTCCCTATGAGATCAACCTCCTTCTGTTTTTAGCCTTTCTACACTCAAAATTAGTTGAAAATAAATCTGGCAGTGTTGGTTTTTTTCTCTTTCCATAAGCAACTCTAAGTTGACAACTCATATCTCAGCTTGATGAGATATTTCATACTAAAATTGAGATTTATAATGAAAATGCGACTTCAGCCTTATTTTTCCCATCGTATCAGCTGTGATATTATTTTGGAACCCTCTGTGTGATTGGTTTAGTTTTTTTCTGAACAATGTGCAATTTGTGTAATATTATTTTTCCCTATTATCCAGATTCCCCTAAAGAAATGGTTTTCAACCTGTGGTCCACAGACCACTGTGTGTCTGCAGACTATGTCTAAGATTTCCAAAGGGGTCTGCACCTCCATCTGAAATTTTGTAGAGGTCTGCAAATAAAACAACACTGCATACTCTCCTGAAGGGGCATTTGGGGAGGTCAAGTACAGTGGATTTCTGAGTAGCCTCTTGAATGATGGGAGTGGCTCTCTCAGGTATGGGTATATATGAACTATGCAATGCCCCTGTAGTCCCTTCTTCGAGCTACTCAAGTAAATAGGGAGTGGACCAATTTTCACCCTCCTTCTCGTCTCGTTTCTAACATTTTTACTTGTAAAATCCTCACTGCATCTGTGTTCAAGTCTCCATGGTTACCTCGAGTGCAGCTTGTTTTCAAATGCCAATGGTTTCTTCTGCACAGAGGGTATAGGAAGGAATGCAATTTGTCTGAGGTACAAGAATGTCACTGATAAATCTTGCCTCCACTGCAACCATGGCCATCCAGCTAAGGTTTTACACATAATATTACACAATAAATCCTCAGGAGGCTTTAGTCAGCTTTAGAGTTGCCAGGTCAAGTCACAATCTTTTTCCTCTCTGAGTATCAACCCCACTGTGACCCTATAAGCTTCTACTGCCCTTTCACAGAGAGTTGTCCACAATATCTCATTCTTATTATACCAGGGACAGAGAGCTAACATGGATCACATAGGGCAGGGTGGGGACTAGGAGCGGAAGGTCACACTACTCTGCATGTCATCCTACTCAGTCTGCTCGATAAGCTTTGCAATATTAGCTGTTAAGACTCCACACATCTTGTGGATGAATATTATTATAACCTATTCTAGAGATAGATAAGTTTATAGACAACGAGGGTGAAGTATAGGCTGGGTCACAAGACAGTCTGTGCCAGCCCAGGGAAAGATCCATTGCTCAATGAGCTACAATTTCCTCCTTGCTCCATAGGGGTAGTAATTTACTGCTAGCCATTAGCGGGAGTAGACGATACATGTTGAGCCTAGGTGCAGTCTCAGCCACACTAGCTGTCATGATAGAGGAGGAAACAAAGGTTCTGCCACTCCATACTTCTTCCAGGGGAGGGGAACAAGTGAGTATTACCCAAGTTCCAATTACCACACTGTAGCGGGGTGGTTACCCGCTCCTGCCCTGACAGGGTTAGAAACAGCCCAGGAGAGGGCTGTGGCTGAGGCAAGAAGCCTGGGCTGATTAGGGAAGATTGGGGCTTGGCCACAGCTGACCCTATCAGGCCCAGCTGGCCCCTATAAGAGGCTGTGAGCCAGAAGCACAGTCAGTCTCCTTCTGCTTGTAGAAGGAGAAGGGCCTGGTTGCAAGGTGCTAAGTAAGAAGCCTAGATTGGAGCAGGGCTGGGGAAGGGCCAGAGGAGCTGGGAGCTCTGGCCTCAGAAAGCCGCAGGCTGCAGGCCTGGTAAGGCCTATGAGGTACTGGGTTGCAGGGGCAGCCCATGGGTAGCCAGAGGCAGCAGGTCCAAACCCCTTTGCCTGTGGTGAGTGGCTTACACTGCAGTCTGCCCCAGTGAATGGGGGCTAGATGAAGACTGGGCAGTAGCCAAGATGGAGGTGAAGTGGAGATAGTGGGTGGGGGTTCCCCTGGGAGAGGGAGACCCAGAACTCTGGGGGTACTGCCAGGAGGCAGCACCCAGTTAAAGGGGCACTGGGATCCTGGAAGGGACATGGGGGCCAAGCGGCAGCGGGACACCATCCTGCAGAGGGCGCTCTGGAGGTTGGAAATGCTAATTCCCAGAGACAACCAGCAGGAGGCGTTGCAGGGGTGAGCCCACGTATTGCTACACACACCCAGAAGTTTAAGGGGTGTTCCTTCTTCTCCTTCTACATCTGTGTAGATCTGTAGCCTAAGTCAAGCTTTAGCCTTTATTTTGGATACTGGCTTATTAATCCTATATCCCAAATTATACTCTTTATAGATAGGCTTGGAAGAATTAGATTTTTATCAGTAAACATGGCTAAATATCCATTTCACTGTACACACAGAAACAGATGAGGGGGAAAAAATTTCTGTAGATAATAATCTAATTTTACAGATAGATAAACAAAGTAAGAAAAATGTTGCTTGACAACTTACCAGAGTTTGATTTAAGGATATTTACTTTGTCTATTTTGACACACCGTTTTGACCATTTGCATTCTAACAGTTACAAAGTTTTAACTTTTTAAAATCTCAATATCTACTGCCATTAAATAATTGTCCGACTCTCTCCCTTGGTTGACCGCTCCCATAATTTCCTGCAACTATGAAAATTTAAATTCACAAGAATAGAAACAAATGCTGAGACCCATACTTTGTGCAATTGTGAAAATTTAAATTGGAAAAAATGCTTACAAATAAACATCAATATTATCCATAGAAATTATAACAAAATAAAAATCAAATTTGGCCCCGCCTATTTATAAGACCATGAGGGACAACATCAGAGAAATTAGGAGCTATGAGCAAGTGAGAAAAATATTGATTTTCACTCAGTTTACTATGAAAAAAGGATAATTTCAAAATCATCTGGCTATAATTTTAATAGTTATGTTTAACTTTGGTGTTTTGCTGTTCTGTTACTATATTTTTCTACAGCTTTAGATATATTTTTAATTCCCACTCTTTGCATTTAGATTAAATTAAATTTGATTATGAACACATATTGGTATGTCAAAAGGAAGTCAACATTACATGTGTTAGCAAGATATTGATGCCAGTTTCCAATATTTTTCTTGGCTATGGGTTTGATGGAGTCTGCCTGTTTTTCAGCCGTGGTTTTCTTCTGATTAAAACCATACACTGTTCTTAATCACCTCTATTTTGTGCTTTTAATCCTTTGTCTTTTTTTGTTAGCACAGTCACCACAAAGAAGTAGTCTCTTGCTCCATGAGCACCCCCCTTGTTTTCAACAGGCCACATTGCTAAATATGTTATTACTCAACATGAGTAAGAATGTCAGAATCTAGTTCTATTTTAGCCTCATAAAAGTTGAAATAATTCATTAATCCTTTCTTCAGTGTCATTTTAGATTTGAATCTCCTCTAGTGGACAAATATTCTGACTTTGGCTTTCTCCTTTTCTTGAGTATAAAAGTAATATTGTTCTCTGTAATACATCTGTAGAGTATGTGTTGCCATTACAAGTTTCTGCAGTCATTTGCTTTTTCTGGATGTCTATGGCTTTTACCATGTTGCTACCAAATATGGTTAGTATTATGCCATATGAAAGAAACAAAGACATAGTGGTTGAGGTATTTGACCAAATTCTATTGGTGAGAGACACAAGCTTTCGAGGTACACAGAGCTCTTCTTCAGGTCTGGGAAACAACAGTTCTTATGGACAACAATTCTTCTATTCTTATGGATTAATAGTTTCCCAGACTCAAAGAAGAGCTCTAAAGCACAAAAGCTTGTCTCTCTCACCAACATAATTTGGTTGAATGAAAGATATTACTTCACCCACCTTGTCTCTCTAACGTCCTGGGACAAACATGGCTAAAACAACATTGCATCAAAAACAACAACACAAAACACATGGATATTAGTAAAAAAGTTAGGCGAACTGTGCATTATGATGGAATCAAAATATACAGCATATTCTGAACCTCATTAACTTTTCCTCACTTCATTGGTTGTTAGCATGGTTTTTCAAACACCATTTGAAAGATATTATTTCTTCTAAATTTCTGTATGACATTAGAAACACCTTGGAATTCTTCCAAAGGAAAATGAGTGTCAAGCTGGTTGAAATTTATGTAAATTAGAAATTCCAATTTGAAAAAATCAAGCGGGGGGAAAAATGTGTTCTGATCAGCTCTCAAAATGAGATTTTATAAGGTGTGGAGGGAATAGAACTTTATACTGAGGATATTTTAGGCAGAGAAGAAGATCACATAAGGGAAAACCTAGAAGGAAATCTAAACTATGGGGTTGAAATTCAAAAATAAACAAAAGAATACTGGGACAAACCCATCTGTGGGTTGGAGGATGTGGTTGATAAAGTGGGAGGGGGAGATGCACATCTAGAAAGATTCCAAGCCTTTAATGACCTAAAATATATATCAGATTGAGGGACTAGATCACTAATATTAAAATCTGAGTTTTGGATGAAGGGGGGAGGGGTATGGTGTGTGTCACTGAAGCCAGAGAAGACGGGACTCAAGTAATCAAACTGAGAGTTGATGAGGGCATGAGATAAGTTTTAGTCATCCAGCTGAGAGGAAGGGTCAGATCTACTTAAAGTTGTGAAAGGGAGAACAATGAGATTTGAACCTGGCTTGTATGTGAGGACAGAATGAATGAGAGGAGTTCAAGATGACTCCCTGATTGTCAGCCTGAATAGTGAGGTTGATTATAGTGTTATCAGTGGAAATGAAGGATGAGGAGAGTGCTTGACTGAAAAGGATAAAATAGGGAGGACTTAGGAGTTCCATTTTAGCCACACTGATCTTAAATTGCAGACAAGACATCTAAGAGAAGTCCAAGAGGATATGTCTATGTGGTGCTGTGGTTAATACATGTCACCATCCTGTGTTTTATAAATGGCTGGATAGAACCCACTGATCTGTACAGTGAGATGAGGTTTTTCTCTCACTTGCTTTGTTCCACACCCGTCTAATTCTTTTTAAATCTGACACCTTTAAAGCTAAATATCCATATGATCCTGTCAGAGCGTAAATGGACTCAGTGCTCAGCTGGTAAGAGTCTTGTTGCTAATAGACCGATTCTGCTAGCAACTAATCAGTAAATTAAATGCTTGGACCTCAGGAGATAGTCTGAAATTTGTGTTTAATCTATATGGATATACTCAATATGGCATTTTACAATTACTGGGAGAAGGACTTAATGAACGGTCGAAACCTTCATTATATTTCTAAGCCTGTTTCATGCACAGCGATATAAGAATCTTGCATAAACTGGGGCTTGTAAAGCAAGGCAATGAATGTAAATCCCACTAGTCCTAATTCATTTGAAGTATAAAATGCTGCTGCCTTGGTGAGAACCTTTACGATTTTGTAGAAAGGAGGACAAAGTACAAGCAAATTAACCATTTTATAAATGCAACATTCACATGCACACTCCATTATTTCAGTAGAGTTATTTTATTAATCCCTGGGTGCACCACCAGCAGATTTCCCCCCAGAATTCCCCATTGAACTCAAAGGGGAGCTCTGCATGTTGCCTCAATGTCCTGTCCTGACACTAGTGTTGCCCCACAGAAAGCTGGTAGCAGAATTCCAAGGCTTTGGATGTCAGTATCTGGTGGAGGAAAATCATGGCTGCAGTGTGGGTCTGAATGTAACGAGGAGGGGGGGTGTTACACATTTAGTACACTCCCAATTATCTGAATAGCAGGGGGGGACAAACTGATTTTATTTGGATAATTGGGAGCTTGGATGATTGAGAGGGCAGGAGTGGCAGCGCAGGGGGCTCACTCATTCCGATGACAGCAGGCTGCAGAGGACTCTCTGTGCCCTCTCGATGACTGAAGGCAAAAGGCGCAGGGATGGAGGCTGCAGTCCTCGCAGGGCAGAGCTGACAATCCTGGTTGGGACTCTGCTCCGCTCTGCCAGGACCGCAGCCTTCCATGAACATGTAGCTGCAGGTACTGGGTGTGATAGCCCTGCAGCAATCCAGGGAGCTCCACTGTCACAGTCCCTGCTCACTCACTCCCATGAAAGCAGGGCTGCAGCAGGGTCCCTGTGCTGCTGCAGGGGCCAACAGCGGGGTCTCTGCTCCATTATTTGAATCTGTTACCTGTCCCCTAATATGGGGCACACGGAAAGGCTTCGGATAATGCAGAAGGTTGGATAATAGGATTTTGGAAAATTAGGGGTATACTGTATACAGTAGTCCTGGAACAGCTAGTAGGGCAATTCCTTCTTCTGGGAAGCTCAACCTATCACCAATGCTCAGTTTCCAGGGAGCAACTCTGCCTAAAGGATGGGTTCAAATCAAGAACCCAAGGCAGGGAGCAAATACTCCAGCTGCTGGCACTGTTCTGTCTCTCAGATTCTGGCTGTAACAACAACAAAAAAATAAAAATAAAACCCTTGCATCATTAAAAGTAATAGCAACGCAGAATATCTTCCCAAGAGTCCAAATTGGTTTGCAAGCCAAGAAAAAATAACTTGGAAGAGTATGCATAACAGTGCTACCTGCTGACTCCTGCCATAACACACACAAAACCCATGGACAGTATGGGCCTGGTGAAAACAACCCTGCAAAAATGCTCACATTTTGGTCTTTTAAACTACAGCTGGATAGAAGAGATTTAAAATAAATCCCGATGAAAACCAGCAACTAACTCTTCCCAGTATAATCTAATCTCTGCTATATTCATGTACCTTTGTGGGCCAGTGAGTCCAGTTTTATTATTGTTTTACATGTGCATACAATCCCATATCTTTGTAATGAGTGCTTTAGAGAAAATAACAGAGGCTGCCATAGAAATGAGGGCCAAAGATGCAGGAAAGCGTGTTCCTCAGGTGAGGGGGTATTACAGGCCCACTGCATCCTGAATGTCTCTTTGTGCCATGGAATGGCTCTGCAATGGCTCTGCCTCAGTTTCTTGTCACCAGGGTTCCTAGTAATAATCCGCAAAGGCCTCCTTGTGGCTAATAACACCGTGGTGGGGCTGTTACAGAAGCAGTTCAAAATGCTCCTCACAGTAAATTCCATCACCACAACACAAAGCTTATACTCAGCTCTGGCATCTTCTGTCCCAGTTTGCTCTTCATCCAGCTGCCACTCACAGCCCTTTCTTGCTGGAGCTCAGCCTTCTTCAAGTCTCTCTGGCTCAGAGGCCAGCAGGCAAACCTCTTCTGCTACTCCCCATATTACTCAGGGTCCCCTAGAGCTCTCTCCATCTGTTCATCATCCAGCAGCCATACCCAGCCCTCTGGGGCTGGAGTTTCTCTCTCTCCCTATCTCTACCCAGGCCACTTCGTTACTGATCCTAGAGTTCTGGTTAAATCACATGAAATATCTTCCTTCACCTGGGGATGCGAGTTAACAATGCCACAGGTAAGGTTGGGGTTGTGACCCATTTTCTGTTAAAAAGCGAGCCACCCCATAACAAGGGAGTTAAGGGCTGTAGAGTCATGGGGGCAATGCCTGAGACCCCATATCCACATAGGCAGGAGATGTTCATTAGGATGACCATCATGCAACTCTTCATCCCCATTTCTAGCTCTTATAGTAGCCATGATAACAATGGCTGAGTGCCCCTGTATATGCTCAGTTGCCACTGTAGAGGGGCTTCACAGGTGTTAAGACCAGCTGCAGCATCTGTGACTCTGCCACTCCAAGTGCCAGCACAAGCCAGATTCTCAGGATAATTCATTTGTATGTGAATATCAAAGGAGATGTTGATTGTATTGTTTTCGTCTGTCTGTATCCTATAGTTTGCGGTTACGTTACGTCTACCTTATGTGTCCCCTGTAATAAAATAATCCTAGATCAAAGGTGTGTTAATGAAAGATTGTAGTCCGGTGTTAAAACTTCATGAAAACTAATGAAATATTGTTGTTTGCTATTACATTACCTTTTAACATTATGTATTTCTCTGTAGCTAAATTGCTTATCAAAAAGAGAGTGCTAACTTCAAAGCAAGGGCCGCTGAGTTCACAATGCACTCACAAACTCAATCTGCATTCCTCCCTCACAGCCCACAAAGGAAGGTTGACCTGGGTATGGAAGTGGTCAGCTAGCTTTCTATGTGAAAAAGATATAAACATGGATTCAAGGAAAGGTTCTTTGTCTCTGGACTGTTTAGATTCCAACATGGTGGAAATACTCAGCGAGTGGACAGAGATCCCCAGAATTGTCCGGGGTAACCCTACAAAACTTTTGAAGACTGGCAGATTGCTACATCTCTGCTATCATTATGGAGTTACAAACTTTGACTCACATGTTAATGTATTTTACCTGCTTTAACCACTCAATAATTCTCATTTCTTTTTCTTAACTAATAAATCTTTAGTTAGTTTACTAGATAATTGTCTACCAGCATTGTTTACAGTATAAAATCCAGAGTACCAGTTGATTTGGGATTAGGAATAACCTAATGTGATGTGATTTTTAGTTTATGTAACCTATTATCACAAAGTCCTGTTTGTCTTGGTGGCAAAGTAGACTGGGGAGCCTAAGGGGACTGTTTGTGACTTTATGGTAAGAGTAAAATCATGATCCAGGAGTGCACATTTATTATTGGCTTGGTGAAATCTAATTATAGAACAAAGCACCAGTTTGGGGTGTCTGCCTTATTTTCTGAGCATCTGACCTAAGACTGGCATTCACCATTGTGAGCCACTCCAGACAGAGTGACAGTATCATTAACTCTTACTAGGATATGCACCTGGCCGGCAGAGATAGCATCTTGGAGTGCAACTTCATTCCTACTTCTGACATTCATCCACAAACCCTGCATGCAGCTCCAGCCATAGCGCATCAATATGGGCTTGCAGAGGCCAGCGTCCTGGAGACACATGATCAGGGTGAGTTGCACCCAGAACATGTCCTGGCCACTCACAGAAGCAGTATTATCAACCTCAAGCATGAGCTCAAAGATCATGAGTCAGAACTTAAAAATAATGAGATTGGCTTAAAAATCATATATATAATTTGATTTCTGAGCCATTAGGGTGCACATGGGACAGCTTTTAAAGATCTTCTGCCCAATTATGAGGGCTAGAAACGTACTTAAAAGTGAAAACTGAGTTTCTCAGCTAATTCATGAGTCCAGGAGCTGGGACTTTAAGAAACAAATAAAATATCACAAGAGCAAAATCCAAGCCAGAAAAAATAATGTCCAGTATTCCGTTAGTTACCATGTCACACATGTGTAACAAGAAAAAAAAAGTTTTGCTTTCTGTGAAGCACTTGAGATTGTCAAGGTTAAGTCATTATGCATGTATCTTTTTTTTTTCTCAACCATGCAGGTTTATTTTTTATTTAACTTGTCCAGGGATCTCTAGAGCCCATGCCGGGCCCTAATCAGTGTCAGTCATAACACTGGTATAAAGGAGTGGATTAAAGAGTATCCCCCATTAACCTCAAATGTCATAACAGTTCAATGCCTCCAGCCTCCAGCCAAACTACTTGGGACTGGGATCTTACCAGGTCTCAGAAGAAAAGGTGCTTGGGCTTGCTTTGTATTTTGATGGAAGAACTCAAAGATAAGTCCATGTGCGTTAGCAATTTAATATGTGATACTCTTCCCTCTGAGTCAGTAGTACTGAACCTGGAACTAGGGAGCAGAGCTTATTGGATGACATGCAAAATTATGCTTCAGATTACTTTCGGTTATTTAAGGACACAGGATAAGGTTTTTTTTTGCAAGAGTAGGATGATTAGCTCTGGTGTCCTGGCCAAATTCCAGTTTAGATAGTTGTGCTCTTCTTATCTAAATTCACCCTGTAGTTTCAACTGCCCTTCCTTCCACTTTAAAATGTTCTTTGAGCTGTTGGACAGCTGCCATGTTCCACTTCAGAGGTGGCTGCATTTCAGTAGGGAGGGGAGAGTGAAGTGAATATATTATAGTTTAAAAGCCGTTTGGGATAAAAATGATTTTCAGTTCATTTTTGTGGATAGAGAAAAAAGAGGGAAATATCTGAAAAGATTTCTTACTGTAGGAAACTAAAAACAGAACAGAAGATACATCAACTAGAGAAATAAGGGAATAAGATCAGCTAGTGAAATATTCTGTAATAAATCTAATGTTTAGTGCACTGTTTGAGGATAGTAGATTTCCAGAAGTGATTTTTTTAAAACATTGGATAGACCACTTGTTATACTATTGGCAACGTATCCCTGAACCCAATACCAACCTCACTATTTCCATATATTTTCTCAGTTGTGTCTGGAGAGGGAAAATGGCTTGTTTCTATACATCCAGGCTGATGCCTTTGGGTCTATTTCAGACAAAATCTAGATCACCCAAAATATTTGGTAAATAGGGTGAGCAGAAATATGGGGAAGCAACTGTGTCACTCCAATGCCAGAAACAGCAAAGAATGAGTCTCTTTGGATGATAGCGAGCTATATCCCACCTAGAGGGGGACTGTTCAGATATGGAACCCTGGCTGGTACTTAAAGCAATTCATAGATTCGTAGGGTTAAAAGGGACTGCAAGGGTCATCTAGTCTAACTCCCTGCTGAGGTGCAGGATTTGTTGTGTTTAAATCACCCAATACAGATGTCTACCCAGCCTCCTTTTGCAAACCTCTATGTGAAGAACTTCCACAACCTCCCATGGCAGTCTGTTCCTCCATTGTCCTACTGTTCTTACAATCTGGAAGTTTTTCCTGAGATTTAATCTAAATCTGCTGTGCTGTGATTTGAACCCAGGCCTCTTGTCCTGCCTTCTGTGACAAGAGACCAACTTTTCTCCATCTTTTTAATGACAGTCTCTGTTGCTCACTTCCCCTTGGGCCTTGGAGCAAGTGTATACACTCTTGATGTACAGTGCAACACCTCTTCCTTTTTCTCCATACCTATCCTTAGGAACAAGCTATCACCCTCAATGATGGTGCTCCAAACATGGGAGCTGTCCCACTAAGGCCTGGTCTACACTAAGGGGGGGTGTCGAACTAAGGTACGCGACTTCAGCTACGCTAATAGCGTAGCTGAAGTCGAAGTACCTTAGTTCGGGCTACTCACCCGTCCAGACGCCGCGGGAACGAAGTCCGCGGCTCCCCCATCGACTCTGCCACCGCCGTTCGCGGTGGTGGAGTTCCGGAGTCGACGGGAGCGCATCCGGAGTTCGAACTATCGCTTCTAGATTAGACGCGATAGTTCGAACTCCGAGAAGTCGAATGCCGCCCGTCGACCCGGCAGGTAAGTGTAGACCTACCCTCAGTCTCTGTGATGTCAGTTAAGTCATAATTTTCTTTAGATACCATGACTTCCAGTTCTCCTGATGAAAGCTCCAGAGGGTGTGAGACTATAGATATCATCCCGAGGGGTGAATGACTGTTGGCACTGGGGGGTCAATTGAACCCCCTTATACCCAATATAATTTACAGTGCCCTACATGTCTACTCTGAATTTGACCATTATTTCTTCCTCTAATAACCATCCCTCCCACCATATACAGGATTATATGAAAGCCATCTTTGTGGGCTGCATCTAGGAGGATTAAATTTGATCATATGTTTCCCATTTGTTCTTGTTGATGGTGAATTGCCTTGTTCACTTGAATATTAATGGAAGGAAGATGAACAAATTCTGAGCTTACAAATGCATATGCAATTGATTAGTTCTGCCAGGTTGAAACTATCTGGGGCCAGAGGACCTAGACCTGAAAGGAGACAATTTCTTTTTTTCAGTTGCAAACTCATTCCCTTTACTGTCAGGACAAGAGAGATGCAAAGGCTGCCAAAGTTGCTATGTCAACAATCTGTGCCAGAATAGTCAAGGATGAATTTTCTCAGTGCCTCAAATCTACCACCCAGCCCTCAAGATTTTTGGAGCTGCATCTGTATTGGTGCTGTTGTCTAGACAGAGTAAGAGGCCTAGAGAGATGGATCCTTTTTAGGCAGCTTTCTAAGAAGAGAGTTTGTGAACTTTTGAAGCCCACCAGTGCCTGGAGTTACTTAAAGTCAGGGAGGATATTATTTTGCTGATACATATATGTCAAATTTGGTCATGCAGCAAAGAGGAAGCTCAGGGATGGGCAGGCAAAATGAACATCTGTTTTTTTTCTGTTGTGCTCCAGACAGTCTAGAGAGGTTTACACTACTGTCATTCTCTCCCACTCCTTCCTCTTAAAGGAAGACTTGAAGCTGAAATTTTATTTTGACTCTGTATACACCAGGGTTTCTCAGTGGTTTGAGAAACACTGAGCTATCCCTTCCCCCACCACTGAGCTAAACAGTAATAAGTTACCAAGACTAGATGGTATTCATCCAAGAGTTCTGAAGGAATTCAAATGTGAAATTGCAGAACTACTAACTGTAGTATGTAACCTATCATTTAAATCTGCCTCTGAACCAGATGAATGGAGAGTAGCTAATGTAACTTAAGTACCAGGCAAACTAGTTGAAACTAAAATTATCGGACACATAGATAAACACACTAAAGGAAAATCATGCTTCATCAATCAATAAGGTTCTTTGAAGGAGTCAACAAGCATGTGATCCAGTGGATATAGTGTACTTAGACATTCAGAAAGCCATTGATAAAGTCCTTCACCAAAGTACTTTAAGCAAAGTAGGCAGTTATGGGATAAGAGGGAAGGTCCTCTGATGGATTAGTAACTGATTAAAAGGTAGATAGAAACAAAGGGTAGGAATAAATAGTCAGTTTTCACTACGGAGAGAGGTAAATAGCCAGGTCCCCCAAGGATCTATGCTGTTCAACATATTCATAAATGAGCTGGAAAAAAGGATACACAGTGCAGTGGCAAAATTTGAAGATGGCACAAAGTTACTCAAGATAATTAAGTCCAAAGCTGACTGAACATAAGAACGGCCGTACCGGGTCAGACCAAAGGTCCATCTAGCCCAGTATCTGTCTACCGACAGTGGCCAATGCCAGGTGCCCCTGAGGGAGTGAACCTAACAGGCAATGATTAAGTGATCACTTTCCTGCCATCCATCTCCATCCTCTGACAAACAGAGGCTAGGGACACCATTCCTTACCCATCCTGGCAAATAGCCATTTATGGACTTAACCACCATGAATTTATCCAGTTCTCTTTTAAATGCTGTTATAGTCCTAGCCTTCACAACCTCCTCAGGTAAGGAGTTCCACAAGTTGACTGTGTGCTGCATGAACAAGAACTTCCTTTTATTTGTTTTAAACCTGCTGCCTATTAATTTCATTTGATGACCCCTAGTTCTTGTTTTATGGGAACAAGTAAATAACTTTTCCTTATCCACATTCACCACACCACTCATGATTTTATATACCTCTATCATATCCCCTCTTAGTCTTCTCTTTTCCAAGCTGAAGAGTCCTAGCCTCTTTAATCTTTCCTCGTATGGACCCTCTCCAAACCCCTAATCATTTTAGTTGCCCTTTTGTGGACCTTTTCTAGTGCTAGTATATCTTTTTTGAGGTGAGGAGACCACATCTGTACACAGTATTCGAGATGTGGGCGTACCATGGATTTATATAAGGGCAATAATATATTCTCAGTCTTATTCTCTATCCCCTTTTTAATGATTCCTAACATCCTGTTTGCTTTTTTGACCGCCTCTGCGCACCACGTGGACATCTTCAGAGAACTGTCCACGATGATTCCAAGATCTTTTTCCTGACTAGTTGTAGCTAAATTAGCCCCCATCATATTGTATGTATAGTTGGGGTTATTTTTTTCCAATGTGCATTACTTTACATTTATCCACATTAAATTTCATTTGCCATTTTGTTGCCCAATCACTTAGTTTTGTGAGATCTTTTTGAAGTTCTTCACAGTCTGCTTTGGTCTTAATTATCTTGAGCAGTTTAGTATCATCTGCAAACTTTGCCACCTCACTTTTTACCCCTTTCTCCAGATCATTTATGAATAAATTGAATAGGATTGGTCCTAGGTTACTAGTTGGGGAACACCACTAGTTCTGAGAATTTACCATTAATTCCTACCCTTGTTCCCTATCTTTTAACCAGTTCTCAATCCATGTAAGGACCTTCCCTTTTATCCCATTACAGCTTAATTTACGTAAGAGCCTTTGGTGAGGGACTTGTCAAAGTCTTTCTGGAAATCTAAGTACACTATGTCTACTGGATCCCCCTTGTCCACATGTTTGTTGACCCCTTCAAAGAACTCTAATAGATTAGTAAGACACGATTTCCCTTTACAGAAACTATGTTGACTATTACTCAACAGTTTACATTTTTCTATGTGTCTGACCATTTTATTCTTAACTATTGTTTCGACTAATTTGCCTGGTACTGACATTAGACTTATCAGTCTGTAATTGCTGCGGATCACCTCTAGAGCCCTTTTTAAATATCGGCGTTACATTAGCTAACTTCCAGTCATTGGGTACCAAAGCCGATTTAAAGGACAGGTTACAAATCTTAGTTAATAGTTCCGTAACTTCACATTTGAGTTCTTTCAGAACTCTTGGGTGAATGCCATCTGGTCCCAGTGACTTGTTAATGTTGAGTTTATCAATTAATTCCAAAACCACCTCTAGTGACACTTTAATCTGTGACAGTTCCTCAGATTTGTCACCTAAAAAAGTCAGCTCAGGTTTGGGAATCTCCCTAACATCCTCAGCTGTGAAGACTGAAGCAAAGAATCCATTTAGTTTCTCCGCAATGACTATATCATCTTTAAGCGCTCCTTTTGTATCTTGATCATCAAGGGGCCCCACTGGTTGTTTAGCAGGCTTCCTGCTTCTGATGTACTTAAAAAAACATTTTGTTATTACCTTTGGAGTTTTTGGCTAGCCATTCTTCAAACTCCTCTTTGGCTTTCCTTATTATACTCTTGCACTTAATTTGCCATTGTTTATGCTCCTTTCTATTTGCCTCACTAGGATTTGACTTCCACTTTTTAAAGCAAGTCTTTTTATCTCTCACTGCTTCTTTTACATGGTTGTTAAGCCACGGTAGCTCTTTTTTAGTTCTTTTACTGTGTTTCTTGATTTGGGGTATACATTGAAGTTGGGCCTCTTTTATGGTGTCTTTAAAAAGTGCCCATGCAGCTTGCAGGGATTTCACTTTAGTCACTGTAACTTTTAATTTCTGTTTAACTAACCTCCTCATTTTTGCATAGTTCCCCCTTTTGAAATTAAATGCCACAGTGTTGGGCTGTTGAGATATTCTTCCCACCACAGGGATGTTGAATGCTATTGTATTATGGTCACTATTTCCAAGCGGTCCTGCTATAGTTAGCTCTTGGACCAGCTCATGCGCTCCACTCAGGATTAAATCTAGAGTTGCCTCTCCCCTTGTTGGTTCCCGTACCAGCTGCTCCATGAAGCAGTCATTTAAAGTATCAAAATGATACAAAGCATTACAAAGGGATCTCACTAATCTGTATGACAGGGTGACAAAATTGCAGCTGAAATTAAATGTTAAGTGCTAAGTCATGCACTCTAGAAAAATAATCCCAACTATCCATACAAAATGATGGGGTCTAAATTAGTTGTTATACCACAATGTTTCTTGAGTGGTAATAAAACATCCATTCAATGTGCAGTGGCAGTCAAAAATACCCACAGAATGTTAGGAGCCATTAGTAAAGGGATAGATATATTAGAATTGCACAAGGTACAGAGAAGGACAACAAAAATATTTGGAGTATGGAACAGCTTCCATACGAGGAGAGATTAAAAAGACTGGGAATGTTCAGTTTAAAAAAGAGACAAGGGGGGATGTCATGGATAAAATGATGATAAAAATCACAAATGGTGTGCAGAAAGTGAATAGGGAAGTGTTATTTACCACTTCACATAACACAAGAATTAGGAGTCACCTAATGAAATTAATAGGCAGTATGTTTAGAAAAAACCAAAGAACTATTTCTTCACACTACACGGTCAACCTGTGGTACACATTGCTAGAGAATGTTGTGAAGGCCAAAAGTATAACTGGGATCAAAAAATAATTAGATAAGTTCATGGAAGATAGGTCAATCAGCCAAGATGAGCTGGGATGCAACCCCATGCTGTGGGTGTTCGTAATCCTCCAGCTGCAAGAACATTTTGCATTGGCCACTGTGAGAGAAAAGATACCGGGCTAGGTAGACCATTAGTCCAACCCAGTATAGCTGTTCTTTTGTTCTTATGAATGGCACCATATGGAATTCATGTTTCTTGCATTGCTACACCCTGCTAGAGGCTCCCAAGTGTATGCATCTGAACAGGCACCATTCCTGTCAGTAGTTATTGGCTCAGTGAAGGTGAAGCTCGTGTCTGCAGTGTACAGCACCCTTTCAGTGGACAGGCCCAAATTCTGTAATTCTTTCCATGGGAACTGAGAATGAATTCAAGCTTCATCAATTTTGGTCCAAATGCCAAAACTTGTATTCACACCTAGTAACAAAAAGTCCTTATACTAAAAACATACCAGTAGTCCAAGAGCTAACATTTTTTCCCTGGAGGAAGAAGGAATGAGAAAACGTTACATGAACCAACATTAGTCACTTTGTTTATTTTTAACTCTGAATGTGGATCAGATACCAAGAGACAAGAAGCGTTTGTGTGCATGAGACAGGACTCTTTTAGCAACTGCTCCATAAATCTGGAACATACTCTTGGGAGGTATCATGCTGCCCAAAACACTTTGCCCATCATAGCTAAATGCATTCTCCTACCTAGTCTTCCCACAATCACACCAATAAAGCAAAAGTGAACCAAATAAACAAACAAAACATGTCCTTGCTCATTTAAGGGAAAAAGAGATAAAGATATATTTAGGTGTATGCATTATAATTTTGGGAGAGGTAATGGGTCAATTTAACAATAAAGACAGATAGATCAAACAAAGTAGATTCAGCACTTAGAAGAAGATATTCAAATAACCTTCCAGAAATAAATAACTAATACCGTGTATTAAGGTCACATAAGAGTCATTATTTGTGGCTTGATTTCTATGGCTTCCAATACATAGACAATATTTTCATAAAATAATGTCAGTTACTTCACAGATTACACCACAGAAAAAGAGTGCCAGGGACAGGGTTTTACAACAACAACAATTTGAAAGGCTCTCCATGTGTCATATGAAACCATTGCAAGTACCCGATACGTGGCATTCCACATGGATAAATGCATTACACAAGGGTCTTTGCCAAAGTGAAGTAAAATAAAAGAAATGAAAACTAATAGAGATTTGAGGAGAAAATGTTTGAAGGGAAACCAATGCGCTGATAGAGTTATCTGTAAAAACCCTTGAACAATCAAGATGAGTTAACCGATTCAAAGATATGTAAGTGTTCTAAAACAGATATTAGGGGATTATATGATTTCCTGGAGGTAATAGACTTCAGTTATTATATTCCACTTCTGGTCATCACACTATTAAAAAAAGGATATTACAGCACTTCAGAATGTGTAGAGAAGGTCAACTAGATTGATTTCAGGACTAAAACAATGAGTACAGGGAATGACTTTGACCATTCATTTGTATAGGGGTCATATAAAGAGTTGGTAAAAGATTCAATTACATTATGTAAAGTATACTTTCCATGTTACAGATATCAAACTAAATGCCAGAAATCAGCCCAACTAATACAGGAAGAATAAAAAGAGACAGATTTTAATCAAAGAAAAATATGTTCGGAGCAATTTTCTATTCATTCGCTGAATAGTTTAGCTCTCTGGCTAAACTAAAAAAAATAAAATAAAATAAAATAAAATCCCCCTCTCCCCACCCAAAGGGATAACAACAGTTTAAATGACCATCCAAGCTTTTCATCCAGTCTCCTCTCCTGTCTTACAGCCTTCCTTTAGGGTCTGTAGCTCTTCACTTCTCAATGGGATATAACTGCCCTTCACCCATTGCTTATCCTTCAAGGTCAATGGGGCTCACAGGACCTGGCTTTGAGGCCCTAGATAATGAAGTGGGAAGCAGGTCTGAGCCCCAACTTCTACAACTTATTTTTCCCTCTAAGGCTACTTATGTTCTGCCACAGTCCAAGCTCCTGGTAGAGTCCTTACCCAAGACAGCGCCTTCTTCAGTCCTTCTCTCTTCTAATAGATCGAGTTGCTTCCTGTGACATTCTTTCCCAGTATGCCTTTTTATCAGACCGATTGTTTCCATGCTCCCAGGGAGCTACCAATCCTAGAATTCCCCTTTTCGGGGCTGCTCTGGGAAATGTGCTATGCTGGGTGCGTAGTCTGCATGTCCTCTTACACCTACACTGTTGGCTGCAATGACCAAACCCCCAGCCATTCTAAATGCAGTAGGATGCTCTGACTGTACAATAATATTGGTGGCCACATTGTCCTGGGTGCTATCCAGCTGCACAAAGGGAGTGAAGAATGAAGGAGGCTTTCTCTGGCTTTGTGCACCTTATAGCAGCCTGGTTCAGTTGCAGGGGTTTCTTCTTCCTAATGGCCCCAGATTGTAAACTACACCAGAAGGGTTTGGATCATGCTGGCACTGGTCAGCTGTGGAAAGGAGCACACACCAAACCATCCTAAGGGATGATGCAGAGGGAACATTCTCTCTCAGATCTCCTTCATTACATCTAGCCCTTCCCTAGGACAGTGCAGGTCCAAACCACCCCCAGCTCAGGTCACTGGGTAAAACTATAATTGGATAGTATGTCTATTTCACACAATATTACACACCATCATACCACCTCCTGCTTGCAAGCCTAGGAGCACCAGGAACTGACACAGCTCCCATCTGTACCATGCAGTTCTGCACCACCCCCATGGTGGGGAAGTATTTATAAGGCATGACTGAGTCTTAAATATTCTGTGAAAGCATTTCACAGAATGAGCCAGGAAGTCAGAAATGCCTGTAACAATGTCTGATGCACTTCAAAGGAGAGAAGTGTCACAGACATCAGACATGATAATGGTTAGCACATAACCCCATGCTCTGCTCTGAATACTATGACATCACTTATAACATGCTTTTGGAGGATTGGTATAATAGAGGTGCAAAGCTCATCAATTTCATTTTGCATGGGGTTCATCAAAACATTTAGACAACTTCAGTTCTGCATACTGTGGCAAATTGCCGGCACTATTATGATGGGTCTCGTGCTTTCTTTTCTTTGGGGGGGGTTCAGGGCGCCATTTCTTGCCCCTGAATTGGAATATTAACAGCCCCACTAGTGTCCTAGAGGAGGGGAGTGGAGAGAGAGGGACCTGGGCCCGCCCTCTACTCCAGGTCCCAGCCCAGGAGCCCTGAGGATAGTGGTAAACCACTTGAACTGATGGTTCCTTCCCCTGGGCTACTTCCCTCTCCTGCCCTTCAGCTTGTGGGGGGGCTTCCTGCCCTCCCTCTGTACAAGCCAGGTGCCCCTTTACCTAGGGTCTTGGACTTCAAGTTCATCTCTAATAAAAACAATTAATTGTTCTTGGCATTTTCTTAGGATTTGAACCTGTTTCCCAAAGTATGCCAGGAATCTGTACAACATGGTTAATCAGGTATTCTACAGGCACACCCAACCTCAGTAGCTGAAGCACTGCCCATCACAGATGAAAACGGGAAGGTGGAGCTGAGCACAATCCAGAAAACTTTGAACTTGCCCCAGAGCATAATGACAAGAAGCTTAGAGCTTTTCCTGCTTGCTCCATTGCAGCTAGCAAGGATGATTCATCAAGGCTGGGAATTTCCTGGGAGTGCAGTGAGTGAAGGAATGACCATTGGTGGGTGTCACAGAGTGGAATGGGATCTTTAAGAAGGAATTTGTCCAGCTCATTTGTGCCTCTTTAACATTCTTTATGTGACATCATAGAGGGCAGCTGATCTCTCCACAGAGCCAAAGGTGAAAACGAAATAGTTAAAGGAAGCTGTGGCAGAGAGCTAGAAAGCTCCTGTAGGCAGCAGAGAGCAGACAGCTGCTACTTCAGGGAGCAAGACTGGGTCCTTCAGTGAGGAAAGGAACTGAACAAAGCTCCGAGAAAGATGAATACAGTCTCCTGCCTGGTTGAGCCTGGAGGGCCGGTGTGTGTAATAAAGACTAAATAAACTGGAATCCAGGACAGTGTTTTAATTACCCTTGAACTATGCTGTGGCATTTGTTTGGCGTTCAGGAAGGGGAAATGCAGCAGGATGGCGCAGAGCAGCCTCTGTAAATGAGGTGGTGCTTGGGTGGTGCCCCCCCTAATTACAGTGTGTCTTGGCTGTCCACAACTACTATTTCTACAGTTCAGTGAAGGATAAATGGGCCAGTTTCTGGTCAGCACCTGCATGGATGTACAATGGCACTGGAGGGCAAAAGGAGCGCCTCTTTCCACTTATGTCCTTGAACAGTTGCTGGCCAGGATCTCATTGGAAAATGCAAAGCCCCTGCCCACTATCCTGTGGAAAAGGAAAGAGGAAAATGTAGGGTCAGGCTATGACACTGTCTTCCCATCCACACTGACCTATAGAACTGGCCAGGCTGTAAGCCAGGTGTATATATACTCAGTGGTGATGGAACTAACAACTGGTCTGCTCCCCTTAGTGGAACTCAGTGGTAATTCTGCCTGAGTTAGACAGACTTCCTCCTGAGGACTGCAGCCCTAAAATGGCTCTTACGCACCCTCTGCACATGCTTGTTGGTACTGTGAGCAAGAAAGAGGTGTTGACCTACAAGTAATTCTATCCCCCAAATTACTACAATTTATGGTCAAGGAATGGTAGTCTAGATCCTAATAATTGACTGTCTTAAGACCAACACTATTTTCATCCCATGAGTTCTTGCCATGCCTTAAAGGATGCTGTAAATAAAGTTGCAAAATACTCACAATTATTAAAAAGAAAGGAAGGAAGGAAGGAAGAAAGAAAGAAGGTGTAAACAATGGTTACTACAGTTACAATCTCTATTGTATGTCTTTCTGCAGAGCTCTTTCAACAGGGATTAGACTTTTAAGAAGTGGTCTGCCGTGATGGGGACATTATTCTCTACAACCTGTTAAAACCCAAGTTTTGTATTTCCCTCATCAGTACTGAGGCCTGTTTTAGTATATCATAACTGAGATAATTTTTAGATGGACAAAAAAATTACATGTAAGGATAGGTGAATCCTGTGTAGTTTATGATGGACTACCTCAATGGTCAAAGGTCAGTGTCTTGGCTAATTCCTATAAAACTGGAAGCATTTAACTCAGTTACTTAAAAGAAGCCATTCAGTAAATAATTCCTTTAAAATATCAAAGCTTTCTTATAAACCCACCTCCCATGATGCACTATGGTGGCTTAGCAAAAGGGGGAGACCAGGATGGGTCATGAGAGGTGTCGTTTAGCTGAAGATCCCAGCAATTAGAGGTAAACGGGGATGTGAGGCACCCAAACTACAACTCCCTTAAGGCAGGATATCCAACTCAAACCATTTTGGTTTTCAATCAAAAGATGTTGTTTTCTGATTTTTTGCCAAAAGTTTGATATATTCCATGGGGGAAAAAATTCTGATGTGCTCTACTGGCCATTTTTTAAGACAAGATATTGGACTAGATGGACCATTGGTTTGATCCACTATGGCAATTCCTTTGTCCCTAAAATACTGTATTCTGCCAGTTATTCACTGCATAAGATAACAAGTCAACTAAAACACAGTAATGTTTGGCAGACTTTATATTTTGGCTGTCTAGATAGTAGCAAGACTGTCATATATTTATGCTTCAGTTATTTCCACTATGTATAACATAGAGAAACATAGTATCACACCAAAAATATATCAGGATAAGGGACAATTTTTACACATGTCAAGAAAGTTTAGTCAAAAAAGATTCTGCTTGTGTCTATTTCCCTGAGACCAAGCAATCATTTTTTTTCCTTAGGTCCTTTCATCCTTTATGACATCCAAGTTGTTGTTTTGTCTGCATTGATCTTCAGCTCTGTTTAAATACAAGTGTTTTTCAGTAAACAGTCACACTGCACTGATTGAATCTCATATATTTTAGAAAATCCCTCATCCATATATTTTTTCAATTAATCCATATGATTTAAGCATACTCAGTGATGGAGTCAAACCTTCAATCAAATGACACAAGTTCTGTTTTTATTTTTAAGTACTGTAAATAATGGGGTGTATTCTGGCACAGCACAACAAAGCCCTTCATTTAAAACAACTGGAAGTGGAATTCTATGAATTTTTGGTCACACTGTATATCAGAGTTCCATGTATAATTCATTTATAAACAATAAGTAAATGATTGATAGTTAAACAGCTGTTAATAAGTCCAGCAGGTCAACAGGTTGCTTATAACCATGCCTTATGGCCACCTATAACATCTTCTACTGGTGTGCTTCTAACCATCAATAAAACATATTACTCAAATCAGGTATATGCTTATAACATCTATTAATCATTTATTAACCACATTATAAGTCATGGGCCTTTAATATAAAGTGTGACCAAACTTTTTGTAAAATGCTGCTACTTACAAATGAGCCAGGGATGGTGCACAATGTTCTCTCTCATGGAGATTTGATTCTTGTTCTTTTTCTGCTTTTTTCCCTCAAGCTAAAATAAAAGTCATTTAGATGAAAATATATGGTTGTGATCTTGAAATAACTATATACATTAGCTTAGTATCTGACCTCCCCACAATTTTAAATTTCTCTTCACAACACACCTGTGAGAGAGAGCAGTCCTATAAACCCCATTTACAGAAGGGAAACTGAGTCACAAAGGTCCAGATTTTTAAAGATATGTAGGCATTGCAGCACTCAGCATTGCACAGACTAACCGATTTAAGTGCCTAAATCTCATTTTCGAAAAGGATTTGGTCACTTAGGAGCCAAAATAATGGGATTTTGGATCCTAAGTTCCTAAATTGCTTTTGACAATGATATTCAGATTCCTAACTCAGTTAGGCTTTGCAATGCTGAGTGCTGCAATGCCTAAATGCCTTTAAAAATCTGGGCCAGAGAGACTGTGACTTGTCCAAATTCACAAAGAAAGTCTGTAACAACATAAGGAATTAATTCTGGGGATCCTGGGAGCCACATTAGTGCTGGGAATTGAGAGGAACCTGAGTGATGCAAAGAAAAGCAAACTGGGAAAAATGCCCTTCTACCATATCTGAAACTGTAAACTAATCTTCTGAACTGTAATTCATCAAAGAACAATATACAACAACTACAAGGACCAGATAGTCAAGAAATCAGTGATGTTTCCTGTTCAGTAGAGAGAGACGCACGTGTATGTACCTCCCATAAACATTCTTGAATTTTAGAGAGATTTGAACTTGAAATCTGTGATGGGGCAGGGTGGGAGGCAACTCATCATGCTAGTGTCTCCTGCTGGTCATCTTCCCAGTCAGCTCCTCAGCTTGGTATGCTGACTCTCAATGGTTCTGAGCTGCCATCACTTCTGCTCCTGGACTCGTGTCATCCCAAGGAACAGGGTGTCCTCTTCAGGACACAGCCCTCTGGCCATGTCACTCTCGGTTCTCCCTCCTTCTGGGGGAATGTACTGCAGTCCACACTCCGACTACTTCCACAGTGGTGAGTGGGAGTGAAAGTGTGTGGGGGGGAACCTGGGCCTGCCCACTACTCTGGATCCTGGCCTAGGGACCCTATCCATGGCAACCATGCACTGCATCCCATCCAACCTCTCAGTTTACTTCCCTGGGTTGTTTCCCAGCAGCCCCAATATCTTGTCTGCCCTTATTTCAGGGCCTCAGCATGCCAGTCTTAGCAGTCAGCCAGGAGCTCTTTCTCCCCTGATCCTGCCCAGCACTGCTCTGTCCAAGGTGCTAGCTTTCCTCCTTCTGCAAGGCAGCTGCTTTTCCCTCCTCAAACTCCAGGGAGCAACTGAAACTGCTCTTCTCTGAAGTCCTTCTTACATGGGACAGCCTGGCTCCGATTGGCTGCCACCTTGCACAGCCTCCCTTGGGCTCCATTAACCCTTTATACGCCAGTGTGGGACGGATGCCCATCAAAGGATCCAAAATGGATTTTTGCAATTTGCTCCCATTTTTTAGAGTGAGCTGAACTAAAAGCTTGAATCAAACACTCGTGAATGTTGGGGGTGTTCAGAGTTTGAATTTGGTAGCTGGCGTGCAACCCATTGTTATTACATCACACTAGTTCTTGTTCTACCTGCAAAAATACTCCTCTTTCTCTATTAAAATGGGACGTTACAGCTATACCCGTTTTCTTATAACTTTGAGCTTGTGCACTATTGTCACCACACTGGTGTAAATTCTGTGACCTGGAATAAAGAACAGCCTGACCACATCAAAGTCCACAACTCTTATAAAAGTAGGAAATACAAACCTACAAAACTTCTAATGTAGAATAAGTCACACAACTGCAGTATTGTTCTTCTGATTGACTTGGTTATTTAATCAGCTCCCTGTATCTAGTTCTCTGGTACAATTCCAAAAAGCCATTGGATTTCACGATGCATCGGAAACTGCTTTTTTTCAGCTAGTAAGTGACTGAAATTGTTTTCTTACAATTTGATACTCTTCTCACATACCTTCCAACTTCATTTACCTCTATTTCAAATATATGTACCTAAAACACCCTGAATAAAAGAAAGAGGACACAAAACCTATGTAAACAAATTAGCACAGTCATTATAAGAAAAATCCTGGGATAATTCAAGTTATTAAGGAGCACTGGATACCTAACATCCCAATTTACACATATTAATTAACTGAGTCCCTTGGATCTTATCCAACTCTCTTCAAGTCAATCAATCTTTGATTTCAACAGGCTTTTGTATCCTACAGCTCCCATTGACTTAAAGTGCAGTTGAAATTGCTCAACACCTCTGAAAATTTGATGTGAGGGTCCAGATCCTCAAAGTCCTAACTCCCATGGGGATGCCTTTAAGGATTAGGCCTCGATGTTTCAAGCTTGGCACACAAAATCAGAAGTATCCAAAGTTAGTGGTCACTTGAAAACAGGAACTTGAGGGTATGCTTGCACTGCAGTTGGGAGGTGTGATTCCCAACACAGGTAGATAGGGTCATATTAGCTCTGCTCTAGCTAGTGCACTAAAAATAGCAGTGTGGAGATTGTGGCATGGGTGATGGCTCAGGCTAGCCCCATGGACTTGGATCCAGGCGGTTTGGCAGACTTGGATTTAGGCAGCTAGCCCGAGCTGACACCTGTACTTCAACATGCACAGTGCCCACTGCTATTTGTAGTGCTCCAGGTTGAGGAGAGCTAGCGTGGGTCTGTCTGCCTACACTGGCAATCAGACCTCTCAGCTGCAGTGGACTATACGCTTATTTACTTGCCGAATTTCAGACACTTTGTAGAACTGATAAATGAAATTGTTTTTAATTGTTCACTTTATTAATGTAACTTCTGTTCACTATTCACTACATTTGCCTACATTGTAACTTCTGTTCACTGTTTGACATCCACTATGCTTGTCTTTATTGTAACTTCTGTTCACTGTTTGCCACATTGTAATTCAAACCCCATTTTAAAACACTCACTCCATTTTGTAAAAGCTTCCTCCAACCTTCATTTTTGAAAACCCTGCTGTAATCTTATTAGTTTAGTTTAGATGTGTGACTGAGGTATGTATGGATAATGAAATCAGCCTCCAGCCCCAGCCTGTCCTGATGAAATAGAGTTCAAACCCCACCGGCTGAAGATGTAGACAAGAGCCCTAACAAAGTAAGAAGAGTCCACCCTAAAAAGAAAAGGTACAATAGAAGGAAGATCAAAGCCAGGTCCAAGGCTGAAACTCAGGCCTGCAATTGACGGGTGATCAATCACCAAATCCAGAGGCAGCGTGACACAGCAAGACCTATTGACTCTAAATTCAAACTAAAACCTACAAAAAGGATGGGTGAGATGGAAGATTTTGAAGGGTAACATTCTGCTGCCAACATGGAAGGGCAAAGGTGCATGCCCAACAGAGACCCAGCTCGTCCTTGTGCCCGGCTTTCTTGGCCAGTTAGCCGCCACAAGCTAGGAACCCAAGCTGCAAAATCAAGCCAGGAATTCAAGCTATCTTCAGGACTGGTAACTATGCAGCAGCTGCAGAACATCTGATGGATGTGTGTGAGTGTGTGTGTGTGTGTGTGTAGGTATTAGGTATAATGGGTGTGTATAAGGATTAAGATATTAGTTATTGGTCATCAATCAAATTGTTATCATAATAAATGTGGCATCTTTGTCTTGCCCCCGAAAAGATCCTGTGTAGTTTTGTCTGTACAACTTCTGCGGTGTAAAATGGTGCTGCTTCGTTTACTTACTTAGATTTGTGTCAATTTACGCCAGTAAAGAATGTTGTTCAATAACTCACAAGCCAAGCAAAGACTAAAACCAAGAGGTTCACCACTGGCTCAGCCTCTCTATATACAAGCCTCTATCTGCCACAGCTTTAAATGGATAAGAGCCAGATGAAGATGGTAACGTTCTCTGTGAGGTTCACAGGTGTAAATAAATTTACCTTGACTGTGTCCAGGCCTGTTTTGTGTTTGCCTTCTGTTTATATCCTAGCAAACAAGTTTGCTGGCAGAAGCATTGGCCAAGACAGTGAATCTTAGGGTAGTCTGTGATACATATGCACGCAAGGGAGCAACAAGGAGTAAGAACTGCCCATATCCCCCTGCTTGAGTTACCTGGAACTTGAGTCTGGGTTCATGTGACTACGTAAGGCTCATTATGTTGGGTGAGGGGGGACTGGGAATGGGTGGACTGTTGGCTCCATTCAACCTGTTGGCTGGCCAGATTAGTGGAGTCACCCAAGGGTGAGAGGAGAGTGGATAAAGCAGTGTGGAGGAGGGAGATTCCATTTTGTGAAGGATGTTTAGGTTTTGAAATTTGGCTTGAAAGAAACTTGAAAATTTCAGAATTCTCAGTGAAAGAAAATCCCTGAAAAAAATGTTTTGATGGACTGAAACATTGTGTTTCTTTTTGATGTAGACTTTTTAAATTTTATACTGCGATACGTACTGTCCTACAATATAATTATACATTCAAAATGGAAAGTCGATTAAAAAAAACACAAAGCTTTTCCCACTTTTTCTTCTTAACCAAATCGCAAAGCTTTTCAGTCAAAAATTTAGTCTCCTTGAAGTTTTTCCAACCACTTCTTCTTCTGGTACAGGCAATCTGTAAATTACTATATTTCTGGAACGAGGAGGAAAAGCAGGGAAGGAACTATGACTCAGGTGGTGTGTCTCTGAATCACAGTGCTTTCTATGACTACCCCTGAGGTAGAACTGGACTGGTCCTAAAGTCAAAATCTAGCCCAAATTGAATATTGATAAATATTTGCAAATGGCATAACCTGAATTCTTTATCCAGGGCCAGACTCTGATATCTGTAATCATGCTGAATAATACCACAATGAGCTGATTAAAGTCAATAGGACTAGTTGTTGTGTAGGGTGGAGTTAATATGCGCTCTTCCTCCCTCTTGTTGCATACATTATTATGCACCTAAATTTTTCAGCCAGACCCAATAAAAACAAACTACAAGTACTTATTTTGAGGTCCTCTGAAATGCTGTGAAATTGTTACTTCCCAGGCCAACGAAGGATTATTTCTTACCTTTTGAAAAGTCACTGCACGTCAGAGAGAATGGAGTGCTGATTCCAAGCAGGTACAACAGAAACACCTAATATTCCTTTGGAGGGCTGAGGTTTTCAATGTGCCTGTTTCTAAAAAAGGTCAGTGCACAATTTAAAATTTCACTGCACATCCATGTGTCACTGCACATTGGCTTAGACCACATTATAAAGTCGCTGAAATTTGGACAAGTGGAGCTTAAATAGATTTTGAAATGACAGGATGACTGGAAGGGGAATCCATGGCGTTCTGTTTCTGTGATTTCTTCTTTTTTTCATTTTAACAACTTTGTTCCAAGCTACAGTGGTCCATAGGGCGCCAGACAGGAAAAGCAATTAGACAACATGTAAAGAAGGTGAATGCAATTTTCAAAAGTGACTTAATGGCTTAAGAGTAGGGCCGGTTGGATTTTTTTCCCCCCAGCAGAACATTTATCTTCTCAGTGACAAATTGAAAAAAAAAATCATAGAATCATGAAAATACATGGATGGAAGGGACCTCAACAGGTCACTTAGTTCAGGCCCCTGTGCTGAGACAGGGCCAAGTAAACCTAGACCAGTCCTGACAGGTGTCTGTCTAACTTGTTCTTTAAACCCACCCAATGATAGGGATTCCACAACCTCCCTTGGAAGCGTATTCCAGAGTTTATCAACTCTTACAGGTAGAAAGTTTTTTTCTTAATATCTAACCTAAATCTCCCTTGCTTCAGATTAAGCCCATTACTTCTTCTCCTACCTTCATTAATAGCCATCAACTGTGATCAGGGCCCCCCCCCCCCCCCCCCGACTCCTCAGGCTTCTTGTCCCAAGACTAAACATGCCCAGGGGTTTTTTCACCTTTCCTCATAGATCATCTTTTCTAAACCTTTATCAGTTTTGTTGTTCTGCTCTGAACTCTCTCTAATTTGTCCACATCTTTCTTAAAATATGGCACTTGAAAGTGGACACAGTCCTCCAGCTGAGGCCTCACCAGTGCCAAGTAGAGTGGAGTAATTACTCCTGTGTCTTAAATATGCCACTCCTGATAATACACCGCAGAATGATATTAGCCTTTTTCACAACTGCATCACATTGTTAGTTCATATTCAATTTATGATCCACTATAACCCTTACACCTTTTTCAGCTGTACTACTGAATGACAAGTTATACTCCATTTTGTAGCTGTGCATTTGATTTTTCCTTCCTAAGGGTAGTACTTTGCACTTGTCTTTATTTCAACATGATGCCGCTTGCCGAAATTCGGCAGCATTTCAGTGGGTGCTCGACCGCCGCCATGGTCCTTCGTCTGGCACCCGCCAGATGAAAAAGGTTGGGGACCACTGCTTTAATGTGTTAAGGTCATTTTGAATTCTAATCCTATCCTCCAACGTACTTGCACCCTCTCCCAGCTTGGTGTTATCTGTAAATTTCATAAGCATATTCTCCAATCTATTATCCAACTCATTAATGAAAATATTGACTAGTACTAGACTCTGCAGGACCCCACTAGATACAAATGAAATATTTAAGCTGAAATCCAAAACAATTCAACTGAAAACCAAACTATTTTGATTGGAAAATTCTGCTGTGGTGTCTCATGGGAGAAATTTGGGTGCCTCATTTTCCCATTCTGTTTCTATGCCAGGCTCCCTCACCAGACTACATCTCCCATGATGGCCTTCTTTCTTGGTGAGAGGAGGAGGTACATCATGGGAGTCCCATGGCCGCTCTGCATCATGGATGTTGAAGTCTGGTTTGGAAGGACTCCGCCACATGGGATATAGAAAGAGAAGTCCTCCAATTCAGGCAGGCATCTGGATAAAGGTAGATGGGGCAGATACTCAAATACTTTTGCCATCTGATTTCATCGGGGTAGTACAGAAGCCAAAAAAAAATTCCCCACAATAGCGGAGCCATTCCCCTGCTTATATAAATAAAAAAAAATCCACTGAAACTTTTCACCAAGTTTTCCCAAATTTGACTCATATGTTTCAGGATCCCAAATATACTTTTTTCAGTGAAAAAAGCTATTTTCCCTCCCAAATTGGTATAAAAATATTTATTTTTTTTAAATCAAAAACATTATTGAAATAGTTATTGAAATGACTATCATTTTTTTCCTGTACCAAAAACCAGGTTTTGATAAAATTTTCATTCACTGAAAGACCCATGTTTTAATAAACAGAAAAAATGGGGTAACCAATTTGATAACATTTTCAATATTTTTTTTAAGTCATTGAACATTTTGCAAAAAAGGAGAAATTTTGAAGAAGGCAATATTTTTTTACTGAAAAAAAATCTCATTTTAGGGGAAAAAAAGGCAAATTTTGTCTAAAAGACTATTTGAAATATGGCAACCATCTCAAGTCAAAGCTACTGACAACTGCTAATGGGTATTCTGCTTAAATTTGAGTTGTAGGAGGTGGTGGGTTTTTTGCACAGGCGGATGTGAGTTCTATGACTGCTGCCATAGTGAAGTTCAGAATGGACATAGCACATAGCATAGTGACTCTAAGACCAAAAAGGAGACCAGTAGCGCAGAAAGTACATCATAGTAACCATGCAAAGTTCAGATCTGGATTTGAATGCAAATGTACTCAAAGTCTGGAGCACAAATAGTATGGGTGTTTGTGTAACCGACTGGTGAATGTGTACAATAGGTGACCCTCTGTGCCAATCCACAAAGGTTATGAGTCTGTCATGGTCCCACTAACCATCTTTAGCTCATGCTTTTAGCTCTAGAGATTCCCAGTTTAATCCCTGTGTGTTGGCCAAAATTGCAGCTGTCACATTTGGAGCCAGCGTTTTAGTTTGGCCACATTCTCTAACATCGATACATTTGAGTCAAACTCTATTTCCAGGATTCTACAATTTTCATGTCGGTGATTTGTAATACCACCACAAAGCTTGTGCAAAATAGAGGACTGTATTGCCTCAATCACAGAATTATGATTTGAGAATGAGTGAACTGAAGTAATAGCAAAGGGAATGCAGAAAATGATTGATTGGAGACATTGCATTGATGTGAATGGAAAGGTATGCACAGCCACATATTATTATTCTTTCTCGACTGGTAAAATGCAGTTCGTCTACACTATCTAGCCAATCTATCATTGAGGCATTCATACTGTGCTCATCATAGTGGTGTCTGGGTAGTTACTGCCTGCTGGAGGCTAGATTAATGAACTAGTTTTTTGTTACTGGAGTTTTGCATTCAAACCTCGGTTGGACACAAGTAAATTAATGTCATCGTCTCTACAGCATCCAGTGCTTAGTTCTAGCCATATTCCCACACTGTGAAACAGAATGTCACCTGACAAGATAGAAGAATAGTATATTGTATGGATTCCACAGTTCACTCATTATACCAGTCATGGAACAAAAGCATTGTGTATAAGTGCACCACTGCATATAGTATTACAGCTATTTCACCCCTGGAGTGCTCTGCACTGTGAAATACACAACATGGCACAGTTGGTTAGCGGTGCTGAGAGAAGTTGGGGTTTGGAGCAGTAGGGGGTGCTTTCACAGTACTGGCCTCTACTAGTACACCAGGCTTCAAAAATTGATTGCGCTCATCCCAAAGTGTTAAAGGAAAGAGAAAAAAATAACGAAGTCAAGGGATTTTCTAGAAGAATAGTCCAGTGTTCACCCTAGGACTTGGATTTAAGTCCCTCTCCAGCATGGACGTCTAGTGTGATCATGGATGGGTCACTTACAGTACATGTGATGGAGTAGTCCGTGCCGTAAGGGCAGTACTCCCTAATTGTCAGTCCATCCCACTGGCTAGCATGGCTCTTGAAAGGTTGGAAGGTCCAACTGTAGATAAAAGGACCTGGGAGAGTTTGGGGGAGAGGAAGCAGTCCTGGAAGTAAGACATGTTTGGGAGGCAATCCCATTACTGTTTCTTTAAGGGCCAGGAGCCTTGCAGAAAGGGCGGGACCAGGCTCCCCTTTCATCCAACCAATTGGGGATGAGCTGGGAGAGGGGGCCCAGCATAAATGCTGCTACCCCCTCCTCATAGCAGGACAGACAGCAGCAGCAGCCAAACCCTCCAAGCCTGAGGACTATGTGGGTATTTCTGCACAGCCTGCGGAAGCGAGTCTCCCAGCCCAGGTTGAGATTTTCAGGCTTGCAGGGCTTGCACTACTGCTCTAAGAATAGCTTTGAAGTTGCAGCTTGGACTGCAGCTTGGGCTCTCAAGCCCAACCCCCTCCCTAGGGTTCAGAAACCAAGCTCCAGCCTGAGCCGCAGCTTTGTGTGCTGGCTACACAGCTAGTTTTAGAGCAGTAACGCAAGCCCTAGGAACCCAAGTCTGTGACCCAACCTGGGAGGCTTGCTGCCACCGCCTGTAGACATACCTACAGGGGCCAGCTGAGGCTGAAGCTGATTAGGACCCTACTGTGGGCTGAACTGCAACCCAGCTCCAGGAGGAGAGATGGGGGCACCTGGTAAGGAAAGAGACAATAATTGCTTGAATTAGCCTGCTCCAGGAGGAGAGACTTAGAGACTGCGAGATAACCCTGAGGGGATTGGGAGCAGACCATAAAGGGCAGGCTTCCGAGGAACCCTGATAGCTAGAAGCCACTTTTGTTTTGGGACTTCTTGTTATGGACCCTTTTGTAGGAGGTTTTATAACAAACCAGCCCCAAGGAAGGTATCACTGAGTCAAGCATCAAGAGAGCCTTAAGTGGAGTTATTGGCTTCCTGAGAAGGGAAACTGAAGCTGGGAATACCTGCAGTGCCACTCTATTGCAGCAGGGAGTGCTATAGGGCAGTCCTGCCCTATGACAGCATGTCTACACTTTTAGCTGGAGGAGTAATTTCTAGCTCAAGGAGACATAGCTGCACTATCTCTTATCACGCTATTGCACTAAAAATAGAAGTGCAGCTATAGTGGCGTGTGTGTTGCCCCAAGTACGATTCCATCCAGGACACTAGATATGTGCTCAGACAGCTAGCCCCTCCTGCTGCTCGTGTCGCCACAGCTGCTCTTCCATTTGTAGTGCTCTAGCTCCATCGCAGCTAGTGCACGTGTTTCTCCTCGAGCTGGACATTATACCTCCCTCAAGCGGGGTGGTCACCTGCTGCTGCTCTGAAAGGGCTTGAAGCCAGCCATGGGAGAGGGCTGGGGCTGCGAGCGAAAGGCTCGCTGATTGGGGAAGCAGCCGCAGCAGGGTGACACCCCAGTCAGACTGCAGCTGGCCCTATAAAAGCCAGTGAAGCCAGAGCAGGACTCTCTGTCTAGCTCTTGAGGGAGAAGGGCCTGGCTTCCTGGGAGCTGAGAAAGATACCTAGAGTGGAGCAGGGCTGGGGGAAGGCTAGAGGAGCTGGGGGAGCTCCAGCCTGGAAACCCCCCAGGCTGCGGGCCTTGTTAAAGGCTGGAAAGGGTACTGGGATTACAGAGGGGCAGCCCCAGGGTAGGCAGAGGCAGCAGGTCCAACCCCCTCTTGCCAGTGGCACTTACACCGCATTCTGCCCCTGTGAACGGGGGCTAGATCCAGACTGGCAGTAGTCATAGTCTGAGGTGAGGTGGGGATAGAGGGTGGGAGTTCCCCAGGGAGGGGAGATCCAGTTCTGTGGGGGTACTGCCAGGGGGCAGCACCCCGACCTGAAAGGGACACCAGGGTCCAGAAGGGACTCAGATCCAGTGGCAGCAGGACACCAGCCTGCAGAGAGCACTCCGGAGGCTGGAAATGCTAATTCCCTGGACGACCAGCAGGAGGTGCAGCAGCGGTGAGTCGTCGCACTGTTACACTCCCATTCACAGTGTGGACATCACTTTTGTCTCTCTGTGCCTCAGCTCCTCATCTGTAAAATGGGGATAGCACCACTCTTTTAGCCCACACGGATGTTGTGAGGGTAACTACGTTACAGATTTTGAGCCACTCGGATACAATGGCGATGGGGGCCAGTTAAGTACCTTAGAGAGAAACATTTATTGACACTGAAAAACTGGTCGATTCCAATTCACAGAGAAATGGGACATACGTCAAATGAGACCTGGTCAAAATATTTCAATTTTTGAAAAAAAATAAAATAAAATTCAAAAACCCTTTTTCCAAGCAGTTCTCAATGTATTAGCGATTTCATTCTGTTAGGGATTTTGCTGTTGTTGTTTTTGTGTGTGTGGCCGTGTGTGCCAATACCTCTGTGCATGTATTCCTTTTATGTTTAATCTGTCCCTGACTAGCTCCAAGCAGGGTCATGGAACTGAAATGTCCCCCGTGTAGTTATGACAGGTCATACTCTTAGTGTTATGTTTGATTTACTGCATCCACTGCAGTCATTAGATGCTCAAATAGTGAGGTCAACAAAAGTTCCTTCTATCTCTGGCTGTGAAGATGACCCTGTTTATTCCCCTGGCCACAATGGTGAATGCATTTGTCATCTCTAGACTTTCCTATGCCAAGTCACTCCTGTAGTATATTGTAGTAGTATCTTTAAAATTAGTCATGTGTACTCACCAGAGGGCCTCCCACTGTGAGAGGCCTCTCACATGATGAAGGCATACCCTCAGGGTCCTTATACTCAGAGTTTGTAAGAGCCACTTTGGCATGTATCTAATAAAGAGTTATGCCTTAAACTTTATACCCATGGTTTCACTCTGGGTTCCTGAAATACAGAGGCTGCACTTACTTGAAAGAAAGATGCTCTTGGCTAACTGATGATATTAGAATGTACAAGGACTACAAAAGGTTCATTATGTGCTTGCCTACATTAGGGGTTTGAACCAGAACAAACAGAGTTAATCCAGTTTGAAAATGCTTTCCCGCACATGAAACAACCCAACCCTGCACACTAACTGCATTTATTGGGAACTTTAGAGTCTTTTTGTAAAGTGGACTAGGCTTGCCTCAGATTGAAATAGTTTGGTCTTTTGTTCGTGTGCACTGTTTTTTTGTTTGTTTGTTTTTGCATGGCTCCAATAGCCAGGGGCGGCTCTAGAAATTACGCCGCCCCAAGCAGGGCGGCGCGCTCGCCGCCCTTCCCCAGTCCCGCGGCTGGGGCACAAGTGTCTGCGGTGCGTGCGCTGGTCCCGCAGTCCGGTGGAGCATCCGCAGTCATGCCTGCGGGAGCTCCGTCCGAGCCGTGGGACCAGCGCACCCGCCGCAGTGATGCCTGCGGCAGGTCCACTCCTCCCAGGGCTACGGCGGACCTCCCGCAGGCATGACTGCAGAAGGTCCGCCGGAGCCAAATGCCGCCCTGCCGGCAAAATGCCGCCCCACGTGCCTGCTTGGCGCGCTGGGGTCTGGAGCCGGCCCTACCAATAGCTTTTCCACAGAGCTTTGTAGATCAGCCCTTACTGACCAGTCTATTTCCTTGTGTGTCATCCCTGCACCAGTGTCAAGTTTACAGAATGACCCTTCCACCCTTTAAAACGGAGTGTGGAGTCGGATTTTTTCCATTGCTTCTGGATCCGAGTATATCAGTGTTCTCTGACTCAAATACAATCGCACTCCAGAAGCCCCGCAACATGCCTTGCATAGCTGCCTGGAGCCATGCTGAGACCCTGGACCTCTTAACCTTCTGGGGAGAAGCATTGGTTGAGGAAACTCTTGTTGTTAGCCAATGGAATAAGGACCTTTTTGTGGACATTGCAAAGCAGATGTCCACATGGAGTCATTGCCAGGATGCTGACCAGTGCTAGAAAAAGAGCAAACAGCTCAGGAGAAAGCACATTGAAAGAGGGATAAAAGGAGATGATCCGGCAGAGAACATGTGACCTGTCCATTTTGTGATGAATTGGACAGGACTCTACACATTTCCCACACCCTCCCCACACTGAGGATGACTTGCTTGACCCATTAGAGGATACACAGCGAGGTTCTGGAGAGGAGCTGCTCCCTGAGAACCAGGACTCAGGACCTGATGTCAATGAGCTGGAAAGCCAGCCCCAGTCCTGCCCTGTCACAACAGAACCTAATTAATGCACTTCCCAAGTCCCACCCAAAAACCCAGGCTGGGACCGAAAAGTCAGATCTGCTGCAGGGAACTTCAGCATGTAGGTATCTACCCTTACAATTTATTACTGTTGGTGGATGTGAGCTACAAGCATATCTTTCTCCCCTCCCCCTGCACACACATCCCCTTTTCGCTGTTTCAAATGGCACCTGCCTGCAGATTGCAGTCACAGTTCGTAGTCCCCCTCCCACAACAGATTTGAATAACAAAAGCATTGATTGGTGCAAAATTCAACCGTTCATTGAGAAAGTGCTGACATGAAAAGCAGTTTGGTTAGTTTTCATGGTTTACATGTGGTATGAATGCACATTGCACGCAGGGTCAAGACACAAACAGTGCTGCTCCCTGCTGATGTACACGGCCCTTCAACACGTTGTAGCTGGCAATCAGTGCAGGGTGCTGTTTTCCTCTGCACTTTCTCCACGCTTTCCAGGGATATATAGCAGAGCTTAAGACAGAGATATTGCTCAGTTCTGTTTTGCACAACATATGGCATAGCCCCATGCCCATGCCCCTCAGTAGAGCTTGCAAGCCCCTTCCACTCCGGTAGTGTTTCTGGGGGATCAGCCTGCTGATGGTCGTGTACCTAGGAACCATGAAGTCTAACCCCATTTTGAGGCTCCACCCCTGAAGTCCTATTAGTGGAGTCCCGAAGCAGCTGATTGACTGGCTGACCCTACTTAAGCCAGCAGCAGGCACAGGAAGCTGTCTGAACAACTAGGCTCCATCCTGTTCTGGAATGCATGCCTTGTGCTTCCTGCTCCTGGGTTTCCTGGCATCTTGACCCAGCATAACTCCTGGCATCTGACTTGTGGGTCTGATCTCCAGTTTGTCTCCTGATTCCAACCTCCCGGTATCCTGATCAGGCTTGACTCTGGTTCCTGACTCAAGGTTCTGATTCTTAGTTTGTCTCCTGCTTCTGAACCAGCTAACTCCTAAACTCTTCTGACTGTGGACTCTGGCTCTGACTATTAGGTTTGGCCACCCTCGACCCAGCCATGACACCTGCCTCAGGGTAACATGTTTAAGAGTTAGGACAGTCGAAAGGGGATGTAGAGTGGATTACTATCCATTTTTGCTGCCCACGACCACCCCCCTTTACACCTCAGACCCCATAATAAGTCCTCCAGTGCACAAACAAAACTGAAAATCAACCTGGAACATAGCTCTGACCACCCTGCCACTAACAGCTTGAAGGAAGATAGAGTAAAGTGAAATCCAAATGCGTCCAGCACCCTGTGTATGTGCAGCCCATTTACCATCTCTGAGTTTCCCCCCAAAATGGGAAGAGTATCAGGGAGGAAAGGTCACATATACATACTAAAAAAGCTACCGTGACTTGCCTGTGATATGAATAATAAGCAACTGTTTTTTTTATTGTTCCCTACTCTCCCAGGCAGAACACAAGCAATAGCCAAACCTTCAAAGATGTCACGGACGACAGGCCTCCCCACATAAGGGGGAGAAAAAGGAAGACTCACAACAACGTGTTTGCAGAACTCATGCCTGTCACAGAGGAAAACCAGCTTGGCTCAGAGATAGAGGCTACACATGAGGACGAGGACCCAGCGGGAGCAAGAATTGCAGCTTTCTCAGGAGATTGTGGCAGTGGCCTAGGACAGTTTTGCAGCGGCCGGGGAAAGCATGGCTGTGGCCAGGGACAGCATCACAGTGGTGAAGGAGAGCATGGACAATGACAGAAAGATGCTTTCTTGAACCAGAATGCCCTCCTGTAAAGCCTACTTCTGCGAGGCCAGCAGACCCTACAGTCCCATCATTTAGGATCTAGTCATTTCCTTCAGCCCCTGGACAATTCTGGCTACTGGAATCAGCATATACTTCTAACTTCTGCATCCCCCCTCCCCTCCCCTCCCCTCCCCTCTCCTCCCCTCCCCTCCGAGCTGTGTTCTCAGCAGCTCCATTCACCTCTTAGGCCCAACCTCTGGGCACTGAGAGCACTTGCACCTGGGAACCAGAATTTTGGAGCCCTGCAAAGCCCCTGAAAAAGGTGAGCCAAAGCACTGAACTCCAGAACCCATGTAAACAAGAAGAGCCAGAGGCCAGGAGTATACTCACTTTTAACTCCTCTCCATCCCCGCTCCATTATGGTGTACTTGGTACATTGTTACTGTTGCACTTTGGATTTTGTTTGCAGAGTGGAAGTAACTAAAGGTCTGTGTATAGTTTGTTACTTGAGCAGATTGATTTGTTAAACTGCATTTCCAAATACAAAGACATTATTTTTCTGCTGCTTCTATTAAAACTTTTCTTGATTGTTGTTTCATAATACAACCATTCACAGAACAACCATTATGGGTCACCATTGCCTTTAACACAGAGAATCTTTGAAATGCAGTTGAAATAATTCCTGGGGTGTTCACAAAAGCAAATGTTAAATTTCAACCACCCACACACAGTACCCCATTGCTCTCAGTGTCTGCATCCCAGCATCCCCCCATCGGCTAACATGCTCAGCTGTCAGACTCAAACAGTGAACAGTAAATACCCCTGACAGCATTCCCATGGGTCTTTGTGTCTCTATGGGATGCCTTGCTGGCTGCTTGAACTGGAACTTTACAAGGCTTTCCTCCTTGGTCTCACCAGAGGTGAAAGTAAACCTGTACAGTCCAGCACGGCATACCGGCAAGAGCAGGTATGCCGTGCCGGACTGGACTGGCTTCCCAAGGCCCTGCACTGCCGGAGTCCTGGGGCCTTTAAATCCACCTCTTCCGGTTTGAGCCGTGCCCCTGCTCAGGACTCCGGCGTACCGGTAAGTCCTTTAACTTACTTTCACCCCTGGGTCTCACACGTGTTATGCAAAACACAACATTCTGTTACAGTGCTTGGAGCATTGTTTTTTTTCTGCCACTTGCAACATAGTCCATAATCAGTGCCATCTGCCTTTCACATGGCCAAACGCACACTCAACTCCCATTCTTCAACTCTTGAGGCGACTGTTAAAATGTTTCTTCCTTCTATCCAAGCCTCCTGTGTATAGTTCCATTAGCCAGGGCATCAGGGAATCAGAGTAAACAGGCCATTATCCACGTCATCAATGTCCACAATATTGTTGGGGGTAACTGTCCTTTCTCCATTGATTTAAATAGCATTGAGTTCCAAAAGATCTTAGTATAGTGAGGACCCTATCAGACCATCCTCTGTAAACCTGCTGCAGTTCTTTGAGCACGATGGAGAAATACCCCCTTTCTGTTTACAAATTCAGCGCTCTGTTGTCCCTCCTGTTCTTCTGCTTCATTCTGCTGCTACTTCTGTGCAGAAGCCACCTGCTGGTGGAGGAGCTGCTGCTGCTGTCGGACAGTCTCCTGCTCCTACATCCTGTGCTTGGTGGTGCAACAGGTAAAGTCCAGTGCAGAATTTGCCTGGCTCTGGACTGCTGTAATGAAGCCCAAGCAGCCTGTCTCTATTCATGCTTGTCACCATAGAGCTGTGGAGCATTATTAGGGCCATGCTGGCTGACAGCAATTTGAAAATGAGCCAGTCAGGAAAGTATGCTCAGGGCAGAGTCAGCTGAAACATGGCATTTAGAAAACAACAACCCTGAACCTACCTGGCTCCCCACAATCACAGGATGCAAGCTGCTCTCAAGTGAAGCAAAGGACTGTGGGATACTGTGGAGAACACTATGTCCTCAGCTTGCCGCAAACCGCTATTGTGTGTTCACACCATGCAAACTGAAAACAGAACAGGTGTCCCATCTGCACAATATGGGTGCAACTCACCTATTGCAAGTCACCTGATGCGCATCAAAAAGCTGTGGGTTAACACTCCCCTAAATAGACACACCCTGTGTGTCCTTGTGTGTTTGCAAGGCGTTCTGTTCACTTATGCTGATTTGACAATAATATCCTACTTGATAGGCAGCTCCTCCATATGTCTGACACAGACACATGATGGTTACTGTATTGCCATTTCCAGGGAAAATCCAAACTATGGGAAAAATGGCCCTAAGAGCCCACTCCAGGGAAAATGACCAAAATCAGTCATGCAAAAGAGAGGCTATCCTCGTAAAGGTGGAGCAGAACTGTACTCAAGACGGGGCGTATTTTGAGTGACCTTTTAAGAATGGAGGTGCCCGGTAAGCATAGCGTCTTACAAAAGTTTCAGTGTAAATGGTTATTAGGTCTACAACTCTGATGTCAAGTTTAGCATCTACTACTGAACTAGAAGGATGTGAATGCCAAAGTGCCCTCACCGTGCTTTGGAATAATCAGAATTGGTGTCACTGTAAGCAGTAAAAATCTAGGTGATACAATGCATGGAAAGTGACATTTGTCCCACATTGGCCATTAGAACACGTGCCCGAGTCGGTGAATAGCACAAGGTTAGCATTCTCCAATGGGCAGATACTATGCATGGGCTACAGGGTGACTTTAGACACAGCCAAGAGTTGCATCTCCCCAGCCGTAACCCTGGGAGGCACAGCAGCTCAGAGTCATGCTTCTGAGTCTCAGTTCCTCCCTTGTTTCTTTCTTGCCCTTGGGGTGATAGTTTACTGCTGCCCTCTTCCACCCCATCCCTTGCACACACTTTCTCTCACGGTGGTTCATTTGTGCTGGGCAGTGAGTAGGGGAGGTAGACTCAAGGCTCCGCACATTTCTCATTCATCTCCATCCATCTGCTCTGGGCTGGAGTAAGGTGCACACAGAGTCGCTGACTCCTGACACCTGGACCCAAGAGCTCAATAGCTCACTTATGGGTACAAGGAAGGTTAATCATAGATTAATTTCTAAGGCCAGGTGGGATCATTGTGATCATCTAACCTGAGCTCCTCCATAACACAGACCCTTAGACTTTCATCCAATAAACCTTGCACCAAGCCCATAAGCTTGTGGTTGAACTACAAGTTGCTGGATATCCCACAGTTGTACATATCAATCAGCAGAAGCCCCACGTCTTATTGCACAAAGTATTTTTTTCTCTTTTTCACATAATTATAAAGAGACATCAGTGTGCTAATTTGATCCCTACAGTGCCTCTGTAATTCACAATTTTGTGCTAATTTGAAGACTATTTAGCAAAATGATTTGACTGACCAATGATCTAGTGAGCCATTCAGCTCCCGGGATACCCAGTTTAATTTCTGTACATACTGCAGTATTGCTTTTCAGCAGCATTGATTATCTCCCAGGAAACAGGCATAGAGATTTACTATCCTGCATCAAATAATTGATCCATCTTGTTTGGCAGAGGCCGTAACTAGTGTTTCAGACAAAGTCAAATACCATAGCTTACCCCCTGCTGAACAAGAGAGGGAAAATTCTTTCTGGACCTCATTGCCAGATGACTGGAGATGTCTTAGCGGAGTCCAGAATAATAGGCAGTCCTTGAGAAAATATGGACATGTCCCTCTCAGATGTTTACAGACCTGTACCAAGACACATTTACACAAATCTGGTAGTGAGCAGGGAGATTGCTGGTGGCAGAGGATTGGTGTATTATACGGTCTTTGGCTCAGCCCACTAAGGAGACTGACTGCTAAATTGTGTGCAGTGATGTTATAGCTGTGTCAGTTCCAGGATATATAGCTTGAAGCTTTTCTCTCTCACCAACAGAAGTTGGTCCAATGAAAGATATTACCTCACTCACCTTGTCTCTTTGCATGGACATGTAACTTATAGGCGATAATACCATTATCTTTAAAAGTCAAGTATTAGAGCCCTGCGTGGATACAAAAAATTGTATCTGAATCTGATCCTCATCCATGATAACTATCTTGTATCTGACCGTTGATCCATACTCCTCCTTTTATATGTGTCTGCAACCACACCCACACCAGCACCTTATCTCACTTTTAGAGCCCTGTGCAGATACAAAAATTTGACTAGACATCCAATCTGCAATCCAGAAAGATGGTAAATAAAACTATATCCTTATCTGGGGATATAAAGCAGATATCCGTGGATTTGGAGGGCTCTATAATAAAGGCTAAAAGAAACTGTTTAAGCCTATCTAGAATTAATCATATTTCTCACTGAGCTTAAACAGTGTAACTTAGTCAAATGCTAAGAGATCAGGTAGACAAAGTGGGTGAGGTAATATGTTTTGATTGGACCAACTTTTTTGGTGAAAGAGACAAGCTTTTGAGCTACACAGATCTCTTCTTCAGGAAAGGTACACTAAATATCAAGATAAATACAAGGTGGAACAGATTGTTTAGCATGAGTTAACACTATGAAGAACTCTAAGAGACTATGAAGAAAAACTTTGCGTAGCATGAAAGCTTGTCTCTTTCACCAACAGAAGTTGGTCCAATAAAAAGTATTAGCTTACCCCACTTTGTCTCTCTAATATCCTGGGACCAACATGGCTGCAACACTGCAAAGAGATCAGGCTAAAAAGTCATGCCATATATACACCAGACAAATCTGAGCATTCTTGGTTTTTGTTTTTTAAATATCATCTTAATAGTATATTGTCCTCCACTTTACAGTTTGTCTTATGCTGTTTTTTTAAAGATCATGAAATTCAACTACAGAGCCATGCATCACATGAAATAAAACCAACAACCATGTTCTCACTCCATGGACTTTGCTGTAGCTAAAAGGACTGAGAGGAGACACTTGGAAATGGTTTTCTCTGAATCTCTGCAAAGTGGAATTTCTCACTTTGCAGCTCTGCAGTATGTTGCCCTGAATGTCCTGCGTAAATGTCCTTTTCTCATTTGTCCTCATGTAATTTGCAAACATAAACCACTGAAATGTACAAGGAACTGAATAAAATGTAAGAGGAGAAAGATCTTCAGAGCCATCTCCAAACACAGGGAGAGAAATGCCACGCTGCAGTTCTGATTAGACAGGTGTGCTGATTATAATCAATGATTGACTGGCTCAGCTCTTGACACTTGCATTAGCTTCAAGGAGAATAAGGCGGGGGACCTCACAAGTGACCCAGTTAAGGAGTATTGCTTGGGACAGTAACTTTAGAGCAAAATCCATGCTGCATTTTTCATCCTGAGGCAAAATATTAGTTTACTAGGAGTCAAATTCTGCCTTGAGATACAGGCTTGGATAGGAAGTCAATAGGAGTGCCACAGATGGGGCAGAGTCAACTGAACCGCATAGGATGGAAGTGAGGACGTACTTTAGTTCATGTGTCTAAAGACACAATTGAGGCCTGTTTTAAATTTCAGCTACTGGCTCTGAGTGGGTTCAGAGATCCATCTATACGGAGTCATTTGAAGGCTCGGGGCCTTTCTAGAGAAATTGGTAAGTGTGTGAGTTGACACCTAGTAGTAGGAGTCCTGAGCTTTTGCCCAAAGATCAGTTCATTGTTACTATATAATTTAACTTGATTTACTTTCCTTTGGGACAAATCCTGCAGTCATTGCTCAGTCAAAATTGCCATTGGACTGACTGAGGAGTGATGACTAAGAACTGAAATATTTACATCTGTATTAATAGTCTTGAGCCAATAATCCCATGTCTGTATTAATGCCTATTAGCTAGGATGGTCAGCGATGCAGCCCCATGCTCTCTGGCTTCTGAGTACCGGAGGCTGGGAGTGGGCAACGGGGGATGGATCACTCAGTGGTTGCCTGTTCTGTTCATTCCCTCTGGGGCAGCTGGCACTGACCACTGTCAGAGGACAGGATGCAGGGCTGGATAGACACCAATTATGTCATCAGTTTGCTTTCTACACCTGTCACACTGGACTGTGCTCTCCCCTGTGCTGATTGGCTGCTGGCTCTAACCTCTGTCCTGTCCTAATCTCTCCTCGTAATTCCATATACTAAACCACCTGTGAACTGTTTTGATAGTTTGAATCGCTATTGCTAAAGGTATTCTTTGAGAAAGGACCCATTGAATAGAGATCACAGACTGTCGGCTCGCTTTCATGAAAGCCCACATGGTGTCAGCGCCCGGCCTGCTTCAACTATAAAGCAAGTTTCGGGTCTGATCCTTTTCATCTATAGTCTGTTTAAACTTTAACAGGGAAGTTCTAAGCCATAAACTGATGTCTCCAGGAAGACACCTGGATTACCTTGGAATTCTCATGGAGAAACTTTTATAGACTCTACACCTGAATTGCCTATTTGAACATAACTAAGGTTAAGATTTTGTCATGGATATTTTTAGTAAAAGTTATGGACAGATCATGGGCATTAAAGAAAAATTCACAGAAGCTGTGACCTCTCTGTGACTTTTACTAAAAATATCTGTGACAAAATAGAGATTTGCAGGTCCCCAAACCACCCATGGGGGGCAGTTGGGTCCTCCTGGGGCCACCAACATGGGTTGGGTGTCGGAGCTCCAGGGTTCCCTGCTGCCCACAGCTGGGAGCTACCGGGGCCTCCGCCATCTGCAGTGGTTGGGAGCTGCAGGGTACCCCTGCCTCCTGCAGCTCCGAGTGTCCTCCACCACTGCAGCGGCTGGGAGCTGCTGGGTTCCCCCACTACCTCCACAAACTCTGTCACTAAATTGTAGCCTTAAATATAACCCTTTGAATTAATTCCAGAAGGACTTTTATAACCCAGCTATGAAACTGCTATAAGGACTTTACGTATGTTTGTATGTATATTGATATCTGAACCAAGTATAACTCTTCTTGTAAGTGTGTATTTGGGTAAGATCTAAAATATCCATTGACCTGGGGAGTGATGTGATCCTTTGGGAGCCAAGGACTGGAATGCCTAAAGGAGGGTGTGTTTGGCTTCTTGTTAACCAATGTGGTATTACAGAAGCACTTTTGTCATGGGCTTGATGAATCTAATTTAGCATACACCACCAGTTTGGTGGATTGTGTGCCCTATGTCTTGCAGTCTGCCCTGAGTGTGGAATTGCACCCAGTCACATTAGCTTTCTTCCAGCTTTTTGGAACTTCCCCAGGGCTCCAAATTTACTGAAAATCAACATTAACTGTCCAGAAAGCACCTCTGGCAGCTCTTTTCAAACTCTTTGTTACCAGATTTGCCCATTACTTTGGGGTACGCTCATTTATTAGGGTTATTCTTCTGGGGTGGCGGGGTTCTGTAATTCTATCAATGTACTGCTTGTGTCACTTGTGTTCCCATACGGAGCTCTACTTCTCCCTGCTGCAAGTTCCCTCCCAATGCAGCTATCCTGCAGGACTTAGGTTCCCCAGGGCTGGGTCCTTCCAGCCCCAGAATTAGATGAACACACACACACACACACACACACAACAGAGTGCATCTTAGAGGACCGGGTTAATCAGCACTCCCAAGCTGACTCCTTATATGTCCCTGGACTCAGTAGTCTGGGTCGAGCAGCATTTCTAAGCTGTCACCCTCATACGCTCTTGGATTCAGCAGGCTGGGTCAAGCAGCACCTCCAAGCTATCACCCTCGTATACCATGGGCACCGCACCAGAATAGAGTAAACCTGAACAGGCTGGGTTGAGCAGCACTTCCAATCTGCCACCCTTATATGCCCCAGGTTCAGCACATCCCTATCCCCACTTTCACGTTATAATTGTTTTGGTAGTAACCCACTTGATGAGCAAACCCCACAGGATTTTTGGCACTGTAGGGATCTTTAGCTTAGGTACAAGCTGCAGAACAGTGGATGGTGCTGAGCTGACAGTGGCTTCGAGGCAACAGAGAGTGGAGGTTCAGGGTGGCAGTGGTGGTGGCTTAGAGTTGACAGGTAGCCCAGGGCAGTGGCCACTTTGTGGTGATGGGCAGAGGCAGTAGTGTTGTTCAGGAAATCGGCACTGCAGGGATGAGGCAGTTTGGGCTGAAGCTGCAGGGGGAGCAGCAGCCTACCAAAGCATGCACGGTGAAGGCCTCCCTATCCAGCAATAACACCTGAAATCATCTCAGCTTGTTCAGAAGGTAGAGCCCCCAGAGTAGCTCAGGCAGCATTGGCCTGCCAGCATCCTTGGACTTCTCCAACCCTAGACAGCTAACTACGACTGGGGAGGAGGGAAATGACTAGTTGCCAGGAGGACTAAGGTTGGAACTATGGTTAAGGATCCCTGCCTCATAGGATACCTCATAGGATTTGTTGGTTTGTTAGGTGCTGGTTTTCCCAAGTCTATTCTCTTGTCTGCCCTTTTAGCCCCTTAATAAGGGTCTCTTTGTGTTAACTCCCTTTACTTAGTGCTTGCGAGTCGGGGCGTATTGCCCTTCGGGGCACACAGGGTGGTAGGTATAGTTCCCCAGGTTTCTGGTTGAAGGCTTAAGCGGTGTTATTTTAGACTTTACGGAAACCCCTAGAAAACTGAACCTAATTCTTTTTTGTTGCCATCAACAATCCTAGAAGGGTTGCAGTCCTATAATTATTTTAATAGGTGTCTGCCAAGTGACATAGTATACTCTGACAATGTCAATGGCTTCAGTTTTTATCTTTATTTTGATAAGGCCACTGAGGTTGTAACGTCTTTTTATGCTTCTACCTAATTGCCCTAATGCTTAAATGGTACAACATGCTCTACACAGCTGAGTTAGCATAATGGAACATTTTGCTAGAGCATCAGAAAGCTGCTAGACACTGGCTGGTTTCTCTTCATTATTAGAAATGTCATTTGAACCATTTCATAAGTGTCAGATTTGCTGCCATTAAAACTTCGGTGACTCTGTTCCTCTTGCCAGATAAAGCATATTGATTTTTGTTCCCCTCTCAATTGGTTCTGGCAGAATAATGGAAACAGAATGGTCTTATCTAGTGCCGGATGAACAACTATGAATACAAAGAGGAGAAACACAGCATTCTCTTCTGTAAACAGGAGGGTATGATTAGGATGTGCACATTCAAATCCCACGGAAACAGAGTGATGGCAAATGAAGGCTAATCTAATAAACACAATGTAGATTCCAGGTTATTATTTCTAGCATTATTAGATTAAAAATTTGTGAAGAATTCTTCTCTTGCATTCTCCTGATGTTCTAAAAACAATGATCATATTACACTGGAACGTAAGCTTTAAAGATTTTGAAATGTAGCTAGATTTGTTCCGGTGAAAGTATAAAAATCAATTTATTTCACATTCTCTTAAATCCTCTTAGAGCCTTTTCAGATTAGCAATGGGGAGAGGGAAAAGCAAGACTTTTTATTTTCGATTAACTGGATTTGGGTTTTCACAGCGAAGCTACTTGATGAAGAGGTAACGTATCAGGATGAAGAACTGAGGCATTTCATTCATCCTAGCTGCTCCTGGTGATAGGATCACTAGTAGTGCAGTGGATGCAGCTTTAACTTTTATGAAAGGCAGTTTTTCACTGCTTGAAATGTAACTCTAGGGAGCTTTCAGTCCATGGTATGTTGGGAAAACCTTTGTGTGGGGTCATGGGTCTCAAACCCAGGCACACAAGCCCCCTTGCAGTGCCCAGAGCATGACTGACACCAACAGCTCTTTAGAGGCTGCACCGGAGGGGCCTAATGGAACTGAGGCCCCCTAGACACTCTGGTCATGAACCTCCTCATTGGAGCAGATGTCCAGCCCCGCCTTCTCCCTGGATTGGCCTGGATGCACTACTTAAGCCAGAAGGAGGCACAGGGAATTGTCCCAGAATTTAGGTTAATGGGGAAATAACACCTGAAGAAATGCGCACACTCCTAACATCAAGGGGAAGGCACCGTTGCTCCACCAACCAGAGTTAACTCCCAGAATCTAGTTAATTGAAAAACAAGTGACCTTAGCTTTCTGACACAATCCTAGGATGGCTTGGCTGTCTATCATGACCATGAGTCAGCAAACACTCAACTCCTACCAAGACAGTTAGCGCCATTGCCACCACCCGGCAAACCCCCTGGCATCCTCTGCCAATGTGTTTCTGTTGCTTGAAATAAAAATCCTCCAGATGCTCACTGACTAAACTGTGAGACACATATCACCAATCCCTAGTCTGAATTGGCTTAGTATTTTGACATCTGGCTAAAAACGCCTTGTCATCGTCCACTGAACTAGTTAGAATACATGATCGTACCCAGGCAAAAAAATATTTGTGATCACGTGATAATTCAGTGTTCCTGATATGTAAAAATGAAAATATAGCCACGGTGAGAAGAGATGCTTTTGCAACAGGAAACATACAATCCAGGGCAGGATTTCACATGGCAAGATGGAGGGCATGTTGCTGTTCCTTGGTCACCCACCATTTGCCAGCTAGCACTAGCTGACGGCAGCACTGTACATTCTAGCTGGGTTGAGGACTGGACAAGATGTATTGTTTGTGAATGGTCACTATTTCCAGGTCACTATTTGTGAATGGTCACTATTTCCAGGTCACTATTTGTGAATGGTCACTATTTCCAGGAATACAGCCAGACTACACCAGTAGATTTTGAAAAAGTGTAATAGAAATAGCTCTCTTACTGCATGACCTTTGAATTCTGCCATGACTCTCCTCTCATTGCTAAACTAATTTGGCTCCAAATCATTTCTGCTAGACAGTTAGTAGGATGGGATCAAATAGGAATTTTTGAATCAAACCATTAAGCTTAAGAACACAGCTTAGAGATAAAACTTGGGCACTACTCCTGATTTGGCTTTTAATAAGTACATTATGGTGAGTACTAAAAGCAGAGAAATTATTTCTTTATGAAAAGTCTGTTCAAATCTGAGATGCTCAAAGCCGCCAAAGGGTATTGCCTAATTGCTGTTTAGAGGTTTCAGAAGGAAAGAGCATGCAACTCAAACACATAAGCGACAACTGAAACAAGGAGTGGACATTTTCCTACCGATCTCCACCTCGACATTTGGCTTTCCCTACATGCTCAGAATTCCTGGTGATGTCCACTGCAGGAAGGAGAGCAGAATAGCAATTTCAAGATCTGAAAAATTAGTCCAGTACATATGGCACAATCAATAAAGACGCATACAGAGGACTAACTCCCCATTGCACAACGCCAGTTCCAGTGTGATTCCACTGAACACGGTAGTTACACCAGGATAATCCTGGAGAATCTGGCCCATTTCTGGTATACTTGAGTTCCCAAATAATTTTCAATTCATGTTGAATAAGGGGATCAGAAGAAATAAACCATTCAAGGTGTTTTGAATAAGGGAAAGCAATCATCCTCACCAGTGACCTGGAGACAGTACAGGATATCTCAGCCTCAAATAAAAAATAATGGCCCAAGGCTATGGTGAAAAGAACACTAACACAGCACACACATCCATTCAAATTAGTGGCAATGGCTTAATGTTTACCTTGTAAGAAAATAGCTACCAAACTAAAACCAGGCACTTCTTGAGTCAGGCGCACCTTGAGTCACAAAGATAAACTCTCAGGGCAGAGAAGAACAAGATCAATTCTATTTTTTCAGCCACACAAGGATTCTTGCTCTCCTCTGGCCAGAAAGCCTTCTGGAGGTACATCTTCTTCTATGGCTTGACATTCTGTGCTTTTGCCTGAGGAACAGAAGAAGCAAGGTGAAGTCCTTTAAGATTCAGCACTAGAGATTCAAGTATCAGATGGAGTTGTATTTGTTCTTGTTCTAAACCGACGGACACTCCAGGCATTCTGAAGCAAACGGCACTGTTGTCTGATAGTCACTTCTGATATGGCAAAGCATTGGCTTCACCCGCTTGTTGTTTATTCTTTCTCCTCCAGCAATGTTGTTTACTCTATGTTAGACCTGGATTTCGCACTGATCCCACCTCCTCAGATAATGTCCCTGACAATGGTGATATTTTCCCCCAAAAAGAACTACTCTAATTCAAAGTGTTTGATTTAAAAAACATAAATAAATCTGAGAATATGTATTGTTCATCTGAACAGTTATTTATTTTAATAGCAGAGCTATCCAGTTGTCCATGGCAAGCAGGTGCTTTAAACTTGCATGCAAAACAAAGCTTGCGTCTCGGATTAAATTTTCCCTTTCATTTATTTATGTATTGACTTTTAAATGGTACCTTTAAAAAAAAGCCAGGTTATGCAGAGGGGAAGGAAGAGAAAGGAAGAAAGGGAACAATGATCCATTTATATACAGTATTCCACACATCTGTAAAAAAACCCAAAACTTTTCAGAGGGCCTGTTTCTCCACTCAATTACCTCAGGACTTGTGGGGTTCAGTGATCAGTCAGTGCTTAAGATAATTCCAGGAGCTCAGCTTTATTCTGGCCATGCATAATATCAGCTTCACAGTGCCCCACCCAGACTCTGGGTTTGGCAAGCTCAGTCCTTAAAGGCACCGTCCCCAATACCACAGCTTCTCCTGCAAGCCAAAACATAATAATAGCACTTAAAAAACAACATTACTATAACACACAATTAGAAATACTTATAAACAACCTAATAATGAAACTTGCTAATGATGCTTAATTAGTCTCTGAGGTACCTTGCACTGTTGCATGGACCTGCTGGGGTCCCCTGGATCACCAGCACTACTGCTGTCAGGAGGCAGCAAGTCTACTTGTTCTGATTGTTTCATGTCCTGGGGCTATGTTGTCTCAACCTGCTGTCCGACTTCTTGTCTGAGACTCTGTCTGCCAAAGCAGCAGACACAGTGCCCCTTATCTCCCTCCTTTCTGGGATTTGGAGAAGGTGTCACCTATTCCTCTATGTCCATCTGGGGGTGGAAACCTCATACAACCACCGGGCAACCTCTTGTGAGTGACCCGACTGCTGTTGGTGACCCATCATAGAGGTGTGTGGGGTAATCTTCATAAAGTGGTGGCAGCTCCCATGACCCCAAGTCATACTGATTTTTGTTTGTTTAGTTTTATCTTTCTCTTTGTATGCCTGCATGTCTTCAATGACATCAGTTTTTAACAATACAACGAACTTGGGCTCTTTTCCTTGAGTTGGCCTGTATTTGGACATATGCAGCAAGCTTTAACGACTTCCACAGCTGTTCATTTGAGGCTGTATAAAACATCACTGGCCCATCTCTTTGATTTTTCAATCCCTAAATAACCTTCATGTACTCTTTTTACCATATTTTTCGGTTACACTTTAGGAATTACCATCCTTGTGCTTATAAACAAAATCCCAGAAGACATGGCAAGCACTCCCTTAAATTGATAATAGAAGCTGGAAATATGCTTCCTTTGCTACTAACTTTCTGCAGAATCTCATCCTGAGCTATAGCAATCACAGACTACACTTTTTCTGAGAGAGGACAGGTTTCTGTCGCCAGATTGATATGTACAAAATTTAGCTGTAGACTTTGCTCCACTGTACTTTTGTTCAATGCTCTAGAGTGTGTCTCCGCCACCGAATCTCTCCCGTGTCCCAGATGGCTAAAACAAGAGCTTCACAGAGCTTTGCCCAGATACTCTGTCTGAGAAGCTCAACTTTTAAAGACAGTCCCCAGTACTACAAGACTAATTCCACTAAAGCCCAGTGTGAAACCATTGTAAGCTCAACCTACCAAGATTTAAATGTTGGGACAAAAAGTCTCCTCACAAAGAACACAAAATAACTTATTCTTGAAACTTCAAATATTGTGGGATTCCTTTCTTTAGTGTAAATAACTCCTTTTGCAATCACAGTTTCTGGTGTCTTTGTTTTTGAGGTAATCAATTTCCAATATGTAGCCAATGATTTTAGTTTATTGGTAATTTATTGTGTGATGTTATGATTACCTAACACGTTATGTCATATATACATAATTGTATGTTAAATAGGGTTAAATTATAGGAGTATAGAAGTATAAGACTGATCAGTAGTTAAAAGGGATAATTATGTATTTGGTATCTAAGTAAGTAGGACTGTAACGCAAAGCCTACAGGCTGAGGCCTGTAAGCTTTTAGCTTAGTCATAGTAGGCCATAAATTTAAGAACTGCTTGACATAAGTAAGTGACCAAAGAAAGAAAAGCTGCCGAAGTCACGGAGCAGCCCCCCAACACACACACACACTGCCCCTGGGTGAGTAAAAGAAAAAATTTAAAAATTAAAAAGACACCTAAGAGGTGGGGCCCTCTTAGGCACGGGCGTGGGGACCTCTTAGGCACAGGGCCTGATTCCCGGGAAACGGGGAAATTAAAGCCAACCCTGATTCAGTCTACCATGTTTCTCAGTTTTCCAGCTGTAAAATGGATATAATATTTCTCTACCTTCTGGGGCTATTGTGAGGATGAAGTCCATTAATTAATCCTAGAATCTTAGAAATGAACAACTGGAAGGGACCTCAGCAGGTCATCTAGTCCATCCCTCCTGAACTGAGGCAAGATTATGTATATCTAGACCATTCCTGACAAGTTTTTGTTCTACCTGTTCTTAAAAGCCTCCAACAATGGGGATTGCACACCCTTCCTAGGTAATAAAATGGATAGTGAGATGCTCACATACAACAGCAATGAAGGCCAGATAAACAACTCAATATAACATAAGCTACTTCATTAAAAAAGGCCATGTCCCTTTGGGATTTGTCTTGATTATGATGACAATGATAAAAAGATATATCCCCTGGAGGTTCATCATATCTACTATTATACCCCTCCATGGTGTCACATAGTCTACATGGGGCCTGATTTGAAATCAGTGGAAAGACACTAACTGATTTAAATGGGCTTTGACTCGGACCCCTGGTGCAAAATGAAGACTCTGTGAATTGGGACAGGGCATGAGCCCACCTCTACCTACTTGGTTTTTGGACACATGTTGGCCTCTGTTAAAAATAAATAAATGAATCCTGCTTTCATTCTTTTAAAGATATCAGGATCAAGATGACAAAGATGGTTGACCATAATAATGAGATTTCAACTGAAATTGGGACTCTATTGTGCTATGTCTAGGAAATATACCTTGGAATAGCATGAGTGTGTAGGGACAAAATCAGGAAAACCAAGGTAAAAAATGAGTTACACCTGACATGAAATGTTAGAGACAACAAGAAGGAGTTCTTCAAATATGTCAGACAATAAAGAAAGAAAAAAAAGGGTGTGGGTCTGTTGCTCAGTGGAAGAGGTGAGCTGGTAGTGGAAGATAATAGGAAAGCAGAGCTGATCAATGCCTACTTTACTTTAGTCTTTACTCAAAAAATATCATGTCACTGAATGACCAGTGAAGTTACCATAGACTATAAAAGGGCAAAGGATTCAGACTGGGATAAGTAAAGAACACATCAGAAATCTTCTGTCCAATTTGAATGAATTCAAATCAGCAGGGCTGGATTGTATTGACCTGAGGATACTGAAGGAATTAGCTGAAGAAATCTTGGAATCACTGGCAATAACATTTATAAATTCACGGATAACAGAGGAGGTCCCAGAAGACTGGAGAAGGGCTAACATAGTGCCCAGCTTGAAAAAGGGCAAAAAGGAGGAGCCGGGGAACTATAAACTATTCAGCCTACCTTGATACCTGAGAAACTACTAGAGCGATGTATGAAACACTCAATTTGTGAAAACCTGGAGGATGAAGGGGTGATCACTAGCCGCCAACATGAATTTACCAAGAACAAATCATGCCACAACTTCATTTCCTTCTTTGACAGGTTAACTGATTTGGTGGATAGAGGGAGTGCGGTGGACATAATATGTATACCTGGACTTCAGCAAGGCATTTGACACAGTCCCATGTGATATTCTGATAAGTAATCTGGAGAAGCTCGACAGAACTACCATTAAGTAGACATATAATTGGTTAAACAACTGAAAACAAAGGGTAACTCTGGAGGATAGAGCAAAAATTCAGAGAGATCTTGATAAGCTGGAGAATTTATATAGACTATAGACAACAAAATTCAATTCAACAAAGAAATGTAAGTTTCTACCATTAGGGAAGAAAAAAAATGCACAAATACAGAATGGGGGGGAACTGGATTGGCAGAAGCACTGAGAAGGATCTGGGAGTTGTGATGGATTGTAACCTCAACGTGAGTCTGCAATGAAATGCTGTTGCAAAAAAAGCAAATGCAATTTTGGGTTGCATTAACAGAGGCAGAACATGCAAGTCACGGGAGGTGATAGTACAACTCTACTCGGCATTGGTTAGGCCTCAGCTGCAGTACTGTGTCCAATTTTAGTCACCATTGTATAGAAAGGAGGTTGAGAAACTGGAAAGAATCCAGCACAGAGGATAAAAGGCGGGGAATGCAAGCTATATGAGCAAAGGCTGAAGGAACTGGGTATGTTTAGCTTGGAAAAGAGGAGAGTAAGGGGGGAGATATAATAGTGGTCTTCAGATACTTGAAAGTCTCCTATAAAAAGATGGAGAAAAGTTTTTCTCTTTTGCCACAGAGGGCTGGATAAGAGGCAAAGGGTTAAAACTATAGAATAGTAGATTTAGATTAAATTTCCTAACTGTAAGAACAGTAGGACAATGGAACAGGCTGCCTCAGGAGCATGGGCAGTGGATCGAGCCCCCCTTCAGTAAGGCTAGCGCCTGGCTCCCCCCCTTCCTTCTGTGCCCCCTCTTTAGAGCCTTGAGACTCCCTGCAGCCTGCCCGGAGGAGCACCAAGCGTGCCACCCACCTACCTACCCGGAGGAGCCCTGGGCTGGCCAGAGGCCTGAGCTCCCCACCGCCATGGGCCCTGAAGCCGGAGCCCTGAGACCCCGCCGTGGCCAGAGCCATGAGCTCTCCTCCCACTCAGAGGAGCCCCGAGCATGCCCCTCCCCCTTGGATCCCTGGGCCAGCCGAAGCACGGAGACACCTCCCCCCGGTGCCCAGAGGTACCCCCCACACACACCTTCCAGAAGAGACCCAGATCAGCTGCAGCTGCACCACACCTCCTCTCCCCAGACACTAAGCCACCCCAAAGAAAAGTATCTCACTCTCATCCCGATTTGAAGACGCTTTTGCTATGTCCCATGCATGTTCCAGGGTGGCTGAGGAGGCGGTAGTTGCTACTCAGCTTCCTGGGTTCATCAGTAATCTCTCTGGCATCCAGGGAGATTACTGATGAATGCCGGAAACTGAATAACATACCCCTCCTCAGCCATCCCAGAACCTGAATGGGCATAACAAAGCAAAAACTTCCCCCGTTAAACCCCACAACCCGGCATTCGGTGGCACCCGCTGCCCATGCTCGGGAGGTTGTGGAAGCTTCTTCACTGGAGGTTTTCAAAAGGCTGGATAGCCATCTGTCTTGGATGGTTTAGACCAGTGGTTCTCAACCTATTTATCATATGCATATGCAGCCCGCAATGTGTTATCTGGGATGCAGGTTGAGAACCACAGCGCCCCGAACCTCCCACAGACCCCTATGCCCAGTGCCTCCCGCCCAGACACCCCTTCACTGAATAGGGCCAGGAGCAGAGCACTTGGTCGGGGGGCCAGACAGCAGCCCCAACCCTGGATCTGGCCACGCGGGGCCGGGTGTCAGGGCAGCCAGGTGGCCGCCCAGCCTCTGACCCTGCAGGGCCAGCCAGAAGCCCTGACGCTGACCCCAGATTCTGACCTGGTGGGGTCGGGTGGCAGCCCTGGACCCCGGACTCTGTGGGGCTGAGCGGCAGCCCCAATCCTGGACCTCTGCCATGTGGGAACGGTTGGTGACGCCAACCCTGCCGCACCGGGCAGCCAGGCAACTGGGAACCTTGTCCTCGCCACGCGTCCTGGAGGCCTTTAGCACACAGCAAATCCTGCATCTTGGCAGGGGGTTAGACTAGATGATGCTTGTGGTACTATATACTAAGAGACAGGCACTGCCCCAAAAGGCTTACAATCTAAGAAGATAAAACAGACAGAGGGTAAAGGAAACAGAGTTACAGAGAGGCAAAGGGACTTGCCCAAAGGTCATACAGCAGGTCAGAGGCAGAAAAAGGAAGAGAATCAAGGGCAAAATCCTGGGCCCACTGACTTCACTGAAGCGAGAATTTCACCTCAGGTCGCATAAGTCCCAGTCTAGAGCATTATCAGCTACACCACATTGCCTGACCTACTGATTTAACTTTGATTAAGAAGGGACCTGGAACAGTCAATACAGGAGATAGATAACAGATCAAGGCGAGCCAGAGAGCTGATTGTTATAAAATCAATGGTATCAAAGGCAGCAGATAGATGGGGAAGTGATGGACACATTTTCTGTTGTTGCTCCACAGGAAGAGAGATTTAAAACAGTGACACTGCAAAGCTGAGAAGAAAATCCGTGCTAGGTAAGGGCCCAGTGTTGTTAATAATAAACTTAGCACAGGTGATCCTGAATTATTTATGGTCATTTTTGGTTTGCTTGCAGTAGCCTTCAGAATGTGCTAGACACTTCACAGACAATCGAAAGGAGTGGGCTCAGGGGACACAGCCGGACAGACAGAGACCAGGAAAGAGGAACAACGGCCGGCAAAAGGTTTTCCATACAAATCAACAACTGTCGGCAGCACAGCAGCAGTCGGAGTTTTCAGAGGAGAATTAGGCCCCACGTATCCACACTGCAAAAAATCCAGCAGCACATTTAGCACTAACTGGTCCCCCTGCTGGAAGCTAATTGGCAACTCTATTGAGACCAGAGATGCCAAGGACCAAATGTGCATGGAGATGGAACTATCCCCTTCCCTGCAGATATGCTCCTTGCAGGTCAGCTGAGGAAATTTGCCCTGCCGGTGCTCTCTGTGTTCTGTTGATAAATCGAGGGCCTCATCCTCCAGGGCTTTCATGCCTCCACCCAGCGTGAGCATTACATGTATTTGAAAAACAAACAAAACGGAGTAGGGGAATGTAGTTCATTTATGCAAACAGCCTAATACTAAGCAAATAAAGAGGCTAAAGAGCAAGCACAATACACACATTAAATGAGTGAGGCGTATTTGGCACCAGGCTTTGTTAAAAATTAAAATCACAGGCATTTCTTTCCCTCATGATATCTACAGATTTTTATCCCTCATTCTCTCATTAAATAATTTGCAGGTCAGGCAAGCTCTTTCCATCATGCATGGCTTCACATTACATAAAGTTCTCCTGAGTCTAGGCTTTATACTGTCATTTTAGTTTCATTGTTACCCTTTTCTGTTATTTGCCACGCTTCCTAGAGACAGGAGTTAGAGATTTAGGGCCAACAGGTGAAAATCCTATTGAAGCCAATGGGAGATGCATCTGTGTAACTGATAATACAATTTGACCCTAAGGATTGTGATCCTGAAAATTGCTCCATGCCGATGGTCCCTTGTAGCCACGCAGATCCGCAGTGATTTCAGAGACTGCTTACCTGGCTAGCAAATAAGACAGAATGAAGGCTAGGAAACTACAGTAGCATCTTATGAAGGCAGTGCAGCTTCACACAAGGACAAGGGTCCACCTACATATGTGAGCTTTGCAGAGTTGGGTCTTAATATTGTTAGCTTCTTAGGACAAGTGCTGGGTCAACCCTTTGAAAGCAAAAACAATGAGGAGTCCTTGTGGCACCTTAGAGACTAAAGCACTTATTTCCCATATTAAGCATCAGGAAACCATTGTGTAGTGACTGAGAGATACTGTCAAGTACAACAAATAATAAATGTTAAATAATAAGTTGGAAAAGAATAAATCTTTACTTACCCTTCCCTGCAAAGTCAGATGAGTTATGGGCTTGTTTTCTTCAGGCTCAGGTCCGAGGAGCCTACAGGCCCAAGAGACCGAGGTGTACAGCTGAAGAGAATAAGGAAGTTGTGTATGAGGGTGGAGATAAGAGGTAGCATATTTTACTTTGTACAGATGTATTTGCAATAGCAGCATATTCTGCACAAAAGGGCCAGATTTTTAACTTTTTGCCAATATGGGGAAATCATCTTTCTCCCTTCATTTGGCCAGGAACAGCTGTGTTGTTTACACACTTTGATTTCCAGTACTCTTCCCAACCAAACCACTATCTAGCAAATTGTGAAAGCTACCCATGGACTTGAGAAGCAAGAACCTCAGGTCTCCCTTACACCTGCCCTGCTACCAGCTGAACCACTACAGCTCTCCTCTCTGTTCAGAGCATCACAATATTTCTTTCATTATTTGACCCAAGTCCTACAAAACCTAAGATGAGGGTTTAGGGAGACATCTTTGGTGGTTACACAAACACAGGCCAAATGCTGTGAGGCCTGTTGTGAGAAACAGGGACCACTCTAGCTATAGGCATACCAGGAAGCTGCCGAGGGTGGCAGATTCTGCCTAGGACAACAGGGGCGGCCCAGCCATACATATGTGGCGCTGCCACCCCATGCTCAGGTTGCAATGCCACTCACTCAAATTTGGCTTGCCCACTCCCCTGTGTAATTACAGAGGGATGGACAGGCCACGCTTCAGTGAGTGGAGCTGCCACCTGGTGCTTGGTCTCCCCGCTTCCACCATAACCACGAAACAATTAGAAGGCTCAGTGTGCTTCACTGTGCTTTGCCTATGGCAGCAAATTGTCTGGAGCAGCCTGTGATGAGGAACCATATCCATAGCGCTGCATGGGAATTGGGAGGGAGCAAAAGCAACATCAGACTTAAACGGCTAACAATAACCAAACTCAAGGTTTATCAATATGCACCTTTAAATTAATACACAAACACAAGCAAGGAATGTGTAAAAGCAGCAAAGAATCCTGTGGCACCTTATAGACTAAGGTGCCACAGGATTCTTTGCTGCTTTTACAGAACCAGACTAACACGGCTACCCCTCTGAAGGAATGTGTAGTCACAGTGTTGAAGCAAAAGGCCTGGTCTTGGAGTCCACAGCTAATACAGAGATGCTCTTCTCCTGTCTCAAGCTCACTCAGCACTTTCCCAGAGTGTAGTGGGATGGTTACCCTGCTCCTGCCCTGAAGGGCTTAAAACAGCCCTGGGGGAAGGTTGTGGCTGGGAGCTGCTAAGCTGGGCTGATTGGGAAGTGGCTGCAGCTGGGCCACGCCCCAATCAGGCCACAGCTGGCCTGTATAAAGAGGCTGGGAGCCAGGAGCTCAAGAGTCTCCCTCTGCCTGTAGAGGGAGAAGGGCCTGGCTGCAGGGAGCTAGAGACAGGGTACCTGAGTGGAGCAGGGCTGGGGACAGGCTGAGGAGCTGGGGAGAAGGCCAAGGGGTACTGGGGGTAAGCCAAGGCAGCAGGTCCAAACCCTCCGTGCCAGTGATGAGTAGGCTGATACTGCAGTCTGCCCCAGGGTGTGGGGCTAGACAATGACTGGCAGAAGCCTTATACTGAGGGGAGGTGGGAATAGTGGGTGGGGGTCCCCTGGGGAGGGGAGACCCTAAGACTGAGAGGTTACTGCCAGGGGGCAGCACCCCATGTAAAAGGGCACCAGGTCCAGGGAGGGACACGGGGGCCTGAGGACAGGTGGATCACAGGCCTGCAGAGGGCGCTCTAGAGCTGGAACAAGCTAATTCCTGGAAGTCACCAGCAGAAGGCGCCACAGGGGTGAGTCCACATCTTTACACGGAGAAAGCAAGAGAGTTTTCTTGACTGTTCTGCTGGCTCCTTATTGGTCAGTGTCTCTTCCTGTCCCTTCTAGACCTGTGGAGGATTTATGTCTTATTGGTAACCCAGCCTGAGCAGGTTTTCTTTAAGAAAGGGTGTGCCAAGGCACCGAGACCTCCAGTAGGGGGGCAGAGAAGGCCTGGTAGACCCTGACACCGCTTGATTCTCTTTGCACTTGCCATCGTTTTATCCATTGACACATCATTGACTTTAGTGGAGTGACCCTAGACCGGAAAGGAAGTATCTGAGACCAAGCTGTCCCCGTGTTTTTGCTATATGATTTCTCTCCTGCTTTGATATTCTAGCCTGTCCTAAACCATACGTAAATAAAACTCTAAAACTGACTCATCTGCATCCTGAGAACAGAGGGGCTCATCCTCTTCCAGTGTCAGCTTTACACCACTCTAGACCCATTGGTTTCAGTGGAATTTCTCCTATTTTATTCCAGTGTAAAGGAGACAAATCAAAATTCAAATTTTCAAAGCTCTCATGTTCAGTGATGTATGAATTACATGTTTGAAATATACATAATAGGAGCTCCCATTCCATCCTCTGGGTGCCCCTTCTAATAATTAATGCTATAATCAAAAATTACCCTGAAATGCTCTAAAGCACTGATGACTACCCATACAGTCATAATTCATTCCCACCCATACCTCTGTTACATTCCAATTAGCAGACAATTCATCCAGACCACATCCAGTCCCCACCCTCATACATAAGAAAACAGATTAACAAATCTAGGCTGTAATGGACTGGGATGGAGGTTGGTTTCGGAGTTGAGGGGCTTTCACAGACAACAGCAGCTTCCCCTCTTCTGTACTGAGGTGACTTCAGCTCAAGTACTTTACCTGATTGCCCCCATGACAGTACTGCATGGGAGAGTGGTGGTTTCTCATGAGCTGTGACCCAAACATTGGGGATTTAAGGGTGAAAAACAGCAACCACCTGGAAGGCCACTGACAGCCTCTGACAACTTGTAGAACACTGGGGTTATGTGTTCCAGTGGAAAGCTCCATTTAAAAGACAGGATGCTTCATTTGACTAGTTTCATCTCCTGAATTGTCTCCTGGATTGCCGGTTTTGTTCAATATCTTCATTAATGATCTAGAGGATGGCGTGGATTGCACTCTCAGCAACTTTGCAGATGACACTACACTGGGAGGAGTGGTAGATATGATGGAGGGTAGGGATAGGATACAGAGGGACCTAAACAAATTAGAGGATTTGGCCAAAATAAATCTGATAAGGTTCAACAAGGACAAGTGCAGAGTCCTGCACGTAGGATGGAAGAATCCCATGTATTGCTACAGACTAGGGACCAAGTGGCTAGGCAGCAGTTCTTCAGAAAAGGACCTAGGGGTTACAGTGGACGAGAAGCTGGATATGAATCGACAGTGTGCCCTTGTTGCTAAGAAGGCTAATGGCATTTTGGGCTGTATAAGTAGGAGCATTGCCAGCAGATCGAGGGATATGATCATTCCCCTCTATTCGGCATTGGTGAGTCCTCCTCTGGAGTACTGTGTCCAGTTTTGGGCCCCACACTACAAGAAGGATGTGGAAAAATTGGAAAGAGTCCAGCGGAGAGCAACAAAAATGATTAGGGGACTGGAGCATTTGACTTATAAGGAGAGGCTGAGGGAACTGGGATTATTTAGTCTGCAGAAGAGAAGAATGAGGGGGGATTTGATAGCTGCTTTCAACTAGCTGAAAGGGGGTTCCAAAGAGGATGGATCTAGACTGATCTCAGTGGTAGCAGATGACAGAACAAGGAGTAATGGTCTCACATTGGAGTGGGGGCGGTTTAGGTTGGATATTAGGAAAAACTTTTTCACTAGGAGAGTGGTGAAGCACTGGTATGGGTTACCTAGGGAGGTGGTGGAATCTCCTTCCTCAGAGGTTTTTAAGGTCAGGCTTGACAAAGCCCTGGCTGGGATGATTTATTTGGGGATTGGTTCTGCTTTGAGCAGGGGGCTGGACTAGATGACCTCCTGAGGTCCCTTCTAACCCTGATATTCTATGATAAGCAATAGCCCCAAATAGAGTGCACTGCAGGAGCCTATTCTTCAGGTGACAAAGACATGGGTAAGTGTAGGAAGAAACACATCTGAAACACATGGTTAGATTTTGCTTTCTAAGCCCAGCAGAAAAAACATGCTCTTCAACATAGCTGTCAACTGGACATCCGGCAGCACTCCAATTTTCAATAAGATCCCTAAATGATGAGCCTTATTTAGAAAGGATGGTTGATATTCATCAGTTAGAGGAGGTCACATAACCAGTCAATTCTTCTGGTTGCTTCATCCCCATCTTCTAGTATTATTTGAGCCTTATATTTATAGAGCCTCAGCCAGCTAGCCCACATTTGAAACTCAATCTTTAGCAGATGCTGGGCTATCTGTTCCACTCTACCAGTGAAATTGAACATAATGAATGGGCATCATCTCCATATTGCAGATACTGTAACCCATGTCTCCTTAATGACCCCAACATCGCCACACTTTGAACAGAAAGGGAGACAAAGGAAAATCCTGTGCTACCCGGCACAAGGGCCCCCTAGATGTCGATGATCTTCTCAGTCCCCCACTATAAATATAGGGAAGGCACTTCAAAGCAGTACTGTCTATTCCTGCTAAGGGCTTCATTCCTCTCAGAAACATCACAAGGTGAATCATCTCGAAGACAGCTGATGAGAGATATAATAAAATTAGCACAGAATTGTCCTTGTCCAGGAGAAGAGACATTGGTCATTGCCACTAGTGCAGATTCAGTCCCCTATGCAGATATAAATTCAAATAAACTGGGATCAAGGAAGTCTGACAAACTGCAAACATCATAGCTTCTGGGCAATAACCCTTCCAAAATACAGGAGATTTGATGTCCAGCTACAGTTGCCAAGAACATCAACACCAAACAATGGTTTCTTGAGCAGGGCAGGGGCATTTAACAGTGCCTCCTTGAAAACACCTTACATGCTACCCTCAGCCAAAGAGGCACTTAGTATCTCCCTGAACAGCAGCTGACTACACAAAAAGAAACATTTATTAATGTTGAAGTGGTGAGGGTAAATCAATGGCTGTTTGATCTCACAGCTGCTGCTGAATGATCAAGAACCAACCTTGGCAGATTATTCTGGCAACATTTTCTCAAGGTCATCTTGACTTTGGGTTTCCCTTTGTGCATTTCCTTATTCCAATTTCCAATTTCCTTATTCCAATTAGCAGACAATTCATCCTTATTCCTTATTAGCAGACAATTCATCCTTATTCCTTATGTCCAGTCAAGGTGTGGTTTTGGCTTTTTGGCTTGCTCAGTCCTAATTAACCTTGCAATCTCCTCACAAGATTGCGAGGTTTCTATAAGAGTTAGCGACTCACTTCAACAAAACTTGTTTCTCTATTTTACTCTCCAAGTTTTATAATTAAAATGTTCATGTCATGTAGAATGATCTGTCAAAGGAAAGAAAAGGTGTCTTGTCCATACATTGTTTTCCATTTGCAGCATTTTCCTTAGAAATTCAAAGCTTTTTATTTCTCTCTCTCTTTCATGTTTTATTACAATGTTGGCACTGTATTTGAAGATTGAATTTGAATAGTGAAGAAATTAATAATTGTCCAATTTCCTTAATAACAGGAGGCGGAACCTGGTACCATATGACATTAATTCCCAACTTTAACTGATTAAAAGAGATCTTGCCAATTTTATCAATTTTACTCTGGTACAAAACAAAAGCTTTGTAATGTGTCCTCTCCACTAATAGCTATGCAGTCAAAATGTAATTAAAGGAAACAGTGGTTCTGTAAGAAATTCAATTATTTTCCATTAAAAAATTACATTCCAATTATATAAAGTGAAGAAGCTATTTTGTTTTGTTTCCCCTCCCCCCATAGCTTTTTGAATATCGATCAGATTGACGTTTCATAATATATTGAATTAGAATAATCCTCCCAGCCTGTAATGCTTAAAGACTGGACCATGAACAAAGCATTTCATTGCTAGGTTAGCTTCTAGCAGACAGATGTATAGAGTGAAATCCTCTCCCCATTGAAGTCGATGGCAAAATTTAAAGGATTTCTCCAGTAGTCCCAAATTTTCAACAATGCTCCTCACCCACTATTGAGGGCAGATTTTCACAGATTCTAAGGTCAGTAGAAACCATTGTGATCATCCAGTCTGACCTTCTGTATATCACAGGCCACAACGCTTCCCCCAAATAATCCAGAAGACCTCAGCTTCCATTTAGTCACCAAAATAAGTAGCTAAATTTTCAACAGAGCTCAGCACATTAGGTGTTTTGGGAGCTGAGCTCCTTTCAAAATTTGCCCCCAGTTATGGATGTTGAGTAGTTGAAAATCTAGCCCTGAACTCTCGAAAATTTAACTCATACGGTGTGATCCTAAGGCCATTGAATAAAATGGGAGTCTTGACATAAGCTTCTATAAGGGGTGGATCAGGACCTGATTGACCAAAGCACTTTCAGCATGTGTTTTTATTTAAGCATATGAATAGACCCACTGATACACTGGAGGACTTGTGATGAAAATGCAGGACTTAACACTACGTTTAAAGGGGAGGAGAAAGATCACAAGCATTTTCAAGTCATGTGCGGCCAGAGTTTCTACATTCAAACTGAGACAGCACAAAAGCAGGGGCGAGCTTTAGGCTCAATCCTTCTCCCCCTGAAGTCATTTTTGCCATTGACTTTAGCAACCGGATCTTTGCTCCCTTGGGTAGTTTGGGTGAGCTGTCTATTTGCCCAGGTGCAGGAGTGAGCCATTGGGGAAGCTGTTAGTGGGTAGAAAATTTGAATGTTGGTGTTTATTCAGAGGATTAAGTACCAGATCCTCAAAGATATTTAGGCTCCTCATTGGAGGATCTGAGCCTGTGTGCCTCACAGTCATTAATGGAGTTTATCCTCAACCCCCTTGCCCCCCTTGAAGTAGGGACTTACCAGTCCCATTTCACTTAAAGGTAATTGAGAAACAGGGTAGAATAAGTGAATTGCCCAGTGTCACATAGCATCATATTTTTGGCTGAGCTGGGAATTCAATGCGGGTCTCCTGAGTCCAGTATTCTAACTATAGCTTCCTCCCTTACCATCACCAGCTTCACAGGTCTACTCAGCTCTGCCCCACCTTTCCTATTCTCCCATTTCAAGCTTTGCATTGCCACCCCATTCCCTTTGCTCTGCCAGTGCTCCCAGTCACATCCACCCATTTGTCAGCTTCTCACACAGTTATCTCTGTGTCTTCTTCAGTATAGTCCCCATCCATGGCACGACCTCCATGAGCTTATCTGCAAGGTCCTTACCCTGCCTACATTTAAGTCTCTCTTTGGGCATGTCTACAACACTGATTGGAGAATGCTCAGGTAGCAAGACACGTCCTAGCTCTGCTTGATCTACTTCACTAAAAATAGCAGTGTAGCCAGGGGTAGCACAGGTGGGAGCTCAGTAGTCAGTGTTTTACATAATATAACAAGAGATGCCAAATTAAAATTAATGGTTCTTTTTATCAGTCTTTTGTTAATTGCACAAACAATAAGGGATCTCTCTTATCTTAGTTGAATATGGCCAGTCTTATTACATTGTGACAAGATATAGAGGTTTAGACATTTTTTCAATATAAGGAAAGTTTTGTATTGTGTTCAACTTCTAATAATCTGTAAATCTGCCTTTGAGAAGGAATATACTGCTTCAGAAATGTCTAAAGTGCTGGGAAATTGTACTCTTCAGCTTTAATTCTACCCTTGTCATTCAGATAGAAAAGTGTGCTTTTTTAATGGCAATACAAGCAGAAATTGGTTTAGTATATGATGTGCATTTGTGTACTGATTCAGGTTTAAACCCAAGACCCCCTTCTATCCACACAGAAATCAGTCTGACTCAGACCAAGAAACCCTCCTGACTTGGGCACATGAAGGCTTCTAGAGGGGTTGGGTCAGAGCCCCAGTCCTGCTGTGATGGGGTCAAAACCCAAACATTCTGCAGTGTGGATGCAGCTCAAGTCCAGGTCTCCAGACCAGGGTGTGAAGAATCCGCCAGTGCTACCCACAATACTTTGGGACTGGGCTTCCCAGCCTTTTCATCCCAAAACTTCTCACTTGCTTCACAGGAACCAGGAGCAACCTCCTACTTAAATGCAGCTGCTCTGTGTTTAACCCTTCATTTCTATATAGACTACTCCATAGAAACACAGTCAATGCTCACATGTATTCACATGGCCAGCACTAAGAAGGAGTCCTGCAGCAAATGCACTGCTAGCTGGCCAGAGAAACAGAGTGAGATTAAGGTTAACCTCCTTTGCAAGGCAAGCAAGACTTTCAACTTCAGCAAGAGCACAAGAAATTATCATGTCTAAAAAAATATATCCAAGTGGCTGGAAGTGTTGGTGATTGGCCAGACAGCAGAACAATGCAGAGAGTGAATCAAGTAGCTGAAGACAGAATACTACAAAGTCAAGGATGCTAATGGCATCTTTGGGAACTCTCCTTCTTGATGCCTCTTTTATGAGGAATTTGACGGGTATTGGGAATTATAGCTAGCACTGAGCCCACAGTGCCATGACAATCTGCTGAGCAGGGATGGCATTCTTATAACCCCCCAAGTCACTGGCACCATCAGAGGAGAGAAAGCAACTGGACAGAGAGCAAAAATTGACCGTGGTGCTGAAGCTGGTAACCAAAGAGACTACGCCAGCAGAGCAGCTAAGGCATATCCCCAATCTGTACTCAGAGGAGCTGTTTGGGAACAGCCCTGGGGAACAGCCTGCTGCAGAACTGGCCTCAGACCAAATGCCAGAGGAGGAGCCTGGTAAATTTCTCCCACCATGTTTGTAGTTATTAATATATGGATTGGTGGGATTTCTAGTATATGGCCCTATTCAGCTGTTAATTCAAGGTGGGATTTTGGTGTGCTTCCATTCAGGGTGAAAGACTTGCCTTTTCCCTACCATCCTCCCACCTTCTCCTTGACTCCATGTGGGATTAAAAAGGAACACCGCAAAATGAGGAAAAAATTAAATAAACTGTTATCATGAAATTGTTACTAGTTACTTGATTAATGTGATAAGTATGGGTTGGACTCCACAATTAATAGATTCACATACCGCTCCTGTCTAATACAGTGCACTATATAAATTGGCCATACCTGTCCTAGACTGCCTGTGAACCGAGTCCCCAAAACACCTGTCTGTTATGAGTCCAAACAAAACCAGAGTGTGTATCTAGTGCACAGTTGGCTTTAATATTTTGAGCCCAAAATACAACAGATGGCATCTATCTGTCTGCATTAGGAGTCCCTCTGGCAGTCAGTCAAGTATCTCTGTGGAATACATGACCTATGATGGAAGATTGAAAAAATTCTTTTGTTTAGCCTGGATAAGAGAAGACTAAGAGAGGACTTGATAACAGTTTTCAAGTACATAAAAGGTTGTTGCAAGGAGGAGGGAGAAAAAAAATTCTCCTTAACCTCTGAGGATAGGACAAGAAACATTGGGCTTAAATTGCAGCAAGGGAGGTTTAAGTTAGACATTAGGAGAAACTTCCTAACTGTCAGGGTAGTTAAGTACTGGAATAAATTGCCTTGGGAGGTTGTGGAATCTGCATCATTGAAGATTTTTAAAAGTAGGTTAGGCAAACACCTGCCTGGGATGGTCTAGATAAAACTTAGTTCTGCCATGAGTGCAGGGGACTGGACTCGATGACCTCTCGAGGTCCCTTCCAGTCCTCAATTTGGTGATATTATGGATGCAGGGTGCTTGTAAGGAGGCTGTACTGTGTCTGCAGGATAAATTAGCATGTTGTTGATTTTAGCACAATTTTTCACCCATTGCTGGCTGGTGATGAAAGCGAACTTCTCACAGATTGGGAACTCCAGATGGCTGGTTTCATTCTGTGGGAGGGCAGATATATTAAGGCCACCTCAGTAACTCATGAACCCCTCCATTCTGAGATGTGCTAGTTGGTCACTAAACACGTAGTGTCTCTCCTTAACATATTTGGGCAGTTGTCCTCTCTGGCCTGGAACAAAAGTTAACCGTTCCATTTGGGGACATCCAGAATATTCATGTTTTCTAGAGGTTGTCCTGCCTGTCAGGACTGAAAAACCATAGTTAGTGATTAGATCTCTCATAAGTTCCCCCCATCCACCTGGAAAAAAATAAGTGGATGTAGAAATTATTTCAGTTGAATTTTATAGTCATATTTTACCATGATGTGTGATGGTTTTCAGTGCTATGCCAAAGGATATCTGCAGGGGCCAATGTTTTTGAGTGAATAAAATAAAGCCTGTTGATAAAAAGTACCATCTTTTGACCTTAAATTAAACAGCCCCTTTAGATAGGGTGGAAAATGTAATTTTTTATCATGATCAGACAATCCCTTCCACCTCTGCAAGGCAAACACACAGCATTGAGAATTTGAGTGTGTGGACCCACCTACTGCGATCAAGGACAAAAAGAGTCTGAGATAAGCTGAAGGGAGAACTGCTAGATAAATCAAATCAGAAGACAGATTCCCAGAAGGACCAAATGGAGTATTGAAAGGATAAGGAAGTATGAAGGGTGGAAAGAGAGATAGAGGCTGCACAGCAGAAGAAGAGATTGGTGGACAGATTAATGGAGCATGGCTGCAGGTAGATGAAGGAAGACAGCGCACAGCTGTTCGGACCATTACTTGAACTCATGGTTACCAGACTTCAGGCTCCACTGCCACTTTCACCCACATCCTGAGTCCCATCCACGCTATCATGCCCTGCAAACTCTGCAATCTTTGGGCAATTCAGGGAGTAGATGAACCATGTACATTCATCCATTCCAGTCCAGTCATGTCTCGCACATGCAAAATGTGAAATCAAGGTCATGGAGAACAGAGGGAGGGGGCACCCAGGAGTAGCTGGACATATCATTTGGAACATAGACCTTTGGCTGTTTTGGCACTGAGTTTTGTTTATTGTGCTGATCTGTCTCTCTGGTTCTTTACATGTGTAAAATAAAGTGTGGAATTTGCACCCAAGGCTACAACAGAAAAAAATATTATATATAATGCCAAAAGTGGCAAAAACCTGTAATGAATGCCATTGTGTGCCCATTCTCAATGAATTTCATAAAACAAAATAGTACAAAATGTCATCACAACAATCCATAAATTGTGAGTTGCAGTGCAAGGCCAGTATTGTTCAAATATATAATGTATCGCCGTACATTTCATGAAAGTATCTACATAATTCATAATACCAACAAATTTAGAAAAATCTTCCTACAGCTGTCCCCCACCATACACAGCACAGCCCCAACCACAATTTCATTCCCCCTCTTGCATGCAAACCCATTATTTGGCTTACAAATGCAGGACCAACGAGATTTCAGTCTGCCAAATTCACATTCGACCACCATCTTTCAGCTACTGAGTGTTTAGTTGAACCTTTTTTTGCCAGAGCCTGTGAAATCATGGCAATGTTTCATAAGTCACAAGCAGCATAAGCAGCAGGCGGTAAGCAAGGTGCCGTAGAATAACAGCGGGAACAGTGACTCAATTTCATGTTCCAGCTTGTCCATGAAGATAAAGTCCAAATCTTTGGAACACCCTGGCAGCACGCACCCCGCCAGTGCATCCCATATTAGTATCCATTGTGTGGTCAGCCAGAGCCTGCCTAATGATATAGTACCCTTTGTGGATTATGTACGCATGTGCTCCTTGTGGAGGGCAAACTATAGGAACATGATTCCCATCAATGGCTCAGTTTGGAAAGCCCATTCTCTCAAAGCCAGCAATAATGTCAGGAACATTTGTAATGTTGACCACCTTTGGGAACCCCACAGTCCTGCTTACCTCTCAAACCTCTGCCACAACAACCCCTACAGTTGATTTGCCAACTCCAGACTGGTTAACTATGAACCTGTAGCAGCGTGGGGTAGCCAGCTTCTAAACGGCTGTCGTGACCTACTTCGGGACCAGCATGGGCTCCCTCATGTGGGTGTCTGGGTGCTGAATGGCTGGATGAGCTGATCTTGAACCTCCAGGAATGTCTGCTCCTTCAGGCGAAAGCTCTGGTCCCACTTTGGTCATCCCTGGTCTGCATGACGATGTGATCCCACCTGTCTGTGCTTGTGGCCCTGCTCCAGAAGCACTGCTCTACAGAGGGGGAATCTGCAGCTAACGCAACAGGCATAAGCTGCATTAGCTGGGTCATATCTGGCATGTCAGGATCCCGCTCCAAGAGGTGCCTATGGCAGTTCAAACACTGCCATTGAAATGTCCACCAGCATTTCACAGATCATCTGCCTGATTTCTGAAATAGGACTGACTGTGTGAAATGGAGAAGTTTTTTTCCACTGGGTTGGGATCCATGTTAATGGCATCAGCTAGTGGAAGTGTATGGACACAAAATGGCTCGACTGGTTATGTTGGTGGGCTAAATCTATTCAACACACTTCTAGTCCCCTCCCACAGGACAGAAACACCAGGTGTCCCACAACCCACTGTGAACCAAGCCCTTAAATAGTTTCAGCTGGTGAGGGCACTAGGAACCCTTGCATAGAATAGGATTCTCCGACAGATGCTGAAGTTCTGACTAGGGTTGCATTGTACATTATGGATGCACCAGCATGGTTGTGAGTCCTGGGTTTCCAATGTACTGTGGATGCTCAAGTGCAGACTTGCAAACACTGAGTGCAAACTTGGGTCACACAGACCCAGGCTTAATGTGCTGTGTAGACTTACCCAGTGAGACCAGTATTTCACCCCACGTGTCCGTGATACCTGGAAAGTACCGACACATATGCCTGTAGCTCTGGTGGAGACAGATAATTGTACAAGTACAGCAGAAGACAGATTATAGGGAAATAAAAGGAGCATTTCCCAATGAAAATGCATTTCTGTGCAGAGCCGTAACTAAGCACTTTAATGCCTGGGTGAGCAAGTATATTTGCACCCCCTAGAGGTGACACTTGAGGGGCATGCAGGATCACGTGCCCCCGCTTTCTGCCATCCATATAGCTTAGAGGTTTTCAAACTGTGGGGCATGCCAACCGAGGGGGACATGTCCCACAGTTTGAAAACCATCACTTCCTGCCAGGAGCCGGCAGGTCAGAAGCTGGTGGGAGTCACCCAATTCACTCAGGCCCTGGTTCTCTGCACTGTGGGAGTCAGGGTGCTGGCTGGCTGCCCAGCAGCTCTCCCCACCCTGCTTCCTGAGCCAGGCCACCTCTGCAGGGCCGGGTGCTCCCCAGGCAGGTGGGGGCGGCACAGCTCCGAGCTGCACCCCGACACACTCTTGCCTTTGTCCCGAAGGAGCCCGGTGCTGGCCAGTGGCACCCGCTGGAGCCATCCCCTGCCCAGGGAACCCAGCTGCCAGGATATGCTCCCCAGGATGCTCCCTGCAGTACTCATCCCCCTTGGGCCCCTGCTTCTCAGCTGCCCAGTCACACCCTGCTCACTGCCCAGGGACCTGCCATTGCAGCTGACTCACTCTCCCCACACTCCCTGTCTGCAGAGCGGAACTGTCCCTTGCTCCCATTGGCTTCCTTGTCTCAGGCCATGTCTTCCAGCTCTGACCTCGGCCACATGACCCCGGTGCCCGGCCCGGCCCAGCCGCCAGGGGCAGGCGGCTGCTGCTGGCAGGGCGAACTCGCTCCCACCAGCACCGGAAAAAGAGGCTGTGAGAATGAAGTGACCCTTAGGGTTACCATATTTCAAATTCCAAACAGTGGACGCTGCTGCAGAGAGTAAGGGGAGTACAGCTGGGTTGCTGGAGGGGTGCGTGTGTACAGTACTGGCAGGGAGTATTTGGGGGACTGTTGGAGGGAGTATTTGGGGGGCGCTGGTGGGAGTACCTTCAGCAACGGTACCCACTGGGGATGGGAGGCAATGTCGTGCTCCCTGTCACAATGGCAGGGTAGCTGGCACAGGCCTGGGCTGCAGCACTAGCCAATCAGTCAGCACTTCCCTGAGGGCTCTCCCTCTCCCCAGGGTGAGGAGGCAGCAGCACTCAGCACCCTGCTTGCTTGCTGCTGCCGCTGTCGTCCTACTGCCGTGAGGAGAACCTGCTCTGGCCAGGGAATGGGAGAGGAGGCGCTGAGCAGCCTGGACTCTGGGAGATGCTCATGGGCCCGATCCTGTGGTGGGAGGAAGCTGATGCCACTGGGGCCAATCCTGCACCACCCCATTTTTCCACCCCCACCGGCTTTGCACCGTGAGTGACTGCCTTGCTTGCCTCACCCTAGTGATGGTCCTGTTTCTGTGTAATGAGAGTGAGGAGTATAATGATCATCATCATCAAATCTATTTTAAAAGTGCTTTGCAATCCAAAGTGTTTCCTAGATCTTTGGGAAATAAAGGGACAAACAACATTAAAGTTGAGAGTAATTCCCCCCATACGCAACTGGCTCTGGGTTAAAATTAAGCTCTCCCTTTTTGCCCGCCGGGCAAGCCTAAGGTGAGTACAATTAACAACACTGCAGAAGCATAACATAAGCAAGGAAAATTAGGTCAGCATGGAAAGAAATATTTTTCTCCAAGTGTCCAGTGCATTTTCCTCTTTAACTCTGAATCCTGAATTTTACCCTCCTAAGTTGTGTGCTCAGAGAATCCACTAGGACTAGAGAAAATATGTTCTACAATATTATCTCAGTACTGGGACTGCACTCAGTTGATTTGTCTGAAAAATGACTCATCCAGCTTCCACTGAATTAGGTGTTCTTAGGCCTATGCTATTTTACATTTGTATCAATGACTTGGAAAAAAACATAAAATCATCACTGATTAAATGTGCAGCTGACACAAACACTCGGGGAATGGTAAATAATGAATAGGACAGGAACAATGAATGTTGACCATGCTTACATGATGGGGGACCCTATCCTGGGAAGCAGTGACTCGGAAAAAGATTTGGGGGTCATGGTGGATAAACAGCTTGATGTTGTTGCCAAAAGAGTTAATGTGATCCTGAGATGCAAATAAGGGAATTATATTTACCTCTGTATTTGGCATTGGTGCAACTGCTGCTGGAATCCTGTGTCCAGTTCTGGAGCCCACAATTCGAGAAGGATGTTCATAGATTGGAGATGACCATAAGAATTATGACATGACTAGGAAACATGCCTTCTAGTGATAGACCCAAAGAGCTCAATCTATTGAGCTTAACAAAGAGAAGGTTAAGGAATGACTTGTTTACACTCTATAAGTACCTACATGGGGAACAAATATCTAATAATGGGCTCTTCAATCCAGCAGAGAAGGGTATAACATGGTCTGATGGCTGGAAGTTAAAGCTGAACAAATTCAGACTGGAAATAAGGGTCGTGGTAGATTCTCCATCACTGGCAATTTTTAAATCAAGATTGGGTATTTTTCTAAAAAATCCTCTCTAGGAATTATTTTGGGGAAATTCTACGATAGGGACCGGCAACCTTTGGCATGCAGCCAATGGCGAGGGCTGAGGGAACGGTAAATGACAGCCAGTAGGAGCTGCGATCAGCCGAACCTGCACACGCTGCAGGTAAACAAACCGTCCCAGCCCGCCAGCGGATTTCCCTGACAGGCCATGTGCCAAAGGTTGCTAATCCCTGTTCTATGACCTGTTCTATACATAAGCTCAGACTAGCCTTGGAATCTATCAATCTATGAATTTCAATGAAAGCTGGAGGCTTAATTCCCTTTGGCTCCTTGGAAAATCCCAGACCCTACATTAAAGGCAAGGAACTAGTAGTCAGGACCATTGGTTTCAATGACTCCTCTCTACAACTGACTGGCTTCGTAACTTTGGGCAAAACAATTATCTCTTCTGCAAAGCACTTTCCGTTAAAAATGCAACCTTTGTGTTTTCTTTAGTTGTTTTCAATGAGGTTTGCCTATCATTATGATGTCACATTATCGTGTGATGGTGTTTAATCTCAACAACACGTTGCCAAAAGTAAGCGTGTGCGCGCGCACACACACACACACACACACACACACATTTTTGCCCAGTATCAGCTTATAACCACTTATTCTTACGGTAAGCACAAGTAATAGATCCATAGCGCAGATAAGAGAGAAGAAAGGGGTCCATCAATTAAGGAATCTCTTCCTTTATCTCTGGTTAACATCTCAGCCATACCTGCCATATAAAGGAAACAACTGCACAAAATGAATACTAGCCATGTAACCAATTTTATCAGCATTAGGAATAGGATATGTTCAATTAGACAGGAGTGTGGCTACTACCACATTTAACTGACTCAATTAATCTTCATGGGATTCCTTGTTAAACAACTGTGAACTAACATCAAAGGCTAAGGTTAAAGACAGGTGATAATGACAGAGTTGGAATGAGCCATGGAAGGAGGCATTACTGACTGTCAGGGTTCCCCCCTTCAAATCCCGGGAGAATTAACCCTTGCTTTTCTAACGCAATTATTCTAATTTGCATTTAATGTGATGGTCTAAATTCCTAAGAAAAAAATGTATGGATGATGGTCACAGTGTTTTCCCATGAAAGAGCATAACCCTTTTAAATCAGAATGGTGACCTTTAAAAAGATGGGCATTCAGGTCAGGTTCAGATCTTAGCTAAACTATCCAAGTCTCTCGAGTGTTCAAAATGACATTGGAGATGTTGTGAGAACAGGATTTCTATTGAGATTGACAGTGTTTTAGAGTCTAGTCCAGCTGGAACTGTCAAGAGAGCAGTTTCTTCTGCACTTCTTATTCTGTCCAAGCACTGAAAGTGAAATAACTCACATATGAACACTGAACAAGTATGGTTCAGGCTTGGTAGGACAATTTTTCTTAGAGGGATGTGGGGACAGTATTGTATTTTGAACCTCTTCACTCATTCTACTTTAAAATATTTAATCAATACTCATAATAATTTGTTTTACATTTATGCCAAGAAGGGAGATTCACTGTGCTAAGCATTTTATAAACAGCTGCAGCACATCTCCACAGCAACAACAGCTACTGCAAACCCATCAGTCCCATCCTCTGCTCCTTGCTTTGGCTGTCCAAGGAACATTGAATCGTGTTCAACATCTTGGTGCTTATCTTCAAAGCACTCCATGGTCTGGGTCCATGGTAACTAAAAGATTGGCTAAAATCCTGGGATCAAGATCCTGGTTGACAACTTAGCTCCTCTGGCACAATGGGACTCTTCACATGATAGGTAAAGCTCATCTGTGCAGGAGGCAGAACTTTCTCAGGGGCTGGCCATGGAGTGTGGAATGAACTTCTCCAGGAACTAATGACTCACAACTGTCAGCTGAACAGGGACATTTCTTTGACATCACTTTCCTTAACATGAACATGTGTGTGTTTTCCAAAACAGATCACTCCATGATATACAGTCCTCTCCATGGGGAGAGAATGAGAGAACAAACGTGACAGATGCATAGATACAAAACTCGGGGACTGGGCAACAAAATGGCAGATAAAATTCAGTGTTGGTAAATGCAAAGTAATGCACATTGAAAAACATAATCCCATCTATACATATAAAATTATGGGGTCTAAATTAGTTGTTACCACTCCAGAAAGATCTTGGAGTTATGCTAGACAGGTCTATGAAAATATCCACTCAATGTGCAGCAGTCAAAAAAGTGAACAGAATGTTGGGAACCATTAGAAAAGGGATAGATAATAAGACAGAAAATATCATATTGCCTCTTGAATACTGTGTGCTGATGTGGTCATCCCATCTCAAAAAAGATATATTGGAATTGGAAAAGGTTCAGAAAAGGGCAACAAAAATGATTAGGGGTATGGAACGGCTTCCATATGAGGAGAGAGGAATAAGACTGGGACTTTTCAGCTTGGAAAAGAGATAATTAAGGGGGGATATGATGGAGGGCTATAAAATCATGGATGGTGTGGAGAAAGTAAATAAGTAAGTGTTATTTACTCCTTCTCATAACACAAGAACTAGAGGTTGCCAAATGAAATTAATAGGCAGCAGGTTTAAAACAAACAAAAGGAAGTATTTTTTCACACAATGCACAGGCAACCTGTGGAACTCTTTGCCAGAGAATGTTGTGAAGGCCAAGACTATAACAGGGTTCATGGAGGATAGGTTCATCAATGGCTATTAGCTAGGCTGGGCAGGGATGGTGTTCCTAACCTGTTTGCCAGAAGCTGGGAATGGGCGACAGGGGATGGATCACTTGATGATTACCTGTTCTGTTCATTCCCTCTGGGGCACCTGGCATTGGCCACTGTCAGAAGACAGGATGCTGGGCTAGATGGACCTTTGGTCTGACCCAGTATGGCTGTTCTCATGTTTTTTATGTTCTGTTGCTTAATGCACTACTGGAAGGCACTCATATACTAAAGTGGTGAGCTCTGAATTAATATTTGTATAGGAGAGAATAGAGACAGAAGTACCATAGATGGGAGGAGGGCATGCAGGGTCACCCTCCAATTTGCTGCTTGGCTTGTACTGAGCATGCTCAGTAACACTGCTGAAGCCAACTGCCCTCACTCTGCCTCCCCACTAGTGGCAGGCATGGGTCGTCTCTGAATAGAGATACAGTCAGGACAGTTCCTGCCCCCCAAAACTAACACTTTACAAAGAGAAGATGGATGGAAGGGGCACCAGAGATGGTGAGGTAAAGTGACTTGCCAAAGCTTATGCCATCAGCTGGTGGCAAAACAGGGACTAGACCCCATCTCTACAAATGCCCCGTCCACTGCCCTGCCCACCTGACCACATTGCCATCTCCTGCCAAGCTACCATTGGCTACTGTCAAGAATGAATTTCATGTCCTCATTTGGTGACAGATGCAGTTAATATGCCCCAGCTGATCAGCGGAGCCTTTGCAGGAAAGAAAAAATAAGAGTTAAGTATGAACTGCTGGGTGGCCTTGTGTCATGAGGAATGGAGCATCTGTGCCATGCATGATACCATTCTGATATCCCTCTGAATATTAAAAAGAGCCTCAATCAGTGACTATTTTATCAATTGGTGTATCAAGACAGTCTCCAAACCCCTCCTTTCTGTGTGACCTCCAGGAATCACAAGAGGGAAGTTGGGAAGAATAAAGGAATGAATATAAGTTAGGAGATATATCAGACAGCTGCACTGAATGCCCAAACTTTTGCCTGGACTGTTGGCAGCTGACATCTCTGTTATTGCTGGGACTCTTCCACTGGTCTCTCGTCCTCTCATATGAGTAAATCACTTTTACTGCCATATTTCTTCCAACAAGACACGGGCTGCCAAGCAAGGGTGCTAGAGCAGGTCCTTTCAGTCACGCTGAATCTCTACCATCCTAAATCCCTGGCAATTCTTGTCCTCCCTGGCTCAGTATAGGCACCTACTTTCAGCATTACACAGTGCACTGCACTGCAGTCCTACCCGCTTAATTTTATTCATTGGGATGACAGTGATTTGGGAGCCGAGGCTAACTAGAGCATCCATTGATTTTGTTCAGAAGGCAACAGGCTGAGGCTGAACTCACTCCAAATATAAATGAGGGAAGGAACTCAGGTGATGTGGGGAATGGAGCATACAACTACCTGCAGATTTGGGGTAGTTATCTGTCATCCAAGCATGGATGTTACTTAGTTATGGATGGTTAGTTCTGTAATTGACAAATTCCCATGCTGAAAGCAGGCTCTTATCCTTTCCCCCTGCCCTTCATTGATATTGTTTTCACTCTGTTCATTTACCTTTCATTTGCACAGCATGGTCTTGCCAGATTCATAATAGTGTCTGTTTAAATGCTCGCTAATTTTAATGTGATTAACTTGGTGTTACTCCCTGCTCACTCACGTATCCCTGGCTCTTTACGGAATTACACAGCACATGCCTGTCTTTCTTTCTTACATACCAATTGCTACTATTCTCATCTACTCTAATATCGGGAGCCCTCAGAGTGACAGCAGAAAGATGAACACAATGTGCTATTTTTAAAAGCAAAACTGGTGCCAGATCTTAAGCTTTTTTCTCCCCTTCTTTTTGTTCATATTAATTAAATGAATCTTGCCTTAGAGGAATCTACACATACAGTCTGGGTGACAAGTGTATTATCTCCTCGGAAATAATGTAAATAATGTATTTGTGCTTCTAAATAAATATCAGCTGCTAGGGATAGCTCAGTGGTTTGAGCATTGGCCTGCTAAACCTAGGGCTGTGAGTTCAATCCTTGAGGAAGGCTGCTTAGGGATCTGGGGCAAAAATTGGTCCTGCTAGTGAAGGCAGGGGGCTGGACTCAATTACCTTTTTGAGGTCCCTTCCAGTTCTAGGAGATTGGTAATTTCCAATTTTTTTTTGAGGTCAGCACCTCCCAGAGCCTGCACCCCTGAGCCTCTCCCCACACCCCAACCCCCGATCAAGCCCTGATACCCCTCCTGTCCTCCAAACCCCTCAATCCCAGCCCAGAGTAACCTCCTGCACCCCCAACTCCTCATCCCCAGCCCCACCGCAGAGCCTGCACCCCCAGCCAGAGCCTGCACCCCTTCCTGCACCCCAACCCCCTACCCCAGTCCTGATTCCCCCTCCCACCCTCTGAACCCTCGGCCCCAGTCCAGAGCACCCTCCTACACCCCAAACTCCTCATCCCCAGCCCTACCCCAGAGCCTGCACCCCCAGCCAGAGCCCTCACCCCCCCTGCACTCCCCGCCTTATCCAGGCACCCACTCCCGCACCCTGAACTCTCCATTTATGGCCCCACCCTGGAGCCCCGCACCCCCAACCAGAGCCTTCACCCTCTCTTGCACCTCAACCGCAATTTTGTGAGCATTCATGGCCCGCCGTACAATTCCTATTCCCCGATGTGGCCCTCAGGCCAAAAAATTTGCCCATCCCGATTTAGTTGGAAGCGTGTTTCCAGGGGTTGACAGAGAATATTTAACCACTACGGGCAAGCGGGGCATCTTTTTGTTCTATGTTTGTAGGGCACTTAGCACAATGGGGTTCTGGTTCGTGACTGGGGCATCTAGGTGCTACAGTAATAGTAATAAATAAAATGATAAATAAAATAATAACAATCATAATAGTAGTGAGGGAATGTGGGGAATGTGATCAAAATGTGAGCCTTATGACCCCTCCCATGTGGTTGAGTTGTGACCCCCACCACTTGAGAAACACTGCCTCGGATCATGTGGATTCCAGGCTGGATTACGTACACAAGCTTACTTTTGATTTACAAGGCATGTTCTCCTCTAGAGTAAATCCATAGAGCTTGGCTGATATCAGTGTCCCACAGTACTTGACAGGCAGATAGCATAGTTGAGAGCTAACAGAGCCAGAAAACCGGGTCCCCCCTATTAAATGATGGTTGGACTCTGAAAAGTGACTCTTACAGAAATGGCAGCCTGGGTTTCCCATGATTACTGTCTCTCAATGGCGTCCATGTGAAAGGTGCTTGATTTACAAATCTGATGATACCTGTTGGACTTCTGAACTGGAATTTGAAGAGTCAAGCTGGGTCCTTCCCTTCTGCTGAATTATCACCAGAAATAAGGGCTCAGATTCTCACAGGCCTTTAAGCATCTAATTCCCACAGATTTCAAGGCACAGCAGGTTAAATTATATCCCTGCGTCTTCACCAGAGCCTTCAAAGGATGTGCACAGATGTCACTTATTGGCACTTACTAAATTATTAAGTTGACAATGCCACAAGAAGGAATAGAATCCAGCTCTTTCTCTCTTAGCTCTATTTGCTCTGCAGGGCAGACAGGAGCAAAAAAAAAAAAAAAAGCAGTAAATTCTTGTTTTTGTCTCTGAAGACAGGAGCTATTATGCTGATACAGCCAGGGAGTAGATCCGAAGAGTAAGATGGGGTCATTTTTACAGAATAAGTTCTCAGAGTAGAACCTGACGGCACAGGGACAATTACTAAAATCTTTTCCTTCGGTGAGATTAATGATGCTGACTGCTTTTGAAAAGTGCTATGAGATGTACTGATGGAAAATGCTACATAAAAGAACCTGAAGTATGGTATCTAAAGTGTTTATTCCTTAATAAGAAATTCATTAGTAAACTGAGATCCAATTAATTTTGTCACGTAGCTCTGGCCAATCAGGTTTAGGGAGCTTTTCCAGATATTTGGTTGTCGGAGATGCCAGCAGATAGCAGAATAATAGAAAAAGTCTTCCAGATGTTGGAAATATTATATTTTTACATACAAATGTTTGTATTTCACTGACAGCATACTGTGTCAAAATACCATTTTGTTTGTAATTTTCTTGCTAATAATTGCTTTGGTGTATTCCTGGAGTGCAAACAGCGCAAGTTGCATGAGAAGTGAAATTACTCTGTGTAGACGACGGTTAAGTTACCAGAACAGAATTGCTTCCCACACAAAGGGAGAAGAGAGAGAATATACAGTAAGTTTCCTATCAAGAAGGCAGTTTTAAAGCTGCTTGGCTCTACATGAATCCCATGAATTGATAGTTTGGGAGCTTAATGTGTGTTTCATAGGATTCTGTTTAGTTATAAAACAAGGGACACTCCTTACTATTTATGCAGAAAATCTGGAGAATGGGCAATTTCTCAAACAATATCTGAATAAATGATGCCCTATTTTTGAGACATTGAAGCCCAGTTTTCACATGGTAGCAAACATTCAGCTGAAAAGGGTGTTTAGACCATTAATATGTGCAATCCTTATTCTTTCTTTGGGGAGGGGAAGTGACTCAGGAGAAAAAAAAACAACTGGAAGTAATTGCGGGAACAAACAAGGAGCAATGGTCTCAAGTTGCAGTGGGGGAGGTGTAGGTTGGATATTAGGAAACACTATTTCACTGGGAGGGTGGTGAAGCACTGGAACGGGTTACCTAAGCCTGGTCTACACTAGGCGTTTAAACCGGTTTTAGGAGCGTAAAACCGATTTAACGCCACACCCGTCCACACTGAGAGGCCATTTATATCGATATAAAGGGCACTTTAAACCGGTTTCTGTACTCCTCCCTAACGAGAGGAGTAGCGCTAATATCAGTATTACCATATCGGATTAGGGTTAGTGTGGCCGCAGATCAACGGTATTGGCCTCCGGGTGGTATCCCACAGTGCACCACTGACCGCTCTGGACAGCAATCTGAACTCGGATGCAGTGGCCAGGTAGACAGGAAAAGCCCCGCGAACTTTTGAATATTTCCTGTTTGCCCAGCGTGGAGCTCCGATCAGCACGTGTGGTGATGCAGTTAAAAATCAAAATAAAGAAAGAGCTCCCGCATGGACGATGCGGATGTGATCGCTGTAAGGGCAGGCAAATCTGTTCTATCAGCGCTCCGTTACAGAAGACGAAATTCAAAATCATTTTTAAAAAATCTCCAGACAGACGCCATAGCAGGGGCTCAGCGCACTGCTGCGTGACAAGCGTAACGGAAAGCCAAAGAATCAAATGGACGCTCATGGACTGGAGGACTCAAGCTATCCCACAGTTCCTGCAGTCTCTGAAAAGTATTTGCATTCTTGGCTGAGCTCCAAATGCTTCTAGGGTCAAACACAGTCTCCGCGGTGGGTCAGGGCATAGCTCGGCAATCTACGCACCCCCCCCACCCCCAGAAGTGAAAGGGAAAACAATCCTCTCTTGACTCTTTTACATGTCACCCTATCTTTACTGAATGCTGAAGATAGACACGATGCTGCAGCACTCAACACCAACATCCTTGCTCATCCCCTGCCATGGGTGGCTGATGGTGCAATAAGACTGATATCCATTGTCATCATCAGCCTATTGGCACATGGGGCAGTGCAAAAGGACTGGTAACCATGCAGACTAGCATCCGTTAGGTCGATCAAGGGTGCCTGCCCCTAATTTTTCCTGGTAGATGGTGCAATATGGCTGGTTACCATCCTCATCATAGCAACAGGGGGCTGAGCTCCATCAGCCCCCACCCTTCATGTGTAAAGAAAAGATTCAGTTGCCCCTGGACTAGGAGTGGGATGCTGGGCTCCTCTCCTACACACTGCTTAATGTCCTGTCTGGACTATCATAGCAGCTGGAGGCTGCCTTCCACTCATTTCTCACTAACAAGTCACTGTGTCATCACACAAGTGGGGGGACAATGCTATGGTAGCCCAGGAAGGCTGGGGGAAGAACAGAATGAACAGGTGGGGTTGTTGCAGGAGCACCCCCTGTGAATAGCATACAGCTCATAATTTCTGCAGGATCTGACACAGAGCAGCTATGCTCTTTGGTTCTATGATACAGTGGTTCTCTAGTACACTTGCCCATATTCTAGGCAGGACTGATTCTATTTTTAGATACCAAAAAGGAGGGATTGACTCAGGGAGTCATTCCCAATTTTGGCTTTTGCACCCCTGGCTAAGAGCAGCCAGGGGCACTTATGACAGCAACAGATGGCGCAGTGCAAAAGGACTGGTAACCATGATCATCTTTTTACCAATTTATGGATTGGTAGATGGTACAGTATGGCTGGTAACCATCTCTGCTGTCATGCAAAAGCAAAAGCATGCTGCTGTGTAGCGCTGCTGAATCGCCTCTGTCAGCGGCATCTAGTACACATACGGTGACAGTCACAAAAGGCAAAACAGGCTCCATGATTGCCATGCTATGGCATCTGCCAGGGCAATCCAGGGAAAAAAGCCGCGAAATGCTTGTCTGCCGTTGCTTTCCCAGAGGAAGGAGTGACTGACGACATTTACCCAGAACCACCCGTGACAATGATTTCTGCCCCATCAGGCACTGGGATCTCAACCCAGAAATTCCAAGGGGCGGGGGAGGCTGTGGGAACTATGGGATAGCTACGGAATAGCTACCCACAGTGCAATGCTCCAGAAATCGACGCTAGCCTCGGACCGTGGACGCACACCACCGATTTAATGTGTTTAGTGTGGCCGCGCGCACTCGATTTTATACAATCTGTTTTACAAAACCGGTTTATGCAAATTCGGAATAGTCCTGTAGTGTAGACGGTAGGGAGGTAGTGAAATCTCCATCCTTAGAGGTTTTTAAGGCCCAGATTGACAAAGCCCTGGCTGGGATGATTTAGTTGGGGTTGGTCCTGTTTTGAGCAGGGTGTTGGACTAGGTAACCCCCTGAGGTCTCTTCCAACCCTAATCTCCTATGATTCTATGAAACAGAAAAATGAGGAATTGTAGTCTGTGATCTACTGCAAGTCCCACTGTATGGGTCTATATTTATTATGTGCTAGTTTTACACCTTTTAAACTCCGTGGTATATAGGAAATTGTGTTAAAATTACAAGCTATCACTGTAAGTAGAAGAGGTTTCCTGGTTCTGCATTCAGGCTAGGGGGCTGAGCTGTCCCCCAGCTGCTTCCCCCCTGCCAGAGCCCTTCACTGACTCCTGTAGCAACATACCGCAGCATGGACACAGCCTGCTTTTCACTGCAGCATGTACACGTCCCCTGCCCGCTGCCACATGAGGTGTGCAGTGCAGACGTAGCCAGTGCTAAGTGAATTCATTGTCAACCAATTAGCTCACATCCAAGCTCCAATCTCAGTCAGGCACTCGGGAAGCCAAGTGACTGCACTTCACAGGCCCAATGAAGCAGAGACATGAAACGGAGTTTCATCAGAATACTGATGAGTCTGCAGCCAAAATAAAATCAGATTGTTATGTCCCGTAGTGTTCTAGCAAAGACACTGTGTGGAGCATGGAGATGATAGAGTAGAAACATGTGGTGCCTCACACAAAGGAGCCTAAGGCCCAGGGAGCAATTTCCAAAACACTAGTCTGCAGTATTTGATAGATAAGAACAGACAGCTCAAGATGCAACTGCTTCCAGCCTGTAAACATGTCAACGCTAGAGCCAGTCAGGAATTTTTAGACAAAGCATTTTTTCATCAGAGCATGCATAGTTGGAAAGCCAAAACTTTTTGTAGGAAAGGAATTTTTGACTTCAGAATGCTGGGGAAAGAGTTTCCAAAGTTGTTGAAGCGTTTCATTCTGACAAAATGAAAAAAAAAATTCCAGTTGTCCTGTTTAAAATCATTTTTGTTTCAAAATGTAAGCTCATTTGAGTAAAATAAAAAAAAATCAATTAATTAAACATGGTTGAAATTGAAATGTAATATTTAAAAATCATCTAAACTCAATTTTTCACATTATGGGTTTGTCTACACAGCCAGAGGAAACAAGCCACCCAGCCCAGATTAACAGACTTGGGATACGTCCATACTACCCGCCCGGGTCGGCGGGTAGCGATCGACTTCTCGGAGTTCGATATATCGCGTCTCATCTAGATGCGATATATCGAACTCCGAACGCGCTCCCGTCGACTCCAGAACTCCACCACCGCGAACGGCGGTGGCAGAGTTGACGGGGGAGCCGCGGACTTCGATCCCGCGCCGTGAGGACGGGTAAGTACTTCGAACTAAGGTACTTCGAATTCAGCTATGCTATTCGCGTAGCTGAACTTGCGTACCTTAGTTCGAATCCCCCTCCCCCAGTGTAGACCAGGCCTTGATGTATCAGGGCTCATGCTAGCACTCTAAAAATAGCTCTGTAGACAGTGCTTTGAAGTTAAGGCTCCAGCTCTGAAGCCAAGGGAGGTGGTCTCCTTGCTATTTGGTCTCCCACTAATCTGAGTCTATTGACCCGAGCTTCAAGGCTTGCTTCTGGGCCTGTGTAGACATACCCTATATGTCTCATTGTTTCCTTGTACTACCCATCTCTACCCATATGGTGTCTCTTGTTTTATACTTAGGCCTTGTCTACACTACAAGACTATTTCGAATCAACTTAGTTCGAATTTGTGGATTCGACCTTATGAAGTCGAATTTGTGTATCCATACTAAATACACTAATTCGAATTTCTGAGTCCACATTCACAGGGCCAGCGTCGACTTTGGAAGCGGTGCACTGTGGGAAGCTATCCCACAGTTCCCGCACTCCCCGCTGCCCATTGGAATGCTGGGTAGAGCCCCCAATGCATGCTGGGGGAAAAAATGTGTCGAGGGTGGTTTTGGGTAAGTGTCGTCATTGAACCGTCAATCACAACCTCCCTCCCTCCCTCCCTCCGGGAAAGCGCCTGCGGGCAATCTGTTCGTGCACTTTTCTGGTCAGTGACAGCGCGGACGCCACAGCACTGCAAGCACGGAGCCCGCTGCGATCATTGCCGTTTTCTCCTCCTCGCACTTTATCATCCACGTCTTCCACAGTCAGCTGCTGAGAAATTGGGCTACTTTTCAATGGTGCTGCAAGCACTGGGGGACCATAGGGGACGTTTTACAAACATCAACGTCGGGTGGCTGGGCAAGGTTCATGATGCGTGTGTTTTCAGGAACTGTGGGCTGCTCAGATGCCTGCAGGAAGGTAGTTTCTTCCCGGACCACGAAATAACTGTTGTGGATGTGCAGATGCCTATAGTCATCCTCGGGGACCCAGCCTGCCCGCTAATGCACTTGCTCATGAAGCCCTATACAGGCGCCTGGGACAGCGACAAGGAACTCTTCAAATACCAGCGAGCAGCGTGACCTGTGACTGTTCAGTTTCTTTACAGAGAAGCTGAACCTGCCCCTGTTTCTTTACCCAGTTACTGTTGACTCTCCTCTTCGGTTACATACCCCGTTCACCCCGTTACCCCCACTTCCAGCACACGTGTAAAAATAAAATACATGTCCCATTATTACTTAACAAAGGTTTCTTTATTCATGACTGTTCGTGAAAGGGTTGAAACTGGGACGCAGGCTGTGCTGGGTAGGGTGTGCGGTGATGTAAAGACCGCCTCTAAACTCAAGGAATGACAGGCTCCTGCTCCTAGAGCGGTCCGCAGTGCCGGAATGCTTCTTTCAACGGAGCCTGCCATCCCTCTTTATGGAATTCTGTGTGCAGGCGGATATGTGACCTTGTGGTGGAGGAGGATGGATACAGATTCCTCAGCTGCGTGACTCAGCGGTCCAGGACAAGGACCGCTGTATAAGATCTGTAACCGCCCTCCCCCACTGCAAAGTCACATCTCCCCCGCCCACACAGATCCTGGAAACCACCTCCCATATCGACCAGGGTGCCTACTGACTGCACCGTGTGTGTGACCCGCTGCTGATCCTGCCCCCGTGTCTGTACCCTGGGAAAGGTGTCTGTCCTATGCAATTAACCACCCCCTTCCCCACGCCCCCCATTCAAACACAGTCTTCTTTGAAAAAACATAACGGAAACAGTAATTAACAGCAAAGCATTTTTATTAATTAAGTAGACAGTTAGGGGATGGGACTGGGATTGGGACTACTGTGAGTCTGGAAGTGAAGGACTTCGGCAAATATAGGGTATGAGAGCTTTTGGGTACTTGAGCACTGTGCTGTGGTGCAGTGACAGTATTCACGTCCCCGGCCGCCCCTCCTCCTGATTATTTTCGGTGAGGGGGGTATGGGACTTTGTGGCGGGGGAGGGCGGTTGCAGATACACTGCAGGGGGGCTCTGTCCTCCTGCGGTCCTGCAGAACATCCACAAGGCGCCTGAGCGTGTCCGTGTGCTCCATCACTAGTCCAAGCATTGTTTCAGTCGCCTGCTTGTCTTCCTCACGCCACCTCTCCTCCCGTTCGCTGTGTGAGCGCTGGCACAGAGAGACGGTCTCCCTCCACTGGCTCTGCTGGTCCGCCTCTGCTAGGTAGCAGCCCATACGTTCCTCGAACATCTTGTCCCTTGTCTTTTTCTTTCGTCGCCTAATCTTCGCCAGCCTCTGCAAGGGGGATGCTGTGGCAGGTCTGGAGACAGTGGAAGCTGTGAGATGGAAACAGGGAGTGAATTCCTTGCAAAGGTACATTTTTGCAAACAATTAACTGAGTCTAGGCTGTCTCTGGGAATTCTGGGTTGAGACCCCTGTGCCTGCTGGGGCACAAATCATTTTCGCGGTGGATTCTGGGTAAATGTCGCCAGTCATTCCTTCCTCTGGGAAAGCAACGGCAGACAATCATTTCAAGCCCGTTTTCCCAGAATTGCCCTGGCATACGCCATAGCGTGGCAACCATGGACACTGTTTTGCCTTTTGTGTATGTCACTGTATGTGTACTAGATGCCGCTGACAGAGGCGGGTAAGCAGCGCTGCACAGCAGCATGCTTTTGCTTTTGCATGACAGCAGAGATGGTTACCAGCCATATTGTACCATCAACCATACCATAGATTGGTAATAAGATGGTAATAAGATGGGCATGGTTACCTGTCCTTTTGCACTGCCCCATTTGGGGCTGTCATAAGTGCCCCTGGCCAAGCAGCCAGGGGCGCAAAAGCAAAAATTGGGAATGACTCCCTGAGTCAATTCCTCCTTTTTGGTACCTAAAAATAGAATCAGTCCTGCCTAGATTATGGGCAAGTGTACTAGAGAACCACTGTATCATAGAACCAGAGAGCACAGCTGCTCTGTGTCCGATCCTGCATAAATTATGAGCTTTATGCTATTCACAGGGGGTGCTCCTGCAACAACCCCACCTGTTCATTCCATTCTTACCCCAGCCTTCCTGGGCTACCATACCATTGTCCCCCCACTTGTGTGATGAAGTAATAAAGAATGCAGGAATAAGACACAGTGACTTGTTTGTGAGAAATGAGTGGAAGGAAGCCTCCAGCTGCAATGATAGTCCAGACAGGACATTAAGGAGTGTGGATGAAGGAGCCCATCATCCCTCTGCTAGTCCAGGGGCAATCGAATCTTTTATTTACAATGAAGGGTGGGGGCTGATGGAGCTCAGCCCCCTGTTGCAATGATGAGGATGGTTACCAGCCATATTGTACCATCAGCCATCAAAAATTAGGGACAGGCGCCCTTGATCGACCTTACTGATACTAGTCGGCATGGTTACCAGCCCTTTTGCACTGCCCCATGTACCAATAGGCTGATGATGAGGATGGATTTCCATCTTATTGTACCATCAGCCATCCATAGCGTGGGGGGAGCAAGGATGTTGGTGTTGAGTGCTGCACCATCGCGTCTATCTGCAGCATTCAGTAAAGATAGGGTGACATGTAAAAGAGTCAACAGAGGATTGTTTTCACTTCTGGTGGTGGGTGGGGTGTGTGCGCAAATTGCCGAACTATGCCCTGACCCACCGCAGACACTGTGTTTGACCCTAGAAGCATTTGGAGCTCATCCAAGAATGCAAATACTTTTCGGAGACAGCAGGAACTGTGGGATACCTTGCGTCCTCATTCCCCCCTCCCTCCATGAGCGTCCATTATATTCTTTGGCTTTCCGTTACGGTCGTCACGCAGCTGCGTGCTGAGTCTGTGCTATGCCGTCTGTCCTTAGATTTTTAAAAAATACTTTGGACCAGGCGTAAAATTACAGTAATTAACCTAATTAGATGCAGGAGTCTCCGAGCGAGATCACCCTGAGGAGGGTCACTGAAGGAGATAGAGAGTGCATGCTGCGTGAAAGCTAGCACGAACCAGGGCCCGATGCAGCCGTGCAATGGGAGGCAATGCTCCCTGAATACCGCATGAAAGCCTCGCGCGGAAAACGGTGCTATCACGGAGCACCCAATAAGGCAGCTCTCCTCAGGAACCTCCTGCTGATGCTTATCGATTAACGGAAGGAGAGCTTCGTGGAGATCTCCCAGGAGGATTTCTGTTCTATCACCATATATAGAGAGACCTCCTTCTCACACACTTCAGATTCCTGTTATATTAAGAATAAAAGTTAACATGGTTACAGCACTTACCGACTGCTCCTTCCCCTGATTCAGGGTCCGGGTTAATGGCCGGGGAGGGTTGTTGGGGGATCTCCGTGACGGTGATGAATAGATCCTGGCTGTCGGGGAAACCAGCGTTGTAAGCGCTCTCGCCTGCCTCGTCCTCCACAAACCCTTCCTCATCTTCCCCGTCCGCGAACATCACCGAGGAACTGGCCGTCGACACTGTCCCATCATCAGAGTCCATGGTCACTGGTGGGGCAGTGGTGGCAGGCTCCGTAGCGTCCGTTTGCCGCTTTGATTTTTTGGTAGCCTTGTCTGGGGTCCTTGATTTTCACGCAGCGCTGCGTTGCATCCCGCCTGTATCCTCTGTCTCTCATGGCTTTGGAGACCTTCTCGTAGGTCTTCGCATTCCCTGTTTTGGAGCGCAGCTCCGAAAGCACAGACTCCTCGCCCCACACACCGATCAGATCGAAGAGTTCCCAGTCAGTCTATGCTGGGTCCCTCTTTCTATTCACAGATAACATGAACTCCTCTGCTGGAGAGCTCTGCATCGTTGCAGGTGCTGCGGAGCTCGCCCCGATGTCCAGCCAGGACATCAAATTCAAAGTGCCCAGACAGGAAAATGAATTCAAATTTTCCCGGGTCATTTCCTGTGTGGCTGGTCAGAGAATCCAAGCTCGGACTGCTGTCCAGAGCGTCAACAGAGTGGTGCACTGTGGGATAGCTCCCGGAGCTACTAAGTTCGATTTGCATCCACACCTAGCCTAATTCGAGCTAGCCATGTCGAATTTAGCGTTACTCCACCTGTCGGGGTGGAGTACCAAATTCGAACTAAAGAGCCCTCTAGTTCGAATTAAATGGCTTCCTGGTGTGGACGGTTGAGCGGTTAGTTCGAATTAACGCTGCTAAATTCGAATTAAAGTCCTAGTGTAGACCAGGCCTTAGATTGTAAACTCTTTGGTGCAAGGACCATCTTTTTTATTCTGTGTTGGAACAAGGAGTAGCGCAGTGAGGTCCTCCTGGTCCATGACTGAGGCTCCTAGATGCTATGGTAATATAAATAATAAACAACAATAGTTTTTATTGACACAAATTGATTTTTTTTTCATATGGTGAACATTTTTGAGATTTCAACTTTTTGTCCCAATTTAGGATGGAAAATTATTTCAGTATCTCAAACATTAGGGGATGGGACTAAAAGACCTCTCGAGGTCCCTTCTAGTCCTATGATTCTACGGGTTTATCTATATTACCCGCTGGATTGACAGGCAGTGATCGATCCAGCAGGGGACAATTTATTGCCTCTAGTCTAGATGCGATAAATCGCCGAGCACTCTCCCGTCGACTCTGGTACTCCACCAGGGCAAGAGGCTCAGGTAGAGTTGACGGGAGAGCATCAGCCATTGACTTACCGCAGTGAAGACACTGCAGTAAGTAGATCTAAGTACGTTGACTTCAGCTACGTTATTCACGTAATTGAAGTTGCGTAATTTAGATCAATCCCTTCCACCCTGGCCCCCAGTGTAGACCAGGCCTATGATTAGTACATTAGAGGAAATCCATTTCTCACCTGGCTCTCATCAACCCCAGCTTGAAGATTTGAGATTTGCAAAGAGATTTGTTCTGTGAGAATTGTAGGTTCTCACGTCCTTAGCAAAGTATGTCACTATAGCTGCTTAATCCACACAGCAAACTGTGGGGCAGGTAAATAATTGCTATCCTCATTTTACAGATGGCAAAACTGAGGATCAGAGAGAGTAAGTAGCTTGTCCAGGACCACACAGCAAGTTCATGGCAAAGCTAGGATCGGAATCAATGAGTGTGATTTCAAACCCTCCAAGTTCAGTTCACCAAGCCATATTGACTCTATTAAGGAAGTGATGGAGACTGGAAATTCCATACCATAGCAGTATCAGCATATGAATGCTAGTTATAGGTGCTATAATTTTATTCCTATGTCTTTATTTATGTATTGTGAATGATACAAATAGTGTTAAATATATAAGAAAAGAAATGCTGTTCATATCTCCTTTAGGAGGGCTGGATATAGTTAGCAGAGCCAATAAGGTTAATTGTATTTATACATTTTCACTCATGGCAATTCAGTTTGGGGATATTTAGAGGAAAGGAGAACAAGCATTAATGTGTCATTGATAAGATTCTTCAGGTTTATACTCTGCATATGAAAAGATCAACTGGTCTGCTAAAGATTGAATTTCTTGTGTCACATTCCTAGAAGATAGTGTTAGAAAAACTCTGCTAGATCAACTTCTGTTGTCTGTTCATTTGGAGTCAATGTAAGTGTGACAGATGCAATGCTATGGAAACATGGACTATTCAAAGACTACTGAGTTAACTTTACAAATGTTCTGTGTATTTTTGTGGACTGACTAATGATTGTATTCCTGACTCAGTGAGTCAGATAGGAGAGGCATCCTGACTAATGTCAATGGGGAAGTGTTAATTAAGGCAAATCTCCAATAGCTAAACAATGCATCTTACAAGTCTTTTGAAGTTTCATTCCTGCTTGGGGAAACAGCACCCAGACTGGTCTGACCTGGTTCAAAGGCTATAACAAAGGATTTGCAACTGAATAAAGTGACCTGTGGTCACTTATACTCAATCCAAGAATTGACATTGGTCTGTGACCAGAGACAGGCCCTGCTGAGGTCCTAAAGAACTTTAAAACTGGCTAGGAGACTTTCTGGTAAGATATGTTTTCTCGGACATGAATTTGTTCTGAATAAAGAGTATTTGAACTGACTGGTCGCTGACTGTCTCTACCCTCAGTAGAACAGTACTGCTGGTGCTGCACTGAAGTGATGGGTAGAGGCTTGAGACTTCAGTGGTAAAACAACAGGGCAAAGGTGCAGTTAACTCTGGAACTGGGATAGTAGGATGGCAGGTTTTCCCCTAGAGTACATTTCCTTGTCCTTTTGACAAGTTTCAGTGTATGTGTCTAAATGTTTTAGATATTTATCATGAAATCCAGAGGAACATGCATATAAAAATTTTAAGAAAAGGCAAAATGCAAAGGAATCCGGATTAGGGATAGTCTATGAAAATTGGTTGCAAAAAAGCATAACCATCAAATGATTTCAGTTTAGCCCTTTAAACACTGGCATTTTCCAGGCTGAGCACATAGAAAGGATGCACATAGCTACATCCCCATGCACCAAAGAGTTAAGTGCATTCAAAGATAATTTCGTGCTGTTAAAATTGCAGAAGACATAAAGCCAGTGTTGGGAAGGGCAGATCATTTTTTTATGCCAAAGTAAGGGTGACTCTAAAACCTAGTGACCTTTTAATGGGATGTGAAAATCAAGGATGATTGAGTGACATATCTGCTAATTATTTTAAGGGATTAATAATTCAGAAAGAACTGACTCTGACCTGGTCTACAACTTGAGGGGCATATTTTCAATTTTCAAAAGCCATCATCTGCTCTGCAACCTCCCCTGGAGGGTTTCTAAGTTCAAGCAAAAATATACGGGACAAATTGGAGTGCTGGAAAATAAGGCAATGGTCAAGTGAAAATGATTATTGCAATAAGACAGAGTTTATAGACGTATACTGCAGCATTACTAGCCATAGTCAGATGGGCTGGAGAGGCAGAGGTGTACTGTGTTGGTCGTCATGGCTAGAAGGATCGTGCCTACAGAGTGCTGGGATAGGCAGGACACTTCTGGGGACATCAGAAAGAATGGCCAGGAGAAGCTCCTAGAATTCCAGCTTACTGCTGAAGCATGGCCTAGTTTCCAGGTGCAGCTATGTGCACAGGGGAGGTAGAGCCATGACCAAGTGCACAGGAGGGTTAGGGACCTCCCACACTACGCCATGCCCCCTTTGGCACATGCAATGCTACTGGAAGCCCTGACACTTCCTTGATTCTGTGCTCAAGGCATAAAAGCATTGGCATGTTGGCTGGCCCCTGTGCACAATGTGGGGTGCCATTCAGGCAAATTCTCTATTTTGATTTGAATTAACATTCCTGAATAATATTTAGTCTGGCTCTTTTCTCATCCTCTGCATGCTTTGACTGTCTTAGGCACTGCTTCAGCAAAGCCCTTAAACCCATTGGCATCAATGAGACTTAATCACACATGGTGAGCTGCAGACATGCTTCATGAATTGATGTGTGCTGTCAGAATCATGTCTGTGTGATTATTACTTCAACACCTTAGGCACTGGGGGCCCAGTAGTCCTCTCAGATGCATGGCTAGTACTCCTGTTGATGGTGTGCCCATACTTACCTCTATTCCAAAGTAGAATCCATCAGAATGTGTGTGTACCAATGGGATAAAGGCCAACCACCATCCACCTAATGACCAAGCACTGGTGGAAACCATGTGTGTGTTGAAATCAAAAGGAACTCTAATTCAAATCTCCAGTTCCAAATATAGACCCCTATGGTTCTGGTTCTTGGCAAACCAACACCAGAAAGACATACAGGAATTAAAATAATAATAGAAAAAATAATATATGGAGATATAACTATCTCATAGAGCTGGAAGGGACCCTAAAAGGTCATTGAGTCCAGCCCCTTACCTTCACTAGCAGGACCAAGTACTGATTTTGCCTCAGATCCCTAGGACTCAACTCACAACCCTGGGTTTAGCAGGCCAATGCGCAAACCACTGAGCTATCCTTCCCCCTGAATTATTATAATGGATCAGAATAATGGTCCATCTAGTGCAGTATCCTGTCAGAGAGTGGCCTGGATCAGCTACTTCAGAGGGAAGTGAAATCAACCTGCAGTAGGCAGCTATACAGTCACCTCACACCTATTTTCCATATCTGGTTTGGATGCAGCCCAAGATGGCAGGCATCTCAAGAGAACAACTGGTCTTGCCAAGATTTCTGCCATTTTGAGCTCTCATCTCATGATGAGAGCTCATGCAACGTATAAGCCCTGACAAATCTAGGCTGCAGGCAGAGGTGAAAGTAAGCCGGTACGGGCTGGTACGGAGGACCGGTAAGAAAAGGAGACTGGCTGAGGGAGGGAGAAGCCTGCCCCCTGCAGAAGAATAGTTTAAACTCAGCTGTTCCCTGAGTGGTTCAGCCCTCGGATTTAGGAGTGGTTTCTGGCATCCTTGTTAATTTCACTCACAGCAGCTGGGGAGAGTGGGGAGGGTGTGTTTGACCATGGCAGGGGCAGTCCTTGTCTGCCCCCAGGATGAGGGGATCTTGTCTCCAGTACTAATATACACAACAAATACAAGCATTTGGCTCCACCGCTTAAATCCAGAGCTAATAAATGCAGGTGGAAGGGGAAAACTCACTGTCACATTGGTTTCTCATCTCCTCACTCCCCCTCCTCCAGCCAGGCTGCAGACAAGGCTCTGCATTCCTCCCGCCCCACCCCCAGCAGGGGTTCTCCTCTAGGCTCTAGCTTGCAGTAGGGACACTGGCTGAGATGCCTGCTGCTGCTGCCTGCATAAGAACAGTGTGTGACGATGGCAGGGGCAGTTCTTTTCTGCCCCGGAGATGAGGGGATCTCCTATACACAAACACAATCAAAATCAGGAACCATTTCCAAGATCAAATCTATCCCATTACCTCCCCAGCAGAGGATCATGGTTGTGATGTCCAAACTGCTTGCAGATCCTCTTTGAAATGTTACTGAACCGCGCAGGGAACAGCTGAGTTTAAACTGTTCTTATGCAGGAGGCAGGCTTCTCCCTCCCTCAGCCAGTCTCCCTGCTCCCTGCTGCAAGCTAGAGGGAAGCCCCTGCAGCTGCTGCTCAGTGCCAGGCAGGGAGAAAGCATGGAGCCTAGTGTCCACAGCCTGGCTGGAGGAGGAGGGAAGACACGGAGAAAAATGTGACAGTGAGTTTTCACTTTTTCAGGCTTATTCCAATAGTAAAGTTTTATTACAGACAGTACTGGTAGTAGTAATAGTAGCTTTATTTTCTCTATCCATGTCATGCAATGGGAGGGATCCATGAAGTACGTAGGAGAGGTGGGTTGCTTGTGATTGGACCATATGGGTAAGAAATGTAAATTACTTTCACCCCTGCCTAAACCCCAGGGCTCCCAGCCTCCTCTGCAGCTGGTAGCTCCGGGGGTGATTTAAAAGGACCAGCTCCTAGCTTCAGCTGAATCCCCGAGCCCTTTAAATCCTGATTTAAAAGCCCCAGGATTTAAAGGCCCCACCTCTTCCGATAGAGGCCATGCCTCTTCCGGTTGAGGCCCCTCCCCTCCCCTTCCGGGAGTACCGGCAAGTCCTTTAAGTTACTTTCACCCCTAGCTGCAGGCCTGATTCCCCCTGAAACCTTCAAGCTGAACCATAGCTGATAACCAGTTGGGATCTAGATCCAACATTTCCTCTTCAATCCATTCAAAATCCATCCTACCTATTAACTGGAACATCACTGTACTGGAGTCCCATTTGCCAAGTCTCAGCCCTTTGTATATCTGCTAGAACATGACACATCTCCACAAATTCTGCCTAAAGCCTGTGCTTGCCTTAACACAGCACATAAGTGAATTGCAGGGTAACTAAAGTCTATATATTTGGCACGCTACACCTTCTTCTAGTCTCTACAATTGCCATACCTTGCAGGGTGGTAGGCCTTTTTTTCTACCAAATGATTCAGAAACCATGTGCCCAATTCTGTTCTCATTAACATGGCTGCAGCTGTCCCATTGGGACCAAACTCAGACTGGTGTAAGCTAGATGCGACTTCTAGGGTCACCAGATGTCCCGATTTTATAGGGACAGTCCTGATATTTGGGGCTTTTTCTTATATAGGCACCTATTACCCCCCACTCTCTGTCCCAATTTTTCACACTTGCTATTTGGTCACCCTAGCGACTTCACTCTTCTCATGTCTATACATTTGTAGAACAAAGTAACATTTCCGTCCTTCTGAAATATCCCTCTTTTGATAAACAGCACCAACAGTTCTGAAATAGCCTTTACACAAGTCATGATGGCCACACAGGAAGAGGCTGATTGACCTATAGCTTGAACATACTGAGCTTACGTCCTACATTTCTTACAGAAACAAATTCCCAAAGGTTATAGGAATAGTTAGTATTGAAAAGTGCACAGAAAGATCATAATCAGAGATTGGGAAGAAAGGAGTGTGATCCAGAGGGTAGAGAAAGGAATTGGGAATCAAGACACTGAGGCCCCAATTTGAGTTCTGCTACTGGCTTATTGTGAGACCTTGGGCATGTTGTAGGATGGCTCTATGCCTCAGTTTACCCATCTGTAATGAACTTATTCAAATTGTTACTCACAGGGAAAGTGTGAGGATGAATTAATTGCTTGAGCACTTTGAGATGCACAGGTGAAAGTGGCTACGCAACTGCAATTAAAAATAATCACTAACCTTGCACATTCATTACCCCAATTCGTAAAAACCCTGACCTGTCCACAGCTCACCCACACGTGACCAAACATCTTGAAATATATAGTGGCCGTGTATGTCACCAGCACTCTCATGCCTGTTAACATGGCAACTCCTGCTGGATCTCCTCATGAAATAACTAACTCTTAAATGGTTGCATTCCAGGAAGGCAATGGCTTGCAGACATGCAGCTCAGAATGAGAAGCCCTGGGAAATTTGATACTGTAATTTGTGCCCGATGCACTATGCTCAATGAATCGATATGCACATGGTATATAAAAGTTGCAACTCCCATTCATTGTAATGCTAGTAAGCCTCTCTCTATATGAGAGCTAAGGAATACACAACATGAAAGAGCTTTAATGAATATCTATAGAGTGTAGATCTGTCTTTTTTTATCAGTCGCTGTCACAGAGGACTATTTTTTTCTCTCTCCAAGCCATACTTCAGACTTGATTTTCTTTTATCTCTAAGCTTCCAAGTAGCTATATTTGATTCATAAATTCATTCAGAAAATACTTTTGTTGGCTCACATTTCAGTGGCACTGTGTGTTATTTGTTTGGCAGGAACAGATAGTTTTTAGACACCCAGATTAAATAACTCTCCATAAGGATTTTACAGAAAAAAAATGAAGAAAGATTGAGGAATTGCTGGAATTGAGGTGGGATTAGTCTGCCTCTGCTCATATACAGCAATTTGTTGCTTTAAATACTACATGCATGCAATCGATGTGAAATAGGCAAAGGAACATGAAGGAAAGGAAGAGAAGCAGAAAGAAATCTACTGTGGTCTGATACACTGGTTGGTCTCTGTGGTAATGGAGGTGTATTACTATGCTATTAAAATAGTTGCACTCTGTCCCAGGTCCAATTTTCATGGACTCCACCTGGAATTTTCAAATGCATGAAATGTCACTGGGTTTGAAATCCCACCTTCCTCCAGGCAAAGAGCATTACAGCATACACTACTCAGCTGAGCATTTCCCAAACTTTTGAAAGCCGAGCCTCCCTTTAAGAAAAGCGAACCAATCATCTCTCCTAGTGTAACTCTGCCATGTGTTGCTGAAGCTTATTCATCTTCCACACATCCTGTGACACCTAGTCCTACACACACCCGATGGGAAGTGCACTACACTTTGGAACATGGCGGTGTGGATCTTCATACACTGACACCCACTACCCCTTTCTGACATGCTTTGATGAGCAGTGAAATAGTTAACAGTGTTGACACTGTATCAGCACTAACATCTGAATATCAGCACCCTCTGAAATGAGTGGGGCAGTTCATGCTTCCGAGCCAGTATTTCAGTCTCTCTGCAAACTCAGGCAGATGCTGCACCTTGTATACTTGTTGCACATTTGCAAAGTTTTAGTCTTTGTTTTATAACACCCAAATAGGAAGTAACAGGATAACACAGGAGGTAATTGTTCTACTCTGCTTGGCATTGGTGAGGCTTTACCTGGAATATTGTGCCCAGTTTTGGACACCACACTTTAAGAAAGATGTGGACAAATTGAAAAGAATCCAAAGAAGAACAACAAACATGATAAAAATTGAGAAAAGGTATGAGAAAAGACTGAAAGAATTGGGGATGTCTAGTCTTGAGAAGAGAAGGCTGAGGGGGAATCTGATAGTCTGCAAATATGTAAAGTGCTGTTATAAAGAGGACGGTGATAAATTGTTCTCTATGTCCAACAACAGTAGGACAAGAAATAAGCAGCTTAGTTTGCAGCAAGGGAGGATATTAAGAAAATCTTTCTAATTATAAGGGTAGCTAAGCCCTGGAACAGGAAACGAAGGGGGGAGGTTGTGAAATCCCTGTTATGGAAGGTTTTTAAGACCTGGTTAGACAAACATCTGTCCAGTATCATGTAAATCTACTTATTCCTGCCTCAGAGTAGGAAGATGGACTAGATGACCTCTCAACAAAAGAAAGAAAGAAATTACTTTACTTGAGGCAGCACTTAGGAACCCCAGTCTTGGACCAGGACTTCATTGTGCTAGGTGCTGCACAAACCCAGAACAAAAAGACAGTACCTGTGTAACACGGTCAGCACCTCCCTCTCACGCAGGCCCCTTTTCTCTGTCCGATAGTGCCTGCAAACAGTTCTTTACACGGGGGGGGACCCACTTCTTGTGGATGCCCCCCCTTTCTCTGGGTTAGGTGTGAGCCTGCTTTTCTTTTTTGGTCTTACGTCAGGATGGTGCCTGCCTCTCGCAAGCACCCCCTCGGCCGCTGGTTCTCTCGGCTGGCCTTTGGCTGCTCAGTCCTCCAGCCAAGCTGGACATGCTGTCTCCCCTTTCCGGGGTATACAGTCCAAGTCTTTTCTCGGCCCTGGTATGCTTCTTCCCCAAGGAACTGCCTTCTTCAACCACCCAGCCAGGGCCATCTCTTTACCCTCAGCTGGTGTCTTTTTCAGCAGCCCTCCCTGGGCTCAGTCTGCAACCAGACCAGCCGGGCCCATCTCAGTACCCTCGCCTGGTCAGGCCAAGTCCTCAGCTCAGTCCCCTGGGCTCAGCCTGCCCACGCTGACCTTTTTATGGTCCTGCTGCTACTCTGTCTAGCCAGCCAGGTACCTAGTCTTTGGCAGCCTTCCCTGGGCTCCATTCTGCTCAGTTCTGCCTGGTGAGCTTTCTGCAGTGAGCTGCCCGTGAACTGCTGCTCGTCTAGCACCTAGCACTCCCCCTAGGCTGCCTGAAGGACTTCTCCCTGCTCTGTTCTGGGGCAGGGTGATGCAGGGCCATGAGGCCTCCAGCCCAAGTCCACCCTGCCCCCAAAGTGCTTACAACCTAAATATAAGAGTAACTTAAAAAAAAAAAAAGCTAAGATTCAAAAAACAATTGAGAGGTCTGGCCATGCACCTCTGGCTAGCCCTTGTCCTACCCCGCCCCTCACCACTACAAGGACACATCTGACACTTTTGGGAACACTGCTATCATTGGGCCAAATCATTCAATCCTTGCTCAGTCAAACCTATTTCACTGGAAGTTTTGCCTCAGTTAAGACCACAGTGTTTGATCCTCTGATTCTAAGATATTTGTTTACGTCATGAGAAAGAGACTATTGATCATTTCACTCCTGAGGGGTGGCTGAAAGGTTGTTTTTTTTACTAATTTGTATTTTTAATAAGAATGGATGCAGAGAGCCTTTTTGAACCTCTCCTTAACGAGGATGCCGCCAAGGGGCCTTTGACATGACTGCGAGTTAATCGCTGAAGAAAGCAATCTTAAGGGAACCTTTCAGGGCAGGTAATAAAACGGCTTCAGATATTAAAATTGTCACAATAATAATTAACATGATAAAATGCTTTTAATGAAGTCCGGGGGGAAATGTACGAGTATTATGAAGGATTACTATTGGACACGATGGAAATTACTGATATGGTCAGGGATTTGTATTACAATAGTGATTTGAGTGTCTTCTTGTATTAGCCGCAAATAAATAGTGCTTTAAAATGAGAGCTGCTCTCCAGTACAGCTTCGCATGAGGCAGAGACAAGGTGAAAAGGGGTAAATTCAGCTGTGAGGTAATTCCTTGAAGTCAGGGGAGAGGAAAGCCATCTGATGGTTAATGTATGGAAGGGGGATTCAGGAGATATGGATTTAATTTATGGCTCTTTCATAGGCTGCCTATGTGACCTTGGGTGCCTAACTCCCACTGATTTCAATGGGAGTTAGGTGCCTGAATACTTTTGAGGATCTGGGCCCTAATCTCCCCATGCCTCATTTCCCTATTAGTAAAGTAGGGGAAATAATATATTTTCTCCCATTCTTGGTCTGTATGGTTTACTTTGAATGTAAGCTCGTGAAGGCTGGAGCTGTCTCTTACAAAGGGCAAGTAAATCTCCTAGCTCTGATCTATAATAATAATTGCATGCAATATTTGCAATAATAATAAAAGTACATGATTAATGTTGTCAAGTGAAGCATGCAAAAGTTAGGAATTGCCAGAATTAAGGTTGCCTGTGCAACCTTAATTTGGTCCTCTTGTGCTTATGCATGAAGAGACGGTCTTTAATTATATGATCATATACATAACCAAATGGTGGATCATGAGAATTATTTCTGAGATGGACCCATTCTATAGTTTCTCTATACACTTAAGATTCTATGGCTCTGGCACATATGAGCTGTTTTGTACCAGGTACGGGCTTACGTCACTTGGTCACAATACCTGTAATAATACATACAGCATTCTGAACCTGATCCAAAGCCCTTTCAAGTCAATGGAAAAAAAACTCTGTTTGGATCAGGTCCTCTATAAAGTAAAATGAATAGCCAGTCTGAGGTTGGATCTCATCTTTATGCTATTGAGTCGTCATGATACAGGTTCATACAAAAAATGTAAGGACTGTGTAGCTAAGTAGCACATTAGGAAGGTAAAGATGTAAATTTTGGTACAGGATTATATAGAAAGTATGTATCACACTGCAAATAATTCATATAAACACTGGAGGAAGCTTTTTTTAGCACTGATAGATTATTTTTTTGCCAAAGTCTTAATAGTAAATTTATTTTATGGAGTAAGATTTCACCCTTTTCCTTGTAAAGGTTTTCCTGGTTTTTTTTGGTTGTTGTTTTTCGGCAAAGTTAAAGGCATCGTTAAAAGAACACAAATATAACTGCAAGACTGAATTACAGTGCTGAACTTATAGCCATAAACAACTGTACTTTAAGAGTAAATGTAAATTTAAGTTTGGCCAAATTTTAAATGTGTTTGGGTGAAAACATTCTTCACTGGGGGAAAAAAAAAGCACAATATACTGATCAAGGCAAAAATATAAAAGATCTGCAGTTTCAGAATGGAGAACGTGATCTGGAGGAAAGAACACAGACATCAGCTAGGTCATAACATTAATCTAGATAATGGAAAACTTTAAAAGTTAAAAGAAGAACCTTGAATTTGATCTGTATTTAATTAGAAACCACTGAAGCAAGTGAAGTGCAGGGGTAATGTAGCAGTAATGATCCTGGGAAGTACAAAAACACTAATTGCAGTATTCTTTGCTAATTAAAGTTCCTATAATTATAGCATGAGGGTGTTGAAAAGTATCTTGTTACTGTGGTAAGACAATGTTGCGTAAATTACCTTTTTCATACACAAGAGTGGGATTCATTTTTACATACACCAGAAGAGGGCATCAGGCACTTCCCTCATTGAATAAACAGATATCTACACCAATGATCAAATTAATTTGCATGTAGAAGAGGATGAGAATAGATTTTGTCTCTTCTCCATTTTCATCAGATTGCTATGCTAGTTAAGCTAAAAAGAACAGATCTACTGGCCCAGACCAGTAGATATTTATCTGCAGTATTTTATATTCCCTTCCATGTAAACCAGATGTTTGTATTCACACTGCAGCACAGAAGGGGCCATGAACTAATACTAGCATTGGAACCCCAGGTGACACATTTTCCTAACAGTTCTCCTTCCACTCCCCCTGTAAATGCTTCTGTCCCCAAATCTCATCCCAAATGATTGTGACTTATCCAAGTCAGAGATGAAAAAGACACAGCTGGTCAAACTGAGGTAGTCAGGAAATAATATATTAATGAAGTTGTTAAGACTCCATCCCCTTCTCTCTTTCTTTATCGATAATCCTTCATTCTTGCTCTTGTCGCTTTCTCAGTCCTCCCACCCACCAGTGTTCCTACACCCTTCCCCTGCCGGGGGCTGTTCTTTGCCAACAGTCCGGTTAAAGGTGCTCTTCAAGTCTGTCCCAGTCCCTCCAGGCTAATATATCCATCTCCACACTTCTTTGAATCTTCCAGCTCCTTTCCTCATCTTGTCCCTATTTTCCTCCCATTGGCAAATCCACCAAACCTTTCCTTCCCATGTACTGATGCTTTCTATCATTTGGAATCAAACCAGTGTAATTTATTTTTGTTACTCACTAATAATAAGAGTGAATCATTTCTAAATAACTAAGAGACGTGGAAATGTTTTCATTATTCCCTCCACATAAGGTTCTATATTTAGATCAGCGCCAGGACTGTGCACAGTTGAAGTGGGAGTCACTGTAAGAACCCTTCCAATTAGCTGGTGAAAACCAAGTGATATGAAGTCAGATCTGGGACACTGAATTAGTGTCTTCCCTGGACTGAGTGACAAACAATTATCCAAGTGTCATGATTTAATTGGAGTGATATCTAATGTGCTAGCATTGACAGCTGCCCCAGGATGTGTATATATATATATATATATATATATATATATATATATACACACATATATGCAATTACATGCCATCATGAGATTGGTAGAATTAATATCAGCCTTTCAGAACTGTCACCTAGGAAAGGAAGTACAGGCAGAACCTAATGTAGAGTCCTGAAAAGATAATGTTGATGCTGGAGTCTGAAAGTAAGATAACCATATAAAATAAGAGATGTGCCGTACACTTCAGAGGGATCCGGAGTTAGTGTAAGATTGATGTATTGATGGCAGATTTCATAAAATAATGATGCACAACCACCAGAAAGAGAGCAGTTGATTAAATTGGTCATGAAAGTAGTCTACACCATGAGACAATTAACTCTGGTCCTTTAAAAGCATTCATCAAGAAAAGTACAATTTGAATGTAGTTTTGTATAGTGTGTTGTACAATGGTGTGTCAGGCTGATGCACATGGAGCCATTACAGAATTTATTTAAGAATCATTTAAAGCCATATTAAAGATTCATGGGCAATGTTCTTCTCCAAGTGGCACTGGTGGAAATCCGAGGGAGTTCATTTCAAAATAGTGGGGTTACTCTGGATTTAAATCAATGTCTTTGAGAGCCAATTATGACTGATGAATGATACAGCTGGTCGAATATTGGATAAAAATATTTGCCAAATAATACAGTCAGCGAGTAATATATAGGAAAATAACTATAAAATATAAACACTAGGAAGTAGTCTACCTAAATCATGTAACAGATGTCCTGGAAATCTCTCAGATATACTTTAATCTGGAGCATGGCTATCTGATATTCTGTTGCTCAGAGTATTACAGAAGGGTATTCAATAGAATCTGATAAAAGATAGAAAAAATATGGGGACAAAATGATTTATTTAGTCTGTAATATCTATGTCTAAAGTAGATGGTAAGGCCATTTGAGACAGGACTGTGACTACTTCTATGGTCTGTACAGAACCAAGCATACTGTCCCTAGTCAACCAGCAACTAATGAATAACCATGGGTATATAGACAAGCAGAGGGTAACTTGTGGATATCACTGAGGCTGCCTTGGTTAATTCATCTGTAAAACGGGTATTATAATAACCCATGTCTCCAAGGTGTTGTGATGCATAATTAATGAGAAAGGCACTTTGATCTCTGCAAATGAAAGGTGGTCTACAATGCAGTGTTGGTCTAGCACAATAAATGTCATTATTTTCATTCTCTTCTGCTGTTAACAAGGTAGCTTAGAACAATAAGATGTTTCATTATTCTTTAGCTTTACTTAGGCTGTAAAATGTGTGCCTGAAGATATTTATTACTTACTGGATTAACTTGACTATGGATAAGAATAGAGTTGGTCTGTCTCTAGCAAAAGGAATTAAAGTTACACTTTAAAAAGTTTAGAAAGCTGGAGGGTGCAGTGTGTTGGATATTTTCTCTAAGGCTGGAATGAAATTCATGACTATCCCTCATCTAGCATTCCACAAAAAGTAACTTATAGTTTGTGATCATAAACCTGTATGAAAATAGGAAATAAAATTAGCAATGACATTTCAAGCACAAAGTCCTATTTTAGGAAATAGCAAATCTGGTACAGGTTGGGATTTGTGTACATTTGTCAGCTAGTACGTCTTACGGTAATATATTTCCATCTGAGAGGGCCAAGTCAATCTTCCATTCTGTCTACCTCGAGGGTAGAATTAGTCATTTCACGAGACAGAACTTTCACAGGGGCCAGTCCAAGAATGCAGAATGAACTCCTTCAGGAGCTAAAAACCACCTCAAAACCTTCCATTCCAAATGCAAGGCACATTTCTTCAATCTTGCTTTTGTTAATTAAAACACATAGGGAAGAATACATATCATGTAAGAACCCCCCCCCTCCAAAACAACAACCCTGCTTATACGGTTTCCCTCTGGAGAGAGGGAATGTAAGAAAAAACAACTACAGGTGACACAAGTCAAGTCACTTAATGCATGTCTCATGATCTGATACCAGGGTAATTCAAGAGCCTGAGTAGAGTGAAAAAACTCCCATTGACTTCAACAGTCATGTCACCTGTCGATCTTCAAACAAACACTTTCTGATAAAAGTTAAGTATAGCCTTATTGTTACTTTCTCTTGTTACTAGATAGGAGTTTCCATTTTCAACATTTTGCAACCACAGACTTTTGGCTTTCCTAGGCCTGGTCTACACTGGGGGAAAAAAGGGGGGAGAGAATCGATCTAAGTAATGCAACTTCGGCTACATGAATAATGTAGCTGAAGTCGACATACTTAGATCTACTTACCATGGTGTCATCACTGCAGTAAGTCAACAGCTGACTCTCTCCCATTGACTCCACCTCTTGCCCTGATGGAGTACTGGAGTAAATGGGAGTGCACTCGGCAGTCGATTTATCGCATCTACTCTAGACGTGATAAATCGACCCCCACTGGATCGATCGCTGCCCATTGATCCAGCGGGTAATGTAGACAAGCCCTTAGTCTCATCCAGGTCATTAACAAAGTTGACACAATTATGCATCTTTGTTTGCTGCTCCATCTGTTGCACATAGTATCTTGTAGGTTTGAGATGGAAAGTACCTATTAGATAGATCAGCGGTTCTCAACCGAGGGCACACATGCCTCTGGGGGCACACAGAGGTTTGCCAGGGGGTACATCAACTCATCTAGATATTTGCCTACCTTTACAACAGGCTACATAAAATGCTCTAGCGAAGTCAGTACAAACTAAAATTTCATACAATGACTTGTTTATACTGCTCTATATATTAGACACTGAAATGTAAGTACAATATTTTTATTCCAGATGATTTACTTTATAATTATATGGTAACAATGAAAAAGTACACAGTTTTTCAGTAATAGTGTGCTGGGACTTTGTCTGATTTTGTAACCAGTAGTTTTTAAACTAGGTGAAAATTAAGGGTATGCAAGACAAATCAGATTCCTGAAAGGTGTACAGTAGTCTGGAAAGGTTGAGAGGCACTGAGATAGATCATCCAGTCCACCTGGAAGTGCTTCAGGCTTGTTAAAAGATTATTTTGTTTTCATACCTCTTTTAGGTTAGTGAGGGTATACTAAGTGATTTGTCCCATCACGCACTTTAGCAAACACAAAACAACCATGCCATAATTTTAAAAGGAAATGATATTTGGATAACAATGAATTCTGATAATTCTTGACATTTACACAGTACTCTTCTTCTAGGAGGTCTCAAAGTGCAGTTGAAGTAGAGCTATGCTACAAAAAACAAAAGTCCACCCAATCTTTTTGTGTTCAATTTCCAGGAATATTGTAGTAAAGAAGAAGTTCACCATTCACAATCAAGAAATATGCATTAAGATAGCCAAATAGAAAATACTGGTGGGAAGCTAATTTTCAATTTGTAAATATGAGTTGAGCATTCATGCTGGAAACTTGATTACAAGATCTACATTCATCCAATCAGAGAGCAGATAAAATACTCTGAAATCTACCTATCAGACACAACTGGAATTTTGAACATCAATACATGCATGCCAAAATCTTCAAACCTGGGTGCTTTAATCCTTATTTAGGCATCAATATAAACCACCTAGGGATTATATAGTGTTTCATCCATAGATTTCAATGCACTTTACAAAGATCACTATCATCACCCCTATTTTACAGAGGCAGAGACTGAGGTACAGAAAGCATAAGCAACTTACCCAAAGTCACTTAGAAGAACAGACCCCATGTCTCCAAAGTGACAGCCCAGAGTCCTTACTACCTGACTAAACAGCTTAATTTAGTCAGAGGAACATTCAAATGGGTGTTCAAACTCATCAGAAGCCATATTCTCTGCTCTAATGTTGCCCCAAGCATTCAAATTCCATGACTCGGACCACGAAAAATCAAGAGGCTGGCTGAAAAAATCACAAGATTTAAGATTAGGAGTTATTTTTATTTGCTTTATAGGCTTTTAGGTTCAGATTTTCAAGTTTTTGTCTACAATCATAATAATCTAGAAACTTTTTTTTTTTGCTGAGATTCTAGTGTACTCCCATGTCACCATTGTCAAAGGTTTCAACAAAAGCATCACATTTTGCAAGACTCACAATTAAATTGTAAAAATTAGCAACTTTGGTGATGTGATCACCCAGTGGGGAAAATTAACAAATAAACAAAATAACATTCTTAATAATATCAGTAACAATCTTTCTACAGGTGACTAAGCTATGGTACAGAAAACATGTGTCTTGCTCAAGATCAGATGGGAAATAATTTTGGAACCAAGAACAGGAAAACTTGACACTTGATAAGTGTTCTTTGACTCTAAACATATTTTCAACAGTTTAATAAATTCAAGAATTATCATAGTTAAATTTACTGTTACAGTGTTCGAATAAATGCTTATTGAATTAAAGTAAACATCCATATAAAACGTGATTTGATTTCATAAAAATTTATTTGTATCAATATTTTGTACAAAAAACCAGCTTGTCCATGTTTATAACAGTGTAATGCATATTAATCAGAGGTGACTGTTTTGTGAATTACCACATGTACGCGTCTATGTGAATTAGCACAATTAGATTGAATTAATCATCCTGTAATTATTCCTCCATATTTTACTTGGACATTAAATTAATGGAAAAGTTCAGTACAAAGTTAAACATGAAACTCTTTGCTCAGAGTAAGAATAAAATAGCATAGTTATAGCAGAACCTACTGTGACTAAAATGCCAGCACAGCTCTGGCTCTGTTAGAAGGGTGTGGCATTTGGAGATTGGCAAACAGGAAGAAACAGGAGAGAGAGAGACACCGACAAAGCAGTCAATATTGTGTCTTTTGCTCTTTACACAACCAACATAATATGAAGTAATGACACAGGGACAGTTGGGTCCCAGATAACCATGTTTTCTAAAAATATATAAACACCCATGGCCTAGCTAGAGATGTACCCTGCTGTGGCTGGTTTCTGGTCAACTTCTAAAACAGAACACAGTGAGCATCACTTGAAGGCTAAAAAATTAAAGGGATACTACCCTATTCTGATACACTTCAATTAAATTGACCCATACCTTGATTGAAAAAAAAATCACATTTAATGCAACCCTTTGTAATTTATTGTATGTGTACAGCAACTAACACAATGGGGCCCCATAGCTTGGGTACTAAGGCACTATCATAATACAACTACTAAGAACTACAAATGTATTGTAGAGTCAGAGTTTAAGGCCAGGAGGGACCACCAGATCATCTAGTCTGACCTCCTGTGTAGCACAGGCCACCAACACCAGCCAGCACCGACACAGTAAACCCAACAAATGAAATTAGACCAAAGTATTACAGCCCACTGAAGACTAGACTATTATGTGGCTGAGGTAGTGAACAGGAGGGACTGATGCCTGAGGCATCACAATAGCAGGGCAATGATTAAGTGAGATATATCCAGATAATCCTGGAAAGTGACCTGCATCCATCCAGTGCAGAGGCAGGTGAAAAAAACAACCTAAGGTCACTGCCAGTCTAATGTGGGGGGAAATTCCTTCCCAACCCCCACATGACAATCAGTTAGACCCTGAGCATGAACCAGGCAGCCAAGCATCTGAGAGAGAGAATGCTCAGTGCTACCATGACCAGTGTCCCATTTCCAGTCTTGGCCACAACTAATGCTTCAGAGGAAGGGGTGGGGGTGGGGGAAACCCTCCCAGAATACACAGTGGGGACAATCTCTTCCTGACCCCTGTTGGTTGCAAGCTGCAACCCTGAAGCATTAGCTTTAGGAACATAAGACGGTAAACCACAAGTGAGTCCTGATCCCTAAAATCACAAGCAACACTATCATGCAACCACACTCAAATGTTATCCAGCTCTCTTTTAAAACTAATTAAGTTGTTTGCCCCCACAACTCCTATTGGGAGTCTGTTCCAGAACTTCACCCTTCTGATGATTAGCACCTTCTGTTAATTTCCAGCTTGAATTTGTTCATGGCCAGTTTATAACCATTTGTTCTTGTGCTAATATTGTTCTTTAGTTTAAAATAGCTCATCACATGTATGTGTAAAGCTTCAAGTGAGCACTACTGTGCAAGATGAAAAGGAGTAAAGTGTGAGTTGCAGAAGGGTGTGTCTGTGGAGACAGGTGTTCTAATTCAGTGCTTGTCATGATAATAAGTAGAGCTGTTCAGAAAATGGAATGTACATCCCACAGGAAATTCCAAAATTTGTTTTTATCCCAAATTAGAAAAAAATCTCAAAATATTTTGTGGAACAGAACTTCCAAAATATTTTGATAATATCAAAATATTGTAATATAAAATAGCTAATAAGATATATTAAATATAACAAAATTAATATTAACATTTTAATATAAAAGTTGAAACAAAATGAAGAAAGTTAGAATGAAATGAGAAAGTCAATACTCCATATTGATTTTGAAGTGTTTCAAAAAAAAATTGAATAGGCATGTTCCTGCCATTTCAGTGAAACACCATTTTCTGACAGAAAACTTCTGTTGAAAATTTTCAACCAGCTCTTCAAATAGGGTGCTTAGCTATGTGTTTCCTTCTTCGGCGTCTCTATTGTTATCTGGAGGTCATGCATCCTTGCTCTATTAATGCAAGATAAGGTTCCTGTAGTGGTGCAGGACTCACCCCTGTGGCGCCTCCTGCTATCAGCCTGGGAATTAGCTCTTTCACAGCCTTGGAACGCCCTCTGCAGGCCGGTGTCCCACTGCCACTTGGCCCCCCCATGTCTCTCCCAGACCCGGTGCCCTGTTACGTGGGGTGCTGCCCCTTGGCAGTAACCCCTTTCTCTCAGGGTCTCCCTTCCCCAGGGAACCTCCACCCACTATCTCCACCTTACCTCAGCATAAGGCTACTGCCAGTCATCATCTAGCCCCCAGGCCCTGGGGCAGACTGCAGTATCAGCCTACGCATCACCGGCAAGAGGTTGGGTTTGGACCTGCTGCCTTTGCCTACTCCTGGGCTGTCCTCTGCAACCCCCAGTACCTGTTGGCCTTCTTCTAGGCCACAGCCTGGGGCTTTCCTTGCTAGAGCTCCCTAGTTCTTCTGCCTTTCACCTGCTCCTGCCCTGAGGGGTATAAAGACAGCCCTGGGAGAGGGCTATTGCAGGGAAAAGCCTAGGTTGATTGGGGCTCTTCTGCTTTTCCCCTGCCCTGCTCCACTCAGGTACCCTATAGGCTCCCAAGAAGCCAGGCCCATCTCCCTCTACCACTAGAGAGAGACTGCTGAGTGCCTGGCTCCCAGCTTCTTATATAGGGCCAGCTGAGGCCTGATTGGGGTGTGGCCCAGCTGCGGTTGCTTCCCCAATCAGCCTAGGCTTTTCCTTGCAATAGCTCTCTCCCAGGGCTGTCTTTATACCCCTCAGGGCAGGAGTGGGTGACCACGCCGCTATGGTTCCCCAGAGATCTCTCCTGCTCATGACTTTTTTTTTAAACGTTATTCTTATACATGCCATACTTCACATCTGTGCTGAGAAGGATCAAGCACAAGCTGGAAATTTGGGAACAGTCAAGGATTGGTAGGAGTCAGAGGAACATCTGCAAGGATGTTTGTTTTGAAGCAGACATGGGTGTTAGAAAAAATCAGGATCATAATTATGTAGTTATTCCCTGCCTACTTAGTGTGCTGAACAAAATATGTCAGTATAGTATGTTGCCCACCTGGAATACAGAATTTTAATTTAAATTAAATAGTCAAGTTAAATGAAACATGAAGGCACAACAGGAGGTAATTTGATCTCTTCAGCTGCAATGTTGTCTGCTGTTAGAAGGAGGCTTTTTTGTTTGGTTGTTTGGTGGTGGTTGTTGTTGTTGTTGGTAAACTATAATTGCTTTAACTAAGTATGTAATTGATGGAGTACTCTAATCTTTGCAAGCAGTCTGAATCTGATCCAAAACTCATTGAATTCAGTAGGAGCCTTTTCACAGACTTCAACAGCATTTGGATCAAGACTCAGAACTCAGGTATACCAGTGTAGGCACAGGTTCTGGAACTAGGAGTGCTTGGGGTGTTGCTCTGTCTTGAAGTGGTTTCCATTATATACAAAGTTTTCAATTTGGTTCAATGGCTCTTAGCACCCCTACTATACAAATGGTTCCAGCACCCCGAGTGTAAGTCTGGAATAACTGGAGTTAAATTGGTGTAAAAATCGACATGAAATCAAAACACAATTTATATTTTCTGAGGAAAAGTATGTTTGCAATGCTTTATATTGTAAACGTCAGATGTATAGTTAGTCCACCTAGAAGAGAAGAGCATAATACTGCTAAGAACTGATGGAGATACTCATGTAGTTCAAATAGTAGTGTTGGCCTATGGCCTGCTCCTGGAAAGGTATGAGAGAGGCTTAAATCGTATATGGCATGTGTACAATTGTTTTAATAAATGAGAGTCATTCCAATATAGCTCTAACGCAAGTAGGGGAACAGGCAACATGAGTATTAATGTTAAGGTAAGTTTGGTAATCAACTGAGGCCTTATGGTTCTTTAGCATAAGCAGCATGAAGGCTTAGTATAAGTGAGTGGTTTACGGTTATAAGATTTAACAGTAAGAACTTTGGCACAAACAAGTTAACCACAAGGAACAAAATAATAAAATCCTAATGAAATTCTAGGGTTTTTTTGGCAACATGTACAAGTTAGGCTAACCACACTGATGCATTGGAAATATTGATCATTCCATTGATGCAAATAGCTATGTCAGCTATTTGGAAGCCCAATTATAGTTACCTGGCACACGAGAGCCAGGAGAGAATTAAATATGGCCACAGATATGATATTGTGTAAACAAAAGGTTATAAAAATTGATACATGGGTGTTTACCAGTGGGGGTATCAGACTGACATAGTAGGCAACAGCTGAAACCATAAACACCACTTATGGTAACCGCCACTAATTGATTTTGTCTATATTTGTTTTCATCAGTTTATGATGCTGCATGTCAACTGTTGGGATTGCTTTTTACTTTATCATTCAGGGTTCGTTATTATTTATTAGTGGATGGATATGGATCTTGATTAAGGTTTTTAGGTCTCTGTAACTAACCAATCTGAAACTCAATAAATCTTCTTTAGAAGCCATCTGAATGACAAACCTGTTATTTGTGACTACTGCAAGTGTAATCTTTGGGTAGTCTAGAGCAGGAGTCAACAACCTTCGGCACGTGGCCCAAAAGGATAATCCACTGGCAGGCTTCCAGTGGCCATGGTTCACCATTCCCAGCCAATGGGAGCTGGGGGAAGCAGTGCAGGCTGCAAGGATGTGCTGGTCACCGCTTTCCGCAGATCCCATTGGCCGGGAGCGGTGAATCACGGCCACTGGGAGCTGTGGGAAGCCGGGCCTGCAGACAGTCAACATAAACAAAACGTATCACGGCCCACCAGCAAATTACCCTGATGAGCCGCGTGCCAAAAGTTGCGGACCCAGGGGCTAGAGTTTACTTCACTGACCTGTCCAGTGCCCCAAAACCCCAACTCTCATAAAAAAAGCACATGGAGACCCAGAATTCAGTCACTGAGGATTTTCAGCAAGGATTGTACAAAATCAAATGCCCCACAATCAGGTCCAAAACGAACAAAAGGAATGAATTTAATTCTTAAGTATGAACTTTACAGAATCTTATAATGATAAAGGAACATAGTAAATAAATAAATACATATTTTTATAATGGAATATGGCTACTTTATAAAATAGATATGTTGTCTTCAGTTATACATAAACATAAAGAAAATAAATTAAATCTAAACAGATCAGTCCCCACAGAAACACAGTGAAAAGAAACTCAGAAGCGTAGGTTGAGTTCATCTGAGTCTCAGTTACACCAAAAATCTATACAGTGTGTTGTGTGAAAATCACTGCAACAATGTCTTCTCTCCTATTGCTTGTAGAAACCTCTAAATGGAATCCACGCAGACTCTGCTGAAATCACCGTTAGCTAGTCAGTTAACTGATTAGCCAACCACTCAGTTTAAGTATACAGATAAAAAGCTGTTACAAGAAAAACACAACACTAAGAATAGCAAAATATAAATTATTCTTTCCCCATTATCACATTCAAATATGAGAAAAGTTCGTGAATTATACTAGTTGAGACAATGTAACTAAAACAGTTTGGCTAAAATCAAGCATTCAAATATATAATTAAAATGAAAGAAATTAGTTTTTCCTCCCAATTTCCCCTTTCTATAATTAGCACTGCCAGGGCTTCCCTTTTGGAAGGTTAACAATACAACTAACCTACTTCAAAATGCTTCCATTAAGGAAACCAGCCTGTTTTCTGCTCCTCTGGTTCAGCTTCTCCCAACCCACATAGGGCACATGGTCTTTTGTAAAGCAGCTGCCATGACTACTTGACCTCATGGAGTCCAGCTACAGGAAGCCTATTGAGCATACCCAAAATGACCACACCCAATTCCAGAAAATTCGGAATGTTGAGTGCTAATTGTGCATCTTCCTAGCAACAATGAAACAGACACAACTCATTCCATTTGTGATGTTATTGACATAAACTGTGACTGTATAGATCATTTTTGCAACCAGGGTCTTGTGATTGAACCAGTTCTTATACAGAGGAGGCCAAATGGGGTGTCTATGGGAAGGCTGTAGTTTGCTGGTTATAATTGTGCTGTCTGTATGTGTGTATCATTTTTTGTATTCGAAGTTATGAATATTGGCCATGTATTTGTTTGATTCTAAGTAGCCTTAGTGAAGCATTTGGTCAGCTTCTTGAGAAATGACTATTCTCAGTATGTGCCCAATCAAGAAACACTTAACTAATAATGGACTTTGAGAGATGCCAATCCACATCTGAGCTTTCCTGGGAATGTTCAAACTAACATGTAAACAATGGTGTTGGCCTGCAAAAAGCTGAATCATTCATAGACATGTGTCTTGCCCATGTGACTGCAAACTCCATCTTGTTGAGGGGATTTTACACAGGAGAACAAAGGGGTTTCTACCAACAAGAGAAAGACTATATAAGTCCCTGGAAACCCCTCCATTTTGTCTTCAGCTGGCTCAAAAGATAGCCTCTCCACCCCCAAAGAGATGCCTGAAAGAAACAGGAACAAAGGACAGTAACTACGGGGGTGTGAGTGATTGCTGGACCCAGACTAGGAAGGAGTCTAGTCTGTCAAAGAAGCTTATTGGAACATCTTTGAGGGTGAGATTTACCTGCATTTAGTTTCCTACTGTATTAGGCTTAGACTTGCGTGTTGTATTTTATTTTGCTTGGTAACTTACTTCATTCTGTCTGTTATTACTTGGAACCATTTAAATCCTACTTTTTATACTTAATAAAATCACTTTTTTCTTATTAATTGACCCAGAGCAAGTATTAATACCCGGGGGAGCAAACAGCTGTGCATATCTCTCTATCAGTGTTATAGAAGGTGAACAATTTATGAGTTTACCCTGTATAAGCTTTATACAGAGTAAAACAGCTTTATTTGGGGTTTGCACCCCTTTGGGAACTGGGTATCTGGGTGTTGAAGACAGGAACACTTCTTAAGCTGTTTTCAGTTAAGCCTTCAGCTTTTGGGGGACGTGGTTCAGACCTGGGTCTACGTTTGCAGCAGGCTAGTGTGTCTGGCTCAACAAGACAGGGTACTGAAGTCCCAAGCTGCCAGGGAAAACGGTCTTAGAGGTAGTCTCAGCACATCAGGTGGCAGTTCCAAGGGGGATTCTTTGACCCAAATCATCCCACCATTCTTAACCACCCCTTCACCCCCCACATCTCTTAAAGAGGTGTCTCCCTCTTAGGCATGTGGATCACACAAGTTTTCACTCTAACTTTATTCAAAGCTAATGACCAGATCTATGCTATACAACTGAAGGTGCCATATAAAGTGTGTGGGGGGAAAAATCACAGATTTTCCCCTGTTGCCTGACCTTTCTCTTCTCCTGTGAGCTGATCTTCCACCACCAACAGCCTGACTGACTGGCCAATAAGCCCCTATTTCTACCACCTCCAAATTTGAGGTGACATGGCATGTGGGGTCACAGAACAGCTCATATTTGGGCTGTCCAGAAAGTGTTTGGGACATGGCCCCTTGGCTCTGCAGCCTATCCTTTATTTCATAAGTGGAGCCCCTCCGCAGAGCAACTTGTTTCATTTAATATTTATTTTCAAAATGAAGACTTTTTCCTGTCAAAAATGTGATCAAAATCGATACATTCCTGCAAAACGTTATTATTTTGATTAAACTGAATTTTTCTGCAAAAAACTTCCAATGATTTTTTGGGCCATCTCTACTGAGAGCTTCCTCTAGATTTTACTCTCTCAGCTAAAGATTGGTACACTTTCTCTCATCAAAGGAACAAAGTTTTTTTCTGAAAATGTCAGCAAAAAAGGTGCAATTATCTTCAAGCACAGAAAGAAAAAAAAATCAAGTTATTCCTGCTGAAAGATATTTGGGACCTTTCTTTTGAACTGCTTTGGTACCTCAGTGGAAAGTGATGGAAACTCAATGTGGTAGGTACAATTTTGTATAGAAGTACTACATAGATTAGTATTCTGAAAAGTGACTGTTATAAAAATGGTACCTACCTATTCACTAGATTTATTCCTCCAATATTGAGTCATCTTTATTTCTTTTCATAACAGCAACATGTTTCTATGGCTTTCTATTCCTTTTAGTTCTACAGAGAGAGCACAGCCAAGGTTGCTTCTTGACTAGCAAACTTCATAGTAGTAATTCACCACAATGTAGCCCCATTAATTTGCAGCAAGGCAGGCCTCTGGCATTTTCACTGTTCTGCCATCTAACATCAGTGTATGGGTGGTGCAGACAAGGTCTGAAAAAGCATGAGCATGTTCTGTTCTTTTTTGTGCATCATCAATAGAATTGTTTACTTTAGTTCTAATCAGATACATACCAATGGAGTTTCACTGGTCTTATGCAGGGCACATTTTGCCTATAGGACCACGTTACTGCTGTTTTGTGAGAGAAAGAAAGGGCCCAGATTGGGTGTACAGAGCTGGCAGTAAGGAAAATATATGTTTTCCTGTTACCTAAACGCATTTGATTTAGGATAATTTAGTGACAATAAACATGGGGCCACACAATGCAAATTTCACTGAGGCTTTTTTCCCAGAGTAGATCTACTCTTTAAGATAAATAAATGGTAATCTGGATTTCTAAGCTCTTTTGCCAGCTCTGACAGAAGTGACACATGTGTTGAGTGACATCATAGAGGGCAGAATTTGGTCCATGGCTTTGAGCTGAATTGAGCTCTTGAGGAGGTGGTAGATGGAAGGGAATGAGACCTTTTCTAGTTCTGGATTCATGCAGAAATGACTGTGAGACAAGTCCCAGAGTTCAACAGGACTTGTATATGCGAACATTTAGTTAGGGCATGTCTACACTACAAAATTAAGTTGACCTAACTTACATCAGTATACAGCCGCAGCAGTAATTACATTGCTTGTGCATGTCTACGCTTGTTCCTTGTGTTGGTGGTGTGTGTCCTGACCAGAGGCACATGTATGGATTGAATTGTCAGTGTGGGGCATTGTGAGATGGCTTCTGAAAGAGAATAAAAGATTGTGTAAGCAACACATGGTTTATACTGTGTTAACTACATCAATATTGACCTTCTGCCTCTTGTGGAGGTAGAGTTATTAAGCTGACACAGCCGGGCAGTTACGTCGGTGGGAGCAAAATTTTAGTGTAAGCACTTACATAGTTAGGTTCACGTAAGATGCCTTGCATCAACCTAAATCTGTAATGTATACCAGACCTCAGTGGAAAACCTGCCCTAGTTTATCATGGATTAACTGTCCTGGTACACCCTGGTGACATGCATGAACATTACATTAGGCATTCTGATCTAATCCTCTTTGAAACGTGACTAGCTCAAAGTGTTCTAACGAACTGTTAATGAGTGCCAGTGGTGTGCACCCCAACAAATAGTCCACAGCAGCATAGTGCAGGCTAGAGTCACACCCCAGCTTGCTGTAAACTAATTGTTCACATAAACACGCCTACAATCACTACCCATAAGGCTCAATAGCTAATGAGAAGCAAGAACATTTGAACGTCTTGAGAATGCAAAATTGCTGACAGTCTGAAGTGATATCAGATTCTGCCACCCTTTGCTCATGTTGGTTACTATACAAGTAATCATAATGATCCAGTGAGTCTACTCTTAGAGTAATCTCAATGCATTTAATTTATTCCCCCCTCCAAAAAAGGGGTGATTTTGATAGTGTCTCGGGAGGGGATGGAGAGATGGGCACCTACTGAAGGCCACTTTAGTCTAGCAGAGAAAGTCAAAACAAGAACTAATAGATGGAAGTTAAAGACAGACATTCAAATTAGAAATAAGGCACTTTTTTATAACAGTGATGTTTGATCTTTGGAACAAACTGCTGAAGAAAGTGACAGACTCTCTCTCAAAGTCTTATAATCAAGATTGCATGTCTTTCTGGAAGACATGGTTCAGCCCAGGGATCGGCAACCTTTGGCACGCAGCTTGCCAGGGTAAGCAATCTGGTGGGCCAGGCCAGTGTGTTTTCCTGCCACGTCCGCAGCTTCACCCAATCGTGGCTCCTACTGGCCGCGGTTCGCTGCTCCAGACCAATGGGGGCAGCGGGAAGCGGCGGCCAGCACATCCTTTGTCCTGCGTCGCTTCCCGCAGCCCCCATTGGCCTGGAGCTGTGAACTGCAGCCAGTGGGACGCAGGATCGGCTGAACCTGCAGACGAGGCAGATAAACAAACCAGCCTGGCCCGCCAGGGTGCTTACCCTGGCGAGCCGCGTGCCAAAGGTTGCCGATCCCTGGTTTGGCCAAAAGGAAGTTACTGGGCCTAATACACGAGTAACTGATTGAAATTCCAAGGCCTATAGTATACAGGAAGTCAAAGTAGATGATCTAATGCTTCTTTCTGGCCTAAAAAAAAATAATGAAAAATCTATGAATCTCTGGAATAAGGTACTACTTGTCACATGTTCATTGTAAGTGTACCTTTATTTTCCCCTCTGTGGTCTCTGAAAATGTCATACTTCCTTATAAAAAGAATGAGGAGTACTTGCGGCACCTTAGAGACTACAAAGTTATTTGGGCATAAGCTTTCATGGGCTAAAACCCACTTCATCGGATGCGTGCAGTGGAAAATACAGTAGGAAGATATATATGCACAGAGAACATGAAAAAATGGGTGTTGCTATACCACCTATAACGAGACTAATCAATTAAGGTGGGCTATTATCAGCAGGAGAAAAAAAAACTTTTGTAGTGATAATCATGAAGGCCCATTTCCAACAGTTGACAAGAAGGTGTGAGTAACAGTAGGGGAAAAATTAGCTTATGCCCAAATAAATGTGTTAGTGTCCAAGGTGCCACAAGTACTCCTCATTCTTTTTGCTGATACAGACTAACACGGCTGCTACTCTGAATACTTCCTTATGTCACCTATGTTGGGCACAGACCCGTGTCTCTCCCACTTCTGAGCAGTGTTTTAAGGACGCACCATTCCCCCTGCCATCCACTGTGATACTCCCAGCAAGCTAGTCTGCCAAAAGATCAGTCTTTATGGGTCCTAGTAAACCCAAATCTTTCCAACCTTGCAGCAAGTGTTGGGGTCTCACTAGGACACAAGATCCTGTTTGTTGAATCAAAAGGAAGACCCCCAATTCTCCCCAAACTCAGACTTAATATCGCAAGATCTGTCTTTCTCCCTTGTCTCTCATCTGTGACTGCCCTAAACCAGTATTTTCAAACCATCCTAGTATTTCTCTCAAGGTGTTTACAATCTAGGAATTTTCAGTTCCTAGAGAAGCTATGGTCATGATTTCCCTATGGAACAGCATCCAGTCTAGGCCCACAATAATCCATGAAAGTCAAACTTCATAAAGTATGTTCTCCAAAGACATGGCAAATGGCTGCAATACCTGTCATGCTATTCACCTTGAGTAAAGGTTGCAGAATCAGTGCCTTTAATGGCATTTGGGGGCTGAATTTTCACACTGGTGTATGTGGCCATGCATCTGGCAGCAGTTCCGATTCCAAGACATGGTAGAGCTGATTACATGCCTACCTACAACACAGAGATCTATCTACATGGATATGCAAAAGGATATCCTCAGCTCAGACTAATACTTTAATTAAATATTTCAATTAAGTCGGACTATTTGCTCATTAATTTAATTATGCAGCATTTCACAGGAATGTGATTTTCAGGCCATACGTACCATTTAACAGGAAAGCCTGCAATTTTGTTGGACTCAAGAAACGTGTTTGAATTGTTTTAAGGATGTGGCATGAAATAGCAGAGAGAAAGCGGCTGGGAAGAGAGAGAAAAGTGATGGTGTAACATCAGGGATGACTCTGACCTATTGTGATTACTGTCTTAAAACTGCCAAAGATTAGGAGCTGACAGTTTTTGATTGTTGGATAAACACTTCTAAGGGAGGTAGTTTGAGCTAATATCTCAAATTATTTGAGCTACTTGACTGGGAGAGGAGACCTTGGCTGTATCCCTAGCTATGCCACTGACCTGCTGTGTGAGCCGGGGCAAGGCACTTCACCATGATTGTGCCTGTTTCTGTCCCAGCCTCTGTCTGTCTTGTCTATTTATATGGTAAATTCTTCTGGGCATGTTTTTTATTGCATGTTTGTACAGAACCTAAAACAATGGGGCATAATCTCATTTGGACCCTCTAGGCACTACCAGAATCCAAATAATAACACTCTAAGATATGCAGTAGTTGAAAAAAAACACGCCATCTATGAAGAGTTAAAAGGAATCTGGAGAGTCTCAGGAAACCACCATGCCTAACTTGGAGTAGTTGGCTTCCTCATAGCTGTTTGATTTCTAGACAAGCCCTGCAGAATTTAATAGTAAGTGATAACTTTTCCATAGACTAATTGGAAACCGTCTGTGAGGCTGTGTCAGTGCAATGGTACCTCCTCTGGCCAAGCATGGAGCAGCCTCTGGGCTCACATAGCCTAGTGGGGCTTTCAGTCTATTTCTGGTGCCCAGGCATCTGAAAACCCTTTCTTCATTCCCAAATCCATCAGGGAGTTGGTAGGGGAATCCAAGCCTGACTTATGAGGAGAGGCTGAGGGAACTGGGGTTATTTAGTCTGCAGAAGAGAAGAATGAGGGGGGATTTGATAGCAGCCTTCACCTACCTGAAGGGGAGTTCCAAAGAGGATGGAGAGCTCAGCTGTTCTCAGTGGTGGCAGATGACAGAACAAGGAGCAATGATCTCAAGTTGCACTGGGGGAGGTCTAGGTTGGATATTAGGAAACATTATTTCACTAGGAGGGTGGTGAAGCACTGGAATGAATTACCTAGAGAGGTGGTGGAATCTCCATCTCCATCCTTAGCCAGGCAGCTCTCTAACTCCACATTCTACAAGCCATTACCCTCTGATCCCACTGATGATTACCAAAAGAAACTATACCATCTGCTCAAAAAACTCCCTGAGAAAGCACAGGAACAGATCTATACAGACACATGCCTAGAACCCCCACCAGGTGTATTCTATTTGCTACCCAAGATCCATAAACCTGGAAATCCTGGACGCCCCATCATCTCAAGCATTGGCACCTTAACAGCAGGATTGTCTGGCTATGTGGACTCTCTCCTCAGGCCCTATGCTACCAGCACTCCCAGCTATCTTCGAGACACCACTGACTTCCTGAGGAAACTACAATCCATCGGTGATCTTCCAGAAAACACCATTCTGGCCACTATGGATGTGGAAGCCCTCTACACCAACATTCCACACAAAGATGGACTACAAGCCATCAGGAACAGTATCCCCGATAATATCACGGCTAACCTGGTGGCTGAACTTTGTGACTTTGTCCTCACCCACAACTATTTCACATTTGGGGACAATATACATCTTCAAGTCAGCGGCACTGCTATGGGTACCCGCATGGCCCCTCAGTATGCCAACATCTTTATGGCTGACTTAGAACAACGCTTCCTTAGCTCTCGTTCCCTAATGCCCCTACTCTACTTGCGCTACATTGATGATATCTTCATCATCTGGATTCATGGAAAAGAAGCCCTCGAGGAATTCCACCGTGATTTTAACAATTTCCATCCCACCATCAACCTCAGCCTAGACCAATCCACACAAGCGGCCCATTTCCTAGACACTACTGTACTAATAAACGATGGTCACATAAATACCACCCTATACCGGAAACCCACTGACCGCTATACTTACTTACATGCCTCCAGCTTCCATCCCGGACACACCACACGATCCATTGTCTACAGCCAAGCTCTAAGATACAACCGTATTTGCTCCAATCCCTCGGACAGAGATAAACACCTACAAGATCTCTATCAAGCATTCTTAAACCTACAATACCCACCTGCTGAAGTGAAAAAACAGATTGACAGAGACAGAAGAGTACAACGAAGCCACCTACTACAGGACAGGCCTAAAAAAGAAAATAACAGAACGCCACTAGCCATCACCTACAGCCCCCAACTAAAACCTCTCCAGCGCATCATCAAAGATTTACAACCTATCCTTAAAGATGATCCCTCACTCTCACAGATCTTGGGAGACAGGCCAGTCCTCGCTTATAGACAGCCTCCCAACCTGAAGCAAATACTCACCAGCAACCGCACACCATACAACATAAACACTAACCCAGGAACCTATCCTTGCAACAAAGCCCGATGCCAGCTCGGTCCACATATCCATTCAAATGACACCATCATAGGACCTAATCACATCAGAAACGCCATCAGGGGCTCGTACACCTGCACATCTACCAACGTGATATATGCCATCATGTGCCAGCAATGCCCTTCTGCCATGTACATTGGCCAAACCGGACAGTCTCTACGCAAAAGAAAAAAATGGACACAAATCTGACATCAGGAATCATAACATTCAAAAACCAGTGGGAGAACACTTCAACCTCTCTAACCACTCAGTGACAGACTTGAAGGTGGCAATTTTGCAACAAAAAAACTTCAAAAAGAGACTCCAAAGAGAAACTGCTGAATTCGAATTAATATGCAAACTAGATACAATTAACAGTGGCCTAAATAAAGACTGGGAATGGTTGGGTCATTACACTAATTGAATCTATTTCCCTATGTTAAGTTCTCCTCACACCTTCTATGGGCCATCTTAATTATCACTTCAAAAAGTTTTTTTTCCTCCTACTGATGATAGCTCATCTCAATTGATTAGACTCTTCCTGTTGGTATGCATACTTCCACCTTTTCATGTTCTCTGTATGTATAAATATCTCCTGTCTGTATGTTCCATTCTATGCATCCGAAGAAGTGAGCTGCAGCTCATGAAAGCTCATGCTAAAATAAATTTGTTAGTCTTTAAGGTGCCACAAGTACTCCTCTTCTTTTTGCAGATACAGACTAACACGGCTGCTACTCTGAAATCCATCCTTAGAGGTTTTTAAGGCCCGGTTTGACAAAGCCCTGGCTGGAGTGATTTAGTTGGTCCTGCTTTGAGCAGAGGGTTGGTCTACATGACCTCCTGAGGTCTCTTCCAACCCTAATCTTCTATGATTCTGCCCACTCCACTGGGTTCCAGCTCAGGGCCCTCAAGCTAGATAAGCAGGATCAGGGTTCTTTGACTCTGACAGTGCCCTGAGCACCTTCCTACCTTCCCCTGGATCTCTGCAGGCTCTCCAGCCTCTCGGTCAGTATTTCACCTTCTGGACTGTTATCACTGGGTGGCTCTTCTGTAGCTTACTGCCAGGAGCTCCTTCCTCCAGCCTGCTCACTCCTCTGGTAGCCACTCCACCTCTCAGCTTCCCAACCCTTTTATCCTCCCAACTTCTCTAAGACTGCCAATCAGCAGTGGCTGGCAATGCCTGTATTAACCCTTTGGTTGCTGGGCTAGCATGGGTAACATACACCCCATGACACCATCCCAGAGAGTTTAATAGAGAATCAGATCCATGCTATAGAATTCTATATGATGATGAAAACATTTACAGAATAGAAATTATCCTCTATTAAATTCTATAGATTTTAGAATAATTTCTATGGAACTATATTGCTTTCTTCCCTATTAAATTCTATAAGACTTTCCCATAAGGACTCTGGGAAGAGGATCCTATATATTTCCAAGGCATTAATAGTTTTTTAGTTTTTGTTTTGTTTAGGTACAGAGAATACCGGATACCCTTTGATATACTGGCTAATGCATCCAAGCTCCATAAGAGCTAAATCATACCATAAAAAGCTCAGAGCCTTACCTCATAAGCATACCTTACTAGATCTAAGAGAATATTACTGTACTTTCCTAAAGTTTTTAAAGATATTCTGGGCTTGTATTTGACATGACATTGCCATGATTAGACATTATTTATCCAGCCAAGGAGAGACAGAGATTAATTTGTCAAATGATAATTGAGCAATTACTGAATCTGTTCAGAAACATTTGCAAAACTGGGAGAATCACATTAAATCAAGCACACAGTTTCAGGAGACCAGTTCAAAATATTGTAAGCATAAAAACCACATATAGAACCAGTCTGTATATATAGTATATGTATCTAAAAGCTGATGGGTCTGCACTAGCAGGTGTCATTGCAACACCAGTGATGTGGAGGGAGCTAAATCTACTGTTTGACAAGCAGTTCTATTAATGCTAAGATATTAGACATTTTTCATTCGTTTATATAACTTCCTTTTCTCTGATAATGAGACCATTAGCTCTAAGTGGCAAATTAACAAGATCACCCTGTTAACTATGCCTATGTGGTATACGCTGTCTCTCAAATAGAGACAACCTGCTGTTTCTTCCTATTAAATTATTGCTTTGTGCCTAAAGTATGTTGGTCCTAATTCAGTTTGAATGTTGGAAATGATCTGCTGAGGAAGCATGGTCAAAAGGAACGAGCACAGCTGGGAGTTTGGTGCTCTTGAGTTCTTATCTTGGCTCTACGTCTGACTCACTGTCTCCTTGGGAGTCACTTCAGTGCCTCAGTTTCTCTGGTAATATGGAGATAATGGATCCTTTGCTAGCTCACATGGGCACCGTGAGAATTTGTCACAGTGATCACACAGCATTTTTGAACAGGCAAGGTGCAACATAACTATTGAGCATTATTACTATTTGAATTACTCTTTTTTTCATAATTTAGTCTCTATTTATTTATTTATTTTTACATTAAAAGCCTGGTCTAAAGGAACAAGCACCGCTGGTGGAGACCCTGGGGTTTTTCGCCTTCCTCTGCAGCATGGGGCACAGGTCACTTGCAGATTCAAACTAGTGTAAATTGTGGATTCTCTGTAACTTGAAGTCTTTAAACCATGATTTGAGGACTTTGGTGACTCAGCCAGAGGTTTTGGATCTATTACAAGAGTGCATGGGTGAGATTCTGTGGCCTGCAATGTACAGGAGGTCAGACTAGATGATCATGACAGTCCCTTTTGACCACAGAGTCATAGAGAGATTGTTAGAACCATCATCAGTGTTGCTAATTCCTGTTTATCCTTCTGTAAATCACTATATTGGCTTCCATTGACATACATGGGTGTTGGATCAGGCCCTTGGAGCGTCACTGTGTTTGTCCTTTGAATTATGTCTTGTAGAATTAATTTCATCCATTTCATTTTTCACAAATTTCCTACCCACAGCACTAGAGATGGGGAAGACAACTGAGATAATAGCAACTACCATCAAGCCCTGAAACCCAACTCAAATTGGACCATTTTGAAGTCTGAAAAATGTTCAGTTACCATTTTTTTCCAGTTTCTCATCTCATACTGGTTCAGGGCAAAAGTAGCACAATACCATGGGCAAGCTTTTTCTTGTGATGCTTCCAGGCCACCTAGAACGAATAAGTTATGGAAATTTTCCAAAGTCTGCTACACTGTCTCCAGATCACAGAAAACTTCTGTTAAGCTTCATATCAGCAACAAAACTTACCAACTGAGCCCATAAACGTGAAGGCAGAGAGCATGGCTTACACTTTAATCCTGCAAATTCTTATGCATGGGAGAAGCCTCATTGATTCAGTGGGACTACTCATCTGTATAAAGTTAATCATGTGCTTTTCGAGAATTTAAAGCCCCAGGTCTGAACTACCTAGACTCACTGATATATTTTCCAGTAGGGTTGCTACAGCACTTCATGCTTTTGAGGCAGTTAAACTGAGTTCTCTTCAGTTTATTGAGCATAGGTGCGTCATCGACTCCTGGTGTAGTCCTTTGGGAGGTCATTGCTGCCCCTGCCAATACCTCCTTAGTTTGCCCCTTGTCAGGACAATTCTTTGACTCTGATCTTGGGCTGAGACTAAAAGTGTGCCTTAATAATAATTGGAGATATACCTATCTCCTAGAACTAGAAGGGACCTTGAAAGGTCATTGAGTCCAGCCCCCTGCTTTCACTAACAGGACCAAGTACTGATTTTTGCACCAATTCTTTAAGTAGCCCCCTCAAAGATCAAACTCACAACCCTGGGTGTAGTAGGCCAATGCTCAAACCACTGAGCTATCCCTCCTTAATTGCTGAGATGGGTGCAGAGAGGCCACCTAGAGCACACATGTTTCCCCATTGCTGTCCCAGGCCTTTCTGCTTCCCTGTCCTTTGCTGAACTGTCTTCTTTATAGTAGGCCTTGTTTCTCCCATTGTGTACAGCTGTGAGTGCCTGCCTCCATGACTGGCAGCTGTGTGTGGATGCGGTTGAGCTGTTTGTCTGCAGACAGGAGAGGCTCCCCTGCCTCATGTCAGCATAGGGTTTGTAGACCCACTACAGGGTCTTTCAGAAGCAATTAAAAAAATCCTACATGCTTGACTTAGAAGTTCAAAATCCCAGGAGACTTCAAAAAGTCAATCAGGGGGGTTGTCTCAATGGCCTTAACTAAACTTGTCTCTCTTGCAGTGCTGCTGCTATGTGCCAGTTGTTTATCTGGTCATGCCATCCTCCATGGATACAGTTTTAGTGACTGTATGTGGAGAGGTAAAGAGCTAGGAGATAAAAGGTGTCTACTAAACTAGGAAATAAAAGTATAAACTAAATGATAATCATTCTGGCATAAACCTAGCATTTCCTCTTTCATTCTGACTCTAAATAGTCATAATATAATTTAATTCTTAATCAAATTATTTAAATAGCTTTTGGTCTCACCTTGTTAGCAAGTAACAAGCTTTGACACCCTTACCTTGATCTGCAGTGATTCCTACACAGAATCCACATACCGGTACTAAGAATTTTTCACTTGCTTCATCTGACACTGACTATATCATCTCCTCAGGAATAAACACAGACAAACAACAATGGAAATGAGTAAAAATAATTTAAGCCTGTAGCTGCCTGACTGCAGCTAGTTTCCAGAAAAGCAAGTTGGGGGGAAAGTTCCTATAATGGCTACACTGCAGAGAGAAGAAGTAATAGGTAATTACAGAGGATGGAGTTGCTCTTGAAAGGGCTGCTTGTGCTGCTACTGTATCATATTTCATATATGTTTCTTTACGGATTTAGTTCTCTTTCATTGCATGTCTCTGCTTTTGTAAATATCTTCAGTGTCACTCTCATATTTGGCATTGGTGCTTTATTTGTTCTTCAGGTGCAGTAGTTTGCTAGTTTATTTTTTAAGAATTTATCTTTATAGCCTCCTTGTGAAGGGGAAAATACCTCCCTCCTTTCAGTATTTTGGTTACTTGAAGTAGCTGTTTCTGCATTGACAAAGGTTGACCCGATAGTCTACTGTTGCACTGTGGAAGGTTCACTGCTTTTTAAATCCTTAGTATCACTGATTTGTGAGCCCCTCAGCTGTGTGATCCTTCAGCCTTTATTTTGCCTGGGCAATTTCTATGGGGTTGGTCCTTTCTGAGCCTGGATATTCTCTTTATCAGACCAGGCGCTTTGCCATTAGTACCCATTTTCCCACTGCCTTTCTTCATTTTGAAGAAAGAGTGAAACTGTGCTCTTCAGAAACACTACAGACTGTGCTTGCACTGATAGGCCATCAGATCCCATTCAGATTACATAAAACTAAATTTATTTATTGTTAAGTTTTTTGCACAAAATAAAAACACAGAGAATGAAACAGACTTGATCTTTGTAGAAAAGGAATAGTATTTAAGGCATTCAGAGTGTGACACTGTATTATTGAGATGCAGGACCATGGTCTTTGTTGACTCACTACCCAGATTTATGGGCCACGTTAACCACTGGTGCAACTCCATTAACTTCAGTGGCATTACACATGGCTTCCGGAACCCACTCCTGCAATCACTGTGCCTGCATGCAGCCCTGATGAAGTCAATGGAGCTCCATGCAGATGCAGGGATTCACTGGTGCAGAGCTGATTGCATGAGTCGGGGCAAATGGACAAAAGCAGATACCACTCCATTGGAAGTCTACTGCTAGTTATTTCACTGTTGAATCCAACACATCAGCTTGTAAGGAAGTCACACAACCTTTTTCTAGGTCTGAATTTGGCACAAGATATTAACCAATACATGTTCTTACTTGGTAGAGTAACTATTATTTATATTGCTACAGTTCCATTGGTTACAATCAGGACCAGGGCTCCATTACTGATCCTGGTGCTGTTGAAGTCAATGGGAGTTTTATAACTGACAGCAGAACCAGGCTCCTAGGGCTTGATCTCACTCCCAACAAATGCTATACTATGTATGCATGCGTTTGATCATTGGTGAAACTCTTGAATTTTTGTACTCACCCTCTCTTCCATACTCTGTGTAAAATCTGAAAGAGAAAAAAAAAAAGCATCCCACCATATGTTTGCATGGATTGTTTTCCAAGTGAAGTGTTGATTTTGTATGTTGTCTAAATAAAACCTATCGAGAAGTGACCCAAATTGTGGTAAGGAGACAGACTTAGTAACCTTTCTTTTTGTGGGAAATTTTGATTCTAATTCAAATGATTTTTTTAAAAATGTCAGAATGTCCTGCAGAACAAAAATTCCTGCTCCTGACGAGCTCCAGTTAGAAGCAATTCCAAATGACCTTTTACAATTGAGACAGGCAACATTAATTGTAGGCTCTGTTACATGAACTGCCTGTCATAATCAGAATAGCTATATGTGTGACAGTGAGATTGTGTCTGATTGCTAATCAACAGGTAGCAGCTCATGTTATCGGCACAGACCTGCAGTCCAGCTTGTCCAGGATCCTGTCTCCATCAAAGGCCAGCACCACATGCTTTGGAGCAAGGTATGAGAAACCCACAAGTTGGCAATTATGGAACAACCTGCTCAGAGAGGAAATACTTTATGCCACTCAGTTAGTAGTTGGATTTTGCCTTGAAGTATGACAGGCTTTACACCTTTTTTTTCTTTTTAAAAGTCCTAAGTAATGGAACTTTGAATATTTCTGTTAGAATTAAGGGTGCCCAAACCGCATGGGATCAGGCCATAGGATATTGAAAATATCATTATTTCCTCGGACGTATAATGAAGTACTAGCAAAAAGAAATAAATAATTGTAGAATTGTCAGTTTTGTGGCACTCATAGGCAGCTTGAATAACTATTTTAATAATCCTTCTCTCTGCAGCAACACGACTGCAGGCATGGAATATAAAAGTAGCATTAATGGCATTGTCCTTTCTTTTTAATCTCAAGAAAGAAGGAGGGGGGAATTATTGTCAGCATTATGCCAGCATATTTGATAAAAATTAGGATTTAATATCTCATCCTGTGTTCTTGCTTAAGAATGCAGTGCAGTGGTTTGATTCACAGGAAAGGTCATTTCTTTTCTTCCAGAAATGTCTAGACAACAGTGTAATTTTAAAAATGACATCATTTTAATTAAAAAGGAGATATAAATAGATTAAATTTAATGCAGGTGAGTTTAATGAAAAGACCAAAAGGGAAAAAGTACATAAAATAACTTTCAAAAGAACCAAGCGATGTCTCATTGGATTTTATGTTTCCAGATGTTTAAGGCCTCTGCTGTCCACTAACTACCTTTGAAAAATATCATTCCAAATTGCTGCTAATCCACCTGCCTTCTATTGATAGTTTTGATGTCTCCCTTAAGAAATGTTAGATAAAGAAGAGGTATGGTTCATATTAGAGTTTATGAGCATAAAATTACCTTTCCATGATCAGACCCGGATTAGCTTTACAAGTTGGTCTGCTGTCCATAAGAAGTGCCATTGTCCAGCTGCCTGACTGAAGCATATTTTTTTATATCCAAATAAATTGTGGCAATAGCTAGTCATAAAAATGAAGCATATTTTTACTATTGATCTGTTTCTTGGAGGATTGTGAAAATTGTGCCACATTCTATTTGTTTCAGCTCTTTGCTATGTGATATAAAATGTCACTGCTGCTTCTTTGTTCCATTCCTTCTTCCTCCCAGTGCTCCAAGTTACGTGAACTTTACATGATATTTCACTTTAATGTAATACATGGCACACAGCAAAACCAAACTGAGCCTTGAGATTCCTTTTCTTTAACCTAACAGAATTCACAGCACATTTGTATGTATAAAATGTATATCAAAGAGAAAGCAGAGATCAGGCAGATGCTCCTATTAAAAATAAAACAGAAATCTACAGTAATGGTGCCATGACTCTCAAAAACTATTGCAAGATGTTGTATTTGGGCCCATGACTGTGGAACAGGGGTTGTTTACCTGAGGAGTCTTAGACAGACAGATGTTGGGGGGGTTATGACCACCCTTCCCTTCCCATATAACTAAAGGAGATGGAGGGGTTCAGCAGAGGAGGCTGTAGGAACCATTCTTGTAAACTATGATGATAACTTTTATAAGAGTAGTTAAGTGGCTGCTGTAATTAATAGAAAACTCCCATGAAACCCCATTGAATTTAGTACATAGAGGACCAAATCCTACAAACCTCCTTGCAAGTACTGAGCAAATAAAGCTGTCAGGAGAATGTTAATTCACCCTTGCATAGCCTTATCCAGCTCCAAAATATCAAAATATAGGCTGTTATTTTTTAAAGAAAAGTAAACATTGGTTCCAAAGTACCACATTAGATCTCATATTGTTTAATGTATTTGTTAATGACCTGGAAAGAAGGGTGAGCAGTGAGGCAATAAAATCTGCAAATGATACAAAGTAATGCAGGTTAGTCGAATCCAGAGAGGACTGTGGAAAACTAGCTAGGACCTAGCTAAGCTAGGTGAAGAGACACAATGGCAAATGAAGTTCAGTGTTGATGAATGCAATGAAAAGCACATTGGAGGAAAAAAATTAAACTGCTCCTACTTCTGACAAGGTACTAAATGAACTGTATAGATTCAGGAAAGGGATGTGGGTATCACTGTAGACAGCTCAATGAAGACCTCTGCTCATTCTGAATCTGCATTCAAAAAAGGAGAACAAGATATCAAATGAATAAGGAACAGGATGGAGAATAATACAGGAGAAAAATTATGTCATTCTATATTTCAATCAGTACTGATCACGCATTTCAAAAAGGTGATGAGGATGGTGAGAGAAATGGAAAAAAAAAACCTCTCATATGAAGAGAGATTGAAAAGATTGTGATTGTTTACCTTAGAAAAGAAATGAATAAGAGGAAACATGATAAAAGTATTAATGTATATGAATCGTATAAAATGGCAGATCTTCTGTTCTCCCTGTCTCACAGCACAAGAAAATCTATGGAATGGAAAGGTGGCAAATTCAGAACTGATAAAAAGGAAATACTTTTTCACACAACATGTGATTAGACTGAGAAACGAATTGCCCCAGGACATCATGGAGGTCAAGAATTTAGCAAAATCCAAAGAGGGATTAGACATTTCATAGAGTCCAAGGCCAGAAGTGACCACAGTGAACATCTAGTTTGACCTCCTGCGCAGGCCATAGAATATCCTTGAAATAATTTGTATAGATAACAAGAATGTCCAGCATTAAACTAGATTATGCTTAAAAAAGAACATAGGAAGGGAGACAAAACCTCATGTTGCAGATCTTAAACTAGTCTCTAACTACTAAAGATCAGGCTGAGAGCTTCATGGGGGGGCAGATTATCCCACATCTGCCTACTCTGTGGGTTTCTTGCACTTTCCTCTGAGGTATCCAGGCTGGCCAGATTGGAGAGAGGACACTGAACTAGATGGGCCTTTGGTCTGACCCAGTATGAACATAAGAACGGCTATACTGGGTCAGACCAAAGGTCCATCCAGCCCAGTATTCTGTCTACTGACAGTGACCAATGCCAGGTGCCCCAGAGGGAGTGAACCTAACAGGTAATGATCAAGCGATCTCTCTCCTGCCATCCATCTCCACCCTCTGACAAACAGAGACTAGGGACACCATTCCTTACCCATCTTGGCTAATAGCCATTAATGGACTTAACCTCCATGAATGTATCTAATTCTCTTTTAAACCCTGTTATATTATATAGGAAATTCCTATGTTCCAAAAGTAGTGAATTAACAATAAACTCCTGAAGTCAATTTTTTTATAATAATTCTTAGATTGCAAGAAGGTGACCAGATTTAATACTCCAGTAGTGAAATTCAAGTTTTGGGAGTACTTTATTCTAGTGTCCAGACAATGTTTTTATATTTTCATTTGTGTGTATGTGTGTGTGTGTGCATTCTGAATTTCAAGACCCTACATTCAAAGAAACTGCCTCATGACAGCTTGTCATTGTTGAGCACTTTGAAATGTTTCCTGATTCACAAAACAGTGATACCACTTTGACTGAGGCCTGGTCTACACTAGGACTTTAATTCGAATTTATCAGCGTTAATTCGAACTAACCGCTCAACCGTCCACACCAGGAAGCCATTTAATTCGAACTAGAGGGCTCTTTAGTTCGAATTTGGTACTCCACCCCGGCAGGTGGAGTAACGCTAAATTCGCACTTGCTAGCTCGAATTAGGCTTGGTGTGGATGCTAATCGAACTTAGCAGCTCCGGGAGCTATCCCACAGTGCACCACTCTGTTGACGCTCTGGACAGCAGTCCGAGCTTGGATTCTCTGGCCAGCCACACAGGAAATGACCCGCGAAAATTTGAATTCATTTTCCTGTCTGGGCGGTTTGAATCTGACGTTCTGGTTGCACATCGGGGCGAGCTCCGCAGCACCTGCAACGATGCAGAGCTCTCCAGCAGAGGAGTCCGGGCAATCCCAGACTAGAAAGAGGTCCCCAGCATGGACTGACCGGGAAGTCCAGGATCTGATCGCTGTGTGGGGCGAGGAGTCTGTGCTCTCGGAGCTGCGCTCCAACAAGCGGAACGCGAAGACCTTCGAGAAGGTCTCTAAAGCCATGAAAGACAAAGGATACAGCCGGGATGCGATGCAGTGCCGCGTGAAAGTGAAGGACCTAAGACAAGGGTATCAAAAAGTCAGAGCGGCAAACGGACGCTCCGGAGCCCAGCCCCAGACATGCCGCTTCTACGAGGCACTGCATGCCATTCTAGGTGGGTCTGCCACCAGTGCCCCACCAGTGACGGTGGACTCCGAGGACGGAATAGTGTACCGGGACAGTTCCCCCTCCCTGTTCGCCGATGGGGAAGATGAGGAAGGGTCTTTAGAGGACGGCGCAGGCGACATGGAACCCACTCCCGCTTTCCCTGACAGCCAGGATCTCTTCATCACCCTCACAGAGATCCCCTACCAACCCTCCCCGCCCGTTAACCAGGACTCGGAATCAGGGGAAGGATCAGGCGGTAAGTGCAACACACGTATAAACATTTATTTTTTATAACATTGTTATAGAAAAAATAGAAACAGTATTTACAAAATTCTAAATATTAAACTATAATATATATTAAATTATATGAAGAGAAGGTCCACACAAATGGACTTTAAGAAATTCTAAATATTTACAAATTAAAACATTCTAAATATTAAACTATAATATATATTAAACTATATAAAGAGAAGGTCCACACAAATGGGGATAGAAAAATAGTCCTCTAGCGACATTTCTACGAAGGTGTCATTCAGTTCCTCGCAAAGCCTCCGCATGAGGTTCGTCGGAAGAGGTCGCTTGTTGGGCGCTCCGTGGAAGCAGACTCTTCCACGCCAGGACATCCGAATATAGAGTGGAACCATCGCCTCTACTAGCATTGCTGCATATGGTCCTGGTCTGTGCAGTGCGTCCCGTAACATGCGGTCTTTCTGGGCACGAGTGACCCGCCTCAGGGTGATCTCGGTCTGCAAATACTGCATCTAAGTAGGGCAATTAGTGTAGTGTTACTATTGTTAATGGTTTACAATTAGGTTGCATAACAATGACCCTCGCCTAACAGCCACGTGCGAGAGTCCACAGAGAACAAGCATGCATTGATCGTTCCCGTGCGCTGGCGGGAGGGGCTGCTAAAGGCTTATCCTTTCTGCTTTGCACATTGCCTTTAGCAGGAGAGCACAGCTAACCAGTAACTGATAAGCAGTATGTACTGTAAGGCTTACCAGGACTTTGTGCAAGAGGGATGCAGCTATCTTTCCTCGCTTGTGCGCTCTCCAGTGCAATGGCGCCGCCAATGAGAGCGTATTCCGAAATCTCGGACTAGTTCTGAGATCTCCTGAGACTTGGTTCCCTCTTTGGTCTTGTTAACTGAAACTGACTAGACTGTGTTTACTGTTGGCAAACATGTATGTGTTCAAGGAAATCACCTACTTTTTCACATCACACAGCTTCGGCTCCTTCCCGGACTGCCCCGCCATCCCCCTCGCAGAGGCTGGCTCGGATTAGACGCCGAAAGAAAAAGACAAGGGACGACATGTTCCAGGAACTGATGGCCAGCTCCAGAGCGGAGGCGGCAGAGCAGAGACAGTCGAGGGAGAGCCTGTGTCAGCAGCATCGCACACACCTGGAACGGGAGGATAGGTGGCGGCAGGAAGACCAGCAGGCGACTCAAACGCTGCTTGGTCTAATGAGGGAGCAAACGGAGACGCTCCAGCGCCTTGTAGATGTTCTGCAAGACCGCAGTCAGGAGGAGAGAGCCCCCCTGCAGTGCATCTGCAACCGCCCTCCAACGCCAAGAAGTCCTGTCCCCCCCTCACCCAAAGTGACAAGACGGAGGGGCGGTAGGGGCCGTGAGAACTGTCCCTGCACCGCAGCACACCGATAATGTTAGAGACAACTGTCGCGCTGTAAATTTGTACAAGCTCTTTCTTTACAGCATCAACCAGTCCCAACTCCAAGTTCAAACCCCCCACTGTGTATTACATTATTAAAAGCGGTTTGGTGTTACTGACTGTTTCCGTCACGTTTCTGGTGTCAGAAGACTTTCTGTTGTTCTGTGGGGGGGGGGGGGAATTGTAATGTCACTGCATAGCCCACAGTGCCATGCTACAGACTTGGCTGCAGGGTCAACTGCAGGGCACACACAGACTGCAGTCACTAGGCACCAGGGACAGTCTGTGTGGTGTATGCTGCCCCGGGTCTTTCCTTGATGTGTATGCTTGTGCAGGGTCCTGGTGCCTGACATCCCCGAATGTAAAGGCAGGCTTCCCTTCACATGCATTTGGACCGTAGTCACGATCCTCCCCGGTGCCACGAGCCCCAAAAAGAGACCTCATCCAGGGGCAGATACTCACCCTTCCCCCACACCCCTCCCCCCTTCCAACGCCCAAACCCACAGCCGTCATGGTAACCCCTATCCAAGGACAGCACCCCTCGCCCCTTCCTGCAAACCCACCCATCAGTGCACACCTTAACCAGCACAGAATGCTTCCATGTTTCAACGAATAAACAGAAATGCAAAGTCAACGAAAGATTTATTATTAATTACTAAAACATGTCCTTAGTTTTAAAACGTCCTTGGGAAGTGGGGAAAACTTGGTTTATGATCAGGCTCTCTTAAAATCAAGTGGACAGTCACAGGTTACCCTGCTCTGCGAGGAAACTCGCTTTCAAAGCCTCCCTGATGCATATCGCTTCCCGCTGGGATATTCTCTCAGCACGGGTGTCTGGCTGATCGTAAACAGCAGCCAGGCGATTTGCCTCAACCTCCCAAGCGGCCAAAAAGGTCTCGCCCTTGCTCTCACAGAGATTGTGGAGCACACAGCAAGCAGCAATAACTACGGGGATATTCTTTTCGCTGATGTCCGAGCGAGTCAGTAAGGTCCGCCATCTCCCCTTGAGACGTCCGAAAGCACACTCCACCACCATTCTGCACTTGCTCAGCCGGTAGTTGAAGAGTTCCTTTTCAGTGTCCAAGGCGCCTGTATAGGGCTTCATGAGCCAGGGCATTAGCGGGTAGGCCGGGTCCCCGAGGATCACTGTAGGCATCTGCACATCCCCAACCGTTATTTTGTGGTCCGGGAAGAAAGTGCCTGCCTGGAGGCGTATAAACAGACCAGAGTTCCTGAACACACGCGCATCATGAACCTTGCCCGCCCACCCGGTTGATGTTGGTAAAACGTCCCCTATGGTCCACCACAGCTTGCAGCACCATTGAAAAGTAGCCCTTTCGGTTAATGTACTCGCTGGCCTGGTGGGCTGGTGCCAGGATAGGGATGTGAGTCCCATCTATAGCCCCACCGCAGTTTGGGAATCCCATCGCGGCGAAGCCATCTATGATGGCCTGGACATTTCCGACAGTCACTACCTTTGAGAGCAGTTGCTCAACGATTGCGTGGGCTACTTGAATGACAGCAATCCCCACGGTAGATTTGCCCACGCCAAAGTGGTTCGCTACTGACCGGTAGCTGTCTGGCGTGGCAAGTTTCCAGAGGGCTATGGCCACTCGCTTCTGCACAGTCAGGGCTGCTCGCATCCTTGTGTCCTGGCGCTTCAGGGCAGGGGACAGCAAGTCACACAGTTCAAGGAAAGTGCCCTTACGCATCCTGAAGTTTCGCAGCCACTCTGTGTCATCCCAGACCTGCAGCACTATGCGGTCCCACCAGTCTGTGCTTGTTTCCCGGGCCCAGAATCGCCGTTCCACACCATGAACTTGACCCATTGCCACCATGATCTCCACTGCCCGGCGTACCCTGCTTTGTGAGAGGTCTGCGCCACTCTCCTCACCGTGCTGCCGGAGCCTCCTCGCCCGGTTTCTCAGCATCTGACTGTGGAAGAGGTGGACGATAATGTGCGAGGAGTTGACAACGGCCATAAGTGCAGCGATGATCGCAGCGGGCTCCATGCTCGCAGTGCTGTGGCGTCCACGCTGTAACCGACCAGAGAAGGGCGCGAACAGATTTCCCGCCGGCGCTTTCAAGGAAGACAGGGAGGGCGGGATTGACGGTTCAATGACGACACATTTTTCCCCCCAGCATGCATTGGGGGGAAATCCCACAATTCAAATGGGCAGCGGGGAGTGCGGGAACTGTGGGATAGGTTCCCACAGTGCACCGCTTCCAAAGTCGAAGCTGGCCCCGTGAATGTGGACTAAGAAGTTCGAATTTGTGTATTTAGTATGGATACACAAATTCGACTTATTAAGGTCGAATCCACAAATTCGACTTAAGTAGATTCGAAATAGTCCTGTAGTGTAGACAAGCCCTGAGTTTCATTTTTTTTTTGTAAGGATGAATTCACACAAATATTTTGTGATGGAACATAATTAACACAGTTATACATATGGTACGGTACGTCTGTATTAGCAATATGCTTTGGTGGTACACCTGTTTCTCCTCTGTGAGCTGAGACACAAAGATATTCTTGTATTTTCAGAGCATACTCACTTAACAAATTCTTATGTATTCTCTCGTGAGAATTAATTTTCAAATGTTGGACAATTATAGACATTAACAGCTTATAAAGCAAACACACAGCTCTTTTCTTCATTCACCTTTTTGTTTTCTTTTATGTTTCTCATTTATTTTCCACAATGTTTTCATAAAACCAGCCTTTATAATGATGATATATATAAGAGCAGAGAGAGAAGGAGATTGGCCACTGCATCTAGAATCTGTGAAACTGATGCTGCCTTACTTCTTTCCATCTGGACATGCCAATTATGCATGCTATGGGTCACATTACCTGCAATCCATGGGATCCATGCCAGATAACGTCTTAGAGCAGTTCATGAATGGTGAGCATGCCATGCACTATGTTCCAGGAATATGGAATTGTATATGGCATGACATGTACATTGAAACTGCCTTCATGAGATATGGCACATGTGATCCAGGAACTTCTTGACACCAATGGGCAGAGATCACAGGGATTTACAAGGGGTCCCTTGGGTCAGATATATGCACATTAGTTCACCAAAGAGCAGGGCTACCCGGGGGGGGGGGGAGAAGTGGGGCAATTTGCCCCGGGCCCCACAGGAGCCCTCACAAGAGTTTTTTGGGGCCCCTGGACTGGGGTCCTTCACTCGCTCCGGGGGCCCTGGAAAACTCTCATGGGGCCCGGGCCCCCGGAGCTTCTTCTGCTCCAGGTCTTCAGCGGTAGGGGGTCCTTCCTCCCCGGGGCGGAAGGACCCCCCCGCTGCTGAATTACCGCCGAAGCGGGACCCGCCGCCGAAGTGCAGGGTCTTTGGTGGTAATTCGGCGATGGGGGGCCCCCGCTGTGGGTCTTCGGGGCACTTCGGCAGCGGGTGCTGGAGTGGAAGGACCCCCCGCCACCGAATTACCACTGAAGCAGGGGCCCCCCACTGCTGAAGACTCCAGGACCCCAGAATCCTTTGGGTGGCCCTGCCAAAGAGCGGCAGGTAAGGTCTCTACAAAGATCCATTAGCCCACTCACCATCATAATTATTGTGAAATATATGCAAGGATAATAATTAAGTTATTCTCTATATTAAAAATTTTGTTCTTATGGTCTTGAAAGGAAGGCAGGTCATCAGGAGATGACATACCTCAGACAAGAACCTTCAGGCAGGAGATAAAAAAAAAAGATTGAAAGATCTGCAAGAAAGGAGTGTACAGGAAAAAAACAGCCCTCAGGAGGCATCCTGCTTACCAATCAGGACAATGGATTGTTCTGATGTATCTCAGGGTGCAAACAGACCCTGTAATGTTTCACCAAAAGATAAGCTGGTGGCAGGACTTGTCTCATGAATGGAAGATCATAGCCATGCCTGGCTGTAAAATGTTGGAAGGACCTGGGGTTAGTGTTGCTCTACAAGACATGAAAGTATCTAGTTAAGTAAGCCTACTTGCTATCACTTGTAACTCTTTACTTTGTTAAATAAACTTATATTTGTTTATCCTATAAACATAACTAAGTGCTGTGTGTGGAGTGAAGCAGTGATATGAGGTGGAACTGGTGAGCTGGGGTTTATTGCTTCTTGGGAAGCAGGAAATCAGTGAATACTGTGAGCGTCCAGTGGAATGGGGGCTGGATACTCCATGGAGATGCTCAGAGGGTTCAGGAGTTGGAGACCATCTGTTGCTAACCTGTAGAGACAGAGTGGGGCCTGTGTAGGCTGAGATGGAAGTGCTTGTGCTGTCCGTGCCTGTTGGAGTCAGGGAGCTGACCCACAGCAGGCACAGACAAGGCTCCATCACACTAAGGGAAGATGGTAGTGAAGTGCCTCACAACCTCAAGTAACCTGGGGAACTGTCACACAATGACCATAGTTGCATCATTGAGAGTACCCTGAAACCAGAGTTGCTCAGGACTTGGGCTCTTAGCCTCCACGTGAGCAGCTCGCTGGTGGAAGACATTGCAAACATAAGTTACATCAATGAGGCACAAATACAAGAAATCCACAAAGAAGAAGTCAAGAATTGCTGCAGATGCAAGGGACAGAGAAGCTATTAGTCAGAACCTAGAACTGTGCATTGAACTCTTAGACCCCACTGACCACCCAAAGGCAGAAATAAACATTAACTCACGGTAGAGTGGAACCACCATCCATCAGTGTAGACAACACACTTATAATTGGAATTTTCCAAATGCAAGAATTTGAACGTAGTAGAGACACTGGCAGTGACAAAAAAGAATGTAGAGATTAGTTCAACAAAGATATTTGACACTGACCTTATCTATTTAAGAGCAATGGGCCTACAAGAAATGTTCACAAAAGCTTGATATCAAGAATATTTTGTTACATGAGTTGGCTCCTAGACCAATATCAATGCTCACTGACTCTGGTGACAGGAGGATTATCAAGGCTAAGGGCTGGTCTTTACTAGGGGGAGATCGACGCTGCTGCAATTGATGCAGTAACGGTCAATTTAGCAGGTCTAGGGAAGAACCTCTAAATCGATGGCAAAGTGCTCTCCGGTCGACCTGTACTCCACCTCTCCGAGAAGAGTAAGGGAAGTCGACCAGAGAGCATCTCCTGTCAATGCTGTGCAGTGAAGACACTGGGGTAAGTCAACCTAAGCTACATCAACTCCGGCTATGTCCTTCACGTAGTTGGAGAAGCATAACTTAGGTTGACTTACCCTGGTAATGAAGACAAGCCCTAAGTCTAACCTAAAAAGTCAGCTTCAGACAGCAGTGTCAACTAGACATACTTCAGAAGAAGTCACCGGCAGAGCCACTGATGTGTCCACAGTTCTTTTGGGTAGTACGCTGGCTGGCAAGTGATATCATCAAGGAACTTGTGATCAGTTTCAGAGTCTACATTGAACACACGCTGGCAGTAGCTGATGTATACATGCATTGGACAGGTACAAAGACTTCCACACAAAGAGTGTTGTAAGCTCTAGCAGAGCTACACCAAAGCTTATCTCCTTACTACCAACAATTGAATTCTTTATAGAAAAATGAAAAAAAACAGCACATCTTCAGGCATGTGTGTAGGAAAAGTGCTTTGGATCCAGATGCACCACCACTTTTTCCATTGCAGTATGAATGGATATGCAAAGGCAGTTCCAAGTCTCTGTTTCCCAAAACTGTACCAGACCATGCCACTCTTGTTTTTCCAGATATTTTGAAGTTAATCAAGTGATGTACCTTGTAAATCTAAGCAATGTGGATCTGACGGTGCCAAACTGCCACGTACCATATTCTGTGTATGCCCAGGAGGTGTTGTGTGTGTTGCAATGACCTGACAAAATCAGCTTTAGTGTTTGCAGCTTAAAATGGCGATGGCAGGTAACTGACCTGCATTATTGATATTAGGACACTCACCTGTAATTTGAATGAGAAAGAACACTAGTAATCATTTCTAATGGGTCCAAAATGAAGTATTTGGGTAACATTATTATTGTAATGTTGTTGAATATTTTATATATAATTTGTTGAATATTTTTCACATTAAAAAGAGTGCCATAGATTCAAATGAAAACTGAGGTCTATGGTATACCCCCAGCCTCCCTCCTCAGGTACCCTTATTATTACAATACATATTGTTATTGATTGATATAGAAAATGTTAAAGACATGCATTTCATGTATTAGAACTATTCTCTGTTGATTTTGTATGCCCCAAATCATGCACACTCTGATTGATAATGAAGGCAGGGTGGGAGGTAATGTCGATATTTCAAAATGCTAAAGAGGAATAGAGTGTCATAAGGGAGATTCTTAAAATATATGATCTTGACCTACAGAATTCACCAAAAAAAGTTTATATGGAATGTTGCAGGGTGTGCTGAAACAGGGGCTGATTCAGCAGCCTGTCACTCTAATACCCATTAGTGTATATTAAATGGGACCTAACTGGCAGTTGACACAAAGGGTTTCAATTGACTGAATAGAGCTACAGCTGAAGAGCTGATGGAAGGGGAAGCAAACACAGCATGTGAGAGTAGAGATACAGGGTGTTGAATGAGCTTCTGACTCAGTACACCCTGTTACATGGACCCTCAAGCAAGATTGACCTGAGAGGCTGCTGGACTATAAAGGCATAGGGCCAGATTTCCGAATGCACTGTGGTTTCATTTTGCAGTACAGAGTATCAGTGAATCTAACTCACTTTTTGTCTTCTGACATTACCAACATCTTTCCTGTGGTCCCTGTTCCTTCTCTGGTGCTCTGCCTTTCTATTATCACATTTTCCCTCTTTCTCTATGCTATTTGTAAATGAAATATTAATGTCAGAGGATTTCTCCATTTTGTGAAGGTTTTATTGTTCATAATTCAAATTAATAAGCTGTGAAAGAGAGGCTGGGGAGACAGGAGAGAGAAAGAAAGTTTGAGGAAGAGGCTTTAAAGAAAACGGTAGCAATTTATTATTTTACTTTAGGCATTAGGGGGCTGATTTGCCTCTCACTTACACTAGTTACACCTGATTTATATCTGGGCACAGGGTGAATTTTATAGTTTATTTTAAACATTGAAGAAAATCTTATGCACTCTGTGATCCTTGTTTACACATGCTCATAGTGTGAGGCAGACACATAGGCACCAAGAGATTTTTATAGAGGTATATTCTCCCCTGAACCATACCTTCCGTGATGAACAGTGTAGTATTCTCAAGGAAGCAGGAAGCCTCAGGTTCCAATGAAATTTTATTTAAAAAAAAATGGATAAACAACATGCTGGATGAAACTGTCTCTCTCTCCAGGGGTATGTCTACACTAAAAAACTGCTGATGCAAGTTACATTGGCGTAAAGCCACCACAGTTAGTTTATTGCTTGTGTGCATGTACACTTGGGTCCTTGTGCCAGCACTGCACAGGCTTGTTTTGATGCACAGTGTGGTACACCCTGGTTAGGTATCCCAGTATGCAACTTGCCACCATCCAGCACACAGTGTTTTGGGAAGATTTGACAATATGTGTTGAAGCCCAACAAGGCATGCTGGGCTGACGGGGACTGTGGGATCATGTTCCCATTGTGCAGCTTTCTTCACTCCATTATGCCATCTCTAGCCCATAATTTCTGCACCTATTTTGAAAAACCCGCATGGGAGTTGTCACTGTCCTCCAACTTTGATAAAGAGCATGAAGCCTGCACAGTCCTGCACTGTTGTCATGAGTGTTGCAAGCACAGGACACCCAACCATCTGGTGTTTGCAGAGCTGCAAGAGCTGAATCTATGACTCTAAGAGCGTGAGGAACTTGACAGTTTCCTGGAGGGACAATTGCTATGGGAGATGGTGGAACCAATTCAAGGTTGGTGGTGGCATTCACAGAGCAGCTACAAAAGGTGGAGTGCCACTTGTTGGCCTGAGAAATGAGCATTGCCTGGTGGGATCACATCATAATACAGGCTTGGGATGATGAGCAGTGGCTGCAGAACTTTTGGATGCACAAGGCCATGTACCTGAATCTGTGTGCCAGGTTCACCCCAGCCCTCCAGCACAGGGATACCAAAATGACAGCTGCACTGAGACTGGAGAAGTGAGTGTTGATCGCACTGTGGAACCATGCAATGCTGGATTGCTACCAGTCAGTGGGAAATCATTTTGAAGTTGGAAAATCTACTACAGGGGTGGTCCTCAGACAAGCGTGCAGGCCCATTAATTGTGTCCTGTGATGCAGGACTGTGACTCTCAGAAATGTGCGAGACATAGTGGACGGATTTGCAGCACTGGGGTTCCTGAAATGCAATGGCACAATAGACGGTACACACATCCTTATTTTGGTACCGGACCACCTTGACACAGAGTGAATCAACAGAAAGGGCTATTTTTCTATGGTTATGCAAGCATTAGTGGGCCACCTGGGATGCTTCACCAACATCAACGTTGGCTGGTCAGAAAGGTCGTATAATGCATGCATCTTTAAGAACACAGGACTGTTCAGAAAGCTACAAGCAGGTATTTTCTTTCCCAACCAATGGATTACTATTGGCAATGTTGAAATGCCAGTAGCAATCCTGGGCCACCCAGCTTACCACTCATTCCCATGGCTCAGAAAGCTATATACTTGACCAACTCAACAGCACCAAGGGGAAATCCAGCTACCGGCTCAGCTGGCATAGCATGAGAGTTGAATGTGATTTTGGTAGAGTGAAGGGCTGCTGGCATTGTTCATTTACAAGATTGGATTTCAGTGAGAAAAATATCCAAATGGTTACAGCTGCCTGCTGTGTCATCCATTTTATTTGTGAAACAAAGCGGGATAAGTTGCCAGTGGGGAGGAGGTGCTGTCTGCTGAGTTTGAACAGCCAGACACAAGGGCTATCAGAAGATCTCAATGTGGAGCTGTATGGCTCAGGGAGGCTTTGAAGGAGGACTTTGACAGCAAGCCACAGTAATGTGTTGTGGCATATTGTGCTTTACCTGGCCCTGCAGTTTGGGGGCCTGTTAGGAACTGTGTGGTGCTTGGAGCACAAATATGAATATAGCATTGGCAATGCACCTGTTGATTTTGTGGTGCTTGCTACACATTTATGTTATTACAATGTGTTTGTCACTAATCCTGTCACAGTGTACAATAACAAGTGAGTGCTTTCACTACCATTAGGCATTCTGCAACATATGCTGGGAACAAATGAAGATGAATTATTTCCCAAAGAATAGAGTTTTTTATTGAGTAACAAAAACACTTCAAAAATGCTGTGTAAGTTAAAAGCAAATACATTAAAACCATAATAAATTCATGGAATGGAGCTTAAAGAAGGGAATGGAACATTTTTTTTCTTTTCAGCTACACATATATCAACGATGGCCTTCACGGGTCAGTCTGTGTGATGCTCTAGCTGTCCTTACTGTCCCCCCAATGTGGAGCGGTAGGTGTAGAGATGCCACGTGTAATGTTGAGTGAGGGTGTAGGGAGGTGGAGTTTTCCATGGACTGAAAAGGGATGTGAGCCCATATCTGTTATACCTGTACGTCCACAAGAGGCTGCAGCATCTGTGTTTGCTGGTAGAGAAGCCCCATTATGTCCTGGGGCATCTCCCTCTCCTTTTTCTGCTGGGACTCCTGGGCCTTTCTCCTGACTACACTTTCCTTGTCCATACATTCTGAAATAGTCATCTTCCAGGGCCCCTGTTGACAGTCTGATGTAGCACTGGCTTCCAGGACTCATTGAACATGTCCTCCAGAGTCCTCTTCTTTCTCCTCCTTATCTGCCTTAGGCATTCCACAGGTGTGGAGGGGGAACCCCTCAAGGCTGCATCAGCAGCATCTATAAATAAAACACACAGAGGTACCATTGTCAGTATAGTCACAATGGAAAGCAAAAGTTCAGATCCAGAACTCCCTTCCTTGCTCTCCTAAAGTTTTGAACAAGACACACTTATTGCCACTTGCACTTCAAAGGGTTTATGTATGACACCACTCACGGCACCAGCCATGGTGAGTATGGCCCACCAGGGGCGAGGTAAATGAGGAGGGAATTGCTCGGTTGCATGAATCTATGAGTATAGTGCAATGACACCGCATACTGATAGCATTTTCCACAGGCAGTGGTGATTCTAGCTGATATCTCACGCCTGAGGGTAACAAAGGCACAGAAAGCACAGCTGCTGCTGGCCTCCTGAAGCCGTCCAGGCCCATATGCTACTACCCTGTTTACTGCAGTGGCTCCTGCCAAAGTTATCGCCAGCTGGCATGGGTAAGTGTCCTACTGTGGAGGAAAAAATAAGGCTGCCCTCCCTAGAAATATCTGGGAGAGGATTGCAGAGTACCCCCATGAACATTTAATGGAGATCTCTCAGGAGGATTCAAGGGACATCCCTGTGTACATTGGCAAACCTCTGGGAGTCCCCCCACCTAACTTTATGAAATGAAAAGCAGATAAAATACTCTACCTCTTTTTGTTGTACTGTTTCCTCTTATAGTACAACTACATTAATGAAAATCTAGCAGCTGTTTCCTGCTACGTTCGGGGTGCCATCACTGTAATGGGAAATACATTTGCAGTTACTCAAGGCTCATACTCCTGTACTGGGCTCCTCCGTGCTTGACTGCCAGAACTGAGTGGAGTCTCAAAGAGGTCCTTTCTAGCCGCATAGCTGGACTCCCACCCCAGTCACATGCCCTGCCCCATCCTTCTCTGCTTTTTGCTCCATCTCTCATCCATATTGTTCACCCCAGAGGTCTGTACCTTGGGCTCCTCAGGGGTATCCACAGTGGTGTGAAGGGTGTTGGTGATATCTCCACCCAGTATGCCATGCAGCTCTTTGTAAAAGTGGCAGGTCTGTGGTTCAGCAACAGAATGACTCTTGGCCTTCCTGGCCTTCTGGTATATCTGCCACAGCTCCTTAACTTTCTCATGGCACTCCCGCTGACCCCTGTTGTACTTCTCCTGCATCCCCCTGTGCAATCTGTTTGTAGCTGTCGACGTTTCTATGGCAGGTCCGCAGCTGTACTTCCACAGCCTCTTCTCACCACAGGCCCAGGAGATCCAATATCTCGTGTCTACTCCAGGCCCAAGAGCTTTCAGGAATGTTTGGATCCTGGTTTTCGTAAAACCAGCCCTCTCTGCAATGGACTGAACTTTGCAGGGAGAGCCTACTCTATTAGATAGGAAAGGTAACCATTGGGTAGTGTAAACCCACATTTATATTTTATGATTTTGTTTTGTGTTGTAACCAGTTGTTTCCTCTCTCTCATGCCTAGTTAAATCTATATTCTTTCTTAAATAAGTGTACATTTGTTTGATTCTAAGTGCTCACAAGTATTGTGTGGCTTACAGGAGTGCGGGTTTAAGGCAAAACTGTCCAATTGGGATATGCTGCACTTTCTGGGTGCCAACGCCCTGGAATTTCTCTGAGTAGCCAGTGTCTGGGGCTCAAGATTGCAGGGAAATGATTCAAAGGGACTAAGGGAATGGAGTGTGCCTGTTAACCTGAAAGGTGAAGTTAGGGCTGGCATAGCTCAGAGTAGAGCACTTGAATCGTCGTCAGGCTGGTGGTGTCACAGAGCTGACACCCAGATACCTCAAGATGGACTCCCTCCTGCTGGATGCAGGAGGTAACCAAGTGGTTCACAGTCTGGGGTGCCCCAAGAACCAGCATAATACTTTCTGAATGTTAATTTTCCATATAAACAATTTCAGACTTATGAGGAAAGGACTAAGGCCAGAGTGTCAAGGATATTCAGGTGCCTGAATGGATGGGAGTGAGGTGAGGAGCTGAGCCAAGATATTCTCAACCTGGTTAAGCACCACCAAGAGGTGACAACAGTCTATAAATATTTGAAAAGGAATTGAGTGTGGAACAAGGTAGGTTTCATTACATGTAATGGGATGAATTCAGAAAGAGGCAAATGTAGTGATTAGCAGGGAAAATCTGACAATAAAATGTGTTCAGCTGTGGACAAGATTTCCAAGGGCAGTGGAGGAACTCTCATCACAGGGGACACTTTAAACTAGACTAGACATAGCACAAGAAAATATATTGCAGGGAACAATTCTGCACTTTGAAGGGTAATAGACAGGATGATTCAATTGGTCTTTTTCATCTCGTAACTTCTATGATCCTCTGAGAAATGTTTCCCCCTAGATGCCATCCTAAATCAGTACCAAAATACTGTTATAGGATAGACCAGTGCAGGTTTTTCTGTCTTGTACGCTGGCAATTTGAGTGCATATCTTTTCTCTCCTGGTAACAAACTACTGTAGCTTCCAGGGATTTTGTACGTGTCATTGGCAGACCTGAAAATACACTGGGCGGGAATTGAAAAGAGAGAAAACATATTGGAAGACAGAGGCTGCCGCTCATTACTTAGCAACACAGCTTGCCTGGGTGATGGGCCGGGATTGATGCAATTATCAGGAGCAGTGGTGCTGAGATTCAGTCATGAAGAGGGATATTGGCATTAAGTAAGAGGAAAAATGCCTGCAGCAGAGGAAAAGAAAGAGCTTGCCAGGCAGTTCATGGGTTTTGGAAATGGTGGAACTCAATGTATATAACTCACTAGTCATGCACAAGAGAGGGGCGGGGGGGGGGTTCTTTTGAGCACACGGGAAGGTTCAGGCAGGGGTCATTTTGTTGATACACACACAGGAGTAATAATGCAGGTGTGTGGTTAATGATAGAAAATAGCAGTCTGAGGATACAGTCACTACAAGTACAGTTGAAGTGGGTGCATGAATATAAATGGGAAACCCAGAGGAAGTGCTTTGTTAGTGAAGCGACAGTGTGAATGCTAAGGTCTCTACACTGAACGACAACTTTCTGTGGGGTGGGTCATTCATCTGTTTACACTTAGGAGCCCAAATTCTGCTCTTAGTGCACTAGTATGCTAACAGAAGGCCTACTCCAAAGTCTGCTGCAGTCAATGGAAAGATTTGAAATGACTTCAGTGGGCTTTTGATCATAGAATCATGAAACATTAGGGTTGGAAGAGACCTCAGGAGGTCATCTAGTCCAACCCCCTGCTCAGAGCAGGACCAATTCCCAACAAAATCATCTCACCCAAGTCTTTGTCAAGCCGGGCCTTAAAAACCTCTAAGGATGGAGATTCCACCACCTCCCTAGGTAACCCATTCCAGTGCTTCACCAGCCTCCTAGTGAAATAGTGTTTCCTAATATCCAGCCTAGACCTCCTGCACTGCAACTTGAGACCATTGCTCCTTGTTCTGTCATCTGCCACCACTGAGAACAGACTAGCTCCACCCTCTTTGGAACCCCCCTTCAGGTAGTTGAAGGCTGCTATCAAATCCCCCCTCACTTTTTTCTCTTCTGCAGACTAAACAATCCCAGTTCCTTCAGCCTCTCCTCGTAAGTCATGTGCTCCAGCCCCTTAATAATTTTCGTTGCCCTCTGCTGGACTCGCTCCAATTTGTCCACCTCCCTTCTGTAGTGGGGGGACCAAAACTGGACACAGTACTCCAGGTGTGGCCTCACCAGTGCCGAATAGAGGGGAATAATCACTTCCTTCGATCTATTGGCAATGCTCCTATTAATACAGCCCACTATGCCATTAGCCTTCTTGGCAACAAGGGCACACTGCTGACTCATATCCAGCTTCTCATCCACTGTAATCCCCAGGTCCTTTTCTGCAGAACTGCTGCTTAGCCAGTCGGTCCCCAGCCTGTAGCGGTGCATGGGATTCTTCCTTCCTAAGTGCAGGACAATGCACTTGTCCTTGCTGAACCTCATCAGATTTCTTTTGGCCCAATCCTCCAATTTGTCTAGGTCACTCTGTACCCTATCCCTACCCTCCAGCATATCTACCTCTCTTAGGTAGGCTCTTAGAGCAAGCTCTTAGAGTAGAATGTGGTCCACAAATTTGTCATATAAAATTCAGGAGTAGATCCTATGTAACAGAACTCAAAAATAGGGAAAAGCTTATTTAATAATGGAAAGAACAGAGATATCTATCAGTCCCATTGTAATCTATAGGGCACATCCTGGTACAATTCTGTATCATCCTTCTTCCAGACCTAATACACTATACCACTGTAGATTAAGCAATCTAACAGTAAGAGCTTGTCTACATGGGAACACATAGGGAAATCCAAATTAACTAAAGGCTTGCATTTAAAGTGGATTAGTTAAATCTCATTAAACCTCTGTGGACATTGTTATTCAGAATTAAAGTGCCTTAATTTGATTTTATTTAATTCACTTCCAAAATTTTAATTCTGAATAATAGCATCCACACTGAGATTTAATGGAGTTGAACTAATCCACTTTAAATTCACTTTAGTTAATTCAGATTAATTTTCCTAGAGCCATGTCTACACCACAGGGACTATAGTACCATAACTATGCTGGCATAACCCCATAGGATAGGCAAAGTTCACAGTGATGGAAGGTTTTTTTCCCAGCATTGTAGGAACTGCATCTCCCTGAGTGACAGTAGCTAGGTCGACAGAAGCTTTCTTCACTCCCCTGAGTGCCATAGCAACACTGGCCAGTTTTAATTGTAGGCCAGGCCTGAGTGTTCCCATTTAGATAATCATTTTCCTCTGCTCAGCTTTAGCTGACCTGAATCTTTGGATTTTTAATGAGCAAGATTGAGGTCCCCAGCCTAACACAGTGTTCCGTATCAGCTGGCTAGCTTAGAGCCTGGTTTATTTTTATTTTCCACTGAGTTCTCTTTTATATTATCTATTATTACACTGAAAGCATGTGTGTGAATTACCATCCTATGCGCCTTGCTTGAGAACACTATAAAGGAACTTTTGCAATGGCTCAGAGTTCCACTGAATACCCTCTTTTTATGTTGCTAGATAACTTATTGAGAAGAAACCCTTGAGTAAGACATTTATAGCCCTCTTTTGGAGACCTGCCACTAATCTGCTCTAGCATTATAATCCTTTGCCAGCAATCTCCCCGCTTCTTGCATTTGTCTTTCTAATTTGATCTTTACCAAAGAATAGAACACAAACAATGGAAAATCTTGAGAAATTGGAAAAGGTTTAATTACCATTATTCACAATGTAATTTCACAGCAATTGTATTAACTACGCTTAATTTTTTTAATGCTGCTAATCCATTGTAATAAAATGTTGATACTACATATGTGTGTGTGTAGGGGGGTGTTGTGTTGTTGTTGTTTATTTGATTGGTTGATAGAAAATGTGCTCCTGCAAATAATTGTTTAATTACTTCAGCGGTTTGTGTAGAGCCAAGCTGATGTGCATCTCCATCTGTTTTTGTTAATTTATTGAATCAGTGCCATTGGACAGACCAATAAATAAATAAAAATAGTCATACACACTCGAGAAGAAGTGGCATAAGAAACATAATCAGCTCAGAACCTGAAAGTGCCTGGAAGGCTACAGCCTCCACAGATCATAATGAGGAAAGATAGTTGTGTTGGTAAAGCACTACCTACGCTAAGGGCTTGTCTACTCAGGGACTCTCAGGAAATTTAATCTGAATTATCTAAAGGAGTGCATTTAAAGTGGATTAGTTAAACTGCATTAAACCCCTCTGTAGATACTCTCCTTCAGAATTAAAGTGGCCTGAAGTAAATCAAATTAAGCCATTTTGGTTCTGAACGAGAGTGTCCACACAGGGGTTTCATGCAATTTAACTAATCCACTTTAAATGCACACTGATCGTTAATTTGGACTAACTTTCCTGAGTCTCTGGGTAGAAGCCCAAAGATTCAGAAGATACTGCAGGCTTCCTGTATGACCTTGGGCAAATCACGGAATTTCTTGGTGCCTCAGTTCCTTATTTGTAATAATGCTGCTTTTCTCTTAACCTTCATCTGTTTAGATTCATTCTTAGAGGCAAGGACTTTCACTTACTATATGTATAGGTACAACACCTAGCCCCAACTAGTTGGGGGCCGAGCTTGATTAGGACCTCCCTCTTGGTGCTTCTGTAATATAAATAATGGAGAGCCTTTGCAATGTATACAACACGTACGTGTCACTGCTAGGAGCACTAGTTTAACCTCACATCATTACAAATAGGTTCTGAAGGGCCTTTGCTACTTAAATAAAAGCTTCTCCTGGCTTCAGAAGATCCTTACTGTCTATCATGTTCTGTCTATAAAATGGTTATTATTGCACAGTGTATTTCCCAGCAGGTTGGAGCTATGTTCCGTGGCACTTTGAGATATAATTAAAAGCACATAGTTTAATTCAATTAAATCTATAGACAAATAATGCAATTGGTACTTTAGCCCCTGTGTTTAGTTTGATGAGGAAGTCTATTTATTTTAAGATCTCCCCATATTTGTCAGGTTTCAAATGGTCACACATTTTTGTATCAATCAATATCTAACTACATGAGAAATGTTGTCTTGTTTGAAGCTGGAGGTTTTGGTAGCTGGGGAGGGTATAACTTTTGGCACCTAAGGAGGAATGGAAAACAGTTAGGGATTGTGGGGTAAGCACATTAGCTGGTTGTTTCTGCTAAACTGAAATAGTTAACAGTGCTGACATTGATAAGGTCATCTGTAGATAGCAGAGTTAATATCCTATTTAGATGAATAGGGCAGTTTATCCATAATTCTCAAGGAACTTTACCTGGGAAGTAAGTATCATTATCTCCATTTTACAAATAGTGAAACTGAAACATGAAGAGGTGCAGTGACTTCCTGTGGTCATCCAGAAATCCAGTGGCCGGGATGCGGATAATACCCAACTGTAGTCCTGGTCTGGTATTATAGCCCCTATACTAACTACAGTGTCTCCCATGAAGAACTGAGTGAAATGGTGGTTTTAGTGTCCATACATGTCTTACTCTGTTTATTACCAGTGCATGCAAAATTAGAAATGTTGCTTAATAGTTTGCTCAATTGGCCCTTGTGGAATACTACCATGGTTAATGATCCCAATCAACATATTTAACAATGTGCCAATGACAGAGGTAGAGCAGCAAGCCAAAATCTACCTGCACTTCAAAACCATCTACTGCACATAAAAGGCTAGTTTGCTGCATATAAAGTTAGCGACTATAGGATTGATGGCAAATTCTCAATTGTATTAAAAATTGTTTAGTAACTGAGGCCAGGAAGTAGAGCAAATGGATGCAGGAGGGAGGCAGCAAATGGGGAGTGCCATAGGGATTTGTGCGAAGCCAAATCTTAATCACACTATATATTGATGAGATGACCTAGAGAGGAATATACATAAAGAAGGATGTGCAAATGTGAAGGTGACACAAGACTGGGAGGGCTCATCAGTACTACAGAGGAAAGAATCTGGATTCAAAAGGGACTTTGAAAGTGGGAATGTGGGTTGTGAAGTGGATAATGCAACCTTATGGTGATGGAAAAATAAATATAAACTACTGAGAACTGGTGGCTCCAAAATGATAAAATAAAATTATGGTTTTTAAAGACTGGATTGCAAGCTCTAAAATACCCATCAGGACAAAAAAAAATCTGGGTGATGGTGCATCATAACTTAAAAACTGTTGTCATATATATCTGGCCACAGAGAGGAAAACAAACAGGACATTGAGATACATGGGTAGATGGAGCATGAAGCTGAAGAGGTTGAGTGGGCTGAATTCTGGACCAGGGGGCAGAAACTTGAGTTCTATTCTGGGCTGTGATGTTTATTCCCTTAGTGTCCTTTGGCTACCTTCCTCAGTTTCCCCAGCTATGAAATGATACTATTTTTCTCAAAGGTGTGTGTTGCGGGGCTAAATTAGTATTTGTAAGGAGCCTGGAAAGGAAAAATCCTAAATGCTGCTGTTAGCAAGTAGAGATTGAATTACAGAGCACACTTAGTTTACCCTTTTGTCCTGTGCTTTTGTAACTGGCCTCCTGTGGGTCATCAGTGAGGTTTGACTAAGAGACCTTTGGTGATAAAAGAATGTGCCTTTATTAATTGAACTAAAGAGCTTATTAGAACTAAGTCCCTTAACTGGCGGCTATATAATTATTTATTACTGATATTCTAGTAGTACATAAAGGCCCCAATGTGCTAGGATCTGTACATACACGTAATAAAAGACAGTCTTTGTTCCAATGACTAGACAACACAGAGAAAAGACGTATTATTATCTCCATTTTACACCTGGAGAACTGAAGCACAGAGAGATTACTTGGGCAAGTCATATGGGAAGTCTGTGGCAAAGATGTGTTTTAACTATAACCTTCCTCCTCAAGTTTTAACAGGTTCATTAGGCTCTCTGTGGACAAGTCATGAGAGGGAAACTAAGCCTCATACTGCCCAAGTTTGAGTTACAGTTTCCCCTTTCCTCTGTGAATTGTTTCATCTGAGAATCAGCTGGAAGGAAGAATTGAATCAGAAAAATGTGAATGATAATTGGGAATTGTTTAAGAAAACTTTACTAGATGTTGGAAAAAGCCACAATCAAGGAAGAAAAAAGGATAGGTTAAGGGAAGCTAAGGGACACAAGGAGAAATCCATGGGCAGCAGAAGTAAGACCAATAAAAATGAGTTTTAAAAATATGTTAGGAACAAAAAAGTATCCTATCAGTTTATATTGGTCTATTATTAGATGTTAACAGCAGAATTATCATTAATAAGGCAGAAAAGACAGAAGTATTCAATAAATATTTTTGTTCTCTATTTGGGGAGTGTAGTGGGGTGGTCACCTGCTCTTGCCTTAAAAGGCTTAAAACAGCCCAGGGAGAAGGCTGTGGCAGGGAAGGAAAAGCGGGGCTGATTGGGGCTGAGGCTGGCTTAATGAGGGCCAAACTGGCCTTTATAAGAGGACTGGGGCCAGAAGCCAGAGACACTCTCTGTAGTCCTTTTGAGAGGGAGGGACCTGGCTGCTGGGAGCTGAGAAGGTAGCTGGAGTGGAGCAGGGTTGGGGGGAAGGCCAAGGGAGCTGGGGAGATCCAGCCTGGAAACCCCTCAGGCTGCAGCCTAGTGGAAGGCCAATTAGGTACTGGAGTTGCAGGGGGCAGCCCACGGGTAGGCAGAGGCAGCAGGTCCAAACCCCCCTTGCCTATGATGAGTGGCTTTTACACTGCAGTCTGCCCCAGTGAGCAGGGGCTAGATGGTGACTGGCAGTAGCCCACGACCGAGGCAAAGTGGGGATAGAGGGTTGAGGGAGACCCTGAGACTGTGGGGGTATTGTCAGGGGGCAGAACCACAGAGACAAGGGGGCCAGCAGCAGCAGGACACCGGCCTGCAGAGGACACTCCGGAGGCTAGAAATGCTAATTCCCTCAGACGACCAGCAGAAGGTGCCACCTTGTCTGCTGGTCACCCTGTGGTGAGTTGTCGCCCTGCCACGGGAAAAAAACAATAGACCATGTAATCATATCATATGATATTCTTTCCATTCCACTAGTATCTCAAGAGATGTTAAACAGCAGCTATTAAAGTTAAACATTTATAAATCATCAGGTCCATATAACTTATATCCAAGAGTGTAAAACAAGCTGGCTGAGGAGCTCTCTGGACAATTATTGTTGATTTTCAATAAATCTGGGAACACTATGGAAACTTCAGAAGACAGGAAGAAAGCTAATGTTGCACCAATATTTTAAAAGTGTTAACGGGATGACTTGGGTAATTATAGGCCTGTCAGCCTGTCATCGATCCCAGACAAGATAATGGAGTCACTGATACAGGAATTGAAAGGATGGTAATAAAATTAATGCCAATCACTATAGTTTATGGAAAATAGGTCCTGTCAAACTAACTTGATATGATTTTTATGAGATTATACATGTGGTCAATAAAGGCAGCAATGTTGCTATAATATACTAGACTTCTGTAAGGCTTTAGATTTGTTCTTGGGTGTGCCTCTAGTGGAGTTCTTGACCTGGCACTATTTAACATTTTTATCAATGACCTGAAGAAAACAGTATATCATTCCTGATAAAGTTTGCAGATGTCACAAAAGTTGAGGGAGCGATAAATGAGGACGACAGGTTGTTAGTACAGAGCAATCTTAATTGCTTGGTAAAGTGGGTGCAAACAAACAATATGCATGTTACAATGGCTAAATGTATACATCCAGGAACAAACAACGTAGACCATACTTACAAGATGGGGGACTCTATTTTGGGAAGCAGTGACTCTGAAAAAAGATTTATGGTGTTGTGATGGGTAATCAGCTGAACATGAGCTCCTAGTGTAACACTGTGACCAAAAGGGCTAATGTGATCCTTGGATACATAAAACAGGAGAATCTTGTGTTGAAGTAGAGAGATTATTTTGCCTCTATATGTGGAACTGTGTCCAGTTCTGGCGTCCACAATTCAAGAAATATGTTGAAAAATTGGAGAGATTCAGAGAAGAGCTGCAAGAATGATTAAGGATTAGAATCACAGACACAAAGACCTCAATATATTTAATTTACCAAAGAGAAGGTTAAGGGATGATTTGATTACAGTCCATAAGTATCTACATGAGGAACAAATATTTAATAATGGGCTCTTCAATCTAGCAGAGAAAGGTATAACATGATCCAAAGTTTGGAAGATGAAGCTAGACAAATTCAGAGTGGAAATAAGACATAATTTTTAACAGTGAATGTAATGAACTATCAGAACACCTTTTCAAGGGTTGTTTCTCCATTAGTGACAAATTTTAAAATTAAGATTCTGGCCTTGGACTATATTAATATACTTCAGATACGCTCGGCAGACATTTTCAACAGAGAAGTTCAGCAAACCCCCTTATTCACCTCATGTAGTTCTCAGACACAACACCACACAGACAAATATATCAGAGAGAGAAAGAACACTTTTCAATGAAACTGTTCTAAGAATTTTCAGATAGAGAAAACAATGTATTTTTTCCCTAGACTTGTTCATGGAAATCGCTAAACTGTTTTAGCAGAAATGTTTAAAACAAAAAACCCCAAACAAACACTGTCCCACAGCAAGTCTAAGCACTGAGACCTGATTATCAGTGATTTCAGCTCTAGTGGTCACTTAAACCAAAAGACTCTCTATGGAGCCTAATCAGCTCTATTTCTAAACAGGAGAGAGGGACAGGTCAAATAGTACCCATGACTCTTCTGCAGAGCCTACACCACCAAGCAAAACACCTGGGCCCCACCCTCTCCCTCTCTCTGAGCCCTAGAGGTGCCGGGGCCCAGCCCTGGCAAGCCCTCGCACAAATTAAGCACTGAGAGAGACCCCCTCATTCAGGCAGGCCAAGCAAAGTTCTGCTGCCCTTTACTCATACAATAAGGACAAATCACTCCTCATTTCAATTCTAAAGTGATTTGTAACCCATCAGTCAAAATTGATCACTTGAGCAGCACAGCACTGTCTGATGAATACCTAGGCAGAGTAGGTGTGTTCTTGTAAATACAGGATGGTCCTGAAGCCTTTCTACTCACCCCTGGCTCATCACTAGCTGTCAGGGGAAAGCTCATTCAGACCTTGATTACAAATAATGATTTGATATAAATAGGTAGGCCAATGTAGCCGAAACAAATATGCCAACAGTGTCATAAATAACAGCTGTATGAGGAAGCTAGTCTTAGTTCATACTTTTCAAACCCATTATAATTTCTCAGGTACAAGTATTTTCTCATACTGTATATGCTTTTAAAGTGTGTATTAATGTTTCAATTTCAATTCAAATGTCTAACCAATGACTAAATTGGCAACACTGCATATAACTATGGGGGGAGAATTAACGGGGGGCGGGGGTAGCCCTGCCTGGGAAGCTTGGAAAATTGTGAACCTTCCATCCCCCCCTAAATCTCAAGAAAAAATAGCTTTTTTTCCCCCCCTTGGGATTGAGGTGGATTTCTTTGTTGTTTTTGTTTTAAATAAAGAAAGAAATCAAACTGCATGTGGAAAAAGATTGAGGTCAAGTGTTCGTTACCCAGATCTGATCAGGTAATTAGAATCAAATTACTCAACATCAAGGCAACTCATATAGGAAAGACACCTTGAACAGCTAAAGTTAAAATGAGGGTGGTTTATGGTTATCATTCTTACTATTTATTATTATTTTATTTTAAAATGACAAAAGTTCAAACAAAGAGGTCTCATTAAACATCATAAAATGCATCCTGGTGCAAACACAAGTTACAGGCCATTAATTATTCATCTTCCTGTACTTCATTATTTTGACTGCTTTAAGCCAGCTTTATTTAGGCATTACTAATACAGGAGGGCTAATACTGAATATGGTAAAGCGTGGCCATTTCAGTGAATTCAGAGTCAACAAATTTAATTAATTCACGTTATCTAAAGCTGGGACACTTACTCATATTTATAATTGTTTTTGTGTTTAATCTTGCCCTCATAACCCCTGGTTTACAATGTCCTGTACATAGCCATGCAGTGGGGAAAAAAATTACAGAGTCATTTGTTTGGTATTAACAAAATAATTCCTTTATCTTGACAACAACAACACCCCTCTCTGCCCCTCCTCCCCACCACTACCACCAAAACAATCAAGCAATTGAGAATAAAGTTGGACTATTTGAAATTTAAATACTGTATTTTATTCTTAGAGTTAAGAATCTGCCTCAAACATCAAATTCTGCTCAGGTTCCTAACAATCTTGGTGGGATTATTTACGTCAATAGGACAAAAAGGATTTGATCCCAAATCTCTGGATTTATTATATATTTTCATATGCCGGCCTGAGAGAATTGCCAAGGCTCTGATCCTGCAAAGGTTCATGCTTATTAATAACATATGTGGCAGCAACAGCAACTTACCTCCAGAGGGTAATAGGTTGGTTAACAGTCAGAATGCCAAATGCTGTGCTGACCGACACATTGTGTAATTCTGTTGGAATCAGTAGCCCCGTGTGGTGTGTAAGACATCCCACGATCAGGTTTCCTGGGAAAAATCTGACAGACCAGCAGCTGTGGACAAAAGGTTCACAGCGTGAGAACCGGGGCATTATATATACTGGGATCTATGTCACTGCAGTACTGTGCCAATTGTATCTAAATTCTAACATTTGAAATAATTATGTTGATGAAAAGAAACCTGCTGTTCTTTAACAAGTTACTCTAGTATGCATTTCCCTGCAAAGCAAACGCAATAGGTTTCACCAGATGCACAGATCTGACAGCCTTATAATCAAACATTGAATGAGAAAAAATGTTTTCATGTTTAAATAACAGATCATAGGGATTGGTACAATCATTTAGCTGGTGTAAACAAATCTGAGCAAGCTTCGAGTGAACTGTCCAGAAGGAGCTCTGTTGGATGCGTTTTTCACTGCATCAGTTAGAAATGTGTTAAAACTGCATAACTAAAATCCTCCATCTTGTGAATATCACAATAACAGTCTGAACACTTCTGGATGAAAGCTTCATTGTGACATATCCACTAGCGTTGCTGTCCTGAGTTGAGCATGACCAAATACTTCATGCAAAAACTAGTAGCTCATATCTCCATCTCCTTTGCTGGTAGCCCTAGCTTATCATGAGTTATGCTTATTATTCATTGGTCTGTCTACCATTGACATCCATGTATTCCTGTAACATGGCCAGCTGTTTATCCTTTTAGCTTTTTTCAGATGTTACCAGTAAAACCCGTGCCATTTCAGTTACAGCTATTTAAAAATCAGTAATAGCTTCAAAACATTGCAGTTATGTAATTGCCTGTGCAAAGGTAACTTCCAAAATCATGGCGAACAGGTGACAAAAAAAAGTGAAAGTCCAAAGATATTTCAACTTATAGTTCCAAATGTCTTTCATCTGCAGATCTCAAATCATTTATATTAGTTCCTGTAAGTCTCATCTCATGGTGGTGCAGTGCTGGAGGTAAGTATTATTATACCCACTTTACACATGGATGAGCTGAGGAACAAGTGTTGCATGACTTTCCCAAAGTTGGTGCTAGAGCAAGAATAGAACCCATGAACTGTTATGTCTAAGCCACAGGACAATACCACATCTACAGACTGTGACCGCTCCATTGACGTACTTCCTCACACAATGCACAGTCATTGGAACTCATTGCCAGGGGATGTTGTGAAGGCCAAAAGTATAACTGGGTTCAAAAAAGAAATAGCTAAGTTCATGGAGGATAGGTCCATCAATGGCTATTAGCCAAGATGCAACCACATGCTGTGGGTAATCCTAGGCTCTGACTGCCAGAAGCTGGAACTGGACAATAGGGGACGGATCACTCAATAATTGCTCTGATCTGTCCATTCCCTCTGAAGAATCTGGCACTGGCCACTGTTGGAAGACAGGTTACTGGACTATGGACCATTGGTCTGACTCAGTATGGCCGTTCTTATGTTCCTATGCAATATATCACACTCTGTGTTAACATACTCGTATGAGTACGTTAATATGAACTAAGTACCTTTTAGTTCCCACCAACAAAATCTACCTGGGGCAGTTAGAGCACAAGACTTTAGAGTGCTCTACAATTCATACCCCTGTAGTCTGGCCTGTGGCACTGTGTAGACAAGACCTATGATGATTTAGTTGGGAATTGGTCCTGCTTTGAACAGGGGGTTGGACTAGATGACCTCCTGAGGTCCCTTCCAACCCTGATATTCTATGATTCTATCTCACAGACTGTGTAGATTTTACAAGGTCATTAACCAAGTCTAAATTAAAGGGCAAAGTTATCACAACCCATTTCCTTACTGATGCTTGGTCTAGTGCACTTCCATCCCAGAAAGTGCATCGTGGAGAACTGTACAGAGCTGGAGCATGCTGTCATAGCAGTGGACAACAACATGGGTGAAATCCTGGTCCTGTTGAAGTCAATGGGACTTTTGCCATTGACTTCAACAGGGTCAGGTTTTCACCCCATGAGTCTACTGTTCCTTCCTTTTTCTTCTTCACTCAACTATTAAAAGACAAAAGAACAGCAGCTGTTGCAGAGCTAATAGGAACTGACGAACTTGCAGTAGGTGATGCCACCTGTCCCTGTCTAATTTAATCACAATCCAAACAATCTGCCACCTATTTGCAGTGTGGATGAGGCTGGAGTGAATGTGAAAGTGACTCAGATCCTGGGAAAAGGAACACAGGTTTTGGCTCAGCATTCAGCCCGTTATGGAAGAGGATTAGTATAGTTATTGCCAGTGAACATGGGCACGCACTCTCCCTGTTTCTACTAAAACCTGATTGCTGGCTAGGAAACACAGACTCACTTACATGGTAGAGACTCGGCTGTATGTGTGCCACTGCTGATCCATCTGCAGTACATGCAGGGTTGGAAGGGACCTCAGGAGGTCATCTAGTCCAACCCCCTGCTCAAAGCAGGACATAATCCCCAACTAAATCATCCCAGCCAGGGCTTTATCAAGCTTGACCTTAAAAACCTCCCAGGAAGGAGATTCCACCATCTCCCTAGGGAACCCATTCCAGTGCTTCACCACCCTCCTAGTGAAAAAGTTTTTCCTAATATCCAACCTAAATCTCTCCCACTGCAACTTGAGACCATTACTCCTCGTTCTGTCATCTGGTACCACTGAGAACAGTCTAGATACATCCTCTTTGGAACCCCCTTTCAGATAGTTGAAAGCAGCTATCAAACCCCCCCTCATTCTTCTCTTCTGAAGACCAAGCAATCCCAGTTCCCTCAGCCTCTCCTCATAAGTCATGTGCTCCAGCCCCCTAATAATTTTTGTTGCCCTCTGCTGTACTCTTTCCAACTTTTCCACATCCTTCTTGTAGTGTGGGGCCCCAAACTGGACACAGTACTCCAGATGAGGCCTCACCAGTACCAAATAAACGGGAATGATCACATCCCTCGATGTGCTGGAAATGCCCCTACTTATACAGCCCAAAATGCCATTAGCCTTCTTGGCAACAAGGACACACTGTTGACTCAGATCCAGCTTCTCATCCACTGTAACTCCTAGGTCTTTTTCTGCAGAACTGCTGCCTAGCCATTCGGTCCCTAGTCTGTAGCAGTGCATAGGATTCCTTCTTCCTAAGTGCAGGACTCTGCACTTGTCCTTGTTGAACCTCATCAGATTTCTTTTGTCCCAATCCTCTAATTTGTCTAGGTCCCTCTGTATCCTATCCCTACCATCCAGCATATCTACCACTCCTCCCAATTTAGTGTCATCTGCAAACTTGCTGAGAGTGCAGTCCACGCCATCCTCCAGATCATTAATGAAGATATTGAACAATACCAGCCCCAGGACCGGTCTTTGGGGCACTCTGCTTGACACCGGCTGTCAACTAGACATGGAGCCATTGATCGCTACCCAGTGAACCTGATGATCTAGTCAGCTTTCTATCCGCCTTATAGTCCATTCATACAGCCCATACTTCTTTAACTTGCTAAAGTCAAGGAATAACACAGCCACTGCTTCCCCCCATCCACAGAGCCAGTTACAGGGGCGGCTCTAGACATTTCGCCGCCCCAAGCACAGCGGCATGCCGCAGAGGGCGCTCTGCCGGTCTCCGGTCCCGCGGTTCCGGTGGACCTCCCGCAGGCGTGCCTGCAGAGGGTCTGCTGGTCCCGCGGCTCCACCGAAGCCGCGGGACCAGCGGACCCTCCATAGGCATGCCTGCGGGAGGTCCACCAGAGCTGCGGGACCAGCGGACCCTCCGCAGGCATGCCGCCGAAGGCAGCCTGCCTGACGCCCTCGTGGCGCCGGCAGAGCACCCCCCGCAGCATGCCGCCACAAGCTCGTGCTTGGCGTGCTGGGGCCTGGAGCCGCCCCTGGCCAGTTATCTCATCATAGAAGGCAATTAGGTTAGTCAGGCATGACTTGCCCTTGGTGAATCCATGCTGACTGTTCCTGATCAATTTCCTCTCCTTGAAGTGCTTCAAAATTGATTCCTTGAGGACCTGATCCATGATTTTTCCAGGTACTGAGGTGAGGCTGACTGGCCTGTAGTTCCCTGGATCCTCCTCCTTCCCTTTTTTAAAGATGGGCACTACAGTAACCTTTTTCCAGTCATCCGGGACCTCGCCCGATGACCATGAGTTTTCAAAGATAATGGCCAATGGCTCTGCAATTACATCCGCCAACTCCTTTAGCACCCTCGGATGAAGTGCGTCCGGCCCCATGGACTTGTGCTTGTCCAGTTTTTCTAAATAGTCCTGAACCACTTATTTCTCCGCAGAGGGCTGGTCACATCCTCCCCATACTGTGTTGCCCAGTGCAGTAATCTGGGAGCTGACCTTGTTCATGAAAACAGAGGCACATCCTCCCCCATTCATTAAGGGGCCCCACACTTTCCTTGACCACCACCTTGTTGCTAACATACCTGTAGAAACTCTTCTTGTTACTCTTAACATTCCTTGCTAGCAAGTGTGATTTGCACTTGGAGTTGCAGTGTGAGTCTGTCCACTGTACAGTCATAAGTGGTTTTTCTGCTGTGTGATCACCTGAACTCTGTTTGTCACATCTACTTATGATCTCTCCACCCATCCAGATGCAATTATTTGGGTGTAAAAGTAGTTAGATGCATCAGAACCAGATACTATGAGATTCCAAGAGGGGCAGTGTAGTGGGATGATCAGCCGCTCCTGCCCGGGAGGGGTTAAAAATAACCCTGGGGAGTCCTGTGGATGGGAGAAGGCAGCTGCTAGGCTGATTGGGGAAGGAGCTGCAGCTGGGTCATGCCCCAGTCAGGCCACAGCCGGCCTGTATAAAAAGGCTGTGAGCCAGAGGCCCAGAAGGAGTCTCTCTCTCTCCAGGCTGGGAGAGAGCAGGGCCTGGCTGCCTGCAGGAAGGGCACTGGAAGTGGAGCAGGGCTGGGGAGAGCCAGAGGGGCAGGGGCTCTCCAGGCTGGCAACTCCCCAGGCTGCAGGGCCTGGTCCAAGGCCCATAGTGGTACGGGGAGACAGAGGAAGGCAGCAGGTCTGAACCCCCTTGGCTATGATGAGTGGCTTTTACACTGCAGTCTGCCCCAGGGAGCGGGGGCTTGGTGATGACTGGCAGTAGCCCAGACTGAGGCAAGGTGGGGATTAGAGGGTTGGAGATTCCCCAGAGAGGGAAGAATCAGAGACTGGTGGGGGTATTGCCAGGGGGCAGCTCCAGGGTAAAGGGGCACCAGGGTCCGGGAGGGACACAGGGCCAGTGGCAGCGGGACACCGGCCTACAGAGGGCGCTCTGCACTGGAAAGAGCTAATTCCCGGAGATGACGAGCAGGTGGTGCTGCAGGGGTGAGTCTGGCATGTTTACAGGTAGGTTTTCTGATTAACTGTTAGTATTTTAAATCAAACTCTGGTAAACAGGCAAATATGACTGGAAAAAGTACACCTACTCCTGAATCATTTAAGGGAGCTGCCTGTTAATGCTAGCAAGGCATCCCGGGTTAGGAGCCAACCTGTAAATCTGGGTTCAGTATGCATGACCTGCTGGTGTGGTATGATAACAGTTACCATCTATCAGTCCATAGGACAGTAACCTAGTGGTTAGAGTGCATTACATCCCACTTGGTGCCTGATCCACTGAAGATATGACTCTGTTACAGGGCCTGGTTACAAAAGCTGGCGCTCAAGCTGTACTGACTTAAGTTTTCAGTTCTACATGTTCCTGATTCAGTCCCTGCTGTGTTGATATCATAGTGGCTATCACACAAGGATCTCTCACTTTATTGTATATGCATAAATATCAGTAACATGTTATAGCCCTATGAACATGTAGCTAACTTTATCCTCAGTTGTAATATAACATCAACCTTTTTTTCCTATTCCCTTAAGACACACAGGGAAAGACATTTTATATGCATTAGTTCACCTCTGATAAGTTCAACGGATATCCAGTGCTGTGTTATTTAAAGCTCTGGGTCAAAAACCCACTAAAGTCAGTGGAACTATCTGAGTGATGTAAGCAGGGATTTGCCCATCAGAGGTAGAACAACAAGGGTTTTTGCACTTAGTTCATGTTCAGCTGCATTTTCCCACCTTCTCCTCTTCACCCCCCATTGGAGCTCCTTTGTCTCTTCCTCTGCTCCTTCTTCACAGTCTGTTCTTAGCATGACACATGCTCAGCAAAACTTGAGTCTGCAGCAAACTTGCCCAACCACAGCGTCTGAGTGGATTCAAAATGAGGCGTTCAGTACTGTGGTGATGTGTGTAGGATGCATGTTCAGATAACTATGATGGATAAAGTGAATGCAAAATTTCGACTCAAACTCAGAAAGCAAATATACCAGGAAATATATAAGCAGGAAATAAATGAGAAGATATACAGCAAGTGCCACGTAGCAGCCATTTTTTCACACCATCCATTTGCCTTAGATAACTAAATTTTACCTCCATATTCCTTAAGGTAAGTGTTGAAAAGGGACCACTCAGTGCAACAACAGTAAATCTCACAGAATTGCTGGTTGAGGAATGAAGCCAAGGATCGGCACCAGAGTCAACTGCCAGTAACCAGACCCTGGGGCCAAACCAGAGTCAGAATCAGAAATGGAAACTGAGGTCAGGTACTAAATGCCAGAACCAAGGGACAAGCTGGAGTCAGGTCAGAAGTGAGCGGCCCGGGTCACAGACATGACTGGTCACGGAGAAGTAGAGGTGAGATGTAAGGACAGGCAAGGCTCGAACACGTTCGGAACAGTGGCAAAGGCAGGATCCAGGAGCAGAGCAAGACTCAGGAACAGTGTTGGGTGCAAGAGGCAGGTACAATCAGGGTCCAATGCAGCCACAACAGGAAACCACCTTGTTGCTCAGACAAACTTCCTGTTCTTCCTCCTGGTTTAACTAGAGTAGTGGGCCAATCGGTGGAGCTGGGCTATCCTCCAATTAGAGCTCCCCTAGATGAGGCCTTAGTGCGGCTATAGTGGTAGTAGCTTCCCACCCCACCTGGCTTCAATAGTCACTGGGTGGAGTTCAGGATATGGCAGCTGTCTGGTGACCCTCCCCAGCTTGGGATCAAAACCTGGGACATCAAGCAGGGATTATGGCCCAAAGTTCAAAGTGCTTTGAGGATGTAAAAAAACTAAAAATGTAAACTTCTTCCTCCCCAAAAAAGCAACACCCTATTGAAATGCTAATACATACTTAATTAATTAGTTAGTTATTAGGAGAAAACCTGATCTTGCGAGATTTTTTCAGACCGATGTTGTAGACACAAGACATTTTGGATGCATTTTTTACCCAAAGCCCTGGTCCAGCAAGACACATAACATTTGCAAACTTTACGCATGTTGAGAGTCTCATTGAAGCCAATGTGACATACTTAACATTAAACATATACTTAAGTATTATGTTGGATCAGAACACAATCTATATTTTGATGTTAGCCCAATTACTCCTATAGTCATTTATGCATTTCTAGGGGTCTGGGGACACCAGGAAAATCATTCTGAGAACACTATAAAGTTACTATTGACTGTAGCTCTTTGTAGGCGACAAAGTCCTGTGAAGTTAGTTGTTTTCCCTCTGATTTAAATGGAAATAGGATCTGACCCATAAGAAAGATTTTTTTCCAATCCATCATTTGATTGATGTTCTTAAAAATGTCAGATTTAAAGGATTAAAACCCAGGACGGCTATTAAGAATAAACAAAACATCATGGTACAAGAGATGTCATCTTGATTAATTGATAAAAATAATACACCATCAGTACCAATTTTATAGCAATTTGAAATAATTTTATTGGGAAAAAAATTGATTCGTAAAATAACTCCAAAGTGTGAGTGTTTCGGTAGAAAAGGCGCTGTCATCTTTGAAGCTCTTACATTTTCATGCCAATAGGAGCAATTAAAACACTGCATTTCTAATGAACAAATAAAATAATTGAAGCAATTCTCTTAATTCTTTCCAGAGTTTCTTTTTTTAATGGATCAGATTGTACATGAGTAGCATTAACTCCAAGAAAAAGAAAGATCCCTTAAAGTTAAACTTCAGAGGCAATGTGCATACCCATGTGTATTTTTATGTAAAATAATCCTTTCTTTATCTTTTTTTCTGTTTCCAATGTTTGTTTAAAAATAAATGTAACCTTTTTTAAACCTAAAAAAAGAAAATGTTTCAAAACATCAAAAAAAATGCAAATCCCATATATTTTTCAACTGAGAATTTTTATTAACTTTTCATATATTTATATATATAGGGAGGAAAAAATATTCAGTGAAGTGCAATGCTGTCCCTTATCTTTGAATCAGATCCTGAAGTTCTTACTCATGGTCTGATCCTGCTTCCATATAAGTCCAAGCTAAACTCCCACTAACCTCAATAGGAGCTTTGCTTGAGTAAAGATGAAGATTCAAGATTTAACATCTACAGGGCTCTTATAATGCCCACTGAATTCAGTAGCAATCCTCCAAGGGATGTTGGACTGTATTCATATAGAGTGTTATATTAACATGTTGTATAATCATTTTCTCAGTATGTTTCATTTATTCAGTGCCTGGACATTTAGGCTTTGATTAAGCAAAACACTTAAGCACGTTCTTAATTCTCATTGACTTCAATGGGACTTAAGCACATGTTTAAAATTCAGCACATGCTTGAGTGCTTTATTGAATCAGGGCCTTAAAAAGGCAAGTTCCTTGCACAAAGGATCTTCTGTCTAGGAGTGTAATCCTGTTACCCTCAATTATAAGAGTAGAACTTACTATATGCATTCAAGCAGTTTTATTAATATTTGATACAATTACTCGTGTGTGTAATGAACTTGCCACTCTAGCCTGGAAGAGTCCTCTACCAGAGCTAGAGCACAAAGCAGAAACCACTACTACTGGAATTCAAGGGTCAAATTCACTACACTGCAGCAGCAGAGGGAAAAGCTGGATGAAAAATGGCTTTTTGGTCAGAATGGAATTTTTTGCTGGAAATGTGTGATCTCTATTATTTTTAGTGATTTTTTTCAAACCCCTTCTCCCCCTAAAAAAGTTTGTTACATTTTAGCAATCATATACTGCAACATTTTGGCCAAAACACCCAGCTGCAAACACAAAATGTGCTCCTTTTGGGGGCGGGGGGGCGCTTCAACAACCCCTCCTCCCCCCCCCAAAAGCTTTTGAAGCAAAATTTCTACAACAATGAAAACTTTTTCCATTTGCATCAAAATTGTTCAGGGGAACAAAAACCATTTCCTGACCAGCTGTAGTAACAGGCAGTTAACATCTGGATCATTCACAGAGGGGATCACAAATGCACTTGGCCCAGTGTGCAAGTCCAACAGGCAAGACACTGCACACAAGAAAGGCTCACCAACCCAAGAGGGTTGATATGGCATAGCTTAGAAGAGCCCTGTGTATTTCACATTTACAAAATACCAGAAAATAAAGTGAAAAAGAACACACAAAACAACATAAAATGAAAAACTCTCCCTGCAGCAGCAGCTCCTGCTGCTCCTGCCCTGTGGGCCTGGCTCGGCTCAGCTCCCTGCTCCGAGCATCGTGGCCTGGTACACAGAGTGGCAGCACTTCTCAGGTTTGCCCCCGCTCACCTCCATCCTGACGGCGGTTGGGAGGGCAGGTCAAGTGACAACATCACTCCGGCGCAATTGGCTTTGCTAGAGAAGTTTGATTCTGGCAATTCAGGCAGAAGGCCTTGCTGGATCCAGAGATTTGAGCGATTCCACGTGGCTTCTGGTATAACAGAGAAAGCACAAGAATTCCAGGTGAATGCCCTGATATTTGCCATGGTGATGCTGCTAACATCCTCTGGGCCCTACCCCTCGCTGATAAAGAAAAGAAAGAACACACCAAATTGAAAGAGGCTTTTGATACCCATTTCATAGGCAGACAGAACATCATATATGAAAAGGCCTCAATTTACCTCTGAAACACAGGGCTTGCACACGTCCTTGATTTTGAACATCCCACTAGTAGTCCACATTACCCCCAGAGCAATGGGGATGTGAAGAGAACAGGGCAGACTTTATCAAGACTTCTGTAAAAATTAGTTGAGCCCTACAGAGTGCTCGGTCAACCTTGCTTGTGTCTGGACTCTCTCCAGCAGAATTTCTGGTGGGAAGATGACTTAGAAAACCTTTACTTGTGGCTCCACAAGGAATTTCAAAATTGAGTCCCTGAAATAAAAATTAATCTGCAACAAAATAGCAGTGTTTGGCATGGAACAAACACACTCCTGGAATTGAGACCATGGAACAAAGTTTGGATCACAAGCTCCTAGACGTTTGGAACTGTTTGGAACCAGGCATAAACTCCCAGATCCTACCTAGTGGAGACTTCAGGAGGAGCTGTATTCATCTTCATTATGTCCCAACACAACAAAGAGAGGATCTGGGACCTGCAGGAACTCTGTCAGGAAGTGAGCCTCTCTCCAGAGAACTCCACACACAAACTCAACAGAAATGAGAACATGGTCTGGAAGATTGATCAGACTCCCTCAAAGACTTGATCTTTGGAATACTGCTTTTGACTATTGAAATGGAATCGATATGGGGTCATAGTAATATAAATCATTTAAAGGAATTTGAAGTTTATTTTGAATTATGTAAATATACCTTGGTTTATAATTTAAGTTTTAATCTTTTATTACGAAAAAATGGAGATATGAAGTGGTTATAGAGTCCCCCACAGTTACCAGACAGGACCAGGATTTGTTGCAGCAGGGAACTTAATAAACATGGGAACTTCCTGGTCGGGGAGTTCTCTAATTCCTGCTTAAGGCCTGGCTTTTTGTGTTTGTGTCTTCATGCTACGGGGAGGAGGCGGTGGGGATGAATCACTCTTTTAGATTACTCATAAAAGCAAGGTCCCGATCACTTGTATTCATTACAATCCTATGCACTTTCTACATCAGTAGTGGTGGTAATGAGACCTGGGCAAATAAGTCACAACTGAAAATGTATTTTGGAACTATAACCTCTTTTTATGATCACAGCATGGCTGAGAGGAGATTGCAACTTCCTTGTATTAACTTGTCACTCAGCACATTACTTTTGCTTTTACTCTGTGGTTTGATCATGAAGAGTTTGTGCCTGTGAGTATCTGATACTTAATATTGTAAATTCCTGCTGTGTTGGGGATTGTGTTTTCCAAGTTTCCAGGGAGCTGAGGGGTTGTAATTATGCCTCCCGAGACACAATTCTTCCCAGAGCTGTTTCCTGAGGCAGTGTGGCTCCATAACACTCTCTCCACAGAGCAGTGGCTGTTTGACACAATCTGAGTCTTTCTATTTAAGTACAGATCAGTGTTCAGGACTGTGCAGGTTCTGTGGTTGAATCAGATCCAGCTTTTTTTTGGGGGGGGGGCAGATTGTGACACCCTAATGCTCACACTCACACCATACTTCCTCGAGTTGTTCTGTTGTGCATTGTGAGTGCCGTGTATGAAGTGAGGGAAGGCATCAGAATCCAACCCTTGGTGTACTTCTCATTATTTTGGTCTAGAAGATTACAGAGTGCATGATGCGGTGTTATAAAAGGAGACCGATTTCCTACTAGCATTCCAAATGGAATTGGTTTTCATTTAATACACTGCTGAAGATTAATTGAAAAGAGGATTTATTTTAAACTTCCACTGAGTAACATCATCATAAGCTACATGATCCTCCCTGATTAAGTCTAGTGACAAGCTATGTGCTGAAACCTTTCTTCCCTCTTAGAGGCACGTTACACAGGCTAATGAGGCCAATAAGAGGAACACCACCATGGTTCAGTCACCAACTCATATTCTGACGGGTGGCAGGGAGTTCACTGTCATTGTTTCTCTGGGGTACCTGCTAGAGCTTAATTATAGACTGCAGTTCCTGTTCTTTGTGATAATGGAAGAGAGAATAAGTATCAAAGCATATAGAATGTTATATATATCTAGTGTTTATCACCATTTTGTTTAGTGTCTGCCTATGCATGTTAATTTCATTTTCTCGAGATTATAGGCATGTTTTGTTTTTCAAGTGTATAGCTGCCAAAAATTCAGTGATTCATACTGCTGGACTATAACTGTCACAAGGTCTTTCCACTCTTGATTGTACTTTATTATTAATTTGTTAGTGCTTTTAACTGGGTGGAATTCTCTCTTTTATGTTATGCAGGAGGTCAGACTAAATGGTCCTAATGACCTTTTCTGTCCTTAAAATCTCTGAAGGCAGCCATCACTGGAGCATCTAGATGGTGTTACATCCACAACAGAGGTCTCCCTATGGGGTGGGGAGCAGGCAGATTAGGGTGACCAGATGTCCCGATTTTATAGGGACAGTCCAAATTTTTTGGTCTTTTTCTTATATAGGCTCTTATTACTCCCCACCCCCGTCCCGATTTTTCACACTTGCTGTCTGGTCACCCTAAGGCAGATACCGGGCACAGTGTTGGTATACAATACTTTAAATGGTTTTTATTGAGTACAACACAAACCTTATTTACTTTACATTTACAACCCAAACATACAATACCAGATTCCAAAGGTCAGAATGGTTCCGATGGCCAGTCGAGATTCATTTAGATCATAAGATGCGGGGAGCCAGCGAAAACCACATCTGTATCCATACGGGACTCTGGATCAATAAACGACTCAGATTTGCAGAAGTCCATTTCGTCGCATCATCCGCTCTTTGCCTTTGTTTACTAGGCCTTGTACCCACACAATTCCAAAGAGACAGTCCTGGGCAGGCCACCATGATCCAAGCTGTGCCATTTCCTCCAGTTCTTATACAATTTTATATCAGTACAGCTGGTTGTTTCCTTTTCTGCTGATTTTCCATATTTTTCTCAGAACATAACAAGATTGTTTTTGCACAAATAGTTCTAATGGTCCTTCACCTTACCTTACATTCTTGCTTTGGTTGCCAACTTGCAATGCATGTATTCATGTCAAGCATGCGTTATTCATACCAGGCCTGAATGACCTATAACATATTACATGGATATATGAATCACAATGTAGCTATCCCAACAATGAATGACAATGAATCACAATTTATATTGTATAATGCCAACAATGGCATTACGTATGTTTTGATGTATTGTCTCCATCAAGGAAAGTCTCCAGGGTTTTCAGAACTAGGTGTTTCATGTCAGGCTCTTAAGTCTATTGTTAGGTGCCCCCAAAAGAGGTCTGTTTTTCAAAAAAGCTGAGCTCCCTGCAGCTTCCCTTGACTTGGCTGTACAGTGCTTCTGGAAGTCGGATAACTGACTGGCTCCGGGTTTCTTGTACCTTCATCTCAAACATCTGGTAGTGGTCACTGTCAGGGACATGGTTTTAGGACAGGGTGGGCCACTGATCTGATCCAGTTTGGCAGTTCCTCTGTTCCTGTGTAGATAGAATGCAGTGAGCTGCAGTTTATACAGGATGATGGAGTTAAGACTCTTACAAAAAGTACTGTAGGATTTTATTTACCTCAGGTAACCAGCACCTTAATATAATTCCCATAAAAAAGATAGAAACATTGCTTGCACATTGTCCTGCAATGACTGTGGGGAGGGCTGGGTTACCGGGACTGTCCCTTAGAGGGACTTCTGGAGCTATATCCTTGAACTATCAAGAAAAGAGGAGAAGTATTTATTAAAATTGCTTTCCTTTTGATAATTAATATGCATTTAAGAAAGATTCTCCAGCATTCAATCAAGTACACTCTGGTGGATTGCAAATCTGCAAAAGCTCCTTGACCTTGACCATAGCACTCTTTCACTCAACATTGCCTGCTGGCCATCAAATAAGCAATGAATGAGTCGGGCAGTGGTCAGTGCATGTGCCATGGGAAGAAATAGTTCTAGAGCAGATAAAACAAAGCGGAAGAGGATATTTGCTATTTCACAAATTGTGATCATTTGCACATGGTCTTCTCATGAATGAAAAATGAAAGCAGTCCTATTATACAGCTGTGGAATATTATTCTGAAGGGCAGTGATATATTTTTTTCTGATAAAACCATTACAGGTTATTTGCTAGATTGTTTTTTTTTTGCTTCCAATATAACATCAGTAGCAGAGCTGTTTCGGTCTGTAGACTCTTTGGATTATCCACGCACGATCAAGGAACTGAGTTTATCTCATAGTCAGAAATGTTGTAACTATCTAAGCTGCTCTGAATTTTCTTGTTAATGTCCAGTGAAATCAGGTTAGATCTGGACTGAGTTGTCTGTGTCTCTGTCTCAGTGGGATGATTGCTATATCTTCTCGGTGTATATTTTGTCTTGTTAAGCTTCTGAACTGGAAATAAACAACTCCCCCTTGCTCCATGTGTGACATCAGGACAGTTTAGAGGCACTCAGGATAATAGGCCTCTGGTTTAAAAGGGAAGCATGTTGTGATGGGGACCCTGGAGTTGGGCACTCAGTTGCCTACTTGGGCTCTGCACAAGCAAAGCACTTAAGCATATGCTTAATTTATTCACATTAATATTTTCTTTTTATTTCAAGTCAGATGCTAGCCTGGTCAGTAATGTGAAACTTTATCTTTCCAAATAGTCCTTTTACACATCTGCCAAAGGCTGTTTAGTGGTTAGAAATCAGTATCCTAGATCACATTTCTACTTTGTGTTAGAGGGAATAATTAAAATAATGATTTTCAGATGCCAGTACAGAAGACTTTCTGAAAACTTGGCCATCCTTTTTGCTTATTCCTCCTAATTCTCTGATCTGCATTCACTGTACATTACTCCCATGAAATATTTTGTTTTCCAATGAGTAAATTCTTCAGATCTTTCAGTAACCCTTGGGGATGCTGTTCTTTTCATTATTTTCATGATCCATTTGATTAAGTTCTTGACTTAAGTTTATTTTCAGCAGGTTTTTTTTCTTTTCATTCCCTCCACTTGCCTCAGAAAATATTTTGATGGAATTGCATTAGGAAGTAAAATATTTTTTATTCAAAACACTGCCCACATTTTGTTCTGCTTTTCTATTAATTTCCAGCCTTACTGCAGTTTGAAATACTGCAAACGTGTAAATATTGATATTCTTAACACTCATAGATGGTTCCACACCACAGAGGAAATAACATTTTTGATAGTGAAGGATGGTTAATGCTAGAGGTGCTAATAATGACACTTCACATTTCTATAGCATTATTCATCCACAGATCTGAAATTGTTTTATATAGGTGCGTGAGCATTTGTAAAACAAGGCATAGAAAACAAAAGTGATGTGGCAAAATTCATACTGGGTAGATATAATATCCGGGTTTCCTGACTGTCAGTTTTGTGCTTAATCCATTGCAGCTGCTTCCTCTAATGCACTTCTTTTCTGTATAATGTGGCTAAATATCTTGGGACAGATCCGGAGCCTGGTGAAAACTGTCATAGCTCCACTGAGGTCAGTGGGATCAGTATCTCAATCTGGTGTATATGGCCCCATCTTTCTGTCATGTCACTTGTGTAATACACCTCTTTGTTTGGAAAATAAAGGCAAGCACTTTCTATTTCTAGTTCTGGGGCCAAAATCATCCCTGGTCAGACTTTTGATCTGAGGGAGTTTAGATCCTGATCCAGTTCCAAACTTTGTGCCTCTCCCCTATCTCTATCATAGACTGAACAAAAACATGGGTCTACACAACCCCTTGTCTTGGGGGAACTTCAGATCAAGTTGTCTTAGACATATGTCCCAGTGATTGGGCAACAAAATGGCAGATGAAATTCAATGTTGAAAAATGCAAAGTAATGCACATTGGAAAACATAATTCCAACTATACATATAAAACGATGGGGTCTAAATTAGCTGTTGCCACTCAAGAAAGAGATTTTGGAGTCATTGAGGATAGTTCTCTGAAAACATCCACTCAGTGTGGAGTGGCAGTCAAAAAAGCTAACAGAATGTTGGGAACCATTAGGAAAGGGATAGATATTAAGACAGAAAATATCATATTGCCTCTATATAAATCCATGTTATACCCACATCTGCGTGCAGATCTGGGCGCCCCATCTCAGAAAAGATATATTGGAACTGCAAAATGTGTAGAAAATGGCTATTTGAAAATGATTAGGGGCATGGAACAGTTTCTATAGTAGGAGAAATTAATAAGACTGTGACTTTTCAGCTTTGAAAAGAGATGATTAAAGGGGGATATGACAGAGGTCTATAAAATCATGACTGGTGTGGAAAAAGTAAATGAAGTGTTATTTATGCCTTCTCCTAACACAAGAACTAGAGGTCACCAAATCAAATTAATAGGCAGCAGGTTTAAAACACACAAAAGGAAGTATTTCTTCACACAACACATAATCAACCTATAGAACTCCTTGCCAGAGGATGTTGTGAAGGCCAAGAGTATAACAGGGTTCAAAAAAGAACTAGATAAATTCATGCAGGATGGATCCATCAATGGCTATTGGCCAGGCTAAGCAGAGATGGTGTCCCTAGCATCTGTTTGCCAGAAGCTGGGAATGGGTAAGAGAGGGTGGATAACTTGATGATTACCTGTTCTGTTCATACTCCCAGAAGAACCTGATATTGGCCACAGTCGAACAACAGGATACTAGGCTAGATGGACCTTTGGTCTGATCCAGTATGGCCGTTCTTATGTTCCTGTGTTCTTATGTTCAGGATGGCTTCTGCAATGGATGATATGGAGGACCAATAGAAGTCTCACAAATGATTTTAAGTGATGCAACCCAGTTCCTATACATTACCGCCTACATCCCCTTTCAAATGCCTTTTGAAGATTCATAAGTGCTTCTTCACCCTACTATTGGGGTTGAGTAGTGGTGAAAAGGTGGGAAAAAAAGTGGGACAGAAAGAGCTAGCATCTTTCCCTAGGTCTTCTAGTGCATCGGGTCTTCCTTCCAGTCTATCTTTTATATTGTAAATCTCCTGGGCCAAGAGTTATCTAGGTGTCATGTACATGGCTGGACACATTGCTGGCAATTTAATGAATAACTGCTAAATCACAGTGCCTCCTGGGTCTAAGTGCAGCAAGAAGCAACCAAGCAATAATAAGCCTTACATAGAGATTTTTTTCATGAATAGATCCCAAGTCTCTTATTAAAGGTGGGTAGGCATCATTAGCCTTAGGTTACAGGTGGGCAAACTGAGGCACACAGAAGATAAAGACTTGCCCTGACCCAAAGACAGACTCAGAAATAGAAGCAAGTCTTCGCGATTCCCAGTCAAATGCTCTTCCTATCCCTCACTTATGGAGCATTGGCTACAAACCATAACAGAGCCATATGTTTGTACTCAGTGGAACCCCACTGAGCTCAGTCAGAGCAAAATGAAGTCAGGACCCCAAGATTTCGCCCTAACTGTTCAGTGTGATAATTCCATTGTGTGCAATTGCGGCACTAAATTCTGCTAATGAGGCGAGGGTACAAATAGAGTGAACAGATAGCAATTGTGAAAAATCAGGACAATATTTTGGGGGGGGGGGGGCGGAAGGAAGGTGGTTTCATATATAAGACAAAGCCCCTAATATCGGGATGGTCCCGATAGTATCAGGATGTCTGGTCACCCTAGGTACAAATGTTATTTGAATGATACTAATGCTAGCTTGTTTGTGATCCATGGCTAAATATAATCAATATTATGATTCAGTGATGCTGCTTCCACTTCTGAAAATGTGAAATTTGATTTTAAAATAGCAAGTAAAATATCCTACACTTTTATAGCTGGGGATGGTGTGTGTGTGGGGGGGAGGGGCACGGAATGAATTGCTGACACACTGATTTACCTGCCATTGCATTTTCATTGCATCTGTGTACCTTGTAAATGAATATCAGCTGTAATTAAGGCTGCATTCAAATGAATATGAGCTATTATACCATAAAACAAATAATTCTTGACCATTCTCTGTGAAAACAGCAACTGACAAATTCTCATAGCAGACATAGTACTCATAATTTATAACAGCTAACTCATAATTATCTGTGAGCAGTGCCTTTTTTATCTTGGCTTTTGGTACAGTGAACCTTTTAAAAATAGTTCACTCTACAAGTTTCCACCTGACATGTTCCAATTTAAATTCAATTATTTGGGGTGAATGAGTTGCAAATTATTATGGCTTAAAGATGGACATACCCTGTAATCAAAGTAATATGAATTTTACAAGCATAGAGGCGATTGCAACTGGACATCCATGTCCAGATTAAACTATTCTTACTGCCAGTTATTTAACACTTGTGTGTGGGGAGGGAGGGGGAAAACATAAGAATTGGCATATTTTAACAGACTTAAGATTCACCTAGTTGAGCATCCTGTCTCCAACTGTGATCAGCACCAGAGCTTCAGAGGAAGGTGTAAGAACCAGACAGTAGGCGGATGTGGGATAACCTGTTCCCAATGAAGGTCTCCTCATAATCCCTGATGGTTGGAGGTTGGCTTTTACTGTTATTACAAATATTCTTGGTCTCCATATAAATAGTACAGTATTACTATAGTAAATTGTAGTGTCTTCCTCCTTTTAGTGTAGTGGAATTTTCTTGTGGGTAAGACAACGTGTAACGCCAACAGACCCCAGTTGCCAGTGAACAGGCGATCTCTGGAGCGTAGTGCACGAGCTTCTACCACATGAGCTGAAAGCCAACTGCCTGTTAGCTAAGGCTGTAGAGCAGACTCGTTTTATCTCTCTCTTTAAGTGGTCTCGGTGCCACTGGATGGGATGGAACACCACACCCAAAAGATGCAAATGCACTGGGACTCTGCAGGAGAGGTGGTTAGGAATTTTTTGACAACATATTTTTTCAGCAGAAAATACTGATTCATCAAAACCTTTCTTTGCGGAAGGCCTGGCTTCGACTAAACTTTCTCAGGTCCAGGATGGAATGTCTGGTGTGAGGCCAAGAACCAGTTCGAGACTATCCAATACTTTGGTGGTTTGGGCACACCTAGGAGCAGTGGGAGAGTGAGGTTCAAATCCCTCTGTAATCCAGATGAGCACTCTAATAACCGCGTTGTAGAGTCAGCCTTTCTCTCAGTGCTATTTAATATGGAAGTTATACAAAGTGAACCATCTCCAACAGAAGAGATTGAGGGAGCCCTATCTCAGAGGTTATAGCACTTGAGTGAGGTGGGGAAGACCCAGGTTTAAGTCCCTGCTCTGAATCAGACAGATCCCAGACTTGAACCTGATTCTTCAGGTGTGAGCCCTCTCCAGCTGGCTTCTGGGGTGGTCTTTCTCCACCTTTTCACAAAAAAAAATTGTGAAAGGTATCCATTTTGTCCTGGTTCAGAGGGGGAACATTGTTGAAATCTCAATTATTTGCAGGATACGAAAGCCATTTCCCATCGAGCTGTACTCAAGAGATCTGTGTTCAGTTCCTAGCACTATTTACTATTCTGAGCCTCCCTCCCTGTTTGTGTCTTTACTCCCTCGCTTATGTCTTGTCGTGTTTAAACTGTAAGCTGTGTGAGGGAGGAACTATCATTTTATTGTGCATGTATGCTGCCAAGCACGGTGGGGCCCCAATCCCTTACTAGGGCTGTATGTGGGAAAACAATACAAATCATAATTGATATTGAAATTCTATTCAGTTCAGTTCTCAAGAACTGTATCAAGCAATTCCTCAGCTTTGCATCTGTCAAATGTGCTGTATTCTCTGCAGTCCCATGCAGGGGGTTTGTAAGCACTCTGCATCATAACCATATTTCATGTTTCTTTCAGGCGATGCATCCTTCAAGACTCTACAAAGCGATCTTATTTGGCAGAAACGCTATGCGTGAAATTAAGCAAAGTGGCAGAGTCTTCAGGTTCACGAAGGGGCATTTTGTTTGTGGACCATGACTCCTATAGAAACTGAAACTTCAGCAAATATGTTTTAATTCATTTATATTCTCTTCTGTTTCCAGGAGCATCCTGCAGATATAGAGATCAATATTTTGTAACTCCAGACTTATCCCCAAATGCAAAAGCATTACTGGGATGCTGTGCTTTGAAACAACAAACCAAACCAAAAAAACCCAACAGATAAACCAATGCTACCACAAAACTTTTTAAGGTCCAGATCCACAGCTGGTGGAAATCAGCCCTTTTGTATTTTAAAATGTAGGCTTTTTGTTTTTGCTTTTTTAACTACATTCTATCTTCAACATGCAGCAAGCTGAAAAGGTATCAGACAAACTAAGTACGTGATAAAATGGAACAAAGTTAAATTTCTAGTTATAAGGCATACAAATTGAATGCTTTTCCATAAGAAAACATAAAGATTAACATTCCCAAAGGGAATGTCTTTAAAAGGATGAAAAATTCATACGTACTGGTGGATTAACTGCTGTGAATAGAAAATGTCAGCTTCGTTCCTGGTCTATAATATCATGTACACTGTACAACTCATCCTCTCCCTTAGTACAGAAAGAAACACAAAAGCATCAGTTGTAATGAGAGCTTAAAAAGCAAACACAGCTTGGAGTTTAATGAATTGAAGGCACTGGAAAGGGGCTCACCCAAGCATGCTGTGTGTGTGCATGTGTGTAAAGGAAAGAGATTTAAAATATTTAATATATAAAAAGGGCTCTAGAGGTGATCCTGGCAATTACAGACCAATAAGTCTAATGTCAGTACTGGACAAGTTAGTTGAAACAATAGTAAAGAATAAAATTGTCAGACACATAGAAGAACATAAATTGTGGGCAAAAGTCAACATGGTTTCTGTAAAGGGAAATCATGTCTTACTTATTAGAGTTCTTTGAAGGGGTCAACAAACATGTGGACAAGGGGTATCCAGTGGACATAGTGTACTTAGATTTCCAGAAAGCCTTTGACAAGGTCCCTCACCAAAGGCTCTTATGTAAATTAAGTTGTCATGGGATAAGAGGGAAGATCCTTTCATGGACTGAGAACTAGTTAAAAGACAGGGAAAAAGGGTAGGAATAAATGGTACATTTTCAGAATGGAGAGGGGTAACTAGTGGTGTTCCCTAAAGGTCAGTCCTCGGACCAATCCTATTCAACTTATTCATAAATGATCTGGAGAAAGGGGTAAACAGTGAGGTGGCAAAGTTTGCAGATGATACTAAAGTGCTCAAGATACTTAAGACAACAGAGCAGACCGTGAAGAACTTCAAAAAGATCTCACAAAACTAAGTGATTGGGAAACAAAATGGCAAATGAAATTTAATGTAAAGTAATACAAATTGGAAAAAATAACCCCAACTATACATACAATAATATGGGGGCTAATTTAGCTACAACTAATCAGGAAAGAGATCTTGGAGTCATCCTGGATAGTTCTCTGAAGATGTCCACACAGTGTGCAGTGGCAGCCAAAAAAGCAAACAGGATGTTAGGAATAATTAAAAAGGGGATAGAGAATTAGACTGAGAATAAATTATTGCCCTTATATAAATCAGTGGTACACCCACATCTCAAATACTGCGTACAGTTGTGGTCTTCTCTTCTCAAAAAAGATATACTGGCACTAGAAAAGGTTCAGAAAAGGGCAACTAAAATGATTAGGGGTTTGGAGAGGGTCCCATATGAGGAAAGATTAAAGAGGCTAGGACTCTTCAGCTTGGAAAAGAGGCGACTAAGGGGGGATATGATAGAGTGGTGTGGAGAAGTGAATAAGGAAAAGTTATTTACTTGTTTCCTTAACAAAATGGCAGATGAGGGGAAAAAACAAAACAAAACAAACCTTCAAAGGTTTTTTTCTCTCTCCTGCTGATGATAGCTCATCTCAATTGATTGGCCTCTGACAGTTGGTATGGTTACTCCCACCTTTTCGTGTTCTCTGTATACATTGTATGCATCCGATGAAGTGGATTTTAGCTCACAAAAGCTTATGCTTTTCTGTGCAACTATGAGATCTAGAGACTTTTTTTAAATCGGCACTGACATTCTTATGTCATCAAATGACTCCAGGAACTAGGGCTTTATACTGTGAGTCTCACAATTAAATTGTAAGAGGCAGCACATTAAAAAAGAAGTCTAATATGCCCAGTGCAAGTTGGGGATAGAAAATATATGTCTTTACAAATGCTGATTTTTTGTTTGCAAATAGTAAATTCTCTAAAATATGTATTTGTCAGGTCACCAAAGCTATCTGCAAATTTGGGTCATTCAGCAAATAATTGTGGCCAAAACAAAACTGATTTTTTCCCCATAAATGTCAAAACATTTTGTTTCAACATTTTTGCAATGAACTGATTGGGCATTTGGGTTCAAAACGAAGAAATGGTAATTCAGATTGAAAAAATGCTTCATTCAACTCAACCAAAACTGTACCCAAATGATCTTTTCAGTTTTCCTGTATTAGGATTCATGTCATGACATCAGACAACCATCTCAATCAATTTATTAATCAAATATTGTACACCAAAGATGAATCAGCATGATACAGAAAATATTAATACCTCACCGGATCTGGGAACACTGGCTTGTTGCCTCCTTGTTCCAAATTGGTTACAATTTTGTAGGTTTTTATACACTACTTGTTTACTTAATTTGGGCCCAAGTGGCCTGACCAAGAATGCACAGCAAGTTAGTGACAGACCTGGGAAGGTGAGGATGAAAAAGAGACTGGGGAGAATGTAGACTTCTCTCTTTCCCCGGTCCAGCAAACCAATGGAAGTAGTGATCAAGGGAAATGGGGACAATTGCAAATGCAAGGTGGGATTAAAAGGCCTGCTCTTCTCTGACTGCACTAATAGGTGCTGGCTGCTCTTAATCCGAGACTGGACTACCAAAGAGAACAGCAGTTCAGTCTACAGTAGCCCGTTCTTAGGTGTCTGATGTTCTCAATTCACATGCCCATCATGCAACAGGGAGCGGGGAAACGGAAGATATGCCTCCATGGTTCTTAAGCAGAGGTAAGATAGCGAGTAAAGGGGGGAGGAAATGAGTGCATTGATGGCATGGGAAAATGAGACTGAAGGGAAGCGAATCCTTCCAGGAATAACCCCAAAATCTTAACATCTGAGTTCCATAGGGAGTTTTTCATGGCAAGAAACAGCCCTAAATATTCTCTGCATGTAAAAAAAAATGGTTGCTATTTCAAAGGATAATCAGTAATTGGTATTACGTGTAGTGTTTTGCCATATAGCACAGCCCACTTTGATTGATGTGATAGACAAGATATATTGGTAAAATATTTCCTATAAGAGTACCTAAAGTAAATTAAGATCCAGATGGTCACTTGTGAAGAGGAGCTTTTAAATATAGCTTGTAAAAGTCCAACCACCCCCATCAAAATGTGGGTGGAATGGCTGATTTCTGAACCTTTGCAGAGAAATAGATCTATCACATGGAAGGAGTGCATAGTGCTCTGTCTCTTGCCCTCTGCCGGCACTAGCAAGGAGCTGATAATTGCTACCCACAATATTTCCTAAAGTGATTTTAACTTTGGCAGCATGACTCATCAGCTCAAAGAATTGTTGCCTTTAGAGGCATTTGATCAAAAATGTGCTGCTAACCCAAAATGGTAATTCCAATGGCCATTTATCATCGGGTCCCAAGAAAGCTCCATGATGAACGGACAATGCTAAACTAGAAAGGGAAAATGAAAGACTAAAGATAACATATTACAACTCAGAAAACTAACACTCCAACATGCTCACTAGCCCTTACTGTGCATGTTGGCTTTTAGGAATTACCAGCTATATTTTGTTGTTGCATGGAATCCTATAATTGATAAACAGCTAGCTAGAAAACCAATCTAGACACATTTTAGGCATTTATAAATCCAACCAACTATTGTTTGTATTAATGCCACATGCTAATATAATCTAGTGCTTTCTACAGGGGAATAGATCTTGGAGGAAAGAGCTTTATTACAGATTAGATGAGTTACACCTAAGAACACAATTGCCTTTGATCTTATAGCAGCTCCAATCACAACAGCATTTTGTATTTTTTCTTGTGAAATCTGAAGGCACATGAGTATTAAGATGTGATTTGAAAGCTTCAGCCCTCCCCACAATCATTGTTTTCACCATGTCTGACAATGCTGTTCACATAAATCAATAAGAAATGTGCCGTGGTTAAGTTAAAACTGAAAACCACAGCTCTAACAGCTATTATAACAAATGACTCCGTGATGGAAAATATTGTATGGGTGCTTGCAGGACAGGGGCGTATATGCAGTCAGCTACTAATGGGGAAAATTAAAACTGCATCCAATGGTGAATATTGCACAGAACTAGTTCTGTAAAAAGGTAACTATGACAGTGCATTTGCTGGGTGTGTATGGTATAATGTGGTCTTTGATTTGATTTCCCGCTAAATCTTTTCTGGTTCGTAAGTCAGTTTGCTCAAGTTTTTATATACAAACTGGACTATTTTCAGCAGTAATTGGAAAATCCAAGGGCTTACTTGTCCACCAGTGGTCAGTCTTCTGTTTCTTTTTAGCAGCATGGGCTGGAGGATATTAAGTTGTTGCAGAAAGTACAGTACAAGCTCCAATAAAAATTTAGATTGATCTAGAGCTTTGTTAAGAGTGCAGTATGTACTGTTATGCCATGTACAGCGAGTATCTCTGCAGATACTGTGCCATTTGCAAAGACATTGCATGCAACATCTCAGTGCAGGGCTGGGACCATGGTATCTTGAATGCTGGGATATAGCTGTATGAAATCCATGGGACTTAAAGGACGCTTAAGTGCTTTGTTTGTGTATTTGGAAGCCTGGAGGAGGCCAGCTGGTTTCAATTCCTGATGGAAAGAAAATCTTCAGATGATTGTCTGGATGGTGTACCATAGTAATAGTGTATGTAGCTTGTTCAGGTTCTGAAGGGAGTCTCATCTAACCCCTGTGCCTTCCCATATATTCACAGAAGAGACCACTGCGATCATCTAGTACAACCTCTTGTATAACAAGACCATAGAATTCCCCCAAAATAATTTCTGGTTCAACCAGAGCTTATCTTTACAAGAAATCCAATCTTGATTTAAAAATCACCAGTGATGGAGAATCTACCACAAGCCTTGGAGAGAGGTTAAGTGACTTTCCCAAGGGTGGAGCTAGGAGTTGAGCTTAGTCTCATAGAGAAGTAGGGCTGGAAGGGAGCTTAAGAAATCCTAAACTCCAACCCCCTGCATTGTAGCAGTACCCCATAGATCTAGACCATTCCTGACAGGTGTTTGTCCATCTTGGTCTTAAAAACCTCCAATAATGAGGATTCCACTACCTCCCTTGAAAGCCTGTTCCAGAGCTTAACAACCCTTATAGTTAAAAAGCTTTTCCTAATATCTAACCTAAATCTCCCATGCTACAGATTAAGCCCATTACTTCTTATCTTGCCTTCAGTGGGTGGGGAGAACAATTGATCATAGTCCTCTTAATAACAACCCTTATCATATTTGAAGACTGTTATCAGGTCACTCTTCAGTCTTCTTGAGTCCACACTAAACATGCCCAATGTTTTTAACCCTGCCTTATAGATCGGGTTTTCCTCATAGATCAGGTTTATCAGTTTTGTTACTCAGCCTTTTCCACTAAGCCACATGAAATGAAGATGGTGCTGGTGAACAAGGGGAGGAGAGACTAGGTATGTACAGATGATCTTTGACACCTCAAGCTGTTACTGAGGATCTCCACCCAAAGAAAACCTGTAGCAGTTTCTGAAATTTCTATAACACGCACCAACCAATTAAAAGTAAAACAGCAAACAAGCAAGCAATCTAATTAAAGCAACCAAGAGAGGCAAAAAAAAAAAAGAATATAGCCTCAGTGACAAGAGTTCAAAGACTGCAAATGTAAAAAAAAAAGGTACAAACTATACAGCTAAACACACCTATTAAGAATTTAATTAAAGTTGATGGAGCATGGACTGTAAAAGTTAAGGAAAATTGAGACTGCAAGAAATATTAAACTTAAAATAAGCACTTGAGACTGATGCAGAAGAATAGCTAGATAAGCCCTGTATTCAGCGACTGTAACATAACTGGGTGAAGTCCTGCATCCATAGAAGAGCCAAACCCCAGAATGTCTATAGGTGTGCAAGATGGAAGTGGGCTGTGCAGAAAGACTCCATAGGTCTAGGCAGGTGATTCTTTCACTCTGGAAGAACTTTCATACTACAAGTTTCATTTGTGTTTTGATATGTATTAATTAACACAACAGTAAATTCCAGTGTGACCATGTAACCTGTACCATGGCATTCTGTCACCAACGAGTGGTGGCTGGGCCACAGATAGAGGTTTCTACAGCCTTTGCTAATAGAGCTGAGTCTTTTAGCTCAGGTAGGACAAGCTCATGCATTTAGATTCAGAGATGCCAGGTTCACTCCCCACTGCCATTGACCCAGCCTGGGGCACGACATTACAAGTAGTGTCCCACAGTGCCGCACTAAGTGGGTTAAAACAGGACATGAACATTTCTTCTAGCTGTGTCTAACCCTATCAGAAAGCTAAACACAGCTGGGAACAAATGCTTGTGTCCTAGAAGAGCTGTTTGTGTAGCTCAGTGGTTTGAGCATTGGCCTGCTTAAACCCAGGGTTGAGTTCAATCTTTGAGGGGGCTACTTAGAGATCTGGTGCAAAAATTAGTCCTGCCTAGTGAAGGCAGGGAGCTGGACTCAATGACCTTTCAAGGTCCCTTCCAGTTCTAGGAGATTGGTGTATCTCCAATTATTAGTAATTAGAATTTGCTACCATGTGAGTGAATGTGTTTTAGAATATTACTGAAAAATCAAGTGTAGACATACCCTGCATGCAGCAGGACCATTGGCGGACTGGTAGATTTTTGACTGGTGCCCTCCTAATATGCCCAGGGAGGCATAGACATAACCTATCCCTATCGTAAAAATAATACCTGCTGTAAAATCACTGGACACTGATGATTTCTGTATATTGTTTGTATTCTACTGAGGACATTATTGTTCATTAGTAGAATCTTATCTGTTTCAGTTTCTTTAATTAGTGTAGTTTGATTCCATTCAATGCTTCTTCGTAGTGTGATAAACTCAGGACAGACAGCTGCGAGGGAGGGGTAGAAATCAGTCTCAGAGGGTTAAAAGGCCCTCCTCCCTATCAACTGGAGGGTAACTACGGGTCAATCAGGTTTAGCTGAGAAGGGGTTACCAAAGTATCAATTAGAATCAGCTGAGAGGGAGCTACCTGAGGTTAATTAGGATCAGCTGATTCCAACTAAGGGCTGCTTGAGACCTTTTTAAACCCTCCCCTGGGAGGAAGGAGAGGGGGAGAGAAGGAGCCTTGCTGCCAGGAGCAGTGAGAGTCACTAGGAGGAGAGGCAGTATTCTCTCCCACAAGGGAGGAAAAATAGGCTAAAAAGGACTGGTGGAGAGAAGGAACATACTTCCCCTGTGTCCCAAGGGGGCCACATTACCCAAGCCTGTCTCACCAGGGCTAAAAGCAGCAGAGGCTGGGGAGACCGAGAAGGTGCCTTGCCACAGTAGCAATAGAAAAGTACAGGTATCTGATTATAAGGAACTGAATGATAGGCAGATGGATAGTTGGTGTACCTTGATGTAATGCTATTGATTTCAGTGGGCTTGTGCTGATTTACATTAGATGAAGGTCTTGCTTGAGAGAGAGTGAGAGAGAGATAGATATAGAATGGAAAAATACTGGTATAGGGACACACTGAGTATTTTAGGAGCTACTACTGCTTATAGTAACTTAGTGGACTTTAAGAAAGAAGTGATTCTAAAGGATTTTAATAAAGAGTAGGTGGTGACTCAGTGAAAAAAGAACCTGCATTTATATATGCTAATAACCACACTTCAGGGAGACTGATCATGAGATTAAAGTTAAGCATGTGGTTAATTGCTTTGATAGATAGGGACCCGTCTGGATTTAGTGCAGATGACAGTCATGATTGAATTTCTTTATTTCTCATACAACAGATGCAGTCTGGGAAGTTGCACATCAATTTTCTTCCCCAGACACTCCACCGATGTGCCTCAAACCCTGACCTGGAAAAACTGTGGAGTAGAATGTCAGATCTCATATATGTTGATGGAACCCTACTAGCATGTATTAGAACCTTGAATGAAAATGCTGAAGTCCACTGTGGCAAATTCTCATAATGTTTTCTGCATTGCTTAAAGGCCCATCTCCTGGCATCAGGAATCTCAGCTTTTATTAGGAAAAAAGTTCCTAACCCTCCTGGCTGCAGAGAAAAGCCTGAAAATGTGAAATGCTCAACAGCGTGATTTGTAAAACAAATTTTTGGGGAGATTAGGAGTTCAATATTTGATTTTGAATGCTTGGGGATGACAATCCTGAAATTCTACTGGGACAATGTAACTCATTAGCTCCACACTGGGTACAAGGATGGATGAGATTGACTATCTGGGAGAGGGCATTAGGGAGGTAGGACAGAGAGTGTCCTTTAGGGAAAGAGCTTGGGAGCAACAAAGCTCTGGGAGAAACTCTAGTTTGAAGTTTATGTTACTGAGCCACCAGTAAAGCCAAGCCACAGGAAAGGAATGAGTTTAGACACTAACTCATAGTGTTTGAGCTCTGGGGAAGACACTCAATCCATTGAGAGGAGTGCAGTTCATTCTGCATGGACAATCAGTTTTTGGTCTCTCTACTACAAATACAAACAAGGGTAATAGCTGTGCTGATTGTGGTGGGAGATCCATTCAAGCAGATATCTGGCCACTGGAAAATATCTTTATATTGTGGTACCTTTTTTATCCATGAACTTTCAACAAACATACTTGGGGTCTGAGCCCCAGATTCTCAAGGGTATTTGAGCTTCTAACTTGACTTGATTTCAAAGGATGTTAGGAGCCTAAATATCTTCATGTTACTTCATGTATTTTGAAAAAAAATCATGCTATTATTATTATTATTATTATTTGATATTATTATACTAAAAATCATTACTATTTTTCCCTCTGTGGATTTCTAATTTTATATGTACACATAAAATAGAAGATCAGTTCATGCTAGTGCATCATCCCCTCTGGTCCTCAGTTTAATATAAAAAATTTCCTGTTCCAGCATAATTAAAATCAGCTCAATAGGTTCTTTTCTCTCTATTCAATTTGAAGTTCCTGCTGCTGAAAATACCTTTTCTTTCTCAGTCTCATGAATCAATCTAGGAGAATTATTTGCAATTCTTATCCAATTTTCTCTATTTTCTCCTCTCTCATACAGACTCCTGCCAGAATATAGTAGCTTTCTGGGCCTTTTCATGTGTTGTTTTTGACACAATGGACCATTTAAACATGCACATTCATATTTCACCAACAGACGTCCTCAGATAAAAGAGATGGCACTTTTCAGCTAGGGTCTGATGAGTGATCCTGTATGAAACCTGTAATTTCTCCCTATTGTATGTGAAAGTCCACCTGCCTATTAACAGAGAGCTGTTCCATCGCCTGCTTTTGATAATGGCCTTTTGTGAAATACACTAGCCTTAAATACCCCTAAAGGAGAAATGATTCTGAACTCACAGCTTGAAAAGAAACTGAATGCTCACATTTTTAAAAAGACAGATATTTTTCTAATGTCTGCTTTTGTAGAATTGGCAAACTTCTGGCACCAAAACTTTTTCAGTGAAAATTCAAAATGTGCTTTCCTGGAATAATTACTCACCCAGCTTTCCACAAACTTGTGTGCTACAGAGACTTGATCACACACAGATTCACAGCACAAAGGGCAAGCAAGCACCAACACAGTGATTTTTATTGTACAGATCTGGTCAATATTTATTGAAAATATTTGATAGCATTTGCACATTTCTATCTGGACAATGGCCCCTCCTGAAATTCTCTTCTGTTTAACTCCCCCTGTTTGCAAGACAAGTGTTTTCCCTGCAACCTGATGCAAAGCAGACTGCTTTCTGGTGTGCACTTCTAGTACAATCCCTGTGGACAAAGTTATTACTGTTATCTATTATCTGTATTAAAATGGAGCACAGAAGCCCTAGTTGAGACTGGGCTCCTATTATTTTAGGCATAGCGAAAAATAGTGACTGCCCCCAAAGACCTTACAGTCTAAATTATAGTGCAATGAAAACTGTGTTAAAATTTCAAGGTATCACTTTACACTGAAAAGGGTTACCTGGTCCAGCTTCCAGGGTAGGGGCTTTGTAGAGAAGCATGCAATCGGGGACTTCAGCAATCAATTAGCAAAAGAGCTAATCTGGAGCAAGGGGGATTAGGTTGTGCCTCCGTGCCTTAGGTAAGAGCCTGCTCTCTCTTTCTCCGTATTTGGTTGGTGTGTGTTAGGGTATGTCTACATTGCAATTAAAAACTCACTGGGTTCAGGCTGTGGGGCTAAAAACAGCAGTGTAGACATTCTGGCTGGGGCTACAGCCCAGACTCTGAAACCCAGCAAGTGGGGGTGGGTGTAGGGTTTGGGCCATGGCACCAATACATACCCACTTCACAGGGTTTCAGAGCCCAGGCTCCAGTGTGAGCTCCAGTGTCTACACTGCTATTTTTATCCTCACAGCCCGAGCCCTGCGATCCTGAGTCAGTTGACCCAGGCTCTGACACTTGCTGCTCTGGATCTTTTTTTGCTGTGTAGATATACCCAAAGTGTTTGATCCAACATCAGTTGAAATCAATGACAGTCTGTCCATCACCTTCAACAGGTGTCAGAGGGGGCCCTAATTATCTTGAAAGGAGTCATTCTCCTGCAAGTAGGGTCTGAATTAATGCTTCTCTGACACCTAGCTGGGAAGGGGAGAGACTTTGGGTGTGTTTATGTAAATACAGTTTGCTCCTGCTCTGCTTAGATATTCAGCACATAGAGCAGGGTTAAAATAATCAATTTTGGCTGGTGTTGGGTACAAATCACTTTAGTACTGAATGCAGGGGTAGTGAAATTCTGTTATCAAAATGTTTCAATTATTGTAGGAATGCAGGGAAGCAGGACTGTGCTTAACCTGTCTCAAATGAGGGAGGTCACCTTCAGCTGAAAAGTCCTTGTTAAGCCAGGGACTCAAATGCTAGAGCCCTGTGACAGCAAGAGGGGTGGGGGCAAGTGTCCTATCTAGGCAGCAGAACAGCCTCAGCAAGGTTCCTTCCTGGACTGGTTTAACCTGTTCCTCCCAACTGTTTAAAAGAAGAGCTAAATAGGCTTTATTAGGAACCTCTTTGTTATTTTAAAATGCTCAACCAGAGCTAAAAGTCACTGAGAACTGAAATCATTTGCGTGTGGGACCGTGTTTTTTCCCAGAGCTAAAAATCACTGAGAGAATGACTGGCAGAGGTCACAGCAGAGAGGCAAGTGGGCAGGTGGCCGGCAAGTGCAATGAGCAGGTGGCCAGCAGGGGCAGGGGGTGGGAGCAGCAAGCAGGCGGCTGGCAGGAGCCCTGACAGCAGAGATAGCATGGTGGCTTTTCCCACCCCACTCATGGCAGGAGGAAAATTCATGCAGATACCCCAGTCCCAGTTGTTGTCCCTGGTCAGTGCAGACCCAGAGTTCAGAGGTGTATTAAGGTGGGGGGCACAGTATAGGAACTTTCGTGTTGGACTCAAGAACCTGAAGCAAAGAACACTGCCCAGCGTACTATGGGGAGGGTGTCTTGCTCATGCTTTTATGGTTATGAATACCGCTAGTGCTGTTTTCTCAGATTAATTATAGGTTAATTTCATTGAAGAAACTATTTCTGCCTCAGACGCTGTGCTTGCACAAGGAGGGAAAATTGCCTCTTAGAGTCACCCAGAGGGTAGAGTGAAGTTTTCCCAGGTTACTGGGTGGGGGCTTAAGCAGGTTCTGGTTATATTGTTGGAAAGGAACCCCCTAGATATTGAACCCGGACCTTCTTGCTGCCCACTCCAACTGGCAGAAGGATTACACTTGTTTTACAGTTGTGTGAGTAAGATCCGAATTTAACCCCATATTGACATTCTTACAAAGGCTTTGCCTACACTGTGAATTTCAGGCATTAGGAGCCAAATGCCAGTATAGCTATTCCAGTGCAGCCCCCTACTATATACTAGCAAAGCTGCCATTATCACAATTTTCACTAGGCAGTTTAAGACTGCTTGAAACTGGGGCAGGCTGCCTGGTGCAAATTGCAGCCTGGTATCAGCTTTTTCGGTCTTCACTGGGGATTGGGTAGGTGACAGTAACCTGGATAAATCTCCAATGTAGACAAGGCTATAGACTGTGTAATGAGGTATTACAGCATAATCAACCTGTATACATAATGAAAAGGCTCTGTTAATTCCTATTGATACTATTCAATCCCACTTTGGGGAGATCATTACATTGTATAAATTCCTTAATCTGGCAGCAAATAGAAGCCTGTTAAAAGCAGAAGTCTGTCTATTCGGCATTATGTGTTTTCAAGATTTGCAATCACTGCAGCAGAGCTTACTATGCTTGTTGTACAAGAGTGTGCATTGTCTTCTCTGCTGGCTTTTATTCAGTTCATAGGAGGGAGAGCAAAAGTATTTGCAGATGACAAGCCACCATCATTCAAAATGTTACCGACAGGAAAAGGCTAAAGACAATAGTGCAATTATCCATTATTGCAGTATGAGGACGACTGCATTCCGAAAGCCTTGTGTTGAAGGTCACTGTTAGCCTTTCATGAAAATTTGTAAGTTTATTATTAAAAAAATCCAGATGGTAGAAAGATAGTGCAGGTGTGGAAAAGCACCCACCTTTTATCTTATAATAAACCCAATGTATAATTTAAAATGGCACACAAATGAGTTTCCAAAGCCAGCACACTCATATTTTTACATAATTAAGGGGCTGATAATGTATAAAAGCTATTAAATACAACCCTGAAGTCCTTTGAGAGTCATCTTTTTACTATGATATTTGAAAATATCCATGGTATATTCTGTGTGGTTTTGCAGATGATATACATTTTTCCTAGCTGCTTTCATTAGCAATTCTCCTCTTCTAATGGCTATATAATTAAACCATAATGGGATATTTAGGCTTATGTATATTCATGGGGAAGTAGTTGTAACAAAACAAACGATAATTAACTACAACCCCCAAATACATTTTAGTTTATATATTTTATTCACACAACTAGCACTCAGGACAAACACTAAGTATGAACTACAAAATCCACAGTAGGTCCATGTAGCCACAGGTTTTGTTATAAACACCGCCCTGCATTGGCTATGCATATACTCGCTCTTGAGCAACTCCTGCTGTTTGATCACAGCACTGGCAGTGGCTCCAAACCACTGTGGGTGCTTATGTCCAATGGTAAAAATACACAAACAAAAGCAAAAAACAAAACAGAAACTGTTATTTCCTACTCCAAATGCAGTCAGTGATAAAACTCCAGTGGTTTAAATGACACTAAATTTATTTGGCCTGCACCACAGCATTATCCTCTTAAGTATGTTTCCTAGTGTTATGTCCACTCTAGTTTTAAATGACTCCAGCAATTGGAATTCAACAGCCTTCTCCCCCTACCCCTGCCTTCCTGGGAGATTATTTTGTGATCTAACCCAGTGGTTCCCAAACTGGGGTTCGTGAAATGTTACAGGGGGTTCTTGGGGGAAAATTTCCTAATGGCGGACAGAGCTGTCCCTAGGGACACCGGGCAGCACAGGGCCAGCAACTTGGAGCCCCTGGAATTCCAAGAGCTAAGCAGATCAAAGTCAGCATATCTATCACACTGAGGAGATTTATACTTTAAGACTCCTTACAAGACATGGAAAGGGAGGTGGATCTGTTTTTAAAATGAAATAGGCAGCTAGAATTGTTTTTAAAATTATTATGAAGAACGAGTTTAAGCTCTGTTGTAACATGCATTGTTTGCTTGCACTGCTCAAGACCTGAATATTTGTGTAGGAGGAAGTCTTTGAGTTGGCTTCTTAAATACCTTCCTGCTTTTTCACATCTTATACTCCTAGATGAAACCTAAGAGGCTTGTCTTATAACAGGCTTATTCAAAGTGACACAAGCTACGAAAGTGAGATCTTGGAAGAGTGCTGCCGTTTTCATAATGTAATAAAAATACTGGAATGATAAATAATAAACAGTGTGTAATAAGCATGTCATAAAACAATTTTTATATTTCCAAGATCATCGCTTTTATAGTTTATACTCAAATAAAGGAGAAACTCCCTGGAAATATTCATTTTTAGGAGGAGGTTCGCAAGACTTAACATTTTAGTGAAAGGAGTTCACATGTTAAAGTTTGGGAACCACTGGTCTAACCGATATCACATTACTAGTACATCAGTGGGCAGAGAGGACACTTCATGCACCTATCTACCTCTGCCATGCACTTTTGGAGGTCCTGCAATCCATGTGTGGCAGATGAATGGGCATTTCTGGTGTCAGTGCCTTTCTGTTTCTGAAATTCTGAGAGAAACACTGGCTTTGCTGAATTCAATATAACTTTTGCTTCATAGGTCTGTGCTACCTCGAGCATCTTCCTGGGGCAGGCTGTGGCACAACAAATGTGCTTGCCTCAGTTTCCCTCCTTTAGAATACCCAGAAATAATCCAAACAATCTTTCTGAGTGCAAATACCCTTGTGGCGTTCGTTAACTATAAAAGAAAGTCCCATAACACAAGTCCCATAACCACAGTTTAGACAGTACATTTAGTGCCCCGGCATACTGCACCTTTCCCCAGCTCTCCAGAGCAGCGGCGTCCTTCACCATCTCCCACTCTCAGCCTTCAGACTGCTCTAGCTTCTGATCTTTGGCTCTGAGAGCAAGCATGAATCTCCTTCTACTGCTCTCAGCCTTCAGCCCTCTCCCACCTCCTCTGGCCGAAGAAGATCAACAGGCTAGCCCCTCCATCCACTGGTTTTGTGATCATTCCTCCCTCTCTCCATTAGGTTTCCTCATAGACCTCCTGCAGTGTCCTGATTCCCAGGCAGCTCTCACATGACCCTTCCTGACGGACTTGCATTCTCTAGGTCTGTCTTCAGGCATGCCCACTTTTATATGGCCAATTGGGAAGCAGCTGATGAGTCAGAGACGCACTAGCCCTATTTCCTCTTAAAAGGCCAATACCACTTGTTGACACTGGGCTTTTCATCTGTAGATCTCAATAATTTTGACAAACATATGGTTTGTGTGTGATCTGTATGATAAATTTTGGATTTTGAGGATTCCCTGCTTCAGCTGTGAGATGAAATAGTTTCCTGCTAAGCACTTAAATAAAAATACTGAACTTTAAATCCCACTTAAGTAAAAAAAAAATGCTCACAGAAAAGCAAATGAACCAATAAAACGTATCAACACGATTGAGTCAAACCTGGATTTTGAACACACTTCTCACTATGTCCCCAGCCAATATAATAACCTATGGCCAGAGCCTCAGCGGTGGTAAACTGGCATAATGTCATTGACTTCAATGGATCTATGCTAATTTACACCAGCTGAGAGTGAGGCTTCCCACAGAATAGGGCCCCCTGAAGACTGGTAAAGGGATCTGCTAATTCTGGTTTAATGGTCTTGGTGTGGGACACAAATTAGCATAATAAATAAAAAGCTGTAATTGGCTCGGAGGATAGTGGGTCACCTTAGATGCACCTGATGAGATAAAATGATGACTGGAACTAATATTGTAGGATAATAATACTACCTAGCTCTTACATAGATTTTTTTCAAAGGAGGTTAGTATCATAATCCCTATTTTACAGATAGGTAAACTTGCCTAAGGTCACCCAGAAGACCAATGGCAGAACCAGTAATAGAATCCATGTCTCCTGAATTCCTGTCTATGCCTCTGTCTACTCGGTCTCGTTTCCTCTCATGGATCACAGAGCAAGAACTGTGGTACTTTTTCAGATGGAACATTGCTCTGTCTGATTCCACACTACCTATGAAGGAAGGCTAATATGTAAGTAAAGTAGGATGCATGAGCATGAAGAGCTCAGTATATAGACTTACTAGTAGAAGAGGTACATGATTTTATCTTGAAAGGCCAGGTTAACGCTATTTCAAGTGTGTATTTGCTACGAAGGGATGGTGCTGATGTGATACAATTATAGCAGGGATCGGCAGCCTTTGGTACACGGCCTGCCTGGGTAAGCACCCTGGCGGGCCAGGCTGTTTTGTTTACCTGCTGCGTCCACAGGTTCAGACAATTGTGGCTCCCACTGGCCGCGGTTCACCGCTCCAGTCCAATGGGAGCTGTGGGAAGTGGCACGGGCCGAGGGATATGCTGGCTGCAGCTTCCCCCAGCCCCCATTGGCCTGGAGTGGTGAACCGTGGCCAGTAGGAGCCACGATCAGCCGATCCTGTGGATGTGGCAGGTAAACAAACTGGCTCAGCCTGCCAGGGGGGCTTACCCTGGCGAGCTGCGTGCCAAAGGTTGCCGATACCTGATTTATAGCAAGTGATGCCTTAATTGTACTTGTAAAATCTACACATACTTGATCAGACAAGTAAATAAGCTCACAAGAACTTGTCTCAGCTCACTACTCCGACCCTGTCTATGTATCTAGGGCCTCATTTTCAGTAGTTCTGGATATCCACAACTTCAGTTGAAGTCAGTGGGAAATGCAGGAGCTCAGCACTGAGGAAAATAAGGCCCCAAATAAGAATTTAGTGAATAACTGATTTTTTAGTTCAGTGGCTGAACTGAAAAATGAAAACACAACAAAACAAAAAAGAACCAAAGCTGAAATATTTCATTTTTTTCTCACTGAAATGAAAAACCAAACCAAACAAACAAACAAAAAAATTGAGATGTTTCATTTTTTTCCCATTTTTGTTTGGTTGGTTGGTTATGGTTTTGGGTGTGTTTTTTTTAAAAAATACAAAAAAGTTTTAAACAAACTTAGCTACATTTCTAAAAAAGATCATTTTCAAATGACAAGTGGGTATGCTTCAAAAATGTCAGAATGAACTAATTTGATCAGAAATTGTGAATAGTTTTAGTTGCCCCAAAACTGCATTTGTTGGCGAATTTACTATTTGATCCAAAATATTTCACGCAGTTCTACCCCAAAGTCTCTTCAACTGGGCAAAATTTTGGCTTGAGTATTTTACCATCTCCTTTTGCTTTCAATGCTTGAGAAGTAATTTACATCAGTTTTGGTCACATCTTCAATGGGACCACTTGTGCTGAAGAGCTTTATTAGATGCTGGGAGGGCTAGTCAGAAATTCTGTGTAAAGTGTCGCTCAAGGAAAAATTGGGTCTTCAACTAAATCTCTGTGTGTGCGCATGCATGTGTGTGAAAAGTAAAGAAAAAAATTGGTCAAAAAGATGGATGCCTCAAAATGAAAATATTTCAGCCAAAAACTGAAATATTTTGATTTTGAAATGCCACCGAGGTGCCTCATGGGCGTTGTTGTTCAAGGTTGTCATGCTCCAACTCTCTTTCTGTAGAAAAAGGTGCTTGGCCAGGCTTCATTTCTCACCTTACCAAAGCAAGGGGTGAGATAGTGGTGCACTGTGGGCGATGTACTTCAACCAGGGCAGTCAGCCTATAGAACACAATGGGAGCATGAAGCACTCGAACTACAATTCCCAGGAGACACTAGCAGCATTACAAATATTTTAGATTTTTAGCTCAAATTAGTGCCAAGAGCTTAATATTTTCTGTGGAAATGTTTGCGAATATTTCCCCCCCCCCATTTTCATTGACATTTTAGGCAGGAAAGAAAACAATCAGCTCCAGGTGATCTCTATAGCAAATCATCCTGCTTGTTTGTACCATTTTTTTTTCTCAGTGGGGTTATTCTTTTCTTCAAAGAGTGGAGATTTTCTGGACTGCTTATTACTTTCAAACCGCACATGGTGATGGCATCATTATGGCTATGCCTAGTGAGGTTGATGTGACAGTTTTAGTTGAACTGCTAGAGACAGGTTCTATAATTAGTCCCTTTAACCAATTTTCTTCTATTTCCAGTGGATTATTTTCTCTTCTCTCTCTTTGCACCGACTGTGCTTGAGGTTTATTCCAGTTGAATAGCTATGGCAGGAGACAGCAAAACTAAAACAATACACAAAATCATGTGTAATGAATTGCAATGACAAGGCTATGTTAGTAGCCTGTGATGCAGGGGAAATGAATTCCTGACACAGACAATGTGGATTAGGCTTTGTTTGTATTGCAGACCCCCAAAGCTAAGGCAAAAGAAGGACCTTGTCAACAAACTACATCTTCATAAAATAACACAGATGGGCTTATTTTAAGATAGGCACCCAAAAGGCACACATGAAATATACATTTGCACAAAGACATGGTGATTAAATGCACTGAAAAACTTGTATGCATGGTATTACATGAAAATGGAGGCATAATTACTTCTTTGAAGTTACTTGAATATATGAATATAAACAGGACGCTCCAATAGCTTTGTAAACTTAGCCCGGTATGACTCATTGTCCAGATATTGGGTGTTTTTTTAAAGAGTGCTTTGATAAAGAATCTATATCTATTTCTTAACATATCACCAACCCATCTGAACCCAGGAAATAGGATATCATTCAGCAAATCAATTAAACACAGGCAACAATTCATAATGTTGATCTTTAACGATACTTTAAACTGACTGGTGATTCTAGATGCAATGACATGGCTAATTAAGGGGAAATTGCTCTTGACCTTCCAGACATAGAGAAAGAAACCGTGTTTAAAATCAGTGCTGTTATTCTCACAGAGCGAGTATCAAAGGTCTGATGATATTGAGTATTGCTGAGTGATGTCCTGCATGTTGGATGTAAAGGGCGGGACTAGATATGGACACAGTGGAGGAAGTGGCTGAACTGCATGGTGAGAACAGTTTTGTTCACTTCCCCACAACAATGATTGGGGGCAGGGATAGCTCAGTGGTTTGAGCATTGGCCTGCTAAACCCAGGGTTGTGAGTTCAGTTCTTGGGGGGGAGCACTTAAGGATCAGGGGTGAAATCAGTACTTGGTCCTGCTAGTGAGGGCAGGGGGCTGGACTCAATGACCTTTCAGGGTCCCTTCCAGCTCTGTGAGAGAGACATATATGTCCATATATTTTTATATCTTTAAGATAGATAAAAATGTTAGAAAATCCATACCTTCCCACCCCTTCCAGGAATGTCAGTATGCCAGATGGTACTGATAGAAAAAGTTAGCAATTCCAGTGGAACAGCCTTTCTCTTTCAGCTGCCAGTCTCTAGTTGATCAAATAAGCAACCCCAGTACATGTGGGACCTATTTGTTAATCTGATTAATCTGAAACTCTCATTGGCTCTGTAGATTATCCCCAAATGCAACAGACTGGATTCTGGGCCTGGGCCACAGCCCATAATAAGGGATCAGAGATTGCTCAGGAGCCCCTGGAAGTGACTTGCCCACGGTCACCCAGCAGACAAGTGGCAGGGATGCAAATAGAACCAAGTCTCCTGAGTCCCAGTCCAGTGCTCTATTCACTAGCACACACTGCCTCCAATAAGAAGTACTTGTCACTGGAGGGGCAGAGAGGAAGTGTTTCAGAATCGTGATGGAAGATGGGACTTTACTGCCTGTTACTGTGTGTCCACGAAGAGCTAACCCTCATGCAGATTGTGCAATGATCTCTGTGTGTGCTGGGGGTGGGGCTGCAAACAGGGTTGGGGAGAAAAGGTGTGTTCTAGAAAGTGAAGCTGACAGAGCAGAGCCTCCAAGAACACATGACCTCGGCTGCCTCAGGCTTAAGATTAGCCCACTGCCAAGCATAGTGTGCTAATAATTTTGGATGATTCACACCTTTGAGAATTTTGTAATCTGTGCATGAAGGGTTCATGAACAGGCAAAGGTGGTGAAATCCAATGAATAAATAATTCATTTAGCTCTGTTGGAATCTTACAGTCCTGGATATTTTGTATTTGCACTTGGTTGTAGGGGCTGGGTGACTATATAACTGTATCAGCTTGACATTTGAGCAGGTGGTAGTAAATAAGATAGATGGTGACAATGATGAGCTCCCCAGGAGCACACACATGGTTGCTATTAATGTGTTTACATCTCATGAGAACCATTGGGGTGTAGATTGGCTCAAACTTCATGACATTCATCAGCTGTGACCTTTGCAAGATTCCTGCTTTGGCAGAAAAAAAACAGATGGAAATATTTCTAAGGCCACCTTGTTTATAGCCAGAAAACGTTACTTGCAACTGTAGTTCTGTGAAGGAAAGATAGAGGGTGCAACAGGTGCTGAATCCCTTGAAAATTAAAAAATAGCGATATGCAGCTGTGTTAAGAAATTATTCAAAGCTGTTACACCAGCCCAGGTTGACGATCGGTGCCACATGTGAGTCTTTAACTTGCAACTGGTGTTAAAGGATGTGTGATAATCATGTGAACATGTAAGGACAAGTAATCTTTCAGATATGTAGGCCTCAGGCCATTTAGAGCTTTATAGGTCAAAATCAACTCCTTAAATTTTACCCAGATCTTAATAGCCAGCCATTGCTAATGAAAAAGCACTGGTGTCATGTGCTTCCAGAAAGTTGCACCCTACAAGTGACCTGCCGAGTTCTGTCCCATCTTAAATCTCTAGAGGGGTTTAAGATGTAGCCAAAGATACAGTGTGCCGCAGTAGTGTACATTGGAGGTAGCAAACACACGGAAAGCAGTTACAAGGACTGCATTTAAAAGATATGCCAGTGACCTCCTGACCATTCATAAACGGAAAAAAGTTGATCTGGCCATAATTACTTTCCATTCTTCTATAGCCACTGGCAATCCAATCAGTGAGAGATTAAATACAAATGTTGGGCAAACCCGTTCAGTCAGAAACAGTGATATTATCCCCACTATCTCCTAGTTGTTTCTACCAACCATCATCATATTTTTCTTCTGTGGACTCAGTTTTAGTGAGTTAGCTCTCTTTCATGCCCCAGTCGCATCCAAACACAGGTCTTAGGCAATTGATTGCTTTGGCTAGCTTCAATGATCTGAAAAATCTAGAGCTGGAAAGATTGTTAAAACAACAAAACACCTATTTGAATCGGCCTCTTTCATACTAAAGGACTCCACAGCATTTTACAAACTATATTTTAAAATCCCCTGATCCACAAGTGAAATTCAGCCACCTCTGGTGTGCAACAGGGCAACTGTTCAACAGAGGAGAGTGACAATATTAAACAGTATCAATGTGTGCCATCAAACTAGATATGTAAAATATGAGTTATTTTGAAATTAATGGGGAACATTATGCTATCTTCATGGATCTAAAGAAAGCATTCTCCTCTGTGAGCAGAAATGGCCTCTGGAAATTTCTAGAAAAATTTGTTAACATCATAAGCCAATTCCATGATGATGTGACTCATAGACTCATAGACTTTAAGGTCAGAAGGGACCATTTTGATCATCTAGTCTGACCTGCTGCACAATGCAGGCCACAGAATCTCACCCATCCACTTCTATAACAAACCCCTAGCCTATGTCTGAGTTATTGAAGTCCCCAAATTGCGGTTTGAAGACCTTAAGCTGCAGAGAATCCTCCAGCAAGTGACCCGTGCCCCATGCTGCAGAGGAAGGCGAAAAACCTCCAGGGCCTCTGCCAATCTGCCCTGGAGGAAAATTCCTTCCCGACCCCAAATATGGCGATCAGTTAAACCCCGAGCATGTGGGCAAGTCTCACCAGCCAGCACCCAGGAAAGAATTCTCTGTAGTAACTCAGATCCCAACCCATCTAACATCCCATCACAGACCACTGGGCATACTTACGTGCTGATAATCAAAGATCAAGTGCTCTCAGATGGTGCCCTTTCTAAACCATTTTCCATAGCTACGAGTTGAAATAAGGCTGAGTGCTGGCACTGCCCTCGCTCCCTCTTTTTTTTTATCTGTTCTTTGCAGGTGCTCTGAATTATGCAACAGACAAACTTCCAAAGGCCAACTACATCAGGTACAGAAATAATGGAACACTTTTCAATCTCCAACGGCTTATTGCACAGGCACAAGTTCTTGAGAAACTCACAGGTGAAGCCTTTTTTTTTTGTGGACGATTTTGCTCTACTTAGTTATAGCGAAGGTGAGCTTCTCCTTTACAGGTTCTCAGGAGCAACTTAACAGTTTGGACTCAACATCAGCATGGAAAAATTCCAATTAGCTCCATCAATCATTACCACTGAGCCACATGTCATCATTGATGGTATAGAACTACAGAGTGTCAACTACTTGCATACCTTGGCAGTACCATGTCAAGTGATGGTTCCCTGAATCAAGAAATATCAAATAGAATACAAAAGGCAAGCCCCACCTTCAAAAGGCTTCCCCATAGACTATGCAACCATCATCCTATCAGACCACAAAGCTAATGTTATACAATGCAGGACTGATAGCATCCCTTTTATATTGGTGTGAAACATGAACAGTTTACTGCAGACAAATTAAGCAACCTAAAAAAAAATGTCATGTGCTGTCTCCACTCTGTTCTGAAGGTTCACTGGCAAGATAAAATCTCAAATATTAACATTCCTGAAAGATCAAAAACAACCAGCATCAAGAAAATGATCATCAAAGCTCAGCTTAGATGGACAGGTCATATTCTTTGGAATGGACTCTTGAAAAAAGTGCAGGAGATGTGGTCAATGCAAAAGTTCAAAGACCCTAAAGCAGCATCTCACCTCAAGTAGTATTGATAACTTTGAAAATAAATATTGATAACTTTGAAAACATAGCCAAGAACAGATCTGAATGGAGAGCAACTATTAATAAAGATTGTAAACCCTTTGAAGACAGATGTGAAAAACTGATTGAAAAAAGGGCCAACACCATGCCAAGTCTTCAGTGGGAGCCTGAACATTCCTGTGTGACATCTGTTCACAATCTTGCTCCTCATGGATTGGAATATACAGCCAAATGAGAACACAAGTGATGCCATGATGTTATCATCAGATTCAATGGACAACCATATAGGGGAAAGTAGGAAGGGAAGGCAGAGTGTAATTCCTTGTGGTATAATTTGCAAAAGTATTAGGATAAGTAGCTGTATTATTGCACAAAATATCACCGGATTTTTAATAACCATGAGTAGTTAGAACCTTGGTTTTACTTCCCATGTGAAAGATGTTGTTGCACTGGCCATCTTTGATTCTTAACTACGTGTCAAATGAGAGACACCTAGTTAAGAATCAAAGATGACCAGTGTAACATCTTTCAGATGGGAAGTAAAAATGAGGTTCTGATAACTCATGAGAGATTTTCCAACAGCTGAAGCTATTTTATCCCAATATTAAAATAATGCAAATAGCTTGCAAGGGGGAATTATTTTAAGGAGCTTTTTGAATAAGAGTAGCAATATTTGCAGATGTTTTCCCATCCACACTATTTGCAGTTTCAGAGCTATTGAAGATGTTTGTGATTGATGTAAATTGCTAGTGGAGTATGTTGGCAACAAAACAGTTTGTTCCAACTGAGAGCCAGAGACTGTAATTTATAGCAACTGGGATGAGACAGAAAATTGGTGTCCCCTTACGAAACCAGCCTATCTTTTTTTGTTGTTATTATTTTAAAGCAGCTTGTTTAATTGGGTTATAATATTCTATTAATTATTATTATTCTTCAAGATGCTGAGCACATGCCTGTTATCTTGTAGGAGGCACTCAGCACCTTGCTAACCAAATATATGTGTCTGTTTACATATATTCCTCTGTGTGCATAGATATGAAATATTAGCTTCACCCAGTATTTATATCACCTTAACCAATGATCCTCAAGAGGAAACAATTAAGGCTGCCATGTCCCTTCTGGTGTATGATATTCCAAAGCCACGTAAAGAATGGTGCAAAAGGCTGTTTCAACCACTCATCCTCCTCTCCTCTCTCTTTGTCACCCCATCTTCCTTCAGTTAGACTCTCTCTTTCCCTCTTCTTTTTTAATGCATGCTTGCTCCCAGGGTCCCACCTCCTTCATAGTAATTCCCCTTGGAGACTAGGGTTTTCTGAAATTCTCAAATTACTTTTTGGGGTTGGGTAAGATTCCCAAAATCAGTTTGAGGCCATAAACAGTGTGTCCTCATATAAAACAAATTCATGTTCCTTTTCAAGGATGATTTCTAGTCAAACTGATGGGATAACATTTGGATGGGACAACATGTGGATGGGACAACTGCTAAGTGTAAGTAGAGATGACAGAATTTGATCTCTACTGTTTTACATTTAGCTGCAAGCAGATGTGCACAAAGTGCTGTGAACAGAGACAGCTAAACAGAGAGTTTTGGAGGACTCTGATGGGAGGTAGCAGGACTTGGTGAGTGATGTGTTTGGTTGGTCTGTGGTCTGTTGCTTTGACTGTTCTCTTGGAATGGGTTGAATAATGGGTTTATGGACCCCTGAATAAGCAGCTGGGATAGGTCTGTCTGGAAACTTGAGAGGTGCAAACAGGCAGGTAGCAGGAGAGTTTGAGGGCATTTGGAGCGGGAGTGTGTAAGGCTTTCCTACCAAGTTAAGCTCTACTTGTTATTTCACAGTGGCTCATGATGGAACAGTAGTGATGATTGCCGATGGCTGTGCCAGGTTTTCTTTCCTGCCTGAAGCTAGAAGGGACTTCCTGTGCATGACATTCAAGGTGGTGGCTGTGCTGGAGGAAACGACTCCAGGATTGGAGTAGCAGAGATGCTACTGAGAATCAGAGAGGTTGAGGAGTTCCTAGACAGCCAGGTTTAGGAAATATCAGTATACCAGGTTCAAGGAAAAAAAGAGCTGGCCACCAATGATTTGGAGAGACAGGAAGTCAGAGAACAGATCTGGAATTTCATAACCACCAGAGGCAAGAGATCACATCAGCATTCTTGTTTGTCTGAAGACAGACAAGGATGGGCAGACTATGGCCACCAAAGAGAAGAGGAAATTCCACACAGTTAGAAGTTTGCAATCGATAACAGGCCCTCAAAATAGGAACTGTGGAAGTCATCTCTTAAAATCCAGCTGATCCAAGGGAACAGAGAGAT